>NW_027223753.1:15167037-17567037 GCF_028538775.1 Myotis yumanensis | reverse complement strand
AGTCAGCAGGGTCCCAAGAAATAGAGCAGCAGAATCCATGAAATGTAATTTCCTTCAAATGTCACTTCTTCTGTTCCTTTCTCTACCTCCTTTTCAGGGTAGGGCTTCTCAGGACCCCAGGGGTTTTTGCTATAAGCACATGGAATGTTCTTTGGCAGGGGAGAAAGGGGCCAGGGTGAGAGATGATATGATTAGAGGCTAGAGACAGTATCCACATAGGAGTTTGGTCACCTGTTGCTGAAGGAGGAAAATGTCACAAAGCCTCAGAACAGAGTGCCAGGGCTGAGAGGAGCCCCAGAAGGAAGAGGACTTTCATTGCACAACTACCTGGTGTTAGATACTATATGCATATCTGCTCCCTCGAGTGAGCCTCTGAGTAGTTGCTTCAGTCCCCAATTGACACATGAGGAAATGGGGTCATGGAGAGTATGCCGTGTCAGACTTCACACGGGGACCGAGCTGGACCAACACTCGGACCCAGACTGTGGGGAGCTGATATAGGGTTAAGCCTCGGAGTGACCTGTTGGCAAAGTCACAAACAAGTCCCAGCTTAGAGAGCACAGTCCTCTTAGCATAATTAGGCTTGACCTTATAACCTCCCTAGATCTTATCTGGGAAGCTAATGGGCTGAGGGAAGTGCAGCAAGAACAAGAACAAAAACAAGTGAAACTCACAAGAACAGTGTAACTTTGGTAACCACTACCTTGTTTACCTCTGACTATAAAATAAAGGCTCAGTTTGCCTCAGGATCTTTCTCTGTGGCCTCAGCCAGGCACAGGAAGATCCACGGAGACTAAAGAGAGCTAGAGAGCTATGAACGCTGTCTCCGTGTAAAGCATTCTTCGCCGACTCCGTCCACACCTGTGGGAACCCCTGAACCGCTGGGGCTGGACCCCGGCACCAGACCATGTCTGCCACCTGAAGCTGGTGCTCTTTCCACCACACCATGCTTTGGAGAACAATCACGTATAGCTCCCTGATCACAACAAAGAATACTAAGACCCAGAGAGGAAAAGCTGCTGGATCAAGGACGACAAGCAGGAGCTGGGCCCAAAGTCACGTCCATCGGGAACCAAGGCTGGGACAGGTCAACAACAGCCCCTCTTGAGATATGACCTCTTTCTGGACTGAGACCCAGCAGCCATTTTTTGAACTTTCTATCCACACAGTGCAAACTACGAGTGGAGCATGGTAGTTAGCTGTTCAAGCCCAGTGGTCATACCCCATTTTAAACCCCCCTCACCACTTGCTAGCCAGGTGATTTCAGGTAAATTACCTGCCAGCACTCGTATTTTCTCCTCGGTACAAAGAGAGGATATCAGTGGCCACCTCAGAGGTACAACGTGAGAGCCAGGTGGAGCAATGCTTAGGTGCCTGCCACAGAGTAAACACCCTGCAGGAAGCAGCTAGTGTAACAGCGGTGAGCGATGTTATGTCAGGTTCACTGATAAGGAAATGATACTGAGTCCAGGCCACAAATTGAGTAAACTGGGACTACAACAGTCTTTCTGTCTCTGTGACTGGTTCTCTCCTCTTACTGTGATTCTGTTTCATTCAGTTCAGCACTCTCTGGCATTTCTCCGTCCACTTTGGAGTGGGTGAGGTCCCTGCACCCACAGAACTCTCATTCTAGCCAGACAGACTTGGGTATATCAAATTGAAAACTACGTGCCCCCCACCCCACCCGCAAGCTACATCCAACATGCAGTGTGAATACACAAGAGGGAGGACTCAGTGCCCAGGAGGAAATCTGAGCTGAGCCTTGCCCGTGATCCAGAAAGAAAGAAGATAAAGGGTTGGTGTGTGCCAAGTGCTGAGGCAGGGGTCCTGGTATAGTGAGGGAGCGTCAGGAGCTTCTCTGTGCCTGGAGTGTGGACTGCAGAGTGGGTGGGGGGAAGGTGGGCCTGGGAAAGTGAGGCTGAGGTCAGCTTAGAAGGGACGCTGATGCTATGTTACGGGGCCTGCATTACCCCCTGGCAATGGGGAGCCACTGGAGGTTTCAGAAAATAGGGCCAAAACCCATTGGTGACCAGGGAAGGATTGAGAAGGCAATTCTGACAGCAGTGGAAAGGGTTGAAGAGGCTGCTGAAACAGTTGAAGTGAAAAACGATGAAGCTTGAACTAGAGTGACATCAAGGGTAGCAAAGAGGCAAAGCACAGTGACCTTGGAGTCAGTATGCTGATGCTCCAGTTCAGGCCTCCTGTGTATTAGCTGGGACTTCAGGGGAATCTCAGGGTCTGTGAGTCACTTAACCATAAAACATGGTAACCACACCAACGTCAGGACTGTGAGGATGGAATAAGAATAACAGGTGCAAAGTGTGCACGTTTATAAATGCAAGTTCTGTACGATTGTAAGAGAAATGTGATGCTAGACAAAGGAGAATGGCTGGACTTGCAGTGACCCTAACCGGTGAACCCATCCCCGCCAACTTTGGTTATACTGGTACCTTGATGCTTCTCTCCTGGCTGCTCTGTTTCTTCTGCCCACTGAGGTTCTGGCGCTTCGGGGGCCTGGGTGGGGGGGATTGGCTCTCAAAGGCAGGTAACTTCCGCAGGTGATAATAGAAGACATCTGTCAGCTCCTCTACTGTGGCTATGGGGAGAGACCCAGCTGGCTGGCCTGGCTGCTTCTCGTCCTCCACAACAGTCAGGTCCAGCCACCGGGGAGGAATCTCGAAGGATACTCCAGGCTCAGAGTCCAGGCTGACCACCAAGAAGGGTTCCATGATCTTCTCCTCCAGCCGCAGGCCCGGGAAGAAGGACAGAGGGTCAGCAGGGTGGCTGGTGTCCTTGGTCACCACCTTGACCTCACAGGGCAGTGGGAACTGGGCAGTCAGATCTGCCAGGCTGTATCGCCGGCTATCACTCATCTCCTCCACGAAGCCGCCAGAGATGTAGAGGGGCAGCAGAATCTGTTCTTGGTTCTCTGCCTCCTCTTCACACTCTTCCTCCTCAGCCTGGTCACTGAGCTGATGACACACCAAGATGTCAACGTCCCCGCCCTGAGCGTCGAGGGCCTGACCAGACCCCACCACCTCCAACCTGTCTCCCATTGTCAGGGAAGTGAACCCAGGGATCTTCATCTCATCCCCCTCACAGTCCTGCATGGCCACCACCCGCAGTGGCTGGCCCGGCTGGAGAGCGCTCAGGATGTCATAGGCCGTGGAGAATTCCCTTGGCCGTCGCCGCAGTTTACCCTGGTAGGCGCCAGAGACCAGGAAGTGTCTGGGCATCTTTCGGCCCTTGGATGAGGCTAGGACCCGCCAGGGTGGCGAAGCCAGGCCATAGATACAGAGCCTCTGGCCTTTCTGCAAGGAGCCCACCCAAGGGCTGAGGAAGATGGGGGGCCCGTCTGGAACTTCCAGGATCTCTGTGTTCAGGGGGAAGGGGCCTCCCCGGGCCAGGATCTCACTCAGCAGCAGCGGTTGGATGAAGTGGAAGTGTTCAGAGGAGGCAGTGACATCCTCCACGTCGACCTCCAGGGTGGAAGGGATGTTGACGATGGTCCTGCGCACTGTGGAGGAGAAGACAGCTCAGTGGCATGGCCACACCCACCTCAGCGGTGCACTGTCCACCCCCAGCAAAGAGACCTGGGCCGGCTGACCTCTCCCGTCTTGTCTTTTCTCGCCAGCCAGCATTTTCCTGGCCACTCTTGTCTCCAACCTCTTTTTTTTAAGTTATTTTAGAAATTATTAAATGTTTATGAAAGTAGAGAGACTAGTATAGTGACCCCCCATGTACCCAGCCTCAACACTGAACTCAAAGCTCATCTTTAATTTCTACTCCCATCCATCTATTCCCCTCCACTGAATTATTTTGAATCAGAACAATCACATCACACCATCTTTGACTATTTCAGCCCCTAAAAGAAGGGATGGTTTAAAAATTTTAAAGCATAACCACAATGCCATTACCACATTGAAATAATAATGATTATTTGATAATTCCTTAATACCAAATATCCAATCAGTTCAACCACTTTTAAATTTTAATTGAATTTTTAATGTCATTTTATAAGCTGCCTTTCCAAGTCCTTTCTGGATGTAAATAAAGATATAAAACCAAATCAAGAAAAACATACTAAATGGCCTTCGACAACTTGCCTCCTCTCTGGATTAGTACCTGGTACATAAACTCAAAGTGTGACTGTGATTATGAGGCAAACTGGCCCACCCACTGTGTTGTCTGATCCACATAGAAGACGGACAGGCATACCCTCCCATTTTGCAGATGAGAACACAGAGGTTCAGAGGGGTGGTGATGACTTCCCTCGGTCACATTTCTGGGATTTTTGCTTTGTGCTAGATGAGCTGATAATGGGTTGAAGCTAGAAGATGGGCACGTGGGGGTCCATTATGTGTTTTGGTTTTTTCTTCAAAATATTTTAAGGGTTACCTGAGCTGCCTCATTATCCAGCACAGCCTGCCAAGCCCTCAAAATCCTTGGCTCCCCAGATGTGGTCTCTTATTGCCCAGGGCTCCCTGGGAAAGAGCTAATTTCCTGAGGAGGAAATGCTCAAGATGAACCTGAAATATCTTTTACAAGAAAGCAAGAAAATCTATTCAAGACCACTAAGGTTTGTCAAAAGGATTTAGGGGCCAATGTGAAACAGCTTCCGTGGCCCCCCACTGGCCAAGCTGAGCTAGTTTGAGCTTCCCATAAGATTAACAATTTCAGTGGATTGAAATATTGAAAACATTTCATCCCTGAGTTCATAGTGATAAAAAATAAAAAACTAAACCACCCATTGAAGGATGTTGAGGAGCCAACTCATTTTTTTAAAAACTAGTAAAAAAAAAAAAAAAAAAAGGAAAAAAGGATATTTCTTAGTCTCAGTGCAGGCTGGTGGCAGGGCTGGTGAAACGGAGGTAGAGCCTGGCCATTGGAGGCCGAGCCTGAGTGGAGGTGAATGGTCCAGGGGACCTCTACATTGACAAACACAATGTCCTGTATTTCCTACAAACTGGAACCAAAGAGCAGAGGAGGGGAGTTTTCTCTTGATGCGGTTTCCCTTGAAGAAGGGATGACGGGATTGCAATCTCTAATGAATAATCATGGATCGAGGCAGCGGTCATCAACAGCTACTCATATCACACTGGCCCATCCATGGTGTTATTTGAGCTACACCTCGTGGCAAGGCTGGTGCTCAGGGTAGTCAGATTGGTGGCAGACACAGAGCCACCTGTGGATTCCGTGCCCCACGCCCCGCAACTGTGACAAATAGTGCCTCCTGCATCTATTCAGGCCTCGAGCGAAGTGCCTGTTTGCAGGTGAGCAGAAAGAGCTAGCAGCACGCCGAGGCTGCTGTCCCTAGAAAAGCCTGCCTGCCTGTATGTTGCTCCCGGCTGGCGTGCAGGCATGTGGATCTGGGGAGGGTCCCCACCATTTCCTGATAAGAGTGGGTCACGGTGCCTAAGCTGTACAAACAGCGTGGTTTAAGCTGAACACCTGCTTTCCTTCCCGGAGTCTGGAATCTCGGTACATGCCAGGCAGAGGATGCCTCTGTGATCAGCCCCAGTAAAAACCTGGGGCGCCGGTTCTCTAATGCATTTCCCTGGTTTCACACGTGTTGTCACAATTCAGTGCTGCGGGAATTCAGTGTGCCCCGTGTGACTCCCCCGTGTCCTCTGGGCTCCTCCGCCTGTACTTTCCCTGTGCTGACTGTGCTTTGTGTCCTTTCACTGGGACGCATACAGCTGTGACTGAGTCACCCAACCTGGGGTGGGCTCAGGGCCAGACCCAACGGGAGAGTCAGAGGACAGAGCAGGTTAACACTCCACAGGGATGCTGGCAACAAAACCCAAAACGTGAAGGAGCCTGTAGCACAGACGGCCTACTCCCTTCAACAGAAAAATTACAAGAAAAATAGAGAAGAAAGGGGAACCTGTAGCTTAAAAGGGACTTAAAAGACAAAACAATCAACGGCAATATTGTGGACCTTATGTGGGTCCTGAGGTGAATAAACTAAAACAAAATTATGAGACAGTGGAGGAAATTCAAACACCAGGTGGGTATTATCACCATGTGCTAGGAGTTCTTGTTCTCTCTTTTGGTGTGATAATGGTATTGTGTCTGTTCAAAAAAAAAAAAAAAGGAGTTGCAAGTTTCCGGTTAGGATGGTGGCACAGGGCCCTGCTCAGATAGCTCAATTGGTTAGAGTGTCATACCCATACACTAAGGTTGCAGGCTTGATCCCTGGTCAGGGCATATACAAGTATCAACTGATGAATACATAAATAAGTGGAACAACAAATCAATATCTCTCTCTCAAAATTAATTTTAAAAAAAAGATGGCGTAGGTAAATGCGGCACTGGAGTCCTCCCACAACCACATCAAAACTGCAACTAAACTACAGGACAACCATCACTTTGAACCACCTGAAATCTAGCTAGAAGAAGTCCTACAACTAAGGATATAAAGAAGCAGCCACATCGAGACCGACCTTGTGCCTGAATGGCTGGACCGTGTGCAGAAAAGTGGGGAGCTATTTCATGTGGAACCGAGCGAGGAGGAGGAAGAATCTGTTGTGACCAGGTCAGGTGCAGTGAAAATAACTACTGAAGAGGATGATTACAAAGAAGGAAAGAAATATGTACCCAAACTCAAGCAGTTTACCAAAAATTTAAAAAGTCGAAGACTTTACCCAAGCACTATAATAATTTTTTAAAAAATGGCAATGACATTGGGCCAGTCTCCATTCTAAAGCATCCATCCTGCATGGCTCAGTGGCTAGAGTGTCAGCCCACACACTGGAAGGTCTCGGGTTCGAGTCCCAATCATGGGGCACATGGCCGGGTTGCAGGCTCAATCGTGCAGGAGGCAGCTGATGGATGTTTCTCTCTCACTGATGTTTTTCTCTCTTTCCCTCTCCTTTCCTTTCCTCTCTAAAAAAATCAATAAAAACATATTTTAAAAAATAAAAAATAAACCATCAGTCCAATCAGAAAACAGGAGTTGTTATCCAACAGAAGTACAAAGACATGAACGTCTATGTAAACCCCAAAAAGCTAGTGGTCACCAAAGCCAAAGAGCAGTTCAAGCTGCCGGGAGTGCTGATTGGTATCATCCATCAGACCAAGTGGAGCTGGAGAGAAACCGGAAAACAGGCCGGGGAGAGCCATGTGGTCCACGGCCAGGAGCACCTGCCGTGAAGCGTGGTCAGATATGAACTGGTAAGTGCTGCTGCTGCTGCGCCCTGTTGGCTGAGATTCGTGGTTAACGATGCCTTGTCAGGAAGGTGATCCAAACAGAATTACAGCCAGGGTCTCAGCAGACTGAGGACTGCTGGATGAAATTGTTAGGCGTGGTGTATTGTCAGATAAAGTGTTCTTAAACACTTCAGTGTCTTGGGAAAAAGAGTCACATTTTAAAATAGAGACACATATTGGAGTATTTTTAAAAGAAAGGTTATGATACCTGGGGTTTGCTTTGAAATAATCAGGTGAGATGGAGTGGGGAGAGGGGGGCTGGGGAGAGATGAAACAGGATCGATAATGAGTCGACAATTATGATGTTGGGTAATGGAGTCATGGGGGTTGTTATATTCCTCCCTGCTTTTGTAATGGATTGAATTTTTACACAGTAAAGTAGGTTTTTGTGTTTTGTGTTTTGTTTTCTTGTAATATGCCTTTATTGATTTTAGAGAGAGGAAGGGAGAGAGTAGAGAGATAGAAACATCAATGATGAGAAAGAATCATTGATCCACTGCCTCCTGCACTCCCCCTACTGGGGATCCATCCCACAACCCCAGGCATGTGCCCTGACTGGGAGTCGAACCAGTGACCTCTTGGTTCATGGGTCAATGCTTAACCACTGAGCCACACCCGCTGGGCGTAAAGTAGTTTTTAAAGATTTTTTAAAATCAAGGCCAAAAATCCCCACTTGGCTCTGTCGTCTGCCAGCAATCCCGACTATTTGCTCTTGGTAACTGCCAGGAAGCCGAACCTCAAACTCTGGCCTCTAGGGAAGAGGCCCCGGGTGCCATTCTTCTACCTCTGCTCAGGCTCGACCTCCCACTGGACATCAACCCTGCTCTGCATGCTGCCACCAGCCTGCCCTGAGAAATAGCTTGTGCGCAGCTGGGGGCTCCCCTCGGTGCCCTGTCACTCTGACAGAAGGGCCCTCGGAACAATACTGCTCTCCTCAGAGGCAGGAAAACATGTTTCTCTGAGCAAATGGTCAAGGTGTTGCTTGGTGACACTGGTCTCTTTGACCTGGCTGCTAGTACCTCACAACCCAACTTCCCGCAATTTTATAAAATCCTGGGACCCCCACTCTCAACTTACCCTATTTTCCTATCTCCTTTTACACCTACTTCCCACTCTTTGAGAATCTATTCCGTAAGCCACCTGGAATCCCTAGACTATGGGCGGGGGTCCTCCATCAGAGCTGCTTCCCAGACCCCCTCTCCCCCTCCCCCAACAACCTCCACCCACCTGCCCCGACAACTCACTGTGCATGATGGCTAGGATATCATACTGGGGCCTCAGGATCAAGGAGCGCCAGGGGAAGGCGGGGCAGGTGAGCTGGCGGTCCCTCAGGGCCAGGGCCTGCAGCAGGGGCCGAGGGGCACCAGTCTCCAATTCCCAGAAGGGCCCCTTCGTGGACAGGGGCAGGTGCAGCACGGTCACCTGGGTCTCCGTGCCCAGCACACAGCGGGCGGAGCAGACCCCGAGGTACATTTCCACAGACTCCAGCATGAGGGGCTGCTCCTCAGGCACCACCACGGCCTTTGTGTCAATTCTGTGGGTCGACATGAACCAGATGGGCAGCTGCTTGGAGCTCCGGTTGATAGCAGAGATCAGTTCCTCCAGGGTTCCATAGCTCTGGGGGCCGGTGAGGGGGCTGAAGAGGCCTGGGGGCACAGCAGAGGGTGTCAGGGGGGCAGGCCTGGGCTGGGTCCAGGACTAAATATACCAGGCCCCAGTCTGGCCAATGAGGACCCAGATTCCCCCGAGGACAGGTGCCAAGGACAGGCCAGCACCTGGATACCCGGGCCGTAGGGTTGAGAAAGGGGAGGCAGCAAGTGACCACGTGTGACTGGACAGCGAGGGGCTGAGTGGAGATGGTCCCTCTGACACACAGGCAGACACGGGGACAGAGACAGCGAAGAGAACAGGGACCTATTCCCCATAGACACACTGACAGCTGCCACATTTTCCTACCTCCTGACCCCACCTGCCTCTCGTTTTGCCAACTTTGCCTCCGGATACCTCACCACTGCTCCAACGCCACACTTCCCACACCTGCCACTCCTTCCTGGGGCAGCGCCACTGTCCCCCCTCCCCAAACTAGAGACCAGGAGCCACTGGCCAAATGAGCTCTGACATCGCCCCCTCTCCCCACTTAGGTGTCTGCCAATTCTGGCTGCTCTCACCTCTGCCCCTCCCCCACCCCATCCAATCTTGCCACCCGACTGCCCTAAACTAACCCCTCATCTGGACACGACTCCTGAGATTTTCCTGCCCAAAACACTCAACAAGAATCCAAGCTAGGAAACATCTTACAGATCCGGACTGAGGGCCACTCTGCAAAAGCACTGGTCTGGACTCTTCAAAACGTGGATGTCAGGACAAGGAAAGGCTGAGGGACTCTCCCAGCCCAAAGGGGACTAAGAAACAGGACGGCTGCCTGCTCCGTGTGATCTGGGACTGGATTCGGGATCAAGGGGAAAAACTGCTCAAAGGGCATTATTAGGGCAGCTGGTGAAACTGGAATACAGACTGGGTTAGGCACTAGTGTATCAATATGAAATTTCCTAGATTTGATCATTAAACTATAGTTTTGTGAGCACATGTCCTTGTTCTTAGGAGACACACTAAATATCGGGGGTGATATTTAGATGTAAAGGGCATCATGTCTGCCATTTACTCTCAAATGATTCAAGGAAAATCCTATATAATAAAAGGCTAATATGCAAATTGACCAGACGGCAGAAAGATGGGTCACTATGATGCACACTGACCACCAGGGGGCAGATGCTCAATGCAGGAGCTGCCCCCCTGGTGGTCAGTGTGCTCCCATAGGGGGCACACCACTCAGCCAGAAGCCGGGTTCATGGCTGGTGAGCGCAGTGACGGTGACGGGAGCCTCTCCCACCTTTGCGGCAGCGCTAAGGATGTCTGACTGACGTCTTAGGCCCACTTAAGCCCTCAGCTGGACATCCCCCGAGGGTTCCCGGACTGTGAGAGGGCACAGGCAGGGCTGAGGGCGCCCCCTCCCCCCGAGTACACGAATCTCGCGCACCGGGCCTCTAGTATATACATAAACACATACATATATGGTGATGTGACATGTTCAATGTGTGCGTGTGTGTGAAAGAGAGAGGAAGGGAAAGAGAGAGAAAGCAAACATAACAAAATGTTTAGCAATTAGTGAATCTGGATAAAGTGTACAGTAGTTCTAGCAAGTCTTTTGTAAATTTGAAATTATTTCAAAATAAAAGCAAAATCCTCAAATACAAAACAACACAACATCACTTTCATATTTAAAACCCTCACTGGCTCCTCAGTGTCTTCAAAATAAAGACCTAAGCAGCGGTTCTCAACCTGTGGGTCGAGACCCCTTTGGCGGTCGAACGACCCTTTCACAGGGGTCGCCTAAGGCCATCCTGCATATCAGATATTTACATTACGATTCATAACAGTAGCAACATTACAGTTATGAAGTAGCAACGAAAATAATTTTATGGTTGGGTCACAACATGAGGAACTGTATTTAAAGGGCCAGAAGGTTGAGAACCACTGCCTAAACGTGTCTGTGCCCCACACAGGCCCCTTTCGGTCTGACTCCCGCCACCTCCCACCCCATCTGGAACACACAGCCTCACCTATCCTGTTTGGGCGATCACAGTGACTCATACTAAGACCAGCATTCAGAGGGCACCTGGTCTGCGCCAGGCCTTCATGCATGGCAACTCATGCAAGGCAACTCATCTCATCCTCACGTCGCGCCTGAGTGCCCCTGTCACCAAGGAGGAAGCTGAGGTCCGGGGAGGTCAGGGGAACTGACCACGGCCACAGCTGGTGGTTGCAGGGTGCGATTCCCGTCCAGGCTGCTGGCTTTAGCATCGGGCCCACAGTCCACCACACTACACACTTCCCGAAATAACTGAGCTCCATGGGGTTTCTGGAGCCCCAAATGTGCACATGCTGCTCCCTCTGGCTACTCCTTCTAGGGATCCTTCCTCCAGCACAGGCCACCTCCTCCGGGAAGCCTGCCCAGACCCCTGAGGCAGGCCACTCCCGCCAGAGCCCCCTCTAAACTTGTGCCTACTTCTGCTGCTCTTTCTCTCACTGCCATCATGGTAGCTCCTGCCCCCACCCTGAGCGGGCTGCCCCTGATTCATCCTGAACCCCAACCCCCAGCACAGAGCCTGCCACACAGAGGGTGTCAATAATATTCAGTAAGTGAATGTATGAGCGAACACAGAGACAGGCACGTGGACAAAGACCTAGAACAAAAAAAAAATTCCTGTCGAGATGTGATCAGAGAGATGGACAGGGAAAGAGGGCAGCCAGGCCAGGCTCAGGGCATCAGACCACCCTGAGGACATCCTGAGCCTTAAGGCTGGGCGTCGTGAGCGTCGCACGTGCTAACCCAGAGGGAGTGCGTGCTGGAGTCGGCAAGCCCACGAGCGTGTCTGCAGGTGTGCCCGGAGGGTGCCCAGAACTCGGGGAGACAGAGGTGCCACCCTTACCCTTGAAGTTGGGGTCCAGCTCTATGGTCTGGCCCGTGCTCGGGTTCTCACAGACAACCTTCTGGAGGCGAACCTGGGTGATCTTGACCAGGTCCCCCGTGGAGAGGCAGCACTCATTCCCGCAGATCTCGTAGACGGAACCTGCGGAGACACAGACCCAGTTTCCCCATTCGGCGGGGCCAAGCACTGGGCAGCCTGTGCCCTGTTCCCCCCCAAGCCCTGCCTCGTCACACCTCTGCACACGTGTTCCTCTGCCAGGAACGCCTTCCCTGCCTTTCCCTACTCAGCGGCCACTGGCTCAGCTGCCTTCAGGCCGCACCAAGGCCGCCTTTGCCTTCGCTGGATGCACCTTCTGTGGTACATCCTCTGGCCTCCTCACATCCCCGTGGCTTCCCACGGTCACGCCGAGCCCAGCACCCACCCGGGTGCCTTCTTCTTCAGAGGAATTGTCTTTCAAGGAAGTACAGGAGAACATGAGGGCCGCCGGCAGGGTGGGCCCCTCGGCAGGGTGGGCCCCTCGGCAGGGTCTGGAACATGGAAGGTCTCAGCAGAGGTCTCTCTCCCACCGAGTGCCCAGGCTCTGCGTCCTGCTGGCGACCGACAGCAAAGTACAGCGGGGCCAGCCTGGAGACCACCGGACCCACCCACCCCACCGCAGCCCAGCAGGGCCTGCACAACAGCCCCGAGAAACTGCCCAAACCTCTTTCCTGGTCCCCAGGGAAGTGCACACCGACTCACAAGCACACAGTGCGCCTGCGGTTTCGGGGCTGGTGAGCACAGAGCTGGGGTGCCGAGCGGGGTGGTCATTGCATGTCTGTCATTGCGTGTAAGCCCATAACTGCCCTCGGAGGACAGACAGCGCCCTCTCCTAAATGATGGAACTGAGCCTCCGAGAGGCCACAAGGGGGCCCGAGATTATAGGTAATTTGAGCCTAATTAGGACTTGAGTCCAGGGTGTTTGCCTCCAAAGCTGCAACTCTTAACCCCATCCGAGGGTCTGGGCCAGCGCCTGCCCCATCAGCATCGCCATCTGTCCTCCACGCGCACCCCGCCTCCACACCCATCTGCTTCTTATCCTACCCTAACGCCGGTCACTTCCCACCACCCGGCGGAGGCAGCATGATGAAACCAGGTGTTGTGACACCCGGTGAGCAGGGGATGTCTGGGGAGAACAAACAAAGCCGGGCGCCTGCACGAAGCCCCCAGAGGTAGGGTCAGGATTTGAACCCAGATCTGTCGGATTCCCAAGTGGACCTGGCCAGACCTGTCCCCTGTGTGGCCCTGCATGCCTCACCCTTGGTCCGGGGCCCCTGGGGCCTCAGAGCTGCCGTGAGGGGACAGAGAGAGGGACAGGACAGCCAGGGCACCAGGAATTAAGTTGCTCTCTAAGGAAGGAGCCCCCTGCCCCACCCAGTGTCTTGGTTCCCTCTCTCCTCCACCTTCTCCTTCCCCATTCAGTCTCCCACAGCTCCTCCCTCACCCTCCACCGCCTGGGTTTCCCATGGGCTGAGCAGCCGTCCTCCCCCTTCCATCTCCCCCTTCCACCGCCTGTCAGCCCGTGGCCTCCTGCTCTTTCAGGTCATAACTAGTGACCGGCTGGGCCTTCTGTGTGCAGCGAGCCAGGCGGCCTCGGCCAGGTGAGCGGGTCGCAGGCGCGCAGGACCAGGAGCCGTGCCAGCCGAGAGCTGGAGAGCTGCTCACATCGAGCGCTGCCTGTGACGGCCCCGCAGGGACAAAGGGGCAGCGGAGGGACCTGGGGGGGGGGGGGGTGTAGAGGGTGTCGGGGGAGTGGGCGCTACCCGGAATGGGGGGGCTGACTGGTAAGAATCAAGCAGCAGCTACAGTCCTCGGCGCGCCAATGCCGGCGCACGCCGGACCTGAGCAGCCGTCCTCTCCCTTCCACCCCTGCCAGCGGTTCCCCGCGGGCCGGGCTCGGTTCGCCCGCCAGGGGTCCGAGCCACCCGGGTGGAGGGCGGCCCGAAGCTCCCAGCTGGGGCAGAGGCACGTCGGGGCTCGGAGCTGGGCGCGCTTTCCCGGGTTCCCAACGCCCAGCAGCGCCTGGCCAGGCGGGGTGCGGGGTGCAGGGTGCGGGGGGCGCGGCCCGGCACTCACCCTGGAAGTACACGCCCGAGGAGATCCGCAGCACCCGCGGCAGGGAGGCGGGGTCCAGGGCGCAGACGAAGTCCTGCAGCGACACGGGCTCCATGGTCCGCGCGGCTCGCCGGACGCGCACCGAGTGGCCGGCGCCCGCGCTCCCGCCCGAGCCGCCGCCCCGCCCCGCCCCGCCCCGCCCGCGGGAAGCACCCGGGCTCTTGGGCAAACTTGTCCCATCCCGGCCGCTTCCGCTTTTCTAGAATCGGGGTGGCACGATACGACATGGAGGGTCCAGAGCAGGGAGGCTCTGCGCCGAGCAGGTCCCGCGGCTGCAGTCGTCAGCGACGGACCCGCGGCGGAAGGGGGACACGAGGGAGTGAAGCCCCTGAGATTCCCCCCACCCCCCACCCCCAACCCCTCACCTCCGCACCCCCCACCCCAGCCCCCACGCCACCCCCGGTTAAACAAGGAGACGCGCCGCCTGGTGTGCTCCCGGGTCTCCTGGGAGAGGCACAGCCCGCCCCTCGGATCTGGGAGTCCCGCTCCGGACACTCCACGGTCCTCTGCTGACGGAGTGTCCCTCTGCTGAGGGACGCTCATGCCCCTCGGACAATTCTAGTTGAAAAGTCTTCCTTGGCCCCGGCCGGTTTGGCTCCGTGGACAGAGCGTTGGCCTGTGGACTGAAGGGTCCCGGGTTCGATTCTGGTCAAGGGCACATGCCCGGGTTGTGGGCTCCATCCCCAGTAGGGGTCATGTAGGAGGCACCCTTTCCCTTATTCTCTGAAATCAATAAAAATATATTTTTAAATGCCTATATTGAAGATTTTAAAAAGCTTTACTTAAAAAAAAAATCTTCCTTGGGCTAAAGGGAAATCTACTCAGGAGAGAGTCCAATCTCATCTCCTGACCCCACAAGAATAAAGTTTTTCCATTTCCCTGGCCCCCGGGAGTCAGATCCACAGAGGTTCAGATCCTAGCTCCTCGTCTTGCTTGTGATATAACTTGAGGCAAATTACTTCGATTCTCTGAGTTTTAGTTTCCCCATCTATAAAATAGGGGAAAGAACCTTAGCTTACTTAGCCGGCTGAAGGGCTAAATGCGACGATGTAGGCATTGTGCAAAACGCGTTACTTCACTTTTTGTCACTACAAAAGTAACAGATGACTTCTAATCAGAAATAATAATGAAAGTTTAAAATAAAAGGAATAAACCCCAATTAAAGACATTTGACAAATAAAAAGGGGACAGGCATTTTTTTCCCCACCACCCACATGTGTTTACTTTTAAAATTTTGCTGTTTCTTTCCACTCTATTCTGCCTTGTGTGTGGGTGTTACAGTAAAGTTGTAAGAACAGTAGAGATTTCCCATCAACCCCTCAGCCAGTTTCAAATTCCCCCAACACTACCATCTCACATTATCACGGATTCACTTTTCAAAACTAAGAAACCAACATTGCTGAGTTACTGCTGACAAAACTGGAGACTTGACTTGGATTCCGCCTGTGTTTGTGTTCGCCTGTTCCAGAACCCCACCCAGGATTCACACTATTTAGCCATCATGGGTCCTGTCTGTCACACGTGGCCAAGCTCTCCTAGTCCTCACAACGCTGACAGTCCTGAGGAGCGCTGGTCAGGGGCTTTGCAGAATGTCCCTTAATTTGTTCGTGTGTGTTTTCTGATGTTTCCTGATGACCAGTCTGGGGCTGTGGGTTGGAGAGGCGCCTGCCAGCAAGATGAGGTGCTCCTCTCCTCACATCCTCTCGGGGGCACGGGGCCTCCCACATGACTTCTCACTGTGATAGGGACCTTGACCGCTGGCTTCAGACGGAGTTTCCAGGTTTTTCCAAGTGAGGGTGCTATTTTCCCCTCTCCATACCCTGTTGTTGGGAAACAAGTCACTAAGTGCAGTCCGCAATCAGGGGGAGCCCAGCTGCACCCCTTGGAGGGAGAGCATCCAAATAAATTACCTGGAATTCGAGGAGAAACCAAGATGGCGGCATAGGTAGACACCGGAAATTGCTGCCTCCGAAAACAAATTCAAAAATACAACTAAAAGACAAAACGGACATCATCCAGAACCACAGGAAGGCTGGCTGAGTGGAAATTCTACAACTAGAAGGAAAGAGAAAAGCACACTGAGACTCAGAGGAGGTGTGGAGGTGGAAGTGCAGAGGTACGGAGGCTCGAGCGCACAGAAAGGGGCTGGCAACTGAGGACGCAGCTGTCTTTTTGAATCGGGAGGGAGTCTCAAGCCCCCGACTGCTCTGAACTCTAGTCCCGGGTGAGTCTCTGGGGACCCAGACTCATACAGGGAGAAACTGGACTGTCTGGCAGCAGGCAGAACTCGGAACTCGAGGGCGGCTTTCACTAAGAGGTGCTTGCAGCGATTACCGATTTACCGGGGCACTGAGACGCGGGGCCCCTTAGGGCAGGACTGAGGATCAGCCATAGCTGCTTGCCCCGCCCTGTTGATTCCCTGAGACCCCATTCCACCCAAGCTGCGGCAGAGGCTTTTGCATATGAATGCCCTGGCCCTTTGCAATCTGAAAATTACCTAACAAACTGCAGCTGGGCCAGACAGACCTAGAACTTCCAAGAGAAGGCCCAAAGCCCCATAGCAGCTTGTATTGCTTCACAGCTGGGCCTCATTTGGGCACCTCCAAACCCCAAACAAAGAAGGGGAATCTGCAGATCTATTTGTAGCTCCTGCTGGGTAGCTTCAGGCAGAGGCTAAATTAGCACCTCCTTAGATCCAAAAGCCAGTGTACCCAGTGGTCAGAGTGGGACCATCCAGATTACAACTCCTCAGATCCATAAGGGTCACACTCAGGGGGCAGACTCAGTGAGCACCAAAGCCCCACTGAAGCAAGTCTTGCCTCATACGGGTGTCTTCAGCACAGAAGTTCTCCCACCGTAGACACAGCTGACTCTCACAACCAATTGGCCTCCCAGTGATACCTACAACAATCAAAGCTTAACTACAACAAGACTGTGCACAAAGCCCACAAAGGGGTGCACCAAGAGTGTCCACCTCGAGTAATTGGGGAGCCACTGGACCCTATAGGACACCTAGCACACAAAGCCACTCTACCAACACAGGGAAGCATAAAAAATGCGGAGACAAAGAAACAGGTCACAAATGACAGAAATGGAGGAAAGCAAACGACTGGATATAGAGTTCAAAACCACGGTTATAAGGTTTTTCAAGAACTTTCTAGAAACCGCCGACAAATTTAGTAAGATCCTCAAAAAGACGGGTGAGACCGCCGATAAATGTAGTGAGACCCTCAAGAAATCTAGTCAGACCCTCGAGGTTATGAAAAAGGACCAACTAGAAATTAAGCATACACCGACTGAAATAAAGGATATTATGCAGAGTTCCAACAGCAGACTAGAGGATCGCAAGAATCAAGTCAGATTTGAAATACGAAGAAGCGCCCTAGCCAGTTTGGCTCAGTGGATAGAGCGTCGGCCTGGGGACTGAAGGGTCCCAGGTTTGATTCTGGTCAAGGGCATGTACCTTGGTTGCAGGCACATCCCCAGTAGGGAGTGTACAGGAGGCAGCTGATCGATGCTTCTCTCTCATCGATGTTTCTAACTCTCTATCCCTCTCCCTTCCTCGCTGTAAAAAATCAATAAAATATATATTAAAAAAAAAAAAAGAAATACGAAGAAGCAAAACACACCCAACCGGAAAAGCAAAATGAAAAAAAAATCCAAAAATACGAAGATAGTGTAAGGAGCCTCTGGGACAGCTTCAAACGTACCAACATCCGAATTATAGGGGTGCCAGAAGAAGAGAGAGAGCAAGATATTGAAAACCTATTTAAAGAAATAATGACAGAAAACTTCCCCTACCTTGTGAAAGAAATAGACTTATAAGTCCAGGAAGCGCAGAGAACCCCAAACAAAAGGAATCCAAAGAGGACCACACCAAGACACATCATAATTAAAATGCCAACAGCAAAAGACAAAGAGAGAATCTTAAAAGCAGCAAGAGAAAGAAACTCAATTACCTACAAGGGAATACCCATACGACTGTCAGCTGATTTCTCAACAGAACCTTTGCAGGCTAGAAGGGAGTGGCAAGAAATATTCAAAGTGATGAATAGCAAGAACCTACAACCAAGATTACTTTATCCAGCAAAGCTATCATTCAGAAGTGAAGGTCAGGTAAAGAGCTTCACAGATAAGAAAAAGCTAAAGGAGTTCATTACCACCAAACCAGTATTATATGAAATGCTGAAAGGTATCCTTTAAGAAGAGGAAGAAGAAGAAGGTAAAGATACAATTATGAACAACAAATACACATCTATCAACAAGTGAATCTAAAAATCAAGTGAATAAATAATCTGATGAACAGAATAAACTGGTGATTATAATAGAATCAGGGGCATAGAAAGGGAATGGACTGACAATTCTCGGCGGGGAAAGGGGTGTGGGAGATGCGGGAAGAGACTGGACAAAAATCGTGCACATATGGATGAGGACAGTGGAGGGGTGGTGAGGGCAGAGGGTGGGATGGAAACCAGGTGGAGGGGAGCTATGGGGGGAAAAAAGAGGAACAACTGTAATAATCTGAACAATAAAGATTTAATTAAAAAAATAAATTACCTGGAATTCCGTTGTAAGGAAGATTTTATGCCAATGTGGACTCACCTATATTTTTTAAAATATATTTTATTGATTTTTTTTTTTTTTTTACAGAGAGGAAGGGAGAAGGATAGAGAGTTAGAAACATCGATGAGAGAGAATCATTGATCAGCTGCCTCCTGTACACCCCCAACTGAGGATGTGCCTGCAACCAAGGTACATGCCCTTGACCAGAATCAAACCTGGGACCCTTCAGTCTGCAGGCCAACACTCTATTCACTGAGACAAACCGATTAGGGCCACATATACTTTTTTAAATTGATTTTGAAAGAGAGCAAGGTGGGGGGGGGGGTAGAGACAGAGAGAGAGAGAGAAACATCGATGTGGGAGAGACACCAGGGATGAGCCTGCAACCAAGGTACATGCCCTTAACCAGGATTGAACCCTGAGCCCTTCAGTCCATGGGCCTATGCTCTGTCCACTGAGCCAAACCAGCCAGGCTCAAAGGGCATATTGAAGTGGAGCTGAAAGGGTACCGAGCCTCCAGTGGACACGATAAAATAAAGGAGCTGCGGTAAACAGAGGCCTGCAAGTGCCCAGGAGGAGGGTCTGCTAAGCAGAGATGTGCCGGGGGCATTTCTAAATGTTTCCGGAAACATCAGCAGATGTGACTCTCTGAGCACCTGCTCCGAGCAGGCCCTGTACAGCCATTTGCCCACTTAATCTCCCTACAGTCAGATAAACCAACACGATCATTCCCCCGTTATAGGTGAGGAAACCGAGGCTCAGAAGAGTGAAGGGCCTGGGCTAAGATCATGCAGTGAGAAACGGAGATGCTAGGATTGGTTATTGTTGCTGTTGGCAATCCTCACCCAAGGATATTTTTTCCATTGATTTTTAGAAAGAGCGGAAGGGAGGGAGGAAGAGAGAGAAAGCAAGAAAGAAAAAAACATTGATGTGAGAGAGACACATGGATTGGTTGCCTCCTGCATGTGGCCCAGTTGGGGGCTGTGGATCAAACCTGAAACCCAGGTACGTGCCCCAGACCAGGAATCAAACCCATGACCCTTCCGTGCATGGGCCAAATTCTAACCCCTGAGAAACACAGGCCAGAGCGAGAGGCTAGGATGTTAGCCCAGCGCTGCTGAGCTTTCCCTGCAGACACAGAATGTGGTAATTCTTCCTCTCTTCCCTGCGTGCACCAGCAGACCATGTAACTGGCAGACTTTTGCTCAGCCCAGCGTTGTCTAGAATTGCAATGAAGGATGAGGAATAACAAGACAATTATATACCAACTAGAGGCCCAGGCATGAAATTCGTGCATGGGGGCGGGGGTCCCCTTAGCCCGGCCTGCACCCTCTCCAATCGGGACCCCTCAGGGGATGTCCGACTGCCGGTTTAAACTGGTAGTCGGACATCCCTCTCACAATCCTGGACTGCTGGCTCCTAATCACTCACCTGCCTGCCTGCCTGGTCACCCCTAACTCCCCGCCCCCCCCCCCCCCCGCCGGCCTGATCGCCCCTCACTGCCTCTACGTGCCAGCCTGATCGCCCCTAACTGCCCCCCTGCCAGCCTGGTCGCTCCTAACTGCCCCCCGTCCCACCAGCCTGATTGCCCCCAACTTCCCCCCCTGCCAGCCTAATCGCTCCCAACTGCCCCCCCTCTGCTGACCTGGTCACCTCCAACTGCACCCCCCCGCCAGCCTGGTTACCTCTTACTGCCCCCCCGCTGCCAGCCTGGTCGCCCCCAACTGCACTCCCCTCCCCCGCCGACCTGGTCGCCCCACGCAGCCTGCTGTTCAGTCGTTTGGTCGTCCCTCACTAACCTCCCTGCCAGCCTGGTCATAGGCAGCCATCTTGTGAGGGCATGAGGATTAATTTGCATATTACCTCTTTATTATATAGGATAAAAATGAACCAACTGAAGGTTTTTGCAGCATAGGTAAATTTCACGAACAAAATATTGATCAAAAAGAGCCAGATAGAAAAGAATGTCTGCTCTATGATTTCATATTTATAATGTTTCAAAGCAGGCAAATTGAAGTTCAGAGTTTAGAAATGCATGGTTAGGTGATGACTCTATAAAGAAAAGTAAGGAAGTCATTGTTCTAAGAATCAAGACAGTAGTTACCTTGGTGGAGGGTAGGGAGTGGTTTTGGATTGGGAAGAGGCCAGTTGAGGATATATGGGGAACTAGCAATGTTTTATTTATTGACTTGATGCTCATCCTATATCATAAAGAGGTCATATGCAAATTGACCCTCACTCCGTCGCGCCATCACAAGATGGCTGCGCCCACAGCAGAGGCGGGGTTCCCATAATGAGCCATAACGAGTGATCAGCAGGGACCTGAGGCTGCGTGGTGCCGGGCAGGGGTGGGGGACCTGAGGCTGCACCCCCCGCCTGGTGGGGCTTGATGGGCGACCTCAGGCTGGGGCCCCCCACCTGGCGGGGCTTGAAGGGGGACCTCCGGCTGCACCTGCCACCCAGCAGGGCTTGATGGGGGACGTGAGGCTACGCCCCTGACCCCAGCACCGGGCCGGGGAACCTCAGATTGCACCCCCCACCCCGGCACCGGGCCAGGGGACTTGAGGCTGTACCCCCCATCTAGCGCAGCTTGACGGGGGTGGGGCCAGCCAGCTCTGGATCTCACCCATTGGGGGTGGGGCGAGCTGGCTCTGGGTCTTGCATGATTTCGAGGTGCATGTGGGTGGGCGGGGACTTGACTCTGGGTCCCATGGTGAGCCCCAGACTCTGACAGGAGGAAGATTTTCATATACATTTTACTAATTTTCTTTCATCTCTGACACTTCTATTATAGAGAAAGGACAAATAACAATATTAAAATATTTCCTCTGCCAGCACCGGCTTGGCTCAGTGAATAGAGCATTGGCCTGCGGACTGAAAGGTCCCAGATTCGATTCCAGTCAAGGGCATGTACCTTGGTTGTGGGCACATCCCCAGTAGGACATATGCAGGAGGCAGCTGATCCATGTTTCTCTCTCATCAATGTTTCTAACTCTCTATCCCTCTCCCTTCCTCTCTGTAAAAAATCAATAAAATATATTTTAGCCCTAACCGGTTTGGCTCAGTGGATAGAGCGTCAGCCTGTGGACTCAAGGGTCCCAGGTTCGATTCTGGTCAAGGGCATGTACCTTGGTTGCAGGCACATCCCCTGTAAGGGGTGTGCAGGAGGCAGCTGATCGATGTTTCTCTCTCATCGATGTTTCTAACTCTCTATCCCTCTCCCTTCCTCACTGTAAAAAAATCAGTAAAATATATTTAAAATATATATATTAAAAAAATATATATTTCCTCTAATTAATTCCTTTTCAATGTGCACAAATTTCATGCACCGGGCCACTAGTCTATATAAAAGGCCTGTGGTCATGAAGCCGTAATGGCGGAACGACCAAAGATTGGTCACCAGGAGGCTGTGTGCACGGAGAGGGGCGTGCGGGTGGGCGGGGACTTGACTCTGGGTCCCGGGTCCTGCGTCCTGCCCGGCGCTGCGGCAGTCAGTCTGGGTCCCACCGGCGTGGTGGGTCTGGGTTTTGCGTGATATTGCGCACTGGGTCTCTAGTTCTGTAACAATTAGTTAAACTGTGTGTTTGCTTTATGAATGTTTATATATGTGTAATACTTCACAATAAAAATGGTCTTAAGAATAAATAAAAGAAAAAATACAGAAAAAAGAATATAAAGACGGGCTGTAGAAAGAGAGCTGGGCTCAAATCCTGACTCCTCCACTTCTTGGGCAGCTGTGTGACCCCAGCAGTTCCTTAACCTCTCTGGGCCCCAGGGCCCCTCTGTGCCAGGGGACTGCGGGAGCTGGGCTGTCAGAGAAAATGACAGTGTAACCGGGCACCTGGGCACACTCCACGTACTCAGCCTCATTGTCATTCTGGGCTTCCTGAGCCGCTGACATTTCTGGGGGATTCAGGTCTCGTGTGCTTCTAGTTTAGGAAAATAAGATGCTGAGTGGAAACGTCTTCCTTGCTGTTGCACAACATGCAAATGGGGAGCTGGAAAGCCCTTTCCACTTCCGCACCCTGGGAGCCTGGCCTGGGGCTCCTGGCTCCTTACCGGCTGAGCTGAGCGGGGCTTCCCCCTTCCCTCCTGTAGCCAGGGCCCCTCCAGTGCTCCCCACCCCTGACAAATTGCTTCTGAAAGGCAATGTGGAGCCTGAGGAGGAGCTGGAAGAGGAGACAGGAGCCAGATGAGACCCTTAGGAGGGACTCTGAGTCTGAGGACATGTTTCCGGAGGATCCGGTCCTCCTGGAGCCACTTTTGATCTCTCTCTCTCTCTCTCTCTCTCTCTGCCTCAAAAAATGTCCAGTTTTCCAGGGCAGCCTTGGGCATCGGGACAACTTCCTTCAGGATCCTGGTTCTTCCTGTTGCCTTTGAGACGCAGACATTGCAAATGGAGCAGCAGCAGCAGGTGCAGCAGCGGCAGATCCTCCTGGGGCCTAACAGGGAATGCCACTTCCTGGAGATGGTTCCTGCTGTATTGCCCTGTCTTGGAGGGAGACGTTGGAAAATTCAATACTGTCTGAGCTGCTGATTTTTTTTTTTTCACCTAAAAAACCTGGCGGGGAGAGTTTCCCCACATTGTCTCGTGGAGAGACTCCCAACTCGCAGCTGTGCCTCGGAGCTCTCCTGACTCCCTGTCCTCACTCCCACACGGAGGGCAGCAGCGATGCACGTGGCCACTCCCCTCCGCCCGCCTCTCACCAATGTCTCCTCCCCAGATCTCAGTCTCACTGTGGAGGAGGAACTATGCCATTCGGAAGGCTGGACCGTTGACGACTGTCTTGTTTCGACATGCGCTACATACAAGATGCATGACAGCGATCATGTAAAAGCAAAAAACCAGAACTGAGGGGGAAGCTCCGGTTCACACGGAGGAGGGGGAAGCGGGGTGGGAAGGAGCCCTGAGGAGGAAGCCTGCCCCAGCCCCAGCCCGAGTCTTCCTCTCACCGGCCAGGCTTGTCAGGATCTGAAGGAGAATGGCCCTGGCAGCCGCTGGTCGCAGCAGGGTGACTCAGGCGGACTGGGGACTGGGGACGAGTGTGGGCCCCTGCCTGCTGCCGTGGCACCCTCCACGCTTGCATGTGACATCTCGTGGCCTAGCGTTTCCCAGCAACACACCAGGGGTGGGGTGGTCCTGCCTGAGTTTCCAGGAGGGGAAGGGACCCCCATGGACATGACGGGATGGTGGTGGTTGCAGTGACCTGCTGTTCACCTCAATGTCCACCAACTTGGCACCAGCGCGGTGGACAGCACGCCCCAGTCAGGAGGGTCAGGACTGAGGCTCTGCTCCTCGGGGAGTGAGATGGACCAGGCCTCTGCTTGCCGGGCCCCTCAGGCCGCCTGGCCCCACAGCCTGGGGGCTTCCATGGGCCCTGTGGGCTCCTTCCTTTCACCACAGCCCTGAGGGCCGCCCTGAGTGGCCTTGGACACGTGTCCTTTCACAAGTCTCCAGGCCGTCTGTCATGCGTGGACACGGCTGGGCGAGAGGGCGCCCGCCAGGCACACGCCCACCTGCGCCCAAAGCGGTGGTCCCTCCCTCTCTCCAGCTGCCTTCTCCCTGGGAGAGCAAGACCCCACCTCGTGCCAGAGCCTCCTGGGGAGAAAGTGCAGAAAACTCGCAGGATGAGGCCCTCGGCCCTGGCACCACGGGGGCCTGAAAGGCCATCTGCTGTCTTCTCTAGATTTTCTGTGTCTAAAGGTCATAGGAGCAGCTCCCTGCCAAGGATCCCCGAGACCACGTGGAGTCTGGAGGGCTGCTCCCGCCCCTCGCAGGCTTCCCTGGTGAGGAGAGTCAGTTCTGGAGGAAGACGCTCACTGTCCTCGCAGAGGCCAGCGGGTCTGGTTGTGAAGCTGGGGAGGACCGGCCTGCTCGCATGTGAGGGGGAGAGAGGCGCAGCCTCCTTGCTTTCCTGACCTGGTGAAGCAGGGAGCCAGCAAGGGGCCTCTGGGTCAGGAGGAGGATGATGAGGTGGGGCAGAGGCTGAGGGGAGGAGGGGGATGAGGAGCAGACAGGAGAAGGGAAGGAGGGAAAGGGAGGAAAAGAGGAAGGAGAGGATAGAGAAAACCAGGGCGGGGACCCAGGGGGAAGCTGGGGAGGAGCAGAGCCAGAACAGAGAGTGAAACCTTTGACCTTGGGGCTGAGGAAGTGGTTTTGAGCCCAGCGAGAATTTTCACCCCCGGGGCTTCCTAGCTGGGACTGGGTGGAAGCCAACACGGTGAGAGAAGCGACTGCGGCGTCCACCTGGCCTGACCGCATGGCCGGAGCAGAGAGGGGGAAGTGGGCCCAGTTCTGGGAGGGGGAGATGGTGGTATCGGTCTTTGAGCTCCAAACACTACAGAACCTCTGTGTAACTTCTGGGTTTGGGGGAGCGGCTACGGCCTTTCAACAGGGGTTTCATGCAAAGTTCTCTCTTTCTGAAAATATGAAAAGTGGCGTTACCATATGACCCAGCAATCCCACTTGTAGATATACATTCAGAAGAATTGAAGGCATGATCTCGAAGAAGCATCTGTGCAGCCATGTTCGTAGCAGCGTTACTTACAATACCCAAGGGGGGGGGGGGGGGGGAACCAGTGTCCACCAGCAGGTGGACGGATAAACAAATTGTGACGTATTCACACAATGAAACAGGATTCAGCCTTAAAGAGGAAGGAATCCGAACACCCACTGCCACTTGGTGAAACTTGCGGACATTATGCTCATTGAAATAAGCTGAAAGACAAGTCCTGTGTGACCCCACCTATGTGAGCACCTCGAGTGTCACGGTCACAGAGACAGGCCGCAGGAGGATGGCTGCCAGGAGCCGGGGGAGGGGGCACGGGGCTGTCTGGCGGGGACTGAGTCGAGGCGTGCGAGATGAGACGTTCTGCAGCACAACAGTGCGAGCGTACTAACACGGTGAACTGCACGCTTACCATGGGAAGACAGGAAATGCTACGTGATGTGTGTTGGATCACAATCTTTAAAAAAGTTATCTCAGACTGTTTCTCATATCTACTGCACAGGAGTGGTCCTTCGTCAACCACGATCCGACTGGTATTGAGGCCCAGATTGTAAAGTGCCCCCCAGATCTGGAAGCAAGTCTGTGCAGTAACGTCTGCTGCTGGGGAGTCCCACTCATTCTTACTCCAGACGCCTCGTGTGCGAACACTGGGGCCTCCCCTCGGCCCGGCGCGCGGCTCACTCCACGTGCTCAGCTCTCTGCGGGGCTTCCACTCTTGCTTCTGGACACTCGTAGAGCCTTTAAATCTGGGGGCTCACGCCTCTCGGTTCTGGAAACTCCCTTGTTTTTCTCTCTTTCAGGAACTCCTTTTAGTTGTGTGTTGTGTTTTCTGGACCAATACTCCGTCTCCCTGACCTTCTGTTCTACTTTCTAGGAGATTTCATAGCCTCATCTTCTAAGCATTCTACCAGTTTTACTAATTTCATTATTAACAATTTTATTTTTCATATATATATATTTAAAACATATATTTGTATTGATTTCAGAGAGGAAGGGAGAGGAAACATCAATGATGAGAGAGAATCATGGATCGGCTGCCTCCTGCACGCCCCACACTGGGGATCGAACCCGCAACCCGGGCATGTGTCCTGACTGGGAATAGAGCCATGACCTCCTGGTTCATAGGTTTACGCTCAGCCACTTAGCCACGCAGGGTGGGCTTTCTCATTTTTTATTTTTGTTGTTGTTAATCCTCACCTGAGAATATTTCTCCATTGATTTTTAGAGAGAGTGGAAGGGAGAAAGACAGAGAGAGGGAAAGATCGATGTGAGAGAGACTCATCGATTGGTTGCCTCAGGCCAGAGACTGCACCCGAGGTACATACCCTGGGCCAGATTCAAATCCGGGACCCTTCAGTCTGCAGGCCAATGCTCTATCCACTGAGCAAACCAGCCAGGGCTCCCATTATTTAAATGTCTTTGAAATTCCTTTTACTCATCCTATTCTTATGTTGTGGCTATTACATATCACTAGAGGCCCGGCTTCGTTCAGAAGGTCATCCGGACGGTTGTTCTGCTGTTCAGTCTAATTAGCATATTAGCTCCTTATTATATAGGATGTGGGAGAGAAGGTGTTACCACGATTGTCTTCTGCTTAGACCCACCCCCTCCAAAGAACAAAGCTTATAACTAAATAACAGATGACAATTGTAGCAAAATTATCCTGGCTCAGATTATCAATGAAGGTAGTCGATTGCCATCCCGGACTTGCATTTGGAATTTAAAAGCTCCTCCCCCAGAGTGTCCTGTAACCTGCAGTCCGGCTGCCTGTCAGCATTCTCTGTGCAAACAGCCCTTCCACGGACAGGTTTCTATTGACAGTTACCGCGTTCCTCACGACGAGTCCCACAAGCCCCCACACTTACAGGAAGACCAGGCGGGCGCTCTCCTGTTGGGAAAGGTCTCCTTTGGACCCCATCACATCTCACTCTTGACCTCATGTTCCTGGTGGAGCGTAGTAAGTATTTTTGTTTCTGCAGCTTCAGGGGAGAAAGGGCAACTTTTCATCTTTCTGAGGTTTACTTTTATAGCAGTTGTTAATCAAGAAGATTTTCATTCTTAGGGCCAGACATTGGAATTTTATTAACATTGCTAGTGGTCTGGTGCATGAAATTCGTGCATGGGGGGGGGGGGGGCGTAATCCCTCAGCCCGGCCTACACCCTCTCCAATCTGGGATCCCTGTGGGATAGGGCCTAAACCGGCACTCGGACATCCCTCTCATAATCCAGGACTGCTGGCTCCTAACTGCTCACCTGCCTGCCGGCCTGATCACCGCTAACCACTCTGCTGCCAGCCTGATCAACCCCAACTGCCCTCCCCTGCTGGCCTGATTGCCCCTAACTGCTTCTGCCTCAGCCCTGCCACCATGGCTTTGTCCGGAAGGATGTCCAGAAGATCTCCCGGTCTAATTAGCATATTACCCTTTTATTAGTATAGATAAGAAAGAACAAGCCAAGTTCTAGAACTAGCAAAAATATACAATTATTGAATATTTCCATTATTTAGCCATACTGGAATCTAGAACATTTGGGGCTCTTTTCATGCCATAGTTTGAGGTCCGAAATACCTTCCTAAAAGATGAAGTTCCTGTTTCTTGTTCTCATTGTACGTGTGTCGGGGGGAGGGGGGAGGTGATTTTCAAGAAAAAGAAATGGGGAAGAAGATGCCTCTACTCCACCTTCTTGAAAAGGTAGATTTGGAGCATTTGTCTAAACTGTATTGTACTTCTCAGCATAGGGCCTTTGCATATGCCAGTCCCTCTGCCTGGAATGCAGCCCACTTCCTTGCCTGGATAACTGAAGGGGGAAACTCTGTCCTCACAGAGAATTTCCCCTCACACCAAGTAACTCCCTGCAACACGGAGTGGGTGTCCTACAGTTCTACTCCATCTTGACACTGTCTACCTACAGACAGCATCAGATGCCACAGGTTAAGGACTCAGTCCCACAAGACTGCCTCTCTCTTTCTCTCTCTCTCTCTCTCTCTCTCTCTCTCTCTCTCTCTTTCACACACACACACACACACACACACACACACACACACACACACACTTCAGATGTCAGTTGCAAACCCAGGTTATTACCTGTGCTTCTGACCAACCACCTATTACAATTCGCAGGCCTCAATGACCCCCTCCTTTGGTTCAGTTAATTTGCTAAAGCAGCTCATAGAACTCAGGGAAATACGTTCTTACATTTGCCAGTCTGTGAAAGAACATGACAAAGGATACAGATGAACACCCAGGGGAAGAGACCTTAGGTAAGGTCTGGGAGGGTCCTGAGTGTAGGAGCTTCTGTCCCGTGGAGTTGGGGTGTGTCACCCTCCCAGTATGTGGGTGTGTTTGCCCACCTGAAGGTCTCTGAAGCCTGGACTATTGGGGTTTTATGGAGGCTTCCTCACATAGGCATGACCAATTATTTTATTTTATTTTATTTTTAAAATATATTTTATTGATTTTTTACAGAGAGGAAGGGAGAGAGATAGAGAGTTAGAAACATCGATGAGAGAGAAACATCGATCAGCCGCCTCCTGCACATCCCCTACTGGGAATGTGCCCGCAACCCAGGTACATGCCCTTGACCGGAATCGAACCTGGGACCTTTCAGTCCGCAGGCTGACGCTCTATCCACTGAGCCAAACCGGTTTTGGCGGCATGACCAATTATTAACTCTGTTTCCAGTCCCTTTCCCCTCTCTGGAGAAGTGGGGGTGGGGAGAAGGAGTGGGGAGGGAGCTGAGGATTCCAAGCTTCTGATCCTGGTTTGCTGAGTCCCCATCCAGGAGCTCACCCAGAGTCACCTCAGTAGAACAAAAGATGCTTCTAGTGCTCTTATCACTTAGAAAATTACAAGTGTCTTATTTTTTATTTATTTATTTTTTAGAGAGGAAGGGAGAGGGCAAGAGAGATAGAAACATCAATGATAAGAGAGAATCACTGATCAGCTGCCTCCTGCACACCCCACACTGGGGATTGAGCCCCCAACCTGGGCATATGCCCTGACTAATAATGGAACCTTAACCTCCTAGTTCATCGGCCGATACTCAACCACTGAGCCATGCTGGCCGGGCTACAAGTGTTTTTATTTATTGATTTACTAGAGGCCTGGTGCACGAAATTCATGTATGGGGGGGCCCCCCTCAGCCCAGCCTGCACCTTCTCCAATCTGGGACCCCTTGGGGGATGTCCGACTGCTGGTTTAGGCCTGATTCTGAGGATCGGGCCTACACTGGCAATTGGACATCCCTCTCACAATCCAGGACCACTGGCTCTTAACTGCTCACCTACCTGCCTGCCTGATCGCCCCTAATTGCCTCCACTGCTGGCCTAGTCACCCTCAATTGCCCCCACTGCTGGCCTGGTCGCCCCTAACTGCCCCCCTGCCAGCCTGGTCTCTCCTCACTGCCCCCCTCTGCTGGTCTAGTCACTCCCAACTGCCCCCCCTGCCAGCCTTGTTGCCCCATGCAGCCTGTTCAGTCATCTGGTTGTTTCGGTTGCAATGGTCACTTAGGCTTTTATATATATACTAGAGGCCCGGTGCACAAAAATTTGTGCACTCAGGGGGTAGAGGGGGTCCCTCAGCCCGGCCTGTGCCCTCTCGCAGTCTGGGACCCCTCAGGAGATAACGGCCTGCTGGCTTAGGCCTGCTCCCGGGTGGCAGAGGGCAGGCCCAATCCCTAGGTGCAGCCCCTGGTCGGGCTCAGAGCAGGGCTGATTGGGAAGTTGGGGCACCACCCCCTGTCACACTCAAGGCAGGGTCGATGGGGAAGTTGCAGCGCCACCCCCTGCCACGCACAGAGCAGGGCCGATCAGGGGGGTTGGGGCTCCGTACCCTGTCACACACAGAGCAGGGCCCATCAGGGGCTTGGGAAGCTCCCCCCTGTCATGCACAGAGCAGGGTCAATCAGGAGTTTTGGGAGCTCCCCCCTGTCATGCACAGAGCAGGGCCGATCAGGGGGTTGAGGAGCTCCCCCCTGTCACGCACAGAGTAGGGCCAATAGGGGAGTTGGGGCACTGCCCCCTGTCACACACAGAGCAGGGCCCGTTGCGGGGGGGGGGGGGGGGGAGTTGGGGCGCCGCACCCTTTCACACACAGAGCAGGGCCAATCAGGGGGTTGGGGCACCGTCACTGTCACACTCAGGGCAGGGCCAATGGGGAGGTTATGGCTCTACCCTGTCTCACATAGAGCAGGGCCAGTGGCGGGGGCGGGGGGGGGGTTGGGGCGCTGCCCCCTGTCACACACAGAGCAGGGCCGATCAGGGGGTTTGGGCGCTGCCCCCTGTCACACACAGAGCAGGGCAATCAGGGCGTTTGGGCGTTGCCCCTTGTCACGCTGATCCCGGTGCCGGGAGGCCTCGCGGCTCCGCTGATCCTGCCCGGCAGGGTCACAGATCCGGGTCCCAGACCACAGACAGCTTTGCCTGCTGCCGCCTGCCTTCAGTATGCAAATTAGCCGCCATCTTGTTGCTTCAGGGTGGGGGTCCCCACTGGGGTGCCTGGCCAGTCTGGGTGAGGGCCTGAGGGCTGTTTTCAGGCTGGCGGGCTACTGGAGCTCCAAACCTCTCCTTTTTTTCTTTTTCTTTTTTATTCTGGCATTTATTTACCTTCTATGGCTGTCACTGGAGCTGAGAGCCGGCTTTCTCTCTGAGGCTCGGCTGAAAGCAGGTTTCTGGCCTTTGTTTTCTGTATTCGAAACAATGTTGCGACTCCAGCTCTGAGATCCCGGCTGACTGACAGGAGGTTTCTGGAGCTTTGTTTATCTTCTATAAATGTTACAATGTTTCCAACTGAAGCTCAGAGGCCGGCAAGGCAGGCGGGGAACGTTGGAGTCCTCTGTCACTGAAGGAAGCAAGCCTCCCTGTTCGCATCAGCTGCCTGGCTGCCAGCCGCCATCTTGGCTGACAGTTAATTTGCATATCTCCCTGATTAGCCAATGGGAAGGGTAGCGGTCGTACGCCAATTACCATGTTTCTCTTTTATTAGTGTAGATAGATTTTTTAAATACATTTTTATTGATTTCAGAGAGGAAGGGAGAGGGAGAGAGAGATAGAAACACCAATGATGAGAGAGAATCACTGATCAGCTGCCTCTTGCACGCTCCACACTAGGGATTGAGCTCGCAACCCGGGCATGTGCCCTGACTGGGAATTGAAACGTGACCTGGTTCATAGGTTGATGCTCAACCTCTGAGCCAAGCCAGCTGGGCTGGGCTACAAGTGTTTTAGAAGCTCTGTGCCAAGAACTGGGTCCAGAGGCCAATTCACACACACACACACACACACACACACACACACACATTTTAAACTCACAGTAACTTTTTCATCCACATAAGCATCACATCCTCAAGAAGGCTTCCCTGAACCACACCCCCCTTCAGATAGAATATGGTTCCTTATTACACCCTTACACTGTATGGACCATGAACCCCTTCTCCATAGCCCTCCTCACACTATAATGCTACATTTATTTGTGATTTCTTAACTTCTCTTCCCCAGTAGGCTAGATGCTCCATGAGGAACTTATTTCCTCAGAGCCTGGTGTTTGTTGAATGATGATGGGAGGATTCTGGGATGTGGCACCTGTCATTCAACGTGAGAGTCCAGGAGAGACGCTTCAGTGCCACACCTGCCTCCAAGCAATGTTCGAGCAACAGCAACAGTGCCACCACCTCTTAGCCTCTGTTTCCCCAGCTGCAATGAAAAGGGATGGAAGGACAAGCTCAAAGGGCCCTCCTCCAGCCCCAAGGCCCTGTCCCACAGCCCACAGACAGCACATCTGCCCTGATGTCCTCTGTCCCCTCTGCTGGGTCTGTCCCATCCATCCCCGGCCTGGGCATTGCACAGACTTGAATTCTCACACATGGGGAGGAGATAAAAAGGCCTGGGGGCCTGAGAGGGGAACTTGGCTCACCCAGAACAGTGCTTGTTTCATTAACACCCTGTGATGCAGGTTATCTCGTTTTTTCCACTTTACAGATGGGAACACGGCCACCTGGAAAAGGCAGTGCACCCAAGTCCAGCAGCCAGGACGAGGCTGAATCAGGCAGGGCCCAGGTTCAAATCACCCCTCTGTGCTGCCCCACCAGGAAGCCCCAGGGCAAGTTCCCTTTCTCGGTGGCCTCTCTGCCTTCCGCACAGGAACTCCCTGTCTCCTACTTCCCCTAAGGGCTTGGGAGTCTTGTAGAAATGTGACTTCGGTTTGGTGGTGTCACTGGGTTCGAGACACAGCCTCTGGACTCAGGCTTCTCCTTCCTTCCAGCTGGGAAGGACACAGCCCTGTCACCCACTGGGGAAGGGAGTGGGGAGGTTGGGGGAGTGGGGGAGGCGAGTCAAAGAGCTACATGATGCATTGCAGTTCAAGGCCGTCCATATTCTGGCCCACTGTGGGGTGGCTAGGACCCGTGGTCAGCATAGCAGTCTGCCCTCCAGCCCTCTGGTGGGGAAAACCCAGTGGATGAGGGTTACTCAACCAGAACCTCCTTCTGCATCCTGGACACCAGGGAAGGCCACCCAGACATAGTGATGAGCTAACCGAGCGTGAGCTGGAAACAAGGGGGAGGGCAGCAGGGAGAACGCACATTGAGGAACTAAAAGAAGTTTCAAGTGGGAGCCACACTGGAGGCCCCAGCAGGGACTGAGAGCTGGCCCTGAGGCCCCAGGAAGCTCGGCCTTTGACCCAAAGGCTTTGGGATGAGCCCTGGTTGGTGTAGCGTGAAATCCATTTTTGGCAGGACTCTGCTGCAGGTGTGGAAGAGGACTTGGCAGGCAGGGAGGGGCGCTTATGAGGCCGTGGCTATGCTCGGAGGACACAGCAGGGAAGCTCAGTCTGGGATGCTGGGCACATGGAGAGAGGCATTTAGGAGGCAGAATGGAAAGTGAGGGAAGGAGCCATGCTGACATCTGGGGGAAGAAGCCCAGCCCAGGGACAGGGTGGGAGTGTGCCTTGAGGGTTGGAGGACCAAGCAGACCTGGGGGAACTGCAGGAGGCTGAGTGAGGGGAGAGAGGGAGGAGGGGAGAGGTAGGGGTGCAGGTACGAAGTAAAACTGCTCTTACTCTGGAGAAAATGAGGGGCCTCTGGAGTATTCTGATCAGAGCAGTGACTAGGACTGGCTGGGGTCATTAGCAGGCATGTGTTTTTTTGTTTTTGTTTTTAATATATATTTTCATTGATTTCAGAGAGGAGAGAGACAGAAATGTGAATGATGAGCATTGATCTGCTGCGGCCTGCACGCCCCGCACTGGGGATGGCACAGTGTGAATGGAGTGTGGTCGGCTGGGGCGGATTTCAGAGTGAGTGGAGGAGAGGCGCTGGAGACAGCGAGGTGCCGAGAAAAAGGAGGGGAAGCTGAGGTCGCTGATGGGGAAGTGGAGTCAAGATGGTTTTTGTTTGTTTTTAACCAGAGATAGAGAAAGGAGTAGGAAGTAGAGGGGAAATCAGAAAGAGATAAAATCCAGTTTCTCACAGACCCGAGCCAGGAGCTCCCGTGCTGTTCACAGCCCGAACGCCAGCCGCGCTGGGACCCTGCTTCCCGCTTGCCGGCTGCGACCTGGGTCCCGGCGCTCTCTGAGCCTCAAGTTCCGCAGGTGTGAAATGGGGGACCACCTCCCCCCTATCAGGGCCCTGGGGACAAGCAGGGGATAATGCACAGAAAGTGCAGGCGGGTGCCGCACAGGGAGCGACATTCTCTTCTGCGCCCCTCATCTCTCACCTCACAGCCCCACCCCAGGCTTCACACCGTTACCATAGCGACTCCATAGATGGGAGCAGGGCCCCTCCTGCTGGCTGACGCTGGAACTGCACCGCGTCCCTGTTCAGAGGTGGAACTTCCAAATCCAGTTCAATTCCCCCGAAGTCCGGCAATGATTTCATTCCGCAGCAAACAGATGTCATCCAAAATCAGCAGTGAGCGCTCCAGAACCTTCCCACCACCCAACATACACTGAGCGAGATGTTAACCCACCCGCCCCGCTTGGTCCTGCAGCTGCCCCTGCTCGGAATGCGCTCCCTCCACCACTTGGAAACACAAAAGTCACCCCTCTGACGCTTTCTGTGACCCTCTCCCCTTAACCACTCTTACCCCCTGCAGACTGAACTGCTGGAACGTTCTCTTCACATCTGTACATACCTCTAGATTTGCTATAACACCTGTCTCACCTGAGGTCAGGAATTGCCTTATTTATCAGCTGCCAGAGGGATTTTATAACAACTGAATCTGACCACTCACAGCCCCTACCGGGAATCTCCCCCACTGTGGGTGAGGGGTGAGGGGTGAGGGTGAGGGTGTGTGTGTGTATGATGTATGTGTATCTGGATTATCCAATATTTTTACATTATTTATTTATTTATTTTTTAGTAAAGAAAGAAATCTGCCTGGCAGGCATGGCTTAGTGGTTGAGCAATGGCCTATAAACCAGGAGGTCACGGTTGGGTTGGATTCTCAGTCAGGGCACATGCCCAGGTTGTGGGCTTGATCGCAAGTGTGGGGTGTGCAGGAGGCAGCGATCTCTCTCGTCATGATGTTCCTATCTCTCCCTTCCTCTCTGAAACCAATAAAAAAATATTTTTAAAAAAGCAAAAGGAAATCCTTCAGGGCCTCCTGGTACTTTCAAATTCCCTGGCAAAGCTTCCAGGATGGGACCTGGCCTCTGCCTGTCTGATTCCTCCCTCCTCCTTGCCCACCCTCCACTAAAGCTCCCAGCTCGACAGCATTGTAAGTGGCAGGTGCCTCTCAAACAGGCCTCCCATGTTCAGCCCTGCTTAGTTGACAGAAGTAGTTCCCACTGCCATGGTTTGCTCACATGCAAAATGAAGGACCCAGACAGGATTTCATAAATCCTTCTGACTCTAGATTTCTCATTTACGGATAATGGTTAGCATGTCCCCCAACAGCGGATCCTGAGCAGGGATCTCCTAGAGAAGGTGCTCCAGGGGATTCGCCCCTCTACCACCCTGGGCAGGGGAACACGGCTGTCCTCTCCCTCCTTTACACATGGCCCATTACACATAGGACCTTGGGGAACCCATGGTCACTTCTCATCCAGGGTGGACTGTGTCCTAGGATGGGGCGGGGCTATGTCTTCAACAGCAAGATGCCCACCCGAGTGATAATCATTTGTCAATCCCTGTGGTGAACAGGAGGGGCTTATCTATTCACGGTCAGTGTCTAGAGCTGCATTAAGCATGTGAGGCAGCTGAGCCCCCTCCTGCAGTGCTCATCTTTGAGGGACACTAAAACATGATTGGAAGAAATCAGAAAAATAGTGCCAGGCAAGCCACGTTTCTACACCTACAAGCCTCCTTACATCACGTAACTACCAAATTCAAGCACTCCTGCTGCCACGAATGTAAACTGGGCCTTTGAAGGAAAAGACAAGTAGCTTTGCAGGCTGGGATAGTCTGTTGAGCCTTGAGACACAAATGGAGCTTCACTCTGCAACTCAAATGCCAGAACCAAACAGTACAGGGCCTGACCTCTCTCACCAGTGACTTATTTACTATGTGAACTAAAGCTGAATCCTTTAATATGCCATGTAGGAACTTATCATTTGGAAAAAAATCAACTTCAAAACAAATGCCTAACTACAAATGAACATAGCCCCAGCCCGCTGAGCAGCGTTCCACCTGTGGGCCACACACATCCTTCACCAGCTCATCCTGGAGGCTGTGTAAACCTGTGCTCGGACTCAGACTAGTTTCAATCCTGACTTCACTACAGTGGGATCATGAGTTTATTTTGTCTCAGCCAGTTTCCTCATCTGTAAAATGGGGACAAAAGCAGTGTTCCTCTTAGGGCTACGTGAATTAAACGACAGGCCATGAATGGCTGGCGGGGTAGGTAGGGGCTCCATGTGTGTCTAACGGTCGTCTTTGCTACGATGAGGGGAAAGTGCTCTCCTAAGATGAGGACACTCGTTTGGACAGAGGCTGATGAGGTCCGCTTCCTGTACACTTGTGACTTTATGGACCGCTCTGTTCCTATCAGGCTGCTCCTGCTGCAAGTCTACACTCTCGCCCCAAAGGGATCTGGAACTTAGCTGGCATCCACATCACAAAGCCACCTATAATTCTCATCACACACCAAGTGCACTTCCTGAAATGAGGCTCCCGTATGCAAGACACATCCATTCAATCCCAACTCTGGCTGAAATCCCTCCTAAACCTCCTCAACTTCGGCGCCTGAGCTGCAGCTGTAGCCAGAGGGCGGATGACCAGGTTTAAACCAGGCCCACTCCAGGCCAAGGGCCCCAAAGCCCAATCTCCTGTCACATCTGTGGTTCTGCTCCTGATGGAGGGTGGCTGGCATCTCTCAACCCACTTGGCTCCATGAGGCTTCACTCTGGGGACCAGAATCTCTAATTAGTTTCTGCATTCATTAGGGGGTATTCTCATTTGTGGTAATAAAATGGGGACAGGCACCACCTCCCAAGCCCGACAGCATACCCTTGGCAACATTTCCTAATGTCAGTGGGAGTTGGTGATGGTGACCGAATCACAACTGCACCGGAATGCCAAAAGTTACGTTTAATTTACAATGTAATAAAGGTTACAGGTAAAAAGCTACACATAAAGCGTGAAAAGGCCTATTACACAAATGTACAAATCTCTATACAAAGCTCTTATCGATGTTTCCTACCTTCGTCTCCTATGTTCATTAGCCAGGTCTCATCTTAGAGCTTTGGATAACAAGAGCTCTCAAACGGGGGAAGCACCTCCAAACCGACATCTAAGATGTCTTCTTAGAGACATCAGTTACTTGCAAAGTGAAATCTTTTCCTTTTTAATTGGAATTGTCCTAACTGGTCAAATGCTTTAAAAATTGCCTTCATAACACACTTGAAAAGGAAAGCCTTGGAGAGTACAGTACTCTGGAATCAAATGAGAAACTTCAGGAGTAGAGAGTACTCAGGTTTGACAAGAAAAACAGGTAAAGTTCAAACAAAGTAATAAGTTTAAAACTATCAACCTGTGTCTATGGCATTCACTGGTCACAGACCACAATCAAAATATTCTCATCCCAACGGAAAGGACAAAAGAGAAAAGCCTAACTACTGGACCTCAAAACCACTGACCCAGAAAAACACTTTTTAAACTTTAGCTTAACTAAGGAATTTTAACCCTCTTTATCAACCTCAGATCCATGGCAACCCTTTTGCTATGTGGAACTTATAGGGATAGTAAATATAAATTAGGCTGCTGGACCCATAAGGCTGGTGATGCCACCATCACCTCCCCAGCTCTGAATTCAACTCTTTGGGCCTGGAGTCTCTCCACAGGGTACATGACTTAAAATAAAAATAACCCTGGAAAGAGGGAAGAAAGAAAAAGGAGGTCATGGAAGGCCTGGGAGGCTCCAGGGCACCAATTTAAAATGACGTATGAAATGTTCTTCTACACTGACGTGTTCTGAAGAGCAGTCTTTACGGGACATTTCAACCCCACCCCCAGTTTTGGTATTAGATGTTTAGGACCCCAGGAGACATTCTGAAAGACGATACTGCACACATGGAAAATTTTCCTCCCAAGTTCATCAGCTCCCCCATCACCCTTCCACCCAATTCCCACCCAATCCCACCCCTTTTCCACGACCAAAAATATCAAATCAGTAAGGAAGGCGTCGGCTTCTTGCCCGGCCAAGCTTCTTTTGCATATTTCTTCTTCTTGGGTTCGTTAACAGCTTCGGGGATGTAGACTGCAGGGTTTGGTGTAGGATTCATGTTCACTGCTGATGGCACAACAGGAGTCAAGTCCACATCGGGGGCGAGGTTCGGGTATGGCATGGGCAAACCACCGATGAGTGCTGTCCCGTGGATGCCATGCGGCTGGGAGCCGGCCTCACTGTGTGTGGGGGGCAGGCCCCCGTAGAGTCCTCCACTGAATGCAAAGTTCTGCATGCGCCTGCTCCCCGATTCTTCCAAGCCCAGGGAGCCAGGGCCTTCCATCCGCTTCTTCTGTGGTTTACAAGGAACAGAGCAGACAAGAGGTGAGGCACATGGGTGGTGCCATTAGCCTTTTCTATTCCAGCCCTAAAACACTGGGGAAAGCCCCTAAACCTCTAGCTTATTTTGTTTCCCAAACAACCTACTTCCCAGTCTTGAAATCTCAGTGATTAAAGAGATTTTACAGTGGTCCTCTACTGTGACGGGTCCTCATAAAGTATTTACCACCCAAGTCACACTGAGAAAAATGAGGAGAGTCTGTGAGCATTTTATAAAGTAAACCTTATCCAGTTTAAGTGACTATCCTTAGCTTGTCATACCTCTCCCTCTCTTTTTTTGGTGTTAAAATGCCCTTTAAGGAAATAGGTGATAATGGGTGGTAGTAGGTATTTAAATTGGAGGGGGGGATCAGAAGTTAGTATTTATCTTCATGTTGGGCACCAAATGTCTCAACATTAATCTCAGAGCAAAACAAATCTGTAGTGAATGAAAGAAGTTTACTGGTTGCCTGGGGCTGGGAGTGGGCGGGTACTGACAGCAGAGGGACATAAAGGAGTTTTCTGGGTGATGGAAATCTTCTATATGTTGATTATAATGGTGATGACTCAGGGGTACACATCTGTCAAAACTCAAACTGTACACTTACCATGTGTGCATTTTACTGTATGTAAATTATACCATAATAAATCTGATATAAAAGTAAAAATATCTTCTGGTTTTGTACTTTAATGACAACAGACCATTCCAAACAGAGAAAAGAGCTCCAGGGGAAATGTGACACGAGCTCGAGGGAGCTGCACAGGAAAACTTCACCTGGTACGTTTTCACAAGAGACTAAAGAAAGTTCATGAAAGATCCCCTCACTTGTCTACTCCTTTTGAGTTAAACAAAGACTAACCAGGAATTTGACACATCAACCTAGTCTAATATATTCTAAAGACTTTTAAAAAATAAAATTCTATCATTGCAGGTACATAAAAATATAATTGATTTTTGTGCATTGAAAACAAACAAAAACTCTATAGTATCTCTGACCAGCATCTTCCAATTTTTTTTTTAAATATATTTTTATTGAGTTCAGAGAGGAAGGGAGAGGAAGAGAGAGAGAGAGAAACATCAATGCTGAGAGAGAATCATTGACCAGCTGCCTCCTGCACCCTCCTTACTGGGGATCGAGCCTGCAATCTGGGCATGTGCCCTTGACTGGAATTGAACCTGGGATCCTTCAGTCTGCAGGCCGATGCTCTATCCACTGAGCCAAACCAGCTAGGGCCCAATTACTTTTTTAATACCTCTATTTACAGAGATCCCAATATTTAAAGGACTATTTATTCCTAGCTGTCAGGTAGTTCCTCCACATGTTTAGCAATCAGAACATCTTTGTAACTTCTATCTCTTGGTTCTTCAACATACCTGGTCTTTATAAACCTAATCCAGGTTTGGGCTGGCTTTTCTATCTGTGCCACTCCCAGGCACTAAAAATAAAGGCACAGCAAAAGGCAGCAGTGCCATGCAGAAATACAACAATGCCTCTTTCTTGCCTAATAGCTAACTCTGAGTGAAAAGGGAAAGGCTAAAGAAACGTGGGTCTCTTTGCAGCCTGCTGGAGGTAAATTTACATTGCACCATAATTTACATACAGCATCAAGCTGGCTGGTCCCCTGCAGCCTTACTATGGGCTCCAGAATCCTCTAGACATAGATGGAGTAAAAGTATGACCACAGGGCAAAAAAATGGGAGAGAAGCAAAGAATATGTTTTAGAATTAAGTACACCTAACCTATTTATAAAAGAGTGGATTTTTAAACCAGACTGTATGAAATGGCATTTCAAATATTGTTACAATGTGCTTCCTACCTTCACTGGGACCACTGCAGTCTGTACCATATTCCGGAAGCGTCCAACTGAGGGATCCACATCCTCTGCAAAAAGACATGAGGGAAGGATTAGTTTGGTATTCTCTTGTGAGAGTTAAGGGAAGAGGGCTCACTACAAACAAAGCAATCACAACTCACATTAAAACAATAAAATACAGCTAACATGTCAACTGTTTCTATGTGCTGGGCACTGTGTTAAATCCTCACAACAAGCCTATGAGGTGAGAGCATGACTCATTTTTTTTTAGTTTTTATTTTTTTAATATTTTTATTTTTATTTCAGAGAGGAAGGGAGAGGGGGAGAGAGATAGAAACATCAATGATGATAGAGAATCATTGATTGGCTGCCTCCTATACGCCCTGCTGGGGATCTGAGACTGCAACCCAGGCATGTGCCCTTGACTGGAATCAAACCCAGGACCCTTCAGTCCCCAGGCCAACGCTCTATCCACTGAGTCAAACCAGCTAGGGCTACAATAAACATGTAATAGACAAGAAAACACCTCAGGCTAAGAGGAGTAAAGTGATGGGCCTAGTCACCCTACGGAAGAGTGGAGGAGCCAGGATTTAGTCCAAGTAGCCAGAAGTAGGACTGGACCACTGTGCTGTGCTGCCTTCCCCACGTTCTTTCGCATTCCATATACTTCCCTCTTTTGAGGGAGAAACAAAAGAGTACGTATTAGCAATCCCATGATAGTGACAAAACAATGACATGTCAAGAGGTCACACACCACCTATCTTGGTAATGCCCACTCATTAGCAAATAACAGAATTAGGATTCAGATCCAGGACTTCCAACTTTACTTGGCCTTTTGACCTGAACAACTGTATACAATCAAGACTTTTACTGCCATGGCCAGTGTGCTCAGTAGAGTATCAGCCTGCCTACTGAAGGGGCACGGGTTCGATTCCCCATCAAGGGCACAGATTTGGGTTGCAGGTTCCATCCCAGGCCTGGTCATGGTGCATGCAGGAGGCAATCAATCAATGTGTCTGTCTCACATTGATGTTTCCCTCTCTCCTTCTCTTTCTTCCCTCCCTCCCTTCCACTCTCTCTAGAAATCAATGGGAAAAATATCCCTGGTAAGGATTAACAAAAATCCTATCTAATAAAAGATAAAAAGGGTAATTAACTGTACCTCCGCTACACTTCCCACTGGCTAATCAGGGAAATATGCAAATTAACTGCCAAGAAAGATGGCGGTTAATTTGCATACATAGGCGCCAAGCCAAGGACTGAGGCATGAGGCCTGGGCAGGGGCGGAGCCAGCCAGAGATCCTTGATGGCGGCAGTGGGGGGCGGGCCGGGGGGGGGGGGGGGGAGGCAGGGGCGGAGCAGGAGATTGCGGAGAGCTGGGTGTCCCCTGCCCAGGCCTAATGCCTCCGCCAGAGGCGTTAAGTCTGGGCAGGGGCGGTGCCAGCGATCACGGGTAGCAGGGGCAGAGCCGGCCATGGTGGGAGCTGGGGGTCCCCTGCCCAAGGCTAATGCCTCTCGGCCAGAGGCGTTAGGCCTGGGCAGGGGCCAAGCCGGCAATTGGTGTGAACTACAGAGGAAACACCTTTTCTGACTGCTGACTGGCTTAGCTCCCTGTATGCCACTGGTAATATTCTTAGTAACTTGGGTAATAAGAGTCCAAATTGCCGAAACCGGTTTGGCTCAGTGGATAGAGCGTCGGCCTGCGGACTCAAGGGTCCCAGGTTCGATTCCGGTCAAGGGCATGTGCCTGGGTTGCCGGCACATCCCCAGTGGGAGATGTGCAGGAGGCAGCTGATTGATGTTTCTCTCTCATCGATGTTTCTGACTCTCTGTCTCTCTCCCTTCCTCTGTAAAAATTCAATAAAATATATTAAAAAAAAAAAAAAAAAGAGTCCAAATAGGTGATCTAGGGTTTTTTACCACACTCCTGGAGGAAAAAAAGGAAGGTCCGCTGCTGGAGGGTTAAGAAATGTCATATCCTGTCCTAGCTGGTTTTGCTCAGTGGATAATGCCTCGGCCTGCCGACTGCATGGTCCAGGATCGATTATGATCAAGGACATGAACCTAGGTTGCAGGCTCCTCCCTGGCCTGGGCCCAAGTCAGGGCTCATGCAGGAGGCAACCAATCAAAGTGTTCCTCTCACTTTGATGTTTCTCTCTGTCTTTCCCTTTCTCTTCCACATTCTCTAAAAATCAATGGAAACATATCCTCAGGTGAGGATAAAAAAAGAAAGAAAGAAATGTCATATCCTATGGAAGACACATCTTAAAAATGCCTAAAGAAAGTTGTCATTTTTTCATAGTAAAGGGACTGGAGTCTGTGTTGATGAAAACACCTTGGTGGCTGTGGTGACTGGCAGTGGCTGCAACAGCGGGGTGATGGGGCTGGTGCCTCCCCCTGATCAGCCCGGTCATCTCCCACAAAGGGAGGCCAGACAGTGGCTTAGGCCTCTCTCCAAGGGGAGCAGGGAGTAGGACATCCCCTGAGGGCTCCCAGTATGTGATAGGGGGCAAGCTGGGCTGAGAGGACCACCCCCCTCCAGTGCACAAATTTTTGTGCACCGGGCCTCTAGTAAATAAAATTATATATATATATATATGTGTATGTGTATGTGTGTGTGTGTGTATATATAAATATATATATAAATATATATATAAATATATAAATAAAAGACTTTTACTAAAGGATCTAAAGCCCTCATCCAGGCAGAGTGGGAGAGCAGCACCCTTTTCACAGCTTACACACATTATTATACCCTACAAACTTCTAGCTTCATTCACTCTGCAGGGAGGAAGATAAGACCAAGTAAGGGACATGTTTGCAGTCAGTCCACTCTCTTGTGCCTCATTTATTAGACATCAGACATGGAAATAAGAGCAAGATACTGTCCTGCCTTTAAAGAGTTCACAGCCGAGAACCAAGATGGCGGCGTAGGGAGCGGACCTGTGTGTGCTGCTCTCTCACAGCATCATTGAAACTATCAACTATGAAGTAAACAACCGCCACTCAGAACCATGGGGAAGTTGGCCCAGTGGGAGATCTACAACTGGAGGAAAAGAAAGAAGCGCAGTGAGACTGAGTGGGAGCTACGGAGGCACCAAAACCAGAGGTACGCAGTCACACGCCACGCGGGCTGCAAATGGATTCTCGGTTTTTTACGAACCCTCGAATCCTCTGGGCTTGCTCGGGGCGGGTCTCTGAGGCCCCAGATCCCACAGGGAGAGGCGGCCACGGCCTTGCAGTGGTCGGAGAGCGAGGGAAGCTCTGATACGCGGCTGCTCGCCGGCACCGAGGGACAAGAAGTCCTGGTGTCCCGGGGAGGCGAGGGGTGCGGAGACGCCGCCATCGCTATTTCATCCACGCTGGTGACTCCCTGTGACCCCGCCCTACCCTCAGGGCTGTGCCAGAGGCACAAGAGGGAATGACTGTGCTTTTACAAACTCTCAAATCCACTGAGCTGGTTCGGGCGGGTCTCTGAGGCCCCAGGCCCCAAGGCGAGAGACGGCACGGCCTTCCAGCGGTCAGGAAGCGAGGGAGGCTCTGGCGCTCGGCTGCTCGCCGGCACTGGGGGACGCAAAGTCCTGGTGTCCTGGATAGGCAAGGGGCCGCTGAGTCTCCGCCCCGGCGACTCCCTGTGATCCCGCCCTAAGCAATTTACATTACCATCTGGGCTGTGCCAGACCCACAAGTAGAAGCGCCTTTTCTTCTGCAAACTTTCAAATCCACTGAGCTGGTTCAGGCGGGATCATGAAGCACCAGACCCTACAGGGAGAGGCAGCACGGCCTTGCAGCCATCAGAAAGCGAGGGAGACTCTGTTGCACAGCTGTTCGCCGGCACTGGGGGACACAAAGCCCTGGCAGAGAGTCAAGGGGCCGCGAAGACTCAGCAGTGCTATTTGCTCCGCCATGGCGACTCCCTGAGTCTCAGCCTTAATCAATTTACATCCCCATCCAAGCTGTGCCAGGTGCACAAAAAGACCCACCTGCGCTTTTGCAGCCTATCCCAACAAATTGCAGACTTCAACTGCTCGCAGCCATGAGGGACACACTCAAGAAGCAGACCCAGGAGAACCAGGATGGCGGCATAAGGAAGAGACCTGTGCGTGCTACCTCGCACAACAACATCGAAACTACCAAATATCAGACAAACACCTATCATACAGAACCATGGGAAAGTTGGCCCAGTGGTAGCTCTACAACTGGAAGGAGAGAAAGAACATTGAGACTGAGTAGGATGTGACACCAAGTACAGAGCCCAACCCAACAAACTGCAGATTTCAACTCCTCGCATAGAAAGAAGCGCATTGAGACTGAGTAGGATGTGCAGAGGCACCAAGTACAGAGCCCATCCCAGCAGGCTGCAGATTTCAGCTCCTTGCATCTGGGAGGGACGCAATCGGGGGGCAGAGTCGGGTCCGGGGCCGGCCAGGGCTGGGCCTGACTGGGCCGGCACTGTGGAACTGCTGTACCAGCAAGCGCACAAACATGCCCACTGGTCCCAGTCTCTGGTGGGGCGCTGGGGGACAGCAGACAGGCAGTCTGTGCACTTGGTGGAGGGCAGGAGCGCTGGATGTTCAACCACCTGGAACGCCTGGAGATTTTGTCTAGTGGGGAGCCGCCGGCAGGGGACAGAGGGCCAAACTTCCTGTTTCCCCAGTAAGGCTGGGATGGCCCCGGTGAGGTTGAAACGGTCCAGGTGTGGTAGGGACGACCCCGGTCAGGTCGAAACGGCCCCGGTGTGGTAGGGACAACCCCGGTCAGGTTGAAACAGCCCCGGTGTGGTAGGGACAACCCCGGTGAGGTTGAAACGGCCCCCGTGAGGTAGGGACGACCCCAGTCAGGTCGAAACGGCCCCGGTGTGGTAGGGACGACCCCGGTGAGGTTGAAACAGCCCCCGTGAGGTAGGGACGACCCCGGTGAGGTTGAAACGGCCCCCGTGAGGTAGGGACGACCCCAGTCAGGTCGAAACGGCCCCGGCGTGGTAGGGACAACCCCGGTCAGGTTGAAACGGCCCCCGTGAGGTAGGGACGACCCCAGTCAGGTCGAAACGGCCCCGGTGTGGTAGGGACAACCCCGGTCAGGTTGAAACAGCCCCGGCGTGGTAGGGACAACCCCGGTGAGGTTGAAACGGCCCCCGTGAGGTAGGGACGACCCCAGTTAGGTCGAAACGGCCCCGGTGTGGTAGGGACAACCCCGGTCAGGTTGAAACGGCCCCCGTGAGGTAGGGACGACCCCGGTGAGGTTGAAACAGCCCCCGTGAGGTAGGGACGACCCCAGTCAGGTTGAAACGGCCCCGGCGTGGTAGGGACGACCCCGGTGAGGTTGAAACAGCCCCCGTGAGGTAGGGACGACCCCAGTCAGGTCGAAACGGCCCCGGCGTGGTAGGGACAACCCCGGTCAGGTTGAAACGGCCCCCGTGAGGTAGGGACGACCCCAGTCAGGTCGAAACGGCCCCGGTGTGGTAGGGACAACCCCGGTCAGGTTGAAACGGCCCCCGTGAGGTAGGGACGACCCCGGTGAGGTTGAAACAGCCCCCGTGAGGTAGGGACGACCCCAGTCAGGTCGAAACGGCCCCGGCGTGGTAGGGACAACCCCGGTCAGGTTGAAACGGCCCCCGTGAGGTAGGGACGACCCCAGTCAGGTCGAAACGGCCCCGACGTGGTAGGGACAACCCCGGTCAGGTTGAAACAGCCCCGGTGTGGTATGGACAACCCCGGTGAGGTTGAAACGGCCCCTGTGAGGTAGGGACGACCCCAGTCAGGTCGAAACGGCCCCGGTGTGGTAGGGACGACCCCGGTGAGGTTGAAACAGCCCCCGTGAGGTAGGGACGACCCCAGTCAGGTCGAAACGGCCCCCGTGAGGTAGGGACGACCCCAGTCAGGTCGAAACGGCCCCGGCGTGGTAGGGACAACCCCGGTCAGGTTGAAACGGCCCCCGTGAGGTAGGGACGACCCCAGTCAGGTCGAAACGGCCCCCGTGAGGTAGGGACGACCCCAGACAGGTCGAAACGGCCCCGGTGTGGTAGGGACGACCCCGGTGAGGTTGAAACAGCCCCCGTGAGGTAGGGACGACCCCAGTCAGGTCGAAACGGCCCCGGTGTGGTAGGGACGACCCCGGTGAGGTTGAAACAGCCCCCGTGAGGTAGGGACGACCCCAGTTAGGTCGAAACGGCCCCGGTGTGGTAGGGACAACCCCGGTCAGGTTGAAACGGCCCCCGTGAGGTAGGGACGACCCCGGTGAGGTTGAAACAGCCCCCGTGAGGTAGGGACGACCCCAGTCAGGTTGAAACGGCCCCGGCGTGGTAGGGACGACCCCGGTGAGGTTGAAACAGCCCCCGTGAGGTAGGGACGACCCCAGTCAGGTCGAAACGGCCCCGGCGTGGTAGGGACAACCCCGGTCAGGTTGAAACGGCCCCCGTGAGGTAGGGACGACCCCAGTCAGGTCGAAACGGCCCCAGTGTGGTAGGGACAACCCCGGTCAGGTTGAAACAGCCCCCGTGAGGTAGGGACGACCCGTCAGGTCGAAACGGCCCCGGTGTGGTAGGGACGACCCCGGTGAGGTTGAAACAGCCCCCGTGAGGTAGGGACGACCCCAGTCAGGTCGAAACGGCCCCGGCGTGGTAGGGACAACCCCGGTCAGGTTGAAACGGCCCCCGTGAGGTAGGGACGACCCCAGTCAGGTCGAAACGGCCCCGGCGTGGTAGGGACAACCCCGGTCAGGTTGAAACGGCCCCCGTGAGGTAGGGACGACCCGTCAGGTCGAAACGGCCCCGGTGTGGTAGGGACAACTCCAGTCAGGTTGAAACAGCCCCGGTGTGGTAGGGACAACCCCGGTGAGGTTGAAACGGCCCCCGTGAGGTAGGGACGACCCCAGTCAGGTCGAAACGGCCCCGGCGTGGTAGGGACAACCCCGGTCAGGTTGAAACGGCCCCCGTGAGGTAGGGACGACCCCGGTGAGGTTGAAACAGCCCCCGTGAGGTAGGGACGACCCCAGTCAGGTCAAAACGGCCCCGGCGTGGTAGGGACAACCCCGGTCAGGTTGAAACGGCCCCCGTGAGGTAGGGACGACCCCGGTGAGGTTGAAACAGCCCCCGTGAGGTAGGGACGACCCCAGTCAGGTCAAAACGGCCCCGGCGTGGTAGGGACAACCCCGGTCAGGTTGAAACGGCCCCCGTGAGGTAGGGACGACCCCAGTCAGGTCGAAACGGCCCCGGTGTGGTAGGGACAACCCCGGTCAGGTTGAAACAGCCCCGGTGTGGTAGGGACAACCCCGGTGAGGTTGAAACGGCCCCCGTGAGGTAGGGACGACCCCAGTCAGGTCGAAACGGCCCTGGTGTGGTAGGGACAACCCCGGTCAGGTTGAAACAGCCCCGGCGTGGTAGGGACAACCCCGGTCAGGTTGAAACGGCCCCCGTGAGGTAGGGACGACCCCAGTCAGGTCGAAACGGCCCCGGTGTGGTTGGGACAACCCCGGTGAGGTTGAAACGGCCCCCGTGAGGTAGGGACAACCTTGGTCAGGTCGTAACGGCCCCGGTGTGGTAGGGACAGCCCCGGTCAGGTTGAAACGGCCCCGGTGTGGTAGCGACAACCCCAGTCAGGTTGAAATGGCCCTGGTGTGGTAGGGACGACCCCGGTGAGGTTGAATCGGCCCCTGTGAGGTAGGGACGACCCAGGTGAGGTTGAAACGGCCCTGGTGAGGCTCAGACGGCCCTGGTGAGGTTGAGACTACTCCAGTGAGGTTGGGACAAATAAAGGGGACCAGTATGGACTGATGAACAGGGGTAGATACAGAAGCAGAGCAACATTGAACAGAATGTTAAACTACAATGGGGAGCCTGGGGAGGGTTGGGGGGGGATTAAGAGACCAACTGAAGGACTTATATGCATGCATATAAGATTAACCAATGGACACAAGACACGGGGGGGGGGGGGGGCGGGGGGTAGGGGCCGGGGGAATGTCATGGGGGGGAAAAAGGAGACATATGTAATACTCTTTGTAATACTTTAAGAAATAAAAATTATTATTGAAAACTCTCAAAAAAAAAAAAAAAAAAAAAAAAAAAAAAAAAAAAAAAAAAAGAGTTCACAGCCGTAAAGCCAGATAGGCTAGAACACACTGGAGGTGCTTCAAGACAGGTAGCAAAACTGTTCTGTAGCACAGAGAGGATGAGTGCGCTGGGCCACCTAGGATGAGCAGTTTTCTTGCTGAAGGCTGAGTGTATGGAAACAGGCAGGCTGACCTGTTAGCATTACTAGAGAAAACTACTCCAAGTCCCCTTCATCTTAATGTAGTGACAGGAAAGGAATTATTTCCCTAACTGATGTTGTACATCTTATTTTAAATGCATTGAGGGAGCTTGCTATTTTAAAGATGAGCACTCGTATGAATTCCTTTGGAAAATAAAGATTCCCTATTTAATCTGAATAATTACACCTGGTTGATTTAAGTCTGACTTTTCCCTTTAAGATGCCTTTAAAAAATATGCCCTGGTATATTCATTGGTTAACCAATCTTTGTTCAATGAATGAACGAACAAATGGCTTCTACATGGAAGAAGAAAGAGGAAAGATAACCAGACTCAGGAAGGAGACAAGGTCTCTAAAAAAGGCGACCTTATCTTTCCTCACCCCCACAGGAGCCCTGTTCCAATCAACCCTTCAGCAAGGAAAGCTGAACGAGGCGCACAAGCAACTGGAGCCTGACAGGAGTGGCTACTGGGGGATGCGCCCCATGCGTGCACTAGGCCTGTAGCGGGGAGGAACTAAGCCTCTCTGGGGGACCCTGTCCTGTGTTGGCTGATGGTCAGGCCCTCTCCTCCTTTCCTCACTCTAGTCGTACAGAATACGCATGTTCTAGGAGAGCCCTGCTCCTGCTCAGTGTTCTAGGAGAGCACTGTTTTCTGTTGGTAAGCAATCTACCAACAGATTCCTTACGAAGTCTACTTCTGGTTTAGGAAAGGTGCATAGGTAGAAGGCAAAAATTGTGGCAGATAATGATGGGGATAATGGCTAACATTTATCAAGAGCTTACAAACCCCGAGTACTGATATGAAGTGCTTTTACAAATGTTAATCATTTATTCTCCTCACCAATCCTGTGAGGCCAGTAGTCTTTTAAGTCACTTGGCCAAGGTCATACAACTACTAAGAGGAGAGGTGGATTTCAAACCCAGGCCCTCTGACCACAATGCTATACTCTGCCTGAATACAGCACCTTAATAAAGCTCTGGGGCAATAATTTTCCAGGAGAGAAACAAAGCAGAAGATCAGCAGAAGATGAGTCCTGAGAGAGAGACTTAGTGTCTAGTCCAGTAATTCCCAAGTTACTGGCTGTTCATCAGTACAATAAGAGCTTGTTTGAAGCTACATATTTTTAGGCTCAACCTCTAGAAACTTACTCAAGAGGTTCCAGGCCCAGAAATAGTTTCCTAGATTGGTTATCCAGCCCCTGCCTAAAAATTTCCCTCGGGCATTGCCGGAAGCCGGTCCATCCTTGCTGCTTGACACAATCGCTGCAGGAAAGAAACATCTGCACAGCATATGTTTCAATGGACCTGGCATATATAGCATACTGTTCTTAATATGTTTGCTCCCTTTAGCGCCATGTGTTTTAACCAAGGTCACCTCTCCGAGAAAGGTTGTTTCCCCAGGTGGGGATCTTTCCCTGAGGTTAGGGAGGGGATACAACCCCTTAATTAAGTGCCAGGCGGGTAGTTAAGCTACATAATCTTTACTCCCTGGAATGGAGATAAGAAACGCCCTAACCTTTGTAATAGAAATTGACAGGATTAAAATCGGCTGGTATAAATACGGATGTAACTAGACAATAAACATCAGATCCTGATCAGTTCCTAACCAGAACTCCGACCAGAACTTTGGCTGGAGATCCTGGCTAGAGGTCCTGACTAGGCTGCTGATCAACTGAAGGCTGTCTTCATGTCATTCCTTCTTCGCCGACTCCGCCAACACCTTTGGGGACCCCTGGACCCGCTGGGATTGGACCCCAGCAGGGCATTCACTAATTCTAGGAGTAATCCTTTCCACTTCACACACCATCAGAAAGTAAACTTGTCACTAGAATGAATGCCTCAACCTCTTTCAGAGGAATCCTTTTAATTCTTCTAAATATAAGGATTCATTATTGCTTTTTATGCTGAGTAAAATACTTGCTACTCACTAGCTCTGGTTTTGCCCACTGTTCCCTTCTTAAGGTTAGTCCTGCAAATACCTGACCACAGTGGCCATGCCCCCTCCAATCTGCTCTCCCTCCTGCATGGTTCCCTACATTCCCAGCATGCAGGGCACTGGTTTCTGTATATATGAATCTCCTCCTCCCTCAGGACTACATCACATTTGATGGTTAGGGCCATGCTTGTATTTAGTAACATATATGGATGAGTTATGCTCAGAACACAGACCAGTGGGGTTACTGTCCCCAATTCTCCTATTAATGCAATCTTACACTGCACTTGATTAGTTTTCACATAACCCTAATGACTAAAACTACATTTTTTTTCTTTTTTTATCCTCACCCAAGGATATTTTTCCATTGGTTTTTAGAGAGAGTAGAAGAGAGGGGGAAAGACAGAGAGAAATACTGATGTGAGAGAAACACATCAATTGGTTGTTTCCTGCATGAGCCCTGACCAGGGCCCCAGCCCGGGGAGGAGCCTGCAACAGAGGTATGTACCCTTGACCTTAATCAAACCTGGGACCCTTGGGTCCACATAAAACTGCATTTTCAATTAACTAAAATCCTTTGATTTTTTTTTTTCATGCTGGAGCAGACCATCTCCATTTAAATAATTGATATTTTGAACCTAAATGCAGGACTTGAAAGTGATTCTCACTGCATTTTACTTTGGAAATTAAAGGCAACTGGCTAGTCTGGGATCCTTGTTTCTTCTATCCATTGAGATTTATTTTCAAACAAGGTTTTTTAAAATCCCAATTCCATCTTCACTGTTTAATTATACCTCCCAGCTCTATGTCATCCATCCACCAGAGTACTTAAGATACAACACAGGCCCAATAAATAAATGTTGAATGACGGAACAAATTGGTAAAGTTAGTGGCCTTCCCATAATACAATGCTCTTATCTTACTGACATTTCCATTCAAACTAGAAATTACTTCCTTCCAGAGAGGCAAGTCTTCAATGCAGTTAACAGTAGCAGCAGAAGGTTCTCCAATCTTATAGTTACCACTCATACTAGTACACAGAACCCCACAAAGACAATAACGTTCTGCTTTGAGGTCAAGACAGAAAACACTTATGCTTAACTTAAACCTCCACTAAGACATAGACACTCCGGGTCAGCAGAGAATTACCGCCTTGCTCTGTATACTGAACTAAATGGACTCTCCTGTTAGCTATTTCTTCCACAGTGCCAATGGATAATGCCTGAGTTGTTGAGAGCACTCCACCAATGAACTGTAAAAACTATCTCTCCTTAAAATAGCACCTGTTATCCTAAACCTTGGAAACATTACAACTGACCTATAGGTTGTGTACACTACTCTCTGAGACCACAGCTTTTTCATCAGAAGAAACTAGAAAGACACCTCACCTGGGTTGATGATCTCATCATCCTCACTGAAAGTCACCCGTGAATTCTTCCTCTTCCTCTTTGGTCTCTGAATATCCAGATTCCCCTCCTCAATGGTGAGGGTGGAAATCCGCTTGTTGTGGGCAGTGTTGAACTCTGTCAGGTTCTAAGCCAGGGTTCACACAGGAAAAGACAAGTCAGTATACAGAAAAGTAAAGCAGACTATCTTACTAAATGACGGGCAGAAAGGCATTCGGGGCTAACCTTGACTTCCCCAGGCAGACAAGATTCTCCTCTGTATTCAGGAAGAACTCATTACTATTCCCAGATTGCTAATATTTATAAGTCACCTATGACAGAATGTGCCCCTCTTTGACTAGTGGGGCAGTGATATTCAAAAGGTGAGGGCCTTGAGCTGAGAACAGGTCATCTGTACAATCATCTTTGAGGTTTTGTTGTTTTTTATTGATTTCAAAGAGGAAGGGAAAGGGAGAGAGAGATAGAACATGATGAGAGAGAATCGTTGATTGGCTGCCTCCTGCATGCTCCACACTGGGGATCAGGCCCACAACCTGGGCATGTGCCCTGACCAGAAATGGAACTGTGACCTCCTGGATCATAGGTTGATGTTCAACCACTGAGCCACACTGGCCAGATGAGATTTGCTTGTTTTTTAGAAAGGTTATCATGCCTTTATGCTGAGAATTAAAAGAATGTAACTGGAAGGAACTCCAAGAATTGTTTTAAAGTAACAAAACAGAGATGAGCAGTAACTCTCTTTGAGAACTCATAAGGACACTGTCAGTGCACTTACACTTGGCATTAATATTTTGTCACTCCCCATTCCTGTGTATGGCCCCATTTCTATTCATAACCATCCATCCATCTCAATGATTAACTTGGCCTCAGCACTGCTGCCTGCCTCTTCCCAATCCTCTGGATTTATTCCAAACTGCATTGCGGTTTGAGATATTAAAAATGTCTTGAGAATAAAGACCCACAGAGGACCTCACATACTAATTTAAAATACAGGAAAGCATGGAAGAAGACTGGAGGAGAAATGAGTAAGAGTGACCACCATCAAGGCCTCTGGCTAGGAGGCTACTTCTTTAGAACAAAATAACTTCTAAATTTTAGATTTCCATGGTGCTTTTCTTCCTAAGGGCTGGGATACTGCTTTAGTGTACTAGAATAGTAAGTGCATGTGGGTGGTTAAGGACATGCTTACAGATGGTCTACCTGAATAGACCAGTCACACCAGTGCAGTGATTGACATGTAAAGGATGACGGCCACTTCACATATTGGGGTCAGCCTCTAGAAAAGGAAAACTTTAGCACTTAAATAAAATACTGTAAAATTCATAGCCTTCAGGGCAGCCAGGCCCATAAGAACAAAAGCAGTCTAGTTCTATTCAGAAGATCCCTGGGCTATTTGGACAATATCAAGAAAGCAATGTAAATGAATGAAAGCTTCAGTCTAAGTCAGTGCTGTCCAATCAAACTTTCTGAATGATGAAAATGTTCTCTATTTGTGCCATTCAACATGGAAGTCACTAGCCACATGTGACCACTGAGTATTTGAAATGTGGTTAATAGCCACTGCATTTGATAGTGCAGCTCTAGAAAAATTTAACTCCCAGCCTTGGCTTCTAACATCCAGTGAAGGTGCACAGACAACCATGAGGGTCTATTGGCAAGAGGCCAGCTTCCTTGTTACCCCTGGTCACACATAACCAAATCACACAATGCAGCTCTCCAAAGTGTGTCACAGTTGACCACCTTATAACTGACAAAGTGGCAAAGGCCCATCACTGGGCTCAAGAAAACCTCCTGCTGCTAAGTCTTTGGCATTTCAAGCTACACAGACAGCTACATAATGGAAAAACTAGAGTCCCAAAAGACAAAATAATGACAGACGTGGAATTACATCAAGTTCGGTTTCCTCCTCTGGAAGCCCCAGTAAGCCCTTGAGTTCATCATCCTCTCCACCCATCTTCTCATCTCCTTTCACAGCCGATGGCAATGTCTGAGGCTTCTCACGTAGAGTGTATGCCCTTGTGGATGCGCCAAATGAGACTGTGGAATCGATGGGAATTTGCTGAGGCTTGTGAGGTTCCAACCGAATGTGACCCAAGAAAGTGCCGTGTGCTGGGAATAACCAAATCAAAAATGTAAGAGAAAAAACCAACCTGAGTTGTAGGAGAGCAGCTCCTCCCAGCATTATCAGTTCTGCTTTTTAAAATAAAAATGACACTGAGTCCACTTTGCATCCCTTGTCATGAGTCACAATGAAAAGGAAAACTCCTTCACTGGGTCTTGAATCTCTTCAGTGGAATTCTTACACATCTTCAGACCTGCTGTTAACCCAGATAACAAATACCACTGCTTGCTCTCTGCTTGCCAGACAGGCTTGGCTCCATTCTGGGTCCAGCAGGAATGGCTCCAACCCAGCAATAACCATGCCACCCAAGGCAGGAGACAGGCATCGCTGTGGTCTGACCTCTCCAGCCCCAAGTCTAAGGAATACAGGCCCTGGTGGCAGTTATCCTGGGTTTTCCCCAGAACAGGAAAGGTTGGCTGAAACAGGTGCAATATCAATACCAAGGCAAGCCAAAATCCTACTGCTGAGTCTGAATATTTTTCTGCATGTTATAAAATGGACAGAAAAGATGAGATAAATTTGCAAGTAAGTACTTGTGAGACAAGGCTCTCCAAAACCATTCTATCAGCAGACTGGGGTGGGGTCTGTGTTATAAAAGTGGGGAAGGAGAACATGGTCAGCCCAGGAAGCAGGATCCTTTATATTTTACATTGTATTTATATATGGGAAAAGTGAAAAACTTCAAGGCTCCATGTAGTTAAGTCTCAACTGCATTTCTGGGATTATCTTTGGCAAAGTTGAAAATCTTATTAGTTGGAGTATATTCATGAAATTAAAATTTATATTATTACTTAGTCAAAGCAGAATGTAGCTGGGATAAAGAACCTTTAATAAAAAATTAAATATTGTTCAAAACAAGTATTGTTGTTAATGCCTTGTACAACTACTCTATTATATTAATGGAGCTACCACAGCTTCTGCCTAAATTAGACCACAATTTATCATGGTCCTGTAAACACTTAGCTACCCATAGTCCCTAGCTCCTGAGTGTTTTTGTTGATGGTGTTCTCTATATCTACCTAGTGCCTCCTCCAGGACAGTCCTCCCCAAAACCTTCTTCTCTCTCCAGTCATCAATTATTCAGGAAAATAGGCGATATCACAGGAGTCAAGAAGAGTTGATTTAAAAATCAAATGTAAACTTCTTCCTTGGTGAATAATAAAACACAATTTTGAAACTGAAGAACTTAAAGAGAACTTTCACATTGCCCAAAAGAAATGTGTGAGACAGAATGGGATGTGAGTTACTTACTACTATTGAGATCTATTAGGAAAACTCTCTTCAGATGCTTGTGGTAGACCAAGGCAGCGTGGACCCGAGAGCAAGACTGGTGGTCAATGGTAAAGTCACACAGATCAGGGTTTCTCCCAAATAAGTAATATTTCTTCTCATCAATAATCAGTTTCTAAATAAACATTAAATTAAATGTTACTTAAATAGTCTCAACAGGGTTAAGCAAAAATTCTTCTTATCAAATAAGTAGAGGATCTTGAATAGAAAAATTCCTTGCCATGGTGAAAAAAATTTATTTCCTATTATTCTTAAGATAAAGAGCTCAGAAAAACTTACTAACATGTTGAGGGATAGATGACATTTAATATCCCCAAATGTAGCGGTCAAATGTTTAGTGTTGATATGAAAAGAAGTTTTCCTACTAATTCTATTACGTAAAAGTGACCTGCAAAAGGGCTTGTCTCTGTCCATTGGAAATTTAAGATTTCAACGGATAGTAACTTTAGGTCAAGCAAGAAATAAGAACACAAAGCATGTTTATAAAGTAATGACTGCTTTTCAGAAACATAACCAAAGGAAGATTATCAACTGGTTAGGAAAGAAAGGGGTTATAAATACCTATTTATATTTGAATCATGCTATCATGGCCCGAAAGCACTTTTGGAATACTCTGAGCTGAATTTAGCTTTATGAAGAACTCACAACACTGTCCTTATTTTTCTTTTAACCTTGGGTTAGTAAACCCTGACACAGCCTGGTTGTAAACTGAGCTGTCAAAGATAAAGGACTCTTGATAAATTTTTACTAACACTTCTTCCAGTTTTAAAAGTCTACAATTTGACCATTTTAAAGAATAACCCTTTCAAGGTTTCACTAAGCTCTAGGTCACATTTCACATGGCACTCCTTCTAAAATCCCTGAGAGAAGACAGCACAAAGCTGAGTAGAGAAGCATAGTCAAGTTAGTATGGTTCCAGGCTAGGAATCAAGAGGTTTATATTTCATTCCTGGCTATGTCATTGAACTCACAGTGGGCTACTTTTCTCCCTTATGCTTTAGTGTTCCCCTTACAAGACCAGAAATATACCTCATGCACTGATAACAGTAACAACCGTTGGGTATTTATGTGCCACACACTGTGGTATGTGTTCTATGCTGTTATTTCACCCTCAAAACCACTCTATGTGGTGGGTACATACTATTATTCCTATTTTTATAAATGACAAAACTGAGGCATAAAAAAATTAACACATTCAAGTACACACAGCCAGATATTTAAAAGCTGAATTAGAAATTCAGAGAGACAGAGATTCTGTCTGACTTCAGAGTCTAAGCTCTTTTAACCATATTATATATTTTCTCCACTCTACCTGCATCAGAAAATGTACTACATGGCAAGGAACATTTTAATGAATAAACAAGGATGGGCCACACTCTTCATTTTTCTTTAAACAATCACTTACCCAGTTTCTTTAAAGCTTAGCCTTAAGGTTCAAAATTAGTTCAAGCGAGTATAGGTACGTGGGTCACTGCTGGGAAACCCTGTCCAGTGACCATCTGGTATTGGCAAGGCTCGTTCCAGACCCAGACTATACTGCTAGGCAGCATCAAGATCGAGCAGCCTGACAGCTCAATAAGACGATCATCCCCAGGTCTGCCTAGGCCAGTGGTTCTCAACCTTCCTAATGCCACGACCCTTTAATACAGTTCCCCATGTTGTGGTGACCCCCAATTTCATTGTTACAAATTGAACATAATTAAAGCATAGTGATTAATCACAAAAACAATATGTAATTATATATGTGTTTTCCAATGGTCTTAGGCAGGGGTCCTCGAACTTTTTAAACAGGGGGCCAGTTCACTGTCCCTCAGACCGTTGGAGGGCCGGACTATAATTTAAAAAAAAACTATGAACAAATTCCTATGCACACTGCACATATCTTATTTTGAAGTAAAAAAACAAAACGGGAACAAATACAATATTTGTATTTGCATGTGGCCCTCGGGCCGTAGTTTGAGGACCTCTGGTCTTAGGCGACCCCTGTGAAAGGGTCGTTCGATCCCCAAAGGGGTCGCGACCCACAGGTTGAGAACTGCTGGCCTAGACTCAAGTTTTAAAACTTGGATTAAATATAAGACATTGTTTTAAAATTGAGAGAGTTCTGAAATTTCAACATCTTATTTTTTCTAGGTAATATCTGCACAGGTTGAATCTCACTGCATTTCTCATTCATATTTACTTGCACCCAGATTATGTCCTCACAAACTTAAATTTGCTAAACACAGGGCTCATTGGATAGTCTCAAGGAAACAGTATATAAGACCACCAGATCTTGGGTTCTACTATACCATTGACCAAATTTCTATGTTTCTAAGGTGCCAAAGACATACCAGAGATCTAGGTATTTAGAGAGCGAGGGGGAGTGAAAGGTCCTCCAAATTAAATATATACATTCATTATTAAAGGCATCTCAATGACAAAAACATAACGATGTAGCGGAAAATAGTATGTCTTAGAATTAAGGAAATTTGTTAACTCCTGGACAATGTACTTTCTCTGTCCAAGTAAGTAAGATAATGTATTGGTGTTTCAATAGTCACCAAAGCACAATTTCTTGACTAGCTATACCATTATCCAGTTGTGCCACTGAGTTATAACTCAGAGTGTGTCTTTACACACTGGGCTAAAAGACTCACGGCTTTTGTTTTAATATTGCACTTCTTAAACCCAGCTATCACAACACATCACAAGCCTCTGACACAAGGCTAGGATGTAGATAGCTCGGTTAGTATCAAGTGCTGCCAAAATCTTTAAAAGTAAGCACATAAATCTATTCCTCTCAGAAACAGCACAGTGATGTCTAAAGACTGCAACTTGACAATTGTATGGCAACTCAGCACACCTAAGAGCAATGAAGGACAGAGAACATTATCAGTTAATGGAAATCAGTAATCAGAGGAATGTCTGACAATTAACAGCACTTTAAAAATATAAATTATTTCACAAAGGAATATGATATAATCATGAAAGCTAGGCCTCCTTTGTTTCTTCCTGTTGCAAATGGAAGATCTACTAAATTCTGGTAACAAAACAGATTCTTATGTCTTCAGAGCTTCATGCTATTTAGCAACAATATTTTATATCTGTGGAACAGTCTATAAAATAGGCTTTACAGACAATTTAGCAAAATTATTTCATTGAATAATCTTGAAGTTTTGTAACTTAAAATAAAAGAACTCTACACTGATGAAGTATTATGGAATTGTACACCTGAAACCTATATAATTTTATTAATCAATGTCACCCCAATAAAATCAATTAAAAACAAGTAAATAAAATCTCTCTATATAAAAGCCTAATATGCAAAGTATCCCCTTGGGAGTTTTTACTATTCACACCAAACAAAAACAACTGCACTCAAAAGTGGGATCTTAAATCTAAATTCTATATGAGCGAGCAAACATAAAATTGGTCTAAGAGCTGGAGATTCACAGCTCCATAGTCACAGTGGGTTTAATCTCCATTTCTTGGTAAATAAATGGTGTCATAAGAATTAAAAATAAAATAAGATCTCACACAACTTAGTATCTAATCAAAATTTATGTTATCTTCAAGTTCTATGTGGTGTTCATTATAGAGACTTGTAGAAAATCTGCAATTCTGCTAAACTTTTCCGTTATAGAACTTACTTCAGGTAATTTTTTATGTAGTGTCTTTCCCACCAGATTTCTTTGAGGATCAGAACCACGCTTGTTTTGTCCACTGCTGTAGTCCCTACAGCGAGCACAATGACTAGAACAAAGTAAGCACTCAATGTTTTGAGTAAATGAATGAATTTCATCATCATTCCATTCTCTTTGAAGGGCTCAGCCCTGAATATCATAAAAGCAACTTAAAAGCTAAACTCAAGCCCTAACCGGTTTGGCTCAGCGGATAGAGCGTCAGCCTGTGTACACAAGGGTCCCAGGTTCGATTCCGGTCAAGGGCACGTACCTGGGTTGCGGGCACATCCCCAGTGGGGAGCGTGCAGGAGGCAGCTGATCGATGTTTCTCTCTCATCGATGTTTCTAACTCTCTATCCCTCTTCCCTCCTCTCTGTAAAAAACCAATAAAATATTTAAAAAAAAAAAAAAAAAAGCTAAACTCAATCTATGTCATTCACTTTCTTCTTCAATTACTAGAGGTTCAGTGCACGAAATTCGTGCATGTGGGGGTGGGGGTGGGGAAGGCCCTCAGCCTGACCCGCACCCTCTGGCAATCCGGGACCCCTCGGGGGATGTCCGACTGCCGGTTTAAGCCTGATCCTGCAGGGAAACCTGTGGGATTGGGCCTAAACTGGCAGTCGGACATCACTCTCGCAATCTGGGATCGCTGGCTCCTAACCACTCTGCCTGCCTGCCTGATTGTCCCAAACTACTCACCTGCCTGCCTGATCACCCCTAACCACTCACCTGCCTGCCTGATCACCCCTAACCACTCGCTTGCCTGCCTGATCGCCACTAACTGCTCGCCTGCCTGCCTGATCGTCCCTAACCACTGTCTGCCTGCCTGATCACCCCTAACCACTCGCTTGCCGGCCTGATCGCCACTAACTGCTCGCCTGCCTGACTGATCGTCCCTAACCACCACTGTCTGCCTGCCTGATGACCCCTAACCACTTGCCTACCTGCCTGATCGCCCCTAACTGCTCCTGCCTCAGCTCCCGCGAGGGCGGCTTCGTCCGGAAGGTTGTTTGGCTGTCTGGTCTAATTTGCATATTGTGCTTTTATTATTATAGATTGCATATCTTGTACCTTCCACACAACTCCATGTACTCAAAGAGAGGGAATTTACCATATTAAAGGGCTTCCAGTTTGATTAGGGCTCATAGGCCTATGATCTATTAAAATCCTTTATTTAAAAGGTGAGAGAAGTAAAAAAAAAACACTGAGTGTCGGTGGGAGATAAGAGGTTTGAATGTGTTATATCACCATGTGCTTTTAATAGAAAAAAATCAGGATGAACGAAAGTAGCATCGGAAAACAAAGCACAGCAGAAGGGGTGGAAAAGTGAGTCACTGGCAAAAATCTTTAATGTGATGGGAAAAAGGAAAGACATGTATTTCTGTACCTCAATTAGTTTGTCTCCTTTGACTACATCCAGATGTAATCCAGGTGGGGGTTTACCTGCCCTGAAAAATAAGAAGGAAAAAGCATTTTCAGAATGAGTTCATAATGCCATTTACAATTATTGTCCCATTCAACACTGCAGCTCTCCTACCAGCCTATAATTAGCTCATGTTCAAGCAGAAATGTCATCTACTTCACTGTTATTACAGCTCCTTTCTAAGTTTGACACTTGCTTCCCCAGTGATTCAATTGCTCTAAAACAGATTTTAATGGATTTGTATTTAGAGCAGCACCAAAGAAACCTGTATTTTAACACTGAATATCTACCTCGGAAAGAAAGCAGCATAGAGAGTGCACGTACTATAGCTGGCGTAGTCTGATCCTTTGAGTTTGAATCTAAGCTTTGTGACTACTGCAAAGAACATACAAAGGCTGAGTACATCGCTGGTGTTTTGTGCTGATCCAAGATTAGTGTCATCACAAAATAAACAGAGCTCTGAACTCTGAGACCAAATCAGAGGTATATAATTAGGGAGTTAGGGGCAATCCCGTATCGTGCCTATGAAACCAGGTACCAATGAATACAAGAGATGTTTCTTACCCTTGAACAGGTCTTTCTATCTATAACGACTTGTTTAGGGCACTTTTCTCTGTATTTCTATAATCACAGCATTCAAGAGGGATACATGTCAAAGCACCTAACACGGGAGCTGGTGCATACAGGACTGAAGAAACGGTAGGTGATATGTCTCTTCTAACTATAAGTTTACTATCCCGACCCAACATCGGAAATCACTGTAGCAGGGAACCAAAATGGACATAAAATTTGTAGGCTGAAGCAACTGGGTGTTACAAAGTGCAAAGGAACCCAGAAAACAGGCACACATTCCCTTGCTTCCTGTGTTTGCTCCTTTGAAGTTTGAAAAAAAAGGAACAATCTTGCCAGAGTCCTTTTGCATATTTGCATAAAATATGCAATCCAAACTCCGTCTAATTCGAAGAGCAACATAGTCATCTCACAATCCCGCCCCAACTCCTCTATGGCAGTTGCTGAGAACAGTGCAGTGGGAAGCCTTTTTTTCTGGGAAAGAGGAAAAGCAATGTTACATCCAAAACATGCTTTCTGAACTCCTACTATGTGCCTGGCTCAGGCCTAGGCGCTGGTAACATACAGGATGCATCAGCCGCCTTGCCCTTGAGGATCTGAACATAGCGGGAGGCAGAGAAGAATAACATTATTAACCCACCGGTGAGTTACTGCTGAAACAGCTCTAACTCAAGGCAATGCATAACTACTCATCTTGGACTCTACTCAAAGGCGAAATTACATTAGTCCACTCTTCCCAAGAACTTGAGAAAGGATGGAGGGGGTCCTTCCAACAATCCCAGCGCCGGTCGCTGCGGATGCAGGGGTGGGTCGGCGCCGTCCCTGCGCTCAGGGGGCTCCCAGTCCGGGAGAGGCAAGTGCTGGACCAGGGAAGCAGCACAGCGGCGGGGCACGGGCTCCGCGGCGGGCTCGGTCCGGGCAGCCAGCTCGCGCGCGTTCGGGACAGAGAGCAGGGGCGCGGTACGCTGCTCCCCAAGAGCACTCGATCCGGTCGGGAGTGGAGGTAAGTTCAGGGCCACGGCCCCGAAACGCCCAGGCAACCGACGGACCGCCGGGGGGACTGCGTCAGCGAGCGCCTCAGAGCCCCCAACTCTGGGTTCCTCAGTGCCTGGGCCTGGGCTCCCGGTTCCTCCCCACGCTGCCCGGCCCGACGAACTGCTCTCCCTCAGTCAGTCCCAAAACGTCTAAACCGTTCGGCCCGCTGTGGGAAATGGGCCGCCCGGCCAGCCCAGGCCAGCCCAGGCCACTCCAGCCCTGGTCTCCTCACCACTCACCAAGTCGGGCAGTCGAACAGTGGGAGGCTGGAGCCGGAATTCGTGGCTGCCGCCATCTTGCGTCTCCCCCGCCCATTTGGCGGGCCCGAAGCACGCCGGGAAACTGGAAGACTCGGAGGGGAGAAGCGGCATCCCAGTAGCCTGTGCGTGCGCGCGCACACACACGCACGCGCGCACGCGCACACACGCACACGCACGTAGGGGGCGCTTCTAGCGGCGGTGGAAACGGGGATGGGATTTGGAGGTGTTTGTCAGTGTCTGCGAAGACTAGGGCTTCCCCTGGCTGGGAGGTGTCTGAAGAAAAGGTGCTTATAAGGGCGCGGGGTGGGGGGGGGGGGGGGGGGTATCGGTCTCCCGCCCGTCCTCCTGCAAACACTCTGCTGGACTCTCAAATCTTGTGACTCCGTCCTTGCTACAGGCTTGCACCCCAATCTAGAGAGGAATTAGAGCGCAGAGCTTAAAAATTACAGTAATCACTCATTCCGTTTCTCTTACGGCCCTTCTCTGCAGAGTTGCATGCTCGCTTCCTCTTCCTAACCCAAATCTGGACCTTGTGGATTTATGTGTATTATCTGGGAATCTGCTTTAGGGGGTCATCTCGTCTATTTATGAGAAGTCTGGACGTGCTGGGGAAGAAGGATCCAATCAGAGGCAGACATCCAGATCTTCAATGGCTAATCAAGGTGTGGCCCCTTCGGGATTTTGGTCATGGTGACTGAAGCGTGAAAGGAAGCATGAGGATTCCAGGCCTGCCCTAGGCCAACAGCTGCCTGAAAGAGACCATGAGCAGGTGCTCTAGCTGTAATCGCTGTTTGTTGGGTGCTTGCTTCTCTGGGCAAGTAGATATTTTATGTGGATCATCTCATTTAATCCTCACAACACTCTTGAGGTAGGTATGATCCCTGAACGCTCAAACAGATTGAGTTGCCCAGCCTCACCCTAGAGCAGTGGTTCTCAACCTTCTGGCCCTTTAAATACAGTTCCTCATGTTGTGACCCAACCATAAAATTATTTTTGTTGCTACTTCATAACTGTAATGTTGCTACTGTTATGAATCGTAATGTAAATACCTGATATGCAGGATGGTCTTAGGCGACCCCTGTGAAAGGGTCGTTCGACCGCCAAAGGGGTCGCGACCCACAGGTTGAGAACCGCTGCCCTAGAGGGTGAGTGGGATTCAGACCTAAATCTGTATGATGCCACAGGCCACCCATGCTCTTTAATCACCACTGTCTCACAATTAGTTGCTGATATATTATCATGCAAATGATGCCCAACACTTTTTCACTTTTGTAGAAAGTTTGGGTTATCTGACCTGTTGTTTTTTTCTTTTTAAATTGAAAATTGTTAACCAGAAAGAGGCACTGCACATAATTTCTTTTCTTGATTTCCTTGCTGCTGGTCCTCTAGATTTTAAATTGAACGTCAGCCTGTTCAAAAGATTTTGTCCTTAATGACATCTCTCCAGGAATCAAGATTTAATTGCAACATAATATTAACTTGGATTTTGAAATTATCAACTCTTAGGCAGGTAGGAGAATCACTTTCAAAAGCACAATAAATTTATCCAGCAAGGATGTTAACTGATCAGATGACTTATCCGCTGACCTGTGTATAGCCTCCTTTCCAATCTTGATTCCAAAGACTAGGCTGATGGGGGAAATACAAATTCTAAACTTGTTCTCAAGAAAAGAGGCTAACTCCTTTAAAAAATAAAATATTTTTTTTTATTGATTTCAGAGAAGGGAGAGGGAGAGAGAAACATCAATGATGAGAATCACTGATTGGCTGCCTCCTGCATGCTCCACACTGGGGATTGAGCCCACAACTGGGATATACCCTGACTAGGAATAGAACTGTGACCTCCAGGTTCTCAAGTCGACGCTCAACCACTGGGCCACGCCGGCCTGGCTGACTCTTCTTTTGAGCACAAGGACATGATTCTTGAGACGGAATTAAATAGTCTCAAAAGTGTTTTCAGTGTAACAGAAAAGAACACGTTCATTTTTATCTACAGAGACTGTGCAGGCCTTTGAGGTTCCATGCCCCTTTCAGGCATGAGGTGCTGCTGAAGCCATTTCTAGCTTTGAGTGACCTGATAACATCTACGTCTACTTTGCCTTTCAATTTCTCAGCTTTTGTGTGTGGTCCATTATTTAATCCCTTCTATTGCTGACTATACACCCAAGAAAGCTAAAGTTAGATTCTTACCCTTGTCTTTACTCCTTGGTTGTGTTCCCTGCTTTCAGCACAGCTGACATTCACACTAGCATGTGATGTAATGGCACCTTATACTTACCTAGGCCTTATAAAGCAAAATGTTCTTTCTTTGGGCACCAGTGATGTCAGTATAGATCAGCGAATTGGAGGGCAGCAGTCTAGACCCTTAACTTTTTGAAATGGGAAGACTGATAGACTAGCTGCTTTTGGACTTTGGTATCTCAACAAAGATAGATTCATTTCTTAGACACTGAGACTTCCTTAGACTCGAATCTAAAGACATTAGCATATTGATGTTAGAAAACTGTCTTAAAAACAAAACGTGTATATAAATAGTATAAGCAGGATGCTTCATTTATCAGGGTGGTTAATGAAAAGTTCACAAGGTACTGACAAAAGACAAACCTACCCTGGAAGCATCAGCTGGACGTTCTTATTCTGGTATATTTCCAGAGAAAGTGGCCAGCCCAACATTTCTACCTTACCGTATATAATACTACAATTTTAATTCACTTGAACAGCTAGATCTGTCCAGTATTTCTAAAACATTACATAAAGGAAGGAGATAAGAGGAAAAGGAAAGGAATACAGAGGCAAACAGAATTTGCATGTTTGGACCGAACTCCTATGGTCCTTATAATCAGAGAATTTCACAGCTAGAAGAGAGCTGTTGAGAAAACTTGGGGGTCTGTAGGTTAAATGACTTGTCTAAATACCTACAGCAAGTTAATGGCAGAGCTGAGATTCTCCAGGCCTGCAGTATCCCAGTCTAGTTTTTTACCTCCAGACTAATGGTTCTCATGAGTTATCTGGAGCTTTTAAAAGTCCCTATGCCTAGCTTATATTCCAAACTAACAAAATTAGAATCTTGCAGCAGGGGCACCCAGGTATCAGTAATTTTCTAGTTTCTAATGTGAAGCCATGGTTCAGAACAATTGTCCTAGACCAGGGTGCCCCTAACGATGAATAAAACATAGATAAGGCATCTATAAATAAATAGGTTTTTAGGACCATCTAGCAGAACCTCTTGGTAACTGCTACAAATTTCAGGCCATGCAAATTCTAGGCCAAGAATTCTAGGCCATTCCAATTCTATTTGCTACCTATGGTCACTATTACCACCACCACCGGATTATATAGTATTACAGAACCGAACTATGGTGGCTTCATTTTACCCAGAGTGCAACAGTTTTTCACGATCAAGACTTTTTTCTTGCTTGGAATGTTACAAATGATGTATCCAAGTCCAGCTGTAATTTGGAGCTTAAGGGGCAGTGATCATAGAACCAAGAAATTAGCTCTGAAGCTGCTGCTTTGGCCACTGTGACACCCCAGTAGCTCTATCCTGTTTCCAAGGAAAGGATTGCAGTAACACCAACTCCACCCCAAATCAATCCTCCTCTGATTCCCAGTCTTCTTGCAGGTCTCAATTTTTCTAAAGAATAGCACATTACCTAAAATCTACCACATTAGGTTTAACTCATAAAAACTTACTACAAAAGTTTTTTAAATGTTTATTTGTATTAAGTGGGTAGAATGGTGAAAGAAAGCATTTGGGCTCTTGTTTCCCTACCATTCACATTAGCTTGGTAAACGAAGATTAAGTAACATTAAAGGGATTGGGAGAAATTAATATAAATATATCCAGCATGGTCAAATCCTCTAATTCACTAAAAGATGAACTGAAATTGTTGGTCCAATTCACATAAATTATGTGAGAGCCTGAAGAAATTACATTCCCTTTAACTGTTCTAAACCTGTTAAAAAGGGAAGTGAACAATATTTATATTACAAGACAACAATCTTTTATTGAAATATTTTTTGTCTAAAACTATGCATAGATTAATTTCTTGTTCATAAATTAAGATAAGTCTAATATCACTATTCCAAACCAGTATTATTTACAAAAATGAACCTTTTCTTTGCTTTATCGCCAGGTTCACAGGACTAAATTTTAAACCAACTTCAGTCTAGCCTTTCAAATCTTCCTGCCATCAAATGCCCAGTGACCCTTATAAGGGAGGACAGTGTTTTGACAGTAACATCATCATTCACCAGGAATGCAGAACCACAACTGAACACCAACAAAATGATCAAATCATTCCAAACAATTCCTATTTGCTTTCCAAAAGCATGCTTTGTCTAATTATCCCTTTCTATATAAGCAGGTGGGAAAGGAACTCCTTGTAGTATAGTAATGTCAATTAAATTAATCTCTTCAAAAAGTGAACATGATGGTTTAGTGTGTATATGGATGAACTACTGTGAATGACATTAGCAGATAATAAAGTAAACGTTAAACCCACAACTGGCCAGCTCAAATCGATACTTCTCATTTAATCTGGATCACATGTGCAGTTCTTACCTTCTAGTTAAATACATTGCCAAAATCTTTCAAAGCAGACAGAGAATAGGTTTCTTACAAATTCAAATTAAAATGTTAAATAATAAAAATTGCCAGCTTATTATACAGTTTCTGACAGATTCCAATATGCTGGGTGCTAAAAAGTAATTCTATGTCAGTTGCTAGTAAAAAGGTAAATCTTGTATACACATAAAAAGAAATTTACAAGTCTGTAGTGTCCCTGTTAAAACAAGAATATCTAGAATGGAATTTTCAGTAAATACTTGGGATGAAGGGTAAATCAGAATAGAAGAGAAAGCAAAATCTACATAAATTAATTCCTAATTTGAGAAATCAATAAAATGTATACATAAATTGATAAATACTGTCTCCATAGGTCACTGATTCCAAGGACTGGTTAGTAGTTAGTTTCTAACTAAGTTATTCCAGGACGTTCTGATGTAAGTTCTCTTCTGTGATCAGTTTGTTCTGGCAGACTCCAGCAAGCATTTGCCCTTGAAAACAGTTCCGTGGGAGAAAGCTCTGAGGCAATCACTTTCCATAAACTAACCACATAATAAGTCCGAAGATAGCAGCAATCACTGTCAGGACAAGCACCAGGATACAGATCTTCTTGCGAGATTTTCGCTGCGAAAAGAAATATGTTAAGAAGACACTCATGAAACAGGTGAAATTTTTTATTCTAAGAGTGCTTCATAAATCTGCCTCCTGGTAATTCAAAAGCAACTCTATCCATGAGTGAATATGCAGAGAACTGCCCAAAATCTTAACAGTTACCAGAGCTAGGAATTAGTGCAAGTTTTAATTCCAGGTTCCCAAATACAACTTAGCAAAATAACTGTTTATACCAATACTGCTAGGCATTATGTGCAATGAAGTAAGTTATTTGTGCATGTATATAGTAATAAAGGTTTTATACCTATTGTAAAATTTCATGTTCAATGTAAAAAATACAGACAAGCAGAAAGAAAACAAAATAATCACCCACAGATAAAACTGTTGACATTTTGATTATAGTTCCTCATTTATCTATGCAAATTGTTATCTGATATAATTGGGATCATACTATATGATGTTTGATGTTTTTCTCACATAACATTTTAGCATAAAAATTTTGTTATTATAAACTCTTCATAAACATCTCCTTTAATTTCCACATAATATAACATTGAGTGGATATAGATAATTTACTTAATTATTCACTTGCCGTTAGATACTAAAGTCATCACTCAGTTTTTACAAGGAAACACTATTATTAAACAAATTTCTTTAAGAACATTCCCAGGTAAAATACAGCTATCCTAGGAATATAGAAAATTATTAAAATGCTGTTTGTTTCTAAAAAGTCATGCAACACCCAACTGAGAAATGAGAAGGACCTCATTCACAATATTTGTACACAGATAAAGACTCAGATACGTAATAAAACCAGTTTCAACTAATATGTAAGAGAATATCACTTTCCAGAAAGTAGAACGATTAACTCCTATTTATTCATAGATAAATAACCCCAAAATGATAAATCCCTATATATTCATAGATAAACAGAAGTCAGAGTTGATTTTATGTCCATCCTCTCTGGCAAAGTCAACAGAAAGTATCTGCAAAGTTCTTCTTTGTACCAATTGTTACCCTAACTGAAACCCTGTATTTCAACTGTTTAGGATATAAAATTAGCCTTAAACCAAATTTAGGTATCATGTTAGCATATGGGGTTAGCTCGGTAGTTAAGAAGCTTTTATATAAGTTTATTTAAGGTTTGATGCCTTTTTGTAGATCTCTCTGCAAAGGAAAATACTAAAAACGGAACTGGCACTGCAATTATGACTACTTGTCTCCAACTTAAGCCTAAGAAAAAGGCTGCAGCTGTTCTCAATGTGTCAGTGTATTCCAGCGATTTTCAACTGGTATGCAGCAAGAATTTTTAAAACATGCAATACCTGACCTCTTTTCCCTTAGATTGTCAAATTAAAAAATTACAACAGCCAACACAACAATAGCGGTCTGGTATGAATGAATCAAAATTATACCTATTTTTTGTAAAAAAATAACAACACACCAAACAACCTAAATTATACCTATTTTATATTTTTTGGTTGGCCGCAGAGTTTTAGAGATTAGTTTATGTGTGCCATGAGATGAAAAAGGTTGAAAATTGCTGGTGTTTTCTAATGGCCCATAAAGCTTGTAGCACAGAGTGACTTTCTCTGGTACCTCCTTTTACCTGATAGTAAGCAGCTCGCTGTAACTGATCAGTGGCTCTTTCCACATGCACCTCTGAGCTTTCCACATTGGCTTCTATGCTATCTGCAAAAAAGAAGGGCAGTGGAAATTTTATCAAACTCAGATGTTTGCAAGGCAGCAAATTGAACAAACTTCTGATGTTATGGGGATCCTGGTTTCACCACCACCATTCTAACTATCCAGCCATGAAAACAAAAGTTACTAACTCCGGCCCTGGCCAGTGTGGCTCAGTTGGTTAAGCATCATCCCATGTACAACCAAAAGGTCACCGGCTTGATTCTGGTCAGGGCATATGCCCAGGTTGCAGATTGGGGTGCATATGGGAGGCAACTGGTCAATGTGTGTGTCTCTCTTTCTTTCTCCTCCTCCTCCTCCTCCTCCCTTTTCCTCTCTCTAAAATCAGTATTAAAAAAAAAAAGTTACTAACTTCGTAAGAGAATAGCCCTATTCTTTGGAAATAAACACTGAAGTATTTACAGGAAAGGGTTATAAAGTATACAACTCACCCACAAATGGTTGAGAAAAAATTATGTACACCTCTGACAAGAAAAAAATTTCTTAGCTACTCTAAATTAAAATTATAGCCAGCCATGGGGTACAAAAAAGAGACAGAATAGTTAACCTGTTAATAGCCATGGACCAGCTCTGACAAAAGACCACTCACATTTGTGTATATCTATTGGAATTTAGGATTAATTTCCAGGTGGCTACTTCTACATTATCTAAAAGAGAGAATAGGCAGGTGACATAGGGCCCCAGAAGGTATTAATAATACATACCAATCAGATCACCCTGGTCATGGATCATCATAGCCAAATCTTTAAATATCTGATTGACATCCAAAATGTCAGCCTAAGGAACACAAAAACAATTAACTAACATTAGGCAACATGTTAGAGATTCATTTCCTCTACTTACCTGAAGTTAGTAACATAACTGAAGCTATTAACATAACACAAGTGTTTTTGTTGTTTTTTAAAAAATATATTTTTATTGATTTCAGAGAGGGAGGGAGAGGGAGAGAAATAGAAACATCGATGATGAGAGAGAATCATTGATTGGCTTCCTCCTGCACATCCCCCTACTGGGGATTGAGCCCACAACCCAGGCAGGTGCCCTTGACTGGAATCGAACCAGGGACTCTTCAGTCTGCGGGCCAACTCTCTATCCACTGAGCCAAACCGGCTAGGACAACACATGTGTTTTTAAGGCTTATAAATCATATATAAAGTTCTTAGAACTGTGTAATAAGCACTTCATAGTGTTAGCTATTATGAATTATTACTTACTTGGTTCTCATGACACTCAATGAGACATGTTTATCCTCATTCTATAGAAGAGAAAATTGGGGCTCAGAGAGGTTTAATGATTTGTGTCAAGGTCTCACAACAAGTGGCCAAACTGAGAATTAAAAGTTCATGATGTTTTCATTATGTTACTATACCTCCTTTATATTTAAATCAATCATTCAGCCCTAACTGGTTTGGCTTAGTGGATAGAGCGTTGGCCTACGGATTGAAAGGTAGCCAGGTTCGATTCTGGCCAAGGGCATGTACCTTGGTTGTGGGCACATCCCCAGTGGGAGGTGTGCAGGAGGCAGCTGATCGATGTTTCTCTCATTGATGTTTCTAACTCTCTATCCTTCTCCCTTCCTCTCTGTGAAATACCAATAAAATATATTTTAAAAATAAAACATTTTTTAAAAAATCATTCAGGCCCGGCTGGTGTGGTTCAATGGTTGAGCATTGACCGAAGCACCAAGAGGTCACGGTTTGATTCCAAGTCAGGGCACACGCCTGGGTTGCGGGCTCCATCCCCAGTAGGGGGCATGCAGGAGGCAGCCAATAGATGTTGATGTTTCTCTCTCATTGATGTTTCTATCTATCTCTCCCTCTCCCTTCCTCTCTGAAATCAATAAAAACATTTTTTAAAGAGTTTAATCATTCACTAACTCTATGAAGTAAGTATCTTTGAGGATAATGAGGCTCAGAGAGATTATGTAATTTGTCTAGTCACATAGCTCCTCAGTGAGAAAACTAAGTGTTGCAGCTAGAATTGATTACATCTCTAAAACCCATGCTCTTTTTATTGCAATACATTGCCTCTCAGAATGCTACAATAAAAACTGATACCTTGAAAGCAATGACTTCCTAATCATAACTTGACAAGAATAGTTCTTCCTATCACCCTCAATTACTTGCTAAGAGTTTGCTTTTGTTGGGACAAATTACTAGTTGCTGTGGATACAAAAGGACTTAATAGCTAAGTAGGAATTGAGGGGATCAGCACACAACAAGATAAAAAAGAAGGGCTTTTATATGGGAAATGACTAATAAAGAGTATAGAACATTGTGTAGAGGAGAAAGACTTTGCAGGAGAGGTAGGACTTGAGTTGTGCCTTAAAGCAAATAGCCCAGTTTGGCTATAACACAGATGCAATATTGTTATTTATAATAAATATATATATTTGGTCTTTGTCCCATTCCCATCACAGAGCTCCTAAAACCTTAGAATTTCCTAAGTGATAAAATATAAAGGTGTCTTGTTATTCATAACAAGCCTTATTCAACCACACCAAAGTTTATGTTAAAGACTTAACTTCTGGATAATCCCTAAGGATGGGGGATGCTTGCCTGGGGAACCAACCTTGTGATCAGAGGTTTGGAACATTCAGCTGCACTCTGGGGCGGGGAGAGGTACTGGAGGCTGAATCAATCCCCAAAGGCCAATCATTTAATCAATCAAGCTCATGAAATGAAGCCTCCACAGAAATACTAAACAATAGGTTCTAAGAGCTCTGGGTTGGTGAACACATGGTGTTCCTGGGACAATGCACACCTGGAGAAAGCATGGAAACTCCACACCCTTTCCCACATACCTTGCTGGCCTCATGTATACCTTCCATTTGGCTATTCCTGAGTTGTATTCTTCTATAATAAACCAGTAATCTAGTAAGAAACTTGTTTTCCTGAGTTCTGTGAGCCACTCTAGCAAATTAATCAAAACCAAGGAGGGGGTGATAGGAACCTCCAATTTAGAGCCTGTCAGTCAGAAGCACAGATAACAACCTGGACTTGACAATGGTATCTGAAGCGTGGGATTGAACTCAGCCTGTGGGATCTGATGCTATCTCCAGGTAGATAGTGTCAGAATTGAGTTAGATTGCAGGACATCCAGCTGGTGTGGCAGAATTGCTTGATGTGGGGAAAAACCTACACATTTGGTGGCCAGAAGTGTAGTATGAGAAGACAGGAGACACATAAGAGTATGTTATTTCCTACTAGTGGCCTGGCGCATGGATTCATGCACATTGAAAGGAAATTAATTAGAAGAAATATTGTAAATATCGCTATTTGCCTTTTCTCTATAAAGAAGTATCAACCAAATTCACAATCGACAATTATAGTTCAAAACACGTATGCGATTGGTGCCAGCGAGAGCTTTATATGTATTGCGCAGGCATAAGTCAACTTAGCTTTTTATAGGTATAAATTAGAACAGGGATTGTATATTAGATAGAGGAAATGACTGGACATGAAAATCGAGCCTGGCTAAGGAATTTGGACTTAATTCTGTTGAATGTGAAGTGCCCATTACATTCACTAGGTTACTTTGCTCAATATGTCTCTCTCCCTGCTATAACAGTATTTCTAATGTTAGAGAACCAATAGCAGTGGGGGAGAAAAAGAAAGATACAATATCTTTGAAGGAAATTAAATAATCCAACTTGAGGATGAAGTATCTCATCTAAGACCAGACACTGACGGGACCCAGGGCAGTGTGTCTCAACCCTGAATGCATATTATCATCTGGGAAATTAAAAATATATATATATCTCTGATGCCCTGGCTGGTTAGCTCAGTTGGTGGAGCGTTGTACCAATATGCCAAGATCGCAGGTTCAATCCCCAGCCAGGGTATATGCAAGAATCAACTAATGAATGTACAAATAAGTGGAACAACAAATCATTGTCTCTAAAGTCAAAAAATTAAAAACAAAACACAACCCACCCCCAGGGCCTCTTGTGGATATCTGCCCATTTTTAACTTACAAAAAATAGGAGTTTCACATAGTACAAACTAATAAATGGTGTGTGAGGGAGAAGAGCTGGGGATTTTTTTAAAATAAGTCCAAGTGGTTCTAATGTGCTGTCAGGGTTCGGAACTACTGCCACAGATGAAGGTCAGGGAGGAGCACGTGGATTATACAGCACTGATACATTAAGTCAAACAAAAAACATGACCTGGCTCTCACCTCCAGCTGCCGAATCGCCGTTTCCCTCTCCTTAATAAGTTCCAGATCCTGCTCGGTGATGGCCACCTCATCCTCCTGGCTTTGCATCTGGTTCCACTCCTCATGGCTGCAGGGAGACAAGCACTCTAGTTGATTCCTCCTCTCAAAGGTGTGCCTGAGACAGCTACAGCATCTCTACTGCCAGGAGAGCCTATCCGAGGACACTGCAGGCTCCAACTCCTCTGGTATCAATCAATACAAAGGCCCTGGGGCCACAATTTTCATATCCAGAGGCAAAGCGCTTATAACACCAAGAAAACAAAGTCCCAGCTTTCATGGGCAAGACTGGGTCGAAGCAGAATTATGAGGGATGGGACTCCTTGCTGTTTCCATTTAGGGGTACACTCTGCAATCTTGCTAGGACTTGCTAGACAAGGAAAGTAGGCAGCGATGTGAAGTCAACGAAGAATACTAGCCCATTCCCTTCCAGGACACTCTCAAAGTGCAAGCTGTGTTGGTATCTTGGGTACTAAATGGGTGGAGAAGGGAAGGCTAAATGACCTGGCAGTCCAACAGAAAAACATCTCCTGGTTTTCAGAAATCTTAAGATTATGCTTTGAGTCCTAGCTGGTTTGGCTCGGTGGATAGAGCATCGGCCTGCAGACAGAAGGGTTCCTGGGTTTGATTCTGGTCAAGTGCACATACCCAGGTTGTGGGCTTGATCCCCAGTAGGGGGCGTGCAGGAGGCAGCCAATCAATGATTCTCTCTCATCATGGATGTTTCTATCTCTCTTCCTCTCCCTTCCTCTCTGAAATCAATAAAAAAAATTTTTTTAAAAAGATTATGCTTCGAGTTAAATATCTCTTAACAGAAAACTAAAGTAAAAAATTAGTAAAATGTGGTAACTCTTTTTTTCTCAGTACCATATTTGAAAGAATGGCATGTGATACATTATATTAGACATGCAACACTTTGAAAATCCAGTATTAAGCATTTGTTTTCACCAGTATGCATAAATCATACATTGTCCTTACATTAAGAAAAAAAATTCCTCCATGTGTTGGAGATACAAAGCTGAATAATACAGCATCCCTACCTCAAGATTAGGGAAGGGAGATAGATATCTATCTATGACAAAACATTTTAAGTTTTGAACTAATAGTACAAATACATTTCTATGGAATTACAGTAAACACTCAATGTTGATAGGTTCTGTGACTTTAAAATGACATATAATGAAACCAATTTTACCATAGGCTAATGGATATAAACAAAAATTAAGTTCCTATGGCATCTCGCCAAGGCTATAAGAAAACAAAGTTGGGGTGGGGGCGGCCGGGGAGTGGTCAATGGCGAAAAAAGGAGACTTACGTAATACTTTAAACAATAAAGAATTTAAATTAAAAACAACAATAACAACAACAAAAAACCACAGAAAAAAACACACAAAGTTGAACAAAACGGTGTTATTGGAGGATCTACTGTAGTTGATTCAGTTTGAACAAGTTAAGAAAAGAGAAATTGAGTTGCCTCCATTTTAGAGATGAGTAAACAGAGACCTAATAACTTTGAAGAATTAAGTGAGAAAATGATAAATCTCAATTAAAGATAAAATGATTTAGACCTCTTAATCTGTAGATTTGTGGCTTCATACTTATTCCTAATGAGCCAGGTTCTCTCCTCAAAATATAGACATCAGGGAGGGTTCCTGATATTTTTTATTCACCTTGATATTACTCCTTAAATAATTCAAAGATCTTTGGGAATCCCGTGGTTTGACATTGTTTTATTTGATGGATTATAAATTAACCTCCTCAGGTTTCTCTTTATTTTTCCTTGTTTTTTTTTCACTGATTTTTAAAGTTAAAAGCAGGGGGTCCTCAAACTACGGCCCGCGGGCCACATGCAAATACAAATATTGTATTTGTTCCCGTTTTGTTTTTTTACTTCAAAATAAGATATGTGCAGTATGCATAGGAATTTGTTCATAGTTTTTTTTTAAACTATAGTCTGGCCCTCCAACGGTCTGAGGGACAGTGAACTGGCCCCCTGTTTAAAATGTTTGAGGACCCTTGGTTAAAAGTATAAAGAATAGAATCCCATCTCAAGTAGCCAGCAGGTGTCTAAATAATTCCTTTACCTGTCAAATGAGACGAGCTGCTCCTCTCTTTGCCTCTCTTCCGCCTAGAAAGCAGAGGGCATTATTGCTGCTGTTATCCAGAAACATGTCACAGACACACAAAACAGTAGCTTTCTTTAGCTAAAGTGTAAAGAAGCAACAGCCCTTGGCTCCAACAGGATCTACAAGATGGCACAGTGCTCTGGCAATCTATCTTGACTAGAAAATGGGTGAGAAAGAAAAATCTGCATTCCAGTTTGTGCTCAGAACTGGAAGCATACTAAACAAGATGAGAGAACATGGGCAGGAGAGAGGCTTAAAAATGATGAGCCCTGGCCAGCTTTGCTCAGTGGTTAGTGTGTTGGCCCATAGACTGAAGGGTCTCAGGTTCTATTCCAGTCAAGGCCATGAACCTGGGTGGCAAGCTGGATCTCTGGCCCTGGTCAGGGTGTGTGCGGGAGGCAACCAATCAATGTTTCTCTCTCTGTCTCTCTCTAAAAAGTCAATGAAAAAATATCCTCAGGTGAGGATTAACAAAACAAAAAAATTGAAGTTCAAGTTTATCCTCAGTAAATGTACTCAGTGCAAAAGCAGTTTCAGTGCTCTGCTTACTTCTACAGGTTCTCACTTTCTTTTAGATTTTGACCTTAATATTCCCATGGCTCTCAGGTACTTTTGAGAAGTTGGGTTGATAAAATCTAGTATTTGTTAATTCTTTTCAAAGAGAAAGCTAGTTCAAATAACCTAGCGTACTATATTCCAAGAAACAGATTCATTCTTTCTTCTTCTTTTTTTTTTTTTAACAAAAGACCAATACAATAAAAAAGAAAACTGTACATAATCCTACCTGTCACTTTTTAAAACCTTTGTTAACATTCCTTTCTAGTCTGACCATATGCATACATTTTTTTTACACAGGTTTTACTAATCTGGCATTTTGTAGCAGTTAATGTCTGTATTTATTATTTGGGGAAATAGTAAACAAAGGCTAATGGTCAGGGAGGGGGAACTTAGGAAAGAACATCCTGAAATTTGCAAAGGTCTTTGGGGAATAAACTTACCGAAAGTCGAGATCCAGCTCTTGCTCTGGCAATACTCTCCTTTTCCTTTTCAGACACCTTTCTCTGCACAGCCTGGAAATTGTTCAAGGCTGCGGAGAAGTCATTCATGAGGCGTTCCTTCTGAAGTCTCTGCTGGCGCTAAGGAAATTAAACGAAAACTTAAAATTTCATACTAATCTCAAACCATTTGGTTTCATACCCACTCAAAGCAGTATATTATATCTCCTAAAGATTTCCTACTGGGAAAATTACTATGAAATAGGATCTTCCTTAAATTAATAAATTTGCTCATTGCTAACTCAAATTCCTGGTTAATACCATAGGCCATGTCAGAACGAAAATATTCATTCTGACAACCCTGGGAACTGGGTGTCATTTACCTTGTAAGGCGATCTCAGAAGGAACTGCATTTCAGAATTTTGGGTCCCTGAATAATCAAAAGCCAAATAAACGCCTTTGAACTCAGAATGGACCCAGGGATTGGTTTTTATTAAAGTGTTAAAACTGTATTCATCTATGCTGAGCTCACAGCTTCCCTGAAAACCCTAGGGTCATTTTCCTTTACTATGGTGAGGTTTTAAATCTGAAAACTAGTTTGTACAAATATAGGCTACCTTAACTAAGCATATCGATTCTGTGTCTCAAAAAACACATAGTGAGTGCACTTGCTGTGTGCTGAGAACATAAAAATTCACCCCTGATCTCAACAACCTACCATGTATTTATAGATAAAGGATATACACATACAAGTAACAAATCATTATAAATAACTGCTATATCCAATCAGTACTATAGGAGTTTAGAGGCAGGTATAATCAGTAAGAACTCAAGGAGTCAAAAGGGCCTCAAGAGGAGGGGTCACTGAAGAAAGAGTAAGGCGTGAGAGAAGGGGCTGCAAAGCCAGGCAGGAGGACAGTGTGAGCAAAGGCACCGTGGTAGGAATCTGAAGAGGACCTAAAAGGCTGGAACCAAAGATTTTTTTCACGACAATAGCTAAAAGATGAAATTGGAAAGGCAGGAAAGGGGCTGACCACAGCAGGTTTTAAGTGCCAAGCTAATAATTTGGGGACTTAATCTCTAAAGAACAAAGATTTCTGAGCAGGAAACATAATGGGTACAAAATGGTAACTTACAAAATTAGTCTGTGATATTGTACAAGATAGAACGAAAAAGAAAGAAGTCAAAAAGATTACTGCAATAGTCTATCTATTGTAGATTTAAGGTTAGGAGGATACGTCTCTGTCAGCAATGGGAACACAAAAAAATAAATTTAAGAAACATAATGGCTTAGTGAGTGGCTGTGGGGGAAGGGGGTAAAGTCAAGAATGACTCAAATTTCACACTGAAGAGAGTGATGGTAATACTGAAAGCAAACTTAGATGAGGAACTTTTTTTCCTTTTTCTGGGATTTTTATTTTTTCATAAACATTGTAACAATAAGGGGGAGGGAGGAAACATCATGCCCCAATCTATCCAAAAATACTCTTTTAAGTATAGCATACACACTTTCCAAGTTATCATACTCTACACAATTACGGTCTTTGTTACATAATATTCCATCAAACTGATCTAGTAATTTTATGTAAACATTCCTTCTAGATTGTTCCCACTTTTTAAATATTCTAAATAAAGCTAAAGTGATAGCTAGTATTTATGATACTACTATTTATGATATCTAGTATTTACAGAGTGCCTACTATGTTCATGTACTGATAAAAGTACTTTATATAGTAATTCATTTAATTCGTACAAGATCCTACCTTAGTTAGGTACTATTATAGTCCCGCCTTTTACCGAGGCACAGAGATTGGTAAATAATTTGCCAGGGTCACACACAGTAAATGGCACAGGTAGACTTTAAATCCAGGAAATTTGGCTCCAGAGTATAGTTGTTTTTTTCCTCTTAGTACTTTTTCCCTCAGGACAAGTCTGGTTGAGTGGGAACATTAGGTCTAAAGATTAAATTTTCTATGATAATACGTATTGCAAATCAGCTTAGTTAAGGTGTTTAGGAGGAATGGGAGGAATTCAATATAACACAACACACTACATTTCAGATGAAGAGGAGAGTTCAGAACAGGAATTGGCAATAGAGGCTTAGAGGCTAGGGCTGGAAAAAGATCTGGGGGTCATGTTCATGAAGATGACAGGGAGCTTGTAAAAGTAGACAGGACTCCTGAGGGAGAAAGCAGAGTGAGAAAAGCACAGGATCAATGGATGGCAGAGCATGTCCATTCTAGGAAGCAACAGACTCAGAGAAGGAGGCCGAGACGTAACCTGGGGTTAGAGAAAATAAGCCTGAAAAGGTTCACCAGAATTGAGGGACAGAATGAAAGGAAGAAGGTTTCAGTGGAGACAGGCTGGGCAAGAGGATCAATGAATCAGAGAAGAAAAGTGAGTAAGAACCAAAAAGGCCACTGGATTTAGCAACTAAATAATCACTGATGATAGTATATAAATATGAAAAAAAATACTGAAAGGTAGAGTATATGGCTTGAGGCATAGGACAGTAGCACAAGATGGGTGATGTGGCTAAGATTAATTAGATGAACAAAGGCTTGAAAGGAAAAGAGTATTCAGCACAATAGGAGGAAGGAAATCAAGGAATTATATTTCACTAGAAACAATATGTTTGTAGATTTATTTCGTGTTTTATGATCCAAGATAATGGAAGGGAACAATAACATGCATAATCCAAAAATAACTTCTATCTGACTTTGGAATACATTAGATCCTTTTTTGTTTGTTTGTTAGCAGAGTTGACTTTCTAATTATATTTCGCTTAGGCTACTATTTAATTCTTAAGTACTTTCAATGCTCTGTTTGCCTCAGACCCTTAGGCTCCTTTTTTACTACTAAGTTTATCTACAAGAGTGTATTCTCTAAGTGCACAGCTGGGAGGAAAAGAGGGGTAATTTTGAAACAATTTAGAGATATTGGATGGAACTTTGTCCATACTGAAATATCAGCATGAGTAACAACTAAAACAGCACACATATGGATAAACAAAGAATGAGTACATGAAGATTATTTTCCATCTTAACTACTCTGTAGCAGGACGAGAAAGCATCCTCTCTTTTGTGCAAGGGGCACCAAAGCTCCAAAGACTGAACATACACGTCATTAAATAGCTTGTCAGGTACAGATTAAACTAGTGATCTTCAAACTTTTTTGATCGAGGCACACAGTAAGACTGTGACATCTTGATCCAGTCTCATATACATACATACTAGTATATATGAAACAAGTTTCATGCAACAACACACTCTTATTTCTACTCAAAATGATGGTAACAACACACTAATATTATTTTATGTTCCAACAGCCACAACTCACTGAGAACCCCTGTAGGCTTCATCTTTAGGGCCATCATAGATAACACATCATCACTTAAAAAGTTCAACAATAAGCCCTGACCAGGTAGCTCAGTTGATTAGAGCATCGTCCCAATATACCATGGTTGTGGGTTCAATCCCTGATCAGGGCACATACAAGAAACAAGCAATGAATGTATAAATAAGTAAAACAACAAACTGATGTCTCTCTCTCTCCCTCTTCCCCTTTATCTAAAATTTAAAAAAGTAATATAAGTTAAGTGCCCCCATGAATGGTATAAAAGTTCAAAGCAGCCCTAGCTGGTTTGGCTCAGTGGAAAGAGCGTTGGCCTGTGGACTGGGTCCTGGGTTTGATTTCAGTCAAGGGCACATGCCGGGTTGTGGGCTCAATTTCCAGTGGGAGGCATGCAGGAAGCAGCAGATCAATGATTCTCTCTCATCATTGATGCTTCTATCTCTCTCTCCCTCTCCTTTCCTCTATGAAATCATATATATATATATATATATATATATATATATATAAATTTAAAAGTGCCTAAAATGTAAAAAATGGGTAATTTTTTAAAAAACGTTAAAAAACAAAATGGACTCACAACAGGTTTAGGTAGGTGAAGGTTTTTCCCCTGGAAGAGAGAGAATTTGAGGTAGATCATGAATGACAGGTAAGAGTCCAGCCACAATGGAGGGAGCACATCTGACTTCATGAACGTGTGAACAAAAGGCAGGGCAGATCGACGAAACAATGAATCCCTATAAAAAGTGTGTGTTTTTAAGGATTTAAATGGCCACTGAATAAAATTACTTGAAAAGAGAAGTCTTTTTTTTCCTGAGCATTTTCTCAACCTGAGACCTATCATGGGACGTGAAAGTGAAGGCAAAATGTACAAGACATGTGACTGGAATATAGAGACACTAGATACAAAACAAATTAGGATGAAGCCTGAAAACGTAAAGCTACTAGCCCAAACCCAAAAAGATGCAAACACTGAGATTCCTCTTCAGTTAAACCTATTTTATTAGTATATTAATGTTATTATTAGTAATAACTGCAGCCACCACATATTGAGTACCTACTAAATGCCAGGCACTCTGCAAGATCTGGGGCACACATTCTTTTTCTTGTCACAATGGCCACATACTTCCATTTTACTGATAACGAGGTTGAGTTTTAGAGGAGGTCTATCTAGCACCAAAGGCCTAGTTATTTTTGTTTCACACACTGTATTTCCATTAAAACAAATTCCTTTTTTATTAAAAAACAAAACCAAAAACCAGAAAGTACCTACCTGTTCTGAGGTCGATAAGGGGAGGGGCAAGGACCCTAGTTCCTTCAGTAATTCATTTGTTTCCTTGGCAAGCTGATTTGTCGAGTGTTGCAACTGCTGCCTAAGAGAGAAAAGACAGGTTTCAGAATCTTCTCACTTCTTGCGAGCTGCTATAGTTAGTATCAGCTTATCCTCCGAGTGTCTCACAATGCAGAGAATAAAAGGGTACACGAAGAAATAGGTTCCTAGATGCCTGTGTTCACAACAAAATTCCAGAACTACTACCCAGTCAAACCCATGTCAAGGCTTCCTCCTATTACCGAGTAGAAAGAACGTGTCTCAGTGAAATCTGATGATCAGGTATTTTACTCTTTGGGGAGAAAAGAAAAGCATATAGCAGTTGTGACAGAAATGTAAGAAGAGCCACTGCCCCACAGCTAAACACAAAACTCTCTCAATGAGTTGTCCAGGAGTTCGCACGGCTATTGTCACAGTCCACTGCCTAGAGACAGAGTCCTGGCAGTTGAATGAAATGTGCATTAAAAGCACAGCTCCTACCCTAGGGAGCAAGCTCCAAAGATCTACTCCCAAGCTCTTGCTAAAAGTTGATGCTCCTTCAGCTTTAGCTTTGACTCCCTCCCAGTCCTTTATGCTTGACTTTCTGCTGCTTCCCTCTAAAACAAAAAGCCCTATAGTGTGAAAACATATAACAGGAGTAGAGAGGGAAGGACATTAAAGAGGCAAGGATATATCATATATTAGGTGGAAGTGAAAAGTAGTGGAAATAGCCCGGCCGGTGTGGCTCAGTGGTTGAGCGTCCACTCATGAACTAGGACAGTGGTCGGCAAACTGCGGCTCGTGAGCCACATGCGGCTCTTTGGCCCCTTGAGTGTGGCTCTTCCACAAAATACCATGTACAGTGCAACTGAAACTTCGTGGCCCATGCGCAGAAGTCGGTCATGGCACATGCCTGGGTTGCAGGCTAGATCCCCAGTAGGGGATGTGCATGAGACAGCCGATCAATGATTCTCTCTCAGCACTGATGTTTCTACCTCTCTCTCCCTCTCCCTTCATCTCTGAAATCAATAAAAATATATTTTAAGGAAAAAGAAATGTAGTGGAAATACAAAAAGAGCTCCTCTCAGTCATGATTTCTTCCATCTGGCCATTTCTACAAAGGTTTTCAGGGAGGACAGAGAAACCACACTATTAATTATTAATGTGTTTTTTTTTCACTGCAAAGGGGCCTCCAAGATAAAAAACAAGAGAGTCAAAAACAAGAGGGAGTCCACAGGAGCCTGAACATCCCAGACAGGATGAACATATCCAGAGATATTTCACATCTCCCTGGAAAACGCTCAATGTAGTAAGTTATTCTCTCATTTCACAAAGTCTAGGACAGGAAATAAAGAACATTATTCAATATCTTTTAAAGATCAAGAAGAGAACTTCTAAAAGCAGAAATGTACTCAGAAGGATATGATCAAAAAAATCAGCCCTAGCTGGTTTGGCTCAGTGGATAGAGCCTCGCCCTGCGGACTGAAGGGTCCCAGGTTCGATTCCAGTCAAGGGCACGTGCTCAGGTTGTGGGCTCAGTCTCCAGTAGGGGATAGCTGATCAATGATTCTCTCTCTTCATTGATGTTTCTATCTCTCCCTCTCCCTTCCTCTCTGAAATCAAATTTTTTAAATACAAAAAATTTTTAAAAAAAGAATCACATGTGCCTACTACCAGTCTACTATTCTCTGACTCCCCCGGAATCATTCTGAATACATTTTCCTAATAATGTATATAGTTGGGAAATCCAACTAGATGAAATGAGCTCTGCAGATCATCAGGCCTCTGCCAACAGGGAGGCTCATTTAGGCAAAATATAGTTCAAGAGAAGTAGGGTTCCCTTCTTTATTTCCCTAAGCTGTTCTGCTAAACTGCCCAAGGGAAGAAAGAACCAGAGATCAAGGACTTTAAGAGGCAGGAAGATCACAATCCATTGATTTATTCTGTTGCCCCTCTTCTAGATCCACCTATTACCTCATGTCCCACCGCCTCTCATTCTGACTTCATAGGCCTGACACCTAAGCAGCCCCGCAGCAATGACTTTGTGTGTGTCCTTGAAGGACCCTCACAAAACCCAGCCTTGTTAGGAAGCTACTCACAGATTTTCCTGTAGCTTGGCGGAGTCCTGCTTAGTTTCTAGTTGGCTCATCAAATTCTTTAGCTGAACAGCTGCAGAGAAGGGGGAGAAAGACTTGTTTAAAGAAAAATAGATTCATCGTGAGCACCCTACAGCTAAGATCACCAGTTTCTTTCTATATCCTGAACAAGTACATGCAACTAATAGAAAGCTTGCTATGATCAAAACCTTGGCATATACATATACATTCCCTTTAAAACTAAATTCCTGCCCAGCCAGCATGGCTCGGTGGTTGAGCATTGACCTACGAACCAGGAAGTCACGGTTCAATTCCTGGTCAGGGCACATTGGTCAGGGCACATGCTGGGCAGCAGCTTGATCCCCAGTAAGGGGTGTGCATGAGGCAGCCGATCAGTAATTCTCTCTCATTGATGTTTCTCTCCCTTTCTCTCCGAAATCAAAATATATATATTTTTAAAAAACAAATTTCGGGGTTCAACTTTGTCCTATAGAGTAACTACATCTCTAAGTAGAGGGTGATGTTTTGTTCATCACCCTCAAAGAACTTCTGAATTTTTCCAGATTTCCCATGGTACTGGATAAAAATGAAATAACTATTTATTTATTTATTTATTTTTATTGAGTTCAGAGGGGAAGGGAGAGGGAAAGAGAAATTGAAACATCAATGATGAGAGAGAATCATTGATCAGCTGCCTCCTACACATCCCCTACTGGGGATCGAGCCCTCAACCCGGCCATGTGCCCTTGACCTGAATTGAACCTGGGACCCTTCAGTCCACAGGCTGATGCTCTATCCACTGAGCCAAACCGGCCAGAGCTGTAATCACCTTTCGAAGGGCCTTAATACCAAATATCAATTCACAATAAAAACTACAATCCACTAGTACACAATAATTTTTTATAGCAAACACTTTTTATAGCAAAGACAATGTATATTTTTAAAAAATATTTTTAAAATTGATTTCAGAGAGAGGAAGGGAGAGAGCTAGAAACATCGATGCGAGAAAATCATCAGTCGGCCACCTCCTGCATGCTGGGGATTGAACCTGCAACCCATGCATGTGTCCTGACCGGAAATATGCTCAACCACTGAGCCACACTGGCTGGGCAATGTATATTTATTATTAATAAAAAGTTACCACTGACTGAGCACCTCTGTGTGCCAGGCACTATATCAGGAGCTTTGTATACATTATCTTATTTTCACAGCAAAAAATCTGAAGCAGATATATCTTCATTTTGCAGGGGAGGAAATATATTTAAAGAAGTATCTTATATAAGGGTACACAATAAGTAGAAGGGCAAAAAAGTCAACCTCAATTATATACCTGTGTTCTTTCAACTATGCTAACTATAGTCAAATACATGGTTTTGTTAGATAATTTTACCTTTTCCTAGATATTTTGCTAAGACTAAGGAATGATCATGTTTGAATCCTGGATGTTTAAGCCTCTAGCCCTGAACCAGCAGTGATCCAAAGGAATTGATTATCTAGCAGTAAGAAGGAACACTTTTAAAAATATATATTTTATTGATTTTAGAGAGGAAGAGAGCGATAGAAACATCAATGATGAGAGAATCATTGATTGGCTGCCTCCCGCACACCCGCTACTGGGGATCGAGCCTGCAATCCAGGCATGTGCCCTTGGCCAGAATCGAACCTGGGACCCTTCAGTCTGCAGGCTGACACTCTACCCATTGAGCCAAACCAGCTAGGGCAAGAAGGAACACTCTTAACAACAGCCTGCCTGGGAATCTGAACACCCCCACCCATCCTCATTGATTTCTGCAACGGGAATAGAGCCCTGAATTTCTTTTGTGTCCTGCTACCATGTCCTTTTTTTATGCTGTCAAAGTTCTAAGTTCATTGAGCATCCTTATAACCAGTGTTTTGAACTCTGAATCTAGTAGATTGCCTGTCTCCATTTCTTTTTCCTCTGGAGTTTTGTTCTGTTCTTTCATTTGGGACATATTTCTTTGTCTCCTCATTTTGGCAGCCTCCCGGTGTTTGCTTCCATGTATTAAGTAGAGCTGCTACGTCTCTGGGGCTTGATAGAGTGGCCTAATGTAACAAGTGTTGTGTAGGATCTAGTGCCACAGCCTCCCTGATCACCCAAGCTGGGCACTCCAGGCGCTCCTCCTCCACCCCATGTGGGCTGTGTACACCCTCCTATTGTAGCTGAGCTTTGATTGCTGTTGGCACATCGATGGGAGGGGTTTACCCCCAGGCCAGTAGGCTGCAAGGATTGGCTGCAACCACTGACTACCAATCCCTGATCACCGTGCAGGATCAGCTGTGCGGGGACCACCCCATGGAGCAGGACTTATTTCAGCGGGGCTTTGGTGCCCACTGAGTACACCCCTTGAGTGTGTCACTTGAGGTGGTTGGGTGGTGCTTCGAAATGGTCTGAAGCTGTCCACTGGGTGTGCTGGGCCTCCTGAAGGTACAGGCCAAGGTCAGTGCCACCTACTTTCTGCCTAGGGCAGTGGTTCTCAACCTTGGCTGCACATTAGAATCACCTGGGAATCTTTAAAATCCTGATTTCTGGGCCTCATCCTCCAGAAATTCTGTTTCTTTTTTTTTTTTTTTTTTTTTTTTTTATTTTCCTCTTAAAGTATTACAAAGGGTATTACATAAGTATCCTTTTTCCCCCCCCCGCCCTTGACAAACCACTACCCTCCCTTACCCCCCAGTGTCTTATGTCCATTAGTTATGCTTATATGCATGCATACAAGTCCTTCGGTTGATCTCTTACTCCCCTCCCTCCTGCCCCCCAACTCTCTCTGGCCTTCCCACTGCAGTTTGACAATCAGTTTGAGGCAGCTCTGCCTCTGTATCTATTATTGTTCAAAAGTTTGTAATGGTCTTTATTATCCATGAATGAGTGAGATCATGTGGTATTTTTCCTTCATTGACTGGCTTGTTTCACTTAGCATAATGCTCTCCAGTTCCATCCATGATGTTGCAAATGGTAGGAGTTCCTTCTTTTTAACAGCAGCATAGTATTCCATCGTGTAGATGTACCACAGTTTTCTAATCCATTCATCTACTGATGGGCACTTAGGCTGTTTCCAGATCTTAGCTATGGTGAATTGTGCTGCTATGAACATCTGGGTGCATATATCCTTTCTGATAGGTGTTTCTGGTTTCTTGGGATATATTCCTAGTAGTGGGATCACAGGGTCAAATGGGAGTTCCATTTCCAATTTTTTGAGGAACCTCCATACTGCCTTCCATAGTGGCTGCACCAGTCTGCATTCCCACCAGCAGTGCACAAGTGTTCCTTTTTCTCCACATCCTCTCCAGCACTTGTCGTTTGTTGATTTGTTGATGATGGCCATTCTGACAGGTGTGAGATGGTACCTCATTGTTGTTTTGATTTGCATCTCTCGGATGATTAGTGACTTTGAGCATGTTTTCCTATGTCTCTTGGCTTTCTGAATGTCCTCTTTTGAAAGGTGTCTATTTAGATCCTTTGCCCATTTTTTGATTGGATTGTTTATCTTCTTTTTGTTAAGTTGTATGAGTTCCCTATAAATTTTGGAGATTAAGCCCTTATCAGATATGACGTTGGCAAATATGTTTTCCCACGAGGTGGGTTTTCTTGTTGTTTTGTTGATGGTTTCTTTTGCTGTGCAGAAGCTTTTTATTTTGATGTAGTCCCATTTGTTCAGTTTCTCTTTAGTTTCAACTGCCCTAGGAGCTGTATCAGTGAAGAAATTGTTTTGGCATATGTCTGAGATTTTGTTGCCTTTGTATTCTTCTAGAATTTTTATGGTTTCCTGTCGTACATTTAAGTCCTTTATCCATTTTGAGTTTATTCTTGTGTATGGTGTAAGTTGGTGGTCTAGTTTCATTTTCTTGCATATGTCTGTCCAATTTTCCCAACACCATTTATTGAAGAGACTATCTTGGCTCCATTGTATGTTCATGCCTCCTTTGTCAAAAATTAATTGAGCATATTGGTTCGGGCTAATTTCTGGACTCTCTATTCTATTCCACTGATCTATATGTCTGTTCTTGTGCCAGTACCAGGCAGTTTTGAGAACAGTGGCTTTGTAATACAGCTTGATATCTGGCATTGAGATCCCACCTACTTTGTTCTTTCTCAGGATCGTTGCAGCTATTCGGGGTCTTTTTTTATTCCAGATGAATTTTTGGAGAGTTCGTTCTAGATCTTTGAAGAAGGCCATTGGTATTTTAATGGGAAGTGCGTTGAATGTATAGATTGCTTTGGGTAGTATGGACATTTTAATGATGTTGATTCTACCAATCCAAGAACATGGTATGTTCTTCCATCTGTTTATGTCTTCCTCTATCTCTTTTTTCAACGTCCTGTAGTTTTCTGAGTACAGGTCTTTAACCTCTTTAGTTAAGTTTATTCCTAGGTATCTTAATTTTTTTGGTGCGATGGTAAATGGGATTGTTTTTCTGATCTCCCTTTCTGAAAGTTCACTGTTGGTGTATAGAAATGCCTCAGATTTCTTGGGGTTAATTTTGTATCCTGCTACATTGCCAAATTCATGTATTAAGTCTAGTAGCTTTTTGATGGAGTCTCTAGGGTTTTGTATGTATAATATCATGTCATCTGCAAATAAGGACAGTTTTACTTCCTCTTTTCCAATTTGGATGCCTTTTATTCCTTCTTCTTGCCTAATTGCAATGGCTAATACTTCCAGTACTATGTTGAACAGGAGTGGTGAGAGTGGGCATCCCTGTCTTGTTCCTGTTCTTAGGGGAAATGGTGTTAGTTTTTGTCCATTGAGTATGATGTTGGCAGTGGGCCTGTCATATATGGCTTTTATTATGTTGAGGTATGATCCTTCTATTCCCACCTTTCTGAGAGTTTTTATCAAAAATGGGTGTTGGATTTTGTCGAATGCTTTTTCTGCATCAATTGATATGACCATGTGGTTTTTTTCTTTCAATTTGTTTATGTGATGTATCACATTTATTGATTTACGGATGTTGTACCATCCTTGCATCTCTGGGATGAATCCTACTTGGTCATGGTGTATGATCCTTCTGATGTACTGCTGGATCCGATTTGCTAAGATTTTGTTGAGGATTTTGGCATCTATGTTCATGAGGGATATTGGCCTGTAATTCTCTTTCATTGTGATGTCTTTACCTGGTTTTGGTATTAGGGTGATGCTGGCTTCATAGAATGAGCTTGGAAGCGTTCCTTCCTCTTGAATTTTTTGTAGTAGTCTGAGGAGGGTAGGTTTTAGTTCTTCCTTGAATGTTTGGTAGAACTCCCCTGTGAAGCCGTCTGGCCCTGGGCTTTTGTTTGCTGGAAGCTTTCTGATGACTGCTTCAATTTCTTCCATAGTTATTGGCCTATTGAGGTTTTTAGATTCTTCCTGATTGAGTTTTGGAATGTTGTATTTTTCTAGGAATTTGTCCATTTCCTCCAGGTTGTCCAGTTTGTTGGAGTAGAGTTGCTCGTAGTATTGTTTAACAATCATTTGTATTTCTGTGGGGTCTGTTGTTATTTCGCCTCTATCATTTCTGATTTGGTTTATTTGGGACCTCTCTCTTTGCTTCTTGGTGAGCCTGGCTAGGGGTTTGTCAATCTTGTTTATCCTTTCAAAGAACCAGCTCTTGGTTTCATTGATTTTCTGTATTGTTTTTTTGGTCTCTATTTCATTGATTTCTGCTCTAATCTTTATTATCTCCTTCCTTCTGCTCACTCTGGGGTTTTCTTGTTGCTCTCTTTCTAATTCTTTGAGTTGTAGAGTTAGATGATTGACTACCATTTTTTCTTGTTTTTTGAGATAGGCCTGTAGAGCTATAAACTTCCCTCTCAGGACTGCTTTCATTGTGTCCCAGAGGTTTTGGATTGTTGTGTTTTCATTGTCATTAGTGTCCAGGATGTTTTTAATTTCTTCTTTGATGTCATCGGTAACCCAATCAATATTTAATAACATGCTATTCAGCTTCCAAGTGTTTGAGTATTTTGGGTTGTTTTTATTGTAGTTTATTTCTAACATTATGCCATCGTGGTCTGTGAAGAAGCTTTTTATGATTTCAATCTTCTTGAATTTGTGGAGACTTTGCTTGTGACCCAATATGTGGTCTATTTTTGAATATGTCCCATGAGCACCTGAGAGGAATGTATATTCCGCAGCTGTGGGGTGAAGTGTTCTGAAGATGTCAATTAAGTCCATCTGATCTAGTGAGTCATTTAGGATTGCTGTTTCTTTGCTGAGTTTTTGTCTAGCGGATTTATCCAGTGATGTCAGTGGTGTATTAAAGTCCCCTACTATGATTGTATTGTTGTCGATCTCTCCCCTGATATCTTCCAGAAGTTTTCTTATGTATGTGGGTGCTCCTGCATTGGGTGCATATATGTTTACCAGGGTTATATCTTCTTGTTGTATTGATCCCTTTAGTATTATGAAGTGGCCTTCCTTATCTCTGGTTATGGCCTTCACTTTGAGATGTACTTTGTCAGATATAAGTATTGCTACCCCAGCTTTCTTTTCCTTTCCATTTGCGTGAAAGATATTTTTCCATCCCTTCACTTTCAGTCTGTGTGAGTCCCTTCTAATGAGGTGGGTCTCTTGTAGACAGCAGATGTATGGGTCATGTTTTTTTATCCATTCAGCCACTCGATGTCTTTTGGTTGGAGCATTTAGTCCATTTACATTTAAAGTTATTATTGAAAGGTATTTGTTTGTAGCCATTTCTTTTTGTGTGTGTGTGTGTGGCTGTTTTCTTTCTGAGCTTGATATTTCTTCTTTTTACACCAGTCCCTTTAGCATTTCTTGCATGGCTGGCTTGGTGGTGATAAACTCCCTTAGCCCTTTTTTGTCTGTGAAGCTTCTTATTTCCCCTTCAATTTTGAATGATAGCCTTGCTGGATAGAGTATTCTTGGATTCAGTCCTTTGCTTTGCATCACTTTGTAGATTTCCGTCCATTCTTTTCTGGCCTGATGTGTTTCTGTTGAGAAATCATTTGATAATCTAATGGGAGATCCCTTGTATGTTACTTTCCGTCTCTCTCTTGCAGCCTGTAAGATTCTCTCTTTATCCTGAACATTTGCCATGGTAATTATGATGTGTCTTGGTGTGGGTCTTTTCGGGTTCACCTTGTTTGGGACTCTCTGGGCTTGTGTGACTTTTTTCTTCCCCACCTCAGGGAAGTTTTCTGATATTATTTCTTCGAATAGGTTTTCTAATCCATGTTCATCTTTCTGTTGTTCTGGCACCCCTATTATTCGTATGTTGTTTCGTTTCATGTTGTCCCAAAGCTCCCTTAGGCTCTCCTCCTGTCTTTTAATTTTTTTCTCCATTTGCCGTACAGTTTGAGTGTGTTTTGCTTCCTTGTCTTCTAATTCACTAATTCGGTCCTCCGCTTCTCCCAGTCTACTGTTGATACTTTCAATGGAGTTTTTTATTGAAGCTATGTCACTCTTCATTTCTTCTTGGGACTTACTTAAGTTGTTGATTTTTTCATCTGTTTCTTCTAGCTTCTTGCATAAGTAGTTGAGTTTTTCATCTGTTTCTTCTTGCTTCTTGAACATCTGGTGCATGTACTCTAGGAACCTTATTCTGAATTCTTTTTCCGTCATGTTGCATATCTCTGTCTCACTTAGCTGCTTTTCTGGCGAGTCCTCCTTTTCTTTCCTTTGGGGGTTTCTTTGCCTACCCATGTTTGATCTCGCTGACATATGTAGATGTTGAGGTATTCAGTGGCTGCTCCCTGGGTGGCAGGGGCTCCTTGGGTTGTGGTTGCTGCTCAGACGGTTGCGGTAGCAGCTGCTTTCCAGTTGGCAGCAGCTCCTCTGGTGGGTGTTGTTCACAGCTGTGTTGGCTCTTCTGGCTGGTGGGGGGAGGCTTCACGTACAGTTGCTGTTCCACAGACAGAGGGTGTGGTGATCAGGGGGCTGTGGTGATCAGGAGGCGGTCTGGGAAACGCTCCTCTTACCAGCACTGCATGGTCTGGGAAACGCTCCTCTCTTATGGGCACTGCATGGTCTGATCAGTTCCTCAGGATGCCCCCTTTAGTCTCAGTTCTCCGCAATCACAAAATCCAAATCTCAAATCTCCTGGCGCCAGCAAACCCGCGGAACTCCTTACCCTGGTCAGGGTCTGTGTCTGTCCCAAGAGACGCGGCTGTCTGCCATGCGGTCTCCCTCCGACCCTCTGGGCTCAGGTCTGGCAAACTTTCCTGCCCAGATCCCTGGTTTTTAACCTTTCCAGGGGAGGTCTGCCCTTCCAGGCTGCAAGCCGTCTCACCAGCTGAGTAAATTTGCCAATTCGGGGTGGGTGTTATTAGTTTCAGCTGCTTACTCCGTTTGCTCCGGGACAAGACCTGGGACGCGTCTGCCTATATCGCCGCCATCTTGCTTCCTCTCTCCTCTAGCATCGTAATTTCACCAAAGTAGAATCATATGTGGATCATCGTAAATCACAGCATTTGTCATTTCTCTACACGTCTTTTCTAAACCCTTTCCCCTTCCTACAGCACATACAGCTGAGAGAGTCCCGAGTGAAGCGAAATTCTGTTTCTTGTTATGGGATGGGGCCACAACATTAGTAATATTAGGGCCTAGGGTGACCCAGCATGAGCTACAAAGTAATCTGCAGATGGCTGCTACCTGTTCTGGGCTTAGAGGTGCCCAGCTGAGGTCAAGCTGTGAATCAAGGCCAGCTGCTGCTAGTGCTCGGTGTGGGGGGGCCACTTTTCATGAAGTATGGGGCACAATGAGACCACGTGCTGCTCTTTTGAGAGATTTTAGGAAAGTCAAAGCATGAGCCAAGACAAGCCATTCCTATTAAAAAAAAAAAAGCCACTAGAAACAGCTTGGGTGGGCCCCACAGGTTGGTTGGGCGGGCTCTCTAGAATCACTAGGGTGGGGCAAACAGTGTGAGCCTGGTGGATGCAGACAGATATGGTGCCTGCCTGCCAGCTCTGGGGGCACAGGGGTCTCAGAAAAGGAGCAATGGCCTCTGCCAGCACTTTTGTGTGACAGAAAGCCACCCCACCCCAGCTTTTACCCTGATAACAAACGATTCAGTTCCTCCCCTCATGTCCCAGCTGCCTTTCAAGCTGCTTGCCTCCAGAGCTGGAACACAGAGCGAGTAAATCAGAGTAAGTCCATGTGTGGGCCCTTTAAGAGGAACTGCCCTGGGCTCCAGCAGCCTTCTGTCTCACTCAGCCATAATCCCTGCTGATTTTTACAGCCAGAAGTTATGGGGATTTCTCTTCCTGGCACTGGAACCCTGGGATCAGGGGCTGGTGTGAGGCGGGGATCCCTCACTCCTCAGAGGGACCTTTGCAGCCAAAATATCCCTCCTGATTATTACCCACCACACGTGTGGGACCAACCCATTCTGCGTCTCTGCCCCTCCTACCGGTCTCAATGTGGCTTCTTCTTTAAATCCCTAGTTGTAGGACTTCCATTCAGCTAGATTTCAGGTGTTCTGAATAGTGGTTATTGTGTAGTTTAGTTGTAATTTTGATGTGGTTGTAGGAGGAAGAGAGGACCGCATTTACCTACAGTCATCTTGCTGGGAAGTCTCCTATCTATTGTCTTTTTGCATCTACAATACCATACCTTTGGGAGGTCAAAGTTATCTTTTCCAGACCCCTCAGGACACAGCCATCACACCAGAGCACCAGAACATGAGGCCACAGAACCCCTCCTTGTTATCTTATTGTCTACACACCATCTTTGTGTTGTAATTGATAACTATCGTGTACCTACCAATGTAAAAGAAGTATGTGTCTCTTTGTTTTACTTTTTATCCAATTTCAGAGATTTCCCTGCTTTGCTTTCTCCCACATCTCTAATCTACCAACAATGGACTTCATGTACCCCCCCCACCCCCCCACCCCCAAGTCTCCTTTGATTCTAATGTATAAAATAAGCTGTGAGCCCCTGAGGCACCTGTTATTAATTAGTGACTTCTGCCAAAATATTCAGTTTAAATATAGAGAAATATGGTTTACCCAGAACATTGAAAATTAAACATTTAGAGCCTCTAGGGGCATTCTTAAAAATAATAATGAGCTGTAAAGCTGCCATTACCTGGAGCATTTTCTCAATTCATTGAGATTTTGCTTCCTGGCAATTGTCATCAGTTTGGCTCAAGTAAACTCTTCTACAAGACTTTTTCTCAAGCTGAACTTTCTTTTGTGGAGAGTCTCTAACTCTGATAAGAAACAATGATTAACCAAAATCTTCTAAATGATTGCTGGGTGACTCTACTCCTAAGTGGCAACTGAACAACCTAGTCCTTAGCAATATCACAAGTTACTTCTCCCTAGCCAAAACAATCACTATATCATGGATGTGTGAATCCAAAATTTCTAAAGTCAAGAACATATAGGTTTATAGCACTTTTTTAAAATCCTCACTTGATATTTTTCCATTGATTTTTAGTGAGAGTGGAAGGGATGGAGGAGAGGGAAAGAGAGAGAAATATCAACATGAAAGAGACACATCCATTGGCTGCCTCCCACATGTACCCTGACTCAGGCTGGGAATCCAACCCATGATCTTTCAGTCAATGGGCTGATGCTCTAACCACTGAGAAAAACTGGCTAGGGCAGGTTTACAGCACTTTTAGTGATGATTTTATCTTATTGTGAGACCATGTTTTTCTAGCAAAAATGTAACTAACTTTATAATGGAAATATAGGATTCACTTGATTATAGGAAGACGTAATCACTATAATCACTGCATTCTGCTAAGATAGCATTATATGACCAGCTGGTGTGGCTCAGTTGGTTGAGCATTCACCAGGAGATTGCCCATTCAATTCCCCGTCAGGGCACATGCCCTGTTGCTGGCTTGATTCCCAGAAGCGGGCATGCAGGAGCAGCTGATCAATGTTTCTCTCTCATGGATATTTCTATCTCTTGCTCACTCTTCCTTCATCTCTTTGAAATCAATCAATCAAATAAATAAATAAATAAAATCAATTACAGCATTATATAAGCTATAATTTTTCACATCAATTTCTTTCTTATCTAAGTCAAATGGGAATCAGGATATCACTAAAGGTATCAGCTGGCTAGCCAAACAAATAATTTATGAAAGAAAGCAGACATTCAAATTTACTGAGCATTTACTATGTGTTATTGGGCTATATTTTCTATATGTTATAATAAAAAGTATATTTGATCTTTGTTTCTGGTTCTTGGCACAAACCCTTGGGATTTCCTGAATGATAGGAGTGTCTTTGGTTATTAATAAAGAGCCCCTTTTGAGCACACCAAGTCTATGCTAATGAGGTGACTTGGGTGGGGCCTCTAGATAACCTTAGATTGGGTGGGACTGGTCACCACAGTGACCAAATGATTAGAAGGTTGGAACTTTCAGCCAGACCCAGGGACCTCTCATTTTGGCCTGTTTCACGTAAATGAGGTTTCCAAATTGTACAGTTCTGATTGGCCTAAATCATGCAGTTATGAATGGTTGGTATAGATGCAAATGAGGATATTATTTGCATAGTTCTGACTGAACTGGGCAGATCCCAGTCCCTTGGTAGAAATACTAAAACCAGGGTTTCCTGGCTGTGGTGGACTCAGACAGCATAAACAAGTGGAGGGTGGGGGAGGCATAGTGTACAGAGTTCAGTCAAGACATTTGCTCTCAATAAACTTACATTTTAAAGAAAAGAATAAATAATAGCGTATACCAGGTTGTTATAAGTACTATAAAGAAAAATAAATTCAGGTCAGGGCTAGAATAACAGGGGGTGGGGAGTGGGTACCAGTTTATATAGGGTGGTCAGAGAAGACTTCTGACCAGGTGACACTGAGCAAAGATCTTAGAGGAAGTAAAAGATCCAGCCATGTAAGTATCTGGGGGAGAAGTTTTCTAGCAGAAAGAGCATCAAGTACAAAGTCCCCAAGGCAAGAGCACTTGGTGTGATGGAGAAACAGAGAGGAAGCCAGTGTGACTAGAGAAAGAGAACAGAAGTGGCCAAAGAGACAGAGGGGAGCTAGATTGTATAGGGCAGTGGTCGGAAAACCACGGCTCCCGAGCCACATGTGGCTCTTTGGCCCCGTGGCATGGGCCACGAAGTTTCAATCGCACTGTACGTGCGCGCCCGCACGTGGTATTTTGTGGAAGAGCCACACTCAAGGGGCCAGTTTGCCGACCACTGGTATAGGGCCTTATAAGCTAGTGCAAGGACTTTGGATTTTAAATGAGAAGCCACTGGGTTTTGAGCAGAGTGTCATAATAACCAGAATTCAAACCCAAGACTAATTTCAAAGGCTATATTCTTTGTACCACGTTGTTATCAAAAGGCTAACGCTTAAAGGAAACAGAATGTAGTGACACAGGGCTGGCCTCCATATCCCAGTGTTCCACGTAGCCCCACCTTGCCTATCTGATACCTCCCTAACTTAATAGCTCTCTACTCTAGATAGGCTAATGTCCTTGCTCTCTAACTTGCTCCTTTCCCAACTTCCTCCCACCTTTGAGAATATTCCTGTGTGCTCACCAGAGTCCAGCAGAGTGACACTCAGTGGGTATATAAGTAATTACTGATTAACTGAGTTAGCCTTCCTTTTATATCATGACACTGTCTTTAAGGCAGAAGATATGAATGAACATGAGCTAGCAATGAGACCTGAACTCTAAACCAGACCTGACCAGGTATTAACTAGGTATGTGGCACCACTCAAGTCATTTCATGTGCTGGGTCTCTTTTCACCAACTGTACATGACATTCAGGTTGAACTACCATATATTGCGTACTTACTATTTGCCATTGTATTTTTTATTTGTGTGGGTGGATTTGTTTTTCTCATGAAATCTTTACAACTCTGTGAGGATTAAATGATCTCTAAGTACTCCCACCACTGCTCAATGCTAAAATTCAGTCATAACAAAGAAGCTCTAAAAAAAATAAAAAATTTTAAAAAGCTCTAGTCCCAGAATGATGCTGTATAACCAAGGAATTATTTTACAAGCCAGAATTTGGCTTAGAGAGGCTCTACCAGTGTACAAATGGGACTGGGCTGATGATATGCTGCTGGAGAGCAGGGACCATTTCTACTCATTTTTGTATTTTGTATAACCACACACTCGCACACACATCCCTCTAGATGACACATAAAGGTAGATCTTACAAAAGTTCAAGGAAACATCTCCTTTTATTGACTGTCTTTATAAAGTAGAGCACTCTCCTTAGAAACTATAGCGATGTGTCAAAACATCAAGTTATTAATCATCTATCAAAACTTATTATCCTAGAGAGCAATGGGAATTTTTATTTAAAAAATCCATTAAAAATCCATTGTTATTTCTGTATTCCCATCTGAGAACTTTTTTCATGTAGATTGTTTTTTACTTCTTTTGTTGAGCTTACCTGAGTTTGTGTGTGTGTGTGTTGGGGGAAGGCAGCAGAGTCAGGAAGTATGGGAGAGGGAGACATTATAGGATCATTTGCTAGCTAAGCACCAGAATTAATCCAAGCCTCCATCAACTCCTTCTAAATTCCTAAATATTAAGAGATCTTCCTAGCCCGGCTGGCGTGGCTCAGTGGTTGAGTGTCAACCTATGAATATATTTTAAAGATATCTTCCTAAAAGTTTTTATCAAGATAAATATCACATGATCTTACTCATTTGTGGAATATAATGAACAACATAAACTGATCAACAAAAATAGAACCAGAGTCATAGAAGCATCCAACAGACTGTCCAACCTATGAGGGAAGGTGGGGGATGGGGAGGTAAGAGATCAACCAAAGGACTTGTATGCATGCACATGAGCATAACCAATGGACACAGGGATGTGCTGGGGGTGGGGGCGGCCGGGGAGAAGTCAAGGGGGAAGACGGAGACTTATGTAATACTTTAAACAATAAAGAATTTAAATTTTTTTTAAAAGTTTTTATCAAGATTCAAGTATCAGATACCCCAAATTTCAAATTGTAAGGACCGTAGTTTACTGGAACCTAAAGAAGCAGACTATTTTGCATACTGCCCTCCATAACCACCACCATCAGGGATTTATTCAAAAATAGTGTCGCAATGACCCATTTATTTTACATCTAAGAATTGTGTCCCTTAATAAACCTAAAGCACAAAAATAGAATGTTTACATATACACTGCTTTTCACTTGAGTGTATTTAAAATGTCAAAAAGTGAAGTGATACTTTTTGAAAAGATTTTTATCAAAATGAACTGAATCTAAAAGGGTTTTCTGCTCAACCTGGTTAATAAAAAACTCTTTTCTAAGCACTCTAGTTCCATGTAAGCAATTTTGTTATTTATAAAACTAGGTTTCACCCAGCTGGTGTGGCTCAGTGGTTGAGTATAGACCTATGAACCAGGAGGTCACGGTTCGATTCCTGGTTAGGGTATATCCCCGGGTTGCAGGCTCTCGCTCCAGTGTGGGACATGCAGGAGGCAACCGATCAATGATTCTCTCTCATCACTGATGTTTCTATCTCTCTCCCTTCCTTTTATTGAAATAAATAAAAATATATATTTTTTAAAAACTAGGTTTCAATTTCTCCTATCGCTGACATTTTTTTGTGTGTGACTTTTCATTTTCTAAAGGATGCCCTAGCTAAAACTTTTAAAAGACTACAGAGCAAATCAATTTATTTGACATTACAGCTAACATCCACACTAGGAACTATTCTAAATTGAACACTCTTTATGTGTTTTTAGCTGATATCAGCTTTATCAAGCAGAATCGAATCTCCATCCAAATCAAATCAAAGTCTAGTCATATCAAAAGCATCATGGGGGGGGAGGGGGTCCTCTTCATTTGACAGACTCTAATGCTCTAATTTATACTTCAAACAAACAAACAAATACAATTCAACCAGAAACACATTACTTACAACACATGAGAAAATGCTAGCCTATGAGGTGCTTATGAAAATGATGTCATTTTGTGTCTTATTCTGAAAATTAGGGTTACATTGTTTTTATATAGCTTCAGTGAAAATGACCTGACTTTTAAAAATTAACTGTAAGCCCTGGCCAAATAGTTCAATTGGTTAGAGCATCGGCCCGACACACCAAGGTTGCAGGCTCCATCCCTGGTCAGGGCACATACAAGAAGCAACCAATGAATGCATAAATAAGTGTAACAACAAAGCAATATTTCTCGCTCTCTCCCCCTTCGTGTATCTCTCTCTCTCGCTCTCAAATCTATAAATATTTTTTAAATAAACCACTATATTACAATAGTAAAGCTCCAAACTAAACTGAAAATGAATACTAAATATCAAAGGTATAATCTTCCATTTACCATACCAGTGATAGTATATGTAATGGTTAAGAGCAAAGACTAAATTATGACTGCCTATGTGTTATTCCTGGTTCCACCACTTTCTAGCTTCGTGATCCTGAGCAAAAAAGTCCACTCCTCCGTGCCTCAGTTTCCTCACCTTAAAAATGAGAATAACAAGAGAACTTTCATGTGGTTGTTGTGAGAATGAAATAAGATAATATGAAGCTAAATTTAGAACAGTGTCTGGCATATAAAAGAACTCAATTAAAGATGGCTATTATTATCAAACTCAAGAATAAGAAAAATGTACTTGGCAATGATAAAATCAACTAGGGACATACTGAATGCCAATTATATATCCATTGCTGTGCCAGGAACTGTAGCTAACTGAAGAGAAACGTACAATGTACGGTCTCTCTATTCCCATAAAACTAACAGTGATCTTTCTAGTTGGAATGACAAGGTCAAAAAGCATAAATTAACTAAAGAATTCAGAATATAAGCAAGCGTGAAACTGAAAACAAATTGCCTGCAAATTCAAAGAAAAATAAAAGACAGCTAACATTTCCTAAACACTATGTTGCAGGTACTGTTTTAAATGCATGACATTTAATCCTCATAGCCTTATGAAGTAGATATTATTATTAACTCCATTTAATAAATGAGAAAATTGAGAAAAAGAGAGGTACAGTAATATATTACATACCTTATAAGAAGCAGATCTAGGATTCAAATACAGGTGGCCTGACTCCTGAGCCTGCTCATCTAACTAATAAACTATAGTTGGGCAGGGAACTAAACCAAAAATACTACCATTTACTGAATGGCTACTATGTGCCAGACACTATACTAAGCACTTTCAAACATCCCATTTTAACGATACTATTCATTTTTAAAATGGGATAACAGATAAAAAGGGGAAATAACCTGTTCAAGGTTAACAGTACACAGAGGAGCAGAGACTCAGTCACAGACCTACTGACCCTAAAGCTCATGCTTTCTGATTTCACTGTCAAAAGCAAAGGAAGGCTTAGTTAACAAGTGGCAGGAGTTAAGTACCACTAGCTATCCCATGTGTATAATTTGGATAGCTAGTGAGGTAGGAAAAGATATTAAAGAAAGAAGAACAGGATGAGCAAAAGCTAGTGTTTAGGTATGTTAAGAAGGAAAGCCTGACTACAGCAAAGGGTGTAGAGAAGTAGACAATACGGCTAATTTGGGTTAAGATGACAGAGAGGGTAAAAGCAAGGAGGAATGTTAAGATCTGATGCAGCAAAAATTCAGAGCCACTTAGGCGCTTGAGCAGGTGAGTGGTATGATGAAAACAGGATTTTAGATATACTGCAGATAGCATTATCAGGATGCGCTAGAATGGGAACAGAGACACGAGAGAATGCCGTTGGAATACAGATGCTGAGATCATGAAAACTTGAGAGGGTGGCAATAAAATAAAAAGCAAAGGGCAAATATGAAAATAACTTAGAAAGAAAAACCTACAGAGTTCCATGATAATCAGTTTTAAGAGTTCAACTGTTTTTTATTTTTTAGTAGACAAAATAATATCAATAAATTAGCAACATTAAAGAACAGAAATGCTGTTCTTTAACTTCTTCATAGATAACTTAGAGGCCATTATTATGTTTCCTATATTTGCCTCAGCAATACCTGCTCAGACCCGTCATTCTACAACAGGCAGAATCAAGTATTTTTCTTCTGCACCCCACACATACTAACAACAACCCTCTGTACCGAGCAGTCAACCTTAGCTGTACCTACAACAACCCACACAGTGGCCTCACAGTGACCTGTATTTCCGGGTTGTTATAATATTAATGCATGTAAAGAATGTTTCATACTGCCTGGCACACAGCATATACCTAAATGTTAGTTAGTGATGTTATTAATGGTTGATTCCAATGTCCCTTGGGCCCAATTCCCAATCAACAGTTAAACCTTATCAATTCCATCACCAAAGAGACCTCTCCTATCCTTTCCCTCCTTTTTACTGTCACAGCACCAGTGTCTCCCTTCCAATTCAATTTACACATTCCTAAAGAATTAAATCCAACTCCCCCTAATTCAGCACTTCAAGCCCTTCCTGTTTGGACCCCAACTTACCTTTCCAACCCTATTTTCCACTACTTTCTGAAGTCCATCACTCTAGCCAAACCAAATCACTTTACTTTTTTCTATGTACAACTCATGCTTTCCCACTACCATGACTTACTCATTTTATTCTTTCCTGGGATGCTCTACCGCTCTTTACTGTCAAAAGTTCAAATCCTTTCCATCACCTTTCCAGACCTAGCTCAAATGCCATAATACCTTCCTACACCATTCTCAACTGAAAATGATCTCTCTCCCCCCAGAATACCTACATAATGTTATTTATACCTCTTCTATAATAGTGATCCCTTTCAACTTTATATTTCAGTTATGTACTCCATAGAAACCCTTTTGAAAGGATCCATGCCAGTTCCTATAGTATTGAACACACAGCCTGATCCTGATACTCAAACGTAGAATGATTTCACAGACATTAAAATGAGATTTCGCCCCAACAGAAAACTTTCATCATTGAACCAGAATTTTCTGATCTAACCTGTATTACAGCTCCCTCACAAAGAGAAATTGCAACACAAAGTACTGTATTTCCTAGCCAGTGGTCATGTTAATTTTTTTTTTTAATGCCTGGATTAAACAGGCCACTTACTCTTCTTTCCATTTTCAAATCACCCAGTCTCAATCCCTTCCCATCGAAAACTCCCCACTTCTCAAATTGTACATTGTGTATTTAAATTTAAAAGCAAAGTGATAGACTGTTCTTTCATACAGAAAATAATTGTAATTCAGGACCAACTAGTTCTGCCTAATACAGTACAGCCAAGCTCCCAAAAACACAACAAACAACAAGGATGATGATCACCATTTTCCAAGTAAAGTTGCTGCTGCTGACCTCCGATTGATAAAGCTCTGAGCTGATCTCCAGGCACAAGAAATGGCCAGTATTTGACTCATTCAGATAGTCTCCCTCAGACCCTACTTGTGGGGACGGAGTTGTAAGACGAACAATGACATTCTGAAATCCACCACCGGCTCTACCGTGTCTTACTTATGTGACTGTGGCCAAGTCCCTGAGCTGCTCTATGTATCAGGTTTGTAAACAACTGCCTCACAGGCTTGAAATACAAATGTGTATGCAAACCTTTTGCTACAAAAGGCAGATGTCAACTGAAATGTTTTCGGTGAATTTTCTTCGTTAAAACAGAAGTCACCTTCCTCCTCAAATACAAGTCACTGTATCTGATGTCCAAATTCATTAAAGGAAGAACTGTTTTAAGTCACCCAAACACAAGCTCTCTCCACTTCCCTTAATTGAAAGCTGCTGATTTCCAAGGAGCCGGAACTGAGCAGAATGTAAACTTAAAGTCTAAATCAGTAAACAACAACCGATGCAAACTGGTCAAAGAGGAAAGAGAGTTGGGGGGCGCGGGGGCGGGGGCCGGGCCGGGGCGGGGCGGGGCGGAGGGAGGCGGATGACAGGAAATACTCGGCTGACCACTGCGCCCAGTCACCTCACTCCTGCATCTCCAGGTGACACACACACCCTCCCACCCTGGGGCTGTCAGCCTGCTGTTCTGGCCCCAACACCAGGAGGGCATAACTCTGAGACCCGAGCTTCCTTCCAGCTGGGGCTCGGGACCCTTGGGGAGTCCGGGCCTGACAAGGCTGGGGGATGACAGCTCGCCATCGCCAGACTGGAAAGCCCGACATGGTTTCAGGTGTGGCCTCGGCCGCAGCCGCAGCCCGGCTCCGCGTCCCAGCAGCCTCCCCCAGGCCTGTTCCTGGGGTGGCCCCCACCCCCCAGCTCGTCCCCCTGCTCACTGGCTTGGCTGATCCGCTGAATATTGCCGCTGCACGTCTGGATGATGCTGCTGAAGTCCCGAGGCGGGGGCCCCGAGGGCCCCGGGTTCCGGTACATGTCTAAGGGACCGTAGGACATGACGAGGAGCAGAGACCGACTCGCCCTGCACCGAGGTCCCACCGGAAGCAGCCAACAAACCCGACCGCAGGCTGACTGGGAAACCGGGAAGAGAAAGGGCGGGGAAGGGGCTGAGGCTGCGTGCGCACTTACCCCACCCCCACGCACTGCGCATGCGTCTGCCCCGCCCTGCCCCACAATGCGCCTGCGTGGCTGGGACTAGTGCCCTTGCAGCGGTTCTCAACCTGTGGGTCGAGACCCCTTTGGGGATCCAGCGACCCTTTCACAGGGGTCGCCTAAGACCATCTAAAACACATATATAATTACATATCGTTTTTGTGATTGATCACTATGCTTTAATTATGTTCAGTTTGTAACAATGAAAATACATCCTGCATAGCATATATTTACATTACGATTCATAACAGTAGCAAAATTACAGTTATGAAGTAGCAACGAAAATAATTTTATGGTTGGGGGTCACCACAACATGAGGAACTTAAAGGGTCCGGGCATTAGGAAGGTTGAGAACCAAGAGCCGGGACCTGGCCTGCCTGGCGGGGCGATGACGTCACATCGTTGGAGCTGGGATAGGAGGAGCTGGGGGTGCGGTGTTGTTTCTCAGCAAAGCACGGTGACAGCAGGCAAGAATTTTTTATTAGCATAAAATTGTGCCAGATGATCTCAGCTCTAACATCCTTTTCTGTTCTATTCTGAGAATTCAGGCCCAAATATGGGAGTATTAGTCAACGTTGAAAATCGGATCCTTAACCAAACTTCTGAAATTCCTCATTCTACTTCCATCCTCTATGGCTTTGTTAGTATTTGGAGTACTTTTATGGTTTACAAACCACTTTCATTTCTCCTTCCACCCCTCTTCTAATCAAAACTATAAAATAATATTTATTGAGTACATACTATGTGTGAATCATCACTGCAATTCAGTTGTTCATAAGCTCTTTCACAGAAAGGGACCATGTTCTAACTATATTTTTACCTTCAGAACAGATACTGTACAATTAATTTTTTAAATGTTGAAGTAAAGTAACTGAACAAAGTAAGCATCATTATTTTCCCTTTTACAATTGACAAAATTAAGACCACAGAGGTTAATTTGACTGTAAAACCCAAACACTAAGCTAACTCCATTGTCATCTCACTACTTTCCTAAAACGCATTCTCATATTCCCAAATTCATTCTTCATCTAAATCTCGTCTAAATAGCCTCTTCATCTGTATCCCAAACCAGGATTTCTTGGAGAACTAGACCCTCAAAATTTTAAAATCATTTCTTTAAGTAATTTGTAGTGTATGACTTCTTCCCATAGAAGATGGCATTCTATGGACTGAAGGGTCTCAGGTTTGATTCTGGTCAAGGGCACATGCCTGGGTTGTGGGCTCGATCCCCAGTGTGTGAGAGGCAGCCGATCAATGATTCTCTCTCATCATTAATGTTTCTCTCTCTCCCTCTCTGAATCACCGTTATACAGGGTGGGACAAAAGTAGGTTTACAGTTGTTTGTATGGAAAATAATACAATAATAAATAATAATAAACTTTAAAAAAAGAAGATGGCATTTTGTGAGCTATGGTAAATGGAAAGACATGGGTAGGATTTTGGCTAGGGAGCTCCAGATAGGGAGAAGTGAAGGGGAACTGGTAGTGTTTGTTTCCTGTGTTCACCCCACCCCACCCCAGCCTGCTTTACAATCTCTGGGGCATGGTAAAGAGAGGGAGCTGCTTGCTGGAGGGTACCCCAAATGGGTGAATGCATTCAGCCTTAGAGCTTTTGCAAGCTAGTCTATCTCTATTTTTTTTAAATATATTTGTATTGATTTCGGAGAGGAGGGGAGAGAGAGAGAGAGATAAAAACATCGATGATGAGAATCATTGATCGGCTGCCTCCTGCACGCTCCCTACTGGAGCTCAAGCTCGCCACCTGGGCATGTGTTCTTGACTGGAATCAAACCCGGAACTCTTCAGTCCACAGGCCGACGCTCTATCCACTAAGCCAAACCGGCTAGGGCTATCTGTATTTTTGTTGGAACATTTATAAGAGCATTTCTTTCTCTATAAAGAGACAAATAACATTTGGGGGCTCTCACTCTGGTTAAAGCCCTACCATTTTCTAGAATCCATGGTTTTATGTCATCTTATAGTAAACTGTACTTTTTTAAAACTATAAAGGAGTCTTTAGAATGTTTTCATTTACATTTTACTCTGTAAAGTGAAGTAATAAAGGTATTTTTCTCATAGCAATGGAAGACACTGTAGTTGCTGTTATTTTTTTCTTTCTCCATCTAAAAGTAAAAGTGGGCCCTAGCTGGTTTGGCTCAGTGGATAGAGCATCGGCCTACAGACTGAAGGGTCTTGGGTTCGATTCCGGTCAAGGGCACATGCCTCAGTTGCAGGCTCAATCCCCAGCCTGGGCCCCGGTTGGAGTGTTTGAAGTGCATGTGGGAAGCAGTCAGTCATTGTGTCTGTCTCTTTCACAGACACATCAATGTTTCTCACTGTGTGTCTCTCTCCCTCCCTTCCACTCTCTCTCAAATCAATGGAAAAATATCCCCAGGTGAGGATTAACAAAAAATAAAATAAAAAGTGGTTATTGCCCTGGCTGAGTAGCTCAGTTGGTTAGAGGATCGTCCCCATACACCGAGGTTGTAAGTTTGACCCTGAGTCAGGGCACATACAAGAAGCAACCAATGAATGCATAAGTAAGTGGAACACCAAAGCAATGTTTCTCTCTCTGCCTCCCTTCCTCTCTTTCTCTTTAAAATCAAATTTTGAAAAAGAAAAGAAAGGATAGCACAGGTCACAGATGGATAGCCACTTTTTATTTGACTTGATTTTTAGAGAGAATAGAAGAGAAAGTTGCTTCTTTCATCTGCAACCTTTTCTTCTCAGTGTGATTGATGCTCTAACCAACTGAGCTCCCTGGCCAGAGCCTTGTGTATTCTTTCATAGCAATACATTTTTACCTTGCAAATACTAGATGTCAAGTGAACATATACCGAATTTATGTATGAATAATAAAAAATAATCACAGTTTCTTAAATGCTTACTCAGGCGATGTGAACAAATTTTACAAACATTTATCAGTAATCCCCAAGATAAAGCCCATGAGATAAAGACCACGTGTGGTCTGACAAAGTTAGGTTTATTGACTTAATGCTATAAGGGAGACTGCACACCAGAGGAATCTCGGAGCATCACATCAAGCACAGGAAGAGATAGTTATTCTAGGATTGGGGGGGGCGGGGGCGGGGATGGAGTGTAGGTAAAATTTAAAAGAATTGTTTCAGTATAGCTTCAAAGCACACCAGGCTATTTGTAAAGATATTCTCATCAGGCCTGAGCTGATAAGAGGACTCAGAGATCTGTTTCCTTGGAAACTACAAGGTGAAGATAAATATGGAATGTTGTATCTGGAAACCCTTTATCTGAAGCTTTGCACCCGGGTTGGAAATTGAGGCTGCTTCTCTGTGTCAAAATAACTCAGATCCTCCAAACAAGAATGTTCCATTCTGCCTGATATTTCAATTTGCAAGTTCTCTCGAACTCTGTGATTTTAAAGGATAAGTTTCTCAGCATTATGTCCTTTTGTTAATTGATAAAAACAGTTTTCATGGTTGGCACCCATCAAGATGAGATTAGCTCCTTGGTTACAGATAAGGAAACTGGTTCTCTCTAGAGGTTCTAGGTACGTGCCCAATGTCATACAGCTATTATGTCGCAGAGCTGATTCATACATATTCTATGGCTCTGCAATTCTACACCTAACTATAAAGTCAACGCATATGTGTTTCAAAAACCAAGTATAGGAATGTACAGAATAGAAATTTTTAGGATTAAGCAGTACTTTTCTGTATTAACTGTTGTGATAATTGACATACAATAGAATGCACAGATATTAAGTGTTCAGAGAATTTTGACACTTGTATATACCCATGTTACCGCCACCCAAACCAAGATATAGAAAATTTTCATCACCCCAGAAAGTTTTTTTGAGCTACACTCCTTTCTAATCAATTCCACTTACCCCCAGAAATCACTTTTTTATTTTTATCTTACACATTAGTTTTGCCTGTTCTTGGACTTCATAGTGAATGTACTCTTCAGAGTTTGGCTTGTTTCAATTTACATGTTTTTGAGATTTATCTATAATGTTGCATTTATCAGTAGCTGTATGACATTTAATCCTCCAGGATATGTGCATGTATGTATTTATTTTAGAGAGAGAAGAAGGTAGAAGAAAAAGAGAGAGATTGGTTGGTTGCCTCCTGCACGTGCCCCAACTGGGGATCAAATGGCAACCTGGGTATGTGCCCTGACCGGGAATGGAACCCACGACCCTTTGGTACATGAGATGATACTCCAGCCAATTGAACCACACTGGTCAGGGGTTTGGTCTTCTTTTTTTTTTTTTTTTTAATTTTTTTTTTTTTTTTTTTACAGAGAGGAAGGGAGAGGGATAGTTAGAAACATCGATGAGAGAGAAACATTGATCAGCTGCCTCCTGCACACCCCCTACTGGGGATGTGCCCGCATCCAAGGTACATGCCCTTGACCGGAATCGAACCTGGGACCTTTCAGTCCATAGGCCGACGCTCTATCCACTGAGCCAAACCAGTTACGACGGTTTGGTCTTTTTTATTGCTAAATAAATGTGTAAGGCTGAATAAATGTATAAATTAAGATGATTTACACAATAAAGGTGGTCATAAACATAGCCTACAGTCTTAGTCTGTTTGGGCTGCTATAACAAAAATCACAGACTGAGTAGCTTATAAACAACAGAAATTTCTTCCAGTTCTGGAGGCTGGGAAGTCCAGGATCAAGATGCTAGCATGGTTGCTTTACAATAAGGGCCCTCTTTCCAGTTCACAGCCAGCTCCTCCTGGCTGTGGCCTCAAGTAATAGAGCTTCAAAGGAATCTCTCTCTGGAGCCTCCTTCATAAAGGCACTAATTCCGTTCATGAAGGCAGAGCCTAAGCACCCCCACCTCCTAATACCAGCATGTTTGGGTTAGGATTTTGACATATGAATTTTGGGGAAAACACAAACATTCAGACCATAGCACCTACAAAATAAGACTATCTTAAACTTAGAGAAAATAAGTTGTCATGGAGTCTATAAAATAGAATGACTAGGATGTTAAGTGATAATACCTGAAAGGTACCTGTTATTCAACTAACACCAAGGTTTCAAACTAACATTCTTCTTTAAGATGGTATCTCAAATACCTTTCACTCATACCTTAAGTTCCTCCTATATTTTGAATAATAATGATAAAATATAAAGTCAAGGAACAATGGAGTTGTGCAATATCCCACTTAGATGGAAGCCACATGAGGTCAGTAACTTTGTGGATGTTCTTCACTGCTGTATACTCACTGCCTAGCACAGTGCTTATAACAAAGCAAGCACTTAAACTGGATAAATAAAGTCACAAAAGAAAGAGAATGAGCTATTCTCTGATGGACATGAAACTCTCTATTAGCATAGTTAGGCTTTTAAATTTGTTTTAAAATATATTTTTTAGAGAGAGAGGGAAAGGGAGAGTAAGAGAGAAACATCGATGAGATGCTGCCCCCTGCAACCCAAACATGTGCCCTGACCAGAAATTGAACCAGCAACCCCTCAGTGTGTGGGATGATGCTCAACCAACTGAGCCACACTGGACAGGGCAGACTTCAAATTTTTTAGGTTGACAAGCAAGACAAACTGTTTTCTTTTTTTTTACATATGGGTGTGTGTGTGTGTGTGTTAATCCTCACCTGAGGACATTTTTCCACTGATTTTTAGGGAAAGATAGAAACATCAATGTGAAAGCAGCACATTGATTGGTTGCCTCCTGCACAAGCCCTGACCAGGGCCCAGGCTAGGGAGGAGCCTGCAACCAAGGTGTGTGCCCTTGACTAGAATCAAACCCGGGACCCTTTGGTCCACAAGTGGATGCTCTATCTGCTGAGCCAAACTAGCTAGGGCTATATATGGTTTTTCATTGGTTTTTAGAGAGAGGGGAGGGAGAGGAATAGATAGAATCATCGATGAGAGAGGAACATCATGGAGATGGGCTACCTACTGGGGATCAAGCCCACAACCACCAGGGCATGGTGCTCTGACTGGTAATTGAAAGGGAATCAAATGGCAACCATTTGGTTCCTAGGTCCTCAACTGCTGTGCCACAGCCACCAGTCAAAACTGACTGTTTTCTAAGTTGAAGAGAATAATAGGATTTACTGGTGAACCAGCAAAAAATAAATGAGAAAAAAACCACACCAATGATTATACTTGACTCAGTATGAATTTTTATTAACGCACATTTGTCAAAGTCTGTACAAACCAAAACATTCCTGTTTTAAAATGTCCATTATCACAAACATACAAATAAACAAAAGGTGTTACCAAAAGTTAGCTACTCAATTTCATGGTAAAACAGTGTCATGATTTTTAAAAACCAAAATTGCAAGACTGAGGTTTCTTCCTTCCCTTTTTAGAACTTGTAGAAAGTTAGAAAATGCGTGAATTTGCTTTATATAAGTGCCAAGATCTTAAAAAAAGATTTAGTATAAAATATGCTTTTATATTGTCACTTCATGTAACAGAATTTCTCAAGTCTTTAAAATTAAACAAAAACCATGACTGTAACTTTTTTTTTTTACAATCTTTTCCCCACAGTCAACATATGTGCATTTGAAAAATATTATCTGACAGTCTGTCTTTACCTAAAAGTTTCTCATTCAAAAAGTTATAAAACTATTTAGCACTGCCTTTTCCCTTGCTTGGAAGGAAACATTACCACCCTTCCTAGAGTGACATAGAAACAGCATGGCCTATTGTTTCTCTTATCAGAAGGAAGCCTCCCATTCCCACATCTGCCCCTTATATGCCTGGGTCCACTTGTGAGAATGCTATCACACTGGTAAGTGTTCGCTTCTAGGAAATGCCTAGTAAGTTAAACTTCCTGCTACAATATTGGTAGCCTGAGGTACAAATGTCCTCTGCCCTCATGATTTCCTCTAACTCAAGTACCCCCCTGCGTTAATGATTCCAAGATAGTTGGTTTTACTGTATCATGGCACACTACATGTCTCTAATTTCTTTCACAAACATCATATAGAGGACCTGAGAGTAAGGCTAGAAATGCAAACTTATCCCCTCTCCTAGAAAAGTAAAACCATGTGCCTGCTTATTGGGTCAAGAAGAGAGAATAGGACATGAAGAATCCTGGCTAAGACCAAGCTGCTTCTGAGAACAGCACCTGTTTTCAATGCATTTATGTTAAAAACAGGGAGTATACAGGCTGGAGAAGGTGAGGAGGGGAGAAGTTACAGTGATATCATTTCTTTCAACCAGACTCAGAGTTCATACTTGAGCAGCTGTACTGACCCCCCAAAAGCTCTGTAGTTTAAATATCATCCCATTTTGAATCTGCTCATCTAAAAAAAATCTTCTCTGACAATGGCTAAGTATGACAACTGATCTAAGCAAGTAAGGGTTTTTGGTTTTTTGTTAAAAGAAGTGGCAGTGTGAAAATTTAAAAGTCACGTAAAAACAATCAGGAAAGGGGTGGGGGAGGGAAGTGTCCAGTACAACCTGGACAACCTTTCTTTCTGCCCTTACTTACAAAGACAGACCATTCAAATCTCTGCTACCACCCTAAGTATCTTCTTAAATGCTCTTCCAAGAAATCCTCCAAAAGGCACTTAACTCCATACTTATGCACTGAATTGTTTCACCTTAACAATCAGTTTTTAAGACTCCAAGATAACAAGAAAGAAAAGATTTAATTCTTTTACTAAAAGCTAGAGTAGGACTTTTTAAAAAAAGAGGCATCACTTTTACAAGAAGAACAAGCTAGGCTACCATTATTCCTTTGCCAAGAAAATTTCTTATTTTTTTTTTAAATAAATAAAATTCTGGCTATACATAGTACAAAGTTCATACGTAATATACCTGGAAATAAACCCAAGGGTATACCCTGAAGCAAAAGGTTTATTGGAGAGAGAAAGCTTCGTCCATTATACCAAGTCTTAAGGTGGCAGTTTTCAAAGTTCAGAGGGTGGCAGTGATATGAAATTAATGCCAAACTATTTGTTCATGGGTATGGCAGGATTCAACAATGGACAAAAAAATCATTCTGCACATAACACTGAGCAGGAACCACCATAAAAAAGAAGAAGAAGAAAAACGCAGTACAGAGAGAGACAGAGCTAGTAGTACTGTGAGAAGGTGGGGGAAAGGGAGGAGAGAGGATTGGGAGTGTGAGAGTGAGAGTGAGAGAAAAAGAGCCTGAAACTCCAAACATTCAAGCATGCAGTCATAACACAGTGAAAAACAGGTGTTTCCATTCAGCCCACTGCAATCACACAAAGGCTAACTGTAATAAAATAGAGATTTCTTAAGAAAACTTGCAGTTCCCAAGTCGCCAACCCTAACCCAGGAATCCATTTGCTGTTGCTGGCGAACCTCCTTGTGGTCTCTCACGGAGAGGTTATAGCTCCTGACTTCTCCAACTTCTTGCTCTTGGACAAGGCAGCTGCTTGCTTCAGAAGCTCTCTGTTTTTGGCCTTAAACAAACAAACAAAAAAACAGTGTAAGAAGGATATTTTAACAGGATAGGATACACTTTTCATGCAGATGCAGGCAGATATAGGTGGTCAGAAAGAGAGGAACATATTTTATTATTTTTTAAATATTTTATTGACTTCAGAGAGGAAGGAAGAGGGAGAGAGAGAGATAGAAACATCAATGATGAGAGAGAATCATGGATCGGCTGCCTCCTGCAAGTCCCCCACCGGGGATTGAGCCCACAACCCAGGCATGTGCCCTTGACCGGAATCGAACCCGGGACCTTTCAGTTCGCAGGCCGACGCTCTATCCAGTGAGCCAAACCGGCTAGGGTAAGAGATGAACATATTTTAGAGAAAACAACAGCAAGCTCTAGAGCTATATTTGGGGGAAAGAAGATATTTGCTGGAGGTTAATCAATATACTTCAATCTCCTGGGATCCACCATTACAAAAGGATGTTTTATGCAACACAAACAAACCATGGAGTGCCCTAATGTGCTGGATAAACAGAATTTATAATTCAGAAATTTGGAATCACATCTATTTTGTCCCAAATTCAAAGAAAATATTTATTAATTCCTCTGTTTTTGAGGGGGAAAGATCAGAACACATCTAAGAATGAAACAATAGAAGACATGTATAAGGTGGATTAGACTTGTCAATACTTGGAAAAAAATAAATCTAAGAGATGATCACTTAAAATGTAATCAATTAAACACACGAGTTACTACATAAAATGAGCAGTCATCACCTGCAATTGTTCTGTGACTTCTTTGTGGGTTTTCTCCATTTGGTTCATTTTGGCTCTCATCTGAGATTCTTGGTATTGAAAATCAGCCTTCAACTCTGTGATCTGAGGGAAAAGGCAAAGTAACCAGAATAAATTTCTGTGCAATAAAAAATGTTTCATTACCAGAGAACTAAATAGTGCCCCAAATTAATAAAGTCCAGGGCTTTCCTGAAGATCCATACTAAATCAAAGCCAGAGAATTCCATATCCTATTTTTCTAAACATTTCCTGAAAATGACACAAAATCCTGTAGTAGCATTTCTGACACTGAACCACTAGCAGGTTTGAAAAATTTCATGTATTCCTCCAAAAAAATTAGTGATTATAATACACTTTGACTGACGCTTTTTCTTAAAATATGTTTTCACTGATTTTAGAGAGGGAGGGAGGGAGAGGGATAGATAGAAACTTCGAGAGAAAGACATAGACTGGCTGCCTCCTGCATCCCCCCCTACTGGGGATCAAGTCCGCAACCCGAGCATGTGCCAGGACCATGAATGGGGTGAACTCTTGGTTCTTGGGTCCATGCTCAACCACCGAACCACACTGGCCAGGCTGACCGATGATTTGAGAATATCCATGAGAATAATAGCTGCTTCCGTGTACTGAATTTTTACCCTGCTCCAACAAAACTGATGAATTACTTCATTCAATACTATGATAACCCTGTGGGGAGTAATACTCTTCTTCCCATTTTATAGATGGGAAAACTAAGGCTTAGAAAGGGCTAGGTAACATAGCCAAGATCATATAGGCTAGCAAGTAACAGAGCTAAAATTCAAACCCCAGGCCTTCTTCTGTTGACTATGCCATTCAAGAAGCACAGAGAAAAGCTACTTAAATCAGATAAATCAGGTGTAAGATGCGTTTTGAGGTTAAGCAGCAATTGGAACATGAGGAAAGGAGAAGGGTACCTAAGCAAAGGGTACAGCAAGGGCATAGGCAGAGAGAGTGAGATAACTGAGAGCTTGTTCTAATGACTGATGTGCATGGGGAATGACAGGAGATGAGGCTAGAGATAGGGAGGCAGGACATGAAAGAGCCTGCATTCCAAGCCAAAGAGTGTGACCTTGATCCTGAAAGTTTTAGGGAACAAGCTACTATTTGTTTTTTGCTCCTTTTAAACCCTAACTTTGCAAAGCAGTAGAAACAAGTGTTCATTTTGTCTCTATTTTGCAAAAATCCTTTTATGTGCCATTCTGATCTAGTCCATGAAGAAAATATACTTGAGTCTACTTTCATCTGACAGTCATGTGGTAAAGTGGGAGAATACTGGTTTCTCCCATGAATCTCCATCTTACTGGAAGAAGAAAGCACAGCGCAGTAGAAAGAACGGTATAGTGGTAATGACTTGAGTTCATTCCTTTGCTCTGCCATTTACTTAGTTATGTGAATTGGACACATCATTTACTTTCTTTAGGTCCATTTTCTCATCTGTAAAATGAGGTAGAAATTAGATTGAAAGACTGCATGTGAAGGTTTTAATGTTATAAATGTCTGTGTTAGCTCCTGGAATGAGTAACAGCATTCCAAACCCGGCACAAGATAATATACAGGCTCAGGAGAAAAACAGCTAGTTGAAGGAATTGGAATCCTAAGAGAAAAAATATTGGAGGCACTCTTCATCTATAAAATCGTAATGATAATAGCCCTGGCCGGGTAGCTCAGTTGGTTAGAGTGTCAGCCTAATTAGCCAAGGCTGCAGGTTTGATCCCCTGTCAGGGTACACACAAGAATCAACCATTAAATGGAACAACAATAAGTGGAACAACAAATCAATACTTCTCTTTCTGTCTCTCAAATCAATAAATAAAAATTTTAAAAGTCTTCATTAAAAAAATAAGATGATAATAATAATTCCTACCTTAAAGGGTTGTTATGAAGATACATCAGTTAATATATATGAAGTACTTAGAATAGAGTCAGGCCCATAGTAAGCATCCAACAGAAGTTAGCTACTATTATTTTCATTAATATATTAAGGCAAAAATTAGATACTCTCTAAGAATGTGAAAATAAGAAATACTAGACACAAATCAGAACAAGGGTGGAAAAGTCCCCTTAAAGTGGAAGGATGACTCATAGGACAACAGAATAAGACTTTACTGAAGATATTAACGTTTTGTTTTTCTCAAATATGGAACGCTTCATGAATATGCGTGTCATCCTTGCACAGGGCCATGCGGATCTTCTCCGTATCGTTCCAATTTTAGTATATGTGCTGCCAAAGCGAGCACAGTGTGTTTAAAAAGTGGGTCACTCAGGAAGGGGGTTGTCAGCAATGGAAGCAAAGTGACACAAGAGTCATAAAGGAAGGCCTACCTGAACACTGTCCAGGGAGAAGGGAGACCTCGCCCACATATTTTGAGTATTACTGTCCCACGGACATGCCATCCCAATAACAGAGATGGAGGCATCAGGTTCTCTTAGCCTGAGAGCATTAAAAATTCCAATTACATAACTACCTCCTCCTATCCCAATTCCATGTTCATTTAGCACTTTCTCATTACAACCTTCCAAGGAAGCTCATACTGAGAAAAATAATATCCAGTTACATGCTGTATTGTAAATTAAGAGGAAGCACTGTGGTTTTATACATTTTCTCTGGAAGCCTGGTTAACACAAGTTCTCCCTGAGAAATGGAAGCTCCCTCCAAATGCTGAGAAAATCAACTTTCTAAACCCACTTGAATGAGGTGGATCCATTACAGTGATACCATGCCATGAGTTACCTTGGCAGACAACAAACCTCTCCCCAGGATATCCCAACCTTGCCACTGGATCTCTCTCAAAGCATCCATGTTAAGTACCCAACTAATAACAGTTAAATAGAGTTAGCATCGTGCCCTAGTCTACATAGCTTACCCTGTCATCATTCTGGCCTGAGAGGCACTAATTAAATCATACCTTCTTCTCCTTCTCTAAAATCATTTGATCTTTTTGATGCAGCATCTTCTTTAGAGTGGCCACTTCTTCCTTCAGTTGGGCAATGATGACAAAGTGGTCAGTGCCTGGTGAGTCCAGAGCCAGGTCTGGGGAAAAGCTGAGTAGAAAAATGGATAGAAAAAAAAAAATCGTAACTTGGATGGATAAACTTTTTTCTTTTTTCCCCTCTTAATTTTTATGAGTTTGAGTCAAATTGAAGATACACCTAGAAGCAAGGTCCCAACAGACTGAGATAAATGCTCAGCAAATTTTTTTTCTACCTGAGGACACTGTAGGCCACTGACTGCAAGCTCAAGGGAGGAGCCACTACCTGAATTCCCAGTATTAAGCACAATGTCCACACACGTCAGACTCAACAGCATTTGCTAAACTGCGCAGGCAAGGTGATCATTAGATAGCCAAGCTACAACCCGCAGCATTCCTGCAGCATTTCCTCTCACATTCAGGACTAAAATAAATGCCATTTCACAAGAGCCAACCTATTCTGTTTCAGGTTCACTGAGGAGCCCCATTATTTATGGGTGAAAGTCATCATTTTTTTGTGATTAGATAATTTCCCTAGAATCTGGACCAATGATCAAGAAGTTTAAGCACATGCATTTTTCTTTAATGCTTCCCAGAGAGCTCCTCTTTTGATTCTCTGTTTTCTGCCCCAAAGCACTGTGATGTGGTACAGCTGCTAAGAAGCTGCTGCATTCCATCCCAGGAATGAACAGTCAGTCCTTTTAAAAAATGATAAAAAGAAGATGAATTTAATAGGAAGGAAGCCAATTTTCCCTACACTACAACTGGTGGGTTAACTGACACTTCCAATATCAAGAATTCTGTGACTTTTGTTGTTCCACTTATTCATGCATTCATTGGTTGGTTCCTGCATGTGCTCCAACCAGGGATCGAACCCACAATCTTGGGACATTGGGATGATGTTCCAAGCAACCAAGCCACCTGGCCAGGGCATGATTCTGGACATTTAGTTAGGAAAGGAACAAAGAAGTGGCAAACTCCCAAGTCAATCTCAACATGAGTTTTCAACAGATTCCTCCCACTAACACTATCTGAGAAGTTTAAAATCAATGATGCTAGTTGTTAAAAAGACACCTTGCAGAGGTAATAAGAAAGAATAAACTTCACAGACACTTTGTACCCCATTAAATAAGCAAAATTCAGCCCTGATAATCCTATATGCTGGTCTGTTCCCAAATTCACCACTGGCTGGAAGGGAGAACTGAGATTGGGACGAGAATGGAAATAATTTCAAGGATTCAGGGAATAGTATATTAGTTGGTAACACTTCAGGATGCTGGGCTCATGAAGAAACAAAAAAAAATGGTTGGGTCTAATACTCTGTTGGGAAGCAATCCACTGCACCAACACAGATGGGACACTCTAGGTCAGTGATGGTGAACCTATGACATGCGTGTCAGAGGTGACACGCGAACTCATTTTTTTGGTTGATTTTTCTTTGTTAAATGGCATTTAAATATATAAAATAAATATCAAAAATATAAATCTTTGTTTTACTATGGTTGCATATATCAAAAAATTTCTATATGTGACACGGCACCAGAGTTAAGTTAGGGTTTTTCAAAATGCTGACACGCCGAGCTCAAAAGGTTCGCCATCACTGTTCTAGGTATTAGGACAGTGCAGCTTGTAAAAGAAAGCATCGTTGAGGAGGGATGAAAGGCATAAAAATATACATTTAGACAGGCTTAAAATGAAACAAAAATATTTAAATGCATCCCCTTCTCTCCTGATCTAGCATCTGCATTGCACTCTCTCTCTGTAGGCTAAGGAAGCATGGATCATCCCTTAGACTGAATAACACTACCTTAACTCCAACTTGTCTCTGCTCTGCCTCTCAAGACTGTCTCCTATCCTGCCTGGTGGAGGCCATAGGCACGGATCATAATGAAAGGCATCCCGCTGGTGATGTCTTAGAATTAGTGTGGTGAGTTATTTGTGGGTTGCAGAATTTAATTATTAAATCCAGTTATATGTTCCTGCCTATTACTTAACACTACGGTGTCGGGTGAATTTCCCGCCAAAATATAAGATGGCGGTTCGCCAGGCTGAAGAGTAGAAGAACCGAAAGACCATCACTACTGCAAATTTTTTCTTTTTCTTTTTCTTTTTAATTTTTTCACCTTTTTACTAAGAAACCAATTTTTTTTTCTCTTTTTCCATCACCTGATTTTACCCTTTCAATTACCACATTTTTATTTTTAACCAGTATTATTACTGCTACCATTTTACCATTTTTTAAAGTGCCATTTTATTTTCTCTTTATTTTCTTTTGGGATTAGTGTTCTCCATTCTATTTTCATCGTTCCTTTAGCATTAATTTTCCCTATCTCAATTCCACCTCTTTGCTAAAACCCTCTTCCTTACTTTTCCCCTTTTGGTGTCCTGTTTTTCTTACCCTATTCCTGCTCCAGACTTTCCCAATTCCCTCTTTTTACCCCCTGTCTAATTCCACCCTACTTATATATCCTATTTCCAATCTACTGCTCTAAATCCTTATACACCTATTCTTTATCCTTCTTCACTTTCCAAACATTTTTTTCTCTCTTATCTTTCTATTGTTTTCTTGATTGTTGAATATATTGGGCTTTTTTTTTTTTTTTTAATTTGTTTGTTTGTTTTGTTTTGTGTTTTTTCTTCTTTTTTAGGACTGGTTGTGAGGTTGTTTTTCTTTTTCTTTTTCTTTTTCTTTTTTTTTTTTTCTGCTGGTTTTTCCCTTCCCTCCCCCACCCCACCCCGGTTATTTTTGTGCTTCTGTTTTCCCTTACCCCTCTGGATATTATTGGTGGTTTGTAGTTTGCATTCATCTCCAGGGATCTGTTGCTGGAATTTGTTGAGATTAGTGGCAGTTCTATTGGAGTTTGCTCCTCATACCAATAGTCTCTTCCCCGCTTCTACTTCATTCTCTTTTTTCGCTCTCTTTTTTTCCCCCCTCTTTTTTCCCAATTCTATTTTTGCACTCCTTTTTTGTTTGTTTTTTTCTTATTTTTCTTTTCTGTTCTCTCTTTTATCTTCTTCTCTTCTTTCTCCCTTATCCCCTAATTCTCTTAATTCGGGTGGTCACCTTTATTTGGGGTTATTAATATTGTGAATATACTTGTGTTCAGTGCCTGGTACGTTGTGCCTTGCTCTGTTGTATTTTGTGCCTTTAAATCAACGCAGCAGATCCAAGCAACAGCAGCCCCCTGATCACCGCAGCCTCCTGATCACCACAGCCTCCTGATCACCACACCCTCTGTCTGTGGAACAGCAGCTGTACGTGAAGCCTCCCCCCACCAGCCAGAAGAGCCAACACAGCTGTGAACAACACCCACCAGAGGAGCTGCTGCCAACTGGAAAGCAGCTGCTACCGCAACCGTCTGAGCAGCAACCACAACCCAAGGAGCCCCTGCCACCCAGGGAGCAGCCACTGAACATCTCAACATCTACATATGTCAGCGAGATCAAACATGGGTAGGCAAAGAAACCCCCAAAGGAAAGAAAAGGAGGACTCGCCAGAAAAGCAGCTAAGTGAGACAGAGATATGCAACATGACGGAAAAAGAATTCAGAATAAGGTTCCTAGAGTACATGCACCAGATGTTCAAGAAGCAAGAAGAAACAGATGAAAAACTCAACTACTTATGCAAGAAGCTAGAAGAAACAGATGAAAAAATCAACAACTTAAGTAAGTCCCAAGAAGAAATGAAGAGCGACATAGCTTCAATAAAAAACTCCATTGAAAGTATCAACAGTAGACTGGGAGAAGCGGAGGACCGAATTAGTGAATTAGAAGACAAGGAAGCAAAACACACTCAAACTGTACGGCAAATGGAGAAAAAAAATTAAAAGACAGGAGGAGAGCCTAAGGGAGCTTTGGGACAACATGAAACGAAACAACATACGAATAATAGGGGTGCCAGAACAACAGAAAGATGAACATGGATTAGAAAACCTATTCGAAGAAATAATATCAGAAAACTTCCCTGAGGTGGGGAAGAAAAAAGTCACACAAGCCCAGAGAGTCCCAAACAAGGTGAACCCAAAAAGACCCACACCAAGACACATCATAATTACCATGGCAAATGTTCAGGATAAAGAGAGAATCTTACAGGCTGCAAGAGAGAGACGGAAAGTAACATACAAGGGATCTCCCACTAGATTATCAAATGATTTCTCAACAGAAACACATCAGGCCAGAAAAGAATGGACGGAAATCTACAAAGTGATGCAAAGCAAAGGACTGAATCCAAGAATACTCTATCCAGCAAGGCTATCATTCAAAATTGAAGGGGAAATAAGAAGCTTCACAGACAAAAAAGGGCTAAGGGAGTTTATCACCACCAAGCCAGCCATGCAAGAAATGCTAAAGGGACTGGTGTAAAAAGAAGAAATATCAAGCTCAGAAAGAAAACAGCCACACACACACACACAAAAAGAAATGGCTACAAACAAATACCTTTCAATAATAACTTTAAATGTAAATGGACTAAATGCTCCAACCAAAAGACATCGAGTGGCTGAATGGATAAAAAAACATGACCCATACATCTGCTGTCTACAAGAGACCCACCTCATTAGAAGGGACTCACACAGACTGAAAGTGAAGGGATGGAAAAATATCTTTCACGCAAATGGAAAGGAAAAGAAAGCTGGGGTAGCAATACTTATATCTGACAAAATACATCTCAAAGTGAAGGCCATAACCAGAGATAAGGAAGGCCACTTCATAATACTAAAGGGATCAATACAACAAGAAGATATAACCCTGGTAAACATATATGCACCCAATGCAGGAGCACCCACATACATAAGAAAACTTCTGGAAGATATCAGGGGAGAGATTGACAACAATACAATCATAGGAGGGGACTTTAATACACCACTGACATCACTGGATAAATCCGCTAGACAAAAACTCAGCAAAGAAACAGCAATCCTAAATGACTCACTAGATCAGATGGACTTAATTGACATCTTCAGAACACTTCACCCCACAGCTGCGGAATATACATTCCTCTCAGGTGCTCATGGGACATATTCAAAAATAGACCACATATTGGGTCACAAGCAAAGTCTCCACAAATTCAAGAAGATTGAAATCATAAAAAGCTTCTTCGCAGACCACGATGGTATAATGTTAGAAATAAACTACAATAAAAACAACCCAAAATACTCAAACACTTGGAAGCTGAATAGCATGTTATTAAATATTGATTGGGTTACCGATGACATCAAAGAAGAAATTAAAAACATCCTGGACACTAATGACAATGAAAACACAACAATCCAAAACCTCTGGGACACAATGAAAGCAGTCCTGAGAGGAAAGTTTATAGCTCTACAGGCCTATCTCAAAAAACAAGAAAAAATGGTAGTCAATCATCTAACTCTACAACTCAAAGAATTAGAAAGAGAGCAACAAGAAAACCCCAGAGTGAGCAGAAGGAAGGAGATAATAAAGATTAGAGCAGAAATCAATGAAATAGAGACCAAAAAAACAATACAGAAAATCAATGAAACCAAGAGCTGGTTCTTTGAAAGGATAAACAAGATTGACAAACCCCTAGCCAGGCTCACCAAGAAGCAAAGAGAGAGGTCCCAAATAAACCAAATCAGAAATGATAGAGGCGAAATAACAACAGACCCCACAGAAATACAAATGATTGTTAAACAATACTACGGGCAACTCTACTCCAACAAACTAGACAACCTGGAGGAAATGGACAAATTCCTAGAAAAATACAACATTCCAAAACTCAATCAGGAAGAATCTAAAAACCTCAATAGGCCAATAACTATGGAAGAAATTGAAGCAGTCATCAGAAAGCTTCCAGCAAACAAAAGCCCAGGGCCAGACGGCTTCACAGGGTAGTTCTACCAAACATTCAAGGAAGAACTAAAACCTACCCTCCTCAGACTACTACAAAAAATTCAAGAGGAAGGAACGCTTCCAAGCTCATTCTATGAAGCCAGCATCACCCTAATACCAAAACCAGGTAAAGACATCACAATGAAAGAGAATTACAGGCCAATATCCCTCATGAACATAGATGCCAAAATCCTCAACAAAATCTTAGCAAATCGGATCCAGCAGTACATCAGAAGGATCATACACCATGACCAAGTAGGATTTATCCCAGAGATGCAAGGATGGTACAACATCCGTAAATCAATAAATGTGATACATCACATAAACAAATTGAAAGAAAAAAACCACATGGTCATATCAATTGATGCAGAAAAAGCATTCGACAAAATCCAACACCCATTTTTGATAAAAACTCTCAGAAAGGTGGGAATAGAAGGATCATACCTCAACATAATAAAAGCCATATATGACAGGCCCACAGCCAACATCATACTCAATGGACAAAAACTAACACCATTTCCCCTAAGAACAGGAACAAGACAGGGATGCCCACTCTCACCACTCCTGTTCAACATAGTACTGGAAGTATTAGCCATTGCAATTAGGCAAGAAGAAGAAATAAAAGGCATCCAAATTGGAAAAGAGGAAGTAAAACTGTCCTTATTTGCAGATGACATGATATTATACATACAAAACCCTAGAGACTCCATCAAAAAGCTACTAGACTTAATACATGAATTTGGCAATGTAGCAGGATACAAAATTAACCCCAAGAAATCTGAGGCATTTCTATACACCAATAGTGAACTTTCAGAAAGGGAGATCAGAAAAACAATCCCATTTACCATCGCACCAAAAAAATTAAGATACCTAGGAATAAACTTAACTAAAGAGGTTAAAGACCTGTACTCAGAAAACTACAGGACGTTGAAAAAAGAGATAGAGGAAGACATAAACAGATGGAAGAACATACCATGTTCTTGGATTGGTAGAATCAACATCATTAAAATGTCCATACTACCCAAAGCAATCTATACATTCAACGCACTTCCCATTAAAATACCAATGGCCTTCTTCAAAGATCTAGAACGAACTCTCCAAAAATTCATCTGGAATAAAAAAAGACCCCGAATAGCTGCAACGATCCTGAGAAAGAACAAAGTAGGTGGGATCTCAATGCCAGATATCAAGCTGTATTACAAAGCCACTGTTCTCAAAACTGCCTGGTACTGGCACAAGAACAGACATATAGATCAGTGGAATAGAATAGAGAGTCCAGAAATTAGCCCGAACCAATATGCTCAATTAATTTTTGACAAAGGAGGCATGAACATACAATGGAGCCAAGATAGTCTCTTCAATAAATGGTGTTGGGAAAATTGGACAGACAAGAAAAATTGGACATGCAAGAAAATGAAAATTGGACATGCAAGAAAATGAAACTAGAGCACCAACTTACACCATACACAAGAATAAACTCAAAATGGATAAAGGACTTAAATGTACGACAGGAAACCATAAAAATTCTAGAAGAATACAAAGGCAACAAAATCTCAGACATATGCCAAAACAATTTCTTCACTGATACAGCTCCTAGGGCAGTTGAAACTAAAGAGAAAATGAACAAATGGGACTACATCAAAATAAAAAGCTTCTGCACAGCAAAAGAAACCATCAACAAAACAACAAGAAAACCCACCTCGTGGGAAAACATATTTGCCAACGTCATATCTGATAAGGGCTTAATCTCCAAAATTTATAGGGAACTCATACAACTTAACAAAAAGAAGATAAACAATCCAATCAAAAAATGGGCAAAGGATCTAAATAGACACCTTTCAAAAGAGGACATTGAGAAAGCCAAGAGACATATGAAAACATGCTCAAAGTCACTAATCATCCGAGAGATGCAAATCAAAACAACAATGAGGTACCATCTCACACCTGTCAGAATGGCCATCATCAACAAATCAACAAACGACAAGTGCTGGAGAGGATGTGGAGAAAAAGGAACACTTGTGCACTGCTGGTGGGAATGCAGACTGGTCCAGCCACTATGGAAGGCAGTATGGAGGTTCCTCAAAAAATTGGAAATGGAACTCCCATTTGACCCTGTGATCCCACTTCTAGGAATATATCCCAAGAAACCAGAAACACCAATCAGAAAGGATATATGCACCCAGATGTTCATAGCAGCACAATTCACCATAGCTAAGATCTGGAAACAGCCTAAGTGCCCATCAGTAGATGAATGGATTAGAAAACTGTGGTACATCTACACGATGGAATAACTATGCTGCTGTTAAAAAGAAGGAACTCCTACCATTTGCAACATCATGGATGGAACTGGAGAGCATTATGCTAAGTGAAACAAGCCAGTCAATGAAGGAAAAATACCACATGATCTCACTCATTCATGGATAATAAAGACCATTACAAACTTTTGAGCAATAATAGATACAGAGGCAGAGCTGCCTCAAACTGATTGTCAAACTGCAGTGGGAAGGCCAGAGAGAGTTGGGGGGCAGGAGGGAGGGGAGTAAGAGATCAACCGAAGGACTTGTATGCATGCATATAAGCATAACTAATGGACATAAGACACTGGGGGGTAAGGGAGGGTAGGGGTTTGTCAAGGGCGGGGGGGAAAAAAAGGACACTTATGTAATACCCTTTGTAATACTTTAAGCGGCCCTAACTGGTTTGGCTCAGTGGATAGAGCGTCGGCCTTCGGACTGAAGGGTCCCAGGTTCGATTCCGGCCAAGGGCATGTACCTTGGTTGCGAGCACATCCCCAGTGGGAGATGTGCAGGAGGCAGCTGATCGATGTTTCTCTCTCATCGATGTTTCTAACTCTCTATCCCTCTCCTTTCCTCTCTGTAAAAAATCAATAAAATATATTTAAAAAAAAAAAAAAATACTTTAAGCGAAAAATAAAAAAAAATAAAAAAAAAAACAATAAGGAAAGAATAAAAAAACAAAACAAAAAAAAACAAAACAAAAAAAAAATAAAATAACTTTAAAGTAAAAAAAAAAAAAAAAAGATGGCGGTTCGCATACGCAGGTAGGTATCTTTGTGAACGGCAAACAAACAAATATTTGGTAATACGCAGTTACAATCGGCCCGAGTTTACACGTTTCCCGCACTCCACCGCAAATCTATATGAACGGAGTTAAGACGGCTCCCGCGGAGTACGCGCAATTCACGCGAGCCGACTTAACTCGTTTCCTGCAATCCAAGTGTTAATAACAAGGTTAGATTTATAAATAAATATCAGTACTGCTTATTTATAAAATATCAAGTGGCTGGTGTAGTGACCCTAAGAGGTTCACTGAAAACCATACATTAGCTCCAAGCACACCCTAAAATATATTCCTGTTTCAGGAACTGTGTATGCATTTCAAATGGAAGCATGCACACACACTCCAATTGGCTCACCTGTCTCCATTGGTTGTGATTGACTCAAACTTGGACTTTTTCTTTGGGATTTCATTTTGAATTGAAGACGTAGAAAGTGTTTTCTGGCTTTTAATGGCAAAAACAGAGAGATACACGTTAGAAATCAAAAAATAATAAAATATCACAATGAAAGTGTCAAATGGGACCAATAATAATATAGCTCTTCTTTGCAAGAGCTATTTATTCTTGATTATCAAAATTCACCAAGGTGTTTATTTCATAGGTTCTGGATGTATTGGTGGTTGGTTTCCATAGGCCCCCAAAATTCTTAGCCTCAATTAAATATAAAATTAATACCTGCCTTATTAATTACGGAGAACAGTCAATGAAACTTTAATAAGAAGTATAAATCTATCTTACAGCTTAAAAAGTACTTTTACATTCAGTGTTTCATATGCTGTGAGGTATATACAAGATATTACTTCTACTTTGTAGAAACTGAAGCTCATCAATATTAATGAGCTACCTAAGAATACAGCTAGTTAATAGTAAAGCAGGGACTAGACACCAGGTTGACATATTTGAACTCATTTTTCTTCATTATGTCTCTGTGAATCTACTGGTGTCTTGAGTCCCACAATAACGCTAAAAATCAGTTTTAGCTATAAATAATAAGTTCATCCTCTAAAACTGGTTTGCAACCCTTTTGCTTTAACAGTTGTCCACAATTGCTAAGCTTAAAGGATACTTTAGACCCTTTCTCACTTGATCTCTTTCCAATATCTGACACCACTGACCATGCCATACTCTTATCCCCCCAACTTTATTAAGGAATAACTGACAAATGTAATTGTATATATGTAAAATGTACAATGTGACGTTTTGATATACATATACATTATGGAATGATTACCAAGGTCAAGATAATTAATACATCCATAACCTCACATTGTTAACTTTATTTTTTTATGATGAAAATGCTTAAGATCTACTTTCAGCAACTTTCAAGTGTATAATACCATATTAATTATTGTCACTGCTATATATTAGATCCTCAGAACTTATTCTTCTTATAACTAAAAGTTTGTACCCTTTGACCTGTATCTCCTCATTTCCCACTCCTCCAGCGCCTAGCAAACACCATTCTGTTTCTATGAAATTGGTTTTTAATAAAAGATTCCACATAAAGTGATACCACACTTTCTTTGTCTTTCTTTTTTTTCACTTAGCACAATGCCTTCCAGGTTCATCCATGGTCTCACAAATGGCAGGATTTCTTTCCTTTTTATGGCTGAACTAGAGGCCTGGTGCACAAATTTGTGCACGGGGAGGAGGCCAGGCCTGCGGGGAGGGAGGGGCTGGGGGAGGTTGGCCAGCAGACACCACCCCCAATTGGGGTGGGGGGAGCCGACTGGGGTGGTGCCTGCAGAGGGAGGGGCCATGGGAGGTTGAGAGGGACTGATTGGGGCCCCTGATCAGGCTGGTTGGCCCCCCAACAGTGCACATCATAACGACTGGTCATTCCGGTCTTTCCAGTTGTTCCAGTCATTCTGTCATTCCGGTAGGTCGCTTGACTTTTATATCCTATGTAATAAAACCCTAATATGCAAATTGACCGAATGGCAGAATGAGTGGTTGCTATGATGTGCACTGACCACCAGGGGGCAGATGCTCAATGCAGGACCTGCCCCCTGGTGGTCAGTGCACTCCCACAGGGGGAGCACCGCTTAGCCAGAAGCCAGGCTCATGGCTTGTGAGCGCCAACGGCGGTGGTGGGAGCCTCTCCCATCTCTGCTGCAGGCGGGCGGTAAGGAAAGAGGGGTCCTGGACTGTGAGAGCCCCAGACTGCAAGAGGGATGTCTGGCTGCTGGCTTACGCCCGATCCCTGGGGGGATCGGGCCTAAGCCGGCAGGCGGATATCCCCTGATGGGTCCCAGACTGCGAGAGGGCACAGGCCAGGCTGAGGGATGCCCCCCCCCCCCCAAGAGCATGAATTTCGTGCACTGGGCCTCTAGTATATAGATAATGTTCCATAAATATACCACATTTTCTTTATCCACTCATCTGTTGAAAAACATTGAAGTTGTTTGGATATCTTTGCTATTGTGTAAAATGCTGCAATGAATTGGAGATGCAGGTCTCTCTGAGATACTGATTTTATTTCCTTTAAATATGTACCCAGAAGTGACTGCTGGATCATATGGTAGTTCTATTTTCAATTTTTTGAGGAACTACCATATTTTTTGCCACAGTGGCTGTACCAATTTACATTCCCACTAACAGTGTATAAGGTTCCCATTTCTCTACAATCAGACCAACATGTGTTATCTCTTGTATTTTTTATAATAACCATCCTAACAGGTGTGAGGTGATATCTCATTGTGGTTTTGATTTGCACTCCCCTGACAATTAGTGATATTTAGCACTTTTTCATGTATCTATTGGCCATTTATATGTCTTCATTGAAAAAATGTCTATCCAGGTCCTTTATCCATTTTTAAATTGTATTCTTTTTTTTCTTCTTGGCTATTGAGTTGTATGTTTATATATTTTGGATATCAAATATATTCAGTCCATCCTTCTTGAATGCTTCTAGAGTTCTGTTCTCAGCCTCCAACATGAGTTATATCAAAAACTACCTATCATAATAGTTGGAAACAGTGTTCCTCAGATCACGTACAGCAGAATCATCTGGGATATTTATAAAGCAATGCAGATTCTTGGATTCTATCCTAGATCCTACTAAATTAAACCCTGGGGTGGGACCACAGGAATCTGCATTTTAAATAACCTCTAGTCTCACTGACAAGTGTATGGCCCATATCCAAACCTCTCTTCTGAGTTCTAGGCTAAATTCTCACTAAATAATTCTTTCTGATGCTTCAACAAATTCAACTTTCAAAACTGAACTTCTCTTCTCCCCTTCCTATACTCTCTGTAAGTTAAGAATCTAAGAAACCTGAGAATTATCCTTTACTCACCCAGTTCCTGCCCATCTATATGTTCATCAAATTATCTAATTCTCCCTCTAAAGCAGGGGTGAGGAACCTTTTTTCTGCCAAGGGCCATTTGGGTATTTATAACATCATTTGTGGGCCATACAAAATTATCCACTTAAAAATTAGCTTGCTATACTTGGTCAAACATTTAATTAACTCACCCCTCTTGCCTTGGCAGGGCCAGACCAAATGATGGGATTGGACATTTCCCACCCCTGCTCTAAAGTATCTTCCTGAATCTGCCTCTTTGGAGCCACTGCCTCAGTGAAGTCTGTGTTCTGTTTTTAAAAAAATAGATGTTTTTATTGATTTTAGAGAGAGAGAGGAAGGGAGGAGGGAAGGAGGGTGGGAGGGAAAGAGAAAGAGAGAGAAAGACAGACAGACAGACAGACATCTATTGGGGCTGCAGGAGAACCAGGAAACTGGGTGCATGGGACGCTCAACCAACTGAGCCACAGTGACCAGGGCCTCAGTGAGGTTCTTGTATTAACATCTCCCACCTGGACTTTACAAAAACAAACGAAAAAAAAAAACTTAAGTAGCCCCCAGTCTTTTTTTCCTTTAGTGTATTCTCCGTAATAATCAGGGTTAATTTTTTTATTGACTCCATGATTAAGTTCATGCTCCTTACCAGATCTGCAGAATGCCCTTTCCTCCCATTTCCCAGCTCCTAACCATAAGCTCCAATAACATAAAAGGATTTTCAATTCACCAGAGTTCCACATCCTCTATGTCTTTGTGCAAATGCTATCCCCTCAGCCTAGAACGCCTCTGCCCATTGCTTATCTGACGATTCTGACATCCTTAGATAAAGCTCCAACACCAGCTCTTCTCCAGCCTTCCCAAGGCGGTCATTTACCACCGCCTCTCAGGCCTGTATCTGACGTTTCCACTGTGGAATTAATGTTTCCATGCTTCCACAGAACTATACTGCAATGATTTGATTACAGGTCTGCCTTCCCTACCAGACTGCATACTTTTGGTGAGCAGCATGATTCTTTTATTCATCTCTGCATTCCTAGCAGAGTCCCTGGCCCATAAGAGTACTTAATGTTTGCTAGATGAATAAATAAAATCATACTAGTAATAATAAACAGGAGTAACTAAAATGTATCAAATGCTTCCTAAATGCCAGTTATAAAACTAATCACTATGCATGAATTATATAATTTATCTTCATAACAACTCCATGCGATAATGCTATTATTTATCTCATTTTACAGAAGAAAAACTTGTCCAAGTTTTCATGTAGAGAACCTGGAAAAGCCATGATTCAATCCAGAGCCAGAACTCTTCACAACACTACCAGGAAAAACCTAGAACATCTATCAACCTCCTGGCCAAACAGCTGCATCCTTCAGAAAGTGGAAGGACCAATCTTCCAGGGAAATAATCCACTCTAAGGGTGAGGAGAACATTACATGTGAAAGCGGAGTAAGTTCACAAACTCTTCAGACACAATACAAACCAAGTCAGAAAATTCTGACACCTCACAGAAGTCTCTGTGGCTCTTGGAAAACATATGAATTGTAAAATGTGACAAAGGAGATTTCTCCATAGGCTAGTAACTAGAGAGAGAGAGAAAAAAACAAGAAAAATGTATACATAATGATATCTTCTATGGCTAATGGTGTGCGCATTACATCTGACCTATCAGCACCTCTAGGCCTATCTTATGCATCAGGGGGTTACCTGTTATAATGGCTGCCACTACTCAATCGACTGTACTGCTCCTTCTCCTGGTGGCTGGTGCGGGAAGAGCTGCTCAGGTGCTTCCTCTGCTCTTTGGTCTTCTGAAGGACCCGTTTGTATGAGAGTGTGCACAGCCAGCACAGCAACTTCCCATCCACCTGGAAGACAAGGAGACAAAGATAAAGAAGATGAAACCACGTACATGGATACGAGAGAACACGAACATAAGGAGCTAGAACCTCTGAGCTGAGTTCCAGCTCTGCCATTAATGAGCTGTGTGAACTTAGGCAAGTCACTTGAGCTCTCTGGGGCTCCATTTCTTCATCTGTAAAACGGGGGGTAGTAGTACCTACTTCAGAGGGCTGTTGGATTAGTGACATAATGTGTGTAAAGCATGGTGCCAGACGCATAAAAAAATTGCTTAATAAATATGAGTTGCTAATTTTATGTATCTTTTTGTTGGGTTTCTTCAACTTAACAAACAGAGACCAGAGGAAAGTTCCAAGAATTTAAAAAGATACAAATATCTCCATGGTGCTTGTTAGGAAAATTCAGCAGAGAGAAGACAGGAGATAAAACATAAAATTTATATTTCAGTTTTAATACCTTATAAATGGCTCACAAAATGGTATGCTATGTATCTTTTCTCAGATAGAATATCTCCAGAAAAAGACCAATAAACGAGTAGATTCGAGGGCCCCAGTCCCTGGTAGTAGCACTCTGAATTAGAAAAAGTTAGTCTCTCTGAGCAGAAACTGCTCTGCACCAGGGAGAAGGGCACAGGGCTACGAAAGCAGAAGGGCTTCCAAAATCCTCTGAAGCTGGGGTTGCCTCTGTGCAGCGTTAACTGAAAAATCGGTTGTGGAACAGCCTAGTGCTGGTGGCAGGGCAACAGAGCTGGTTGGAATGCATCAGGGTAGGGAGGGAGTGGGCTGATATTTATGGAATTTTAATTTTCATGTTTTTATTCCTGAATCTAGATCTCTTGCCCCATCTTGAACATGGGTAGGTCATACCATCATTTATCTAAAATATTGTCTTGTTAGCAAAATCCAATTTGCACCTACCCTCTAACCCATTAGCAGTCCATGAGTTTGAATCTATTCCATTTCACTGCTTCTACCCAAGGAAAGCCATTCTTCTCTCTCACAACTGCAAGAGCCATCCAAATTGAGCTAATTCCACTCTTAGGCTCTTATAAAACCATTTCCACCTAGCTACCAAAGAGGGCTTCTTTTAACCCATTAGCAGTCCATGAGTTTGAATCTATTCCATTTCACTGCTTCTACCCAAGGAAAGCCATTCTTCTCTCTCACAACTGCAAGAGCCATCCAAATTGAGCTAATTCCACTCTTAGGCTCTTATAAAACCATTTCCACCTAGCTACCAAAGAGGGCTTCTTTTTTTTTTTCTCTCTATTGATTAAGGTATTACATATGTGTCCTTATCCCCTCCATTGCCCTCACCCCCCTGGTGTTTGTGTCCATTGATTATGCTTATATGCATGCATACAAGTCCTTTGGTTGATCTCTCCCCTTTATCCCCACCCTCCCCTGCCTTCTCTCTGAGGTTTGACGATCTGATCGATGCTTCTCTGTCTCTGGATCTGTTTTTGTTCATCAGTTTATGTTGTTCATTATATTCCACAAATGAGTGAGATCATGTGATATTTATCTTTCTCCCCAACTGACTTATTTCGAAGAGGGCTTCTTAAATGTAAATCTGATTATATCTCTTTTCTCTTTAAAATCCAATGGTTTCTCATCGTATCTAATATAAAATCTAAACTTTTTATCATGGTCTATGTTGACTTAAATGTAGCCCCTACCTGCCTCTGTAACCTCATTCCCTTTATCTTCCTCTTGCTCACTCTACCTTCTGTTCTTCACATGTGCCAAACTCACTCTTGCCTCAGGTACTTTTTATAACTGGTCCCTCTTCCTGGAATCTTTGCTCTCCAGAAATACCATGACTGCTATCTTCTCATCATTCCAGTTTCAGCTTAAATCTTATCTCCGCGGAGGTCCTCCTGAGTGCCCAATCTAAACTGGCCTCCCTAATCACTCGCTACCATACACTCTGGTCCTTTATAGCACTAACTTCTAAAATTTGTGTTCATTTATTTCCTTGTTTGTTCTCACCCACCTCTCTCTCATACACATGACTATAAGAGAGTAAGGTCTTTTCTGTTTAGTTCGGTAGTGTATTTCTCATACCTAGAATAGTGGCTGATATATGACAAGCATTTATTATTGGTTAATGAACATATAAATGAATGTTGAAACCAAACTTCAATCTAGTTGATTTCATGTTATGGATATGCCTGAAGGCCTAATTTTAAAACACTCTGGAAGACTTTGCTTAGAAAAGAGCTTTAACTAAAGAAGAATTTGAAAACAAGGTAACTCCAATGAAAGAAAGCCGGCATTAAACATAAAAATAGCACACCAAACCATAGGGCACTTTATTTCAGATCTCTCCTTTAAAAATAAACTTAAAAATATAAAATTACCCTCTGAGAATTAAAGTATCATAAAGAAGTCATCATAGATAACACCAATTGAGTACTTCACATATACCAGATTCCTTTCCAAGGGCTTTACAGGTAACGCCTCAATCTTCATAAAAATGATGAGGTCTGCTCAGCCTCATTCACAAATGAGGAAACTGAGGCAATGATAGATTAACTTGCCCAAAGTCACACAGCAAATAAGTGACAGAACCAAGATTTCAAACCAGGCATTCTGAATCCAGATCACCTATTCTCAATCCCTAAATTTAGCTCTCCTTAAGTTTATGAATATGTGATTGAGGATGCCTAAAATTATCCATACTCTTAAGGTAGAATTATAAGTAAGAAAGTAGAAACTTAATGAATTCTAATGTAATATAATTAATGATAATATAAGTACCAATTGAATTATATTATGTGCAAGGCTCAAAATTAAGTGTTTTATATACCTATCTCAATAAAATCTCCCTATGTCCTTGTCAACTAGCTTTTATTATTCCCACTGGAATGAAGATTAAATTGATGCATAACAAGACTAACTTGCTTGCCCAGACCATTCAGCTAGCCCAGGTCTGAGGGACTGCAAAGCTTGTGCTCCAACTATTATTATACTAGAGGCCCAGTGCACAAAATTCATGCATGGGGGGGATGGGGGGGGGGGTCCCTCAGCCCAGTCTGCAACAACACAAGTGTTCCAAGCCTGCTGCCCAGAGGCCCTCTGCGGCCAGGGTGGAACACTTGCCTTGTCGCCACAGCAACGAAGCAAGCATTCCGTCAGGCTGCTCACTGTCCAGTCTCAGCAGCTGCCCCCCCGGGACTGGGGACTCCGGCGGGACTGAGAGGATTGGGCGCCACCGCCTTTGTGATGAAGTGACGGTTAATTTGCATATTGTCATTTTATTAGATAGGCTAATTACTAATTCAGCCTCTGCAGTATCTTGATTCAGGGAAGAGGTGCCCTGGTTGGTAGGCAGGAGGATTCTGGTCACTGGAAAGTTATATTCTCCTATAGTAAATTTGGTTAGCAGAAGCCAGCTCTTGAGAGCCTAAGCATCTTAGAAAAGCACCTTTGGACACTGAAAAATAGTTTTTGTACTGAATTTTTTTATTCAAAAAGTATTATTGAAGAAAGTAGGTTGGTGGTTGCCAGAGGTAGGGTTGGGAGGAGGTGTAATGGGTAGTCAAAAGGTACAAACTTTTAGTTATAAAGTAAGTCCTGGGAATGTAATGTACAGCATGGTGACTATAGTTAATAATACTGTATTGTACATTTGAAAGTTGCTAAAAAAGTAGATCTTAAAAGTTCTCATTACAAGAAAAAAAAATTCTGTAATTATCAATAGTGATGAATGTTAACTAGACTTATTGTGATCATTTCACAATATACACAAATTTCAAATCATTGTTTTACACCTATGACTAATAAAATTTTCTATGTCAATTACACTTCATTAAACAATCAGTTTAGTCACTTTTTAAAAAGTAGAAAATAAGAACCATAATTTTTCTCAATAAATAACAGTAAGCTAGAAGATACATATTAATATTTTGGCCTTGCTAGATAAGACAATTAAAAGGGAGAGGAGAGTTTTCAATAATGTAAAATCTTATCTATCAAAATCTATCTATCTCCATCTATATACATACACACGCACGCGCACACACACAGAAAGAGAGCACACACATACTATATGCCAGAATGCAGAAAATATAGCAGAGAACAAGAAAGATAAAGACCTCACATTCTATGCCCAGCTGGTGTGGCTCAGTGGTTGAGTGTCGGCCTATGAACCAGGAGGTCATGGTTCGATTACCAGTCGGGCACATGCCTGGGTTTTGGGTTTGATCCCGGTATGGGGCGTGCAAGAGGCAGCCAATCAATGATTCTCTCTCATCATTAATGTTTCTATCTCTCTCCCTCTCCCTTCCTCTTTGAAATCAATGAAAATATATTTTTTTAAAAAGACTTCACATTCTAGTGGGTGTGGACAAACAATTAAGCATATGAGATAATTTATCATAATGTTACATGCTATGAAGACAATAAAGCAGGGTAATATGATAAAGAGTGACTGAGGGAATTAGTAAAAGGTCTTTGTAAGGAAGTGGCAGCTGATGAGCTTAGATGTGACAATTAGAAACCAGTTAAGGGTGTATCAGTCAAAGGTGAAAATGAGACTGCCATGTCTGATGGACTAAAAGGTGGCCAGTATGACTGGAACAAGGTAAGAAGTGGTGAGTGTGATGGCAGCTTAGACTGAGAGTCAGACATAGGCCTTGTAAACCATGGGAGGAGTTTGGGTTTTATTTTAAGTGCAACTGGAACTCACTGGGGGGCTTTAAACAGAAAAAAACCCAAACACACACTGTGCCATTTGATTCCACCAAAGTACCATCATTTCACATGTAGCTTCCCTTTATGTCATATTCTTGTGATCCTTAACTTCAACAGATAGAAACAATTAAAGAGCCAGAAAGTAAGCCTGGCCAGTGCGGCTCAGTTGGTTGGAGTGTCGTCCCATACACCAAAAGGTGGCAGGTTCGATTCCTAGTCAGAGCACATACCCAAGTTGCAGGTACGATCCCCAGTTGGGCGTGTAAGAGAGGCAACCGGTCAATATTTCTCTATTACATCGATGTTTCTCTCTCTCTCTCTCTCTCTCTTCCTTCCTCTCTCTCAAACCAATAATAATAATAATAATAAAAACAAACATATCTTCGGGTGAGGAGTAAAAATAAATAAATAAATAGCCAGACAATAAAACTGACAGTACGACTCTCTTGAGTCACAATCTCTCCTTTACAGAGTTCTATAGAATTCTGCCAATCACCAGTTCACTTATGTGGGATATTGACCACTATCATTCAGGTTCTCATGAGATACTAACTCATGAGATGTTAGATGTAAGGGTCCATATTTGATAATGAAGTAAACAAAGGCTGAGTATCTTCTTCGAGGTCAATAAGAGAACTGAACTAGGAGTGGAAGTGAGAAACCTTTCTCTGTTCTCTCTCTTTTTTTTAATGAATTTAGTGGGGTGACATTGGTTAATAAAGTTATATATGTTTCAGGTGCACAATTCTATCATACATTATTTCTGTTATAGGTCTTTTTAACACAATTGGCTCACCTTCATGTCTCTGAAAGAAAAAAAAAATCAGGAAAAACATAGAGATTTACCTTCTTTCTGTCATCTTTCCTGTCAAATGCACACTGCTGCTTGCACTGTTCACAAGAATATGGCGGTCCATACTTCTTCTCTGAATTTGTGCAGCGCTGGCATTTGTTGCCAATAAATGCTGCAATTATATTGCAATACTGACACGGTTTGGGCTAAAAGAGGAAAAAAACAGGGTCAAGTAAGTATATTATAAAATACCAATGCCTTTTTTAAAGCAATTATTCGTATTACATAGTCATGGTAAAACTTCCTAAGTTTCCTTTTACATTGATGGATCAAGTGAAGTCCAATTTCTAACACTATGTAAAGTGTTTTTATGTGAAGGACTATTAATTTTAAAATAAATAAATGAAAAAATAACAAAAACTCATTAGTGTATATGCTGGGACTTCTTTGAGAAACTCAACAGAACGAGCTCTTTGAAGAAACCAACAAGTACTTCCAATTTTCTGGAAAAGGTCTCTTTGCCTTTATAATAATAAAAGCATACTATGTTAATTAGACCGGATGTCCTTCCTTCCTTCCGGACAATGCCGCAGTAGGTGGGGCCGAGACAGAGGCGGAAGAGGACCCCAGCTGCGGTGGTGGTGGGCCAGGGCCAAGGCCCTTGCACGAATTTCGTGCATCGGGCCTCTAGTCATTGTATAAACATGTTGGAAGAAACGCTTGCAAGACCATAGTATCCTGAACCCCTCACCCTGAGAGGTGAAAAAAAATCACTCATCAATGGCTGGCTTGGTTCAGTGGTTAGAGCGTTGGCCTGTGCACCAAAGGTCTTGGGTTTGATTCCAGTCAAGGACAGGTACCTGGGTTGCAGGTGTGATCCCTGGTCCCAGTCCAGGCACGTGCAGGAGACAACCAATGTATGTGTCTCTCTCACATTGATGTTTCTCTCTTTCTCTCTCTTTCCCCACCCTCCCCACCTCTCTTCCACTCTCTCTCTGAAAATCAATGGGGGTAAAAAAGAATAGTTGACTGCTACCAAACAAAGAGGTCAAGTCATGGAATCCATCTTTCTCCTTCTCCATACTGGTTGCTGTAGCCTCTCGGGAAAATTATAATCACAATCCTAAACAGTGACTATAAATACAGAACTCCTCAAAACTGAGTATTAGCTGAGTTTGAAAATTCAAACACTAGATATATTTTTATGAGAAAGTATTTACACATAACTAGTTCTTCCAATAAAAATATAGTAATTACATTAATAGTCCACAGAATGTAAGGTTCCAAGAGACCTGAGCACTTACTGTTAGGTACACAGAAAACTACTTACCGTTCCATACAACTGCACGTTCTGAGCACATTTCTTGCATATTGTACTGGTTTTACTGTAAAGGAAGAAAGAGACACAAGGCTTCTATAAGAAAAAAGTTGTTTTAGTTAGGACATCTGAACACTGATTCCTCCTTAAGCCCAAACAATTTGCTTATTGCTTTGTGCCAAGGTGAAATATAGTCTGGACATCTGGTTATCTGAAGGCTGAGTATCTGGCCAATAGCTCTTTTAATTATTTTGTAGTTATTAATTTTATTAACTCAGATAAATGAGGCTTTGGTTTAAAATAGTGAGTTATTTCTGATTATGACATCTCTAAGTAAAATTATCAGATATGGAGAGGAACCTCAAAAGAATATAATGTTGAAGCCCTGGCTGGGTAACTCAGTTGGTTAGAGTATCATCCTGATATACCAAGGTTGTGGGTTTGACTCCAGTCAGGACACATACAAGAATCAACCAAAGGCCAGGCTGGTGTGGCTCAGTAATTGAGCAAAGACCCATGAACCTGGAGGTCATGGTTCGATTCCCAGCCAGGGTACATGCCCGGGTTGTGGGTTTAATCCCCAGTAAGGGGCATGCAGGAGGCAGCCAATCAATGATTCTTTCTCATCGTTGATGTTTTATCTCTCTAGCCCTCTCCCTTCCTCTCTCTGAAATCAATAAAAACATATTTTAAAAAAGAATCAACCAAAGAGCCCTGGCTGGTGTGGCTCAGTTGGTTGGAGTGTCATCCCATACACCAAAAAGGTGGCGGGCTTGACTCCCCGTCAGGGCACATATCCAGGTTTCAGGTTCGATCCCCTATTGTGGTGCGTGCAGGAGGCAGCCAATCACATTGATGTTTCTCTCTCCCAAGTTAATAAGAAAAAAAATAAAATATACTTTTTAAAAGGAATGTTATGTTAGACTGAATTGGACTAGCAGAAAATAAATTAATTCTCCTTAGTTCAGATGAATAGTTGAAAAATTTGAGGCTAATATTAAATATATCTGTTTGAAATAGAAACTCAGAAATTGTATTCATGTTGACTTTTCTTTATCTAAGCTCCTCTCTATAAGTAAAAGAATATAAAAATCCCAGATGTGGCGATATAGATACTATAACCAAATATATTTTTTAAATATTTTATTGATTTTTTTACAGAGAGAAAGGGAGAGGGATAGAGAGTTAGAAACATCGATGAGAGAGAAACATCGATCAGCTGCCTCCTGCACACACCCCACTGGGGATGTGCCCACAACCAAGGTACATACCGCCTTGACCGGAATCGAACCTGGGACCCTTCAGTCCGCAGGCCGACGCTCTATCCATTGAGCCAAACCAGTCAGGGCTATAACCAAATATTTTGTCAATATTTCCAATTTGTCTAAGAGCCAAAGACTGACAGAAATAAAAATGTCCTTTGCCAGAGTTCATACATAATATTACCTAAATGCCTGAACTGATGAATCGCCTTGGGGGAAAAAATCATCTTTAAATAAAGTCTAACTCTTCAAAAAGGGATGTACAAACAAGTGATTGGTGTGCAAGAACAGTTTAAACAATATTCTGGAGATAAAAATAAAATCACACAAAATTATAATACAGCAAATCCAGCCTATTCACTATGTTATGATTATTTTACCATACAGTTCCTATGAAAGTGACCATAACGTTAAAACAGACAAAAGAAAAACCTCAAAGTAGAAAACATTTAAATTAAAACGAGATATTCAAAGAAAATATTTTCCAGGGCAACTTTCTGCAATTTTAAAATATATTTTATTGATTTTTTACAGAGACGAAGGGAGAGAGATAGAGAGTTAGAAACATCGATGAGAGAGGAACATCGACCAGCTGCCTCCTGCACATCTCCCACTGGGGATGTGCCCGCAACCCAGGTACATGCCCTTGACCGGAATCGAACCTGGGACCCTTCAGTCCGCAGGCCGACGCTCTATCCACTGAGCCAAACCGGTTTCGGCAACTTTCTGCAATTTTAAGAAGGCAGTACAAGAAGCGAAGTACATTGAGAGACTTCTAAAAAAAGGATTAGCATCAGTGATTCTGTGATGCTGAATATTTTGGTATATACTTAGATTTATTATTGAAGAGGAGGGATATATTATCAATATATACAAGTGTTCCTAACATCTTAGAAAATATGCAAAGTGAAACTATTTCCATGATCCATCTTGAATTAACATTTATGTATGGTATGAATTAAGGGTCAAACTTCTTATCTTACCCCACACACAAAAATTAAAGATGAATCCTAAACCTAAATATAAAAGCTAAAAACTAAAGCTTCTAAAGTATATTCTGTATGTTTCCATGTGTGAGCTAGCAAATAGGCCCCACCATGCTTAAGGCACTGTCGCTTACACGTGCAGTTCCACAAAGGTTGAACTTACTAAACTAATAAACCACAAAGCACTTTACTGCTATAGAAAAGCACCTCCCCCACAAAGATGTGTTTATTCATACCTAAGTACCTACGTGTTTTTCACACTTTTAAAAATAAGTTTCAAATGTGAATAGGGCTAACAAATCCTTTTCCAGGATTGCCACATTTCCAAAAGTATCTTCTTTTGGCTCATAAATTCTTCCAACTCTGTATATAGACATACTGGAGCATAAGGCTCATGTTGAACTCCTGTGGTTTCTGAGTGTCATAAAGATTATAACCACAATATAAAATGATCAAGGATCTGAAGAAAAGTTTACTTAAAAAAATTTAAGCCTAACTAGGTGGCTCAGTTGGTTGGATGCCCTCTGGTTTACTGAAAGGTTGCCGGTTGGATTCCCAGTCAGGGAACATGCCCAGGTAGAGGGTGCAGGAGGTAGCTAATCGATGTTTCACTCTCACATTGTGTTTCTCTCTCCTTTTACCTCCCTCTCTTTCTAAGAGTCAACAAAAATGTTTTCTTAAGAAAAATTTTTTTAAGCCATCAAAATTAGACATAACTAGGGAACATGTGTAATTTATACCCATCAACGTGTTATAATAAAAAAACTACAGCGCTAGCCGGTCGGCTCAGTGGATAGAGTGTGGGCCAGTGGACTGAAGGGTCCCAGATTCGATTCCCACAAAGGACACATGCCCGGGTTGCGGACTTGATCCCCAGTGGGGGGCATGCAGGAGGCAGCCGATCAATGATTCTCTCTTTCTCTCTGAAATCAATAAAAATATATTAAACAAAAAACTGCAGAATCATACTGTTTTCCCTTCAGATCGCATAAATCTTTTGCCTTTTAAAAAAAATCCTCGCCTAAGGATATGTTTTTTTATTGATTTTTTTAATCAATCCTCACCAGAGGATATTTTTCCTCACTGATTTTTAGAGAGAGTGAAAGGGAAGAGAAGAGACAAAGAGAGAGAAACAGCGATGTGAGAGACACACATCCATTGGTTGCCATCAGGGCTGGGAATCAAAGCCCCCACCTTTTGGTGTACGGGACAAGGCCCCCAACAGCTAATCCATCCAGCCAGAGCTAAATCTTTGGCCTTTTACTAAAGATTTCCATGGAGAGGAACAAAAAACTGCAGAATCTTTGTAAAGTGAAATTGATTACAAGTTTTAAGAGGAAAAAAAGCCTATTAACATTTTTCATGGTCAACAAAAACGGTACCTCTCCTGCTGGTACTCAGTCCTACAGTAGGTGCACTTCACAACAGGGTGTGCAATCCGACATTCCTGAAACGAAATGAGGACGTAATTTTAATAGGCGGTCAGAAATGGAAACAGCCTTCAGCACCCCGCACAGCCACTGTGCTCAGTGAGTCACTGAAACACGCCGGGCCTCCTTTTTCCCTCTGTAATACCTTCATCACTGTCCTGCGGTGATATGGGAGATAAGTCGGACTTTATACGGAACTAGACTGTAGTCATAAATTGTATGAATAAGTCTCAGGCTGGAGTCAGAAGCCCTGGACTCTAGCCTAGTGCTGCCACTACCCCTGTGTGATTTTTGAGCAGGTCCACTTGTGAAGTGCAAGTGCTGCGTTAAATTCATCATTGCTTACGTATATAAAACGACTGTCTAATGTAATTTTGAAAGCCAGCTTGGCGACTTTTAACTGTGGCCTCACAGCTCTTCTCTCCCCTTACATAGGCAAAGCAGGATGAAGCAACTTCAACGAAAAAAAGGGAACTTAAACCTTCAGGGGTAAAAACTGACCCACAGCTGGTTAGGATGAGGACCGAGGTCAGCAACTGGATGTTGAGAAAATCACCCTTCTGCTTCGTGCGCTTGACCGACTGTGGGCGGGCCTTTTCTAAAATCCTCCCCACCTCGGACTCTGAGACTAGCTGACAAGTGTCCGGGAGGCGCCCGAGTTCGAGTCACTCTTCTCAGGCAGCACCGAGCTCTGGAGTTGGGTCCCGGGCGGGGCAACCAGGCGGCAGACCACGGCGGGGGACCCGCCAGCCCAAGAAGGGTCTCCGGCGCGGCTGGCTGGGGCCAAGCAGGGGACCCGCTGTCCACTCCCCCGCCCTCCCCGGGTCCGAGAACACCCCGCGGTTGCTAAGCAGCCGGACACGCCGCCAAGGGGGCCTGGGCCGGGGCTGGGACTCCCCCACTCGCCCCGCCAGCCCCCAGCGGGAAGGGTGCGGCTCCTTAGCTAGGCGAGCCCGCCACGCCCTGAGCGGGGGGCCCCGCCGGGCGTCCCTGCAGAACAGGGAGCTCCGGCCCGCGCCTCCAGCGTCCCAGTCCCAGGCCGCCGCCCCGGCCCGCGCACCTTGCACAGCTGCTGCCCCTGAGACAGCGCCTCGAAGGGAAAGCGCTGGTGGCACTTGGTGCAGGCGTAGAGCGCCGCCATGTCCGGCCCGGGACGTGCTCGAAGCCCCGCCGGCTCAGTCCGCCGCTTTATCTGACAGTCTGAGGCACAACCCGGCAGAGGCAACGGAGGCGGCGGCGGCGGCAACGGCGGCAGGCTGCGGGCTGCGGCAGGCGGGCGGGCGGGTGCGGCCGGACCTGGGCGGGCGCGGCGACGCTGGACGCCTGTTCACTGGTCATCCCGACATCCATCAAGCACGAAGGGGCGGGACACGGAGCTCCCGACGACTCTGATTGGGTCTGGACTGGCGTACGCCACTTATGACGCGCGCGGCCTTGATTATGTAAAAGCACAGTCACGCGGGGACGCGGCTGGGAGGGGCCGTCCGCCGCCTCGACCTCGGAAGCGCCCAGGCTCCGCCCCCTTCACTCTTTGTTCCCGCCCTCGCTCCTCCTCTCCGGGGCCGGGGCCGCGGCCGCGGCCGCCTCCGCGCCTCTCGCGATACCTCCGCGAAGTTGTGCAGTTTCGTTTCCCGTGGAACTGCTCTGCGGGAGGCCCAGGGGCACTGCCGGGCCGAACGCGGCACGTTGTTGCAGTAGAACTTCCGCACCACCGAGCTGGAAAAAGGCGGGGCTTGTGTGAGAACCCCTCCATCATCTGGGCAGGAGGGGTCCGTAGCACTGTCACTCGAGGGATAAAGGGAAACCATGAGAGGCAACTTAGAGGGGTGCTCTCTATCTGGGACCCCTAAAATGGGGAGAACTCTAGGGTCATTGACCTCCAGGGAGAGGGCACCCCTATGTGGAGGAAGAGGGATGCTGGGGTGATGACAGCCCCTTCGGGAGGGGGAACACATACAAGGCGAGGCCTTCCTGAGCGTCCTCTTGCCCCGGAGGACCCCTCAGAGTGGGTGCAGCCGGCCTGCGGCCTGCTTCCTGGTTTGTGTTCTCCAGCTGCACCCCAGCTTCTCTCAGCACCTGGGGCTTCTTGGCTGGGCCTGGCGGCCTGCGGAAGGCAGGTCACGCCCTCCTGGCTACTCTGCTGCTCTGCAGCGCCCAGCTTGGCCCTTTTAGGGGCTGCCCCGGGAATTATCCAACTATTGTTCTTGAGGCTTTTGCAAAGCTTGTAAGGCTGACCTTTCCATGTCCCCGCCCTAGAGTTGCTTTTGGGCTTACATTACTTTTTGCTTTGCTAGTGGCCTGTGCAGTACTAGTTTACCTCAACTCATTTCTTTATTTTTTTTTAAGTATATTTTTATTGATTTTAGAGAAGAAGGGAGAGAGAGAGAGAAACATCAATGATGAGAGAGAATCATTGATTGGCTGTCTCCTGCACATCCCCTACTGGGGAAGGAGCCTGCAACACAGGCATGTGCCCTTGACTGGAATCAAACCTGGGACCCTTCAGGCCGAAGGCCAACACTCTATCCACTGAGCCAAACCAGCCAGGGCCAACTCAATTTCTTACAATTGAGTGTGCACTTAACGACTTCTAGATTCCTGCCCCAACAAAATTCACTCTCTTTAAAACCCAAGTCCAGCCCCCTTCTTGTGAGTTTGCCCAAAGATGTGTATTAATCAACGGTTTATGCTCTGGAGTCAGAAAATTAAGGTTCAAAACCACTACTTCACATTTACTAGCTATGTGACTCTGGACCTATCACTAAACTCAGAGCCTCACTTTCCACAATTGTACAATTGGGTCTATGAGGATCAAAAATAGTATATGGAGGGTGATGGGTAAACTGCTTAATGGCTAAGGGGTTCTACTTTGGAGTGATGGAAATGTTTTGGAACTAGATAGAGGTGGTAGTTGTACAACATTGTGGATGTACTAGGTGCCACTGAATTGTTTACTTCAAAATGGTTAACTTTATGTTATTTGAATTTCAGTTCAAATTATTGGAAAAGAAAAAGGTTATAGGTTCAGGAGCCAGACCACCTAGCTTTGAATCCTAGCTCTATCACTTAGAACAGTGGTTCTCAACCTTGGCTGCACATTAGAATCACCTGGGAATCTTTTTAAAATCCTGATTTCTGGGCCTCATCCTCTGGAAATTCTGTTTCGTTACTAATGTTGTGGCCCCAACCCATAACAAAGAAACAATTTCCAGAGGATGAGGCCCAGAAATCAGGATTTTAAAAAGAGTCCCAGGTGATTCTAATGTGCAGCCCAAGTTGAGAACCACTGACTTAGAAGCTCTATAACTGTGAACACGTTAAAAACAAACAAGAAATAGTACATGGAACTTGGTATTTAGATAAATGTTCATTAATACAAGAAGAAACTTTCTTTTAGGGAGATGCTGGTGCCCTGGATCATGTAAACACAGCCTTCTTTCTAATTACATACATACCCTACACAGGGGTATCGGCCTCTCTCTGTTCCAGTTCTGATCTCCAGTGCATTACTTACTTGTTTTTCATAAATCAGGTTATGGCATCATGGAATAGAAGGACCATATCTGGAACATCAACCGCTATATCCTCTCACAAGTTCTGCCCCTCCACCATCTATAGGCTCTGAGTGTTGATGATGAATTAATTTGCTAATTAATCCATTCTTTCAACAAAACTATATTGAGTATTTACTTTGTGCTAGAGGTGGGCAAACTTTTTGACTCGAGGGCCACAATGGGTTCTTAAACTGGACCGGAGGGCCGGAACAAAAGCATGGATGGAGTGTTTGTGTGAACTAATATAAATTCAAAGTAAACATCATTACATAAAAGGGTACGGTCTTTTTTTTTTTTTTAGTTTTATTCATTTCAAACGGGCCGGATGCCCACGGCTGTGCTAGACTCAACCTTAGGCACTAGGGTTTTGGAACAGATGTGAAACAGATGTGATCCTTGCCCTTGTGAAGCCAACAGCCTAGTATCAAAGACAGCCAAATAGTAAGGACTATGAATGAAAAGACATGCCACAGGGACAGAGGACAATGTTGGAATGGGGTAGGGGAAATCACTTAGGTAGAGAAGGTCAGGGAAAATTTTTCTGAGGAGGTACCCAAACCTGAAGGTCCAGAAGGACTTAGCCAAGAATGTTCTAAATAGAGGGAAAGGTAAATACCTTGAGTTATAACAGAGCTTGGCATGTTCAAGAAAAGGAGGAGAGGCCAGTATAGCTAGGGGCCAGAGGATGAGTGGAGAGGCTGGCAGGGGCCAGATGTACGGAGCCTGTAGAACCTGATATGGATGTAGATTTTTTTCCTCCCAAAGTACAATGTATGAAGTATAATGGGAAAGAAGCCAACGTTTTAAAGCAGATAAGTGACAGATTTGTAGTTTTAAAAGATTTGTCTGGGGGACTCTTTCCCCCTCTCCACGTGGGAGTCTGTATTTGTTCTTCAATAAATTTCCACCTTTGCTATATAAAAAAAAGATTTGTCTGGCTTCTATGAGGAGAATAGACTATAGTGGGCTGGCATAAATGCACAGACCACTGAGGAAGCTACTGCAGCTGTCCAGGTGAGATGATTAAAAGGTTGCAGTGGAGAGAGGTGAACAGATTCAAGATATGTAGGGAGTGGCTCTAGAGTTAAGCTTCGGATTGACCTGTGGCAGAGCCTCAAACAAGTCCCAGCTTGGAGGGCAGAGCCCTCTTAGCATAATTAAGCTTGATCTTATGGCTGCCTCCTAGTTCCTTCCGGGGTAGCTAATGGGCTGTGGGAGGTGCAGCAAGTGCTGCCAAAACAAGTGAAACTCACAAGAACATTGTAACTATGTTGACCACTACCTTGTTTTTCTCTGACTATAAAATAAAGCCTTGGTTATCTCTCTCCCAATTTTTTGGGGGGGGGGGGAGGCAACCAAAATTTTTGGTGAAAAAAAAAAAAAAAGCATGGGGAAGGTCCAGGATAGGGCGGGGGGTTGGGTGGAGGGGGGCAAATGGGGTAAAATAAAAATAAAAATAAAATAAAATAAAGCCTTGGTTTGCCAGCTGGATCCTTCTCTGTGGCCTCATCCAGGCACAGGAGGTCCACCGAGCCCCAGCTATATTCTCTTTGTCTGTCTTTTCTTTAATCCTTCACCACCCTCCTCAGGCTCACTGAACCCTTGGCTGTGCTGGCACGGCACAAAGATATATTTTAGAGATGGATCCAAGAGGACTTAGGGATGGATTAGGTTTAGGAAGTGATATGGTCAATGTGCCCACCTATTTGGATGGTGGTATTTCCAGCAAAAGGAAAGACTAGAAGGACAGGTTTCATAGACAAAACCAAGAACTTATTTATTTTTGTTAATCCTCACTCTATTTTTTTTTCCCATTGATTTTTAGAGAGAGCAAAAAGGAAGGAGGGGAGAGTGAGAGAGAGATCAATATGAGAAGGACACATCGATTAGTTGCCTCCCCCATGTGCCCTAACTGACCTGGTGAACTTGAAACCCACTTATGTGCCCTTGACTGGGAATTGAACCCGCAACCCTTTGGTGTGTGGCCAAGGCACCAAGATATTTTTGTTGTTTTTTTTTTTTTAATATGTTTTTATTGATTTTTAGAGAGGAAGGGAGAGAGAGAGAGAGAAACATCAAAGAGAGAGAAACGTCATGGGTCAGTTGCCTCCTGTACGCCCCCTACTGTGGATCAAGCCCACAACCCAGGCATGTGTCCTGATCGGGAATAGAACCAACAACCACAGCGGCTGGGCACCAAGAGTTTATTTTTGACATATTAAGTTCTAGATGCTTATGGATATCTAGGAAGAGACATTATGTGGACAGCAGGGCTCTAGTTTGTTTATGCTTAGAAAAGCGGTCTAAGATGAAGATAGAGTTTTGGGGAAATTATCAGTATTTATGTGGTGTTTAATGCCTGGGACTGGATGACATTACCTTAGAAGTCCATAGAAGAAGGAGAGCAGTGCCCCTTCCTGATTCAAGGGAAAGTTCATCCAGCAGTTGGATGTCTCCTTCTCTGGAGATGCCTGCAGAGGAGCTATGAGCAAGAGAGTGCAGAGAGGGAAGAGTGTTTTCCTAGAGGCCAAGAGAAGAGCAGGAGACATTAGTCAACAGTGTCATTAGCTATTGGTTGGGAGACTAAAGTGAGGGAAGTGACTGATGTTTCCTGAACTGAGTAGAACACACACCTGTGTTTGCTGAATATTTGCCCTGTCAAAACATGTCCCTTCTTCTCTTATGTAGTCTTCCCACATCTCTCTGGCAATAGCAGTTGGGTATGCCCCTGAGGGAGCCATAGAAGAGAATATTTCCAGCAGTATTATTATTTTTTAAATATTTTTATTGATTTCAGAAGGGAGAGAGAAAAGCATCAATGATGAGAGAGAATCATTGATTGGCTGCTCCCTGCATGCTCCCTTACTGGGCATGTGCCCTGACCGGGAATCGAACCCTCACCACTAGGTCCATGCTCAACCACTGAGCCATGTCGGGCAGGCCAGCAGTATTATTCACAGTTGCAAAAGAAAAGGAGCAAAGGGAAATAACTATTAACAGAATAATGGATGACTAGCCCTAGCTGGTTTAGCTCAGTGGGGTCCAGCCAGTTTGGCTGAAGGATCCAGGTTTGATTCTGGGCAAGGGCACGTACCTTGGTTGCAGGTTCCCTGGCCCTGGTCGGGGTACATGCAGGAGGCAACCAATTGATGTGTTTCTCTCACATCGATGTTTCTCTGTCTCTTCCTTTCCCTTCCACTCTCTCTAAAAACCAGTGGAAAAATATCCTTGGGTGAGGATTCACAAACTAACAAAAAAGGATGAATAAACTGTGCTGTGCTCAGGGTATCATGGAAATCCAGAGAGGGGACACAGCTCAATTGGGTCAGCTTTCCCAAAATGTCATCGCATGCCTCCTGTTCAGAAAATCTTCATGTTACAGAGGATGGTGTAAGTCCAGGGTGGGAGAGGGGGAGTTGATAAAAATTATCTCTGAATTACTGGTCCACAAACTCAAAAATAAAACTTTAAATACTTGAATTTAACTTCTTTTAAAAAATAATTCCACAGCCTTTTTGAGGTATATTTGACACATAACCGAATTGAATTTCTATGACTATGTCTAGTCTTTGGGGAGGGGTCATGGAATATCTAGTCTTTGTCCATCGTGACATCCTCTTTCCCATCTGGTGTCAAGCCATCTGTCCATGTGGTTTGCTGTGTCCTTCTCATCTAGATCACAAGGCCTCCTCATATCTTCCATCAATCTGTGCTCTGCTCAAGGCCATTGGAGAAAATGTGCCACTGCTCCCTGTGCCACCCTCAACACAAGGAGTTCCTGTCTGCTGCTCCTGGACTATGTTGGGCATGGAGATCACCATGAGGTTTGCCACCTAGGGAAAGGCTATGCTGCTGTAGCAAAGAGAACGAACAATTATCCCGTGGCTTTAACAAGACAGAAGTTTATTTTTCTCTTATATAATCACAATGGACTGAATGTTTACATGTCCTCCAAAATTTATATGTTGAAACTTAATCCTCAATGTGATGGTATACACTCCAAACGGGATGGAACCTGCAACCTAGGTATGTGCCCTGGCCAGAATCGAACCCGCAACCTTCCGGTGTACACTGGCCAGGGCCACAAATGCTTTCTTCTTAATGTCCATGAGAAGGGACAATGAAAGGCAGTTTGCTTTTACTTCACAATGTCACGATTATAGCACCTGCATTCTCTCCCCTCCGTACTTTGTTAACTTTCCAGCTCTCTTACAATGTAGCCTTCAGGGACCTTGATTGTTGCTGTGATTTTCCACGGAACAACATGCTTAATGACATCATACTCTTGTATATGAATAGGAAGTGTAAAAGCACCATGTTTGCCAGGGAGTAGAAGATAAAGGACATGAGGATTCCTGGTCCTGCCACATTGGGAACCTTTTTAGGAGTTCAGTGGTTTGGAACACAGCAGGACAAGTTATCTCTCTTCAAACATCTCACCACTTAAAAAGAGGCACAGTGTTTGGTGGGCCTCTTTGGATTTTGGAGGCAGAATATACACTCTCAGAACGACTTCTCCAATCCTCTATTGGGGGACCTCGAAGGCTGCCAATTGTGAGTAGTGCCCAGAGCCAGAAAGGGCTGTACAGCACGTTCAAACCATAAAACAGGCTATGCTGACACTTTGGATGATATTATCCTGCAGATACAAGGTTTCTGGAGGAATCCACTTGGATAAACATTCTGTAGGGAGCCTCTGAAAGCTCTGAAGGGTTGCAGTGAGGACCCCTAGAATTCTGAAGTAAGGCCATACTCACCATGGTCCATTTGAACAAAAAGGTCCCGATGTGTCACTGGGCCCAGAAGTGACTGAGCATCTGACCACTGGATGCCAGGTGACTATATGTCTTAAGCTAGATGTTATCAGGCAGGCACAGCAGCAATCCAATATGATGGAAGTGGTATATTCAGGGCTGGGCTCAAAGAGTCCAGAGGCATGAGTAAGTCAAATGAACAGGCAGCTCAGACTCCTGTGGCACCTAGATTTAAATCTGTTGATCTGACCCCTCTCCTGTAACCCATACCTATGGCCTCATGGAGGGTTCCCTGCAAACAACGGATAAAGAAGGAAAGGAGTTGAACCTATGTCACAGATAGGTCAGTGAGATATTTTGGCACCATCTGGAAATGGACCACTCTCTTATGGCCCCAGTCGGAGGTAGCCCTGAAGGACAGTGCTAAATCCTACCAGGGGGCAGAATACCCTTTGTATAGTGGAAGATATGGACTGAGATTCAGATACACATTAATTCCTCATAAGTGGCAACTTGGTTAGTTGGTCAAGGGCATGGAAAGAGCAAGATTGGAATTTGCAGACAAGGAGGTCTGGGTAAGGGGCACGTGAATGGAGCTATAGGAGTGGGCACAAAGCATGCAGATCTTTGTGTTAACATTTATGCTCACCAAAGAGCATCCACTGCAGGAGGAACCTCTCAGCCAGATGGTCAGATGTTCCATCCTGTGGATGTCAGCCAGCCTTTAAACTTAGCCACTCTATCGTTTTGCAAAAGACCCATAAAACAGTGGCTATGAAACGAAACAAAGAACTTATATGCACATATGCATAGCCCATGGACAAACAATAGTACCATAGTGCAGAGAAGGCCTGGGGTAGGGGTTGGAGGAGTGTGTGTGTGGGGGGGGGGGGGGGGGGGGGAGGTGGAGGAGAGAAGGGGTCATTTGTAATACTTTGAACCATAAAGTTTAAAAAAAAATGGAACTGCTTTATGACCCAGAGATTCGACTTCTGGGAATATATCTGAAGAAACCCGAATCACCAATCAGAAAGAATGTATGTCCCCTTATGTTCACTGCAGCATTATTTACAATAGCCAAGATTTGGAAGCAGCCCAAATGCCCATCAGTAGATGAGAGATAAAAAACAAACAAACTGTGGTACACTTTTTGGAATACTACCTGGCCGTAAAAAAAGAAGGGAACCTTACCCTTTGCAACAGCATGGATCGACCTGGAGAGTATTATGCGAAGTGAAATAAGCCAGTCAGAGAAAGACAAATACAATATGATTTCACTTACATGTGGAATCTAATGAACAAAATAAATTAACAAAACAGAAACAGACTCCTAGATACAGATAACAGACGGACAGCTGTCAGAGGGGAGCTGACTTGGGGGGCTGAGTGAAAAAGGTGCAGGAATGGCAGTTCCCTAGCCGACTGGCTCTGTGAAGGGGGCATGTCACCAGGCCACCACCTCGGGGTTCCTGTGGGGTTTAAATGAGATGGAGACAGCCCTAGCCAGTTTGGTTCAGTGGTTGGAGCATTGGCCTGGGGACTGAAAGGTCCCAGGTTCGATTCCGGTCAAGGGCATGTACCTTGGTTGCAGGCACATCCCAGTAGGAGGTGTGCAGGAGGCAGCTAATCGATGTTTCTCTCTCATCGATGTTTCTAAATCTCTATCCCTCTCATTTTCTCTCTGTAAAAAATCAATAAAATATATTTTTAAAAACTTTTTAAAAAAAGGTGCAGGGATAAAGCAAAACAAAAGTCATGCACACAGACAACAGTATGGTGATGACCAGAGGGAAAGTGGGGCAGGGAGAGGTAAGAGGGTAAAGGTGGGATGAATGACTTGAGGTCGTGAACACAAAATACAAAGATGGTGTATTATAGAATTATACACCTGAAACCAAATAGTTTAATTAACCAATGTCATCCCAATAAATTCTATTTTTTAAAAAAGAGTGGCTACGGTGGCAAGGATCCAACAAGTTGGGCTCTCTCTCGCCAAGGCTGATCTAGTAATTGCCAACAAATAGCTAACCAGCTGGCAGCAGGCAGCAGTTTAGCAACATTGGTCAGGGAGAGCAGCCAGCCACCTCATGACAGGTTATTTATTTACTTATTTATTTTTAAAATATATTTTTATTAATTTCAGAGAGGAAGGGAGAGAGAGAGAGAAAGAAATATCAGTGAGGAGAGAGCAACATTGATCAGCTGCCTCCTGTAGACCTCCTACTGGGGATTGAGCCCACTACCCTGGCATGTGCCCCGACCAGGAATTGAACCATGACCTTCTGGGCTCATGACAGGTCATTTGTATCAGCTCTCTTCCACATTGGAGAAGGCAATGATTCATCCACATTAGAACTTACATTTCTAACCCATAGTGCTCCTGCAAGTATCACCATGCAAAGGCTTAAAGAACATTCAATCCATTACCCAAGGCCAGAGCACCCATTTTATGGCAGAGGAGATTAAAGATCGTGGAAATGAAGTCATTCCATACAAGTGGTTCTCAACCTTCCTAATGCCGCAACCCTTTCATACAGTTCCTCATGTTGTGGTGACCCCCAACCATAAAATTATTTTCGTTGCTACTTCATAACTGTAATTTTGCTACTGTTATGAATCGTCATGTAAATATCTGATATGCAGGATGTATTTTCATTGTTACAAATTGAAAATAATTAAAGCATAGTGATTAATCACAAAAACAATATGTAATTATATATATGTTTTCCGATGGTCTTAGGCCACCCCTGTGAAAGGGTCTTTCGACCCCCAAAGGGGTCGAGACCCACAGGTTGAGAACCACTGTTCTATACCATTGTTCTCTCAAGCTGGCTGCTGCTAGGTATACGGTAAGACCAGGGAAGCCCACATTTTTAACCTTTCCAGATTATTCAGCATTCCAGATTAGCCAGCTTGAGAGAATAATGGTATAGAATGACTTCATTTCCACAAGCTTTAATCTCCTCTGCAAAATGAGGATTATAAACAGTATATTGTAGAGGAGAGAACACATATGAGGGTAGATGAGAAAACCAAGGCTCACAGAGACTGATGACTTGCTGAAGACCACACAGCTAATAAACGGCAGAATCAGGACTGGAACTTTCCCACAAGATGGAAACTGACTATCTGAAGAGGTGCTTTGGAAAGTGCCTTGCCCAGGCACTTGGTAGAGGTGGCAAAGGTTCAGCCCAGTGACCCCACTGGCTTATCATTACAGGAAAATCACTTAAGCAAAAGAAGAACCACTGATATCTGTAGCTAGTTCCACAAAGAAGACCATGGCCATGTAGAAGAACACAAAACCCCTTGAAAAGGAGGCCTTGAAGAAGAAATGCCTGCCAGGAATGCCTCAACAGAGTCCTTCTTCTGACTCATCTGGCCAGACTGAAGGGAATGTCAAAACTCCACAAGAAATAAATTACTTTCAGCATTAAAGTGCTCCTGAAATGCATCCTGGCTCCAAATCTCCTCCTTAGGTTATCAGAAGGTGAATGATTCTCACGATGGCCACCTCGAAGAGCTCGCAACTAAAGATGACAACTATGTGGATTAAACCACGACTTGAGGGCTGTGGAAGGAGATGTCTGCAGGGACTCTGCAGCCCAAGTCCTGTCTGGTAGCCATGAAAAATCCTTAATCGTGTGAAAATCTGAACTAGTTATAGGATAAAATAAACTCACAATTAGGATTTAAAATAATGTTTAAAAAACAATATATGTACTTCACCAAACTATTGTGGGATTGGAAAGATCCTGTACATAGAGCACTCCGCACAGGTCCTGGCATGCAGCCGGCACTCAATAAATGGTAGGCATTATTATGAACTAGAGGCCCCATGCACGAAATTGGTGCAAGAGTAGGCCTTCCTTCCCCCTGCCGGCACTGGCTTCCCTCTTGCACCCAGGACCCGGGCTTCTGGAAGGTTGTCCAGAAGGACATCCGGTCTAATTAGCATATTATGCTTTTATTATTATAGACTGAATTGAATAGTGAAGGGCCTCTGGGCCCCAAGAGGAACTAGTGGTTGGGCTTCACTAAGCACTGTAGCATGACCTGCTTTGAATACTCTTAGCTGTTCAAAGCCTCCAGCTAGAATCACATTCTGTTGCCAGCAGAGAGGGTGTTACTGGCAGGAGACGGAGGAGAAAAGGAAACTCTGCAGAGTGCAGGAAATGGAAACTCTGACAGGGATTGGCTATCAGGAAAGGGGGGGTGTAATTGGAATGTGATGATAAAAGCCAGCCTGCAGCCTGGGAGAGCTGCTGCTACCCCTCACTGCCGCTCCCATCTGCAGGCTCTGGGCAGGAAGATTGCTTCTCTTCTCTCCTCCAAGGTAAACCCAGAAACTAAGAGGCATGGGTGTCAAGCGGTCACCTTTTGCGAGGCTGCCCAGGAAGCCAGGGTGCCCATTCCTCAGGGAGGCTGAGTCCCTTTTACTGCCCTGGGCTAAGACTGGTCTGAGGGGATGGTTGGGGCGTTGAGGTACAAAACTCCAAGAGGCATGAAACTGACCTTAACAGATGCCCTTTCAGCAATCTGTGGCCTTAACTCTGTCATTTCGCCTTTTTGAGCTTTAGTTCCTCAGCTGCAAAAGGATAATCAAGCCACCTTGCCTGGATGATTCCAGAAACCCCTTTGTTGTAGGATCTAATGTGACAGTGAGTTTATCTTGGATGATGAGTAATCTGGAATGGTTAAAAATGTGGGCTTGGACATCAGTAATTTTGGGATTCTGCCACTCCCTGCTGGGCAGGCATGGGAATATTAAATTCTCTGAGTTTCAGTTTCCTTATCTACAACACGTGGTTGAGAACAACAGTATCTGCTTCATGTGGTTGTTATGGGTATAAATGACCTTGTGCCATAAAGTGCTGAAGTAAGCGCTCAATGGGGGGGGAGTTATTTGTTTGTTTATTTGTTTAAATATGTTTTTTATTGATTTCAGAGAGAGGAGGGGAGAGGGAGAGAGAGAGAGAAACATCAGTGATGAGAGAGAATCATTGATAGGCTGCCTCCTGCCTCCCCTGGGGATCGAGCCTGAAACCCGACCATTTGCCTTGACCAGGAATCCAATCATGACCTCCTGGTTCATGAGTTGATGCTCAACCACTGAACCACACCAGCTGGGCGATGTTTACTTGCTTTTGATTCAAGAAAATTGCATTGAACTGACAAGTGCATTACAGGTGAATTTGGGGGCATGTATATTTTCCTATTTTGTGGAATAATGAACATAGGTTTTGAATTCCAACAGTCATGAGTGTGTGTCTAGATTGCATAGTTTACGGTGTGGCCTTGGGCAACCTCCTTATCCCTCTGTGCTTTCTTTCTGAAAAATGAAGCTGGTGTGAGAACAATGTTTGGTGCCTATAACTATTCAATGCATTGGAAGAATAAATTGATCCACAACCATTTTTTTCAGAAAATTCTGTGTGACAGATAATGTTGTAAGTGCTAGGGAATAGTAATGAATAGTTTCAAAACTCACAGCCACCCTCTAAAATAGGCTCTATTAATAACCCATCTTAGGGTTAAGTAAATCGAGACCCAGAAAAGGTGCTAGTGTCCTGCCCGAGGTCAGGCAGGCAGTGAGGACAAAGTCAAGAACAGAAACCACAGCAAGGGTACTAGCTGACATCATTGAGCATGCGCCACGTGCCAGGCACCTTACCAGAAGAGGATTCCCTCACTGATTCTCAGGACCACCGGGTGAGGCAGGAACATCACTGCTCCTGTTGCCACGAAGAAACGGAAATCCCGCAGCTCCTGAGAGGGGTCCTGGGCTCAGTCCAGAGCACTTCGCTGCTTTGTATGGACTCTTCCTCCAATCGGAAAGGAAGACAGCCTGGAGGGTTTGTCTCAAAATGGCTCTTGATCATCTCTTTCCTCTCCCCATCCCCAGGTTCAGCGACAAAGCCGCCACCATGCGGCAGAAGGTGGTATCGCTCTTGTTGTGCTACCTGCTCCTCTACGCCTGCGGGCCGGTGGAGGCAGGTAAGGATCCTGGGGCAGGGCAAGATCTCGGGAGAAAGAAGCCGGAAGTTTCAGGATCCTTGGTTTAGAGCGGTGGTTCTCAACCTTCCTAATGCCGCGACCCTTTCATACAGTTCCTCATGTTGTGGTGACCCCCAACCATAAAATTATTTTCGTTGCTACTTCATAACTGTAATTTTGCTACTGTTATGAATCGTAATGTAAATACCTGATATGCAGGATGTATTTTCTTTTTTTAAATATATTTTATTGATTTTTCACAGAGAGGAAGGGAGAGAGATAGAGAGCCAGAAACATCGATGAGAGAGAAACATCGATCAGCTGCCTCCTGCACATCTCCCACTGGGGATGTGCCCGCAACCCAGGTACGTGCCCTTGACCGGGATCGAACCTGGGACCCTTCAGTCCGCAGGGCGACGCTCCATCCACTGAGCCAAACCGGTTTTGGCTGCAGGATGTATTTTCATTGTTACAAACTGAACATAATTAAAGCATAGTGATCAATCACAAAAACAATATGTAATTATATATGTGTTTTCCGATGGTCTTAGGCGACCTCTGTGAAAGGGTCTTTCGACCCCCAAAGGGGTCGCGACCCACAGGTTGAGAACCTCTGGTTTAGAGTCAGGCGTGCCTCTGAATGAGAGAAGCTATTACAGTGGACAGCGCAGGCTTGTCGTGGCCAGAGCCCCAGATTCAAATCCCTAATCGGTCCATTCCTCCATTCTAACATTTATTCAATGCCAGTTATGCGCCAGGCACGAGGCCTTAGGAAAGGTCTCTTCCCTTTAGTGAGGCTCTCCGAATAGGAGGATGGTGGTCCCCAGCTCTGTGGGTGTTCCTGGGCAACGGGCACAGAGTAGGGGACTCTGCTCCCCACTGCACTCCACTTTGTCCGCTCTCCCCACAGGCAAAAGGAAAGGCTCGGAGGACAGCGACTCCGGAATCTGGGACGCGCTGCCCTACATGGCTATCGGAGCAGGTGGGTCTGGAAGGTGGGAGCTTGACAAGGTGGGGCGACCCCAGCCCCGGGCGCTCCCTCATTGTCTCCTCTTCCTCCAGGGGCCCTGGCCTTCGGGCTGCCTGCTCTGGGCTTCACGGGCACCGGTATCGCTGCCCACTCGGTGGCCTCCTGGCTGATGAGCTGGTCGGCCATAGCGAACGGGGGCGGCGTGCCCGCCGGAGGGCTGGTGGCCACGCTGCAGAGTTTGGGTGAGTTGGGGGCCAGGCCCTGGAGCAGACACCAGGGCCACAGGTCGTCTCTCTATTTACTATTCTGAGTCCTTTCCACAGGCCAGCTCAGCTCTCTGAAGTGCGTGTTCTTATAAGCCCTATCGTACAGTGGGTGGATTGAGGCACCGACTGATTCACATTTACTCCCAGCTGGCTTGCCCTGGAGCCAGGATTCAAACCCAGACAGGCTGATTGCTGGCTTTCACAGCAAGCCTCAGTTTTCCTCATCTACTAACCAGGACAATCTTCCTCAATTTAACATTTTATGAATCTGCTCATTCTCAAACACCCAGAGTGGAACAACTCACTTCAATCTCATACCAGTTCTGGTCTTGTCTTGAGTTTCTTGAACACCATGAAGGGGATTGATACAGAGCTCAGAATGATCCTTCTAAAAATTTGGCATTCATGTCTATCTCTGTGAATCTTTCTTTTCCCCCTCCCTCTCTCCTTCACCTCTTTCTTTCTTTCTTTCTTTCTTTCTTTCTTTCTTTCTTTCTTTCTTTCTCTCTCTCTCTCTCTCTCTCTCTCTCTCTCTCTCTCTCTCTCTCTCTCTCTTTCTTTCTCCCTCTCTCTCTCTCTCTCTCTCTCTTCAAAATCCTAGAGAAAAAAACACTCCTGACAAACTCTGCCTTTCTGAGCCCTCCATCTTCTCTCAGTTCTGGATGACAAAGCCCAACGGACCAGCCCAGAAGAACAGAGCCCTTCTCAGGGCGGCAGCGGGGAACACAGGCCAGGCCACACCCCAGCAGTGGGAAGTAAGGGGTTTGGGCAGGACTAGCAACAGTCCAGTGTTATGCGATGGTTGTCCTCTCTTACTCGTGAGCCCTCCAGCACCCACAGAGAGGTCTCCACAAAGGTGGCTGCTATTAGCATTATTAATAACACGGAAGACATGAGAATGAGTTGTTATTTTGACTTTTTTTCATCTCTGAAACACAGCTCTGATTTGAGGTGGTGAGTTGGGAGGAGGGGGAAATAATACTCACTTTGCAGAAGTCCCCTTCCCTCTCAGGGCCACTGTTTCTCCATCTGAAAATTAAGAGGTTGGACTTGACCATTGGTTTCCAGACTTTCGGATTCCCAGGCCTGATGCCTGGGCTGCTCGTGACCTGGCTATACTTGCTTTACAGGGGCTACTGGTGGTGGCAGTGCCCTCATGGCCAACGTTGGTGCCGCTATAGGCTATACTGTCCACAAGCAGATAGACAACAAGGGGGCAGAGGAGGAGGAGGAGGAGTGAGCAGCTTCCTGGACACCCATCCCCCGCCCTGCTTCTTCCAGGTGAAGTCCAGAGCTCTCTCTGTAACACTCCCACCGACCAGGTGAAAATGAGAATAAACTTCTCTCAGAAAACACTTTGTCTTGTGAGTCATTCTTCCTAGGAGAAGCCCAACAAGATCTGGGTCTGGTCTGCCTCATCCACACACCCCACCCTCCCTTCTCCCTAAAGCCAACCACAGCTCCTGAAACACCCGCAGCTGATTTTGTCCCTGGACCTCGGCATGTGCTGTCCTTTCTGCCTAGAATGTCCTGAAGCTCATAACCCAGCTCAGACATCCCCACCCTGAGACTCCTTCCCAGCAGAGCTGCCTGCTGCCCCTGTCACACTGTGAATGCTCAGGCTGGAGGTCGCAGTGGGCCAGGGAGGCAGAGCTCAGTTTAGTCTCAGTGAGAGAAGCTTCCAGCTACTTCTCTGATTTGGCAGAAACGTAGAAACCAGATCTCCGTTCTCAGAAGTCTACCTCTGGTGGAGAACAGAGGGCCAGACTTTTGCTTTGCAGAAAGTGTGTTAGCAGCAGCTTTTGGAGGGCTCAGCAAGGCCGCCCTTCCCTCAGGGAGTCTGGGATAGGGTGGGCAGTTTGCATCTGGAACATATGCCTCTGAGTGGGAGGGGAAGGCCAACCCAAGCCCGTGGGGAGATTTGAAGTCTGGGGGCAGAGTGCAAGGACCTAGGCGGGGGAGGGCCCAGAGACCTTAGAAATCAAATGTCAGTCAGGGTAGGGCTGGTTCTCTCACTAATGGAAAAAGAGAATAACGCTGTGGTCCTGGTCTATGAGTGGGCACCAGCCTCAATGCCAGCCCACCCTCCAGGGAGACCTGCACCCCCGGGAAGTAGCCACATGGGAGTCACAATACCCGGTGATGCACAAAAGGGCCAAGCCAGCTGTCCTCATTTCTAATCCAGAAGTTCTTCCATTACGAATGTGTATGGACGGGTGGGGAAGAGGACCATCCTGCTTCCTCTTGTCCCCAGGTCCAATGCCACCTCGGCCGGTGGCTGCCTCAGCTGGCTTGCCCCAGGCCGCCGGAGAAGCACTGTTTGTGGAAGAGTTGCATAGGGGGGACAGGCACCCTCTTGCACCTCAAATATTGTCTCCATGGCTTGTATCCAAGAGCAGAAACTGGGCTGAGTCCCGGACCTGCTACCATACAAGCCCGAGCAGAGTCCTGCCTTGGCTGGAGCCATCCATGGGAGGCGGGGGGAGCGATAGAGTGGACTTCCGCCCACAGAAGGAGGTACAGTCTCAAGCATCACACTGTGCTGAGGCCTATTAATTGCACCCTAGTTTGTCTATAGGGACAAGATCCCAGAGACAGGCACGTGTCCTTCAGCCCCTTTAGGGAGGGCGCTGTATCTAAGTTATCCCTTTCCCCTAGTGCCCAGAATAGACCTGGCATACAGTTGGTGCTCAATATATGTGAGCAGAATTGAACCTCCACTTCCATCTACCTGTCCCTATGCCTTCCCCAATCTTCATGGGAAGGAGTGACTGGAATTCTGGTTCTTTCCTTGGGGTTCCCTTGATAATACCCACTGTCACCACCATGTAGACCTAGGAGAGGAGGTCCTGCACCCCCTTTAACACTGTGGTCCAAGTAAACACAGGCCCCTTACCTTTTACTCAATCTTCTCTAACACAGATGAGTTTTCAAAGGAGGCCGTGGAGCACAGCATGGAGTCCTGCAGACCTTGGTTCAGCTCCTGCCCTGTGTGCCCTAGGGCAGGCTTCTTCACCTCTCCGTGACTCAGTTTCCTCCTCTATAAACAGAATGGTAATAACACCTACCTCATGGGGGTTTTGTTATGAAATTAGACGAACTAGTGAACAAAGAGAGTCTAGCACGGCGCCTGGCACATAGCGAGCACTCTGTTAATGTCAGTGACTAATATGATTAGGACTTGCATAAAGCAAAGAGGAAACAGCCAAATGCCTACTAGGAATTAGATAATTTAACTTTGGGGTCAGGATTTATTCTCTGGGGCTCACAGACTCTGTTCTGCCTTTCTCCCAAGGGTGAGTGTCCTCCACGTATTCCCTTGGCACCTTATTCCCTTGAAGAGCATCACGGCTAAAGGAAGATGGACAACTCTGCCCCCCGATTTTAGATCGGAGGCCTCAGCAGTTCTCAGGCTGAATGACATTGAAACGACCCATCTTTATGGGGAGGTTCCACCTACTCCAGGGGCTCTTTGGGCCTGTGCAGGTAACTCCTTGCCTTCGTTCTCCAGACATTTACTGGGCCCTCAGTCTGTGCTAGGCACTGTGCCAAATGCTGAGGACACTACAGTGGTAGAGACCCAGTTGCTACCTACGTGGAGCCCACAGTGCACAAACTGGGAGCCCTCAAAAGCATCTATGACCCCCCTTCTCTCTCCCTGTCACCACCCCCTCATCCCCATCTCCTTTCACCTGCTGTGGCCCTTGTCAGCCTTCACAGCCCACAATCACCTTGTCTACAAAGTATGAGGCAGAAGGATGAACGCGGCCAGAATTCACTAATGCAACAAGTCAGGAGATGCTAATGCACTTTTAGACTCCTCCTTGGCAATGGCCTTCAGAAAGACACACAGCGGAGTCTTGGCCCAGCTCCAGGGTGGGGTGCCTCAGGCAGGTTATCCTCCCTGAGCCCCAGCTTCTTCCTTCTTTTTTCAACTCAGTGCGGTTGGATATCATCTTCTCCAGGACACGTCCTCCTCTAAAACTGCTGAGCCTGAAGCACATCCTTCTGAACCCCCCTGGCCCTGTCAGATCCCCGCCCTCGGAGAGTAGATTTTATTTTTGAAGCTGACAAAAGCAATCTGGTTGCCAACTTTGGGACTAAGGTGGGTGATGGTGCTGAGAGAGACCATGTTTGGTCACAAATGAGGGTGACTAGAAACTAGCAGGGCACTCTGGGACCACACCCTAAGACAAGTCTGAAAATAGATCCATCTGTGTGGCTGACTTGATGGAAAACAATGTTGAGGTCCTCTGTCCTCATCATGTCTCCCTGGGCCTCTATGTCCTCGACCAGCAATTTTCAAACTGGGTGCCACGGCACATGGATGTGTTGCAAGAATTCTTAAGACATGCAAAACCTGACTATTTAGTCAGGGGTACTGACCTTTTATCTCTCAGATTGTCAAATTTTAAAAGAAATGACAACAGCCAACACGCCAATAGCCGTCTGATGTGACTGATTCAAAATTATAACTAATTTTTTGTCAGATCAGCAAAATAATAATAATAATATATTTCAGCAAAAAACATAATAATTTTTGGTGTGCCGCAGAATGTTATTAATCACTTTTTAAATATATTTTATTGATTTTTTACAGAAAGGAAGGGAGAGAGATAGAGAGTTAGAAACATCGATGAGAGAGAAACATCGATCAGCTGCCTCCTGCACATCTTCTACTGGGGATGTACCCGCAATCCAGGCACATGCCCTTGACTGGAATCGAACCTGGGACCTTTCAGTTCGCAGGCTGACGCTCTATCCACTGAGCCAAACCGGTTTCAGCTATTAATCACTTTCTGTGTGCCATGAGATGAAAGAGGTTGAGATCGCTCTCCTAGACTATAAAACGAAGGAGGGCAAGAGTTGGACTCTCATCTAGACCTAGAATGCCTTTCTTGAGTGCTCAAGTTAGAGCTGGCATGCTCTTTTTTTTTTTTTAATATGTTTTTATTGATTTTAGAGAGAGGAAGGGAGAAGGATAAAGAGATAGAAACATTGATAGGCTGCCTCCTACACGTCTCCACTGGCGATGGAGCCCACAAGGCGGCCATATGCCCTGACCCTGGAATGAACGGAACCAACCACGGAACCAACTGTGACCTCCCTCCTGGTTCATGGGACTACGCTCACACACTGAGCCACGCCCACTGGACTTTTTTTTGTTGTTGTTTGTATTTTGTTTTAATCCTCACCCGAGGACAAACTCCAGAGAGGGGAAGGGAGGAAGAAGGGTGAGAAGAGAGAGATCCATGTGAGAGAGAATAGCACTGGCTGTCTGGCCTTCCGTAAGCGCCCCACCAGGGGACCCGAACCTGAAACCCTACCTTCCAACCACACCGGCCAGGGCTAGAGCTGTCATGCTCTTTAATAAGACCACTTTATCTAGTGATTTATTTTATTATTTTAAAAAAAAACATATTTTCATTGATTTCAGAGAGGAAGGGAGAGGGAAAAAGAGAAACATCAATGATGAGAGAATCATTGATCAACTGCCTCCTGCACGACCCACATTGGGGATCGAGCTCGAAGCCCCCGCCAGGAATCGAACTGTGACCTGGGTTCACAGGTCGACGCTCAACCACTGAGCCACACCCGCCGGCTGGGCTTCTTTCACTCTTTCAGGTCCTCCCTGGCCCCTAAGACCCTTGAAAGTCAGCTCCCTGCCCATCCTGGCAGGCCTCCCCCACTTCCATGGTGCTATGTGCTGGTGTGGCCACCAGGTGACAGTGCAGTCCCGCCCTGGACTCCTCCTCAGCCTGCACCATCCTTGCGCAGCGCCACAATTACCCACAGCCCTCCCTGGGTCAGGCCCTATCATGGATGCTCGAGCTGGAATGGGTCCAACCCTGCCCCCGTCTGCGCAGGAGCTGCAGGAGCTGCAGGAGCTGCAGGAGCTGCAGGAGCTGCAGGAGCTGCCGAAGCTCACGAGAGCGGCCAATCCGGAGACACTGCAGGCTGTGCCCTCTCCTTTCCGGGATCTCCAGACTCCTGAGCACAGCATGCCGGACCCTCTGCGATCGGGTCTCACCTGCGGGGCCACCGCCTGAGCTGCCAGGCCTGAGCCACAGGGATGATCAGGACATGAGGGAAGCACCTCACACGCACTCGTCCCCTGGCTGCGCAGTGGAGGGTAATGCTAGGAGCAGGGCGCCCTGGACCCAGCCTGGAAGAGGACCTGGGCCTGCAGAGGGCTTGGTCAGCGGTAGTGGGAGGTAGTGGGAGGGCGCTGAAGCAGAGGAGGCCTGTGGCTTCCTGTGAAGAACTGAAGAGCCACTTCCTTTCAGCAGATGGCCGTGGGGGAGGGGCGAGGATTAGGAAGCGGGGGCTTTCTGGCTGAGGGGTGTGCAGAGGGGGATAGGGGGTGGGTGGGAGGAAGGGAATCCCAGGAAGGTCCCACAGTGATAGCCAGAGTCCCTTCCAGTTCCCTTCTCTCTGGAGTCTCCATGGAGCAGACAGCCCAGACAGGCAAGGGCACACCCTTCTCAGGTGCTGTGAGGCCACAGAGAGGAGAGCCAGGTTAGGCAGGCTCATTCGTATAGGCCAGTAAAGCAATGGAGCCATGCTCTGGCCAGGTAGCTCAGTTGGTAGGAGCATCGACCCGATATGCCCAGGTTGTGGGTTCGATCCCAGGGCAGGGTGCATACAAGAATCAAGCAATGAATGCATAAATAAGTGGAACAATAAATCGATGTCTCTCTTGTTCTCTCAAAATCAATAAAAAGAGAGAAAGAAATGGAGCCTTGGTTACTCCAAGAAGCAAGCCCAAGTACCTAGCCCCAAGTACCCAAGTCCAAGTCCCCATCCATCCTCAGAACCCAGCCCCAAGTTCCCAGCTCCAAGCACAGCTCCCAGTGGGGTGTCCAGTGCCCAGCCAGAGGTTGGCAGGGGCCCAGTGGCTCTTCCATTGCACAGGAGAGTGGCCCTGTAAGAGAGTTGGTTCCAAATTATTTTCCCAGGATATATTTACTGGACTCTCTTTCCCTGTAATGAGCACTAAGGGAAATGCCAGCCCAACCATGATGAATAATCACAAAATCCAAATTGGTACAATTTTACTGCTTTTGTTCTATTTGCAAATACCTGCTTGTCCAGGGTAGTACCCACCCTCATTCACTCACACCCCCACCTGATGGAGAACCAGCTCTCCCCAACAGGGACAGAAGCAGGTCAAGGCCAGGGAGACTTCTAGAAACCAGCTCTAGCCAGAGAGAACAGGGCTTGATTTGGGCTCACCATCCTTGAACCTTCATGCATGACTCCGTCTGGGCCTCTGCCCAGCCTCTGTCTGGCCAGTGGACAGCCCTTGCTGCCTCCTTCAAGAGGAGAAGGACAAAGCACCCATAACTTACCAGGAGCAACAGTATGGTTCAGTGACTCTAGGAACAGGTTTGAGGAAGAGGAAGAGAGTCTTCGCTCAACCATGATTTCTCACCCATTCTCTTGGAACCCATCAAGTCAAGCCCATTACTCCCTCAATCTCCCTCACTTTCGGCAAAGGCATCGTCCAGCATGCAGATACCTAGGCCAGACATTTCCTCAAAGGCTTTCCCTCATGACCCTCCAATAACAGCTCCTACTTCACTTGTTGGTTTTCACTCATATGTCACCTCCTCAGAGAAGCCCTCCCTGATTACCTACTTTAAAGTAGTCTCCTTGCTGCTCTCTGCCTCAGTAGTTCCCAAACTTAACTGCACCTTGAACTTACCTGGAGGCTTCAAAACCTGTGCCTCCCACAGAGACTGTGATGTAATTGATCTGGGGTGCAGCCTGGGCTTTGGAATTAAAAAAAAAATCTCCAGGTGATTCTAATATGCAGACAAGCGTGGGAACCACTGCTGTAGTCTATCACCCTGTTTCAATTTTCTGTGAAAGGCCAGTGAAGAAATGGAGCTTGGTTACTCGAAGAATCAGACCCAAGCACCCAGCCCCAAGTCCAAGTCCAAGTCCTCAACCTCAGAACTCAGCTCTAAGCACCCAGATCCAAGGTTTTACATATATTAACTCTTTTAACCTTATAACAATCTTCTTGGGTGTTCTTTTTTAAAAAAAAAATTTTTTTAATTGATTTCAGAGAGGAAGGGGGAGGGAGGGAGAGAGAGAGATATAGAAACATCAATGATAGAGAATCATTGATCAGCTGCGTCTTGCATGCTCCCCACTGGGGATCCAGCCCGTAACCCGGACATGTGCCCTGACCAGGGATCAAACCAGCAACCTTGGTGTATCAGGATGATGCTCCAACCAGCTGAGCTACCTGGCCAGGGCCCCTTGGGTGTTCTTAGGATCCTCAGTTTACAGATGAAGAGATCAAGGCAGAGAGAGGCTAAATAATTTCCCTAAGGCAAACAACTAGCAATTGATGGCCGGGATTTGAACCCAGATAGTCTCTCTAGAGCAGTGTCTGGCCAGAGGGGCTCTGTAAATAATTGTTCAATAAAGGAACGACTTCATCTTAATCTCCCTCTGCCTCACCCAACTCCCACATTCAATCCCGTAACCAGCCAGCCAGTAGATTCTAGCTTCTAATTATTTTTTTTTAGTCTTCGCATGACTGTCTGCCCACATGGCCCCCCTCTCCTCATCTAGTTTCTTCATCTAGTTTGATACCCTCAGGCTGGAGGGCACCTACAAGGGCCTCCTAACGCAGTGGTTCTCAACCTGTGGGTCGCGGCCCCTTTGGCGGTGGATCGACACTTTCACAGGGGTAGCCTAAGACCATCCTGCATATCAGATATTTACATTATGATTCATAACAGTAGCAACATGACAGTTACGAAGTAGCAACGAAAATAATTTTATGGTTGGGTCACAACATGAGGAACTGTATTTAAAGGGCCAGAAGGTTGAGAACCACTGTCCTAATGGGTCTTCCTATGTCTACTCCTGCCCCCTGTGTCCACTCTTGTCAATCTCCACAGAAAGCCAAGGTAGATCGTAAAACAAAGTAGATCAAATGACCCTCCCACCCTGCTTAAAGCACTCCCCCCCCCCCCCCCACCCCTGTGGCTGCCCATTACATTTAGAATAAAATTTTACTTGCTTACTCTGGCCTTCAAGGTCTTGAACAATCTGCTGGAACCTCCAGAGTCTTATCTCACCTTGCTTCCCCTCTCCCAACTCTTTCCCAGCCATGCTGGCTGGCCTCCTTTTCCTTCCCAGAACCCCCCAAGTGCCTGCAAATCTCAGTGCCTTTCCACAAGCTCTTTCCTTGGCCGAGAGCACTCTTGTTTTAGGAGTCAGCTCGAATGTAACTTCTCCAGAGACCTGAGCCCCAATCTAAATGAAACACTCTGTGTCCTGGTTAGAGTGTCGTCTTGATACGCCAAGATTGAGGGTTTGGTCTCCATCAGGGCACACACAAGAATGAACCAATGAATGGAACAACACATCAATGTTTCTCTCTCCGTCTCTCTCTCAAACCAATTAAAAATTAAATATATAAGTATATACATAAATAAACACTCGGTTATTCCAGCAGCCTGTTCCTTAGGTTCCCAGAATTGATCACAATGATAACAGAAGCATGATTGATGCAAGCACTTGCTACTGTTAGACTTTCTCACTGGACTCACTCAGTGTTCACGGTGATGTATCGCCCGCACCCAGCACAGCGCCTGGCATACCAAAGGCGCCTAATAACTTTGGATAAGTGCACGGACAGATAGATGAACGGTGGGTGGCGGAGGCGTGATTGAGTGGATACATACATTTAACATTAGGGATCTATTCAGCCTGCATGCCAGTAATACTATGGGCGATTCACAGATATTTCCCCCTTCAAGAGCTCCCCCTCCACCCCTTGGTTCCCCCTGGGCTTTTCCCATACGAGGCCACTGGGCGGGGCTTCCGGGGCCAGTTGCATGACGTCACGGAGGGAGGCGTGTCCGGAGTCAGCTTCTGCTTTTTTGATCGGCGGGCACGGGGGTTGCGCTAGTTTCACTCTGGTCGGGGTAAACCGGAAGGAGTCGAAGAGGAACGCAGCGGGGTGTCCCCGCAGATGGCCTCGAGGCTGTGCCGCGCCCGGGGCGCCCGGGGGCACGTTCACGTGGCCGGGCACGGAGCGTGGCGAGGCTCACCCGGTTCTGCTGGGAGATGAGACCCCAGAGGGGACGCTCGCGGCTGAGAAAATGTGACCTAGCCTGGGGTGCTCACTGGAGCGAGGCTATTTGGGGCCTCTGACCTCAGCGAGGAAAGTCCCAGGAACACAGCCCCACCCACCCCCTCTCTCTCCTGGACACGCTCCACCTCTGCCCCACGCCCCCAACTCAGACCCAGAGCAGTGTCGGGACAGGAGTGCGCAGATCTGGTTCCTAGTCCTGGCGCCATAGGACCCTGGACAGGAGTCGTGCCTCTGGACCTCAGTCTGCTCATCTGCAACGTTAAGTGGTACCCGCACTAAATGATGTGATATGTAAAGTGCCCAGTGCCCAGGAGGCGGTGGTTTCTCTCCTCCCTGCCGCTGGTTTGCTGTCTGGCCTGGAGCAGTTTCACTTAACCTCACTTCCCCCATCCTCTCAGCCCCAAGGTCCTGGGAACCGAGACTCCTTGAGTCACTGAGTCCGTGATGAGCGGAGACCAGACCCCACTTCCTGGTTCCCCTTCCCTGAGGTTCCTCTGACAGATGAGCTTCCTCTTCCCCCTGCCACGGTTCTAATGAGGCTGTGCCTAAGGTGGCTGGGCTCCCAGAGGCTCTGGAGGGTCTTGGGGCCTGCAAAGGTTCACTAACGGGTGGCCCAGGCAACCTGTGCGTTCCTTGCTGTTCCCCCAAGGTTGGGTCACTCTCCTCTGGGGCTCCCTATGGCCTGCAGGCTGCTCAGCAGGACTCACAGGGTCTCTAGTCAGCCAACCCCCTCCCCCCTCCCAGCCAGGCTCTGGTCAGAGCTGCTTTCAGCCCATTTCCGTTCCTCCAGGTGTTTACACAGACAGTTCCCTTCCTGCCCATCCTCTTGTACCCGACTAACTCCTCATCTTTTTGTTGTTGTTAATCTTCACTGAGGATATTTTCTCATTGATCTTTTAGAGAGTAAGAGAGAGATAGAAATATCGATGTGAGAGAAACACATCCATTGGTTGTCTCCTGCACACGTCCCAACCAGGGCCCAGGTCGGGGAGGAGCCTGCAACCAAGGTAGGTGCCCTTGACTGGAATCAAACCCGGGATCCTTTGGTCCACAGGCCGGTGCTCTATCCACTGAGCCAAACCAGCTAGATCAGTGGTCGGCAAACTCATTAGTCAACAGAGCCAAATATCAACAGTACGATTGAAATTTCTTTTGAGAGCCAAATTTTTAAAACTTAACTATATAGGTAGGTACATTGTTATTAACTTAATTAGGGTACTCCTAAGGCTTAGGAAGAGCCACACTCAAGGGGCCAAAGAGCCGCATGTGGCTCCCGAGCCGCAGTTTGCCGACCACGGGGCTAGGGCAACTCCTCATCTTTGACCATGACGGGACAGAGCTGATCCTGACCCTTAAGACGGGTCCCTGTTCAGGTGAGGACTCGTGACTCTCGACTTTGTCCGCCCAGCTCAACCGCTGCCCTTCCTGCTTCCTACCCTCCATCCATGCTGACCTTTCAGCTACTTGAAGACGCAGGGCTCTTTCCTGCCCTGGGCTTTTGTGCCTGCTGTTCTCTCCCTAAACGCTCTTCTCTTCCCTACTTAACGCATTCTTGTCCTTCAAATCTCAGTTTAGAAATCACTTCCTCCCAGAGGTGGGGGGAAGGGGCTCCTTGATCAGTCCTTCCTATATGAAGTACACACTTTCTCACCACGATTCAATGTTTCTCACCCCTATCAGAATGTATGTTATGGGACAGTAAGGATGCCTTACCTCTGTGTCCTCCAGTGATGGGCACAGGGCCTGGCCCAAGATACGTTCTCAATAGGAGTTTATCGAATAAGTGAGTGATTGAATCCTTGCTCCGTGCTTGTCAGTCTCTGCTTACATACCTCAGAGCGGTGGTTCTCAACCTTCCTAATGCCGCGACCCTTTCATACAGTTCCTCATGTTGTGGTGACCCCCAACCATAAAATTATTTTCGTTGCTACTTCATAACTGTACTTTTGCTACTGTTATGAATCGTCATGTAAATATCTGATATGCAGGATGTATTTTCATTGTTACAAATTGAACATAATTAAAGCATAGTGATTAATCGCAAAAACAATATGTAATTATATATTCAATATGTTTTCTGATGGTCTTAGGCGACCCCTGTGAAAGGGTCGTTCGACCCCCAAAGGGGTCGCGACCCACAGGTTGAGACCTGCTGCCTCAGAGGCAGGGAACTTCCTGCTTTTGAAAGAGCCTATTCCATCTGCCCTTTAGAAGGATCTCCCCAACCAATGCTCAGGAGATTCCCTGGAACTGAGGCCCAAAGTGAGAGAGTACTTTGAGGTCTTGGTGCAGAGCCAGGATCCATTCACCTGTCCTGAGGGCGCATGCAGGCTCACCGGGCCCTGATAGAGCCCCTCGGCGGCAGCTCTGGCCAGACCTCTCACAGCCTGGATCCACCTGCAGGCCTGGCTACTTGAGACACCATCATAGCTCATATGCATCTTCACCTAGGAGCAGCCAATCACCTCCGGGGACAGAGAGGCCAGCAACCTAGTGTGGGCTGGGGAGGCCAGGGAGGAAGCACTGGATTCTTACTGTCTCATTCAACTCCCAGGCCAGCCCTGTAAGATGGGAGATGCTGTTCCCATTTTACAGATGCACAAACTGAGGTTTCTGGATGGATGCTATTTACCTGAGGTCACACAGTGGGTTAGGGGCAAAGCTAGGCTGAACTTCAAAACCCAACCTCTTGCCCTGGCCGGTTTGGCTCAGTGGATAGAGCGTCGGCCTGCACACTGAAGAGTCCTGGGTTCGATTCCGAGCAAGGGCATATGCCTGGGTTGCAGGCTCCAGTAGGGGGCGTGCAGGAGGCAGCCGATCAGTGATTCTCTCTCATCATTGATGTTTCTATCTTTCTCTCCTTCTCCCTTCCTCTCTGAAATCAATAAAAATATATTTTAAAAAAAACAAAACACAAAAAAACCCTGAATTCTTTCCTCTGCCCCTCAGCTTGGTGCCTCTTGTCCACCTGCCCTGCCCGAAGGTCCTGAAGGGTCCCATGGCTCCTGTTCCTCACATCTGGGTCCCACCCCCACCGAGGCCTCAGCAGCTGTACCTGGGCAGCAGCTAAGGGCTGGCCGAATGCCAGGAGCCATCCCTTCCTTTTGCTGTTGGTCATTCCCCAAACTGCAGAGGAACCCAGATCAAAATCAGGTCATGGCCAAGGAGCTGTCTTATAGACACCAAGCTCCTGAGAGCGTGGCCACTTGTTTGCTGTGTGACCTTGGCTAGGTTCCTTCCCTTCTTGGGACTTCAATTTATCACCTGTGAAGGGGGCATGTATCCCTCCCCAGGGCCTCAGTGTGCCAGATTTCAGGAAAGCTGCTCACTCTCAGCCACCTCACCCTTGAACCTGAGGTATAAAGGTCCCCTCCAGGGTCCCTGTGGGGGTGGAATCCAGCGTAAACTGCACATAGCCTCGTCCTTGATGGGGGTCACAGGTCCTGGGTAGGGTGGGCGCTGGGTTGGGGGGCCCGGTTTCCCCAGCTTCAGCCCCTCTCCACCTCCATCCCTCTCTTATCCGTCTGTTCCTTTTACTCTCTGTGGCCTTTGCAGAGCCATTCCCCAGGGCACTCTGCCGCTCCTGCCTCTTCCTATACGTCCTCCCTCCTTTTCCTCCCACAAATGTTTATCATGCCTACTCTGTGCATAGATCACCGAATAAGTCCTGTCCTTGCAAAGTTACAGGTAGCAGGGAGACGGACAAGGAAACCAAGTTCCGATTCATTCACTCATCCCTAATCCTGTGTCCCTCCCTGCCACGGCCCTCACCGGTACAGTCTGCTTTCCACACTGCAGTCTGAGCCATGTTGTTAAAACAGAGCTCAGACCATGCCTCTCTTCTGCTCAACCCCCTCCCATGGCTTCCCGTCTCAAAGGAAAAGCCAGCGTCCTTGCTGTGACCTGCAAGGCCTGCATGATCTACTCATCGCCTCCCACTCTCCCCTCTGAACACACCACTCCAGCTACACTGGCTGCCTTGCTGGTTTTCAACATGCCAAGCATGCTCCTGCCTCAGGCCTTTGCGTTTGCCCTTGGTGCTGCTAGGAATGTCTTCCCCCAGGTATCCATGTGGCCTCCCTCCCTTCACTCAGATGTCTCCACCTGATCCAGAGGCCTTCCCTGGCTGCCCATCTAAATACTCCATTCCAGCCTTCTGTCCTTTTATCTGCTTTATTATTTCTTTCTTGACACTACCAAGTGATGTAATTATTTGTTTGTCTGTTCCCCCATAGCAGTGTAAATCCCATGAGACCTCCAGGGGTTCCGGGGGGGGGGGGGGGGCGGAATACAAGGAAACTGAAAAAAGAAAAGACAATACTAATAATCTTACTACTACAGATAATCATACTTAAAGCCTCAATAATTAAAACAACTTGATTTGGGTGCAGAAGAGACAAAGAGACCAATGGACTGGAATAGAATTCCAGAAATAGACCCAATTGTACAGAGATTTAGTATTTGATAGATTTGATAAAGATGGAGAATAGACTCAAAGTGGAGAATAGACTCCTAATACACAGTGTTAGGACAACTAGGTAGCAACTGGGGTGGGGGCTGGGGGTTAGACCTGTACTTCACATTGAGGACCAAGATAAGCTCCAAAGGGATCAAAGACTTACATGTTTAAAAAAATCAAAATAAAATCATAAAAGCAATAAGCAATAGAAAAAAAGGGAGGATCTATCATTCTTAGTGGGAAAAGTCTAACTATGTCACAAAAGCCCAAGAGCCATTTTAAAAGACTGATAAAGTCAATCATATACAAATCAAAAACTTTTGCATGGGTAAACACTATAATCAAGTCATAAGACAAATGACAAACTAGACGAAAATATTGGCAACTCAGATCACAGATAAAGGGTCACCTATAAAAAAATTATTAAAAAGACTTGGAAATTCATTAAAAGGAACAACAATCTAATGGAAACAGGCATAGGATCTGAACTGACCGTCTCCAGAGAAGTAAGTACAAATGTCTGCTGAGCATATTTAAAAGGAGCTCAAAGTCACTGGAAAGAAATGAAAATCAGGAAGACCACTCTGGGATACCCTTTCCTACCAGTCTGGTAAAAAATCCAAAAGTTTAATAATACACTCTGTGTGCATTATTTTTAAAATTTTATTGATTTCAGAGAGGAAGGGAGATGGAGCGAGAGATAGAAACATCAATGATGAGAGAGAATCATTGATCGGCTGCCTCCTCACACCCCACACGGGGGATGGAGCCCGCAACCTGGGCATGTGCCCCGACTGGGAATCGAACCATAACCTCTTGGTTCATAGGTTGATGCTCAACCACTGAGCCACGCCAGCCAGGCTCTGTGGGCATTTCTGTAAGGAAACAGTATTCTCACACATGTTCTCACAGAGTGCTCTCATATATGTGAATATAAATTGGTATTAAGTCCCCAAAATAGCATTTTGGCAAAATCTATCAAAATTATAAAAGCATCCAGATATTCTACTTCTGGGAATTTATCCTTCATATATTCTTTTTTTAAAAAATTTAAATTCTTTATTGTTTAAAGTATTACATATGTCTCCTTTCCCCCCATTGACCTCTCCCCGGCCACTCCCACCCTATCCTTCATATATTCTTGCACAAGTGAGGAATGAGGTTTATATAAAGTTGTTCTCTGCAGTGCTGTTTGCAATAGCAAAAGACTGGAAGCAACTCAACTGTCCATTAGTAAGGGATTAGGTTAGATAGAGCACAGCCTGGCCATTAAATGGAATACTACACAACCGTGAAAAAGAATGGGGGAGATCTGTGTGTCCTGATTGGAAAAGTTCTGTAAAAATTAAATTTAAAAAGCAAGGTGCAGAGCAGCGTATGGTATTTCACCTTTTGTCAGAAAAGGCGGAATTATACATATATTCATAATATATTCATATATTCATAATCTTACTGATGGCAACAGAACCAGTGATTAAGAGCACAAACTCAGCCCTGGCCAGTGTGCTCAGTGGTTAGAGCGTCAGCCTGCAAACCAAACGGTCGCAGGTTCGATCCCAGGCCCTGTCAGGGCGTGTACGGGAGGCAACCAATCCATCGATATGACTCTCTCACACTGATGTTTCTCTTTCTCCCTCCCCTCTCTTTCCTTCCACTCTCTCTAAAAATCCATGGGAAAAAGTATCCTTGGGTGAGGACTAACAACAACAACAAAAAGAGCGCGAACTCAGACCCAGGTTGCCCGAGTTCAAGTACACATTCGGGTACTACACTGGGTTGAATAGTGTCCCGTCAAAATTCATGTCTACCTGGAACCTGTGGACGTGACCTTATTTGGAAAGAGGGCCTTTGGAGATGTAATCAGTTTACAGGAGCTCATAGGTGAGGTGGGCCCTAAATCCAATACGACTGGTGTCCTTACAGGAGGAGGAAAATTTGGTCACAGAGTCAGACACACGGTAGAGAGTGGCCTATGAAGGGAGAGGCAGAGGTTGGAGTGGTGCACCTACAAGGCAAGGATTGCTGGCCACCACCTGGATCTAGGACAGAGGCGTGGAACAGATCCTCCCAAGGGCCTCTTAAAGGAACAAACCCTGCCCACCCTCAGTTCTGGACGTCTCCAGAACTGTGAGAGCACACATGTCTGTTGTTGGGAACCACCCAGGTTGTGGTCATTGCTATGGCAGCTCTAGGGAACTAATACAGCTACTTAGAAGCTGTGCAATCTTGGGCAAGTTATTTAGCTTCTCTGTGCCCTAGTTTCCTCATCCATAAAATAGGGATCACAGTACTTACCTCGTAGAGTTGAGGTTATGAGGATTAAATGAGTTAATCTTTTAAATAGCTTAGAAGTTTAGAACAAGGCCTGAGACATAGCAGGTGCTATATAAATATTAACTAAATATATGCCTGTGTTTGCATAAAGAAATCTTAGACAACCAAGAAATTGATACATGTGGTTGGTAGAAGAGACAGGATTAGGAGATGAGGGACAGATGGGAGCAAGACTTTGCAGAGCCATATATTTTTTCTTTCTAAACCATATAAATATATTATCTATTTGAAAATTATTTAAAAACACAAATCATATTACTGTTCCTGCTCAAAACCCTCCAGTGGTTTCCCATCACAGTTATAACAAAATCAAATGTCCTTACTGTGCTGACAAACACCCACCACAAGGTGAGCATCTCTCTGCACAGCTCTTGGCTCATTCCCCCTCATTCACTCTCCTCTAGCCCTGAAGGTGGCCTTGCTGTTCCTAGAGCCTGCCAGGCACACTCCCACCGCAGGGCCTTTGCACTGGCTGTTCCCTCCCTTCATTGAGGTCTCTGCTAAATATCACTGCTGCAGAGGCCTCTCTCACCTAAAACAAGAGCAACTCGATCCCTATTGCCACAGGCTCTATCCCCTTCTCTGCTTTACTTTTTTTTTTTAAAATATATATTTTATTGATTTTTTACAGAGAGAAAGGGAAAGGGACAGAGAGTTAGAAACATCGATGAGAGGGAAACATCAATCAGCTGCCTCCTGCACACCCCCTACTGGGGATGTGCCCGCAACCGAGGTACATGCCCTTGACCGGAATCGAACCAGGGACCTCTCAGTCCACAGGCCAATGCTCTATCCACTGAGCCAAACCGGTTACGGCTCTCTGCTTTACTTTTCTTCAGAGCATGTAGCCCCTTGACATACCTGTCATCTCCTCCCACTTCTGAGTTCCATGGGGGAGGGACTGTGTCTGTCTTGTTCACAGCTGTATCTGCAGTCCTTAGCACAGAGCTTGGCACATTCAATAAATATCTGTTGAATGAATGGATGAAATGAGATAATACTTGTAAGGTGCTTAGCATGATGCCTGGCACGCCCTTCCCTTCCCTTCCCTTCCCTTCTCTTGGACGTCTTCACTCTCTCCTTATCCCACCCCCACCAGGAACACCTCCCACATGACCATATGGGTGCCTTCTCTCAGGACCTCATTTCTCACCCAATTGTACCCTCTCATCTCCAAGTGACCTTTATACTCAGCTGTTGACCTGGGCCGTGACTTGTCTCTTCTGTTAGACAATGGTTCCCCTGTGCGGGAGCTGTGGGAACTGTAGTTTGGCCTCGCTCTGGCTAACTCCTTTCCCAGAGCTCAGCCTGTGGGGCTACCCACAGGGACCACTGTGTCATTTCCTGACTCTGGCAAGGAATTTAAGGCTTGTTCCCCGCCTCTGTCAGTAAGTCCCTTCTTCAGTCTAACTGAAACCATTCTTGCTACAATAAAGAATGTTTCCTTTTAGTGCCTGAGGGCTGCTGACAGGGTGGTTGGCCAGCTCTTCCCATCAGCTTTTATTGCTTGTCAGGGACTCGGGGTGGGCCCTCACCATGGAGTCGTCAGTCCAGGCTCTCAGGCAGAGCACGCTGGCCAGCTGCTCAGCAGGAAAGATTTCTCCTTTCGTTAGCTCAGAGGATCTCAGCAGGCCTCCAAGGGCTGCCAGCATCTGGTCCATCAGGTTGTTGGGGGCCAGACCCAAGGTGTGGTGGGAACTGTTGTGGTAGTTAATGAAGCTGGATGAGGGGGAAAATGAACACCTGTGACCTTGACCACCTCGATCCCACCACTCCCTTCTTTTTCTTTTTTTTTTAACCATTTGTATGCCATAAGCCTCTGTAGACGCAAGCGACGGACCTTTTTTAATTAAATTCAAAATATCGTGGCAGTTAACTGGTTAAGTATATTTTTATTGATTTCAGAGAGGAAGGGAGAGGGAGAGAGAGAGATAGAAACATCAATGATGAGAGAGAATAATTGATCAGCTGCCTCCTGCACACCCCCCATTTCTTAGGGGATCAAACCCACAAAACGGGCATGTGCCCTTGACTGGAATTGAACCCAGGGCCCTTCTATCCACTGAGCAAAACTGGCTAGGGCCCACCTCTCCCTTTTTAATTCATCCATCCATTCACTCAGGCTTTCAGACTAAAAGTTAGGAGCCTACTCTTGCCAGCACCTACTATGTGCTCTTACATTCTCTAATCTTGCTTTCCCTGTCTATAAAACGGGGCTAATAGTACCCTACTTATATGGTCACTGTGAAGATTAAATGAGTTTATCCTATTTAATAAACGGCTAATATGCAAATTGTCCCCTCGACCAGGAGTTCAACCGGTAGTTCAAGTGGGAGTTCGATCAGGAGGTGGGGCCGGCTGGACCCCACCCGTGCATGAATTTGTGTACCGGGCCTCTAGTTGTATATAAAGCCCTTAACATAATACTTGGCTCATTGCAAATACTCAATAAACATGTTTCAATTTAATCAACACTGAGGGATGCCAGCTCTGGGCCAGGCTCTCAGGGGTGCCGTGGGAAAGGCAGATATAAAGCAGATGCTTATAAAATAAAGTCCAAGCAACTGGGTATTGGGGGACAGGGTGGAGCTGGGACCCCACCTGCCTGCTGCTCTGCTGGGTGGCCTTGGGGAAGGCACACCCTCTCTAGTCCTGCCAGGGAGAAAACCAAAGTTAGGATGGGGACTGATGCCTAAAAGAAGGCAGGATAGGAGTAAGGACTTGGGGTTGAGCCAACAGGCCCTGCTTTTCAATCTCACCCTGCCAGGTCCTTCCAGCATGACCTAGGGCAGTGTCAGCAAACCATGGCTCGAAAGCCACATGCAGCTCTTTGGCCCCTTGAGTGTGGCTCTTCCACAAAATACCACATGCGGGCCCACGTACAGCACGATTGAAACTTTGTGGCCCATGCGCAGAAGAAGTGGCGTTAGAAGAAGTGGGGGGTGTCGGTTGGTTGGGCGACGGGAGACGCAGCGCAGGCCGCGGGATAAGCAGTGTGGGGGAGGTACATTGTTTTGAGGTACGTTTGCTGAGGTCGACCCCTTCCAACTCTCCCATCCACACGCCTCTATCTGAAACAAGTATACAAGACGGGTGCGGATGGGAGAGTTGGAAGGGGTCGACCTCAGCGAATGTACCTCAATCAGATTGAGGACGTTTTTAGCAAAGGCCAGCTTAGGAGTACCCTAATTAAGTTAATAACAATGTACCTACCTATATAGTTTAAGTTTAAAAAATTTGGCTCTCAAAAGAAATTTCAATCATTGTACTGTTGATATTTGGCTCTGTTGACTAATGAGTTTGCCGACCACTGTCCTAGGGCAAGCCCTCCCACTCCAAACCTCAGTTTCCTCCCCTGAACAGAGGGGATCATCACATGACGGGGAGGTGGTTGTGAGGATACAGGAAGAGAACACATGGCACATCTGAGGTGCTGAGCCCGTGGGGGAGCAGTGCCCGTGCCAGCCCACCTGAGGTTGTGGAGGAATTCCCTCCACAACAAGGGGGACCTGGAGCTGGAAGCTGCGCGGTCCTTCTTGCCGCTGTAGCTCCTCTCGAGAAGAGGCTGGAGACCCAGCACCTGGCCTTCGCCAGGCCCCAAGAAGTCTGCTGTGGGGTTCGCCAGATGTGCTGCGCCTCGGGCTGTCTTGTCTGCAAGCGCCTCTGAGGGTGGGGGGCACAGGGACCCCTGGAATATCACATCCGCTCCAATCCTGGGCCAGAGGGGGCTGGATGGACAGGGCAGGGCCTCGGCCCTGCTCAGCAGTTGAGTCACTACATTCTTGGACAAGTGGCTCCGGCTCCTGAGCCTCAGTTTCCCTCTCTGTAAAACAGGGACTATAAGACTGACCTGGAGAGTCTTTCAGCATTAACCTGTCCCATTCTCTAGCGTGTGGTCCATTGCTTAATGCTCTCGCCCGTCCCCTGGCCCTGGAGAAGGTATAAGTGAGGTGATTTCTGCCACTTTACTTCGTTTCTCCTTCAGACTGGGGGGATTCTGAGGGTAGAGCTGTGTCTCTTTCTTCAGACTCGGGGCAGGGCTATGTCTCTTCCATATGTTCCAGAGGTTGGCATTATCTCACATTTACTGTGCTCAGTAATACCACACAACAGGCACTTCACACACATTATCCCTGTTCATCACATAACATCGATTTTATTAATATACCCATTTTACAGGTGAAGAGACTGAGGCCTAGTACTTGTCCAACGTCACCCAGACAGTAGATGGGGGAGTCAGAAGTTGCCCAGAGAAGGTGGTGTTAGTCAGTTCGGGTAGGCCCTGGGCCAAACCACAGCTTTTCACTCATCCACTAGCTGTGTGAACTTGGGCAAGTCTGGAGCTCTCTGGCCTGTTTCCCTACCCCTATAACAGGAAGAATGACTCTACCTCACAGGGAGATAATTCATGTAGAATGTCTAGAATAGGGCCTGGTATACAGTAAGTGCTCAATAAAGGATGTCCCCTCCTCCCCTTCTTCATTCCCTCCTTCGGTAGGGTCTCCAGCCCTGGGCATACGCTAGGGCAGGCTGGCCTCGCTGTCTCAGAGACAATATTTGTGTTCCCTCCACTCATACTAATAAGGCCTGGGGGACTGCTGCCCCCACCCAGGGTCTCTCCATTCCCAGGAAGCCTCAGTCGGCCACGGAAGGACGGGGAGGGGATAGTCCCCAGTCCGATGGAGGCACAGTCCAATCAGAGAGGGGAGATACGGGCCCCAGGCCTGACACTGAGTGCGAAACCACAGCCTTGGGCCACCTCATTGCACAGGCCGTGGTGGTGGGGTGTGGACACCAGAGGCAGAAGTGCTGGTGCTCTGGCAGGAAGGTGTCTGGGCTCTGTCCCGTGTAGAGTGAGAGCTGCTGGGGTCACTCACCTGTTAGAAGATGGGACGTGTCATGTGGGAGAAGCTGGCACAGTGCAGCTGGTACTTGTTGAAGTGACAGCCCCTTAGGTAGCTAACGCTGTACATGGTGGGACAAACAGGACTTGTACCCTGGGGGCCTGAGGCTACCCAGAGTTGGCACATGCTCTTCCGCCCACCACCTACTGACACCCTCTCCAACCCTGAGCACTCCTGGCCCCCAAGGGCCTCGGACCACACAGGCTGCAGCGTTACCAGGAACCACTGAGGCAGAGTAGGACCCCCTCCCCAACAGGGCTCCCACACTCAGGAAAAAGCAAGCCCCCACGGAAGCAGGAGGGACTGCAGCTAGACTGCAGAGAGACCCCTGGGAGCACAGGGCTCTGTGCTGGCAATGCTCCCTGCTTCGGCTGGGCGTCCATTCTTGGGAGAGGGCTGCTGGGAAAGGAAAGGGGGTCCTCCCAGAAGCAGGGGGAGGACCAAGGTGACCTGACCCTTATCTGGAAGCCCCAGAACTCAGGCAGGATGTTGCACCAGGGCCGGCTTCTCCTTGGTGGCAACAGGAGTCATTGGCCCCCAAGGCCGTGGTCACCGCACCACCTTGTAGCCCATACAGAAGGACTGCTTATGGCTTACCTGGAGGGTGAGGACCTGCCCTGGGGGCAGGAGAGAGCATGAGACTGGATTCCCAGAGACCCCCACCCCCACCCCAGAATCCTTGGACCGAAGACTCAGGGTGAAAGGACGCTCTCTGGGCAGCCTCCAAGGCCACACACCAACCCAGCACCATTCTCGCCCTCCTCTGAAATATGGTAGCCCTCCCTGCAAAAGACTCCAGCCCCCTCTGAAGTAATCCTGTTCCCTCTGCAATAATCCAGGCTCCCCCAGAAGACTTTACCATAATATTCCAGCCTTCCTCGGAAATTCTCCAGATCCTCCTCAATAATGTAGCGCCTTCTGCAATAACCAGTCCCTCAGAGAATTCTGTAGCCCCCCTCTACACTACTCCAGTCATCTCGGAAGGACTCCAGCCCCTGCTGTGAAACCCCACTCCACTACTAAACTCCGGCTCAACTTTAAAATGTGCGCTCCGACTTTACCACTCCAGGCCCCTTGAAATCTGTCAACACCCATAATACCCTGAACCCCATTTTAATACTCCGGCCCTCACTCCCCCGATAGTCCTCCACCCCCAGGGAAAATCCTCCAGCCCCACGCTGAGGCCCCGGCACCTCTGTAATGCTCCATCCTGCCCGGAGGGGAAGGTGGACCCCGAGGCCTGTCCAGAGCATCCTCAGTTCTTCTCCCGCTGGTTCCCATGTCCCCCTGGGCCTCACGCGGCTCCTGGACATCAGTGTAGGGAAGCATCAACACCCCTGGCAAAGGGAGGCTGTGAGATGACCCCGCGGGCATTCTCACAGTACTCCCAGCCTGGCAGAGTTCCCCCTGTTTCTCACAGTACTCGCAGCCTGGCAGAGTTCCCCCTGGAAACCTTCTCCCTGACCTCAGGATAAGAGCCGCCTCACCAGAAACACGGTAGTAGTACCCAAAGGTTGGGAGCACCCAAGCCCTGAGGGGTGGCATACCCCTGACCTGCCAGTTGACTTGTCGTGAAACCTCTGGCTCTGTCAGCCATCCAGAGGCAGCCCACAGGCTCAATCGGCCCCAGCACTTGGGCAGTTTCCCCACTGTCCTGCTCTGAGACGCTGTCCTGTGGTGCCGTGGTCTGCTGAGAAAACGGTAGCCAGGCCAAGGCCAAGCTGCCTCTGTTCAAGGAACATGGTGACCCATCAGGGCCTCTGAGTCATCAGGGAGCAGAGCTGGGCCCTGGGAATGGCTTGAGAGGGGCCAACCTGACCTACTTTGTGCTTGTCCAAGTGCCACCCATTGGATCACCCTTATGCGAGGGTGAGTGTAGGCAGAGCCTAGCAAGTCCCTGAGCACACAGTGGCTTCCTGGGAGGGGATCTTCATGGTGGCTTCTGCCAGCAGAAGGAATTAGGTTCCAAGCCCAGCTCTGCTGTGTAGGCAAATCACTTTCCCTCTCTGAGCTGCATTGTCTTTGTCTTTGAAACAGAGTAATAGCCCTGGTCTTGCCCCTTACCAGTTTTCTTCAAGGCTCAAAGAAAAGAGTGGTTATAGAATGAATCTTTCATTCGACAAATATTTATTGAGTGCCAGGTCTGCTTTAGATGTAGCCATAATGTATTTTATTATTTCTCCCTGCATCAATCAGCTTATGAGTATGAAGGAACTAGGGCAGTGGTCGGCAAACTGCGGCTCGAGAGCCACATGCGGCTCTTTGGCCCATTAAGTGTAGCTCTTCCACAAAATACCACGTGCGGGCGCGCAGGTACAGTGCGATTGAAACTTCGTGGCCCATGCGCAGAAGTCAGTATTTTGTGGAAGAGCCACACTCAAGGGGCCAAAGAGCCGCATGTGGCTCGAGAGCCGAAGTTTGCTGTCCACTGAACTAGGGTATGGAGTGGTGATAGGAAAGAGACTAAAAATCCCGATCAGCCCTAGCCAGTTTGGCTCAGTAGATAGAGCATTGGCCTGCAGACCAAAGGGTCCCAGGTTTGATTCTGGTCAAGGGCACATATCTTAGTTGCAGACTTCTCCCCAGCCCGAGCCCTGACCAGGCCCCGTGCAGGAGGCAACCAATCGATGTGTTTCTCTTGCATTGATGTTTCTCTCTATTTTTCCCTCTCTCTTCCACTCTCCCTAAAAGTCAATGGAAAAATATCCTCAGGTGAGGACCAACAACAACAACAAATAATAATAATAAAATTAAATAAAACTCCTGATCAGACCTTCCTCTCTGGCTCCTGACCATTTTTTTTTTGTACACCTGCTATGTACAAGGTACTTTTAAAGCCAACATTTCCTTTACTCCTCATTCTGGGAGACAAAGATTACTGTTCTGGTTTTATTGATGTGGAAACTAAAGCCTAGAGTTGTTAAGTCACTTGCCTAAGATAACGAAGTTAGCAACTTGTGGGGCCTAAATTTAGATCACACTGCCTTTGACAAGGAAAGATGTCAGAGCATCACTACAATCCTCTTCCACCTCCACCTCCCGCCCCCTGGCTCCTGTGCTGTGGGTAAATGAGCCAGGTCTGTTATTAGGGGTCCTGGCGGGGGGAGGGAGGGCGGCGCTCAGCCTGTACCAGTACCAACCTCTTCTCCAGGAGTCCCAGTCTGATAGAGGGCAAGAGAACTGGACTCCAAGCAAGACATCTGGAGGTTGAACAGGCCTCCTAGGGCCGTGGTCGGTAAACCGTAGCTCGAGAGCCACATGCGGCTCTTTGGTCCCTTGAGTGTGGCTCTTCCACAAAATACCACGTGCGGGCACGCACGTACAGTGCGATTGAAACTTTGTGGCCCATGCGCAGAAGTCGGTTTTCGGCCTGGGCGAGTCTATTTTGAAGAAGTGGAGTTAGAAGAAATGGGGGGTGTTGGTCGGTCGGGTGACGGCAGAGGCGGCTCAGGCGGGCCTCGGGATGCAGCGTGGGGCAGGTGCCCGCGATTTATGCGATTCATGCGTGAGCCAGTACCCTAATTAAGTTAATAACAATGTACCTACCTATATAGTTTAAGTTTAAAAAATTTGGCTCTCAAGAGAAATTTCAATCGTTGTACTGTTGATATTTGGCTCTGTTGACTAATGATATTTGGCTCTTCCTAGGGCATCTTGTCCTGCTCTGTCCTTATACAGATCAGGAAACAGAGGCCCAGAGATGGGCAGACATCTGCTCAAGGTCACACCAACAGAGGCCCTGCCTCTTACGCAGGTGAAGTCTTGCCTGCCCATAATAGGAAAAGATTGACAAAGATTGACAGACAAGAAATGCTCAAGGTTCAGAGAAAATACTACTGGCCTAAAAGACTGAGCCTAGGCAAAAAAAAAAGGGGGGGGGGGAGGGCAGGAGGTGGGGGAACCTCTGGGAAAAGGGTTGGTGGTGGGGCTTGCGATGTGCATCACCACGGAGGCCCATGCCCTGCCCACACATGAGGTCAGTCCTTGTGGCTCTCTGCTTGCTCACCTCCTGAGACCAACCACTCTGCTCAGTTATTCTGATGACTGCAGTCCTTCCTGCTCCTGAGCTGAAATTCTGCCGGCCTGAGCCTCCACCTGCTGGCCGTTCTGCTGTCTGGGATCCCAGAATGAGTGTCATCCCTGGCCCCAGAGCCACTGAGGCGGAGGGGTGGGGGAGGAGAACGCTATCACAGATCTCACCTGTGGTCAATCTCCTATTTATCCTTCAGAGCCTCCTCTGGTTAGTCAGCCCTCTCCCCCAAGCAAAGGTTATTCCTTCTTTCATTCCTGTTTTCAAACAGCACCCATCAGGCACCTGCTAGGTGCCAGGTGCTTGCAAAGTGCTAGGCAGATTAAGCAACAAAATCCCTGCCTAGAGGAGTTGAAAGTTTAAGGGGGGAGAGAAAAAAACCACACTGACTAATACACACAGTGATAGCTGGGGGTTTCTCTCAGAAATATCTGACCAAGGTTTATGGTACACATTGCATTTGGTGGTGATGTCTCTTTGTTGTCTTTCAATATAGCAGAGTCATTCCCGTTCTGCCTCTTATTTTTTAAAAATGACAACTTTTTATTTGTTTTGTTTTGTTTTGTTTTTTAAATATATTTTATTGATTTTTTACAGAGAGGAAGGGAGAGAGATAGATAGTTAGAAACATCGATGGGAGAGAAACATCGACCAGCTGCCTCCTGCACATCTCCCACGGGGGATGTGCCCGCAACCCAGGTACATGCCCTTGACCGGAATCGAACCCGGGACCTTTCAGTCCACAGGCCGACGCTCTATCCACTGAGCCAAACCGGTTTTGGCTAAAAATGACAACTTTTTAAAGTGCCCTGGCCAGTTGTCTTTTAGAATGTTCCACATGAAGGTGAGCCTGAAGGTTCCCTCAGAGTGTCACTCACCTCACTCCTCTAAACCCGGGGTCTCTTGTCCCTGGAAGTTAGGTCGAGAGCAGGGGTTGGCAAACTTCTGTAAATGGCCAGAAGTAAATGTTCTTAGCTTTGCAGATCATACGGTCTGTGTTGCAACTACTTGGCCCTGTCATTGTAGCATGACAGCAGCAGCCATAGGCAATATGTAAATGGAGCGTGGCTGTGTTTCAATACAACTTTATTTATGGACACTGAAATTTGGATAAACATCATTTTCATATTGTCACTCAATATGTTTTTTTGTTAATCCTCACCCAAGGATATTTTTCCATTGATTTTTTTTTAGAGAGAGTGGAAGGGAGGGGGAGAGACAGAGAGAGAAACACTGATGTGAGAGAGACTCATCAATTGGTTACCGCCCCCCCCCAACCCTGCATGCACCCCAACTGGGCCAGAGCCTGCAACCGAGGTACGTGCCCTTGACTGGAATCGACCTTCAGTCCACGGGCTGACACTCTATTTACTGAGCCAAATCAACTAGGGCTGTCACTCAATATTATTCTTCCATTGATTCTTTGAACCATTTGAAAAGGTAAAAACCATTTTGGCTCACGGGCTGCACAGAAAGAGGCAGAGGGCCATCGCTGACCCATAATTTGCTGACAACAGTTACAGCTCATCTCTCTGTGGGAAAGGAGAGAGCCTCTTGGCAAATACCAGATCAGCGGGCAGTGCTCCTTCAGCACCGGGTGCAGTTCTGGTCTTTAACACCTTTCACCTCGCCCTGGCTGGTTTGGCTCAGTGGATAGAGCGTCGGCCTGTGGCCTAAAGGGTCCCAGGTTTGATTCTGGTCAGGGCACATGCCCAGGTTGCCGGCTCCATCCCCAGTGAGGGGTGTGCAGGAGGCAGCCGATCCATGATTCTGTCTCATCATGGATGTTTCTATCTCTCTCACCCTCTCCAAAATCAATAAAAATATATTTAAAAACAAACAAAAACCATTTCACCTAGTGGTTTTGGCGTCTGCTATGCACTGAATCGTGTTGCCCCCAGAATTTATGTTGGAGCCCTGACTCCCAAGATGACTGTATTTGAGAGAGGGCCCTTCTGGAAATGATGAAGGTTCAATAAGGTCATGCAGGTGGGACTCTGATCTGATCAGACAGGTGTCCTTCTGAGAAGAGACAGCAGAGTTGGTTCTCTGCCATCAAGAAGGTGTCTTCTACAAGCCAGGCAGAGAAACCAGCGCGGCCAGAACTTGACCGGGGACTTCTAGCTTCCAGAACCTATCCCTGTGAGTAATAAATGTTTGTTGTTTGACCCACCCAATCTATGGTACATTGGTGATTTTTGCCTAAATCAATGATCTAACTGGGGCTGCAAAATGGAGTTTTTTCTAGTTCTCACATTCCTTCTAGTGCAGTGGTTCTCAACCTCGGCTGCACATTAGAATCACCTGGGAATCTTTTTAAAATCCTGATTTCTGGGCCTCATCCTCCGGAAATTCTGTTTCTTTGTGATGGGGTGGGGCCACAACATTAGTAACAAAGAAACAGAATTTCCGGAGGATGAGGCCCACAAATCAGGATTTTAAAAAGATTCCCAGGTGATTCTAATGTGCAGCCGAGGTTGAGAACCACTGTTCTAGGGGGTTAGCTAGCATTTTTCTACAAGAAAACCAAAAAACCAAAAACTTTCCCTCATCAATTAGAAATGAACCTAACTACAGTTCCTCCCAAAAAGGCAGGATAAATGCTTCATTCTCTAAGGGAAGGTTTTTGTTTTTTCCCTTTAAATGAAAATATCTAGAACCTGTTTGTATGCTGAGGGACTAATTTTATGGAAAGGATGGTGCAGGAGAGGGAGTTACAGAAGGTGTGAAGCCCACAAAAGGTGAGAGGATCGGAGTGCAAGTGGGGGAGGAGGAGAAGAGGTGGGAATTTAGGGGACAGAAGGAAGGGTGTGAGCTGGTCATCTGGGCAGACACAGAGGGCCAGCTTACTAAGAAACTGCCCTGAATAAAAACAAAACCTGGCCAGTTGTGGGCTCGATTCCCAAGAAGGGGGGGGGGGGGGGCGGCGTGTACAATTGGTGATGATCCTCTCTCATCGATGTTTCTATCTCTCTATCCCTCTCTTCTCTCTCTAAAAATCAATGAAAACATTTAAAAAGAAAGAAAGAAACTGCCCTGGAGGATTGTTGAGCCTGGCTAGTGTCCTTTTTAAAATCCTCACCGGAGGGAGAGAGAGAGAGAGAGAAGCATTGATCTGTTGCCTCCCTTACGCACCCCCACTGAGGATCATATCTGAAGCCTAGGTATGTGCCCTGACTGGGAATTGAACGGCAGCCTTTGGTGTACAGGACGACACTTCAACCAGCGGAGCCACACCGACCAGGGCATGGCAGGTGTCCTTCTGAGGCGGGGAGCTGTGACATGTCTGCATGCAGGCAGTTTTCTCCACACCCAGAGAAGGTGGCTGGTTGGATTGCAGGCCTGGGCTTTCCAGGTGAGTGCGCCAGAGCAGAGGGAGGCAAGCAGTGCAGGGTCCTGGCGAAGGAGGACTATAAGGAGTGAGAACAGAAATTAGGCTGGTTAAAAACAGAAGTGAGCCCTAGCCGGTTTGGCTGAGTGGGTAAAGTGTCAGCCGGCAGACTGGAGGGTCCGGGGTTTGATTCTGGTCAAGGGCATGTACCTTGGTTGAAGGCTGGATTCCCAGCTCTCATTGGGGCACATGCGGGAGGCAGCCAAATCAATGTGTCTCTCTCACATCAATGTTTCTTTCTCTCTGTCTCTCCCTCCCATTCTCTATTTAAAAAATTTAAAAAGTATATATATATGGCTAATATGCTAAGTGTCTGACCATTCGACCATTTGACGGTAGCTATGACACGCAAAGACCACCAGGGGGCAAATGCTCCACAAACAGGCATGGAAACATGGAACAGACTGATGAATCTCAGAGGGAAGAGAGGATGGGGGAGAGCAGAAAGAGATTAACCAAAGATATTCCTTTTAAAAATATATATATTTTTATTGATTTCAGAGAGAGGGAGAGGGAGAGAGAGATTGAAACATCAATGATGAGAGTGAATCATTGATTGGCTTCCTCCTGCACGCCCCCTACTGGGGATTGAGCCCGCAACCTGGACATGTGCCCTTGATCAGAATCGAACCCAGGACCCTTCAGTCCGCAGGCTGAGGCTCTAGCCATTGAGCCAAACTGGATAGGGCAACCAAAGATCTTATATGCATACTAGGGGTCCCTTGGCCTGGCCTGCACCCTCTCGCAATCCAGGACCCCTCGGGGGATGTTGGACTGCTGGTTTTGGCCCGATCCTTGCAGGCCAGACTGAGGGAACCCACCAGTGCACGAATCTGTGCACCAGGCCTCTAGTGTTTATATATATATACAGAAGTGAGAGCAGGAGAGTAATGGCTAGATGGGAAATGGGATGGGAGGTCTCAGCCAGCTTGCTGAGCTTTGAATTTCTGGTTTTGGTATCAGTTTTCAAAATTGATTTAAATAAGCATGTGAGCATGGAGGTTGAAAGGGTAGTGGAGGTCCGTCCGGTGGCCTCCTCGCCCTGTGCCCACCATCACCTGTACCTTATAGAGAGTGAGTGCCACATCGAGGACAAGGACTGGACCCCATTCCTATCTGAGCCCCCAGTACCCAACCTGGCACAGAGGAGTGACAGCGAAGGCTTGAGGTTTCGCTGAATGAATGGAGGATAGCAAACACTTACATGGCACTTACTAGGTGCCAAGCACTAGTCTAACAGCTCATTGATTTCTCCCAAGATTCCTGTGAAGTGGGGTCAACTATTATCCCTATTTTAACAGACGAGGAAACTGAGACACAGAAAGGTAAAATAATTAGTCCAGGGTCGTGGAGCTAGAAAGAGGCCGAGTCCATGTTCCTAACCACCAGGTTATTCAAAATGGATAAATAAGAGTCAGAAGCTCTGTCCGGAGTGATGCCAGGTTTCTCGAGGTCAGAGCTCTGGTCTAGTGGAGAGACCCAGAGACAATAAACAATGAACTGAAGAATACACAATTCTAGGTTATGACAGCTGCATGAAGGAGACAAACTGAGGGCCAAGAACAAGAATGGGCAGACTTCCTTCGTTGGGGTGGTCAGGGAAGGCTTCTCCGAGGAGGTGGCACTTCAGGTAAAGGCTAGGAAGGAGCCAGTACTGTGAGGAGCAAGGAAGAGTATCTTGGGATGAGGGAACAGAAGGCCCTGAGGCAAACATTCAAGGTATTCTGGGAGCTGGAAAGGATTCCAATGGCTGAGAAGGAAGATGGCCCAGTGGCACTGGAGAGGTGGGCAGGCACACAGACCTGAGAGGCCATGGCAAGGAGTTTGGATTTTATTATTCTTTTTTATTATTTTATTTTATTTTTATTATGCAAGCAAAGTGGGAGGTAAGCCACTAGAGAGTTTTAAGCAATTTGGTTCAAATTTATTTATTTATTTTAGAGCGAGAGAAACATCGATTTTTTGTTGTTCCGCCTATTGATGCACTTATGACCCAGGATTGAAGTCCTAACCTTGGCTCATCGGGACGATGCTGCAACTAACTGCGCTACCCGGCCAGGGCAATTTGGTCCAATTTGTACTTTTTAAAAAATGTAGGTTTTAATTTATTTTCTCAGAGAGAGAGGAAGGGAGAAGGATGGAGAGATAGAAACATCAAGGCTTCAGCTGCCTCCTGCATGCCCCCTACTGGGGATCAAGCTGGAAATTCGAGCCTGTGCCCTGACAGGGAATGAACCAGTGACCTCTTGGTTCCTAGGTCAATGCGCAACCGCTGAGTCACCCTGGCTTGGCCCAGTTTATATTTACATATTTTTAATTTTTAAAATTGATTTCATAGAAGAAGGAAGAGGGAGAGAGAGATAGAAACATCAATGATGAGAAAGAAGCATTGATTGGCTGCCTCCTGCATGCCCCACATTGGGGATCGAGCCTGCAACCCGGGCACGTGCCCTGACCAGGAATTGAACCATGACGTCCTGGTTCTTAGGTTGATGTTCAACCACTGAGCCACGCCAGCCGGGCCCAGTTTGTATTTTTAAAGCAGAAGCAGTTTTGTTCCTCTGTTCATTTGCTTATTTAGTCATTGATTCTTGAATTTCTTCATTCATTCTTTGATTCTCTCTTATTTATTTTTTATTGATTTTAGAATGGGAGGAGAGAGAAAATATCAACGTGTTGTTCCACTTGTTTATGCATTCATCGGTTGCTTCTTGTACGTGCCCTGACCAGAGATCGACCCCAAAACCTTGGCATCTTGGGACGAAGCTCTAACCAAGTTACCCGGCCAGGGCCAGTTCCTTCTTTAATTCTTACCTTCGATTATTTATTTTTTCATCGGGCTTTCATTTGTGCGTCTGAGAATTCCTTGGTTCCTGGACAATTCATGCATTTCCATGCCTGAAGAGCCTGAGCCAGACCCTGCCTGGGCACTGGGGGCATTGACAAGAGCCAGGCCCAGTCCTTGCCCTTGAGGAAAAGATATTGTACACCCCACATTCTAAGAACCAGTTGTCACCCTAAGAGGGTGCTGAGTGTTCTGGGGATGGGGTGGCAGCCGAGGAAGGAGGGGGCAAGGTTTGGTGACCAGATCTGCATGGTGCCTATGACAGCAGCCAGAGGTCAACTGGCGGTGAGAATTTGGGTCAGGCCTGTCCACGGCTGGTCCTCAGTTTTCCCGGCTGCAAGAGGTATTGGCGGAGGGTGGTGGTGGGGGGTGCTTCAGGGACAGAGGGGAGCCCCTCTTAACCTCAAACGCAGCGATTCTAAAAGAGCAGGTGCTTCTGGAGGGAGGAACCTGCCCCTTTGGAGGGAGCCGTTGGGAAGGCTGCGCTGGAAGTTGGGGTCTGCGGAGAGGAGCTGGGGTGCGGGGACGGGGCTGGGCCGACCCTCGGTGTCCAGGGGAGGCGGGAAGTGGGGGCGGGCGGGCCTGGGATTTGAGGGCCCCTCCCCGCGGCGGGCAGCTGGCTTGGTGCTGGGGCGGGACTGTGAGCTCTCCCCCGCCACCGCCGTCTCGCCGCTGCGGCTGCAATAAGAGAAGTCCAAGGCGGCTTCCTCCTCTCTGCCCTGAGGGGGCGGCGGTCAGAGGCCACAGCCTCTCCGTCACCCCCCACCCCTTAGACACTCAGGCTGCCGGGAGCCCCGCGCACTCACCTGGGGTCCGTCGGAAGCGGCCTCCGCTGGAACCAGGTAGGCGGCGGTCAGGTGGGGCTGGAGGGCTGCGTGCCCCGCCCCCGCCCTCGGGTGGCCCAGGAGGAAGGCGGGGGAGAGGGGAGGGGGAGAGGGAGGGGTGAGCCTGAATTTAGGGAGGGCAGCCGAGGGAACTGAGAGCCAGGAGTGGAGGGCCAGGGGCCGCACCCCGAAAAGGACCTCAGGAGGAAAACCAGAGTAAGACTGATGGAATGGGGAGGGGCCGAGGGGATCTGGGGAAGCAGCGCCCCTAAAAGCTCTGGTGGGAGAACGGAAGGAACCTGTGGAGGGAGACTGACAGGCTTTGGGAACAGGGCTGCAGGGGGCGAGGGACCGGCGGACCCCCGACAGGGGCGGGGAGAAACCGAGGGGACCTGGACGTGAGAGTTTGGGGAGAAGCTGCGGGGCCTGAGCGAGGGGACCCGGCGGGTCTGGGAGGAGCAGGTGGGGGAGTCTGCGGGAAGGTGGTGGGACAGCCACCTCTGGAGGACGCGGAATGTGGGGTGCAATCGGAGGGCCATTAAGCCCCCCCCATCTGGCCTTGGCAGAAGTGGGGCGAAGCCCGCAGCCAAGAGGGAGCGGAGGCGCTCGCGAACCGGCCCTGGGACCCTCCGCCCCCCACCGGTGGGCGGGCCTCGGAATGTCGGGGGACTCCTTCTGGGCGCTGGAGGTGCGGGCCCGCTTCCTGGGGAAGTCCCCGCCCTCGGCAGGGATGGGCCTCTCTGGGTGCCCCCTCCCTGCCCGGAGCGGCGGTCTCGGTCCACGTTCTGCTCGGGATCCGGGAATTGCTGGCCGCCCCGACGGAAATCCTGCCTTTGACCGCGATCGCTGGGAGGGGCTGTCTCCATGGCAACGAGAGGGTGGAGACGCTCAGCCCCGCGCTTGGCTGCTGTAGCGCGGTGCCCTCGCAGCCCACTCTGCTCCCCGCTTCGCTCCCATTTTTTTCTTTCATTGATTTGAAAGGGAGAAAAAGAAGGAGACGGAGACAGAGGAGGGTAGGGGGTGTGGGGGTAGAGTGGGGAGAGAGAGAGAGGCAATATCTATCGGTTGCCTCCGGTACCCGCCCGGGGGACTTAAACCGCAACCCGGTATGTGCCCTGTCCGGAATCGAACCCGCCGCCTTTTGATATACGGGAGGAGTTCCAACCAAATGAGCCACAGCAACCAGGGCTTTGCCCCTGTTTTGGGTCCTCGTCCGGGAGGACCTGGGAGGACCTGGGAGGGCTGCGGACAGAGGAGTGCGATGACGGTGATCAGTGTTTAGGGATCCCGGGGTGGGTGGTCTGCAGTTTCTGGGACGTGACCAGACTGAGCCCTTGATTGCTGTGTGACTTCACGCTGGTTATGAGGCTTCTCTGGGCCTCATTTTCCTCCTGTGACTGATGCGGGACATCACTTCTGGCCCTCCCAGCCCCCACCTCCCTCCCATCCCCAGTCAGGAGCATCCGGTGCAGAAAGCAGTGTTTGCTAAGTATCCTGGAGGGGTTCAGAGTGATTTATCACTGCCCGGGAGCCTCCCTTCACCTTCTCAAAAGCATGTAGGGGCACCCGAAAGCCTGACAGGGCCTCCAGGGACCAGCACACAGCTGACATCTAACAAATACATGAATGTTTGAGATCTGGCCTCCTTCCATCTGTGGTTGTGCTGGGAGAGCGAGGCTCTGTTCCCACCTCACAGACGAGAGGACGGCGGTTGGGGGGTCAGTGACTGACAGGGCCAGCACGAGGGACCCAGAGTCCAGGGAGTCTTGTCCCTGATGTGGTGGTGGAAACAGCCAGAGCTGAGGCCTGAGTTCCCCCCTCTCTCGACCAAATCCCGATTTCTATCCCTATTTTCTAGGCAAAGAAACTGCGGCTCGGGAAGGTGAACTGACTTGCCCCTCTGGAATGTGTGCAGGGGGGAGTGGAGGCGGGGGGGGGGGGGGGAAGAAGGCTTGGCTCCATGGGCTTTGTGGCTGGCTCCTGATCCGGGAGGGGGGCATGGGGGGGCGTGAAGGTGGGCATGAGGTGTGAGAGTGTGTGTAAGGTCTGGGCTTTGAGTGAATGAGCATCAGCATGTAAACATCTGTGTGGGTATTCGGGTGTCTCTTCAGCCACCTGGGGCTGATGTGGAAAAGGAAGTGGCCAGACCTTGAGAGGCTGGGTCGGGGGGCTCCAGAGCCAGGGAAGGGGGGGCCAGGGCCTTTCCTGCCTGGCCACACTGTGGAACGTAGACTCATTCCTTCCGCTTCCTCCGAGCCACCCAAGAAACTGGAGTCCCTAAAGACCACTGCTTTAGAGGCTAATGGGTGTGTTTTCAGCAACAGATGAAAAACCACTTTTACCCACAAGAAGTGGAAAAACTTCAGCTGACACCCTCAGGACCATATGGAGGGTAAAGCGAGTGTAGCAAAGATAGGTTCCCCACCCCCTCCCCTGCCCCATCCTTCCCCCGCTGTGCTCCCCACACCAGGGTAGTAGCCTCAGATTGCGGTATGTCTTCTCCGCCCCTGGCTGTTCACGGGTGGAGAATGTAAGGGCCTCAAAAAAAGCCGGTGTGAGATGGTTGGAGGTTCAAGGAGAGGTGAAGGCCTCAGTGAAGGAGATCAGGGCTCAGTAAGGGCACTGGAGCAGGAGGGGTGGAGGGTATTAGCGAGGGATGAAAGTCAGGGGGGGGGGGGGTCAGGTCTAGGTGACTGGTGACAAATGGGGTGCCGTGGGGCTGAGAGCCCAGAGCCCTGAGCCCTGAGGAGAAGCCGGAACTCTTGCAGGATGGTGGTTTCCTGCTGCTGCCCAAAGGCCCAGTTCCCTTTTGGTGAAATCCCCCAGGCAGCTGTGCCAGCTCAGGCCTCCCCCTCCCCCTGGGAATCTCTCTTTCTCCTCAGCCCTGCTACTCCTCCTCCCTCAACCTTGGAGGTGCTTGCAGGGGCTTGACCTCACTTGATGTTCTGAAGCAACCTCATGAGGTAGCGATTTCTATTCCTATTTTCTAGGCAAAGAAACTGCAGCTCAGGAAGGTGAACTGACTGACTTGCCCAGTGTCTCAAGCTAGCTGTCGTGCCGGGTAGAATTTGCCCCTAAACTTGTCTTCAGATCCTACAGATACTTGGTAGGGGTTGGGGCGGGGCGGGGGGGGGGGGGGGGGGGGGAGGGATACAGGACATCCTGGCTCTATATCACAGCCCTGACCTGGCTTTTGGGAAGCGTGGCCCTCAGGAAAGGATGTGTAGGCCCCGGCTCCTATGTCCAGGAGTAAGGGCGGGAGGGAGGCAGGCTCCGGGCTGGGTGGCCAGCTGCCATATGCTATGGCAGGGGGTGGTATGTTCAGTTGGCCAGGGGCTGGGAAGGCATGATGACGTTCTCCTGCTCAGTCTTTGGAGAACACAGCCACGGTGCCAGGAACAGAACTCTGGACCTGAATTTATAGCCCTGGCTTTGAATCCCCTGTCTGGCTGTTTGACCTCGAGCAAGTCACTTCCCCCTACACACAAGGTGGGGTGGGGGGAGGTGGCCTGAGGAATGGTCCCTGGGGGCACTCAGCTTGGAAGCTTGTGGTTCTCAGCCTCCCTTAGCCACTGCACACTGGGCAGCAGGCACATTTCTTCAGCCTCCCAACAACCGCACAGACGGTCCAGGTGAGAACACTGAGGTTCCGAGGGCTCATGTCACTCATTCAAGGTTCCGCAGTTGGGTAGGGCCACACAGAGGAAATGCTGAAGGTCAGACCTCAGCTCTGACATCCACAACCTGATTTTGGCCCAGATGAGCCTCTGGTAACTCACTCCTGTCAACCAGATGTTCAAGAGGCATATTTACGAACAGAATCAAGTCCCTATCTGCAAAACAGGGGTGATAATAAAAGCCACATCCTGGGGTCACTAAGTGAGGTCATGCGTGGGAATTGCTTGGATCAACACCAGGCACGGAATAGTTGTTCAGTAAAATCGCATTTTTTAAACGGATAGTCGTGGCCTCCCAGACTTCTAGGGAGCCGGATTGCTTTCCAAAGATCCCTTTCCCTTTTCTGTCTCTGCCTCCCTACTTTTCATTTCTGTCTCTGTTTCTCTTTGTTTCTTCTGGCATGAAGTGCTGGAGCCGGCTAGTGCTGGCTCTGGGGAGCTGAATCTGCCAATCTCTCTCCAGCCCAGCGTTCAGGAAGTCACTTCAGTAACCTGCAATCAGCCATGGTGGGAATATTGACACTGTGGAAATCAGCAAAGGCTACAAATCAGGGCCTCTTGTTTTTCCTTTAAGAGTCGGTAGACCAGCACATCACGCTGGGATTCTCTTTGTCTCTCTGTGTCTCTCAATCTCTGTCTTTTCTTTTTTTGTTTCTCCCCATGTCTTTCTTCTGAGACAGCCACATGAGTGTGGTCACGTGCAGCGTGGCCCTCTCACTGCCTGGGGCCACGCAGACGCCTCGCCCTGCGCCCCACACCCTCACCCCACATCCTCCGACCCCCCTCAACACACTGGTGCCCAGAGGGTCAGGCTTAGCCCCGGGCCCTGGTCCCCTTCAGGTCTAGAGTGCAAAGCCCTGAGAGCTGACCCTGCTGCCTGTTGCCTGTAGTGTCGGATCCGCCACGGCTCTTCCTCAGCCCACAGAGCCCTCGGCCTCCTTCTCAGTGGCTGACAGTGGCTGATCCCTACCCCATTCCAGACATGCAGGATTTGGGGCTCCCCTTGGCTGATTTAAAATCATTGTGGTAACTATGTGGCAACATGGTAACTATGTGGGGACCCCAGAGGCTGTATACGTTTGTGTCTTTTATATATTTTTGGAAGGAAGGGGGAAGGGTAGAAAAGAGAAAGGACGGGGGAGGGTGGGAGGGAGAGGGGGGAGAGAGAGACAGAGAGAAACATCGATGTGAGAGAGCCACATCAATTAGTTGCCTCTCACATGGTTGGGGTGGAGAACCTGCAACCCAGGTACATGCCCTTGACCGGGAATCGAACCCATGCCCCATTGGTGCGTGGTCCGATGCTCTAACCACTGAGTCCCGCTGGCCAGGACTATGTTTGTCTCTTTCACACAAGGGAGTTCTGTGTGGGCCTGCCATCTGGAAGGGCTGTGTGTTCCTATGGGGCTCCATGCATCTGTGAACGCTTGTAGGAATGGCTGTAATTTTCCAGGTCTGTGACCAGGCAATAGAAAAAAGTGACTCTGATTCTGGAGCCAAATGCCAGGATAAATCAACTGTGTGACCTTGGGGGGCAAGTTTCTAAACGCCTGTGCCTCAGTTGCCTTATCAATAATAATACTTACCTCATAAGGTGGTTGTAGGAATAAAATGAGGTCATATTTGTGAGCTGTTTAATGCAGTGGCTGGCACATAGTGCTATACATTCTATACATGCAATTCTTGTGGACAGGCTGTGTGTGTGTGTGTGTGTGTGTGTGTGTGTGTGAGTCTGCACAGAGGAGCTCAGAGTCTCTGCATGAGGTGCCGGGTATAGCTGAGGGAATGCGTGTGTGTCAGGAGAGGTGTGTGACTCTGAGCATCGGCCCTGTGTGCTGTCTGAGACACATGTGTCTTCCGGTGAGAAGACCTCCATCTCATCCTGTAACCCTTGTTTTCATCTTACCCCCCGTCTGTCCCCTCGGCGCCTCAAATCCCTGGATACCATTCCCAGCTCCATTCTCTCCCTGGCCCTAACCAGCCCTGCAACATCCTGGAGCCTTTCAGACACCATGGTTTTGCCCCGGGGGAAGGGTCCTGAGGTGAAGACCTCTGCAATGGCTTAGTGAACAGGGGCTATTTTAGGTTTCTCACCACAGCCTGCCTCACAGTTCACCACATGGGTGTCAGCCCCCATCCCCCCTTCCACAGGAGAACAGTTACAGTGAAGGGTGAGAGGGGTGGTAGCGCTAGGGTGGGGACCAGGGCACTGATGTGACAGAGTCATTGGCTGGGCAGCTGGACCTGGTGGATCCAGGAAGGCTTCCTGGAAGAGGTGAGTGATGCTTGGTAGGAGGGGCAGGACCCATAAGGGGAACTGGATTTGGGGGTTAAGAAAAGCCAAGCAGGGGCCCTCGGGCCCCTCTGGGGAAACCACCCCGCAACTCTCCATTCCTCTCACAGCTTAGGAAACGGAGTGTTCTCCCCCCAGCAGTTCCTCTCTGAGTGTTGCAATGCCAGGGTTTCTGGTGGGGTGTGGGGAGCCCTTGCTCAATCACTGGCTAGCCTGTTGCTCAGGGGACACAGTTACCCGGAGAGGTAGCACATTGGTGGGCTCCCCAAGGGATCCTGGTGGCCTTGGCTTCTGACGGGGTATTTCCTTGCTATGGGGATAGGAGCTGGCTCTGGAGATGGGTGTCCACCTTTGCTCGGCCACCATTTGTGGCCGGTAGCTGTGGGCTGCTGGGGTTTACCCAGCCCAGGCTGTGAGCAGAGGCAGCTTTCAAAGGAGGGTGACTGCTTTTAGGAGACAGTGACTGGCAGCCAGAGAATGAGCTGAGCGTGACTTGATAGAAATCCAATTAGAGGAATGGGTCCAACACTAAAATATGAGTGTCGGAGTGTCTGAGTCTGTTTGCTTGAGAGGCAGCCTGTGTGTGTGTGTGTGTGTGTGTGTGAGTGTGTGTGTGCATGCGCGCACGCATGCTACCATGCATCAGAGTTTGGGCTTGTGTAAGCTTGAGTTGGTGTGTTGCAGGTGCATGCTGTGAGTGTGTGTGTGTTGCTGGTGTGTGTGTGTGTTACTGTATGAGGTGGTATGTTGGTGCATCAGGTGGATATGAGGGTGAGAGAGTCAGTGTGGGCGGTGCGTCCTGTGTGAGGGTGACTGTGTAAGTGCGTTGGGGCAGTGGAAGGAAAATGAAGGCAGAGGTCATGCGGGGGCAGAGCCCAGGCCTTCTGGCTTCCTGAAGAGGCAGGAGCTAGCAGCTGGCTTGCAGGAACATTGGCAGAACCTTCATCTTCCATGTCCTTCTGTCTCCCCTCAGGTCTCTGGCCCCTCCCAAGGACCATGCTGCAGCCCCACTGACTGAGGAGTAGGGGCCTGAGGGGTGAGTGAGGAGGGAGGGGCCTGATGGCTCCCCATACTCAGGAACCTTTCCCCAAGACCCATCGACTTTGAGGGCGACTTTGAGGGCTGGGAACTCGGGCAGGGTGGCCTTCCTGGCCCCACAACTCCTCACAGACCCCTCCTCCTACAAGGGCCCTGTTGCTAGGTAACAGATGGGGGAGCCAGAATGAGGCAGCTTGAGAAGCCAGAGGCTGGACCTGAGACAGGAAATGGCCTTGATCCCCTCTGCAGGGAATCTCCAGGTGCAGGCACACAGCCCTCACACACTCACTCACAAGCACATATCCATGCATAACATGCACATACACAGAGACACACAGACATTCACACATACTTCCACAGAGCCGCACACACATACACTCCCACACATGACTATGCACATGGTAACGACACAGAGGCATCTACTCACACAGACCTGCATGCACAGAAACACACACACACAGGCACACACACAAGAAACACGTACATATGTACACACTCACAAGACACGAGCACACACAGAGCCATACAGACACAGATAGGTACATGCACTTACATACACAGACATTCACAAAAGGCTGCATACACACATGGATGCAAACCTACAAACTCACAAATTCTTAGAGACACACAAAAGACACACACACAAGCGCTCTTAAGGAGTCACAGAAATACAAAATACTGAAGCAATAGGAGGCAAAAATATATAAATAAGCACAGCAACATTGGGAAGCAGAAAAGCAGCCCCGCTGAGAATACACATTCTCTCTGCAAACACACTAAGGCAGCTGGTAGTTAGAGCCAGTGGTAGCCCTGCCCACCTCCATCCCTCACGAGGGGGGAGCCCTTACTCCAGACCTGAGAGGGAAAGCTGCGTGCTTGTGACAGAGTCACCCGCTAGGCAGCTGGAGCTGGGGGTGTGTTATGTGTGTGTGCAGGTGCGCACATGCATGCATGCATATGTGCGTGTATGTGTGTGTACGTGAGCACATGCATGCATGCATATGTGCGTGTGTGTGTACGTGAGCACATGCATGCGTGCATATGTGCGTGTGTGTGTACGTGAGCACATGCATGCATGCATATGTGCGTGTGTGTGTACGTGAGCACATGCATGCGTGCATATGTGCGTGTGTGTGTACGTGAGCACATGCATGCGCACATATGTGCGTGTGTGTGTACGTGAGCACATGCATGCGTGCATATGTGCGTGTGTGTGTACGTGAGCACATGCATGCATGCATATGTGCGTGTGTGTACGTGAGCACATGCATGCGTGCATATGTGCGTGTGTGTGTACGTGAGCACATGCATGCATGCATATGTGCGTGTGTGTACGTGAGCACATGCATGCATGCATATGTGCGTGTGTGTGTACGTGAGCACATGCATGCATGCATATGTGCGTGTGTGTGTACGTGAGCACATGCATGCGTGCATATGTGCGTGTGTGTGTACGTGAGCACATGCATGCGTGCATATGTGCGTGTGTGTGTACGTGAGCACATGCATGCGTGCATATGTGCGTGTGTGTGTACGTGAGCACATGCATGCGTGCATATGTGCGTGTGTGTGTACGTGAGCACATGCATGCGTGCATGTGTGTGTGTGTACGTGAGCACATGCATGCATGCATATGTGTGTGTGTGTACGTGAGCACATGCATGCATGCATATGTGCGTGTGTGTGTACGTGAGCACATGCATGCGCGCATATGTGCGTGTGTGTGTACGTGAGCACATGCATGCATGCATATGTGCGTGTGTGTGTACGTGAGCACATGCATGCATGCATATGTGCGTGTGTGTGTGCAGATGCGCACATGCATGCATGCATATGTGCGTGTGTGTGTACGCGAGCACATGCATGCATGCATATGTGCGTGTGTGTGTACGTGAGCACATGCATGCGCGCATATGTGCGTGTGTGTGTACGTGAGCACATGCATGCGCGCATATGTGCATAGGGTGGCCTATCTGCCCCCATTTTTTAGCAGGGCACCTGGAATGGGCTGTGTGTTTTGCAAGAAGGTGGAGCCAGGGCCCAAGGAGGCTGTTGGCCTGGAAGCGGACTTCAGGAGCTACGGGGCTGCAGACCGCTACGGGCCTGACCCTACTCAGGCCCGGCCTATGTCTTCCATGGCCCATATTCCCAACTACAACAACTTCTCCCCTCAGCCCACCAGCCCCGCCTTCCTTGATGGGGGCACCATCAGGGCCATCTCAGGTGAGTTCAGTAGCTGGAGGCAGGCACGGCCTAGACCCTGGAGAAGGGACGGTGTGGACTTGTCCTCGGGGGCCTCCAGTATGGCACGAGAAACACAGCCCTGCCTTCAGCGTGCGCTCTGAGGAAATACGTACAGCTCTACCCTCAGGAACCCCAGTCTGAGGGGGAAACAGAGCTCTGTCCCAGTCTGAGAGAGGGACCCTTAAGACCCTGCAAAAGGGAAATCTTCTTGGTGGGGAAGAGGAGGAATTGGTGATCTGGCGACTTCCCAGGTTGGGAGGGATGGGCTTGAAGGTGTGTGTCCTGAATCCAAGATGCGAAGCCTGAATTGGAAATCCATGGGACCCCAGAGGCCTTTGGGAAGCAGGGCACAGCAGTGGGGAGGCACAACGCCTGGCTGGGGATCAGGACTCTAGGGAGGCAGCCCCTTGGGGCCCCCCATCCTGTGCCCTACCCTACTGAGGAGCCCTGACTCTACAGGGCCTGGGGTGACCCTGTTCGTTGCTCTGTATGACTATGAGGCCCGGACGGAAGATGACCTCACCTTCACCAAGGGCGAGAAGTTCCACATCCTGAACAACACGTAAGTGACCAGGCCACTCAGCTCAGGGCATGGCCTGGATTGGCGGCAGGACTCAAAGAGGAATTCTACCTGGTCCCTGTCCTCAGAAATCTCCAGCCTCGTTGGAGACACAGACACATAGCAATAACAACCCAGGGTGATTGCTACTATGTGAGGGGAGCATGAGGAACTATGGGCACAGAAAGAATACCAAACATGGTCTCCAGGGTGGTGGTGGTCAGGGCAGGCCTCCTGGAGGAGGTGATTTCTAAGCTGAGACTAGAGAAATGAATAGACCTTGAAGGGAGAGGTGAGAAAAGAAGAAGAAAGAGAGAGAATGAGAATAAATGATAACTTCTGGAAACTACCAAGTGGTTTGGTCTAGGTGGATCATAAAGAATGAGGTGCGAACAGAGAGCAGAGGCTGGAGGGGTGGGTGGGAGCATATCTGCAGGGCTTCAAATGCCATGTTGAGGAGTCTGGGTTTTGTCCAGAAGGAAATACGTGGCCACTGGGGGTGGGGTTCAGTGGGGAGTGACCTAGTTAGCTGTCCCATTGCCTACCCAAACCCCAGCCCAGCACTGGAGCCAGAGGAGAAAGTCAGAAGGCCCAGATTTTCCCAAACACATTTCTCCTGCAGGAAACAGCCTCCTGGGACAGTTGTAGTGGCTGGGGTCAGAACAGACAAAAGCCCTGGGGTGGGGGGAGTCCAAGGTAAGGGGTTGGCAGGTTCAGTCTCCACCTGGGCCTTTGTGTGGCCCTGCCTGGCCCCAGGTTGCTGCTTGACACCCCCTGTTTTATGCCTGCAGTGAAGGTGACTGGTGGGAGGCCCGGTCCCTCAGCTCTGGACAAACTGGCTACATCCCCAGCAACTATGTGGCCCCTGTGGACTCCATCCAGGCTGAAGAGTGAGTAGTGGTTGAGAGGAGATCAGCCCTATGAACAGTATTCTGAAGGTCAAACTCAAGGTCACCTCTTGGGCAAGCCACAGCTCCACACTATCTCCTTATCTATAATTCTATAAGGTCATTGTGAGAATAAAAGAAGATAATAATTATGATAATAATAGATGATACTTATCTAGCATGTACTATGTTCTGGGCACTATTCAAAGTGCTTTCTGTGTATTAATGGAGCTAGGAATTAATATTATTCTGTTTTACAAAGGAGGAAACTAAGGCACAGAGAAGTTAAATATCCTGCCCAAGACCTAGCCAGTTTGGCTCAGTGGAAAGAGCATCGGCCTGCGGACCAAAGGGTCCCGGGTTTGATTCTGGTCAAGGGCACATACCTCAGTTGTGGGCTCCTCCCCAGCCCAGGCCCGGTCAGGGCACGTGCAGGAGGCAACCAATCGATGTGTTTCTCTCACATGGATATTTCTCTCTGTCTTTCCCTCTCTCTTCCACTCTCCCTAAAAATCAATGGAAAAACATCCTCAGGTGAGGATTAACAACAACAAAAATATCCTGCCCAAGTTCACATAGCGAGTAAGTAGGTGGAGCTGGTGTTTGAACCCAGATCATCTGGCTGCATTTGCTGAGCATTATACATATTGTCTCTCAGTGATAACAACAGTGCATGGGCTTTAAAAAATTGCAAACTGCTAAACAAATGTAAGAGAGTATTACTTAGAATTAATTCTAATAAGGAGGCAGGGAATTATTCACAGAATACCTTTATATACTTGAGATCCTACTGTAGGTACATTACCTACCTTGATTACTTCTCACACTATTGATATTATTATTGTCCCCATTTTACAGGTGAGGAAACTGAGGCTCATACTTAAAAAAAATCTACACACACATATGAAAAGGAAAGATTAGAGAGACTGCAAAGTGAGAGTTAGCAAGACTTGGTGACTGATTTGCCACTGGGACATGGAGAGTGGGCGGAGTCAAGGGTGGCCCAGTTTTCTTGAGAAGTTGGGTGGGTGATGGTGCCATTTGCTAAAGTGGGAATGTAGGAGTGGGTCGGTTTCTAGGGTGGACTTGTTGGGTGGGAATACCCAGCTGGAGGAGACCACCAGCAAGTAGATTCGGTTGTACTTTGCATGAGAGATGTCCAGCCCATGCCAAGCCAAGACCCAAATTGGTCCAGCGGAAGGGGCATCTTCTAATTGGCACTAGGCTCTTCGTTTGTTTGCTGTGGCTCTTGCCTCTGGCACCCCTGGGGCTGGGGTGGAAATTTGGGACTCTTCAGAGTGGAGATGATAATTAAAGCTGTGTAGGAGGCTGAAGGAAGAGGGAGGAATGTGAGAGAGATTGGCCCTAGGACCCAACTTTGAAGAAAGCTGCTCTTGAAGGAGAAGGAGCCGCTGGAAAACCAGGCCAGGCCATGTCAGAACAGCCAAGAGCGTGGAGGAGAGGTTTCAGGAAACAAGAGAAATGAGTATCAGAGGCTTCCACTGGATTTGGCAATGGGGGTGACCTTTGTGAGACATGTCTGTGTGAAGTGGGGTGAAGGCCAGACTGCAGAGCCTGGGGAGGAGTAGGAGGTGAGGAAGTGCAGACCCAAGTGTGAAGTGCTTTTTCAAGAGAAGAGAAGTTGAGAAGTATAACAGAATGTTTATGGCAAGATAGGGCTTAGCCCTGCCCACGTGGCTCGGTGGTTGAGCATCAATCTATGAACCAGGAGGTCACGGTTTGATTCCTGGTCAGGACATGTGCCCGGATTGTGGGCTCGATCCCCCGTGGAGACACGTGGGAGGTAGCCGATCGATGATTCTCTCTCATCACTGATGTTTCTCTCTCTCTCTTGTCCTTTCTGAGATCAGTAATAATAACAACAAAAAAGATAGGGCTCAGAACACTCCTTTGGGGAAGGAAGAAATGTAGGCATATGTAGAGGTTGGTGGGATGGAGGCTGCTGATGGGGGCTGGTTGGTGGGAGAGACGTGTTTCTGAGCAGAGGGGTGTGGACAGGGTCCAGAGCTCAAGTGGAGTGAGGACTTTGTCTGTGAAGGTAGTAGGAGGCATGGAGAAGAGGAGGTGCGTGGGCTTCATGCTTGTGTCCACATCTTGGGGGCAGTGTCCCGAAGCCCTGAGAGGCAGAGGCACTCAGTGCGGTGTCGCTGTTAAGAATAGTGTGGTGGCCGAAACCGGTTTGGCTCAGTGGATAGAGCGTCGGCCTGCGGACTGAAAGGTCCCAGGTTCGATTCGGGTCAAGGGCATGTACCTGGGTTGCGGGCCCATCCCCAGTGGGAGATGTGCAGGAGGCAGCTGATCGATGTTTCTCTCTCATCGATGTTTCTAACTCTCTATCTCTCTCCCTTCCTCTCTGTGAAAAAATCAATAAAATATATTAAAAAAAAAAAAAAAAAAAAAAGAATAGTGTGGTGGTTAAAAGTGCAGGCCCTAGAGCAGACAGCTCGGGTTCCTATTCTGACAACACAGCTTAAGAGCCTGTGGCAAGTTGCTTAACCACAAGGTATCTCAATTTCCTCATCTGTCTAATGGGAATTAATAATAGTACTTACCTCACAACCTTGTTATAAGAATTAAATGAATACATGTATGTATTAAAGCAGAGCCTGACACAAAATAAGTGCTGTTGTTATTACATTAATTATTAAGGAAGTAGCTAATGTCATGGGTATGGGTGGGGGCAGGGGTCTAAAATAACTTGGAAATGTGTCTTCTCTACACAGCCCTTCAACAGTTCTTTCCTTCCCCTTCCTGCCTACCCTCCCGGACATTTCATTTGCCAATGCCTTCCCCTGATCCCCAAAATGTGCCTAGTACCCAGGTGTGGGATGACAATTTTAGAGTTCACAGAGACTGCCACCTTCCTTGATTTGAAAACGATGCTCCTTTTAATTGAGCCCAAGATGGTCATGGGCCAATTTTGTGATCAAATGACATCTTATTCTTCTATGGGACCTGTGGTCATTTCATCTCCCCAGTGTACTTCCACAGTTGGTTTGAGGCTACAATTCAGTCCCCGAAGAACATCCAAGAGAGAGCAGGAATGCTCGAGCTCTGAAGTTGAAGTTGAGACTTAGAACAATATTCAAATTTAAGAGAGTGGGGGAAAAGCAGCAGTCAGAAGCAGGCAGGAGCAGGCAGAAAGAGGGGAAGAGAAGCAGGAAAGAGTGTTGTTCTGGAAGCCAAAGGAGGAAAGGGATTCCCGGTGCGTGTGCGGAGAGGGATCTGAGAGATTCCCTGGGTCGTGTGGGAAGAACTAGGGTGGGCTGCAAAAGATTTCCAATACAGCTCATTGCAGGCCTTGCAGGGGGTCACTGCTCCTCTCCCAGCCGCAAGCTCCTCATCTGTAAAATGAACTTCTGGAGGAGCAGTAATGAGAAGGACTAATGGACTGGTGGCACCCTGATGAGGTCATTGGTGACTGGGGTTCTAGCAATTTTAATTCAAGAGGAACCCAGAGCGTGGAGAGGAGAAGCCTCGCCATTATTGGGCACCCAGTGTGTGCCAAGCATTCAAATCCCCCTTTTCTGTGAACCTCAGACCCCGGCTTGAAGCAGGTGTATGAGCCCCCTTTCGGGGATGAGGACACTGAATCTTGGCTTGTGAGGTGACTTTTCCCAGGGGGCTGACTTGGGAGTTGAACTGGGTGTGTAGCTGACGCTTGCTGGCCCTTCCCTGCAGGTGGTACTTTGGAAAGATGGGAAGGAAGGATTCCGAGAGGCAGCTGCTCTCCCCTGGCAACCCCCGGGGAGCCTTTCTCATTCGGGAGAGTGAGACAACCAAAGGTGGGGACTGTGCCAAGGCGGGCCCTGGACCTGGACAGCCTAGCTGTCAGGGTGGGGCTAGGAGCCTTGGTGGGGCTAAAAGCAATGGGTTGGGGTAGGAGGGCGGGTGGGGGTAAGAGTGGTGGGGTGGGGCTTGGGTCAGGGCCAAGACTGGGACTGGGTTCGAGGGATGTGACCTTCCAACTCCAGAGTCCCCAGTCTTTTGGGCCTCTTCCTGCTTCCAGACTGGGGCAGGCCAGGTGATCCTTCCCAACAGGTGCCTACTCTCTGTCCATCCGGGACTGGGACCAGGCCAGAGGCGATCATGTGAAGCATTACAAGATCCGAAAGCTGGACACGGGTGGCTACTACATCACCGCGAGGGCCCAGTTTGACTCGGTGCAGGAGCTGGTGCAGCACTACATGGGTGAGGCGGGCCCCTGGGGCTGTCCCGTGCTGCAGATCCCCGCCCCAGCACACTGCGCCAAGGCCCAGAGGAGGGTCTCCAAAGCGGGAGTGGCAGGCCAGGACCAGAACCCAGTCTAGGCTCTCGCCCGGGATACTGCTCTGTGGATTCCAGAGGAAACAGGCGTGGGCCGTTCATACCAGAGCAAGGGCGCCCCCCCTAATGTCTGAGCCGGGTAGGAGGCAGAATAGCACTGACCTGGAGGATGGGCTGCAGGGTTAAGGGGAAGGGGGACTCATGCCCAGGTTTCTGCTTTGGTTGATGAGGGAAAGGATGAGGGCCATGGAAGAGTGAGGGTCCCATGTCCACATCTTTGAGTGGAATCGTCAACTCCATTTCCACCTGTCAGAATCCCACCTTCCTCTTGGAGCCCAGCTGGAGGCCACCTTCCATGGGAAGTCCCCAGTCCTTACAGGGGTCACCTCGCCCTCTTGATGCACCTCCTTCTCTGGGCACCAACATGTTCACCCCCTCAGTGGGCCGCGCTGCCTTCTGCCCTGGCCTGTGACCTCACCCGTGGCTTAGGCCCTTATAGCTGATCTTGGAGACTGAGATGGGATGAGGAATGTGGGCCGGTCCAGCCCGACTGTGACCTCCAACACCCCGCTCCCCAGAGGTGAACGACGGACTGTGCTACCTGCTCACGGCGGCCTGCACCACCATGAGGCCGCAAACGCTGGGCCTGGCCAAGGACGCCTGGGAGATCAGCCGCAGCTCCATCACGCTCGAGCGCCGGCTGGGCACTGGCTGCTTCGGGGACGTGTGGCTGGGTATGGAGGCCCCCAAGGCCGGCTGGGCACTGGCTGCTTCGGGGACATGTGGCTGGGTATGGAGGCCCCCGGGGCCCGCTGGGCACTGGCTGCTTCGGGGACGTGTGGCTGGGTATGGAGGCCCCCGGGGCCGCCCCAGGGCTCGGGCTGGCGGGGAGCCCGTCCTGATGAGCCCCGGGCGCCCGGCAGGCACGTGGAACGGCAGCACGAAGGTGGCGGTGAAGACGCTGAAGCCGGGCACCATGTCCCCGAAGGCCTTCCTGGAGGAGGCGCAGGTCATGAAGTTGCTGCGACACGACAAGCTGGTGCAGCTGTACGCCGTGGTGTCGGAGGAGCCCATCTACATCGTGACGGAGTTCATGTGCCATGGTGAGCGGCGGGGTCAGGGCGCGAGGCCTGGGCGCAGGGTTTGGGGTGAAGTTAAGGTGAGTGTCTCTGGGGCAGGGACTTGGGCAGCGATCTGTGCTGGGAGGATGTACCCTGCGGATGATCGGAGAGAGATGCTGAGAAGGGAAACCACGTGACTGCCGGGAGTGGGGGCGGGGCCAAGTTAGACCAGGTGGGGGTCTGGGACTGGGGGCGGGGCCTCTGGCGTGAGGTGTGGTCAGCTGGTGGGTGGGCTTGGGGCAAGTGAAGGTGGCATCGTGACGAGATAGGGTCTGGGACGGAGTCTGAGTGTGGCATGTCCAGGGATGACGTAGGAAGAGAAGAAAGATGTGGGCAGAGTCAAGATATCTGTGGAGGGGGATCCGGGTGAGAATTGTGAAGGGTTGAGGTACCTGGCGGGATCTTGAATGGGGGGCCGATCTAAATGAGTGGGCTGGGAGCCGGGGCTGGGGCTATAGGAGGGGTTCTGGATAGGGGAGGGACCGAGGGAGACGGGGCTGGCCTGGAGCTGGCGGTAGGGTCTTCCTGCTGATTGTCCGGGTTCCTCTCCCCAGGGAGCTTGCTGGAGTTCCTCAAGGACCGAGAGGGCCAGGATTTGATGCTGCCCCAGTTGGTGGACATGGCAGCCCAGGTAAACTGGGACCGTAGCCGTCATTTCTCAGATCCCCCTCCTATTAACCTTCCACAAATCCTTGTGTCCTGAAAGCCCGGTGCCCTTACCCCTGACCGTGCAGCCCCACCCACTGCATCAGCTGTGCGAACTGAGGCCGGGCCCTGGCTGCCTCTGAGCCAGTGCCTTGCAAAGTTGGTTTTTCAAATGACCCGTCACATAGCCATGGTGTTCCCATCTCTCCATACCTTGGCCCGCAGGTAGCCGAGGGCATGGCCTACATGGAGCGCATGAACTACATCCACCGGGACCTGCGGGCAGCCAACATTCTCGTGGGGGAGCGGCTGGTGTGCAAGATCGCTGACTTTGGGCTGGCCCGTCTCATCGAGGATGATGAGTACAACCCCCAGCAAGGTGCCCGGCCTCAACCCGCCTCAGGGCCTCACTTGCTCGGGAACCCTCCCCCCTTCCCATCGCAATGTAGTGTAAGAGGCACCTCTGGGCTCAGATCCAAGCTCCTCCGCTTACCAGCCATGTGGCCTTGGGCAAAGTGCCTACTATGTGTTAGGTACTGCTAGAATTCTCAAGTGAAAGACAGTAGGCATCATAGCATGAACTCGTAGCCAGAGTGCCTGGGTTGGGATCCTAACCACCCATACACTGTGTGGTCTGCCTCCTTTTCCCTATCTGTGCAATATGGATAACAGTGTGTGTCTCAAGGGGTTTTGTGAGGCTTAAATGAGTTAATGCATGTAGATCACTTAAGGCAGTACCTGGCATGCAGGAAAGGCTATATTGCCGGTCGTCGAATAATGTCCATTTGTTCACATCGTTTCTTATAACACTGATGAGAAAAAAAATAATTCCCAGGCTTAGGCCACTGTCTGTGTGGTTTGCACATTCTCCCCATGTCTTCGTGGGTTTTCTCCTGGCCCTCTGGTTCCCTCTCTCACTCCAAAGCTGTGCATGTGAGGTGAGTGGGCATGTCTACATCGTCTCTGCTTGAGTGAGCATGCATGTGAGTGCAGCCTGCAATGGAAGGGCGTCCTCTTCAGGGTGGGGTCCCAACTTGTACCCTGAGCTGCCTTCTGCACGCCCCTTACTGGGGATCGAGCCACAACCTGGACATGTGCCCTTGACCAGAATCTACCCTGAGCTGCCTTCTGCACGCCCCTTACTGGGGATCGAGCCGCAACCTGGGCATGTGCCCTTGACCAGAATCTACCCTGAGCTGCCTTCTGCACGCCCCTTACTGGGGATCGAGCCCACAACCTGGGCATGTGCCCTTGACCAGAATCAAACCCAGGACCCTTCAGTCCGCAGTCCGACACTCTATCTGCTGAGCCAAACCGGCCAGGGCAAGACACCATTCTTTTAATCCAGCTGTTCCCAGGGATCCCGCTCACTAGCTTTCCCTTCTCCTCCAATCTCTCCAGGGGCCAAGTTTCCCATCAAGTGGACAGCCCCAGAGGCGGCCCTTTATGGCAGATTCACCATCAAGTCAGATGTGTGGTCCTTTGGAATCCTCCTCACTGAACTCATCAGCAAGGGCCGAGTTCCTTACCCAGGTTTGCTGGGGACGGGGAGGTGGGAGAGTGGTCATGGGGAAGGGTTGCCTCCTTGCTGCTTCTTTGGGAGAGGCTGGGCCCCCTGACTGACGGAGCCCCATCCTCTAGGCATGAATAACCGGGAAGTGTTGGATCAGGTGGAGCATGGCTACCACATGACGTGCCCCCCAGGCTGCCCGGCATCCCTGTACGAGGTCATGTTGCAGACCTGGCGTCTGGATCCGGAGGAGAGGCCTACCTTCGAGTATCTGCAGTCCTTCCTGGAGGACTACTTCACCTCCACAGAACCCCAGTACCAGCCTGGGGATCAGACATAGCTGGTTTGGGCATCTGCCACCTCTCTGGGGGTGCCCACCAGCCCTTTTCAATCCCCAGGGCTCTGGTCCCAAAGCCCCCAGGCTTAGAGCCCTATAGAGTCCTAGCCTGTCAGAGCAAACTGTTTGCTCTGACGCCATCAAGGGCAACCCACTCATTTTAAAGATAGACAAATAGAGGCTCAGAGATGATCCCTTACCCAGTGTGGCCCAGGCAATATTTCTCCCTCCAATTTAGGACCCTATATGCTTCTAGTCTCCCTACTTCCCCCCGCCCGCCCCCCCCCCCCCCCCCCGCCAAAAGAAATACTCAGACCTTGTCTAGTTATTTATAAAACTATATCCTTTCCCTCGCCTCCTACCCCTGCATTCCTACCCTGCCATCCCACCCTGATCCAGGACCCCAGAATTCAACTCCAGTCATCTCTTGTGTCTGTAAGTTACAGAGAGGGAAAAACTTACCCGGATCCCTTTCCTGTGGAGTGTACCCTGTAGTCCAGGACTGGGGTCCAAGGCCCAGATTGAGGGAGAGGATTGCTGAGGGCTTACCGCCACCCCCCCCCCCCCAGTCATGTGTGTATGTGTATTGATTTTGTAAATAAGAAAAATGACAATGTGAATCCATGAGCTATGAAGATCCCTTCCTTTGGGAGGGAGGGTGGTCAGTGGGAGGTGAGTGGGGCTGCTTTGGCTGCTGGGAAGAGGGAGGACCCTGAGAGCTAATAAGCACAGGGTACACCAAGGTGTGTCTTAGGACACCCAAAAGTCCTATGCTCGTCCCCATTGAGTTTAGAACAAGTCCAGAGATGGCTATAGAAGACAGGCAGTTGGAGATCAAAATGTCACCTTCATTACTACTGTGGTTTTAGTTTGTGTGCCGTGGGCTTGCTAATTCTTTACTTGATCCTACAGATTTACTGTTCTTCACAGGCATAGCAGCAGGCCTCCCTCAAAAGGGGCAGTGGGGGAGGTTCACAGTGGACCCTCTGCAGCTCCCCAAAAGAAGACAGAGGGAGGGGAGAGTGGAGGCCTGAGTTAGTCCAGCTCACTGGGTCTCACCTGGACAGCTCTGTGCTCTAGGGGGTTTTGGAGAGGTTTGGAGGCAGTTTTGTTTGTGATGATGATTAGGGCCTCCCGTCAGGGAGTGGGCAGGGATGGAAGGTGTTCAACAACCGGCCGTGCGCATGTGCAGTGAGGAATTGTCCCACCCCCAGGTCCCCCTTCGAGGCACTCTGACAGCTGATGTGCAGCTACATGGAAACAAGGGGAACCAGAAGTAAGGATTTCCACCTCCGCCATCAGGAAATTGTTGACCCCCTGACTTACTAAGAGGGTGGACAGGGCTAGAGGCTGGGAGCTAGGAATCACTGCTGTAACTGGCAAACAACTACAGAGCATTAAATTTGCGAAGGCCCTTTGCTAGGCGGGATCCCAGGAACACAAACGTGAACAAGACCAGTCCTTGTCCTGGAGGAGCTTACAGTCAGGCTGGAGAGAAATAATAATAACTCATCTATTAAGCATCTGCTGAGTGCCAGCTGTGTTTACATCCATTTCTTCTAGTCCTGAGTCTGGTTCTATGATGAGGAAACGGAGGTCAGGGGTCACACAGCTATCTGCGACAGAGCTGGGATTGGAACCCTGCTCTTACATTAAGGCCCATGATCTTTCTACCAGACCTCACTGCCTCTGGACTTTGGGAAAGAATCATATCGGCCCCAGGTGGGTGTTTGGAAGAACCTTCTCCCTCTAGATCAGTGATGGCGAACCTATGACACGCGTGTAAGAGGTGACACGCGAACTCATTTTTTTGGTTGATTTTTCTTTGTTAAATGGCATTTAAATATATAAAATAAATATCAAAAATATAAGTCTTTGTTTTACTATGGTTGCAAATATCAAAAAATTTCTATATGTGACACAGCACCAGAGTTAAGTTAGGGTTTTTCAAAATGCTGACACGCCGAGCTCAAAAGGTTCACCATCAGTGCTCTAGATTTTGGTAGAAAGATTTCCTGGAAACCCAAGTTGAGTGATCTGAAGAAAGGGAGACAATGTGGCCAATGCAGGTTGAGAGTTCCCTGGGTTCAGCCCTGTGCTAGGGGATGCTGAAGGGGAGCAATAATAGGGAGAGGGGCCAAGGGGCTGCTTAGAGAGGTGATCACAGAAGTGGGAGCCGTGGCTCTGCACACTCAGACTTTCAGGTGCCAAGGCTCCCTGAGGCTTTTTCAGCCAACCAAACTCACAAGAGCCTGATGTATAAACCAGAGTCCCAGTGTTTCCATCTGCCTTGGAGTAAGCAGATAAGAGCACGGCTCTAGAGCTGTACTACCTGGTGTGAATCTTGCCTCCACCACTCGCTAGCTGTGTGATTTTGTGGAAGTTATTAACCTCTCCAAGCCTCGATTTCCTCATCTGTGAAATGGCGATAAAATGCTCAATACATGCTAGCTCTCTTTGTTATACCTTTTACTAATTATTTACTGCTAGAGACCTGGTACATGAAATTCATGCACTTGGAGGGGGCGGGGGGGGGTGTTCCCTCAGCCCAGCCTGTGCCCTCTTGCATCCAGGAGCCCTCGGGAGATGTGCACATCATAGCTAGTGGTTGAGCGGCCTTAGCATATCATTAGCATATTACACTTTGATTGATTGAATGAACTACCGGACATTTAGCATATTAGGCTTTTATTATATAGGATATGCCAGGTATCCTGCTAAGTGCATGCTGCCATTTAATCCTCACAGAACCCTATGAGGAGAAGGCTGTTGTATCTTCATTTTATTAATAGGGAAACTGAGGCACAGTGAAGTAAGTAGGTTACAGGACATAACTGGCAGAGCAGGGGCTTGAACCAGATCCTCTGACTTCAGAATCAGTGCTCTTAGCCTCTATAGCAGTGGTTCTCAACCTTCCTAATGCCGCGACCCCTTAATACAGTTCCTCATGTTGTGGTGACCCCCAACCATAAAATTATTTTTGTTGCTACTTCATAACTGTAATTTTGCTACTGTTATGAATCGTCATGTAAATATCTGATATGCAGGATGTATTTTCATTGTTACAAATTGAACATAATTAAAGCATAGTGATTAATCACAAAAACAATATGTAATTATATATGTGTTTTCCGATGGTCTTAGGCGACCCCTGTGAAAGGGTCGTTCGACCCCCAAAAGGGCCGCGACCCACAGGTTGAGAACCGCCGCTCTATAGTGTTTTTTCCTGGGATCAAAATATTTTTGTCTGACTGATGGAACTCTCTGCCTGGTACCTGGATGCCCATTGAGTTTAAATGAAGGCCCAGCGGGGCAATGAACCACGTGGAGTTCACCAGGCCCTCGCTGCTCAGCAGAGACCAGAGCCTCCTGAGCCTGGAATCCGTGTATCTATTGGTTCCCTGTCCCTCCCTCTGGTGCAGCTGAATAAATTCTCCCTTGCACCCCCTTTTCTGTGCATCCTTCTGTTCCCTTCAGATAGAGCACAATGCAATTGATTAGGCCTCTGTTTTCTCAATTTCAATCACATCCTCGCCCTGCCTCCCTGAGATTACAGGCGGGTGGGTCACCTTGATTGCAGTTTCCGCTGTTCACAAAACCCTTCAGTCGTTTACAAAACCATCTCTCGCCTCATTCACTCCCCCACCTGGCTCTTCTCCTCCTGAAGCGTGGATTTTACTGGCTTAAGACTCAGAGGGCAATTTTATCTCCAAGTTCATGGTGGGGGAGAAGGGCACATAATTGACTAATGCTGGGTGTTTCACATGCATCATCTAATACGATCCTCCCGAGGCCGAGCAGAAGTGTGATTATTCCTGTTTTATAAAAGAGGAAACAAAGACTCTGAGAGGCTACGACACCTGCCCAAGGTCAGACAGCTGGATGGTAGGGGCAGGATTTGAACCCTGCACCCCACTGTGTCACATTCCTTTATCTGATGGAGCAGCATGGGAAAGTACAGTACTAACCCAGAGTCAGGCCAGGGAGGGCACGGTGCAGATAGGGGTCTGGGGTAGCCCCAGATATGCTGAGGATTGTATTTGTAAAAGAACCGAGTCATTTATTAATTTTGCACCCACTTACTGATATCTCCTGTAGGCTGGTCCTGCCCAGGCGGCAGAACAGCAAACAGTTACCACACTTAGGAGCAAGGTCAGTCTGGAGGCCAAGGCAGACTCTTGGGAGGATGCAAAGAAAAGGGCCTGATGAAGCAGCCAGAGGGTGAGATCATCTCCCACGGAGGGAACAGCACATGCAAAGGCCCAGAGATATGGCAGAACAAGGCAAGTCAGGCAAGTGCAACTAATTACGAATGGGAGGCGGAGGGTGCAGATGAAGCACGGAAGAAGGTCGGAAGGTCACAGGCAAGAGGTGGTAGGGTTGAGCTCTGGCCAGGTGAGTCAGTTGGTTGGAGCATCCTCCCATACATCAAAAGGTTGAAGGTTCAAGATTCCTGGTCAGGGCACATGCCTAGGTTGTGGGTTTAATCCCCAGCTGGGGCGCATGCAGGAGGCAACCAATGGGTTTTTCTCTCTCACATCTGTTTTTTTTTCTCTCCCTTCCTCTCTGTAAAAGTCAACAAAAACATATCCTCAAGTGAGGTTTTTATTTTTTTTTAAGCAGGAGAGTTGGAAAGCCAAGGGATATGGCCCCTGAGTTGTGGAGAAAAGTCAGAGAGAAATCTATGGGGCCTCGGACCTACTGGGGAATGAGTCTATCTTAGATCCCACTGTTCTAGTACTGAGTTGGGTGGACCCCCTATCTACTTCAGTTCTCTCCCAGGTACAGTGTCAAAGCCTCCCTTTCACCCATGACACACACACACACACACACACACACACACACACACACACATACACACACACACACACACACACACACACACACACGATGGTCTTGCAGAGGTGTCCATAGGCCCTCTAGTGGTCACTCTGAGTACTATATTTAAAACTGCAGAAACTTTCCTCTGGGATAGGACTAGGTCCCTTCAGAACCTTCCCACCCCATCGGATGGGAGATACAGCCAGTGCCTGCTCTCAGAGCTCACAGTAACGGTGATGAGGGCGAAGGGGACAGACACAGGCAGAAAATGTGGGAGAACAGGGAAGGGTACTAACTCAGTTGGTCATGGGGAAGTCTGGAAGGCTTCTCGATGGAGATGTTGCTCACCAGAGACTTGCAAAAGGAGAAAAAGTTTCCTTGATAAAGAAACAAAAGCCCAGCTGGCATGGTTCAGTGGTTGAGCATTGACCAGTGAACCAGGAAGTCACGGTTCGGTTCGATGCCCAGTCAGGGGTCGGGGTCAGGGCATATGCCCAGGTTGCAGGCTTGATCCCCAGTATGGGGCATGCAGGAGGCAACCGATCAATGATTCTCTCTCATCATTGACGTTTCTATCTCTCTCTCCCACTCCCTTCCTCTCTGTAATCAATAAAAATATATTTTAAAAAAAGAAACAAAAGAAGGGCATTTCAGACTTCACTGGGACCATACAGGATGTTACAATTAGGTAGGTGTGACTGGGGTGAAAATTTTGAGGGGGGGTAGTGGCTAGAGATGGAGATGGCGAGGTAGGCATGGGTCTTGTCTGCCATGCATGCAGGCCAGGCTTCTAGGTTTGGGGCCAAGGGAAGCACTGAAGGGTTTTGAGCAGGGGAGTAACAAATCACATTCACTTTCCAGAAGGAAACCTCTGGTGACCAATGTGACGGAAGAATGGGAGGGGAAGAAGTGGGAGAGGGACACCTCTCTCAGATACAAAGAACCGCACCGGGTCACACTCAGGACACATAACTTTGAGCAGGCCTGTGAACCAGGCACATCCTGACACCTACAGACATGTCATTGGGATCCCAGGCTGAGCACCCACAGATAAACAAATGCGCTGATACGCACTCAGACACAGCTCAGGTTCACAGCTGAAAGGAAATCAAGGAGCTGGTGAGAACCACGCACACCCGATGGACACAGGATTCTCTCTCTCTCTCTCTCTCTCTCTCTCTCTCTGTCCACACACACACACACACACACACACACACACACACACAGGCCCTATCCTACCCCCCTGTTTCCCCCAGGGTCCCTCACCACCTCCAGGCAGGAACAAAGCTGACCCTTGCCCTCTGGCCCCTGGCCTCTCCTCCCACACCCCCTGCCCAGAGGGAGGAGCTGTTTGAAGTCTGGGCTGCAGCTGGGGTTTCCTGTTGCCTGGAGGAATGTGGGAGGACTTGTAGGGAGGGGGGAGTGGAGAGGGGCCGACACAGGAGGAGGGATAATGGGGGCCTGGGGGCCTTAGTTCTCATTGTACCACGTTGAGGAGGGGCTTTCTGCTTCCATGGTCTCTTGGGCCCCAGCCCTGAGCTGTTCTCATCCAGAGGAGGGGAAAACCAAGGCTATAATGGCTCCAGGCCAATGGGCCTCTTGTTCCTGGATCTGTATGTAGTTCAGTGTCTTAGGATAGGTCCTCAACCTCTCTCGGCCTCAGTTTCCCCATCTGTAGACTGGGATGAGTCCCGCTCGAACCATCCACACCTTTCCCGAGAGAGCTCCAAGGGGTGGGCCAGCCCCAGAACTTCTGTAGTCACGGAGGGCAGTGCCCACCTCTACCCAAGGCTCACTCCATTTTGCCCTTCCCATGAGCCCCAGGGGCCTGGCCCCAGCCTGCTGCCCCTTCTCAATTATTGTCATCATTGTATAGACTCAATTGTCCCACAACATGCCCTTGCCGGTTTCCAAAGTGCTTTTGCATCCGTGTGCTCTGTAAGTCTTTTACAAGCACTGCCTGTAACACAGGGAAGGGATTCCTCTTCTCTTGTATACACATGGAACGGAGACTCTGAGAGGGTAAGGACACAGGAGGAAAAGCAGTCAGAACCAGGCCTATCTGGCTCCTCGTCCACACGGCCTCCAAACCCTGAGACCCCACAACTTCTTTTTTTTATCTCTAGCCTCTCACCTCTATTTCCTAGGATCTAGCTTCTGCTTACATTGAAACAAAAGTGACTGCAATGAGCTGAGCCCAGAAAGGGATGATGGAGGCTCTTCCAGAACCTGGGTCCCCTCCTTCAAGGCTGCTTTCTTAGGGAGCTAACCACTCTTCTGCCCAGCCTTTGGTGACACCCACACTATTAAGAACTGAGTAGCGAACCCCTAACCCTTTTAGACTATGGCTGCCAAAGCAGATATGCAGATTAGACGCTAGGTGGCAGCAGCAGCCCATAGTAAGACTCAGCTTGCGTTTGTTTGGGGAGAGCCCCCCCAACACAATTTGGAGAGGCTCCAAGAGAAAGGCCAGCCCCCAAATAACGGCGAAACCCTGAAACGCTTTATTTTCAATGATGCCCAACACCTTGGCGTTTAAATACACACTCTGTCTTTGGGGAGGGGACAACTGAGGCAGCCTGGGTTGGGAGGGGGAATACTTGCAAACTCCTACCTAACTTCTATTCCTTCCATGGAGTCATGGATCCTACTAATCTTGCCCTCTTAAACCTCATCACTTAACCTCTCCCTTCCCATGCCCTTCCCAAACTCTTCTTCATCCCCCCACCCCCACTCCCCTCAGGGCTCCCTAGTTCCCAGAAGCCATCCTGTATTACCCTATCCAATTCCTTCCCAAAACTTGGTTCAGACTGGGTGGGCCAGAGCCTCATAGGCAAGGATGTGAGGGAAGCTAAAAGAAAGGGGAAACTGGGCTTCTCCTGCCCTCCCCAATGTTAAAGTCTCTCCAGAGGGGGACCAGCTAGAGCAGGATGCCTGCAAGGAGAAGCTGCTCCCAAACGGGGGCCTCTCCAGCTGGCCGTACCAGATCAATAGGTGTACCATTCAGAGTCCTGGACTTCTCCCGCCACTGCTGCTCCTTTCACCAAAAGGGCCAATAAAGAGTGCCCCTCGGATCCCTTCTTTTGCCCTCTGGAGATTCCAGACTATCCTAGAAGAGGGGCTTGGGAGAGACGGAGGTATAGGGAAGGTGGTGACAGGAAGCTGCGTTTGGCAAAATGTCACCACCTGCCTTTGCCACACACTGGCCATCACCCTGCATCACCCCACAGGGCCAAAGGCGAAGTCAGAAACAGGTGGGCTAGGAACAAAGGCAGGGCTGAAGGAACGTCAGACACGGAGCAAGACAGACCAAGCTAACATACATGGGCAAAGGAATGCCAGGCACAGACGAGGTGGGACTAGCTCAGGACCAGTCAGAGCCGGTGTCGGTAGACACTGAGGACAGGACGGTGGCCATACATTATTCATCTCGTGTCCTCTGTGAGCCACACACAGACACTGGGAGAGAAGATCAGACAGAGGCCTGGGGAGTCACAACTCCCTGCACGGCTCAGAGGTTAATTGGAAGGCCCGGGCCCAATGGTGTGCCCTCATTTTTGGAAATGCTAACTACCATTTCACCAGGTCTTTGCCAGATTCTAGAGCCCTGTGGTGTCCAGTAAATGGCGGCAGCAGCAGCTCGCCTGCTTGGGCTGTCCAGCCACCTCCCCTTGGTAACCAGGCCCTGGCAGTGCACATTCCTCCCATCTGTGGGGATGGGCCAGGCAGGGGGCCCGGAGCTAGGAGCTGGGAGCTGGATAACAGATGTGACCTGAAGAGGAGGTAGGTGAAAGTGCTGAGCCCAGCCCCCTGGCCGCAGCAGGAGCTTTGAACTGTTGAATTCGAATCTTACTTCCCAACACAATGAAAACGCTCAGTCGAATTCAGGAAGGGTATGCGTGTGCACGTGTGTGTGTGTGTGTGTTATCCAGGACTTTTGTGCCCTGGCCGCCCTTGGACTTCTAGGAAAACAGGGGTTGGGGGAGGGGGAACGCTAAACCCAGAGCTCAGCTTGAGATGGGGCAGTGAGAGAGGAGGAGACTAGTGGGGCTGAGTTTTCTGGAGCATCCCTCCCACTTAAGCTCTTGCTCTTTACTCAGTAAGACACCGTTTCAGAAAAGGAGAACGTCCCCGAATCAGGGAGCCTGTCCTCCTCCCTCGCCCCTTCCTCTCCCATGTAATTGGGACTCCCCAGAAAGTCTCGGGTCCTTTGGCTAATCCCTTGATTCCCTATTCGACTCTCATTCCATTCTCAGACCCCGCCCCTTCCCTCCCACCCACAACCTCCCTCAAGCCAGAGCACCCCGCCGGGGACAAGGAACTTGGTAAACGTTCCCAATCCTTGGGGAAAACCAGCACCCCTTGGAAACGGGGACACGCCCCCGCCGGAGGGATCCGGGTGCAGGCGTCCAGAGGGCTCCCAGCCGCGCCGTCGGAGCAGCCCGCGCGGCCCCGCCCGCTGGGCGCACGGAGCGGCCAGGGCGGGGACTACAAGTCCCGGCGTGCTGTGCGCGCGTCCCCCCCTGGGGTTCCGGATGGTGAGCGGCGAAGGTAAGGCGAGCTCGCAGAGGCAGCGGCGGCGGCGGCGGAGACGGAGAGAGGCAGGCAGGCAGGGCGAGGGCGAGAGACGGAGGGAGGGAGTGAGCGAGGCAGACCAGACAGACAGACAGGCGGGCGGGCGGGCAGAGCGAGCCACCCGCCAGGCTGCGCTCAGCCCCGCTCGCAGCGGAGAGAGCAGAAGGCAGGAGGAGGGAGGGGAGGCGAGGGAGGGAGGGAGAGGGAATCCAGCTACCACCACCCAAAGCCAGCGTCTGCTTTCTGTCCTCATTTCCTTTTCCCACCCAGCTCTGAGAGCAGAGAAAGGCAGAGAGCGAGAGAGACAGAGACAGTCAGGGAGACAGACAGACAGAGAGAACGGGAGGGAGGAGGGCGGAGGAGGAGCAGGAGGAGGACTACGCGGGGCGCGTTCTCTCCCAGGTTTGCAATTGGGGGGTGGGGGCGGGGGTGTCCAGGACTGTGAGAGTGTGTGCGCGGCGGGGGGGAGCGCGGGGGGCGCAGAGAGAGCGAAGGAGTGATCGAGGTGGGGGGGCGCCGCGGGAGCGGGGGGCCGTGTCCAGCGGAGTTAGCGGCGGAGAATGTGAGCCGAGGCGCGAGCCATGCTGTCAGCAACAGCGGGCGGCTCAGGGCTCCTTCACGACTCCTCTCCCCAGCTGCCGGGCGCCGCGTCGCTGCCGCCGCCGGAAGACAGACGCCCCCAAAAGCCCCTTCCCTGGCTCGGACCCACGGAGCCGGCAGCCCAGCACTCCGGTGAGTGGCGCCTCCTCCCCAGTCCTAGACCCCCGCTGGGGACCGGCTGGCCGGGCTCTTTTGTGCAGCGCGCCAGGGGGGCTCTGCGCCCCCTCTGCGCGCCCCGGTCCGGTCCGTCGGACCCCGTGGCTGCGGTGCCCGCGGTGCGATCGGTCTTTGTTTCCACCGGGGCCCGCAGCTCGGCTGGGCTCGGCTCGAAGCCTGGCAGGCAGTGCCGGGAAGGGGGAGGGGGAGGTGGACGAGAAGGGGGGGCGGGGAGGGGGGGTTCTCGGGTTTCCTGGCCGCCCCGCGGCTCCCCGGCTCCCCCGGCTCGGGGGCGAGGTGCGCGCCCAGCGCTGCCGCGCGCCCTCTCCACCTTCCCCCTCCCTCCGTCTTTGGATTTAAAACTGCAATTTGCTCTCTAGCTTGCTGAGAATGGGGGGGGGGGGGGCAGTGTAGGGGGGACCGTGGGAGCGGAGAACAAGGCTGGATTTTAGGAACGGCGCTGGGAAAGGGGGAGACTGCGGAGGGAGGAGCCCCTCCCCTTCAACCCCCAAATCCCAAGGTTCCGCTGGTGCTCTGGGAGTTGAGGGGCGGGGACCTAATGACCCGGAGGGGGTGTGGGGTGGAGGAGGGATTTGGGGTGGCCGGGGCCAAAGGGGTTGGGCTGCGTGCCCGGTTACCTGGCGAACAAAGTCGGCTCACTTTTGCATAAATAAATAAATAATCGCCTATCAATGCGTTTCCTCTGGGGCTCAGATTGAATCGGCCCCCTCTTCCCCAGGGGGTGGGGTGCTGAGTGATAGCTGTCAGCCCCCTGGGCCGGTAGCTGGGGGTGAATTGCTGAATCCCTCTGCTCTGGCTGAGGGCACCTTCCCCTGCTGGGTCCTGGTCCCCAGGCAGAGCCAGAGGGGCAGGGGGCTGGCTCTGAATCTAGGAAATAACCTTGTTTCCTGTTCTACAGGAAAAGGGACAGCAACCCAGAGTTTGGGGGCTGGGGATGAGGACTGATGGGAGCTGGAGGGGTTCCCCAGCAGCCTGACCCCCCAGCCTCCTGCCAGGCGAAGGGGCCAGCTGAGGGAGGAAGGATGTGGGCCTTGCTGGCCGGAGGCGGGAGCTGGGGCTGTCCCTGAGGCGGCAGCGGGCACAGAGAGGGAGGAGGGAGGGAGAGAGAGAGAGAAGCGGGGGCGGGAATTCTCTACCGCAGACCCTGGGGGCCAGGGCCAGATGTGGAGGGGTGGGGAGTCTCCCCTCCCTTCTAGCTTGGGGGCCCTGAGGCTGGGCTGGGAGGGGCTGAGCCTGGTGCCCTCAGTTCTGCACCAGTGCCTGACTGGCAGGGCCAGCTGAATTTGGGCCCAGGCGTCACCCTGGGAGGCAGGGCTGGGCTGCACCAGTCTGGTCCCTGAACACAAGGAGGGACCCTTGGGGGGCCTGTGCCTGTCTGGCTGGGCAGGCGTTTCCCGCCGGACCAGTTGGTGTCAGGCGGGACTTGGCCCTGGCTCCCTGGGCAGAGCTCAGGATGTGAGGACAAGCTTTGCCTCCCGGTCACGGTGGCCACATTTTGTCCATTGCTGCCACTATTGGAGCGGGGCATGTGCCTGGGCCTCGGCAGAGTCCTGCTGGGAGCATTGGGGGTATTTCTATTGTTGGCTTGTCCCTGCTGCATGTGACCCCTTGTGTGTAGCTTTGTGAGCTGGGGCTGTAAGTGAAAGATTACCAGTCTGTCACCCCACCCCCACCCCCGCCCGCCCCACTTTGTGGAGGAGGCTGGGTTGTGTTGGTGAGCTGTGGGGGGACCTTCCCCCAGGTGTCATGTGCATGCTGCTTGCTGTCTCCCTCCTTGGAGCAGATGTATATTTATTTTTATAGTAATGGAAAAGCAAACTGGATAGTAAGTTGAATTCATTTTTTTCTCTTGCTGTGTCAATAGTTGGAATAACCCCCAGAGACTGGTGAACTTCTTGCCCCAGAGCTCCCACCCTTCAGAGGTTGCAAAGATCAGTGAGGGCATGAGCTTTGGGCGACCAGTGAGCACCAGTCCAAACCAGTCCTCTAGTCTCTCTTGGTCTGGCATTGGAGCAGGTGCCCAGGTGGGCAGGCATTGCCCCCTCCCCGGGCAAACCCCCACACCCCAGGGTGTAATCTGGCCGCTCAGCCACCTCTTTGGTCAGTGCCTGAACTGTGCCCAAGCCCTCAGGGATAGTCTCCAGGTGGGCTCTGCCCCCCCGCCCAGGCTCCCCGGCCACGTGCTGATATTTATTTTCTGTAGTAAAATCCATTTTTAATGCCGTTACTTTTGAAATAATATAGAAAGAAACAAATGTGATGTGTTTAAGTTGCCCTCTGTGAGTTTTTAATGTGATCTATGGCTGAGGTAGTGATGGAAGGAACTATTGGGCTTGGAGAAATTTGGTGTCATAAAGAAAAAGAGCTTGCTGTTTATTATGGTTGCTGGGCTGGGGGTCTGGAATAGGGTCATGGGGGCAGGGAGCCCCAGCCCCCCCCCCCCCCGCCCCCAGATGCTGTGGATGGACAGTGTAGCTTCTTAGTTTGGGGGTATGAGGGTTCCAGGATTATTTTGCATTGCTCCACAGCTTTTAAGGGGCCTTTGGTGAGGGGGCTTGGGAATTGGGGGGCGTTGTTCTCCCCCTTCCACCTGCTTAGATCTTGGCTGGGAGGCCCCTGGAACCCCCTGCAGAATTACGTGGAGGTGCACTGTGGGAGTTTGGACTTGGCTCCTAAAGGAGATGAAGGGATGGGATCTCCACCTGATTGTTGTGGTTGTGCTAGAAGCTTGAGGGGCAAACTGACCCTGGCAGAAACCAGAGGACTTTTTTGGGGGGGAGGGGCGCCACTCTGGCCTGGCAGAGCCCCAGAGGGACAGTGCTTGATCCCAGATCCGTCTGGAACAGTGACTTTGGGCCACTCCTTCCTCTTGACTCTGTTTGCCATTGGACAAGGGTTACCTTCAAGCAAACCTGATCTCCCTCGTTTTCTGTCCCCCCCTCACCCCAAGCAAACCCCCACACCCCAGGGTGTAATTTGGGCTTTTTTTTTTTTTTGGTTTGGAAAACAGCTCTGTGTCTCATACCAGCCAGCCACTGAAGACGGTGGGGTGCCATGCCTTCCTACCAGATGCCCAGGCACCTCTGATCTGGTTGAGGACGGTCAAGCAGGCTCACTATTATGGGATGGAGGCCAGCTCTGCCTCTGGGTCTCCTGGGTCTCTTGGGATAGAGCCCGAAGGGGGACGCTAGGGTGGGGTGCAGCTGGGGACTGCTGGAGAGAGCATGGGTAACATTGTTGCTAATGTCAGCAGATGGCCCCCCCAGAGAGAATGGGGGAGGCGGGGAGGAGAGAGACTCAGACAGCCACTTGGTGGGGAGAGGGAAAGATGGTGACAGGAGCCAGTGGGGAGAAGGTGAGAGAGAAAAGCAGGCCAGGAGAAGAGCCAGGATCACAGCCCCAGGAGACGGGGTCCAGGTGATCAGGAAGGCCTAGGCATGTGCCACAGCCCAGAAAGAGCAGGCACTGAGGCCCTCTCACCCAAGATCAAGTGCTGGGATTGTTTTTGGAGGAGAGACAAGCAAATGTCTCTGGGAAGAGGAAGGAGGACAGGTGGGAGAGAGAGAGAGAGAGATTCCCACAGGAGGAGAGAGAATGGGGAGACAGGGGGATTCCAGGGGTCACTTGGTTCGTGCTTCTGCCCCAGGGCAGTGTCTTCCCTCTGGCTTCTCTCAATGTCTGGGGACAGAGCAGAGCTCTTCTTTGGACCTGGAGGTGGGGCCTGAGGCAACCTCTGAGCCCCACAGGTTGTGGGTGCTCCGTGTCTAGAGGCACCGGGGAGAACACGAGGGTCCCAGAGATGCCAGGGGCATCGTCCAGTTGTGACCCCTCCCTTGTTTGACAGGAGGAAACCGAGTCTAGAAAGAGGAGCCACTGGCCCAGTATCACAGACACTTGGAAGGGGCGGGCCTGGGACCCATACTTTTTGTGCTCCACCTACCTCTCTGTAGCTAGAGAATTGGAACAGCTGCATGGGTCCTCCTGGGCTCAGAGGGGGGCCAAGCTTGGGGAGAGGAGCAAGCAGGCACCCTTGTGGCCAGAGCCCCCCCAGGGGAGGGGGAGGTGCTGCTGCGGAGAGAGAGCGAGGGAGGGGAGAGAGGAGGGGAAACAGTGAGTCAGGCTTCCAAGAGCTGAAGATGAGAGAGCCAGCCCTGGGAGGGAGAAGGCTGGGAGGGCTGCTCAGAAGCAAGGAGAGGGAGGGGGCCCAGCCAGGGGCAAGGAGAGCTCTGGAGGGAGGGAGCCCGCCCCTGGCCCTGGCCCAGCGGCAGGCCTGTGCTGTGTGGAGGGTGCCGCCAATATGGACTTTGCCCATGGTAGGTCAGAAAGGAGCCAGATTCTGCCTCTGCAGTGTCCCTTTCTTCCCCGATTCCTCATTTATGATCCCACCCCAGGGTCTCAGGGAGATGACTGTGTGTCCTCCCATCCCTTCCTCAGTTTCTCTGTCCATTGTGGGATTTGGACCTTGAGCTCTTCTGGGGGAGTGGGGTGGGCACAGCATCCTGGGAGGGTGTTGAGGGATGCTGTCTCCAGCTGCTGTCTTTGTGCTGGGGACACCGTTGGAGCTGCCACTGGTGCAGGGTAGGGCGCAAGGTCTCAGAGTAGGCTCCCTGTGGAACCCTCTGAGCTGCTGGGCCAGGAAGTGGAGGTGGCCGGCCATGAGTGCTGGGGTGCAGTCTGTGTGTAAGTGTGTGAGGTGCTGATCTGGTGATGTAGGTGGGCTACCTGGGGCCTCTCGGATGGCCTGTGCCTAGACAGGGCCAAGGTCCCCACATGTCCAGACCACCTTCCACTTGAGGATGGGGGTGACATTCATGTGATCCCCCCCATATTCCCATGGATCAGAGGCTCTGGGGAGACTGGGAGGCGGGAATAACCCGTGTGAGGAGCTGGCGAGAGCTGCCTGTACAGCTTCTCATGCCTGGAGCTGGGACCAGAACTGGAGAGATTCCCCAGGGACTGCCTGGAAGGAAGTATGGGAGGAACCTCCCCCCCCCCCTCCCCTGCAACTGACAGGTAGCTAAGGCTCCCAGTCCGCGCACCGCCCCCCCCCCCCCAAGCCTGGCATCACTGTGCCCCTCCCTCTTGGATCCCAGCATCTCTTCCATTGCCTAGGGGATAAGGAAGGTGGATACTAGGACCCCTCTCCTGCAGGGCCTGGCTTTAGGGAGGACTGGCCAAGTGAGGGTAAAGGGAGGCCCCCTGCCTCCTCCCTTATACACATATGCAAACTCAGCTGCAGTGAGGCCCTGCTTTCTCTCCTCTTTCTGCTCAGGGGTCCTTGGCCTGAGAGCCCAGGGGAGGGGCCACTTCTGCAGCTGGCTGCCCTAACTCCCAGCTCAGCCCAGCTGCTACTGAAGCTTCCAGAAGCTGCAGCTCTGCACCCTTCCCTACCCCCTGAGCCAGGAGAGGCCTTTGCTGACCTGGGGGAGGGTACCTTGGGGAGTGAGTGGGCACCCTCACTCACAACAGACAACCAGACAGATGGGCGGTGGAACAGATGGACAGAGACACCCACGCACAGGCAGACGGAGAGAGACGGACAGATGGACCAGGACAGGGAGAGACGGACAGACAGAGGTGCTGGCAGAGAGAGGAAGAGTTGAAAATGGAGGCTCCTGGGGAGAGAGAAAGCAGAGAGACAGAAACTTAGAGACAGGGTGACCAGGTGACTGAGAAGGGAGAAGGAGAGAGATTGGGGGGCGGGGGGAGTGAGAGGCAGGAAGAGATAAAGAAAGTGGGAAACCCAGAGAGAGAAGGAGGAGAGGAGAGGAGAGGAGAGACTAGGAGAGACTTGAGGCTACAAACCACAAACAGGGATTTGATGAGAATCTGGAAGGTGTTTTCTCCTGCTTCCCTCCCCAAACCCCCAGGCTAGCCAAGTCTCCATTCCTTCCACCCCCAGCTCAGTTTCCAGCTGCTAAAGAGGTCAGGGAGAGAGGGGGGAGGGGGGAGAGAAAGAGAGGGAGAGAGAGAGCCCAGAGACCCCTCCTCCCTGCTCTTTTTGTAGGGGCTTGAGTTGCTGAGAGCAGCTCTCAGCCCTGACCCTACTCACAGATGTACATACATACCTCTGGGCTCTTGGAAAATAGCATCTCACACTCACCACTCACTCAGTGTGTGTCTCCTTGTATAAATGCACCCCTCCCAATAATCACACCTGTCCACACAGGCCTTACTACACACACACACACACACACAACACACACACACATTTTGTGACATACAAGTCTCTATGTTTGCACTCATTTCGAATCTCACAAACCTAACTAGTGAACCCGAACCTATGTTTCTTTACCCATACAGGTGGTGACATAGGCCTTGCTAAGGGATCTCAGGATATCTCTCTCTCTCTCTCTCTCTCTCTCTCTCTCTCTCTCTCTCTCTCTCACACACACACACACACACACACTGTCATGCAGTCACGCAGTCACACTCTCACACGTACTCTGGCAGTCACCAGAGCAGAGAGAAGGCTCTTTCTTTCTAGACATGAAGATCAGGGTTCCCAGGGAGCAGTGGGGGTGGGAGTGGTATACCCCTCACTCTCACCCAGCTGCCAGGGTGGGATGGCAGGAGGCCCTTAGTTGGTGGGAGTCCTCCTGAGAAGTGGCAGGGCTGGGTCAGGACACAGGTAAATTGGCTAGTGGGTTTGCGTGGTGTGAAAGAGCTGAGAATTGGTGAGTGGGTATGTGTGCACATATGAAATATATACAGCCCTGGCCGGTTTGGCTCAGTGGATAGAGCGTCTGCCTGCAGACTAAAGGGGCCCGGGTTCGATTCTGGTCAAGGGCATATGCCCAGGTTGTGGGCTCGATCCCCAGTAGGAGGCATGCAAGAGGCAGCTGATCAATGATTCTCTCTCATCATTGATGTTTCTAGCTCTATCTCTCTCTTTCCCTTCCTCTCTGAAATCAATAAAAATATATACATATTTATTTTAAAAATGTATGCATATGTACAGCTATAAGAGATGGCAAGTGCCTATTATGGTGTGTGTGAGAAAGAGACTGAACTCATGTGAGATGGGACATGGGTGTGACAGGGAAATCCAAGGTGTGTTGAGTGTGGGTGTGTGTGTGGTAGCTAATTGTCATGGATGTATATGTGAGTGCATGTATGTGGCAGGTGTGTGACTGTACCTGTGTTTTTATAATGTGAGTGTGTGTACATATGTGAAGGTGCAGGGCCCTGGGGGTGAGCTGTATGAGTGTGGGGGTGCAGTGTTATGTGGAGGTGAAGGTGTGTGGGGTGTTTGCATGTGAGTGTAGGCAGTGTGCACATACGAGGGGGTGGCTGCCTGTGTGAGGCTGCATGTAGCCTGGGTTGGAGAGCTGTCTTCCAAGGCCAGATTGCTGCTGGAACAGAGGCCCTCCGTGCAAACACATGCGAAGGGGCTCCAAGGCTCGCAGTTGGGCACTGACCCACACAGCCGCACAAGGACAGACAGACCCGCCCCGTCCTCCCTCTTCCTCTCTCCTGGCGTCAGTGGTTTTCAAAGGAGCCTCCGTGAGGACTGTTTGCTGTGCAGTTCCCCCCCCCTCCCAGCCCAGGCCTCTTCAAACACACTGATGCCCTCCAGGCAGCTTCGTGGAGGCTCCTGCCTCGACCATCTGAAGGCAGATGGGTGGGCTAGGATCTGCTGCCATCCCCCAGGGAGCGAGGAGGCGGCTGCTCCCGGGCCTGGGCACAGGCTGAGACAGATGGACTGCCTGTCTGGACACCCTCGCACGGAGCCTGGGGGTGGGCAGGCACCCCCAGTAAGGTAGAGGGCTTGAATCTGGCAGCCCCCCAGTGAGTGCCTGAACAGAGGCCAGGATTCAGCTCTTCATTTCCCCAGAGGGGCACCCATCCTCACCAACTACAGCCCCTACCACCTCCCAAATATATAAAACTGCTCCACACACACGGCTCCAACACCCCTAAACACACAGCTGCTCCACCTGCAAACACACACAGCCCAGTCCCTCCACAAACACAGTCGCTGCACATAGAACACCTGACATCCCACTGGCCCATATCGCACACAGCCCGAACATGCCCCTAAACACACAACCACCACATAAATGCCTACCCACACAGATATCTGCAACCCTAATGTTTAACCAAAACAAACATTTTTATGACCCGCAATATACCCTGAAACATCCCAATGTACACACGCACGCACATAGCTTCAGCCACATGGACTCCCTCTCCAACCCCAACTCCTCCCCAGATATACCCAGGACTCCGCTGCAGCCCTGACACTTTGCACATACGCAGACTCTCAGCGTCCCACCACCTCACTAGCACACGGACTCTCCCGATAGCCCAGCATTTCCCCCAGCTGCAGCCCAGCACCTCCCCAAACACGTCTGTCCAGCCTTTCCGAACACACAGCCCCCCCATACACATCGGCACACTGACTGCCTCCACACCCGTTCAGATAAGAACACCCCCTGCAGCCACACCAGTTACCTCAGACACACAGACATTGATAGCTGTGATTCTAGTACGTCTCTAAACAGATAACTTCCCCCCAGTTTCTTGTACTCTCCCAGACACACACACACACACACACACACACACACACACACACACACCTGCTTTCCCCATCCAGACCCAAAACCTCCTCAAAAAGGCAGTCCTCTGTACATCCCCAACAAGCTCCAGAACTTTCCTCAGCCACCTGAGCCCAGGGACAGCCCACGCGCACCGACCCCACACTCACACTCACACACACACACACAGCCTCAGCTCAGTCACAACCCTGCACCCTCACCTCCCCCTGCCCATACCCCACCTCAGCTTGACTGCAGCCCTCACTCCCACCATCACACATTCCAGCACACCCTCCTCCTAGCACTCTCCACCTTGTTCTCCCCGACACTACCCCCCTCCCCAGACAGCCTTAGCCTTGCACACACAATCCCTCACTCTTGTGTGTTCTCTCTCTTTCTCGGCTTCCCAGACCTCCCCCACTTCCCAGAGCCTCCTCTGCCTGGGGAGGCATCTCACCCCCCTCACTGCCCCAGGCCTTTCATTCCTGGACTGTGAGGCTGTACATCTGGTTCAAAGCTGCCCCACCCAAGACCCTGTGTTCAGGGCACCCTGGCCTGGGCTTTGGGGGCTTGGGGCCTCTTTGGGGGCTCTTGGCACCTGGTCACTCTGGTCTCTTAGCCAAGAACTTGGAGTACCTGGCTCTGCCCTGGCTGTGGCATGTGGGTGCTTTCTCGGGCGCTTGCCACTCCCCCCCCCCCCCCCCCCCCAGCTCACCTGAGAGGGACATGGGCTGCAGGAAAAAAAGACCATGAAGGTGCTGGCTTGACATGCTCCCCCCCCCACCCCAATCCGGGCTTGGGGCTTGGTCTCCCTGGGAGTCAGTTCCGACAGTGAAGGTTACTTGACTAGATGCATGATTTTAAACGGAATCTCCACCATCTGTTCCACCCCCTAATTACAGATGCACAGAATCCGCCTCAGAGGGCAGCATGAGGGGAGTGATTTAGAGGCTGAGCTGCTTCTGCCCGCATTAGGGCTGGGGAAATCGGGGGGCCTCTGGGTATTGCTCACAGCCTCCCCCCCAATACCACCTCTTTCCCAGGGGCTTCTCGTGCCACATCTGTTGCTGGAGGAAGGCTCCGAGAAAGGTTCCCCTGACCCCCAATACCTGACAGATGCAGCAACTGCAATGCTGAGGGAGGGGTCCCCAAGACACCCCCTGCATCCCAGGCCCCAAGTCCTAGGATGCAGGCTCCATTAGAGCCTTGAAAAATTCAGTGGATCGATCTCCTGCCTGCCTCTTGTACCCTGGGGAGCCACAGGCGCTGGCCCAGCTGTCTGCCCACCCCAGGGGTAGCAGGGATTGGTGAAGTAGGGAGGGGTTGGTCAGAGCTGAGTGGGGGCAGCCAGGTTCTGGCAGCAGAGGACACGGCCAGGCATGCCAAGATCCACCAAGTGTGTTTGCACGTATCTGCTCATCCACCTTGGCACAGCTGGCATGCCTGGCCCTAGCTTCAGCCATACTCGGTGGGGCTGGACCAGTACCAGGGGCTAGAGAGGATGGGCTAGGGCCTGGGCCTCAGAGGGTTCTGAGGGACATGGGGCTACACCCTGAGGGTGGGTTCTCCTTTGTCCATGGGCACCAGCCTGCTTGGTGGTGGCATCGGCGGGCACACTGCGGTAGAGGCTGGAGCATTCACTTCTGGGAGAAAGGGAGCAAGGTTGGGCTGGAGGAATTTTAAAGATTGCTGCAGGCAGGAGGGTCTCTGGAACCCCGTGGAGCAGGCAGTCATGCAGAAGTAATCCTATCGCCCGCCTGGCTGGAGGAGTGGAGAGGATAGGGCGGGAGAGGAAGGATGGGTTGCTGCCCCTCTCCCACCTCAGCCCCTGCCCTCACCAGCCATGGAGGGAGCCAGGGACCCTAGGGACCTTCCCTGAAGAGGCACCTTGTCTTCTCCATTCCACTGTGGCATGTGCACCCTGGAGGGGCAGCACTGCAGCTGTTGCTCAGCTCCAAGCTCTGGGTTTTATAAATAATGCAGCTCCGAGGTGGGGGCCAACTCAGCCCCGGTCACCTTGGGTCACCCCGTGTGATGTCTCCAGCTGGCAGTCCTGTGGCAGAGCCCCCTCCCTTCCAGCCTACTCTTCCTCTTTTGCTGTGTGAGCTAGTGCCAGAGGCCCAGCCTCTCTGGGCTGGGCCAGGGGCAAAGGAGTGTGGAAGAACCCAGAAACTCCTGTCCCTTTGTCCCACCTCCCAGCCCTCACAGGTTAACTGGCATCTGGCTCATGCGAATTCAGGCTGGAGAAGGATGACCTGCTTTATAGGGGCCTCACCCATCCCAGCCCCTCCATTTTGCAGATGGAGTAACCGAGTCCAAAGAGGGAAGGATGGCCAAGGCCAAGCAGCTGATGAACACCTCCTTCCTGCCCCATTCTGCTGTCACTCAGGCTCTTCTCAGCTCAGCTCAGCTAAGAGCAGGGCTTGGGGGGGGGGGGGGGCGGGGGATGTTTGGGAAAGTGGTTGCGGGCTGAGAGGTTGCCATGGCGATGCTGCAGGATGCTGAGCTGAAGTGGGGGTCCTACAGGGTCTCTGGGGCCCCCAGCTCCACACCCCTGTGGTCTTCTCCTCCCCATCTCCTGCTCCCCACCCAGATGCCTGTCAGGCAGCTCTGGAGACAGGCTGGGTGGGTGACAGGTGGTGCAGGTGATGGGCTGGGTGGGTGAGGAGCTGGGTGGGTGACAGGTGGTGCGGGTGCGAGGCAGGCAGGTGACAAGCTGGGTGACGGGCCCTGCCGATGACAGGCAGGGGGTGTGATTGCCGAGGATGCTGTCTCCCGGCTGGTGGCCTGTTGCAGCTCCCCACCCTCATGCGTGTGCACAGACATAGATTCTGGGCACAGAGCTTGGGGCTAAGATACTAATGAGGCTTATTATGTGCGGAGGGGCAGGTGCCCAGGCTCACTAATGAGAGTCCTTTAACGAATAGGGGAGGCCGCTGGGGGCTTCGAGGAATTTGGTTGGCCCTTCTGGGCTGAGACCCTGGGGGTCCCGATCTGGCTGGAGGATGAGCCATTTCCCCCCTTACCTTGGCCACTTGGGTTTATGCTAGCACTACCCACAGTCGTGATAACTAGCACTGTGCAAATGCTCACTATACGGTGCCCAGCCCCTACATGCATTTTCTCATGTCAACTTAACAGTTGTAGGCGGGAGGCACTGTTACCCATTTTGCAGATGCGGAATCTGAGGCTGAGAGAAGACAAGGGACCTCACGTAACAGGTTTCTGGAATTTTAATCCAGGTCTTTCTGTTCTTTCTACTCTTTTTTTTTAAAAAAAAATATATTTTATTGATTTTTTACAGAGAGGAAGGGAGAGGGATAGAGAGTTAGAAACATCGATGAGAGAGAAACATCGATCGGCTGCCTCCTACTCACCTCCTACTGGGGATGTGCCCGCAACCCAGGTACATGCCCTTGACTGGAATCGAATCTGGGACCCTTCAGTCCGCGGGCTGACGCTCTATCCACTGAGCCAAACCGGTTGGGGCTGTTCTTTCTACTCTTAACCACCAGCAAAACTGAGGCCTTGGTCCAGACCCAGACACTCTCTCAGAGCTTCAGCTTCTCTTTTCTGGAAAATGGATGCGTAGCGAAGGGGTAACCCTCACAGGTTCTTCAGTTCTGACTTGGGTGGCTTCAGGGACTTTTCCAGGTAGCTGCTGCAGCCTCACCCCATCTGGCCCAGATTCTGGGTGACACCCCTGGACTAGAGAGAGGGCAGGGCTTAGTGCTGAAGGAGCTGAGCTGAAGCGGGGGGCGGGGGGGGGGGGACACCTGGGATTTCTGAGCCACTTCCTGCTTCATGCAGTGGGGAGGCCTGGAGAGGAGCAGCAACCGCCCAAGCTCACACACCCTGTGAGCTGTCGGGCCCCATGGGATCCCAGGTCTCCTTGCCCGTTGAAAGGGCGGGGCTGGGTGTGGTACCAGGGCTGGGAGGTACCTCCTCCTGGGCTCCACCCACCAACCTCGCTTCTTCCCTGGAGGTTGTGAGCCCTCAGCCCTGGGAGGGTGCAGGGTGCAGGGTGCTGTTACTACCTCTGGGCCATGCCCCCTCCCCATCCATCTGGGCTCCTAGTGTCAGTTGAGCCCCTCCTTTTGGAACTCATTGGGGTGGAAACTCCCTAGCAACAGCTGATGGATGGGTTAGGGCCTTGATATTGGCCTGGGGCCACAGCATGCCCCTGGTAGGACCAGGCTGGTGCTGGGGGGCTTGGAGGGGAATTTAAGGGGAAAGAATTAAGCTCATAAATCTTGGACCTGCTCAGTTTTCCTCCTCCTCCACCTTAATCTCTTACCAAACCTTCCCCTCAGCTGCTCATCCAAGGCCGGGGGTTAAGGGAGTCCACCTGCCCATTCCCCTCTCCCTCCAACGGGTGCTCACCCACTTCTGAAATTGCACACGTGCACCCCTGTGGGGAAGGAAGAGTGCAGCCACTGCAGTTGGGTAGGATGACCTGGTGTGGCCACCACTGGATGTGACCTCTGACTCACAGTGGCAGATAGGGCTTCGAGGCCCCCGTTTCCTCAACCTGGGGTTTGAAATTCTCTCCTGGTACCTGTCTGCTCATTCAGGAAGGAGCACTAAGACCAAGAGGGATTGCGCAGCTGCAGGACACATGGCCCTGTCTTCAGAAGCCCCAGTCTGAGAGAAGCACAGCCTTGGCCTTGGGAGCCCTCAAACCCAGAGGTGAGGTCTAGAATCCAGGCTGGGTGTGTGCTGAGGTTCAGGCGGGGAGGGGTGGTGCTGGGTGGTTGGCCTTTGATGGATTTCTGAAGCAAAGGCTGAGGCTGGGGGGAGGCCAGGGGAAGGGTAGTGGTTTGCCTGGGGGCTGGGGAGCCATCTTTGTTTGGGAGCAGGAGCCTCGAAGGGTCTGGCTTTCCCACAGGCCTGGGCAGCAGCAGGCGAGAGTTCTGGGGCCCTCCTAGCTCCCCAGGGAACTGACTGCTGCCTGGCCCTGGGGACCCAGGCATCCTGGCGGGTGAGGGCGGGTCTCCAGCAGGCACCCTGCCAAACCCTGCAGCCTGCTCACCAGGAATCTTGTTGCTGAGAGATGGAAAATCCCGGCTGGGCCTGCAGCTCATCCCTCCCCTCCGGGAGGAGGAGGGGCCCAGAGAGTCCTTCCTGTACCCCCCTCCCATCTGGGGCAGGGCCCTCGGCAGTGGGTGGGGCTGGGGGGCCCAGGACAGGCCTCTAAGGCTTGGTCACATGTCCTGGAGCCCAGCCCAGCCCGCAGTGGGCACTAGGGCACTGTGGAGGCAGAACGGGCCTGGTGCAGCAGAGGAGGGATAAGGGCGGGGTGCTGAGACCAGAGTGGGCCTGGGTGGGGGCCCATGCCTGGCCCTGGCCCCACTGGCTCCCCCAGGGTGGCGGGTGAAGAGTTGGTTCTCTCCTTGGACAGGAAGACGAATGATCCCATTATGGGAGCGTGATTTTATTCCACGTGTCATGGAGTCTGAGATTAACTTGCTCACCAGTCTGTGACAAACCCCTCACACCCTCACACCCAACACACACACACACACACACACACACACAGGCACAGAGACAACACATATCCTTGGTCTCACAAGCATATATCCCACAGATACAGATAACAATTTTCCTACTACAGTATATGGCAGAGTCTCCCACACAGAGACACAAGCACATACTCACACTTAGTTACAGCGAAATCTAGACCCACAGCCTCAAAGCACAACATTCCCCCATTCACGCTAAGGCCACGTGGACGCACAAATACACCGGCATCCAGGGGGATACTCGCAGCCCTGCTTAGACATGCACAGATCAAGGACACACAGTACCCCTTAGACACAGACACACTTAGCCACACACAAACCAAACACAGTCATGCAGACAGGCATAGACCAACAGCCACACACACTGAGACAAAGGCCTAGATACATACAGAGACAAAGGCAGGCACAGACACACAGCGGCAGTTCGCATACAAGCACAGGCGTGCACACCCGGACACAGACAAAGACAAATAAATGCCCAGAGGTTTTGCTGTGGACAGATGTAAGGCGCACACACATCTGGGCTTCCTCCTCGACCTCCCTGCCTGGGGATATGATAATCTGGTGCCTGTGGTTCCAGGAGGAACACTGAGGAATCTTCTGCTCAGTCAGAGCCCCCCCCACCCCACCCTGGGCCCAGGGCCAGCCCCCACCTCTGGCACTAGGCCCGTGACCGAGGCCATGGCAGCCACACCCTCAGCAGAGCCCTGACATTTCTTACCTTACCCTCCCCATTGGACGCTCTCACAGGCACACCATCCACTTCTGCACATGTTCTTAGCATTCCCACATACCCACACACTGAAATTTCTCACCCACACCCCCCTCAGGTGTCCCCTTATCTTTCTCACTCGCCCCCCCAAGTAGACATATACAGTCTGCAGCACATACACACTGCCTTCATGGCGTGCACCCTTACCCTCTCTTACACGGACCCCCACACAGATAATACACATCGGCTCTCCACACCCTCATCTCTCACGGATCGTCCCCGCACACATCCATGCCCTCCTTCACGTACCTCCTCACCTTCTCTTTCACAGACTAATTCCCAAATGCAGCACACACACACACACACACACACACACACACGCATCCTCACCACTTTCTCACACATGTGCGCACGCACACACACAGAAAACCTCCCTCACACCATCACTGTCTCTCACAAACACTCGCCCTGCCAGACGGGTGCTCTGCGGCCGAGCGGCCCTGGCGGCATCTGTCCCTGCTCCCACTGCGTCCTTGGCCTTGCTGGCCTCAGCCGCTTCCCCTCCACCTCCAGCCCTGCATTCTGTGGCCTTGTCATCTCTCTGTTTAGTCAACAGTTGTATATGGAGCATTCACTTATTCATTCAACAAATGTTGATCGAGCATTGATTTTGTGTTAAGCTCTGGGGATACTGTGGTGACTCAGGCCCTTCCTTCATACAGCTCTCACTTTTGTGACCAGTTCTGTCTGTTGCTTGACTAGTATGATTAGATTCTAAGGTATCCTTTGGTCTTGGGATGTTGAAGAATGTGTAGGAAAAATACGGGAAGGGTCTTCCAGGCAGAGGAAATAGCATATGCAAAGCCTGGGAATGAATCAAACTATTATTTAGGGGTAGGCCAAGGTAGGTCTACACTTGTGAGCATATGAAACGGTTAATAAAGCTATTGTAATCATCATAACCTGCGAATCTTTTTCCATACGAACAACTGTAAACCTACTTTTGCCCACCCCACTATGCTGGGAAGATGGGGTGATGTGCAGAGACTAGAAGAGAAGCTGCAAAGAAAACGGGCCGGATGTCCCCGAGTTTAGATGCTATGCTCAGCGGTTTGGATCTTGTCCAGTGGACAAGGAGTCACGGGAAGTCTTTAGTGACAGGATAGGGTGGGGAGAGAACGGAGGCAGGGAGGCTAGCGGAGAGGCTTTAGTGGTACAGATGGGAGAGGAGGGTGGTCTGACCTAGAAGAGGCAAGCAGGATGGAGGAAATTCATTCAGAAGCAAGAACCGGTAGAGTTCCAGTTCCTGAGCTGTAACCCTGGACAGAGTCCCATAGACTCTGAGCTGGGTCCATCATGTGAGGATGGGACAGTGCAGGAGCCGGGCTTAGAGTAAATGCTTAATAAGTGATAGCCAATTGTCAGTGATCAGTAGGACTCGGGGAGACATCAGATGAGGAGATTGACGGAGCACCTTCTGAGTGCTGGGTACAGTGCCAGGTGCTGGGCCCAAAGGCAACATGGTCTGCAGCTTCTGGAAGCTCATGCACTGAAAACCACAGCTCACGCAGGCAACAGGGAGGCCAGGCATAGGAGTGGGAGGGAGAAAGCACCCTGGGAGGTTAAAGGAGGGTGAGGCAGCACCGGTCAGGGCTCTCTGGGTGGCTCATGGCGGAGCAGGCATTGAGTGGACCCTAAAGAGGCCGGTCGAACCTGGGCAGGTAGAGGTGGGGGAGGAGCTTCGGGGGGAGGGAAGCATGTGAACAAGAGCTCAAGGGCAGGTTGACAAGTCTAACGTGGCTCTTGTGTTGTGGGACATGAGAAGGGGGAGTCGGGAGTTGTGGGATGGGATTAGGAGGCCAGGCTCAGAGGGATGTCAGCACGGAGCGGAGCTACACCCTAGAAAATACCATGGTGTGTGCGTGTTGTTGTTTTTAACACCGCGCTTTGGTGGTGACATGGAACATGCCCATTAGACATTCTGCTCCAGGCTTCGCTACTAAGCCATTGGATGATGGCAAACAAGTGTCTTGGCCCTCCGTGGTCTCAGTGTCCCCGTCTGTACAGTGAGGCAGTTGGTCTTGTATAGGAGGGAATCGTGTGTCATGTCCTAAGGGTTGGTCTGCCTGACTCTGGTCATCTTCTGGCCTGGGATTCGGGGCCTCAGCAGTGCTTTCTTCCTGAGCATTCTGAGGAAAAGGAAAGAGCAAAGTAAGGGGTTTCCCAGAGATAAATTGTGGGTGCTCCAAATGAGGGGCCGTGCACTCACCGTGAAGGGAGGGGTCTTTGCCAGGATCTGATTCCAAGCCCCAGCAGGGACCCAGACGAGAAGGCAGAGCCCCCCTTCCCTTCTGTCCTGACCCGTGTGATTGTAGATGTGGGCCATGTGCCTTCCTACCCACTGACCAAGGAGCAGGACTTGGGTTCCGGAATGGGGGGAAGGAGCCAGGAAGCCAATCTTGGGGAGACAGAGCCAGGTGAATGCCGGTGGGGAGCTGGGTTCTGCCACTGATGGCTGGGTTTGACGGGAGTTGTGGTATAAGGCAGGTTCCGGTGACCCCCCTGGATCCTGGCTGCAAGGGGCCCTTTAAGCATCTTACCTGTGAGGTGGGGCTGGTAGAGAATTAATTTCCTGTGCTATTTTAATTTTGCTGTATTTAATTTGCTGTTTATTTTAATTAATTAAGGGCAGGTAATCGTTTCTCGTAACTTGCTGCCGCTGGCTCCTCTTCCTTTCCAGAGGGGTGGGAGGCCAGGCCAGCTGATTGCTGAGTGAGCCGTGGCGGAGAGGAAGGGCCTCGGGGACATGTCCCTCTTCCCCTTGGCCTCTCTTCACCCAGCAGTCTTCTCCACTCTCCCCGAATCTCTTCCAAAGGGGCCTCCCGTCCCCTGCCCTCACGTATGGTCCCTCCTGCTCCTCCCCCTCCACTCCATGTCTGCTTCAGGGTCTCAGATGGTGAAGGGAGGCCTGACATGAGACCCCTGCCTGCTCCCCGGTAATCAGTATTTTAATCATAGGGTGGTGATGTAAAAAGGGCAGGGAGCTTAGCTTGCAACCTAAGCACTGGGTAGGGGCTATTGGGAAAACTTTAAAAGTGAAGGCCAGTGTTTAATGGCAGCCTCCTTTCCTACCCCATTGCCCAAACAGCAAACCCACCCGTGTGGTCAGGCCTGTGGGATGCTACTATGTCCGAGCACCTGTGAACACACCTGTGGGCATGATTTCAGTTATGAATGAGCTCATCTTTAGGACAGACCTCCAGGGTCGATTATCCTCTCTAGAGACGAGGAAGGGAGGCTCAGAGAGGCTAAGTGACTTGCCCAAGGTCACACAGCAACTAAGAGAGGCAGGGCCTGGATTCTGGCAGACATCTGTGCAGAAGGAGTTAACAGTTGGAAGGAGAGGAGGGGAAGTGGCTTGGGGATTAGGGTAGGAGTATTAGGTCAGAAAACTGATGTGGCCAGGAAATGGGGTCCTCTGCCTCTGGAGGATGTAGGGGAAGGAGGGGTGGGTCCCTGCCACAAGGGCTTCCTGAGGTGTAAGGCAGAGGCCACCTGTTTTCATTTCCCCGTGTGTCTTCAGTTGTCTGTTTGGAACTGGGCCTTGCCTTGTCACTTGCACTGTACCCTACCAGGGGGACCCTTCCACGGAACCCTACTCTTATTTATTTAACAAGCACATGGCCTTTACCATGTCCCAGACAGTCACCTAACTTTATAGATATTTATTTACTCATCATAGCAGCCCTATTATCATCATCTTTGTTTTACACATCAGAATATTGAGGCTTGGGTTGAGCCTCGTGGCTTGCCCAAGGTCACACAGCCAGTACCTGGTAGAGCCAGCCTTTAAACTGGGAACACGGGGATTCAGAGTCCTTGCTCTGAACCACCAGGCTACCCTGCCTCCTTGGTCCTCGAAGTGGGAGATGGGAGCCCTGAGTTCCTGGGAGACATGGCATCTTTGGGGAGCCTCTATTCTAGGTGGAGGAGGAGACCCAGCCCTGCCCTCACCAATCCCAAGCCCGCCTGGGCAGACACAGCTCACAAATCAAGACCTGCTTTGTGTGAGGAGCAGGCGAGTGTCAAGGTGTGCCTGGCTGGGAGGTGCAGATCAGCAGCTAGGAAGCCCCTGTGGAGGAACATGGCCCACGGTCACATGGAAGAGTCGGCCTCAGACTGTGCCCGCAGAGAGCTTGCTATCTGACTGACTGGAAAAATAGGGCAGATGTGTGTGAACAGTTATCAACAGTTGTATAGGACAGTGGGAGAAAAGCATCAAAAACATGATGCGGTTGAGAGTTTGGGCTTTGAATCCTGTGTGACCTTAGTTACTTGCCTGCTCTCTGAGCCTCAGCTTCCTCATCTGTCAATGAGAAATAATGTGGCACTGACTCCATGGGGTTTGTGAGGGGTCTGAGCTCTAGAGCAGGGGCTCAGTGCCCTAGATTCTAAGGTCCAGCCTCTGGAGAAAAGACAGCGTCCTGGCCTGGGGGCTGGCACTGGAGCAGAGCAGGGTGGGAACAGTGAAGGCGAGGAGGGCGAGGAGAGTCTCAGCTTTCGAGTCAGACTGCTTGGGTTCAAATCCCAATGATGGCGAGTTGCATACCTCTCTGGGCCTTGACTTCCTTGTCTGTAAAATGGGTATAGCCGAAACCGGTTTGGCTCAGTGGATAGAGCGTCGGCCTGCCGACTGAAGGGTCCCAGGTTCCATTCCGGTCAGGGGCATGTACCTTGGTTGCGGGCACATCCCCAGTGGGAGATGTGCAGGAGGCGGCTGATCGATGTTTCTCTCTCATCGATGTTTCTAACTCTCTTCTCTCTCCCTTCCTCTCTGTAAAAAATCAATAAAATATATTTAAAAAAATAAATAAATAAAATAAAATGGGTATAATAATAGTGCCCCTCCTCATAAGGTATTGTGAAGATTAAACTAGTTATTTCATTTATTCATTGCAAAATATTGAGCACCTTGCTGGGTGCCCGACATATTTTTACTTGCTGCAGATAAGTGGTCCATACATGTTAGCCATCTTGTTATTATCAGTTATATTCTGGAGGAGAGGAGGCTGAGGCCTTAAAACAGGCATGAGCAACATGATAAAATGGTATAGGAGAAATTACAATTGGTATTTATTGAGTGTTTACTGTGTGCTAGGCACATTCGCTCATGAGCAGGTGCTCATATTACCCCCATGGTGCAAATAGGAAACAGGTTCAGAGAGGCGCAGTGACATGTCCAACGAAACACAGCGAGTAGGGGGTGGAGATGGAGTTTGAGAGGCTCAAAAGGCAGGCTCTTAATGACAGAGCTTTAAACCTGATTAAGAGATGACAGGGGGTGGGAGCAGAGATTCAACAGAGGAAGGAGGGAGGAGAGACCTGGCCAGGAGACCCATAGAAGTGAACAGGGCCTCCAAATTCAGGAAACAGGGACTAGCCCAAGCCAGCATATGCTGTGCGGGTGGGTTTTCCCAGCAGTAAACTACAAGGCATGAGGTCAGGGAAGGGAGCAAGCAAAGACTGGAGGCAAGGCTTCCTGGAAGAGGTGGGTCTTGAGAAATGGGTAGAGTTGAAAGAGATGGGGTCAGCGCATTCCAGGCAGAGCACAGAGCATTAGCAAAGGCCCTGAGGTGAGGATGAACATCATGGCTTATGGCTGAAAAGTGGGAGGAAATGGCTGAGAGAGGTCAGAATGTGGATTGGGAGGACTGGTAGCCTCAGGGGCACAGGGAGAGTAACAGCCCCAGGGAGACAGGGAGGGTGACAGATTCAAGAGGCTTAGCTAATGAAGAAATAGAAAGACATCCCCCCTCTCGCGCCCCATCTAGACAGGAAATAGAACATAGAGTTCAAGAGGGCAGGTGCTAGCAGGGGCGGGCAAACTTTTTGACTCGAGGGCCACAATGGGTTCTTAAACTGGACCGGAGGGCCGGAACAAAAGCATGGATGGAGTGTTTGTGTGAACTAATATAAATTCAAAGTAAACATCATTACATAAAAGGGTACGGTCTTTTTTTTTTTAGTTTTATTCATTTCAAACGAGCCGGATCCGGCCCTCGGGCCATAGTTTGCCCACAGCTGTAGCTAGAGTCAAATCCTAGCCAGGCTGCTTCCTACTGGGTGATCAGGGCAAGCCACTGAAGATCTTTTTTTAAAAAATATATTTTTATTGATTTCAGAGGGGAAAAGAAAGGGAGATAGAGATAGAGGTAGAGATAGAGATAGAGAGAGAGAGAGAGAGAGATCAATGATGACAGAGAATCATTGATTGGCTGCCTCCTGCACGCCCCTGCACGAGCCCACAACCTGGGCATGTGCCCTTGACCAGAATAGAACCCAACCCTCAGTCCACAGGCCGACGCTCTATCCACTGAGCAAAACCGGCCAGATCTGAAGGTGTCATTTTTAAAATGAGGTAATGAAAGTACTTGTCTCCTAAGATGAGATGATCTCTGAGAAGAATAGCACAGTGCTTGGCACATAATAAGCACTTGATTCATTCATTCATTCTTCAACTAACCAGTACACATGGGAATTTCTCTAGGGCACACAACAGAGACCAAAATAAATAGAAATATCTGCCCTCAAGGAGCTTACATTTAGAGGATGAAACAGACAGTAAACACAAAAATAAATAAAATAGTTGGTTTGTTAGATGCTGATAAGTGCCAAGGAGAAAAATGAAACACGGAAAGGGGTTAGGGAGTGCCAAGGTTGCAATGTTGTTGCAATTTAAAATAAACTTATAAATGGAGGCTATTGTTAGCATTTTGTATAGCAAGTTTTTTTGTTTTTTTTTAAAATATTTTTTTATTGATTTCAGAGAGGAAGGGAGAGGGAGAGAGGTATAGAAACATCAATGATAAGAGAGAATCATTGATCGACTGCCTCCTGCACACACCCCCCACTGGGGATCGAGCCCGCAACCCGGGCATGTGCCCTTGACCGCAATCGAACCCGGGACCCTTCAGTCCGCACGCTGATGCTCCATCCACTGAGCCAAACCAGCTAGGGCATGTATAGCAAGTTTTAATAGAAAAAGTACCTTCCAGTTTATAAGGAATGAATCCTTCATGAGAATCAATGAGGTGTAGGTTTTACTGTCCCCATTTTATAGATGGGGACATTGAAACTCAAAAGAATCTGACCCAGGAGTCATGATTGAGGACAGTCTCACTGTGATAGGAGAAGTGCTCCTGAAAGTCTAGGGGACAGAAGGAGAGAGGTTAACTGAAGAGCATATGGTTGGTGGCTAAGGTGGGTCATTGTCAAGGAATGGATCTGGGCTGGAGAGCAGGGGCAGAGGGCTGCTTCCTGGAGCCAGAGCTGCAATCAGTATACCCAGGCATGGCCTGATCAGGGTGAGTTCAGAGTGGCTGGACCCAGGGGCAACCCTAAGGGCAGAATGGGGGAAGCAGGCTAGGCTGAGACACAGTGTGATTGAGCAAAGGGGCAGAATCTGTCCAGAACTGAGTGATTGTGTAGGTGGTGTGAGACTCTGGGGAGGGGGAGAGAGGAGAGGAAGAAGTCGGCTCCACTGACCAGACAAGAGGGAACAGTGAGGAGGTTGGGAGCCAGAGCTGCCTCTGAAGGCTCTTGGATGTCAAGCTAAAGACCTCAGCCTTGATGTTGTTGTCAGCAGTAGGGAGCTATTAAAGGTTTTGGAGCAGGGACACTGTCATGAGAATGACATTTGAGGAAGAGGAATCTGGCACTAGGTGGAAGAGTTTCAGTGGAGGCATTTGGAGGTGGGGAGCCCACTGTGGGGGGCTTTCATTGCTGAGCAGGTGAGAAACGATGAAGTCAGATCAGAGAGACAGCTTGGCCTATGGGGCCTTGGAGATGGTACTCCTGGGTGGTACTTTCTAAGGGACCCTGGGCTAGTCCTTTCCCCTCTGTGTGCCTCTGTTTCCTCATTTGGATTGAACTAAAGGCCCCCCACACCCTCCTTTTTTTAGCCACGTGGGCTAAGGATTCATTTTGAGGAGATGATAAGAGTCATGGGCCTTCTCTTTACAAAAGTGCAAAAACAGCTTTTGGTTGAAATATTGTACAGACCTGCCAAAGTCCATCTGTGGAACCATGCTAGATCATTAATATTAATCAAAATAACAGCTAGCATCTCATGCTTATTGGGCCAGGTGCTGGACAAAGTGACATACGTCATGATCTTAAGTTTGTACAACAGCCCTATGAGGTAGGTACCATTATTTTTATTCTGCTTTACAGACGAGGAAACTGAGGAAGCCTAGAGAGGTGGAGTGACTTGCCTAAAGTCAGAGCTGGAATTGAAGCCTGGGTTTGTCAGCTCCAGAGCCCACGAGCTTAACTACTAAGGTTAAGGCTAGAATTTCTAGGCTGGAGGGAGAAATGGCAGGGAGGGAGGCAGACATGGGAGGATTTTCAAAGAAAGCCATGAAGAAGCAAAGCTAGAGGCAAACTAGGGGGGTAGTGGCACGACTCATTCCTGAGGTGATAGGCTTCAGGTGGTTGGAGGTAAAGATTCTGTTTGGAGCCCTTTGTCCAGCTTCTGGATGGTTTGGTTATCTGTCCCACATGACCCCCAGCTAAGTGACCTGCTCTGCAGCCTGCTGGGAAGGGGTGGAGTGTGGGGCTACTCTGCCTTCTTGGCCTGATTATGTTCTGCACCCTTGGCAGGGAAGGACTCACCCCGAACTCTTTGGCTTAGCCTCCAGTGCCGTCTCTGGAGTCTACCCTCCCTCTCTCTTCTCAAGGCCACTGAGCAGGGTCAATGGGCCTTGATCTCTCTGGGGGAATTCGGAAGTGGAAACACCCTTTCCATCCCAGCGAAGAATACTGGGTCCCATTTCTGAGATCAGAGCAGAATCTGGAACTCAAGCAGCATGGGGCACATGTTCAGCTCTAGGTTGGATCCTGGTCAGTGGCACCCTCTTACAGGAGGTGATCTAGATTAGATCAGGTTAGGCCATAGTCTCCTCTAGATACATGATGGGTTAGACTAGTTGGGCCTCTAGAATGGGTTGGCAAACTTTCTATAAAAAGTCAGTGAAAATTTTAGGCTTTGCAAACCCTGGGATCTCTGTCATGAGCCCTCAACTCTGCCTTTGTGCCTCAAAAGCAATCATAGAGGATGCAGAAAGGAATGACCATGACTGCGTTCTAATGAAACTTGAATTATTAAAATAGACACAGGCTGGATTTGGCCCTTGGGCCATAGTTTGCCAACCCCTGATCTAGAAGCTTATTCCTCCTGAGGGTGTCTAGATCTTAAATCTGACTGAGTGATCTCTAGACAAGGTTGGGGTGTCAGGCTGGATAATATGGAAGGTGATCTAGAGATGCATCTTGCTGGGATCTAGATATTGGGAATTGTTGAACAAGAAATGTACTAGATAGTGGTTGATCTCTGGTTGAGCTGAAATTCACAGGAAGCTGGAGTGTGGTGAGACAGGGTGGTGTGTTGAGATTTAGACCCATACATAGGCTGTGGTCTGGATATAGGGAAGTTGATGAGCTGAAGCCACTGAGATAGTGATCTAGAGCAGGCAAAGTCTTGGTCCTAAGCTAGAGCACCATATGGTCTAGAACAACACTTTCCAATCGAAATGTAACAGCAGCCATATATGTAATCTAAATTTTCTAGTAGCTACATTAAACAAAGTAAAAAGAAATAAGTGAATTAATGTTAATAATATATTTTATCTAACTCAACATATCCAAATTATTATCATTTCAACATGTAATCACTATTAAAGTTATTAATGAGATATTTTATTGTTTTATATTTAGACTTCAAAACCTGGTATGTATTTTATACTTAGAGCACAATCCAGTTCCAATTAGCCACATTTCCAGTGCTCGATATTTCTACCATATTGGGCAGCACACGTTTAGAAGTGGGATTGTCTTTGGGACCAGGGTCCAGAGGCGTCATGAGCCAGAATGATACAGAATAAATAGAGTTGGACACACCAGAGGTTATACTAGTACTCTTAGACTTGAACGGGTATAGACTGACTCACCCTGGGAGAGCATCTAGATTCTGGGTTGGGAGGTGGGTGCCTCCCTTAGCGTCCTGACCTACTGGCCTGTTCCTTCCTCCCTCATCCCAGTGCCACCTCTGACTCTGAAGTCTAGTCTGGCCTGGCAGGTGGGGCTGGGGCAGGGCAGCAAGAGCTCCACCTCTCCAAGCCAGCTGCTGCCAGCCTTCCTGGACTGACTCTGTGGAAACAGGGGGCCCAGAGACAGAAATAAACTGCCAGGTTTCCGGGGAGGAGTGGGGGGCCTGCCAACCTTTGTGCTTCCTTGCCTGGGGTTGGGGGTGGGGGCAGGAAGCAACTCCAGGCCCTGTCTGAGGCTGTCACACCTGCATGCATCTTCCCTCACCCACAGGTGCCCCGCCCCCCTGACTGAGGCCGGGCTAAGTTTAGAATTGGGTGGATTTGTGAGTCCTGGGGTCCAGGAGTCTGGGTGTGACCCTTGGGAGCAGAGGGTGATCTCTAGGGCCCTGGGACCCAACCTGGGGCCCATGTGGGTAGTGCCCGTGTGCCCATTTCTAGGCCCTATCCTCACTGCCGCTGGGCATTAGGCTGAGTTGGAAGATCTCTGTTGGATGCTCTGCCACTAACTGGCCAAAGGCAACTTTGGGCAAATCACTGTTTGGACCTGTCTCCTCCTCTGTAAAAAGGGGGCCGTGCGTGTCCCTCTTGTCTCAGGCCACTACGGCTCAGTGGTTAATTCAGTCTCTGGAGTCAGAGCTCATGACTCTGACCTCTGCCACTGTGTGGCCTGTGGCAGGTCACTTCACCTTTCTGAGCCTCAGTTTCCTCTTCAGCAAAAGAGGGACAGTATTACCTACTTTATGGGAACCTTATCATCAAGTATTCAGTGATGGTTATTACCACTGGGCAGTCCCTAAGCTCAAAAGGGTTGTAAATCAAAATGTGCTATCCAGTGGTTCTCAACCTTCTGGCCCTTTAAATACAGTTCCTCATGTTGTGACCCAACCATAAAATTATTTTCGTTGCTACTTCATAACTGTAATGTTGCTACTGTTATGAATCGTCATGTAAATATCTGATATGCAGGATGGTCTTAGGCGACCCCTGTGAAAGGGTCGTTCGACCGCCAAAGGGGTCGCGACCCACAGGTTGAGAACCGCTGCCGGAAAGTAAGGTATTCTTCCCCCCGGAAAAGAGCCCTCTCAGACCCCCTCATTTTATAAATGAAAAAACCGAGGCCCCCAAAAGGGAAGGCATTTTGCCCAAGGAGAGAGACACAGCAAGCCAAGCCTTGATGCGGTACCCACCATCTGAGCCAGGGGCTCTTCCCAATTCACCCCCATTTACAGGTGAGGACATTGAGGCCGGTGATTGGCCGCTGGGGCACCGCGGCGCTGTCCAGTGAGGCCCGCGTCCGTCACTGGGGAGGGAGTGCCCGGCCCACGGTGCTCCCCGCGGAGGGGCGCGCAGGTAGCGGGCGCCGGGCAGCGGGAGTCCACGCCGGGCGCGCTATTAATAACCGGCCGCCGGGCCGCCGGGAGCGCAGGTCCGGACCGCCGCCGGGCGCCTCTCGGGCCTGGGCCAGAGCCGGATCGCCGCACCCCCCCCCCCGCCCCGCCCTTCGCCCCGCCACGTGACCCCCTCCTCCCACTCCGCGGGCAGCCGAGGGCCGGGGCTGGTGGGCCAGGGGCCAGGAAAAAGCCGAAAACACGGAGGCTGGGCCGCTCCCCTCCCGCTCAAAATAGCCCCCGGCCGGGGCTGCCACGCATTCCGCCCAGCCAGGGTGCGGGAAGGGGCGGCCGGCCCGGTCCCCGCCCGCCCGGCCCGACGTGGCTGCCCCGCCGGGATGGAAGGGGGGGGCGAGGGCGGGCCGCGCCGCGCGGCCGGCCGGCATGTGGCTCTCCTTCGGGGAGCCTTGGCAGCCCGGGCCCGCTGCGCCGGGATGATGGAGAGCTTCTGGAATTTCCTGCAGCTGGAGAGCGCGGCCGGCCGGGGAGCGGGCCGAGTGCGCGCTCGGGCCGGGGCGCCTCTCCGCGCGACCCTAGGGGGCGCCGCGGCGGCGAGGGTGGGCGGGGGGGATCTGCTGATCTGCCGCCACACCGCGGAGAGGAGGCAGCACCCCTCCCTCCCTCCCCTCCCCCGTCGCCCTGTCGGGTCTGGCAGGGGTCCAGTCCCGCCCTCCGGGCCTGGGCGGCAGAGAGGGGCCAGGTGCAGGCGACGCCCCTCCCCCCGCCGCCTGGTTTCCCTCTCGCCCGTCACCTCCTGCAGGATCGGGAGCTCGGGCCTCCTCCGGGAGGGGCGGGGTGGCCGGGATCAGGGGGCAGCCCCGGCCTGCCAGGTAGCCGGGAGGCGCGGCGGGAAAGCCCGCGCGTTTTCCCGGCGGACCGGTCAGGCCCGGGAACGGCGGGGCCCGCGGACCAGAGCCGGCCTCCTGCTTGAGTCATAGGCGTCCCGGGGCCTCTGGGTGGGAGGCGCGGCGGCCTTCTCCCAGCACCCTCTCACCCCCACCCCGCAACTGCCCGGCGGGTGGGGGGCGGACGAGCTGGAGAAACCCTGGACAATTTTCCCGACGGTGGCTGCAGGTTTCTCTGGGGCTGGCTGGGCCCCTTGCAGGTCCCGAAGTCCAGGAAAGGGCTCCCGGGAGGGAGGGGCTCCTTTCACAGGAGCCCTGAGGTCCAGGGGAGTAGGTAAGTGACATCTCAGGGCTCACTCTTGGCACTGTGGGTTGGGGGAGGGAGAGTCTACCCTGCGCTTTGTGGGGGAAGGGAAGGGGTGCTCGCCCACAACGTGACTAGTTCTCCTACCGGTTGGTGCCCTACAAACTGATGGACCTTTCGGTAACTCAACAGGCACCTCCCCCACCTTGGGGGGACCCAGCCTCTACCCTTGCCAATGGTTCCAGTTTAACCTCATTTTCTGCCCCAACCCGCACACCCTCACCACGTTAAACAAAAGCAGTGGGGACAGGTACAGTTGGAGTCCCTTTTCTGCCACGCACTGGCTGTGTGACCTTGAGCAAGCCCCTTCACTCCTTAGACCCTTTTTGCTCATCTGAAAAACCGGGTAATAGTAAGTGGGCTATGGCCTTGTTGTGGGGCTTAAAGTTGCACAGCATTTAAAGCAGTTAGCAGGTAGTAAGGGTGGGAAATAAAGGGCACCTTTGTCACATACAGCCCCATTCAGAGTCATCAAAGTATCTAAATCCCTTTCCCCTCCAACTACACTTCAATGGCTTCCAGTGGTAAGTAGTGCCTCATTCAGGTTGGGAGAAGTGAAAGATGTTGGGTTTTTTGTTTGGTTGGTTTTTTGTTTTTTTAAATATATTTTATTGATTTTTTTCAGAGAGGAAGGGAGAGGGATAGAGAGAAACATCGATGAGAGAGAAACATCGATCAGCTGCCCCCTGCACACTCCCCACTGGGGATGTGCCCGCAACCAAGGTACATGCCCTTGACCGGGATCGAACCTGGGACCCTTGAGTCCGCAGGCCGACGCTCTATCCGCTGAGCCAAACCGGTCAGGGCGAAAGATGTTGGTTTGATTGAGTGTTCATTTATTCATTAAACACAGGTTTAATGTTGTTGCTTTCCGATAGCTTCAGACCAGGGGAGACACTTCTGAATTTGTGCTGTGGGCTGAGACCTAGGGACTGGTCACCAAGCTATGTTAAAGCTGGAAGGGCCCTGCCCTTCCTGATTTGGCTCAGTGGATAGAGCATAGGCCTGCCGACTGAAGGGTCCCAGGTTCGATACCGGTCAAGGGCACATGCCTGGGTTGTGAGCTCCATCCCCAGTGTGGGCGTGCAGGAGGCAGCCAATCAATGGTTCTCTCTCATCACTGGTGTTTCTATCTCTTCCTCTCCCTTTCTCTCTGAAATCAGTAAAAGTATATTTTAAAAGAAAAAGCTGAAAGGGCCCTTACAAGGCCTTCCTGCTAGGCTAGCTCTTAGTACAGATGTGGAAACTGGGGTCCAGGAAGGGGACCAGGTCTCCTTATAATGCTCCTCCTGCTGTTCAAGTGCGGGTGGGGGCAGGGCTGGCAGAGAGCTCTGGGCTGGGGGGAAGTTGGGGCAGCCCTGGCCCAGCTCCCTGGGGTATGGCCCAGGCTGGCTGAGAGGCTGATGGAATTCTGCTTCCTCTCCCTCCCATCTCCATGCTGACCTTTCACTCCACACTGTTAGAGTGGGTGGGGGTGGAACCCAGACACCCAGATTCAAATTCAGATGCCTGTTGGCTCCCCCTCAGCCCAGGATTTTGGGCCTGGGCCTGTGTCAACTCCCACCCTTCCCTCCCTTCCACCCCCCAGTTCTCCCTGTTTCCTGTTGGATTGGCCTTCCTTGTGTATTGGAAGGAACTCAAGGCTCCATTTGTTGTCTGTGCAAACTTAGGCAAACTACCCCACCTTTGTGAGCCTCAATTTGTTTTTCTGCAAAATGGAGTTGAAATAAAAACTTTCTAGCATAAAACCTCTTTCACATGAACCCCAGACTCTTCCTGGTAGATCAGTTTAAATAATAAAAGGCAAGGATTCAAGGCCTGGGATCTGAGCAATCTTCCTGTACCTTTGGTGTGGGGAGACAGCCCTCTGGGGTCCTGGGTTAGGAAGTGGGGTAGGGGTAAGTATCCACCAGATCATTTCGGCAAAGTCCAGATTAGAACAAATTTACAGGGCCTAGATCCCAAGACTGCCAGGTGCCCATGTCACTGAATGCTCAGTTCTCATAAACTTTTCTTTAGGATTACAGATTCTCTGTCTCCAACTAACCCAGTCCCACCTCCCCCTGCCTCAGGCAAGCCTTCCTGGGCTTACTATACCTCCCTCCTCCTTAGAGAGCTCTCCAACCCACAGAGGGCTGTTGGGCTGTGTGACCCTGGGCAGGCCATGTCCCCGCTCTGGGCCTCAGTTTTCTCCTGCATAGCAGAGGAGGCTGGATTAGTGACTCCCTAAGGCACCTTCCAGCTCTGACAGGCTCTAAGCCTGTGTTGACTGATGTATCCTAGGAGATAGGAGCACACAGAACCCAGTAAAATGGGAGATTCCTGTTGAGGTATATCCCCCCACCTTCCCTTCAAGGCTGGAGTGCCTGCCTACCCAAGACACCCTTCAGGAATACTTGCAGAGATTGTGGTGGGTGGAGGGGGCGTATCATCCAAGTGAGTGGTACTGCTGAATCCCAGGGTCCCTGCTGACAGTAGAGAGGCCTGTGCCCAAGAACCAGAGCTTGTGTCAGGCGGGGCTGGGAGACCGCTGGCTTCCAGGGGAAGGGAATGTGTGTGTCAGTGACCAGTCAGCCTCCAGGGAATGGGGGTGTGGTGCACGAGGCAGCTAGTTAGTGGGATGGTGTGTCCAGAAGGGCAATTGCAGGGGCAGTATATTGGGGTGTGTGCAAGACGAGGAGGCTGGCAATGAGAGGGAGAAAATAAAAATGAGCCAGAGAACCAGGCTCTGGGTTAGGACGACAGGCTGTGTGGGGAGGCCCCGCCTTACGGGGAAGTGTGGTAGACGACTCAGCACAGTCTGACACGGTGCAGTCTTGCTTGTGCCTAGGTTTGTCCGCCTGTGCGTAGGTATTGAGCTGGGCTTCACTGTTCTGAATTGCAGTTGTCACATTCTTTTGGGGGGGTATCTGTGTCTGGGTGTTTGTCAAGGTTTTCTGAACAGTGAGTGGCTATTTGGGGTGCATGTGCCTGTACAGGATGGTATTGTAAGGCAGCGGGCAACTTCTGTCCATTTGGGGTGCTTATCGGATTGTACTGGGGGCATCAGTTCTGGCTGTTAGGAAGCCTTGGGCTATCTTGGGATTGCTGGGTTTTAACGGAGGGTGATTTCAGGCTGTGAGCGAATCCTGGCCATGATTCGGGCGCCTCTTCCCCCTCCATTACTTACACACTGGAAGGGAGGTCTCCTGGCCTTAATCAGCCCTTGGGCAGGTAGGCATGCTGGCAGGCAAGCCTGTTCACACTCGCAGTAATTTTACCACGGTGCCTAAGTCAGGAACAGGCGTGAATTGACCTTTTAACCCCTTCCCTGCCATGGGATTAGACTCTGTTTTCCTGTTCAGTCTCCTCCAGAACCAGTTCCATCCCGCCTGCCCCCCCCCCCCAAAGAGCGGATAAGCACCCCCCTATTACTTCTCTCCCTCCCTTCCCTGTTGAGCCTTGGGGGGGCCTGAGGGCCAGGCTAGTGAAGAAGCTGAGGACCCAGGCGGGAGTGATAAATATTGAAGAGGAGGGATTTCGGTGTGGGCTGGAGCAGCTGCAGTGGTTCGAGTGTCACACTATCTCTCCCCAGGTTTACTGACCCATTTCCATTCACGCGGCTGCTGGTTTCCTAGCAACGGCAACAGTCCCCCCAGAACAGGCGGAGTATGTGTCTGCCATTAGCGACTGCCGCAACTGTGTCAAGGTTACCCCGCTCCCTGCAAACCCACCCCGGCGGGTTTGTTTTCTGCCAGCGCCTGGCACACGCGGTGCCAGCCAGGGAGGGGGAGGGGAGGGGGCCTGGGGCCAGCCCAGCGGCTTGGGTGGGGGTGGGGGGCTGAGGAAGAGCTTCAGTTCCTGGTCCAGTGGGAGCCAACTTGGACTGAGGCCGAAGCAGCCCCCCCTTCCTTGGTTGGTGGAATTCCTGAGCCCGAGGGGAGCAGGGGGCGGGGCTGTCCCTCAGCCCTGACCCCCGAGATTCCACAGCCTTGGGGGAGGGGTGTGGGCCGAGGGGCCTCTGGGAAGCCTGCCCGATCTGACCCCACCTGGCTTGTTCTGCTCCTGCCTTGGCTTCCTCCCACTTCTTTCTGCGCAGCTCCATGCACGCCCTGCTCTCAGCTCTTTGTCCCAGCCTCTGTGGCTGGTCTCCTCAGTCAGACTCCCCGGGGCAGGGTTGTATTTCTCCCATCAGACTAGGGGCTCCTGAGGTTGGGGTTCATGATGCCTTCTTTCCTTCGCCCCTCAGCACCGCCTCATGACTGTTTTCTCCAAATGTCACGGGAGATGAGATTAGAGAGTTGGGGTGGCAAAGTCTAATTTTTCTTAACAGGGACTAGGGGGGCAAATATCTCCATCCCACCCCCTTGGTGAAGTAGATTCTTCTTGCTCTCCCCCACCTGGCAGCACTCATGGGAGTGACCATTGGAAGTAGAGTACCCCTCTTTTTCACCTAAAAGCCTGGCTGCAAAGGGTTAAAGCGCTCCTCTCCTCTCCCCCCCCTCTTGTCTTGGTATGTGAGCTCCCCCAGGCTGGGGGGGATGGGAGGATGGGGGGTCTGTTGCCTTATAGCCACTCATGTGGTCAGCTCAGACCTGACCAGTCACATTCCTGCCCAGGAGGGCTGGAGCTTGAGGCGGAGGGGCAGGGGCCAGGAAGAGGCTGGGTTTGTAGAAATGGAAGGAGGGGGTTACTAAGAAGCTGGGGTTAGGGGCTGCTGGGAACTTGGAAGTCTTGTGCAATATAAACCTTAAGGAAGCCTGGATCCACCTCCCATTCCTCTGGGCCTCACTCTCCCTGTCTTTCCTCCCAGTTTGCACCTTTCACAATGTTCCTGTAGTCCACATAGTTGTGATACAGGTATAGACCGGGTCCCAGTTTTAAACAAAGAGGGGTAAAAGCGATTTCTGACATGCATGGTGGCACAGAGGTTTCTGGGTAGCCTCCAGTGTGACTTGCTGGTGCTTGGAGGTCGGCTGGGTTTTTGGCTGGGTCAGAGGCTCTGAGATCTAGGGTACAGAGCAGGCTGTGCTAGACAGTAGAAAGAGACCTGGGCGGGAACCCAGGAAGCCTGGTTCTCTGCCCAGCCCTGTGTCTGACTCATGGCCTCAGTCTCCCCTTCTGAGGGGCTTAGGTCAGTGGTCTCTAAAAGCCCTCCTGTCTTGTGAAATGATTCTGGGTGAGGGATGAGGAGTGGGGGGCAATCGTCTGGAGGGCTGTGGGAAGCTGCCAGTTTAAGGGGGAGTTTGCAACTCGATCCCAGAGCGAAAATAGCCCAGGTCATTTTCAGCTGCTTGGGCGGAGGTATCTGATCCTGGGAGGGCAGGGCCGCTTGGGCAGGGGGCAGGGAGGAGCATTGGAGCATTCTGTAAAGCCCTCTGGGAAACCGGACCCCAGGATGGGCGGGTGGGGAAAGGTTGGCATGCCCGGCTGGGCTTCGGGCTTCCTGAGACCGAAGCCATGGCTGGGCTTCCTGAGACCCGCTGGGGCCCTGGCAGGGGCTCTGGAATGGAAAGATGAGGAATTCAGAGGGTTAACAGGAGGTGAGTGCTGGACTCCTGCCCCCTTTGGGTCCTGGCCTGGATGAGGTGAAAGGTCAGCCTCAAGGAGTCCAGGCACAGCTGGGGAAAGAGTAACCCGATCCTTCTCCCTAGCCAGGCTCAGGGGATCACAGAGCCGCCTCCCCCAGGAAAGGTGCTTTGACATCCCCAGGAAGGAGTTTGTTTCTACTTGTTCTCAGCAGGGGTTGGGGTCTAGGGGAGGGTCCTGGCCCAGGGGTCAGGGAGAGCCGCAGGCCTGGCACCCCAGCCAGTATGTCAGTGCTGTGTCATCTGGGGTCAGGGGAGGTGGAGGTGACCTGCTGGAAAGGTTAGAGGTGGCCTGTTCCAGCCCTGCTCTCACTCTGTGCCCCATTTATAACGATTCTGACGGAAGCTTAGAGGTAGGAGTCTCCCCCGCCTCCCAACACACACTGATGAGTGAGAGAAACTGCCTGATATTAGACGGTGACGTGTTTGGGGTGGAGAATTACACCTCAACCGAGATGGCTTTGCTGTCTGTGGTCATGTGTGTGGTGTGTGTGTGGGGGGGGTGTTAGGGTGATATGATGGGAGGCAGCGTTAACACATGGAAGAACATGGGCTCTGAGGTCAAGCTTGACCTGGGTTCAAGTCCTGGCCTGTGCCTTAGGCAAGCTATTTAACCTAAGCCTCAGTTTCCCACCCACAAAAAAGGGACTGGTAGTATTCACCATAAAGGGTAATGGCAAGGATTGACACAGAGTAAGTGCTCGGTAAAAAGTAACCTTAACCAGCTTCATTGTAAGCCAAGGTCACATGCAGCGTGGAGCCCGCACTGAAGCTGATTTGACTCCAGAACAGGAAGTTGGTGAGCTACAGACCAGGGAGGAGAATGTGAGTGGGTCAGTGTCCCCAGGGCTGTGCATGAGGCTGTGGGAGTATCCAGGTCACTCGGTGTGAGGTGGCGTCGGGTGAATGGTGTTAAATCTGTGACAAGGGATGGTTGGGGCACCCTTCTTCTTAACCTCGGCCCCTGGGGCTGGCAGCAGCCCCATCTCCCCAGGCCAGCGTGCTCTGTGCAGCCATATGTGGGTGTAGCTGTCCCTGGAGTGTGACTGTAGGTATGTTTGAGAAGGCGCAGGCATCCCAAGAAAGAACAAGTCGTCTTTTGTAAGAGTCCAGCCTCGGGCTGGGCTGAGCCCTCTCTGGGGGATCCCCTGTTTCCGCGCCCAGCTCTCCGCCCACGGACAGCGCCCTGGCCCCGCCCGCTACCTGAGCGCCCCCGCCCCCTCCCGGGGACCCTGTGCTTTGGTCTTAGGGCCGGAGTCTGGGGCGGGGCGGGAGGCCTACTGAAACCTTGGCCACGCCCCTCGTGACGTCACCCCAGGTACTACCAATCTCCGGGAGTCCTGCCCAAGGGCGGCCCGCCCCCACCGGGCACCCGCTCGCTGCCAGCCTGAAACGCAGTGGGTGGAGGAGGAGGCAAGGCCGGCCTGTGGGGCGCGGAGACTATTGAAGGCCTCGCCCTTCCTGCTCTGGGAGGGGCTGAGCTAGCGGCCCTGAGACCTTGCAGCTCAGCTCCCCTGGAAGAGCTTCGCAAGACCTCTCTCCCGGAGCACCCTGCCTTCTTGCCCACCTGTCCAACTCCTGCCAGGTGCCACTTTCTGCAGGAAGCCTGCACCCTAATCTTTCTTCGGATTACCTACACTCCTAGTGACCCTCTGTAATGGCAGTACCGGTACTACCACTAACACCGGCTGTTGTCCCCTGAACGATTGACTGTGTCTTTCATGGAATATCTTACCTGAGGATGGATCTCTGATTGCTTTCTGCCTTGTATTATGAGCCTTTCTCACCCACTGGACTGGGAGTTCCTCTGGATAGTGGTTCCAGACATGGCCTCACTCAAAATAGGCACTACTAAATGTTCAGGATAAACGATAGACGGGGAGACAGGCCATGGGGGGAAAGGACCTTGCCAGAAGTCACACAGCAAGTAGGTAGAACAATCAAAGCTAGAAACCAGGTTTCCTGGTTCCAGTCAGTTCTTTGGTTCTAGTGTGTGGCTAAGAGTAGGGAAGAAGTTAACACAGAAAGATGCTATAAGCCTTTCCTTTCCCCATAGACCCCCCCCCCCAAAAAAAAATAAAAGATCAGAAGAATCCATACACCTTGTACCGGAAACCCTGACTTCTGCGGGGAGGAGGCAGTGGGAGGAGATATCGGGGGAGCTGGGAGGCTTTTGTAGGCCAGAGGGGCAGTTCTGGGCTGCAAGGAGTATTGTGGGCACAGTGATTAGGGGGTACTGGTTATGGGGATAAGGACTTAGCTTGCAAGTGGGAGGTTCCAAGTTGGGCAAAGAGGAATGTCGGGAGCCTAAGTCCATGGGGGTTCAGTGCAAGGGAGGCAGGTATTATGCCGGGCCAGCACTCCCCCTACCAACAAGCTGCCCCAGTGGAATGCTGGGAGGCCCAGGGGATGGGGGCCAGGCAGCCAAGGTGTCTCCGGTGGCACAGAAGCAGTTAAGAGCTGCCTCAGCCTGTTCCTTCAGACAATTAGTGACATCTCGCTTGACAACACCACACTGAGCTGATGCAGACCTCAGCCCCCCTCCCGGCCCCCCCACGGCCGCTTCAGCTGTTTATTCTTGGGCTTTAACAATTGGGATTCTGACTTGGAGGAGCGGGCGCCCCGAGCTGCCCTCTGACCCTCCGTCGCCTTGGCAACTGGAGCCCGGTAGGCCTGGGCTCTGCGTTAGGATTACAGATCCTGAATTCACAATCTTGCTGCTCCCTGCAAGCAGAAGCAGCAGCCTGCGCTGCAGCATGCTGGATCGGCAGCTAGACCGGAGGGGGCAGAGAAGGAAGATCCCCAGGGGCCAGCCTGAAGCATGGTGGGAGCCTGGATGCCCACAGGCGACCTGGAAAGTGGTGCCCCACTGGCAGCCACCATGGGGTGGAGCAGAGCCCAGAGCCCACCTCAGCTCACATCTCCCATCATTCTCTGGAAACTTTCTTCCTGGTAGAGCCCCTGGGGCATGGGTGAGGCTACATCATCGCCCCCCTCTTTCCTCAGTCAGCCCCCTACCATGCCCAGAACTCCAAGTGCCAGCAGACTGTGCCCCTGCCGTGCCCGCAGCCATGGCAACAAGCCCCCTCCCTCGACAGCTTTGCTCCTTCCTCTCCCTCCCCCCCCCCCCCTCCAGCAGCCAACTGTCCCAGCTGAAACCGGAGCTGATGCATCTGCGAGCCTCATGCCCAGACCCACATTCCATTTCTGTCCTCTTTCCCCCCAGCTCTGGCAATGACATACCCCCTCCCTCCTTGCCTCTGTCTACTGCTGCCCCCCCCCCCCACACACACACATTATCACTTAGGGTCTCCCCCTTCTTCCCACCCCATTTTCTGAATGTCTCATCCCCTGTCTCTTGGTCTCTGGGTGTGTCAGTTCCTTGTCCGTCTCCTGTTCCCTGTGGTGCCCTCAGTTCTCTTTGCCTTGCCCTGTCAGGGCAGGCTCCTTCTCCATCTCTCCCCCCCTGCGTGTAACTTGCTCACTCTCTGTCTTTGTCTCTGCCTCATCCTGCCTGTCTCTCTGTCTCTTTGTCTTGTTCTTCCTCCTCTGTCCCTCTCTTCCTCTCTTTTTTGCCGTTTTCCTTCAGCATTCATATATTCTGTCCCCTCTCTCTGTCTGTCTCTCTGCCTCTGTCCCTCTCATCCCTTCCCTCCTTCCTCTTCAGCCCCATCCTGTCCTGTTTCTTCCTCCCTCTTTCTCTTCTCCCTGGCTTTCTCCCTCTAAACACGTAGATTTTCTTCATCTTCTTTCTCATTTTCCCACCTGATCATTTCCCTCATGGGTCCCCAGGATGGAGCTGGGAGAAGGGGGCCTCCAGCCGCACCCCACAGGAGCCCCCTCTCACATAGGGGCCAGATGTCCTGGCCCCCCATTGGGTCTCAGATGGGGAGGAGAGGGTCTGAGGTTACAGAGCCTATAGGGTGGGGCACTAGGAACCTAGAGTGCCTGGCCTCCCTTTCCAGGGTTCCAGGGGAGGGGCTCCATCCATCTAATCTACCTTCTGCCAGCCTGGGTAGGGGCAGAGGATAGTCAGGGCTGAGCTGGCCCAAGAAGCCCCCTAGCTATAAGGACTCAAAGAAGAGCATGTCTAGACCTCACTGATTCCTGGGACTTGTCTCCTCCCCTGTCGCAGTGGTGACTCTCTCAGACCGTGCCTCAGTGTCCCCCAGTGGTACAGGGGTACTACTGCCCTTGCTCTATCTCTGACTTCTTTAAAGTACTTTGAGTTCCTGGGGCAAAGTCAAAGTTACAAAGAGAGAAAGGGTAGAGTGACCCCCACCCCCTTGCTCACCAACCCACGGGGACTGCAGCACAGAAGAACTTGTCTCAGGGCAGGAGTAGAATAAGGGTCCTGTCCCCTTAAGTATCTGGTGGAGGACAGTGCCCCGCCTCCTCCCCAAGACTGGCAGCCCCTGCTGTCAGGCCCTCCCTCCCACTCTGGGCAGTGGCCTCTAGCCCTCCTCCTGGCAGCCCCTCTTCAAGGAATGAGGTTAGAGTCATGGGAAACAGGCCCTGGGGTGGGGGTGCCAGCACTCCAGGGCTCAGCCCTTGCCTCTGGGTGTGATGAGGCCTGGTCAGGCAGAAGTTCTAGAACCTGGGGTCTTGGCACCACTTACCAAGGGGCCAGGAGGGGGAGTAAAGGTGCCTGGGGGAGGCGGTTTGCACGCAAGGCATGCTGGGCCCCCCTCGGCCTGGTGGGTGGGGGGAACAAAGCTGGCATCAAGGCCTCAGCTAAAATTAGCCGTTTCCCTGCGCGGGAACAAGCATGCCTGCCAGCCGCCCAGATCGCCGCTGCCTCGGCAGGCCATCTGTCGCCACGTTTTGCTCAGTCCCCCAGGATCCCCCAGCTCCAGCCACCCCCAGGGGCTAGAAGGACTCTGCTCTGAGGCTGTCCCTGCCTGGGGCTCTGGGCTCTGCTGCTCTCATGCTGTGTGACCTCGGGCTAGGCAGAGTCCCTCTCTGGGCTCCTACACAAGAGGGCCCTGGGTACTGACATCCTCGATCCCCCAGTCTTTTCAAGCACCAGGTGCTATGCTGGTCATGGGGGGCAAAGGTGTGGGCTGCTTTTCTCCCTTAGAGCTGGCCCCCTCTCTTGTCCATTATTTGAAGGTGGTCAAAGTGGGGTTTAGGGTAAAGGTCAAGGTGTATGAGAGACTGCTATCAGTTTCCTTGGTCTTCGCTGGGCTGTAGGGCCGTTCTGTATCCAACAACACCCCAGCATTCCCCCCTTATGCCCCCCACATACACACACTATGGAACTCCAAGCAGTCTTAGAAAACCAGCTCTAGTGGAAAGCCAGGAGGTGGAGGCTGAGCTCAGCTGGTGCTAACTTCCTCTGGGGCTTGGCCAAGTCTCCTGCCTTCTCTTTATCTATTTCCCCCTCTTTAATAAGAAGCTCCCATTTCTTGAGCACCTGCCCACTTTTTGCCACATCGTCTCTTGAGGCTGACATTATTATCCCCACTTTACAGATGAGCAAACTGAGGTGCAGAAAGGTGAGGAAGCGGTGGAGCCAAGGATGAATGGCCATGTCCTCCTTCCCATGGCCCCCCAGTGCTCTACTTGCTGGTCTCCAGCCTCGACTACTTTCAGACCCTTACACTTCCCTGGCTGCTACCCCTTCCCCCCACTCCAAAGCCCGAGGCTGAGCTGCGGCTCCAGGGTCACTCAGCTTGGCCTGGGAGGAGCTCAGACTTGAACCCAGGCCCCTTGGCCCCAGGCCTCCCTTACTCTGGCCAGCAGGCTGGGCTTGTTCCCTGGGTGAGTCATGCCCCTGGACTTTGGCCTTCTTGTCAGGCTCTGTGGTCTGAATTTGGAGAGAGGAGGGCGGCCTTTGCAAGAAATAGGGGCTCCCCTGGTAGCAGTGGGGGGCTTAAAGCGATCATCTCTCCCTCCTCAGTCCTGTGCCCTGAGGGCATGGTGACAGCCACCCAAAACCTGTCTCCCCTCCACCGATCTCTAAGAAGCCTTATAGGAAATGGTCCTCAGGCTTCAGTGAGCACTCATTCTGCCCCCTCCCTAGATAACAACTACCTTCAATTAGAAATGAGGTGAGGCTGGGAACTTGGGGCGGGTGGCATTTCCAGGTTATCTGTGTGCCCAGGTGGCTTCCTCCCCAGCACTCATCTTCCCCAGCACCAGGCCACTGGGTTACCCAGGAGGGAGGCCAGTGTACCTCTCCTCCTGGTGTCCAGGGACCAAGGTCACACCCAGAGCCGTATGCACTTCCACCTCCTCCTGGGGCCAGTGTGTTTGTCACTGGGGCAACGTGCGGCTGTGCCTGGCTCTGGCAGTGCTGGGGTGACATTCATGCCCTGTGAGCTGTGACGCCTCTGCAGGCAGAGGACAGCACCACCCAGGCTGGCAGTGATGGGGGAGGGGTGGGAGTGTGCTGTCACCTGTCCTGAGCAGTCAGGGGGTAACAGGTCGTGTACCCATCCCAGCCTGGAGGGAGGACTCGTGGGGAAGGAGTGAGGTTGTATCCCTGGCATACACCATGGGTTGGGGTTGCGGGGGTAGGTCTGTATCCTCCTCACACCTGGAAGGCGAGGCCTGTGTCTGTGTCGGGGTTGGGGGGGAGGTTCTCCAATCGTTTCACATCCAGTTATTGGATGTGGGGGTACCTGGGTGTGTGTTAGTTACGCCGTTGTGAGGGTGATAGCCTGTGTTCCTGTCTCATACTGTCTGGGGTATCAGATGTGCCCATCTCATGCTTCGTGGGAAGTGACAGGTGAGGAGAGTAGTCAGTCATATCACATGCCTGTCTCTCCAGCTGTTGGGTGTGTGTTCGATGTCACCATGTGCCCATCTCATGCTGTTGTGGGGAGTGACATGTGCGATTATCCCATGCTGTTGGGAGGTTGTCAGTAACTTAGGAGTTTGTCTTTCACCCTCAAGAGACAACGTGTTGCCTGGTGGTATGGAGCTGATAGTTGGCGGGGCCTTCCCATGGAGACCACAGGACCCCAAAGGGGTGGCCAGCAGAGGCCCTGAGCACCAGGACAAGGGTGGGTCGGGAGCGGGGGGTGTCTCATTCCCACATGACCTACCTTCTGGCCCAGGTGCCGACCCTGGAGACTGCTTCCCGGGAGGAAGGACCCAGTGTTTTTCAGACAGTGTGCAGCGGGGCCGCTGGGACTGGGGCAGGTGTAACTGGAGAGATGGGGCACCGGGCAGGGTTTGCATGAGGGGCTGTCCCCCTAGGCCTGGGGGACCCTATTCCCTGCCTCTTCTGCCCCTGAAACTGTTAAACTAATTAAGGCTGTGGAGCCGCAGGATTAATCGGGGCAGCTCTCGCGGCCCGGAGCTCAGGTAGTCGATTAGTGTGCCGCGGAGGATATTGGATTTCTGAACCGCAAGTCAGCACTATTCGGGCCTGTTATCTCTCTGAGGCTCGAGGGTCAGGAGGCGGAGGCTCCCGGCCTGCTGGCCACCCCCGCCGGCCAGCTCGGAGGTCCTCTCCCCCTGCCCACACTGCCATCCCTGCCTATCTGCCGGTGTCTCCGCCCACGTCCCCTGCCCTCCTGGCCCCGCTGCTGCCCACTTGGCACCCTCACCCAGCTCTTCTCCCTGGCTCATCCTGTGCGTGGTCTCCTCCCTCTGTCTGCCTCCATCACCCTCCGGTTTCCGTCTGTCAGGCTGGCCTCCCTGCGCTGCCGTCCCCTCTGTCTCCCCCTCCCCCCCACCCCACCCCCCACCTGGCCTGACTCACACCGTGTGCCTCACTGACCCGCTCTTCAGCCCTGACCAGCCGCGCCACCTCTGTCGTTTCCCTTCGCTGTCCCTGTCTGCCAGTCTCTCTCCCCGCTTTTGTTTTGTATGTTTCTGATTGTCACCGTCTCTCATGTCTCTCCCTCTGGGTGTCTCTGTATCTTTCTCTCTCTCCCTCTCTGTGTTTTTCTCTCTCCCTCTGGCACTCAATCTCTCTCTCTCTCTCCCCCTGTCTTTCTTGTGTGGTCTCGGCTGGTGTCTGCAACCAGAACAAATCTCCCCCAGCCAACACCCCCTGAACAAGGAGGCCAGAGCAGCTAATGGAAAACATGTGATTCTGCCTTGCGCCTGGAGCACCGTGAAGGGAGCCTTAGTCCCAGCTCAGCCCCTGCTCCCCCCTCGCTGCATTCCCCCCACCACACTGTCCCCCGCCTCCCATTGGCTCCCCCAGCCTGTGTGGGCACAGTTGCAAGTTCCCTAGTCATTTACATTTCAGGGATTGGGGGAGCTGTCATTTATCAGTTGGGGAGTATCAGGTTCTGGAGGGGCTGGGAGCAGCTTTGCTCCGTTGGTCCCCCCCACATCCGCCCCAGCACCCAGGGCCAGGCAGACCCCATGCAGACTCCCCACCACCACCCCCATATGTAAGAGAACGGGGCCAAGATGAGCTGAGCTGTGGGGGCCTGGACGGGGGGCAGCCAGTCCACCCCTCTTGGAGGGCTCTGGAACCACCCAGATTTCCATCTTTTCCACCCTCTTGTGCCCCTGGGGAGCTGCAGAGGTGGGGGCTCCCTGAGGGTTTGGGAGCTGCTGGGCTGCATTTCTGTGCCCACCCAACCACGGGGAAAGGGGGGATGGATCAGAGGAGGGAGGCTCTGGCAGGTTGGAATTCTCCTTCTCTGCCTGTGGATAAATTGTCCCTAATCCAGGCTTGGGGAGCTGTCTGGCTCCTACAGAGAGAGAGAGAGAGAGAGAGAGAGAGAGAGAGAGAGAGAGAAGGCAGGAGATAGGGAGGAGGGAAGCAGGCATACAAACACAGTGACACAGACACACACTGCCTCACAAAGGGTCTCTCGCATGCGCTCACACACGCACTGATGAGTTACACAAAGGTACCACACAGATTCTGAGGCACCCTTGGTCTGACAGGCACACTTTGGCACACAGACCCTCTCACACGTGTTGACACTGACAGAGCTATACTAGCACAGACGGAATGACATGGCACCAAGGACCCATCGACACACACAGACACAGTAATAAGGTCATACAGTGCACAAATGCACGGACACAGGCATGAGCACATACCGACCCACGGTGAAACAGACCCACAGGGACACCGTGACCAGTACGCCGTCACACCATGACCCTGGAAACCCAGAGAAAGGCAGAGGTAGGAGGGAGGCAACGCTGATCCACAGTGACACCGGTGCCCACAGTCACAGGCCTCGAGACTGGAAGCCTGCAGGGACAGCAGAGGACTAGCTGCATTCCCCCTCCCCGCCCCACCACACACATTCAGAGAGCTCCGAGACAGGCAAACGCCAGTGCGGCTCCTGACACAGAGCGTGCAGAGAGCCAGGCAGAGTGTGTGCAGAGGCACACTTGTGGCCTGATCACAGCTGGGCACACCTTTTCATACGTAGGCCACATACTTTCACCGCTGTTCTCACAGGTGTGCAAACACAGGCTCAGGTGGACAGAAACAAAGCTGCGTAGACCCAGATGCGCACACCCACACGTAAGATACCAAATCCAGGTATACGTCAGGCACACAATCCCATACATGTACGCTCTTAGACATACATATACCTGCACAGACATACAAAAATACACAGAGAAGCATACAGAAGGCTAAGTAGACCCAGGACCCCACACGCAGGTATATTTATCCAGACAGCTGAACACTCATAGAGGCATCATACAGGCAGGATCTCGTAACACATACAAATCCCCAGGCAACCAGAACCTGTAAGAAGTCTATGAGGCCGAGTTCTCAGATCCCCTCTGGGCTCCAGTACACATCTCAAGGAGGCAGACTAATAGGCAGGAAGCAGCAGGACGGTGCGAAGGGCCCTGGCTATTAAAGAAAACAAGAGCTGTAACCAGCTGATAGAGAAGAGTAAGTGCCAGCTGCATGTGCATCCCTCGTGGAAATCCGCATACACCATCACTGTGCACAGCAACTCACACCTGCGCTGTAAAGAAGCTCTTAGCATTTTATAGTCTCCCCAGAGGGCTCCTCCCCATCACAAGATCTCCCCACTTAATAGATGAGCAAACTGAGAGCCAGAGAGGTTAACTGACTTGCCTAAGATCACACAGTTAGTGAGGGTTGAGCCAAGGACTACCTAACTCCCAAGGCCAGGTTCGCTCCACCATGGCCTATGTTCATGTTCATGCATGCGTGTACCTACACATACAAAGATACTGCTTCCCAATAGGAACCTGAGATTTCGAGGTTCACAGCTCCTCAGTGAAATGAGGTTTGAGCTGATTTAATTGTATGCAAGAGTGAACCCCACCGAGGACCGCCTCCTGGTCCCTCTGGCTGGCTCATCCTGTGGCCGTGCTTAAGCCTGTGGTGCTGTTTGCTTCCACAGATGGGAGTTTGCCTGCTTGTCTGCCCATCAGCCTGGACCCCAGAGCCTGCCCAGCTAAGTGCGTGCAGAGGGCCCCGGGTTCGGGGCAACTCTCAGGCTGCCGCGGAGACCACCCTGGAATCACTGGTGAAGACTGGCCTGTCCTGCTGAGCTGGGCCTGTCTGCACAGCCTGCTCAGGTAAGTAACAGTGAACAGGGAAACCAGGTCTGAGCTTCGGCCACCCCCACGAAGTAGGCAGCAGGGGGACTTACTTCCCCGTCCTAGCAGGGATTTCCCCCTCCCAGCTTAGGCCAAAAAGAGGGCCTTGATAGAACCCAAATATATTAACGCAACTTACTCAAACTGCTCGCTACCCAGAAAAGGGAACCGAGGCCCATGGGTACACAGCAAGTTTCCTGAGTCCTGCCTCCTAGTCTGGGGACCCTTCCCTGCTCCATGATGACCTGAGATAACTGGGCAGAGAGGGTTTGTAACAGTGAGCGGAACTCAGGGCACAGGTGGAAACCAGAGTGCCTGATGTGTGCAGCCCACCCCCAGGACTGAAATCTGTGGACGCAAGAGCTGGGCCGCCGAGGCGAGGTGCTGAGAGAACCCAGTCGTTCAGGTACGCCAGGCTGCCCAGCCAGGATGAGGTGGAGCAGGGGGCAGCACCCGCCTCCCTGCTCCTGGCCCACACTAGCCCACCCAGGCTCAAGAGCCACAGAGGCCAGGTGGGGCTGCCCTGCCCTGCCCTGCAGAGGCAACTCCCTGAACTGACACATGAAGCCTCCAGGCTCCAGGAAGCTCCCCAGAGCCCAGCCTGCCTGGGGACTCCACCCAACTTCCAAAAGAGCATTCCTGGGGCCTGAGGTCTGGGGGTGGGGCCTCCTGGGATTGTAAGGGTGGGGAGGTTCAGTTGTGGGAGGATGCAGGGCCGTGTACCCACAGTAAAAGTGGCGGGCATCTTGTGTACAAGCACACAGGTGTGCGTGTAAGCTAGTGTGTGGGGGGCTCTATCCTTACGTGTGCAAGGTTCTGGGTACCAGAGTTATTATATAAGTGGACTGAGCTGGGGGTGTTGGAGGGTTGTGTATATAGCACATTGGAGTGAGGGGTATGCAGGATTCCGAGTGTGTCCTGGGCAGGTGTGGGAATACTGGAGTGTTGTGTGTGCCACACCGGATGGTGTATGTGTATAGGGTGTCAGTCTACACTGGGGAGGTGTGTAGACAAGAATCTGAACACCCTGGGGTGATAGGTGGGTTCGCTGGATGGTGTGGTGTGTGTACACATTGGGATCTCTCCGTGTGTCCCTGGGAAAGCATGTGTTCGGGGCTGGGTGTTGTGTGCACATGGCACCATTTGTGCTTTGGAGGTGGGCTGGGCAAGCCTTCAGCTGAGCTGGGCTCAGCAGTGCCCAGCCTTGTGGCCAAATCACTGAAGTCACTTCCTTTCCAGCAGCAACTTTCCAGGAGGAGGAGTTCTTCAGACCTGGGCAGGGAGGGGTGGGGGGCGGAACAAGGAGCTCTCAGGGGAAGGAGGTGGGCGGGGGTGAGAGGCTGTGGGGAGGGCCTGGTGGGGCTGGAGGAGGGGAGTCCTCTGGGAGACGGAGGGAAAGACAAGGACAGAAGTCTGGAAGGGCCAAGGGCAGGAGGGGATGGGGGCGGAGCAGGGCGGGAAGCACAGTCCCTGGGTGACCTCGGAGGGAGGAAGGGAGGGCCTCCAGGCAGGGTGACCCTCGGGTTCAGCCAGAGCTGGCTGTGGTGCCTGCACACCTGGCACCCAGGTCAGGGGGCTGGCAGGGGCGGGTCTAGGGCAGACCTGCTTGCCAGGTGCCCCACTCCATGCAGGAAGGGGGTGGGCGAGGGCCGCACAAAGGAGCTCTGTGTGTCTGGGGGTAGGGTGGGGTGTGCTGTGCTGGGGCGGGGGCTGCTGGCTCCGGGGAGCAGGGCGGGGCTTGCTCCCCTTGGGGGCATCAGTGGCTCTGAGGGGACACCTAGTGGTGAGGGAGGATAGTGCAGCAGGATGGCTGCGGTGCGAGGGGTGGGTGAAGAAGCTGGCAGGGGGTAGATTAGAATTCAAAAATGAAAACTGGTGGTTGGGACTAGAACGGTGGCGGGAGGCTGCAGAGGAAGGGGCTGGCTCTCTGGACAGTGAAGAAGTTTGGTTTAGAGGATCCCAACAAACCTCAATTAACACTTCAGCTCTTCCACCTCATGGCTGTTGGTCCTTAAGGGCATAGCTTAACCTCTCTGGGCCTCCATTTAAATGCCAAATAAGTGACAGCTACCAGTATTTTTTCATTCTTGTTGTTTTTGTTATCCTTTTGGGCTGGCGTCAGGTTGGAAGATTTTTAGGTGTAATTGGGTGGGTGGGAGGGGGCCGAAGAGGAGGAGACTGAGAGGGGTGTTGCCGAGTTCCTGAGGGGACAGGTTCTGGGAGATAAAGGCCCCGACGGGAGATGCTGGAGCTCTCGCAGCAGCAGTAATGGCCCTTTTGATGTAGTGTTTTCCATTTGAGGACATCCCTGGGCCTTCAGTCCAGGCCGGGAGGGAAATGGTGGGGGGGTGGGGGGAGGAGTGTGCAGGCTGGAGAGAGGGTCATGAGGCCGGAAGTGAGAGCTAGGCCTGGCAGTCTGGCTCCCCTGGGGAGGCTGTGGGTGGGGGAGGGGGCAGGCTGGGGAAGGGGTGGGGTGGTCACAGCCACAGCCGGGGGAGGGTGGGGCTGGGGACTCAAGGATGTGGGCTGGCGCTTCCCGGCACTGTGCACAGCAGGTTGGGGCCCCCTCCCAGCTGTCTGGTGTCCCCATGGGCAGGCTCAGACACACTGACCCAGAAGCTGTCAGAGGGACAGAAAGATCCTTTTGACTTTGTTCACAGACATGGGATAGGTGGTACCCTTGGGAGGGGTCCAAGAAAACGGCCACCTGGGTGTGGTGGGGAGAAGAGCCAGCTGCTTCCCTCAGATCCCAGGGCCTGCAAGAGAGAGCAGAGGACAGTCAGGAGGTCTGGCAGGAGGACATGCCCAAAGGTCTTCACGGGTGGGTGGAACAGAAGCAACCACTGGAAAGGAGGTTTTTCTCTCTGCCAAGATCGCAGCCGCTAGTCCCAAGTGGGAGGTCTCTAGAGCAGGGAGGCTCAGTAAACACCACCCTCAGCGAGGGAGGAATGGTGGCTTCTGGTAGGCGTCTCTAGGAAGGTATCAGGAGCCATGGTCAACCACAGTGTTGGAAATCAGAATTGGAGACTCCCGAGCCTGAGCCCCTTCCCTCCTGTGTGAGGATGTCACCCACAGTCCTTTCTGCAAGAGCAGGGTGAGATTCTTGAAGCAGAGAGAGCCTAGTGAGCCTGGCCTGGGAGGGGCTAGGCATGGGCAGAGCAGAACCCTGAGTGATCCAATAGGCAGGACTAGGTTGAGGACCAGCTAAGTCCTGGGAGTTGCAGGGAGGGAAGGGACAGTGGACGGAGGGATGTTCTGCTGGAATGAGCAACCGAAGGACCCTCCCCAGGCCTTGGGCAAAGTCTCTTTCCCTCTTCGATCTCAGTTTCCTCATCTGTAAAATGGGAGGGGCTCGAGGTGGCACTAAAACATTGTACCCACTGTATTTTTAAAAATACAGATTCCCAGCACGGCCGCTGCGGCTCAGTGATTGAGCGTCGACCCATGCACCACGAGGTTGCCTGTTCGATTCCCAGTCAGGGCCCAGACCCGGTTGCAGGCTCTATCCCCAGTAGGGGTGTGCAGGAGGCAGCTGATCGATGTTTCTTTCTCATTGATGTTTCCTTCTCAGTGATTTTCTATGTCTAACTCCCTCTCCCTTCCTCTCCCTTAACAAATAAAAGCCCTAGCCAGTTTGGAAGGCTTCCTTTGCAGCCTGGATTGAAGGCCCAGTGGATAGAGCGTCGGCCTCTGGCCCGAAGGGTCCCGGGTTCAATTCTGGTCAAGGGCACGTACCTTGGTTGCTGGCTCCTCCCTGGGCCAGGCCCTGGTCGGGTTCGTGCAGAAGGCAACCAATGATGTGTTTCTCTCACATCGATGTTTCTCTCTATCTTTCCCTCTCTCTTCCACACTCCCTAAAAATCAATGGAGAAATATCCTCTGTTAAGGATTAACTGCCCTCCCCCCCAAAAAAAATTAATTAAATAAATAAAAATCAGTAAAAATACAGATTCCCAGATGTCCCTTCAGATCTGTGAGTCAGACTCCCCTGGACTAGGGCCTGGGCATCTGGAATGTTCCACAGCTCCCCCAGGCCCAGGGTTTGGAAGCCAGTGGGTTAGATGGTTTTAAGGTTCCTCCCAGCCTTAAATTAGATCACAGCTCTAGAAGGAGCATTTTCAGGAGTGGCTGAAGGAGAGTCGCAGGAGCTGGGAGGAGAAGGAGGCTTTGGACTTAGGGCAGAATTAGGAATCCTGCCACTTAGCAGCTATGTTACTTCAGGCAAGTTACACAATCGCTCTGAGCCTGTTGCCTCTGTAAGGAGGGGGAGATAAACCATGAATCCTGGGCTGCTGTAAGGATTCAGTGGGTCGTAGGTATGGAGGTGCTTGGTAGATTGCAAATCGATGTCCACCAAGAGGGAGTGGAGGAGTGTCCTTACGTGTACCATCCTGTCCCTGAGTCAGGTCTGCAGTCTTCCTGTGGGGTGACAGCGCAGGGCAGTGTGGCAGCCAGTGAGAGTCTGCAGGTGTCTATGGGGGCTGGACCCTGGGGATTAGGTCAGGGCCAAACACTAGGCCAGTGATGGTGAACCTATGACACGCATGTCAGAGGTGACACGCGAGCTCATTTTTTTGGTTGATTTTTCTTTGTTAAATGGCATTTAAATACATAAAATAAATATCAAAAATATAAGTCTTTGTTTTACTATGGTTGCAAATATCAAAAAATTTCTATATGTGACACGGCACCAGAGTTAAGTTAGGGTTTTTCAAAATGCTGACACGCCGAGCTCAAAAGGTTCGCCATCACTGGACTAAGCACTGTCAGGGTCTTTAAGACCCTGGTGGTAGTCAGGGCCCTTTCAGCTCCTTGCTCCCCAAGATCCTATCTCTTGGGGATCAGCCAAGGCCCTGAGTCCTCAGGCTCCCTTGAAAGTCGGACATGCCTGGATCTAAATCCCAGCTCTGCCCAAACCCGCTCAGGGAGTCAGTTGGTAAATATTTATGTAGCATCCATAGCCCAGGCCCTAGGGTTGGGATACAGCGGTAATAAACAAGACAGATGCAGTCCCTGCCCGTAAAGAGCCCACACTCCAGGGGGACACACTGCACAGCCAGTTATACAAGTAATTGATTGCAGTCGTGATAAATACTATGAAGGTGAAATAGAGAGGGCTCTGAGAGTGTTTAGCAGGTGGGCTGGGGGGTGGGGGGGTCAGAAAATGTCCCTTTCCACATCCTTGTCTTCCTTCCCTCATCCTCCTTCTTGGGTCTGGGGAGGAATAAGAGAGAGCCCATGAGGGCTCTGTGCTTCATGCATCCATTCAATATTTTTTGAAGCACACTTGTGGGCCATGTGCTGGTCAGGGTGTTGGGAACTACACACAGAAGTGAACAGGACAGAAATCCTTGCCCCCGTGGTGCTTAAAACCTCACAGTGGGTGGTTTCCTCATCTGTAAAAATGGGGATGATAATCATATTGATCTTGGGTTTGTAGGAAGTTAGATGAGATAATCCATATGAACTGCTTAGGCCAGTGTTTGGCAACAGAGAGAGGTCCCCGAAGTATGAGCTTCTATTGTTGACTCCCTGGTGTGATCGCTAAACCTCTGACCTCAGGCACTTTTCACTTTCTCTTTGCAGCTTTTATCCCAGTAATAATTAAGTCATTTTGATTATCTGATGTTTTGTCTACCCGGTCCTTGTGCAAAGTAGGCACTCCATAAATAATATGAGTGAATGATGTTACTTCATCTCTGAGCCTCCATTTCTTCATCTGCAAAATGGGGTTATTAATAGCCCCTACCTCACAGGACTGGTATGAAGAATTAAATGAAGTGATGCCTGGACAGCTTTCAGCCCAGGGCCGGGCGTGCAGTAGGTGCTCACTAAACCTGAGCTGCGATGGTCCTTTCCAGGCGCTGTCCACACCCCGAGGCCTGGGCTCAGGCCGAAGTTGTTCCACGGCACCCCCAGCTGCCAGCCAGCAACTAGCAGAGCCCCCAAGCACGGGGGCCCTCTCTCTCCCAGGTCAGCCGGGTGTGTGCACTGGAGGGAGCTGTGGGGGGGTATGTGGAGGAGACCGGGCCGGTGGGCGGGTGGGCAGTGATGGGGCTGTGGCCACCAGACCATTCAGATCTCCTGTTGCCTGTCTTGTTGCCCACAGATATCTCCAGTGTGACAGCCCAGGCGGCAGAGCCGAGGGTGAGTGGCGGGGGTTCCCCTGGAACCCTGAGAATGGGGACAAGAAGGAGGGAGGCCTTGCCCTTGATAGGACTTCCTGGCCCTCTGGCAGGGGCCTGGCCCTCTTCTTCAGTTGGATCTGGAGTGGTTGCCCTGCCCTGCTCTTCTTCCCTATCAGAGGCAGGTATCCTGAGCACATAGCCAGGATCTAGAAGGGGGTGAGCTGTTACTAAGTGGAACTGGGGCTTGTGAGGGGCTCATGGTGCATGTGGTGGTTTGGGAAAAGCTGGGGGTCAACAAGCAGATGGACTTGGGGAGGGGACTTAAGAGAGGATGCAGAGGTTCGCTGGGGATATGGGGAGCTGAGAGGACTTGAGTATTCAGTGAGGGACCCCCTGCCTGTCCTGCCCGGTAGGTCCTGGTCCCGGCTTCTCGCACCCTCATGTCAGCCCCGGCCCCGCCTGGTGGCCCTCGGAGGACAAGGTCAGGATGCGTGTGAAGCCCCAGGGCCTGGTGGTGACTTCCAGTGCCGTGTGCAGCTCTCCTGACTACCTCCGGGAGCCCAAGTACTACCCCAGCGGCCCCCCTACCCCCCGCCCCTTGCTTCCCACCCGGCCCCCCGCCAGCCCACCTGACAAGGCCTTCGCCCACACCTTCTCCGAGAACCCACACCCACCCCCCCGCCGGGACCCTAGCACCCGGCGCCCACCAGTCCTTGCCAAGGGGGACAGTCTGCTGCCCCCTCGGGCAGCCCGTCCAGTCTCACAGGCCCACTGCCCCACACCTGCTGGAGACGGCAGCAGCTCCCAACGTCACTGGGACAACGGGCGGGTGAACCTGCGTCCAGTGGTGCAGCTGATTGACATCATGAAGGACCTGACCCGGCTCTCCCAGGACCTGCAGCACAGCGGTGTGCACCTGGACTGCGGTGGGCTCCGGCTTAGCCGCCCGCCCGCCCCACCCCCTGGTGACCTTCAGTATAGCTTCTTCTCCTCCCCCAGTCTGGCCAACAGCATCCGCAGCCCAGAGGAGCGGCCTACCCCCCACGCCAAGTCTGAGCGGCCCAGTCACCCCCTCTATGAGCCTGAGCCTGAGCCCAGAGACAGTCCTCAGCCCAGTCAAGGCCATAGTCCCGGAGCCACGGCCGTGGCCACTGGCCTGCCCCCAGAACCTGAGCCAGACGGCCCTGATTACTCAGAACTCGCTGATGCCGACATCCTTAATGAGCTGGCCTCCCTTACTTGCCCCGAGGCCCAGCTGCTGGAGGCCCAGGCCCTTGAGCCACCATCGCCTGAGCCAGAGCCTCAGCTCCTGGACCCCCAGCCCCGCTTCCTGGACCCACAGGCACTAGAACCGCTTGGGGAAGCCTTGGAGCTGCCGCCCTTGCAACCTCTCGCTGATCCTCTGGGGCTGCCAAGCCTGTCTCTGCAGGCCCTGGACACCCTGCCTGACTCCCTGGAGTCACAGCTGCTTGACCCTCAGGGACTTGACCCCCTGCCCAAATTGCTTGACGTCCCCGGCCGTCGTCTGGAGCCCCAGCAGCCCCTAGGGCCCTGCCCACTGGCCGAGCCCTTGCACCTGGACTTATGCTCACCCCATGGTCCCCCTGGGGCTGAGGGACTCCCCAAGTACGCCTTGCGGCGCACTGATAGGCCAAAGATTCTGTGTCGCCGGCGGAAAGCTGGTCGGGGGCGCAAGGCAGACGCCGGACCTGAGGGCCGCCTGCTGCCCCTGCCTATGCCCACAGGGATGGCGGCCGCCCTGGCTGAGCCTCCACCACCACCGCCTCCACCACCTCCTGCCCTGCCAGGCCCAGGCCCAGAGCTGGAGCCGGAATCTTCCCAGAACCCAATGATTCCTGCCCGCAAAAGCAAGTGCCGGGGCGTACGCCGCATGGTGGTGAAGATGGCCAAGATCCCTGTGTCGCTGGGACGGCGGAACAAGACCACATACAAGGTGTCCTCCCTGAGCAGCAGCCTGAGCGTGGAGGGCAAAGAGCTGGGCCTGCGTGTGTCGGCAGAGCCCACCCCGCTGCTGAAGATGAAGAACAATGGACGGAACGTGGTGGTGGTCTTCCCACCCGGCGAGATGCCCATTATCCTCAAACGTAAGCGCGGCCGCCCTCCTAAGAACCTCCTGCTGGGTCCCGGCAAGCCCAAGGAGCCGGCCGTGGTGGCGGCTGAGGCCGCCACTGTGGCAGCAGCCACCATGGCCATGCCAGAGGTGAAGAAACGGCGGCGGCGGAAGCAGAAGCTGGCATCTCCCCAGCCGTCCTACGCCGCCGACGCCAATGACAGCAAGGCCGAGTACTCAGACGTCCTGGCCAAGCTGGCCTTCCTGAACCGCCAGAGCCAGTGTGCCGGGCGCTGCTCGCCGCCCCGCTGCTGGACACCCAGCGAGCCCGAGTCGGTGCATCAGGCACCCGACACCCAGAGCATCTCCCACTTCCTGCATCGCGTGCAGGGCTTCCGGCGGCGTGGTGGCAAAGCAGGTGGTTTTGGTGGCCGGGGTGGGAGCCACGCGGCCAAGGCAGCCCGATGCTCCTTCAGTGACTTCTTTGAGGGCATCGGCAAGAAGAAGAAGGTGGTGGCAGTGGCAGCTGCCGGGGTGGGGGGCCCCGGCCTCACCGAGTTGGGCCATCCCCGCAAACGGGGCCGAGGGGAGGTGGATGCCCTCACTGGGAAGCCCAAACGCAAGAGGCGGTCCCGGAAGAATGGGACTCTGTTCCCAGAGCAGGTGCCCAGTGGCCCCGGCTTTGGGGAGGCAGGCGCCGAATGGGCCGGAGACAAGGGTGGTGGCTGGGCCCTTCACCATGGGCACCCAGGTGGGCAAGCTGGCCGGAACTGTGGGTTCCAGGGGACTGAGGCCCGGGCCTTTGCCTCCACTGGGCTAGAGAGTGGGACCTCAGGCCGTGGCAGCTACTACAGCACGGGCACGCCTGTGGGCCAGAATGAGCTCAGCCAGGAGCGCCAAAACCTCTTCACTGGCTATTTTCGCTCCCTGCTCGATTCGGATGACTCCTCCGACCTCTTGGACTTTGCCCTTTCAGCCTCACGCCCTGGCCCCGAGTCCCGGAAGACATCGGGCACCTATGCGGGGCCCCCAACCAGCGCCCTGCCTGCCCAGCGGGGCCTGGCCACATTCCCCAGCCGGGGAGCCAAGGCCAGCCCAGTGGCGGTGGGCAGCAGTGGGCCTGGAGCGGACCCCTCCTTTCAGCCTGTCCTGCCTGCTCGCCAGACCTTCCCACCAGGCCGGGCAGGGAGCTACGGGATAACCCCAGCCACTTCAGATTGCCGGGCAGCGGAGACCTTTCCGAAGCTGGCTCCTCCTCCTTCAGCTGTGGCCCGCTCACCCACCACCCACCCGCCTGCCAACACCTACACCCCCCAGTATGGTGGCTATGGGGCTGGACAGAGTGTATTCGCCCCAGCAAAGCCCTTTACGGGCCAAGACTGTGCTAACAGCAAGGACTGCAGCTTTGCCTATGGCAGCGGCAACAGCCTGCCCGCCTCGCCCAGCAGTGCCCACAGCGCTGGCTACGCCCCACCGCCTACCGGTGGCCCCTGCCTGCCACCAGGCAAGGCCTCCTTCTTCAACAGCTCTGAGGGGGCTGCCTTCTCTGGTTCAGCCCCCACACCCCTGCGCTGTGACAGCCGGGCCAGCACTGTCTCGCCTGGCGGCTACATGGTGCCCAAGGGCACCACAGCCTCCGCTGCCTCCTCCTCCTCCTCCTCCTTCCAGCCCTCACCCGAGAACTGTCGGCAGTTTGTGGGGGCTTCTCAGTGGCCTTTCCGGCAGGGCTATGGAGGCCTGGACTGGGCCTCGGAGGCCTTCAGTCAGCTCTACAATCCCGGTTTCGACTGCCATGTCAGCGAGCCCAACGTGATCCTGGACATCTCCAACTACACGCCACAGAAGGTGAAGCAGCAGACAGCCATGTCCGAGACCTTCTCCGAGTCGTCCTCCGACAGCACCCAGTTCAATCAGCCGGTCGGAGGCGGCTTTAGGCGTGCCAACAGCGAGGCCTCGAGCAGTGAGGGCCAGTCCAGCCTGTCCAGCCTGGAGAAACTCATGATGGACTGGAACGAGGCCTCATCTGCCCCCGGCTACAACTGGAACCAGAGCGTCCTCTTCCAGAGCAGCTCTAAGCCAGGCCGCGGACGGCGGAAGAAGGTCGACCTGTTCGAGGCCTCACATCTGGGCTTCCCATCATCCGCCTCAGCCACTGCCTCAGGCTACCCGTCCAAACGGAGCACAGGGCCCCGGCAGCCACGGGGCGGACGGGGCGGTGGGGCCTGCTCAGCAAAGAAGGAGCGGGGCGGCGCAGCAGCCAAAGCCAAGTTCATCCCCAAGCCACAGCCGGTCAACCCGCTGTTCCAGGACAGCCCAGACCTCGGCCTGGACTACTACAGTGGTGACAGCAGCATGTCACCACTGCCCTCGCAGTCAAGGGCCTTTGGTGTGGGTGAGCGAGACCCCTGTGACTTCATGGGACCTTACTCCATGAACCCGTCCACGCCATCTGATGGCACCTTTGGCCAAGGCTTCCACTGCGACTCGCCCAGCCTGGGTGCCCCCGAGCTGGATGGCAAGCATTTCCCACCACTGGCCCACCCGCCCACGGTGTTTGATGCTGGCCTGCAGAAGGCGTACTCACCCACCTGCTCACCAACACTGGGCTTCAAGGAAGAGCTGCGGCCGCCACCCACAAAGCTGGCTGCCTGTGAGCCCCTCAAGCATGGGCTCCAGGGGGCCAGCCTAGGCCATGCGGCCGCAGCCCAGGCCCACCTGAGCTGCCGGGACCTGCCACTGGGCCAACCCCACTACGACTCCCCCAGCTGCAAGGGCACAGCATATTGGTACCCGCCAGGCTCAGCTGCACGCAGCCCACCCTATGAAGGCAAGGTGGGCACAGGGCTGCTAGCTGACTTCCTGGGCAGGACGGAGGCTGCGTGCCTCAGTGCCCCACACCTGGCTAGCCCACCAGCCACACCCAAGGCCGACAAGGAGCCCCTGGAGATGGGCCGGCCACCTGGTCCACCCCGTGGCCCTGCTGTAGCCGCTGCTGGCTATGGCTGCCCGCTCCTTAGTGACTTGACCCTGTCCCCTGTGCCAAGGGACTCACTGTTGCCCCTGCAGGATACCACCTATAGGTATCCAGGCTTTATGCCACAGGCGCATCCCGGCCTGGGTGGGGGCCCCAAGAGCGGCTTCCTGGGGCCCATGGCGGAACCTCACCCTGAGGACACATTCACCGTCACCTCCCTGTAGTGCCAACTGAAGTGCCGACTGGACCTCGAGGTTTTGTTCCTGGGTGAGTCTGGGGATGTGGGTGCAGTGGGAAGAGGCCTGGGGGTTGGGCGGAGATGGGGGCATTAGAGGTTGGCCGAGGAGAAGAGGTATAGTGATGAGCGGGAAGAACTTAAGGACAAGATTGGGGGCCTGAAAACAAGGAAATGGGATTCAGTAAGGAGTCCAGGGTTAGATTTTGGGAACAGTCTTATGGAAATGGGTTGCTTGGGCGCAGAACCCAGCATGGGACTTGGATGTTATTGAAATGGCAGGAGAACCGTACACTGGACAGTCTCATCTAGTTTGGTTCATCAAGATATTGCCTTCCTTCATGCTAGGGCCTTGACAGGCACATTTGAGTCCCAGGAAACAGTCACCACTTGACCTCACGTAAGGGAGAGCGTTTGAGTTGCTCTGTGAAGGGGAGGCAGGTTGTGTAATTGTCTGCCAGGGCCCATCCAAGGTACCGACCCTGACCTGCTCCTTCGTTTGCCTATGAGCTTCACTTAGTCTCAGGTGAGGTCTGGCAAGGGCCAGGTTAAAGGTGCAGCCAGGATGTCGGGTCATACACTACGGGCTTCATAGAAGGGCCTGGAGTATCCTTTCCTGGTCACCCATGGTCCCCCCAAAGGCTGTTTTTCAAAGTCTTTGGCCTGAGGTGGGCTCACTGTGGTCGGGCATGTGGGGTGGGGACCCAGAAGGGGAGGGCGGGGTGCTGGGGTCCTGCTGAGCCTGTGTCAGTGGGTCATCCCCGGGCAGGATGTTTCCTGCCTAGAAAAAGCCAGGCCCTTTCCTGAAGCCAAATGCTTTTCCAAGAGTTCAGTTAAATATCGATAGATATTCAGATGTCTTTATCAGGCACTGTGACCTCCGTAGTTAGAGTCCCAGTTTTATGCTCTCGAGATTTTATGTTTTAGGAAAGGAGAATAAAAGGGGAGAAGGTTGGAGAAATCATTTTCTTGATGAACAGCCTGCTCCAGAAATACAGGCACAACTGGCCCATCAGATCCCACTTTTGAACAACAGACCCGTCACAGGACTGGCTCAGGTGTGGTGGCGGTGGAGTGGGCTGGGGGCCTGTCTGAGCCCCTCTCTCTTCACCTCTGCTGCCACTGCGGCCTCCTGGGAGCGGCTCTTCCTTGAGAAAGAATAGCAGGGCTCCTGGAAAGCCCCGTCCCTGATCTGGGGAGGCCATTCAAGGCCAGGGTGACTCAGGGTCCTGAAGTCATGTCAGTGGAAACTTATTACACCCTCCCTGCCTGACCTCAGCTCCCTTGGTGCCTGAAGGTGGCAAAGGGCAGCATGTGGGAGGCAGGAGGCCTAGAGAAGGACCATTCCCCAATTGGCCATCAACTTGCTATATGCCCTTGACCACACTTTTATCCTCCCCACCCCCACCCCCTCACCCCCCCGCCCCACTCCGGCCTCTGTTTCCCCATCTGTTCAAGGAAATTTACTTTGATACTCTCTTACGCCCTTGCAACTCTGCATGGCATAGACAATGGATCAGACCTATTTGGGGGGGAGGGCAGCTTGTTTTTCCTCCTAATGAAGCCAGGCCGAGATTAAAATGGCCTTCCATTCCCCGTGCGTCTTACTGCAAGCAGTAGAGCCACAGATCTGAAGCAGGCCAGGGGGAAGCTGCTTAGGGTTTAAAATGTCAAACTCTTGATCCTTCTCACTGGAGGGGAGATGTCTCATGGATAATCAGAAATGTGAAATAATCCGAAAACCATTCCTCCCAGGCTCTGGGTGGGACAATAAATAGGTGTGGGGGCTGGGTGTTTGGGCAGGTCACAGCTCAGTGAGATGCATAATGGAGCCACCAGTGAGGCCTGAACACAGGAGGAACTGGGACACCATCCAGCCCCACATTCTGGCCCTGCTCCCTGCTCAGAGCTAGGAGTTGACAGCACTGTCCTCAAACCAATGCATTCAGTTATTCCAAAGACATCTGTCCAGCACGCACTGCGTGCCAGGCATGAGGACACCACAGTGAATACCACGAATGAGATCTTGGTCCTGGGGTGGGGTGGGGGGATTCCAGTTTAGAGGGAAAGACGGTAAACAGAATGGCGCAAAGCATTTGGGAAATATCACCGTAGGAAGGACTGCGAAGAGAAGAAAAGCTAGGAGACCATGAGACCGCTGCAAGCTGACCAGATCCCGAAGCTGATGCTTCAAGGATGGAGTGGGAAGAGCATTCTGGGCAGAGGGGACAGCAGTGGGTAAAGCCCTGAGGCAGGAAGGAGCTCAGCTTTGAAGACAGTAATGCTGAGTGAGGGGGCGAGGCAGGCAAAGCCAGCATCATGCCGGGCATCGGAAGGAGTTTGAACTGTCTTCCAAGACAAATAGGGAACCACTGAGGTGAGCCCTCAGCTGGGATGTGCCAAGGGTCTCGGTGGAGCAGGGCAGGTGGTGAAGGAGGGAGCCCAGGCAGGCACTGCAGACGGCTCTGACCAAGGCCATGGTAGAGCTGCCTCCCTTTATCTGAGATAGCACCCCAGTTCCCTCTCCTGAGACAGCCTTCCAGGGCCAGGCACTGACGAAAATCACTGTGGGGACGAAGGTTCGGGGATACAGGGGAGTGGAATGGTGAGGAAGAAGAGTTAGCAGAGGGGGTGTCCCTGTCAACAGGACGTAAGCAGAGAGGACAGTGACAGGCTCGTTCGCCACCAGGCTGAGCACTTGGTGTCGGGCACGGAGAAGCAGTCCTTCAGCTGAGCCACATCTCGAGCCCCTCCATGCCATGCCAGTGCCAGACACGGGGAGACAAAGCAGCCATGACCTCTGTTCTCAGAGGTCAGCGTCCACCCCAGGAAGCTAGAACAAGTACACAAAGAACCTGAAAACACCGGGTGGAAAGTGGCAGGTGCCAAGAGGCAGGGAGCAACAAAGCTTGTGCTCCAGGAAGGTGGGTGTTGAGGTCAGAAGTCATCCCTCTGTCCCTCTGGTGAGAAAAGGGACACATTTTGTGCTGGGCTCTTGGTGCAGCACGACTTTACTGGCCTTTCTCAGCAGCCTGGGAGGCGAGTCCCCACCCTCAGTCAGGGAGTTGAGGAAAAAAGGTGCCGCGATGAACTTTGCCCAGAGGACCCATAGTTAGTAAGTGGTGGAGCCAGCATTTGAACCCAGTTCTGGCATCACCCCCACCCCATGTCCCCCGCCACACTGCTCCCCCTCCGCCCCACACCCCTGACTGCCCACCCACAAAATGACAGATTGGTCAGATGTTCCCTGCAACTGTTCCTGGGCCTGACATTTTAAATGGATGTTGAGGTTCTGCAGAAGAAGCTGCATTTCAGCTCGACCTTGAAGAGTAGGCAAGATTTGGACACTGGAGAATGGGGGAGGGGCATTCCAGGCAGAGGGAACTGTGGGCCAGGGCAGGTCACATCCCAATGGGAATTAGAAGAGGAGAGCTCAGAGGAGCCAGAGTAGAGAATGTGGGACCAGACCGGTCTGGGAGCTGAGCTAATGGGACAGAATAAAAGGGGTGGGGGTCGCGGGCACCTGGGCCCTTACAGACCTCTTCTCTAGTCCCTTAGGAAAGCAAAGCCAGACAGACTGGCTCCTTGTTGGGCCCTGCCATGCCCTGGGAGGAGGGGGGGAGGGTAGGAAGGGCCCTCCAAGGTGTTCAGGAATCTCGAGTCCCCCTCTCCTCCCTGCTCCCTCTCGGGCCTGGATCTGAGTCCAAGAGAAATGTCACAGGTCTTCCAAGGTTACACCAGCTGGGGCCTGACCAGAGCAGGAAGCAGTTCCCAAGGCCACCGTCCAGCAGGGTCAGCAGGCATGCCCGGACCGGGGCCAGGCCCCGGCTGCTCTGGGCTTTGTCTCTTCGTGTCTTGAAACCTCAAGAGGTCACTTGATCTTGCCTCTGGCTCGGAGCAAGAAGAGGCCCTCACGTCAGGGGTCAGCCAGCCCTGCCCTACCTCTTCGGGGCTCCTCTTCCCAATCCCTGAGGCTGGCCGCCCTCCGATCCTAGCTCTCGCCTCTCCCGCAGCCATTTTCAGGCCAGGCCTTCTTGTTCTGAGCCCTCGTTTCCTGGAAATCTAATCTCTCCATGAACATGCCCTCTCACGCTCCTTCTCTCCCACATCCCTGTGGCCCTGGAAGAAGAACCCAAGGGAGCAAAAAGCCCTGAAACGGGGGGAAGAAGAGAGGGGGGTGGAAGAGCAGGCCCGTGGGCGCGGACAGGCCTGTGTGCAGAATCTGATTCCATCTCAAACCAGCCAAGTGACCTGGTGAGTCACGTCACCTTGCTGCATCTCTTATGAGAATTAAATGAGATTACCCGTGAAGCACTTAGCCGAGTCCCTGGCACAGCGAGCACGTAATCGGTGGCTGGTAAATGGGGGGATAAAATCCTCCTCACCACCTGCATGCTGGGGCCTCTGATCCAGTCTGTGTGAGTCACACACCCCTGACCTTCTCCTGCTTGCTCAGGACTCTGCAGCCAGGCCTCCTTCACCTGCTCAACCGGATTCCCTCCTAGGAAGGACCTTGTATCTTTCTCGTGTGAATGTGGGGCTTTTGGTGGGAGATGAAATGCTCCCTAGGTCTTTGCCTTAGCAACTAAGTTCTCCCTGGGGAGCCAGAGAGACAAGGTAAGTCACAGGCCCACCCCAAGGGACCCGTAGCCAACTGCGCATCAGGACCCAGGTCAGCCTGCCCGCACACGCGTCCACACCAATCCTCTCTCTCGGTGCAGAGCCTCTGAAAAAGATTTCCTGTGGCTTTGTCACAGGTCATGGTTTTTCCCCTGGCAGATTTGCCACCTTTGTCACCATAACTTCTGCTGCCGTCGTGCCCTCTGTTTATGCTGGAGGGCAGAGGAGGTAGATTAATTCTGTATTCAACGCGCATGAGCCAGCCTCCTTTCTGGGCCACGCATTGCAGCCAGTGCTGAAGGTACCGCTGAACAAGACAAGCAGTGTCCTGCCCTCATGGAGTTTGCAGCCTATAAATAGGTGTTTATGAAAAGCCTCCGTGTGGGTATCACTCTCCAGGGAAGGGGATGAAACAGTCCCACCAGGAATGCCAGGGACCACTTAGAACCACGAGCAGGGTGTGGGCAGTGCGGGCTTCCTGGAGGCAGAAAATGGGTCTGGAACAAATTTGAGACTTCAGAAGCTGTAGCGCCAGCTCAGCCACCTGGGCAGAGCACCCAGCACCTTCCAGGTCTCCTGCCCCGACGTCTGTGCCCCCTGCCCTAGTCCGTTCCCTCCATTGCTGCCACCAGAGCGCTTTGTCAGTGCATGGTGTCTGAGCCCCCCAGATATTTACTGAATGATTTGATTAAAACATATTTGCTCCTATGACTTCATTGCTTAACACCTTCAAAAACTTTTTTTTCTTTTTATTGATTTTAGAGGAAGGTGGGGGGGCGGGGAGAGAAACATTAATGTGAGAGAGAACATGGTCAGTTGCCTTCCTCACGTGCCGACGGGATCAAACCCACCACATTTGGGTGCATGGAATGATACTCCAACCAGCTGAGCCACACAGGCCAGAGCGCCTCCTCCCCTCTCCAACCTCCTTCCCTGCAAAATAAAGCCCAGCTTCCTAGCTTGGTATTCCGGGTATTCGAGGCTTCTTTTTGACCCGACCCCGACCTCCTCCTCACTCACAGCTCCCTTTCCAGCTTTGGACTGGAATCAGGAGTGGGGGGCGGGGCGCTTTCCCCAGAGTGCCCTGTGCCTTTGCTCTGGCTGTTCTCTGGCCTGGCCTGCCCTTTCCTACCCACCATCCATCTCCCACCTGTCAGTTCCTATCTTTCACTCAGACATCACCTCCTCCAAGAAGCGTTCCAGGATCCTTCCCAGGCCCGATTAATCTCCAAACCTTCATGCATCCATGACAGCCCTTCCTGGGAATGTCCTCCCCACACCATCAGCTTCTTTCGGCCAGTTACTCATGTCAGTGCACTGTTCCCGTCTCCCTCCCCAGTATCTCATCATGCCTGACACATTTCAGGGTCAGGGTTTAGGGTTTTTTTTCCCCCCCTTGAGTCAAAGAACAGTATGTAGACTAGGGAGAATTGTGAGAGGAAAGGGTAAGTGTTGGGGAATGGGTAGAAGATGATTTCTTTCAGCTTTTGTTCTCAGATACGCTCCTAACAGTGGGGCAGGGTTAACTGGGCTTTTGGGGATCTCCAAGTACAACCCTCCTGGTTTACAGAGAGAGAGAGAGAGAGAGAGAGAGAGAGAGAGAGAGACTTGCCCAAAGACACACAGCCACCCAGGCAAGGAGGCACCACATGGCAGAGTCAGGAGGGGCCCTTGGGGGTCGCACAGTTCCACTTTCTTGTCCTTTCTGTAGCCTCCATCCACTTCAGCTGCATCCCCACACGTACCCATTGGTATCCCCTGTCTTTACACAGGCACCTAGCAGGAGGCGGGAGAGGGTGACGGTAAGCCTCCCCCCAGCACCTGTAGGAAGTATGAGACTCCCAAGAGGTGGGAGAGGGACACAAGGCCACACAGCTCAGTGGGCGGCCAGGGATGTGAACCCTGTTTGGCCCTATAGCATCCCTGTATGCCCAGCAGTGGAGGAAGTGGGAGACCCCTAAGGAGGGAATGAGTGGGAAAGCTGGAGTTGAAGAAGCACCTCTCTGGTGGACACAGATGGTTTTATTTATTTATGTTTAGATAATCATCACCTGAGGATATTTCTTCCATTGATTTTTAGAGAGACTGGGAAGGAGGGATGGAAGGAGAGAGAGGGAGCGAGAAAGAGAAACATCAATGTGAGAGAGACACATTGATTGGTTGCCTCCCACACACACCTCAACTTGGGCCAGGGATCGAACCTGCAATCCAGGTACCTTTGACCAGGAATTGAACCCATGACCCTTCTGTGAGTGGGATGGTGCTCTAACCATTGAGAACACTAGCCAGGGCTGGACTCTGATTTTTTTTAAAAACTTCCCTGGAGTGGGGAGGGGAGCTCCTCCCCACAGCCTGCCCATTCCCAATGGGAAGCCCCACCCTCCTGGAATCTCTCCCAGGTGTGACCTGTGCCCCAAGGGGCATCAGCATCCTCCCCACATTTGAGGGGCTTGCTGGCCTGACTTTGCCTGAAAGCATCCGAAGGGGTGGATTAGCCTTTGGGCAGCTGTGGTTGCCTCTGGCCACTTGTCTCTGGAGCCCTTTCTCAGTGCCTGGAGCTCTCCCCGTTACCTGCCAATCCCCTTATTTTACAGAGCAACCGAAGGCCAGAGAGGGAAGGACTTTTCCCAGGTCACACAGCAAGTCGGTTCAGTTCCGTGTACTCTCTTGGCCTTCTGCTCCGCGGCTTGTTTGATGTGAGGCCCGCTTCTGAAGGGCAGTGCCTAGCAGGTGGGGGTTAGACCTTAGCTGTGGCCTGCAGTTCGTGGGTGTGAATACATGCCTGCTGGTTGCTTAAATGAACACGGAATGTCTGCTCCTTTTTTAAAAAAAAAAAATATTTTTATTGATTTCAGAGAGGAAGGGAGAGGGAGAGAGAGATGGAAACATCAGTGATGAGAGAGAATCGTTGACCGGCTGCCTCCTGCATGCCCCACACTGGGGACCGAGCCCACAACCCGGGCATGTGCCCTGACCAGGAATTGAACTGGTTCAGAGGTTGATGCTCAACCACTGAGCCACACCGCCCGGGCGGAATGTGTGCTGCTTTAGTGGGGAGAGCAGCTCTCCCCAGACAACCTGATTTGTACACCATCGGCAGCACTTTGAGTCCCTGCCCAGCTATCTCTCAGTGCCCCCCAGTGCCAGCCCCCACTGACAGGCAGAGACCATTTAGTGCCCAGACACCTCGGACAGGAAAACTGCTGGAGCACAAGGACTCCTGGCAGGGGACTCTGTAGTCCTTCATCACGGAGGCACTAAAAGGTTAAGTCACATGAACAATGGCTGGTGCCCTGGGGCGCTAGGCACATGCTGGTGTTGGGGATACAGAGGTCCACACAGGTCTCTGCCCTGGAGGAGCAGGGGAGGGAATGACAAGTGCACTGGTAGCTATGGTAACAGGGTGGTCTGAGGCAGCATCCAGGAGGTGTGCGCGACCTGAGCTGGACCTGGACATGCTGATCAGACTTAGACCCGTCTTCGCCATCTTCGCCGTCGTTCAGTCAGCACACACTCTTGACCCCAGCATGTACAGGGCTCTTTGCTCCGCAGGGAGGAGAAGAGCCACAGTGCCTCCTGCCAAGGCTGGGCTAGGGGCCCCCCAGGGCTTCCCTCGGCACAGTCCTCCTCTCCCTGCGGTGTCATTTCCTGGTTTGGGGTCTGCTTTTCTTCCTTCTCTGCTCCGTGAGCTCCTCTAGGGCAGGGGCTAGCAGTCTTGTTCTCTGCTTTGTCTCCAGTGCCCAGCCCTGGGCCACCTGGCATGTGAGCCTTGGTTCCATTTTGTGGAAAATTGAACCTAGTGAGGTCAGGGTTCTATATAGCCACAGCCTTCTCCATCCTCCCCTGGTCAGGAGCCTCTGGATTCGATTCTCTCCCCATCCCCCGCCGTCCCCCAGATTCTGGCCAAGTCATGAAAGCTGGGGAGGGCGGTGGGAGGAGGAAGGTGAGACAGGATGGCTTAGCAGAGGGTGAGAAAGCCTCCCTGCTGCCTGGCCACTGGCACCATGGGAATGGTTCTGGCAGGAGCTGCCTGCTGGGCTCAGATCACCATGGAGACCCGGCTTGGAGAGGGTCACTGGCAGTGGCTAAGGGCTGGAGGGGGTGGGGGTGACAGGGATTTGTGAGGAGGCTCCCAGCCTGCCCTGGGGCCCTTCAGGGGAGCAGGAGAGGCTGGGGTTTGGTAGAATTCACTTGCTAAGTGGTTTGGAGCAGCCCATTCTAAGTCTCCCCCTCTCTTGTCTCCCCAACATATTATACCCATCACCCCAACAGGAGGTTCCTGAGCTCAGCAGCTGTTTTTAAACTGCACAGAACTGTCCTGCAGATCGGTGCCTCCAGCCCTTCAGCTGCACCTTTCCCCCACATCTAACAGGCCTGCCTAATGGACACCCTGCTTATCTCTGCAGCTGCTCCTGTTTATCACCCCACCTGTGGCGAACTGGCATCCATCCCACCGCACCCCTTGCCCCAAGAGCTGCTTTTCCACCAATCCCCCCAGTCGCAATATAGCTGTCACCCTGCCTGGCATACCTCTTACCCCCGCGGCTAATGTTCCATCCTCCCCTCCCCTGCAGGAGACCTGACAGCTTAACAAAGATGCAGCTCCCACCCTCCCCCTCACATCTCTGTTTGCCACCTGGGCTGAGGCACCCCGGTGGGGTGCTGCTCCCACCACCTTCCGGGAACCCACCTGGGTCCTCTGGCCTTGGGGGAGTACTGGCAAGTCCAACCTCAGGACAGAAGTCTTCCCCGGGGCTGACTGCCCAGCAGACAACAGCCGAGGCTGAGCAGAATTTAAATGTGGCCTGTTGGGAAGGGAAGCCAAGAAGAGGACAAGGGAGGAGAGGCTTTCTGTGGCTGCCGGTTCCTGCAGGGTGGGGGATGGTGGGCTGGCTTGCTGAGGAGTCGGAGAAGGTGTTTTTAACGCCCTCACCTGCCCCTGAATTCTGGTGGGACGGTCACTCACCAAGTGTGGGAGATGTGAATTTCAGGGCTCTGAGAGGACAGAACTCTGAAAGGGTCAGGCTAATGACTGGGGGTCTTGAGAATGACTGAGCCCATCCCTGTCCCTCTGGGCACCGTCCTGCTCATCCCAGCAAAGCTGGGGTCTGGGTAGGGAGGCAGTACCCCGGGGCCCTTCTAGGGAAGGGGGTACTCCAGCCCTCCAGTGTCTGGTGGTTGTAGGGACTGGGGACTTGGGGGTTCCTGAGCTTCAGGAAGGCAGGAGGTGCAGCCAAACACAGATGGTATTGTGTTGGGCAATTTCTTTATTCCTTTATTCAGACAGACTTCCTCCTCACCTCACCTCTCTAAGGAACAGAATGGCATCGGTGGGGGCTGGGAAGAAGGTTCGATTTAGAAGAAATTAAAGCGGCAGTTCACACCTGTGCTGTGCTAAGGCCCCATCTTCTCCATTGTGTCATTTCTCAGAGCAGCCTCAGTTGGAGGAATTACTAAACTCATTGTTGCATGAGGAAACCCAGCTTTGGAGAGCCTAGCTGGCCTAGGCCCCGGGAAAAGAATAGCAACTAGTAATTAGTGTCATTTATTATGCATTTATGTACCAGGCTTAATCTGCCTTGAACCACTAACTCCTCCCAACAAACCTATGGAATAGTTCTGTTGTCCCCTTTTTACAGATGAGTAAACTGAGGCTCACGGAAGATTCACCAACTTGCCCAAGGTCATAGAGCTATTAATGGTGGTGCTAGCATTTGAACTTAGCTGTGTCTGGTTCTAGAGTTCAAGTTCTCTCTCTCTCTCTCTTTTTAATATATTTGTATTCATTTCAGAGAAGAAGGGAGAGGGAGAGAGAGATAGAAACATCAATGATAAGAGAATTATTGATTGGGGGCGTGCAGGACACCCCACATTGGGGATCGAGCCTGCAACCCGGGCATGTGCCCTGACTGGGAATTGAACCATGACCTCCTGGTTCATAAGTTGACGCTCAATCTCTGAGCCATGCCAGCCATGCTAGAGTTCAAGTTTTGGAACTCCAACCACTCACCCAGCACATCCTTTACCTCTCAGTGGCCTTGGACCACACATGATTTTACAGATGGAGAAACTGGGCTCAGAGAAAGCCAGGAGCAGCCCAGAGTTTCATGGGGAACTGTTTGGAGAAGGAACAATGGGGTTAGCTTCTCCCAGAATCCTGGTAGGAACTGGGTGGGGTCCCACACTTAGCCTCCCTGTTCTCAGAGCTCAGTGTCTGCCTGCTGCTGACTTCTGTCTCTTCTCTTATGTTTCTTTGCAGCTTTCAGAAAATCAACGCCAAGACCCCTCCCAGCGTCCACATCGTCCTCTGGCAGGAGCGCTTGCCCCTCTGCCTCCCGCCCCACCCCACCTGCACCCCCCTGCAGCCCCATCTCCTCCAACCTCCCCCCCCCCCCCCGCCCATCTCCTCCACGCAGAAGCCCAAGGTGAGCCCTTTCTGCACAAAACCAGCAATTGTAAATACTTTTTAAAAATGTACAAAACTTAAAAAACAAAACACAGTTTTAGAAAAAGACAAAAAAAAAAAAGAGAGCGAGAGAGCGAGCGCGTGCAAGAGGTTGCAAGCGGGGCCTCGAGGTGTCCAGAGCCCCTGCAAGTATGCACTGAGAAATTTATCTACAGGTCGTTTGACAAAAATGAACAATATCCTATTTATTGTATATACTGTTTTATTATAAATCGTGGATTGTATATTGCATTCTGTAAACCTGCTGTGGTCCCGTGGTGTGCAAATTCGCATGGTGGGGGGGAGGGAAAAGAACCTCTTGCGGGGGCTTTTTTTTTTTTTCTTTCTTTCTTATTTTTCACTCTTTTGGGTTTTCTCTTCTGTTGTTGTTGTTGTTTTCTGTTGGCAGGACACACCCAAAGATCCAAGTTTGTATTAAAAAGAAATGAAAAAAAAGCAAAAAAAAAAAAAAAAAAAAAAAACAACACACACACCTTGTGTCTTGTGAAAGGGGTGGGCGGGTGAGTGAGGGTGGGATGGAAGGGGCAGGCCTGGGTTTTGTCACCAGCCACTGGGTCCCCAGAGAAGTTGAAATACTGCCCTGTGGTCCCTCCCTCTTCGTTTGCCCTTTTGCCTGAGATCTGAGTCACCTTCACATCTGGGCCCACTACCCCAATTCCTCCCCAGGCCCTGGGTCTCCCTGCCTTGGGCTCCCCAGTCTGCCCCCTAGCACTTCTGGCCCCCGGTCTGTTCATTCTGTCCCGGGCGCAGGGATTCTGCCTCTAAGCTCCTTGTTTCGCCCTAGGTCTTGGTCTCCCCTCACTCCAAGACCCTCTTCTGGCCCATGTCCCAGCTCTCCCTTTCTCTGGGCCCTTTTTTATGTCCCTGGGTCTCCCCTGCCCCAGGACCCCTGTTTCCCTGAGTCCTGGGTTCCTCTGAGTCGAGTCTCTGGTCTCCCCTCCTAGACCCCCCCGCATGTACTCTCGGCCCAGGTCCTGTGTTTCCCCAGCCTCTGGGCCACACGTTCTGTTCTGGTTCAGGGACACTTGTCTGAGTCACTCATTCCATCCTAAGCCCAAGAACCCTGTGAGATGCCCCCTGTCCCCACAAGGACTGGAGTGCCCCCCGCTTTTGTCTCCCCTTTGCCCCAGGCCCTGGGTCTCCTCTGTCTCCAGGCCCTTGTTTTGCTCCAATCCACCTCCATCTGCCCCTGCAAACTGCAGGGTGTGACTAAGCCAGTCACACCCTTTCTTTCTCTGCTTTCTCTTTTCCATCCCGAGCCCCAAATGCTGGGTCTGGGTTTCCTCGCAGCGTTCGTTGGTAAACTTTGGAAATGCAAAGACAATTACTCCTGTGCCTGCTTCTGGTGGAGCTGGGAGAACTGAGCTGTCTCCCACTCCCCTGACCTTGGGGAGCTCCTGGCTGCTTGACTAAACAATGCCCGCGTTGGGCTGCCTGGTCTTTAGCGAGCAGCCTTTCCTATCGGTGCATTGTATGTCAAAGCTCTGTCCAGTGTGGCTTCTCCGTGTCCCTCCGGCGGAAGCTCAGGGAGACCCCCAGGGCCGGCTCCCCGCGGCCTCCCTCCCTGACCCGACCAGCAAGGTCCAGGCTGGGGCCCTTTCTGCACAAAACCAGCAACTGCAAATACTTGTTAAAAATGTACAAAATTTTAAAACCAAACGCAGACCCCCACCTTGTGGGCACCCCCCTATCTGAAAGAGAAGGCCAGAGGTTCATATCGGGGCAGGAAACAGAGCTGCAGCATCTGTGCTGGATGTGACGGCTCATCCACCCACCAAGGCCCCTCCACGAACCCCCAAGTCCTCACCCTCCTGCATGGTGAGAGCAAAGGCATCAACACTGTGCTCAAGCCGACAATCCAGAGAGATGCTGGAAGTGGGGGCAGGGAGCAGTAAGACCCCGGGAGGGTCGGGGAGAGCGGCTTTGTTCCTGGAAGCGGAAAGAGCATGTGCAGAGGCCTGGAGGTGTGAGAGGGTGGCAGGGGGCGGAAGTCACACGTAGTTAGGTCTGTTTGGAGCAGACACTGTGTGTTTGGGGAGGGGAGAGAGCTTTGGCAAGACCACTCGGGCAGGGTGGAGGCTGGTTGGAGGGGGTGGGTGGCGTTGCAGGAACCAGTGGGGGAGGCCGGAGAAGCTTGTTTTCAGCCCCAGGAATCGCCTGCAGGGAAAAAATGTTCTGCGGTTGCTGAGGAAGCAGAAGAGACTTGGAGAGGCTGTCCAGGTGGGGCAGGCTGGGCAGAGGCAGTGCCCAGTGGGGGACTGAGGGCTCCACTTGTGATTGGTCTAGAGATGGGGAGGCAGGCCGGTGAAGAGTATCTACCACAGAATAAGAGTGGGGATAGGAAGGGGGCGACCCAAGGAGGAAATGGGAATTCAGGGAGGTGATTATAGCCCAGCAAGGGGGCTCATTAATTTGAGAGCTTAACTTGAGAGGATTAACTACAAAGAGAGGGGTGTCCTGGCCAGTGTCCACAATGGTTAGAGCACCAGCCCGCACACCGAAGGGCCAGGGTTGCAGGTTTGATCCCCACCTCCAGTCGGGGTGCGTTCGGGAGGCACCCAATTGATGTGCCTCACATCGATGTTTCTCTCCCCCTTCCTCCCACTCTCTAAAAACATCAATGGAAAAATAGCCTCGGGTGAGGATTCTTTAAAAACAAGAGGCAACAGGAGAGGGATGGGAACTCAGAGAAGAGCTTATAGCTTTCGGGATGGGAGGCAGGCTTGGTAAGGAAAACTGGGGTTCCCTGAAAGGAGGAATCAGCGAGAGAATGGGGGAGGGCAGGGTTCTATAGCTTAGTAAGGGGTAAGGAGAGCCAGTTTGTATTTTGCAGAACAGGCTCCAGAGGCCAAGGGCCCAGCCTTTGGGATTTAAGGTTCTCTGTGCCCTGGGGCCCTGGGGCCTTGGGCAAAGGACAACAGAGACCCTGCCCAGGTGGGTGGGGAAGGATGAGTAGCACCCTATTTGTTTATTTTATTTTTTATCCTCACGAGAATATGTTTTTATTGATTTGAGAGAGAGAGAGAGAGAGAGAGAGAGAGAGAGAAACGTCAGTGTGAGAGAGAAACATCTCTATTGCCTCCCATACTCACCGCAACTGGGGATCCAACCCACAACCTGGTTATGCACCCTGACTGGAAATCGAACCAACAGCCTTTTGGTGTACAGGACTATGCTCTAGCCAACTTAGACAACCGGCCAGGGCACGGCACCCTGTTTGATCTGTTCTTACCACAGTCCCATACCTGATCCCAGAATATATCAAGGCAACATAGTCCCTAGGTATTTGGATTTTACCACCATTTATTAAATACTTCCTGGAGGTGCTTATTCCTCAGAACAGTCGTTGAAGTAGAGAAAGATACCTCACTTACAAATGAAAAGACAGCTTCAGAGACTTGGAGTAAGTGACTTGCCCAAGATTACATGGGAAGTGGCAGAAGTAGGTTGGCCTGGAATCTGACTCTGAGCCCTTGCCTTTTCATAGCAGGTTGGGGGCGGGGGGGGGGGGGGGGGGACGACCCTGCTCATAAAATTCATCCAAAAAAATGATTTGTTCTATAATAAAATTTTAAATTATACAAATAAAAATCGGAAATAATTATACAATTATAACACTATGATCCAGATACTGTTCTAAACATTTAACATATGTGTGTGTGTGTGTGTGTGTGTGTGTATAATATATATATGAACTCATTCCATCTCCACAACAATTCTACGAGGCTTTTTATTGTAACAATTATTATCACCGTTTTACAGATAGAGAGGTAATTTACCAAGACCACTCAGTAAATAGTGACACCAGGGTTCAAACGCTAGATTGTGGAAGTCTGCTCACTGCACTGTTAAAATCTACTTCACCGCCATTCCTGGTAATAAACCCAGTGTCAACATTTCTGAGTCCATTCATCTAGATCAGTGGTTCCCAATCTAGGGATTCTGAGATTATTGAGCTGGGTGGGGCCTGGTCATTGGAATTTTTTAAAGCTCCCCAAGTGGGCCCTAGCCAGTATGGCTCAGTGGATAGAGCATCAAACTGTGGACCAAAGGGTCCCCGGGTTCAATTCAGTCAGGGCACATGCCCGGGGTTGCAGGCTCCTCCCTGGCCCAGGCCCTGGTCAGAGCACGTGCAGGAGGCAACCAATCGATGTTTTCTCTCACATCGATATTTCTCTCTAAAAATCAACGGAAAAATATCCTTGAGTGAGGATTAAAAAATATAAATAAAAGCTCCCCAGGTAGTTCTGTGCAGCCAAAGGTGAGAACCTCTAATCTAGGTGTTGTGCTGTTTGCATACAAGCAGGCACCTGTGGGCGCAAACCTATATTTTTAAAAAAATACATTTTATTGATTTTTACAGAGAGGAAGGGAGAGGGATAGAGAGTTAGAAACATCGATGTGAGAGAAACATCGATCAGCTGCCTCCTGCACACTCCCTACTGGGTATGTGCCTGCAACCAAGGTACATGCCCCTGGCCAGAATCGAACCTGGGACCCTAGAGTCCGCAGGCCGACGCTCTATCCACTGAGCCAAACCAGTCAGGGCGTGCACACCTATATTTAAGGTGTCCTAGGTGTGTATCTGATGCCTTCTTGTGTGTACACTATGGGATGCATTCATGTTTTTCACTGAGTGCTGTAAACTACTATGGATTCTCTGAATGACTGTTAGACACTATATACACATTTCTTTAACAAATAATGTATTTAACAAATAGTTTTTAAGCACCTACAAGATTCCAGGTATGTCCCAGGCACTTGATACAACAGTGAACAAAAGAGACCGGGCCCATGCCTTTGAGTGTAGCCTGGTGGGATTGACCAGTTTGGTCCTCTGTCTTTCCCTGTGGGTGGCAGAGGTTGGAACCCCTTGGAGATTGCTGAGGGGTGAATGGGAGAGCTTAGGAAGGTAGGACTTGTGGTGCAGCTGTGTGCGTGGTGGATCCTCTGGCCGTACGTGCAGAGGTGTTTGAGACAGGGAGACCCAGGGCGTGTTTCTGTGTGTGAATGAGTATGGCTGACTGTGTGGCATGTGTGCATGATCTGGGCCTGAGAAAATATGGGCAACTGTGGTGGGGGTGGGGAGAGGGAGTGAGGGAGGGCTGTGTGCAAGGTAGTCACTAGCCCAGAACAGCACACAGATGGTGGCGTGCACGCGCGCACACACACACACCCGCCAGCTGCTGCAAGGAGGAGGTGGGTTCCCTTCCCAGGGCCAGGAGAACTCTGCTTTGGGTCTGTGGAGGAGGAGGCATGGCCAGGGCTGGAAACTCTAGAGTGGGAGGAAGGGAGGGAAAGAGACAGGAGGCCAGGGACCCACATCTTGACCTCTGGCCTGTTTCCGCAGTGCTGACTTGGTGCTCTGGGTCTCTGTGTGAGCCTGGGTCGCCTCTGTCTCATGTCCATCTCCGTTTCTCTGTTCTGGGTCTTGGACTATAAGGCTGATCACATGACTCCAGGTCACCAGTCTCCAGCCTACTTGGCTCTCTGTCTCCCCCCTCCAAGTCTCTCCGTCTCTGTCTCCAGGTCTCCTCTGTATCCTTGTCCTTTCTTGTCCTTGCCAGGTGGGGGGAGGGCCCGGTGCTCAGCGAGCAGGTGTCGGCTTGCTCAGGCAGCAGGGAGTGAAGCGGAGGAGGGCACAGAGCCAGCAGCCCCTGGACACAACCACACCCCAGGACACACTCAGGGCACTCACAGGAACACAGTGACGTGGAGAGTCGGGCTCTCAGGGATTCACAGGGAATTCACACAGACAGATACACATTGCAACATGCAGCTGTGCCCAGAAACGCACAAGGGTGCAGAGGGTCACAAGACGATACCAAGGGGTCTCGCACACACACACTAAGGAATACTCATCCAGGTACAGGCACCCCTGGGCACACATCCAGAGGAAACCCAGGGCCATGGGCCTGCAAACAGAGGCACACACCTTTATCCGGGCACAAAGGTTAGCAAAGACAATCGCACTGAGTTACACCAGGGCAATCATACTCAACCTCACACAATCAGGAATGAAGAGGCAAAAACATGAGTACAGACGGGCACAATAGGCACACCGAGAACACAGCCGGGCATGGGGCATGGGCCGAACCCTTCGGGACACGCCACCCCCGCTCCCCGCCCCTAGAGGCTCACTCCGGAGCACCTGGGGACACGCCCATCGGCCGCGGGGGCGGGCACAGGGTGGCCCGGGCACACCTGGAGCCCCCAGCTCGCCCGCGGGTTCCCCGAGTGTGCGTGCCCGCTGTTGCGTGTCGCCACCTGTGGGAGGAGAGGTGCGCACTGCGCCTGGGGCCGCCCGGATGCGAGGCGCGGGGGAGCGGTTGCCATGGCGAGTGGAGCGCGGCCGCATACTAATGGTGCGGCCAGGGGTGCTGCCTGGCTGCCGCCTCCTCCTGCTTCCTCCTGCGCCTCCGAAGTCACCCCGGCCCGCTGCTGGTCCCCGCGCGCCCCACTCCAAGGGCCTGAGCCCCATGCGGGGGCGTGGGGGCAGTCGGGAGGCCCTCGGCTGCAGGACCCTCGCCTCCCCCGCTCCCCACAGAGAAGGCCAAGGCAGGCGGGGCTGAGGGCCTGGGGCGCTGCGGGGCTACCTTGCCTGGACGCGGGCATCAAGCGGGCACCGCAGGGCACGCAGCTGGGAGCGCAGGTGCTGCTTTGAAAATGGGGGTGGCTATCCTGGGAGGGGAAATCAAGGGGAAACTTAACCCTTCTCTTCCCTGGGCTAGGCTGAGGTGGGGCAGGGGACTTGACCAATCACTAACACAACCTCATGCCTCTCTTTCCAGCTGCTTCTAGCATCTCCAGTTCTGCCTTGACTTACGGAGTGGGGTGGGGGGAGTGAGGGGCGCTCAGCTACCATCACTCCAGTTCTGTTCTAGTGTGATTGGTGAAGTGGTGGTGAGGAGAGTGCACTGAGGACTGCGGGGAGGGGGGCAGTAGCGGGGAGGGTTAACACCTCCCCATACCTTGATCCCAATCCCAGAGCCCCATTTCACCGAAGCCTTGACCCCTCCTACCCGCTCAGCCCCACTGTTTTAATTGGCATGGAGGGGTATAGGGGTACCCTGAGGTGGGGGCAGCCAGCAGAGGCTTTGCAGGTACAGGCAGTGGGAGGGGGGCCTAATGGGGGGAGCCAGGCGGTTGCCTAGCAACCCCACAGCTGTCTGTTGACCTAGAAGAAGCTGCGCAGTCTTGACACAGCTGGTGTTTACATGTAACTGAGGCTCTGGCTTAGCGCTTGCTCGGAGGAACGCTGAGGCAGGGCCCTGGTGGCAACCTGGCCCGGGACCCAGCTGTGGCGGGCCCTGTGCCTGCCTGCCCGCTGCTTCAGCTCCCACCTCAAGTCCAACCAGAGAGAGTGGGAGGGCAGATCTCAGAGCCGGAGACTTCGGTGCTGGGGAAAGTTGACTCACACACACACAGAGAGACACGACCTGAAGCCTTCAGCACAGAAATGGTGGGAGCCTAAGCGAGGGCTGGGGGAGAGGGACGCCCAGCTTGTGCACAGATTTCAACCCACACGGAGAACACCAGCATCCACAGGGACACGTGGACATACAGACCCACAGAAACCAAACGGACTTAGGCACACACGCACAGGCACAGAGATGTCTATAGACACAATGATATCCAGATACACAAACACAGTAATCAAGTGATTGAAACCCCAGCACAGACATCTCCACAAACCTCTTGATGCAGAGGACAAACAAGGCACTGACCATCTGACAGAGACACCCACTCAAACACACTGACACACAGAAACTCCCCTGCATTAATGCCAGCACCTCTCACACGAACACGGTTCATTCCAGCTAGAGTTTGCAGGTCTGCATTATGAAAGGGAGAAACCCAGACCCACACGTGGACTCACCCACACGCACACAGAAAAACACACAGCACCTCCAACGCTTATTGATTGCCTATCAGGCTCAAGGCAGGCAGCTGCTGACACCGCTGACATCGGCAGAGGCACACCCAGGAGCCCAACATGTGAAGAGGTCCCTCAAAGACCACAGGCCCCAACATGTCCCACCACACCCACACACATACCCGTAACAAACACATGCCAGCCCAGGGTGTGGGCAGAGCTGAGACGTCTCCCTACCCACAAGCTCTGAGCAGCAGCAGATGTGCCTTGGGGTCAGTGAGCGCTAGTGGCCGCTGGACCAGTGCCAGATGAGCCCATACAGCATGGGCTGCAGCCCTGACCCTCAGCTCTAGGGAGGAAGTAGCACCAACTCTTTCCCTGGGAGTCCCCAGACTGAGTGGAAAGATACAGCCCGTCCCCCGGAGCCCCCATCTGGAGCTCTGTCCCCGAGAGCCCCTGGACTGACAGAAGAGGCCTTGCCCAGATGAGCCCAGTCTGATGGCGGCCATATCTCCCTCCCAGGCAGCTCTGGATACCACAGACAGACACACATGCTCGCATGTGGCAGCTCCTGGGGGGTTCTTGCGGACTTCCTGACAGAGGTGAACCTGGGGCCTGGCTGTGGAGCCCAAAGGAAAGGGGGGAGGGAGTGTGCTGAGAAGGGCCTCCTTCTCTTTACCCCACACCCTGCCCCTCATCCAGCAGTTCCTCCTCCCCCCAGGGCCCAAGGGGCCTGCTGGGGCCCCACAGCCTCATCAGCCCAAGCAGTGAGCAGGAGGAGGAGAAGGGATATTTTTAGCTTCTCTGCCACTGACATTTCACAGCAGGCGACCTGGGGTGAAGCTGAGTGAGTGCTGAAGGCTGGGAGAAGCCGACAGTGCCTTCCCGCCCCCATGCACAGTGCACATGCACACACCACTGTGCACGCACACAGCCACGTCCCCCGGCACTCCCAAGGCTCACATCAGTGGCACAGCTTTAGGTACACGGCCTCAAACCTAGAGACACATATGCACCTTTGCTCAAATTTGGTCACACGCCACTCACTTATGCCTAAAACATCCCACACCTGGCCCTGGCCGGTTTGGCTCAGCGAATAGAGCATCGGCCTGCAGACTGAAGGGTCTGGGGTTCGATTCCTGTCAAGGGCACATGCCTGGGTTGCGGGCTTGATCCCCAGTAGGGGGCGTGCAGGAGGCAGTGGATCAATGATTCTCATCATTAATATTTGGATCTCTCTCTCTCTCTCCCTTCCTCTCTGAAATTAGTAAAAATATTTATAAACAACAAATACCTCACACACCTGGACACAAAATACATCTATTCACATATCCAGATACATGCACACACAATTCATATATATATACATATATATATTATATATATGTGTGTGTATATATATATATATATATATATATATCTCACACTTCCCACACCAAGCCAAGCATGTGCACACTCATTCATCATTCATTCAAGAAATGTGATTCAGTGCTTCCTGTGTGTTGACACTATTCTAAATACTAAGGATACTGTGAACACAATAGACAAAAATTCTACCCTTTATAGAGTTTACATTCTGGCAGGGGAAGTTTGACAAAAAAAAAAAAAAAAAAACACCACAAAAAATAAACAAAGAACTACACATATAAGCCAATCCCCCAAAATATACAACCACACGTTTAAACAGTTCTCTAACATTCACTGCCCCACAAATACATACAGTTGCACGCATAACCCATAATCAAACAACTTCACTATGTACCTCAAAATATCACAGATGTGTGTACACATATGCAATTGCACACTTCCCAAATATTCATGCAGTCCAAACACATGATACACACATAAATTCAACCACACACACACACACACTGTACATAACTATACAATTTCCTACCTACAGACACAGCATACAGCCTCCAGGTTCATGCATTCCACACACACACATGCACACAACCTTTCCCTCAGTAAAATTTCTCTCTCTGTCTATTACAGACACACACACACATACATACACACATTCCTACAAGTTCCCCCTCACCCCGTGAAATCCAAACCTGCTCACAGGTGTACACAGAGTCCTTGCACACTCACAACTTGACATACACACCCAACTCCCATGTTCCAAAGAGGCCACATACCCTAATTCAATGTACACCCAGGTTCACACCCACCCTCCTCATATAGCCCCTCCCCTCCTATCTCAGTAGGTGAGTGTGGTCACTGCACACCACACAAGCACCCAGAATGCTGTCCCCAAGATTTCAACCCTGCTGCCCCTGGGTTTGGGGGTTGAGTCCAGGCCATAGAGAAACCCTAGGGTCCTTATCCCAGTCCCCAAGGGGCAGGACTCCCTCTGAGCTCAGACTTTGCCCCTGGTGCCCAGGCTGGAGGTGGAGACAAAGGAGAGTCTATGCTTCCCAGATCTGCCCCAGCCCCCTCCCTTCACTCTCCTCCCCTCCTCCCTCTCTCCTTGAGTTCCTTTCCCTCTATTCCTCCTTCTCCCCATCCCACCCCCACCTCCCCAGTAACACTTGGCCCAGAACCAAACTCTCTTCTTCCAGATTCTGCTGCCCTAGAGGGTACTGGAACCTTGTGACAAACAGATGGACTAACAAGCAAACAGGTCACTTGGGACAAAAAATATGTACTAGTATATCCTGCAGACCTGGGAGGGAGAAGTGCTAAATGAGCCAAGGGAAGAAAAAGACTGGCCCATGCAGCTTGCACAGCAGACACAACTGGGAGAAGCCCTGGGTTCCAGTCCTGCCTCTGCTGTGCTACCCAGATCAGCTGCTGCCCCTCTCTGGGTCTCTCTTCCGCTTCTGTACAAAGAGGGAGCTGCAGTCAGTGATTTGAGAGGTAATGAGATTCTCAAAGACACTGCAGCGTTTATATAATCAGGGAGGGGGCCTGGGAGCCTTGGGAGTCTGATGAGAGCAGTAAGAGCCCTCTCCCCAAAGGCTCTCTCCTCTCCCCCACACCCTCCCTGAAGCCTCCTCCTGCTTCTAGGCTGGTCTCTAGTCTGAGTTGATACACCAGAGGCCAATAGCACCCCCTGCCCCCCAATACATATAAACACGTGTGCCCCCCCCCCCAGTCTTAGTCACATCCTTTGTCCTCCTGGGCTTTTGGTGTGCAGGCTGTGTATTTAGGGGCTCACACTGGGGCTCGGGGCCGGAGAGCCAGTCTATGTGTGCACTGTCTCTCTGTCTGTCCAGCTGCCAGCAGCTTTCAGGCGCCAGGAGGGGAGGCAGCAGTCGGGAGGTGGGGGCGGGGAAGGAGGTAGCGTTGACAAGTTCCAATGTCTGGCTTTCCCTCCTGGAAACCCCAAGCTGGGGCTGGCCCCCCCCTTCCCTTCCTGTCTCTCTCGTTCAAGCACGTCCCTTCTAAGAGCCCCTCTCTGCAGACACCCCCAGTGGAACCAAGCCCAGATTTGCTGCCAAGAAGGCCGACATTTCTTAGACTTGCCACGTTAAAGGTGCCTGCACAGGCACGCACTCAAATCCTCCCTCCGTGTCCTCCTCCTGTGCACATTCAGACGACCCGAAACACACAAAGACACGGTTGGACACAGTGGCCACCTGTGCACACAGGAGGTAGCACATGGAGCGCATCTGACCCCGGCTCAGAGACAAGTACAAACACAGCCATGTACTCCCCCTTCTTACCCTCAGCTTACCACACACTCAGAGGCACGCACAGCTTCCAGCTCGCGGTGCTCACAGACACGCACAGGCACAGTCACACACAGAGTGTGCCATGCAGAGAAACAAGCGCAAACCCATAGCATATTGTCTCCCTGCACAGCACAACCACCACCACTGCCACCGCCACCGCCACCGCCCTGTGCGGCTACGACACAGGGACACAATCCCAGTGCCGCCTGTTCTCTCGTGCACACAGCCAAGCATGTACAGCCACACAGGGTGGTCCCCTGCATCGCCATCGATAACTACACTACAAGGTCTGTGGGTAGAGAGACACCGCCTGCCTCTAGCCTGGGCATTGGCACCAGCCCACACGGTCACGCGGTGTCTTCCTGGGCACAGAGACACGTACAGTCACAGCTACATGCAGCATTTTCCTATGCACACACCATCACTGTCCCCTGGACACACACAGATGAGCCCAACACACCCAGACATGAGCTGAGTACACAGACTCAAACACATGAGCTGACCCTTTTGTGCACACACAGACTGGATGCCTTGTCGCTCACAGTTGTCTTCCATGTGTACACACAGGCTTGTGATCACACGTAGCTTTCCCTTGTGCTTACACAAACACACAGTGGCCCCTGTGTATGCATCATCGAGCACAAACTCACACACACAGCATCACCTGTCCACATGGAGGCAAACACAGACTCACAAGTCACCCCAACATGTTCCGCTCTGCACACTTAAGGGAGCTTGCTCACAGAAACAGACTCGGCTCTCTGAACCTCACACACGGGCACTCAAACCCCAGCCCCTGACCCCAGCCTTCTGCCTCCCTCCCTTGGCTGTTAAGGGTGGAGAAGGGCTGGGAAGGTGGGAGGCTGGCTCAGCCCTTGTTCCCTCCCTCTGCCCGCTGGCTCGCTCCCCCTCCCTCCCATCTGGCAGAGTCAGCCAGCACAGCCCCTGCTCCAGCAGCCCTGGCTTTTCTGGGCAAACTCTCTGCGGGTTGGTCTCTGCTGATGCCGCATCAGCAGCAGCAGCAGCAGCAGGGGCGAGAAGGCTGCGGGCGACTGCCAACGTGGCAGACGGCGGGCAGGGCGGCAGGAAGGAAGCTGGGCCCATTCAGCGCCCACTCACTGAGGGAGACAAAACCAAGGTGGCTGGATGAGCAAGCAAGGCAGCTGCGCAGGGGGACCTCGTGCCCAGCCTGGGCTCGGGGCCCATGTTGGCCCCAGACTCACTGGGTGACCTTGGGCCACTTGCTCCTACTCTCTGGTCCTATTTCTCCTTCAGCAAGTGAACATTCTAGACTGGACACTCCTTCCAGCTCCAAACGCTTATATCAGTTCCGTGCGGAGAACTCGGGAGGGAGACGTGGGTTCACGCTGCGGCCTCGTGCTGGCCCCTTCCCCTCTCAGAGACTCAGCCTTTTGTTCCAACAGTAAAACGTCCTCACCTCTGTGCAGCTGTCACTGTTGACAAAATGTTTTGTAGCTCCCTTTTGCAGATAAGAAAACTAAGGTTCAGCCCTAGCCGGTCTGGCTCAGTGGATAGAGTGTCGGCCTGCGGACTCAAGGGTCCCAGGTTCGATTCCTGTCAAGGGCATATGCCAAGGTTGTGGACTCGATCCCCAGTAGGGGGCGTGCAGGAAGCAGCTGATCAATGTTTCTCTCTCATCATTGATGTTTCTATCTCTATCTCTCCCTCTCCCTTCTTCTCTGAAATCAATAAAAATAATAATAATAAAAAATTAAATTTAAAAAAAGAAAACTAAGGTTCAGAAAAGTCAATGATGTACCCAATATTCCCCAGCAAGTGAGTGGCAGAGGTGGGAGAGGAACCCAGGGCTTCTGATTTCGTCTCTAAAATCAATGCTATGCTGTCTCTCTCATCTTCCAGTCATCCCACACACCCCACTGCCCCTCTGAGAATCCCCTCCTCCCCCATCCCCAGCCCTGGGCCCCACCAGAGCCACCTGGTTCTGCCCTGGGGAGTCAGGGTGCAAAGGCCAGACAGGCCTCCCACCAGCATTCCAGCTGCCACTGGGAACACAGCTGTCAGCAGGGCCAGGAGAGCCAAAAGCCGCCTCCCAAGCAGGCCCACATAATTGGTACATTGTCAACTCAAAACAGAGCTGCTGTGGGATCTCGGGCAAGCCACAGTCCTCTCTGGACCTTGGCGTCTTCGTTGGCTGCCGTGGACGGGGCTGAACCATTTGCAAGGGCCTTTCAGCTTGGACAGTTGCCTAGGGAGTGGCCAGGAGAGGCGCGATGGGGGAGCCAGCTGTACCAAGATCCCCGGCTGGCCACGTGTGTGTCTCGGGTGCTTGGGGCAGCGGAACTGGGCCCCTGCCTCACCTATAGGCTGCGGTTGCCTCTGGTCCTTCTCTGAGCTCCCACTCTGGGAGGGTGTGCAGGATGGATGGATGGACAGACAGATGGATAAACAGAGGTGTGAAGGAGAAAAGGGAGAGAGGCCCTCAACCAGTGCCTAGCACCCCCTGAGGAGGAAGGAGAACAAAAGGCAGAAGGAGGCTGTCCCCCTACCCACCTCCTCTGTTTACTCCATAAACCTCTCCCTCTCCGGATGCTACAGGGCAGTCTGTGGGAGGACAGATGTGGGACAGACACATCCAGCAGGTGGTGAGTGCTGTGGGGTCTGTCCTATGCAAGAGGCGCCCAGCTCCCCTGTGGGGGCGAAGAACAGCCTCTGGGAGGGGTCACAGGCACTGAGCTCAGGCTTCTGGGGTAAGTCGGAATAGGCCTGGTGCAGTATGCATGCCTGAGTGTGTGTGTCTGCTCAGGCGCAATTACTGTCCCATTCTACAGAAATCAACACTCAGAGGTGGAGAGCTAGAGCCAGGCCTCACACCCGGGCCTGCCTGACTGCAAAGCCAGTGTTTTTGTGCTATGCCACAATGCCTCCCGAAGGAGCGAATTGCTAATGGTGGCATTTCCGATTTCAGATGTAGTGACAGCAAACTAGGGAAGAGGTTCTGGACAGATGGTTCCCAATCGGGTCCCTGCCTCAGGCTGTCAGGGCAGGCAAAGCGCCCTCCCCTCCATTCCTCTTGTGTGTGGGATGCAGGCAGGTCCCCCACACGCTCTCCTCACCATCCCCCTCCAGCCCTTTGGCCCTGCCTGGGTGACCTGCATGAGCTCAGCTTCCCAGCAGCCCTGCGGAGGAGTCAGCCAGGGCAGAGGCTGTCTCTGCCCTCTCACTGCTTGGCAGTGCCAAGGGAGGCGGGGCTGCAGAGGGGTTGGGGGGAGCTTCCCAGCCACCAGGCCTCCGGTCCTGTCCCCCAACTCAGGCGCCCCCTGGGGTTTGCTGCAAAAGAGGAGGCTGAGACAGGTGGTGCAGGGCTGGGGCACGCTGGTCAGGCCCGTCCCTGTTGCTGCAGCCTTGTTGAGCTGCCATTAACAAGTGGCCGGAGGTTGCCGTGTCTCCATGGAGACCAGACAGTCAGTGCAGCTCCTCCGGGGTGAGGGCCGTGATTAGTGAGTGTCAGCTTTGCCAGCCCTGCTCTTCCCACCGCCCTCCGCTGGGCTCAGAGACAACAGGCCTGAACAGGGGTGGTGAAGGACAGGGAGGGGGCTCTGGGCTCCCACAGGCAGGGGGCTCCCAAGCCCAGCCCCAGGTGCTATGTCTTTGTCTCCCCCTGTGGCTCCTCAATCCCCCCTGCCTTCCCTCCTGATCCATCTTCCACTCAGCCCCCAGGGCGAGCTTTCTAAAACACAAGCTGAATCTGACACTGCCTTCCTTAAGAACTTTCCATGGCTCCCCAGTCCCTTGAGGCTAAGAGTCAAATTCCTTATCAAGGCATTCAAATCCTTCCTTCCTTCCTTCCTTCCTTCCCACTTTCATACAGCAGGTATACACACAGTCAATAAAGCAAGCAAGGTCCCTGACTTGAAGGAACTTCCAAATTAGTGAGGAAGACACACTGTAAGTAAAGTACAAATCAACAGCTACCCGACTGCAATCACTAGGAGGGCTGGGAAGGAAATGGAGAGTGTGTGTTGGTAGAGAATAATTTTTTTTAAAAGAGTATTTGCTCTCTTTCTCTTGTTTTTATTTATTGATTTTAGGGAGGGGAGAGAGAAACATCACTTTGTTGTTCCACTTATTTATGCATATTCATTGGTTGCTTCTCCTATGTTCCCTGACCAGGGATCCAACCACAACCTTGGCTTCTCAGGATAACGCTCTAACCAACTGAGCTACCCAGCCAGGGTGGTAGAGAACAATTTGTGGGGGGTCAGCCTACCGAGGCGGTCCGCATGGCTTCTCTGAGGGGGCCATACTTTGGCAGAGTCGTGGACATTGATGGGGACCCACGCTGGGGAGACAGACGTGGAGCATTCCAAGAACAGCCTGCGCCAGGCCCCCGTCTCCAGCCCTGGCCTGCTCCTCCTGCCCACCTCCACCCCCACCCATGTTTCCTATCTTGATTAAAGGCATCAGGGCTTATCCAAGGGAGACGCCTCTGAGTTTTCACCAACTCTTTCTTTTCCCCTAGGCTCAGCTTTCATCATTCGTGTGTCCTGTCAGTTCTCTCACCATCTCTCTCTCCTCATTGCCACTGCAGACCCCACCATTAGCACTCCGGCTATCCCCACCCCACCCCCGCCCCCCGCGCCCCTCTAATGGGTTTACCCATTCACTCCTGGCTCATGCACGCATCTGGTCAGGGGGGTTGAGTGTCCTCCATGTGCTGTGTACTCTGCTGGGACCTTTGGACACGGCAGTGAGCAGGACCACACAGTCCCTGCTCTGGTTAGAGTCATTCACATCCACAAGTGCTGAGAGGAGGAGGAGGAGGAAGAGGAGGAAGAGGAGGAGGAGGAGGAGGAGGAGGAGGAGGAGAAGGAGGAGCCCAGAGGAGCTTCGAGGAGAAAGTGTGGTGAACAGAGACCTGAAGGAGGGGGAGAAAGTGGCTGGACAAAGGGAGAGGAAAGACAACCCTCATCCAGGAAAGAGCCTGTGGATGGGCGGGACGTAAGAGAGGTCAGAGCCTGGCCTGTAGGCTGGTGGGGAGCCACTGGGGGACTTTAAGCCACAGGGAGCATGCTCAGATCTGCTCCCCGACACCCAGTCTCTCCCCTTCCGGTCCACTCTCCACACTACACTTAGAATCATCTTTCTAAAACAGGCACAATCCTGTCCCTGCCCAACTCTGAACGTCCTGCTCTGTCCCCAGGCCTCTAAAGTCTAAACTCGGCAGCCAGGCACTTGAGGCCTTGAAACCGCCTTTCCAGCCTCATTTCCTATCACTCCTCCCAGCTGACGCTGCTCGGCCACACCCAGACAGGTCATATCCTTCCACATCTCTGGGCCTTTGTCCATGCAGTACAGCGGTTCTCAACCTGTGGGTCGCGGCCCCTTTAGGCGTCGAACGATCCTTTCACAGGGGTCGCCTAAGACCATCGGAAAACACATATATAATTACATATTGTTTTTGTGATTAATCACTATGCTTTAATTATGTTCAATTTGTAAAAATGAAAATACATTCTGCATATCAGATACTTATACTACGATTCCTAACAGTAGCAAAATTACAGTTATGAAGTAGCAACGAAAATAATTTTATGGTTGGGGGTCACCACAACATGAGAACTGTATGTAAGGGTCGCGGCATTAGGAAGGTTGAGAACCACTGCTGTAGTACATTCCTCCTGGAATGGCCTCCCCGCTTCCCCAGGTGAATTCTTTATCCCTCAGGGCCCGACATAGCTGTCCCCTTCTGCAAGAAGGATCTGACCCTGTTCCCCAACAAGAATCAGTTTTCAGTCTTCGCCCTTCATTACAGGCAGTTAACACTCATGGAATGCTCCTTCCTATGTGCTAGACTTTATGGAAGAGTTTTATGCTCGCGACATTATGTAATCCTCATGGCTACATGTAAAAACGTATCTTACCGTCATCCCCATTTCACACAGGTGAAGCCCAGGCCCCGAAAGGTTAAGTGGCTGGCCCGGTTTCCAAAGGTAGTAAGTGTGATTCATCTAGGGTCCCCAGAGCCTAGCCCAGAGCTCTACACACGGGAGCGGGGAGCAAATACAAATAAATAACTTCAGCTAGAACACTACTAGAGGGTTGTGGGATGGGCTCACAGAAGGTTTCTGAGGGTAAACTAAACCCCTCTATCTTGAGTGGATCTGGTTATCCTCCTGGGATAGACACCATGCCCAGCCAGCCCCTGACTCCTGGCCCAGCCCCAACAAGGATCTGCTGGTGACCGATCCTTGGCTAGCAACCCCCTTCAGGATCAGATCCAGCTTCCACTACCAGCTGTGTGACCTCAAGCAAGTGACTTTACCTCTCTGAGTCTGTTTCTTCATATTCTAAATAGGCAGAATAGTGCCTGCTCTCCAGGTTTGCTGAGAAGAGAATGGATGACAGCCATTCTTACTTTCTCCCAAGTGTTTACCCTGTGCTAAGCTGGGCTTTGCCATTTACTCTTAATTAGCTTGGCCCTTAGGCCCAGGCAACCAGGGAGGCAGGAGCCCCTGCGTTTCAGAGGGCCCACTCTAGCCCAGCTGTGTTAGGCTCTTCTTCACCAAGTGAGAAGCCAGATAAACCAAGAGGCCATGCACACGAGAGCACACCCCTAGCCCCTTCTAGACAACCTCTGGGTGCCCCGATCCTAGAGTCCCCTCAAGTAGCTTCAAGGGCCTGAATGGGCCATTGCCTCGTCTAGACCCCACGATCAGGGTGGATTCCTAGGCCTGAGAGGTGGCCAAGGGGCCACTCTGTTCTGGGGATGGGTGACTAGAGCTTGGACGTGCAGATGGTGGGCCAGGGAGAGATGGGCAAGGAGAAAGGCCTCCAATGTACCAGCTTGCCCTTACGAATCGTCCCCAATGCCCTTGAAGGCAGGAATTCGCAGTATTTTCGAGATGAAGAAACCGAGGCTCAGACTAGAGGAGCGACTCCAAACTTGTTCATTTTACTGCCTCTGAAGTGGCAGTGCGCCATAGTCACATACTTTACCTCTATTATCTCATTTAATCCCCACAACAACCCCATGATATAAGTAATGTTATCATCCCACTTCACAGATGAGGACACTGAGGCACAGAAGGGTTAAGGGACTGACCTAAGCTCACACAGCTCATAAATGGCAGATCTGGGAGTGGGGCCTTGGCAGTTACGCTCTTAACTAAAAGCTCTGCTGTTTTCCTGTTATCATAGTTATGACTCAGTTTCTTAATTTGGCTAGCAACCACTCTGCCTCAGTCACCTGCCTAAGGAATGGCATACAGGATAGGGGCTCTGAGTGCCCCCTAGTTGTAAAGCCAGGAAGAGGCCGAAAAGTGATCCAAGCCGGAGGGAGGGTCCTCTGGAGGGAGCTTCAGGGACTGGAGCTTGACTCAGCTCCGCATCCTCTGCAGCCCAGCAGAGCCAGGCAGGGCCCCGGGGGCTGCTCAGAGAGGCCCCTCTGGCCTGAGCTCACAGCCATGCCCTGCTTCCCAGCCTGCGGCCTGAGAAGATGGTGCTTTCCCAGGGCCAGAGCCGAGGCGGCCCCCCACCCCCCCTAAAGCCCAGCTGTGGGGCGGCTGCCCAAGCTCCCGCCAGCCCCTCCTCTTCGACTCCCTGGCCAAGTTGCTGCTCTGTGGTCACCTGGACCCAATTTCCTCCTTCCTGCCTCCTCCCCTCTCTGGGAAGCGCCCCTAGGCTGCCCTGCCAATTTCCACAGGCTTCTCCCCCAGGAAGCCATGTCTGTCTCACCCCACCCCGCCCCCCAATCCCAGGTCTCCTGCCCCTATTTGGAACTCCAGCCGCTCTCCCTTCAGCCCCACACACAGAATCATTTGGACCATCCGCCCATTTTCCATTTGGTTCCTGGCTGAACACTGGGTCCCTCCAGCCAGACTTCGAGTTCCCTGCCCCAGGGCGGTGATCACATCCTGTGCTTCCCTCTCCCCCCACCGTGCCTGGCAGGGAGGAACCCGGAGCCAGAGTTGCCCCTGCTGCAGGAACTGAACCTCGATGCTCAGAGGCCTGGGGCCAGCATCACTGTTCTTCAAGGGTGTGAGGTCAACCTACGCCTCATTTTGGGTGAAGAGATCCAGGGAGCCCAGGGAAGGGAAGAGATTGGCCCAAGGTCACCCAGAGGTCAGGCCAAGACTCAAACCCAGGCCTTCTGACTCTAAGGCTCGGGCTTCTGACATACGACCTGCATCAAGTTTCTAACCCTCCCAGGCCCTCATCTCCAGGGAGGAGACCCAAAGAGTCCCTGACAACGTATTTTCATAACCCAGGGGGGCAGTTTTGCCCCAAATGCCATATCTGGAAAAGCTCCAAAGAGATTATTGGTCCAACCTGCCTCCGTCCACCTCCATTTCATAAACAGAGACCTAGAAAGCTGGAGTGACCTCTTCAAGATCACACTGAGCTGGAGCTGGAGCTGGAGCTGAGATATTAGATTCCACGTCCAGTTCTTTGAAGAAGAATTAAGCATCACCAAGTAATTCATTCATTCCACAAAGATTTCTTTTTTGAGAGCCTAATAATGCCTGTGCTGAGTGCTAAAAAAGGGTTAAAAAGAAAAGAAAAAAAAGACAGTTATAGCTGGCAGGAACATGAGGGGGCTTCCAGGTACAGGAAATGTGCAGCCTCAGAATGTTCTATGTCTGAATCTGGGTACCATTACATAGTGTGTGCAGTCTGTGAAAATTCACCAAGCTATATGTTTTGATATATTTCAGTGAAAGGTTTTTTAAAAGACAGTCACAAGCATTGAGCTCACAGAGGGACAGTACACTCGAGGAGATGACATACTAAACAAGTAATTACACAAATAATTATTTAATCACGAGTGTAACAAATGCTACAATAGAGGGTGCTATGGGCTGTGGAGTAGGAGGACCGGATCTCGTGCAGGAGTAGTCACGGAGGGCTTCTCAAAGGAGGTGAGGCCTAAGCAGGATTGTAAAGAAGGAGTAGGAAGTAACAGAGTGGGAATGAGTCTCAGTCCCTACCTCGAACCACACAAGAATTAATTCAACACGAATCGTGGACCTAAGTGCGAAAGCTAACACCACAAAGCCACTAGAAGAAAATATATGGAAATAGTTCCATGACCTTGGGACAGGCAAGGATTTCTTAGGCATCAAAAGCACTAAACATAAAACAAAATTGTCAGGGGATAGTGAGAAGCAGCCAAGACAGAGAAAACAGTATGTGTGAAGGCCCAGCGGAAAGAAGGGGCAGGGTATGTTGGAAGAACTGAGAAAAGGCCAGAAGACATGAAGCGAAGGCAGCAGGAGAGTGAAGTGAGAGAAAGTCCAAGAAGTATACAGGGCCAGACCATCCAGGGCTTCGTGGGTTGGGTTAGAAGTTAGGGCTTTATCCTGAGGAGAGTAGGCAAACAGAAGGGTTTTAAATTAGGGGAGTGGCAGGAGCAGCAATTGAAGCAGCAGTTGGGGAAAGTGTGACCTTAATCTAGGTTTGCAAAATTGAGTATTGCCTTCTTTGATGCACGCCAGGATTGCAAGGTGTTGCCTATACAGAAAGGAGAATAAAAGGAAACACTCCCCGCTCAGCAACCGGACAGGACAGGCTTGGATTCCGCTTCCTTGCAAACCAAGAAGTAGCTTTACAACTTGAAAAGTCACTTAATCCATGTGCTGGGATGAGGCAGGGCACTGCAGGTGGGGACTTGGGCTGTGAGGACGTCCTGCCAGGCCCAACCCTGGCCTTAGAGGAGCTGGAGTCTGCCAGCTCCCACCTACCCCCCCAGCTCTGGCTATAGCCCCACCTCATCCCTGTCCAACACCTCGGCCTCCGCACCTCGTCTCCCCTCTTTCTCACTCCCTTGGAGGATGGAAGAGTCTCCGCCAGGAAGAAAGAGCCCAGAGGTCAGGAGTTTCCTCCATCCACTCATGCACAAACCAATATGCCCCGAACCAGAGCTGAAGTAGGACCTAAGCAGTCAAGTACCAGCAGAGTCCAGCTATCTCATCACTCGGGTCTCCTCCCTGCAGGGACTCAAGAAAGGCACTAAGAGTGGTGACTTCAGCCGAACCGGTTTGGCTCAGTGGATAGAGCGTCGGCCTGCGGACTCAAGGGTCCCAGGTTCGGTTCCGGTCAAGGGCATGTACCTTGGTTGGGTCCCAGGTTCGGTTCCGGTCAAGGGCATGTACCTTGGTTGCGGGCACATCCCCAGTAGGGGGCGTGCAGGAGGCAGCTGATCGATCTCTCTCATCGATGTTTCTAGCTCTCTGTCCCTCTTCCTTCTTCTCTGTAAAAAATCAATAAAATATATTTTTAAAAAAATTTAAAAAAAAAAGAGTGGTGACTTCATTCAATTCAACCAACATTTATTGAGTACCTGCTGCATGCCAGGCTCTGTGCTGGAGTTGAGAAGAGCACTATAGCCCTAGCTGGTTTAGTTCAGTGGCTACAGCGTTGGCCTGTGGACTGCAGGGTCCTGGGTTCAATTCCTGTCAAGAGCACATACCTCAGTTGCAAGCTTGATCCCCAGCCCTGGTCAGGGCACGTGCGGGAGACAAGCATTTGATGTGTCTCTCTCACACTCTCCCTCTCTCGAAAGAAAGAAAGAAAAAAAGAAAGGAAGGAAGGAAGGAAGGAAGAAAGAAAGAAAGGCACTATTGTTCCTACTCTCAGGGAATTCTTGGGGTAATGGGAGAAAGAGTGCACATTACAAGCGCTTTATAGAGGTGCAAAGTGCAAGCGAGTATAGAGAGTGAGGCTGATTTCACTTGGGGAACAGAGTGTGAATATCAAGGAAAATTTCTACCAAGAGATGACATTTGAGTTGGGTAATAAAAAATTAGTAAGACTGACAGTAAAAAATGCCCTTGGTGGCAGAGGAAAGTATAAGAACTATAGTGACTGTTCAGAGTCTCAGGTACTGTGCTCAGCACCTTATGTATTCATTTCATCCCTACAATGATGCTAGGAGGTAGGTATTATAATTATGCCCATTTTCCAGTTGTGGTAACTGAGGCTTAGAGAAGGGAATTGATAAGTTTACAAACACTCACAGCAGGTAAATGGTGGAACAGAATGGAGAACCAGGTCTCTGCTTCTATGCTCTTAACTTCTACTATATACTAGTCTAGTGGCCTGGGCAAAGGACACGTGGAGGAGAGGGGCAGGAGGTGAGGCTGGAAGGGTGGAGGTAGGGGTTGGGTGGTGGAAGCCTTGATGAGGAGTGCGGGCTTTATCCAGAGAATGACGGGGAGCCACGGAAGGTTCGTTAGTGAGGAAAAGGGTAAAGAGGGTTGGCACCCCAATTAATTTTCTGTTTTTAGAGGCCCACTTTGAAGGACAAGACATTACAGACAGAGAAACCTGTGTAGGAGTTGCTGCAAAAAATTCCAAGAAAAGGACAGGGATTGAGGGATGAAGAGGAGATGCACTGGGGAGAAACTGCAGAATTGGGGAGTGACTGGCTCTGGCAGATGAAGTAGGAGTCAAAGATGATGTCCCAGAGTTTTGGCCTATGTGCTCGGCTCCAGAAAGAAGCCCAATAATTGGTCTTTAACAACAGAGTAGTCCCTCCTTATCTGTGGGCGATGTCCAAGAACCCCCGTGGATGCCTGAAACCACAGATTAGTACCAAACCCTATATATACTATGTTTTTTTTCCTATACATACATACCTATAATAAAGTTTAATTTATAAATTAGGCACAGTAAGGCGTTAACCATAATAATAAATTGAATAATTATGCCTGACAGGTGTGGCTCAGTGGTTGAGTGCCAACCCATGAAACCCAGAGGTCACTGGTACAATTCCTGGTCAGGGCACATGCCCGTGCTGTAGGCTCAACCCCCAGTAGGGGGCGTGCAGGAGGCAGCCAATCGATGTTTCTCATTGATGTTTCCATCTCTATCCTTCTCCCTTCCTCTCTCTCTCAAATCAATTTTTAAAAAATAGAATTATAACAACGTGCTCTAGTAAAAGTTATGTGAACGTGGTTTCTCTCTCAAAACATCTTATTGTACTATCCTCCCCTTCTCTCTTCAAGGAAGCACTTTAAGCTTCTTTTTTTGGCATGTCCAAATTGCCAGCATCACTACTCTTTTGCTGTGGGCCATTATGAAGTAAAACACAAGCACTGTGCTCCAGTGAGAGTTGATCTGATGGATAACTGAGGTGGCTACTCAGTGACTAACAAGGTGACAGGGAGTGTATACAGCGTGGGCACCTGTACGGGGAAGGACAGAGTGGGTCGGCGAGAGATTTCATCATGCTACTCAGAACGGTGCGTTGTTGAAAACGTATGAATTGTTTATTTCTGGAACTTTCTATTTCATATTCTCAGACCTCAGCTGACCGCAAGTAACTGAAACTGCAGAAAGCGAAAAGGCAGGTAATGGGGACGACTGTAGTCTACCAGGCACTCGCTCCCCTCACCATGGCTCAGCTCCTGTAAAACTCACTTGTGGAAGGTGCTTTATTCTTCGCCAAATACTCCTGTGCACTCGTTACGTTTATGTATTCCGTCACCTACTGTTTGTACACGGAGCGCTTACTGTATACCAGATGTTCTGGGAGCTGGGAATAGGCAGGAAACAAGCTGGCTTATTAGTGGGGTAATAGTTACAGCTTGGGGTCTGGGTTTGAATCCTGGCTCTGCAACTTCTTTGTGCTAAGTCCCGGCTCAGCCTCCAACTTGCTGTGACCTCAGGTGACGTACGGAACCTCTCCTTGTCTCAGTTTCCTCGTCTGTAAGATGGGGAACTAATGGTACCTGCCGAAGGGATGAAGTGGGTTAGGTAATACCTGTAGTCTCTGGCACCGGGGAAGCGTTCAGTCAGTGTCAGCTATTATTATTACAGGGTTCACGTTTAGTGGGGAGACAGATCCAATTACACAATTAATTATTTAATTACCGCAGTGATTAATACCATGAATACCCAGAAGCAGCACAGACTGGAGGTGGGGGGAGGCTCCCCAGAGCAGGGGATGGTTCTGCTGAGCCGAGCGGAGTGAGCAGGGGCTGGCCAGGGCGGCAGAGGGGTCTCTGAGTAGGCAGCCCCTCAGCTGAGAAGAATGCATTTCTGTAACCTCACCTCTTTGGAAAACAACGCTGAGAAGTCAGTCAGGCGAATACTCTGCCCCCATTTTCCAGAACGGGCACTGAGATCCAGAGAGGAACAGCTAAGTCATTGGCTGGTCAGTGACCCCACCTCCTGGTAGATTCTCTGCCCTCACTGATCCAAGGGGCTGGAGGGGACAGGCCTGAGAAGAGGCCTTTGTCCCTTTGCCCGCTGGGGTGGGAGCAGCAAGAGCTGAAGCCGCAGCTGGCCACCAGCAGCTGTGGCGGCCAGAACTGCATTCCTTCCCCTGCCAGCAGAGCAAGCCCAGGCTCATGTCAGGGACTGGAACGGTTCTTTTTGTCTTAAAAAAAAAAAAAAAAAAAAAAAAAGGCACTTTAGTCAACATTAAGCTTTCAAACAGACACAGCTCCTAACTGTCCTCCCTACGCCTGGGTCTCTCCAACTCCCCAGGGTAAACCCCCAGGCAGCCAAGTTTCTGGGAAAGGGAATGAGGCCTGGACTTGGAGTCCAAGGACTTCGTGATGAGTCCTGGCTCCGCTTCCAATTTGCTGTGTGACCTTGGGCAGGTCACCAGCCCTCTCTGGGCCTGAGTGTCCTCTGCAAAACAGGGAAGGGAGGGTTGGATGACATCAGGTGGGGTGGGGAGCACAACAACCGGCTCCAGCCAGCTGTAGCAGCTTTACTGCCCTTCAAGTTTGAGGCATTGGGGCCTCAGGGGTCCGGAAGCTGGGGACAGGCAGCCTTTCATCTCTGCTGGCCCAGGGTCGCTGCAGGTTGGCAGGCCCCACATCCCGAGATCGCGTTTCAGGCTCGAAGGGGCCTTCCTGTGACCTCAGCCGGCCAGCCCTGCCCCTGCCCCCCTCCTCCCCATTCTCACCAGAGGAAAGCAGGCAGCATCCCGCCCAAGGTCACCAGCCAGCAAGTGGCTGTCCTTCGGCCTGCCCTTCCCTCCCACCCAAGGCAGCCCCCACCGGACTCCCTCTGTAAAGCCTCAGGTCTCCTGGGCCATTAGGAATCTGCCAGGCAAGGCGTGGTCTTTTTCCTCTCTCTTGTTTCTTGGCTTGTTTTCCCGGTTCTCCAACAGCCGCCTCCTGCAAAAGCCTCCGGGTGCGTGTACAGGAACATTTTTCTTGAGAGAGAGCGAGAGAGAGAGAGAGAGAGAGAGAGAGAGAGAGAGAAATGTAGCCATATTTTGGGTAAAAAAGCAACCAACTCCTTAATCCTTCCCTGTAACCTCTGATTCCTCGACTGGGTTGGCTCCAGCCACGGGGAAGGAAGGCCCTGCTGGGGTGAGAGGTCTGGGCTTGTGTCCCGGCCCAACCCATCCTCACCCGCCTCTGTTCTTCAGAGTCTGGTCTGATTTCTAGAGCCAGAGCACAAGCTGCAGGGCTCAGCAGGGCTGAGAAAGCATGGGCGGCTGAAGGGGATGGCTGGGGCCTCTGCCCCTCTGCCCACTCGGCCACCTTCTATGGAGGTCACGAGATCAGGATTCACCCGTCATCGATCGCCTCCACTCCTGCTCTCATTCCTTCATTCTCTTGTGTGAATCCTTGATCTCTCCACTGCACGTTCCCCGAGCGCCATCTCCCATTTTGCTGCTTCATTGTCCAGCATGGTCTTACCTTTCTCTCTGTGGAAGTTATACACATTCACACTCCAAACCTTTATCCATTCAGACACCTTTGTAGGTGCGGAGCTTGGTGTCCCTGCACGTCTTGCTCTGCCTGCACAACTCTTAATGATCTGTCGCAGCCCCAGGCCTGGGTCGGTGCTTGAAACACAGGAGATACATGGTCTCTTGAATGAATGAATTCAAACCATAAATAAGTCTCTAGAAATATTCAGAGTGATCTCACAAAAAGGACATTTGATTATGACAAATCCCCATTAAAAGTGCCTTCCCAGCACCCTGAGAATCTAGTCCAGTTCTCCTTCCCACCACTGTTACCCACCAGCTCCATCTAAAGATTTCCTCCCTCCCCACCACGTTTTCTCTTGCCTCTGGGCCTTTGCAGGTGAAATTCCTAGTGCCTGCCACACCCTTCTCCACCTCTCACCTGCTGGACTCCCTCTGGCCTATCACCCTGTTAGATTACCCAGTGAGCAGAGCAGCCATGTGCTTAGGCACCAGCCAAGCAGGGGCTCTAAAAACATTATTTTCAGCCCGGCCAGCATGGCTCAGTGTTGAGTGTCAACCTATGAACCAGGAGGTCACAATTCAATTCTGATTGGGCTCGATCCCCAATGTGGGGCTTGCAGGAGGCAGCTGATCAATGAGTCTCTTTCATCATTGATGTTTCTATGTCTCTCTTCCTCTCTGAAATCAATAAAAAAATATTTTTTAAAAATTATCAAACATCAAATTATTTTTAGAAAATGTTGTTTGTTGTTTAAGAATATTTTTTTTTAATTGATTTCAGAGAGGAAGGGAGAGAGAGATAGAAACATCAATGGTGAGAGAGAATCATTGAATGGCTGCCTCCTGCATGCCCCCCACTGGGGATTGAGCCTGCAACCTGGGCATGTGCCCTGACCAGGAATCAAACCGGCGACCTCTTGCTTCCTGGGTTGATGCTAAACCACTGAGCAACACTGGCCAGGCTGATAATTTAAAAAAAAATTATTGAAATAGTGTTCATGGACAAAATCAGAACTTTTATTGGAGTTTCCTATTTTAATTTTTAAATTTATTCCAAAGAGGAAGGAAGAGGGAGAGATAGAAACATCATGATGAGAGAGAATCATCGATTAGCTGCCTCCTGCATGCCCCCTACTGGGGATTGAGCCTGCAACCCAGGCATGTGCCCTTGATCAGAATCAAACCTGGGACCCTTCAGTCCGCAGGCCGATGCACTATCCACGGAGCCAAACAGGCTAGGGCTCCTGTTCTTATTTTATAGTTAGTATTGCTTTTATGTTGACTTTATATATGGGCTGGGTGAGCAGTAGGTGACATAATCCGGCTCTGATCTTTAAGTCTCAGCCTAGACATCAAATACTCCTCCAGGAAGCCTTTGCTGAACCCGTTTAGGTCTCTTTTTGGTAGTCCCAAAGCTTCTCTGGATGCTTCTTTAATATGAATATTTTTACTTTACTTGTTGCTTTTTATTCCCCCCCCCCCCCCCCCCCCCCCCCGCACCAAATCTGTAAGTTCTCTGAGGGCCCAGTTAATATCTTTCCACCTCTATACCTGCAGCACCCAGTGCAGGGCCTGGCTCTCTAGCCTTAATTTATTCAATCCCTTTCGCAGGATCTGCACTATGCATCGTATTCTATGTTCCCATTTCATAACTCTGTTTGAGGAACTCCTATTCATTCTTCAAGACCCCACTCAGATGACCCCTCCTCTGTAAGCCTGTCCCAACCCCCAGTTAAGTTCTATGCTTCTGTGAGCTCACAGCTCCTGCTGAATTGGCATCTCCCTCTTTTAAAATTTATTTATTTATTTATTTGAAAGAGTAAGACATCAATTTGTTTTTCCACATTTATGCATTCATTTATGCACTCACTGGTTGCTTCTGTAGGTGGCCTGACTGGGCACTGAACCCACGACAATGGCATATCAGGACGGTGCTCTAACCAACTGAGCTACCCAGCCAGGGCTGGTGTCTCCCTCTTCTTTTTGTAATTTTTATGTATGTGTATTCTCCTTCAACAGATTGGGAGCCACTGGCAGGCAGAGACTGGGTGGATTGACTCTTGGGTCCCCACTGCCCTGTGTAGGCCTGGCCAAAGCAGATACCAATATAAGCTTGTTAAATGAATAGACTAAGAGATGTCACAAAGGAGGGAAAATTTAGGCAGGATTTTGAAGGTAGGAGGAAAGAGATAGATAAGGACAAATAATCCTACATAATAAAAGGCTAATATGCAAATAGACCGAATGGCAGAACAACCAAAACAACCCAACAACCGAACAACCAGTTGCTATGACGTGTGCTCACCACCAGAGGGTGTGCGTTGAACATACCAGGTGCTGGTTGCAGCGGGATGGTGGAGCAGGTGAGCAGGGGCGCCAGACCAAGGCAGGGCGCTGGTTGCTCTCACTGGGGCGAGCCTCTGGTGATTACTAAAAATTCTTTGTTCCTGTGCACCATAGTCCCACCCAGTGCTCGCACCCACTGCCAGTGCCAGCCCCGCTGGCAGCCGGTGCCAGAGCCACCACACATCCGCTGCCAGTGCCCAGTGCCAGTCCCAATCACTCAGCGGTGCAGGTGGCTGCCGGCCCGATAGCCCCTGAGGGCTTCTCCACCTCCCCCTGCTCCTGAGGGGCGCTCGGGGCAGCAGCTGCCACTCGCACCTGCTAATGGCACTGGCACCACTCGCACCCACTGCTGGCGCCGACCCCAATTGCTCTGCACTGTCAGCGGTGGGAGTGGCAGCGGGAGTGGGGCTGCCAGCATACAGGGACTGGGGGGGCCATGGTGGGAGGGGCCGGGTGGGGGCATGGAGGATGGGCCGAGACCCACCCCTGTGCCTACCGAAGCCTTGCGGCCCACAGTTCCTTTCAAGGTGTATGAATTTGTGCACTGGGCCCCTAGTATTAACAATAATAATGGCCAACTATCACTGAGCACACCATAGTGTAGTGGGTTAGAACAGAGATTATGTTCTGCCTCTTACTGGCTGTGTGACCTTGGGCAAATTATCTAATTTTTCTGTGCCTCCGTTTCCTCATCTGTAAAATGGAGATAGTAATGGTATCTACCTTATCAGGAATTAAAGAAGCTAAGATGTGCAAGGTGCTGAGAACTGTGCCAGGCGCACCTGGGCATGGTGTGTCTGCTGTCATTGCTATGCTCTCCGTTGCTGAGCACTTTGGTTGTGCCAGGCACTTTCATCTGGCATCGCAGTCCTCACAGCAGCCTGAAAGGCAGGGATTGTTGTGTCCTTTCACAAAGAAATGTGGTGTAAGCAGGCCACTCACTGGGTAAGTGGCAGAAATGGGATTTGAACCCTGGTCTCTCAGGCCTGCCGCCCACCAATGTTCCTTGACTGTGGCACCTGCCTGCAGGAGGAGGGGGAGGAAGAGAAGATGGCGCAGTGGGAAGGCAGGGAGGCTTCACTAAGCTGGGGCCTCGGGAGCAGACCAGCAGGCGCTTTTTCTAGAGCTTTCATTTCCGTCTGCCTCTTCTGAGCAGGTGAAAAACCCCACAGAGGGCTCTTCGCTGAGCTCTCCCCCTCTTTCTCCCCCTCCCAGCGCTGCCTCGTCCCCAAGCTGGGAGGGGGAGGTCAGGCAGGCAGCGTGGGGTGTGCAAGGGAGGGGAGTGAGGAGGTGGGGGAGCATCATTCCAGATCCTTTCCCTCCAGCATCCGCCTCGGCCCCATCAAAGGCACTCCAGGAGGAGAGAGCATTCCAGGTGGAAGGAATGGCAAATGCAAAGGCTGTGGATTAAGGATGTGGAGGCGGAGAAAGCCTTGGAGCTTGGCTGGAACCAAGGATGGGGCCCCCTGGGATTGCTCAGTGGAGAAGAACTTGTTTGACGAGAGAGGGGAGAGAGAGGAGAGAGAGAGAGAGAGAGAGAGAGAGAGAGAGAGAGAGAGAGAGAGAGAGAGACCAGCTGAGCTGAGAATTCTGCCAGAGGTAGGGTAGTTAGTGGCTGGAAACCATTCTAGACTCTGAGCACAGAGCTCTCTACTGTCTTCCCCTCAGATAAGGGGTGGTATGGAGGGGTCAGGGTGATTTTTTTTTGGTCTCTTCCCCTAGAATCCCCTTAGCAGGCTTCGCTCTGCCAGCTCTGTACCAGCCACTGACTTATGACTTCCTATGCAATTTCATGGTTTCTTCCCAGCTCTACAAGATCAGCAGTATTCACTCCATTCTGTAGATGAGAAAACTGAGGCTCAGCCAGGTTACATAACTTGCCCAAAGTCACACAGAGTGTAAAAGGCAGATCTTGGACTCGAACCCAGGACTGTTTTTCAGAGAAGGCTATTTTGCCTGTTATATTGGTTTGGGCTGCGTTCCCAGAGTGCTTGCCATCCCCATAGCAACCAGGAGAGGAACTCTTGTGCTGATAGCACTTTATAGTTTATGCAGGCCTTGTTTTTTCTGCTCCTCACAACAGCCCCAGAGGCAGGGCTGTTATTGTCCCTATTTCATAGATGAGAAAACTGAGGCTCAGAGAGGGGGTGTGACTTGGTCAAGATTACAGACCCATTAAGTGGCACAGTTGGGACTCAGACTCAGTTCTGGTGACTCTAAATATCTTTTATACCCCTGGTAGAGGAAGAGGGTCTGTTTCCTGCTCTTATCAGCCTCAGGGGACAAGGAATAGACCTGGGTTACTTTTTAGAATTGATGTGAAAGGAATGAGGGTTGGCCTTGGGAACCTGGGGACTTGCTACTAATAGTGAATAATTTTGTTTGTTTGTTTGTAAATCCTCACCCGAGGATATTTTTCCATAGAGAGAGTGGAAGGGAGGGGGAGAAACAGAGAGAGGGAAACATCAATGAAAGAGACACAGCGATTGGTTGCCTCTCGCATGTGCCCAGATCAGGGGTGGGGATTGAGCCTGCAACCGAGATATGTGCCCTTGACTGAATAAAATCTAAGCCTACACTCTATCCACTGAACCAAAGCAGCTAGGGGGCAGTGAATAATTTTATCCCTCTAACTCCAGGTGATAACTCTAATTCTTTGAATAGAAGAGGGAGGGCTTTCCCTCAAGAACAGCAAACCCCCCAAAATCAAGGTTTGATTTAAATTCCAGCTGTGCTGTTTCCTGGCTGGGGAGCTTTCGGCAAGTCACTTACCCTCTCTGGGTTTCCTTTGTCTCATTTGTAAAATGATGATAATAATAGGACCTGACTTGCAGGACTGGCTATGCAGATTTATTTATTTGTTTTATAATGTTTGTTTTTTAAAAAATTGAATTTAAAGAGGAAGGGAGAGAGAAACATCCATCGGCTGCCTCCTGCATGCCTCCTGCCAGGGATTGAGCCTGCGACCTGGTCATGTGTGGGACTAGAAGTCAACCAAACAGATGACCTCTAGGTGCATGGGATGATGCTCAACCAACTGAACCACACCAGCTAGGGCATGGCTAATGCATATGTAGCACTTAACACATAGTTGGCACATAGTAAATAGTCAACATCAGTGCTTATTATTACCACCATTAAAATGACAGCATTACCCCCTCTGAAAGCAACTTGTCTATCTTTATTGTCTAAAAGCAGAAACTACCTAGGCTCCTATTGCCAGACAACCTTCAAGCAAAGCCCCAGAGTCTTATCTAGTATAGGTAGTAACTGCTGATATCAATAATAATAATTATTATTAAAAATTAACATTCAGCCCAGCTGGCGTGGCTCAGTGGTTGAGCGTCGATCTATGAACCAGGAGGTCACAGTTTGATTCCAGTCAGGGCATATGCCCAGGTTGTGGGCTCAATCCCGTGTGGGGCCTGCAGGAGGCAGCCAATCAATTATTCTCTCTCATCACTGATGTTTCTCTCTTTCTTCCTCCCTGAAATCAATACAAATATTTTTTAAAAATTTAACATTCAACAACTGCTTACTATGTGCCGATCACTGTGCTAAGTGCTTCACGTTTATTCTTATTTAATCCTCACAGCTCTGGGAAATAGAAACAATTATGATCTCCATTTTATGGATAAGGAAACTGAGACTCAGATAGGTGACGTCACTTGCCTAACATCACTCTGCTAGCAAGTGGTATAACTGTGATTTGAACCCAGGTTTTTTTTTCAATCCTCATCCAAGGATATGCTTGTTGATTTTAGAATGAGGGGGAAAGAAAAACATCAATGTGAGAGAGAACAACAATTGGTTGACTTCCATTTGTGCTACAACCGGGGATTGAACCCACAAGCTAGGTATGTGCCCTTACTGGGAACTGAACCTGCAACATTTAGGTATATGGGACGACGTGCTAACCAACTGAGCCACACTGGCCATGGCTGAACCCAAGTTTGCATGGCTCCAAAGTCTTCTATGACAATTAAGGTCAGATGACAACTTGCCCAGGCGATAGCCTCTTTTTTTTAAAAAAAAATATATTTTATTGACTTTTTACAGAGAGGAAGGGAGAGAGATAGAGAGTTAGAAACATCGATGAGAGAGAAACATCGATCAGCTGCCTCCTGCACACTCCCCACTGGGGATGTGCCCGCAACCCAGGTACATGCCCTTGACCGCAATCGAACCTGGGACCTTTCAGTCCGCAGGCCGATGCTCTATCCACTGAGCCAAACCGGTCTTGGCGAGGTGATAGCCTCTTGCACCAGCTTTCTCCCAAATGCACCTATCTGCTGGAGGTTCACCTCCCTTTATGCCGGGAAAACCAAGCACCATTTTACGGAGTGCCCTCATGTGCCAGAATGCTTTGTACACATTTCCACGTTGAATCCTCACCTCCACCTTATGGCTCCCTATTATTATCCCCATTTTTTCAGAAGAGTAGCTGAGGCACAGAGAGGTGTAGTGACTGCTCAAGGTCACACAGTCTAAAATAAGATCGCAGAGCCAAGATTCAAATCCAGATGGGTTGGCCTCAGAGCTTGCACTCTTTCAGGAACTACAGTGGGGCCTTGACTTACGAGTGTCCCGACTAACGAGTTTTTCGAGATACGAGCCGTCTCTCGGCTGATATTTTGCTTTGCGTTGCGAGCTGAAATTCGGGTTACGAGCCAGCTTCAGATACCCCACCGCTAGTTGGCGCAGCGAACGTCACAGTGAACACCACAACATCAGCCCAGCATCACTGTGTCTCGCTAGTTCACTTTATGATTTGACATACGAGTAATTTGAGTTACGAGCTCCGTCACGGAACGAATTAAACTCGTAAGTCAAGGCCCCACTGTATCAGAAAAATATAGATGCCCTTGGAGAATAGCCCCACTTTCAAAGCTAGGTTCCCTCCCCTGCAACACCACGTTTGTTTAGGCCCCAGTGAGCTTTGTCCTCCCTTCCCATTGCCACGATCTCTATTGGCCTAGATGTCTTCCACACCCTCTCCCCAGGCCTGCAACACTTCTCTCAACTACCTGCTGCCTAGTTCAGCCCCACTCTAGACATCACCTCTTCAGGAAGCGTCCTCCAACCCCACCCCATCCCTTGACATTTGCTCTTATAAACACATTGCACTTTGTCTTCTTGTTCCTTATCACAGCTTCTAATTGTATTTTGATCCATCTGATCATTTGTTTAACAACTTACTTCCTCACCAAACTCTAAGCTCTATGAGGGTCTGAGTCTGTTTTGTTTGCCATTGTAGCTGCATCACTAACAGGCTGCCCTACATAGTTGGTGTTTAGTAATTTTTTTTTCCTGAATAGATGAATTTATGAATGAATAAATAGCTACTAGGCACTTTACACACACGTCTCATTAATTGCACAATTACTCACTGAGTCCTCACAACTACCTATGTTAGAGAAGAGGTAGATGAGGCTCAGAGAGCTAGAAAGTGGTTGAGTTTGGATTAAATGGAAGGTCAGTCTGACCCCATTGAATCTCTGCACAGCACCTGCTGTCTCCCCGCACCCAGTGGCCACGGACAGGATGTAAATAGTAATTGATTGTCAGACCACATGTCCCATTTTGAGCTTGGGGGTCATGACTCAGCCAGCGCTGGGGCCATGGACACCACCTGCTTGGTGGTCTCTGTCCTTCTAAAGCTGCTTCCCTTCCCGTCCCCCACACTCCCTTCGACTTCCTTTTTTTACAGAGAGGGAAAATGACTAGAAATTACAGCCAAGGCAGCCCTTCTGGGAGTAGCCATCCTGCAGTGAAAAGAGCACTATCCTGAGTTCAGAAAGACCTGGATGTAAATCCTGGCATGGGTGCTGCCCCCCGAGGGCCCACAGTGGCGTCACTGCCTCTCTTGGAGCTTGTGACCTCCTTTGGGATTCTGTCTGGGTTGCTGACCAACCTGTCATCCCTTACTCACTTCCGGATTCTTAGGATACCAGAAGCAGCTCAGGCACACCCGGAGGAGGATCACTTTTCCCCTGAAACCTTAGTGATTGATAATAGCTTTGGCGGGGGTGGGGGGTAGGGGTGCTGTGCCAGTCTTTGGTGACCAGAGAGATGGGAAACTGGCAGGGCACCCTCCAGACCCTCCCTGGAATGCTAAGGGTTTGGGGGAGGGAAGTCTTTCTCAGGGGACACCAGGCCTGCAAGGGAGACATACAGGAGAGGAAACCAAAATATACAGGTTTGAGTCCCAGGGTTGTTTCAAATTCCCTGGGTGACCCGGGATAAGCCATAGAGTTTCTCTTCTCCAAAACAAGAACACCATCTGTCTTACAGAGTTGCTCTAGAGAATTAAACGAGGTATCTTTGCCAACTTGCGAATGTCACGCGGATATCCAGCTGCAGCCTTTTATAACCAACAAGATGCACATATACCCACTCACGGGACTGCTCCTATTTCGCAGGACAAACTGAGACCCAGATAAATTCAGGAAGTGGTCTGAAGTCGCAGAGTTAGGTGGGGGCCATCTGATCCTGGCCTTTCAGAACCGTCTCCCAGTTCCAGGACCCAGGGCCTCCCCCCCGGATTGGATCCTGCAGTGGAGGGTTCGAGCCAGTGACTCACTCTCTCCACCCAACTTTCTGCCCCACCTGAGACCGGGAGGGAAGAGACAAAACGATGCGCAACTTGAGGGGTGTCCACAGCAAGTGCATGAGCTTGGCCCCTCCGCTCCACCAAAAACATTGGTTCTTTTTAACTCTAAGAAAAAGAATTCGCCTTTCAATACACTTTGCATGAGTTTTTACACTTTCTTAGGTGGAGTTTTCCTACTCTGAACTTAGGAGTTGATTTAACGTAATCGCCACCCCCTCGCACTTGGTTTGCCCCCCCGCTGTTTACTCCGATTGCGGAAGTAGCTCGGGTGGAGCTCCCGGGACAGTTCACTTGAGTACGTCTTTTGCGTGGCTATTTAACTGGCATTCCGTTCAGGCCAATGAAAGGCCCGGAAGCCCCAGGCGGGTGGGGCAAAGAGCCAATCAGGACCGTTGGCGGGGTGTGGCTGCGTCCAGGGCGGGGAATCGCGTAATGGCGGACGCGGGCCGGTGAAGCACGGCTGGGGGCGTAGCGCACTGACCGGTGTCCAGCAGTGTGGCAGCTGCCTGGGCGGCCCGCGGGGACAGACCCGAGGCGGAGAAGGGCGACCGGCCGGCCCGTCTGTCGCTGAGGGCGGCTGCGCAAGGCCAGGTGAGCAACAAGTCCCCACGGGGCGGCCCCGCCGGGAGGTGCTGGGCCCGGCCGGGCCGCCCCTCCCGAGCGGCGCTGGGTCCTGCGGGAGCGGGGTCCTCGCCTGTCACGGGCCCGCAGAGGCCGGTGAGCGGCCTGCGCGGGGCGGCGTCCTCCTCTCCACTCCCCTCCCCCGAGCGGAGGGATCCCGGAGATCCCCTCTGGGACTCGGAGCCACCGAGTCTGTGCGGTTTCGGAAGTGCCCGAACCTGACCCGGCGCTGCCACCAGCTCGCTGTGTGACCTTGGGCAAGTCCCTTCCCCCCCCTGCGCCTCAGTTCCCGATTTTTGAAGCGGAGACGTTGCAGTCTCATATGTACATGAGTTGGATCCCAGATCCTGTCTGAGATCTTGGGCAAGTTCTTCCCCAGGCGGAGCCTCAGTTTCCATCTATGGGCCATGAAGGAATTGAGGTGCTTTTTGAAGCGCCTGGCCTGCTAAGTTGCCGAATGGCGGCTGGACTGTGTGTGTGTGTGTGTGTGTGTGTGCGCGCGTGTGTATGTATGTGTGTGTGTGTGTGTGTACACGTATGTGTGCAGGGCGGTGCTGCAGAGTAAGGATAGTGGCCAAAGGGGCTTTTCCACGAAGACTTTGGACGGACCCCAGAGTGTGATGGAGTGATGTCTCGGCCCTCCAGGATCCTGGAGCCTCTGAGATGGGAAGTAATACATAGTTCTCCATAAAATCAGAAGAGGAAGGAATCCTTGGCGCCTCTTGGGGCTGTGATTGAAATTTATGCCCCAAAGAATTCAGGAAGAGGAGGAGGAGGAGGCGAGAACATGCATGGCGCTCCCTACTGTGTGTCAGACCTTTAGGCATCTATTCTCCTTTCATTTTTTTACAGCTGCCCTTGAGAATTTGCACATAAAGAAAACTAAGTGAAGGAGTTAAGTAACTTGCTCAAGATCACCCAGTAAGGTGCAAGGATAAGGTGTTTCCTTTGAGGCTCACTGGGCAGTGGGGAGGTCTCTGTCCACGTCAGAGAAGCTTGCTTTGCCACAAATGGGGTGAGGGGTCTGGTCCCAGACACTTCTGGCATGAAGATGAGCTGGGTCTTGATGTCCTCTTTGTTCAGTCTGTGAGTAGTTGGAAAAGACCATTTTTCTAAGTTGTCAGCGTCACTTTGAAGTGTGTTAGAACTCGGGAGAGCTCAGTTTGCATCCTGGCTGGCTGGCTTGTAGAAGCAAGTTCACCCACTATCTATGGTGGGTCGGCTTCACACTGGTTTCAGAGTGCTGCCAGCCTGGTAATTTTCCCTCCTCCCTATGAAGGCCAAGTTTTCTTGGGACGGAAGAAATTTCCCATTTGTTAGTTCAAATGTCTTTGGATTCTTGAGTAAAAAGTTCAGTAGACTTCCTCCGATTAAGCATGTTTCTTTGTGGTCCCTGTTATCAGAGTCCTAGCTGATTAAAGATTGTGGGCCTAGATTGGGAGGTGGCTGGGTACTATAAATTGCAGCCCTTACTTTTTCCAAACCTCAGGGCTTTCGGTTCATCAAAATGGTAGAATTGTCAATGTGTATTGTTCTCGGATGTCCATGGTAGGGAAGAAAATTGGAAGAGGAAGTTGCAGAGAAAGAGGGCGTTTCTTAGCAGTGGAGCCAATATGTATTTCTTTGTTTGAAATTCTAAAACCAGAAGGCAGCAACTGCAGGAGGAAGGAAGGAAAGGACTGTGAAACTCCCCCCCCCCCCCACACCCCCTCAAATATATGCAAGAGCTGTCCCTGTCCGACTCTGCTTTTACAGAAAAAATCAATTGTCATTTGTTCAGCGTTTAGAAATTATAATCTGGAATAGATCATTTTAGATCTTAAACTCTGAGATAAAATTTTTTAAAAATCAGAACATTTTACTGGGTACGGTATGTTACTTATCAGTAGATGATTCTTTTTCTCAACATAACTAACCAATTGCAGTCCTTGGTTCTGTTTTAACTATGATTTAAATTAGTGCATTTTAACCTTAGAGGAGTTGATCTAGGTATTGGATGATGCAAATGTCACCATCACTTAAAAAACACATAATGGTATTTTAGGGTTTTGACATTAGTTAAAAATCTCTTTAGTGCTTTGTTTTAAAGGATTGTGTACTGTGAATTACTTATAAGACACTGAATTTATTGCATGTGAACATTTACCTTTATTCTCAGTATTGGTTATATTTTCCGTATAATATTTAATTTTAATTAGTATACCAGTCCAAAGTACCTTGTGGCTAAAAAAAAAAAGTTCTTGGGGCTGCAGGTGTTTCTGAATTTAGAAGTTTTTGGATTTTAGAAATGGAATATAGTACACATACTGTGGTTATGTAACATTCAGAGAGGTATGGGGCAGCACCTTGTAATCACACACATTACTATTTCTGTAGTAAAATGTCAGACTATTCGAACCAAGTGGGATGAATAAATACTATAAATAGCCTTATGTCATTTCACATCAGGTTTTGCTGCCAAATGAATAATGAAAAACTTGTTTTTTGTAGCCTTTTGGATTTTGGAATTGAAGTTAAGGGATAGTGAACCTCTATGGATAAAACATATGATGACAAGAACAATTACAAGAAAAAACATTGTAAACCAAGCTAATTTCAAAGCCATGGGTTCTAAGAACAGTGTTACATAGAAGATATATTTTTGTTTGTTTCATATAATAATCTTATTCTAATATGTGCCAATGTGCATTTTTCCTTAAGTACTAAAAATTGCCTCTTTTTTAAAATATATTTTATTAATTTTTTACAGAGAGGAAGGGAGAGGGATAGAGAGCTAGAAACATCGATGAGAGAGAAACATTGATCAACTGCCTCCTGCACACTCCCCACTGGGGATGTGACTGCAACCAAGGTACATGCCCTTGACCAGAATCGAACCTGGGACCCTTGAGTCCGCAGGCTGATGCTCTATCCACTGAGCCAAACCGGTCAGGGCAACTTCTTTTTTTTTGAGGATCTGTTTCTGATGATCCCTAATCATTTCTTTAAAATGTATTTATTTATTTATTTTTGTTAATCCTTACCCTGGGATATTTTTCTCATTGCTTTTCAGAGAGATTATAAAGAAGGGAAAGAGGGGAAGAGACAGAGGAGAGAGAGAAAAAAACATCGATGTGAGAGGGACACTTTGATTGGTTGCCTCCCAAACAGACTCCAACCCAGGCTAGGGATGAAACCTGCAACCCAGGTACATACCCTTAACAGGGAATTGAACCCGAGACCCTTCAGTGCGTGGGCCAATGCTCTAACCACTGAGCCATGCCAGCCAGGGCCAAAATTTACCTTTTAATACACTCAGTGGTCAGTGTTTTAGATGTTTGACTGACACCCTATTACCTCCACCCCCTTTTTATTTATTTAATATATTTTTATTGGCTTCAGAGAGTCAGGGAGAGGGAGAGAGAGAGAGAGACATCAATAATGAGAGAGAATCATTGATTGGCTGCCTCCTGCATGCCCGCTACTGGGGACTGAGCCCACAACCCAGGTATGTGCCCTTGACCGGAATCGAACCAGGGACCCTTCAGTCCACAGGCCGATGCTCTATCCACTGAGCCAAACCGGCCAGGGCCTCACTTCCTTTTTAATGTTTTTATTGATTTAGGGAGAGAGAAAAACATCAATGTGAGAGAGAAATGTTGATCGGTTGCCTCTCCTGCAGGTGCCTTTTATGGGGATCAAACCCCAAAACCTGGGCATGTGCCTTGATTGAGAATAGAACTATCGACCTTTCAGTGCCTAGGACTACGCTCAACCAACGGAGCCACATTGGGCAGGGCTACCCCTCTTTTAAAAAAAGTAATTAATAGTGTCTTACGCTCCTCTTTGTATAGCAATTAAGAGAATTGCACCTTTTCATATAATTCAGAGAAATAGTTAGGTGAGGATATGTAGATTCACGTTTGCAGAATTTAAAGCTGATGGTATTTAGTATAAGTTATCACTGCTGGATGGTATTTATGTCAAAAATTTTTATTTTTGCCCTAGCTGGGTGGCTCAGTTGGTTGGAGCATTGTCCTGTACACCAGAAAGGTTGCAGGTCCGATTCCAGGTCTGGGCACATACCTAGGTTGTGGGTTCAATCCCTGGTTGTAATGCATATGGGAGGCAACCCATCGATGTTTCTCTCACATCAATATTACTCTCTCCCTTTCTCTCTCTCTCAAAAAAAAATTAATAAAACACAACCTTGTGTGAGGATTAAAAAAAAAGAAAAAATTATTTTTAATTTATGAAGCCTCCACAATTTGCACATCTTGGAAAAGAGTTTTCTAAAATACGTTTAATTTTGAGTATTTTTATTTTAAGTATATGCTATATGAGAAGTGTGAGTTGACTAGTCTTATGAATTTGGGTGATTTCTTTAAATGGCCAAGGACCTCTAAGAGCATATTTACAAAAACTCAGTTTACTCTCTACTTTTCTTGAACATGCTAACTATAGACTGTGGTGACTGGGATTGTTGGAAGTTAAAGAATTATTTCTTTCTAAAAGAAGTTCCATGACAGCATGAATTTGAGAGATTCTGAACTTCAGGATACCACATATCCTTATCCTTCTACTTGGGGGTCTCCACAGTTCCCGAGAACAATAGAAGATAGAAGGAGCGTAGGAAGGTATAGCAGAAGTTGCAGGTGGGGTTGGTGTACAATTGGACCAGGGAATAGGAGCAATTCTTATCCACATTACTCCAGTTTCTTCTATTTCATAAGCACAGATAATATTGTAAAAGGATTACAAATTAGTGGACTAACATCCTATACCAAGACTGTTGTGATTATTCCTCAAGATAGGAACTCTGTCTTATACTTCTTTTGTATTCTGTAATGCCTAAAGGCTAGGGAACCAAACTTACCTTGCGTCAGAATTTACCATTTAAAGATATTCATATCTGGCCTGGGAGCTTCGATGTCAATGCACAACCAGGATTGAGGACCACTGACAAGCACATTATAGGTGCTCAGTATATACATATTGATTAATTCACTGGCATGAATTGGGTAGTGTGAAAGAGGCCCCAGATTTTTTTATAAAGTAAAATAGCTTTCCAAGATACCAACACACATCGATCAGTTGGCAGATCTGGACCCATAGTCAGTTCTTTGCTAGCTACTCTGCCAGCATTACCACCCTGATTTTATGACCCAGGCATGATTACTCTCTGTGTCAACAGGCTCTTCAAAGTTTTGTTTACTTCTCGAGTGGTGGCCTTACTGACTAAGATCTATTTGGGTGATAATTGCTAAATGAGGAATAGGTAGAAGTACAAGAATTGTTGGGGTTTTGGGTGAGCGAGGTGGACTGCTAGACACCAGTGATGCCAGGGGAAGAAATATGGAAAGTTGTAATTTGACTGGGTCTCCAACACATAATACAGTGCATGGAACATAATTGGTATTCTATAGTTTTTTGTTGACTGAAGAAATGAATGGCTCTCTGGAAAGAGGCATATGAGTTGTGAAATAAGATGCCGCCTACTCATCCTTCAGAACTGAGCTAAGATGCCATCTAGTCCATGAAGCATTTTCAGGAAAAGTTGAGTGACGCCCTTGTATGTTTTTTCCTTCCTTAAAGCATTTATCAGATTATCAGATCTGACATCAGACAAATTATAAAACTCTTTCCTTAAGGACCAGACTGTATTGGTTTATTTTTGTATGATTGGTGTTCAACATGCAATAAAAGATGTAATAGATGCTAAATTATGGCCTCTGTTTTCTTCATTTTAGTAGGCTTCTCTTTCTTCCAATTCATGGTCTTTTTTAGTTCAGATCAGCAAATATTTATTATTCTGAGAGGTAGGTCTTTCTTGAGTACTGGGGTAGAGTTTCTCAACCTTGGCATTATTGACATTCTGGGCTGGTAATTCTATAATTGTGAGGGCTTCTGTAATTGTGGAGGGCATTGTAGCATGTTCAGCAGCATTCCTGGTCTCTACCTACAACTTGTGACAACCAAAAATGTCTCCAGATATTGTCAAATGTTCCCTGAAGGGCAAAATTGCCCCCCTGTACAACTAAATCAAGGGTAGGGGTGGAATATAGTTATAGAGAGAAGTGAGTATAAATGTCCTTAGATGTACACTCATATTCCTTCTTTCTAGTTATATAGTCTCTTGTCTCTGACTTTTGGATAAGAAAGAAAAATGAGGGAAATCAGGAGGTGACAACCTTAAAATAGCCCCATTATTTTTATTCTGTTCAAATTTTATTTGATTTGATTTAAATATATTAGAGCAGTGCAGATAGCTGAATTATTTATGCAAACAGATCTATGTAAAATCAGTCTCTAGCACTAGAGTAAAGAACTACTAGGATATTACTACCTTGCATAAAAGACTTTTTCAGAAAAGTTCATAGCTGAAAAGTTGAACACCTAAAGAATAGTCAGCATTGGTTTTAGAGAGAACTTGCCAGCACTTGTCAGGATTCTTTGCTAATTTTTGAGTTTCATGGCTAAAATGTATCTTTTGATGGCCCTGTATAGATACTCTATAACTCTAAAAAAACATCTTTAGGCCCTGGCTGGTGTGGCTGAGTTGGTTGAGTGTTGTCCCATGCACCGAAAGGTCTTGGATCCAATTCTCTGTCAGGACACATATCCAGGATGTGGGTTCCCTGATCAGTAACCCACAGGAGGAAACCATCCATGTTTCTCTATCACATCAATGTTTCTCTCTCTCCCTCTTAAAAAAAAAATCTATGAAAACATATTTAAAAAACAAAACAAAACACATTTACCCAACAAGCATGTTTTTCTAAGCTCATTGTTTTTTGTGATAGGTAGATTGGTCAAGGCTGCAATCCTTGGTCCCTTTGGGCATTCATAAAATGATGACAAGTTAGTAGTAACATTTGGGGATTTCATTCTTCTTTGGTCAACTTTCCACAAATAGCGTTATAATCATTCATGTCTTAGTAACCATTAACGTGAAGTTGAATGAATGTTTTTTTTTCCCTGTTCCCTTAGAAGTTATGAATGGTTCTCTAGAGAATTCAAATGTATAGTTATGAATGGTATCTCAGAATAGTTACCATTTATGTATATGAAACACTCTTTAATTCAGAAACCAAACAATTGAATTAGAAACAAGAATTGTTGAATGCTTGCAGAGGAAATGATGTTCAGATATAGACGTATCTCAGAAAATGTTGATTTTCGTCATGATTTCCTCACACTAATAAAGAAATTGATTGCCTGTGATATTATTTTTCAAGCTGTTTTTCTTTTTTGGCAAAATGTTGAAAAGTCTGAGACATATTCTCTTAGTTATAAGAAGAATTCCATTGGAACAGAATTAAGTTTCTTAGTTTTAGAGTGTAGAAGACATTTTGGGAAGAAGAAATGGTTCATCTTAGTTCCAATTTGAGTGAATATGTGTGTTATATGCACACATACCTACTTACACACATATACATGATGGCAGCATTTAAACTTTGTAACTGACATAGTAAAGTAACAAGAGCAGTTCTTTTACTCTCAAGCATTTAGAATTGAGAGCCTTTTCTCCCCTGATAATGCCATTGCTCTAGCAAGTACTCAGTCTATAAACTTTCTCTCAAATTGTATCTTGAGAAATTGTTTAACTGTGTAAGAGAAAGTCTTATGTCATGCCCATTAAGGTTCCCTTCTATTCACAATTGAGAATGGGAAGTAAATTTTCCTTTGTACGAATACGGATAGTCTTTAAGGAATAGTATTTCTGATAGCAAAGGCATCTGTGGAATTATGAGAAGTATAAGACCAACCTAGCCCCCTCTTTATTTTTATTTTTTTCCCTTTATTTTTAAAGCTCCTTCAACATTCATTGAGTGATAATTTGCAAAGCACAGTGCTCCCACTTTGATCTGTGCTATTACAGTCAGTCCTCAGCACTTGAGATAAATTCTATTATATTAGTAGCTACATTTTATAGATAAACAGGCTCAGAAAGGTTAAGTAACTTCCTTAGAGTCACTCAATTAATAATGGATTTGAGATTGAACCTTGTCTTTTTTTTTAAATCTTCACCTGAGGATATTTTTTCCATTGAGTTTTTTAGAGAGAGTGGAAAGGAGGGAGAGGAGGGGGAGAGAGAGAAAAACATCGATGTGAGCGAGACACATTAATTTTTTGCCATTTGCAGGTGCCCCAATGGGAGGGGGCGGGGTAGGGATTGAGTCTGCAACCGAGGTATGTGCCTTTGACTGGGAATTGAACCTGCAACCCTTTGGTCTGAGGACGGACATTCTAACCACCGAACCAAACAGGCCAGGGCAAGTAAATTTTTTTTTTAAAAGATGTTTTTATTGATTTGAGAGAGAGAGAGAGAGACTAAGAGATAGAAACATCAATGATGAGAGAGAATCATCCATCAGCGGCCTCAGGCAGCAACTCAAGCATGTGCCCTAACTAGGAATCCAACCGTGACCTCCTAGCTCATAGTTTGACACTCAACCACTGAGCCACACCAGCCAGGCTCCTGTCTTTTTTTAAATGAGATCTTTTAAAGGTAAAATTTACATAAAGTGAAATGAATATATTAATTAGATGAGTATATTAATTAGATGACTTTTGACAAATGTAAACACGTGTAGCCAACATCCTAAACAAGAGAACATTTCCATACCCCTTCAAAGTTTCCTCACATCCTTCCAGTCAGTCCCCATTGTCTTTTAGGCAGCAGCCAGTGTTCTGGTTTCTGTCACATATTGATTTTGCCCGTTATTAACTCACAGTATGCACTCCTTTTTTGTCGGAATTCTTCTGTTCAACATAAAGTTTTTGAGATTCCTCCACATTGATGTGTATATCAGTATGAACCCAAGTCTTTTGATACATATCTAGAGTTCTTTCCAACAAACAGTAGCTTCTAATTTGCTTATTCGTATATCATATCCATTTTTATTTTTGCTTTGATATTCACGTGTAATTTATTTCCTTTCCCTAATATCCTAGATTTATTTGTTTATAAAATCTCTTTGAAATTACAAAAGTAATACATGCTCATTGCAACAAATGACACGACCAGAAGTTAATAAAGAATGAATGTTTCCGCCCTCACCAGTTTGGCTCAGTGGGTAGAGTGTCGACCTGTGGACTGAAAGGTCCCAGGTTCGATTCTGGTCAAGGGCATGTACCTTGGTTGCGGGCACATCCCCAGTAGGGGGTGTGCAGGAAGCAGCTGATCCATGTGTCGCTCTCATCAATGTTTCTAACTCTCTATCCCTCTCTCTTCCTCTCTGTAAAAAAATCAATAAAATATATTTATAAAAAATAAAAAAGAATGAATGTTTCCTCAGATTTATTTTTATTTCTGCCTTTTTCCAATTATGAAAATGAGTGCTCTTTGTAAAAAAAAAAAAGAAGAAGAAAAAAAAAGCCATATGAAAAAATAAGAAGCAGAGAATAAGAATCACCCATAATCCCAGCAGTTAGCATTTTGATATGTTTTCCTCTTTCTCTGCACTTTGCTTACCATAGCTGAGACCATAGTTCAGGGATTTTTAGGCTTCCCTTCTTATATTAGGCTTGTCATATCCTTATTAATCAGTTCTTGTTATTTCAGTGTTCATGCTTATGGCCACCCTAAATCTAAGTAGCTGGTAGGACCTTGGCTGGGTTGGCCTTGTCAGGCAACATTTTTGAATACTCAACCATACACTCCTTCATCACTAACCTCATTCTCATATATCCAACACCCAACATTTCTTGTAGAGTAGGAGGCGATAATAGTTTTGTGGTTATGAGTGTCGATTCTGGAGTCCTTCTATTTGGGTGCAGATGTTGGCTTCTCTGCCAGCCCATGTTGCTCAGTGGTAGAGTGTTGACCCAGGAACCAAGGGGTCACTGGTTTGATTCCTGGTCAGATGTCCTGCAAGCTGCTCCCCTCATCCCCCTCACCCCCTCTGCCTTGGGGAACGGGGATCAAGCCTTCAACCTGGGCATGTACCCTGACCGGGGACCTCTTGGTTCGTAGGTTTATGCTCAACCACTGAGTCACACTCGCCGGGTCACTTGTTGCTTCTTGTATTTGCCTTGACTGGAGATTGAACCCGCAACCTTGGCATATTGGGACAATGCTCTAACCAACTGAGCTACCTGGCCAGGGCTGAATTATTATTTTTTATATTCTGTACTTCCCATCTGAGTAATGAATTTTAGCACTTTATTTACTGAATTGGGTAGTAAACTATTAAGTTTTTTGTTTTGTTAATTCTTACCTGACAATATTAATCCTCACTTGAGGATATTTTTTCCATTGCTTTTCAGAGAGAGTGTGAGGGAGGGAGTGGGCGGGGAGTGAGAGAGAGAGAAACATTGTTGTGAGAGACACATATTGCCTGGTTGCCTCTTGCAGGTGCCCCAGCGGGAGGTGGGAGCAAACCCACAACCCAGGTACATGCCCTTGATCAGGAATTGAACCCAAGACCCTTTGGTGCACAGGCTGATACTAACCATTGAGCCACCGGCCAGGGTGAGTAAACTATTATTTTTTTATTGGTCCTAATAAAAGCAATAGCTGCTGAGAAGTAAGTATATACTATGTGCCAGGTGCCTTGTCTCTCCCTACACCAAACCTTCAAATTAGTTGTTATTTACAGATGAGAAAAGTGAGGCTCAAAGAAATTCAGGAATGTGCCCATGGTCACACCGTTAGAGTACTGGGGCTAGAATTCAAAACCAATCAAACTCCCTCCTTTGTCTCTCTGTCTCTGTCTCTCTCTCTCTTTGACATTTCTGATTCTAAAACCTGGGCTTAACATTTTTTAAAAATAGACTTTATTGTTTCTTTAGAGTTCTGGTTTATAAGTTCTAAGATTTGGTGCAGTCTCTTTTTACTATTTCATACCCTCTGTTTCATATTCAAGTGTCCTTTATATATCTGTATCTCTATTTTTAAAAAACCCTATGCATGCAGAAGCTTCTCTGTCCTTTGGTCTTTTTGGATACCTTTCTAGATCTTCTTTCTTTTACCTTTTTTTGTGCTATGGTGACTACAACTGCACATTCTATTCTAGGTACGGATACACTTTGGTTTGTAGAAGAGCAGGATAATGTGCTCTGTGTTTCCACAGCTTTCATGACAACAGCTAGCATTTTGTTGCCTTTTAGTAGCTGTATTCAGGGAAAGTCCAGGGACTCGGAAACGCTTTTCTTTAGAGCTCATCACCTAATAATTATAGTTTGGACTATTTTTCCATTTGCATTACCTTATTTTTGTCTACATGGAAGCTATTTTCCACATTTCTCAACATGCAACTTTGTACCATCATACTTCTAGCTATTGCTGTAGAGTTATCTGCAGATTGAGAAAATTTCACTAGTTTTTTTCCTAGATAATTTCTAAAAGTGTTTTATTCAATGTCAACCCCTGGGTGATCGCTTTGTTTATGCATCTTCATCTAGAGAAGGAACTATATCGGACTCTTATTTCTGTTTCTAAATTAATTCTCGGGGGTGTGGGGGGGTTAGTCTTCTTAAGTCATTTATTTGCTGTTTTCAGTAGCCTTTGGAAGAGGGTTTTAAAAATTCTATCTAATTTTTATTATAACATGTGTCCTCTCACTTCAGGTATGCATATGTGTTACTGATGTCTTATAAATTTCCAAAGTGGCTGCACCATTTTACATTTCCACCAGCAGTGTATGAGCCAATTTTTCCACATTCTCACCAATACTTTTTATTGTTTTTTTAATTATAGTCATCCTGGTGGGTTCAAAGTGATAACTTAGGTCTTGACTTGTATTTCTCTAATGATTAATGATGTTGAACATCATTTCATGTGTTTGTTGGCTATTTGTGTATCTTCTTTGGAGAATGTTTATTTAAATGATTTTACCTGTTCTTTTTTTTTTAACATTAAAAAATATTTTTATTTCTTTTATTATTTTTTTAAATCTTTATTGTTGAAAGTATTACATATGTCCCCTTTCCCCCCTCTTTGATCCCCTCCAGCCTGCCCTCTTATTAATTTTAGAGAAAGGGGAAGGGAGAGGTAAAGAGAGTGCAACACTGATCAACTGCCTCCTACACGTCCCCTACCAGGAATCAAACCAATTTCTTTCTTTTTTTTATTCTAGTTTTCCTCATATAAATTTTAGAATACCTTTTAATTTTTATTTTATTTTTTAAATCCTCCCCAAGGATATTTTTCCATTGATTTTTAGAGAGAGTGGAAGAGAGGGGGAAGGACAGAGAAATATCGATGTGTTTGATTGGTTGCCTCCTGCATGCATCTGGGCCAGGGCCTGGGCTGGGGAGGAGCCTGCAACTGAGGTATGTGCCCTTGACCAGAATCAAACCTTGGATCCTTCAGTCTGCAGGCCGATGCTCTATCCACTGAGCCAAACCCGCCAGAGCCAGACTAATTTTTATTAATAAATATTTCATTATATATCTTTCAAATACAAGTATTTCCCCATTGGAGCATAATTATATCAGCATTGTCACATCCCAGTATCTTTAAATATCCAATCATGTAAGGAGTTTTAAGCCCTGGGCGGTGTCGCTCACTGGTTAGAGTATCGGCCCATGAACTGAAGGGTTGAGAATTCAGTTCCCAGTCAAGGGCACATACCTGGGTCGGGACACTTGCAGGAGGCAACCAATCCCCCCCACCCCCTTCCACTCTCTCTAAAAATCAATGGAAAAAATATTCTCAGGCCCTAGCTGGTTTGGCTCAGTAGATAGAGCCTTGGCCTGCGGACTGAAGGGTCCTGGGTTTGATTCCGGCCAAGGGCACATGCCCGGGTTGCGGCAGCCCATCAGTGATTCTCTCCCATCATTGATGTTTCTATCTCTCCTCCCTTCCTCTCTGAAATCAGTAAAAATATATTTTTTAAAATATCCTCAGATGAAGATTAAGAAAAAATAAATTTTAGGCAGCGGTGGGTGGTAGGGAAGGTGTATATGATATGATTTCCATTTTTAAAAGATTAACCCAGTTGTTGCAAACAAAGTGGGTTATCTGGGAGCAGGAATTGATTGTTCCAGGTAATGCTAGATAGTTCAACTAGATTGATGGAAAAAGAAATGGGAAGTGGTTGTATTTTGTATATATTTTGATGATGGATTAGATATGTGGGTCAAGGAGGAAGATAAGGATTGATCATGCCTTCCTTCTGAAAATTCTTTTCTTAGCTTTTAAGACAAAGCATTGGTCTGATTTTCCTTCTACCTTCCTTGATACTTCCTTCCTTGTCAGTCTCTAGGTTGTCCTGTGACCTTGCCTCTCTCTTTGTGCTTTTGTACTGGGAGGTCATCTATTCTTTCATGTCTTCAAGTATAACCTCCATGTAGTAACTCCCAAATCTGTATTTCCACCTCTCAATCCCAGTTCCAGAATTCTTTTTAAAGAAAATAATTTAAAAGTAACTTTTCTATTGCAGTTGACATACAACAGTCCCAGAATTCTTCTGGATCACGCCACCTGGATATCCCTTTTGCATCTCCAGCTTTTTGTGGACTGGTTGCTTTTGGGAACTAGTGGTGAGATTTGTATAGCTTATTTCCTCCTTGCTTGGGAGATGCGTCTATAGGTTTTATGGATGGATGTTACACCTTTTATACAGGTTTTAATGATGGAGCCTTTGCTTTTCTAAGAAAGGTGCTTAGCACACTTGGGCAGCATTTTCCTTCAGGGCCTTGGCTTCCTCATAGGTTAAAATGTGAAGGTTAAGCTTATCTTCTGCCCTGCCAACAATCCCCCCCCCCCCCCCCCCCCCCCCCCCCCCCGTCTTCCATGATGTGCTCCTCTTTATCCTGACTCACATGTTTCATTCATTCAGTCAGGACTGATATAGGACTGCCAGCATACCAAACATTGGCTTCACTATTTTCCCAGATCATTCAGATGTGAGGCCTTAGTTACTGTTGACTTCCCTGAACACCCTGTCTCTCTTCACGCCAAGACACTCTCAGGCCCTTCCCTGTCTTTTTCTCCCAGTACTCCACTTCAGATCCTTTGTTACCGTATGCCTTGACTGTTGTCCCTACTTCCAGTCTTCCTTTCCAGCTCTATTCTGTTCTGTGTTTAAGTGAGATGTGCATCATCTTCCTAAATATTCTGTAATCTGTGATTCCATTTGTGTGACTCTTATCATTTAATGACTAAAGTATAGACTCAGCCTGATATTTGAGATTCTGTGATCTGACCCAGCTTGTCTTTCCAGTCTTGCTTCCCACTACTTTTGCAATACTGCACTCATCTTTGTTCCCTAGAAATAATCTCATTATATTTTCTGCTCACACTGTCTATCCACCTTCAGTATAATACTCCTTGACTCTGCTTGCCCCAATCCGGACTTTTTTTTTTCTTCTAATCCTCACCTGAGGATATGTTTCCATTGATTTTATAGAGGAAGGGAGAGGTAGAGAGACAGGGAGGGAGGGAGAAAGAAACATCGATTGGTGGCCTGCCCTCCTCCTGCACACACCCTGACCTGGGATGGAACCTGCAACCTGGGTATGTGCCCTGATTGGGAATTAAACCCGTGACCTTTTGTTGTATGGGATGAAGCTCCAACCAGTTGAGCCACATTGGCCAGGCTCCTGCCTATTTTTTTTTTAAATTATTTCTTTTGTTTTGTTACTCCTCACTCAAGGATATTTCTCCATTGATTTTTTTAAAATACATGTTTTTATTGATTTCTTTTAGAAAGAGAAGAAGGGAGAGGGAGAGAGAGGAATAGAAACATCGATGAGAGAGAAACATCAAAGATCAGCTGTCCCTACTGGGGATCAAGCCTGCAACCTGGGCATGTGCCTTGACCAGGAATCAAAGTGGTAACCTCTTGGTTCATGGGTCGATGCTCAACCACTGAAAAATCAATGGAGCCATACCAGCCAGGCTCCATTGATTTTTAGAGAGAGTGGAAGAGAGAGGGAAAGGCTCCTTCATTGAATGATAAATGAGGAAACTAGAGTCTAAAAAAAGTAGAGTGATTTAACCAAGGTCACATGAATTTAACAGCATGATCTGGCCTAGAACCCTAGCCTGGCTCTTTGCTCTATGGCATTGCTATTTTGTTTTGCTTCCTCTACCTAGCTTCTAGGACAGGTGGTTAACTGTATTCGTGCTTTGACTCTAGGACAGCGGTCAGCAAACTGCGGCTCGCGAGCCACATGCGCCTCTTTGGCCCCTTGAGTGTGGCCACGAAGTTTCAATCGCACTGTACATGCGCGCCCGCACGTGGTGTTTTGTGGAAGAGCCACACTCAAGGGCCTGCAGTTTGCCGACCACTAAGACATCAGGAGAAATAGTTTTTTGTTTTGTTTTTTAATATATTTTTATTGATTTCAGAGAGGAAGGGAGAGGGAGCGAGAGGTAGAAACATCAATGATGAGAGAGAATCATTGATCGGCTGCTTTCTGCACACCCCCCATTGGGGATCAAGCCCGCAACTCCGGCATGTCCCCTTGACTGGAATCGAACCCGGGACCCTTCAGTCCGCAGGCTGATGCTCTATCCCCTGAGCCAAACCAGCCAGGATGAGAAATAGGAAATTGGTTTTGTGGGTGATCACTGGAGGTACAATCAGAACTCATTAATTTGGGCTAATTGGGGTAAATCCTAGTGAGATTGTTGTATGTTGTTTTTCTTTAGGTGCAGCTGTTACTTGGGAGTCATACAGTAGCTGAAACTAGGCTGATCGTGTTACCAGGTTATTTTATTAGGTAGAGGTCCTTGGACCTGGTTTAATGAATGGCTGAGAATGAATGGCTGAGAATTAATTGTATGTAAATTAGACTCCTGAAATACTTAAAAACAGTTCGTTAAACATTTTCCCCTGCAATCTTATTTACACTGTTTTCTTAGCCAGTCTTCTTTATTAGAGTGCAGAGGTAAATTTCAGCTCAGGTCTGAATTTATCTCAAGTTTCAAATGTGTGGAGTTTGTATTAATAAAGTGTTGCTGCAAAGTTCAGAGAATTTTAGAAAGAATATTTGAAAAAGTGAAGAGGAAGAGCATCTGAGCATGAGACATCTGGCAGTTTCAGCCAACCAGGATGCAACTCTTTGCATTTAAAAGTAAGCTGGCCAGGCCACGGTGTCTCAGTTGGTTGGAGCTCTGTCCCATGCACCCAAGGGTTGCAGGTTCGATTCCTGATCAGGGCACATACCCAGGTTTAGGGTTCAGTCCCCTTTGGCGCATGTTTACACATGAGGAGGCAGCCAGTCTATGTTTCTCTCTCACATCAATGTCCCCCCCCTCCCTTTTCTCTCTCTAAAAACGGAATGAAAACCATATCCTCAGGTGAGGATTTAAAAATAATAAAATAAATTTATAGTAATATAAATAAATAAAATTTAAAAATGCATTTGAGTGGCAAAGAGCTTTCAGAAAGCTTCTTCACTTTACCTCAAAAGCAATCATCACCTTAGGGCCTCACTCAGTGATACTTGTGTATTGAGAAACAGAGGGTCCAGGTATGTGAGGGTTGACTGTGTTGCCTGTTGGCTCTGTAGCACAAAGTAAGTCACTTGACCTCTCTGAGTCGTAATTTATTCATCTATAATAAGGTAGTTAAAATTGGGAGTGGTAATACATGTTTTTTTTACCTCATAGATTTCTTGTGAGATTCAAATCAGCTAATTAATCAACTGATATAGTAGATACTTATTGATTTAATGAGAGATGATATGAAAGTGCTTTTTTAGCTAGAAGCTTTGTATGACCCTAAGCATTATTAGAATCATATAGATTAGGTGTACTAATACATACTAATGATCAGAAGCAAGACAGCAGAAGGAGGAGATTTAAGAAGTCTATCCAGAACTTTATAGCCATTTTACTACAAAGGCATATAGCCCTCACACCGCAGGGCCTCTGAGAGCATCACAGTTTTGTAGCATAATTCCACTGTTGATGTGAAGACCCTGAGTTACCAAGAAAAGGTTAAATTATGATTAATATATTCTGTTTAAGAAATAATGGATATGCTCAATATATTTTACAGTGTTTTTTCATAAAATGGCTTAAAAAAGCATAGTATCTAAAGAATTATTTCCATGATCTGGCAATTCTATCTTATGTGGAATCAGTCATTCTCCAAAAGCAGCTAACAACTGCATTAAATGCCATCTGCTGCTCTATGTTCTTTATGTATATTTTCTCCTCTATTTCTCCCAATATCCCATGAGATAGGTACTGTTATTAATCTCCATTTTACAGATGGAGAAACTGATATACAAAGAGATTAAGAAATCTGCCCATGATTCTGGATTGGGATACTGGGTTGAGGGGAAAAAAATCCTATAAAGAACATTATTGGGATGCTGGTAGAATTTGGATATGGACTTTTTGTTAGTTGATAATGTGTCATTGTTAAATTCCCTAAGTTGATAATTGTACTATAGTTTGTTCTTAAGAGTTGACTTTGACTCCCTGAAGTATTTAGAGATATGGGCACCATGTCAGCAACCTATTATCAAATGGATAAAAAATTAGTAAGAATGGCAGCACCATGTCTGCAACCTATTATCAAATGGTTAAAAAATTACTAAGAAAATTATGTGTGTACTAGTATACCCTAGCTGGTTTGGCTCAGTGGATAGAGCGTCAGCCTGCGGACTCAAAGATCCTGGGTTCGATTCTGGTCAAGGGCCCATGCCTCAGTTGCGGGCTCAATCCCCAGTTGGGGGCATTCAGGAGGCAGCCAATCAGTGATTCTCATCATTGATGTTTCTATCTCTCTCTCCCTCTCCCTTCCTCTCTGAAATAAATAAAAATATATTTAAAAAAGGAAAGAAAATTGTGTGTGTGTGTGTGTGTGTGTGTGTGTATGTGTAAAGAAAGAGAGAAAGTAAAAGTGGCAAAATGTTCATTGGTGAATCTAGGTGAAGAGCATTGGGGAGTTCTTTGTACTGTTCTTGCAACTTTTCTCCAAGTTTAGAATTATTTTAAAATAAAAAGTAAAACAACAAGAAATTTCCTGAGGTCACACAGGTAGAGTTTATATAATAACAGGGCTGAGATTTGAACTCAGGCCATTTGTTTCCAGAAGCCATGTTATTCTTTCTTTCTTTTTAATTGTCCATCAATTCTTCCCCCCCACCCCCCCATTGATTTTAGAGAGATAGTGGAAGAGAGAAACATCTTTGGGTTATTCCACTTATTTATGCATTCATTGTATATTCCCTGACGGGATTGAACCTGCAACCTTGCTGTATTGGGAGGATGCTCTAACCAACTGAGATACCCATGTTCTTAATCACAGTGCTATTTTGCTGTTCTATTCATGGTGTTAGATAAATGAGGTAAATCTATACTCAATGTTATATAATTGAGACTTTTGCGTGGATTCTGAATTTTGAACTGTTGTAGCAGTTCTGCCTCCTGGTTCTTCAAGGATAGAGTTTTTATGTAACTTTTGTTATTGTTAATCTTCACCCATGAGTATTTTTCCATTGATTTTTTTAGAGAGTGAAAGGAAGGGGAGGGGGAGAGAGAAAGAAAGAAATGTTGATGTGAGAGAGACACATTGATTGGTTGCCTCCCACACGTGCCCTGACGGGGCCAGGGATCAAGACTGCAACCCAGGTACATGCCCTTGTCCAGTAATCGAACCTGCGACCCTTTGGTGCTCTAATGACTGAGAAACACCGGCCAGGGCAGGTGTTCATATAATTTATTGTGTGGACCAGTTCACTTAAAAAAAAAAAGACTTTAGAGAGAGAAGAAAGGAGAGAGAGAGGGAGAAACATCGATGTGAGAGAGAAACATTGATCGGCTGCCTCCTATACACACCCCAACCAGGGATTGAACCTGCATGTGCCCTGACTGAGAATTGAACCTGCAACCTTTAGGTGTACAGGACAAAGCTCTGAATAACTGAGCCACACCAGCCAGGGCTAACCAATTCACTTTTAAAAGTAAAAGGGGCCCTAGCCAGTTTGGCTCAGTGACTAGAACATTGGCCTGGGGACCAAAGGGTCCCAGGTTCTCTTCTGGTCAAGGGGATATATCTTGGTTGCAGATTCCTCCTCAGGGCCTCATGCAGGAGGCAACCAATCGATGTGTTTCTCTCACATCAGTGTTTCTCTCTGTCTTTCCCTTTCTCTTCCACTCTCTCTAAAAATCAATGGAAAAATATCCTTGGGTGAGGATTAACAACAACAAAAAGAATAAAAGGATATACTGTTAATTACTCTGAAATGATATAAACCAAGATGGATGGACATCCTAAAAGGATACTTCTTGGTAGAGTCCAGTCTTAACAAATATGATAACATATGATAATTGCTTCATTATAATTGAATTTTGTTTACCATAGATTCTTTTTTTTTTTTTTTTAAATATATTTTATTGACTTTTTACAGAGAGGAAGGGAGAGAGATAGAGAGTTAGAAACATCGATGAGAGAGAAACATCGATCAGCTGCCTCCTGCACATCCCCTACTGGGAATGTGCCCGCAACCCAGGTACATGCCCTCGACCGGAATCGAACCTGGGACCCTTTAGTCCGCAGGCCGACGCTCCATCCACTGAGCCAAACCGGTTTTGGCTACCATAGATTCTTGTGTACACAATACAGACACTTTTTTTCTCCTGCCAACAACAAACCTTCACCTAATGTGTTTTCATATTTTCTCCTCTCCATTTTGTTAATTCTTTTGCTTCTTTCTAGACCACTTGGGAAGTATTCTTTGTCAAACTCCATTTCCTCCAAGTTTGAAAAATACCAACAGGAATTTCTGTATAACTTGTCCAGTTTTTTAAAATTTTAGCATTTAAAACCATAAATACCCTAACATCTTCATTAACATGATTTCTGCAAGGAGAGGAGCTGGTAAAATGCATCTGATTTACTGGATTGGCAGAGAAGTATTACCATTGTTAACTTCCTATAGATATTTGGGAAAACCTTATTATATGGTAACTGGAGGCTGTTAATGTTTGTTAAAAAGTATTATACCAGTTTAGAATCAAAGGTGTGTGTACTGTCTCATTGAACAATTGCTCAGGCAGTGTCCATTGTCATTCTTCTAATTGTACTTATTTGTAATGTACTCTCCTGGAGCTGTGTTCAGGTAAAGATAGAAGAACAGTATTTTTTGGTCAATCTCTAAAAAAGCTTTCAAAATTATTCTAGTACAATCTGCTCTGGGTATTTAAAGATCAAACTGCCTCTTTGTTTCTCCTTCCTCATACAGAATGTACTTAACCAAGTACATAATCTACTAGGGCAGGAGAGGGTGGTATAGGGCAAGGACACTAGAATTTAAATCAGAGTTTTCATTCCCAGTTAGCTTTTATGGTATTAAGGTTTGAGGAAGGAGTGGATAAAACTAGCTAGCATAACTTGTTTGTTTGTTTATTTATTTTTGTAACTTGTTTTTTAATAATTAAAATGACTTATTTTTATTAAATTGTTTAATTTGCTTTCATAGTAACAAGTCTTAATAATTACATTTTTATTTTATTTCAAAGCTGATAAATTTATTTTATCTGCTGATTTTCTTTAAGTTCAGTATATTGCTTCATTTTAACAGGTAAAAAAATTTACATTTAATTTAATGAATAAGAGTAGCCTCTGAAGCTAATATTTTACTGAACTAAAAAAAATCTTTATTTTAAAGACAAGGGCAAATGTCACTAAGGTCAACCATGTATTAATCAAAATCAACTATTACAATTATATAAAACCTGTTGAATTATCAGTTTTGTATTTTTTATTTGACATAGGAAATCAACAAATACTTTTGAGAACACATTATATACAAGTGATTATGCTAGACATGATCTTTTATTCTTTTTTTAAATGTATTTTTTATTGATTTTAGAGAGGAAGGGAGAGGGGGAGAGAGAGAAACATCAATGATGAGAGAGAATCATTGATTGGCTGCCTTCTGCATGCTCCCCACTGGGGATCAAGCCCGCAACCCGGGCATGTGCCTTTGACTGGAATCAAACCCAGGACCTTTCAGTCTGCAGGCCAATGCTCTCTCCACTGAGCCAAACCGGCTAGGGCATGATCCCCTGTTCTAAAGAAGCTTATATTCTAGGAACACAAAGAACATGAAAATGTTGCAATATTGTGAAATCTCAAAGCTTTGTGTCTTGGATTCTTTTTTAAATTTATATTTTATTGTTGACAGTATTACAGATGTCCCCAATTCTGCCTCCTTCGCGCGCGCCCCCCCCCCCCCCCCCCCCCCCCCCACTTCTGGCCTTCACTACACTGTTGTCTGTGTCCAGGGCTATGTATGCATACATGCATATAAGTTCTTTAGTTAATCTCTTTCCACCCCCCACCCCTCCACCCCCTTTGGAGTCTTTTCTCTGCCATTATTTCATTCTTCTAGCCATTTTGTTTTCATAACAATATATTTTGCTAATCATTTTAAGGAATATATGGTTGCTATGTTGATTTATTTTAAAATTTAGATAAAAGAGACAAACTAGTAGCAAAAGATAACTTACCAAGATGACACAAGAAAAATTGGAAAACCTTTAGCTTAAGTAAATTAAAGTTGTAATTAAGCAACTTCTATAGAAAACACCCTATCCAAATAATTCCCAGATGAATTTCAAGGTACAGGCTAAGGTTTTAGAGTCAGTTATAAATTCCACTTTTCTGTGCTATTGTCCCCCATTAAGAAAGTGACTGAATAGTTTACATTTTCTCTTCCTGCCCTTTGTGACGTGGGTCTCTATTAAAGGGACCTAATTGTCACATTTAAAAAAAAATTGATTTCAGAGAGAGGAAGGGAGAGAGAGAGAGAAACATCAAGGATGAGAGAATCATTGATCGGCTGCCTCCTGTAACCCTCTATTGGGGATCGAGCCTGCAACTTGGGCACTTGCCCTGACCGGGAATCGAACCCATGGCCTCCTGGTTCATTGGTCGAGTCTCAACCACTGAGCGACACCAGCCGGGCCTAATGGTCACATTTTATTCTTCATTATCTCTCACTCCCTTTCTCCTTCCTTCCTTTTTCTCTGATTTTTTTCCTTCATAGTCAGCATGAGTCAGAAAGGACTTTTCCATTGTTTAGAGACTGACCACCCTCCTCCCCCATCTTTCTATCCACTTATCCAATATTTTATGAAGAATTGATGGGTGGCAGAAGTGCTGCTTAGCACCTCAGGATTAAAAGATAGTACCTTCCCTCAAAGAGCTCACAGCGTATCCCCATTAAAACTGTAATATGGGATGGATGCTATAATAGAGGAATAATAGGTGGTTTTGGAAGTGGAGGAGGGCTTGATTAATTCTTTCTGGGGAACAGGGTCAGGATGACTTTGTGGAAGCAATTACATTTGGACTGGGCAGGGAAAGATTAATAAAATTTCAAGAAGCAGGGGGGGGGACAAAAATGGTGGATATTCCAGGAAGCAGAAAATGTCTTGAATGAAGTCACAGAAGCATGAGAGTGCGGGAGGGCCTCTGTAGTGAACAATGGTTGAAGTACAGAGTATTGGAAAGGTATGGACAGAAAGGAGGCTAAAGAAGTATGTCGATGTCCGATAGTGAAAGGGCTTAAATACCACATATTTGCCCTGATCATTCTCTCTCTGATTTTTCTATCTCAATCTTGTTCTAAAATACCTTTTACCTTCAGTTCTCAGATGAAAAATTTCAGGTTTGCCTCTGTGTTAGGTATTAGGTGCAGGTTCAGTCCCTGGTCTGGATGCATATGGGAAGGCAACCAATCGATGTTTTTTTCTCACATCAATGTTTCTCTCTCCTCCCTTTCTCCCTTCCCCCTCACTCTAAAAGTCAATAAGCATGACCTCAGGTGAGGATTATAAAAAAACACACAAAACAAAAAAATTGAGGCCCAGAGAGGTTAATTTAATTGTTCTAGAGAGAAAGTTTCTCAGTAACCACCTAGTCTCAAACTCTATATAGAGCACTTTCTATCATCTTATGTTGATGTTGCAACTTTCTCATTATGTAGATTCTATCATTCAATTAGAAGTGTTTCCACTTGGATTATTGCCCCAGTCTTTCACCCCTTCATGTAGTAACTTCTCCCCACTGCTTCCAGAGCGCTTTCTAAATGCAAATCCATCATGTCACTCTCTGGCCTCAATCTTAAATAGTTCCCAATAGCCTTCTGCACACTCCTAGTGCTATAGTGTGGCATACAAGGCTCTCTGTGCCTCTGCTTCTGTCTCCCTTATTAGCTTCATCACTCATGACTTCCTGCACTTCAGCCACACCAAGCTATTTGCTGTTGCTGGAACACTGCCTCTGCACACTCTGCTCCCTCCACCTAAAACTTCTCTTAACTAACCTTTTTAGTCCTTTATTAAGATACCCCCCCTCTCTCTTTTTAAATATGTTTTTATTGATTTTTAGGGAGAGGAATAGAGAGATAGAAACATCGATGAGAGAGAAACATCATCAATCAGATGCCTCCTGCACACACCCCCACTGGGGATTGAGCCTGCAAACCAGGCATGTGCTCTGACCGGAAATCGAACCCACCAACTCTTGGTTCCTGGGTCAATGCTCAACCACTGAGCCATGCCAGCCGGGCAAGATACCCTTTCTTTACTTACCCCCCTCTGCCCCTAGCCAGAGCTGGATGCCTCCATAACCTTGAATTTATATTTATAGTCACACATCGCAGAATATTATTGTCCACTTTATTTATTTGTCACCTTCAGTAGCTTTTGAGCTTAATGAGGGCAGGGGCATTGTTGAATTATATCCAGCGTGTGGCACAGTGCCAGGAACATAAGGTTCATTGAGTGAATGAATGAAAAAACAAATAATTGGATATCACTTTATACAAATCCCACATATAGTTTGAAGTTGTCATTTGTTTGCTTGATTCTCACCAGCTCTATCCCTGTTTATAAAGGCAGGAAAGAAAGAAAAGAAAGGGAAAGAGAGAAAGGCATGTGGAGGGGGGAGTATAGAGGGAAGGGAAGCAGGAAGCTGATTTGGGAGGGAAAGGAAAGGTTCTGAGGCTTGTATCATTTTAGGCCAAGTGCCTGGTGATTTTAATGACAGCTTGGATTTCTTTCAAGCTTTGGACATGTGCTAATTTTGATGACTTGCCCTATTCTGACCTTTGTTAGCTTTTTTGAAAATGTATCTCCTTTGGCTGATAACTCTCTAATTTTTTTCTCTTTATATTAGAGAATAAGAGCTTTGAGGTGCATGAATAAAAGGGAGGTAGTGGATAGCTCATGTTGGTCAAGATGGCCTTGGTTTTTAATTTTTGATGTCTCTTCTCTGTACTAGATTAGACTCCTGATCAATTTCTAGGGCTTGGAGAGTATATGTATATTCTGTCTTGTGGTCTGGTGAGCTACTAGGAATTTTAATTCTAAAACAGAGGTTGAACTTGGGCTATTCAGATTGGGTTCTCTTCTCTGCTGTAAGACTGGAGGTCCAGACACCCTCCCCAGCCCCACCTTCAGAAGGGCCAAAACACAAGAGCCACTAACTGGCTTCATTCACTTGATAGATACTTATTGAGCATTCTTTCTGCACCTAGCCTGGTGATAGGCATTAGGATTAGGGATGACTGATCATCACCCTTAAAAAAGTCGCAATCTAGTGGGAGAGCAAGTAAGAAAATCAGTCATTTTAGCGCAGTGTGATGGGCTAGGCATTCACAGGATGTTATGGAAGTTTAAAGAGTGTGCAGGGGAGGGAGAGCCAACCTTTGGTGCAAGGCATGTCAAGAGATATTTCACTTGAGCTCAGTCTTGGAAGACCTTAGAAATTGGTGGGGGTAGTGGTGGGTGGTCAGACTTGAGCAAAACTATGAAGGTAAGGCAGGCTGTTGTGGCTCAGTGGTTGAGCTCCGACCCATGCACCAAGAGGTTGTTGGTTCAATTCCCTGTCAGGGTGTGCAGGAGGCAGCCAATGGATGTGTCCCCTCTCATCCATGTTTCTCTCTCCCTCTCCCTCTCCCTTCCTCTCTCTGTAAAAATCAATAAAAAATCTTTTTTAAAAAAAGTATGAAGGCAAGCCCTAACTGGTTTGGCTCAGTGGATAGGGCATCGGCCTGCAGACTCAAGGGTCCCAGGTTCGATTCCGGTCAAGGGCATGTACCTTGGTTGCGGGCACATACCCAGTGGGGAGTGTGCAGGAGGCGGCTGATCGGTGTTTCTCATTGATGTTTCTGGCTCTCTATCCCTCTCCCTTCCTCTCTGTAAAAAATCAATAGAATATCTTTAAAAAAAAGAAAAGTATGAAGGCAAGAGAGAACATGATGCAATGGGGAGCTATGGGAAGGTCTATAGACTTCATGGAAGGGTATGTATGTATGAAGATGTGATAGATGAGCCATATAAAGGGACCATATTGTAAATGACCTTTTCTACTTTCCTAAATAAAAGGGATTATCAAGTAGGAGTCTTTTCATTCATCCATTGTTAGGTGTTTAGTGTTTCTCTTACTGTTGTCTCTTGAGCAACTGAGTTTTATCATATTTTATTTCTTTGATTTGTTCTTTTTATGATACCTGAATTTGGAGCGTCTTTCATTTTATGCGTTAAGTGACTCCACTTTAAGTACTATCTAGTCAAACCCTACACTTAGGCATTGTGGAGTGGGTGACGTATAGCTTTTAAGGCAGTTGGAAGGAGGAGGATTTAAATGACCTTCAAAGGCTAATGTCAGGCCCCCATGTCAGTGTCACTGCAGTTCATGCATGCATGGAGAGTGGGAAAAGGAACTTAATTATGGAGGAGGGGAATCGTAACCCTGCTTGAATGAGTAGCTGAAGGGCCTGGGCCTGCCCCTTAGTCTCAAAAAAGACCTCTTATATTTGCTGCCAAAGAGGTCATAGGGAGAGCTCACATAAATACCACCCTCCCTCTTGGGTGTGTGAACCAGTCTTTCTTTTGCTTCCACAAATGCAGAATAAGTTCACCAAATAGTTTTCTGATCTCCATTGGGCAGAATTTGGCATCTTATTGTCCTCCAGAAAATCAGTTCCTTTAAGGCATGAAACATGGCAATTTTAGGTCAGCAGACATTTAATAACACCTTTTTACCTTTCAAGGGCCGGCCTCATGAGATATATTTTGTACAGAAGTACCAGTTTATTAAGATGAGACTTGAATCATTTACATCTTGAAAGGGGCTTAGTTTTAACTGCTGGTGTACCTTTTACCTGTGAAATTCTTGTCTTTTAATGGTGCTGTCCTTCAGGAGGTTTGTGATGATCAGATGTTAGGCTCCTGTCTTCTGGTAACATTTGGCAACTGTTCAGAAATCATTCCATTGTTTGGGATGAGGAAACCAACAGTGACCCATGTCACTATCGTTTCAGATTATAAAATAGCTTTCCACAATTACCTTGGATGACAGTAGAAGCCAGCCTTATGCAGTCAGGAACTGTTCCAACATGGCTACAGTCTGAATGACCAAAGGAGTAGTCACAGTCAGCCTCCTCCATCTCATTAATTTGTTTTGGGAAATGGTATCTGTGAGGCAGAGCTGTATCTTTGGCTCATCAATAACAGGGTCTAAAGGAAAATCTTTTTCTGTGAAATCCTTGGGAGTTGCTGAAACACTTAGTACTTTAATAAGAACTTTTTTATTTGGGAGGGAAAATGCTATACAAACATGGCCTCAGTTGTTGCCTGTACAACATATATATTCATGCAGTTCTTGCTATTTCTAAAGTTTGGGGAAAAGTTTTATGTTAATCTAAATAAAATTTTAATTTTTCTAAATACATATTCATATCTTAATACTCATTATTAGATTTTCTTAGGAGGTAGAAAAACAAAGCTCAGTCTTAATTTTTTATCTGTGTAAGCCTTTTTCCTCAATTTTAATAGAAGTTCTTAAGTGCCCAGACTATGACAGAGCCCATTTTCAAAGCTGTTCATAGAGATTTAGCTATGCAATTTATTTACCCTTGGTCACCAAGAAAGAGTAAAAACCAAAGAACCAGATGGCTACTGAGGGGAAAATGTAACAGCAAATTTTTGAGAGGCTAGAGACCAGAGAGCAAGAAGAATGCTGGGGGGTGGTCTTGGGGAGCTGTTATTGGTAGTAACAAAATGGAAATAAGTAATAGACATGTTAGGCTACTATATACTAAAGACAAAATTCCATTTTGGCTTGGAATTGTCTTTCTAAGGAAAGCCTTTGTGATCATTGGAATGCCACAGAATTCATCTGACTTTTTGTCCCATGAAGGCATTAGAATTTAAAACAGATCCTTTAACATGATTTATGGGAAACAAGAAATACCAGTTCAATTAGGGCAGGTGGTAATATTTAAATACCCTTCTCTGTGGGATGGGACTGTTCCCACCAAAATTGTTTGTGGGTAAAATCACAACAAAAATCCACAAAGTACAGCTATATGTATATTTAAAAAGAAACATCAGTTTCTTGCATTTTGCTAAGTGTCAAAGGTTAACTTAAAATATTAATGCTGAAAAGATTAATTTAAGATATTAAATCTAGGCAAAAATACATGTACATATTGTAATTACTTCCTTTTTACAATTAAAGTAATTGGATTGTATTTAATGACCTATTTACATTTAATAACTAAAAAGACTTATCTTTTTAGTATTCCCCATATGCAGAAAGAGGTAGGGAAAATTCACTTCTGATATAATTATCTTTACTTGGGCCAAAAAGGGAAAACAACTGTGCTTTTTAGAATGGTTAGAAGAATATTATTTTAAAACATACATATACAGTTTAGGAATTACCCATAGGAATGTATTTTGGTTCATTGTAAAAGAAGATGAAAGATTATATGCTTTAAAAAAGGAAGTCCCCAATGACAAGATTCGATGAGCTGAACAGTACACAGAAAATAAAACTTAAAGTGATTCTCAGGGACCCTATAGATAAAAGTAACCCGTCAGAAGTGATGGAACCCCAAATGCCTAGCTGTTTGAAAACAGAAATTTGTTTGAAAAGCATCTGAACATATTATCTGAGGCTGGCACTTTAAATGAGCCAGTGTTTATGTTGTTTAAAGGGAAAGTTGTGAAGCCTCTGAGCAGCTGGCTAAAACTGGGTGTGGAGAGGGAGAGAGCAGTGTGTTATCCTCATTAACACCATTTCAGTTCTAGGGTAAATATGTCAGGAAGGTTTTCTTGTGTTAACCTACAGTCTTTTTTTCAAGGGGGAAGAAACTAGTCTGGGGCCTGGTGGCACTTGTATATGAAAAGGAGAAATATGGGCATATTTGTCTAACTTCTTGTTCAGGCATTTTGTGAAGAGTCAGTGCAGTGTCGTGGAAAGAGCATGAAGTTTGGACACAGATGGGCCTGGGTTTAAAAGCTGTGTGACTTTGATAAAGTTACAGAACCACTCTTAGTTTTCAGAATGCTACTACTTAACCTTGAAGAAGTGTTTCGAGGGTTAGAGATATTGAGTGGACACTATAGGATACAAAGAAGTTTTTAAGAATCCCACCTTGACTCCAGGTAGCTGCTGTTCTAACTACTACTTCTGTTAGGTTTAGAGGTATTTTGTTTCTCAGTTCCTGTACTCAGAGTTGTACACTCCAAAAACCTGTGCTACAAAATAGAACATAGTGACTGCCATTAAAAAAGGTCAGCATAGCTTTTTGGAACTTTTGGAGAGGGAGACATGATTTCAGACTAGAAGGGTCAAGGAAGGCTTCTCAGAAGTGGTGACATTTGCCTTGGGCCTTTAAGGTGAAATGATTTTTGTTTTGTTTTGTTAATCCTCATTTGAGGATCTTTTTCCATCGATTTTTAGAGAGTGGAAGGCAGGGGGAGAGACTCAGAGAGAGAAACATCAATGTGAGAGAGAACATCAGTTGTTGCCTTCCGGCACAGGCCTGAGCAAGGCTTGGGATCAAGCTTGCAACCGAGGTATATGTATGTGCCCTTAACCAGAATTGAACCTGGGACCCTTCAGTCCGTGGGCCAACGCTCTATCCACTGAAAAACCGCCTAGGGCGGATTTTTTAATTTTTATTTTTTAAAGAAATGCCACAATCCAGATGATCCTTTTGAGACTATTTTACGCCGAGACCGGTTTGGCTCAGTGGATAGAGCGTCGGCCTGCGGACTGAAGGGTCCCGGGTTCGATTCCGGTCAAGGGCATGTACCTGGGTTGCGGGCACATCCCCAGTAGAGGGTGTGCAGGAGGCAGCTGATTGATGTTTCTCTCCCATCGATGTTTCTAACTCTCTATTTCTCTCCCTTCTTCTCTGTAAAAAATCAATAAAATATATTTAAAAAAAAAAAAAAAAAAAAAAGAAAGAGACTATTTTACTTTCAAAGTACCTAAAGTGAAAATACTGAATTGACTCTTGACTATGATTTTGTCTTAATTCTTAAAACTGGCATAATATAAGCAGGGGCCATCCATTTCTTTCTCAGGATTTGTCTCCACACTCCTGGAGAGCCTGTCTCAGAAGGTAAGAGGCCCATCTACTACTAGGCCTCCACTGAGATCAAAGAAAAGAGACCAATTAGAAGAGACCTTTGTGTAATGCTCTGTGCTATTTAATTTGACCTGCTCTCCTTAGATTGTTTCATTACCATTAGGAGGTGAGTCCAAACAAACTCAGCATTCCTTTGAATTAGTAATAACGAGAGGTGTCAGTTACTGAGTACCTACTGGGTGCTAGACACCCCTCTAGAAGGCTCACATATGTTATCTCATTTTATCCTTAAAACCATCCTATGTGGTTGGTTTTATTTTTCCCATTTTACAGATGAGGCTCAGAGATTAAGCAGCCTGAAGTCATATAACTAGTGACTCAGGGCATCCTTGATTCCTTTGACTGAACATGTCTCTAGGTTCACTATTGATTTTTAAATGTGGTTAGCACTTATATGAACATTAACTTTAAAAAAGAAAAGATAAACCTTTATTGTTCGTAATTGTGATCATTCAAAAAGATTGATTAAATATGTTATTCAAGTATGTTATATACTTACGGTGATGTTATCTTTTCTACTATATCAGTGGTTCTCAACCTTCCTAATGCCTCGACCCTTTAATAAAGTTCCTCATGTTGTGGTGACCCCCAATTTCATTGTTACAAATTGAACATAATTAAAGCATAGTGATTAATCACAAAAACAATATGTAATTATATATGTGTTTTCCGATGGTCTTAGGCGACCCCTTGTGAAAGGGTTGTTCGACCCCCAAAGGGTCTCGACCCACAGGTTGAGAACTGCTGTACTATATGCTCTGCTTATTTGATTTCAGGACACCTACTTTTTCCTGTTATGTCTTTCTTTTAAAAATATTTTAAACTTATTTATTTATTTCAGAGAAAGAGAACGAGAAACATCAATTTGTTGTCCCACTTATTTATACATTCATTGGTTGATTCTTGTATGTGCCCTGACTGGGGATGGAACCCCCAACCTTGTTGTATGGGATGACGCTCTAACACTGAGCTACCCGACCAGGGTTCCTGTTATTTCTTCTAAAAGTATTCATGATAAACACTTATTAAAGATAAATTGAAATTAATCTGACTTTAAGAATTTTGCAATACCTCTTTATGATTGGGGGCCCTGCAAAACTACCGAGGAAATCAATTCTGACTTGAACAGGAAGCACGGGCCTGTTATTCCTTGTAGAAGGAAAATAAAGGAGGGGAAAGCCCCGTGATTACCCTGTCTTTCTGTCTAAATCTGTGTTCTAACCATGGAGCAGGGTAGGGGATCTCAAGCAGAGCATGTTGGTCTTTTTGAAGAGACAGAGATTATAGTTCAGGAGAGGCTGAGGAATCTAAAAGCTGTGAGGTGGAGTTCTGGAAAGGTGAGAGCTGTGCAGAAAAATTTGCTCTAGGAATCTCCTCAGGGTCCCCTTGAGTCTTTGCTGACCTCACACAGGCCTGGGGTCAAACTCCAGGAAGTTGGGGAAAGATGACCAGGAAGCTGTGAGCTAACTGGTTCCCAGAGCAGGGAGGTGTTCGAGTTCCTACCAGCCAGAATGAAGAGCCCACGTTGCTCACTGGGAATGAGATGGTAGAAGGTCCACATCTTTGTACTAGAGTTAAAATAGTCACAGGATAAAGACTGCTGTAGACCCACCCTAAAAAAAGCTTAAAAACAAGCCTTCAGAGGTACCAAACTGAATGAAAAGTAACTTAACTGCCTACCAGAATAAAGCTTAACATTCTTGAAATGAAGACAACAATACTAAGTACTCAACATTGTGAAATCACAATGTCCAACATCCAATCAACAGTTAACAGACTCGCTCAGTGATTGAGTGTTGATCTATGAACCAGGAGGTCAGGGTTCGATCCCCAGTCAGGGCACATGATTGGATTGCAGGCTCAGTCCCTAGTAGGTGGTGTGCAAGAGGCAGCTGATTGATTTTTTTTCACTCACATCGATATTTCTCTCTCCCTTCTTCTCCCTTCTTCTCTCTCTCTCAAAACAATAAAAACATCCCTGGCCAGGGGGGATCAGTTGGTTGGGCATGGTCCCATGCACTGAAAGGTCATTTGTTCTATTCCTAGTTGGGGCACATGCCTGGGTTGTGGGTTTGATTCCCCCAGTAGGGGACATGCAGGAGGTAGCCAATTGCTATTTCTCTCTCACATCAATGTTTCTCTTTCTCTCCTCCCTCTCCCTTCCTCTTTCTAAAATCAATAAAAATCCTATATAATAAAAGGCTAATATGTCCCCTTTGACCGGGAGTTTGACCAGGGAGCGGGGCCAGCCAGCCAACCTCCTGTGTCATCGTCCCCGTCACACACACACACACACACACACACACCGCCTGGCTGGACCTGACCTTCTGGACCTAACCCGTGCACGAATTTGTGCACCGGGCCTCTAGTATATTATAAAAATAAAATAAATAAAAACATTTTTTATAAAATAAATACTGGAATATGGTTTGTGTCTGTTTCTGTCTCAATCTCTGTCTGTCTCTTTTTGTTAATCCTCACTTGAGGGTATTTTTCCCATTGATTTTTAGAGAGAGTGGAAGGGATGGGGAGAGAGAAAGAGAGAGAGAGAAAACATTGATTGGTTGCCTCAGCTGGGGCCAGGGAACAAACCTTCAATCCAGGTATGTGCCCTTAACTGGGAATTGAACCCAAAAGCTGCCACTGAGCCACACCAACCAGGGCTTGTCTCTATTTCTGTTATTTTTGTTATTTCCATAGTATTGTTTGGTGAAATTTGAATATTGTAAGACAGTTATAAAATCAGCATTTGAGGGTTGGAGAGAACTTTCTTTTTTTAAATCCTTACCTGAGGATATTTTTCCATTGATTTTTATTTATTTTTAAAATATATTCTTTATTGATCTCAAAGAGGAAGGGAGAGAGATAGAAACATCAATGATGAGAGAGAATCATTAATTGGCTGCCTCCTGCACGCCCCCTACTAGGGATTGAGCCCACAACCTGGGCATGTGCCCTTGACCAGAATCAAACCTGGGACCCTTCAGTCCACAGGCTGATGCTGTATCCACTGAGCCAAACTGGCCAGGGCAAGGTTGGAGAGAACTTGTAAAGATCATCTTGTCTACTCTCACATATTATAGGAAAAGAAATATTATATTTCATTGATTCTGAGATGTATATTTTCTTTACTTAAAAAAAAAAATCTTTATTGTTGAGAGTATTACAGATAGCTCCCTAGATCCCCCCATTGCCTCCCTACACCCGGTTCTGCCCTGCCCCATACATTTTAACTTCTCTTGAGTCATGATGCAGCTTAACAGTTAGTGGTATCTTAGATTTGATGGAATATGGTAAAAGCCCATTAGGATTGTGGCTTCTCCATAAATTCTTAGTGGTACAGTTCAAGGCTTCTGTTTATATTACCCCCACCTGGAAAACCTTTCTCTCTTTATTTTTTTATATCCAAATTCTGCTCAGATCAGATTTTTATCCCAGGAAATCTTCTCAGTCCCTTTAGTTCACAGTAATCCTTTCATCTTTCCTATTGTCATTATTGACTACATCATTTATTTGATATTTGAACTTAACTATTTATTTGCTATACTAGAGGCCCGGTGCACAAATTCGTGAATGGGTGGGGTCCCTCGGCCTGGTTGGCAATCAGGGGCAATTGGGGCCGATTGAGGCCAGCCAGGTTGGAGGGGGGCGCGGCATGGGAGGTTAGCTGGCTGTGGGAGCGCACTGAGCACCAGGGGGCAGCTCCTGCATTGAGCGCCTGTTCCCTGGTGGTCAGTGCACGTCATAGCTACCAGCCAATTGTCCAGTCCTAACGGTCACTTAGGCTTTTATATATATAGATTGTTACTTTGGTTTTGTCTTCTCTTCAATTATAAGTTCTTGGAGTCAAGGGAGGGATTTTATACTTCTTTGTGTCTTCTAGTGTCTGCTTGATAAATATTCATTGATTGATTAGAGTACTATAATTAGTAGTTAACCATTAGTACAACCTGAAGCTTATTAATGTTCTTTAATGGTGAAGAGAACCACATATAAAACATTTAGAACAGTGCCTGGCCCATAGTTAAATGCTAGATAAATGTAGAACTAGTACTACCAATCACTATCACCACCACAACTGCAATAATCTATTCTGTGCCAGGCACCATGTTAAGCATTATATACATACACTAGTGGCCTGGTGCATGAAATTCATGCACATTAAAAGGATTAATTAGAGGAAATATTTTAATATTGTTCTTTGTTCTTTCTCTAGAATAGAAGTGTCAAAGATGAAAGAAAATTAGTAAAATGCATATGAAAATCTTCCTCCTGTCAGAGTCTGGGGCACACCACAGGACCCAGAGTCAAGTCCCCGCCCACCCACGTGTGCCTCAAAATCGCATGAGACCCAGACCCAGCTGGGCCCCCCCCCCACCCCCGCCATTGGGCTAGATCCAGACCTGGCCGGTCCCACCCTTGTCAAGCTCCGCTGGGGCAGGGGGGGCAGCCTGAGGTCCCCTGGCCCAGCACAGGGCGGGGGATGTACCTTGAGGTCCCCCGTCAAGTCTGCCGGGTTGAGGGCGCGGCCTGAGGTCCCCCGTCAAGCCCCATGGGGGCAGGGAGGGGGCGCAGCCTCAGGTCCCTGCTGATTGCTCGTTAAGGCTCATTATGGGAACTCGGCCTCCACTATGGGTGCAGCCATCTTGTGTTACGGAAACCCCTTCCCCACTCCACTATGAGCGCTACCATCTTTGTTGCAGAATGACGGTTAATTTTCATATTCCCTCTTTATTATATAGGATTATTTTATTTTTCTTCACAACTTTACAAACTAGGAATCATTATACTAATTTAACAGTTTAGGAAACAGACCAAGAGATTTGACTGCTTGCCAAGGTCCCCAAATAAAATTTGCCAGTAGTGGTTAAAACCCACACCTCTGCCTCTTACTGTCCATGTTCTTGCTGCTCTGTGCCACTGCTTATTGGGTTATGAGGGCTTTGGTAACAGCCCAGTAAACAGGGTAGAAAGACAAGAATGGGTACGTACTTTCCCCTCTGCTTAAGAACTTTTTCTTATAAATACCATGTATTGAGTGGTGAATAGACCTTGTGAGAAGTAGATGTACGCTGCCCTTTGCTGCAGACTCTTAGTTGCTGGAGGCTTGGCTGTTAGTGACAGGTGCGTGTGTGACACTTTTTCAGGAATGAATTCTTGTTACAGATAGCAGAATGGAATTATATGTCTGTCTGCTCCGTGATTCCACTCCTAGTGTTCACATGTAATTGTGATTGCTAGGCCTCTCTCCTCTCTTAGTGTATTAAAGAGTCACATCCAGGACTGCTGCTCTGCCTGCTCCATGACCACACAGTGTGTTTGTATATTGCCCTGAGCTGTCAGCAAAACATTTTGCTGAATATCCTTTTTTGTTGTTGCTCTGCAACCTTTTTTCCCTGGCCTTTCTCAGTTGTGTAAAGTAAGTTTCTTTTTTGGCCTTTCCATCCCAAAGAGGGAGCAGTTACTGCAGAGAAGCTTGAAGTATGAAGTGAGGCATCATAGAGATTAAAATGAATGGTTAGACAGCTGGCAGGATGAAATGAGACTTTCTTGGTGCCTGGTGTGTGATTCGGCTCTGATTATCTCCTTTCTCCCTCATTTTCAAACCTGCCTCTGTATCTAATCCACCAGTGGGTACTCCAGTACCTTGTCTATAGGGAGCTTAACCTAGTGCAGTACTCACTGCTCCTTGCAGGAACCAGGAAAGAAAGGTTACAGCCTAGCCCCATCCTCTCCATCTCTGAGTAAGGCAGTAAAGTGGGATTAGACAATCTTCCATAAAAAACAACTGTGTGTTTCCCATATGGTTGCACATGCCCAGGTTTGGCTTCCTCCCAGGTACTCAAGCCCAGGTACTTGGAGAAGAATGCATTTTGTATCTTCTTATCTCAGATTTTTGAGCACCACCAACTGGAATTCACTCTCTTCTGTCATTGGATATAAATAAGAAAGGAAGCTCTTAAAAATGAAGACTATTGGTATCTGTTATCACAATATTGCAAGTTATTGACATATTTCTAGTAATTCTGTGCACTGATTTGTTGAGGTTTGATACTTTTTTATGTTGGTATTTATTTTTCAAAGCAACTTAGTTGTTTTTCATGTTAAATTCCTCTGTGATTATAATGCTCAATTGATGATTATAGCTCAAAGAAATCTGGTACTTGAGTATCCACAAATGTTAGGTAAAATTTCTCCATTTCTGAATGAAATCATTTATAATTTATATTTATCTAATCAGAGTAAAGGTAAGCCCATTTAGATGGGTAGTATGGAATATTTCAGACCATTCCATTTTGATGAATTGGCTATTGCTAGAAATTGGCATTAAACTGCGACAATAAAATGAACTTTGTGTCTGTGACTGAAAGTCATCAATGATAACATTGTAGACCCTGTATAATTTAAGTGGATACATAGCAGGGAACTTGAGCCAAGATAGAGATACAAGAAATATTTTATGTGAATAAATCTTTTCTTTGGAGTTCAGAACAGTTTGCAAACAAAAATCCCAGTTTCATATAGCATCTTTTAAGAGTTTTTTTTTAGTGCAGCTCACAGCTGAACTAGAGGATGAATTGAGACTCCCCTCCCCACCCCATCCCCCCAATTGCCAGTCATCATTAGACTAAGGACTGGAATCCAGGTTTCTGACTCACAATTTAAATGTATTTTCCTTTGGACAACCAGATGGATCCTACTCAGAGGAAAGCCTAATTTTGGCCATTTAAGAGGCAGTTTTCTATGGAATAGGTGAAGCTAGAAGAAACCAATTTTGAATGGAAAATGATCCCCCCCAAATTTTAGTTTTAGCGCTTGAAGCATAATAAAAGTAAGAACAAAAGGTGGTATTTCCCACAAAAAAGATAATAGGAAATTACAGAATTACCAGGTGTGAATGGTCTTTGATAAATATACAGTGTGCTCAAGAAGTGAGATATTGGCCCTGGCCTGTTTGCTCAATGGTTAGAACATCCACCTACAGACCGAAGGGGGAGGCAGCCAGTTGATGTATCTTTCTCATGTTGATGTTTCTCTCTCTCTCTCTCCCTCTCTCTCTCCCTCCTCCCTCTCTGTCCCCCTACTCCTCCTCCACCATCCCTCCCTTCCACTCTCTCTAGAAATCGATGGAAAAACATCCTCAGGTGAGAATTAAAAAAAAAAAAGTGAAATACTAGAATATAGAAGTCCAATTTCCTGGGCTGCTTTCCCCCAACCAAATCAGGATAAGAAGAAGCCTTACATTTATTGAATGTAGGTCCATAGCTGGTATTCCTTTATGAAATTAGAAATTTCTCCTTGTTTCACATCACAAGTAAGCTCTTTTTTCTTGTTTCTCCCAATCAGATACTTTCTCTGTCCACCTTGGGAGTTCCATTTCTGTCTTACTCTTTTCCACATTACTCTAGTGACCTAAACTAATTTGTCAGTAACACCTTGTGTTTGGAGAGAGTCTGGTTATATTTGTAGGTTCAGCTCCACACTGAATTTCAACAGGATGTGGGTGGGTGTGTGAGTCTATAATGAGGCATTCCTGCTTGTGGTTGTTGCATGGTAGTGAGGATGGCTATATTCAACAGTAAATTCATACTTCTTTAAACATTTTAGTAGATAAACTTAGATTACAGTAAGCCTGTGTGCTGGCTCTCATTTTTAAGGTAAATGATTATTTGACTTTTCAATTGGAATTCTTTATGCATATTCTTTAACATAAAGAATCTTATCTCTTGAAAGAGAAAACTGGTCTACAAAGTAAAGCTCTTCTCATATGCCCCCATCCAAAATGCTGTTAACTATAGAACAGTGGGAAATGCTGAAGTGAAAGCAGAAGTCCTAATTGCCACATACAGCATCCCCACATGTTGTCGTCCCCTGCTATTGCTGATCAGCTTTTTGGAGGTATGTTTCAAAAAGGAACTGTCTTGAAAGGCATTTCTGTTGTTATGGTTATTGGTATAGCTCAGATATACTTGTTTTTGGATGCGACTATAGAAATATAATGTTATCTAAATGAAGTGTTTATTTATTTATAATAAACAGTTAGTAATAAACATTATTGCTGGGACGAGCAGTCATCTGTCTTCTGTCCTGTTAACAACAGGAATTCAGAATATGGGTTACAAATGCCTCCTCCCTCTCACATGCAGCCTTCCTTTATTACCTTCTTCCACCCTACCAATTCCTACTTCCCACCTCCTTCCACTCCTGCCCCAGTCTGCAGAATTTCAGTAATTAGTTTATGTGAAATGAAAAAGGTTGAAAATCGCTGGTCTAGACCAGTCAGTATACTGCCAGGCTAGGCTAAGAAGGAATGCCTGGAGTCTTTTCTTTGTTCTTCTCATTCTTGAGTCCCTTAGGCTGAAAATAGTCAGGCGTACAGATGGGGTTTGCTGTTGAGCCTGGCTGGATGTCTAGAACTGGTCCAAAGCTTTTTTTTTTTTTTTTTACTTTTATGGGGAGCCAACTCCCAAATCAGTCTGGGAGCTTCCCAGGGTGTAAATAATTGAACCTCGGGACGCTGTGTGAACCATACTTTGGGCCATTCTGGATCCTGCAGGTTCTGGTAACTAGATGAATCTAGACTGGAGAAGGGCTTGATTCATGGCCATGATTCACCTAAACCTGCCTCTGACTTCGCTTCAGAATGCAAGTGCATATTAGCTACATGAGGAGGTTATGGCAGGTTAGGCAGAAGCAAACTCAGAGCTTCTGAAAGGTCATCTAGCTTAGTCCCTTTATTTTGCAGATGAGGAAACGGTAGCACAGAGCGAGAATTATCTTTAATTTAGAAGGCATTGTAAAGTCATTCATTCTGACCTGTCAACATCAACATCTAGAAATGTCTCCCCTAAAATGCCTGACAGCTGGTCACCCAGAGGATGGTCTGGGGAACTCATAATTTTAAAGAGAGAATAGCTCTAATTAAAAGAGCTAACTGAATTGAAATCTTTCTCTGTAACTTTTATCTTCTCAGTGGTTCTAATTTAGTTCCTTTCCCATGTAACAACCCCCAAGGTAAGACCACTTCAAACCCCCAAATTAGCAAATATCACTATAGCATATACTTTTCTTTTCTTTTTAATATATTTTATTGATTTTTTACAGAGAGGAAGGGAGAGGAATAGAGAGTTAGAAACATCGATGAGAGAGAAACATCGATCAGCTGCCTCCTGCACACCTCCTACTGGGGATGTGCCCGCAACCAAGGTACATGCCCTTGACCGGAATCGAACCTGGGACCTTTCAGTCCGCAGGCCGACGCTCTATCCACTGAGCCAAACTGGTTAGGGCAGCATATACTTTCCTTAATCAAAGTACAGCTGAAAAAGAACTTTATTGAATCTATAAAAACATGGCATTCTATACTCTTTCATATATTTAAAACTTCTTTTCTGAGCTAAGAATCACTACTTTCTTAGTTTTCTTCACTTTCTCTTCATTTCTATAACTGGCACTAGTATTTAGCTCTTTCCATGAAACTTTTAAAAAACAAACCTACATTTTATCACTTTGTTAGTCTAATTGTACAAAACTACCAGGAGTTTTGGTAGCAGAACTCACCCCTGTAACCTGTCTGTGATTTCTATGGTCTCCTTCTTAGCCTGTGAAGTTTCCCAACTGGTCTCCTTACCCTCCAGCCTTCTCGTGCCCAAATATAAATTCTTTGCTTCTGTTAGAATGATTTGTCTAAAATGCAAATTTGATCGTGTTAACTTCCTTAATCCAGTGGTTCCTCAGCACTCAGTGCTTCAAAAATTTTCCACTAAGTGACAACTGATGATAGAGGAGCCTTTCTCAGCTGGATTTCCATGAGAGAATTAATCCCTGATACCATTAGACATCCATTGTATGTAAATGTATTACTTTATCCAGTGCATCTGGAATGATGCTAGTTATGTACAGTCTTAAGGAGAATTGAGAAAATAGTCACTCAGATAATTTTTTTTTGTTCTGTGGTTCAGATGAGGAACCCAGTATGAAAGAGTGGAGGAGAGAGAGAATGTTATGTTCTTCAGTAGGTCCAGAAGCATGACTCGGAGCCACCTCCAGAAAAAAAACCTACCAAATTTCATTGAAGTCTGGGGTTTCATCTTTAAATGTATGTCACTATTGCGTTCTACTACATAGTAAGTCCAAGGATAAAAATGTTTTAAAATACTTATCAGTGAAAAAAGTTGATTTTCCAGGAAGATTTTCCTAGGGTTCGTAGAACTACAAATAACTACATTTTTTACCCCCGTGGTGGACATTTTACGTATGCTATATTACTTACTATCTCTAGGAAAATTACCCCAGATCACACAGCTAGTCAGGTGTCAGAGTCAGTGTTCTAACCCAGTATGTCTCAACTCTACAACTTGAAACTGAGTTGAGAGTCAAGAACCTAAAAGTCTTTGCCCATTTCTAAGTTTATCTTCACCAGAAGGTAGGATTTTTTTTCGTGGTCAAATTATTATTGTGGTTCAGATCATGAATAATTCCATACTTTGTATGCAAAACATAACTAACCTTGATTATCCAAAACAAAAGTAAGCAATGATGCAGGTAATTCCATATAACAGGGAATCTTGTCTCTTTTTGGTGGCTCTGAAACATATTAAATTACTTTTTTTTTTTTTTTTTTTTTTTTAATAAATCTTTATTGTTCAGATTATTACATTTGTTCCTCTTTTTTCCCCCCATAACTCCCCTCCTTCCAGCTCCCACCCCACCCTCCACCCTCACTCCCCACCCACTGAGTTCATCCATAGGTGCATGATTTTTGTCCAGTCACTTCCCGCATCTCCCACACCCCTTTTCCCCCAAGAATAGTCAGTCCATTCCCTTTCCATGTCCCTGATTCATTATAGTCACCAGTTCATTCTGTACATCAGGTTATTTATTCACTTGATTCTTAGATTCATTTGTTGATAGATGCATGTTTGTTGTTCATAATTTGTATCTTTACCTTTTTCTTCTTCTTCCTCTTCTTAAAGGATACCTTTCAGCATTTCATATAATACTGGTTTGGCGGTGATGAACTCCTTTAGCTTTTCCTTATCTGTGAAGCTCTTTATCTGACCTTCAATTCTGAATGATAGCTTTGCTGGATAAAGTAATCTTGGTTGTAGGTTCTTGGTATTCAGCACTTTGAATATTTCTTGCCATTCCCTTCTGGCCTGCAAAGTTTCTGTTGAGAAATCAGCTGACAGTCGTATGGGTATTCCCTTGTAGGTAATTGAGCCTCTTTCTCTTGCTGCTTTTAAGATTTTCTCTTTGTCTTTTGCTCTTGGCATTTTAATGATGATGTGTCTTGGTGTGGTCCTCTTTGGATTCCTTTTGTTTGGGGTTCTCTGCGCTTCTTGGACCTGTAAGTCCATTTCTTTCACCAGGTGGGGGAAGTTTTCTGCCATTATTTCTTCAAATAGGTTTTCAATATCTTGCTGTCTCTCATCTTCTGGCACTCCAATGACTCTGATATTAGTCCGCTTAAAGCTGTCCCAGAGGCTCCTTACACTATCTTCACACTTTCGGATTCTTTTTTCATTTTGCTTTTCCAATTGGGTGTTTTTTGTCGAATCTTTGGTTTGATTCTTGAGCTCCTCTGGTCTGCTATTGGGTATAATATTCTTTATTTCAGTCCGTGTATGCTTACTTTCTAATTTCTTTATCGTAGCATCGAGGGTCTCATTAGTTTTCGTGAGGCTCTGCACAAATTTATGGCAAGCCCTCAAAATTGCGATTCTTAGCTCCATATCCTCCATTTCTGTCATGTTTTTTTGTCTCCGCATCTTTTATGCTTTCTTGGTGCACCCCCTTGTGGTCTCTGTGCGCAGTCTTGTTCTAGCCAAGCCTTAATTGTTGTAGTTAACACTAGAGGGATTTGACCACCAGGCCGACTGGCTGTGGAAATCAGCTGTGGGAAAACTTCAGTCCTCAGGGGAGGTGCTAGTCCAGCCCTTGCCTGAGGCGATCGGCAAATGGCTGTGCGCAGGGTTTGGGTGGGGCGGGCTCAACAGGGCGGGGGGAGGGAGCAGCTATGGCCGCTCTCAGTCCGTCCCCAGGGGCTCTGCCTCTCTGTCCCAGCAATCGCTGCAAACCTCGGAGGGGCCGTAGCCAGACAGTCCCGCTTCTCCCGTTTGAGTCTGGGTCCCTAGAGACTCGCCCGGATCTGTAGCCCAGAGTCTGAGACCCGCTCCTGATTGAAAACGACAATCGCGCCCTCAGCCGCCACCCGCTTTGCGCGCGCACCCTCACCACCGCACCGCCGTACCTTTAAATTTTCCACACTGCGCCTCCGCTGAGCGTTGGAATGCTGTTGTTTTTGCTTCTAGTTGAAGAGACTCTCCTCAGCCAGCCTTCCCGTGGTTCTGGTTGATGTCCGCTCCGACTTTTAGTTGTATTTTTGAAGTGGTTGTCCACGGCGGCAGTCTCCGGTGTTTACCTATGCCGCCATCTTCGATTCTCTTTCTAAATTACTTTTTAAGTAGCAGATATACTTTTCTAATTGTTTTGTCTTGGTGGTTATTTACATATTATCATTTCTTTTTTTTTTTTTATATGAAACGCTTCATGAATTTGCGTGTCATCCTTGCGCAGGGGCCATGCTGATTTTCTCTGTATCGTTCCACTTTTAGTATATGTGCTGCCAAAGCGTGCACCATATTGTCATTTTTTGAGTACTCTTTAGCTAGTTATAGGAGCTGGCATTTTTGGCAAGAGGAAGCCATCTTGGTATTGAAAATTTGGTTTTAGGTAAATCCAACCCAGGTGACAGAATTGACTCCATTTGTGTCTGCTTACCCAAAGCACTTGGGAAAACATAAATGCTAAAGTACCAAGGCCTTAGAAGTTGCCCCTTACCCCCTGCCTCCCCAATCTGGCATTTACCTAGCCATCTGGAATCCAGTTTCTGTTAGGTGTTCAGAGAGAACTTCTGGAATGCCCTGTCAATGGCCACATTCAACACAAAATTTCAAGGAGATCTGGCTCTTTTAGCTCCTCTGAGAAGCTGGAACAAGACTGAAATTATTGCTAATGGAGGGAACCACAGTGGCTGTTTTCAATCATCTCAGACTACACCTTTGAATTTCTGGTTCTTTCAGAAAGCTTGAAATATGGAAGTCTAAGGGCATCCCGAGGATGGTGTACAGAGCCCTGTGAAGTTCTTTTGTTTGTAACCTCCTGCCTCCTTTGCTGTTCTAAACTTTCTTTTCACCATGAATTACTAAAGATTGCATCTTAGTACCCAATGTCCTTTCCATTAAGTAAAAGAGGAGGAGAATTAGACTAGAAGGAAAGTCCAGAGTTAGGGTTAGAAAACCTACTGAGTCAAAGGGGAACTTTGCAGAGGAGCGGAATGAAAATTATTTCCTTAGACAGTAGACAAATATTCAGGAAACACCTCTGCACCCCAAAGATAGGCACAGCTGCCACACAGTGCCTATTAAAGGGAGTTTCAGAGTTATGAGCAAACAGCTGATTCTCTTGGTTCTTGGGCTGTTGCTGTTGGTGACAGGAAACCTTGTTCCCCAAGCTGCTGGCTTCCTGTTTTATTTTTACTCTTAGCAGATCAGAATGTCCATAACAAGGAGCAGTCTGTTCCAAAGGGTTCTACTCCCCCTTTGAGCCTGAAGGGCTTTTACTTTTTTTTTAACTTTTGGTTGGACAATATGCTGGTTCACTTTTAAGATCTATGATATTTAGTTTGGTTTAAACATTTTGTATTCACAATCAACTTTTTGGTGATGAACTGGTGTTATAAGATTTGATGTAAGTAAACCTCTATTTTACTTTTTTTGTTGTTGTTTAAAAGAAGTTTGCAGTATTGGGGACTTGGGTATGTTGCCTGTATGTTTCGCCTTTTTACTTAAAGTGAGTCTGCCATTTTCCCTAGCATGAATATCATTAGACTGTTTTGGATAGCTTTAGTTTTACAAAATAGGGAAATAGTGTGCCATGGCTGTAGTCATATCCATTTTGTTGAGACTAAAACCTGCTTCTATCCTTGTAAAGCTAGGAATGTGGTCATCTAACTCTGAAACAATAGCTCAAAATGAACCTGAAGTGCTGGGGGATTTCCTAGGGAAAGGCGCTCAGCCGACAGGATAAGAAACAGTAACTGGAAGGTTTCCAGATCTGCTCCAGACACTTCCTGCTGTCTCAAGAGCCTTTGGCCCAGGTGTGTTGAACCAGATGGGAGACAGAAAAGGAACTGTTAGGTAGAAGGAAAAGGACTAGGGAATCTTAAAGCACAGTTTGCTCGGCATCATGTTTGACATATTGAACATGTAAATTTTTCCTTAATATTCTTTCTGTCAATTTACAGACTGAACTTTAGCAGTGCTAATAGATACTGGCAGCTAGTATTTAGTTGTACATTAACAGTCGTTCATCAGGGAAGAACTGGAGAAATTATGTCCTGATGTAGATCCATGGAATCACTATTGGTAACTTAATTTCATTGTGGAGATGAGATTATCAGATGACAAAAGCTCTTTTTTGATCCTTTTAATTGATCAACTGGAATCTGATCTACCCTGGACACCCCAAGAATAGGATCTGTACCTTCTAGGATCTGCTAAATGGGCTGTTTTCTGACCATAACTCCTTGCCTCTGGAGATTCTTGTTGGTTAGAGCATAGTTGTTTTATGTTTTTAGTTTTTTTTTAATGCTGTCTGTAGTACCCAGCCAGCAGTCACCAGTGCAGGATCTCTGCACTTATCCAGCAATCCTGTACCAAACCTTAAAAAGGTGGTAAGGTGGTGGTTGGGGGAGGTATTGAGGGGATTCTTTATATATATATATATATATATATATATATATATATATATATATATATTTTATTGATTTTTTACAGAGAGGAAGGGAGAGGAATAGAGAGTTAGAAACATCGATGAGAGAGAAACATCAATCAGCTGCCTCCTGAACACTCCCCACTGGGGATGTGCCCGCAACCAAGGTACATGCCCTTGACTGGAATCGAACCTGGGACCCTTGAGTCCACAGACTGACGCTCTATCCACTGAGCCAAACCGGTTAGGGCAAAGCGGGGTGGGGGGGATTCTTAAAAAAAAAAAAAAGATAGGGAGAGAGAAGATTTTTTAAAGCTGTTTTAGATCAGAGCAAGACAAAAAGACTTACACTGCCCTAGTGTGCCTGGAATTTGTGGTTGAGTAATACTTTCCCGTTATTTCTTTTTTAGGTTGTTTTTCATCATTCAGAACATTGCCTGAAGCAGGTCCACCATGCCGTTAGTAACGAGGAACATCGAGCCAAGGCACCTGTGCCGTCAGACGTTGCCTAGTGTTAGAAGCGAGCTGGAATGCGTGACCAACATCACCCTGGCAAATGTCATCCGACAGCTGGGCAGCCTGAGTGAGTGCCGCAGAGAGCCTGTGCTTTGCCCTCAGGGGTCGTTGGTGCTCTTTATTTAGTTCCCTTCTCCTCCTGTGTAACTATTTCTCCCCCATCTGCCTTCCCTAGGTAATGCAAAAATGTAACCCACCCCCTCTCCCCCAAGAGAGGCTGCTTTTTGGTACAGACTCTTCCCCTCAACCCTTTCTTCATCTGCCACCACCCTCTAGGCTCCCTCCACCTCCCTCTCCACCTGCTTCTAAAGAAATCTGTAGGAAGGGTGGCAGGAAGGGCTGCAGCAGAAACTGCAGATGGAATGACAGAGCAGAATTCTGTGTGTGGAAAGTGGGAGGTTCACAGAACAGTATCTTGGGTTGGGGAATGTGCCTGTAATTGCACGAACTGTTCAATGTAGCCTGACTTTGTTGAAGCCTCAAATGTGCCAATAGTCACATCTACCCGACATCCCCCACCCCCTTCTTCCCAAAGAGGAGTAAAGCAAACATGCACTTAGAGAGATTCTGGCTGACTTGTCTACCCTGGTACACATTTAATTGTGCTGCAAGCCCCCAGGTCCAAGTTCAGGGTACAAATTACTTCTGCAATCTCCGGGGTATTGGGAGTTTTGCAAGCTGCATGAACACACAGTGACACAAATTGTAGCTGGAGCCATTCTTCTCTAGGAGGAGGATGGGGGGAGGGTGTAGTCCAGTCTGTTTTGGAGCTGAGGGAAAGCCAGCTCAACTGTATCTTTTTTTTTTTTTTAATTGGCAAGAATGAATGAGACTGCCTTGGGTGGGGTACATACATGTGGTTTGGATTTCATTCTGAATCAAGCTGACTTTGTTTGCTTGAAGCTGAGGTATGGGAAGGGCAGATGCTTAGATAGGCTGTGCGTTTGTGTAGTGCCACTCCAGCTCCCCATAAGAACCTCCATCAACATGGTATTTTAGTGATCTTCCTTAGCAAAGGCATCTTGGTGTGAATTATTTCAGACATTCACTCCTCCTGTCGCATCACTGTCCTTAGTAAAGGCAGTGGAATAGTATCAAGAAAGCCTGCATTCCCCCAGATAGTAATAGACCCTGCCTTTAAAACAGGGGCCTGAGGAGACAGAGCGCAGTGACCAGATGATATATGGGGTCTGAGATTCCTAAGCCTTCACCTAGCTCAGAGGCCATCTCGGTTGATCCAGGACTTAGGGAAACCTGGATGGGCGCCACGAGGAAACGAAACCCTGTCGATGCCTGCCTTACACAAAGGAACGTTGACAGCAGTGCAGCTGACAAGGAAGCACATGAAAGCTGCAGAGTGCCTCACTGCTTCTTAAAAGCATCATTTCTGCCTCTGTCACCCTGAGTAGGCCAAATGGGTGGAAGGCAATCACACACTGGTTCCTTCTTCATAGGACAAAGGACATCTAGCTAATGATGCTGCTTATTCGCACTCAGCAGGAGGTAGGCTCGCTCTCAGGTGTTTTTTCAGGGTAGTGTTGATGGATGACATTGCTCACTCTCCCATCTGTGATCAGACCACTCCTATCTTAAGGAAGCTGATCTGAGGGCCAGGATCAGCTTGTGCCTACAGAAACAGGATTTCCTTACATCGTGGGGCTAATGACCCTTTATTCATCCTATAAACATCTATTGAACATACTTTATGTTCAGTGCTCAGGGGATACAGCAATGAGAAATGGTCTCTGACCTTAGCCGGTTTGGCTCAGTGGATAAAGTGTTGGCCTGCAGACTGAAGGGTCCCGGGTTCAATTCTGGTCAAGGGCACATGCCTGAATTTAGGTTTGATCCCCAGTAGGGGGCATGCAGGAGGCAGCCAATCAGTGATTCTCTCTCATCATTGATGTTTTTGTCTCTCTCTTCCTCTCCCTTCCTCTCTGAAATCAATAAAAAAGATTTTTTTTTTTTTTTTTTAAAGAAAAGAAATGGTCTCTGCCTTCCAGGAGCTTATAATCTACCAGAGGAGACAGAAAAATAAATCTTAAGGGGAGAATGGGGAGAGGGTGAGAAGGAAACTCATATTTGTTGACTGCCTACTTTATGCCAGGTTTTAATAGGATCTTGACATACATTATCTCATTTAATCTTCTCAATAATCCTGTAAAAATAGATGATATTTCTGTTTTTTCAGATGAAGGAATGAAGGCTCAGAAAAGTAGGATAACTTGCCTAGAGAGACAGTAGCCAGTAAGAGGCAAGTCAGTCTCTGCTGTGAGTTGCTAAGTTCAAGGCTCCTTGAAGATATCGCTGCTCATCAAGGATTTCTCATCTCAGTCCCCTGCACTCTGTCTCTGCCAATAGGGCCCTGGTTCAGACCTTTGTTGACTCTCACCTACACTATTGCCCTAGCCTCCTTCTGGCTTCCCTTTCTCTGATCAACCCCTCAATCTATACACCAAAAAATCTTACAAATCTTAAGCCTATACCCCTGCCACAGTTGTCTACCAAACATGCAAATATCACTTTTTACTTTTATAATTCGGAGTTGTTTGAATTTTTAAAAGTTAAGGCTGTGCCCTAACCGGTTTGGCTCAGTGGATGGAGCGTTGGCCTGCGGACTGAAGGGTCCCAGGTTCGATTCCGGTCAAGGGCATGTACCTGGGTTGCGGGCACATCCCCAGTGGGGGGCGTGCAGGAGGCAGCTGATTGATCTCTCTCATCGATGTTTCTGGCTCTCTATCCCTCTCCCTTCTTCTCTGTAAAAAATCAATAAAATATTTTTTTAAAAAAGTTGAGGCTGTGTTAACTTTTGTAGTTTAAAAAGTGTTTTTAAACGAAGAGTACAAATGTTAACTATTTATCTCCCCTGTGCCTCACTAGGGAATTACCTAAAAAGTTCCTTGGTCTGTCGTCATTCAAGACTCTTCAAGACCTGCTTTCCTTTCCAGCCTCACTTTCTACAGTCCATCTTCTCCCATGTTATAGTCTTTTTAAAGGATTTAAAAGGAACAAAGGAAAAAACGGGGGGAAATGGAGGAAGAAAGAATGAATTACCAACTCCTTGTAGTTCCTCATAGAGCATACTCTTATACCTTCATACTGTTTCCCCTACCTGGAGAGCCCTTGCCATCTTTATAGCTGATCTTTAAGGCCCAGCTCAGGGATCTCCTCCTCTAAATCGGACTAAGTGCTCCTCTGAGCTCCTATTACATGCCTGTATTATTACCTATCACATTAGATTGAAAATTATATATCTTAGATTAAAAGTTCTTTGAAGGCAGGAATCATGTGTTGTTCGTCCTTGAACCCCAGTCAGTGTCTGTCTTATATAGTACTTGGCACCCAGTAGAAGCTCAGTAAATGTTTGTTGAGTGATTCATACCTGTATTCTCTTCACCATCGCATGCTGTTGGTGCACAGAGAATACAAGGAAGGAAGGAAGGAATACTACCTATAGTGAGTAGGCACACAGCTGGGGATAGGCAGGGTCAAGGAAGGCTACATAGAAGAGATTCCATTTAAACCAGACCTTGAAAGATGCTGGGATTTCATCTAGCAGAGAGGGATGCAGGAATGGACTCCTGTGTGCTTCAAGCTCATGGTTGGCCTCATGTATTGTACTGTAGCCAGAAGTGCTCAGTCTAGTAGGGAAGGTGTGATTATGGAATGGATAAAGCACCAAACTAAAAGTTCCATAGCTGTGGATTGCTTTGTGAGAGCATATCCAGAATTCATATTTTCCCTTAGTGCCGTGAGATTGGTGTTTCACTTATTAGGCTGCCATACCTTAGGAAATAAAGGCACAGCCAGCAGCACGTTTGACCACCCAGGAGGGTGCCGCCCCCATTTGGGTCATTAAGAAATCATGCTCTGATGTTGACTTTAATAACTAAGTGTACTGGGGTCATGCCATTTGGGGGAGGGAGGAGCTTCAAGAGTCCCACTCAAACTTCAACAAGAGTAGCTTCACATTTTAAAAAACTCAGTTTTACCTGTTCCAACTCCATGAAATATTTAGGTTGAAGAGTTCCACTGCAAAGGGAGAAAAATGATGACTGATTTGTAAAATGTGATGTCCATTGTGAATGTCCCGATGTGACAGTGGGTCTGTCTTGGTAATCTGAGTGAGTGAAATGTAACTCTGAACAAGGCACTCTGGTTTTCTCCTACAGTTGTAGTAATTTTCAGTACTTGAAGAATAGGGACTATCAAATTACTGACTGGAATTATATTTAAAATTTCTTCTAAGCATACAACATGATTTTTAGATATTCACACCCTTAAAAGTCATCTGATATGGCTGAGTAATATAAGACTCTCATTGTAATAATTTACATTTAATCCTATGACAACTTGGTGAGGTAGATACAGTTATCCCTGTCTTACAGATGAGGAAACTGACGCTGAGAGATAGTGATTTGCTGAAGCGTGCACAGGTGTAAACAGAAAGAAACCGAGACTTAATTTTTCTGGTTTGAAGTCTACTGCTTCCATGTATCATCTTTGGCTCTAAGCACACCTTGGGCCTGATGGGATGTAACAGGGGGAAGCCTTCACACCACCTCACTTTCTCTTCAGATAGCATTCTCAGTGTTGCCATTCTTATATGTTGGGTTTCTTTGTAAGATTTTTATCTTGAAAACCACTGTGCCACACAGTAAGCCTCTGCTCCTTCTATCACTGCTCCCTTCACTGAGGAGCAGGACATCCTAGGTACTCTCATGTGACCTAAAGATGAGTTACTTTGGGGTTTTCTTTTCCTCCAGAACAGCTGGATGGACAACAGATATTTTTGAGCCTGGTTTGTTTTCCACACATAATGTTGCATGTTTCTCTGCTCTAGCCTTACACTCCCAATTTTCTCTTTCCTGGATGAGCAGGATCAGCATGGTCTGAGCTTGTCAGCCAGTTTGAGTCCTTTGAGCCCAGGAGCTCCCCATACCTGTTACCACAAAACCGTTCAGTATGCAGAGACTTGCTCCTTTCCTTGATTAGAAACTCCTCATTGACTAAATTTACCAGCAATTCAAAATATGATTAGTCTTATCCTCACTTTCCAGGTTACACTGGAAGGTGAACTACAGTTGACCCTGAAGGTGCAGTTTTGGACTAATCCGCCCCCCCCAGGCATGGACTAAGCATAAATGAAGTTTAGAACCTAAAAATCAGAGTCCATTTTAAATAGTTCTCAAAGAAATTATCTTTTGGTTGAACATGGTCACTTATGCCTGCCTTTACTGTGCAAGTAAGAAACTCACATGGTATATTAGTTTATATGCACCACTTTTCATTCCTACAAGAATGTGCTTTGTGGCTTGGAGTGACAATATGAAGGTAGCATCAAATTGCTCTTCTGTTTCTTTGGCTTGCATTCTCCTTGTATTCCGGGGTTGAAAGTACAGAAATTGATGGAACTCTTTTCTTTTTCTAAAAACAAGACATTGTGGAAAGAGACCACTGGTATGTTGTTTTTTTCAGGGGGGGCTTGAAAGTTTTAGCTTTTCAGTTTTTCCCTGAGATATGGATTTGAAGGATATAACCTAGAGCAAAGACTTTCAAAGCTGTAGGTTATAAAACATAGAATAAGCTTTTCACCCCTTAGAAGAAGTTGTAAGTCTCTGCTGTGAGTTGCTGGTAAGTTCAAGGCTCCTCGAAGATACCACTACTCATCATGGTTGTTCAATATACTTTTGAGGCTCCACTGAGGATGTAATGTCTTATTTTTCATGTTAATTTAGACACCTAGAAGATCCTTCTAACTTCCCGTCTGTTTTCCAGAACCATTTACAAGGTGCTTTTACAGAGTAGCGAGGGGTTAAGGGCTATAGGCAAAGGTGCAGACATATTGTCTACCTTCCAGGATTCATTTTTTGTATTATACCTTTCGATTTTATTCAGATTGCTTTGAGTTTTGTGACTCTTCATAGTTTGCCAAGAAGACTCAGTTGTAGAACATACGCAGAGTGCCCAGCTATGGAGACTATGTCTCTGTCTCCAGAAGCAACCATCTGCATGTAACCCCAACAATCCTGAGGGAGAGGGAAGGCTCTTTCGGAGGTGGGGAATATGCTCTTTAGTAGCCAGTTTTTCTGACCTTTTGTGTCACTTCTATGCACTAATGTGTTGGTTTCTTTGTTCAGGTAAATATGCAGAGGACATTTTTGGAGAGATCTTTACTCAGTCAAATACCTTTGCCTCTCGGGTAAGCTCCCTTGCTGAGAGGATTGACCGCCTACAAGTTAAAGTCACTCAGCTGGATCCCAAGGAAGAAGAAGGTAAGGAAGCTGAGCTCAGCATTTGCAGGCTCTGCTGAGCAGTTTCTTATAATTTTTTTCCTGATTTGTAAAAAAAAGTGAGAGGAGAAATCACAGAAACCTATGGAGTTCTGCTTTGAAGTAGCACAAGCTTGGGTGGCATAGAGACATCTTTTTAGCTCGACCACACTCCCACACACTCCCTCTCTCCCATTCCCCCAATTCCCTCTTTCTCAGATTCCCCCTCCCCCAGTCTCACTCTGCTACCATAAAAGTACTTGGAAGATTCATTCCTCCTCAGGAGAGGCCTGCTAGATCTGGCCACATAGTAAACCTTTGTGTTGCCTCATTTTGTTCCGTCTGAAATGGCTGGGCTGCTGACAGCCTTGTGGGGCTTCCCCAGAGGGGGAGAAAAAAAGCCTGGCTGCAGACAGCCGCAGCCAAGAAATGTAGCAGCTGAGGCCTCTCCGACTGGTGTGACTCAGTGTTTGCTCAAATAGCCTGTCGTCCATTTTCTAATGCCTCCATCTTCTCTCAGTGTCACTACAAGGAATCAACACCCGAAAGGCCTTCAGAAGCTCTACCACTCAAGACCAGAAGCTTTTTGACAGAAACTCTCTCCCCGTCCCTGTCTTGGAAACATACAACACCTGTGATACTCCCCCACCTCTCAACAATCTTTCCCCTTACAGGTAACCCGGCTAGCTCCTCCTTCTTCTGACCTGTGGTTAACAATATTAGATTGTCTTTTTACTTAAAGATATTGTTTATGTCAGAGAATTGTATCAAAGAGCTTGCTACCTACCGCAGAGTTTTTTGTGGCAGCAGAAACTAACATTTACCACATAAACAGTTGTCACTTATGATTGTTTGGTTTCTAAAATTCTTACATTGAAAGTTGGCTATATTTTTGTATGCCACAAGTTCAGTTTGATATAGCCAGATCCATCTTGGATTCCATCCAAGGAATTTAGTTATTGTAGAACCAAAAGGACTTGTTACAAGGCAGTCCTATAGTACATCCCAGGGGCAGCATTCTAGCAGGCTCCCAGTTACTCAGAAACCACTAGATTACCAGATGTTTGGGCGCGTTAGTGGGGCCAGCCTTGTGGACTGGCTGCTCTGGGCCCTGGGGGTCCTTCCAAAGCTTAAGGAGTGACTGGCATGGTTCCAAATGAGTATTGTTCGCTTTTTGAACATTCCCCTTGGAAAGGAACTACACTGCTGTGGCTGGACTTTAAAAAAGAAGGTAGCCTTGTAGACACCTTCGAGCCCTTCTCCTCTAACGGTCTGGTAATGTTATCCTGCAAATAACCACTGAGCAGGACAGAAAGTAAATATTTATCTTGCTTGCATCCATAAGTATCTTTGAAACAGGTAAAAAGTAATTACAGCTAGCTGGAGGCAGATACCTTCTGTGGGACATGGGTATCCTACCAACTAGAAGGCGGGCAGGAGGGGCCAGTGCACAGGATTTCACGGACACCTGCTGATCCCGGAGCCTGGAATAGGAGCATGGTAGCTTCTCACACAGATACTGAGAAAGTACCTGGCATCTATCGTATATTATTATTGTGTGAAATTATATTTGTCCCTTGACTTTCAAAGGGACTGGCTATCATAGTGGGCAGAGATTTGACTCGGCAGGCTCTATTACTTAGTTGGGTTTGGGCAGTGGGAGTACACAATCTGATAATATCAAAGTGAGTATGATATAGGGTGTGGTAGGATAGGATAAACAAACAATATAAAACAAGTTTCTATTTTAGATAAAGGTATTTTCCTCTTTGATATTATTTCAGTTATCTGAATTTGGCTTAACATAAATGAGTGGAGGTGTAGCTAACACAACAAGATTTAATATAAAAATCATTAGTGTTTGATTTGGAAATGCTTTTTGTGTGTTGTGATAGAATTGGAAGCCAGGATATAGAATTGCCTTTCCAATTTGTTTTAGTTCAGAATAGTGTTAAAATAAATGTCCCTAAGTACATGCTTTCTGGAAAGTGAGAGAGACTTATGCCAAAGTGTAGGATTCCAACTAGGATCGTCGAGTCTGGCAGATAACTCTTACCTTAACACTCAGTAACTCACTCTATTCCATCACAGCCACTAAGAGATGGCAATTAAATCTTGTGGTCATAAAACATTTGGCTATGTGTTCGCAATAGGGCCCCCTCGTAGTTGGGGAGCTGGGGGTGCTGGGTGGATGCTGAGCTATTCTAGAAGGGAGCAAGAAGGTGGAGTACTCTGGTTATCTGTTTTCACAGAGGAATATCAGCCGCACACATATACATTGATATGTGTATATGTATACATATGTACACATGTGAACCTAACATTGTGTGCACAGGTTTCAGGTGGGTGGGAGGCCACTAATGCTTCCGAGAGAGCCAGGGTAATTGGTGCAGGGAAAGGGAACCAGTGGCAGAAATCCCCTCTGATATGCCAGGATATCTTCAGGGAAATGTCAGAGGCCATGCAGATCATTAGAAATAATCGGGATCCCTGCTGCTATAGCCCATTCTTTTCCCTGACCATGCAAATTCCTCCACCAGGAATTGAAAGTAAGGCTAAGGTTCTTGAAAAGCCAGATAAATAAAGAGGTGGCATTGAAGGGGCATTGGAACGCTGGTATGGGAGAGGAAGTAGGCAATCAATTTGAATGACTTGATTCCTGAGTGTGAAAACTGCTAACTGGTAGGTATTTGGAATATTGGATTTGGTTAGGAGCTCATCTGTCTGCTGACAGCTACTTGTCTTCATTTCTATCCCAGGGACGATGGGAAAGAGGCACTCAAATTCTACACAGACCCTTCGTACTTCTTTGATCTTTGGAAGGAGAAGATGCTGCAGGACACCAAGGATATCATGAAAGAGAAGAGAAAGCATAGGGTGAGGGGAAAGGGGCCTCTGTTCTGCACATCAGTAGGCACGATTGTGGAGGGGGGATAAAAAGGAAGCCAGTCTTATGTGAAGTAATCATTCTGAGTGGCTGCTTGCTTGGATGCCAGGTGAAACACTTAAAAAATGTGTCCACTCCAAGCACAACCAAGATGAAAGTATAAATCACACCAGAATTGTGTTTGTTCCCCCCAGCACTATTAACAATAGTATATTCGGGCTGAGTTTTAGAAATTGACTTTTCTATTCACCATTTATTTCTCTTGCAATTTGCACCTGACTCTGCTGGACACTCAAGCTAGGCTAGTCCCTTCCCTGCCAGTTTTGCAGCTCATTTCTGAGAGATCAGCACAAGGCTCTACAGTGTTTGATTTGCAACAGGAGCAGTTTAACACCTTCAGTACCAGTGGGTAGTAGAGGTGGGGGGGTAGGCCTGGTTTTGGGAGATGCTCCCCTTAGACTCCCAGGGATGTGTGTAAGCCTTTGTGACCGACCAGTTGCAGCCTCACACTCCCATTAGCATGGCTGCCAGGAGGCCCAAGAGAGTGCCAAGGGCTAGTGCAGCTGCACAGGCTGAAGAAACCCTCGTTGGTTGTTTTGTTTTAACCATTTTCTTACATCTACCCAGATGTCTATAGCTAACATTACCTCTCATCTCTCTTCACTGACCGTTGAGGCACAGTAATTCTATTATAAATTCTGTAGTTACTATATGTTGTCCAGGTAAAGCATCTCTTGGGTGTGCATCCATGGAGGTGGATGGAGTTGTAGAGAAGAACATTGGAAAATGTTTTACAAAGGATTTTCTGGGTTTTTTTATTATAGAAAGAAAAGAAAGATAATCCAAATCGAGGGAACATAAACCCACGTAAAATCAAGACACGCAAGGAAGAGTGGGAGAAAATGAAGATGGGACAAGAATTTGTGGAATCCAAAGAAAAGCTGGGGCCTTCCGGGTAGGTGATGCTTTTGTGTGCTGTTGGTAGCATTCTTTGAAGGGGCTGGGGACCTCAGTCTGACAGCTTTAGTGTGACACCTTTCACACCCCCTGAAGTCTGGCTGTATGGCTTAGATTGATATCACTGTTAACTACTTTAAAGTGCATCCATCTGGTGATTAAAATTTGCTAAGTTAATGAAGACTCAGCAGTTTAAATGAGGTGACGGAAGTGGTGTGGGGAAAAAAACCATGGCTTCTAGTGCCCTCACTCTGCCAGGCACTGGCACAACTAAGGGCCTCAAAGGAAAGACTGGAAGGGAAAGAGAAGTGGTCTTGGGAGCCCTTTTCCTCCAGAGCATTGAGTTGAAGGTAGTGCCTAAGCGCCGGGCCTTTCACAAGAATGGGGAAGGCCCAGCAGAGAATTCGTGCACATCACCAAAGCAACTTTTCAGTCAGCCTTTGTCAGTCTCAGGAGAGAAGTTGGCCAAGGGACTGAAAGCAGGTCTCAGAGACAGTGTGGGAAAGGTCGCTCAGCCAGTATTGAGGCCATATATCTCCATGGAGAAATAGTAGATGTCAGTCTGACCCCATTTCCCAATACCAAATCACACTAGAGGTCTAACAGAAAAAAAGAATGGTCTGAAAGCTTGGTTTGATGCTTATCCTAGTGCCCAACCTGTGTGACATTCAAAGTCAAGTCACCACAACTGCTTGGTGTGAATGCCACCCTGGTTTTCCCCTAAATACATTGCATCCTGACTGTCAGAGAATCATACCAGCCCATGCCAGGTGTCTAAGAATGATAAAAGGGAAGAGTTGAGTTGTTCTTGCTTTTAGAAATAACTCTACCATGAAAATTTTGACTTTTAAAAATCTTGACACTTCTGACACTTGTTCTTTCTGGATTAAGAGATTTGTTTTAATGAGTGATAAAGATGGTGAGAGGAAAAACGAACCTTTCTCTCTACAGGGAAATCAGCCCTGAGGGTCCTCCATTACCTTCACCTCCCAGTAAAAGGGCCATTTTATTCTGTAATGTCCCATCCTGTTCAGAGAGGCCCTTGTCATAGGTTCAGTGACTCTTAAGGCCAGAAGCTTGCATGTTCAGAATATGCCTACTATTTTTATTTATTTTTTAAATATATTTTATTGATTTTTTACAGAGAGGAAGGGAGAGGGAGAGGGATAGAGAGTTAGAAACATCAATGAGAGAGAAACATCAATTCAGCTGCCTCTTGCACGCCCCCCACTGGGGATGTGCCTGCAACCCAGGTACATGCCCTTGACCGCAATCGAATCTGGGACCTTTCAGTCTGCAGGCCGACGCTCTATCCGCTGAGCCAAACCAGCTAGGGCTTAAATATATTTTATTGATTTTTTACAGAGAGGAAGGGAGAGGAATAGAGAGTTGGAAACATTGATGAGAGAGAAACATCGATCAGCTGCCTCCTGCACACCCCCTACTGGGGATGTGCCCGCAACCAAGGTACATGCTCTTGACCGGAATCAAACCTGGGACCAGTCAGTCCACAGGCCGATGCTCTATCCACTGAGCCAAACTGGTATGGCAATGCCTACTATTTTTAAAAAATATATATTTTTATTGATTTCAGAGAGAGAGGAAGAGAGAGATAAAAACATCAATGATGAGAGAGAATCATTGATCAGCTGCCTTCCGCACACCCCACACTGGAGATTGAGCCCACAACCCAGGCATGTGCCCCGACCAAGAATCGAACTGTGACCTCCTGGTTCATAGGTCGATGCTCAACCACTGAGCTATGCCGGTCAGGCAGTATGCCTACTGTTTTGTGGGGTTGGGTTTGTTGTTGTTGTGTGTGTGTGTGTGTGTGTGTGTGTGTAATGGGGTTGGGTTTGTTGTGTGTGTGTGTGTGTGTGTGTGTGTGTGTGGAAGGGGTTCGGTTTGTTGTTGTGTGTGTGTGGAATGGGGTTGGGGTTTGGTGTGTGTGTGTGTGTGTGTGTGTGTGTGTGTGTGGAATGGGGTTGGGGTTTGTTGTGTGTGTGTGTGTGTGTGTGTGTGTGTAAGGGGGTTGGGTTTGTTGTTTTGTGTGTGTGTGTGTGTGTGGAATGGGGTTGGGGTTTGTTGTGTGTGTGTGTGTGTGTGTGTGTGCGTGTGTGTGTGTGTGTGTGTGTGTGTGTAAGGGGTCGGTGAAAACAAGGACTTTGCCTCCCGTTCCCCTGTTCTCCAGCAGGTTTGGAATTGGGTTGCGTGGCTGGTCTACCTGGACATGCTTGTTGGCGAACCTATAAAGAGATGTGTCAAGCCTATAGGGCTCCAGGCCTTGGGGATTTTTCATATCAGAGCATCATCTGATTCAGTTAGTTCCCTTTAGCTCTCTTCTCCTTGGGGTCTATTTTATTTTATTTTTTTAGAAATAAATTTCTGTTGTTTAAATATATATAATTTTTTTCTATTTTAGAGAGAGAGGAAAGAAAGGAGGAGGGAGAGAGAGAGAGAGAGAGAGAGAAACATCAATGATGAGAGAGAATCATTGTTCGGCTGCCTCCTGCACGCCCCCTACTGGGGAGCCTGCAACCCAGGCATGTGCCCTGACCAGGAATCAAAGGGCGACCTCCTGGTTCTCTGAGGTCTATTTTAGAAGCATTCTTTGTGGAGATGGGGCAGGGGGAGCATAACAGGCCGTATTTTGCTAGCTGCTCTTGGTGTTTTTGTGCTTGTTTGTACGTTTGTTGTTGTTCACCCAGAGCAAATTTACCCACAGCCCAGTGCTCTGAGGGGCAGATTTTCATAAGGCAAGCCCTGGCATCCTACTTTAATTGGCAGCTCATCTTGTTATTGATAAGAGTGCTGGCGGAGAGACCACGCCTAACAGCCACCAGCACCTTGGATTTGTCCTCAGCTTGCTTTTGCAGTCAAATGCCTCCTTGGCCTTTGAGCACTGCAGAGGCTTGCCGACCTCAAAACCAGGCTGTGTGCCAGTCACGTGTTTACAACTAGCTCATTAGCCTTGGGGCTTGGCTTTGCCCTTTGCCACAGACAGACTTGGGGATTTGGGTATAGGCTGCTCCTAACATTTGGGAGAGAATTTAAAAGAACTGCTGTGTTTGACAAGCCCAACACTGAGAAAGGAACAGCATGGTTTTGATAATCTGGTTTGAATCCCATTCCTCAAACAATCCAGCAGAAGTACCTGGGAGATGGTAACAATGGAACATTTAGTCCTAAAATAAAATTTCAGTATAACAAACTATATGGGGAATATACTTATTTTATTTCTCTTAATAGCTTTTGTATCAAATGCATTTTGGTGGGGTCTTTTTTAAAAATGGGAGTATCACTTGGACTTTTTAGAAAAGTTTTAAAATTGAGTTTTAAAGAGAGAAAAAGGAAGAGGCGGAAGAGAGAAGCATTGATGTGGATCGAGGACCAACCAAGTGAGCCACAGCAGCCAGATGTTTTAAATGATAGTTTTCGTGTTGGTTCATTGTCAGGTATCCACCCACCTTGGTGTACCAGAACGGTAGCATCGGCTCTGTTGAAAATGTGGATGCAAGCAGCTACCCACCACCACCACAGTCAGACTCCACTTCTCTGCCTTCTTCCTTCTCCGAGGAGAGCTTACCGCCGCCGCCAGCAGAATTCAGGTAAATGGTGGGACCTTTTCCATCTACTCTGGGTGGCTAAAAACTCAAGAACAAAATAAGAGTTCCAAATCCAGGCCAGGACACTAAAATAAGTTCAGGAAACTCTGTCTAGATAATAGAAATAATTAACATGTATTATGTGTTTGTAAGGTGCCAGGCATTATACCAAACAGTATATATGTTACTAAATTCCCACAAGAATCCTCTTGAGACAGGTACCCATTTTACAGATGAGTAAATGAGAAGGCACAGAGAGGTCAATGAACTTACCTAAGATCACTGAGCCAGTAAGAGGCAGAGTCCAACCTGATTGGAAAGCAGGTCAGTCCGTCTCCAGAGCCTGTGTTCTTTACTACTGCCTATACCTGGAAAGATAGAAGTCACCAAACTTACCTCTTGCATGTTTCTTAGCTTTAACTCCGCATGAATTGAAGTGGTATAATTTACCGCCCATAAAATACTTATTTATGACACCTTGTCCAGTTATCTAGGAACTTAGCAGTCACCTTTTTCTTCTGTTGCTTCTGGTTAATTTCACTGTTGGATAGACTCTCCAGAAAGAATGAAACAAAGGGAAAGAGAGATGAAAGTTAAAATCTGTTCATTTTGATATTCATCCGTGTCCCTGGCAGAGATACACAGGGGAAGAGTTAGAAGGTCATGGCTGACAAGGGCTCTGAGGAGTGTTCGGGTTTGTTTCCTCACAGTTACTTTTCCCTTCCTGGTGCCTGGTACACTTTTCTCCTCTGACACTGTTCAGTCAGAGATTGGATATGTTGAGGACCCCTCAGATGGAAACCTAAAGCAAATGCTCTAAGCATCCCACCCCGCCCCCTTCTTCTTGGCTCTTGAAACCACTAATCCCAAACTCTGCCTCCCAAATCACTTCCTGCCGGCTGTCCTGTCAGATGCAGCTAAGGCTTGAAGGTCTGTGGTAAATTGCAAGATGGTAGCTTTTCTAAGGAGTAGCTGTTGGTACCGGGCAAATACAAAGGTGGAAAAGAAGCCCTCAGCCTCACCCATGGCCTGAGAGCCTGCAGCCGAGCATACCAGACCCAGGAGAGGTGCCACCTAACCCTCTCGCAGCCTGGGTTAAGTTTGGTGGCACATCCATTTCCTGTCTCTGCCGACCCTCAGACCCTCCATTCTTTCTCAGGTTTTTACACATGAAAACTGAAAGTACCACTGCCTAAATCTGTACCCCACTCAGGTTTGGTCAGCTTGGCTTGAGTTCCTGCCCTCACAAGATCTAGTGAATGTTAATAACCTGAGGAACAGAGGGTGGGTGGGTGGTGGTTGAATTTTTATTCCAGTTCTTTCTTGCATGCCTTTGTAGCCCTGGCTCCAGGATTAGACTGGCCGTTCCTTTCCGGGGGGTTCAGGAGAGTGCCTTTTCTCGGAGAGCTGGAAGTTTGAGGGGAACTAGGAGGTGATCTTGGCTCGCCCTTACCTGTATAGGAATCCCAAGTCTACTTCTTTCAGGTAGTTTTTCTCTCTCTGCTTAAGGCTCCTCTGCTGATGGGAAGGAAGCTCATTACTTTACAAGACTGCCCATTTGATATTGGTCTGTTCTGACTATTTCCATTTTTTTTCCCTTTTGAACCACAATGAAATGATATAATCAACCAAAATAAACCTAGGCTTATAGAGTAGCTTACCTATAGGTAGTATTTGCTTCCTGAAAGTGATGGGTCTTTTTCTTTGTCCTTTTAGCTACCCAGCAGACAACAACCAAAGGGCATCTGGCTTAGCTGGACCCAAAAGATCCAGTGTGGTCAGCCCAAGCCATCCACCACCAGCTCCTCCTCTGGGCTCTCCACTGGGCCTCAAATCCGGCTATGCTCCACCCTCGGCCCCTCCGCCTCCGCCGCCAATGATAAACGTCCCTCCCCCACCTCCACCTGGAGGACTTGGGTCCCCAGTGACCCCACCGCCACCTTCACCACCCTCTTTCCCACCTCACCCCGATTTTGCTGCCCCTCCCCCTCCTCCCCCACCGCCGGCAGCTGACTACCCGATCTTGCCACCACTTCCCTTATCCCCATCAACAGGAGGGGCACCCCCTCCTCCCCCTCCTCCTCCTCCTCCTGGGCCACCTCCTCTCTTTTATGGTGGTGCAGATGGCCAGCCTGCCCCCCCTCCACCACCACTTGCTGATACACCCAAGTCCAAGTCCTCCTTGCCTCCTGTGAGCGACGCCCGCAGCGACCTGCTTTCGGCCATCCGCCAAGGTAAATCCAGTGGTGGGTCCAGGACAGGAAGCGTCTTTCTGCAGCTGGGATGACTGGTTGAGGGTGGGTGAGGGGTTTGCGCCCTTCCCGGGGAGTAGCTTTCATTGGATGGGGAGAGATTGGGACCCAGGCCTAGGATCAGCCTGAAGAAAGTCTCACCCTAAAAATAGGGGGATTTAGATTTCTTTCCACCCTGGTTTAACGTAAAGAATTCTTAACCTGGGATCTTTGAACTTCTTGAAAATGTGTGCTTTGTGTGTGTGTGCATCCGTTCTGTAGCCCAGAGAACAAGAATCACATCTTGAAGGTTCTTGTTCAGCTGAACTCAGTCATTCCTTGTCCTTCACCTTTTTGCCTTTCGTATCCTTCCTGCGTACCCTCTCTCCCTCTTTCTCACCCATTGCCCTCTCCCCCTTTTTCCTATCCTCCTCCCTCTTTTGTCACCGTCTCTCCCCTCCTCCTTCCTCTCCCTCATGGAGCATTTATTCTCTTCGTCAGAGGCCGGGTTTGATACCATGGGGCTAGAGTGGTTTCTTCTGCTTGGGATTCCCCAGGAACTGAAGGATTGTCTAGAGGAGACAACCTAGGGCAGCTGAGCTCCGTGGTAACTGATGAATCGGGCAGACTGTGTGCTCCTAGGTGGGTGTGGTGGCCAGTCCCCCTCCTGAGGAGCAGCCTCCTCACTGGCCTGAGAGCGACAGTGGGGAAGGTGGCAGGCTTCTGTTCAGAGACACCTACAGCACCAGGGCCACCATGTCATAAACCTTCACCTTCATTTTTTTCTTGCTTCCTCCTTTCCAAGAGGATCCTTCTTTTTCACTGTCCTTTCCCATATTCCACCAGCCAGTGGCCGTTCCCCCTTTCTCATTCCTGGATCGATTCTGAGACCGACTCACCTTCTTCAACCTTCTGTCTCTCTCTCTCTCTCTCCCACCAGGCTTCCAGCTGCGCAGGGTGGAGGAGCAGCAGGAACAAGAGAAGCGGGACGTGGTGGGCAATGACGTGGCCACCATCCTGTCGCGTCGCATTGCTGTTGAGTACAGTGACTCAGAAGATGACTCCTCTGAGTTTGATGAGGACGACTGGTCGGATTAGCTCTTTCTGCCTGCTGCCTACCTCTTCTCTTTTCTTCTTACCTGCCTTTTGTGATGCCTACCCCAACAGTCCCAGAGGGAAAGGGGGAGGGGAAAAATAATTTCAAGGGGCCAAAGCCTTCCCTGAAGCTACCAAAGATATATCCATGTGCTTCCTCCAAATCAACATGTGTTTCCCACCTCCCACAGTCAGGCCCCATGGGGCCCCTGAGGGCCAGTAGCTGAGATGTTCTCTTCCCTTCATATTGAAGAGAAGGGAAAACCCCAAAGCTGATCCCTTTGAGTGGGTGTAAATTGGAGTTGGTGCCTTTCCCTAGGAGCCATTTTCCACTGTGGTCTCCGTAAATCCTTGCCCTCAGCTACTTCGAATAATGCCAGCCGCTTCGTGGTCCTAAAGCCTGCATGGACACAGCTGGCCCCTTTCCCATGCCCTGGGAGGTCGGCAGGCTGCGTGCCCAGCAGCCAGACTGCTGCACCCTTCTGCCCCGATCAGCAGGGCGAGGCTGCCTTTTGCTAAGCTCTTTCTGTATCTGGATCCCCTTTATTCCAGGAGCCATCGAGCCCCTAAAGAAGGTCTCAACCCCTCTGCCCAGAAATGATGCCTTTATGAGACTGAGGTGTTTGCCTCCCCCCCAGGTCCCGTCTCCTGAGTGTGGTGTTTGGGTTTCCTTTACATGCCTCTCCGTTGTCACCAGGTGCCTCTGGGCACCATGGCCCAGTTCTGACCTCTGATACCCATGACCAAACTAGCCCTGACACACAGGGATCTGGGCCTCTGCAGGATGTCAGGAGCCAAGCTTAGAGACTGGGAACTGCAGCACTGGAGGAACGGGGGCACGCCTTGGGCCCTACCCTCTTAGTGATGCTGAAGTCTACAGATGGGAAGTGACTTGCTCAAGGTCGCGCAGTTGGATCGTAACAGGGCTAGAGCCCAGGGTTTCTGATCCCAGGTCACCTGTGCTTTCTGGGACCAAATAGTGGGCACCTGCTGGAGCCTGGGCAGAGCATCCTCGGCTCTGCTGCTTCCGACCTCACCATAAGGGGGGTCCCAGCAGGAGGGCTCGGGGCCTGTGCCCGGCCCTCAGTGCTGCTCAGACCCTTGTGGCCTCTTGTAATTCTTTGCTTCCTCTTTGCTATCTATCTACCAGCCAACTGGCCTTGGGAACTGCCCGATTGGGGGACTAGAGGTAGTGAGAGAAGGAAGGGGGTGGGCAGCTCTGACAGGTGCTGTTTTCAATTCCTCTTCAACTCCTCCCCCTTTTATTTCCCCAATTTCTGCCAGAGGTAGAAACTTCAGTCCCTCAGGCTGGCAGCGTGGCAGGGAGCTGCCTGGGGCCTGGCAGCCCTGAGGAAGGCTGAAAACAGGGACTGTAGGTCTTGTTTCCAGCTCCCCTCCTCACTCCACAGTGATGTTCCCGCCCTTCCTCCCCCTTTTTCCCAGAGCTAATACACAGGTGCTATTATTCAGAAAAAACTGGTCAGCTTTGGCCAGCAATGAGGTTTCTTCTCTTCTGCCCCAACTATTGTGTAGCCTCTTATGCTGAAACCGGCTTCTCCTGGCTTCTGCTTTCAGAGCCCTGAAACAAAGAGAAACAGGATCTGTCTGTACCCCGCACAGCAAATGGTTGTAGTAATTGCCAAAGCCCTCATAAACCCTCCGGCTTGAGGAGAGTGTAATCATGGGTACCGCGCTGTGCCCGGCTGAATGCGCCCCCTCTGCCTCAGCCCCCTCTGCCTCTTTTCCTTGAACTCGCGCCTGTGGGGCCAGCACGCCCTCCTCCTGGGCTGCCTCAGAGTGCCCCTCCCCCTCCCCCAGGTCAGTGTCTCTGGCACAGGGCCAGCACCTGGCTAGTGCTGAGCATGCCAGGCTGTGTGTGTGCCCCTGCCTCGCTTCCCACCTTGCACTTGGAAACTGAAGGTACATTCTTCAGAACCCTGAAATGGCTGTTGAAGGTGTCCCCGCTGCAGCCCAGGAGTGGTGGAGAGGCAGGCGGAGGGCAGTGGTTCTCCCAAATAGGAGTCCTGGGGCCTGGCCAGGCCAGGGTTTGGGCCTAATGGCTTTGACTAAATTACTCCCATCCCCCTCCTTCCGGAAAAAGGGGGAGTCAGTGCCACTCGCTATCGTTCTGCTCTGACCTTGAAGGGGGTGGTGTTGGCCTGGCTTCTGGAATGGACAGTCCGCTGTGGAAAGGTCTGGGGGCAGGAGGAGGTGGGGAGGGGCACTGCCTGTGGAAGGTAGGATTAGATCATTAGCTCAGTGACCTCCTAGGGTTTCGATGTGCTGTGTTCTCATCCTACAGCTGGTTTGGTAATGATCTGCAAGTCCCGGAGAGCAACAGCATAGCTCTGCCTGACGTTCTCATTAAAATCTATGCAGCCAAGCTCTGTGCTTTGTAGCAGCCGGCTTCCTCGGCTGGGGGGTGGGAGAACGGGGGAGGGGTGGGCTAGGACCCAGTCAGCTGGGCTCTACTTATGCATTGGTACACCCCCCCAAAATGCTGCTTTAAACCCAGGGCCCTTTAAAATGATGAAGGACCCTATGCAGGTATAATCATGTGTCTTTAGAATCCTGTAATTGTGGAATGCAAAGTTTAGTGATTATTTAAACTGGGCCCAGGCTGGTAAGCGTATGGAACAATGGCCCATAAGGACTCTTAAGTGCTAAGGCCAAGAAACCACCTCCCTTTCTGGTCGGCTCAGCCGAGGGAACCTGCCCCCATTCCTGGGGCCCAGGGGCCCAGCTTCTGACCGTCAGGCAGTGTCAGAAGTGATTGGTGGCTTTGCCCAGGTGGTGAGATGAGAACATTCCAAAGGAGCCGCCTGGGGGAGGGGGCAGGCTCTTGTCCCTCGGAAGCTCAGAACAGCAGGCCCGAGCTCAGCTTGCCTCCAGGAGCTCGAGCGCCCTCAGAAACGACCTGGCCAATGTCACCGCAGAGCCGCGCGGTGTTGTCAGGCTAATGTGAAATCTCTTCCCGTGGCGCCAAGCTTCTGGCTCTGCAGCGCCGGCTTGGACAGATTGAGGTCTCTTGGCTTTGGTGACCCTCTGCTTAAGCATTCCCACCGTGTCCCCGCTCTGCTCTCCCCGTGCCTCCCGCTGCAGCCCCCTCCCCTGGCTCGGCCTGGGGGTGGGGCACTGCCCCAAGGCCAGGGCTTCCTCGGGGCATCGGGCTTTGAGCTCTGCTGGGCTCCAGCTGACCTGGGGACCAGGTGTTGCCCAGGGATGCACCTGGGTCTGTGCCTCAGTGAATCATAGGGAACAATGTTATTGTATTGACTTCCAGTTAACTCACTTGAGAAACTAACCAATTTTTACTTACTGTCTAGAATGATGTCCCTGTAGGAGAGTGACCGTAAAAGTGCCTTCTTTTCTCTGATGTAAACATTCAGAAGGACCTGGACCAATGGATTCTTGGGCTTGTGTTCCACATCAAGAGCTTAGGGAGTGAGCACATATGTAGTGGGGTACAGCCTAAAAATGGGTCCCTTCCCCCCTTCCCCTCCTGAGGATGGAAAAGGAGCTTCGGTTAGAGATCCGAGCTGTGGGGCTAAGCCAAACCCCTAAGTGCCCTTTCCCTTTGCCCTACTGCTCTCAGGTCCTTAGCAGGTGCCCAGTACCGTAAAGCCCTGTGGCTCCCAGTCTGGCCGCGTTTGCTTCCCTGCCAGGCTCATGTGTGTACATTAGCTCCCCGGTGACCTGAAGATTCCATGTAACTGTATACACACGAATACGTAAATGCCAATGTTTTAAATAATTTGATAAAGTCTTTGTAGCCACTCGGCCACCTCTGGTGTGTGTGTGTGCTTGATGGGAGAAGTGGTTAGAAGCGGCAACACAGCCAGCTCCCAAGGGAGGTCCAGTGTGCGCGTGCGGGGGTGGGGGGCAGCAGGCCCAGGATGTGGTGGTGCACCCTGTGGGAGGTGGGGATGAAGGCAGGAAGCCCAGGTCCCCAGGCCCCCTCAGCTAGCTGAAGGGAGTGTGCTGGGACCAGGGGAGACGAGCGGCTGGCAGCCCCGTGCTGCAGCAGGAGAGGAGCACAGGCTGAATGCTGATGCCGCCTCCCAACATCTGGCCGGCATCTTGTCTGTTTCTCAGACCCAAGCAACTTACCTTAAATAGAACAATTTACAGTGGAATCCGATAAAAGGTTTAGGCTGCTGCACGCCCCTCTCCCAGGCGAGGGGGCTGGGTGTATATTCTGACCCAAAAAATGACCTGCCCAGGAAGCAACGGTTGTGGTTGTTCCGAGCACAGCTGCTGTGGTCAACTGTCCCTGGGGGTGACTTAGGAACAGACACCCAGTTCCGGGCCCAGCAGAAGAGGGGCGGGAGCAGGGTTGGTGGCTGGTCATGCCTGCGCTTCGGAGAGTCACCCACTGGCGTCCCAGGAGAAGGGGCAGAAGTTTTGAATTGTCAGCAACTGCTGCGCCAGCCACTCAGCTCATCGCTGAAGGTGGGGGTCCAGGGGAGGGGGCGTGGGAGCCGCTCGCCCCTGTGGAGGCCCTCGCTCCACCCTCCTGCACAGGCCTGTGTTTAGTCAGCACTTGGCTTCCTAAGGCTGGTGACTGACAGGCAGCCAGACGCCTGCCCTGGGAGAAGACAAAATGGTGTGGGAGCCGCCCTTGCTGGGGAATTGGAGGGAAGGAATGTGGTTCTGGAAGCCAGAGGTCCGAGCTTCCATTCCGGCCTCTCCACTGGAGCTGTCCCTCTGCACGTCGCTTCCCCGGGGGCTGATCCTGAGAACAGGAGCGTTCACCGAGTGCCTACGGCCGCCCCGAACGGCAGACATTTTGTTTCAACCTTAGGAGGCAAGGGCCCCCCAAATTGCACATGAGAAAAACAGGTTCAGAGGGGTAACGCGAGTTTGCTAAGATCACATAACTGGCCGGGAACAGCCACCCTTCCGAGCTGGCGCTCTGTTCACCGTGCAGCTTAACAGCGTTCAGAATCTGCAGCTAGAATCCCGGTCTTGGGTGTCATAAGGGGCATGTTAAAGGGTTTCCCTTTTTGTCTCTCCACTTCCTGGTGCCAGTTTTACAGGTAATGGTTAGTTTTGCTTTTGCTTTGAAATCAAGGGAGCTAGACTGAGGTTCCAGCTGTTGTAGACCTTCAGAGTTGGAAATACCTGCCCCCAAAACTCCCTGGGTTTCGGATGGGGCTTCCCACAGACACACCCGACTTAGTACGGGCACACACACCTGTTCAGATGCACACGTTCATGCACACTCAGATGTACACACACAAATAGGTACCTACACACGTCAGTGGGCACAGGGACACTGGCACACCCACAGAGCCCTGCTCTTGTGTAAACAAAGACATCCGCACACAGTTACAGGAATACACAAAATCGCAGGCAAACCTCACAACGTGCTTGGGAGCCACCCCTCCCTTCTCACTGCCAGTTCCTCACTGCCCCCTCCTGGCCACCCAGGGGCCAGGGCAATCTGGCTCTATTTCCTGTAAATTCTGGGGGTGGTTGTCAGCTAGTTCCCCCCGAGATCACGAGGTGGAAAGCATTTTCAGGTGCTCAGTCCCAGGAGATGAGGGTGTCTACAGGGGGTTCTGAAGCTGGAGGACAAAAAGCCTTTCATCTCCAAAGAAACCATGTGGTTGAATTGTCAGGAGTTCTGCAACTGCACACACGTTCTCACACATAGAGAGGAGCGGACGTGCTGGCTGCAGTCAACAGATCTGTAGGCTCCCACCTTGCTCTCCCTCTCTGGGCCTCGCCTATTTAGATAGATAGATAGATAGATAGATAGATAGATAGATAGATGATAGATAGATAGATAGATAGATAGATAGATATAGATAGAGACATAGATATATAGATATAGATAGATATATAGATATAATGATTTCATAGAGGCAGGGAGAGGGAGAAAGAGATAGAAACATCAATGAACCCAGCTGGTGTGGCTCAGTGGTTGAGCATTGACCTATGAACCAAAACAAAAGGTCACGGTTTGATTCCCGGTCAGAACACATGCCTGAGTTGCAGGCTTGGTCCCCGGTGTGGGGCGTGCAGGAGGCAGTCGATCAATGATGCTCTCGTCACTGATGTTTCTTCCTTTCTGGGAAGGAAGGAAGGAAGGAAGAAAGGGAAGGGGAAAAGAAAAGAGAAAAAAGAAAAAAGAAAGATCAGAGAGCATTATTAATCAGTATGTGCCCTGACCAGGAATCAAACCATGATGTCCTGGTTTATATGTCGACACTCAACCACTGAGCCACACCAGGTGGGCCTCACCTAGTCAGTGAGGAGCTGACCATGATGACATAGGCAGGCCCTTCCACTCTGGCATCTCATCATCTTCGGAACGAACACCTCCCTAGACGTGTGTGCCTGAGTAAAGCACATCCATAAACATGACCCCTTGGTCTCCTCAGACCAGGCCTGGGCAGGTTACCAACACAAAGCTTTTTATTCCTATTTTACAGTTGAGAAAATGATGCACAGAGAGGCATGGTAACTTGCCCAAAGTCACACAGCAAGTTGGTATCAAGCATGGAGATAGAAACTCTTTTTTCCAATGCCCCAGGTTGCCTACAACCGAGTAGAATACTCGGTGGGCTTGTCTCAGAGCCAACGAGACAGGAGCTACAGAGGCTAAAGCCGGAAGCTCTGCCAGACAACTTGGAACGTGGGTGGGTTCCACCACTCCCCACCCCACCAACAGACTGCACCAACCTTAAGCTTCCTTTCCCTCTGCAGAGCCAGCGGCAGGCTACCGGAGTTTCTCCCTATGCTGTGGTCACTTGTAGCTTGTTCAAGTATTTACATGCATGTGAGTGGGGTGCACATGCGTGCCTGGACTCCACAGTGTGCACTCGCACATGTAGGTGTATGGTCGTGCATGCCTGCAAATATACTTAGGAGAACATTCATAGGCATGTGTAGTATGTATGTGTTTGCAAGCCTGTACATGTGACTGCATTTGTGTGTTTAGGTAAAGTGTGTGTGTTTTTTTAAGTTTATTTATTGATTTTAGAGAGGAAGAGAAACAAAAAGAGAAACATCAATTTGTTGTTCCACTTATTAATGCATTCATTGGTTGATTCTTGTATGTGCCCTGACCAGGGATTGAACCCGCAACCTTGGTGTAGTGGGACGACGCTCTAACCAACTGAGCTACCAGGCCGGACTCGAAGTGTGTTTTGATGTACATATAAATGGTCTCAGGATATCTGGCAGGCGCATTTATGTACATGTCAGATTTTGCTTGCATGCGTACTGGGTTTGTTCATGAGTGTACTTGGGTATGTGCAAATGTTCACATTCATTTGCGTGAAGAAGAGGGTGAGGCATGTCCATGCACACGACTGGTGAGTGTGTAAATGTGGAGGAAGGGATGGCTTCATAGGACTGTATATATGTGGATCAGAGGAGGGCCCTCACAAGAAAATACGATGTTGGTGTTCCCCTAGCCCTGGTACAGGGGTGCCCCGCCTGGCTGCAGTCAGGCACTGGCTTACAGCACCCTCGCCCTGCTCCTGCACTCTATTCCCCAGACCCATCCTGCCTAGCCAATTTGCAGCCTCTTGCTCCCAGCTCCTGAGAAGGCCTGCAGCAAAGTCAAGGGGCTGGTGGCCAATTAGCGAGGGGGTTAATCAGGGATCTGGGGACCCCCGGGGGGTGGGAAGCCAGAAGGCAGGCATTGGGGTTGGCAGGAGCTGCCAGGAGCTGCCGCTGCCTGTCAGGCTGGAGGAGGGGAGAGGCAGGGAGGGGAGGCTGAACCAGCTCAGCTCCATGGTGCTGGAAACCAAGGGCCTGCCTGTGAATTCATGATTGCTGAGCATCGACAGCAGCGGGGAGCCTGTGCAACTGGATCCACTGTGTGCAAAAGGGCAGGTGCTGGCCTTCGTTAAATGTGGTCCTGTATGCAAATGTGTACACATGACTATGGATATTATCTGTTTACAGGTACAGTTTCATGTCTACATATGTGGGTGTGCAGATGGGTCTGGGACTGCATATTCAGACCCATGTGCACACACGTATACAAGGATAAGTCTGTGTCTGTGTGTATACACATGTATGCAAAGGTAAGTGGGTGTTCCTACATGCAACCATGTGCACATGAAGTTGACATGATCTGTATACATGTGTGCAATGATATATCTGTGTACAGATGCGTGTACCAGTGTGCAGATAATCTGGTTACACTTGCATGTCTGGGTGAGTATGCATGTGTGTATTCTCTGAACAGCGAGCGGCCCAGACCACCATGTGGGCCTGCATGCACGTGCCTGAGTGCAAGTGCCTGTGTACACAAAGGTCTCAGCACGTAGGGAGCTGGGCTATGGGGGCTGGAGGGCTCCAGGTTCCAGAGGAGAATCTGACAGACAGACTTGCCGCAGCCCCCAGCCCCGGGAGCCTGTTTTCCTGCCTGCAGAAGCTGTGAGCCCGTGAACTCATCTTATATTAATAGCTGCTGTCTCCTCACTTATTGCAGGGAGAAGCGGTCATGGCCCCAGCAGGGGCTCAGCACTCAGGCTGCCCCCCCCCCCACCTTGGGAGGAAGGGGAGAGATGGGCCCCACCTCCAGGCAAGGGCCCACCCCAGCAGGAAGGCATGGCTCTGGGCCCCAACCCTTGCTTCCCCCAGTCCAGGGGGCCCAGCTCACCCTCCCAGACCTCTGTAGCTGGGTGGGGTTGGAAAACTGGCAGAGGCAGACAGGCTGGAAGTCTTGGCTACCCACCCCCAACACACACACACACACACACACACACACACACACACACACACAGGCATGCGGTCTTGAGCAGCCCCAGGCTGCGCACCAGATGAGTCTGAGGCTGAAAGAGACATAGAAGGCTTCAGTTTGAGAGGCAGACATGTCCCTTCTCTCAGGGACCCTCAGCTGGAGGGGGAACACACAGCCTTGCCTCCAGGAGCCCCCATTCCCGCAAGGAAGGCGAGAAGTGCAGCAAGGTGTGTTATATAAAGCACGTCACAGTTACAGGGCTTAGCCAGGGAGGCTTCCTGGAGGTGGGTGCACAGGGAGATCCTGAGATGCATCTGAGGAATCTGAGGAGAGAGGAGCCATCACGTGGGCCCACAGGCTTCAGCTGGAGGCAGGTTCCGACACCCCTCAGGGTGGGCCCAGGACCCAAGGCAGAGACTCCAGATGCAGGCCCTAGAAATACCTCCTATCTACACACCACACCCAGACAGACAGGGGGTCCATGGGATGGGGGCCCACCACAGGCCTTCCCAGATGGGAGTCTGGCCAGCATTAAGCCCTGCTAAGCCTGCAGCCAGAAGCTGGGACGGGGAAGCCAAGGACCCGCCTGCCCAGGGTGGGATGGGCACTGGTCGCTCTGCTTCTGGGCCTTGGTAGGGGCTTCTGTGGAGCATGGGGAGTCCGTCGGAGGCCCTTCCCCACACCACTCTCCTGTGTGAGTTTGAGCAAATGGCTGTTCCTCTTCGGGCCTCAGACTCCCCAGCTGTACAATGAAGGGTGGGCAGGGTGCTCTGAGGGCCCCATCTCCAGGCTTTGGCCCAGGGGGCTGGGAGGTGTGCTAGTCAGAGCTTCCTCTTCAGCCACACCTCACACTGGCTTTTGCCCTTTCCTGGTGAACACACTGTTTCTGGTTCCTAAACCCCTTAACTCAGGGTCCTACACACTTAGTCTTCAAATGCACCCAAAGGCACACGCACATGCTTACCATCACTCACCTTTGCATAAAAAAGAAGCAATCCCAGCTCCAGAATTTCAAGACCCCACCCAACTACCTCCCAAATGTGGCCACTGGCTCAGAATGAACCCCAACACCAGTCAGGGGCCAGAATGCCCTAGGTCCCAGGCTTGGAAGGAGAGGCGGTGAGAGGCCAGCAGATAGAGCACAAGCCCTAGAAACATGTTCCCTTGGTCCATTCACCAGTCCCCCTCATCCTCAGTTTTCTCATCTGTAAAATGGAGAAGATATTACCTGTGTCCTGGGATGCTTGTTAGGCATAAATGAGGTAACGCATGCGGTACACTCAGCACAGTGCCTAGCACACAGTATATACCCACGATTAGAATGGGTTGATGCTAAGGAAAGTAACAGCTTTGAGTATATACTTCATGCTAAAGCCCCAAACAGAAGCTAATGTGGGCAGGGATGGAGGGGGGGGAGGGCATCCTCAACCCAAGAAGCTTCCAGCGTTCTGGTTCCTGTCCCCCAGGGAGGTGGGGTCCTTGTCTGGCAGTACCTGGGTCTGCGAAGAGGGGCCCATCAGATTAGCATCCTGGGGTGGGAGTGTCACCTGCCAGCCACACTCCACCCTGGATCTCCAGCTTCCCATGTCCCCCAACAGGCACCCAGGTGTGGGTTAATCCTCCCATCCCATGGTTTCTCCCGTCAGGCCCCGCTCCATTCCCTCCGCACACAGACAGCAATATTTATTACAAAATCAGTTTTTATTGAGGGTTGGGTCAGGGACAGGAATAGGGAATGCCCTGGGGGCCATACCCAGATTGGCAGAGAGGGTCAGGTGTTGGCTCGCATCCTGCCTCCTCTAGGGCACCTCAAAGTGAGGCCTGGCTCTCAGGCCTCGGCTGTGGCGCTGGACACCAGGCTAGAGTGGAGTTGGGGTTGCCACGTTTTATCCTGGCTGCTTGGCCAGGCTGGTTTTCCCCAAACCGCCACCAGAGGGCAGCAGGCCCCCAGCGCAGAGGAATTCTCGGTTGCTCAGGTGATGGCTTCTTAAAAAAATAAAAAACCAGAGGCTGGTGTGTTCCCCTCACAAACCCCAGAGGGGCGGGCCTGGGGAGAAGGTTCTGGTTTATATGATCTCTTCAATAAAAAATAAGCGAAAATAATAACAAAATACGTGGTTTCTCTTTCTCCCTTCCCCCCCCCTCTAGGAACTGAGGTCAGAAATGGGGGTGTGGGGACCGGGAGTACCCTGGTATGGCCTGGATTTCAAGGTGTTGGTCTCTTTTTCCCCCTTATACCCATAAATAAATTCATAAATAAATAAATACTAGATATTCTCTTTGTGCACACACGTATATATAGATAAATCTTTTTCTCTTTCTCCTATCTAGGCAACTGAGTGGCTAAATCTCTGACTCTAGCTCAGAAACTCAAAAGTAAAGTGACATGATCAAGGTCAAGGGAGGGGGAGCCCAGGGACCTGAAATGGCACTGTGCAGCACCCAGCAGCATTCTGGAGCTCCAAGCCAGCTGGGCTGTGGACTTTTCTGAGTGGAACCCTGACCATCTGAACATTCTAGAACCATGGAGCCAGCTGGGCCCTGCAGAGATCTGAACAGAATCCTGTGAAACACCCCATGTCCTAGAACTCCAGAACTAGCTGGGTCTTGGGGGTGCGGAGCTGGGGGGTTGGAACAAAACCCTGGAGGACCTCACATTCTGGAATTCTGTAGTGATCAGGGTTGAAGGGTCACCAGTATGCGACTAGACATCACTGGGGGAACGGGACCGGAAGGGAATCTTGGAAGAGGAGCAGCAGCAGCAGATGGCCCATAGTACCTTCTGCACATCCTGGTTGCGGAAGGCATAGATGATGGGGTTGATCATGGAGTTATAGGTGGCAGGGAGCAGGGTGAGATAGGTGTAGAGAGATGGGGAGTGGGCATCGCCCAGCAGGCAGTAGACGGTGAAGGGCAGCCAGCAGGCGGCAAAGGTGCCAAGCACCACGGCCAGTGTGGCAATGCCCTTGCGGGTGGCCACATAGTGGGAGGCAGGCAGCAGGTGCCGCTGAAGGGCAATCTGCTGGGCATGGCGGCAGACGATGCGGCAGATCTGGGCATAGAGCTGCAGCATGATGCCAAACACCATGAAGAAGGCAACGGCCAGGACCACCAGATGGTTCTTGGAGAGCGGATATACCACGCCGCACATGGTTGGGGTATCCAAGCAGTTCCAAGCCAGCACAGGCAGCAGCCCCATGCCCAGCGCACCCCCCCACACTAGGGCCAGCATCACATAGGTCCGAGTCATCGTTGTCTCTGAGTAGTAGGTGAGGGCATTGTACAGAGAAAGGTAGCGATCTACAGTAATGGCCAGTAGGCTGCCAATGCTGGCGGTAAAGGCCATTGCCAGGACGCCAACCAGCACCAGGCTCATCTCAGCTGAGCCAATGCAGAAGACAGCGGCAAAGTGCAGGACCAGTCCCAGGCCTGCCAGCAGGTCTGCAATGGCGAGGCTGCCCACGAGCAGGAACATGGGGGCACGGAAGGCGGGAGTTCCCACGATGATGGCCACCACCAGTGCGTTCTCGCAGGACACCAGGGTGCCTGAGATGCACAGCACCACATCCCAAGCCCTGGGTGAGGGCAACGGTGCGGCTGGGCCTGTGGGCCCCTCTGCTAATCCCATGCTGCTCACGTTCACATTGCCTGGGCCAGCGGAGAGCCACGCCAGCGGGCTGCCTGCACCCCACATCTTGGTACCTGTAGGAGAAAGGCCCTGTGAGAAATTGGCAGGGTTAGGTGCTGGGTAGGCGGGTCTACAGGAGCTGAGGTGCCTCTCTGGATACTTGGTGGGAGTCTCTCCACAAGATGCTTAGCTGGTCCCAGTGTCTTGTCCCCACACTCATGCCCCAGGATTCCTTCCAGGATACCCGAGTCCCCTCCCGTGTTCCCAGGCCAGCACAGGTCTCTTTTCCTGGGGATCCCTGTCCTAGTATCTTCATCTCCCTTCCAACTCCCTGGGTCCTGCAGGCCTCTTCCTTCCACGTGTGTGACTAGAGCTCAAGCAGCTGAAGGACTACCACAAGTAGAGGGAGCTTGTAAGATCCCGGAGATGCTGGGGAAAGCAGCACTGGGGGAGGGAAACACATCTCAAGACTGAAGGCAGCTCTGCTCCCTCCCCATCAGGGAGGATGACGCTCAGTTTCTGAGGCTCTCCAGACCCCTCAAGATTCTCAGAACAGCCAGCCCCAGGCCCCGCCCCTAGGGAGTGCGGTGACGCTCTCGCCAGCCCCCACCCTGCACTCCTAGGGTGACAACACCTGGGAACTCAGCTCTACCCGCACACATACCCGCCCAGATTTCTGCCCAGGCCGGACCCTTCTTTCTGGGTCTTTGGAACAGACACCCCCTGCTGGAAGCCGGAATCCTGAGGCAGACCCCTCCGGCCCAGACACCTGGACCTTGGGCCTGACTCCGCCTCCTGCCCGGAAGTCTGGATCCCTAAGTCAGACACCGCCTCCTTCCCAGACTCCTAGGTCCTGTCCAGCCGCCTCCTGCCAGCCCAACCTCGGATGACCATCAGTTCCCCAGGGCCTCGGGTCCTTGTAGGAGCGCTCACCCCCCGCCGGGGCACCGTGTGATGGCGCTCAGCACCCGGTCACTGGGTCCCACCTGCTAGCCCAGAATCTGGGTTCCAGGTCTTGACCTCCGACCCTGGCCCGCTGCTGGGAGCCTGACAGCCGCCCCAGCGCCCCAGCATCCTGCGTGCCCTCCCGGACGCCTGGTGACCGCGGCGGGGACCGATACTCACCTCTCGGGTCCAGGCGTGGCCGGGCCGCGCAGGAAGGTTCCAGTCGGGTCTGGGCAGCGCAGGGTGTGAGCGGACCACGGGACCACAAGCCCCCCGCAGCCGCGGGAGCAGCGGCGTGAGTCACCCCGCCCCGCCCCGCCCCCGGCCACCGGTTTGGTGACGTCAGCGGCTCGGCGAACCAATAGGCGCGTCGCGCTCGGGCGCAGAGCGCGTCGCGAGGCATATTAATGAGGCCTCGCACGCCCGCTCCCCCATTCATAAAAAGCGCCGTGGCCGCGGCCCCGCCCCCCCGGCTTGGCCCGCGCTGCCCTTGACGCGGCGCCCTCTGCGGGCCGGGGGTTTGGGGGCGCAGGTGGGAGAGCCTTGGAAACGTATCAGAGGGGCTGCGGGGGGTGGGGGGGGGGCAGCGGAAAGGGGCCCGGATAGGCCAGGGCGTGATGGGACCCTCAGGTGGCAGAGGAAGTCTGACGAAATCCAGGTGGGTGAGACCGAGTGATGGGTCTCATGGCCTCCCGGGTGAGGTGACGGAGACAGGAGCGCGAGGGAGCCTCGCGGGGAGGTGGGTGGCAGTGACGGTATGAGCGTGGGGACAGGATCTTGGGGGATGGAGGCTGAGGATGCTGACGTCGAGGGAAGCCTCCAGGGCAACCATACAGTGTGGGAATGACTGTGGCATGAGGGGGTGCAGAGATCCCAGGGTGGCAGAGGCAGCGGCCAGGGAGGATGGAGTGTCCAGGGGACGGAACTTCGGGTCACCATGACCCTGTCACGGATGCTGAGTACTGAGGTGACAAAGCTACTTCAGTGAGGAGGGCTGTGGGGTCCTCCGGTGACGAGAGCAGGTGGCTGTGGCAGGGGCCCGGGGTGATGGACAGGGTAGAGGGTCTGGGCTGACAGTGGTCAGGCAGGAAGTTGCTTCCGGGGCAGGTCTTCATGATGCTGAGGCTGGGCGACCTCACTCGTGCCGGCTCAACAGCACCCTCACAACACAGGAGGGCTGAGTCTGGCACGATTTCAAAACCTGAATTATTTATTCAAGAATCTGAAAAGCCAGCAGCATAGTGTGTATGTGGGGGAGTAAGGGGAGGGAGGACTTCCCCGAAGCAGCTGGAGAGAGGGATCCAGGAAGAACTTGGAAGCAGAAAACCTGGCGGCTCAGTCCCAGCACAGGCCCCTCTCCACCGCCCATCTCGGGCATCCTGGCCGGGGGGCATGGAGAAGGAGGCCCACCCTCCCCAACGCTGTCTGTCCTTAGTCCCAGATTTCTCCAGATGGGACAGCTATGGCCAGTCCTGGGGGAGAGCAGTTGTCTCTAGCTTTGATCCTCATTGGAATCATCCAGGCCCCACTGAATGGAGGAGGGAGGAATCAGGTTAGGGCTTGAGGATACCAGAGAGACACAGATCCCAGGCCCCAATGGACTTCTCCCACAACCCCGCACCACTGCAGTTCCCACAGTTACTGTGGGGAAGGAGGGAGGAGTGGGTAGGCCAGTGGCAGGCTACATGGGAAGAGGAGAGGGCTGGGCTAGGAAAGATAACCACTCCGGTTGGATACAGTGAGTTTAGGGTGCTTAGCAGATGGAGATGGTCAGGAGGGTAGGCTGGACTCAAGCCCCCAAGCCTCCATTTCCTAGCTGTGTGACTTTGGATGAGCTGCTTAGACTCTTTCTGTCTGTTTTCTCGTCAATAGATAGGGATAAAGTTAGTATCTACCTTGTAGGATTGTTGGGAAGGGCCTGGCACGTTGCCAGCACTGGCTGTGTGGGCTACCAAGGGTATCACTGGCAGGAGGGCACCCAGGAGGAATGCAGGCGGTGACTGAGGTCAAGGGGTAGATGACACCACCTAGGGGAGGAAGCAGAGAGTGAGGAGCCTCGGGGAACCCCGCCGTTAAGGGCACAGACTGTGGATGAACATATTCCTGTTCCTGGGCCTTTGCACTGGCTGTTCCCTCTGCCTAGAACCCTTCCCTTCATTCAGGTCTCTGCACCCACGTCACTCCTTCCGCAGCAGGCTCCCCAACCTCTGTCCTAGACTAGCACTCTCCCACAGTGCCTGGCATGTAGTCGATACTCAGCAAATATCTTGTTGACTGGATAATTAAACTAAAAAGCAACATCTAGAAAAAGAGAAGGAAAACAGAGAGTAGTAATACCCATGGTGTCAAGGAAGGTGGGGTGTCAGAGAGAGAGAACTAGGGGCATCAGTACCCCAGGACTCAGGTTTCCACTTCCTCCCCCATCAGAGCTGGGTCCCAACAGCTGTCCAGCTGGTCTCAGAGAACGGTGAAAGGTGCTGGGAGGTTGGCAAGAAAGGTGTGTATTACAGACTCTCTTCTGCTATTCTGAGTGGCAGTGATTGTTGTTGTTTATTCATAGTTTACTAATTAGCTCATGAAAAATCTGCACAATCACCACTGATTAAGTCATTGCAGAATCTTTACTCCTTCTTTTTGCACCAGTATTGGCCTTTCCTGTAGCCCTGATCGTCTTCATTCTGTTCTTGCATTCCATTCGCTGTTTTCTTGGGGTATTTTTCTTCTGTAGGTCGTGTCTTGCAAGCTTGTGTTTGGGTTCATCTTTCTTTACATTCAAGGAATCACAAATAATGTCAAAGCCAGTTGTTTTACCACCACCAAAGTGGGTTCTGACTCCAAATATAAGATGAAATCTGGCTCGTTTGTCCCAAATTTCTGTCTTAGCTGCCACTGCCTCCCCAGGGGGAAGGACATCAGTGACTGTGGAGTTGATTAGCCAGTACTTCCTGATCCAGGGAGTTACTGTGTCATTCATGGGGGAAGTTGAGCCTCAGGCAGTCAGGGAGGATAGAGTGCAGTGATATTTCTAACCCTGAGATCCAAGAGACTCAAGTGAATCCCTTTCATGCTCCAAAACTGCCACCATGCCAACAGGCTAACTGAGGCCATCAATGCCAACCAGGTCTCTCTTCTCCAAAGATCTGCCGTCTGGACGGAGAGGCAGCCCTTCTTTCTCCCTCCTCCTCGGCTCTAGCTCCTTGCTTCTCCCCACCATCGACGCCTCTCCAATCCTTCCCACCTACCAGGTACCAAACCAGAGCCCAGTGCTTACAACAACCCTGCCTCCCAATTTCATAGGTGAAGCCCATAGAAGCAGAAGGTCTTGCCCCAAATCACAAGTAAATGACAGAGCTGGGGTCTGAAGCCAGGGCTGTCTGTAACCAAGTCCAGTGTGCCTTCCCTTGCTAGCCTAGGCCACCATCTCCCCAGAAGTGACATTTGACCAGGAATGGCAACACCTGAAGTTCCCCAGGTGACCACCAGATGGCTGTGCGCACTCAGTTCCAGGTGAGACTTCTTTACTGTGGGTGGAGGCTCTCAAGGGAAGTTTGTGTGAGACCCAGATAAGATCCACATAAACTCCTTGGCCAAGCACAGAGAACCTGGGCATTCTTAGCACAGACCATTCATTCACTGACAGCTCCCTGGGCTTGGGTTTGAGTGGAGGCTGTGGACAGAGATGATCTGGTCATATCCTGCATTTTCAACATTCAAGAAGTATTTATTGAGAATCCGCTATTTGCCAGGCATTGTTCTAGGCACAGAGGACACAGCAATAAACAAAAATTTCTGCCTTCTTCTTGGAGCTTCCAGTCTAATGGGGAGAGATGGACAATCACAAACAGATACTTAATATGATATCGAGTAGGGACCCCCTCGAGGGTCTCACAGACCAGTGGGACAGACAAACATGTACACAAAAAATCACACACGACACAGTATGGTTATTTCATAAACACCTACTTAGCCCTATGTGTGCTGGGAATTAACTACGGAAGAAGATAGACTTTTTTTTTAAATCCTCACCCAAGAATATTTTTTTCCATTGATTTTTAAGGAGAGAGGGAAAGACAGAAAGGAACACCAATGTGAGAGAAACACATTGACTGGTTGCCACCTGCACAAGCCCCAACCAGGGCCAGGATGGGGAGGAGCCTGCAACCAAGGTAAGTGCCCTTGATCAGAATCAAACCCGAGCCCCTTTGGTCTGCAGGCCAGCACTCTATCCACTGAGCCAAACCGGTTAGGTCAGAAGACAGACATTTTTCATGCCTTCATGGAACTTACTAGTACAGCCTAGGGAAGAAATGAGTAATCTGGTTTATGTTCTGAAGGAAAAAGGAGGTGTCATGATGTGGAATAACCAGGAGCCCTCTTTAAAGTAGGGAGACCACGGAGTGGGTCCTTTGAAGAGAGAATAGAAGAGTTTCAAGGAGCGAGCACAGCAAGTGCAAAGTCTATGAGGAGGAACAGAGTTGAGGAATACAGAGGAGGTGAATGAGCTGAGGGGTAGGAACTGAGCTCAGGGAGGTGGGTGGGGTAAGGGGCTGAGGGTAGGGAGGGGAAGATCATGTAACTCATGGGGGTCATTGGTGGGCTTAAGCAGAGAGGGATATGATTTGACTTTCATGTTCCAAGGATTGCTCTGCCTGCTAGGTGGGAAACAGACTGGAGTGGGGGAGCAGAAGCAGGAGCCCCACTAGGAGGCCTGCAGTCACCCAGCAAGAGATGGTGAGGAGGGGAGTGCTCTGGTGCAGGAAAGCAGATGGATTCAGCTCTACCAGCTAGATGAGTGCTGCAGCAGCTCAGCCTAGCTCTGAGGCAGTGACACAGGGCTTCCTGCAGGAGGTGGCCCTTTAGTGGTGTCATGAAGGATTAGCTTGCCAGGCAGATGGAGTCAGAGAGAAAGAGGACTCTCCAGGACAGAACAGCTATAGGATAAAGGCGAGGAGGCATAAGAGGCACGGAGTGTTGGGGGAGGGGCTAGTCTATTTTCTTGGGGGAGAGGAAGGTGTTGGGGTAAGCCCAAGACATGCTGGAGAGACTTATAGAGCCAGGAATTAAAGGGTGGTGGAGGCCAAGCCATGATTAACTGGAAGAGATATGGTCACATCCATGGTTTCAATAGAGCCCTGCACTATGAGGGCCAACTTGGGGACGGGCCCAGAGGCTGAGGCAGTGAGGCCAGCAAAGAGAAGATGAGGTAATAGGATCAAGGAGATATGTAGAGGCAGGGGGTGAGGATGAGACCATGGTTTCCACTCGGGTGACAGGGGATAGAGGGACCCTCTTCGGTGGGGAAGAGGGACCAGATGGTTTCAGGGGCCTGAGGCCTACTCAGGTGGAGGTGCCCAGGAAACAGATGGACCCAGAGGAGGCATAGCAGGGGGGAAAGCAGCCTCTGGCCATTGGGTCCTGGCCTACATCCTGACACAGACACACACACACACACACACACACACACACACACGCCACTGTAATCGTGTGCCCCGGGGCAGGTGATGCTACTTCTGAAACCTGCAGTTTGGTGATAACAAAACCCATACTAAGAGGGTAGTGGGAATTCGATGAGAAACTGCAAGTAAAAGCTCTTTGTAGAATGTACAGTCTGCTGGGAAGGGAGCTGGGGAGGGAGCACGAGGCTGGAGATGGAGTGATACTCGTTGGCTTTCAAATGGGCACTGATGGCAGAGGAATGACTGAGCTGACCCAGGAGAGGCAGAATAGGGTTCAGGACGGTTGGGCCACTAGCGATGAAGGAGGAAAAGAAGCAGAGGGCGGAAGAAAGGGAGGGGAGAGGAAAGGAGAAGGGGGAGACGAAGAGGAAGAGGAGGCCCTGGCCAGTGTGGTTCAATTGGTTGGGCCTCATCCTGTGCACCGAAAGGCTGTCAGTTAGATTCCTGGTAAGAGCACATGCCCAGTTTCAGGCTTGGTTGCCAGTAAGGAACATGCAGGAGGCAGCAAATTGATGTTTCATTCTGAAAATTAATAATAATTTTTTTTAAAAAAAGAGGACTAGGAGGCATTCTCTAAGGAACCCGAGAAGTGGCTGTAGTGGGAGAAGGACCAGAAGAGGTCGGTGCCAGGGCAGGAGTCAAGGCAGAAGGGAAAGTGTGAAGAGGCTCAACTGCCCGTCACAATGAGACCGGTGACTTGGTCAGAGGGCGCGGTGGGCTGGAGGCAGACGTGGTGCGCGGAGGGGCAAAGAAAGGGGGGTGCAAAGATTGAAGCCAGGTGGCAGCTGGAGCCGGGCCCGGCTGGAGGGCGCACTTCACAGGGCCCGCCTGCGCCGAGCCCGGGAGCCAGGACAGTGACCTTGCTCCCGATACAGATGTTGCCATTAACTCGATAACTAGTCGCTCGCCTTTTCTGAGCCTCAGTTTCCGCACCTGTGAAGTAGGGATAACTCGCTACTCAGCGGTTTCCGCGATGCTGCCGCTGGGGGCCTCCAGGACCCGGTCGGCCACCAGTCCCGGACCCGCCCTCTTTTGTCTGAGCCCCGCCCCCGCCCACGGAGCCCCGCCCACCTGACCGCGCCCACCGGCCACACCCTATAAGGCCCCTCCCAGGGCCTCAGGCCACGCCCCCTGGCGGCGCCACGGGCCCTGCGCACCTGGCCCCGCCCCCGCCCCCGGGTCTTGTTCCGCACACCCCGGCGGAGCCGAGTCCAGAAGGGACGCGCCGCACCAGCTCTCGGCTGACCCCCCGCCCCCGCCCCGCGCCCATGGCCCTGCCGGGACCCCGAGCTTTACGGGCTGCGCTCTGTGGCGGCTGCTGCTGCCTCCTCCTGTGTGCCCAGCTCGCTGTGGCTGGTAACGCGGGCCGGGGTCTGGTTAGGAGCGGGGGCCGGGGAGCGCGCCCTTCATCCAGCCGCCCTTCCAGGAGCAGTCGGGCTGGAGGGGTGGGGTGGGGCGCGGAGGGGGCCCCGGGGCTGGGTAAAGGCGGCTCTAGCTGAGTGTGGAGCCCCGGGTATGTACATAGTAGGGAGCTTCAGGTGTGTCTGAGGGAGGCAACTTCACATGTATCTGGGAACCCAGGTACCGGTATAAGCAAAGGAAGGGGACTCTGGGTGAATGTCAGGGAGGCTCTAGGTGTGTGTTGTGTGTTTGTGGAAACTCCGGGTGTGCAGGGGGGGTTTAGGGATCCAGGTGAGTGTATGTGTGGGGAGAGGCACAGTAGTGAGGAAGGGGGGCTGCAGCTCGCATTCAAGGAGTTGCTTCCGTCCCACTCCCAGGTAAAGGAGCTCGAGGCTTTGGGCGGGGAGCCCTGCTCCGAATGAACATCTGGCCAGCTGTCCGCGGGACCTGCAAGCAGCTGAAGCTCTGCGAGCATTGTGTGGAGGAGGACAGAGCGCACAACCTCTCGGGCTGCGTGTGGGAGCAATGTCGGCCCGAGGAGCCAGGTATGGAGTGTAGCTCTCCCCGAGGTGGGTGCCCAGTTCTGAACCCCAGGGCCTTGGGCCCTCTCCCCACACCTCTCCCCTGCACTCTCTCCCACCAGGACACTGTGTGGACCAAGCTGAGGTGACCCCGGAAGGTTGCTCTGTCTACAACCACTCCGAGTCGTGTCCAGGTAGGGGGCTCCCACTGGCCGAAGCCAAACTGGGGGGTGGAGGAGGCTGAGGTGTCCCAGCCAGAGCCTGCGCTCCAGGAGAAGTCCGTCTCTCGGGGAGCAGACCATGCCTACCAGCACCTGGGTCCAGTTTCCGTTCTGCCTTCAGCTCACAGAGAACTCCTTCCCTCTCTGGCCTGTTTCCTCGTCTGTAAACTGGTACAGATGGAGGATACAGGGCAGGTGTGTGGAGCCGGAGGGGCAAGGGTAGCTCTTCTCATCTAAAGCACAGTGAGGACTTGGGAAGTTCAGAAGCGAACAGGGGAGGGCTTTCTGGAAGAGTAGCATGAGATGACCCTGAAAGGTCGAGATGGAGAGAGGGCACATCGGTGGAAGGAACCGCATGAACTAAGGCTTGGGAGTGTGTTGGGTGGATTTGGACCTGGGACAGAGGACCTGGTCTGAGTCAGAAGCCCAGCTGTAGGCCCGGCCTGGGGTCTTGATGGGAGTCAGGGGATGGGAGAGCCGGGTTTTTATGGATTCCCTGTCTCTTTAGCTGCCCACCACCACCCCACCTATGAACCGAAGACAATCACAACAGGTAGGTACTACCGAGGGGAGCTGGGCAGCGGCAGGACTAGAGGTGCAGGGAAAGGCAGAGCTGGGCTCAGGCACTGACAGGCTTTGTGACCTCAGACCTGTGGACCTGTGACTTTTCCCTCGAGCCTGTTTCCACGTCTGTAAAATTGGTTGGGAACCACCTTACATTGTTGCTGTGAGGATCTTATGAAAGGTGTGTCGCCCCTATTCAGTGTCTGATGGAAGGAAGGCGATAAGCAATGGTGGTTCCAATCCCTTCCCCCCAGCACCACTTCTGAGAATCAGGGTGACCCCCTCAGGGACCTGCGCTTGGTGCTGAAGGTGTATGGCTCAGTTTGCCAATGAGATGTCCACTGTGACCACCCGCTGGTCCAGAGAAGGTCACGAAGCAGATCCCCAGCAGAACAGAGGCAAGAACCCCACCCCTGGGCCCCCACTGCCCCTCGGAACCTGGAGTTCAGCAGGCTTGGCAGGGCTGGCTGAAGAGGCTCTTGGTTAATTAAAGCCAGAAACGTGATCTCGGGGGCTGAATTATTGATGGTCATCTCCCTCCAGCTCGGCCCCAGATCAGTCTTGTGCAGCTCATTTCTTCCCTCTTCTCTCCTCTTCCCCCACAAAGGGCTCCCTGAGCTGCAGCTGGGACCACCTTTGCCCTTCATATTCTCAGACCTCCTAACACAAGCCACCCCCTCTGGGGAGTGGGCCAGCTCCCCGCGGGGCCCCTGTCCACTACCCCAGAATGATCTCCCACCACCAGCCCTGCCCTGCCCTGGGCACCGGGCCCAGGGCCTGAAATCAAATCCCTATTGAGAGTGGATGGCGAACGTGGCACAGCTGGGAGCCACCCAGGCTCCGTCTGACAACCGTGGTCCCTACGGTGGGGCTGGGGAAGGGTCAGGGGACACTGTGTACGTTTGGATTATGTCCTAACTGTGAGGAGACTCTAGGCAGGTCTGGCCCTCAGAACCTGGCTTCTCCCTCTGACACACATCACCTAGTCTCCATGTATCCACTCCGTGTGGGAGACCAGGGTGTGGGCCTCCCCTTCTCCCTCTGCTCCCTCCCTTTCTAAGTTAGGGTTCTGACATGGGGTAGCTCCAGGGTCTCAGAAGTACTGAAAGGGGACCATATCATCTGTCCCTGGACTTTGAACCCCGAGATCCAAGGTCAATAGGGACCTGGATGTCTGAGTCCTGGGTCCGTCCTCATCCTCTTGGGCCAGTGTGGGAGGGGAGTCTGGAAGGGAGCTCCGTTGCCATCTGGCCCATGTGGTCAGGAGGCTGAGGGTGTGAAGAGCATCCAGACACAGAGCAGTTCAGGAGCAGAGCCAGGGCTGGAGCCAAGGCCCTGTCCCCACACCTGCCTGCTGCTCCGGCCCCCAGAGTGAGGACTGGGGCCTCCAGGTGGGGGTGACTGGGGTAGGCCTGGGGTCCTGTCCTCGGTGGCCCGCTGTGACCTCTGCCCTGCAGGGAGCCCTCCTGTCCCCGAAGCCCACAGCCCTGGCTTTGATGGGGCCAGCTTCATCGGAGGCATGGTGCTGGTGCTGAGCCTGCAGGCGGTGGCCTTCTTCGTCGTGCGCTTCTTCAAGGCCAAGGACAGCACCTACCAGACACTGTGAGTACCTGGCTGCCAGCCAGCGGAGGCCGGCTCACTCCCCCACCCCGCTCCTGTCCCTTTAAGTGACAGTGTGCCGTCTTCCCTAAGGGCAATGACTCCCTCCCAGGGCCCCCCATGTGAGTCACACCCCTCACCTCCCTCCCGCTGTGGGGTTCTCTCTGCCAGGTATTGACTCAGCCTGGGCCTGGTTCTGAGAGCCCAGCTGAGCCCACTTGTCTTGCTCCCTCATGCTGCCAGCAGGGAGGAGAACCAGTAGGTGACAGCCCAGGCGCCACTCGGGCCTGCAGCTCTGCGGCCTTGGCAGGACCTTGGCTGTGTGTGCGGTTTGGTTTTCCTCTGCGCAGGGGAGCTGCTCAGAGGCCCCTGTGTGCCGTGTGTGCTGTGGGGCGGGTCACTGCAGCCTCCATCAAAGTGTTTGCTCTCCCAGCTGCTGCCTGCTCTCGGGGGGTGGGGTGGGGGGCCTCAGCCCAGCTGAGGCAGGGCCCCCCGCCGAGTGCCCTCTCTGTCTGGCCTCTGCAGAATCTGACCCCCTTCAGGCCTGGATTCCATACTGAGGGGAAGGAGGACAAAGAGGCGGCCCTCTGGGGGGCACTGGGGGGCACTGGGGATGGGAAGAACTTTGGCCACCAATTTCTGGCCCCGGAAGGCACCGAGCAGTCTCTTTGTCAATACCTGGGCCTGGTACCTGCAGCTGAGAGCATCCGTCAGCCGCCTCCTGCCTCATCTGTCAGCCCTGTGGGCCCCTCTGGTCCCTGCTTGGCACTGGGCCTGTGCCCGCCTCTTCCCACCAACCTGGCCTGGGCACTGCCCCGAATAAAGGAACTCCTTCCAGCTGTGCTTTGTGTCCGTGTCTTGCCCTGTGTGTGGGTTGGATGGGGGAATGCCACTATCCCTTCCTTAGTGGGAATTCAGCCTCGGACAGTTGCTGTCACTTTGAAAATATTTCCATCTGTCATACGTGTTAACCCCTCCCCGCCCCTTTACAGATAAGAGTACAGCAACTCAGAGAGGTAAGTGTACCTGCTCCAGGTCACACGTGGGACGGGGCAGGGCTGGGCTGGAATCCAGGTTTTTCTAGCTCCCGGTGAGCAGAACTTCAGAACTCTCTGCAGAGGCATCTTCCAGGCTCTCAGCCAAGGTGGAGGCACGCTGTAACTCTCAACAGCCACTTCCTCACTCAGGCCCTGCTGGGAGGCCCCCCCCATGCCCTCCTCCCTCACTTCACCCCCCCCTCCCCCAATCCCTGGGCCCGGAAGTCTTCCCTGACTAATAGCATCTCCCAGTGGGGGCGCTAGGAAGTGGGGAGTTCAGCCTGTGGAACCTGACTGCTCTGTGTGAACGGGAGCACGTTATTTAATAGCTCTGGGCCGCAGTTTCCTCATCTGTCAAGAGGGGTAACAGCAGTATCCATCTCAATGGGACTGGGGAAGGTTCAGAGCAGGCGCAGGTGCCCATCTGCTTCATGCCAGCGCACCCACCCACCCTGCCAGCTGCGCAGCCTGCAGCCAAGCCTTCTGCACCTCTTCTCCAGGGTCCCCGCTGCACGTCCACGGGGAGTTCTGGCTGCTCCTGGCCTCACAGAGGGCTCACCTGCCTACACACCACGCCATCAACACAAAGCAGGCCACGCACACTTCCACCCGTACCCCCACCCTCTCAGACAGCCTCCCCTTGAACCTCCAGCCACTTGGATCTCTACCTCTTGTTCCACGGCCTGTCTTCCCGCTCCAAGCCTTTGCACATGCAGTTTCTCCCGCCTGAATCACCCTCCCGGCTTCTCCCTTCTCCAACCAGCACTTAAGAACTGGCAGGGCCCTAACCGGTTTGGCTCAGTGGATAGAGTGTCGGCCTGCGGACTGAAAGGTCCCAGGTTCGATTCCGGTCAAGGGCATGTACCTTGGTTGCAGGCACATCCCCAGTAGGAGGTGTGCAGGAAGCAGCTGATCGATGTTTCTAACTCTCTATCCCTTTCCCCTACTCTTTGTAAAAATCAATAAAATGTATTTAAAAAAAAAAAAAAAAAAAAAGAGCTGGCAGGGACAATGCCCATTCTCTCTGGGAGGGAGGAAATGCCCCACCTCCTGCTGGCTCTCCGAGCAGTTAAGAAAATTCACTCATTGAATGTTTTCTTTTTCTAAAGTAGTAAATGCCAGTAAAGAACAAAAGGACTATACAGAAGTTTATATAAAGAGTGAGAATTGCCCTGGCCAGTGTTGTTTAGTGGTTAGAGTGTCGGCCCACGTAACAAAGGGTCGTGGGTTTGATTCCCGGTCAAGGGCAGGTACCGGGGTTGCAGGCTGGATCCTTGGCTGGTCTGGGCGAGTGCAGGAGGCAACCAATTGATGTCTCCCTCACATTGATGTCTCTCTCTCTCTCTCTCTCTCTCTCTCTCTCCCCACCCCCTCTCCTTTCCCACTCTCTCTAAAATCAATGGAAGCCCTGGCTGGTTTAGCTCAGTGGTAAGAGCACAGGCCGTGCACCAAAAGGTCTCAGGTTCGATTCCCTGTCAAGGGCACGTACCTGGGTTGCAGATTTGAGCTCTGAACCTCCCCCCAACAGTGGCATGTGTGGGAGGCAACCAATGGATGTGTCTCTCTCAGATCGATGTTTCTCTCCCTCTTTCTCTCCTCCTCCCTCCCTTCTACTCTCTCTAAAAATCAATGGGAAAAAATATCCTCAGGTGAGGATTAACAACAACAACAACAAAACAAGTGAGCCTTGCCCTAGCCGGTGTGGCTCAGTGGATAGAGCGTCGGCCTGCAGACTCAAGGGTCCCAGGTTCGATTCCGCTCAAGGGCATGTACCTTGGTTGCGGGCACATCCCCTGTAGGAGGTGTGCAGGAGGCAGCCGATCAATGTTTCTCTCTCATCGATGTTTCTAACTCTCTACCCTCTCCCTTCCTCTCTGTGAAAAATCAATAAAATATATTTTTAAAAAAGAGTGAGCCTTAGCCGGTTTGGCTCAGAGGATAGAGCGCTGGCCTAAGGGTCCCAGGTTTGATTCCGGTCAAGGGCATGTACCCTGGTTGCAGGCTCCTCACTCACCTGGGCCCTGGTCGGGGCTCCTGCAGGAGGCAACCAATCCATGTGTTTCCCTCACATCAATGTTTCTCTCTGTCTTTCCCTCTCTCTTCCACTCTCTGAAAATTAATGGAAAAACATCCTTGGGTGAGGATTAAAAATAAAAAAAGAATCGCTGTCCCACTGGTCTCACTCCCCAGAAGTAACCATGGTTCGCGTACGCTTCAGACCTTTTCCTGTGAATTCACAGCATTTGGCTTCTTTAGTACACAGAGGGACTGTGCTATCCTAGTACATATTGTTCTGCAACTTTGCCCCATTCATTATCCACCAGATTTGCCTATGACTTGTCCACATGGTGATAACTTATTGGCCTGCATCCTATCAGTGTCAGTGGGTCATTTCCACGTTCGATATCACTAGCGTAAACAGCGTCGTGATAAACAGGCTCGTCACAGGTCTTGGCACACCAGTGGGAGCGTTTGGGGAGCACTGATTTCCAGAACTGGAACTTAGGGTTCCTCAGAGCATCCACGTCACAGACCCATCCTGCCTGGAAATTCGGCCTCCCCTTTCCTGAAGCCCCATTGTACTTCAGCCCGCCCCACCCCCACAGGCTCTGGGTCTAGCATAGAGGAAGCCCTCAGGGAGGGTTTGATGAATGAATGAATGATGAATGAATGATGAATGAATGAATGAGATTCCCCTCACATCCCTTACCACTGTGGTCCCTCTCCAGCTCAGACCTCACTCCTCACATCTGGATCATGGCTGTTGCCTCCTTGCTGCCTGGGCCGCCCATGCAATTGGCCTATATTAGCAGCTGTTTCCCGGGCCCAGCCAGGGGCTCCCCAAGGGACTGGAGGGTGGGCATGAAGTCACTTTGCTAAGGGTCCCTCTCTCTGGTGGAGGGCATGGGGCTTGGGCAAAATCGCTGGGGCTCTGGGCATCTAAGTGCCAGAGAGACCACAAGTCCTGTCCTGTCCCCGGGCCTCAGTTTCTCCTGGCTTATTCCTCCATGTAACCAACATTTGTTGAACACCTGCCTTGTACCAGGCCTATAACCCCGGGCCAATAATAATGACTATGACTGTGTGAGGATCAGAGGCGGCATACAAACTGTGCCCAGGGGGACAGGCCGAGTGCAGCAGCTGCCGATAAGTGGTAGCAGTGGTCACTAGCACTGCTGACAGGATCGGGGGACGATTCCTAGTGAAGGTGACCTTAGGGCTGGGGCTTCACGCACAGGCACTCTCTAGCACAGTGACAGTGAGGCCCCAGGGACGGGGCGGGGGGGGGGGGGGGTGAAGTGGGGGGAGGAGGGCAAGGGGGGGCCTCCCAGCAGGGCCTGAGTGAGGAAGTGGCTGTTGAGAGTTACAGCGTGCCTCCACCTTGGCTGAGAGCCTGGAAGATGCCTCTGCAGAGAGTTCTGAAGTTCTGCTCACCGGGAGCTAGAAAAACCTGGATTCCAGCCCAGCCCTGCCCCGTCCCACGTGTGACCTGGAGCAGGTACACTTACCTCTCTGAGTTGCTGTACTCTTATCTGTAAAGGGGCGGGGAGGGGTTAACACGTATGACAGATGGAAATATTTTTCTATCTCTCTCTCCCTCCCCCTTCTCTGCAACACTGGGCTTCACAGTGGAGGCGAAGAGAAGGGCATTCCAGATGGAAGGCTCAGAACAGGCTGAGGTTCAAAGGCGGAGAGTCCCCTGTGAATGCAAAGGTCTGGAGAGTTGGCCCGGGAGCCCTGGCGGCCAGGATCTGAAGTTGGACTCTACCCCAGGTGAATGGGCCAGGGATAAGGCTCATCCTCTTTGGGGCCCAGGGAGGAAATGCCCCACCTCCTGTCGGTTCCAACCAGGGTGGAGTGTCCGTGGGGAAAGACAATGGACGGAAGTCTTTCTCTGTGTTCTGCCACCAGCCTGGCCCCCTTATAAACTGGCGTCCTCTCTCGAGGGCACACCAGTGGGAGAGCAAGATGGGCCTCCTGCGGACTCCACTGTCCCTTTTGCTCCTCCTGCTCAGGGAGCCTGCCTGCCTGAGGACTGAGGACCACCCCCGCTGTCCAGGTAGGGTCCTAGGCTTCGCTAGCCTCAAGGAGGAGGTGGCAGTTTGACAACCTGGGCTCTGCAAATAGATGCAAAGAGTGCAGAGCTTGGAAAGCTCTTGGAGGCAAGTATCCCGACAGCTAGAATCTGGGAGATGGAAAGGGGACCGCAGAGAGGCCTGGGAGAGAGACATGCCCACTCCCCCATGACCACTCTGTGCCCACCCGGCCCCACATCTCCCTGCAGAACCCAGGGAACTGGAAGCCAGCAAAATTGTCCTCCTGCCCAGCTGTCCTGGAGCCCCAGGGAGTCCTGGGGAGAAAGGAGCTCCAGGCCCTCAAGGTGAGTGATACCAGCGAGCGGGAGGGGACCTGGGGGGAGCTGGGAGGCTGCTGGCAGTGCAGCAATAACTGCTAAGAGACCACGACAAAAGGGCCAGGAACCTGCTGTATGCCGGGCTCCAGGCGGGGCGCCCAGCGTCCAAGGTCAACTCTATGAGGTGGGTGGAGAGTTCCCCCCATTTTACTGAGGGGAAAGTGAGGCCCCAAGAGCATAAGGCCTTTGTCCACAGTTACAGCCAGTGGAGGGTGCAGCTGGGATTGGACTTCTGGCTGCAAATCCCTGTTGCTTCTGCCCTGGGTGTGGAGTGGGACTTACAGCATCTCTGTCTCTGGATTTCAGGGCAGCCTGGACCACCGGGCAAGATGGGCCCCAAGGGCGAACCAGGTGAGTGTGTGGGACCCGGGCCTCTTCTTCCTTTGCTCTGTCGCTCAGCTAGAGAGGGAGGGTGCTCTGCAGGGCTGCTGCTCAGCCGTTGGCTGTGACTGCCTTCCCGCAGGGGGTGGAATGGGCAAGGTTAGAAGGGCCTGGGCACCCTCCCCTCTGGTGGCTGGCGGGCATCCCCTCGGGGGTACGCAGACCTTAGAGCCAACACCCGGTCTTTCCGTGGGACAGGAGATCCAGCGAACCTGCTCCGGTGCCAGGAGGGTGAGGCAGCTTGCAGGAGCCGGGGACTTGGAACCAGGCGGTGCTGGGGTGCTGGTGGACCACCAGGCGTGGGCCAGCCCTAGAGCCCCTGTCCGGGGCCTGAAGGAGCAGAGTGGGCTCCTGAGGTCCACACTGAGCCTCTTCCATTGCCCATGGGTGGGGGCGGGGCATAACTGGGGCGGGGGGGGGGGTGGGGGGGGGGCGGCAGGCCCTCAGACCATCTCCCCTTCCCCAGGTCCCAGGAGGTGCCAGGAGCTGCTGAGCCGAGGTGCCACCTTAAGCGGCTGGTACCACCTGTGCCTCCCTGAAGGCAGAGCCCTTCCTGTTTTTTGTGACATGGACACCCTGGGAGGTGGTTGGCTGGTGAGTGTCAGAGACTCACAGGCCAGGCCCAGTGGGCAATTCTGCCCCTTGTCCCCTAGGGGGAGTCAGAGCCCACTGGAGACAGGGCATTTCTTAGAGTAATTCATTGACAAAAGTTGACGGTGCTCCCAGGGGACCTGAAGTCAGAGAAGGCTTCACAGACAAGGTGACAGTTGACAGGGCCTTAAAGCTGTATAGAAGTTCTCAAAACAGATGAGGTGCAGAAGGGCATCCCAGGTAGAAAGACAGGACAGTGCAGGAGGGTTTGGGGACCAGGTGGGTGAGCTGAGAGCAGGTGTGAGTGGTTGGCTGAGGTCTTCTGGTGCGGGTCAAAGGCCAGTTCGTGGAGGGCCCTGAATGACTAAGGATCGTGGGGGTAACTGGAGCCACGGGGGACTTTTAAGCAGGGATTTGCCAGGTCAGGCTTATGCTTTAGAAAGATGGCAGCGTGGAAGGTGCATTGTGCAGTGGGGGTCAAGAGTGGAGACAGGGCCCTGACTGGTTTGGCTCAGTGGATAGAGTGTTGGCCTGCAGACTGAAGGGTCCCGGGTTCGATTCCGGTCAAGGGCATGTACCTTGGTTGTGGGCACATCCTCAGTAGGGAGTGTGCAGGAGGCAGCTGATCAATGTTTCTAGTTCTCTATCCTTCTCCCTTCCTCTCTGTAAAAAATCAATAAAATGTATTAAAAAAAAAAAAAAGAGTGGAGACAGGGGCACAGGTTAAGAGGATGTCAGAGGCCCGGGCAGGAGAAGACAGTGGGTGGTGGCAACAACGGAAGTAGAGGCACTTGGACTGAAAGATATTGAGGAGGGAAACTCTACAGAGCCTGGGGACTGCTTGGCTTGACGGGGACAATCGGGGTGAGGCCAGGAGTCCAGCGTGGGCCTCCGGGGGTGACCTCTCCGGTATAATATCTTGGTTCTTATCTTAGTAAATTCAAGCAAGTTATTTTGAATCTGGCTCCCAGCAGGACTGACCATCTCAGGAAACCAGGAATGAGGATTCTATCATTTCAGTCTCCCCCAGGGTTTGCAAGGCTCTGGTGTGAAGTTGAGTGTCACTAACTAGGTGACTGGCACTAACAGTTAATAAGAGGATGTAGAGTCCGTCGATACACACACAGGCAAGGCTCACTTGGACTCACACTTTATCAATAAGCCCCAATCCAAAGAGTCCGGAGTGTTTGCTGCTTCTCCTCAGCCTACGTCCAGCCTGGAGGAGTGGCTGATGTGCCAGCCTGCTCTGCCTCCGTAGGTGTTCCAGAGGCGACAGGATGGCTCCGTGGATTTCTTCCGCTCTTGGTCCTCCTACAAAGCAGGTTTTGGGAGCCAGGAGTCCGAATTCTGGCTGGGGAATGAGAACCTGCACCAGCTGACTCTCCAGGGTAAGTTCCCAGCAGGGTCCAGGGAGCCTGAGGGGCATTCCTCTGGCATCGGGGCCTGAGGATTCCTCCTCCCTGTCCCCGCCCTAGGTACCTGGGAGCTGCGAGTGGAGCTGGAGGACTTTGATGGCAACCGCACCTTTGCCCACTACGGGTCCTTCCGCCTCCTTGGCGAGTCGGATCACTACCAGCTGGTGCTGGGCAAGTTCTTAGAGGGCACTGCCGGTGAGCGACCCTCAGGCGGGGCCCTGGGTTAGGGGCAAAGGTGAGGGAGGCTGGATACTTGCCCAGCACTGCCTCTGCCTCCATGATGACCCAGGACAATTCCTTCTCCTCTGTGGGCCTCAGTGTCCTCCTCTGAGAAATGGCAATCAGGAGGCCAGGTGGTACAGGAGGAGAGAATTTGGGCTCTGGAGGCAAACAGACCTGAGTTTGAATCCACCTCTGTCATTTACTAATTTTGTGAGCCTGGGCGAGTCCCTTCCACGTCAGAGCCTCGCTAGCTGCGCTGTAAAATGGACCAGGAGGCAGGAGGGAGGCGGTGGGACTCTAAGGTCTGTTGCGTGTTAGCGATATCTTCTTGGAAGAGGAACCAGGGGAGGCTTTTTTTCAGAGAAGCAGCAACTCTTGAGGAGAGACTTGAAAGAGGGAAGTCTGCCTCAGGGGAGCCCCCGTTCCTGCCAGCCATCTGAGAAGTCCCTCCCAGCTCTCCCTGGAGGGAGGCTGGGGATTCTGTGAGGGGACAAGGCAGCGGGAGGAGCTGGTGGCTTTGGAGCCACAGTCCTGAGTTCAAGTCCAGTGCCCTTGAGACTGGCTGAGTAACCTGGGGCAAACACTGGCTCCTTGGTGCTGCTTTCTCTCGGGGCCTGATGACACCCACCTCTCAGTTGCTCCGAGGCTCCTGGGAGGTCATCTCTCCCAGGGCACCCGGCACGGTGCCGCCTCCAATGTGCCTCCCATCCCCTCTCTGCCAGGGGACTCCCTGAGCTTTCACCACGGGAAGCGCTTTTCCACCTTCGACGCTGACCACGACACAACGGAGGGCAACTGCGCGGTGACCGTCCATGGCGCCTGGTGGTACGAAGCCTGCTATCAATCTAATCTCAACGGACCCTATGCGACGTCCCCCACCACTGCCCACAAGTACGGCATTGACTGGGCCTCAGGCCTTGGCGTGGGCCACCCTTACCGCAGGGTTCGACTCATGCTTCGCTAGGCATCCTGGCAACCAGCACTCTTATCTCTCCTGAGCAGCTTCCGGATGCGGATGCTCAGGCTCCTTCTCCCCCTTGCTAACTGCCTCTGCTCTCCCGTCCACATTTTAAAATAAAATCATTTTAACCCTTTCCTGGCTTCCAGTGACTGGGGAAAACTCAAGAGGGCAGAGTAGGGACATAGGTTTTAGCTCCATTCAGGGGAGACTTCTTTCAGTCAGGACGATGGGAGGCTCAGCCGCATAAAGCAGGAAGGCTCTCCTCGCTGGAGGTGTGCAAGCCAAGGCCCGGGGGACACTTAGGGAAGGACTTGGGACTCAAGCGTTCACTGACAGCGCCCTTGGGCCCTGTGGGTCCTGCAAATGGGTGGTTTTGTGGTAGAAATTGCACAGCTTCCTCACCCTCTCTGTCGCCCGTGCCTGTCCTTTCTAGGTTGTCTGTTTCCCGCCCCAGCCCTGGTTGTAAACCAAGTCCTCATCCTTGGCTTCTTCTCCATGGGTTCCACCAGGGGCTGGTTTACACTCAGGGTCAAACCCAGGGCCACAGGTGGTGAAAACGCAGTCACCGAGCTAGCAGTTATCAAGCCGTGGATTTGCCACAGCCACATTCTAGAACTTTTGAGCTAGGCGTGTCAGCATTTTGAAAAACCCTAACTCTGGTGCCGTGTCCCATATAGAAATTTTTTGATATTTGCAACCATAGTAAAACAAAGACTTATATTTTGGATATTTATTTTGTATATTTAAATGCCATTTAACAAAGAAAAATCAACCAAAAAATGAGTTTGCGTGTCACCTCTGACACGCGTGTCATAGGTTCGCCATCACTGGCCTAGAACGTGGCGGAGCAGTGAGCAGTGAAGCGTCCGCTGTCTGCAGTCTGACAGGGAGCCCTGGGAGTGCGTCCTGCTGGGTCACGTGACCGAACGATCTTGGACGCGTTACTCAACCTCTGCAAGTCCCCAGTTCCTGACTGCAGAGCCCATTGAGGTTTAGACCAGGTCGCTGCCGCACCAATTCACACTAAAAGGGTAGGGATTCTTGGGAATTTGGAGATGGGAAGCTGTTGTAGTCCACGGGCTGGAGTTCTGGGATTCTTCTCCAGGTGGGTAGAGAGATGCCGGTGCGGGGTCTCTTCTCAGGCCCCGTGGTGGCAGTAAGTGGAGGTAAAAAATCAGCAGATTGGTTTTTGGGGAAAGCAGGTGCCGAGTCCCACGCTAGGGCTGATGGCCTCCTGGCAGGTGGAGTCCTTCCCTGGAGCACAGCCTGCATGCTCTGGAGATCCATTTGTTGCACAGATCCGTGCCGGGCAGGGCCTGCAATTCACACCTCTTCCCCAGCCCTGGCCGCGCACACCGTCCGAGCTCCTGTGGTGAGCAGTCCCCAGTGGTTGGCATAGACAGTGGCACAGGCTGTTCCGGAAGTGGCGGGACTCAGAAGTTCTCGCTGGAGAGGAGGGAGGGGAGAGGCGAGTCCCGGGCTGCTAGGAGCGGTGCTGCCCCAGGCCGAGGGTGGAGCTTTCCTGGTCGCCGGGAAGGGCTGGGCCCGGCCTACAAGTGAGGGCAGGAGAGAGCGGCGGCGGACGCTTCCCAGCGGAGACCGAGCGGCGGACGGGGTCCGACGGGATCTCCCACGTGACTCGGAGCCGCGGATCGCCGGATGCCCCAGATTTCCCGGACCCAATTCCCGATTTCGGATCCTCAGGACCTTCCAAGCCGTAGCCTGGATTTCGCCCTGGACTCCAGATTCCGAGGAACGGGACCTTCGGCGGGACTTCGGATCTCCAGACCCCGTAGGAGATTCAGGATCTCAGGCTCCCTGGACCCGTCACCCCCGGCTCTGGCCTGGCCCCGGGTGCCCAGGACGCGCCCGACGCCCGAGCGCCCCCGCATGGCGGGACCGTGCCCGCCGCCCGGGGCCCAGGAGTGCGCGGGCAGCTGCTGGCAGGACCCTCTGGCCGAGGCGCTGAGCCGGGGCCCGCCGATCGCGCCGCCCCCCGGTCGGGGCTGCGCTCGGAGCCGGCCTCTCAGCCTGCTCTACGTGCTGACCCGGGAACCGCAGCCCGGGCTGGAGCGGGACGGGGCAGCCGAGGCCGAGCCGCTGCCCCTCCGCTGCCTGCGGGAGGCCTGCGCGCAGCTCGCGGGACCGCGGCCCCGGCCGCAGCTGCGCACCCTGCCCTTCGGGACGCTGGCGCTGGGGGACACCGCGGCGCTGGATTCCTTCTACAACGCGGGTGAGCGCGCCGGGCGCCCGGGCGGGGCGGAGCGCGGGGCCGGAGGGGGCGTGGCTCGGCGGCTCCGGGGTGGGGCGAGATGCGGCGAGGTCGGGGGCTGCACCCGGAGCTAAAGCTGAGGGCCTGGGGCGGGGACCCGAGAAAAGTGAGGTTTAGGAGGTCTGAAGCGCGGCCAGGCTCGGGTTAGGACTTAGCGGGTCCAGGCCGACTCCGGGGTTCAGGGTTGGGACCTAAGCATGTGGCGTCGGCGCGCGCCTGGGGAGCGGGGCTAGCATTGGGCCGGGGCTGGGAGCCGGCCTTTTAGGAATTGGGTTGGAGAACGCCTCCTCGGGACGATCCCGCGCGGAGTTGTGAGGGCGGATCCTGGGAGGTGGAGCGTGGACTCGCCGAGGGGCTCTGCGAACGGGGCTGGGGTTCAGGGGTCCTCGCAGACTACTTCGGAGGAGCGGGCTAAGGAGCAGAAAGGAGAGCGAGGGACCAACGGACTGGATTCTGGGCAAGGAGCTTAGGTTAAGAGGACCCCTTAACCCCGAGACAATGGGCGGGGCTGGAGGCGGGCAGATCGCTCGTGGGTGGGGCCCGAGGCGGCCTGTCCCTTCCATCAACCCTCACGCCCCGCCTCTGGATACTTATTTGTTTATCCAAGAGCCCTGGCGCCCGCGCTTGCCCTATGTTCCTAAAATCGCAGTCTAAAAAATGAAGGCCGACCGCCCTCGAGGACACAAAGACACGCACAGGGTTATAGACAGACAGAGTCACATAGATGTCAATACACAGGTCCTCACAGACCCTGTCACACAAAGATCCAGTCACAACCCCGCCCCCCTCCCACAGGCATGCATACACACGCACACACAGGCGCGTGCACACACACGCACGCACCACACACACACACATACACATACAGCACAGTGTTATCTACACACAATGCTGGTACCTTTCAAGAGACTGGATTGCGGACCCAGGGAAAGAAGTGGACTGAGTGTTAGCCCAACTCTTGCTTCTCAAATGGCCTAGAACAGGCTCTGGGCTGGTGCCCAGCCTCCTCTCCTCTGTGTAAGAACCAAAAGGACCCTAAAAGCAGGAAACGGAAGCCAGGAGCAAAGTTGGATCCTGCTGGAATCACACAGGAAGGCAGGCTGAGCCAGGATGGAGCCCCAGCCTCCTTCCCCTCCAAGCTGGGTTCCGGGCTCAGGGCCTCCACCTTGTGCTCGCAGACGTGGTGGTGCTGGAGGTGAGCAGCTCCCTGGCACAGCCTTCCCTGTTCTACCATCTTGGGGTACGTGAGAGCTTCAGCATGACCAACAACGTGCTTCTCTGCTCCCAGGAAGACATCCCTGACCTGCAGGCCCTGCGGGTAGGTGGCCAGGTGGCTGGTGGGGGCAGGCACAGGGCGGGGGTAGGGCCTACCCAGAACATCAGTATTTGTCTGTTCCCTGCAGGAGGACATTTTTCAGAAGAACTCAGTGAGCAGAATCCACCCCTCACTCCAATATGCCCTCTGACTTCCATTATAACCTCTGACCCATCACTACCTTGCCTGGCCTCCTCCGTCACCTAATCTCCCTAATACCCCTCAATGTCTGTGTGACTCTGCTCCCGATTGCCTTCCTTCCTGCAGTGTGTCCCTTTCCTGCTATTCCAGTTCCCACTGGTGCTGACCTCTGACCCCCTCACTGCCCCTCCCTAACCTGGTGCTGAACTCTGATCTCTACTGATTCCTGCCTCCCTCCCACCAGGATTGTGTTGGCAGCTACACACTGATCCCCTATGTGGTGACAGCCACTGGTCGAGTGCTGTGTGGTGACGTAGGCCTCCTGAGGGGCCTAGCTGATGGGCTAGTCCAGCCCGGGGTGGGCACTGAGGCCCTGCTCACACCCCTGGTGGGCCGGTTTGCCCGCCTGCTGGAGGCCATGCCCACGGACTCTTGGTAAGGGGGACCCAGAGAAGGTGCACCAGGAGGAGGCTGGAGAGGGTACAGTGACCTGGACAGGCCCCACCATCCCCTCTCCCTCCCACCCTCTCCTGCTCCGGGCATCAGTGGCTATTTCCGGGAGACCATTCGGCAGGACATCCGGCAGGCCCGGGAGCGGTTCAGTGGACAGCAGCTGCGGGAGGAGCTGGCTCGCCTGCAGCGGAGACTGGACAGCGTGGAGCTGCTGAGCCCTGACATCATCATGAACCTACTGCTTTCCTACCGAGATGTGCAGGTGTGCTGAGAGGCAGTCGGGCACAGCATTCGGTGTCAGACAAACCCGAGCTCATCCTGGCTGATGTCTCTGAGCCTGTTTGTAGTGCAAATGATTGAGTCACTGTCTCCCGTGGCAGTTGTGAGGTTGGGGCACGCAATGGGTTCTCCGTGTAAGGGGTGGTGTCTGTACTACCTGCCAGGCCTGAGGGAGAGGATGGGGGGTGGGAAGGTGGGGTGTCAGGGGTGGGAGGGGACCCCCAGCTCAAGGTTTTCCTCAGAGGCTGGGGCCGATGGGACCCACCAGAGGCCAGTTAGTGTGTGCTGTTCCCTCTTGCAGGACTACTCAGCCATCATTGAGCTGGTGGAGACGCTGCAGGCCTTGCCCACGTGTGACGTAGCTGAGCAGCACAACGTCTGCTTCCACTATACATTTGCCCTCAACCGGTGAGTGGCAGAGCGGCGCTCGGACATAGCCACGTGGGAACATGGGTCCCTGCTCTATGAGGTCATTGCTGTCTGAGATCAGTGCTGTTCAAGGAATTTGCTGACTAGGGTCACGCTGATGTCAGAGGGTCCTGTTGTTCCACTACTGCTGCCCAGGGTGCGGTGAGGTGGTGCCCTTGGGGAGGTCACAGCTGTCCAAGGTCACCTCTCTTCAGAGTCATTGCAGCTAGAAATCACTTCCATTTGGGATCACTTCCTCTAGAAAGGTCAGTGCTGACCAAAGTCACTGCCATTCTGTGCTCATTACTGTCAGGCCCCTGGAAGGGTCCCTGCTGTTCAGCATCTGGGGGTCCCCAGACCGAGTGGGACAGGGCCATCCGGCAGGTCCCCAGCCCATCTTCCCCCTCCCCTAGGAGGAACAGGCCTGGGGACCGGGAGAAGGCATTAGCTGTGCTGCTGCCACTGGTACAGAGAGAGGGCCCTGTGGCCCCCGACCTGTACTGCATGTGTGGCCGTGTCTACAAGGACATGTTCTTCAGCTCTGGCTTTCAGGATGCTGGGCACCGAGAGCAGGCCTATCACTGGTAAGGGGGCACCAGCAAGTGGACAGTGGGCTGCCGGTGGGGCCGTGGGCATCAGTCCAGCCTTGCATCCCTCTGCCCAACTCCCAGGTATCGGAAGGCTTTTGATGTGGAGCCCAGTCTTCACTCAGGCATCAATGCTGCCGTGCTCCTCATCGCTGCTGGGCAGCGCTTTGAGGACTCCGAAGAGCTCCGGCTCATTGGTGAGCCCCAGTTTTGCACCCCTGTCCTTCCAACAGGCGCCCAGGGCAGGGAGAGAGAACACTGGGCGGGAGCTAGGACTGAGGTCATCCCCTTCTGGATCTAGTCTGCCTGAATCTACACCTGCGTCCTCCTACCTGTCCTGGGCCCTTGTGAGCCCTTAAGCCCATGACTCTTTGTTCCTAAGCTCACATCTGTGTTCCTTCCACATGCACTTGTTCCCACACCCTCACCTGTGTCTGAGCTCCTCCTCCCACCCTGAGATCATGCCACACCTACATTTTCACCCACATCTGTGCTCCTGCCCACATGAAGGTTGTGGCCCACACTTGGGCTCTGCCCACACCTGCAGCCACACTCACTAGAGCCCATGCCCCTCACTCCCAGGTATGAAGCTGGGCTGTCTGCTGGCCCGAAAAGGCTGTGTGGAGAAGATGCAATATTACTGGGATGTAGGCTTCTACTTGGGAGCTCAGATCCTTGCTAATGACCCTATCCAGGTGGCACTGGCTGCAGAGCAGCTATACAAACTCAATGCCCCCATATGGTAAGTGGCCTCCTCTTCAGTCTTGTGCTCTCAGCTCCTGCATCTATGTCCACTGGCCTGAGCCCTGAGCCAAGGACCTGGCCCCTTCCAAACCAGTGCCCATGACACCTAATGCCCCATTTAGCCCACTCTCCCGGGCAGTGCTAGCTGGTGCCTGGCTGAGTTGACAACACTGTGCCCGCAGGTACCTGGTGTCCATGATGGAAACCTTCCTGCTGTACCAGCACTTCAGACCCACGCCGGAGCCCCTGGGAGGACCCCCACGCCGTGCCCACTTCTGGCTCCACTTCTTGCTACAGTCCTGCCAGCTGCTCAAAGCAGACAGTCCCCAAGGGGACCAGTGCTTGGTGAGGCCTGTGGGGTGAGGGGACCTGAGGAGGGGTCGGGCCCTTCTGACCTACCCCCCCCCCCCGCCCACACACACACCCTTGTCCCCTGCAGGTTCTTGTCCTGGAGATGAACCAAGTGCTGCTGCCTGCGAAGCTGGAGGTTCAGGGCATGAACCCCGTGAGCGCAGTGACCCTGAGCCTGCTGGAGCCTGAGACCCAGGTGAAGCCACCACTGAGGCCCCCTACTCACCACTAAGTGTATCTTCTCCTGAGCCTTTCTTCCATGCCCAGGCCCCTCTGACTCCCTTTCTTCTCACAGGACCTTCCCTCCAGCTGGACCTTCTCTGTCCCCTCCATCAGCGGTGTCAGGTGAGGGCAGGGCCTGGGGGCCTGGGGCAGTCGGGTGGGGCGCGCTGCTAGCCGGCCTGGCGCTCAGCTGTGCCCTTTGTCCCTTCCCAGCGCCTCCAAGCGGGATGAGCGCTGCTGCTTCCTCTACGCGCTTCCCCCGGCTCAGGACGTCCAGCTGTGCTTCCCCAGCGCAGGGCACTGCCAGTGGTGCGAAGCCTCTCGGGTTGGGTCGGGTCGGGTCAGGGCGCTCTGAGGGCTGGGATGTCCGGGGGAGTGAGGGAAAGGAAGGATGTGTCCCCTAGGTGCTCTCGGCACAGGAGGGGACACTGCGCCCAAGGTACCCCTCCGGCCAGTCTGACCTCCCGCCCTCAGGTTCTGCGGCCTGATCCAGTCCTTGGTGACGAATCCGGATCCCAGGGCGCCCGTGGAGGAGGCAGAGGGTGTGTGGGAGGTGCTGGAGGTGAGGAAGGGGGCCTGGAAGCTCGGGGAGGGGAAAGGGCTGAGGGCCCTGCTGAACCCCCATTTCACCCGCCCCGCAGTTCGATTACGAGTACACGGAGACCGGGGAGAGGCTGGTGCTGGGCAAGGGCACGTACGGGGTCGTGTACGCGGGCCGCGACCGGCACACGCGGGTACGCATCGCCATCAAGGAGATCCCAGAGCGGGACAGCAGGTGCGCGCTGGGCGTGCGAGCCAGGGTGGGACCAGGAACTGAGAGGGTCATGGGGGCGGGGCAGCAAGGGGGGCGCTGATGCCCTATTGGTCAGGCCCAAGTGGGCGGGCTCTTGGACGAAAGGGTTCGAGCCAATGGACCTGCAGTCAGAAAGGCAAGGATCAGGAAGGTCGGGATCTGGTCTGGTGGGGCCTGCGGGCTGAGTGATTAGGTGGGAAAGTCGGGGAGGGGATTGTGGGAGGGGCAGATCCTGGGGGCGTGGCCTGGCTGGTGCTGGAGTTGTCTGGGCATCTCTGTCCAAATCCGGCCTGTTCCTCTCTCCCTACCTGCTCCCAGGTTCTCTCAGCCCCTACATGAAGAGATCGCTCTGCACAAACGCCTGCGCCACAAGAACATCGTGCGCTATCTGGGCTCAGCCAGCGAGGGCGGCTACCTCAAGATCTTCATGGAGGAAGTGCCTGGAGGTACCTGTCCTCCTGCGATGGGAATGGAAGTGGGGGTGTGGGGCGTGGGGGTGTGGGGCGTGGGGATGGAGCCAGATAGGGGTGGAGAACCCTTAGGGGACATGAACCAAAGCGTGTGTGTGGGTGGTGTAGCCCACAATTAAGCTGATGCTGTGCAGTTGGGTGATGAAGTCTGGGCCACGGTAAGGGCGTGTCTGGGCAGAGAGCTGTGGGCTGGAGAGAGAGGGTGGCAATGATGACCTTGAACTGCACCTGCCCAGGCAGTCTGTCCTCCTTGCTGCGGTCAGTGTGGGGACCCCTGCAGGACAACGAGAGCACCATCAGTTTCTACACCCGCCAGATCCTGCAGGGACTCAGCTACCTGCATGACAACCGCATTGTGCATCGTGACATCAAGGTAAGCCCTGTAGCTGGCCCACCTTGGCTTGCTGGTGGGGGTTGGGGGGGAGGAGGAGAAGAGATATGGCCCCAGACAGAGGCTGGCAGTTTAGACTTAGCTGGCAGATCCTTTGCAAAGGGTGGGATATTCATCAAGAAGGTGCCCTAGAGAAGGAGACCAGATCTGAAGCCAAACCAGGTGTCAGCTCCCAGAGGGGCATAGTGGGATGGGAGGGGGAGGAGGCTGATAGAGGCAGGGTCAGATTGTGATTCCCAGGAGATGGGCTCCTGGGATAGGTTCCACTTCTGGTGTCAGCACCCCAGCTTAATGTCCACTGAGTGAAGTGTCCACTCTCCTCAGGGGGACAATGTGCTGATCAACACTTTCAGTGGGCTACTCAAGATTTCCGACTTTGGCACCTCCAAGCGGCTGGCAGGCATCACCCCTTGCACTGAGACCTTCACAGGTAACAGGTGTGGGGTGGTGAGTGGAGATGCTGACCTGGGGCAGGACTCTTGGGGCCTTCCCTGGAAGATGCTTCTCCTGGGCATGGAGTAGAGTTCATGGGGGATAGCACCCAGGGCAGGCGATTGAGCCAGGGCTGAGGTGATAGAATCTAGGGTGGCTGAGGACATTAAGTTTAGTGCCTGAAATGGAACCCAGAAGTGTTGCTGCGGACCAAAGTTGGTGGTGAATTCAGAGTGGCTGATGGAATCCAGGTTATAGGATGGAACCTACTGCAAGTGATGGAATCCATGGATGGGATGGATCCTAAGATGAGTGAGGAAACTCAGGTAGATGTTTGACGACCAGGATAGGTGATGGGAACTGTTTTGGATGACAGAGTTCAGGGTGGGTACAGGTGGCCAAAGGAGGAGAGAGCCCCTGCCGCTCCATAGCGATAAAGCCTAGGTGAGCATTATTACTACTGCTCCTGTCCTAGGGACCCTACAGTACATGGCCCCAGAAATCATTGACCAGGGCCCACGCGGGTACGGGAAAGCGGCTGACATCTGGTCGCTGGGCTGCACTGTCATCGAGATGGCCACAGGCCACCCACCCTTCCACGAGCTCGGGAGCCCACAGGCTGCCATGTTTCAGGTGAGACCCCTCAGGCTATGGCTCAGCAGGTGGGGTGGGGACAGACAGTGCCTTGCATGTCTCTAAACTTAATTCTTGTTTTCCCTTCCGGCCCCTCCCAGGTGGGCATGTACAAGGTACATCCGCCAATGCCCAGTTCTCTGTCAGCCGAGGCCCAAGCCTTCCTCCTGCGAACGTTTGAGCCAGACCCCCGTCTCCGTGCCAGTGCTCAAGCACTGCTGGGGGACCCCTTCCTGCAGCCTGGGAAGAGGAGCCGAAGCCCGGGCTCACCTCAGCATGCTCCCCGGCCCCCAGGTACTGCGTGGGTGGAGAGGGGTGCACACTGGAGTGAGCTGTGGAGCTGAGGGCTGACGCGGGGCCCAGGCTGACAGCCTTGTCCCTCCCTCAGATGCCACTTCAGCCAGCCCTCTTCCTTCAGCGGACTCCACCACCCAGTCCCAGACATTCCCACGCCCTCAGGCACCCTCTCAACACCCGCCTAGTCCCCCGAAGCGCTGCCTCAGCTACGGGGACACCAGCCAGCTCCGGTGAGAGCCCAGGGTCCTGGGGCGGGTTCACTTTATCTGGTTTTGTCCTGTTACTCCCTCCAGACAAGCCCTCTCTACGGACCTGGGCACCTGGACCACTTGCAAGGATGGCGCTTGGGTGCCTACCTCCCAATTGCTCTTACTTGTATTTCGTTAGGGTGCCTTCTCGGTGCCAGGTCTCTCTCTTATCCCTGTGAGAGAGGCCTGAAAGTCAAAGCCAGCGCCGGGATCCAAACCCTGGGGCGGAGGTAGCTGGTCGGTATTGCCGCCCGCCCTCCATTGGCCGCTCCCCATTGCACCCAGGGTGCCCGAGGAGCCCGGAGCCGAAGATCCCGCGTCCCCGGAGGAGAGCTCGGGGCTGAGCCTGCTGCATCAAGAGAGCAAGCGCCGGGCCATGCTGGCCGAGGTGCTGAAGCAGGAGCTGCCCACGCTGGCGGAGAATCTGTGGCTGGAGCAGGACCAGGTGGGCGGCCCGCCCCCACGCCCCCTGGTGGCAGAGCAACGGCAGGACTCCGGCTAATGGCCTTCCCCAACCCCAGCCCCTTACCAGCATCTCTCTTGGCTCAAATGGAAATACCTTCCTTCTCAGGAACCCCGTCTGGGCAGGAATCTTGTGGAGCAGCTACTGCACTGCCTCGGGGCGCACATCCACACGCCCAACCGCCGGCAGCTGGCCCAGGAGCTGCGGGCCCTGCAAGGGCAGCTGCGGGCCCAGGGCCTTGAGCCTGCACTTCTTCACAGACCACTCTTTGCCTTCCCGGATGCGGTGAGTGAGTGTTCTCACAGTTAGGGCTGCCCAACAACAGCTCATGAACTCCCTGTGCAAGGTCTTGATGTTGAAAGATTCCATGTCTTCTCTGTGACGACAGAGCCACCAGGGAAGGGACATCTGCGCAGTCCTAGCTTCCCAGCCCCTCCCTTGACTCCAAGCCGGTCCACCCCACTTGCTTCAGGCAGACTTTCTAGGCCTTTCCAACTCCAGCCCCACCTCTCTTTGAGGCTTAGCAGTCTCAGCGGCGCCATCCTCCCTCCCAGGTGAAGCAGATTCTCCGCAGGCGCCAGATCCGCCCACACTGGATGTTCGTGCTGGACTCGCTGCTCAGCCGTGCTGTGCGGGGAGCCCTAGCCGTGCTGAGCCCAGGTAGGCCGGGAGCAGAGATGGCCTGCCTGTGGGTGAGGGCGTGGCCCTTGGAGGCGTGGGGAACACGAATGCAGCTGGCAGGGGGTGTGGTCACCAGGCCTATCCCAGGCCAGGAAGGAGTGGGTGGGGGAGTGACCAGACAGACATCTCCCCGACTGACACCACCCGGCCAGTGCACAGAGCTCCCCACGCCCTCTGCCCGTGTCCGAGGGTCCCAAATGCCCGGCCTAAGCTCACCTCACTCTGACCGGCAGGAGTGGAGAAGGATGCAGTCCCACAGAGGTCAGAGGAGTCCAGTAAAGAGGAGCCCCAGCCCAAGCAGCAGGACACCCCAGTCCAGCCAAGCCTGCTCCCAGGGGAACGTGAGCAGAGCCCCCCACCTCTGATGGTGCAGCTGGGCCTCTTGCGAGCAGAGACTGATCGGTAAGCCCCCTGGGACCCATCCCTAGCCTCTGTGTGAGCGTCACCCCCACTCTCCCCTCCCTTCTACTGGCCTTCTGCCATCCAACAGGCTCCGAGATGTCCTGGCTGAGAAGGAGTGGGAGTGCCAGGCTCTGATGCAACAGGCTCTACAGCGGGTGGACAAGGAGGCCAGGACCTGCTCCCTGGCCTCAGGGCCCCCAGGTGAGCAGAGGACACTGATGGTGGTAGGAGACAGCTTCTGGCAGGAGGCACCCTGGGTTCACCTGATTTCTCCTTGACAGCTGCTCGAACAGTGGACCAGGGCCTGGTGCAGTGGCTACAGGAACTGGACGTGGATTCAGGCACCATCCAGAGGGTGAGGGAGAGAGTGCTGGCTACCCATGACCTCTACCAACCAAAACTCCACCTCTGCCCCTCTTTCAGCTCTTCTCACGTTTCCCCTCTGATACAGAGAATCTCAACATTAGAGGGACAGTTAGGATTCCCCTCCCATTGTAAAGAGGAAAAAACTGAGGCCCAGAAAGGGGTGGGACCTGCCCTAGCATGCCGGTAGTAAAACAGAACTAGGCTCTGATTCTCTGGACACATCTTTCTCTAATTTTAATCTCTCCCTGTTTCTGTGTGGGCATCTTTGTCCATAACCAGCTGCTGAACCACAGCTTCACCCTCCATGCCCTACTGACCTGCGCCACTAAAGATGACCTCACCTACACCCGCATCAGGTATGTCCTGCGCCCTCCAGGATGACCCATGCATATGGGATCGTGCTGGTCAGATCCCGACCCCCAGCTACAGGCTTGTCTGGTTTCCTCTCTGGAAACCACAGGGACACCAGGCTCCCTTGGGGACAGAGGGGGCATTAGGCAGACAGTGGGTACCAGAGAGCCCAGGGTCTTCTGGCTGAGCCACAGGGAATTTGCTACCCTCAGGGGAGGGATGGCATGCCGCATCTGGAGAGCCATCCTGGCACAGCGAGCAGGATCCACGGCTGTTACCCCTGGCCCCCAGGAGGCTCAATGAGGGCATCAGAGGCAAGAGGCCAGACCCGAGGACAGGTGACTGGAGAAGACGCCAGCAAGTTCTGACACACTCACCCCAGGGCCCGGGGGCAACTGGAAGGTGGTAGGGGTAGTCCAACCACAGAGATGCCCAAGTTCACTGAGTACCACCGGACAAAGACTATTAAACAGAACACTTTTGTACCTTTGGACTTCAGCAACTTCTGAGGTATGCAGGGGTCTTGGGGCCAGCTCTCTCGGGTCTTTATGTCTGAATCTAAAGTGCCTTCACCTGGCCCCCTGCACTTCCCTCACTCGTTCCTGTCATCACCCCATCCCCCTAATCCCAAGCAGACATCAGCCCCTCGTTGCCCTTAGAATAGACTTTATTGACTTCCACTAAGGGCAGGCCCTGAGATGGGGGTCCGGAGAGAGGTTTGCCAAGGCTTGTCAGGCACCTATGTCCTGGGGGCCAGGTTGGTTCGGAGGGGCAGAAGGCCATCCACCCACTCGCATGGTCGCTCCAGGAGTGTCTGCCACAGCTGCTTCTCCTCAGGTGTGGAGTCCATCCAGGGCACCTGGAGCCCGTAGCTGCTGCCTGGGCAAGGGTGGAGGTCATGGTCACGTTAACACCCCAGGTCCCAGGAACACCTGCCCGGTCCCAGATTACGCACTGACACCAAAGTTCACAAAAGGAAAATGCCCAAGGCCACTCAGGAAGCCCCTGCCTCCCAGCAGTGGTTGCCCCCGAGGGTCCTGCCCACTTACCGGTGCCCAGGCTGAGGCGTACGGCCCCCAGCTGGCGGCTGGCCAGGGCCCCATGGTCCCAGAGGGAGAGCTCAGCACAGGCCTGGCGCAGGTCAGCAGGCCGGAAGCCATCATAAACCATGGTGTGGTTGAACATGGGGCTGAGGCTCCTTCGCACCACCCTTGTCCGCTGGCGGCTGGCCCGGCTGTCATCAGGCAGCACCGAGCTGTGGGGGAGGTGGGCTGGCATCAAGCGGCCCCCCTTTACGCTCTCCAGAACCAGCCTAGACTCCCTCGCAATGTCCACGTCCTCTGGCTCCTGCCTGAGAACTGGCCTCCAACCCTCGATGCCCTAGGACTTTTGCACCAGCCTCCTCCCAGGTCTCCTGTGAGTAATGGCTCTGAAGTGGCATTTTGCTACTCCCCAACTCAAAGACCTTCATGACTCCCTGCTGTCCCTCAGAGTAATTTCCAAACTTCTTATAGCCTTGGGGCCCTTTCTGCAAGATAAAATATTGCTCAGAAGTACAAAACCTAAGAGAAAAACAACGCCTGGTTGAAACAGGGCTGGGATCTCAGAACCTGTTCAGCCTACCTCCATTCACTCTCTGAGGGTGGGACAGAACCTGGACCACCAGAGCTACCCGGAGCTTACTTTGAAAACCACAGAACTGCAGGCCCCACAGCCTGGCCTTGCAGGATCTCCATGAAAGGGCCCCTGGGACCCCCCCAGGTCTCAGCCTCAGCTCTCCAACAAGTTCTATAGGTGCCAGCCACTGAAATGCAGTCCTTAGAGGTGTCCTCAACTCTCCGGCCTCAAGCTGCCCCTTCACCCTGCTCAGAGGTCAAAGCCCAGACTAGGGGATCAAGGGTGGGTGATGAGAGGGGGTGGGGAGCTCCACTTCAGGCAAAAGGAAAGGTGGGGAGCTCCCAGGGCCCCTCACCATTGTATGTAAGAATCCAGGGATCCTGATCGAAGAGGCACCAGGTCCTGAGCTCCCTTCACCCAGAAGTGCAGCTCCCCGCTCGGGGGCAGTCCTGCGCCTGCGGAAAGGCCGGCTCAGGCTTCGGCCCATGGACAGAGCCCTCCCCGTTGTGGGACAGGAGTCCCCACCTCCCAGGGGCCCGGCCAGCTTGGTCTCTCCTGGGCGCCACTCACCCTCAGAGCCAGCGGGGACGTATTTGAGGGACAGAGAGAGCCTCCCGCGGCTGGGAAGGTCGTCAGGAGAGGGCAAAACCTGTGAGAGGGGGCTGGTCAGGGAGCAGGGACAGGACCCAAGGCAAAGAGGCCACAAGGGACGGGGTGGAGCCTCCGGACACCGATGGGGCCGGTGAGCAGGGCGGGCAGGCAGAGCCTCGAGGGAAACCAGCGAAGGTGGAGTCTGCGGGGCTGGGGAAGGCTCGGCGGGTGAAAACGAGATCTGTGCCCTGGGTCCCTCTGCACCGACCAGTGGCCTCACCCGGGGCTGCAGGGGGAGCCAGATGGCCTCGGAGTCCCAGTCCCACGTGTCCAGGGGCACTTCGACTTCGCCCAGAAAGATGTTGCGACCCAGGCTTTCGCGGTGCCACACGGACAGGCTCAGCACGCGGCGGGCGAGCTCGGCCTGCGGGACCGAGTACTGGGGACAGGCGGTGCCTTTAATGCGGGGCTGGTCCTGCCGCGTTCCCCGCAGGATGGAAAACGGGGGACCCCGGAGGGGAGGGCATTCGCGGGGGTCTGAACTGACGCTGCGCCCACCACTCTGGGCTCCCTGCCCTTCCTCCCGAGGAATGCAGGACGGAGGGACAGGCAATGACCCCATGTGGCCGCCCCTGCCCCCTGAGCCCTCGGCAGGGAGCCTGGTTGCTGAATGGGGGGCCACCCCGGGCAGCCTTACCCGGAGAGTCTCGTTGAAGACCGGGTTCAGATTCCGCTTCTTCACGGCCGTCTTGCGCTTGCTCTGCTTGTCCGGGAGGAGGTAGCTTTTGACGTAGCTGGTGGGGGTTGGGGAGGTGAGGACCAGAGATAAGGGGGCCGGTCCCGGGTCCCTCCCAGCACCTCCTCCCCGGCCTGGGGGCTTCCCCAGCCACACACACACACACACACACACACACACACACACTCACACTCACACACTCTCACACACACACTCACACACTCTCACACACACACACACTCACACTCTCACACACACTCACACACTCACACTCACACACTCTCACACACACACACACTCACACACTCTCTCACACACACACTCACGCACACACACACACTCTCACACACATGCACACTCACGCACGCACACGCACACACTCACACACACTCTCACTCACACACACACACACACTCACACTCACACTCACACACTCACACACACACACACACACACACACTCACACTCAGCTTCCGTGCTAGCGCTTTACAGGAGTCATCTCACTCAAACCCACGCCTCGCAAGAACGTTGCGATCCCCATTTGCAGACCAGGAAACTGGCCAAGACAGGTGGTGGGACTGGGCAGGGGTGGGGGGCGGTGAGAAGAGGCTCCGGACGCCCCGCCCGCCCGCCCACGGCACTCACGGGTCGGAGCGGCGGCGCCGCGCGGCGGCCAGGCCCTGGCATTGGATCACTTGCACGTGCAGCTCGGCGGCGTCCGGCTCGTAGCACAGCGCGAAGTGCACGGAGCCGCGCACCTGCACGGCGTCCACCTCCCCGGACAGGCTCAGCTGGCTGCCGCTCAGCTGGGGGCGCGGAGGAGGGGAGGTCAGGGCGGGGCGCGAGCTCGGGAGCTCAGGTGGAGGCTGGGGAGCCGGGGGGCGGGGGTTCAGATGGGAGGTATGGGGCAAAGCAGGTGATGCGGTGCAGGGCACTGCGAGGTAGCCGGCCCAGGGGCTGGAGGGTAAGGTCGGGGGCGAGGGAGGGTCAGGCGGGACTGAGTGTCAGGCTGTGGGGAGGGGAGGCCCCCCTCACCGTGGAGGAGTTGAGGCTGGACACGGAGGAGCTGCTGCTGAGCACGCGGTCGAGCGAGGGGCCGGGCCCGGGGGCCTCCTCCCCGTTCTCCAGGATCTTGGACGCCGCCTGGGTCTGGGGAGGGAGAAGTGTCGGGGCGCCGTGTTCCCTAGCCCCCGCCCCGACGGCGCTGGGCCCGGACGGCTCGCTCCCCGCTCTCGATCCGCTCCGGGTCTTGCGGCCGCCGGGCCGCTCCGCCTACCTGGGCCGGGCGGGGCTGCGGCCCCTCCTCTTCCCTGGCTGGCGGCTCCGGCTCCGGGCCCGCCTCCTGCTCGTAGACCTGTGCACCCCCGGGGCCGGGGGCTGGGGTGGGGCACAAGCTGCTGAACCAGCCCCTCTGAGCCCGCCCTGCACACGTTTGGAGAGGCTGGTTTGCAGCCCCATGACCTGAGGATCGGGGCCCTAGTGCTGCCCTGGGGTTGTCCGGAGAGACCACCTGCCCCCCCCACCCCCAAGGGGGGTGGGGAGGAGGAGGAGGAGGAGGAGGAGGAGGAGGAGGAGGAGGAGGAGGGAGGTCAACACAGATGGTTGGAGCCCCTTAGAGTTGCCTCTGATCCCCACGACCTCTCTGTGCTCCCCAGCACACATCCGCCCACTCACCTTCCTGGGCCTGAGGCTCCTCCTCATGATCTGATGCTTCTGGGGGGACATATGGTGAGGGGAGATCACGTCCCTGAAAGAAGCAAGGGGCAGAGGTCACAGTGGGAACTAGTGATGAAGGGTTAAAGGTTATGATGGGGTCATAGGTTAGGGGCTCCAGCTGGCTGCCCCCTTTTAGATTTAGCTCAGCCACCAGGGCAGGGCTGCAACCAGCTGCAGGACCCGTTGGACCTGTACTTCACACCCCATCACACTTCAGCGCCTGCCCGGCCTGACTCCCAGCGTCCCATTAGTGGGGGACAGTAGCATCTGAGTCCCGGACCGCGACCTGCTCAGTCCCTACTCCCCAGTAACAGCCAGATTCTGGGACTTTCTTAGAGGTCCATACTCCCATTTGACAGAACAGGATGACAGACACAGACCTGATTCTCAGGCTGGGTCTCTTTCCCAGCACATGCCACCTCTACTCTCCCGTATGTTCCTTTATTAGTTCATTCAGTCACTCATCACTCACCTCCGCCTCACTGAGCCTCTCCTGGGGGGCCTTGTCTATGAAGAGTCTAGGAGTAGGGAGAAGCTGTTGTCAGGGATGGGACCCCGATGACTGGTAGGAAACCCCCGCCCCCCGCCACTGCTACTCACCTGGGCTCCAATTCCTCTTCAGTCTCTTTCCCGGCAGCCTCGGTTTCCTTATTGCTACCCAGAGCTTGTTCTCCTGCATGCAGGTGAGAAGCTCTGTGAACCCCCCTCCACAGAGGGGTAGTACTGAGAGGTGGTACCCGACCAAAGGCACACAGTACCAGGGGCAGCTGGGACTGGGACCCAGGGGCCCTCTACCTGTCCACATACACTGGGTGCCCTGGCCTGCACAAGGCCTGCCCTGCCCTGAGGATCTCTCACCCTTGGAGCTCTTCTTCCTGCGGATAGAGGCTCGGACAAGGTCAGAGCCAAGGTGGGCATGGTGGTGCCTTCGGGCGCGTGCTTCCTGGAACCAGTCCCCCGTCAGGATTTTCAGCTGCCCAGGGTCTGCCAGTGAAGCCCGGAGCTTGCTGGAGGATTAGGAGGGGCGGGGGGCATGGCTGTTACCATTCACCCACCATGTGCCAGGCCCTGTACCTGGGGCCAGGGACACAATAGCAAATCAGACTTGATCCCTGCTCTGGAGGAGCTCAGGCTGGTGGGGAGACCGAGTCCAGAATAGACAAGTATATTATAGTGAGGTGGGTGCCATGATGGATATAAGAAGTGCCAGTTTTGCCTGTGGGAATTCAGGAGGGCTTCCCAGAGGAGGTAGCATTTGAATTGCCTCTAAAAGGACTAATTGGATTTCTTCAGGTAGAGAAGAAGAATTTATTCACTAAAGTGACTACTATGTCTAATCCCTCCTAATTTTATAAGGTAGGATTCCTTAGCCCCACTTTACAGATGAGAAGTCAGGTGAATTGCCCAAGGTTACATCGCTAGGAGGCATCTGTCCCCAAGCACTACTTGTAAGTCCTGTGCTCCTCTGCCACTGGGCTCCTCCAGGAAGCAGGAACGAAAGGTGGGTGTGTTCAGGGACAGCGGAGCACCTGCATGGCTCTAGTGGACACTGTGTGTGTCAGGGGTGGTGGTTACTGGTGGAAGATGAGATGGGGGAGGCTAGCAGGGACCAATCGGGAAGGCCTGTGGACCACGCTCCGGGCTTGCCCCTGACACATGATGCTGAGGAGCCAGGAGAGGGTTCAGCAAGGCATATGAAGGACGGATCTGAGGAGCTCCAGCTGCGGTATGGAGGGTTGGCCGGAGTGGACAAGGCCGGAGGCAGGGAGGCTGCGAGAGGTGATAAGCAGAGCTGGCCAGGGGTACAAGGAACCAAACGGCAAAAACGAGAACTACTCAGATATCTGACAGGCTGCAGGTTGGTGGGGGCAGGGTGGGCCCCCCGGTGCCTGAGGCCCCCACCTCTCGCCATGCCTCACCTGACGCGCCCCTCCTCCAGCTGGCGCAGGTGGGCATCTCGCTTCAGGACCTCGGCAATGGCCTCCTGCTCCTCCTCTGTCAGGAAGCTGAGGTCCAACAGCCCATCGGCCTCGGGCTCTGGCTCATGCGCCATGAGGAGGTAAGGTGGGGCCCAGAGCCCCTCTTGAGATGGGTGGCCCCTCTGAGGCATCAGCTGGGGCAGTGCCCCCACTGGGCACACATGGCTCCCTGGGGACAGACTTGGGGTCAGGTCAAGCCCTGCTCAAATATAGGGCACATCCCGGAGTTGACTGCCTCTTTCTGCCCAAATATATTCTAGGTGGTGGGCGGGATACCACCCAGGAAGGCTGAGGTCAAGGTGGCATGAGATGCACCCTTGGACACATGTGTACACTATACCGGGACACATGCGTACACACTGACACATGTAAATACACCAGTCACACATACACACTGATGCCTGTACAAGGACAGGCACACACACACCTGTTACTCCATGAAGGGCCCTATGTGGTCATGCCCAAACCAAGAGATGATCTAACACAGCTTTAAGCCTGCACACAGGCCCATGCCCACGAAGGGAGGCAGGACCCACAGGGCGGGTTCACCTGTACAAGAATAAGTCCTGGGACAAAGACTTGTCCCTAGATATCCACAGACCACACAGACCTTTGCACACACAGTGCTCCCCCAACTGGACTGTGAGCTCCTTGAAGGTAGGGACAGGCCTTCACCCCCAAAGCCAGTACTTTGCACACAACAGATGGTTGGTAAATGTTTGATTAATGAAACATTTGCACACACATGGGGCATGAACACACACAAAACACATACAAAACACACATATCTGCTCACCCCCCGTCCTGGAACCTCCTAATGTGGGTGCCCTCCCTCCACCCTTCACCTCCACCCTGCCCTGGCTCATTTGGTCTTCCTGTCTGAGGCAACCTCCTCCCCAGTCTACACCCCCAACTTCCTCCCCCCGCACCGAGGCAACGGCCGCACCCACCCACTCCCACAGACCAGGAATGCCCCAGCTGCCAGCCCTGCCCTTTTCTCCAGACCCCCTGAGCCCGTGGCTCTGGCCACGTGGGTCCCCCACCCTCCCTGACCCAGGACTTGGCTAGGGTCCCGGTGGTGAAGGCCAAGTGCTGGCAAAGCAGCTCCAGCTGCTCAGGTAGAATGGTGACTCCGGAAGCAAAACATTTGCTCAGCCCTGAGGGGCGTGTGGACGTGGCAAGGGGCCCATGACTGGGCCACGAGCAGAGCAGAGCAGAGCCATGGTCTGAGCCCACTGGGTGGTCTCTCCCATCCCTCCTGTCCCCTGCCATGCCAGGGCACCAGGCTGGGCTGCATGGGAAGACAGGTCCTGGCTTGTGCCTGCTGCCCGTGCCCTGTGCCCTCCCGGCTGAGTCAGTGTCCAAGCCCAAGCGAGCCCTCTCCTCGGCTGCCCCACCCTCACCTGGGAGCCTGGGGTTCCTGCATGTCTCCATCAGGCATTTGTATGGCCTGTGTGAATGCCTGCATGCTCCAGGTTAACACTAGCTCCTGCACATCTACTGTGTTCAAGGTACTGGGTGTTGCAAACGCATGGTTTGGGGCTCTTCTGTGGCTGCTGTGTGAGCCCACGGTGATGTCTCTGCTGAGTTGTGCTGTTTTGACAGTCGGTCCAGCAGGCATGTCTGGGTACTGAGGATCGAGAAGACTGTATATTTTGCTGAATATCATATCACTGCCTGTGTGTCATGTCACGGTGTGATGCTGACTGGTGGCTGTTGTCTGTGTGATGTGCTCAGTGACTCTCTGGGTGATAGTGTTGTATGATGTGTGCACTGTGTATTTCCTACTGTGCTGTATGTGTAACTGAGCTGTGTGTTGCAGTGTGTACTCTGGTACCCTCAGGACCACCAGGTGTGTGTATGTGTGCGCGTACACACATGTGCACACGCATGTGTATGGAGGTGAGAGGACATTCTGTAAAACTGACCCTGCTCTTGTCTTGTCGGTCTGCCTCGGGCTGGGCAGTGGGCACCTGAGCTCAGAATCCCCAGCAGCACAGGCCTTCCTGCTTCCCCTCTCCTTCCAGAGGCAGAATCAACAGGTCCTTCCTGCTCTGTTTCAACACTATGGGACAGATCCATGGGTCAATACAAAGGTTTCTCCATCTGTCTGGCTGTTCCAGTCTCAGACACACTCGTGCACCCCCCACCCCCCAAGGTCCCAGAGGGTGCTCAGGATACCAGGTGGCAGTGCCTGCCCTTTGGGACACTGGCAGGGGACCCCCGTCCTGAAGCAGGTTACCTGTAGGGATCCAGTATGGAGGGGACACCTTCGTAGGTGGCCCCAGCTCCCCTGGCAGCCGAGTTTCAGGGACCAGAAGAGCAGTGAGGGACTAAGGCTGACTCAACCAGCTGCCGAGTAGCTGCCCCACTAGGAGGAGGAAACACCTTCTCAGGAGGGCCTGATGCAAAACCGGGCCTGGATTCTGGTTCCCCAGGGGTGCGTGCGCCCTAGTCTCTGCTTTCAGAAAACCCAGAGCCGATTTGCTGGGCAGGAGAAGCCTGGGACTTGGCCCCAGCTCCACTGCCAACCTACTCTGTCACTCCTGTCACCCTTGGGCCTTGGCTGCCCCATCTGTAGAATGAGTAGCTGCCCACCCTCCCCGCTGAAGAGCTGATGGGAACTTGCTTTGAAAGCAAAGTTAGAAGCCTTTATAAGAACCAGGGTAATGGAAGGATTGCCCACTGCAGTCAGACAGCCCTGAGTAGCTCCTGCTCTGCTACTATGTGACTTTGAGCAGGTCTCTCAATATAAGCTGCAATTTCCTCCAGTGCAAACTGGGCAGCAGAGTGCGAAGAGCCTATTATAAGGGAAATGAAAGTGCCTGGCACAAGCTGGCATATAGTGGGTACCAGATGATCCCTCTCCAACATAGTCCCTTCTCACAACCACTGCCCCTCTGTGTCCACATATGCCTCCTGGGAAGTGCTGGCCACAGCAGCGAGGCTCCCACACCCTCTGTCCCTGGGGAATCCCTTTGGGCATCCCATTCTGCTCCCAGATTCTGCCCTACCCTGCGAATGGCTTTGGGCCCTAGATTACATTTACTTTAAGACCATGGACCAAGGCCACACAAAAGCTTTGAGACCCCACAAGTCTGCTTCATTCCACTCTGCCTGTCGTGCTGCTTGGTATGGATTGTCCCTTCTTGGTATGGATTCAAGGGCCAGACCCCCAAGAGAGGAGGTGGGGCCGGGAGAGGACTAAATGACACCCCACTCCTTTCCTCCCTCCTCAGAACTGGCTCCAGTAATGTTATCACCACTCTGAGCGCCTGGGGGGCACTCATCTGCCCCAGCCCGAGGCCCATCCTTCCCCACTTTTTTGCAAGTCAGTTTTCTTTTCTGAGCCTCTTTTTACTGATCTGTTAAATGGGGGTAATCCCTTCATTTATGGTTTTCATTACAATTCAATGAGATCCTTTCATAAATAAACATATGCAGGTACCACTGTCCTCAGAGCCTTACTGCTGACTACTCCCTGTCCCTTCACAGCCCTGGCCATCTGCGTTCCCTACCCCCCACTGCAGAGTGCTTCCCCGCCTGCGGCCACCTGCTTGTGGGCATGGGCTCAGTGCCTCTGCGCTGTGGCCAGCTGCTTAGTGCCCCAATCCTTCGGAGACACAGCCCCTCCCCACTTCCCTCCTTGTGCTCCAGCGATGCCATCTCACAGGGTGGTCCCGAGTGGGGGCTGCAGAGCCAAGCTGCTGGGTTTGAACACGGTGCTACTTGTCCTACCTCAGTTTACTTCTCTGCTTATTTGTTCATTAGTAAAACGGGGATGATACACTGACCTCACAAGCTCCGTGACAAGGCTGTCACACAGCCAGTACTCAGTAACTGCTGGGTGATTTTCATGGCCCCTGTTTATGTCCTTTCTCTGCAAGGCTAACTGAAAACCCTGCCAGGCAGGAGCAGGCCTTAAAACATTTCCCTCTTTTGCTGTGATTTTTCTCTGTACCGGAACTCACCCTCCCATCCCTCCCCGCACCAATCAATTCTCAGATGGACCCCACTATGCAAGGAAGATGTTTGAAAAGGGAATTTTTCTGAAGTGGGGAGGAACTTCAGGCTTGGAAACCACAGCACTGCGGGTCTGGGGTGAGCTGGGATAGCTGATCCAGGACTCTGAGGCCCAACCGCTAGAGCCGTCCTCAAAGCCATTCTCAGGATGAACACAAAGGGCTCAAGATCCAGAGACCAGCCGAAACCGGTTTGGCTCAGTGGATAGAGCGTCGGCCTGCGGACTGAAAGGTCCCAGGTTCGATTCCGGTCAAGGGCATGTACCTGGGTTGCGGGCACATCCCCAGTGGGGAGTGTGCAGGAGGCAGCTGATCGATGTTTCTCTCTCATCGATGTTTCTAACTCTCTATCTCTCCCCCTTCCTCTCTGTAAAAAATCAATAAAATATATTTAAAAAAAAAAAAAAAAAAAAAAGATCCAGAGACCAAATCCTTTACTAGTTCAACTAAGTGACACACGGCATAGGGCAAGGTTAGGAGGCTCCTCCAAGGGAGTGACTTTTAAACTGGGCTTGGGCAGAAAGGCCATGATTTTAACACGGGAAGCACAGGACTGAAGTGGGAGGAGGCTGGAGAGCAGGGCATGTGGAGTGGAGAATGCAGGGCCCGGAAGGCCACAAGTGGAGGCACAGTGGAGCAGGACAGCGACCGGATCCCTGAGGGGTCAGCACAAGGAACTTGGCCATGTGACTGATGAACTGGCAGGAGCCAGGGGCTGGGGCTCTCAGCTTATCCCAAACTGTAGACCCCTGGGCTGTGGTCTGCTCAGCCCCAACCCCAGTCCTATTGCCAAGTTCCTCCCCACAGGGATTATGGGAAGGATTTCAATGTTCATTTGCCTTGAAGAGAAAGCTTTGGGATGGTGGGTGAGGGACTCCCAGAGCCTGGGCCCAGGGCAGGATGCCTGGGGGATGCTCCGACCCTGGAAGCCAGGCAGTGGGTAAAGACTTAACCAGACCCCTTGCCAGGGGCAGAGGTACCAAGGACACCAAGGAGATACGAGTTGAAGAAGTGAAGGGAGAAAACAAGGACAAGGCACTTTCTGGAGTTAAAATTCTTTATTGTCCTGTCCAGGGAGCCCCCCACACAGGAATCGGTGGGGCAGGGGTGAGGGGCAGCACAGGCCCTTCCCACAGTGCGAAGAGAAGAGGGAGCCCTGGTGAGGAGGAAACAGCTCCCCTCAGCTCCGTGATGGCGCTGGCTGCTCTGGCACATCTTAGACCCAAGGGTGCCATCCCCAGAGTGAGGCCCACACCTGGGGCCGGGGCCAGGCTTTGTTTCCGCTGCTCTGGTCTGCAGGGTGTCACTCTGGACACATCAGTGTCACTCATCTCTCCAGCCTGACTGGGGGGCCCAGGCCCCAATTTGCTGAGGGTTGTGGGCTCAAGTAGGAGATGGGCCCTGGGAGAGTGGGAATAAGGGGCTACATGGTCTGGAGGATCCCAGGAGATGGGGCACAAACTACCCCTAGTGCAGCTTCTGGCCAAAGGGGGCCACCCAGCCCTGCTGGACCATTCCGGAGGCCAGCGGAGAGGCCCAGGTGGCTTAGCTTATGGAGACTTCCTAGTGTTCCCCGCCCACCCCAGGACCGAGCCCTGGCAGGAGAACAGGCTCCAAATCCAGCTCTGACCCGTCTGGTGGCTCCAAATGCCCTCTCCTCCCCACCAGGCACTGAGCTGAGGCAGCACAGGAGCAGCTACAGGGAGAAGTTAAAGCCTTTCCAACAGATGGGCAGAGAGGGTGCCTCAAGCACAGGGGTCACCGGCCTGGGGAGGAGGGCACAGGGAACTTCTGAGTGACCAGTGAGACACCATACGCAACTACACCCCCCGCCCCCCCAGCCCTGCTCATCCTCAGCCTATTACAGCCCACCTAGCCCAGACTCCTGGCTCAAAACCAGCAGCAGGCCCATCCCTGCCTTTTGGGGAGAGGAAAAGAATCTGGAACCAAAAGGAGTGGCAGGTCCAGGGCCACGAGGCAGCCATCACCGAAGGTTAAAGACCAGGCTGGCAGTTAAGATGATGCCCAGGAGGAGGACGAAGGGTAGCCAGGTCTTCACGAAGGCCCCGACGCTGAGAGGGGAGGGGAGTATTGATGGGAAGGGCCGGGTGAGTGAGCCACCCCAAGCCCCATCCATCCCAACCCAGGAGGGGCTGCTGTCCCGGAGGAAGCTCCTGGAACCGTGCCCTCACCCCATAATTTGGTCAACCAAGGGACTGGCTGGGCCTGGCACCCACTATGGAGGACGGCCACCTACGGTCCTTGGCAGGAGATGCTCCAGGCTCCTGGTGGAGACGTGGCACCTCCCTGGGTGGGTGATAGAAGATGTGCCCACCTTCTCTAGAACTTACTGGTTCCATCCACAACCACCCCAGTCTCTGGGGAGAGGTCTCCAGCCAGAGGACCAGGCCCTTGTCTGGGCATGAAAGCCAGGAGCACCGGCTGCACACAGCTTTCCTAATGGGGCCCCCGAGAGGTGAGGAGTCAGCAAGAGTGAACAGTGTTGTGGCTGGAGTCAGGGCTCTGGGTACAATCCCGGCTCTGCCTCAGTGTGTGCGTGGCCAGTTACAGACTTCTCAGGGGACCTCTGAAAGCCTCTGGACTGTAAAGACTCCCGAGAGCCTCCTTTTCAGAAGCTCTCATTGATGAGCACAGCTGAGAAAAGCCTGGAGAGGTGGCCTGGCTGCCAGGGGCGTGCTGGCTCCAAGTGGGCAGGTCATTCACCCTCTCTGAGCTGCCTTTATCTGTGAATTGAGACTAACACCTTTGACCTCACACATCATGAAGCTGTGACCTCCAAGGTCCTCCTGAGCCACCACTGGGGCCCACCTGCTCAGAACCCTGCCTCAGACGCTGGAAGCTGGGAAGGGACCCTGTGGGGCAGTCACCCACTCTCCTGTGCACCCACAGTCTCTCCAAGGAGCCAGAATCATTACCCCCATTTCACCAAGAACAGCTGCAGCTGAGAGCCAAGGCAGTCACCCGAGATCTCACAGTGAGCAAGTGACAGAGCTGGGCTTGGGACCCGGTGCAGCTGACCTTTAGCACAGCCACCTCCTTGTCCACCAGGAACTCAGCTAGTTCTTCTAGAACCTTCAACATCTCCAAGGGGTGGTGGGACGTGGGTAGCTCACCTGACATACTTCCCATAGAGCAGGCAGAAGAAGCAGACTGTCACCATGTTCCAGTTGGTGCTATTGTTGTAGCGCATCAGGTTCAGGGCCAACGCCACGTGTGAGTGGCAGTTGTCACAGCAGAGATTGTGCTGGAGAAGCGGGAAGGAAGGGTCATGCCGGGCTGTGGGGGAAGCTCCCACCCTGGCTCCCACCCCCAGGAGCGGCTCACCTACCATGCGGTGCTTGTACTCCTCAGAGGCGTCGTGCACAGCTGTGTCCCACGCATTGGGCCCGCTGGCGTATACCCGAGCAGGGTCCAACTTCCAGTACCTGAGGGGAGAGGGGGTTCTGGGCACTGGCTCAGCCCCACCAACGTTCCCTGGTGCCCGCTCTGTGCAGGGCCCTGAGCTGGGTATTGAAATTGCAGGGGAGAGCCAGGTCCAGGGCCGTGTGACAGTGTGATACGCCCAATGCCAGGTGGGTCCCGGGGAGGACATGAGCTAACTCAGCTGGGGTGACACCGAGTCCAGTCCGAAGAGGAATTAGCCAGGCACAGAACAGGGAGTGGGTACCCTAGGCAGAGGGAACAGCCTGAACAGAGGAAGAGGCACAAAACTGTGTAGCATGTAGCCAAGATCAAGGGAGGAACAGGGTGACGGGATGCCGGGAGGTGAGGCTGGAGATACAGGTAGAGCCATGTTGTAGAGGACTTGACTATCACCCTGAGGAGTTTATCCATCAGAAAGCATTACCCCCCACCCCCCCCCCGCCCCCCCAAGGAGATCAGGGTGAGTGGGAGAGCAGCCAGGGAAGCTAAAGCTCATAAACCTCAAGCTGGGTGAGACCCCTGAGGGAGTGCTGGGAGGTCAGAGCGCCCTCTGGCTGCTGTGAGTGGAATGGCTTGGTACCGAAGCCTAGAGCTGCGGCCCCAAGAATTTTTAAAGCATTGCAATACCTGACCATTCAGTCAGGGCACTGATCTCTTTTCCCTTAGACTGTCAAATTAAAAAAATGACAACAGCTAACACAACAATAGCTGTCTGGTGTCAATGAATCACAATTATACTTTTTTTTTTCTTTTTGTCAAATCAGCCAAAAATTTTTTTGGGTGTGCCACAGAATTTTAGTAATTAGTTTATGTGTGCCAGGATATGAAAAAGGTTGAAAATTGCTGGCCCAGACACAGGGGACCAGTGAGAAACCACCACGGCCTGGGCGGGGGCTGCTCAGGGGTTCCTGCCCAGAAATGGGGGCCAGGAGCTTCACACAGCAGCCTGGCAGCAGACACCCAGCTCAGAGGCCTGGGCCCACATGGTCACCTGCCTGAGGAAGCCGCAGGCTGCGTCTGCTGGGTGCGACACCCCTACTCCTTGGGCCCGGCCCTCCTGGGTGCAGCCTCTGATGCTGTTCTGAGCACACAGATGACAGAAGCACTGTCACCAGAACCACGTTTGAGGTGGGCCCCCGAGAGAGAGAAATTAAAGCCAGCCAGCAGTAGCTCCCAGAGGACTTGAACTGCTTTCATTCTCTCCAACCAGAACTTTCCAGGGGAGTTCCAAACAATGCCTCCCACACCTTAACTGGTGTGCTCACTCCTTGAGGGACAGGAGAGAGAGTCTAGGTTGTGGAGTGAGACAGACCTGGGTGTGAGTCCCAACTCTGCCACTTCCTGTGTGATCTTGACCAAGTCTCTTCCCTTTCCTCACCCTTGCAATGGAGCTGAAAACACGACTTTGAAGAGCTGAGGCAAGGTCTAGCTGGCCTGTGGATAAAGGACCCAGCCAGGAGGAACCTGGCCCTACGGCCAGTCACATGGGTGTTCTCACTTACTTGACAGGCTTCCCAAAGGCCATGTTGTCTTCCTGTTGAAGGACAATAGCAGAGGTCAGTGGGGAGCCCACATCCAGCCTGGAAGGTAGACCGGGGTTGGCGGTGGAAGTGAGTGACTTAGGAGGTATGTCGGGTGGGCAGCAGGGGGCCCGGGCCCTGCTCTGGGGCCGGGTCGGTTTGTGAAGTGCCAGCAGCAGCGTGTTGGTGGAGAGAAGGCAGCATGGCACAGAGCCCTGTACACCGAGACCAAAGACTCGGGGTGCCAGCCACAACTGCCCCTGGTGTGGCTCCTGGTGAATTCTCTCACTCTCTCTGGGCCTCATTTTCTTCAAGTTCTCTGGTCAATTTCTGATCTTTGATGACAGGGAGGCAGTTCCTTCCTGGTATGAATGAGGACACCCTGACCGCCCGACCCAACAGCAGTGCCCAGAGAGCCCGTCTCTGCATCTGCCAGTCCGATTGCATTCAGAGCAGGACAGGGAAGCGGGGAGGAGGGTGAGAGGCCTTCCATGAGGGAGGCATGTTAGCCAGGTCCTAGACCTGCCACATGAGATGTGTAGGGACAGATTCTGGGTTCAGAATCTGTTGACAGCTGGTCAAAGATAAATGATCATAAAAGTATACGACAGTGAAAGCAATGGCTATGAAAGACCTTTCTGTGTAAGATGATCAATGACAACTATTAATATAAACAGGCTGATGCCACCATATACCCCCTTTACTTCAGCTTCTGATGGAGCTGCAAACTCGAAATAGCCAAAACAAGCCCACTACACCCATTTTGGGAACATTCCCCCCAAAAGACCTGAGAACATAGCTGATTCATTGTAGGAGGCCCACCCCCTCTTCTCCATGGCCACACCCAGGGAACCATGTCAGCCTCCCGTGTCCCCAGCTTGTGACTCCCACCTTCTGAAGGTCCGGAGATGTGGTTCCTGGATGGTCTGACTCCACCCCTACCCATGTCTCAGTACCCAAGGGGTGGGCAAAGGGCTGGGTCAGTTACTTAAGAATCCTTCTGGCCACACTGCCCTCCTGGCCTGTCCTGGAGGCAAGAGAAGGGGTAAGTAAAGGCATCAAACACTGGTGAGGAGCAGAGGGCCCGGGCCCGGGCTGCGTGCTGGCTGCATTCTCTTGGGTCTCAGGGAGATAGGGAGCTGCCTGCAGGCAAGACAGGCCAACCTTCCACTTAAGCCTTGGAACCCTCCAGAGGGGGGAGGAATGGGGACTCACCGAGACAAAGTAGGGGCCAGCAAAGTCCCGAATGACTCCTGTGGACGTGCAGATGCCCATGTGGCCAATGATGGGGAAAAACCACCTGCGAGAAGAAAGGACGGGGAAGGAGCTGAGCTTCGGGGATCTTGCAGCCGGTTAGACAGACGGCAGGGACACTCCATCCAGTGTGAGAACGTGTGACTGCAGCTGTGTGTGACGGGTGCCAAAGGGTGGCCGGAGGGGCTGGGGAAGCACAGAAGAGGGGCAAGTGCCAATGAACAGTAAAGGGAGACCACCCCACAGAACGGCTAGAACCAAAAGGACGATAACGTTGAGTGGTGAGGATGAGGAGCAACCGAACGCTCATGCACGGCTGGTGGGAGTATAAACACTTTCGAAAAACTGGCCATATACTCTATGCCTCAGCAACTCCACTCAGAGTACACACCCAACGGAAACAAATGCCCTGTACAAGAAAGTTCATAGCACCTTTATGTAAAATAGCCAGAAACAACATTTTTCAAAATTCATTGAACTTCACACTTAAAATATATGCACTTTATTATTTATCAGCTATCCTATATAATAAAAGCCTAACATGCAAATTGTCCCCTCGGGAGTTTGACCAACTGGGAGTTCGACCGCTCGCTATAATGTGCGCTGACCACCAGGGGGCGGCGCGGAATGAAGGAAGGCCCCAGCTGGCAGCCAGAAGGCCCTGATTGGCCCTGATCTGTAGCCAGGCCTAGGGACCCTACAAGTGCACGAATTTCGTGCACTGGGCCTCTAGTATCTCAATGAGTAAGTAAACTGGGGTACAGCCATTTAATGAAATAGTAGGTAACAATGGAAAACAATAAATTTCTGCTACACACAACAGATTCTCACAGATATAAGGCAGAGTGAAAAAAGGAATATACATACTATTCTGTTTATATGAAGTGCAAGAAAAGGCAGAAGTAATCTATAGTGCTGGAAGGCAAAAGAGGGGTGATCTCCATGGTAAAACTGACCAGCCCTTTGGGTACTGCAAATGTTCTCTAACTTGACCTGGATGACATAAGTATATGTATGTAAAAACTCACTGATATGTACTTAAGATTTAAACATTTTATGGTATATGTTATAGCTCAATAAAAAGTTATTTTTTTTTAAAGGTGGAGGAGGCATTTAAACCAATCGGGGTGTGTGTGTGTGTGTGGTTCAGGGAAGGCTTCTCTGAGTAAATGAAGAAACAGTATGTGCAAGGGTAGAGATTAGGACAACAGCATGGTGAATTCCAGGAACTAAAAATTCAAATTCTTGCCAAAACCGGTTTGGCTCAGTGGGTAGAGCGTCGGCCTGCGGACTAAAAGGTCCCAGGTTCGATTCCGGTCAAGGGCATGTACCTGGGTTGCGGGCACATCCCCAGTAGGAGATGTGCAGGAGGCGGCTGATCAATGTTTCTCTCTCATCGATGTTTCTAACTCTCTATCTCTCTTCCTTCCTCTCTGTAAAAAATCAATAAAATATATTAAAAAAATAAAAAAAATAAAATAAAATAAAATAAAAATTCAAATTCTTAAAAGTCATGAGCATTTAAAAAACCCAAATCTCACATGGACCCCAATATGCAAACCATCTAGGAATCCCAGATTAGTCTGCAGTCTGAAAAGCATGGCTCTAAGGGCTGGAGAGACTGATCCATTTTAAGGGCTGGCAGAGCCACTGGCCAGGTGCTGGTCTCAAGGCTGCACCCTGCTAGGGAGGTGGGGCAAAACCTGGGGAGTTGCAGCTCAAGGAAGTGATTATGTGGGGCTGGGGCAGAGTCAGTAAAGACTTCACAGATGAGGCAACTTTTAACTTTACCTGTGAAAGAACAGGGTGCCAACAGGCAGAAAGCAAAACTCTGAAGCTGCAAAGTGCTGCATGTGTCTGGAGAATGGGAGGGGGACAGGAGTGGAGGGAAGGACAGTGGTGAATTCAGAAGTTATTCTGAAAATGATGGTGATCCTGACCACAGAACTGGTGGTGGTGGTGAGAAGCCAATGGGTTAAAATATCTTTGTTTTTTAATTAATTATTTAAAAAACATCTTTTTATTGATTTTTAGAGAGAAAAGGAAGGGAGAGGGAGAGAGATAGAAACATCGATGAGAAACATCATCAATTGGCCGCTTCCTGCACATCCCCTACTGGGGACTGAGCTCACAACTTGTGCAAGTGCCCTAACTGGGAATTAAACCAGTGACCTCTCGGTTCCTGGGTGGACACTCAACCACTGAGCCACACTGGCTGGGCTAAAAGATCTTTAAAAGAAAGACTGGACAGTTTTATCGTTTTCCATAGGATACAGGTCTCCCAGGTCTGCAGCCTGAGCATCTGAGAGGATGGGGCCAGAGTGTTTTTTTGAGTACATAATTCAGATTCCATCATTTCTTTGCTTAACACCCATTAATGGCTTCCTATTACACTTTAAACTCCTTTCAAATAGTTTCGCCCTACTTACCCCTTGAAGTCACCTCATGCCTCTCTCTGGCTACACTGCCTGCCTCCAGTTCCAGGGCACCAAATCCTCCCACTTCAATGCTTATTTTGCATTAGTCTCTGCCCAGAACACTCTTCCCCCAGAGCTTTAGAGTGCTGGCCGTTTCTTATTGTTTAGGTCTCAGCTTGACTGTAACTTCGGAGGTCTTCCCTGACCATGCCTTCTACAGTAGCCACACGCACCCCCAGGCACCCTAGATCCCATTACTCTGTTTTCATTTTTTTTATAGTACCTACTGCTTTCTGAAATGATGGTTGCTTACATGTTTACTGTCTGTCTCCTCCCATGAGTGTGTAAGCTGCAAGAGAGCAGGATTTTCTCTTATTTATCAGAGTAGCCCCTAAGGCAGTGGTTGGCAAACTGCGGCTTTCGAGCCACATGCGGCTCTTTGGCCCCTTGAGTGTGGTTCTTCCACAAAATACCGACTTCGGCGCATGGGCCATGAAGTTTCAATCGCATTGTATGTGCGCGCCCGCACGTGGTATTTTGTGGAAGAGCCACACTCAAGGGGCCAAAGAGCCGCATGTGGCTCGCGAGCCGCAGTTTGCCGACCACTGCCCTAAGGCAATGCCTAGCATTCAGCTGGAGCTAAGTATTCATTGACTAAATTATGAATGAATGAATGCCCCACATTTAAGAGTAGAGTCAGTCAGGCTGTGAAATCAGACCTGGGTTGAGTCCTGACTTTGGTTTTATGTTTTTTTATTGATTTTAGAGGAAGGGAGAGGGATAGAAACATCAATGAGAGAGAAACAACAATCGACCAGCTGCCTCCTGCACACCTCCCACCGGGGATCCAGCCTGCAACCCTGACCAGGAATCAAACCTGTGACCTCCTGGTTCCTGGGTCGATGCCCAACCACTGAACCACACCAGCTGGATGGTTTGGGGCAAGTTACTCATTCTCGTCTATCAGTGACAGGTGGATAGTAATGATAATTACCTGAATGAGGGGCTACTGCGAGGATTTAATAGGATATACTTTGTAAAGTGCTTAGCACACTTCCTTGCACTTGGTAGTTGCTCAGTGTTGTTATCATGATGTGTTCAATAAATACTTGCTATCTGATCAGCTGGACTGGCATAGAGTAAGCTGCTGCAGACACAGAGTGGCCACAGGATGCAGACTCAGAATTATGAGAAAGTAGTTTTGCTGGTTTCTCAGACCCGAGCCTCAGGACCCCTCCTGCCTGCCCCACCCCCAATTCCTTTCATCTAGTTGGGGAGAAGGTGTGGGAGCAGTACTCCACATACCACAGCTGTGCTGACATCTGCTGATGGAAATCAAGAATGAAGGGATAAAGGCTAGAGACATCAAAGCCCTGTGCCAGGGAAGTCCCCAAACAGAAACCTCAAAGTATTTGTCAGTCTGGAAGCTTCATGAAGACAAGCTCCACAGCTGCTTCCTATGCAGATCTGGTATATAATAGGTCCTCAATAACTATTTATTGAATGAATGAATGAGCGAATGCTGGAGCTTCTATCTGGGAGGGTAGAATATCTCAATGAAAAAAGCCCCAACAGACCAACCGGCGGGGCTCAGTGGTTGAGCATCAACCTATGAACCAGGAGATGGCGGTTCGATTCCTGGTCAGGGCACATGCCTGGGTGGCAGGCTCGGTCCCCAGTAGAGGGCATGCAGGAGGCAGCTAATCAATGATTCTCTCTCACCATTGATGTTTCTCTCTCTCTCTCTCTCTTCCTCTCTGAAATCAATAAAAATATTTTTTTTTTAAAAAAAGAAAAAAGCCCCACGCTGGATTCTAAGCCTTTATTTCCTCATCTATGAAATGGGATGATAGTATCTATTTTCATTCGGTTGATGTAAGGACTGAATGAGATAGTGAATATAAAATGCTTGGCCCAGAACAGAGTAAGTACCCAACCTTAGCTGTTTCTATTAGTAATAGTAGCTATTATCTGACCTTTCATGAAGAATTATCAACTTCTCTGAGGGGGGTAGACAGATCTTTGGATTCAGCTGCTTCTCTGATCCCCCATCCAGAGAGAGATGGCAGCTCCTTGTGCCACATCTATTCCCAGTTCTGTGCTCTAGGTCAGCAAACATCAGTGTGTGAAGATGGTGGTTCACCTGTCTCTCTCCCTACTGTTGGAGGGTGAGTCATTTTATGTGCACATGAGCTCTTTGGCTCAGTGGATAGAGCGCTGGCCTGGGGACCAAAGGGTCCTGGGTTCGAGTCCCATCAAGGGCACAAACCTCGGTTGCAGGCTCCTCCCTGGCCGAGGAAACCAATCGATGTGTTTCTCTCACATCGATATTTTTCTGTCTTTCCCTCTCTCTCTCCCACTCTCTAAAAATCAATGGAAAAATACTCTCCGGTGAGGAATTAAAAATAAATAAATAAAAAGGACATTTAATGATACAGGCTCAGCTTCACCACCTGAGAAGGCATTTCCTACCTTAGAACGTGGCTGTGAAATTCAGAGAAAAATGTGTGAAAGAGCTTGGGCAACTGTCCAGCACTGTGAGCAGTGGCCATTATCAGCTGTCAAAGGCTGAAGCAGGAGGGCAAACCAGGTCTCCCCAGCCAGAAGCTAAAAAAAAAAAAAAGGCGGCAACACTGCCTACGTTCTCTCCCGATGAATGGTAATGCCACAGAAAGCACCTTTGTCTGGGAGGCAAGCACCCTGGGACCTAAACACGCTTTGCAGCTGAGATGGTGTGTAATCTCCGAGGTTCTAACAATACTGACATCCCAGGGGCGGGTATGATCCTAACAAACTCCTCCGGACTCGGCGGGACAGCTTGTGCACAGAAAGAAACGAATAAACCGTGAATGTGAAGATGTCTTCTCAGGCCGTGTCAGGGCCCCTCCTGCGTACGAGCTTCCCAGCCACAGAGCCCGTCCCGCTGGTCTACAATCGTCCTTCTCCCTGACTCTGAGGTGCAATGAGGGCGGGGGGCACGACCCACCCTCAGCAGAAACCGGCACCGCTCGGGGCCAGGCCTGTGGACCGGGCCCGAGGGAAGGGCTTGCTGTGCATCGGGCCGGAGGCTGGCCCTGGGCGGCCCGAGCACTCCGCGCGGTCCCAGGCGGACACCGGAGAACACTCACGTGAGCACCGGGATGGGCGTCCACACCACGCAGTAGGGAAAGCGGCTCCGCTCCACGTCCATGGCGCCGCCGCCAGAGCCGTTGGACTGCTTCTGGTCCGTCTCGGCCGCCGTCGGCGCCTCCACTTCCGCCATCCCGGGCGGGGGTGGCTGCCGCGGCAACAGGAGAGGCGAAATCCCTTCCGCTTCCGCCATGCTGTGCGCGCCCCGCTCCGGCCCGCCCCTGCTCGATCGCTGATTTCCTCGTGGCGTCACTTCCGGGAGGCGGGGTCCTCCCAGCTTGGCCTTCCCACCGGGTATTGGAGTCGCGTCCCTCAGGGCCTGGGCTGCCTGGCCCCAGGCCTTCGGCGCCCTCCAGCTTTGCGCGTTTGCACCTTCACCGCACGGAGACCGACCCAGAACTCTGTAATTCAGTAAGCTGAGGGCTCGCTCCTAAAAGGGGTGATGCAGTCGCTATTTATTGAGCACGTCTTAGGCGCCAAGCACTTGATATATATATTGTTTTGAATCGCCGTGAATTGGTTAGATCTGTGAATTTAGGTATTTCTCCCAGGTTAAAAGTGAGCAGTTGAGGCTCAAGGGGTGAGGTAAATGGCCACAACTCAAACCCAAGCCTGTCTCCCGTCCTTTTCATCCCACCATCTCTTATGAGGCGGTGGTAGCATAATGGAAGGATAGACTAAAATATTGTGTGTCTTGTGTGTCGAAGTAGAGACTTGCCTGAAGATATTTGAGCTGGGTCTTGATGTTTGCCAGGTGGCACAGGGGTGAGGGGGGGTGGAGGGAACCGCGCAGCTGTGCTAGGAACGGCCTTGCAGAGCACAACGTGCTGGAGTAAATCCTGAACTTTAGATGCGCTCCGATCCCTTCATTGTACAGATGGCAACACTGAGGCTTAGGGAAGGTATATCACACAGCCATATAAAGAAACCATGCTCAAATCTTGGATTCTTTGAGCTTTTTAAAGGATGCCAAGATAGACCAAAAAATGCTGGGTGGAAAAGGGAAATAGGGAAACAAGAAGGAAGACAGCACTAAAAACCGGGCCAGAGGGAGATATGGACAAGTCCACCAAGGTAGGTGGGAGTTACCCCTTTTTGGGAAGGTCTTCTTCCCTTGAATCACCCTCCCTCAATACTGATCTACAGAAAAGCTGCTGTCTTGTTTTTTAATACCTAGTATTTTTAAAAAAATATATTTTTACTGATATCAGAGAGTAAGGAAGAGGGAGAGATAGAAACATCAATGATGAGAGTCATTGATCGGCTGCCTCCTGCACTCCCCGCACTGGGGATCGAGCCTATAACCTAGGCATGTGCCCTGACCAGGAATCCTACCATCACCTCCAGGTTCGTAGGTTGATGCTCAACCATTGAGCCACACCAGCCGAACAACACCTAATATTTTAATGCATTCTGAGGGATATGTCCGTCTGTTATGGAACTCTAAGGTCCTTGATTTCAGTAGCTAGCATAGTTCCTTGTGCAGAGCAGATGCCAAATATGTTTATTGAATGATTGGATGGTTGGATGTTTTTAAAGACCTCATAGATATCACAGATGAAAATGACTCTAACCCACTCAAAACTCTTTGAGTATGTTTGTGCTTCTCCTGTGACCCATGTGTGGTGTGTGATCCTTGAAGGGCATCTAGCACAGGGTTTGGAATAGATCAGGTGTGCAGTATGTATTTGTTGAATGAATTAATCACATTACATCTTAATTCAATCACTATAACTATCTAATCTTCTAAATCACAGGCTCTGAAGGAGGTCTATGCCTTAGACATTCCTCTACTGTCATTGTCAACTCGTAATTCTAGTCCTTTATTGTGTGTATAGATGAGTAAACAACCTAAAAATCTTTCTCAGGACCTGCCACAAATTGGGTAGTAGTAACACAAGTACTAATCTGACAACCTTGTATCTTCCCATAGCACTTCAGATAAACAAAAATATCTTACCATGGTTTACAAGGCCCTGCATTTGCATATGCCCTTTTCTTGTTTGTTCACTATACTATGCTGGGGTCCAACCCCAGCAGGTCCAGGGGTCCCCAAAGGTGTGGACAGAGTTGGCGAAGAAGGAAGGACATGGAGGCAGCGTTCAGTTGATCATCATGGTTGGGTTCTCCCTCCAGGATCTCCAGCCAAGGTTCTCCAAGTTCTCCAGCCAGGTTCTATCCAGGTTCTCCTGCAATGTTCTGTCTAGGTTCTCCAGCGAAGTTCTGTAGCCAGGTTCTGTCCAGGATCTTTTGCCATGTTCTCTCCCTAGGTTCTCTCTCTAGGTTCTGTCTCTAGGTTCTCTCTCTAGGTTCTGTCCTTAGGTTCTGTCTCTAGGTTCTGTATGGGATCTCCAGCCAAGTCCTGTCTCTAGGTTCTTCAGCCAGGTTCTCTCGCTAGGTTCTGTTTCTAGGTTCTGTGTCCAGTTGTCTTGTTACATCTGTATTTATACCAGTTGATTCCAATCCTATCAATCTCTACTCCAAAGGTTAGGGCGTTTCTTTTTCCAGGGAGTAAAGATTATGTAGCTTAAGAGTGATCTTTCTTAGTGAAAGTGATTAACTACCCGTCTGGCACTTAGTTAAGGGGTTTTATTCCCTCCCTAACTTCAGGGAAAAATTCCTACCTGGGGAAACAACCTTTCTCGGAGAGGTGACCTTGGTTAAAACACATAGCGCCAAGAAGGGGAGCAAACATATTAAGAACAGTATGCCATATACCCAGGTCCCTTGAAACATGCTATGCAGATGTTTCTTTCCTGCAGCGACTGTGTCAAGCAGCAAGGATGGACCGGCTCCCGGCAATACTATAGTCATCTTGGCCTTTTTTCATTCCTCTCATGTGCCATGCTCTTTCATGCCCAGGAACTTGGCACACACTGTTCTCTGAAATCCCCCCTGACCCCCAACACTTAAACTGGCTAGCTTCCATTCATCTGAGATTAAATGTCGCTTTCTCAGAGAGACCTTGCCTGACCACCCAATCTAAATTAGAAAGCCCCTGGCACTCTCCCTTGAGACACCCTATTCTTTTTCTTCACAGCACATTTGTAGCTGTGTACTATTGGACTCCCCCACTAAGCTGGAAACTCCTTGAGGGCAGGAACTCCCTATTCACTTCTGTAAACCCAATGCCTAGTATTGTCTAGCACAGTGGTCGGCAAACTGTGGCTCGCAAGCCACATGCGGCTCTTTGGCCCCTTGAGTGTGGCCATGAAGTTTCAATCGCACTGTACGTGCGTGCCCACATGTGGCATTTTGTGGAAGAGCCACACTCAAGGGGCTGCAGTTTGCCAACCACTGGTCTAGCACATAGCATTTGCTTAATAAATACTTGCTAAATTGGATGAATGGCAAATATTTCATTGGTGTCTACAGACAGTCTAAGGACAGGAACCTAGCTTATCACCTGCTACCTCTTGGTGCCCCAAGCTTTTTTAAGGGACCCATGGAGGTTGATTGGTACAGTGCTCTGGAGTAGGTTCTGACCAGAGAGCCCTAGTTCCCTTCCCTATGACCTGCACCATCCTGCCCTTGGCCTAGGTAGCTGCATGTCTTAGGCAGGCACATGAGGAGGGCCACATACCTGGAGGTCTAGCTCCTCTGACTCCCCTGGGGCACCTACCCCAGGCTTGTTCCCCACCAAAGCCCATCCACAAGGCCCCTCTCACACATACACATTACCTTGTTTCTCTCACCCACTGTAAAAACCTTCCTGGCTTGTGCCCTTTCCTCCTCTGTGGCTGCCACCCCTATCACCCACAGACAGATGGGAAATCTCCATCAAAGACTAACACTTCCTTCCAGGCTCAGGATCACAGCGGGGTCCTGGAAGAAGCTCCTCTAACAGAGCTCAGGAGAGGATTGATAGGGCTCATAGCTACCCCTCCCCCAACACATACGACCTAAAATAGGAATGACCATCTGGATCCACTTATAGGGCAGGCTGGGAGAGGGAAGGAGGGCAGAGCTGGAACTGTCAAGCTGGGAAAGCTTGGAGGGTAAGATGTTGCTTGTTTGAAGGGTGAACTCAGGGCACGTTCTCTCTTGGCCCCATGTACAAGTCCCCAGGGCTCACGTAACACCTCCCTCTGGCTGTCTCACTCCTCACCCTGACATTCAAGGCCCCCCACGATCCGTCCCCCAGCCCCCACCTTCTCTTCCACCCTCATCTCTGTCTCCCTTGGGACTTGCTTGGCATTAATTCACTGGGATGTCTGCCAGTCAGAGGCACTGCATACCTCATGTCTTTGCTCACACTGTTCCTTCAGCAGAATGCCCTTCCTCTATTCTCCACCACTTTCAAGGTTTCTAGCAAATGCTTCCTCTTTGCTCCCAGAGCACGGAGGCTGTTTCTACCTATTGAATATTCATGTGCACTTGCATTAGCTGTTTACATGCCTGTCTCCCCCAAGAGACTGCGAACTTCTTGAGAAGGGAACTGACTGGATCTATTGGTTCCTGTATTCAGCACAGCATCCGGCCGATAGGAAGTGCTCAGGGAGTGTCACTGGAGCTATTTGTTGACCATAGGTGGCCCCCTTTAAGGCTCTGGGGAAGAACCTCCTCAATCAATAACCCAGGGAAGCAGGGCTGAACCAGGGGCGATCATGGAGGAGGCTGGAGGAGCTGCTGGGCATTCTGAAGAGTGTGTGTGGTGTGTGGGAGCGCAGTGTCCTCTCCCCTGCAGCCTTTCTGCTTCTGTTCCATTCATTACTTTCTCTGGTTCCTGGAGACTGGGGTTCTCCCTATGAAACCCTAGACTGTCTCCCAGGATGGCTCCAAACCTTTCCGTGGTGAGGAGGCGATCATTTGAGAACAGACCTTCTGATGCTTTAGATATCAGAGTTTATGATTTTCTTTTCCATCCCATTTTATAGATGGACAAACATACCCAAGATTATAGAAGGCACAGCTAGGATCAGAATCTAAGTCTCCTACTCCCAGGTGGTCAGTAAGGCACTGTGGTTAAACATGTGGGCAGCAAGCCCAGTGTTTGGACCTCTGTCAGTGGTTGTCATACTTTAGAAAAGCAACTGAACCTGTCAGGGCATCAGTTTTCTCATCTCTAAAATGGGAAATAATAATTCACATCTTGTAGGGTTCCCGTAAGGTTTGGTAGGCTACACCTGAACAGTTCCTGGACCCAGAAAAACATCAGTGTTAGTTATTACAGTAGTTAAGCCCGGCGGATGTGGCTTAGTGGATTGAGCGTTGTCCCTTGCACCAAAAGGTCGTTGGTTGAATTCCTGGCCAGCGCACATGCCTGGGTTCCAGGCTCGATCCTCGATGGAGGGCATGCGGGAGGCAGCCGATCAATGTGATGCTTCTCTCTCATCGATGTTCCTCTCTCTCTCTTTCCCTTCCTCTAACAGATTTAAAAATATATATATATATATATATATATATATATATATATATTTTAATATATTTTATTGATTTTTTACAGAGAGGAAGGGAGAGGGATAGAGAGCCAGAAACATCGATGGGAGAGAAACATCGACCAGCTGCCTCCTGCACACCTCCCAATGGGTATGTGCCCGCAACCAACCAAGGTACATGCCCTTGACTGGAATTGAACCTGGGACCTCTCAGTCCGCAGGCCGACGCTCTATCCACTGAGCCAAACCGGTTTGGCAAATACATATATTTTTAAAAAGACCACACATTATCATTGTAGGACTCTTAACCACTTAAAAAGCACTTTGATGTGCATAACCTCACTATGAGTTGGCACTTCCTTGCAATGCGGTGAAGTAACTAGAGCAGTATCATAACACCCACTTTACCGATGAAGAAGATGCATTTGGAGACGTTCAGGAACTTTCCTGAGGTCTAAGTATATGTTAGGATTGAGGTTCTGAGTCTCAAACCTGGGCTGTCTCTGCTGGTGACCTCTTTTAGGGCCATGAATGAGTGGATGAGGCTAGTCTGAGATCCTGTAAATTACTATAACATAGGTGCAAACTATGCCCTCATTAGGACCAGAACCTATTTTCTTTTTTTTAATATATATTTTTATTGATTTCAGAGAGCAAGAAAGATAGAAACAGCAATGGAGAGAATCACTGATCAGCTGCCTCCTGCATACCCCCTGGGGATTAAGCCCGCAACCTGGGCATGTGCCCTGACCAGGAATCAAACCTTGACCTCCTGAGTCATATAGGTCGATGCTCAACCACTGAGCCACACAGGTCAGTCCAGAACCTACTTTTGATCCAAACAATAGCGTGCCTCATGCCTGCCATCCTGTCCGTCAGTGTGCCTTCCCTCCCTGCCAGAGCCTGGCACACAGCAGGGCACTTGATGGCAGATGTATGGGAGGATTCACAGTTCCCAGTGAAATGCATGCAGAGATCTTGCACAACCTCCATATTTGCTCTTCCACATCTTCCAGATACTGTGACGGCTCCGGGAGGGCAGGGACTAGTTTGTTGTGTGCATTTTCAGTAAGCCAGTGCCAGGCACATAAGAGGAGCTCAAAAAGTATGACATTAAATAAGAAAGTGATTTCTAAAGAATTGGACCAGGACTCAAGAGATTAGGGATCCAGTCCTGGATTTGCTTCTAGCTCGCTGGGGTCCTTAGGCAGCCTGTTCCTTTTCCTGCCCCTCTTTGGAATTCATTGTCCCTATTTGTACAATGTGGGGATAGGGCCAGATCAGTGGTTCTTAGTTCTGTTGGTAATTAGAATGAATCTCAGACTTAAAATAATGGGTGGATGCCTGAGACCCACCTCTGACCAATTAAAATAGAATCCCTGGGGTGGGGCATTGGTAGTCTTTACAAGTACCTTGGGTGACTCTTAACGTATAGCCAGAACTAAGAACCTCTGAGCTAGATGATCTCTTATTGCCTTTTAAGTTCTGCAACCACATTTCAGCATCCTCCTAAGCACAAAGACTGGCAGCCGCCCTCTGGGACTACAGCTGCCCACCACAAACACAGGGGTCCCAATTCTGTCTGTTTTGCTATACACTCACTGTGCAGGCTTATCTTTGCCCCGGGCTCTCTTTCAGTATCAGCAGGGTTGGTGAGAGCTTTGGATGTCACACGTGCAGAAGCACATAAAAAATGGAACACCATGGTCTTTTTACTGTCTCTAGTTTTGCCTTTTCCAGAATGTCATATAGTTGGAATCATACAGTGTGGCTTTCAGACTGGCCTTTTTCACCGAGCAACATGGATTTAAAGTTTCTCCATGTCTCTGGCTAGAGCTCATTTCTTGTTGTCACTGAATATTCCATTGTATGGCCGTACCACAGTTTACCCATTTACATTTTGAAAGACTTATTGGTTGCTTCAAGAATTTGGCAATTATGACTAAAGCTGCTATAGATATTCATGTAGGTTTTTGCATGGACCCAAGTTTTCAATTCATTTAGGTACATACTAAGGAGAGCAATTGCTGGGTCCTATGGCAAGGCTACATTCCTTTGTAAGAAACTGCCAAACTACCTTTCAAAGTGGCTGTATCATTATGCTTTCACACCAGCACTGAGTGAGAGTTCCTGTTGCTCCACATCCTTTGGTCTTGTCAGCTTTTTTTTTTATTCTAGCCATCCTAAAGGTGTGTAGTAGTATTTCATTCATTTAATTTGTAATTCCCTAATGACGAGCATCTTTTTATGTTTACTAGTCACCTGTATGTCCTCTTTGGTAAGATTTTTATTCAGATCTTTTGTCCACTTTTTAAATTGGGTTGTTTTCATATTGTTAAGAGTTTTTTGGGGGAGAACCAAGATGGCGGCGTAGGGAGCGGACCTGTGTGTGCTGCTCTCTCACAGCATCATTGAAACTATCAACTATGAAGTAAACAACCGCCACTCAGAACCATGGGGAAGTTGGCCTAGTGGGAGATCTACAACTGGAAGAAAAGAAAGAAGCGCAGTGAGACTGAGTGGGAGCTACGGAGGCACCAAAACCAGAGGTACGCAGTCACACGCCACGCGGGCTGCAAATGGATTCTCGGTTTTTTACGAACCCTCGAATCCTCTGGGCTTGCTCGGGGTGGGTCTCTGAGGCCCCAGATCCCACAGGGAGAGGCGGCCACGGCCTTGCAGTGGTCGGAGAGCGAGGGAAGCTCTGACACGCGGCTGCTCACCGGCACTGAGGGACAAGAAGTCCTGGTGTCCCGGGGAGGCGAGGGGCGCGGAGACGCCGCCATCGCTATTTCCTCCACGCTGGCGACTCCCTGTGACCCCGCCCTACCCTCAGGGTTGTGCCAGAGGCACAAGAAGGAATGACTGTGCTTTTACAAACTCTCAAATCCACTGAGCTGGTTCGGGCGGGTCTCTGAGGCCCCAGGCCCCAAGGCGAGAGACGGCACGGCCTTCCAGCGGTCAGAAAGCGAGGGAGGGTCAGAAAGCGAGGGAGGCTCTGGCGCTCGGCTGCTCGCCGGCACTGGGGGACGCAAAGTCCTGGTGTCCTGGATAGGCAAGGGGCCGCTGAGTCTCCGCCCCGGCGACTCCCTGTGACCCCGCCCTACACAATTTACATTCCCATCTGGGCTGTGCCAGACTCACAAGTAGAAACGCCTTTGCTTCTGCAAACTTTCAAATCCACTGAGCTGGTTCAGGCGGGATCATGAGGCACCAGACCCTACGGGGAGAGGCAGCACGGCCTTGCAGCCATCAGAAAGCGAGGGAGACTCTGTTGCACAGCTGCTCGCCGGCACTGGGGGACACAAAGCCCTGGCAGAGATTCAAGGGGCCGCAGAGACTCAGCCAGTGCTATTTGCTCCGCCATGGCGACTCCCTGAGACTCAGCCCTAATCAATTTACATCCCCATCCAAGCTGTGCCAGGTGCACAAAAAGACCCACCTGCGCTTTTGCAGCCTATCCCAACAAATTGCAGACTTCAACTGCTCGCAACCATGGGAGACACACTCAAGAAGCAGACCCAGGAGAACCAGGATGGCGGCATAAGGAAGAGACCTGTGCGTGCTACCTCACACAACAACATCGAAACTACCAAATATCAGACAAACACCTATCATACAGAACCATGGGAAAGTTGGCCCAGTGGAAGCTCTACAACTGGAAGGAGAGAAAGAACATTGAGACTGAGTAGGATGTGACACCAAGTACAGAGCCCAACCCAACAAACTGCAGATTTCAACTCTTCGCATAGAAAGAAGCGCATTGAGACTGAGTAGGATGTGCAGAGGCACCAAGTACAGAGCCCATCCCAGCAGGCTGCAGATTTCAGCTCCTTGCATCTGGGAGGGACGCAATCGGGGGGCAGAGTCGGGTCCGGGGCCGGCCAGGGCTGGGCCTGACTGGGCCGGCACTGTGGAACTGCTGTACCAGCAAGCGCACAAACATGCCCACTGGTCCCAGTCTCTTGTGGGGCGCTGGGGGACAGCAGACAGGCAGTCTGTGCACTTGGTGGAGGGCAGGAGTGCTGGATGTTCAACCACCAGGAACGCCTGGAGATTTTGTCTGGTGGGGAGCCGCCGGCAGGGGACAGAGGGCCAAACTTCCTGTTTCCCCGGTAAGGCTGGGATGGCCCCGGTGAGGTTGAAACGGCCCCGGTGTGGTAGGGATGACCCCGGTCAGGTCGAAACGGCCCCGGTGTGGTAGGGACAACCCCGGTCAGGTTGAAACGGTCCCCGTGAGGTAGGGACGACCCCAGTGAGGTTGAAACGGCCCCGGTGAGGTTGAAATGGCCCCCGTGAGGTAGGGACGACCCCGGTGAGGTCCGAACGGCCCCGGTGTGGTAGGGACAACCCTGGTGAGGTTGAAACGGCCCCGGTGTGGTAGGGACGGCCCCGGTCAGGTTGAAACGGCCCCCGTGAGGTAGGGACGACCCCAGTGAGGTTGAAACGGCCCTGGTGTGGTAGGGACGACCCCGGTCAGGTTGAAACGGCCCCCGTGAGGTAGGGACGACCCCGGTGAGGTTAAAACGGCCCCCGTGAGGTAGGGACGACCCCGGTGAGGTTGAAACGGCCCCCGTGAGGTAGGGATGACCCCGGTGAGGTTGAAACGGCCCCCGTGAGGTAGGGACGACCCCAGTCAGGTCGAAACGGCCCCGGTGTGGTAGGGACAACCCCGGTCAGGTTGAAACGGCCCCGGTGTGGTAGGGACAACCCCGGTGAGGTTGAAACGGCCCTGGTGAGGTCGGGATGGCCCCGGTGAGGTTGGAACGGCCCCCGTGAGGTAGGAACAACCCCGGTGAGGTTGAAACAGCCCCCGTGAGGTAGGGACGACCCCGGTCTGGTAGGGACAACCCCAGTCAGGTCGAAACGGCCCCGGTGTGGTAGGGACAACCCCGGTCAGGTTGAAACGGCCCCGGTGTGGTAGGGACGACCCCGGTGAGGTTGAAACGGCCCCCGTGAGGTAGGGACAAACCCGGTGAGGATGAAACGGCCCCTGTGAGGTAGGGACGACCCCGGTGAGGTTGAAACGGCCCCCGTGAGGTAGGGACGGCCCCGGTGAGGTTGAAACGGCCCTGGTGAGGCTCAGACGGCCCTGGTGAGGTTGAGACTACTCCAGTGAGGTTGGGACAAATAAAGGGGACCAGTATGGTCTGATGAACAGGAGTAGATACAGAAGCAGAGCAACATTGAACAGAATGTTAAACTACAGTGGGAAGCCTGGGGAGGGTTGGGGGGGGGATTAAGAGACCAACTGAAGGACTTATATGCATGCATATAAGATTAACCAATGGACACAAGACACGGGGCGGGGGGGGGCGGGGAGTAGGGGCCGGGGGAATGTCAAGGGGGGGAAAAAAGGAGACATATGTAATACTCTTTGTAATACTTTAAGAAATAAAAATTATTAAAAGAGTTTTTTGGTATATTATGGATATCTTTTATCTGATGTATTTTGCAAATTATTTTCTCCTAAGTTCTTTTTAATTGTAGGGCAGCTGATGAGGGCTGAAAAGGTGGAGCACAGTGAATGATTCTGTATGCCAGTGTAATGGTGGAGAAACAACATCATGCATTTGTCAAAATCGACAGAACTGTACAATACAAAGGGTGAACTCTATTCTAAACTATAGACTTTAGTTAATAATAATGTATCAATATTGGTTCATTAATTGTAACAAATATACCATACAAAGGCAAGATGTTAATAGGGAAAACTTAGCCAGGGAGAAAGGAAGTATCTGGGACTCTGTACTACCTGTTCAATTTTCTGTATGCCTAAAACTGCTCTAAAATAAAGTCCATATACACTGAGTGGCCAGATTATTATGACCACCTGACGTTTGTAGGCAAATTAGCTATAATTTCACGCTGAAGTTGCTAGAGGGCCAGACCATTATAAATAGGGAAGCAGGTTGTTTACCACAACAGAAGTGATTTTTTTCTGAAGATATGGGTAAACACGTGATTTAACAGTCTTTGAATGTGGGATATATCTGAACGTGAGTGGCCAGATTATTATAACCACCTGACGTTTGTAGGCAATTAGCCATACACTGCATCGTATAGGATATGGAAACCGAAGGCCTGTTCGAACACCTTTGCTGTCTGCAGTTACCAAGATAAAATGTCTCTAATTTGCACAGGAACACAAGGATTGGACAGTCGAGCATTGGAAAAAAGTCATGTGGTCCAATGAATTGCGTTTCCAGTTGCATCATGCAGATGGCAGAGAATTTGGTGGAAACAGCATGAAAGCATGCACCCCCCCATGCATGAGTACAACCCTTCAAGCTGGTGGGGGCAGTGTTATGGTTTGGGGCATGTTTTCCTGGCATGATTTGGGCCCTTTAATTCGTGTGGAACAACGTCTGAATAGCACAACATACCTAAGTATCGTTACTGATCAAGTTCATCCTATCATGTTGATGGCGTATCCCAATGGAGATGGCTTCTTCCAACAAGACAATGCGCCATGCCATGGTGCTCGTATTGTACAGGAGTGGTTTCAAGAACATGAGGGAGACTTTACCTTGCTTAGGTGGCCCCCACAATCACCAGATCTCAATCCAATTGAGCATTTGTGGGATGAAGTTAAAGGAGCCATCAGGCAGCTGGTTCCACAACCATCAAATTTCACAGAACTGGACAGTGCTATTCATCAGGCATGGTGTCAGATTCCTCGCATCACCTTTCAACATCTCGTGGAGTCAATGCCAAGAAGAATCGCCACAGTATTGAAGGCAAAAGGTGGCCCAACGAAGTACTGATGGGGTGGTCATAATCATCTGGCCACTCAGTGTATATATAAAGATTAGTAATCCCAAATGAAAGGGAACCCGTAGTGCAGTGTTCGGCAAACTGTGGCTCGAGAGCCACATGCGGCTCTTTGGCCCCTTGAGTGTGGCTCTTCCACAAAATACCGACTTCTGCGCATGGGCCACGAAGTTTCAATCGCACTGTACGTGCGCGCCCGCATGTGGTATTTTGTGGAAGAACCACACTCAAGGGGCCAAAGAGTTGCATGTGGCTCGCGAGCCACAGTTTGCCGATCACGGCCCTAGTGAAATCTTCCCTTGGCTCCTCCTTGCTTACAGGATTAAGCCTACAGTCTCTCACCAAGCCCAGGGAGTCCTCCACAATTTGACTACCCCTTCATCCATGGGCCACTCCTCCCTCTGCAGTGCAGCTGAACTGAATCATTCAGGCTCCATCAGGGATTTCAGGACTTTGCACTACACTCCCTTGGCCTGGAACGTTGTCTTTCCCTTGCCTGGTCAGCAAATGTTTCGAAAAAGCTTCTGCAGACGTCAATTTGGGAACACAGAGGAATGACACCAGCCCATAGCACTTGCTTCTGGCAGGACCTCTTTCCTGTCAGTCTCCTGCACAAAGCTGAGCATACCCCACTGTCCCCAGCCTGATTTTCAAATATGCAAACAGAAAAAATAAAATTTCAGTAGTGAAACTATTGCTCCTACAGTACCGAAGCACAGTTCCCAAACTGTGCATCAAGGCACCTTAGGGTGCCACGTTAAATTCACAGGGGACACATAGAATCTTTAAAATTTGAGATAGTCAACATCTGTTGGCTATGGAGAGAACTGCTAGTTCAAGGCAGTTCACAGTTTCATCATTAGGCTGTGCTACATTCTTTTGAATGTCCTCTTTGAGAACCTGCGTTTTTAGTGGTCACTATGATAAAAAGCAAATAGAAGTCAGTGTGCAACAGGAAATGAGGTGGTGGTTTCCAATCTGATTAGAGAGTTTGACATGTTTTTCAGTGCCTAAAAAGCACACGGATCCCTCTAATTATTGTAGTTATTTAAGAAATAAATAAAATATTGTTTCATTTATATATAGTATTTTTTAAATGACAACTGGCTTGGTAAGACAAATTCTTATTGATTCAACTACTTAATAAATCAAACTGTTAGGTATTTCTTTTGGGTTAGGGGCCCTTATGAAAAAAATTACTGAGACACTAATGGTGGGGGTAAGTGTGAGCTGAGAAAGTTTGGGAACCCCTGTTCTAAGAAATCCTTCAATCCAGGACACATAAAAAACCCTGCAGGCTGTGAAATAAATTGAGTGGGTTATAACCAGCATTTTTTCTCATTAATACAATAGAATGGTAAATAGAACACACTGCATATAGCAAGAGTATTACTGTGTAAAACTTATGGTCATTGTATACATACAAATAAGCATAGGTATCTTAGGTCACAATGTCTATTTCTTGTTTGGGTTCTAATTTAAAAGTTTGGAAAACCACTAAGACCCCTAACCTCCTTATTTTATGGGGGAGAAAACAGCCCGGAGAGTGAGAGCTGATTATTGCAAATCATAGCCAGCCACCAGTTGAGTGCCGGGCTCTGGACTGAGCCCTGCTAGGCTGGGCGGCCGCTCTCACAGGCACCCTCCCAGGGCAGGCCTCACTCTGCCTGCTAGAGGTGTGGCTACTCAGAGTCACAGAGCTACAGCGGTGAGGGATCAGGTACCCTCACTTTGGTCCCAATACCCATTTGCACCACACAAATGCAACCAGCCATACCTAGAACAAAACGGTTTTAATCAATTGCGTCACCCTCACTCTCCTGGGAGCGGAGCAACAAAAAGGCTCGGCTCCTGCCCCCAGAGAACAGTAAGGCTTATGTGTCTCTCCACACTGCAGGGCCAGGGCTGGACAGGCAGGGCACAGTGGGGAGGGAGGGAGGAAGGGTGAGTGGAAAGCAGGGAGAGAGGAAATGGTGGGCAGCTCGAACACAGGAAAGCAAAGGGGCCCCTGCTGGTCTGTGGGCCCAGGGCCCAGCCCCAATACTCCTGGCTCTCCCCTCCTTGGCTGGAGAAAGGTCATGAAGAAGAGACGGGGGAGCAAGTCCCAGCAGCAGGAGGAGCAGCAGCTGTTTCCTTCGCCAATAAATAGACTTCATTACCAAGGAGAAGAGAGGGGTGGAAAGAGGGACGGGGTGGGAGGGTGGGAGAGAAGCTGCCACCTGTGTTGCTGGGATTAAAGCAATGACGAGATAGTGCCAGACCCCCCACCACTATCCTCACCCCCGTGTCTTCTTAAAACTGTGAAAAAGCTTTTAACGTGGCCCTCCTGTCTCCAGGGCTGCTCTGAAGCCTGACTGAGAGGAGGCACCTGGCAGAGACAGGGGCGGAGGGAGGGAGAAAAAGAAGGGGGGCTGCTTCTCCCCAGAGGCTGCAGCTGGAGGGCTGGAGCCAAGTAAGCACTGAGGGGAGGGAGGAGGGAGAGGGGAAGAAGGATGAACCAACTACTAGGAGCAGCTCCTGAGCTGAGCGCCAAGGAGGCAGAGAGAGGGGGGGCTTGGTGAGTGGTGGGGTGACCGCTGCATCCAGTGTAAAGCTTGGGGCTGCTGAGGAGGGAGGGGGCTGAGTTAGGACTTTCCCATCTGAGTGGCTCAGGAGACTCCCCCTCCTCCCCTCAGAGCAGCACGGGACGGAGAAAAGCCATCACTTCTTTGGTCTTTGTGGCGGCTCTGCATGTGGGTGAGAGGAAGGGGAGCAAGGGCAAGAAGGGCCCTTAGCAGGGAGCCCCGCCTCAGCAAGAGTAGGCCTGGCTGGGAGCTCTGGCAGAAAGGTCACAGTGAGGCCAGGAGCGCCTGAGAAAGGAGAGGAGCCGTAGTGTGGAAGGGCTGGCAGGGGTGGGCAGGGTACAGTGTGGTGCCCCCCCTCCCCCGCCAGGGTCCTCCAGGAAAGGCTGAGTACCCAGAGGTGGCCAGTGAGAGCAGGCACAGTGGCCTGGCCTTGCCCGCACCAGGTCCAGGGCTCCCATCCTTCCTTCTGCTTCCACCCTGACACAGTGGCTCTGGAAGGAGGGTGGGACCCTGTCCTTTTTCAGAGCCTTCCCTGAAGACCACGGAGGAGGGAGCTAGCCTTGCCAGTCAGGGAGCAAGAGTGGCAACAGGTCAAGGCTAGCCCTTATGGACTGGGAATTCCAATCCCCTTCCTGCTGCCAACAGAAGGGTAGGGCAGCCCTTGAAGACAGCTTCAGCCTGAGGCAGGCCAGAGTCCTCCAGGGAGCTGGGAGGGGAGGTGGGGGGCAAAGGGAGGGGCTTCCCCTCCTGCTCTTTTGCTCAGGGCTGGGGTCAGTCAAGGGCAATCTGCCCCAAAGTCTGAAAGCCAGCAAACTGTAGCAATCCCCACCCCCAATGCCAAACTAACAAACAAAACAGGGGAAATGAAAAAATGGGGGTGGGGGGAAGACAAACCAAAACAGAACCTCCTGCTCTTCTGCCCAGGGTGGAGGGTCCAGCCAGTAGCAGGGGCTGGGGACCAGGGCTAGGAGGGTCTAGCTGGGCCGGCACTGCACCTGGCCCTCGGAGCTGTCCTCATCGTCAGAGGCCCCAGCACCCCCACTGCTCAGGCCTGTGATCCGGTAGCCCATGTTGAGCAGCATCACTTCCAACGGGTCTGCGTTCATGCGCCGCTGGTTGGCCTGGGAAGCGCCCTCCATGTCCTCCACAACTCGGCCTGTGAGGTCTTCACTCTGTGGGGGAGGGACACCAGGATGTATAGGAGAGGCACACATATGTGTGGGGACAGACACGCAGGCTGAGCTATACATATGGGGGGGGTGCACACCAGATGTCTGTGGGTTTCTATCGGCTTGTCCATATGTATACATGGATAGAAGGAACATACACACTGGGATATGCATGGGACACCCACCAAGACATATGTGAGGGATACCCACATGGGAAGGGACACAACACCCTGAGATATATGTAAGGGATGCACATGCTGGGATAGATACTGGGGGGAATGCACACATCAGTGTATATATGGGGTGGTCTGCACCAGAAAACAATTGGTACACACCACATCAGGACATGTACACATGGGTATATGTGAGGGAGAACACATACCAGCAGATGTTGGGCACACATACTGGATACCTAGGGAGGGAGGTAAGACACAACTCCCCATTCTTTGCTGTTGCCACTCCCATCAGCCCTTCCTTTATCTTTCTTTTCCTTTCTCAAGGGAGGGCCCTGTAGGCTCTCTTTAAAATTCCAAGAAAATTGACTTTGGAATTAGACACCACCTGCCTTCTGTTTTGCCAGCTGGGAGGAGGGAGGAGGTGGGACAGAGGGCCCTGGAAGCCTCAGGCTGGCCCACCTGGCTACCCGCCCTGGGGGTGGAAGGGGCCATACTGTCCTCCTAAGCAACCTTTTGAGGTGGAATGGGTCACTCCCATTCCAGTGTGGAGATGATCAAAACCTGGGTCAGAGATGGTTAAGTCCCTTAGGCAGTGAGTGAAGGGACCAGGATTCACGGAGGGATAGGCCTCTGCAGAGCTTCTGGGGGACACACCACAGTGTTATATGAGGGGGGTACCTAGGGAGCCTGGGGTCCCCTTCTCATGACCGGTGCTGGAGCTGGTCTGGCTCCCTCCCTGCCCTGCCCTTGGTTACTGTGTCCTGTATGAGAGACACATCTTTACAGCTTGCTCAAAGATATGGCCCTCAAAGCCCTGGGACTTCCCACTGTATTTGCAACTGTCAGAACTCAATGGCTCCTACCTTCATAGCCTTGAGCCCTCGAGGGAGAGCTCACCCACCCTCCGTGTGACCCATTTCCCTTCGCAACCCTCACAGGCTCAGCGAGGCCCTGCACAGGGTCCATCCCTACCCTCCACCCTGTCTGGCTTCGGCCACCTTGTCTACACCCTCACCTCTGGCCGGGGATTCCACAGCCGTACAACAGGGTCGATGCCGCTGGTGGCCAGAAAGCAGTAGCTGGGGTGCGGCTGCAGGCAGTTGACAATGGACTCGTCCCCCTGGAGCACGCGGACTAGGTTGGTGGTCTCCTTTTCCCAGATGAAGAAGGAGCCATCGTCAGAGCCACTGACGATGTACTGAGCGTTGCTGGCGGGGGGGTGGCAAAGGGCAGGGAGGTCAGGTGGGGTACTGCCCTACAGCCTCAAGGAGAGGCTGTGTGGCTTAGGGCAAGGGGACTAGGGGATTCTGTATCTGCTCAGCACCCAAACTCCAAGGTCTTCACTTGACTCAGTACATGGTAGTCCTCCCCATACTGCAGAGCTCCAGTATCTGTTTAAGTGTTCTCTTAACTCAGAGCCAGGGAATGCCTGGGTCCCTCCAAGTTACTAACCCCAAACTACATCCTAAGCTCCTTGGGGGCCAGGATCGGGTCGTGTGTCTCTGGGAACACCCTAAGCCTTCCTTCAGTGGTCCTGCCTTCCTGGATTGAGACTCCACATTCTACACACTGTGGACAGTTAGGGGGATCTTGGTGGAGATTCTCGATCCATGTTCATGTGTCTTACCTACCAAAGAAAGTGCAACATCTACAAAGGAGGGGTGGGGTGATGGTGTGTGGGCAAGCTGTCCCTCAGTACCTGGGGCACTGTTCTGACCATGATAGGTGTGCCAAGACTGCCAGCCTCTGAAGGCCCTTGCCTCAGACCTCCAGCAGAAGGAGGCTCCAAGCACCCAGATAAAAGAAACCAAGCTCCACACATGGAGGCAGAGGGAGGAGGAAGTGGGAGACGGAGGAACAGTGCAGCTACTGCATTGGATGCTCTTATGGATTACCTCATCAGGCCTCCTCACTGTGGCTCCATGAGTGGGGGTTAGGGTTTTATTTTACATGTAAAGAAACTGAGGCCCACAGAGGTGAAGCCGTTTGCCCCAGGGTACAGAGGCAGAGCTGGGATTTGAGACTTTTCTAGAGGAAGTATGCCCTCACGTCCCCCAACCTCCTACTGCCCAATCAGGCTGTGCCCTGCTCCTCTTCAAGGCCTCAGACCTGCCAAAGAAATTGGCCTCCTTGATATCCGTGGTGGTGTTGCAGTGGCCACAATAGCGGAACTGGTAGTCGTAGCTTCGTTCCCGCAGCACCATCTCATCTTCTGAGATGGAGTCCTTGCGGCTCGTGCTGCGGAGGCGGACTGGGCCACCGCCACCACCAGCTCCCTTCTTCTCCTCTGGGGGCAGAGAACAAGGAAAGGTGAGTGTCCAGTCCCTCTCTCATCTTCCCCCTCCCTTAATCCTGTTTTCAGCCCAAGTACTTGCACTGTAGACTACCGCCCTCTACCCCTACCCTAGAGAACTGGGAACGATCGTGGGAGAGAAGCTTCTTTGGACCCAGTCTTTGAGGACATTAAAAACGAGACCTCTGATGCCCCAAGGATGCGCAGGCGCAAGGTCTGTTTCTGTGGAGGTGAGAGGCGGGAGGGGTGGGTGAAGCACTACCAAGAAAGCTTGAAGGGATGATTTTTCTAAACAGATCCGTAGTTCTGAAGGCAGTGAGGTCCAAGCCCTTCCTTTCTAGAAGACAAGTTATCATGGATCCCAACTGAGGCTCTGATGGATTAAGGGCCTTGGGTAAAGTCACACCAATTTTCTCAGTGCCTTAAAAGTGCCTTGTCCCTGCCTGCTTCAGGGCCTTTGCATGTGCTGGTCCCTATGCCAGGAACTATTCATCTCCCATAGCTACACTTTGTATCTAGTTAACTCTTCCTTCTCACCCTTGAGATCTCAGCTTAAATGTTTCTCCCTCAAGAACCCCAGACTGCCGTCAGGCCCTCCCTCATACGCCGATGCCATATCAGGTCCCCATGGCACTCATCCCACTCTTAGTTTCTCCTTCATCCCTTGGTTCCATCACTGGCTATAAACTCCACGGATGCAGAAATCCCATCTGACTTGTTCACAGCTGTATTCTCAGGACATAGCACAGTGCCTGGTACATGGTAAATGCTTGATAACTTCAAACAAATGAATCACTGGCATGATTAATAAATTGCAAAGGAGAGAGGTCGGAGTCCATGTCTGCCTCCAGTGAGCTCACCTTTCATGTTTATAGACCACACTACAATCACCCAGCTTGCTCTCCACAGCTAATGGAGTGAGCTGAGCAGGGCTTCAATGCTCTCTGTGCATGTAAGGCAGCAGGTTCAGAGGCTGTGCTTTGCCCAAGGTCACGTGGTCACCACATGGCAGAGTCGAGACTGGAACCCGAGGCTCCGCACCCTGCATCCAAGGCATTCCCACTGTCCTCTGCTGCTGTCTCGGTTGCAAGTGTGCCAGCGGGAACAAGCACAACCCTGGCAGCTGCCCCTCACTCAGATGCCCAAGGCCCTGTCTGTGAGGGTGTGAGAGTGCCCTGCAACCCACACGTCCTGACTGGGCTCGGCCTACTCTTATCCCGAGTCCCAGGCACTACCCCAGGTAGGCTATTGCTAATCCTCATAGAACCTGAATGGGAAGTGCTTCCTTCCTCATTTTCAGATCAGGAAATTGAGTCTCAAAGAAACCAAGTGAGTGTCTCAAGGTCACATGGTTTCTGAATCAGCATCTGAACCCAGGCCTCTCTAACCCCAGAACCAGGTCCTCTCCAGAATGTCATGTAGCACCTCAAACAGAAAGAGTGACAGCCCCTCCTCGGTGCCCACTCACCACCATCGTTTTTGGAGAAGAGGGCGGCCGTAATGTCACGGCCCAAGGCATCACAAGCGCTGCTGTGGGCCTGCTCCGGGAACTTTCCTTTGAAGTCATCCAGGCACTCCAGGGCCTCAGCCACGTACTTGAGCTCAAAGAGGCAGCGGGCCAGGCGGAAGTGTGCCTTCAGATGGCATGGGTTTAGGGAGATGGCCTTGAGGCAGTCTCTCAAGGCATCGTAGTGGTCACCATCCCTGGATAAGAGAGTGTGGCTTGGAGGTGGGGCCACATGGCAAGCAAAGAATCATCCTCACTCAGTCCCCACTTTCTGTGGCCACCCCAGCTCATCTCTGACAGATCTCAGAGCAAGGGTACTTGGGGATGAAGAGAGTCTTGGCTCAGCCCAGGAGACCAAGTATGTTAAGGAGGCAAGCCAAGAACCCTGAGGTCTTGGGGGTGGGGTGGGAGGTGAGTGTATGGCAAAAGCCAGTGTCAGGCTGCCCTCTGCTGGACATAGCATGCACCTGCATACCCGTTCACCCCAGGCACCCGCAGCTCTGCAGCAGAAGGCCTGGCATCTTGCCCATCTCAGGTTCCCCAAGCCCTCCTTCCCTCTTCCTCCATGCACCTCTTCAAATCTCCCTGACTGGCCTTCAAAGCCATGTCCAAGGCAGGGAGCCCTCAAGGACACTTTTGGGGTCTGGGGAAGCCAGAAGTGCCAGGCGGGAGACTTAGGGTCTGACCAGCAGGCAGTAAGTCCTCTGCCAGACCCCCTCTGTCCTGGCTGACTGATCCACAGCAGCTGTGGCCTCTACCTCCTGGGGCTGGAGGATGGGGCCTGACAGACTGACAGAGTCAGCTTTCTGGAAGCTGATGGTGGTGGTGGTGGGGCACGGGGGCGGGGGGGGTGGGGGTGGGGGTGGCTGGCGGCATTCACACCAGGAGCTCCAAATCGTCCCCGCTCACTTCTCCAACCTCTTGAAGCACGGGTGAAGGGAAGTAGAAATGTTTCTTTGTGGAGGAGTGAGAGGGGCGGGGTCAAAGGAGAAGCCCCTCCTTCCACTCTGTGCCAGAATATAAGATACACCCCCCCCAGCACCCATAGCCGGTTCCCACCTCTCATCTGGAGAGCCAGACGGATCACAGGAGCCACTTCTCCTTTGGGAGCTATTTTATTCCCTTCTGGGCTTAAGACTCAGCTATGCCAAGCAGCACGCCCAGAGCTGGTGGCTCCTCCACCGAGGCACAGCTCACAAGCCTCGTGCACAGGGCCAAAGCAGGCCCGACACGGGAACGTCCTCCTGACCCTTCTCTCCTACAGCACTCAGGGGAGCATCCATCCCTTGCAGCAGCCATGCTCAGACCAAGAACAAGCAGCCCAGCCAGTGTGGGGCAGGAAGGAGACGGAGTGCTTCCATGGCGTGGCCACTGTCAGAACCAGTGGCTGTGATGAGGGAGCCGGCGCTGTTTAGAAACCAATTACCGCCTGCAAGGTGCCCCTCAGAGCTCCTGGGGAGAGCCAGCCAGAGACCAGCCAGGAGCCAGAGGGCGACAGCTCCCACTGCATCCAGGAGCAGATGGCAGCCCTGGGGAGCCTGCCCTGGACAGAATGTGACATTCTAGGGGTCACTGGCAGGCATGTGAGAGAGAATGAGGAGCGCGCAGCCTGGCCCCAGGGCTCACCCATCCAGACGAACTGCCAAATCAATCTCCCTGAAAGGACAGCCCTCAGCACATCCCTCTTCTGCTCAAAACTCTTCAGTAGCTGCCCATCATCCACTGAATCGAGGCCAAAACACAGCCACTGCCCTGCATTCCAAGTCCTTCCCAGGCCGGCCCCAGGCTACCTCACAGACTCATCTCCTGCCAGTCCCTTCCCGAACCCTCTGCTCCAGCCAAATGGATTTGTTGTTCTGCAAATAAGCTCTTCAGTCAGTCCCCCACCCCCAAGCCTTTGTTCATACCATTTCATCTCCCCGGGAATGTCCTTCCCCCACAGTCCCCTCCTCCTCTTCATCTCCTTGTCTAAGCCTGCCCACACTTAAAGCCCATTCAGCACCATATCTTCCCGATGCCCAACTAAAGCGACCCAACTTTTTTTTGAACGGTCAGACCATTCAAAAGGACCTACTGCTTCCTGCCTCTCTGATGACAGACCATGTCCCTGTCTGTCCCCTGTCCAGAGGCTGGGCACTCCGGAGCACAAGAACTTAAAGTGGCAACTTTGTGTCCCTAGTACCTAGTGCATAGTAGGAGCTCAGAGAACATGTCGAGGGCACCCATGGGTTGGGAATTTATCAGCCTCTCTTAGCAAGAATGCAGCAGTGAAACAGCTCTCAGGCTAGAGCCTGGATGAGGACCCACCAAACGGCTGGGACAGTGTGGTGAAACACCTCAGGCTGGCCCTCAAACAGTCATCGCCTGGATTTGGCTGCCATCTGAGCCCTGGCAAGCTCCTGATGCCTAAGCTAAGGCCTGTGGGGTAGCACCTTCCCAAACCCCCACCCACCATCCTGCTGACTTGGGTGGGTTTCTTAAGCTTCCCTCTCTGGCCTGCCTAGTTGCAGCCAGACGATGGCACACCAGCTGGCCTGTCTGTCTGGGCAGAGCCGACGGATGCCAGACGGAGCAGAAATGGCTGTGGGCCCAGCTCTATCCATCTCTAGTCCTGGCCCTGGCTGGGGGATGGGGTCTGCCTGCTTGCCTGCTGGTGCTACAGGCAGAAAGGGCTGGGGGCCCTGAGGATCCCCAAAGATAAAAGGGTACTTTAAGATATGGACCTACTCCTTTACCACTGGCCACTACAACCCAGCACGACCCACAGCCAGCTTCAGATATCTGGGATCTTGTTTGTGCTTGGTCCAAAGGGTTTAAGAGCCAGGGAAGCACTCCCCAAGGTCAAGGAGTGGCAGAATCATTTTAGACAAATATTAACTGAATTCACCAATTTCCATCTAGCAAGATTCAGCTGCTCCTTCAAAGTCCAACTCCAGGCCCAATTCTCCAACAGTTGGGATTAACCATTCTCTCAATTCCTACTTCCCCCGTGACCACAGCACTTAATAACAAAGCACCACGTTGAAGCTACTTGTGTGCATATTCCACTTAACTGTGAGCTTCCCTGGTGCTTGAGACACCCTGACTAATGGGTCGAGTGTCTGCCCACCCCCAGCCTAGCCGAGGGGAGGAGAGGCCTGGGCCCAAGAAGCCTTAAGAGGCTGCGGGATGTCTCTACCACCACCCAGGGCTCTATCGGGCCCATTGCCTTCACCCCTTGCCCTGGCCCAGATCCACTCACCACTTGCGCTTCATGTAGGCAGCAGCTCGGTTCCCGTAGAGCATGGCGTTGTGAGGGGCCCTCTGTACAGCCTTGCTGTAAAGCTGAATGGCCTGGGTCCACTGCTGGCAGGCGAAAGCCTCGTTCGCTTGCTGCTTCACACGCTCCAGGTATGGGGGCAGCTCTACCTGGGGACTATGGAGGAGGCAGAGCCAAGTCAGGCCAGTCAAAGAAGATCAGAGCAGACCCTCAGGAAGTCTGTAGCCTTGTCTGAGGGTCACCCAGGCTTTTTTGGCCTTTGGGGTGTGCACTATCATCTAGAAGAGGGGACCACTCCTATCCCTGGCCTGAGTTACTGTGACAGGTAATGGGTACAATTCCAGATACTCTGAGCCAGTAAACAAACAATTGAGGCATAAATGAAGCAGTCCTAGACAGGTTTAAGGCAATTTTTAACCAAACTCCTGGGCATGATAGTAGCTGACCCCACCTGTCTCTACACGGACCTGAACCCTGTGACCACCCAAGTCCCTCCCATGGATCTCTCTAGAAAGAATTCTGTTTCTCTCAAGGGCTAGAGGACTTGAAAACCTCTGTATCCAAAGCCCAGCACAGGACCTGACAGAGAACTGAGGTCAGAAGATGCTATGGGATGGAGAAAAATATAACAGGAGAGGCCCATCTGTGTGGGGCCCTTTAGGAAGGAGCTCAGTGAAACGAGGCACTTAGCTTCTGGGTCCCCTGACCACAGCTTCTGGTCCAAGAGACCAGAGTGTCAGTCTGAGCATGACTGGAGTCCTACCAGGTACGAGTGGCATTGGGACCATTAATCACCCTCCAGAAAATTATTTGCCCCAGTCCTCTGACTCCGGAGTATGTGCCTGGGTGGGGGTCAGGAGGAAGGGTTATAAGACATACTCCTCCCTCTAGTCTATAGTAGTTATTGGGGCTGGGAGGATTGGACAAGTGAGCTGGCCTCACCTCACATGTCCCCTACTCTCTGGCAGCCGGAAGCCATTGCTGTGAAGGTGCAGGCCATTGGACACGCCGTTGGACACACCATTGGTGGACATCTTGCCATTCTGAACTTCTGGCAGGGGATGGAGAGAAAGGAATAGCAACAATTCAGGAAGAGGTCCTCATATCTCCTTGGCATCCCTCCAGCTTCCATCACAGGGTCTGTTGGTTTCATTGTGAGGCCATCCTGCCAGGGTAAGATCTATTCCCAGAAAGCAAGTTTTTGCAGAGCGGCAGGCAAGAGCATTAAAAAAAAAACACGTGCGCCCTCTGCTGGCTGAAGAGGGACACAGCTTCAACTTGGCATTACCCTTAGCTGGAGTTGGGGATGGGAGTAGGAGTTGGGGGTGCAGACGTGTCTAAATCAACTTTAGGCTCCAGTAAGAAATCAATGAGGAGACTGATCTAGGACAAAAAGGGAAGGGAAACTATATCAGGTCCTCAAGAGCCAACCATGGAAAGAACTTGTTTTTTCAGAGGGAAGTGAAAAGGGCTGTGGCACAAAGCCCTTTGACAGATTTCTGCAACCTATTGTTATCTTCTGTTTTACTGTACAGGTAGTGTATTTCAGAAAATCTACTCCTTTTGGAGGATCGCAGCCACAGCCCAAGGTAAGGGGCAGGTTTCTTAGCAGAGGTGGCACACACTCAAGCTCCCCAGCAGGTACTCTAAAGGACACCCCAAGGGAGAACTTACCCCCCGAGGAGTGGCATTTTCTAGGCAGGAGGAACGTGTATGGCCGCTGCTTGTAAGTCAGGTCAAACAAATAGACCTAGAGGGGAGGGGTCAAGAAGAAATGGAGGCTGTGAGGTAAGCATGTGGCTGAGCAAGGCCTGGGTGCCTCTCAGGAACACAGTGAGTGTTGAGCAGGGAACCACTGAGCCAGGCTGGAAGGGGTTTTTATGGAGCAACCCTTAGTCAGGAAAGTCTTCCTAGTTCCTGCTGGAAATATTGTCATTAGTTAGAATCACATGTTTAAGTTGAAAAGGTCCTCAGAGGTCACAAAGTGAAATGTCTCATTTTACAGATGGGAAAACTGAAGCCTGAAAAGAGAAGCAATTTACCTAAAATAACACTGCTAGTTACTTCCCTCAGTAAATATTGTCTATTATTACTTAACATTTATTGACTTCCCCTTCTTTGCTCCAGGAACTTTAGTTGTTTTATATGACATCGGATTTCGTCCTAGAAACCCTCCCAGGAAGAGGTACTATTATCATCATCCCCTTTATATATGAAGAAATGTACACTCAGACTTTACTTTATCCAGGGCCATAAAAGCAGCATGTGACCCAGCCAGGACCCAAAACCAAGCTCTTAACCACTCTGCTAGACTGCCTCTCCACTCATCCTTATGCTACCTTTAGGCCAGATGATGGCTCAGCAATCTGAAGCCAGAGTTCTATTCTGAACTCAGGCACTACCTATTCTCCACCCCATTTCTTCTGTACAAAATCATACCTTGCCTGGTAATGTCATCAATTGTTTCACTTGCTGTGTCTCCTCTGTTAGCCTGGGATGGATTATATTTTGCATTTGTCTCCCTCATATTTGATAATGCTAGTCCCAGAATATGTGTTCAGTATTTGTAAAATAAATGAATTTATGCCAGGCTTAATAAATATCCTGACTGAGAACATGCAAACAAAAGGTTTAGCAACCTGCCATTATCAAAGAACACTTCCCAAAGCTGGCCCTAAACCAGAGCCTGGCTGCATGCCTGAACCCCAAGATCTCCTCCTAGGAAAACAGTAGATGAGGAAACCAAGGCTCAGAAAAAAGAGACTTGTTCCAAGTCACAGTACACAGCTAGTAAACAGAAGGTCAGCATTTGAAGATTCGTCTGTCAGTTCTAAAACTTATGCTCAAATAAAAAAGACCAGGCTAGGGCACCTGTCTGGGAATTCCAACGATACTATGTCATTCCCACATTTCACTATAATGGCATTTACAATAAGGCTTCTTGTCTGCATCATGGACGTGAGGTACACAGCCCTGGCTGCTGGGTATGGGGTGGTGGTGGGGCAGAGCCAACTTGGTCAGTCGTACATACCTGCTCCCCTCCCATGTTGACCAGCAGCTCTGTGCCACTGGGGCTAAAGGTCACATAGGTGGCAACCAGCACTCTCAGACGGTTGTTGTAGTCAGGCAGCTTCACTGGCAGGTGACCTGCAGGGAATAGTCCAGTCATTCTAGTGTGAGGCTCCCAGGACCCCCAAAAGGGGTCAGAGAGTTGTGTGAAATCAGCCATATTGATGATGATAAGCAATCATCTTCATCATAAAAACAGCAACAAGTGTTAAGACCTTACCATATGGACCGGGCTACTTTATGTGCTTTCTATCATTTGGTCATTACAACCCCATTTTATAGAAAAGAAATTAAGATCCATGAAGGGTCAATAATTTGCCAAAGGTCATATGATGGCTGGTTAATGGCAGTCAGAATTAAAGCCCAAGTATGTAGAACTCTCAAACTCTTGCTCTTGACCACTGTGCCACACCACCTGCCTGCACGCCCCAGAGTGAGCCAGCACCCAGCCAAGAGTTTGGGGCCAGAACTGGGCTGAGACCTACCTGCTACATAATACTGGGCTGCACCATCCGGAAGGGGCTTCTGCCGGTCACAGAAAGTGTGCACACCTGCAGAAGGGCTCTGCTTCATGCTCTTTCTGGTGGAAAGGCAAACCACATAGGTTACAATGCCTAGCACTACCCTGGCTAGATTAGACCACATTTTCTAGAGGAAAACCCAAGTTTGCATCCCTGAGAGAAACAGAAGGTACCTTTCTTCTGTATGTCCATCAACTAGACGGCTGTGGACACATACATTACAGTGCTTAACAAATAGATCCTGCCAACTGTCTTGGTCCTCATGACCACCCCATTATCCTCATTTTACTGATGAGCTAGAGCTCAAGGCCTAATCCAGCCATGTAGCATGTGAGGAGCAACAGAAGTTGCCCAAACCCGTGAATCAAAGTAAAGCAGCCACACGTTCCTGCACCTCTCCCAAGAGTCCATAAAACCCAGGCTGGCAAAGCTGCTCAGGTCTGGGACTTCGGTGGAGGTTCTAGTATATCCTACCTTTGTTTTTGAAAATAAATAAATAAATAAATAAAATAAACTTACATGTACATGAAAGCAATGCACATACAAGATTATAACTCTATACAAACAGTCATAGTAAAAGAACAAGCAGCAAGTATTATACATAGTAATTTCTTTCAGGTGATGGATTATGGGTAATTTTTAAATTATACTTTTCATATTTCCAAAACAAGCATAAATTAAAGTTTAGAAAAATCACACAAATTAACCTGTATAATGTTGTTAGCCAGCTTCACCCCAATAAATTCAGTAAGAAGGGAAGAAAAAATTTTTTTAAATCACAAAAATTAAAAAACCCACCTCCAAAAGAAGAGGGCATGGCAATGAGGGAAAGAGGCAGCAGGGACTTGCCCACAGGAGGCTGAGCTGTTCATACCTGTGGTTATGGATCATGCGAATGTCGTAGAGCCTCACGAAGGGCCCACTGGCCCCGACCGCCAGACAGTTGTTGTCCTGGGGGTTAACAGTGAGGCACTTGGCCTCCACCAGCTGGCCACAGTACTCTGTCAGGTCAATCAGCACTTCCGAGTGTTTGCTGTTCTCCCGAAGGTCATACTGTCTGTGAGAGAGGACAGAGTCAGGGGACTGGGTTCTGGGTCCCTGTGTTAAAGGCAGAGAAGAAGCCAAGGCCTTGTTATGCAAGGTGAGTGGGAGGGGCTCTGAACCAGTTTGTAAGAATGTCAAAAACCACTCTCATTTCTGCAGTGCCCCTTGTGTGCCAGGCCCTGTAGCAGTCTTCTAACAGTGCTTTATTCTAACATAACTCAGGGTAAACACTACTGTATCTTAAAAAAAAAACAAAAACCCAAAAACATGTCCGTATTATTGCTAAGTACTATTACTACTGATTACTAACAGTGAGAAATTGCTTTGTGTCCAGTATTGTCCCTCAGTGTTGCACATGTATTACCTAATTAAACCCTCACACCATCCCTTGGTACCATTAGAACACTGAGGTTCAAAGCAGTTAAATAACCTGCCTGGGACAACACTGCTACTAAATGTAGAGCTGGGATAGCTTCCTCAGACTGCTCTGCTCCTTAATGCTAATTCTTATTGTAAATCTAGTAGGAAACAAAAGAAGTATGGAGGTGGCAAAAAAGAGAATGTGGAGATCATCTAAGAGCTACCTAGAAACGCCAAATGCCAACAGAAGCCCAGGGGTCTCATCCAGGTAGGTGGCAAAGGTCATGCCAAACATCTACCTGGCAGCAATACACACCCCTCATTGCAACCCGGGGAGCTGTTCTGCTGCCGCTACACAGGCACATGCAATGACCTCGTCCCTGTTTGCCTTATCTTCTAAGTTAACTCTCCAGCTCAAAACTGCAGCGATTCCTCAGTATTTTCAGCATGAATGTACTTTTAGCTTACATTTTCCAAACTTTTCAGTCTGCTTTTCAAGATCTGATTTCACATCCCTCTCCAACCTTGTTCCTCAGTTTTCTAAACGGGTCAATTACACCGCAGTACTCTCTATCCTGGACAAGCCACGTTTACCCGCCTTCACAAACTCTGCTCAAGCTGGGAACCACTCTGCTTTACCTTGCCCATCCAAATCCCTGCTGTTTACCTTCTGCTAGGACACCTTCCCTGACCGTGCCTGCGCCGAAGTGCTGAGGCTCCTACACAAGATCCTTGATGCTCAGCTCTACCTGCTGTCTGACACAGCCTGGTCAGTCGGGGTCAGCAAGTGCAATGTAGAACTGTATTCACCACTAAACAAGTGCTTTCTGTCTTAAGTACAGCAGGTCCTCAAATATCGTTTTGTTGTTTTTTGTCCTTCGATGTTGTTTCATTATAGTGTTGATAAGATTCGTGGGAACTTAACTCTTGTTTATATCAACAAGGTTATGGTAAAACTGGTTTCCTTACATGTCATTTCACTTAAAGTCACAGAATCTATAAATGACATTAAGTGAGGACTTACTAAACCATTCTAAGGTTTTACTGGCACTATCTCAATTTCAATGCTCAGGCTAACAAGGGAGATACTATGGTGATTCCCATTTTATAGATGAGGAAACTAAGGTTCAGTGGTGAAGTGACTTGCCCCAGTCAAACACTGAGTGACAGAGGCAGGACTTGACCCTAGGTCTGTGTGACTTCAGTGCCCTGCTTCTAATTGCTGTGTTACAGTTTATATATGACTTAGCTACCTCTTCTTTGTAACAGCGGAGAGGGCACACGGTCCTACAGAGTTTTAAGGGAGGCAGTTAAGGCAGGTTGGGGAGATAAGGAAAAAGCTCTAAGGTCATATCTGAAGAGAGGAGTTAAAGAAGGACAATGAGACTATTTTAGGATGAAGGGAAGTAGAGGCAAAGGTGTAACAACACTGGCCACTGGTAAAGGGGACAGTCCACTTTGTCATTTCTGGGGGATTCTCCCCCTTATAGGCATATGCCCACTGACCAATTGTTCAAGAGAAATGTATCAAGTGTCTCTATGTGCCAGGCACTGTGCTGGGCTCAACGAACACAACCCAAGATAAGACAGATATGGAGCTGCTCTGAGAGAGTTTACTATTCAGTGAGATACAGACAAAAAAAAGTAAACCAACAAGTAAATAAAATAATCCAGCAGACTAGAGTTACAGAGGCAACAATAGGGCACTGAGACAAAGAATAATGGGGGAGGGGTTTGCTTTAGGGTGGTCAGAGAAGGTGACTCTTAAGCAGATCTCCTTAGGGCAGTGATGGCGAACCTATGACACACGTGTCAGAGGTGACACGCAAACTCATTTTTTTGGTTGATTTTTCTTTGTTAAATGGCATTTAAATATATAAAATAAATATCAAAAATATAAGTCTTTGTTTTACTATGGTTGCAAATAAAAAAAAATTTCTATATGTGACACGGCACCAGAATTAAGTAAGGGTTTTTCAAAATGCTGACACGCCGAGCTCAAAAGGTTCGCCATCACTGCCTTAGGGTAAGAGAGTCATAGAGCTGGGTACAGAGAAAACCAGCTAGAGGGAAGGGCAGTGTGAAAGCCCAGAGGAGGCAGACACTGCATCTAGGTGGTGGGAGGCCGGCAGGCCTGGATATAGTGCAGGAGAGGGAAGAGAGTGGGAAGGTGATAGTAGGGGAAGCAAATGTTCCCAGCTGAGTTTGTCCACAAACAGCTCTGGGCAGACTAATGAGGCCGGAACTCTGCTGGAGGGAAGGAGTCAGGCCTGTGGAAGGAAGTGGTATGGACAGGTGGGAGGGAGGAGCCAACATGCAGAGAGAGGCACTGGCCCCACCAACGCCTCAGGCCCTTACCGGATAAGCCCATCCTCAGCAGCACTCCAGAATGTGTTGGGCCACATGGGAGCCGTGGCGATGCGCTTCACCCGGTTTGTGTGGTCTCCAAACATGTGGATCGTCTCCTTTACTGTCAGGTCGTGGACATGCACCTTGGAGTCAGCTGCCCCCGTGATCAAGATGCGGTCCCCAGCGTGTGGCAGGAACTGCTCCGGAGAGATCAGAAGAGATTGCAGGTGGTGGAGGTAGGGCTGGCCATAGTTAGTGCCCTCTTTCTCTTTCCATATCAGGTAAGATAATGAGCCCATCCAAGACAACCCACCAGGAAAACTGTGGACCTCGAGCTTCCGTCCTCAAGCCTAAAGGTCAAAATCGGGGCTGCACCTTTACTTTGCCAGAGTCATCCTAGTCCTGACTAGACTACCTAAGGAAACATTTTCCTGATTCTTCCACAGGTAAGAGCTGAGTCCATGATTCTTAGCTGTCACCACCATGTGCTAGACAACAGGGCAGGTACTTTATCTTACTGATAGTTAAAATAAAATAACCCCATTAAAAACTGAGGTTTGGCAAACATTCAGCAGCACTGTCTGACTCCCATATGCCATACAGCCTCATGACCGCTATTGAATAGCCTGCGGGTTAAGTAATAAACTAGTCTTAAAATGAAAAGGACTTCCAGTGTTTTAAGGGAGTGCGTGTTTAAAATTGGTTCTAGTATTTCTGGAGAACAATCTGGCAATAGGTAGGAAAGATAAAAACTATTTCTATCTTTTGTTCCAAAATCCGAGTTCTGAGAAATGATTCCAAAAGGAAAACGAGACCTATGCAGAAATGCTCAGAGTGGAACTCATTATAATGACAAATGCTGGAAACAGCTCAGATGCCAGACCTTGGGAAAGGGCTGAGCACCAGGAGAATACATCTCATTGCGGCAAGAGCCCTGGCGGGCAAGAGCCCTGGCCAGCGTGGCTCAGTTGGTTGGAGCATCATCCTGTACACCAAAAGGTGGTGGGTTCAATTCCTGGTCCGGGCACATACCCTGGTTGTGGTTTTGATCCCCAATAGGATGGCAACTGATTGATGTTTCTCTCTCTCCCTTCTGCTCTCTTAAAAAAAAAAAGAGAACCCCCACCATTCTGATGAGCTTGAAAACAATACTAGACATAATAATAACAAAGCAGCCACATAATTTGTATAATAGTAATTTCTAAAACAATCCTCACCTGAGGGTATACTTATTGATTTTGGAGAGAGGGAGAGAGGGAGTTGAGAGAGAAACATCAACATGAGAGAGAAATATGGGTGGTTGCCTCCCGTGTGTGCCCTGACTAGGGATTAAACCCACAACCTAGATATGTGCCCTGACCTGGAATCGAACCCCGAGACATTTCAGTGTACGGGACGACACTCCAACCAACTGAGCCATATTGGCCAGGTCTGAATAATAATTTTTAGAAAGTATGCTGTCCTGCCCAGCTGGCGTGGCTCAGTGGTTGAGCGTCGACCTATGAACCAGGAGGTCAGAGTTCGATTCCCAGTCAGGGCATAGGCCGGTGTTGCGGGCTTGATCCCCAGTTTGGGGTCTTCAGGATGCAGCTAATTAATGATTTTCTCTTATCATTGATGTTTCTAGCTCTCTCTCCCTCTACCTTCCTCTCTGAAATCAATAAAAATATTGTTTTTTAAAAAAGTATGCTGTCCTATCACCAGTGTTGAGGAAAAGAAATATTTGGATGTGGTGTTGAGTTCTTCTCTTCTTTCTTGAGTTCAAAAGATTGGATTATCTTTTTTTCTGAACTGAAGTTTCTCAAAACCCACGAGGCTGAATGGTGTTGGGGCCGGGGGGGGGGGGGGGGGGGAGGGGAAGGGGGGGCACTCTGCATTCAAACAACTAAACCACTTGACCAGTGGTTCTCAACCTTCTGGCCCTTTAAATACAGTTCCTCATGCTGTGACCCAACCATAAAATTATTTTCGTTGCTACTTCATAACTGTAATGTTGCTACTGTTACAAATCGTAATGTAAATATCTGATACGCAGAATGGTCTTAGGCGACCCCTGTGAAAGGGTCGTTCGACCGCCAAAGGGGTTGCGACCCACAGGTTGAGAACCGCTGCACTTGACTTAAATGTTCATGCAAAAGCAACAATTCACTCTTCCCACACATACTACTCTAATGGCTCACTTGGATAAGAGCTAGATGAAATAGATGGAATTTAATAATTTTTAGGGACAACTAGTAGTTTTTAAAAAATATATATTTTTATTGATTTCAGAGAGGACAGGAGAGAAAGAAAGAGATAGAAACATCAATGATGAGAGAGAAGCATTGATCAGCTGTCTCTGGCACATCCCCAACTGGGGATCGAGCCAGAAACCTAGGCATGTACCCTTGACTGGAATTGAACCCAGGACCCTTCAGTCCGCAAGCTGATGCTCTATCCACTTAGCCAAACCAGCTAGGGAACAACTAGTAGTCTTTAATCCTGTCTAGAGGCAGCACATAATCCATGCACAAAGAAATAACAGGTGAACCCTTGGGAAGAACTTGTGACCACTGCCACACTTGTCACACACTGCAGCAGCCACCAGGGGGAAGTCGTGGGTTAAATACAGGGGTAGGCAAAAGTAGGTTTACAGTTGTGAGTATATGAAGTTTATTCTTGTATTATTATTTATTAATTATTGTACTGTTTTCCATACAAACAACTATGCCCACTCCTGTAAGTATATCTACTGTTTTACTAACAGAAGACAGAAGGATCCTTTTCCACACTCTTTTTTTTTAACAGAAGAGGAGGCTGAAGGTCTGTGAATATAACTGCCTTGCTCAAAGTCTTACTATTAGTGATTATCAAGGCCATTGTCAAATTCTGGTCTCTGAACTTAACATTTTGTGCTCTATGATGCAAAACTTAGGTCCTTTCCCAGATCTGACCCCACAGACTCAAACTGGTCCTAAAGCTTTTCAGGGGCAGAAAGCAGTCTGTTTGCCATGAGAGAGGTGAATCAGCATTGTTCTGTCTCTAAAATAGCAGAAATTCATCCAGGATTGGTCCCTGGGCCAGAGATGAGAATCACAGCTTGGGAAAGAGGCAGGGTTTAGGGAAATAAGTAGGTTTTGAGCTCTTGAATTTGCCTTCTTCAGGTATGTTGTAATTCTTCTTGATATTATGGGAAAGGACAGCCTCACTCTCACATACCTCCATGACAGAATTTCAGAGCTGGAAAGGTTCTTAAAGGTCATTTCCTCCAACGTTAAACCTGGCAGATAAAGTTCCCAACAAGCAGAATACCTCAGTGCTAGTACATTTGCTACATCCTCAGAGGGCCCATTCTACCCTTCCCAAATTTCTCTAAGCTTTAGACAATTCTTTCCTTCATCAGGCATGCATTTGCTTCTGTGGACTTATAGCTGTTGTCCTAGGTCTGTTATCTGGGATTAAAAGGGACAAGTTTCATGCCACTTTCACATAATAGGTCTCCAGGTCTGAGGGCATCTGTAAGGCCCTTTCCCACCTCTCCTCAGCTCAACTCCTCTCCACCACAAAAGCAGCAGACCCATTTCCTATGAAAGCTAGAACAGTTAAAACCACCTGTGCCAGGTAACATCAACCCTGTGAACTGCTACTTCCTTTTTAAAATTAAACTATTTATTCACTCATTTATTCATGAATCTGAGGGATTTTCCTTAGCTACTACCTTTTTACAGATGAGCAAACAGGCTCAGAGAGGTCAGGTGATTTGCCTACTTCACATAGCTTCCAAAGGCTGATAAGGGAGTCACACAGTCTTCCTGGTATCTAAATTCATGCTCAGAACTGTATCTCCCACCATCACCACTCACACAAACATAAATTCATTTAGAGCTGGCCTCTTGGCTCTAAGAGAGGAAGCAGGATATGGAAAAGAGATGGGGTTTCAGGAATCACCATCAGATGCTCAGATCAAAGGTGTATGTGACCCCAGGGGGTACATGGGAAACACACATGCAAACACAACCATGTGCAGAGCTCAGTCACCGTGTTCACTGGCTCTGTGGCTTATCCTGCTCACCTTGACAGAGAAGATATTTGCAGTGTGTCCCGTATGCATGGAGAGCAGCTTCTTGTGGTGCAGCGGGTCCCACACAATCGTGTGCTGGTCATCGGAACCAGAGGCCAGCAAGCTGCAAGCAGAGTGAGGGGTTCTGATCTCTCCTCAAGTTTGTGGGCAATTTTCCCCTATCCCACATTCCCAGGTGATAAGGTATTAGGCCACACAGAACTTAAATCACAGTATATGTCACAGATTTTAAGGCTATCTTGTAAACATTGGCTGATTCTCTATTTGTCCTGAGAATTTGCCATTATTCCTTAAACTCTGCATTGACTTATTAAAAAAACAGGGTTTGGATGGCCATCCAACCTTCCATCTATCTGGGCTTCATTGTTTAACTGTGATTGACAGTGATGGACTAAACTAAACTACGTAGCAGAGAGCAGCAGTCTTTTCACTTGGGCCCATTCTTTTCCTTAGATCTAGGCAGAGGATCTCCCAGCTGCCCCACTCCCTTTCTTTAGCACCCCCTTCCCCCGTGCTCTAGCTCATACTTACTCTCCTTTCTCATTCCACTCCAGACAGTTGACACATCCTGAGTGACCCTGGGCAAGCAAATGGAAAGGGAAAGAAGAGAGCCAGTTAGAGGTTCTCCTGGGGAACTCAACACCAAAAAGTAGAACTGAACAGGTAAACTAATCTTTCCATCATCAATGTTTTCCAGGTGCGTGTGACTGACCAGAACTGAATTAAATTGCCTGGCATCTTACAATATATAAAGTACATTCATTGTCATGATTTTACTTGACATTGAACACCCCCGAGTCATAAAGTTCAGGTTTCATTGGTCCCATTTTGCAGAAAATTAAACTGAAGTTCAGATAACAGTAACAGAAGTGAGATCCAAACAAATTTCTGCTCCTACCACTAGAAGGAACATGTCAACAGTCCCTTCGAGGGATAGCCCCTCGACCACAGACAATTTTCCCAGAGAAGCATCTGACCCAAGGATGATCTTTCATTCATTTGGCATATGTTTAATTTATTGAGCACTCACTGCATACCAGGTACTGTTCAGATGCTGGGGGCAGATCAGTGTACAAATCATAGTACCTGCTCTTCTGAGTTAACTTCCAGTAGAAGGAGCCTGATATAGTAAGGTACATTGGGCTAGTTTCTTGAGCTTGGAGATTTGAATTAAGAAACACTGAGAGTGAGGCAGTTAACCGATGCTGAGGTTGAAAGCATGCACTGAGAGAAATCATGGCAAAGCTAGAATTACCAGAAAACAGAATCCATGAAAAGCAGAAGGTATGAGGTGGCAGAAACAAGTCTTACATGGGAAAAGGAGAAAACAAATCACTAGGCATTCCTACATACTGTTCTTTCTGTTTCCTCAGCCTCCTTCATTCCTAATAGTACCTAGATTTTCATCTAATCATCTCCCTGTCCAAGTTAGACCATGTGTTTCAGGAAGGGTAAATCCATTGTTCTCTCCAGTGATAGGTTCAGAAACTTACGCCTAAGCCAAATTAGAGGTGGCATTCACTTGGGCATAGGAATTGGCTCAGAAATGACCCTGTGACCCCAATCAGATGCAAGAGGGACAGTTGCTGGGAGCTTCTGGGAAAGGAGTTTTCTCATTCTCAGGAGAGAGTCTATGAAAGAGATGCCTTCTTTCTCTCGATGATGGGAGTACTGATGTGACACCTGGAATTGCCACCACCAGGGAAGCCAGCCAGAGAGTGAAACTGAAGGAGGAAAGCCCAGCCCAGGGAATCATGGAAAAATGGAGCCAGAGTGACCAGAACAACTAACCCAGATGCCTAGTCTACTCCTGGACTTCGACTTAAGTAAGCCAATCAATTCATAACTGTTTAAAGCCATTTGAGTTGGGTTGTTACTTGTGGCCCAAAGCATCCTAACTAACAAACTCCAACTCATTCTTCAGATTTCACTTTATAGGCACTTCCTTGAAGATGCCTTTCCTGTCGTGTGAATTTGGGAGGGAGGCATACGCTTCCTGTGGGCTCCTACTGTCACACTATATTATGGCTCTGTGTTGACATGGTGGTTTGCATCACCAGACTGAGCCCTGAGAAGCAGGCTTTTGTGTATTGTGTTCATTGCATCTCCAAGGCCAGTTATAGTCCTTGGCACATATCTGTTGCATAAATGAACACGAGTCAGTGGGACTAATGGGAAGAATGAAGAGATATGAACAAATCTAATTCCCCGCCTATCCGTCAGAAAAGGCCTTTCCTCGGCCTTCTCCTTTCCTTTTACCTTTTGCTCTATACAGAGTCTCATCTGGGTTGAACCTCACTTCTTTCCAGGTTCTGCACTTACAAACATTGCAGACACATTTACTCTGCCCACACTTGTCAGAGCACTTGCTGACCTGAGGCCTCTCACTTTCCTGTGGCACTTGGTTGCAACCCCACCCATAGCTTTGGTCACGCTTTTTAGGTCAGAATCATTTCTGTCCTCAGCCCTCTCATTTTTTTCAACTGGCTGTCAATTACTTGGACCTGGGGGCCACATCTTCCCAGCTGACCCTGAACAATTCATTGTGACCATCACCTTGGAGAACTGTTTGGTAGTTTCAGATAAAGTTAAGCTTGTATCTATCTACCCTATGACCCAGTAATTCCATTTGTAGGCATTTACTTGAGAAAAATGAAAACATTTATCCATACAAAAACTGGTTTAAGAATATCTTATACACAATTTATTTTTAAAAGCCCCAAACTGGAAATAGCCCAAATGGTTATCAACTAGAGAATGGATAAACACAATGTAGTACATCCATACAGTGTATCACTACTCATCAATAAAAAGAAACAAAACTAGATATGTGCAACACAGGCAAAACTCACCAAGGATATGTTTCCATTGATTTTAAGAGAGAGTGGAAGGGAGGGGGAGAGACAGAGAGAGAGAAACATTGATATGAGAGATACACATAGATTGGTTGCCTTCCGCACACCAGGGTTGGGATCAAGCCTGCAACTGAGGTACGTGCCCTTGACAAGAATCGAATACGGGACCCTTCAGTCCATGGGCCTGTGCTCTATCCACTGAGCAAAACTGGCTAGGGCCATGCTTTTCCTTCTGATCTTTGTTACTTGCTCCTTCTCAATATTCAAATTTCATTTCAAACATCACTTCATCAGAGTGGCTTTCTCAGACCACTGTATCTAAGGTATATCCCATTACCATGGTTTGATATGACTTGTTTCTAGTGAATTTACATTCGAATTATATTAAAACAAAAGCAATTAAGCCAGATTGTGAAGGTAAGATATATAATGTTTGCAACTTGTTTAAAGAAGATATTAAGAAAACAAATAAGGCAAGAGAATAAATTTGCCAAGCCAAGAACTATTTGTTAAGTCCTTTAAAAGAGTAGACACAGAGTCCTTGCACGGCTCCGCAGAGTGGACACCCCGGACTCCAAGATGGCGTCATTCATGCCATTGAAGAAGACACTGATGGAAGTCAAAATAGGGGAGCTGCCATGCTGGAGACTGATGCAGGCTTTCACCCCTAAAGGTTACCACAGGTATTACAACAAGTACATCAATGTGAAGAAAGGGGGCATTGCTGGCGTTTCTATGGTGCTGGCAGCTTATGTGTTTTTCAACTACTGCCGTTCTTATAAGGAACTAAAACATGAGCAACGACGCAAGTACCGCTGAAGAGGGCCCAATGTGGACTCCACATTCCTGACCATGACCTTTGCCCAGCACCTCTGAATGCTTTCATATTGTAATGTAACACCTAATAAAAGGTGGCTGGTAAAAAAAAAAAAAAAGAGTAGACACATGGTTGGAGTCAAAAGAATATGAACTATGGAGCCAGACAGGCCTGATATAAATATTAATCTTTTACCATTCATGTGACCTTGGAAATGCTCAGTTTTATTCTCCTCATTTGTAAAGTGAGATTCCTTTCCTCACAGCCGAGTGGGAACAAAGCCTAGGACAGAGCCATAAAGAAGACCAACGTAAGGGCCTGATGGACAAGGAGTATGCAAAGGGCATCAAGAAAGACACGAGAGGAGTAGGAAGGAAAACAGAGGGTGATGCCTCAGAACCCAGATGACAAAAGTTTTGTTGAGAAGTGTCCGGTACTACCAAATACTGTCGGATCAAGCTAGATGAGGACTAAGAAGTGTCCATTGATTTAGGGCAAGAAAGCTACAGTGGTAACCTTGGCAAGAGCCACTTTTGTGGTGTGTGGTTAGATAAATAGAAGAAGGTTGAGGAATTCATTGTGTGCCACATTCGATATTTTCAGTCAATGATGAGCCACATATATGATATAACATATAGCCTAGGTGTGTAGTAGGCTGTACCATCTAGGTTTGTGTAAGCACACTCAAGATGTTGCACAATGACAAAATCATCTAACAGTGTATTTCTCAGAATGTACCCCTGTCGTTAAGCAGCACATGACAGTACTGGGAAGTGAGGAAGTAAAAATACTGAGTTTAGACTACTCTTTCAGTCTGGCTATGAAGAGGAAGAGAAACAGAAGGCTATAGCTAGATGTGGCTGTGGCATCAAAGAAGGACTTTCTTATATTAGAGAAGCTTGAGCATATTTAATCCCAAGGGGAATCAATAGAGAAAGGGAAAGTTAAAGATACAGGAAAGCTAAAAGATCATCTGTGGTTGGAGTTTTGTCAGATTAATGTTGCAAGAGAATGATTGTAGTAATGAGTCATTGATTCTTAGGAGACAGGGAAGGAAGTAAAGACATGAAGTAGCTTGTAAGGAGAGAATAGAGGGGTTGACTGGGCTTGGAGGAACTGTTGAGGATGCAGAATCATTGAGGCATGATAGATATATGTATACACTCTTTTTTCATTTACTAATATAGCTAGGAAATCACTCACATCAATTAATAAAATTCTTTTTCATAGCTGCATAGCACTTTATATGTAGATGAACCAAGATTTATTCAACAAATTTCCCATGTATGGATTCTTAAGAGTTGTTTCTAATAGTTTGCAATTATAGCAATACCATAATGAATAACCTTGTGCACATGTATTTTATTACTGTTGGAGATGTGTACCTTCAGGGTAAAAACCCAGAAGAGGCAGTATTGGCCAAAGAGTAAATGTATATGTGGTCTTGTTAGATATTGCCAAGTTTCCGTCCATGGGAGTTGCATCATTTTGCCTTTCCAGTAGCAATGAATGAGAGTGCCTGTTTCTCCACAACTTACCAACACACTGTGTGGTTAAGCTTTTGAATATTTCACCATTCTGACAGATGAAAAATGTTACATTTCTCTTGTGAATGAAATTGAGTATCTTTTCCACATGCTTAAAGGCTTTTTTAATATAATTTTTGTCAATTTTGGTGTAACAAAATTGAAAATAAGAATTTATATATGTGGCCCTGACTGGTTTGGCTCAGTGGATAGAGCATCGGCCTGTGGGCTGAAAGGTCCCAGGTTCGATTCCGGTCAAGAGCATGTCCCTTGGTTGCGGGCACATCCCCAGTAGGAGGTGTGCAGGAGGCAGCTGATCAATGTTTTTCTCTCACTGATGTTTCTAACTCTCTATCTCTCTCCCTTCTTCTCTGTAAAAAATCAATAAAATATATTTTTTTAAAAAGAATTTATATATGTGTATCTGCATATTTTTGCAAACACAAACATAAGCACAGAATGGATAAGTGGAAACTAATGAAGTTGGTTACCACTAGGGGGTGGAAGGTATACGATGAAGGATAGAGAAAGGGTATGAGTAATCCTGCTCTGGACCTTTTTGTAGAGTTTTTACTTTTAGAACAAAGTTGAAACTGGCCAGTGTTGCTCAGTGGTTGAGCACTGACCTATGAACCAGGAGGTCACAGCTTGATTCCTGGTTGGGGCACATGCCTGGGTTGCAGGCTCAATCCCCAGTAGGAAGCCTGCAGGGGGCAGTCATTATTGTTTCTCTTTCTCTCTCCCTCTCCCTTCTTCTCTGAAATCAATAAAAATATATTGGGGGGGGGGGGGGCCAAGGCCCCCCTACTTAAATTCTGAATCCCATACCCATCAGCCTTCCCCAAGACTTTGGTCCTTCAGTTATTCTGTCCTTCTCTTCTATCAGCAATTCCTTCCTCTCTCATCAACATATAAAAATGCTCTAGCATTTCTTCCCATTCTTACAAATCCTTTCTTTAGGGGAATCCTATTGACCCCTTCACCTACTGCCCCATTCCTCTGCTTTCTTTTGTAAACAAAGTTGTTCAAAGTTGTCTATATAACTCAATAAAGCTGGGGGAGGGAGGAGAAACAAAACAAAATGACTTGGAAGGGTGGAAGCAAGGGGAATAAAGAAGATGTCGTTCTTCCTCCAATCTCCTGAAATGACTCCCCATTGGTTAAAGCAAACCAAAAGACAGAGGACAAGAGAGAACATTAATATTCCTGTGCAAGTCAGCTGTCCAGGCAGTGAGCTGAAGAAAGGTAAAAAGGAGATGTAGAGGGGCAAGAAAATATAACTTTTAAAGATTATTCTTTTTACTGCTTATATTCTATTATTCCTTTCATCCAGGGAAAAAGTTTGTCCTAAATAAATAAACAAAAACAAATTCCCATTACTCTCTAAAATAAGAAAAAGAAAAAAGATAGTTGTCTACACTTGTTGCTGTTTCTTCACTTCCAATTCACTCCTCAACTCTCCAATCTAGCATCTATTCCCACCACTCCAATAAAACTGCTCTTGCCTGGCCAGCATGGCTCAGTGGTTGAGCGATGACCTGTGAACCAGGAGGTCGAGGTCTAATTTCCAGTAAGGCCACATGCCTGGGATGTGGGCTTGATCTCCAGTAGTGGACGTGCAGGAGGCAGCCAATCAATGATTCTCTCTTATCATTGATGTTTCTCTCTCTCTCTCTCTCTCACTCTCTCTCCCCCTTCCTCTCTAAAATCAATAAAAATATTTTTTAAAAAACAAAAATGCTCTAGTCAAGACCACAGTCATTGTTTTGTCCCCATCCTACTCAACCTTCAGAAGCACTGAGTACAACTGAACACTCCTTCTTTGTGGAAACACTTTCATTACTTGGCCTTTACACTTTCCTGGTTTTCTTCCCTTTCTACCTCACTGACTACTCTTTCTAGTTACCTTTTCTATCTCCTTAGCTTGTAATTAACTTCTGAAAGCTGGAGTGCTTCAGAGCTAGGCCTTGGACCCTATTCTCTAATGCTCCATGGACAGATGAAGTCTCCAGATTTCTCCCTAGAATCCAGAGCTATCTCCCAATAAGTACTGCCTACCTGATATCTCCACAAAGCTACCCAACTGGCTTCCAAACTTACAACCTCTGAGTCTCTCTCTAACTTATTTTTTCTCTCAGTCTTCTTCTTTGAAACTTTTCTCAATTCTCTAGGTCTCGTAAGAGGGAAAGCTGGGATTTAAACTGGGTCTTTTTAGTATCTAAACCTGTGTACATTCCTTCATACCATGTGCTTCTACAAGTCCTGGGCAAGGTGGCCTTTAGGCAAGTGCAAATTGAAACAGTTCACCTTAACATAATTGTTTTTGAGTTGCAGACCTTGGAAAACAATAGATTAGATCCTGTTTTGTAGTCACAGAAGTTTCCAAGTCTATTCTGGACAAAGTTATCAAACCAGGAAGAGATGGTAAAGATAATATGGGTTGGACAGAGGCACAGCTAAAAGAAGCCAAGCCAGCTAGGGGTCACTGTCAATTCAGCATCAACCATAGCAGGTCTCTCAACCGCACCATTATTGGCATTTGGGGCTGTATAATTCTTTTTAAAATGGGGATCAAGCCTGCAACCCGGGCATGTGCCCTGACCAGGAATCTAACCGTGAGCTCCTGGTTCATAAGTCGACACTCAATCACTGAGCCACACCAGCTGGGCTGGATGGGGCTGCATAATTCTTTGTGGCACTTTCTCTGTTGTCCTGTATATTGTAGGATGTTTAGCAGCATCCTGAGCCTCTACCTACTGTATGCCAGCAGTACCCTTCTAGTTTTGATAACCAAAACTGTTTCTAGGCATTGCCAAATGTCCCCTTGAAGGTAAAATCTTCCATGCTCCACCTCCAACTGCACTACAGGGATGTACTCTGAGCTTTATTCTGAAGGAAACATAGAGAGAAACTTAAAAAAAAAAAAAGGATAAATAATAAAATATATCAAAAATTATGTTTTCAGATAATTTTTAGAGATGAGAAAACAATAAAAGTATAAAAGGGTTTAACAAACTGTGTAAATGATACAAGATCCATTTGTAGGGAAAAAATTACATAAAAGCATGGAAAAAAACAGGAAGATTTAAGAATCATAATTATTATTCTATTGAATTAGCTTGCCAAGATCCAGGCACTATGTTAAGTGCTTCACACTAACTTCTAATTTAATCATCACAATAATTCTGTTTTACCAATCAGGAAACTAGGGGTAACTTGCGCAATGCTATATAGCTGTGGAGAAGATAGGTCTTGAAATTAAATGGATAAAGCTCCAATGTCCATCTCTTAACAAGTATTCTGCTTCGTAACAGAGACAGTACACCAAACATTAACAAAGTTTATCTCTACACAATAGAATTAAAAATGATTTTGTTTTCTTCTTTACATTTTTCTGTCTATTCCATATTTTCTACTATGATGTTTATTACCTCTATAATCAGAAAAAAATATTAAGTAAAAGTTATGAAAACTACTTGGTAATATGGAGAAAAATAATTATTATATGTTAACTTGAAAAAACTCAATGTAGCCCTAGCCGGTGTGGCTCAGTAGGCTGGGTACTGTCTCATGCACCAAAAGGTTGCTGGTTCGATTCCCAGGCAGGGCACATGCCTGGATCGTGGGCTCCATCCCTGGTAGGGTGAGTGCAGGAGGCAGCTGACTGCATTCTCACATTGATGTTTCTCTTTCTCTCCCCCCTCCCTTCCTCTCTCTAAAAATCAATAAAAATATATTTTTTTAAATTCAATGTAAAGTAGGATTACAATGATATAAAACTATACAGGAGATAAAACAGAGTATATGAAATACTAATAGTAATTGTATTATGGAGTGAGGACTAAAAAGTAATTTTTACTCATGTTTTCCATATTACTATTAATAGTTATATTTTGTAATGGATAAAAGTTTATAATTAAAAGAAAGCAATCACAATAATCGATAGCAGGAGTGGAAAATCTTTTTTCTGCCAAGGGCCATTTGGATATTTATAATGTCATTCGAGGGCTGAGGGTCATACAAAATTATCAAGTTAAAAATTAGCCTGCTGCCCTAGATGGTTTGACTCAGTGGATAGAGCATCAGCCTGCAGACTGAAGGGTCCCAGGTTCCATTCCAGTCAAGGGTGCATTCCCGGGTTGTGGGCTCCATCCCCAGTAGGCAGGAGGCAGCCAATCAATAATTCACTCTCATCATTGATGTTTCTATCTCTCTCTCCCTCTCCCTTCCTCTCTGGAATCAATAAAAATATATTTTAAAAAAATTAGCCTGCTATATTTGGTCAGACATTTAATTAACTCACCCCTAATGCCTTGACCAATGATTTCGTGGGCCTTATAAGGCCTGAGGGCCGGATGTTCCTCACCCCGATCTATAATCTCACTACCTTGAGATAACACTGGTAACATTCAATAAATTCTTTCTAGTCTTTTTCTAAGACCAATATGATCACTTACAAACACTAACCCGAAGGAACCAAAGAGAATTCTTACTCAACCTGCAGATAACACTAAGTTGGATAGGACCATTAAAAGTTGGATTCAAAATATGATCTTGAGGAAGAAAAGGAATGCAACTAGCATTATGGAGTATCTGTCAGACAATGAAAAAGTGGAACTTCTGGTCTGAAAGCCTGGCTCTCCATGGCCTGGACAGGATAACAATAGACAAGGTGCTTGGTCTTTCTAAACCCTTTTTTAAAAATACCTATTCCCTAACTACTTTCCCACAGCACTTCTTTGAGAAAGCATGTGTGTGTGCGTGTGTATGAAAACATTTTGTAAACTCTAAATTCCTGTATAAAGGTAAGAATCATTATTGTTCTAAGCCAACAGTAATAACAGTGGCATGTAATTCAAAAATCTTTTCAAGCACAAAGCAAAAAATATGACCCCAAAATAATTTCTGCGTGACTATGTAAATAACTAATCTTGATTCAGATTTACCTACCTAATATACTGCTGATAAGCAAAGGTAAACTTTAGGTATGACCTGCACAGAAAAACTTGTTTATGACTTGAATAATGCTGAAAGGATTCTCTGCAGGCAAAGGAGAGCCAGCCATGGGCATCTAGGGAAGCAAACTGGATCTCTTACCTGCAGCTCTGCTTCTAGGCCCAGTCGTCTGATAAAGGGATCAGTGACATGGTAGTGCCGCTCAAAGCTCAGGGCACCCCGCTCCTGGGGGACAGAAACAAAACATAGCTTCATTGATTTAATTCAACATGATTTATTATGTGCCTACTATATCTAGCACTTGTGCTGGGAACTACAGGAGTTAAAAAAGATAACAAGAAATCAGCTTGTGGGAGCTTGCACCACACTTGGGCAGGGATTAGAGAATAGAACAAAGTATGTAAGTATTAAATTGTGCTTGTTGGATTACAAAAAAAAGGAAATGTTTCCATATTAGGTTGGAGTAGGTGGGCATCAACTTTAGGACACATACTGTGTGAGATATGTGAAGGAAAAACTTGCATGGTCCCTCCAACTCTATGTTTCCGTGCCTCTAGGAAATGGTCCTTGCCCTTGAGGGCCACCAGTCTAATGAAATCATGAACGTCAAATGGACAAAGTTCCAAAAAGATTCAGGGATGCAGAGGAAAATACTACATGAAGCACAGACTAACATGCACTAAGTACATGGCTCCCACAGAAGCATACACTCGATCTTTCTGGATGGTGGTCACTTATATTTTAAAGTGGTCACTTATATTTTAAAATATTTTTTTTTTAGCATTTACAACATTTTCAAAGAACATTCTCATGTTCTTTTGGATTCCATTCTCAAGATCAGCCTGCAGGCAGACAGATGTTACTATCATTTAACAACAGAAAGTGAGGCACAGGAGGTAAAATGACTAAAGTCTTCTAAGGCAGCTAATTAGGGTGGTGGTGAGATTTAGCTCCTGACCCCAGCTTCGGGTTCATACACACACACACACACACACACACACACTAGAGGCCCAGTGCATGAAATTTGTGCACGGGTAGGGTCCCCAGGCCTGGCCAGTGATCAGGGCCAATTGGGGCCTTTTGGCTGCCGGCTGGGGCCTTTCTTTGTTCTGCACCACCCCCTGGTGGTCAGCACACGTCATAACGAGCAATCAAACTCCTGGTCTTCCAGTCGAACTCCCAAGGGGACACTTTGCATATTAGCCTTTTATATATAGAGAAGATATTTTAATTGATTTCAGAGAGAATGGGAGAAGAAGAAAGAGATAGAAACATCAATGAGAGAGAATCATTGATCAGCTGCCTTCTGCACCGCCCCCTACTAGGGATTGAGCCCTGCAACCTGGGCATGTGCCCTGACTGGGAATCAAACCATGATTTCCAGGTTCATAGGTCGATACTCAACCACTGAGCCATGCTGGCCAGGCCCAGCTTAGGGTTCTTACTAGAGAAGCACATCATGGTTTGGTGTGCATTAAACCCCTGTGCTCCTTTATTGAGGGTTTCCCTGACAAAGTCTGGGCTACCTCTCTAAATGAACTTGACTCCCTAATCATCCACTCATCTCACAGTACTGGAGTGTCTTCTATGTACATCCTGCAAAGGACAGGTGCAGGCTTTGTTTGGTACAGGAGACCCTCGAAGAAAAGTCTAAGCTGAACTGGGACTAAGACTCTCCCAGGTTCTTATATGTTCGATTTAGCAACTGGAGCCCTGGCTGGTTTGGCTCAGTGGATAGAGTGTCGGCCTGCGAACTGAAGGGTCCCATGTTCAATGCTAGTCAAGGGCACGTGCCCAGGCTGCGGGCTCGATCCCCAGCGGGCGGCGTGCAGGAGGCAGCCAATCAACGATTCTCCCTCTACCTTCCTCTCTGAAATCAATAAAAATATATTTTAAAAAATTAGCAACTGGAGCAGGACAAAGAAGCTACGTTTACTCCTGCTGCAACTCCCACACATATATATGCATGTGCCCAAGCACGCACAAACACACATAAACACACAAATGTGCACACACATGCACACCATACTGATGGTTTCCTCTCTCACTAATCTGTATTAATCTCAGCGACCCAGGTACAAGCACTTGGACAGGAGAGTCTCCATGAATTTTATTGGTTCTAGTCCAGAGTTGGTCAATAATTAGATATGTGACTTTAGGCAAGTCACCAACTCTGACCCTCAGTTTCTTTGGCTAAAAACTGGACCTGTGGGGAAGAAAGGACCTCATGCTCTGGTTTAGAGGTTTGGGTGGCTTACCTTGATCTGCCTATTAATGAGGTCTCTAGTTATGTTGACTTTTGCCATCTTCTCTTAATGGATTCAACAGAAGGAAGCTAGATAAAGATCTTCAGAACCCTTGAGCATTCCAGCAAAGCCCAGGTCCGCAGGACATACATTTAATTACCTGGGGAGGAAAAAAAATCATCAAACCTTTAGCAGCTTCAGAGTCCCGATTTCACCCCTAAAACAGCCCCCCAGCCTACCCAGTGAACTGGTTATTGCCTGTGATTTATGACACAGTGCTCAAGATCCTCCAGAGCAGTGGTCTGCAACCTTTCGGACCTCACGGACCACCAGTGGTCCGCGGACCACAGGTTGACAACCACTGCTCTGGAGGACAAGTGGCATAGGGGAGGGGGAACAATGGCTCACAGCCACAGAAAGTAATGGAACAAACACCGAATAAGTCATGTATACTTCACCAGAAAATGGGGGGTTGGATATGAGGATAAAGGAAGATAGAAGCATATCCTGAAAACAAGACCAAGGTACACAGCAAGAAAGACGTCAAGTTTCACTTGCTCAGAATGCATCTGTGGCAACCAGTCTGAAACTTTTTTTAAGTGTTATCCTTTTCCAGTTTTATTTTATTTTTGTATTTTAGAGAGAGAAAGGGAGAGGAATAGAGAGATAGAAGAAACATCAAAGTGAGAGAAACATCGATCGGCTCCCTCCTGCACTCCCCTTAGTGAGGATCTGCCTGCAACCTGAGCATGTGTCACGACCAGGAATCCAATCTTGATTCATAAGTCGATGTTCAACCACCTAGCCACATTGGCTGGGCTGAAACTTTTACACTTGATCTTAGCCAAAAGGCCGAGAAGCGATGGGCTGAAACTTTTAATTAATGCTTCAAATCTCTGACCTTCAGCTTGGTTCTCACCAAAACCAAATCAGTATCACAGACAGATCACGCAGCCCTCTAATAGATTCACAGAATCAAAGAGTGGACAGGAGATGTAATGGGACCATGTCCAATATCCAATCTGATAAAGAAATCCCTCTTCAATATCCTGATAGGTATGCTTTCAATCTTATAACCGCTTGAAGCAATCTAGTCCTGTTTTATAATTTTGATGGCTAGAAAGATCTAGTAATCTAATTTCTGATAATGTACCATAAGAAAACACAAAATGTAATCTAAAAGTTCCATAACCCTCCCCCAAGAAAGTTCTAGACCCAAGCATATTCATCAAAAATTTTGTAAAAACAAACAAAAAAATTTGCTTTTACAAGTTTATAATGATAGAGGGGTTAAATAATGTACGGCCATATTATATTATGCAGCATTAGAAATGCTACCTATGAAAGAAAAATGTTTACATCACATCATAATAACATGATGCTCTTTCAATAAATAATACTATCAGTTATTTTTTTTTTTTCATTACCATCTCTCTCGTAAACTTTTTCTTATGGAAAATTTCAAGCACAAATAAACTAGAATCTATATATATAAAAGGCTAATATGCTGTGTCCATTCCGGCAATGACGTCATATAGCAACGCCCAGCTTCCTTTCCCTAGTGACTAGCCTCCTTGGAGTTTCTTCAGCCCAGGAACACCACTTGCTTTATAGCCAGGCAGAAACATTTTACACTGTAACCAAATGTCTGAAGCGCTTTCCCATGCCTCATCTCATTTGGTCCTCACAGAAGTCCTGGAGTAGGTAGATAGGAGACTCGGTGGAATCCTATTGTCTTTTCATTAGCCGGAAAATGGAGATTTAGAAAGCTTAGAAACTTGACCTGACTGAAAAGAAGAAATGGTGGACCTTGAAAATGACTTCAGGTTTTCTCACTGTGCAGAATATAGTCAAACACTGCTGCAGTTAAACATTTTACCCTTTGTTCTCCCTGTGTGATCTATAATAATAATCTGCTTCGTGTTGATATTTATTGCTGTGTTGCTGATAATTACCTGAAAGAGAAATTGGGGTGCTTCACTGGGCTGGAAAAAGTTTAGCTAAATCAGAAAGCAGGTCTAATTAAGCAAGTTTATTCTATATCTATAAAAGGCTAAGCTGACTCGCACATGTGTGATACATATAAAGCTCTCACTGGCGCCAATTCCACACGTGTTTCCATCTGTCATTGTTGATCATGAATTTGGTTGACACTTCTTTTTTTTTTAATATATTTTTTTTATTGCTTAAATTATTACAAAGAGTATTACATATTTCTCCTTTTTTTCCCCCGCCCTTGACAATCCCCTGGCCTCCCCTACCCCCCAGTGTCTTATGTCCATTGGTTATGCTTATATGCATGCATACAAGTCCTTTCGTTGATCTCTTACCACCCCAGTTGACACTTCTATTACCGAGAAAGGGCAAATAGTGACATTAAAATATTCCTTCTAATTAATTTCCTTTCAATGTGCACGAATTCGTGCACTGGGGCACTAGTAACAAGTATAAGAATGACTTACCAAATGCCCATCACCAGCTTTGGTAATTATGAACATCTAGCTGATCAGGTTTTACTTATACTCCATCCAAGTCTCCCCTAAAGTAATTCTCAAACATATTATTTCATCCATAGACAGTTCAGTTTATATCTCTGAGAAACAAGGACAATTTTATAAAAGTAAGCATAATGCCACTATCACATCTAAAAAAATTAATAATTTCTCAGTAACATTAAATATCCAGTCCATGTTCATATTTCTCCACTTGCTCAAAAATGTCTTTTTACTGTCATTGTGATTGAATTAGGACTCAAATAATGTCCACACATTGAGTGTTGTTGTCCCTTTTAATCCATGACAATTCTTCCTCCTCTTCATTTTTTCTGTCATTTATTTGCTGGAGAAATCATGTCACTTGGTCTAGAGAATTTCCCACATTCTGGATCCACCTGATTGCGCCTTTGTGAAATCCTTTAACATGTTTCTCTGTCCCCTATATTTCCTGTAAACTAGGGTGGTAGAATGCAGGTTCAGTTTTTTTACAAGACTACTCATAGATGATGCTGTGTACTTCCTATTACATCCCATCAGTAGTCATATACCATCCTTTGCCTCTCATTTTGTGATGACAGTTATCTTTTTTTAAAATATATTTTTATTGATTTTTTAAAAATATATTTTATTGAGTTTTTACAGAGAGGAAGGGAGAGGGATAGAGAGTTAGAAACATCGATGAGAGAGAAACATCGATCAGCTGCCTCCTGCACACCCCCTACTGGGGATGTTGCCCACAACCAAGGTACATGCCCTTGACCGGAATCGAACCTGGGACCTGTCAGTCCGCAGGCCGATGCTCTATCCACTGAGCCAAACCGGTTAGGGCTTTTTATTGATTTTTTACAGAGAGGGAGAGGGATACAGAGTTAGAAATATCAATGAGAGAGAAACATCCATCAGCTGCCTTCTGCACACCCCCCACTGGGGATGTGCCCGCAACCAAAGTACACGCCCTTGACCAGAATCAAACCTGGGACCCTTCAGTCTGCAGGCCGATGCTCTTTCCACTGAGCCAAACCAGTTACGGCTCTTTTTGTGATGAAAGTTATCTTTTAAAAAGGAAATACAGGGTGTGGCAAATGTAAGTTTACAGTTGTCTGTATGTAAAATAATACAGTAATTAATATTATGCACTTACTATATACTAGAAATTGTGCTAAGTGCTTTATATTTATGCATTCATTCAAGAAATGAGCACATGCCGAAACCGGTTTGGCTCAGTGGATAGAGCGTCGGCCTGCAGACTGAAAGGTCCCAGGTTAGATTCCGGTCAAGGGCGTGTACCTGGGTTGCAGGCACATCCCCAGTAGGAGATGTGCAGGAGGCAGCTGGTCGATGTTTCTCTCTCATCAATGTTTCTAACTTTCTATCTCTCTCCCTTCCTCTCTGTAAAAAAATCAATAAAATATATTTTAAAAAAAAAAGAAAAAAGAAATGAGCACAAGAAGCATCTGTTATATGCCAGCCACTATTCTATGCCCAGGGAATACAGCAGTGACTAAAACAGGCAAGTTCCTTATTCTCATGGTACTTGCATTCTAGCAGGAGGGGATATATAAAATAAAAATAATACAAATAAAGTAAGAACATATCCAGTAGTGAAAAGTGCTATGATGGAAAAAAAACCCACACAAGTTGATATGAGAGATTGATGGGCTACTTTTAGACTCGAAGTCAAAGATGATGAGGTGCAACTGTGTGTTTTCTGGTTGCTCAGCATTTGAACCCCTTCCTATATTTTGCTAATTCCCCATCTAATGAGTCTGGTTAGAGGCAGAGCGCCCCCCACTATGAAGTAAAAATGGTGGAGACTTAAGATTCTCTTTCTGAGGCTCCCTTGAAACTAGAGTGTGTAAACACAACCCTGGTTTTGCCAACCTGGCACATCAGCCCCAGACCTTAATTGGGATCTGGTATCAAAGAGTCAGAGGACACGGAGAGTCCATGCTGGCAGCAAGGGGCAGCTACAATGGCTATGAAGGTCCAGTCAGCTGGTGATAGTGATATTAGCTATATAACGGGTGGAAGTGACTTCATGGACTGGTTCTGTGAATAATTTTGGCTGTGGGTCTTGGCTGCTACCCAGTTTCCCTTGTTCTAGCCCATTCTTCAGGCCTGGCTTTGTGGCCTTCCATGATATTTTGCAAGTTTCCCTAATATTCTTTCAATAATCAGCCAGAGTTGGTTTCTGTGGCTTACAACTACAAATCCTGCCCAACGCAGAGAGGCTCTCTGAGAAGATGACATTTAACCTGAAACATGAATGACAAGAAGTCACAAAGAACTAACTAGGGGAGGATCCTTCTGAGGAGAGAGAACTAGTGCTATGGCCATATAGAAAGACTGGCTCAAAAAAAAGCTTTCACTGTATGGTAGATGCTATTACTATCATTTTACAGATGATGAAATAAAGTAATAGACATGAAATGATTTTCACAATGCTACACAGCTAATAAACTGGAGCTGGAACTCTAACTCAGAATTGTATCCATACTATTAATTTCCTAGAGCAGTGGTCAGCAAACCACGGCTCGTGAGCCACATGCAGCTCTTCGGCTCCTTGAGTGTGGCTCTTCCACAAAATACCACGTGCGGGCATGCATGTACAGTGCGAAATTGACTTAAAACTTTAAGTAAAGCTTATTAAGTTAATTTTAGGGAACGTTGTGGAATGAAAGAAGATGTAGTGTCGAGAATTGAGAAAGGTATGTTGAGATAGTTTGGATATATAGAGAGGAAGAACGAAAGGAGATAGACGAAACAAGTATACAAGACGAATGTGGATGGGAGAGTTGGAAGGGGTCAACCTCAGCGAACGTACCTCAATCAGATTGAGGACGTTTTTAGCAAAAGCCAGCTTAGGAGTACCCTAACTAAGTTAATAACAATGTACCTACCTATATAGTTTAAGTTTAAAAAATTTGGCTCTCAAAAGAAATTTCAATCGTTGTACTGTTGATATTTGGCTCTGTTGACTAACGAGTTTGCCAATCACTGTCCTAGAGTAATGATCACTATGAGAATCCACCAAAAGAGCCAATTAAATTGTCACTACTCATTCACTAATTTTCTTAAAGCATTAACTGAGAATTTACCAAGTATCAAGCACTGCTAGACATGGAGCAGTACTGAGATAAAAGACATAGAACCTATACTAACACAGCACAGAGTCAAAGGCAAGGGGCTTTACATAAGATTGGTGTATGGCTTGGAAATACTAAAAGGAAAAATCAGAGAAACCAGACAAGTAAAAAATCACTATAACGTAGGTAAATAGTAAAATGGAAACTGGAATTTTAAAACACTATCAGACTAGTATGCAGAGGTTTCTAACACCAAACATCAAATTTAATAACTCAGTTGGCATTTCTGTTCCCTCATAAGATGAAATGATAGCATATCGGCAGATAGCTCATTCTGGGTCACAGCCCTCCCCTCTCAAGAAAACAGGAATTCAGTGCCTTTCCAGAAATGCTTATAGGCAGATAGGCACAAGTGGAAATACTTCTAAGCAGGGATTATTTAAAAGATTAACATTAGGAGGAAATACCCTCAAATCTACCAAAAACATAACTAGCGCCATACTTCAGTCCAAATAGCCTGGCCAGCGTGGTTCAGTGGTTGAGCATCTACCTATGAACTAGGAGGTCACCGTTTGATTCCAGTCAGGGCACATGCTGGAGTTGCAGGCTCGATCTCCAGTAGGTGGCCTGCAGGAGGCAACTGATGAATGATTCTCTCTCATCACTGATGTTTCTATCTCTCTTTCCCTCTTCCTTCCACTCTGAAATCAATTATAATATTTAAAAATAATAAAAAAGCATCTCAAATATAAATAATCAGATCAATAAATGGTTATCTGAATATGAGAAGATTTAATCATGGTCAAATTTTAAAAGCATTATTTTATTTTATTATTATTTTTTTTAAATATATTTTATTGATTTTTCACAGAGAGGAAGGGAGAGGGACAGAGAGCTAGAAACATCGATGAGAGAGAAACATCGATCAGCTGCCTCCTGCACACTCCCCACTGGGGATGTGCCCACAACCAAGGTACATGCCCTTGACCGGAATCGAACCTGGGACCCCTGAGTCCACAGGCTGACGCTCTATCCACTGAGCCAAACCGGTTAGGGCTAAAAGCATTATTTTAAGGAGGGCTCTGAAACAGTCAATTCTGCAGAGTAAAGAACTAACTCATAGATATGGAATGATATGAATGAATGATTTGGAATCGACAAAAGTTTTATATGTATATACACACACATACATATCTATACATCTATATATATAAAAGACTAATATACTAAGTGTCCAACTGTCTGACCGGTCACTATGACGTGCACTGACCACCAGGGGCAGACGCTCAACACAGGAGCTGCCGAGCTGCAGTGACTTGGCAGCGGTGGTTCTCGGGTGATGCACCCTGAAACTAGAGAGGAGGGAGCCCGATTCCTCGCAGGGCCATGCGATTCCACCTTCAGCAGTGGATTATGTTGTTGCTGGGGCACTGTTGGCCCTGAATCTGATTTACTGCACACTTGCCTTTGCATTCCACACCCTGTAAGACAGCAACTTTGCAGAGTGCACCCTTGCACTCCAGGACCCCTTGGGGGATGTCGGAGAGCCAGTTTTGGCCCAATCCCTGCAGGCCAGGCCGAGGGACCCACTTGCCGGAGGGAACCCCGCTCACTCCGCAGATGGCGGGGAGGGACTGTGGGAGGTTGGCTCCAGGGCGTGTCCCGCCCATCTTGCCCAGTCCTGCCCCACCGGCCACGTTTTAATTAATTTCTTTTGAATGTGCACGAATCCATGCACCGGGTCACTAGTGTGTGTGTGTATGTATATATATATATATATGGCTAAGTGATCGACTGTACATCCATCCGACCGACCAACTGACCAGCTGGTACATATGATGCACACTGGCAATTTAATTATAAACGTTGACTAGCGCATGTGAGATACATATAAAACTCTCACTGGCACCAATCGCACGCATGTGTTTTGATCTGTCATTGATTGTGAATTTGGTTGATACTTCTATTATAGAGAAAGGGCAAATAGCGATATTAAAATATTTCTTCTAATTAATTTCCTTTCAATGTGTACGAATCTGTGCACTGGGCCATTAGTATATACAGATACATACATATATACATATGTGTATATATATGATTAAACACTAAAAAGGACTACAAGGGGATTTCAATCTCTAGCCCAGCAAAGTACATAATGTTAGTGCTGCTAAGAGGCAAAAAGACTGAAATAAGTGACATTAAGGATTAAAATAAAATTGTCAATGCCCACTGTACCAAGTACTGTGCTAGACTTTGAAAATAAAGAACAAGCCAAACACAGACCCTTGTCTTCAAGAGCACACAATACGGTTGTTATTAATTGAATATCAATGGTACCAAGGCTATTGTAATCAGAGCTCCACAGAGGGACTGAGAAAGGCTAACTTAACTGAGTGACCAAAATTAATAACTAGGAAAGTAAATTCAAAAGGAACAACATGGAATGACATTACATCTTGCTTATGCTTTTTACTCATACATCTTAGAAGAAAGTACAAAAATGATTAGGGGGAAACAAACTAAACATCTGACAGTAGAGCAAGAAAAAATTTGGAAATTACTAATGAAAAAATGAGAACTTCAACAGATCACAAGCAACTTTTGATATGTAGTCTTCATTCTAAGGAAAGCACAGTTAACTTAATATACTCTTACTTAAACACTTAAAGCTCTAATAAAATTGAGGGTTAATTTGTTTTCAGAACATGAAAGTTCAATAACAACTTTCTCTAGCTAGAGTACAAAGGTTTAAGAATGATATCTGCTGTAACTTAGGCTATTGCAGGCCAGCTCTAGATGATACTCAAGGAAAAGGAAAAAGAAGAAAGCCAGTTGCTAGGAGCTGGAAATATGAAAAATATAAAAATACCTTAAGGCACAGAGGAAAACATATGACATAATATTATAAAGAAAATATGAGCTGTGATGCAGATGTTACACCTCCCAAAAGGTATTCTATTCCTGGAGCTCTAAAATGTCTTGCATGTCACCAGTTAACACCATCCCTTCCACAAACTTTTACTAGTAACTTAGGCTATTGTGAAGCTGACTCCCATCGACATATCTCTGCTATTATAAAGGAAGCTAATAAGAAAATAAAATTCACACTGGCCTGTTGCTCAGTGGTTAGAGCACTGGGCACACACTGAAGGGTCTCGGGTTCAATTCCCAGTCAAGGGTATGTACCTGGGTTGCAGGTCTGATCCCCGGCCCCAGTTAGGGGGGGCAACCAATTGATGTTTCTCTCTCTCTTTCTTCTCCTCCCTGTCCCTCCCTTCCAATTTTTCTAAAACTCAATGGAGCCCGGCTAGCATGGCTCAGTGGTTGAGCATCGACCTATAAACCAGGAGGTCACGGTTCAATTCCCAGTCAGGGCACATGCCCGGGTGGCAGACTCGATCCCCAGCAGGAGGCAGCCAATCAATGATTCTCTCTCATCACTGATGTTTCTTTCTTTTCTCTCTCTCTCTCTCTCTCCCTCCCTCTCTCCCTCCCTCCCTTCTTCTCCTTTCTTCTCTGAAATCAATAAAAAATATTTTTTAAAAAATCAGTGGAGTCCCCCGAGGATCAAGATGGCGGCATAGGTAAACACCAGAGTTTGCTGCCTCGAACAACCACTTCAAAAATACAACTAAAAGATGGAACGGACATCACCCAGAACCACAGGAAAGCTGGCTGAGGAGAGATTCTTCAACTAGAAGGAAAGAGAACAGCATACCGAGGCTCAGAGGAGGCGCAGTGTGGAAAATACAAAGGTATGGAGGTGCGCGTGGAGCAGGCTGGTGGTGGAGGGCGCGGTTGTCGTTTTCAATCAGGAAGGAGTCTCAAACTCTGAGCTCCAGATCCTGGCGAGTCTCTAGGGACTCAGACTCAAACGGGAGAAGCGGGATTGTCTGGCATCGGTCAGAATGTGAGGGCAGCTTTCTCTCCGAGGTTTGCAGTGGTTGCTGGGATTCTGAGAAGCAGAGCCTCTGGGAATGGGACTGAGAGCAGCCACAACTGCTCCCTCTGCCCGCCCTGTTGATCCCGTGCGACCCGACCCACCCAAGCCCTGCGCAGAGCCAATTGCTGGATAGCCTCAGGCAAAGGCTAGATTAGCACCTCTCTGGAGGACGGAAGTTTTCCCACTGCAGACACAGCTGATTCTCACAGCCAGTCGGCCTGGAGGTCAAATCCCTCTAGTATTAACTACAACAATCAAGGCTTAACTACAACAAGACTGCGCACAAAGACCACTAAGGGGTGCACCAAGAAAGCGTAAAAAATGCGGAGACAAAGAAACAGGACAAAACTATCAAGGGAGGATATTGAGTTCAGAAACACACTTTTAAGGTCTCTCAAGAACTGTCTAGAAGCCGCCGATAAACTTATTGAGATCTACAAGAAATCTAATGAGACCCTCGATGCTGTGATAAATAACCAACTAGAAATTAAGCATACACGGACTGAAATAAAGAATATTATACAGACTCCCAACAGCAGACCAGAGGAGCGCAAGAATCAAGTCGAAAATTTGAAATGCGAAGAAGCAAAAACACCCAACCGGAAAAGCAAAATGAAAAAAAAAACCCCGAAAATACGAAGATAGTGTAAGGAGCCTCTGGGACAGCTTCAAACGTACCAACATCAGAATTATAGGGGTACCAGAAGATGAGAGACAGCAAGATACTGAAAACCTACTTGAAGAAATAATGACAGAAAACTTCCCCCACCTGGTGAAAGAAATAGACTTACAGGTCCAAGAAGCACAGAGAACCCCAAACAAAAGGAATCCAAAGAGGACCACACCAAGATACATCATCATTAAAATGCCAAGAGCAAAAGACAAAGAGAGAATCTTAAAAGCAGCAAGAGAAAGAAACTCAGTTACCTACAAGGGAATACCCATACGACTGTCAGCTGATTTCTCAACAGAAACTTTGCAGGCCAGAAGGGAGTGGCAAGAAATATTCAAAGTGATGAATAGCAAGAACCTACAACCAAGATTACTTTATCCAGCAAAGCTATCATTCAGAATTGAAGGTCAGATAAAGAGCTTCACAGATAAGGAAAAGCTAAAGGAGTTCATCACCACCAAACCAGTATTATATGAAATGCTGAAAGGTATCCTTTAAGAAGAGGAAGAAGAAGAAAAAGGTAAAGATACAAATTATGAACAGCAAATATGCATCTATCAACAAATGAATCTAAGAATCAAGTGAATAAATAATCTGAGGAACAGAATGAACTGTTGATTATAATAGAATCAGGGACATAGAAAGGGAATGGACTGATTATTCTTGCGGGGGGGAAGGGGTGTGGGAGATGCGGAAAGAGACTGGACAAAAATCGTGCACCTATGGATGAGGACAGTGGGTGGGGAGTGAGGGCGGAGGGTGGGGTGGGAGCTGGAAGAAGGGGAGTTATGGGGGGGGGGGAAAGAGGAACAAATGTAATAATCTGAACAATAAAGATTTAATTTAAAAAATAAATAAAATCAGTGGGAAAAATATCCTCAGGTGAGGATGAACAACAAAAATAATTAAATAAAATTCAATTAACAATTCAATTTGGAGGAATTAATCTACTTCATAACAAAGGGTACCAGTAACATAGCCTGAGCTCAACCAGCCTTAGAAAAAAGTACACCTGGAGAAAGTACTCATCTGGAACCAGGGATTGAATGCTAATATCCCAAACACACATCAGGAACCACCTATTTCACGTGTGCCATGTCCTTGTTCGGGCTCTGGATAATGTGGCAGAAAGAGAAACAGACTTAAAATACTTACTGAATTCCAGCTTTCTCATTGTGTCAATGAGTACATTCCAAAACAAAATACTTAGCCCTTCTGAGTTTCAATTTTCTTTTTTTTTTTTTTAATCCTCATCTGAGGATATTTTTCCATTGATTTTTAGAGAGAGTGGAAAAGAGAGGGAAAGACAGAGAGAAATACCGATGTGAGAGAAACATATCAATTGGTTGCCTCCTGCATACACCCTGACCAGGATATGCACCAAAATGTTTGCTCTCTGGTAGGACAACAGGTGTCTTTTTCTCTCTGTTCCTATGTATTTTCCAAGTATTGTAAACACTTGCTGCTTTTATAATAATATAAAAATAGCTGTTAGGAACCAGCTTTGGACTGAAAAAAACACGAGTTGGAATATGGCTCTACTACACACTAGGGTGTGTGATCTTGGGCAAAACTATTTTGCTTTAAGTTCCTGGGTTGGTTTTTTTCTTGTTTTTGTTTTTTTAACCTGCCATGTAGGTATATGTACTAATATCTATCTCAGGATTATTGGAAACATTAATGAGATGATACATTGTAAAACAGTACAATACCTGACATGTGGCAAGTGTTCAAGAAACACTTCACCTGTTACATGAAGATAATAGTACCTATGTTAGTGCTGTTGTGAGAATTACATGACACAACTGGATAATTTACTAAGTGTGAGTGACAGTATTATTTCCGTTAAGAAAAAAATTGTTTAAGAAAGCTTCCTCTAAGACAGTGGTTCTCAACCTTCCTAATGCCGCGACCCTTTAATACAGTTCCTCATGTTGTGGTGACCCCCAACCATAAAATTATTGTCGTTGCTACTTCATAACTGTAATTTTGCTACTGTTATGAATTGTCATGTAAATATCTGATATGCAGGATGTATTTTCATTGTTACAAATTGAACATAATTAAAACATAGTGTTAATCACAAAAACAATATGTAATTATATATGTGTTTTCTGATGGTCTTAGGCGACCCCTGTGAAAGGGTCATTCGACCCCCAAAGGGGTCTCGACCCACAGGTTGAGAACCACTGCTCTAAGAGAACCGTCAATGTGAAAGGGACGCATCAATTGGTTACCTCCGCACACATCCCGACCAGGGCCAGGGACCAAACCTGCAACTGAGCAATCCCTCTTACCTGTGGACCCAACACAATGGACTAATGGACTGCAACTAGCCTAATGCTGACCCAGACCCAGCTCCACCATGGAATGGAGACTTTTTCTTTTAAATATATATAAAAGACCCACTTTGGTCGGGCTGGCATGGATGCTGGCTTTGCTTCTAGCTCTACTAAATTCCCAGCTGCTCATCTTTCAGGACTGGATTAAGTGAAATGGGACTTTAGCAACACAGTGATGTAATTCCACGCAAATAATAATAATAATAATAATAATAATAATAATAATAAGGAAGGCAGGCAGGCAGGCAGGCAGGCAGGCTTCTCTTGACCTGGCTGGTGTGGCTCAGCTGCTTGGTATCATCCCGTGCACCAGGAGGTTGCTGATTTGATTCCTAGGTTTCAGGCTCGATCCCCAGTAGGGGGCATGCAGGAGGCAGTCTATTGATGCTGCACTCTCACATCGATGTTTCTCTCTCTCCTTACCTCTCTCTGAACTATTTTTTAAAAAGAAAGCCTCCTCTTAGCCCTGGCCAGTAGCTTAGATGATCAGAGCATCGACTGGATACGACAAGGTTGTGAGTTCATCTCTGGTCAGAGGACATACAAGCAGCAATCAATGAATGCATAAATAAGTAGAACAACAAATCAATGTCTCTCTCTCTCTCTCTCTCTCAGGGAAAATAACAACTTCCTCTCAAAAAGTTAAACATAGTCTGGCCGGTGTGGTTCAGTGGTTGAGCATCAACCTATGAACTAAGAAGTCACGGTTCAATATCCGGCTCAATTCCCAGTGTGGGGCATGCAGGAAGCAGCCGATCAATGATTCTCTCTCATCATTGATGATTCTATATCTCTCTCCCTTCCTCTCTGATATCAATTTTTTTTTTAAAGTTAAACATAAAGTTAGTTACCACATGAACCAGAAATTCCACTCCTAAATATATACCCAAAAGAAATGAAAACCTGTCCACATGAAGACTTGCGTATGAATGTTCACAGCAGCATTGTTTATAATAGCCCAAAAGTAGAAATAACCCAAGAGTCCATATCCATCAATGGACAAATAAAATGTGGTTGATCTATGTAATGGAATATTATTCAGCCATATAAAGGACTGAAGTTCTGACTCATGCTACAACTTGAAAACATTGTTAAGTGAAAGAAGCCAGTCACAAAAAGATACATATTGTATGAATCCATTTATATTAAATATCAAGAATAGTTTACATAAAGCTACAGAGACAGAAAGATCAGTGGCTGTCTAGGGTTGAGGGAGAAGGTGGGAGTAATGGGGAGCAGGTGATGAAAATGTTCTGGAATTAGATAGTGGTGATGGTTGTACCACTTTGTAAATATATTAAAAACTGCAGAATTGCCCTGACTGGTTTGGCTCAGTGGCTGGAGCGTCGGCCTGCGGACTGAAAGGTCCCAGGTACAATTCCGGTCGGGGGCATGTGCCTTGGTTACGGGCACATCCTTAGTGGGAGGTGTGCAGGAGGCAGCTGATCGGTGTTTCTCATCGATGTTTCTGACTCTCTATCCCTCTCCCTTCCTCTCTGTAAAAAATCAATAAAATATTTTAAAAAAAAACATCAACTGCAGAATTATATACATTAAAAGATTTTATGACATGTGAATTATATCTCAATTATAAAGAAGTCCCCAAACCCTTTCCTCTTTTCTCTACTGCAAAATCACAACTTATGAAAAGAAAATTTAGTCTTTACCCTTTCCTTTCTTTGTGTGACTCCTACCTTGAACTGTAGTTATTTATGTGGCTTCTTTCTTAAAACACTAAAAGCATCCTGAGGGCCAGCTCTTCATCTGATTCATCTATTGATCCTTTTAGGTCTCCAAGGAGTGATATGGGCTTAATGGGTGCCAATAAATACTTACTGAATAATAGCACGACTACCTTACATACATGTAGTGTTTTATACCTATCAGAGTACTTTGGGTCATGCTTTTAATTTGAACTCTACAACAATCCTGTGAGGAAGCTATTATCATCCCCATTTAACTAGGGAGAACTGAAGCACAATGTTATGTGGTGCTGAGGAAGAAGTACTGGACTGGCATCTACAGTCTGTGCTCCAGGCCAGGCTTTGCCTCTCACTGGCTGTATGACCCGCAGTGAGGCATTTCACTTTGCTAGCCCATTTTCCCATCTGTAAAATGGGAGGTAGACTAGGAGATGAGCTACAAAACCCCTTTCAATGCCACTCTCCTGATTCTAAGGACACACTGCTAGGTAGTAGTAGGGAGTGGAGCTTGAACTCCCATCTTTCCTCTGGGCATGCTGCCTCCCACAGCAGGGAATTGCCCTAAGCAGGAGTGACAACTGACCCCTTTTCAACATTATGAATTATGCAAAAGATGTATGCACGTTTCCTTTCACTATTTGTGGTGGTTTTCCTGTTGGAGCATTCCTATGGTAAAGAAAGATAAATGCACTTCCGATGCCTAAAGCTCATTGGAACTAGCAAAATAAAATAAAATGAGTTGGGCTGTGGAGTCTGAGACACCTAAGGTTCCAATTCCAGTTCTGCTACCTACTTTCTATGTGACAGCATTTCTAAACCTGGGTTTCCTAATCTGTAAAACAGAGATAGTAATGCCTACCTTTGCAGAGTGATAAGAAGTGGAAGAGCCATACATATAAAATACCTGCCACTGAGCCTGGTAAATATTTATTGAACAGTCTAAGCATTTTACAAGTGTCATCTGACTACTACTCATAACAACCCTATGAGACAGGTACTATTATTATCCTCATTTTACAGATGAAGGATCTGAGGCATAGAGAAGGTCATTTGCCCAAAGTTAGAGTCATTAAATGAAGAGTCAAACTGGACAGTTTAATTGCAGGACCCATACTGTTGGCCATTAAAAAAAGTTACTATTCCCATCTGTAATCAGGCCATGTCCAAGTAGTCTTGCATAAAAGACATTTTGCCTCCTACCATTCGTTAGGGTTAAGCTAAGGAATCACAATCACCTTGACTCTGCTGGTCTCAAACACAATAAACACTACGGTGTCGGGTGAATTTCCCGCCAAAATATAAGATGGCGCGGGCAATTATTTAGGTTTCCCGCGCAAAATCAGAGTTAGTTTAAAATGCCTATATCTTTTGAAGTATGGGTTCGATTGAAATGAAATTTTCAGTTTCTTGTGTAAAAAATGAAAATTTATTCAATCACAGACATTTTTTTATCTATTCAGTACATAAATAATTCGATATATATAAACTAAATACGAAAAACCCAAAAAATACTTATTACCTAAAAATATACACATATTTTTAAAGTTTAAAATAAAATTTTCATAATAAATCAAAACAAAACATATCTCATTTGATTTCTCTTTGCATGGTGAGATATCCAGGGATATCGGTTACAAAATGAGAAAACAATACATTGGTACCCTAACGGTATTGTACTCGACCAGTGCCATAAAGTGTTCTCTACTTACAAGGGATTTTTATGATACCTATTACCCCAATGGGTATGAAACGGTTCGCATACGCAGGTAGGTATCTTTGTGAACGGCAAACAAACAAATATTTGGTAATACGCAGTTACAATCGGCCCGAGTTTACACGTTTCCCGCACTCCACCGCAAATCTATATGAACCGAGTTAAGACGGCTCCCGCGGAGTACGCGCAATTCACGCGAGCCGACTTAACTCGTTTCCCGCAATCCAAGTGTTAAGAGAGCATTTCAGATAAACACCAATCAGAAAGGATATATGCACCCCTATGTTCACAGCAGCACAATTTACAGTAGCTAAGATTTGGAAACAGCCTAAGTGCCCATCAGCAGATGAGTGGATTAAAAAACTGTGGTACATCTGCACAATGGAATACTACGCTGCTGTAAAAAAGGAATTCTTACCATTTGCAACAGCATGGATGGTTCTGGAGAGCATTATGCTAAGTGAAATAAGCCAGTCAGAGAAAGATAAATATCACGTGATCTCACTCATTTGTGGAATATAATGAACAATATAAACTGATGAACAAAATAGATCCAGAGACAGAGAAGCATCGAACAGACCATCCAACCTCAGAGGGAAGGCAGGGGAGGGGGAGTAAGAGATAAACAAAAGGACTTATATGCATGCATATACACATAACTAATAACTAATGGACACTGACAGTAAGCAGGTGAGGGCATGTGTTGGGGGGTGGGAGCAGCCAGTGAGAGGTCAATGGGGGAAAAAGATATATGTAATACTTTAAACAATAAAGAATTTAAATTAAAAAAAGAGAGAGTACATTTCAGGGTCATTGACTAAGTTGGCACAAGGACAGCATCTAAAAAAGGTGTGCTCTGTAGGATAGGCCTATCAGCAAAGCGTGTTTGGAAAAGTTCTTTGACATCTTTGAGGCTCCAGGCTCAAAAGAGGTGTCCATATGCGGCTGACAGAAGCTTTTTAGGTGGAAGTCCATCCTGAGAAATCTTTCATTTGTGGGAGACTCTGGATGAAAACTAACCTTGATGTCTTCTCTGCCTGAACAGGTTCTGTTTTGCCATGTGAGCTTTGTGAAATTAATTTCCTTGATGTTTTCAGAAGTTTGCTTTTCAGTGATCACAGCTAATTCTCCTGCCTTCTAGGGCCACAATTACCTTCTGATAGTAGAAGAGAACAGAAAGAGAAAAGGGAGCATATTTTGATAATGCTGTCTTCTCTCACTGTTTTTATGAGCATCCACAGTCTTGGATTTTGCCTTCTTTACCCTGCTATGACTCAAAGTATTTCTCATAAGGAAGCCTTTGAAGTTTCACCCTCTAACTTTACTCCTAGCAGAAAGGTCAAGGGACATTAAGCCAATCAATGTGGAAATGCTTCCTTCTATTTCAGTTATAGCTGTGTTACATACAGATGTCTGACTCAAGAGGGAACAGGTAAGTCATCAGCACCCGAACAGGCCTCAACTTATGAAGTTACCTGACCAGAAATGCCTGAAAGGCTCTCTAAAAGATTCTGGGATAGCCCTAGCTGGTGTGGCTCAGTAGATAGAGCGTCAGCCTGTGGACTGCAGGGTCCCAGGTTCAATTCCAGTCAAGGACACATGCCCAGGTTGCTAGATCCTCAGTAGGGGGCATGCAGGAGGCAGCCTATCAGTGATTCTCTCTCAACATTGATGTTTCTCTCTCCCTCTCCCTTCCTGTCTGAAATCAATAAAATATTTTTCAAAAATAAAAAGTTCTAGTATAAGCACAGTTCTATGCTATCTGAAAATAGAATCTGGAGGTTATAAACAAGGACGAAATTCTACCATGGTCCTGATCCTAACACTGCCTCCGAAGAGCCTCTATATAGGTCTGATCCTGTTCTGTGCTCCCGAATCCCAAGAAATGGGTTTAATACCTCCCCAGATGGCTACAGGGAGATTAAGGGTTATTATTCTTGGCATCTAGTTCTATCACAGCTCTAACAATTGTGACCTTGCTCATCCTAAAGTAAGACTTTAAATTAAAAATGCAAACAGTGATCCCTGATTCTGACTGTAGAGTAGGGTGAGAATTTTCTTTCTACAAGGCCTCTGGCACTAACTCCTATACTCCAACCTGTTGACTGAATCCTCCTCCTTTTTTTAAAAAATATATTTTTATTGATTTCAGAGAAGAAGGGAAAGGGAGAGAGAGATAGAAACATCAATGATGAGAGAGAATCATTGATTGGCTGCCTCCTGCAGGCCTCCTACTGAGTACCAAGCCCCAACCCAGGCATGTGCCCTTGGCCAGAATCGAACCCGGGGCCCTTCAGTCCGCAGGCTGACGCTCTGTCCACTGAAACAAACCGGCTAGGGCTTGAATCTTCTTATTCAGGCCTCAAGTTTTTAAGGTATTAGTCACTAATGCCACAAAGCCCTTCGAGGAGTCGGCAGCTATTACTCCAGAGTTCTCAGGGTTTCAGTCAGGTCTGAATTCACCCTGAAGAAACCAAAGTATCCCTTTACTCCCAAGACTAGAGTCTTGAGGGCAACCAGTGAGGTCTAGTGAAAAGCATATATTACATCACTTAGTCCTCATAAGCCCATTGTAAAGTGGGTGCTGTCACAAGTCTCATTTCACAAAGAAAACTAGCTCAGAGAGGACACAGGATTGACCCTAGGTCACACATTTAAGAAAGTGCAGACATAGGCTCAAATATCAGCCCTGTTTAAAACAAAACCAAACCAAACCAGCCTACTACTACTTGCTATGTAACCTCCAGTATATATTTTTTAAATTTTCTGGAATCTCAGTTTCCTCATTTGTAAAGTGGGGATAACAATACCTGAGGATTAAATGAGATATTATAGGAAAAGTGTCTAGCAAGTGCCTGGCACAAAGTATTGGTTTTTTACAGATCAAAAGAATGGGACTTTGACATAATTTTCACATAACAGAATTCAGAGTACTAAAAGATCACTTAGTCCAATTACCAACATAAATATGAACTTCTCTACTATATCCATGATAAGAAGTGGCAAGGCCTCTCCTTGAATACCTCCAATAGTGGGTAACTCACTCCCTCATAAGGCAGCCCATTTTACTTTTGGAAAGCCAAATTCTCTCCTATCAAGCTGCCTCCCCTCTTGGAATTTCCATCCTTTGATCCTAGTTCTGCCTTCCAGAATCACACAGAGAAAGTCCAGTTCCCTTTCCACGTGACAGATCTTCAGGTATCTGAAGGCAGGTATCATGTTTCCCAGACTCTAGCTTTGGTCCTTTCAGCTCTTCCTCATGTGTCACAGGCCTAGAAGTGACAGATCTGGGTTTGAATTCTGAGCCTTCCCCTTACTAGCTGTGTGACCTTAAGCAAGTTATTTAAAATCTCTGAAGCTGTATCTTTTTTTGTGTTTTTTGTTGTTAGTACTCACCCGAGGACATTTTTCCATTGATTTTGAGAGATAGTGGAAGAGAGAGGGAAAGACAGAGAAATATCAAAGCCTCCTGCAAGAGCCCTGACCAGGCCCTGGGCCGGGGAGGAGCCTGCAACCAAGGTACATGCCCTTGACTGGAATCAAACCTGGGGCCCTTCGGTCCACAAGCCGATGCTCTATCCACTGAGCCAAACTGGCTAGGGCTGAACCTGTTATCTTCATATGTATAATGCAGAAAATGATTTTCACCTCACAGGGCAGTCATGAGGGTTAAATTAGTTAAAGTAAGAACACTACTTAGGACAGAACCAAACAAATAGCAGTCACTTTTTAGGATGTATGTCAACTAGTATATCTCTCTCAAAGTAAATCAGAGTTAAACATAACACCAAGGGACTGGTTTCTGATGGCAACTGGCAGGGCTTGGGTTTTGAAGAGCTGCCTGAGAAGAAAGCACAGCCTAGGAGCTATGTGGGCCATCTGCAATGGCAGCCCAAAGATGCAGTGGAGAATCTGGAAAGGGGAGGATGAAGAAAGATAAAAACGGGATGTATCATTAAACCAAAGAAAAGGTAATATCACCATTTACATGCTGTCTATTACTTCCTCTCTGAAACCCAGGATGCCACCTGTGAGCCACATTTCCTAATTCAGAAAGGAGAGAAGAAAATAAAAATAATTAAAGTCACAGTTCTACATCTTCCCAGTAGTTGGCCCCTCCAGATCCACAGATGTTTAGTGGGGACCTTCAGTTATATCCTTTAAGATCCTGAAGTTCAGGTGTGTGAAAATACCCTTCACAGGATGTCCCAGGAGTCAATACTGACTTTCTTCCCGCTAGAAAAATTGTCAGCTGTGTGATCACTCTAAAACTCAAAACTGGCAAATCGGAAATGTTAATACCATCACCATACTCTACACATATTAACTTTCTGTCAGTAATCCCAAGGGAAGGAATCCCAGGCAGAAATATGAATTGTTGTTCAATTATTCTGCAGTGTTGACCCAAAGCACTGCTATTACAAATTGAGGTGTGACTTGAACATAAGTGCCCCCAAATAGGTCAAAAGAAGGAAGGATAGCTGGACCCCAGAATTATTAAAGCAGCATGATCACAAACTATGGCAGAAGAGGTAATTCCTGCCTGCCAATGAAACACCATAATCTGTAATGAAGAAATCCACTGTTAGTCTCAGACTCAGCCCAAAGGAACCCTAACAGTTACCCTTAGTCTGTCCTAGAGGATCTATCAACAGCCAAGATTCAATTAAATCCCTAAAAAATATAGAAATTACAGCCCTGGCTGGTGTGGCTCGGTTGGTTAGAGCCGTGGTCGGCAAACTGCGGCTCGCGAGCCACATGTGGCTCTTTGGCCCCTTGAGTGTGGCTCTTCCACAAAACACCACATGCGGGTGCACATGTACAGTGCGATTGAAACTTCATGGCCCATGTGCAGAAGTCGGTATTTTGTGGAAGAGCCACATTCAAGGGGCCAAAGAGCCGCATGTGGCTCGCGAGCTGTGGTTTGCCGAGCCGCAGTTTGCCAACCACTGGGTTAGAGTATAGATCTGTGCACTGGAGAATTGCAGGTTTGATTCCCAGTCAGGGCACATACCCAGGTTGCAGGTTCCATCCTGGGTCAGGACGGGTACAGGAGGCAATTAATCAATGTTTCTCTCTCACATCCATGTTTCTCTTCTCTCTCTCTCTCTCTCTCTCCCTCCCTCCCTCCCCCTCTCTCTAGGATCAAGAAAAAACATATCCTTAGGTGAGGAGTAAAATAAGTAAGTGCATAAAAATTACAAGGAAGAATAAGGCAGAACGCAAACCAGAAATAGCCTTAAGTAGTTCCTTCTCCTAGTGAACAGAGACTGACCGCTCAGGACTGTAAGGCACAGAAAAGCTCAGCGCAGGCCACTGGGAGTACCTGTGCCCTACGTGGGGATTTCATAATGTCTCTAAGTCAAGACATGCCCTCAGAATAGTTTTCTTCTCAAATCTGTTTCAGGCTTTGCTAAAAGGAAACTCTTAACTGTCACTTCACCTGGGAAGAATGGGGAAGCTACCGCCAACCTGCCAGGCTTCTGCACTCACTGGGAAACTTTCAAGTTGCTCCGCCGCTACCTCGGGAAGCTAAAGGAAGTCACCGAAGAAAAGGAGTTGGGGGGAAATAGTCAAATGAGGCTGCCAGGCATTAATCCGAAGTCCCCAAACCTTTCTGTAGAGACCCTGGTACACCCGCAGAGCAGGCGAGGGCACTAAGCCGATGCCACCTGGCAGGCAAAGGGGCGTCCACTGCAGATTTCGGGAACAAGAGTCGGACCCTGCAGATTCGCAGCCTCTCTTCTACCCACACTTTCTATTTACTCTTTTAAGTGACTAGTGAATAGCCCGCCCCGTCCCAAGTGAAGGCCCTTTGTACCGGCGAGAGAGTCGCCTGGTGGGAAAGCCTTGGCAGAGTTCAGTTCGGTGCCAGGATGGGTCACTGAAGGCATCTGCGGCTGCCAGAAGCCTGGACCCGAACACACGACGAAAGGGGGAGAGAGAGAGAGAGAGAGAGAGAGAGAGAGAGAGAGAGAGAGAGAACACACGAACAGAAAGAAAGGAAAAGGAAAAGGAAAAGGAAAAGGAAAAGGAAAGGAACTAAGAGAATAGACCAGGTAAATGGTGCCCTCTCGGCACTTCCACCTGCCCCGTCCTCCCGGAGAATCCGCGCCAGATCAGTTGTCAAACAAAAACTCCGCAAAAAGTCCCGTGATGGGACGCCTTCCCCCTCTCCCGCGGCAGAGCCTCTCCGGACTCCGAGCCTTCCCCGACGTCCCGGCCGGCCCTCCGTGCCCACCCCGCCCCGGCCCACTCTGCCCTCCGCGCCGGCGAGGCCTGAACCCTTCTCGGGACCCCCGGAGCCCCGCGGCGGGCGAGCTCAGGCCCCCGGGCCGGCAGCGCTGGGGCCGGCCCCGAGCGAGGGGCCCGTGTGCCGGGCTGCGGGGCCAGTCCTCGCCTCGGCGCCCGCGGAGGGCAGGGGGCGGCGGCTCCCCGTACCTGTCAGGCCTCTTCCCAGGACCGGCGGCGGCGCAACTTCAGGAGCCCATGTCGGTCGGGGGGCCCGGCCCCTCTCCCGGGAGCGGGGGGGGGCGCGGATCCGGGGAGAGGGCTGGGCGGCCCAGCAGCTCTAGCCCCTTCCCATGCTCTCCGCCCGGCGCCTGGCCGGGGCCGGACAGCGCCTCCGCCCGCCCCTGCGCACCGTCTCACACCCGCGCTCACACACACTCACACTCCCTCGCGCGCTCTCACACGCACTCCCCTCCCTCCGCCTGCTCTGTTTATCTCCTCCAGCTGTCTGGGGACCCGGGAGAAGCCCAGCACTGCGCCTGCGCCGCGCAGTCTCCGCCCCGCCCCGCGCCTCGCAGCCGGCCGCTACGCTACGGAGAGAGCGCCCGGCCGTTCCCGGAATGGCGAGCCGGGCTCCCCCCCCACCCCCCTCGCGCCCGGTCAACGTCTGCGGCCGGTGGCGCCCACTAACCTGCTAGTGGAGGAGCCCCGCACGGTCGCGACCAATCCACTTTGCCGCTCGCCGGACCGGCAGCCAGTGGGCGGGCGGGAAAGCCGGACTAAGCCCCGGAGCATCCTGGGAGTCGTAGTTTTTCCTCCATCGTAGAACTGCCGCTGGGTGCCATCCCCACCCCACCCCACCCAGTTGCCATTAGTTACGCAGACGCACCTCCCACCCTACATCCACGTAAAACGCTCCCTCCCGTAGCTTCTGGGAGAAACCTCGCGCTAACCCTTTGCTCCCCAGAGCCCGACACAATCTAAGAGCCTCCTCCTGCCTTCCTCAGAGCCCCTAGAATTGCGGGACCCTCAGGCTAGGGCCTCAGGGTTCCCCAGAGCCAGGCTCGGCATATTCCTTCCAGCTCTGAGAGGTTGACAGTCCTCACTCTGTCTCCAGGGTCTGAAGGAAGAGAATAAAAGGGAATCCGTTCTACACAGAGTGGCCTGGAGGGGAGCCAGCCACACACACGCTCCGGGAACCCTCAGGCTGATGCGAGAGATGAGATACATTTGAGACAGGTGGGGCACTGCTGTTCCCACCTTTGATGAAGAGATGCGGTAGAGCCTTTTTCTCTCCTTTTCTAAGGAAGTTCCCAAGGTGACGAGGAGGGCATTCTGCTTAACTTCTGAAGGCAAAGACCAGGCCCCACCCATGAGGAGCCTCCAGTCAGAAAAGGCGGTGTCATCTGAGAATGGAAGCTTATCACTCATTCACCAGGGGGTGCCATTTTGTGGGGTAATAACACTTTGCTTTTATTGAGCATTTACTATGTCAGCACTGTATTGAGTACAGTCCCTTAAATAGGTACTAGTACTCTCCATGTTTTGCAGACAATGTAGCTGAGGCATAAAGAGGTTAAAAGCAACTTGCTTAGGGTCACATAGCTGATAAGGGACCAAGCAGAGATTCAAACCCAGATCTGCCTAACTCCAGAGTCCAAGTTCTTGAGCACTACCTGTCCCTCCAGTGAGAACCAAGCAGCACCCACCCTCAGTCATGCGACATTTAACGATAGGAATATGTATTGAGAAAGGTGTCGACACTGATTTTGCCGTTGTTCAAACATCACAAACCTAGTTGGTATAGCCTACACACCTAGGCTGTGTGGTATATCTTATTGCTCCTAGGCTACAAGCCTGTATAGCATGTTACTGTACAAAACAACACAAGATTAAATCAAGCATAAGAGCAAATAATTCAATCAAGAGACACGGTAAGCATGCCTGGCTAGCGTGGCTCAGTGGTTGAGCAGTGACCTATGAACCAGGAGGTCACGGTTCAATTCCAGGTCAGAGCACATGCCCAGGTTTCGGGCTTGATCCCTAGTGTGGGGCATGCAGGAGGCAGCTGATCCATGATTCTCTCTCATCATTGATGTTTCTCTCTCTCCTTCTCCCTCTCTGAAATCAACGAGAGAGAGAGAGACAGAGAGAGAGAGAGAGAGAGAATATGAGCATAACCAATGGATACAGACAGTAAGGGGGTGACAGCATGTACTGGGGGTGGGAGCAGCCATGGAGAGGTCAATGGGGCGGGGGGGGAAGGAGACTTATGTAATATTTTAAACAATAAAGAATTTAAATTTTAAAAAAAGAAAGAGAGAGAGACATGGTAAACATAAGATGTATGAGGCTGTTACTACCAGAGCAACATGACATACTGTTTTACAGCATACATTTTTTTTATAAATAGGAAGAGTACACTCTTAAATAATAATAAAAAGTATAGAAAATACATAAACCTGTGACAGTTGCTTATTATTATCATTCTCAAGTATTATGTACTATACATACATAACTATACGTGCTATACTTTTATATTATTACGGGCAGTGCAGTAGGTTTGTTTAGCCAGCATCACCACAGACTCATGAGTAATGCATTGTGCTACAAATTTACTGCCGGCTACGATCTCATTAGGCAATAGGAATTTTTCAGCTCCATTATAATATTATTATGGGACAAGCCGTCATGTTTGGGGTCCATTGTTGACCAAAATGTTGGTATGTGGCCCATGACTGTACATATTTAGTATTAATAGTGTTTGTCCCATGTTTATCATTGCTTGTTGTTGTTATTTTTCTTCTACTTACATTCAGTATGAATCAGGCTCCGTTCAGCTGAATGTTCACTTCCAGTGCATTTCAAATGGCGCAGCCGGGAGCCTGGTCTTCGGGACAAGGTGGAGTTCCTGCAAGTCCTGAAGCTCAGGCTGCAGCAGGTCCGAGGCCACGGCAGCCTCCGAGGCTATCTATGAATTCTCTTTGTGACCAACAACCAATGGGTCCGGCTGCCTGTCACTACTTGAGCCAATTAAAACACACTGTATGCGGGTAGCTTTCATCAGGCGCTAACAGGTGGCGCGTGGCGCGGGCCATTTTTGCTAATTTTTTTGCGCAAATGGCAACGTTCAGTAAAATTATGATAACTTTAGTTTACGTATTTATACGTTACCCGCATTCTACTGCTAGTCTATAAAAAAAAAAAGTATTTTAAGACGGCTCCCGCGGAGTACGCGCAATTCACGCGAGCCTACTTAACTCGTTTCCCGCAACCCAAGTGTTAAGTAGAGTCAGGGTTGAATCATATATGAGCGTTTATTCCAATACTGTCATACTGCCGGCAATATGGGAGAGCAGCAGGTCATCCACAAAAATCTGCTCTGCAGCCCCCCCATAAGCCAGCTGCTTATATTGGGTAGGACAAAGACTGCATGGGGAAGTAGGGATTACAGGCATAGGCAAGGTGGGCTGGCGGGAGCTGGGGCGGGACTCCATTGTTTGGGCGATGAGGCTGTTAATCTTTTTATGATAATAGGCATAAAAAGATTATGAATAGGGATGTACCGCATTCCAAGGTTGATTCCTAGGGCAAGATTGACTCCCAGGTCCTGGGGGTATACAACTCAGCCAGATTAGAATGTCCTTTCTTTAATCAGAACGAAACAATCATGGTTAACAGAGCATGATTAATATTTCTTTCTTTTAACATTTTCATTTTATTATTTTATTGATTTTTTACAGAAAGGAAGGGAGAGGGATAGAGAGTTAGAAACATTGGGGAGAGAGAAACATCGATCAGCTGCCTCCTGCACACCCCCTTCTGGGGATGTGCCTGCAACCAAGGTACATGCCCTTGACCGGAATCGAACCTGGAACCCTTCAGTCCACAGGCCGACGCTCTATCCACTGAGCCAAACTGGTTAGGGCTAATATTTCTTATTTTATTTCTTATAACTAATAGCTAGCCTCCAATAATCTACTTCTGTCCCTAACATCTTCAGGGCAAATGATGTGAAGATTGGGCCCAGGTTTGGCTCAGGGGTTGAGGTGTCAACCCATGAACCAAGAGGTCTCTGGGTCGATTCCTGGTCAGGGCACATGCCCGGGTTGCAGGCTCAATCCCCAGTAGGGGGCGTGCAGGAGGCAACATAGAGCCGGTCAATGTTTCTCTCTCATTGATGTTTCTCTCGCTCTATGCTTCTCCCTTACTCTCTATAAAATCATAAAACCATATTTTTAAAATAAAAAGATGTGAGGGTTTGTACATTAGTGGAGGAAGACAAATACTATGAAGACAACCTGAAGTTTTTTGGCCATCATGGATGTGTTATGTATACTACTGAAATGAATGGCAAAAACATTCTAGGACAGGGGTGGGCAACCTTTTTGTGAGTGTGTGCCAAAACCAGCAAAATCTCTGACTCAAAATTCTTCTGCGTGCCAACACTAATTTTTTGAGAACATGTTATGCCTACTTGATATCTCTTAAGGTGTACGTATGTGAAGAACCTTGAAGAAATAATAGAATTCATTCGAGCAACAAAAACACAGTATATGATGATGAAAAATACATTTATTGTTTAATGTATACATGTACACTGATAGTTCAACAGAAAACTTTATGACTCTGTTTGATATTATCAGTGGGACTTTTGCTGGTGCATCATTGATGACAGAGATTTTATATCAGGTTTATATTTTGTGACCTTCAGAGATATGCACGAGCTACTACTTTCATCCGTCAGGCTACTCCTATTAAGAGACTTAAGAAAATTCATCACTGAGAACAAAGATTCACAAGCGTATGTGGATAAAAACATGGAGAGTAACGCTGTTGCAAAGTTTTTTAAACAGAAAAAATTTTCTGGAATGGCATTCCAAGTCCTCAATAGTTCTTTTTCGACACTATTGAAATTGCTCTTCCCCTCTGCCATCAATCCATGTCTATGGTCTTTAAGGTAACTTGTCATGTAAAATTATTTATTTATCTAAGATGCACCTACACTGAATTTATCTAAAAAATAAAAAGTCGATATTAAGAAAAAAATTGTAGGAGAGAGACCAAGATGGCGGCATAGGTAAACACCTGAGATTGCTGCCGCAAACAACCACTTCAAAAATACAACTAAATGACGGAACGGACATCACCCAGAACCACGGGAAGGCTGGCTGAGGACAGACTCTTCAACTAGAAGGAAAGAGAACAGCATACTGAGGCTCAGAAGAGGCGCAGTGTGGAAAATTTAAAGGTGCGGAGGTGCGCGCGAAAAGCGGGCTGGTGGCTGAGGGCGCGGTTGTCGTTTTCAATCAGGAGGGAGTCTCAGACTCTAAGCTCCAGATCCGGGCGAGTCTCTAGGGACTCAGACTCAAACGGGAGAAGCGGGATTGTCTGGCATGAGTTGAAATGTGAGGGCAGCTTTCTCTCCGAGGTTTGCAGCCTTTGCCGGGGTTCTGAGAAGCAGAGCCTCTGGGAATGGGACTGAGAGCAGCCACAACTGCTCCCTCCGCCCGCTCTGTTGATCCCGCCCCGCCCAAGCCTTGCACAGAGCCATTTGCCAGATCGCCTCAGGCAAAGGCTAGATTAGCACCTCCCCAGAGGACAGAAGTTTTCCACACAGCTGATTCTCACAGCCAGTCGGCCTGGTGGTCAAATCCCTCTAGTAATAACTAGAACAAGACTGCGCACAAAGACCACAAGGGGGTATACCAAGAAAGCATAAAAGATGCGGAGACAAAAAAACATGACAGAAATGGAGGATATGGAGCTAAAAAACGCAATTTTGAGGGCTTGCAATAATGTGCTAGAAGCAGCCAATAAACTTGATGAGAGATTCACGAAAACTAATGAGACCCTCAATGCTATGATAAAGAACCAACTAGAAATTAAGCATACACGTACTGAAATAAAGAATATTATACAGACACCCAATAGCAGACCAGAGGAGCGCAAGAATCAAGTCAAAGATTTGCAATGCGAAGAAGCAAAAAACATCCAACCGGAAAAGCAAAAGGAAAAAAGAATCCGAAAATACGAAGATAGTGTAAGAAGCCTCTGGGACAGCTTCAAGCGTACAAACATCAGAATAATAGGGGTGCCAGAAGATAAGCGACAGCAAGATATTGAAAACCTATTTGAAGAAATAATGGCAGAAAACTTCCCCCACCTGGTGAAAGAAATGGACTTACAGGTCCAAGAAGCGCAGAGAACCCCAAACAAAAGGAATCCAAAGAGGACCACACCAAGACACATCATAATTAAAATGCCAAGAGCAAAAGACAAAGAGAGAATCTTAAAAGCAGCAAGAGAAAGAGACTCAATTACCTACAAGGGATACCCATACGACTGTCAGCTGATTTCTCAACAGAAACTTTGCAGGCCAGAAGGGAGTGGCAAGAAATATTCAAAGTGATGAATAGCAAGAACCTACAACCAAGATTACTTTATCCAGCAAAGCTATCATTCAGAATTGAAGGTCAGATAAAGAGCTTCACAGATAAGGAAACGCTAAAGGAGTTCATCACCACTAAACCAGTATTAGACGAAATACTGAAGGTATCCTTTAAGAAGAGGAAGAAGAAGAAAAAGGTAAAGATACAAATTGTGAACAACAAACATGCATCTATCAACAAGTGAATCTAAGAATCAAGTGAATAAATAATCTGATGTACAGAATGAACTGGTGATTATAATGAATCAGGGACATAGAAAGGGAATGGACTGACTATTCTTGGGGGGGAAAGGGGAATGGGAGATTTGGGAAGAGACTGGACAAAAATCGTGCACCTATGGATGAGGACAGTGGGTGGGGAGTGAGGGCGGAGGGTGGGGCGGGAACTGGGAGGAGGGGAGTTATGGGGGGGGGAAAGAGGAACAAATGTAATCTGAACAATAAAGATTTAATTAAAAAAAAATAATAAGAAAAAAAACTGTAAACGGAAGATTATAAGAGAGGATTTCTCGTGCCAGCAAAAGTTACTGGCGTGCCATGTTTGGCACGCGTGCCAGGGGTTGCCCACCCCTGACCTAGGATGTGGATGGAAGCATGGTGCCCCCTGAATGGTATTGTTGGCTTCGCTGTATGACTGGTGATCTTCTAACAACAAAACCACCTACTACCCATAAATTCTTTTGGACAAACCATAAATTCAATGTGAGTGGCATTCCAGAACAATATTTACCTTATTCCACCATTAGAAAGAAGATTCAGCCCAGCCAGCATGGCTCAGTGGTTGAACGTTGACCTATGAACCAGGGGGTCACGGTTTAATTCCCAGTCAGGGCACATGCCAAGGTTGCGGGCTCCATTCCCAGTGATTCTCTCATCATTGATGTTTCTACCTCTCTCTCCCCTTCTCTTCCTCTCTGAAACCAGTAAAACTAAGATTCAAAATGGGTCCCCCTTCAACACCTTGCAAGTAAAGACAATGAAAAACAATTTAGACATATAAAACATGGGGCTTTTCATGTAATTGCACTTTTATTGCTTACTGTTAACTTGATTAAAATTAATTGATTAAAAGAAAGATTATGGCTGGCTGGGTAGTTCAGTTAGTTAGAGCATTGTCCCTATACCCCAAGGTTTCAGGTTCACTCCTCAGTCAGGGCACATACAAGAATCAACCGATGAATGCATAAATAAGTGGAACAACAAATCTCTCTCTCTCTCTCTCTCTCTCTCTCATAAATAAAAAAATATTTTATTAATTTTTAAAAAAGATTATGAGCCCAACTGGTGTGGCTCAGCAGTTGAGCACAGACCCAGGAACCAAGAAGTTATAGGTTCGATTCCCAGTCAGGGCACATGCTAAGGTTGCTGGTTCGATCCCCAGTAGGGGGCATGCAAAAAGCAGCTAATTGATGTTTCTCCCCTCCCTCCTCCTCTCTCTCTAAAGTCAATAAAAACATATTTTTAAAAAAGTAAATAACAAAGATTATGTATTAGTCTATACCCCCCAAAGGGTGATTTCTCCCTATTTGGAGCAGTTAGAACCTACCCTTGTGAAATTAGCTTTGTGAAATGTCTTTCTCCTGAAAATGTAGGTCATTCCTCCTACTCTCTCCCCCACACAGTCCCACTGAATATAACAAATCATAAACTTTAGGATGAGAAGGAAACTTTGAGATCATCTATCTATAGGTCTCCATGTTCAAACTGTAATCCTGGTTATGGTCACTGGGTCAATTAAACTGAGTGCTAGTTAACATTTATTGAATACTAGAGGCCTGGTGCATGGATTCGTGCACATTGAAAGGAAATTAATTAGAAGGTGGCCAGCGGGCAGGACTGGGCGAGATGGGTTGGACACGCCCTGGAGCCAACCTCCTGCGGTCCCTCCCCGGCTGCCCAGGCTCGAAGGGTGTCTGTGGAGTGAGCGGGGTCCCTCTGGCAGGTGAGGTCCCTTGGCCTGGCCTGCAGGGATCAGCTGAAACCAGCAGTCCGACATCCCCCGAGGGGTCCTGGAGTGTGAGAGGGCATTCTCGCTTGGCAGCTCCTGTGTTGAGCGTCTGCCCCTGGTGGTCATTGCACATCATAGCTATCGGTTGGACAGACGAATGGTCAGACAGTCGCTTAGGCTTTTATATATATAGACTAGAGGCCCGGCGCATGAAATTCGTGCACAGGTATGGTCCCTAGGCCTGCCTGCAATCAGGGCCATCTTCCTCAGCTGCCCACAGCCAGCCCCGCACCCCCTCCTCCACCCACCCACCCCTGATTCCCCATTTGCCATCAGGTGATCAGTGCCTAATGGTCAGGGAAGGGACCTAGGGGTTGGCTGTTCCCACCCGCTTCCTGGCCCCGCCCCTGCCGCAGGTGGCCATCAGGTGATCAGAGCCTGCCAGCCAGGGAAAGAGACCAAGAAGTGATCAGTGTTCCTCATAGTGACTGGTCTAGCATTCATTCTGGTCGTTCTGCCATTAGGGTCAATTTGCATATTACCCTTTTGTTATATAGGATTAGCACTAGAGATAAGTGCTTATCACTGAATTAAGTAATACTCTCACAAATCACATAGGTAGGAAGTGGTATAGTTGGGATAAAAACACAACTCCTCCCCCCCCCCAAAAAAAACCAACAAAAAAACACAACCCCCATTTTTTCTTTTTTGTTAATCCTCACCAGATTATATTTTTTCTCATTGATTTTTAGAAAGAGTGGAAGAGACACAGAGAGAAACATCAATGTGAGAGAGAGATGTTGATTGGCTGCCTCCTGCAAGTGCTGGATGGGAATTGAACCTACAACCCAGGTATGTGCCCCTGACAGGGAATTGAACCCGAGACCCTTCGGTCTGATGCTCTAACCACTGAGCAACTGACCAGGGCCACAACCCCCATTTTAAACCCTTGTTCTAAGCTCACGTTGTCACAGAGGATTTTAGAAATACCAACAGAGAAGTGTGGGTGAAATTTTTGTGACTCCCAGCACAGTCTTTGGCATAGAGCAGACACTCAGTAAGTATTTGTTGTCAGATGAACTTTAGTTGTAAGGGAGTGGATGACAAGAAGAAGAAGAATATTAATAATAGCTGTAGCTACTCTTTATGAATATTTTCTCTTTAAACAAATTTTTTATTGTTGATAGTATTACAGATATCTCTCATTCCCCCCACCCCCCGGCCCCACCTTTACCTCCCTCCTTCCAGCCCCTACCCACCCTATTTATGACTATTTTTCTACCAGGAACTTACTTATTCTCTCATGAACTCTCTTTCTCTTTTCTACATATATGAATAAATTGCCGGAAGCCGGTCCATCCTTGCTGCTTGACACAGTTGCTGCAGGAAAGAAACATCTGCACAGCATATGTTTCAAGGGACCTGGCATATATAGCATATTGTTCTTAATATGTTTGCTCTCCTTAGTGCCATGTGTTTTAACCAAGGTCACCTCTCCGAGAAAGGTTGTTTCCCCAGGTGGGGATTTTTCCCTGAGGTTAGGGAGGGGATACAACCCCTTAACTAAGTGCCAGGTGGGTAGTTAAGCTACATAATCTTTACTCCCTGGAATGGAGATGAGAAATGCCCTAACCTTTGTAATAGAAATTGACAGGATTAAAATCGGCTGGTATAAATACGGATGTAACAAGACAATAAACACCAGATCCTAACCAGAACCTAGCCAGAGAACATGGCAAAATATCCTGGACAGAACCTGGCTACAGAACTTGGCTGGAGAACCTAGACAACATGGCAGGAGTACCTGGATAGAACCTGGCTAGAGAACCTGGCGACCGAACCTGCCTGGAGAATCTGGAGAACCTGGCTGGAGAACCTAGCAAGAGAACATGGACACAGAGCTTGGCTGGAGTTCCTAACCAGAACTTTGGCTGGAGATCCTGGCTAGAGGTCCTGACTAGGCTGCTGATCAACTGAAGGCTGTCTTCGTGTCATTCCTTCTTTGCCGACTCCGTCCACACCTTTGGGGACCCCTGGACCTGCTGGGATTGGACCCCAGCAACTCTTGTATCCATTTTAAGAGTAGGAGTCTTAAACAGCCCAATCTGAGAGGTGGCCACTGATTTGCATGCGCTATCATTTAAAAAATAAAAAAGGGGGAATTTGCCGGAAGCCGGTCCATCCTTGCTGCTTGACACAGTCGCTGCAGGAAAGAAACATCTGCACAGCATATATTTCAAGGGACCTGGCATATATAGCATATTGTTCTTAATATGTTTGCTCTCCTTATTGCCTTGTGTTTTAACCAAGGTCACCTCTCTGAGAAAGGTTGTTTCCCCAGGTAGGGATTTTTCCCTGAAGTTAGGGAGGGGATAAAACCCCTTAACTAAGTGCCAGGCGGGTAGTTAATCACTTTAACTAAGAATAAGCTACATAATCTTTACTCCCTAGAATGGAGATAAATGCCCTAACCTTTGGAATAGAAATTGATAGGATTAAAATCAACTGGTATAAATACAGATGTAACAAGACAACAGGAGACAGAACCTACAGACAGAACCTAGTGAGAGAACCTGGCTGAAGAACCTAGAGACAGGACTTGGCTGGAGATCCTACACAGAACCTAGACACAGAACCTAGAGACAGGACTTGGCTGAAGATCCTAAACAGAACCTAGAGAGAGAACCTAGCAAGAGAGCATGGCAGGGGATCCTGGACAGAACCTAGCTACAGAACCTGGCTGGAGAACCTAGCAAGAGAACATGGACACAGAACCTGGCTGGAGATCCTGACCAGAACTTGGCTAGAGATCCTGGCTAGGCTGCTGATCAACTGATTGCTGCCTCCATGTCATTCCTTCTTCGCCGACTCCGTCCACACCTTTGGGGACCCCTGGACCTGCTGGGGCTGGACCCCAACAAATAAATTATGCATATATGACATACAGTATATGTGTATATATATGTACATACATGTATCTCTGCACATATATATATGTTCACACACTAATTTGATCCTCACATCCACCTTATGAGTTAAATTTTATTCTCACAGAGACTCACAGGAGGGTTATGTTCAGAATCAGACACCCCTCCCAGCCATAGGTATTTTCAGATCAATTTAAGAGAGAACTTTCTAACCAACAGAGCTGGGTTACTTTGGTATGTTGTGAGCTCTCTGTCTTTGGTAATATTCACGTATAGGACATACAGTCACCTGTCCAGGACACTCTAGAAGCAATTATTGTATTTGTAGATATTTAATTAAGTGACCGATTTCAATATTCTCTGATTTGGTTTTTGGAAGCAAAGATTATTCAAATAAGGTGTGTGTGTTGGGTGGGGGGGAGCGGAGGGCAATGAACACAGCTCCTTTTTTTTCTCCTAAGAGCATCAGATGATACCCCAACCGATCAGCTATGCAGGGGTAGTCACTAATATCACCCTTTTAATCTCCTGATTGGACTATGGGCAAAAGGGGGCATATTCAACCTAAAATTGAAGGTGCTCATATTTTACAACCCAGAAATTCTATTCTACTTCTGATATCTTAGACGAATTGTTGCACGTGTGCAGAGGGAGCCACGGACGGGGATACTGCTTCCAACCATGTTCAAATAGGAAAATAAGGTCAAAACAACCTCACTGTCCCATTGGAAAATGGACGGATGAATTGTGGTTTGTTTGTTCAATGAAATACTACACAACCAATTAAATGATCTACATACTATAAAGATAAAGACATTTTAAAAATTGATGTCAGAGAGGAAGGGAGAAGGAGAGAGAGATATAAACATCAGTGATGAGAGAGAATCATTGATCGGCTGCCTCCTGCATACCCCATACTGGGGATCGAGCCAGAACCCGGGCATGTGCCCTGACCAGGAATCAAACTGTGACCTCCAGGTTCATGGGTCGACGCTCAACCACTGAGCCATGCTAGCAGGCAGGATACATTTTAAAGGTATAATAATGAGTGAAAAAAGGAAGTTGAAAGGTGATACATTTGGTATGATATTTATGCAAAATTTAACACAAAAATACCATATATTATCAATACTTATGTAGCAAAAATACAAAACCTTAAATAGGAGAGACAATTTTTGGGAGAATTGCTGTCTAATTTTGGTTACATCTGAGAAAAGGGAAGAAGAAGAAGTGAGGAATGGGGTTTTAGGCATATTTGTAACACTTTATTTTGTTTAAAATTTTTATTTAATTTATTTTTTAAAATTAAATCTTAATTGGTGAAAGTATTCTATATGTCCCCCTTCTTCCCCCATTGACCCCTTCTTGCCCACCCCTGCCCGTCTCCCCCGAGGCCTTTACCACACTATTGTCTCTACCCATGGGTTATGTATAGTATATGCATACAAGTTCTCTGGCTGATCTCTTCCCAGCGCGCCCCCCCCGCCCCCACTTTCCCTCTGAGATTCCAGTCTGTTCTATGCTTCTATGTCTGGATCTATTTTGTTCATCAGTTTATTTTGTTCATTAGATTCCACATATGAGTGAGATCATGTGATACTTATCTTTCTCTGACTGGCTTATTTTGCTTAGCATAATACTCTCCAGGTCCCTCCATGCTGTCTCAAAGGGCAAGATGTGGGGAGCCACTATAGGGTTAAACCTCAGACTGACCTGTTGGCAAAGTCACAAACAAGTCCCAGCTTAGAGGGCACAGTCCTCTTAAGCATAATTAGGCTTGACCTTATGACGCTCCCTAGATCTTACCTGGGAAGCTAATGGGCTGAGGGAAGTACAGCAAACACAAAAACAAGTGAAACTCACAAGAACAGTGTAAATAAGCGAAATGCACAAGAATAGTGTAACTTTGGTAACCACTACCTTGTTTACCTCTGACTATAAAAATAAAGGCTCAGTTTGCCTCGGGATCTTTTCTCTGTGGCCTCAGCCAGGCACAGGAAGATCCACAGAGACTAAAGAGAGCTAGAGAGTTCTGAACGCTGTCATCTGTGTAAAGCATTCTTCGCCGGCTCCGTCCACACCTTTGGGAACCCCTAGACCCCCGGGGCTGGACCCCGGCAGCAAGAGATCCTTCTTTTTTACTATTGCATAGTATTCCATTGTGTATATGTACCATAGCTTTTTTATCCACTCATCTACTGATGGGCTAAAAATTTATTTGAGAGAGAGAGAGAAAGAGAGAGGAAAAAAAGAAAATCAATCGGTTGCCCAACTGGGAATTGAATCCACACCTAGGCATGTGCCCTGACTGGGAATCTCAAACCCTTGACCTTCTGGTTTACCAGATGATGCTCCAACCAACTGAGCCACACCAGCCACGGCTAACATTTTATTTCTTAAAACAAGAGGTTAGATGCGGGGAGGGGTGGTAGGGGAGAGGTCAATGGGGGGGGAGGGGAGGAAGGCGACTCATGTAATACTTTAAACAATAAAGAATTTTTTAAAAAAGAGGTTAGAGGTAACTATAGCAAAATATTAAACATCACTATTATTATCTGTACTTTCCTGAGTGTTTGAAATATTTTGCAATTAAATGGTTTTAAAACTTTTAAGCTTAAATGAAGGGACAAAAGTTGATCTTGACACAGGCCTGTCTGAAAGTTAAAGACCCAACCTTGGCCGGGTAGCTCAGTTGGTTAGAGCATCATTCTGATATGCCAACATTTTGTGTTCAATCCCAGGGCAGGGCACATACAAGAATCAACCAATGAATGCACAGATAAGTGGAACAGCAAATTGAAGTTTCTCTCTCTCTCTCTCTCTTTCCTTTCCCCTCTATCTCTAAAATAAATAAATTAAATTTTTTTAAAATAAAATAAATTGTTAAATAAATAAATAAAGCCCTGGCTGGTGTTTCTCAGTGGTTAGAGTGTCGGCCCGTGCACTGAAGGGTCACAGATTCAATTCCCAGTCAAGGGCATGTACCTGGGTTGCAGGTTAGATCCTCAGCCCTGGTCAGGGTGCCTGCAGGAGGCAACCAATCAATGTGTCTCTTTCACATCAATGTTTCTCTCTCTCCTTCTCTTCCTTCCACTCTCTCTAAAAATCAATGGGGAAAAAAATATCCTCAAGTGAGGATTAACGACAACAACAAAATAATAAATAAATAAAGGTTAAAGGTTCATACCTGTACTGTGGTAATTATTATCATACAAGAATCTCATTGTTAAAACAAACAAAACAAAACAAAACATAAACAGGTACTACTCCCTTTTACTTCTTTTAGACCTTGTGGTTGCAAAGCCTTTGGGAGTATGGGCCAGGCCACGGTGAGAGAAGGTTGAGACCCACTGAGTTCAATTAGTCCCTTCATGTTACCAAGGAGAAAACTATGGCCTAGAACAGTTTGGTGACTTGTCCAAAGTCACAAATCGCCAGGGGCCCACACTGTCGAGTTCAACCGGTACATCGAGTGTATCCAAATCATCTTAAACACACAGCATCTGTGTCCAAGCTATTCCCTCCACTTGGAATCACTCTCTTACTCTCATTTATCTTACTGATCTTTTGTTCCTTCTCTAATCCCTGACTTTGCTAGACTAAGAAAGAATTAGCCAATTTCATTTCCCAAACTTGAGTCTGAAACTTAGAATCAAGTGGGTCCTAATCTATTCCCTGCTCAGGATCCTCAGTTCTCTGCTCAGCCCTCCCCAGGAAAACAAGTTCTCTGTTTCACAGGGCAACATATTTTCATGTTTGTACTCTGATCATTAGCCAGGTCTTAATAATAAAGATCTTACACTTATTTGTCTCAACTCTGTTTTCTGTGGCAAGTTAGATTTGTGTATTAAATGAGGCGATACTTGTGTAAACTGTAAAGGTCTGAGCCAATCTGGTGAGAGGTAATCTATAATAATCTATAATAATAAAAGTGTAGCCGAAACCGGTTTGGCTCAGTGGATAGAGCGTCGGCCTGCGGACTGAAAGGTCCCAGGTTCGATTCCGGTCAAGGGCATGTACCTGGGTTGCGGGCACATCCCCAGTGGGAGATGTGCAGGAGGCAGCTGGTCGATGTTTCTCTCTCATCGATGTTTCTAACTCTCTATCTCTCTCCCTTCCTCTCTGTAAAAAATCAATAAAATATATTTTAAAAATAATAATAATAATAATAAAAGTGTAATATGCTAATTAGACTGGACATCCTTCTGGATGACCTTCCAGACAAAGCCACAGCAGCAGGGGCCAAGGCAGAGGCGGCTGAGGTGGCGGCAGGGTCAGAGGCAGCTGCCACAGTGGTGGGGGTGGAGCCCCTTGCAAGAATTTCGTGCATTGGGCCTCTAGTCCTATATAATAAAACCCTAATATGCAAATCAAACGACCGGCGGAACCACCTGTCGCTGCACACTGACCACCAGGGGGCAGATGCTCAATGCAAGAGCTGCCCCCTGGTGGTCAGTGTGCTCCCATAGGGGGAGCGCCGCTCAGCCAGAAGCTGGGCTCATGCTGGTGAACCCAGCAGTGGTGGTGGGAGCCTCTCCTGACTCCGCTGCAGGTGGGCAGTACCCCCTACCCCCACCCCCCGGTCGGGCCTAAGCCAGCAGGTTGACATCCCCTGAGGGGTTCCAGTCTGCGAGAGGGCGCAGGCTGGGCTGAGGGACCTCCCCCCAAGTGCACGAATTTCGTGCACTGGGCCTCTAGTCATAACATAATGATCTCTTTTACCTTTAAAAAACTTCAGATAATGAATACAGCTCTCATATCCCCACTGTGTCTTCTCTTTCCTAAATGAAAATTTTCCATCTCCTTTTAATCATGCCAAACTAGGGGGTAAAGATTGCCACTAGTGGGAATATTCAAGAAACTATGTCAAAGAATTCTATGGATTTCTAAAAGAAGCATTCCAAAAATGTCTACAAAATGATGGCCCCACTACAATAGTTAGCAGATCGGTTTTTAGTTGCAAGTAATATATAATCTGACCAGTAGTGGCTTTAACACATGAAGTTGAGTTTTTGTTTTGTTTTTCCTTTTAATATGTTTTTATTAATTTCAGAGAGGAATGGAGAGAGTGAGAGGGATAGAAACATCAATGATGAGAATCATTGATCGGCTGCCTTCTGCACACTCCCTACCGGGAATCAAGCCCACAACCGGGTATGTGCCCTCAACTGGAATCGAGCCTGGGATTCTTCAGTCCACAGGCCAACACTCTACCCACTAAGCCAAACCAGCTAGGGCGAGGTTGAGTTTTCTCACAGAACAAGAAATCCTGAGGTAGATGATTGCTGGAATTAGTTCAGCTATTCAACATAGTTCATTTTATTTTTTTCTGCTCTAGCATCCTTTAGTTTTTCATGCAGTAACAAAATGGCTGCTACAGCACCAAGTATCATACCTATGTTCAAGGCATGAAGAATAGGGAGGAGGGAGCAGCACTAGCTGCCTTTTATTAAGAAAGTATAAGTTGCCCTGGCCGGTTTTGCTCAGTGGATAGAGCATGGGCCTGACTTGCTGGGGTCTGACCCCAGCAGGTCCAGGGGTCCCCAAAGGTGTGGACGGAGTCGGCGAAGAAGGAATGACACGGAGACAGCCTTCAGTTGATCAGCAGCCTAGTCAGGACCTCTTGCCAGGATCTCCAGCCAAGTTCTGGTTAGGATCTGATTAGAATCTGATGTTTATTGTCTTGTTACATCTGTATTTATACCAGTCGATTTTAATCCTGTCAATTTCTATTGCAAAGGTTAGGGCGTTTCTTATCTCCATTCCACACATACAAGTAACCTGAAAATGTGTCACACGCTGATTTCATAAACCACGGTCTTTGATTTTTCTAATCAGAGCTATTGAAAATGAAAACTTGAAACGTATCCTAATTTAAACTAGTAAGCTTTGGGCCCTGCTTTTTAAATTTTAAGGCATGTGTGTTTCTCTACTGTAACATTGTACAAATTTACAATCACATGCATGATCTACAGTAAAAATAAAAACACAACAGTTTGGATTACAGTGTTTTCAAATTGTGAATCACAATTCAGCACCTATCATGTTATAACTAATAAGGCAACAGCAGTGTCATATACTACAATAACACTCCTTCCGCGGCATGGTGCGGGGATTGGTGAGAGCCCAGAAATGTTAAAAATCTTATGCCTACTTGTCTAAATCTGAATACATTTCCTAGGGGTTTTGAAGTGATGAAAGAGGTCCTACATGAATCACACTATTGTAGGCCGGACTACTTACAGCAGCTGTTAACGAGCATCGGGCACAACTCATACTGTGCTTATAATCAGACGACTTGGTTGGGAGGTTTGCAACTCTTCGACCTCAATCCTTCCGTTGCTTCCTTGGCTTCACATTGTTTTCCAGGGATGAAAAGTTGTTGGTGTGTCCGTTGGCGGCGGCCAGGGACCCATTCTAGTGGTCCTTCAGGTGCTCTTTCCGCCGGGAGGATCCCTGCTTGCTGTAAGTCTGAATGTAGAAGTTTGTGAAGAGAGTAATCAGGGAAATCATGTATCCGATTTGGAAATATAACCAACCAAGAGGGTACAAACATGGCCAGATGACCCCGCAGGTGGTCTGTATGATTGTCAGCACAAACTGCATCAGCTGCCCCTGAGTGATGTACTTCTTCCACCAGAGGTTCGGACGCATGGAAGGGACAGAAGACAGACCGTAGTATGCGTACATGAGGACGTGGATGAAGCTGTTAAATGTGGCACCAAAATAAGAGTGGCCACAGGGGACCCAGTTCAGCACGAACCACCAGATGTTCAGCATGGAGGCATGGTGGTAGATGTGCAGGACCGTGATCTGGTGGTTGTTCTTGCGCAGGATGAAGAAGGTGTCCATGAACTCGATGAGTTTGGAGAAGTAGTACCACCAGAGGACACGGATGATCTTCATATCTGCTTCGCCCGCGCTGTCTGTATCCTGACAGAAGAAGTTGTAATTGCCTTCCCATACTCCTGTCACTAACTCACAGAACATATAGAGAGACAGCAAAGTGAGTCCAACGTTATACACCACTAAAATCTTTCGGCAAGAGAACGGCTGCCTGTTCTTCATGTATTTGGGCCCCAGCCATACAATTAGTAAGTATATGATGGAGCAGATGAAAGTAGGTATATAATTGTCCAGAAGAAACCAACCTTTTACTCTGGTATCTCGGGGGCCTAGCAATGCCTTGAAATACGTACTAAGTGATGCATCAAAATCTTCCATTTTGAAACCTCTTCGCTCCAGGCACCACAGCAGCTCGGAGAAGCAGCGAGGAGGCGGCGGGAGCGTCCGTGGACAGCCAGAGACGAGGACGACCTGGGAAGGAGGCACAGCTCACCCAGCACCGCACCAGATGCTGGGGTCTGACCCCAGCAAGTCCAGGGGTCCCCAAAGGTGTGGACGGAGTCGGCAAAGAAGGAATGACACGGAGACAGCCTTCAGTTGATCAGCAGCCTAGTCAGGACCTCTAGCCAGGATCTCCAGCCAAGTTCTGGTCAGGATCTGATCAGGATCTGATGTTTATTGTCTTGTTACATCTGTATTTATACCAGTCGATTTTAATCCTGTCAATTTCTATTGCAAAGGTTAGGGCGTTTCTTATCTCCATTCCAGGGAGTAAAGATTATGTAGCTTAAGCGTGATTGTTTGTAGTTAAAGTGATTAACTACCCACCTGGCACTTAGTTAAGGGGTTGTATCCCCTCCCTAACCTCAGGGAAAAATCCCCACCTGGGGAAACAACCTTTCTCGGAGAGGTGACCTTGGTTAAAACACATGGCGCTAAGGAGAGCAAACATATTAAGAACAATATGCTATATATGCCAGGTCCCTTGAAACATATGCTGTGCAGATGTTTCTTTCCTGCAGCGACTGTGTCAAGCAGCAAGGATGGACTGGCTTCCAGCACTGACTGAAAGGTCCCAGGTTCATTCCAGTCAAGGGCACATGCCCAGGTTTTGAGCTCGATCCCCAATAGGGGGCATGCAGGAGGCAACTGATCAATGATTCTCTCTCATCATTGATATTTCTATCTCTCTCTCCCTCTCTCTTCCTCTCTGAAATCAATAAAAATATATTTTTTTAAAAAAGGAAAGAAAAGAAAGTATAAGTTGCCCGCCTGGTGTGGCTCACTGGTTGAGTGTTGACCCATGAACCAGGAGGTCATGGTTCCATTCCCCGTCAGACTCAGGACACATTCCTGTGTTTCAGGCTGGATTCCCAGTAGGGGGCATGCAGGACGCAGCCAATGATTCTCATTTTTATTATTGTTTTTGCTGCAAAAAGCTTTGTTTTCACTTGGCCCAATGCATGGGAGAGGGATCCAGGGTGGTTAAAAGGATGCCTAGTGGTTTCAGGGAGAAGCTCAGGCAAAAGCCAGACACCAGGGGAAGCAGAGGGCCCCCAAAGGCCTCTAGACTCCAAAGCTCCTAGTTGTGCTTGAAGGTGAGCCTTTTGCAGAGATACTGGCCCAGTCCAGTCTGGGGGCCAGCCAGCCTGCGGAGGTTAGTCAGGTGTCGCCCATCTTTTTGATGAGTTTCACCTCCTCATCCAGGAAGTGATTCTCCAGGAAGTTGCTGAGATGAGGGTCTTCGGGGATGGAACACAGGGCATGCAGCTCCACAGGGCCTGGTTCAACCCTAGCTAGTTTGGCTATTGCTCTCTTCCTCTCCCTTCCTCTCTGAAATCAATAAAAATCTATTAAAAGTAAAACAAAACAAAAGGGCCTGGTTCTGGTTCCTCTCCAAGGCCAGGGCGGCTTCTACGGCGTCCTGAGTTTTGCCCCACTCATCTTGGGGAGGCTTCAGCACGTCAGGAAGAGAACACAGTCACCAAGAGAATGCAGCCGCCGCATTGGTTGTGCATATTTAAGATGCTCAGCGCCTTCGAGCTTCTTCTCCGCCAACTTGCGGACTAAGTGGCCCACGCCAGCTGGCCAGGTGATTGACAGCAGCCTCCACCTCAATGGAATAATTCTGACAAATCTGGGAGCTCATGGTTGTTCGGCAATAAGAAGTTAAGGTAAAAACAAAACAAGCGTGCTGGCTGGTCTCGGAGGCTGAGGTTGGCTGAGGAGGTTGTGAAGGTGGTGACTGGAAAAGACGTTGGAGGATGATCGGAGGCTCGAAGAAGAGACCTCCATGGATCTGTTCCGTCCAAACACTGTTAAAGAGACAGATCCGGGACAGTTGAGGGCACTGTGTCTCTCTCTCATCATTGATGTTTCTATCTCTCTTTCCTTCTCCCTTCCTCTCTCTGAAAATCAATAAAAACATTTAAGTAAAAGGAAAGGCAAGGCAATGTAGCATGAATAACCCCAGGTTAGGGGGAGTATGAGGAATGATAGTGGGCCCACAAGAGCCTTGCTAACCTAGTTTTGAGGATCATGAAGAAAGGGCTACCCAGGAGTGAGATTTTGAACTCAGGCCTCCCAGGAAGACCCACAATATAAACACATTATTTTAGTTGACTCACACGTACAAATTTTGTCTTTTCTCCCAATCCTTGCTAATTAAATTGTGCTATGGGACCAGCAACATTAATATCAACAAAGAGCTGGTTAGAAATGCAGTTTCAGAGGCTTCACCAGACCTACTGAATCAGCAACCTTTTAAAACTAGATATGTATATACATTAAATCATAAGACACAGTGTTCTAAGGTGCCTTGATTGCAGAAGCTGTGGACTTGGGATTTAATACTTTTGTCCCATTAGAATGTCAACTCTATGAAGGGAGGACTTTCCCCCCATTTTATTTTTGTCTGCTTGTATATGGTTAAAAAAACTCAGGCTGAAACCTTATGCATTTAATCCTATACCCTCTAATGCTCTCACAGAAAATCCGTGGAATACTAAAGTTTTCAGAAGGACTGGCCAATACTATTTATTTGAACTACATGAGATAATGGAAATGTTCTATATCTCTATTGTCCAATATGATAGCACTATTCATAACTATCTGTTGAGCACTTGAAACGTGTCTGGTGTGACTGAGAACTGAATTTTAAATGTTCATTTAAAAAATATATATATATATTCTTATTGATTTCAGAGAGGAAGGGAGAGGGAGATAAGATAGAAACATCAATGATGAGAGAGAATCATTGATTGGCTGCCTCCTGCATGTCCTCTACTGGGAACTGAGCCTGTAACCTGGGCATGTGCCCATGACCTCCTGGTTCGTAGCTCGAGGCTCAACCACTGAGCCACATAGCCGGGCTTCATTAATTTTAATTAAATTTAAATAGCCATATGTGGCTAGTGGCTACCATAGTGACATCACAGACCTAGACTGATCCTCTAATCTATGGAGAGAAAAACTTAAGTTCAGGAAAATGTCAGTGACTTGAGTAAGATCACACCAGGAGAAGATGAAATCTAGGTGTGATTTGATGAGTATTAAAGGTAAAGTGCCCTGAACTTAGAAACAGACCTGGGTCTCTGGTACTGACTCACCCATGAAACTGGGCAACTTGGATAACTTCTCTGGGCCTCACATCTCTTCTGTAAAAGGAGGCATTTATTATTTGCTTGCTTTAAAATCCCTTCTAATTATTCATATTGAATGGTTCTCATGGGGTCATTTGTGTGCCTTCCTTGTATAGTGCCACCTAGTGGTAAACTGTGAACCCTACATCTCCTCCTCCTGGATCAAATCCTTTTTTTTTTTTTTAATTTTACAATATTGGGGGACCAGGCGGGCAAGTCCCGATGGACTTCCACCCATGCTCAGGCTGCTCCAATCTTTTATTGATCTGGAGTAGCCCTTAGGGTAAGGAGGTTTCAATGACACAAAGATCAGCAGACAATTTCCAGGAATAGACAAAGTATCTGATTAGCTCATCAATAGATGATTTCCAGGAATAGGCAGAGTATCTAATCAACAATAATCAACAAGGGCCGAAACCGGTTTGGCTCAGTGGATAGAGCGTCAGCCTGCGGACTGAGAGGTCCCAGGTTCGATTCCGGTCAAGGGCATGTACCTGGGTTGCGGGCACATCCCCGGTGGGGGATGTGCAAGAGGCAGCTGATCGATGTTTCTCTCGCATCGATGTTTCTAACTCTCTATCTCTCTCCCTTCCTCTCTGTGAAAAATCAATAAAAATATATTTAAAAAAAAATAATCAACAAGGATCTACATAAGTATCTAAGGAATTAAGTGAACTAAGGTGGGGATGATGCTTCAACTATTATTACCTAAATTAACTGGGTGGTTCCTAGATTAACTGGGTGGTGCACAGTTCTGACCTTTGCTAGGACTTCAAAGGTTACTAGCTTTTGGGGGGTCTCTGTCTAAAGACAATGAATGGACTCCGGCATCTCCCCCTTATTTTTTCTTTAAAAAATCAAGTATCTGTAAACTAGAACTATAAGAACAAGTCCCAATTTCAATGTCCAACAGTTCTGAGTCCAAGTTTCAATGTCCGACAGTTCATGTGTCCATGCCAGCAATGAAATGCTGGTTCTGGACGGTGGAAAATGCAGGTCCGGTCCTTTCTGGTCTGGTCCTGGGCACCCTGCAGCGACGCACAGCTGCTGACTGCCAGCATGGCAAGGCGTCTCCACCATCTCCATCCCTGAACTGTCTCTTCTGTCTTTGTGGCTGGCTTTCTGGGATCCGTTGTTACAGGAATCTACACGGTCTTGTAGCTGTTCTCTGAAAGGGCGAGGGCTAGGCCCTCCACCTTGCCCCAGGATAAAGGCTACGCCCTCCATCTTGCCCCAGGGTAAGGGCTACGTCCTCCATCTTACCTTGGCCACGTGCTTGGCAAGAAGGTTCTTCCCGGAAGTCTAAGACTCTGCTAGCCACCCCCAGGAACAAGACATCGACTTGCGCCTGGCCAATCGGCAGAGCACAGTCCTTTCTCCTCCCCTTACTCCAACCCCCCCTTTAAAACCCGTCTCTAGGCGGGGTTCTCTCTTGGCCACTTGGTTTGCCATTGTGTCCGTGAGTCTGGTGGAGGGGAGCTCAAGCTAGCTTGAAATACAGATTCTTATGCTTTTGCATCAGATTGGCTGGCTCCCTGATGTGGTTTCTTGGGAATCTTGAAATCTGGGCATAACATTCTCTTTTTTCGGTGAATTTTCCACACCTTTTCGGTGAAAACTTCCTTTTTTCGCTCCAGTGAAGCCTGCACTTCCAGATTACCCGCCGGGCGCCAGATGTTGAGTAACACTCCCTCCATGTTCTGCATGGAGTAGGGTTCGGTATCTGAAAGTGGAGCCGCGCAACAGATGAGAGAAAAAGACACGAGATAATTTTGCAACATTGGGGGACCAGGCGGGCAAGTCCCGAAGGACTTCCCCTGGATCAAATTCTTGACCAAGGAGAATGGAAACGTGTGAGTTGACCACTCCCTTATTGTGAGTGATTTGGTCATCAGATCCCACTCCCATGTACTCTCCCCACGTAGATGTGGGCAGCAGCTCAGTGCTGACACTTCGAGACATCCCAGGGCTTTTCCTGATTAGCTCTCACTCTGCATTCATAGGACTGTGCTCTTGGTGGTGCTGTACTTAATTTACATGTCAAACATCTCCTGGCACTAGCTGGTTTGGCTCAGTGGATAGAGCATTGGCCTGCAGACTGAAGGGTCCCAGGTTCAATTCCAGTCAAGGGCACATGCCCGGGTTGTGGGTTCGATCCCCAGTGTGGGGCCTGCAGGAGGCAGCTGATCAGATATTCTTTCTCCTCATTGATGTTTCTATCTATCTCTCCCTCTCCCTTCCTCTCTGAAGTCAATTTAAAAAAAAATTTTTTTTTAAAGTCTCCTGTACCTGTCTGTGTCTGGTCCATGGCATGGCAGCCACCCCCTCTGCCAAGCACCCTGTTCTATTTTTTTTCTCTTTGTCATAGCTCTGCTGATGACCCAGAGAAGAGCCAGCAGGTGGAAAGCCATTAACATTAATGGGGGACAGTGCTAGATTCTCAAGGCCCCTGTCCCCAAGGTCCTAATAGCTCTGTGACCTTGGACAAGTCATTTATTTTTTCTGAGCCTCAATTTTCATAGTAGAGGTAAAATAATACCTTAGATAATTTTGATAGTTAGAAATAATATGTTAAGTACTTAGTGCAAAGACAAAAAATAATTTTAAAAAGGAAAAAAATAATAAATTACTTAGTGCATAATAGGTGATCAATAAATGGTTGGTTATAATCACAGTAATAACATATATCTACACTAATAAAAGAGAAAAATGGTAATTAGCGTACGACCGCTACCCTTCCCATTGGCTAATCAGCATATCCTTATGCAAATTAACTGTCAGCCAAGATGGCAGCCGGCAGCCAGGCAGCTGGAAGCGAACATGAGGCTTGCTTGCTCCAGTGACTGCAGACTCCAACGTTCCCCACCTGCCTTGCAGGCCTTTGAGCTGGCAGTTTAAAACTTTGTAACAAATATAGCCGGCTGGGATCTCAGAGCTGAAGTTATACATTGTTTCGATTACAGAATGGCAAACAAACCAGCAGTGGAAGCCTCAGAGCTAGAGCCAGAGCTAAAGCTGGCCCAGAAGAAAAAAAAGAAAAAAAGGAGCGGTTGGGAGCTTCAGTCAAAACCGCCAGCCTGAAGGCAGCCCTCAGCCCCTCAGCCAGACTGGCCAGGCACCCCAGTGGGGACCCCCACCCTGAAGGGTGTGTGACCAGCTGCAAACAGCCCTCATCCCCTCATCCAGGCTGGCCAGGCACCCCAGTGGGGACCCCCACCCTGATCCAGGACACACTTCAGGGCAAACCAGCCGGCCCCCAGGCCTCTATCCTATATAGTAAAAGGGTAATATGCCTCCCAGCACCGGGATCAGCAGAGCTGAGAGGTCTCCTGGCACCAGATCAGCATGACAGGGGGCAGCGCCCAAACCCCCTGATCGCCCTGCGGCTCTGTGTGTGACAGGGTGTGGCATCCCAACCCCCTGATCCGCCCTGCTCTGTGTGTGACAGGGGGCGGTGCCCTAACTCCCCTATCGGCCCTACTCTGTGCGTGACGGGGGAGCTCCCCAACCCCCTGATGGGTCCTGCTCTGTGCATGAGAGGGGGGAGCTACCCAACCACCTGGTGGGCCCTGCTCTGTGCGTGATGGGGGCGGGGGGCAGTGCCCCAACCCCCTGATTGGCCCTGCTCTGTGAGTGACAGGGGGCAGCGCCCCAACCCCCTGATTGGCCCTGCTCTGTGCATGACAGGGGGCAGCGCCCCAACCCCCTGATTGACCCTGCTCTGTGCATCACAGGGGGTGGTGCCGCAACCTCCCCATTGACCCTGCCTTGAGTGTGATAGGGGGCGGTGCCCCAACCCCCCAATCAGCCCTACCCTGAGCGTGACTGAGGGTGGCATCACAACCTCCCAATCCGCCCTGCTCTGTGCATGACAGGGGGCGGCGCCCCAACTCCCCAATCAGCCCTGCTCTGAGCCCGACCAGGGGCTGCACCTAGGGATTGGGCCTGCCCTCTGCCACCCAGGAGCAGGCCTAAGCCAGCAGGTAGTCATCCCCTGAGGGTACCAGACTGCGAGAGGGCACAGGCCGGGCTGAGGGACCCACCCCCTTCCTCCCCCCCGAGTGCACAAATTTTTGTGCACCAGGCCTCTAGTATATATATATATATATATATATATATACCTTCTATTTGCTCGGCAGTGACTTCTGAACTCTAGGGGATGCAGAAGAGCTGTAGAAGTCATATGCACTGGCTCCCTCGCTGGCTGTAAACAGGCTACCACAGAAGCAAGAGCAGATCATTGGAGGCAGGGTATAATTAAATCCAAAATGGTGGGCTGTGGCCTATGAGTGCTGCAGGGGCACAGTGCCAGGAAAGATAATAGCCATCCTCATGTCTACATAACACTTCAGTGTTTACACTGTCCTTTTACGCCTATAATTTTACTTATAACAACCCTGAGGTGACTATTGATGTTATCATCTCCATTTTATAGAGGGAACTGAGGCTCACAGAGGCAAAATGACATGCCCAAGGTTGTACTAGGAAGTGGCAAAGGTGGGACTTGAGCTAGAGGCATGCTGACTCAGAGGCAGTCTTTTTTTCACCCCCCCAGGAAGGCTTTCTAAATGAGTCTGGACTGGAGAGGGGTCTTGAAGGGTGAGAGGTATTGGAGAAGTAATGGAAGCTTTTCAAGCAGTGATACCCATCAGGGATGCAATGGAAAAGGATGGGAAATTAGACCAGATGACCACGTGGAGAGAATGTCCTGATTCTATACACTAAGGATGCCTAACCCAGCCTGGTGGGGGGGATGTGATTGGAGGGCTTCCTAAAGAAAGTGACATCTAGTCTAAGACCAGAACGATGAGCAAGAGTTAGCCAGAGCTCTCAGGCAAAAGAAACATCATGAGCACATCTGAAGACATGGGAACGGTTCAGTCAGGCAGGGGCAGGGTGTGGTGAAAAGTGAGACTGTGGCCAGATGGGGAAGGGCCTTGTAAGCCACATTAAGATGTTGGACTTTTTTTTTTTTTAATTTTTATTTTTTTGTTAATCCTCACCTGAGGATATTTTTCCATTGATGTTTAGGTAGAGTAGAAGAAAGAGGGAAAGACCAACAGAAACATCGATGTGAGAGAAACACATCAATTGGTTGCCTCCTGCATGAGCCCCGACCAGGGCCCGGGCCAGGGAGGAGCCGGCAACCAAGGTACGTGCCCTTGACCGGAATCAAACCTGGGAACCCAAAGGTGAGTCAAACTACTAGGGCAGTGGTTCTCAACCTTCCTAATGCCTCGACCCTTTAATACAGTTCCTCATGTTGTGGTGACCCCCAACCATAAAATTGTTTTCGTTGCTACCTCATAACTGTAATTTTGCTACTGTTATGAATCGTAATGTAAATATCTGATATGCAGGATGTATTTTCATTGTTACAAATTGAACATAATTAAAACATAGTGATTAATCACAAAAACAATATGTAATTATATATGTGTTTTCCAATGGTCTTAGGCGACCCCTGTGAAAGGGTCGTTCGACCCTCCAAAGGGGGCGTGACCCACAGGTTGAGAACCGCTGGCCTAGGGCTTTTTTTTTTTTTCCCCCTTAAGATTTTGGACTTTATATCAGGCCACTGAAAACTCAATGGCGTGTTTACCCAGACAATTTGAGCTTTAAACCAATCACTCTGATTGCAATGTGGAGAGTGAATGGCAGGGGCTAAACTGGAGGCAGAGACTGGTTACAAGGCTAATGCTGCAACCCAGGCAAGAAAGGAGGGCTGCCTGGTGGAGGGAGCACAGCAGGGATCGGGAAACACGGCAGATTTGGGAGACAATTTAAGAGGCAGAAGTGCACTGGAGCTGATTAATTGGAAAGAGGGGGTGGTGAGGCAGGCAGGCAGAAAGAAGAAGTTGAGGATGACTTCTGGTTTCTGGCTGGAGCAGCTGCACGGGTGGCTGTGTCAATCCGGGGGCTAGGGACGATGTGGAACAAAGTCTCTGAAGGGAGAGCAAAGGAGTGAGGCTTCTAAGGGTGAGAGGGATTTAGCAGCTGATGGGGATTAGGAGAATAAATCTTAGTGGAAGAAAGTAGAATTTCCCCTTTTTATTCATTGAACATGTTAGGGAGCTACTATATGTCAGACACGAGGATTACAGCAGTGAACCAAACAGACCAGGTCCTTGTCCTCCTGGAGTTGAAGGTCTAGTAGGTGGAGACAAACAATAAGCAGAAAAATAAGTACAGTTTAAATCTATGTTTCAGTGGACCCACGGGGGTCAAACCCGTGTTGTTCAAGGGTCAACTGTATATGAATATGTCAAGATGTCGTAGGTGCTATGAGGACAAATGAGACATAGTAAGGGGATGTGGGTGCTAGAAGCTGCTGTTTGGATATGGGGCGACCAGAGAAGGCTTCTCTGACTTTTAGGCAGAGACCCAAATGAGGGGAGGAAGTAATATGGGGGGACACTCTTCTGGGCAAAACGAAGGGCAAGGCTCTGAGGTGAGAGGGTCTCTGCCGGCTGTGGCCACTCTAACCGTGGCAGCGAGTGAGGTCAGAAATGGGAGCTGGATACTCAGTACAAAAATGGAATTTTACCATAAACCATTTCCTCTTCCCCTAAGAGGTGAAATCCCGCAAGATCATTTTTTGAGCCCATGTTTCTAAAGATTTGAACTGGCATTGTTCTCTCCCAGCTCTGCCACTTACCTTTGTCATGCCATTTACTTTCTCTGAGCCTTGACGTTCTCATCTATACAATGGGTGGATTAATCCAGAGTTGCTGTTGAAGAAATTGCTCAATAGTGTTAGCGTTTTCTTTCTCCCATGGAAGGATAAAAGATACAGGATGGAGAAAAACTGGTTTAATTGAGGTGTGAGAATCTGATACAGATTAGCATTGAACTCTCATTGCTATGACTACTGGCAAGAAAGTTGTACACCATACATCCTTCACCTCCTTTTTCTCTCTCCTCTTTTCCTTCCCCCAACTTCTGACCTGGACACATTTGCATTTCAAGCAGGCCTGCAGAAGAGAGATTGATGATGGACAAATTTCCCGGGTGCATGATATCCTAGGTTCAGTCTTGAAGCCTCATCTTGTTCTGCCTCCAAGCCCTCTTCCCCCACCAATGGGCTGCTTTCATTTCATTATGGGAGGAAGGAATCAGCGGAGGGGGTGTGGTGGAAGAAATGACTCAACCCAGAGTATGTTGACTTTTGCATGAGCTCCACCCTTTCACTTCCTGCCCTGAGGTCTCTGGGTTGGGTGGGCGGCGCCAGCCCTGACCAGGTGTGGCAGGTTGAGATTCTAAATGCGGAGCCTTTGAAGACCTCTGAAGCAGGGTGGGATGTGGGTGGCAGGGTGGGCAGTGGAGGTGATCGTCTCTGTGCTAGTGACTTAGATTCATGCCAGAGCTTGGCCTGCAGGCAAAGAAGGAAGAGCAGGTGGAAGGCAGCTTCATTGGGGTAGGGAGCCTCTGGTGGCTGAACTGTGTGACCTTGACTGAATCACTGTGTAATCAGCCACACCCTTGCCCAATAGCCTTCAAAGGCTACGGCACAGGATAAAGTCCCATAGGCCTAACCTGGTCCCAATCTACAATTTCAGTCGGGCCTGCTACTCTACCACACCCCTTGCCCAAGCTTCCTGCAATGCAGCCTCACCAGAGGCCTCTTGGAATAGTAACACCTTTCTTTTTTGATGCCTCTCTCCCCTGGGTTTCATATATGTTGTGGATGGAAAAAGAAAATCTATGGAAAGTTACCTCACAGGGTGATCCTATATAATAAAAGGCTAATATACAAATCGACTGAACGGTGGAACGACTGGCTACTATGACATGCACTGACCACCAGGGGGCAGATGATCAACGCAGGAGCTGCCCCCTGGTGGTCAGTGTGCTCCCACAGGGGGAACGCAACTCAGTCAGAAGCCCTGAGCTGGGCTCACAGCTGGAGAGCACAGCAGTGGTGGCAGGAGCCTCTCCTGCCTCTGTGGCAGCACTGAGGATGTCCAACTGACAGCTTAGGCCTTCTCTCCATGGGGAGCAGGCCTAAGCCGTCAGTCATACATCCCCTGAGAGCTCCTGGACCGGGGGAGGGCACAGGCCAGGCTGAGGGACCACCGGGCCACTAGTCTGATTATAAATTCCTACTTGGGCAGGTCATGGTGGCTAATAATGCCCCAGGCATATAACTTTTAAAAAATATAATACTTATTGATTTCAGAGAGAATGAGAGAGGGAGAGATAGAAACACCAATGATGAGAGAGAATCAATGATACACTGCCTACTGCACACCCCCTACTGGGGATCGAGCCTGCAACCCCAGAATGTGCCCTGACTAGGAATTGAACCGTAACCTCCAGGTTCATAGGTCGATGCTCAACCACTAAGCTACGCCGGTTGGCCTGGAAAGCTATGTTTTTAAATCATGAAATATATCATATATACAGAAGAGTATATCAAACATATAAAGATGGCCTAAAGAATAACTATAAACTGAACATAACCAAATCTGTTTTTAGCATTATGTTCATTCCTTTATATTTTCCTCCCGAAACTTTCCCCTGACCTGCAAGGCCAGCACCGAGTACCCCTAATCTAGGATCAGGTCACATACTAGGAGCAACCAATGAATGCATAAATAAGTAGAACAACAAATCAATGTTTCTCTCTCCTCTCTCTCTCAAATCAATCAATAGATATAATTTTATTTTTTATTTATTTATTTTTTTATATTTTATTGATTTTTTACAGAGAGGAAGGGAGAGAGATAGAGAGTTAGAAACATCGATGAGAGAGAAACATCGATCAGCTGCCTCCTGCACATCTCCCACTGGGGATGTGCCCGCAACCCAGGTACATGCCCTTGACCGGAATCGAACCCGGGACCCTTGAGTCCGCAGGCCGACGCTCTATCCACTGAGCCAAACCGGTTTTGGCGAATTTTAAAAAGAGAATGTAAAATTCTCATAACAGTTTTTATATTAATTACATGCCAAAGGGATAATACTTTGAATGTGTTGAATTGAATAAAATGTTAATTTCATCTGTTTCTTTTTACTGTTTATTTTTTGTAGTTACCAGAAAATTTTAAATTATACATTGGACAGAGGTATTCTATAAAGAGTGAACTCCTCACAACCAGATGCATTTAAACACGGAGTGGATTTTGGTGGAGTGGTGATGGTAGCAGTGGAAGTTGGATTAACTGGTCTGTGAGGTAGATTTTAGCTTTGTGAGTTTATGATTCTTCTAAGAGGCCCCATGCCTGAAAATTTGTGCAAGAGTAGGCCTTCCTTTCCCTGGCTGCTGGCACTGGCTTCCCTCCGGCACCCGGGACCTGGGTGGCTTCCCTCCTCTGGCTGCTGGCAGGCACCTGGGACCCAGGCTTCACTCCAGCCCCGGTTTCGTCCGGAAGGATGTCCGGAATGACTTCTGGAAGGATGTCCGGTCTAATTAGCATATTACCCTTTTATTATTATAAATGTTTCCAGCCTTTTCTCCCTCTCTTTGACTATACCTCCCCTCTGCTTCTGCTAAAGTGTTATTCCTCAAACACACACTGGTTTTTTTGTCTCTGACCCTCTGTTTACCCAGTTCATTTATCTGGAATGACCTCTTTACTATCTCTTTTGTCAAAATCCTACAGAACCTGAAAAGCAACTCACATGCCACCTCATCCCTGAAGCCTTTCCTGGGCCCCCATAGGTGGAAAGTAACTCTGAATGCCTCCAGCACTACTCACCAACCAACCCCTCAATAATTCTGTGGTTTGGCAATTTGCTAACTTCTTTCTCAAGCACCTTGAAGTCAGGAGTATTTGGCACAGATACTTCCAAGAACTGATGTCCAGATCTTCAAACTTTACATGTGCTCTTTCCTAAGATCCACCCTCTGGAGAATATATGCTGAAGTCTAGGTCCATCTTCTTTCCCACCTCCCCTGCTCACACTTTACAAAATCTCCAACTCAGTTTTTACCCACAGCATTTCCCAGGGGTAAAGACCTCAGGGCACCAATCAAAGATGAAGGGCTCTAATGACTGGACAACAAAGCATTTAGCAAGCTGGCAGTTGCTAGTTCTTTGCTTTCAATAAAGTTGAAGAAGGTTCTAATTTTGTTGTCATTAAAAATAACTTTTAATAACAGTTCACTAAAAAAAATAATAGTTCACTATGTGAATTTATGGCTTGTAACTCAAAAGGAATTCAAATAATTAACATTATTAAAACAAAACTTCCTCCATTCTCATTTACTGAGTTATGTGAACATGGTTTCTCAGTGACCCTATTTCTAAAAATACAAAATAGATTAAAATTGATGCTGAATCCAGTTGCATTCCAGCAATAAGCAATGTTTATCCATAGATATATAAACTAATTGCAAAATACCTATTTCAGTAAGAGATGCTTTTCCAATTTTATTTTACTCTTTGTTTAATCATTATTTATTAAAAGATGTGTTATGTTGCTCTGGTCAATTGTGTACTAATATAACAATAATACTTCAATCCAGAAGAAATTTTAAAGACATAGAGCTTTAAAGTCCATCAAACTGTTAAAGTTTTTAAATTTCAAAAACTTTTACATTAAAAAAATTAAATTTCAATTAGATACATAAATTTCTAAGTATGAATTGGGTAATCAATAACAGACTTTCAAGAGTAAAATAGTCCCTGGCCCTGGTAGCTCAGTTGGTTAGAGTGTCGTCTTGATACACCAAGGTTTCAGGTTTGATCCACATTCAGGGCACATACAAGAATCAACCAATCTATATATATAAAAGCCTAAGTGACCATCGCAACCGAATGGACAACTGAACAGGCTGCATGGGATGACCAGGCCAGCAAGGGGGTTAGTGAGGGGGCGACCAAATGACCAAGCAGCAGACTGCGTGGGGCGACCAGGCCAGCAGGGGGGTCAGTTGGGGGCAACCAGGCCAGCGGGGGGGGAGGGGGGTAGTGATGGGATGACCAGGTCAGTGCGGGGGAGGGTGGGGGCAGTTAGGGGTGATCAGGCAGGCAGGTAGGTGAGCAGTTAGGAGCCAGTGGTCCCGGATTGTGAGAGGGATGTCCGACTGCCGGTTTAGGCCCGATCCCCAGGATCGGGCCTAAACCGGCAGTCGGACATCCCCCAAGGGGTCCGGGATTGGAGATGGTGCAGGCTGGGCTGAGGGGACTGCCCCCTGCACGAATTTCGTACATGCATAAGAGAGTGGAACTACAAATCTATGTTCCTCTCTCATGCTCCTCTCTCTCTCCCTTCCTCTTTTTCTCTAAAATCAATAAATAAAAAATAAAAAAGAATAAAATGTATCATCTTAGGATAACATCCTGTGAGAGGAAGCATTCAAGAAGAAAATAATGTAGCATGTCTGTCGGTTAAAGTAGAGCTTGTCCCAGTATCCTCTTGAAATTAAAGAGTATTAAATCACAATGATACTTACATTCAGTTGATGAGGGAACAGTTTTACTTAAAATACTAATATTTACAATATGCTAGGAAGCATGTCCTTTGTAACGGCTTACATTTTAGTTGTTGATTTAAAAATATGCCAGATATCCTGCACGTGGACCTGCAGATCCAGTCTCCACCTTCCTTCATCCTGACTCTCCCCTGGTTGGCTGACTTGAATGTGTCTATTTGCCTTGGTTTGGCTTTGGCCACTAGGGAGTCTTGGCAGGAGCCAGAGGGAGGGAAGAAAGTGATGTCAAGGTCTCTATTCCCCTGGCTCCCAACTCTGAAGGTCTAGTCAGTCTGGCTCTGTCCCTGGACAGTAAGTTAGTACTCTTCTTAAGGCAGAGAAATTGTATAGTAACAGCCTGGCTGGGGCCCATCCCAGCTTCTTGCATGATCCCTTGTAATTTTCCTATACCTTGACCACACCTTCTAAATTAGCCCTTTGCAAATAAAATCTTGTTGAACTGTCTGGAGTGTGCCATTTGTCTCCTGCTGAAGTCTTCACAAATACAGAGGGGGTGCAGGGTTTTTTAAAAAAAATCTTAAAGGGGGCACAAGAGCATACAGTCTGGAGACTGCTGATGCAGACTGCAGCCTCACTCATTTATCCAATAAACAGTGACAGCATCATGCCCAGTGCTCATTTACAGAGATGAATTGCATGGTGTCCCTCTCCTCAAGCAATAACATCTAGTGGGACAAAGACACGAACAATTAAGCAAAGGGCAACATAATAGCATGCGATATATGCTGTAATTAAGATAGGGTCAAGCCTAGCCGGTGTGGCTCAATGGCTGAGGGTCGACCTATGTATGAATCAGGAGGTCACAGTTCGATTCCTGGTCAGGGCACATGACAGGGTTGTGGGCTCAACCCAGTGTGGGGCGTGCAGAAGGCAGCCAATCAATGATTCTCTCTCGTCATTGATGTTTCTATCTCTTTCTCCCTCTCCCTTCCTCTCTGAAATCATTACAAAAATATTTTTTTTAAAAGATAGGGCAATAAAAAAAAAAAAAGATAGGGCCAATATGTGTGGGAGCACTGTGGAGAGAGCAACCACCTAATTCTACCTGGGGAATTAGAGGAGTTTCCATTTGGTTTATGGCATTAAAGATAAGTAGGAGTTTGCTTGGAAAGGAAAGGGAGGGAAGGCATTCAGGCAAAAGGGTAATGTGAATAGTCCCTAGAACCAATGGTTATTAGGGTATTGCTGAGTCATGGCTGGGTGCTCAAAGGTGGTTCAAAAAGCACAAAGAATAAAGCAAAAATATGTAAGTATGATTAAGTTAAAATAAAAGACTTCTACATGGCAAAGGCACTATAAACAAAATTAAAGCACTAAATTCCTCCCTGGGAGAAGATCATTGTAATTTATATATAAATAACACCTAGATATCAGTAAGTACTAAAGACAAGCAAACAAGTTGAAACATAGGCAAGGATATGAACAGGCAATTCTCGGAAAAGGTACTTTCAACAGCAGGAAAATGCAAATTAAAATGATTGATGCCACTTCCAAAGAATAAAGTAGGGAAAGAGGAAAAATAGTAACTTTACAGTGGGGAAACCTGGAAACACCACATTAACAGGGTGTTCAAGGGTAATAACATCACCAGTAATAAGTCGTGTGGGTAGCATGTGCCCCCTGAAAGGGTGTGATGAGAAGGGCATTTCACCTGTGTTGTTCTTCCCCTAAACCAATAACTCCTGTCTAGTCACGAGGAAGGCGTCAAATAAGCCCAAATCGAGGGGCATTCTGCTAAATATCTGACTAGTGCTCCTCAAGACTATCAAGGTCATAAGAACAAGAAAGACTGAGAAGCTGTCCCAGACCAGAGGTGACTAAGGAGACATGAGGACTAATTGCAACATAGTGTCGTGGAAAAATGATTAGTGAAATCTGAATAAAGTCTGGAGATTAACTAATAGTAATAAGCCAATATTGGCTTCTTAGTTTTGACAAATCTACCATGGTAATGTAAAATGTTAACAGCGGAAATTGAGTGAGGTGTGGGTATATGGGAACTGTCTTGACTACTACTGTAACTTTTCTATAGATCTAAAGAGATTCCAAAATAAAACGTTTATTTTTAAAAATGATGAGGTACTATTTTCTACCCATCAAGTTAACAAAGAATTAAAAGTCTAACTAAAAGATGAAGAAGGATATATATGATATAATGGCATTGATATAAATTTAAAAAGCACTCAAAAATACTATATATTGTTTATGTATCCATGTATCCTAATTCATTCATCTAACAGATCACGCTTGAATGACTTTTGTGCCAAGTGCTATTCTCAGTTCTGAGGATATAGCAGCTATATAAGTTCAGGATACAGAACAATAAAAGCTAACAATTGTATAGGACTTACTATGAGCCAAGCATCCTATATAATAAAAGCCTGGGTGGTGTCACGTGCAACGTCATCACAAGATGGCTGCCACAAGATGGCCGGCAGGGGAGGACAATTGGGAGCCAGCAGGGGAGGGCAGTTGTGGACAATCAGGCTGGCAGGGGAGGGCAGCTGGGGGTGACCAGGCCTGCAGGGGAGGGCAGTTGGGGGCGATCGGGCTGGCAGGCAGAGCAGTTAGGGGCAATCAGGCAGACAGGCAGGCGAGTGGTTAGGAGCTGGCAGTCCCTGATTGTGAGAGGGATGTCCAACTGCCGGTTTAAGCCTGATCTCTGTAAACAGCAGTCAGACATCCCCCAAGGGGTCCCAGATTGGAGAGGGTACAGGCTGGGCTGAGGGACAGCCCTCCCCCACTGCTTGTGCATGAATATCGTGCACTGGGCCTCTAGTCTATAATAATAAAAACATAATATGCTAATTAGAGCGGACATCCTTCCGGATGACCTTTGGATGAAGCCGGGGCTGTGAGGGAAGCCTGGGTCCCAGGTACCAGAGAGAAGCTGATGCCAGCAGCCGGGGGAAGGAAGGCCTACTCTTGCACGAATTTCGTGCATTGGGCCTCTAGTTCTGTGATAATAATAATAGAAAGCACATGCAGCATTTACTGTATAGCAGGTGTAATTCTAAGCACTTTATATGCCTTAACTTATTTAATCCTCAGAGTAATCTTGTAATATAGGTTCTATTATTGTCTCCATCTTATATATAAAGACACTGAGGTGCAGCCAAGTTAAGTACCTTGCCAAGGGTCATAGGGCCAGGCAGTGGGAGAGACAGCATTCAAATCCAGGCAGCCTGGCTCTACGTCTGTCCTCCAACCATTGTGCTCTCTGCCTTGAGTCCCTGATGTTGTGGAACTTACATTCTAGTGAGGGCAAGACAGGCCATAAAAATACGTGGTATGTCAGGCAGTAAAAGAGCTATAGAGGCCCTGGCTGGTTTGACTCAGTGGATAGAGCATTGGCCTGCGGGACCAAAGGGTCCCAAGTTCGATTCCAGTCAAGGGCACATGCCCCCAGTTGCAGGCTCGATCCCCAGTAGGGGGCAGGCAGGAGGCAGCCAATCAATGGTTCTCTCTCATCATTGATGGTTCTCTCTCTTCCTTTCCCTTCCTCTATGAAATCAATGAAAATATTTTTAAAAAGAGTTATAGAGAAAAAGAAAGGAGGGAAAGAAAAAGGAAAGGTGGGGTGGGAGGTATTACATTTAAAAGATGGGTTTGGAGGTCAGGGAAGGCCTCACTGAGAGATAACAACTGGACAAAAACCCTAAGGAAGGGAAGCAGGGCGCCATGCAGATATCTTAGGGGTAATTGCAACAAGGTCAAAGCTCTGAGGTAGCAGTAAACTCTGAGTGTCTAAAAAATAAATAGCAAGCAAGCCAGGGTGGCTAAAACAGAGAGATTAATGGGAAGAATCAGTGATGAGGGCAGAGCAATGTGGGGGCTAGATTGGGTGGGGCCTTATCTTACCTAATAATAGACAAACATGTAAATTAACCATCCCTCCACTATGCTCACCAGCCAATCAGGAGAGTATGCAAATTAACCCAACAAAGATAGCGGTTAATTTGCATACATAGGGGCGAAGCGTCGGGGCGAAGCGTCCGAGCGAAGACTGAAGGCTCCGGCCGTGGCCAGAGCAAAGGCCTGAGTCCCGGGTGCCGGAGGAAAACCGGTGCCGGCAGCCAGGGGAAGGGAAGGCCTATTGCACGAATCTCTTTGTGCAACGGGCCTCTAGTGTCATAATAAGAACCTTGGAGGGGGTTGAGCAGGGGGGTGACAGCATTGAATTAGGTTTTAGAGCGATCCCTCTGGCTGCTTTGTTGAGAGGAGGCTGCTAAAGGATATTATAATAATCTGGGCAAGAAATGGTGGTGGCTTGGACCAGAGTGGTAGCATTGGAGGTGGTAAGAAGTGGTTGGATTCTGAATATATTTCAAAGATCGAATTGACATTATTTGCTGAGGACTAACATGAAAAAAAGAAAGAAGTCATCCAAAGTCAAGGGAAACAACAGCAAATTCAAACAAGTGGGACTACATCAAACTAAAAAGCTTCTGCACAACGAAGGAAATTATTATCAAAATGAAAAGGTAACCTACCGCATGGGAGAAGATATTTGCTAATCATACATCTGATAAGGGGTTAATATATAAAATATAGAAATAATTCATACAACTCAACAATAAAAAAAAAAAAACAAGCAACCTGATTTTAAAATGGGCAGAGAATTTGAACAAGCATTTTTCTAAAGAAGACATGCAGATGGCCAACAGGCATATGAAAAGATGTTCAACATCACTAATTATTAGGCAAATGCAACAAGTGTTGGAGAGAATGTGGACAAAAAGGAACCTTTGTACCCTGCTGGTAGGCCTGTAAATTAGTGCAGCCGCTGTGGAGAACAGTTTGGAGATCCCTCAACAAATTAAAACTAGAGCTACCATATCATTTCACTCATATGTGGAAACTAAAACAAATAATAAGCAAGCAAACAAAATAAAACAAAAACAGATGCATAGAGAGAACAGATGGGGGTTGCCAGAGGAGAAGGGGGTTAGGGATGGGTGAAATGGGTGAAGGGGGTTATTATATGGTGATAGATGTGATGGATGGTATTGGGAGTGGTCATTTTGTAGTATGTACAGGTGTCAAATTATAATGTTGTGTACCTGAAACATGAAGGAAGGAAGGAAGGAAGGAAGGAAGGAAGGAAGGAAGGAAGGAAGGAAGGAAGGGAATCAAAGATGACTCGGGTTTTTGACCTGAGTAAATGGAAGGAGTGACTGTTTCCTGGACTCGAAAGACAGTGGGAGAAGCAGGTTTGAGGAAGGTGGCAAGGCCTAGAGTTCCATTTGGACATGCTGAGTCTAAGATTTCTCTTGGACAACCAGGTGGATGTGTCGAGTGATCAGCTGGATGTGGTAGTCTGAAGTTTAGAACAGAGAAGATAAAAATCTATGCATTGTCTGCATACAGATGTTATTTGAAATCACAAGAAAGGATGAGATCATCAGATAAATTAATATAGATATAGAACATGAAAAGATGAGAACTGAACCTGGGGCCCTAACATTTAGAAGGTGTTGCTGCACCCAGTTGGCGTGGCTCAGTGGTTGAGTGTTGATCTATGAACCAGGAGGTCATGGTTCAATTCCTGGTCAGAGGATATGCCCAGGTTGCGGGCTCGATCCCAGTATGGGGCATGCAGGAGGCAGCCGATCAATGATACTCTCTCATCATTGTTGTTCCTATCTCTCTCCCTCTCCCTTCCTCTCTGAAATCAATATATAGATTTACAAAAATTATATATATATGTGTATATATATATATATATATATAGAGAGAGAGAGAGAGAGAGAGAGAGAGAGAGAGCGCTGCTGAGGAGGAGGAAGAGGAGAAGGGGGAGGATTCAGCAACAGGAGACTGAGCAGGAACAGCCAGTAAAGTGGGGGGGAAAACCATGAGAAAAACCAAGAGAGAAAGGGATCTGATCAGCTAATTGAGGAAAGTGTTTCAGGAAGGAGAAAGTGGGTAGTGTGGCCCAGCAGTCTAAGAAAGAGAGAATGACTAAATGTATTGAGGTTGCTGATAGGTAAAGAAAAATAAGGGCTGAGGCAGACATCACCATTTGATTGAGCAATATATACCACTCAAAATATACCACTTTGGCACACGGATTATTTTGAGCTGAAAGCAGTTGAGAAGAAGCAGATCTGAGAAAAGCTCTCTGCCTCCCTCTATTTGTATAAAAGTAGGACAAAAATTGATGGAAGTGTCTCTCTCTACCAGAAAAAATAAGTTATTCACCAGAGACAACTTTAGACCCTTATCAGCCTGGAGACAGCACCAGAGGAATCTATAGAACAAACTTCACTAATAGCCTTTATCTACCAATAGTTTCCCATATATTTGCCTTCCCACAATTTGCTAGTCCTAAATGCAGTTCCTTTTGCTTTGTCTTGTCACTTCTCTAAAACTGTATTGTTCCTTTTCTAAGATGCTATATAAGCCCAAGTTCTAACTAAACATTTGAGTCACTCATCTCTGGATACACATTGAACATATTCCTGAACTTCTGCTTTTCTCTTGTTGATGTGTACTTGGCCAGTCTCATCCATAGGCCCCAGATGGAGAACCTAAGATGGGTGGAGGAAGAACTTTTTCTCCCCTACAGAGGTCCTTAGTGACATAGACAAGAGCAAAGTAGGTACAGTATTTAGGTGTGAAAATCTAATTGGACCAGATTAAAGAGACTGGGAGGAGAGAAATGATGCAAACATTATAGACAATTCTCTCTCAAGTTTTTGGCAGTAACCGGAAGGGAGTTAGAGGTGAAGATATTGGTGTTAAAAATGTCAAAATAATACATTATATGCATGATAGAGGTTGCCCATCATTGATAGAGGTGACATACATTTCATTCATCATAGCTAATCAGGTAGTTCCTGGGTGCTGTTCTAAGTGCATTGGTTAATATCCTCATAACAGCCCCATGAAATTGTCATGCACCCCAGATTATGGAGGGAGAAACTGGAACAGGGGGTTTGATTGATTTACCGAAGGTCATACAATTAGTGAGTGATGGTGCTGGGATTTGAACTAGGTAATATGGCTATTTACATGAGTTCACGCCTATACTTAACTTTTATACTATACTGCCCGGTCCGGGCTGGATCTTGGCCATGGGCTGCCTAGATAATTTCTCCCAAGTGCTCTTTCCTATTTTCTGTCATGCTGTTACAATCTTCTCCAGGCTATGGAGGGTCTCAGGGCTGAACCTCATGGGATCTGCTACCCATCAAGGAGTCACTGAGAATGCAGAGAGGGAGAGACAGAGAGTAGGGAGGGTGGGAGCACAACAGTGAACATCACCCTCAAGACTGGAAAGGTCAAGACTGGAAAGGATTAGAGGTCTCAGGGTTCTGACCTCATGTCACCTGTGGAGAGTCCCTCTACTAGCCCCACCCTTCCCCTCTCTTTTTTGACCTGTGGTGTTTTGAAGTAGTTCTGGATTCAGACACTAGAAAGCTGACTTGAGTTCAGGATCTGCTACCTAATAGCTGTGTGACCTTGGCCAAATGGCTTCATGTCTGAGTCTGGTGTTTTTAATCTATAAAATGAAGATTAATAATAGCTACTATCTATTGAGCCCTCACTATGTACCAGGACTTGGGTCATTGATAAACCTGGGGCATTTGGCTGTCAACTATAAGGGACTGAACCATTGTGAGGCATTATTGTCATTATTCTGATCCTTGCCCTAAAAGCTATTTCTTTCTTCGGTTATTTCCTGTGTAACTGATGTTTTCTTTTCACCTGCTCCCAGGTGATACGAGGTCCTTGGCTTTCTCTGAAGATTCCTCTAGGCTCTTCTATCATCTCTCAAGTGGCTGGACCTGTGCCAGGAGAATGTGAGGTACAGAGAATTCAGTTTAATGTCAACACCTCAGTCACTATCACATCACTCTATTATTTTAATATACCTGTTTGTGAAAGGATACCATATCTTAAGAAAAGCACACAAATCATGAGTGTTCGATGAATTATCACAAAACAACTACATCTGTGTAACTTTTGTTACCACCACCCAGTAAAGAAATAGAACATTATCGGCACCCTAGAAGCCCTCATTGTGCCCACTTGGTGCCCCCTCCCAATCACTTCCACTTCCCTCCTCCCATGTCTTATCTCTGTGTTGCCAGAGCCCAGCACAAAGACCTGCCAAGAGGCCCAGTAAATATTTGCTAAATTGAACCGAATGCCTTTGGAGCTAGTCACCTTGACTTTCTTGGCCTTGATTTACTTTTCTGAAAAATAGGGCCAGAATTTCAGTAATTTCTTAATTTTTTCATTGATTTCAGAGGGGAAGGGAGAGAGAGATAGAAACATCAGTGATGAGAGAGAATCATTGATCAGTTGTCTCCTCCATGCCCCCTACTGGGGATCGAGCCCAAAACCAATTCATGTGCCCTGACCAGAAATCGAACCGTGACCTCCTGGTTCATAAGTCAATGCTCAACCACTGAGGCATGCTGGCTGGGCCAGTCAATGGTTGTTTTTAAAATTTTTACAATGATTCCAGTGTACAACGATGACCTCTTGAATCTTACCAATTCCAACCAACACTATACATTGAAATCTCAATTCCACTACTGCTGTGGGTTGAATTGTATGTTCCCAAAAGATGCTGAAGTTCAAACCACCAGTACCTATGAATGTGGTCTTATTTGGAAACAGTGTTATTGAAGATGATCAAGTCAAGATGAGTTCATTAGGGTGGACCCCTAATCCAGTCTTATTGGTAACCTTATAAAAAGGGGAGATTTGGACTCAAAGACAGTGACACAGGGAGGTTGCCATGTGAAGACAGGAGTTATGCTGCTACAGTCAAGGAACACCAAAGATTGTCAGCAAAGCACCAGAAGCTGGAAGCATGGAATAGATTTTCCCTCACACCCAACTCTGCCAACACCTTGATTTCAGACCTCTAGCCTCCAGAATATGAGACAATACATTTCTGGGTGTTTTTTTTAAGCCACCTAGTTTGTGGAATTTTGTTACAGCAGCGCTAGCAAACGAATACAACTATTTACATACTAGCTAAGGAACTCTTTTCCACCCATTTTCTCATGTGCAAAACTGAAACCATAATAATAGTTCTACGTGCTGGGCTCTATTCTAAACCCTTTACACAGATGATCGCATTTGTTCGTCTCGGTAAGTCTCTGAGAGGTACTGCTGCCGTTACCACTTTACAGATGAAAAAGCGTGGAACAGGGAGGTTAAGTAACTTGCTCAAGGTCACGTGGTAACTAAATACATAAGATAATAATATATCCTTCACAAGACTCATGGGAAGCCTTATGAGACTGCGGGTGTGGATGTGAAAGCGCTTTGTAAATAGTAAAGCATTTTACCTCTGTTGGATGGAATCTCTACAGATCCAGGACTTTTTTGTGTGTGCCGTCTCTGCCTACGGAAAGTAATACTTCCTTCCGCCGGCGGCAAGGGGTCGCTGCGCCGCACGGACGCTGACAGGTCCCTCTAGCCCGCTCACGCTGGGTGCTCGTTGGTGCCTATAAATAGCAGTGACCGGCTCGGCTAGGCTTCAGCTCATCGCCGCCGGGGCTGCACCCGGCGCAGGAAGCAGAGCTGGATCTAGACGCCGAGAAGCTGAAGCTGGGCCGGGGCGGAGCGCAGCGCCGCGCCAGGGCCGCAAGGAGGGGCGCGTTGCCGGGGGCCCACCGCGAGCCGCCCCCAGCCCGCGCCGCGCTCTCCCGCCGGGCCGCCTGCCTCCGCCTTCCTCCCCCCTCCATTTCCCTGGAATCTCAGCCCGGCGCGCCTGCACCCCGGCGCTTCTCTGGGTGGGGAAGCTCCCGGCCGCTTTCTGGCTTCGCTCCTTCCTCGCAGCCGGGGCTCCCAGCCCCCTCGCTTCTTTTCCTGGACTGGGTCCCACCCGCTTCTGTCTCCTTCCTTTAGCTCAGGTTCCCTGCTTCTTCCCGTAGTCCGCGCTCCTCAGTCACTTTCTCAGCCCAGGTCCCAGCCTCCCCTCTTGCTTTTCCTTGCCTGGGGTGCAACCTATCCTCTCCCTTCCTCTGTCCTAGGCGCAGCCCAGTCCCCACCCTCCTTTTCCCTGGCCTGGAGGCCCAGACCTTGCGGTCTCCTCCTGTGGTCCTTCCTGGGTCCCTGTCCCTCTTGCTCAGCTTGGAGTTCTAGATCGAGAACCCAGCCTCCCTCCACCCCCAGAGGACTGCTTCCACACGAAAAGACCTCTCTCTAAAACATGAACTTTGCCTAGAGACTACCCCAGTCTCTCTTCCCACCTGCTGACCCCCTTGCCACCTATGTCCCAGGTCTTACTCTCACTTTGCTAAGGGTCAAGGCCTGCTGGGCTGAGGGAGGGAGGATGCTTCTGTGGTCTGGCGTCTGGGGTCCCTCTCTGCCTCGAGTCTTCTCTTCCTTGCTCGTGGTAGTAGCCTTGGTGGGGCTACTACCTGTTCTCAGGAGCCATGGCCTCCAGCACAGTCCTACTGCCAGCATCATCCGAGACTCAGAGCCGCCACGAGAACACTCAATGGGGGGTGTCACTGCCGCCCCACCGGATTTCACCCTCGAGAGCCACCCTGTCAACCATTCCATCACTGAACATAGCCCGAAGACGCGAAAGCCCTTTCCAGTCCTGGGCATCGACTACCCACACGTGCAGAGACCCTTCGAGATCGCCCTCTGGATCCTGCTGGCCTGCCTCATGAAGATAGGTAAGTCTGGTTTGCTCTCCTGCGTCTGCTGCCACCAAACTGGTGAGCTTCTGGCCCCATCCTTACCACTCGAGGTAGGCATAAAGGCCTGGGCTCCTGTAATGTAGGCCGCCTCCATCCTGCCATCTTGGTCCTTCTCAAGCTTGAGCTCTGTGGCCTCCGTGGGCTGAGGCCTCCCAAGATTAGAACCAGCATTGTGCATGGGAAAGGACAGGATCAGAGCATGAGATGCTCCTGATACGAGGAGCTTTCAGCAAGACTACCAGGCCTGGCAAGTCTCTGGCTGGACCAGACCCTGAGGGGAGCCAGGCACCCAGCTGTGTGTAAGGCAAAGAGAAGTGTCTTTCCGCAAGGGGCACGGCCTGCTCTGTCAACAGCAACCAGTGCAATTAAATGCTGCATGGGAGGGTTTCCCAGGGTGCAGTATATTTCTACTTTGCCTACCTAAGGAGTTTGATTATAGTGGGGGGAGGGGGACGGTCAGTCCGCGTGCTGGAGACCTAGAAGTGTGGTAGAACATGAGGAATCCCAATATTTTCACCTTCCTTTTTCCCTGGAATATTATCTATCAGCTTTGCTTGCCCTGCCTGCTGAGGAGCCCCTGAATCAGTTTGTGGCCTAGAAATGCTATTCTTTAAACAGTTTTTGGGACAGGGGGCCCTGGAATTTCTGTAGTTGGTTTTGGGTGTGGAGGGGAGTGGAGGCGGTTGAAGCTTGGTCTGGCCGCAGCTCACTTCCAGGTTGGCACCTGGATAGGTCTCAGGGCGGTGTCTGAGCGGCCAGTCACATTGGCCTGCTGCTCCACCAAGTGGGAGAGGGACAGGTGGAGGGGTTCAGGATGTTCTGGTCTGAGGAGACTTTGAAATGTTCTTTATGGGAGATGAGGAAACAGAAAAGTTGTTCCCTCCCAGAGGGTTGGTCTCCCTGCTAGGCCTGAGCACTCTGTTCTGCTGGGTGATGGATGGAGCTCACCAGAGCCTGCATAGCTCAGAAGTCCCTGGAAGGGGGAGGGGGGCACTTTAAAAGCTGCCTTTGCTTTTTTAGCCCCAGCTAGCTGTAGAAGGCACGAGGGCCGGGTACTCCGGTGGTTTGGGTTTGGGGAGTTTGTGACTCTTGGCAGGAAGCCTTGCAGCTTTTCCAAGGACAAGCAGGAGCTGAGTGGCGATGCGAGGCTGGTGTGAGGCAGACTCTGGGACATGCTGCAGGAAGGCGCTCTGTTTTGACACATCCCGGATGGAGCTTGCTTCCTGTGACAGTAGCAGGGCCTGGCCTATTCATGGACCTGGGCCATTGGCACCTATACCCTGATGGCAGCCAGTTTCCTGGAAAAAAATCAAGGACTGGGCAAGGGGAGCCATGTGTACTGATACTGACAAATAACATGACCTTGAACAAGCTGGGTCCTTTTTCTGCAGGTCTCCCCCACCTGCGAAACTGGCAAGAATCTAAATTTGACCATATCAATCCAGTCATGAACCCTATGTTTTAATTTGTTGTAAGAAACTGAAGTGACCATGATGTGTCATTTACTTGTGTGGGACCAGGAGGAGACCTCACAAGCATTGTCTATAACCTGCCCTCCTCTCTCCAACAGCCTCTCCTTTCAACCACACCTGCCATGGTGTTAGGGCACCGGGGACGGGTACACACATTGCAGGTCTCAGTGACTTCTGGTGGGATGACAGCATGACCACAGAGATCCTGCTGCGGGCAGTCAGGAGTTTGTCCATACAGGCCTGATAGCTCTGGTTCTAATGGGGGCAGACTCGGCCTGCTTTGTCCCCACCAGCACCTGTGCCAGGGACCCCGGGGAGCAGGAGGACAGAGATGGTGCCATGGCAGGGGCATTAGTCTAGAAGTTAGGAAACTTGGCTTCTCATCCCACCTCTCTCTGTGACCTTGGACCAGTCACCCGTCTCCACTTGTTAATTGACCTACGTGGCCCTTTCTGACCATTTCTGCCATTTCACTGACTTAGGTAACCCTGGCAAGTCACTGAACCTGGGGACCTCAGTTTTCCTATTGTAAAATGAGGAGGTTGGGTATGATCTCCGAAGGCCTTCACAGTTCCAAAAGCCTGTGTTTCTGGCTTTGGAGGGCATTTTTCCGTGTCTGAAAACAGAGGTGTCCTAGCATCTGGCCACCCTGGGAAGGAAATAGAAATGTGACCGAAAGCGGAAGCCCATGTTTTCCCTTTCCCTTTGCAGTGCAGAACTGAGGTTAGATAAGGGCTCCACCACTTTTCCACTTACCTCTCTGTACCTCAGTTTCCTCTTGTATAAAATGGGGAAATAACATCTAGCCATAGTGCTACTGATGTGCTGATGACATAAATTAATGCACATACAGTTGTCTTTGTACCCACAGGAAGCACTCGGTGAGTGTCAACTGCTCCTGTTGGTATTTTAATCACCTCAGGGCATCCCCACCTCAGCCGCCTACAACATCCTTTGAGGCTGGAGGATTACAAATCTCAACCCTAGGCTGCCACAGGGTGTCAGGGTTTGGGGTGTGTCCTGCTGACTTTGTTTTCCTTTCACTTAAGCTGACTCCTGAGCTAGTCCTGGTGGGTGGGGAGATGGTACCCACTGCCTTAGGAGATGGGGTTGGGGGCTGAGGCCATACTCCCTCTGCACTACCCAAGAACCTTGGAGTTCGTTTTGGGGTCTTGCCTATTCTCTCAGAGCCCCAGTGTGGGTAGCAGCTATGTTGGAGCCCTCATTCTGTCATCTGCTTCCCTTGCAAGGTGCCCCTCCTTTAAGAATAGAAAGGGCTGTGTGCAGTTCTCATTCCTACCCTAGTCGTTGAGCAGAGCTTTAGGTAGACAGAGATGGGTGTGGGAGGGGCGGGGTTGGAGCTGAAGTTTTAGAGTAGATGCTCTGGCTTCTCTAACTGATTCAGTGGGTGAGTGGGCAAGTCACTTCCCTTCTCTGGCCTTTTTCTCTCTGCAATAGTCAGGCATTCTTGCCTTTTCCTCGGTGGGGTGGGCTAGTGGCGGGAGGGTGTTCAAATGACTGCAGGAACTAGGAGAGTGACCCCAAGCCTTAGTCAGGTCCATTCTCACGCCCACCACACATGGTGATTTGGACCCTGCATGAATTCTGCTTTGTCCCCAGTTCACCTGGCTCCCAGTCCAGTGCTCGTGCCAAGGCAGAGCCTCCCTGTAACCCAGCTCACCACTGGCACCCACTGCATTTGTTTGTCCACGTTCCTGACCCGGAACTCCTGGCAGAGGCCTGGGAGGCCAGAAAGCAGGTATTCATGTTGTCTCCTGACCAGAGGCAGAAAAGCCTTCCTTGTCCCTTTACATCTTATAGCTTGTTTTGGTCTGTGCAAGGTGTACCCTGACATTTACTCTTAGAACACGCCTGTGAGTAGAGGAGAATGGGAGTCATTATTGCCCACTTCACATGTGTGGCTATCAGAGCCAGCAACTGGTTTCCTGTAAAAATAAGACTAGCACGCTCCTCTCCCGCTTCTCAAAAGAAGAGAGGAACAACTTAAAGGTCACCTTGAAACTGTTACAAGAAGCCCGGATGGGACCTTTCCAAAAAGAAAGGTGACCTTTTGCTCTTCGGGAAAACAGCTGAGTGACTGCAGGACTGTGGAGGTCAACTGAGGACCAGGAGGAAGCCTTCAAGTAGGACATGTGTCCCTAGAAGTGCCAGGGTTGGTGTGAGAGGGCCTGAGTTGGTCATTCTGCTTGGAGTTCCTTTAGCTGAGTACCCACAAGGCACACCTTTCCTCTGGGCCCTGCCCCACCCACCCCTCCAGCTCTGGTGGCAAAGAGAGAGACATGGACAGCAAGCCTGGGCCAGGCACCTTGTTCCTCGGAACCTGGCTTGCCTCATCAGTGAGGTGACATGCCATCTCTGCTTTCTAGGACCCGTGTAGAGATTGAATGTGGGAATGCCCAGCACAGTGCCCAGCTCACTGTGGCAGCTCTCAGGGCCTGTTCCGATTCATCCCCTTTGGGCGGTCTTCCCAGCCCACTCCAGCCCACAGCAGTTGCTTTCACTTCTCCCCCTGAACCCATCTCCCTGATCTCCCTTATTGTTTATCCAAAGTTTTGGCATTAGGCCTAGCCTGCCCTGTGACATCTCTTCTGGTGTGTGTGTGTGTGTGTGTGTGTGTGTGTGTGTGTTTGTTTAAATAAGAGTAACCATTTATTGAGTATCTATAGAGTAGAGTCGGACACTTTATAAAAGTGATCTCATGTAATCCCTACTAAAATCATATGTGATAAAGGCTCTCTGTTTGGCAGATGAGGAAACAGCTCAAAGAGGTTATCTGCTGTGATGCTGAATTGCTCTTTATTTTCTGTTTGAGTCTTGGCATCGCCTCCTCGAGGGGTACAGTTACATCTCCTGCCCCTCACATTCCCCTTGGCAGATGCACACGGCCCTGCACTGAGTAGGTGCCCAGTTCACTGCACCTGCCCTGGGCAGTTGTAGGACTCTCTTTAGGCATCAGGCAGATGTCAATGGTGGGAGCCCTCTCCCTGCCCTGAGAAAGCTGTAAGGGTTCTCCGTGCTGGCGTTGGGTCCATTCTCCGTCCCTATGAGTCCAAATGGGTGCAGCTGAGGCTGGGCCTGTCCCTTGTCCTCTGGGAGTGACCTTGCCATCTCTTTGCTGGTGCCCTCTTGGTAGTCTGACTGCTTCTTCCCTGCTTGGGCAGGAGGGGTTTCAGTTAAAGGGTGGTTTTCTTTATCCAGCAGCGGGTGGCTAACCTGCTGTGAACTCCTGCCTGGGCAGAAAGGGTGCTGGGTTGCTTTTGCTCACCCTCAGGGCTCAGCAAGATCCCTGGGAGACAGCTCTGTGTTGGCATCAGGTGGCATGGCTTTCTTTATTCCTCAGAGGCAGGTGGAGTTTAGTAGTAATTCTTATGGGTACTGTAATTTGCGTATCCGGTATTTAATTCTGGTCATCTCAATGAAGGTCCTGTGGGTTAGAGTAGCAGGTGATATTGGTGTACCTGCCCTCTTTCCTGCCGACTGACATTGGCTCATTGAGAGGATCAAGGGGAACCAGCGATCCAAAAGGGCTCTGAGGAGAGTAAGTGACCAGACACATCCATGTTGGCAACCTGAATGGTGGTCAGGAGGAACACCAGTTCTTTCTGCCGGAGGGAAGGGCTGAAGGAGCGGGGTGACCTAGGGTTCAGGTCAGCACAGGTCTGAGTTCTTACCACCCCCTTGAACACATCTGTAATTGCTTGGAGGAGGAGCATGAGGGCTGGACTCAGAGCTCTCTCTGTGGAGCAACAAACCTTTGAAATGGAGGGCTTTTCCTTTCCCTTGAAGTGTTGTAGGTCCTCTAAGAGGAGAAAGGAGAGGCAGAGAAGTGAATTAAAACAGAAAACGTGCCCGGCCGGTGTGGCTCAGTGGTTACTCGTTGATCCATGAACCAGAAGATCAGGGTTTGATTCCAAATCAGGGCACATGCCCAGGTTTTGGGCTCGATCCCCAGTAGGGGGCGTGCAGGAGGCATCTGATCAATGATTCTCATCTTTTTTTTTTTTTTTTTTTTTTTTTTTTTTTTTTTTTTTTTTTAAATATATTTTATTGATTTTTTACAGAGAGGAAGGGAGAGAGATAGAGAGTCAGAAACATCGATGAGAGAGAAACATCGATCAGCTGCCTCCTGCACATCTCCGACTGGAGATGTGCCCGCAACCCAGGTACATGCCCCTGACCGGAATCGAACCTGGGACCTTTCAGTCCGCAGGCCGACGCTCTATCCACTGAGCCAAACCGGTCTCGGCAATGATTCTCATCTTTGATGTTTCTATCCTTCTTTCCCTCTCCCTTCTTCTCTCTGAAATCATTAAAAACAAATAAATAACAACAGCAACAAAATTACACCGAAAACATGCTGGAGGGGAGGGAGGGGGGAGGTGAAGAGATCTGAGATCTGGTCTTAGCTCTTTGCTGCCTAGCTGTGTGACCTTAGGCAAGACACAACCTCTCTGAGCCCCTGTTTTCTAATTTATAATATTTGTGTTAAATATTTGTTCATTATATTAGCTGGCACTTATTAAACTCCTGTTTCAGAGGCTGTGTCGGGTCCTTGCACAGCTAGAAAACATTGGGGCTTAAGCCGAGATCCGTCTGACTTGGGAGCCATGTTTTCTTTATCATCCTGCCCTGAATCCCATTCAGGTCAGAAGTTTTATTCCCCAAACCATTTTGAACAGGGAAGGTGGAAAGGTTTTAGTATTTCAAGTCTTGGATGCTCTCTGTGGGTCATTTCTTGGGTTTGGGGGAAAATGTGACCCTCTCCAAGTCCCACTGTGAAGCAAATAGTCCTCAGAGGTGGCTGGCATTGAGGAACACAGGAGGAGCTGGGAACTGGAGCTGAGGGGCCCCAGGCTCCCTTTGGGAATGCCAGCCTATGCACAGCTGGCAGGCCTTCCTCCTTCCCTCCCTTTTCCCATCACTCCCCACCCCCGCCCCTTTCCTTCCCGTGCTGGGGAGAAGGCTCACTCAGCAAACCCAGGACCTGGGTTATTCCTGAGTCATCCATCGCCTGTGTGGGCCTCATTTTGCAGCACTCATTCCCCCTGCAAACGTCTGAGTCAGACATGTCTCCCCAAGGTTGTCTGCACACACCGCACTGGGCCAAACCATCTCTTTAGATGCTGATAAACATCAACTGGCACTTTAAGGCAGCCCATGATTATATGTGGGTATTTTTAATCTTATGGGCTAATCTAATTTTAACTGAACTAAGTTTTGGATTGGGCCTGGATCAGTGGCTGCTCCCTTTCCCTGGGATCATGCTGACTTCATTTTCTTTCCTCTAAAGCTCATCCAACATGATGAGGGGGCCAGTTCTCAGGGTCTGCTAGGCCAGACCTGACCCCTGAGTTCTGATACTGACTTGCTGAAAATCTGGAGTTCCCCAAATTACCCCAGCAAGCTTTTTCCTGAAAAGATGTTTCCTTAAGCAGCTCTAAGTGGGGCTCAGGATGAGAAGTCCTGTTCCTTCCCAGGCCCCCTTCCTGATCTTTTTTTGGGGGGTGGTGGGGATACTTACCTCTCAGGCCGGACTGGCCATTCCACAGTGCTCAGGCTGTTTGAGACCAGGCCACTGAAGGTGGAGAGGTGACATCACAGCTGTGTGTCAGGGCCCACAAACTCACCAAAATAATAGATAGCTAACACTTACATAGCACTTGTCTTGTGCCAGGCAAAGTTAAAGGCTGTGTGTTTGTGCTGGCCGGCCAGGACTGTGAGCAGCTAATTAATTCGTCTGTTTAAGCTGGGGTGGAAGAGACAGGTCAGCTGAAATATCCATCAGGCATTTAACTTGTAGCCCATCGGGGAACCAACAAGAGTGAAACCCCAGCTCTGCTCATTAAGAGCTCCCGGTCAGCTTAGGAGAAAGTGGTCGATCTGTGTGCAGGGCTGGGCGGATTCCTGGCAGAAGCAACTTGCTGAGGAACAATCAGTCCCCGAGGGCAGGGGTGGTTAGGGAAGGCTTCTCAGTGGAGGTGGAACTTGAGCCAGTCTTGAAGGGTAGAGAATTAGATAAGCAGGCGTGACAGAGAGAGCTATTCTTAGTACAGATTCCTACGAGAATGTAAGCCCCTTCAGGACACAGCCTTTCTGTGTCTGGCTCCAAAATATTTGAGGGATGAATGAATGCCTGATTGACTTAGGGTCCACAGGAAGCCTTTGGCCACACAGAAACCACTTTGACTGCTCAGAGAGGAGGGAGAGCAAAGCCTGGAGAGGCTAGTCACCAGACTGAAGGCCAGGCCAGGGAGCAGAATGCTCTCGGGAAGCGACAGATCATGCTTTCTGTGTGTCGCTGCCTGTCCCCGTCCCTCCCAGCCTCCTGCAGCTGGCTCTCCTAATGGAGGGTCTTGCAAGGGCATCCTCTCCGGGCTGGGTGGGGCCTGTCTAGGAAAGTCTGGGTTTGTTTGGTCGGCTCTTGATTTGTGTAAGTAAAAGCAAGATACCAGAGCTTCCTCAGGGGGCTGCCAAGAGCCGTAATTGAATTAAGCTTTTCCCGGGAAGATTCCTCAAGCCATCAACCACACTGTGCCTGGGAATTAATGAGACTAGTGGCCATAAACCCACAAGAAAGCAGCCTCATTATAGTTGCACCTGGACAGGTTGACTTATGGCTTCTCTTTGTTTTTATGTGTGTGTTGGGAGTGGACTGGGGCCAGAATCTCCTTTCTGTGGCAGATTTGTTTTTATTTTTATAATAATGAATAAATAAAACATGTTCATGGTAAAAAAAAAAAAATACAAAAACCCAAACAAACGAAAATAAACCCCAGAAATACAGAAGGGTATTAAGGTACAGATTAAAGTTCCCCTCCTCACTTCTCTGACCACCCCCCACTGTCATACTCCCCAGAGGTTGGCAGTGTTAACTTTCTTGAGTATCTTTTCAGAAATTCTCTATGAATATATGAGTGTGGGAGTATGAGGGCAGGTTTAATTTTCATAAACCATCTGTAAAGGGACAGAACTCTAGGCTGGGAATTGGGGATCTGGGTCCTCGTCCTAGCTCTGCCTCTTTCTTACATATTGACTATGGTCAGTCATTTTGCCACCCTGGGCCTTAGTTTCCCTATCTGTCAGTTTCCACTGTTAAAAGGCTCTCTGGGACTTTCCAACAGGAAAGGCAGTCATCCCAGGGGGGCCTCTGTTCTGGGGAGGCCTGGGCAGACTTGTGAGGCCCTTGGAGAGGGATCTACACAACCCATTCGTTGGGGGATGGGTTACTGCTGTCATGATCCCTGGCTTCAGAGCACAGAATCCTCGAATACAAGATGATGGTCATTTCCAACTCCAGCTCTGGGTTATGGGATTAAATAAATGGGCTCTCAGAGAGCCCACTCTCTTGCTGGGGAAGTAAGATAACACACGAGGGAGAAAGCACAGGTGGGAAATTGTGTCGCTCAGGCTGGGATGCTGAGGTTATCAGAAAGGGAGAGAGACGAGGGAAGGCTTCCTGAAGGAGGTGATCTTTTTTAAAAATATATATTTTTATTAATTTCAGAGAGAGAAAGGGAGAGGGGAAAAGAGATAAAAACATCAGTGATGAGAGAGAATCATTGATTGGCTGCCTCCTGCATGCCCCTTCTGGGGATCAAGCCCCACAACCCAAGCATGTGCTCTGACCAGGAATTAAACCCTGACCTCCTCGTTCATAGGTCGACGCTCAACCACTGATCCACACTGGCTGGTCGTGAAGGAGGTGATCTTGAGCAGTGGGCCAGGCGGAGAAGAGGAACATCCTTCAGGAGGGCTTTTAGAAGGGATTCCGGCTTAGGTGGGAGAATGAACGGGGTGATCTGCTATTCTAGGATATAGGTTTCTAAGATTCTTCCTGAGTACATGATCGAGTTGAAGGTGCATGGATCCCCTAAAGTAGCCTACAGACATTTATATATGTACTAGTGGCCTAGTGCACGAAATTCTTGCGGGGGGGGGGGGGGGTGTCCCTCAGCCCAGCCTGCACCCTCTCCATTCTGGGACCGCTCAGGGGATGTCCGACTGCCGGTGTGGGATCGGGCCTAAACTGGCAGTCGATATCCCTATCGTAATCCAGGACTGCTGGCTCCTAACCGCTCACCTATCTGCCTGCCTGGTCTCCCCTAACTGCCCTCCCCTGCTGGCCTGGTCACCACTAACTACCCCTGCCTCGGCCCCCTCCACTGTGGCTTTTTCCGGAAGGATGTCCGGAAGATGTCTGGTCTAATTAGCATAATACCCTTTTATTAGTATAGATGCTTTTACCAGAGGGAGAAGACCCATAGTAGCCACAGATTTTCAGACAGATCTGTGGCTCCCCAAAGGCTAAGAGCTTCAGCCTTATGTGCGGTGGGAATTTGAAGAAGGGTAAAGGACTTTCCTTGGACAAAGTGGTACTAACCCTGGGATGAGTGGAATTTGCCTGGGGAACTGTCGAATTCCTAGGCGAGGGGACTGAACCTAGTCAGAATGAGTAAGCTGTGTCCTGGGAGAAGAGAAGGGAAAATGACTCTGTGAAGTAGAGAAACACGTCTGGATTGGGGAGCAAAGCAGCTGCAGCAGGCTCCTCCCTCCCCTGTTCAGGCAGGGAAGATCCTGGGTTCCTTCTGCCCCTGGGTTTGCTGGGTTTCTGTGGTGAGCCCAGTGATAACTCAGGCCCCTGCCCTTCTTCCTAAAGTGGCTGGGGCCCGAACACACCGCTGAGGTTTTGTTAGGGGGAACAGCTACCTTTGAGGCAGCAGAAGCAAGGGATTGCCACTGAAGGGACAGGCTCTGAGGGTGTCGTGGTAGGCAGCCCCAATTGGCCTCTACTGTTATCTGGGAAAACTAAGCCCCCATTTGCTGCTCTCACCCTGCTTTTGGAAGTGAAAGTAGAGAATATTATTCTGCCTCTAGAACATTAGAGGTAGACAGAACCTTATTTTAGCCCGTGGCCCAAGGACGCAAAGGGGAAATGGAGATGTTTTGATCCAGTCTGCTCGTTTTTCAACTGAGGCCCAGAGAGGATGTTCCCAGAACCACACATAAGTCAATGGCAGAGGGAGGGCTTTTTCTGTTCTGTTAACTAACCCAGGGGTCTCTGGGCAGTAAGAACTGGACCAAGAGGAAGAACTGTGGTCTTTGGCCTAGATGTTGTATCTAAGCATTAGTTACTCTCTAGTGAGCCCTTTAAGGCTAAGGAAGGGCAGCTTCCTGCTGGAGTATCTTATCAGAGAACTATTCATGGTAGGGAAACCATTTGGCCTGGCCACAAAGGTCCTTGCAGGAGGACCAAGTGAAAGGCCTGGGACTTCTGAGCCAGCCTGGAGGCTTCCCTCACCCATCAAATTCCTCAGGCCTTTGTATTCCATCACGAAATAATGTTGAGCCTGGGTGCTGTGCTTTTTATAGCATCTTTGCCATCAAACCGGGGAATGAGATCTCCTGGGTCCTGGGCCAGGGCCTACAGGACTCTGGATGCTGTACCAGGTAGGCAGGATGCCCGTGTGAGGCGGAGCAGCTCACCTAGCTGAGCACAGCCCCGGCCTCAAGTTACAGCTTAGTGGAGGGGGGAGCAAGCACCCTCCCCCGACCCTTCCAGGCCTGCCTTCCTGGTGGGGATAGCAGAGATGCAGAAGAATGGCTCTCTCTTAAGGAGTTCAGGAACTGGTTTGAGAAATGCAGTATAGACACAGAGGCAGTAGAAAGTGGCTGTGATTCGAGGTACAGATGGAATTCTGTGGGGGTTTAGAGGAGGCAGAAAGACCTCACCCGGGAGGATGGGGAGTGGCTTTGTGAAGGTGATGGGTGAACTCGGATTTAGATGAGAAGCTTGAGTGAAACAGCATCCGGGCACAAACAGAAGGTTCTACTCGGGGACCTTGGGATTGCATAGGAGTGTCCCGGAGTCGTTCCCTTAGGAAACTTGGTGGTTGGGAACACAGGCTTTGCAGCTCAACAGACTTCGCTTCAAATCTCAGCGCTGTCACTTCAGAGCACCATGACTTTGGGCAAGTCACTTCCCCTCTTTGAGTCTCAATTTGTTCATCTGGAGCATGGGGTGACACGGCAGGGATGTCAGGAGGATTTGGGGAGAGTGCCCTTGTAAGATGCGTGGTACACTGTTTGGCACATTCTGAACACAGTGAATGGGGGCCCTTAGGAGCTCCCTTCGGATCCAGGAGGAAGAGACATACTGGCTTGTTTTCTCTGACTGCTGAGTTTCTCGGGATCTGAACAATCACTCAGCAATGGTGCCTGCTGTGTGCCCAGGGCTGTGCTGAATAATATTCTCCTTTTATTGAGTGCCCCCCTAAGGTGGCAGAGCACTTTCCAGCATCGGGAAACCTTTTGGGGAGATGCCGCTATTCACTTTTTTTATCAATGAAGAAGCCAGCCCAGAGAGGTTAGGTGACTTGCCTAGGGTCATAGTGGCCAGTCCCAGGGCTTCCCATTCCAGGTCCCGTACTATTTCTCCCACTTAACAGGCATGTCACCACCTAACTGGAATAGGAAGACTTGCCACTTGAAACATTTAACGAACAAAGCACGATTTTGTATGACAACCTGACATGTAGCTATAAAAGCTACACTTTTGCAGAACAGATGACGGTTTTTAAAATAGACCCAGCTATGATGTGCCAGTGTTAAGGGCAGAAGATTCTGCCACTTAGTCACTGCATCACTCTGTCTGAACCTCAGTTTCCCCAATCAGTGGGGCAATGTCTTTAAAGCCCAGGCACATCATAAGCATTCAGAAATGGGAGGTGCCACCATCCTGGTAGCATCAAAGGAAGAGGAGATGAGAGTAGAGTCTAGAAGTGGAAGGTGACTATAGGGCCAGAGGGCATTGATTGGGGTCAGGCTGATGTCACCAGGACTGGGGAGACCATGAACCTGTGAGCTGAGGCATCTGAGTTTGGGAGAGCAGGAGACCCACACTCAGCAAACACTGATTCATGCCTGATACATGCTGTGCTAAAGGTGAAAAGATGAATAAATATAACCTCAGCCTCACGGTGCAGGGCGGGCGGGCAGCTGGGGGAAGGGGGAGGCCAACATGCAAACAGGCACTTGTGATGTGCTGTGACGGGTGGGGGGCGAATCAGAGAAGGCTTCCCAGAGCTTTAAGCTGAGGCTTGAAGGTTAAGCAGAAGTTTGCTCCGCTCACACGGAGGGAGGAGCTGGAGAAAGGCAGGGAGAGGTATGAATAATGCAGAGCCACTGCCTTTTGCTTCTAAACCCCCCTCCACCTCATCCCCATGCATTGTTCACCCACTTGCGTGGCTGGGAGGAGAAGCTGAGCCTCTCTGTGGGGCTGTGAGCTGCAGGGTTTGGTGTTGCCATAGGTCAGTGGTCAGTTACCGCTACTGTTGACGGAGACCTAGTTGATTAAGACCTACTGAGTGCCTGGCTTCGTGCTGAAGGCTCCACATAGCACATCACCGTTCGGGTGTCATGTCAACCCTGAGGGATGTGAGTTGTGATATCTGTCTTTATCCAGCTTGCAGCTACCTCCGAAGGTAAAACGGGATAATTAAGTGCATGATGATTACGGTGTCTTTGCCTCAAAGCCCAGAAGGACTTCAGGGAGGGGAGAAAGGTGGCTGGAATGAGCAGGGAGCAGAGGCCTTTGTGCAGGTGTGATCGCAAGACTCTCATAAGAGGGGAGGTGGTGGATCAGGCGAGGGTCACAGTACCAGCTGAGGCTCTGAGCGGTGGGTGTGAGTGGCACCTGAGAGGAGGCCCAGCCAGCTGAGGCTTGGGTCTGGGCTGGGGGTCCGTGAGAAATAAGATTGGGTGGGTGGGAGCATCTAGAACTCCAGCCAGATGGGTGTAGACTTGGCAAGGCTTCTCAGGCTGGTGGAAAGCGTGGCTCTGTGGGTTGAATGCTTGCCCCTTTGTTTCATTTCCTCTTCTGCTCTCCCTGTCTGTCATGAGCATCTCTGACCTGGTGATTCCAGGTGTCTATTGAATGGTCCTTCTGGCTCCACCCGCCTCTGCTTGTTATCAGCTCTCTGCAGAGCAGCCAGAGGGATTATTTAGAAATGTAAACTAGAATGCGGTGCTCCCCTGCTAGAAACCTTCCCATTGCTTCTGGGTGAACTTGCGGTAAACTCTAGGGGAGGTGTGGCCTGTACCTCTCTCAACTTCACTTCCTGCTGCTCTTTCCCCTGCTCCACTCACACCAGCCTTCTTGGGTTCCTCAAACACACCGAGCCTCGCCAGGCCTGTTCCTCCAGGCGGCCACCACACTTGCTTTCCCCAGCCTAGAATACTGCCCGTACACCACCAGCTCTCTCATTCCGGCCCTGGACCAAATACCATCTCCACAGAGAGGCCTGGCCACCCAGTCTGATGTGCAGCGTGCCCCCCCCCCCCCCCCTCCATGTCAGACACTGTTCTCAGTGCTAAGGACACAGGCAGGAGCAAGACAGGGAGACTCCTGATGTCAAGGGCTCACTATGCAGAGTGGACACCGCAATGTTGGGCAGCAATAGATGTCCTGAAGGACACGAGAGAGATGCGCTACTCTGGATGGTCAACGAAGGCCTCTCTGGGGAGACGGCTTTTGAGCTGAGCAGTGACAAGAAGGAGCTGCCTTTCAAAGACCAGGGGACTTCAGGGGCCCCTGGGAGGCAGCCAGTCGATGGGCGAGTGGGTTCAAGGAACTGGAGTAGAGTAGAGAGGGAGGTGTGTGAGAACGGAGAGGAAGGCAAGGCCAGGGCGCAGGGGCCTGTGTGTGGGTCTGGGTTAGACATTGGATTGGATTCCAGGTGCTCTGTGGTGCCATCGGAGGCGCTGAGCAGGATGACGTGGTCTGACCTGGGGAGGGAAGTGCAGAGCAGCCTGGGAGCCAGAGATGGAGAGTTGGCTCTGGCTTTGTGCTGGCCACAGGGAGCCACGCAAAGCAGGTCGCTGGCCCACAGCTACTTGCCGGGGTCTGTGAAAGCACTGAGAGCGAAGCTTCCAACAGGCACCCCTGGCCAGGCCAGGGTGGGACAGAAGCTCCGGCCTGAGAGAGCCATTCCCAGGGAGGGGTGAACAGGGAGCAGGAGCAGAGCAGGAAGGGATGAAGGCACGTGAGGAAAGGAACGGTTGAGTGGGTGCCAGGCTCTGCTGGACTCCTGCCCCCTCCTTTGCCCAGCCCCAGCATCTGCAGGCAGGCGGTCACCAGACCTGTCATGTGGGAGGTGTGGCACCGCCCAGCCCAGCACCAGGACCCTGATATGCATGTTCCGGCTGAATTCTGTGGCCCCGCGTGGCCTGGGGAGTTTTCATTCCGGGAAAGGGCTGGCCTAGAATCAGAATCGGATTTTATTGTTGGGAGGGATCCTAGAGACAGAGCGAGGAGTCCAGGAGGTGAAGTGGACAAGATAAGGGGGTGGAGTCAAAAGGCCTGGACTTGAATCCTGGCTCTGGCTCCTGCAGCTACTAGTATGTGGTGCCTGATATGCAGGATGGGGAGGTTCAATGACTGCTGCGGTATCATAAGGGCTTGGAAATGTTTGGTGAGCAATGACCCATGAGGGAGCCTGGCCCAACCGCCTCATCTCACAGAGGAGGAAGCGGAAGCCCGAAGGGGAAATGTGTCCACAGGCCACAGTGGGCGGTGGCAGGGCTGGGGTTACTTCAGGTCTCCCAGCTCATAGTCTGTGAGGGTGTAAATGTCATTCTTTCCTGCACATTGCCCTCTTGAGCAGTCCCCGTTCCTTCTGCAGGGGTCAGGTGGCTGTCCCTGGGTGTCCCACCTTCTCTTCAGCTGGCCTCTAAGCACCTACTATGTGTTAGCGCTGCTGTGTGGGAGGAGCTTCCCACCCTTGTGGTGCTGCCAGTTTTGCGTGGGAGATAAGACATGTAAACAGAATACAAAGCAGCTGAAGTGACAAGGAGGCAGCACAATGCAGAGTGGGCCCCGGTGGCAGACGGCTCTCGGTTCTGGCTCTTCCATTTAGATGTAGTAGCCACGAGGCCCAAACCTGCTTTGGGACAGATCAGGAAGCCTCTGATTCAATGCATTCGAGCGTGAACTGCAGAGATTGTGGGGACGTAACCATGATTGGCCTGTGTTTAGGACAAGGCTGTCCTGGCAGGTGGAGAATGGACCAGAGGAAGTTTTTCCTAGTGTTCCTGGCTCCGGGAATTTTCTACCTCCTCTATCTGTGGATAATTATCCTTCCTAAGAAACTGATCAGACGGGAAACTGCAGGAATGGTTTAGGACAAGGATTGTGTAGGAGTTGGGGGGAGGGTGGAGAGGATATAGCAGGAGCGGGGGACACATGCCAAGCAGCAGGAGTGACTCCCTTTGCAGGGGGAGGGAGAGAGCCAGCACAGGCCGGGGATTTGAAGCAGAGAGTGGGTGGCTCTGGGGAAGCCAAGTTCCTCAAAGCTCCTCTACTCCTGGTTCCTGCTGGGTAAGAGGGTAAGGTTGACTGGCAGGGTCTGGCTTTTCTGAATCAACAGAGGGGCTGGGATCCTAATGGGAAAAGTGTGAGGCAGTGTGGCCCAGCGGCCAGAGCACTGTCCAGTTCTGCTGCTCTGCTATCCTTCAGCTGAAATTCCGTCACTGTGGGCCAGAGCCTACTACGGCAAGTGGATGTGCACCGGGCACCCTTTCCTGGCACAGAGCACTCCTTCCCACCTAGTTCCCTGCAGGCCCGAAGCTTTAGTTGTGGGCCTGGCCTCTGCTCTTGTTTGGCCTTAACAGTTAACCGGCAGCTGTCAATGTGCTAAGGCTCTCGGGGAGCCAGGCTCCAGTTAGCGTGAGCAGGTGACTGAACCACAGTCACCACTGATTAGCAGGGAGGAGCAAGTGGGTCTTACATTTGAACCCCGGGGCAAGGCTGCCTGTGCAGTACCGGATGGTGGGAGTCAAGGACCTGGTGGCTTAAGGTCATCAGACATGTCTTTGGATCCCAGCTTCACTCTTAGGCTGGGTACCTGACTTGTGAGCATCATTTTTCCTGGAGATAAATCTCCCCTGCATGTTTTTTTATTTTTATTTTTTTAACTTTTCTCCCTCTGTTTGTTAAATTGAGAAATAACATACCCAATTAAAGTGATGATCTTAAAGTGTGTACCTCAGTGATTATTTACAAATGTTTACGTCCATGTTAACAACCACCCAGATCCAGATAAAGGACATTTGTGCACCCCCCTAAAGTCCTCTCCTGCCCTTCCTCGTCTGTGCCCCCACACTCCCCTAAGGTAACCCGTATTCTGATTTCTGTCACCGGTTGGTTGCACCTGTTCTTGAACTTCACAAAGCTGGAATCAGACAACAGGTGCTCTTTCCTGTCTGGCTTTTGATCAGTGTCTCCACGAGGTTCCTCTTTGTTGCCGCACGTACCAGAGGTGTGTTCTTTCTGTTGCGGCGCGGCATGGCCTGGTGTGAGTGCGCCACAGGTGGGCCATTCTTGTGTTGCCAGGCATTGGGGTTGGTTCCCTTTTCTGACAATTATGAACAAAGCTGCTCTGAACATTCTTAGACTTCATGGGGTTTTTGTGAAAATCAAATTATAGTAAAGTGTTTAATGCTGAGTTTTGACTTAGAGTAGGTACTCAAAAAATTTCCCCCAGATTTTGTGTTTGTTTGTTTGTATAAGGAAGAAAAGTCAAACACTACACAAGTATATAAAAAAAACACAGGTCATATCCCTTTCATTCCCCTGCTCCTCAGGCTAATCACTCTTCACAGTTCATCGTGTCTGCCTGCACTTTTCCCTGTAGTTGTATGAAAATTTTTTCATAAACCTTTATTTTAATAATAATGCTGTTTATGCTCTTGCAGCTTTTTTCATTAAATCAGTTTTTTTTATTTTTATTTATTTTTGTTAATCCTTACCTGAAGATATTTTTCCATTGATTTTTTATTTTATTTTATTAGAGAGAGAGTGGAAGAAAGGGAGGGAGTGGGAGAGAGAGAGCAACATCAATGTGAAAGAAGCCCAGACCAGGCCCTGACCCTTTGGTTCACTGGCCGGCACTCTAACCACTTAGCTACACTGCCTAGGGCTAAATCTAAGCCTTCCCTTATCTGCATTGAAGGAGCAGCTTCGAGAGGGACAGGCTGGAATGAGCTCCTGAGCCTGTCCCTCGGGGCCTTTCACGCTGGCCTGGCAGGGCCAATCTTGGGCTTTCCTTTCTGTGGAATCCAGAGCCTTGGGTACAAGTTCTGGCTCCTGGAGCCCTGGGTGCAAGTCCTGGCTCTGTTGCGCCCTGTCTAGGTGTGTTCTTGGGCTTAAATGCCCTGAGCTTTGGTTTTCTCATCTTTAACAAAAGAGAACCCATACCCACCTCAGAGGGATGCCCATGAGGTTTCAATGAGATGGAGTATCTCAAAGCAGAATTCAAAGTGATCCATGTATGCTGGTTATTATGTAAAATCATGGGCTGCCAGAGCTAGAGGAAGCCTCTAACCCAGCTCATTGTCTTACACACCAGGAAACCATGAGCCAGGGAAGGCCACAGAGCCAGCAAGTGTTGGAGCCAGAACCAAACCGAAGGGGGCATCAGTATTGCAGCTTCCCAGGCTCCCTTATCTCCACTGGTTCCCAGTCCCCCTGGGCCAGAGCGTGGCTCTCACTGCAGGGACTCCCCACTGCAGCCCTCAGAAAATTTCCCAGCCCTGTCTCTTCCCGCCCTCCCCGCCCCGCCTCCCTTCTCTGGCAGAGGCCACAGGGGTAACTAGAACGTCCAGGCAGTGATCAGTGCCCACCATGCTCTGGTCCAAGAGGATAAAGAAGCAGAAAGATGGGCAGAGGATTGGGGGCTTGGATGGGGAGGGACATGCTTCCCCAGCCTAGGCCATAGCACCTTCCCTGTCCTAACTGTACTCCCAAACCCGGGCCTCTGTCCATCTCCCAGCCCTACAGAGCTCATTCCCTCTCCCTTAGAAGCCAGACCCCCTACAGAGCTCATTCCCTCTCCCTGAGAAGCCAGACCAGCACTCCTGCTCCCTGCCCTCGTGGGCAGATGATGGCATGGATCTGAGTAGTCTCTTAGACTTCTTTTAGCTCAGGGTTCAGATCTCCTTAGCCTTTGCCCTCACAGTTTCTGTAAGAGGACAGAGAGGCGTTCCTCAGCCTGGTGAGATCATGGCCAAGGTTGAGGTCAAGAATCCAGAAACCAAACCCTGATCGCCATGGGCTGAGGCCTGTGTCTCACTCCGGAAGAATTTGGCGTGATAAGGTTTGCACTGTACCAGCCCAGGTGGGCTCCATTCTCCCCTGTGTTTAGCCACCACACACACACAGTGCCAGGTACACGGTGGTGGAAATGGCTCCCCTGTCCTGGCTCCCACCTCTCTTGGAGCCAAAGCTCAGTTATGATAATGCCCGTGGCAGTGATATCAGGGAGCTGGGCAGGGCCAGCCTGGGAGTGCCCTGTTGGTCCAGGGTAGGGTTTAGGGAATGGCTCTGAGCCCAGGTATCCGATTTCAGGGCGAGGTTGTGGAGTGACACGTGTTCCAGTGGCTGTGAATGGTGATGCCACAGAAGTTATCGCACAAGAAAGTGGTGGGACTGAAAGACCTTGAATCATGAAGCCAGAGTGAAAGAGCCATCTGAGGTTCCCTGGTCCTCTTTTCTCATGTGGGTGAGCAAACCCAAGGCCCAGGGTGAGGGCAGTGCGGCGAGGCAGGCAGGAGCACGTTCCTTCCACTCTGCGGACGACAGCCTGCTCCTTTGAACATTCGGAGGCCATTCTAGTCAGCTCCATCCTTTGGAGAATTGAGAAAATAGTTATCCAGAGCACTTGGGATCTTGCTCCCTGGCCTATGTCACCAGTTTGGCTCATATAAACTCTTATAAAAATAAAAAATAAAAAGATAGAGAAAATAGCTATCCAGCTCCTTTGCTCTGTGGCTCCGATGATTGAGAAATGCCCTGGAGGATGATCACCTCTCAGCTTCCAGTCAGCTTCCGGGGCGTGAGTCCTGCGTGGCCTTGCCACGACCTGCCAGGTGGCGTTGGGCAAGTGCCCTGAGCCTCAGGCTCCTCATCTGTGATGTGGGTATGGTAGTGCCTTTCACTGGGTAGTTGTGAGGCCTAAGGAGCCCTCAACGAGTGCTCCCATCACCAACATCCTTGTCTCCCGAGGAGGCTGAGCGACTGAGCTGATTAGAACCAGGGCTCCAGCCTGAGGCCCAGGCCCTTCTTTGTCCTGCCGCGCATGGCTGCCCCCCCAGTACCTCCTCCTGCTTCATGCTTCCCTGCCTCTGTGCCATGTGCAAGGCCCTGCCCAGGTGGAAGCAGGTACTGATGGAGGCTTTCTTTGCTCCTTCCTGGTCGTGGGGCAGGGATTATTATGGGGTGGGCGGTAGGCAAGCCATACTCGGTCACTTACGGGCTCCCAGCCTCCGGCCAGGCTCTCACACACAGCACATCTGAGCCAGACGCTGGAACCTGTGCCCTAAGGATGAGAGCAGCAGCAGGAGGCAGTTACGGCCGTTCCCATCGAGCAGCCTGGTGTGAGGGCAGAGCTTGGCCTCTAGGATCAGGCATTCCTGGGACCAAGGACCAGTTTTGTGGCTTACTGGTTGTGTGGCATTTGGGCAAGTTCTTTAAGCTCCGAGCCTCAATTTCTCCTCTGGAAAATGGAAATAGTGCCAATCTCATGGCATTGCTGAGCTAGTGAGAAAGCACAGGGCTTGGTGATAATTCTCCCTCCCCATGCTGGTGTGTGTGGCTGGAGGGCTGTACTGTGTCCCCCAAGGCAGTGACACAGGGGATAAGCGGGGGCCTTGCAGGTGTTCTCAAAAGAATTCCATTCCTGCCCTAGCCGGTTTGGCTCAGTGGATAGAGCGTCGGCCTGCGGACTGAAGGGTCCCAGGTTCGATTCCGGTCAAGGGCATTTACCTTGGTTGCGGGCACATCCCCAGTGGGGGGCGTGCAGGAGGCAGCTGATCGATGTGTCTCTCTCATCGATGTTTCTAGCTCTCTATCCCTCTCCCTTCCTCTCTGTAAAAAATCAATAAAATACATTTTTTAAAAAAAGAGTTTCATTCCTTCTCACCAGGGTGCCAGATAGCTCCTGGTCCTCCTGCTGCAGCACACACACAGTACCAGGGCAGATTGGTCTGCCAGGAGTCAGGAAACCAGAGGTTTAGGGTGAGTGGGTGGCTCACTCTGAGGCCACATAGCCAGCCAGTGACAGTCTTAAGTGAACCAGGTTCCTGTTCCCAGCATAGCAGACAGGGCTCAAAGCTGAAGGAAGCACGGTGGGGCTGTGGCTCTGGAGCCAGAAGGACCAACTGAAGGGCCTTGGTTAAGTCCCTTCACCTCTCTCTGCCTCAGTTTCCTCAGCTGCACCATGAGGATGGTGATACCTACATCAGAGAACTTCTAGAGAATCATGCAGTTACGGTATGTGACGCAGCACCATGAAGTACTCAATGAAAGGCAGTTTACACAAAGGTGGGAGTAGATGTGGGTGGCTGTGTTCCAGGCGAGGACCAGCTTTGGCAGTGAATCCCAGCCACTGCCTTGCTGTGTGACCTTGACCAAGTTCCTGCCCTCTCTGGGCTTCATTCTTTGTATATGTGAAATGAAAGGATGGGATTGGAATGGTCTTTTTTTTTTTTTAATTTTTATAAGAGTTTATTTGAGCCAAACTGATGGCATCTGCTGGGGAGCAAGATCTCAAATGTCCCCCAGAGTGGACTTGGAAGGCCCTGCCTCCTTTCACTTCCAGTGGCTTCTTGGTACTCCTCTGCCCAGGCGAGGCCTGACTGCCCACACCGGGACCAAGGCCTGCAGCCGACCGTGTCCTCACCTTTTCTCTGCAGTGTCCTCAAAAGGGCAGCATTCCCTGAGCATGCTTAGCTCTCCCATCTACTCAGTACACCTTCTGGCTCCTCGAGGCCTGAGGCGACAAATTGTCCCCAGTGGGCAGGGAGAGGAGGCCGGGAGAAGCTGTTCCCCTCCTTCATGATGCTCAGCCAGCTGGGCTGTTTTAGGAGACGTGTGGGGGAGACTTTCAGGGCACCCCCTGGACATGGATGCCTCGGACACTTGCCTAGGGGGAACCTCTGGCCTCCCCACCCTGCCAACGAGCCTCAGGGCCCTCCTGCCCAGGCCTCGGGGAACCTGCATTTGCCTGGCCCAGCTACTTCTACAGCTCCTGTGACCGGTCCGCAGGTCCTCTGGAAGGAAGTTTTACAGCTTTTGCAGGGACAAGGAGGCAATTCAGTGGGGCTTCAGATGGCTTCTGCCTCCTCTCAGCCTCCCCATAGCCTCCCTCAGCACCTCTGGACACTCCTGTCACCAAGACTGAGTCTAGAACCAATGATGACAGGACAGAGCACCAAGCTCTGCTTCAGAGGGGCTGCCTAAGAGTGGGGCCTCAGTCTCCCAACTCTGGCCGCTTCCCTGGCAACTTTACGGGCTCTGTCTGGGCCTGGGGGTCGGGGTGCAGGGATGGAACTGTGCCCTTTGCCGGGCACCTTCTTTGGCAGCCCTTTGCTCCAAACGCGTAATCTCATCAAATCTTCAGGTGAGAGTTCTTTAAGATAGAAATGATTATGAACTCACTTTTCAGGTAAAGAAAGGAGACTCCGAGGGTGCGTACCTGCCAACAAGACATGGCTAGTAGATGGCAGAGCCAGGCTCTCTCGTAACCACAGGCCTCCCTGCCTACCCTGACGAGTAGCAGAGTTTGAGTTGAAACTTTGGACAGATCCCTTAGCCAACACTCCTGCTTGTTTTTCCAGATTTTCCACTCCCAGCCGTCTCACTCAGGATCTCCCAGCCTGCATGTGGGACCACCTCCCCTGGACCAGCCCTCACTGGAGCCCAGGCCCAGTCCCTCTGCCTCAGCCCCTAGGGTGCTGGCTGCCCAGCCTCCAAGAGAAGGTGCCTTGGGTACAGGCTGCCACCTGACTGGTGGGCCCTCCTCTCACCGGGACCTGGCTGTGGGGCTGGGCTGAGGCTCCAGAGTGAGCCAGGCAGTGAGGGAAACTGGCTCCAGCAGAGGGCCCACCCTCTATAGTCATGATTTTCCTGCTGTGCTCTTGTGGAACCCAACTTAGGTGTCCTTGGTCCCATTGTGTTCTTTCAAAGCAGAGCTGTCACATTGATCACTGCAGCTCTCTGGGTGTTTTGTTTTGTTTTTTGGAGTGGGGTTTGTGTGTGTGTGTGTGTGTGTGTGTGTGTGTCTGCCTCCATTTCTTTATCTTTCTCACAGCTACCCTGGACCATGAGCATTGCTTATCCTCATGCTAGAGAGGAAGGAAGTGAGGCTCAGGGCAGTATCATGTTTGCCAGAGATCACGGAGAAGTTCAGGTTAAGAACTGGGATAGAAGCCAGCTCCCATGGTAGCAGACCAGGGCTCTCTACACTGCCAGTTCTGCCCTGTGGGAACTTGCTGTGCAGGAAGATTGTTCTGGGCCCAGACGCTGTGCTTGTTGGCCTGGACGGAGATGGTGGGTGTTACAGAGCCCGGCTTTGTCCAATAGCAGAGGTCAGATTTCAGAGCCGGAGAGGCTCTCCACACACCTCAAGGATGGGGAAACTGAGGCCAGAGAAAGGCAAAGGCTTGTTCAAAGCACCTAGTGAGTTAGTGGCAGGGTCTAGGCTGGAACTCAAGTCTCCTGATCCCCAGCCTGGGCTAGGCTCAGGCCCTTCCTCTCTCCGAATGTAGCTTTCTGGTCTCTTGAGGCATATTTGGAGGTGGGGTGGGGAGGGCTCACCCATCCTGCTGGAATATTCAAGAGGCAGCTGCCCCTGGAGCCTAGACTTAACACGCCATGGACAGCTCTGCCCCACCCCAGGGTGCTGAGCCAGCGTGGGAGTGGGGCCTGTGTCTTCTCCTTTGACTTCCTCCCTGAGGTGCTTGCAGGCAGGACTTTCACGTGATCCCAGGTCAGAGCCCTTTGGTGGCTCTGCCTGGCTCACCAGGTTGCCTCAGACGTCCCTCTTAAAGATACGTAAGGCCTTTTATAATCTGGCCCTAGGTCAGCACTGGGCTGGAAGTCAGTGGTCACAGATTTGAGCCCTGGTTCTGGGCTACCCTGTGACCTTGGGTGAATGTTTGGACCTCTCCTTTTCTCATCTGTTACTTGCCATTCAGCATTTTAGTGAGAACCAGAGGAATGGCTGCTTTATGACCACCTAAGTAGTTCTTTCCTCTCCAGCCTTCATTGCCATTTGCTCCCAATAGAAATCCTCTATTACCCTGCCCTGGCCAAGTAGCTCGGTTGGTTAGAGAATCGTCCCGATATGCCAAGGTTGTGGGTTCAATCCCGGTCAGGCACATATAAGAAACAATCAGTGAATGCATAAGTAAGTGGGGCAACAAATCAGTGTTTCTCTCTCTCTCTCTCTCTCTCTCTCTCTCTCCCTCCCCCCCCACCTCTTTCCTTCTCACCCTCTCCCTTCCTCTCTCTCAAATCAATAAATAAAAAGAGTTTATGAGAAGAAATGATGAATTCATTTAAAAGAAAGAAAGAAAGAAGGAAGGAAGGAAGGAAAGAAGGTAGGTAGGTAGGTAGGTAGGTAGGAAGGAAGGAAGGAAGGAAAGAAAGAAAGAAAAGAAAAGAAAGAAAAGAAAGAAATCCTCAACTCCTTCCCGCTGCCCTTCCTTTCCACATACTGCTGCTTTCCCCGAAGGCATCCTCAGTGCCTCCAGTGCCTCCCTAACTCCAGCCCTTCCTTTGGGTTCAGGCTAGTTCAGCTAGCATTTAGTGCCAAACCCTGGAGATGAGGAGATCAGACAGGAATTCTGCCCTTGAGTCAAGCAGGCTCGGAGAACAAGTCTTGATCCTCGCCATGTGCCATGCTCTGTGCTAAGTACTGGAGAGTCGAGAAGATGGATAAAGCTGGGTCCCTGCCCCTAAGGAGTGGTGTGGCAGGGAAGGCAACCAGCCAAGCACACGGTGTGAGCAGACTCAGTGGAGGGCCATGTGCCCAAGGCTCTGCGGGCTGTGTGACCAGTTCTTGCCCTGGGGGTAATTGGGGAAAGCTGCCGGAGGAGCTGGCATGGCTCTCCCTTAGCCCACCCCGACAAGGGCAGGGTCTGCTCCATGCTCTCATCTCACGTGATCCTCACAACAACCTTGTGAGGTCCTTGAGGCAGGAGACGATCGTCCATTGAGCAGAGACACTGGTTGTGAGCCTCCTGTGTGCCAGGCACAATTCTAGGTGCTGGGGTTCACAGTGGTCGTGATGGTCTGCCCTCACGGAGCTTGTGTTCTGAGGAAGGGGAACCATCAGTGAGCACATACAGCCTGTCAGGAAGTGGTAAGTGCTCTAAGAAGGATACCTCTTATTTCTTCCCCTACCCCAGGGGAAGCCAGTAGAGAGGCCTAGAGAAGACTTCCCTGAGGAGGTGGTGTTTGAGCAAGAGCCTGAAAGGAATGAGGAGAATCTGCCGTCCACCCTTGTAGTGCAGAGTTTCAGGCAGAGGGAACAGCAACTGCAAAGGTCTTAGGGTAGGATTGCATTTGTGCTCCAGGAAAGGCAGGGCGGCCAGTAGAGGAAGGGGGGTGGAGGGTGGGGGGGAGTGGAGCCAGCAGGTTTGCCACTGGATTGGACGTGGGGAATGAGAGAAAGAAGTCAGAATGATTCCAGGGTTTGGGGCCTGAGCAGCTGAGCGATGCTGGGGAAAGAGAGACCATTGTAGGATGCACAGGCTGGGAGGTGGGGAAATGCGAGTTCTGCTCCTGTGCCCTTGCCACTCTGCAGGTCCACCCCATGCCGCACCCAGACACACCGGCCTAAGGTCACCCATGCCCACCTCTCCAGGAAGCTCTCTGCTTTCTTGGGCCTACTCCAAGCTCTGTTGTCTGAGAGTTATTTTCTCTTATCGATGAGAGGTGCGGGACACCCCTTCTTCATCACCACCCAGACACTGAAGCACCCAATAGACTCCATAGCTGATTGAGCAGTACAGGGGCACCATACCTCCCTGGGCAGCTGTTCTCTCTTCCCGCCCAGCAGCCCTGCCTGAGGTTGGCTCTCCCTTTGCAGCTCCCTTCCTCCTCTGTAGCAGCTGAAAATGGGACACCTGACTTGCTTTCTGCAGAGCTGTTGTCCTGGAAATGGTAGAATTTCTCTTTGTGTTGCTTTCCTATTGCAACCTCTCTGTATAGTGGATTTAATTCACTGTTAGGCTGCTAAGCTAAGTGACTTTCACCTGGAAGGGACACCAAAAACAACAGGCATTTGATATACTTAATTTTACAGAATTTGTATTTTGCAAATTCTACCCTACCCCCACCAAAAGGAAAGAAAAGTAAAATCCAGCTTTCCCATGGCTCTAAAGTTTCTGAAATGGAACCTTTCTTATCAAGCCTCTTATTTCTTCCCCTACCCCAGGCATGTGGCAGACTGGTGCTTGGAGCTCCTGCTACTGTCTGCAAGGAGTCACGGACAGGGCCAGAGAGGGGCTGGGCAGGGGTAGGGAGAGCCTGAGCTGGGGAGCCCCACACCTGGGCCCCAGGAAAGGAAGGATATGGAGGCTTGAAACCAGACTAATCCCAGGTTCTTCTCCAGCTCAGGCATTCTGTGCTTCTACCCTCTCCACTCTGCATGGTCAAATCTGTGGAGCCTAGAAGGGCCTTCTTTAAAGGGATGTGATTTAGGTTTTTCTGCTGCCAGTGGTACCACAGGCTCAGGTGAAAGTGCAGAGAGAGTGCAAGCTGAGGCCCTCTGGTTTCATTGCCAGCCACAGAGGCAAGGCCTGCCTGGGCTCTTTTTTTTTTTTTTTTTAAATATATTTTTATTGATTTCAGAGAGGAAGGGAGAGGGAGAGAGAGCTAGAAACATCAATGATGAGAAGAATCACTGACTGGCTGCCTCCTGCACGCCCCCTACTGGGGATCGAGCCTGCAACTCGGGCATGCGCCTCTGACTAGAATCGAACCCGGACCCTTCAATCCACAGGTCGACGTTTTATCCACTGAGACAAACCAGCTAGGGCCTGGCTGGAAGATCTCAGTGTAAGAAACCTGCCTTCACCGGAATGCCATGTGGAGGGACTGGCTGTTCAATACATTATGGCAGTGAGGTTGCTCCACGGGGGCTGGGGGGATGCAGGGTGGGTCATCCTGGGTCTGAAATACTGCTCTGTAGCCCCGGCTCCCTGGAGCAATAAGTGGGCATCCCTCTGATGTTCTCTTTACTTAAGTTGGGGATAATAGGATTGTTGAGAAAATAAAATGAGATGCTGTAGTAAAGTGCTCTGCCTTATAGAAGTTATAGCACAGTAGGTAGAATGTACAATTTATACAAACTTTTAAAGCTATAGAGTAGAAAATTTTGGAATTTTGTATCCCACTCTATTAACACTGTAGATTTGGGGGTTGAGGAGAAGAGCTTGTTCAGTGGGTGCAGGGAAGGGCAAATCACTGGGAAGTTTGCTCCTTCGACTTAATACTGTTGGAAAAGAGTTGTCAGTGAACATCGGTTCCATTTAAAATCATCAAAGCATCCCTGGTTGGGTAGCTCAGTTGGTTAGAGTGTCGTTCCGATACACCAAAGATGCAGGTTTGATCCCTGATCAGGGCACATATGAGACTCAAATAATCCTATCTAATAAAGAGGGAATATGCTAATTGACCCTCACGCCATCGCTAAAGATGGCGGTGCCCACAGCCAATAAGGAGGGAATATGCTAATTGACTGCCATGCCCTCAAAGATGGCGGCGCCCAGTCCCCTCAGCCCTGCTGGGGTGGCAGGCGTGTGGCAAGACCAGGCCTGCCCCCAGGCAGGCCCAGCCGCTCCTCGCACCTGCCTCCAGAGTCCCTCAGCCCCCCAGCCCCTCAGGGCTGGCCCAAGTGCAGGCAAGCCTCGGATGGCAGCTGCCCAGCCACCCAGGGCCGCCCGAGGCTCAGGTAACCAGGCCAGCCGAGGCTTGCGCTGCCGGCAGTGGCAGCAGCAGAGGTGTGATGGGGCATCGCCTTCCCCTGATCGCCGGGTCACCTCCCACCCCTGAGGGTTCCCGGACTGTGAGAGGGGGCAGGCCGGGCTGAGGGCCCCCCCCCCCCCCAGTGCATGAATTTTCATGCACCGGGCCTCTAGTAAATGCATAAATAAGTGGAAAAGGTTCTCCTTTCTAATAAAAAAATTTTTTAATCAATAAATAAAAAAGTAAAATAAAACCACCAAAGCAGCATATTTCCATTTTGAAAAAATCAAAATCAACCAGTGTGGATCCCTTCAGCAACTGCCAGGGACCCAAAACAAGACAGGAGAAGAGTCGTTGAAGCCTGAGGTCTTGCCCCACCCCACTTAGCTGCAACTCCTGCTGGCTGCCTGGATACCTCTCCCTCCCAGACCTGTTGTTGCCTGCTGGGCTCTGTATCTTGTCAACACATAGGGACTGTTTACGGATAGTCTGAGTCCCTGGCCCTGGCCTCCTCTCCTGTGTGAGTCATTCTCCACCTCCCTGCACGGGGACTCTCAATCCAGTTGCCTTTCCTGTGGGGGTGGGGAGAATCTGCTGGAGTGAAATTCATTCCACAGATGTTTATGGAGAGGTTAGGTGATTGGGGAGGAGGGCAGAGGACAGGGTGGATGCCAAGAGGTGCTGCTCAGGTGGGGTGAGGTGGGGTGAGGAGAAATAGTGTCACTTGCCCATGGTCACCCAGCTAGTCAGGCTGCACCCTGCGTGGAACCCAGGGCAGGACGACTCTGCCACGTGTCTTCGTCTCTGTTGGTCTGGTGTGAACCTGCTGAAGCAGCAGCTGAGTCTGGCTTCTCTTTCTCTCTGGTCGTCATGGCTGATGTTGGTGGTGGGAGGAATCAACATTGAGAAGAATCAGGGCCCCTGCTACCCCAAAGAACACTGCAGCCCCAGTGGAGACCAGAGCTGAGTGCAGATCAGGCAGGCAGGGGCTGAGCAGTCCGATCATTCCCATCTCCTGCCTTAGAAGTTTAGTAGAGAAGACGGATCCCTTCTGGCTTGGTTAACTTGGGGGGCTTCCTGGAGGAGGAAGGCTTAAAAGATAGGATTTCCTGGGGTTTTTTACTAGGCCACCAGAGTAGAAGGGAAGAGTAGTGAGACTTCCCTGGAGAAGAGCTCATGGAAATAAATACCACATCTGGCCCTCTGGGAACCATTTTGGGCCTCTGTAGTCTTGGGCGTCCATGTTCCTCTTAGAAACAAAATTAGAATAAAACCAGGGAAAATGTGGTGAGTGGCTAAGAACACAGACTCTTCCTCAGTTTGAATCAGTTACCAGCTACATGATTTTAAGCAAGTTGTTTAACCTTTCTGTGCCTTAGTCTCTTCATCTAGAAAATGTAGGGGCAGCTCTGGCCGGTGTGGCTCAGTTGGTTCAGAGTCATGCGCACAGAAAGGTTGGCAGTTCGATTCCTGGTCTGAGCGCATGCCCACGTGTGGGCTCGATCTCCGGTAGGGGGCGAGCAGGAGGCAGCCCATCGATGTTTTGCTTTCACATTGATGTTTTCTTCTCTCCCTTGCTCTAAAAAATCAATTTTAAAAATATTTTTTTAAAAAGTAAGGGATGGCAATTGTGACCTCGCAGAGCTGTGGTGAGGTGCAGATGAGTTAAAGAATGTCAGAGCTCACGCTGCGAACTGTAGAGTGCCAGGCTTTCTCTGGGAGGCATTACCTTCCATAGTTGAGACTGGTTGCTGGGGCAGTTGAAGAGGGAGTTAAAGAAATGGAATTGTTGTGCAACTAGAAATCCTTTGGGACCTGGCCGAGTTGCAGCCCCAGAGTCGTCAGGCCGGGAACTAGGGCGGCAGAGCCCCTTGTGTGCCCCTCAGTCCCTGGTGACCCAGCACTGGTGGGCCCAGGAGGCCCCTCTTCCCAGCACTCCCCGCTGACTGCCCGGGCCTGGGGAGAGATACAGGGAGGGGGATCAGGGGTGTCGGTCACCTTGGCAGCCAGGGGTGACACGGAGCTGCCTTGCCTGCCTGCTTCTGCACCAGCCTCAGCAGAGGGGGACAGTCTGGGGAGAAATAAACAAAACGTTCTCATGGTGAAGAGCAGAGAAGCTACGGAGGGAGGTTTGGTCAAGTGTCTGTTCAGTGTGTGTGTAAGAGTGAGTGTGGGTGAGTGTGTGAGAGGTTGTGAGACTGTGTGTAATAGAGGGAGAGTATGTGTATAAGAGAGCAAGAGTGGGGGTGAGTGCATGTGCACGTAAGAGTGTGTCAGAGAGAGAGGGTGGGTGTGTGAAAAAGACATGGGTGAGACTGTGTGAGAGTATGTGTGTCGTTAAGAGAGAGAGCTATGGGTGAATGTGTGTAAGAAAGAGTGAGAGAGTGTGTGAGTGTGTGTGTTCCCTCAGTATCCCCAGTTGCTCTATGTCACCTGTACTGGACAGAATAAGAAACACCTCCCCCCCCCAAAAAAAGAAACATCTCTTCCCTCACCCAGTCTCTCCACCTAAAAGGAGACCAGTGCCGAACTGTGTCAGCAGGTTTGCCTGTGGCTCGGAAATGCTGAATTCCATGCCTCCGGTCCTTGCTCTGGCAGCACCGGGCACCCTCTGCAGAAAAGCCAAGTGGTGTGAGAGATCACTGGACTTGGAGCTTCCTGGGCTCTCATGGTGCAATCGTTCACATGACCATTAACACCTTTTTGAGTCTCGGTTTCCCTACCCACGTAATAGAGGATCTGTATGTTTTCCACAGTCTGTTCCAGCTCTCACAGCTCAGATTTGATTCCATGCTGGTGACATCACCACGGCCACAAGTGTGTGCTATCTCACCTGGTGTCAGCAAGTTTCCTGCATCTGAGGAGACACGTCAGGCCTGCAGCATAGGGACAACTGGTGGAGTCAGGGCCTGGAGAGAGGACCAATCAAAGCTGAGCTTGGTACCTAGTGACAATCCACCGCCTTGCCCCTGGGAAATTTTAATGCTTTCCCGTGGGCAAGGAGCCATGCATGGATCCCAGACCTTTCTCCTCAGCCTGGGTTTGACCCTCCCCCTTCCCTTGCCTGTCAGGTCCCAGAGTTCCTCCTGAGGGGCAGGGCGTCCTAAGGGGCAGGCCCAACACAGGAAGACCTGGGGGAGCACCTGGCTCCAGCCCCAGGAACTCTGGGAGCTGCCTTACTTGGAAGGAGGTGCATTGTGTCTGAGTCAGGCCCAAGCCCTAGTCCTGGGTGGCATGGGCATGTCCTGCCTCCTGAGCTCCAGGTTTTCTCCCGTAGGAATGCCTCTGTCTCTTCACCTGTAGGGGAGGCCTGGTGGCGCAAAGGTCCCGAGGCTGAGGAAAGCATGGTGATCCCCACGAGCTCCTCACAAAGGTTCTGACCCTGTGCCACCTGGGTGTCCCTATAGGGTGCACAGCTCCGGCCTCGCTCAGAGAGCGCACACGCACTGAGTGAGGATCAATGAGCTCTCTCTGCTACAAGTTTGAGATGCTTGAAGCTAGAGTAGAACTCTTCCCCTACACTCCGGGGAAGCCGCCGACTCTTGCTGAGCCCCAGCTTTCTCTTCTGCAAAATGGAGACAGTGCCTGTCCCTCAGGGCTGCTGTGAGCATGAAAGCCATGCTGTGTGCCAGGCTCCCAGCACAGAACCTGGCTGTGGTGCACCTTTAGGAGTAAGGAACTTTCGTCATGTTACTGCTCTTGGCTTGTTTCACATGCCCCCCGCCCCTCCCCAGGGGCTGTGGCCCCTCTCTGGGTCTCCAGTGCACTGTCTGGCACTTCTTAGAGCCAGGATAGTTTTGTGGGCCTTTTAAAGATCTGACCTGCTAGGTAGAAGTGGAAGCTATCAGCCACCTGCCCTGTGCTGCCTCTTTAAAGTCTGCCTTCTCCTAAGGCAGCCATTGGTGCTCAGTTCTAGGGCAGGTGGGGGTGGGTGCTGACAAGGTCTGCTGGCTAGAGCTAGAGCTGGACTCCTGGCTCCTGCCTGCAGGAGGAGCTCAGCTCCCCTAAGCCTCCATGCCATCCCATCTTCTCTGGGAGTGTGGTGCCATTGCCCTGTTTCCACCTCTTTTGCATGGGTTGTCTGTCCTTGCTGGGTGCCAGGGAGAGAGAGGAAGCTGAGTGACAACTGTGGATTGAAGATGATGAGAGACATCAGAGAAGGATGGACGGGAGTGGTCAGGGAATGCTTCCTGGAGGAGGCAGACAGAAGCTTATACTGTCAGCCGCACATTGTGGGGGTAGAGGTACAGGAACAGTGTTCTGAAGAGAAAAACTGGAATCTGCAGGAAAAAGAGGACATGGCTTATTTGAGGGAATTACAAAGAATTTGGCAAGGCTGAACCGTAATAATTTACAGTAGGGAGCATGGGACATGAGCAAGACCAAACGATGGAGGCAGTGCTGAGCGTTTGGACTTTAACCTGTATAGCAAGAGACTTGGAGTCAATATGACCTCACCCTTCCCAGTACCAACCAGCTGAACACTGGGGGTTTACTGATGGACACTGCAAAGACTGGAGGACTTTTTAGCAAAAGAGGTGACTTTTGGTCAGGTCTGTTTTGAAGTCAGGACAGGATGGCTTTGGGGTCCTCTCCTGGCCTAGGATGGAGATGTGTTCTTTTCCCCCAACATGTTTTGAATGTTTCCTGGGTGCTTCACACTGTGACAGGTTCTGGGCCTAGAGAGTATTTGGAATGTGAGTCTTGACCTGTAGCTATTCTGACACTTCCCAGATCAGTACCTGAGAGTAGGAGGGGCTTTGGACATGGGAGGGATGTTTCTCCTCCTTCCCAAGGACCACAGGGGTAATGAGACAGACCTGGTCAGGTAGGCTATTGGGAGTCACATGAGTAATGGCCCAACCTCGTGCAATTTTTTTAAACATTTTTCTTTTGTTTTTTGTAAGGCAAGATGTTTTTTTATTCTTAATATATTATATTGATTTTTTACAGAGAGGAAGGGAGAGGGGTAGAGAGTTAGAAACATCCATGAGAGAGAAAAATCGATCAGCTGCCTCCTGCACATCCCCTATTGGGGATGTGCCCGCAACCAAGGTACATGCCCTTGACTGGAATCGAACCTGGGACCCTTGAGTCCGCAGGCCGACGCTCTATCCACTGAGCCAAACCGGTTAGGGCTCTTGTGCATTTTCAAGTCAGTAGATACTTGTTGAGCATCTACTGTGTCCCCAGCCCTGGGAATCTATACTAATAAAAGGATAACATGCTAATTAGAGCGGACATCTTCTGGACGTCCTTCCAGAAGCTGCCCCAGACTCAGGCAGGCCACGGATGGCAGCTGCCGCCGTCAGGGCCACCTTGAAGCTCAGGCAGGCCGTGGATGGTGGTTGCCACTGGGAAGGCCTAAGGCTCAGGCAATGAGGGCCGGGCTGATGCTCAGGCAACGAGGGCCGGGCCGAGGCTCAGGTAAGCCTCGGTGGCTGCAAGGGCTGAGGCTCAGGCAGCTGTGGCGGCTGGCAGCGGCAGCAGCAGAGGTGTGATGGGGGCATCGCCTTCCCCTGATTGGCTGGTTGCCTCCCGCAGAGGGAGGCCAGACTGTGGCTTAGGCTCCTCTCCATGGGAGCGGGCCTAAGGCATCAGTAGGACATCCCCTGAGGGGTCCCGGACTGTGAGAGGGGGCAGGCCGGGCTGAGGGACCCCCCGACAGTGCACGAATTTTCGTGCACCGGCCTTTAGTATAAGTATAAATAGATATGGAATCTGCCTGCTCAGAACTTACAGGGAGGAAAGCAAGACTTTTTACCTTGAGCAAAGTGCCAAACCATCTTAACCAAGCTGACCCTGGGGTTATGGTACCCAACATACAGCTAGGTGCCCAGGCCTTCTTTCACCTCCCCACCCAAAAACAAACCAAAAACCCAGAGGAAACTTGGGGCCAAACCTGGCATTGAGAGAAGCTGTCTCAGAAGGGGACATTTGCTACCTCCCAGCTCTGGGTTTAGAGCACTGGGTGGACCACTGCAGAGTGGCCCGTTGCTGCTGGCTGACCAGGACCTGGCTGGGGGAGATGGTTGGTGTGTCTCAGGCTGAGGGGCATGTTCAGGCCTTGATAGGGAGAGAAAATTGGACGGGTTGACTTACAGAACTGCAGAGTTTATTGGGAGCTGGGGAGTCTGTCCCTGGAGTTTGTCCTGATTCTGCTACTCATTTGCTGTTGTGACCTTGGACAAGCCCTTTCCCCTTTTTGAGCCTCAGTTGTCTCCTTTTTAAAGTAGGTGGGGTTGGACTCGGAACAGGGTGGCAAGTAGGTTTTGTCTCACATGCAAAACGGATGGATTGCTGTTGGCTTCTTAAGCAGCTATCTGGGCTCGGCAGGAAAGCATGCACGTCTGGGATTGGAGGTCGCTGCATGCATTCTGCAGGGCACGATCCTCAAGCTCCATCCTGCGCTGGTGCGCTTTGATTCTTCTGTGCTTCCCTCTATCTTCTGTGTCACTTCTCCACCAACCTGTGGTCTTCCTTCAGCTTAAAGCCTTCATGATGGGGAACTCACTGTCTTCCCTCAGACAGAATTGTCAGATTGTTATGCCTGGTCTTGAGCCTGCCTCCCTGAACTTGTGCCCGGATGATGGATGGCTTGGGTTCAGGCCTAGGTAATGCCTTTGTACTTGGAGCCTCAGTGATGGATGTATAATTTCTGCCTTCTGGAGGCATACAGAGCCACGGCTGTCTGCTATTTTATGACAGTGACAGAGACAGCATCTGTACATCCTTTGAAAAAAGCACTTTAAAAACATTGTCACTTGGCTTATACAGCAACCCTGTGAACCCTGTGCTATTATCACCTCCGTTTTACAGCGAGGAAGTTGAGATTAGAGAGTTAACAGAGCGGCCCCTGAGATCAAGCCTGTACCCCTCTGGCCAGCTTCCTTCCTCCTCCACAGCCCTGTCCCCAACCTTCTGTTCCGGCTCCCTGCAAGCCACAGCCTCCCGTTCTCTCGCCCTCCTCAGGTTTCCATGTGATTCCCACAATCTCGAGCATCGTCCCGGAGAGCTGCCTGCTGATCGTGGTGGGGCTGCTGGTAGGGGGCCTGATCAAGGGTGTGGGTGAGACACCCCCCATCCTACAGTCGGACGTCTTCTTCCTCTTCCTGCTGCCACCCATCATCCTGGACGCAGGCTACTTCCTGCCGCTGCGGCAGTTCACGGAGAACCTGGGCACCATCCTGATCTTCGCCGTGGTGGGCACGCTGTGGAACGCCTTCTTCCTGGGCGGCCTCATGTATGCCGTGTGCCTGGTGGGTGGCGAGCAGATCAACAACATCGGCCTCCTGGAGAACCTGCTCTTCGGCAGCATCATCTCGGCCGTGGACCCCGTGGCCGTGCTGGCTGTCTTTGAGGAAATTCACATCAACGAGCTGCTACATATCCTCGTCTTTGGGGAGTCCCTGCTCAATGACGCCGTCACTGTGGTGAGGGGTTGGGGAACACACCCATGTACACACAGGGCACAGACCCCAATCCAAGTCCAGAGTGACCCACATCCACCTGTAATCGTAATAAAACAGCAAATGTCCATTCCTGCTTACTGCGGGCCAGGCATCATGCTGAGCATGAGACATGGGTGATTTTACTTAACCCTCATGGCACCCTTAGGAGGTGCTTAATAGTCTCACTTTACAGAGGAGGAATCAGGCCCAAAGAAGTTCAATAACTTGCTGGCATATGAGAGAACCAAGGTTAGAAGCCAAGTCCGTCTGACTCCAGGGCCTGAGCTCTTGGCCTTACCAGGTCGTATACGCCATCCCTGACGTGGATTGCGATATGATCTTGATTAAATTGCTCATCCTCTTCCTACCTCAGTTTAACCTTTACAGACCAGTCTGGGAGGGGTGTTTCGGCTTTAGTGTCAATAATTATGCCTTAAGTTAAGAGTTTCATATGTGCAGAGTTCTAGGGCAGCCGTTGTGGAAAGGGACCTTGCTCCCAGAACCCCCAAAAGTGATTAAGTAAAATGGGTTGGCCACTTGCTCACTGTGTGACATTAAGCAAGTGACTGTACCTCTCTGGGCATCACCTGGACATCTGCAGTGTGGCAGAGGAGTTAGTGCTTCCCTCCCAGGGTCTAGTGAGAACGGACAGCCCCGACGCAGGGTCTGCACACAGCAGCTCTGTATGCTTGCACGTACCTTCCTCCCAGCCAGTTTCCTCAGGAAACAGATACGTGTATGTGCAACTCACATCGTGTTGTGAAAACATCCCCCCTGCCAGATGGACCCCTCAGTAGCTGTGCACACAGGAAAACACAAGGGCACGTGTGCACCCCTGCATGCTTGCACATGCACCCCCTCTCCTCCACCTCCAGCCCCTCAGGAAGCTGCACCTCAAACAAGAGGCAGGCAGTGGTGGTCGGCTGCTGACAGCCTTGGCTTCCTCTCCTTCCCCGCCCCCTCCTCGGCTCCTCATGAGGCTGGCAGAGCAGCAGCCTGGCGTGAGCAGGCAGGCCGTGGTCCTGGCCGCTTTTTGCAACCCTTCTCGCCCGGAGTCACCACATGAGCCTGTTTCTCCATCTGTAACAGGGGTTGCAGGGTTCTTACAGGAGTTCCACTCACGAATGTCTGAAACCACTGGGTGCCAAACATGAAGTCCTCCCTTGGGTCTGGGTGTTGGGTTGGCACTACCAGGGAGCAAGTGGGGCGTGGTTGTGTCAGGTAGACACCTCAGTCTGGCCGCCTCGGGCCCATGCCACGCCTCACCACAGCAGTGGCAGTGCTGGTAGTAACCGCTGGTGTTCACTGAGCACTTCCTGTCTGAATATGCATTGCCTCATCTGATCTGCACAGAAACAAGAGGTGGGCCGAAACCGGTTTGGCTCAGTGGATAGAGCGTCGGCCTGCGGACTGAAAGGTCCCGGGTTCGATTCCGGTCAGGGGCATGTGCCTGGGTTGTGGGCACATCCCCAGTGGGAGATGTGCAGGAGGCAGCTGATCGATGTTTCTCTCTTATCAATGTTTCTAGCTCTCTATCTCTCTCCCTTCCTCTCTGTAAAAAATCAATAAAATATATTTAAAAAAAAAAAAAAAAGAAACAAGAGGTGGGCACTGTTGTTATACCCATTAAAAAAATATTTTTTTTCATTTTTTTTTCTCAGAGAGGGAGCGAGAGATAGCAACATCAACGATGAGAGAGAATCATTGATTGGCTGCCTCATGCGTGCCCCACACTGGGGATCAAGCCCACAACCTGGGCGTGTGCCCTGACTGGGAATCGAACCTTCACCTCCTAGTTCATAGGTCAATGCTCAGCCACTGAGCCACGCCGGCTGGGCTCTGCCCATTTTATTAGTGAGGAAACTTGGGCACTGAGAGGTCACCTAACTCATCCAAGGTCACATTCTCTGATAAGGGATGTGGCCGAGGTTCAAATCTACAGTCTGAGTCCAGAGCCCAGGTGCTTACCACTATGCTCCACCACCTTTCTAGTCCCAGTGGCAGTGATGCCAGGCCGGAAAGGAGGACCTTGTCCTCTCCACCCACCCCACCGGCCCCGGCAGTATACCCTGAGGACCCGAAGAGCTCCAGGCTGGGAGGGAGGTTAGGTAGCCCGGGGCTGAGAACGTACCTGCCGTCTGCTGCTGACCTGCCCTGACTCCCGGCTTGGGCCCTTTCTGGAGCTCTGGGTGTGACGTGAGTGCTCCGATTCCCAGACAGTAAACCTGAAGGCTGCCTCTGAGCTGCTCGGACTCAGAGCAAGTCCCCACCCCCTCCCTGCCTCCAGGTGCTGCCCAGGTACTAGGAGCTTTGGAGGGTCCCCTCTCAGGGATCCTCGCAGCCCCCTTGTCTGGAAACTTCCTACCTGGTCTCCTGGCACCTGTCTAGGAACAGGTCAGGGAGCCAGCACCTGAGAGGGGCCAGAACCTCAAAGCTGAACCTGCTAGGGAACTAGTTCTGGGCCCGGTTCTGCTGCCCCCGGGCTTGGGCCGCTCTGAGCCCCCGTTAGCGAGGGGGCAAGCACCCGTGGCCCACCTGCCTCGTAGGGCTGTTGTAGGCCAAGCAGGGTGACCACCGTCAAAGGGCTCCAGTGTCTGAAGTGCCACTTAGACATCTGACCAAAGTGTTACACGACTGTTCATTTCCCAGTCCAGGAGGTGGGGCTGCCTTAGAGAACCTCTCATTCACAGCATCTGAACGTGGCTGTTCATCACCACCACCTGTGGAGCTTGTTGAGTAGAGATTTCTGTCCGTCCCCCACCCCCACCCCGGCAGAGAGTCCAGGCAGGGTACGGCCCGGCCATATGTATGTTCAGAAAGTGCCAGAGGTTAAGAAGTCCTGTTGTAGTTCATTGTCTGAACCCGCCCTGCTTTATGCTGAAAGAGGGTCCTGCCCTGCCCAAATCACAGTGAGAGGCCCCCAGAGCAGTGCCAGGCGCAGCTCACCCGTCACTGGCGCGGATCTGGGCATTCTGCCTTTATTAACTAGCTTAGCCCTCACCGCAGCCCTGTGAGGTTGGTCCTATTACCCCACTTTGTGGAGAGGAAAACGAGCACCGGGAGACTGAACAGTCTGCCTCGTGACCCCTCTAGGGAGCAGCAGAGCCCGAGCCCAGCCCAGAGCTGGGCCTCAGAGCCCCCCTCATAACCAGCTGGGTACTGCAGGGCCCAAGCAAGGTCCTCTGAGCACCTGTTGGCATGAGGGTTTCTCTGTTACCATGTGGCCTCTTCTTGTGGCCACGGTCATGGAGGGGATGGGGTCACACTGGTCCGACCCCAGGGAGCCCTGGGACAGGACCCCGCCCCCCTGCCGACCAGCTCTTACCTTCTGCAGGTCCTGTATCACCTCTTTGAGGAGTTTGCCAACTATGACCGCGTGGGCATCGTGGACATTGTCCTCGGCTTCCTGAGCTTCTTCGTGGTGTCCCTGGGCGGGGTCTTCGTGGGCGTGGTCTACGGGGTCATCGCGGCCTTCACCTCCCGATTCACTGCCCACATCCGTGTCATCGAGCCGCTCTTCGTCTTCCTCTACAGCTACATGGCCTACCTGTCCGCTGAGCTCTTCCACCTGTCGGGCATCATGGCGTGAGTCTGGCGTGGCACGGGGAGGCCCCCCACTTGGATTCCCTGGGCTCGTAGGGTCACAGGGGAGCTCCCCAGGGCTCAGCCTCCAACTCCAGGGAGGAGATGGAGCTCCAGGCCCTGGGACCACCCCTGGAAGCACCGACTTTAAAGTTCTGGGAAGTCCAGCCTTGCTACTTTTTTCCCTTATTTGTCTCAAAGGAAGCCCCTTGGTTGTAGCTGTTCCCCTCAGCAGCCCCAGCCAGGAGGCTCAAGGCTGCAATTGAAGGGAGGAGTCCTGGAGGTCCTGCGGCCTCAGCTGGGTCTTAAAGTCAGAAACAGGGAGATGCCAAGGTGTTCCCAGTAGGGGAGGACTTTGGAAGTGCAGAGGTGGAGCTGGACTGCGGGATTCGGGGTGAGAGGGAGAGAGCTGGGCCAGTGGAGCCCGGGTGTGGGAATAAACCCCAGCCACGGACGGGTGTCATTGATGCCTGTTAGGCAGGCAGAGAGGCCACGTGGCATCGGGGACAAGGCACAGGCTTTGGAGTTGGTCAGACCTTAGTTTGTGTCTTAGCTCTGCCACTCGCCCGCCGTGTGACAGTGGGCAGGCGACTTAGTTTCCCTCATCTTATAAAGTACAAGAATATGCAGGGTTAGGAGGATTGAGAGAGCAGGTGTGGAAAGCCCATAAGAGGAGCTCAGTCAACAGACCGCTGTCAGCTCGGGCAGCAGAGGGGCTCTGGGAGGGTGCAGCTCGGCTCCGAACCCTGAACCCTGCTCTTCCCCACCCCCAGACTCATTGCCTCGGGAGTGGTGATGCGCCCCTACGTGGAGGCCAACATCTCCCACAAGTCCCACACAACCATCAAGTATTTTCTGAAGATGTGGAGCAGTGTCAGTGAGACCCTCATCTTCATCTTCCTCGGCGTCTCCACCGTGGCCGGCTCCCACCACTGGAACTGGACCTTCGTCATCAGCACCCTGCTCTTCTGCCTCATCGCCCGAGTGCTGGGTGAGGTCCCCGGGCCGGAGCCAGGGGAGGTGTGTGTGTGTGTGTGCGTGCATGTGTGTTAGTGCGTGTGTGTGTGTGTGTGTGTGTATGTGTGTTAGTGCGTGCGTGTGTATGTTAGTGTGTGCCTGTGTATGTGTGTTAGTGCGTGCATGCATGCTTGTGTGTGTGCGTGTGTAGGGGCCAGGGTTGGTGCCTGCCTGTTCCCAGCACAGCCGGACGGCAGGGCTTCCCCAGTCCTCCTCTCCGCAATGCTGAGGCTGTGCTGGGCCCTTGGGGAACAAGTCTGATCTCTGGGGAGACAGTCAGGGTGTGTCGGAGTGGAGGGGCCTCAGGGACCCTGCGGTTCTGGGCCTGTTGGATCTGAGGAAGGAACTAAGGCACACACCGCAGGGCCGTGAGTGTCCTGTGCTGTCCCATGGCGCATATGACTTCAGCACTTGCAAAGCTGCGTGCAGCGCCTGCAAACTGCGCTGCCACTGGGGCTGCACACGGGCCGGGCCTTGGGTCCTCAGGTGCTTACACTTTCCAGACACACCTCCCTCGGCGACTGCTGCTTCCTCACCCTGCATCTCAGACTCTGCTCCGAGGTTAGGCCCGTGGTCCTGAGCCTGACGGGGCGTCACTGATCCCTGGTGCACTGTTTAAAACCCTTAGTCCACTGCTTCGTCCTCCACAACCCTCCACAGAGGGTTGAGGTTGGACCCAGACCTCTGCATTGTGTAATTTTTTATTATGGAAAATCTCAAACCAGAGAAAGTAGACCCCATATACCCATCATATTTATTTAATAGGTTTCACCCTGTTTCATCTCTTTCCCATTCTCCTCCCAACCTTTGGCCACTGGAGGCCTCTTTGGTGTCTCTACAGTACATCCAGTTGGGGGGCCCTTTAAGAATCCACCCAGCTCTTAGATTGAGAGAGTCAGAGCGCCCTGGGCTGAGGGGCCCAGGAAATGAGTGGACTGGGTGGGGCTTACCAGTGGAGGCTTCCTGCAGACAGAGGAAGCCAGGAGGGGCTGGAGACAGCTGACCCCTCTTCTTCCTCCCCCGGGCAGGTGTGCTGGGCCTGACCTGGTTCATCAACAAGTTCCGCATCGTGAAGCTGACGCCCAAGGACCAGTTCATCATCGCCTACGGGGGCCTGCGAGGGGCCATCGCCTTCTCCCTGGGCTACCTCCTGGACAAGAAGCACTTCCCCATGTGCGACCTGTTCCTCACTGCCATCATCACCGTCATCTTCTTCACCGTGTTTGTGCAGGTGCTGGACAGGGTGGAGCAGCCCCGCCCAGGGACCCGACTCTGCCAGTGGAAAGAGGAAGCATGTGACCCAAGAGGGGGCCACGGGTTCTAGTCCCAGCTCCACCAATAACTTGCTTCACAACCTTGGGCAAGCCACTCCTCCTTTCTGGGCTTCAGTTTCCTCAGTGGTTAAGGGGGAATTGTGATGAGTCATTGTGAAGTGACCAATCAGAGTATAAAGGAGTGAGATTGCTGCCTAACTTAGGAACCCAGTGGGAGAGAAGTAGGTACAGTTAGCAGGCCCTCGATGCCCATTATAGGGCTTTAGGAAAGTGACTTAATATCTTAGGGTCTCAGTTTCTGCATCTGTAAAATGGGAACACAGGGAATTGGAAAGGTTGCTGAGCCAGGCAGCGGGAGGTCTGGAGTCCGCCCAAGCTCTGCTGCTGTCTGCGTGACCCTGGGAAAGACCCTCCTCCCATTTCTGGCTCTCAGTTCCCCATCGTTGAAGTGAGGGGACTGGACTAGACGATCCTGAAGAATCCTTCCCGCTTGCTGGGCAGTGGTTTCTGTCATTTGAATGACCCAGGCTTAGCTGAGAGCCCTCCCCAACCCTGCTTCTAGTCCCCAACCAAGCCCAGCCTGGGATGGTGTGAATCCACCTTACCTGACCTGTGACCGTGGGCAAGTGAGAAAATACTGTCTGGGCCTCCGAGGCCCTGCCATCCCCTCCGTCTTTCTGGGACACGAATCCTGGCAAGCATCATTGCCTGCCCAGGAGGAGAAAATGTAGAGGAAGCCTTGGGGTGGCACTTATTTCCTGATTTAAGAGGAGACAGGGCTGCCTCTTTTGTCCTCTTGCCCTGCTTACATCTCAAAAATATTTTATCACCTTGCCTTTGCAGTTGTATATGCTAATGGCTTATCAAGTCCATTTTCAATGAAGGCAGCATTGAGGTGGTGTGAGTCCAGCTCTACTACTTCTGTGAGACCTTAGGAAGTTACTTAACCCCTGAACTTCAGCTTCCTCATCTGTGAAATGGGGAGAGTGAAGGAACCTCCCTCTCACGGTTGCTGTAGGTGTTAAGGAGCTATTCCTAGTAAAACAACCGGCTCTGGCACAGGCAGCGTGCAGTTCACTTAGCTGTTGCCGCCACCGCTTGTGCCCCTCGGCCACAGTCCTGCCTGGGAGGCAGCGCCCAGGAGGTTCTCCCCATTAGCCTTCTTGGGGTTGCAGAACACGCCTGTGGTGGAGCCCACACTTAACCCCAGGCCCTCAACCCCTGGCCTGGGCTAAATGACCAGTGTGAGTCACGTGGCTGGGTGGGCTCTCAGACCTCTGGCTGTCTTCAGGAAGAGCAGGCCTTGGGGACCTGCCTTTATAGAAATGCTCACATGGAGGTTGAGATCTTGGGGGCCTTGGAGCAGAGGGCATGCCAACCTCAGGGGACCCCGGGGAGATGGGAGGCTGCAGGGAGGCCTGACACCCACCTGCCCCCTAGGGTATGACCATTCGGCCCCTGGTAGACCTTCTGGCTGTGAAGAAAAAGCAAGAAACGAAGCGCTCCATCAACGAGGAGATCCACACGCAGGTACTGGAAGCTGGGCCCTCGGTTGCAGAGAAAGTTTGGGGAGTAGCTAGTCCTTGAGTCCATGCCTTGGCCCTTATCCCAGGACCAGGTGGTCCTTGAGCCTCTTAGGTCACAGGTCAAAGGGAGGTGTAGTATGAGCGGCTGGGAGCCTGAGGAGGGAGCCTCAGGGGTTCAGAGAAGGGAGTTCAGCCATGCCTCAGCGGCAGAGGGTTTGAGGTGCCACTGGGGTTCAGGATGAGTGCGGTATGGGCACCACCTCCTGGCTGCTTCTGGAACTACAGGGCTAATCTGAGCAGAGAAGCACTAGTTTTGAAGGTGGGAGGGCCTCCTCAGAAGTCTTGGTAGGGAAAGAGCCCAGTAGTGAGGCTTGACCTGGCCCTGGGCCCGTTTCAGTTCCTGGACCACCTTCTGACAGGCATCGAGGACATCTGTGGCCACTACGGCCACCACCACTGGAAGGACAAGTAGGTGGCAGGCCTGGTGGGTACGTGGGTGGGGAGGGGCAGGTAAGGGTCTCCCAGGGCCTGGGTGTCACCCCACCCCGAGGAGCTGGCTCCATCCACCTTTTCCCTTCTCCCCCCAGGCTCAACCGGTTTAACAAGAAGTATGTGAAGAAGTGCCTGATAGCCGGCGAGCGCTCCAAGGAGCCCCAGCTCATCGCTTTCTACCACAAGATGGAGATGAAGCAGGCTATTGAGCTGGTGGAAAGTGGTGGCATAGGCAAGATCCCCTCTGCCGTCTCCACCGTCTCCATGCAGTGAGTGCTAGTGGCCAACCTGGCCGGTTCTGCACCCGCACTAACCCCTCCACAGCAACCTGGAGCAGGCCACGCTGGGCCTGGGGGCGGTGAGCAAGGCCCCTCTCATCCTGCCAGGGCTGGTGAGAGCTGCAGGGTCACACTGAGGACCCGAGGCTCTGCCCACCCACCCAGGCCTTCCCCTGAGCGGCTTTCTTCTGGCCCAGCCCGGAAGGCTCCAGGGTCACAGGAATTTTCTTGGGGACCTAACCTGTGTCGTGTTGTCCCAGGAACATCCACCCCAAGAACCTGCCTGCTGAGCGCATCCTGCCAGCACTCTCCAAGGACAAGGAGGAGGAGATTCGCAAAATCCTGAGGAACAACTTGCAGAAGACCAGGCAGCGGGTGAGGGGCTGCTCCCGCCCACCCCCCTTCAGGACAGGAGCCCCTCTGCCCCCGGCGGCTCCAGCCCTGCCCCACACATGTCCGGGGCCTGCCCTGCCTGACGGCTGTTCCTTCCGCAGCTGCGGTCTTACAACAGACACACACTGGTGGCAGACCCCTATGAGGAGGCCTGGAACCAGATGCTGCTCCGGAGACAGAAGGCCCGGCAATTGGAACAGAGGGTGCGTCCAGGACTGGAGTGGCTCCTTCCTTTCTCTGGGCTCTTCCTCTTCCTGCATCCTCGTCACTAAGCCCTTTTGCAGATAGAACACTCTGATCTGGGGGTGTTGTTTCTTTGCCTTCTCCACCTGTTTCGAAAGCTGAAAGCTGAGCCCAGGGCAGGTTCCAGAAAGCCTTCCTCCCCGCCAGGAGCAGTGAAGAGTCCAGGCCCCTCATCATATCCTCAGGCACCTGTGCTTAGACTCCTCTTTTTCTTGTGAGAAAACTAAGGCCCAGGGAAAAGACAGGTGCCCAAAATCACAAAGCAAGGCACACCTCATTCATTCATTCATTCATTCAGGAAACATTTGTTGAGCGGCCTTTAAGTGCTAAGCCTCTGTGAATCCGAGTGAGTCAGCCCAGTCCCTCCCTTATGAAACTTCTCATCAGAGGCCCATGTAGGACAGGAAGTGCAAGGGGCCTTGAGGGAGGGCGTGGGGTAAGCTCAGGAATCAGAGCCACGATGGGGGGAGTGTGGGCAAAGGAAGGTCCAGGCGGAAGGAAGAACATGTGCATAAGTTCCCAATCCCAGAATGTGGCCCATTCTAGAAACAAGGTTCAGCCCTAGCTGGTTTGGCTCAGTGGATAGAGTGTTGGCCTGTGGACTGAAGGGTCCCAGGTTCGATTCCAGTCAGGGGCACATGCCCAGGTTTCGGGCTCGATCCCTAGTAAGGGGTGTGCAGGAGGTAGCCAATCAATGGTTCTCTCTCATTGATGTTTCTAGCTCTCCCCTCCCTTCCTCTCTGAAATCAATAAAAATGTAAAAAAAATTTTTAAATAATATTTTAAAAAGGAAACAGGGTTCAGCTTTCAAGGAAGGTTGTTAATGGAGTACGGTTTGGGCTTTATTCTACAAGCATGGAGAGCCACGAAGAGTTCTGTGTAAGGAAGTGACATGGGGAGGGGTGGAGGCAACCCAGATTAGGATGGTGGCAGGGGGAGATGGAAAGGAGTGGGTAGATTCAAGAGACATTTATTTATTTATTTTTTAATATGTTTTTATTGACTTTTAGAGAGAGAGGAGGGGAGAGGGGAAGAGAGACAGAAACATCAATGAGAGAGAAACATCGATCGGCTGCCTCCTGCATGCCCCCCACTGGGGATCGAGTTGCAGTCCGGGCATGTGCCCTGATGGGGAATCAAACCAGGGATCTCTTGGTTCATAGGTCAAGGTTCAACCACTGAGCAACACCAGCCGGGGTCAAGGGGCATTTAGGAGGGGGAACTAGTAAGACTTGAGTTTGAGGTGGGCTGAAAGAAGAAGAAGAGGAGTCAGGGGTCACGTCTGGCCTTCTGATTGGGGTAGGTGGGAGTGGTGGCTGTGACAGGGGAAGCCAAGAAAGGAACAAGGTTATGAGGGGAGGTAAGAAACAGTTCATCTCCAACATGTTGCATTGAGATTCCTGGGGGCCATCCAGGACCCGGGTGTCCACTCCTGAGTTGACTTTATGGATCTGTACCTCTCGGGTAGGTGTGGCTGGAGCTAGACTGGGACAGTGGCACCATGGGAAAGGCAGGGCAGCGCAGGAGGTTCAGGGCCACCCAGGAGATGGCATAGCTTGAGGGGAGCCTGGGCCAAGCCCTCAGGAACCCCTGAAGTGCCAGCGTGGCACAGCCTAATGAGGAATTGCCAGGAGGGAGCGGGTGCCCAAGCACGCCTGTGGCCAGCAGCCTCCAGGGCCGTTAGAGGGGTTGCCTGAGCTCACACCTGTCTGCTCTTTCTGTCAGATCAACAACTACCTGACAGTGCCGGCCCACAAACTGGACTCGCCCACCATGTCTCGGGCCCGCATCGGCTCAGGTAAGGCAGGGCCCAGGGTGCCTGGCCAGGGGCCTGGCAGCTGGGCGCTCAGGGCCTCCCAGAGCCAGCGGGGAGGACGGCTTCTCCTTCACTGACCTCCTCCCAAGTCTTGAGCTCCTCCTACATCCAGTGGAGGCGGGGGATGGCCTTGCTGCCCTCCCCCCTCCTCCCCCAGGGACAGAGGTGCTCCACGGGCTGACGGTGAGGTCTGTGCGGGAGCTGGTGTCTGGCAGGGGGCGAGGAGGGGTCTGCACCATTGGTACCTCCACCGGGTGGAGGAAGCGAGGGCGGACCTTCTCTTAGGCCTGGGTCCCTGGGGTGTCAGTGACTCGGAAAGGAGCCCTGATTCTTGGTCTGACGGGGAACATGCATGGGACCCCCGGGTGTGAGGAGAGGAACACAGTCCTGCCTTTGAGGTCCCAGACAGGGGATGATAGACTATCTGATGAGGGTTCATAAAGGCCCACGAGGAGTAATTCCGAGACACCAGGATTGCTGCCCTCACAGGGGCTCTGTGGGAGCGGCTGGCACGCGAGAGGTTGGGCGCATGCTGGGCAGGGCTCAGGGGCAGAAGCCAACTGTGCCTTGTTCTTGGTCCCCAGACCCGCTGGCCTATGAGCCGAAGGCTGACTTGCCAGTCATCACCATCGACCCCGCCTCCCCGCAGTCGCCCGAGTCTGTGGACCTGGTGAATGAGGAGCTGAAGGGCAAGATCCTCGGGCTGAACCGGGACCCCAGGGTGGCCGATGAGGATGATGATGACGGGGGCATCATGATACGGACCAAGGAGCCCTCTTCCCCCGGCACTGACGATGTCTTCATCTCTGGGCCCAGTGACAGCCCCAACTCCCAGAGGATACAGCGCTGCCTCAGCGACCCAGGCCCCCACCCTGAGCCTGGGGAGGGAGAGCCTTTCATCCCCAAGGGGCAGTAGCGCTGGGGCCAGTGGGCCATGCCTGTCCCACCAAAGACTCTCCCACCAGAGCAGGGGCTGCTGGGAGCTGGGGGGCCTCCCCTCCTCCTTCCTGACCTGCATGGCAGCTGGGCCCAGCACAGCTTCCCCCTGCCTCCTGGGAAGCACCCCCCGCCGCCACCACCAGAACTGCCTTCCCCATCCATTCGGCAGAACTGCTGGGCTGTGAGCAGACCTGCCCCTTCCTGTCTGGCTCTCTCCCCTCCCCAGAAGGCCTCCGAGTTTCCCGGACCTCGGTGCCCCCTCCTCCTCCATCACCCTCCTCATGCAAACCAGTCTTAGTTTCTAATCAAAGAGCCTCTGGCTCAGCCTGGGTCCCACCTGGGAAGGGAAGGAGCCCAGGCCTCTCTTGGCCTAGGCCAGGCCCTTCATTAACAGAGGAAAGATGAAGGGGAGCAGATATCTGACCCACCCTCCCGCCAGCTTTGTCATCCTGGCCAGCGACCCTGACACGCCCTTTCTCAGAGCTGCACCCCTGAGCTTCTCTGTGTGGAGCTGGGGCGCCTTGGACTGTGAGTAACAGCTTTCCAGATTGCTCCCGCAGGGACCAGTGAGCGCTCGGCGGCTGGTGTCAGGAGAGAGGCCATCAGGGGCTCCAGACAGTGCTGCCTTTTTATCTGTTTTGTTTGTCCCACTTCCATGTATGATCTGTTTGCACAGAGGCCATTCCTGTTTGTAAAACATTTTCAAAGCCCCTGGCCATGCCTGTCCCACCACAGACTCTCCCACCAGAGCAGGGGCTGCTGGGAGCTGGGGGGCCTCCCCTCCTCCTTCCTGATCTGCATGGCCCTCCTCCAGAGAATCCCCCTCATTTGGGCCTGTCTGCCCAACACTCCCCAAGTCGGTTCTCTGCCTCCTGGACCCGTAACTGTGGCCCCAAGACCCTGATTTCAGAAGTGAACCCCCATATCCAATCATGGTCCTCTCCCACTCACAGATGCTGGGCCGTCTGGTCCTTTGTTCTTGGGCCTGCCCCTCAGTCCTGCTGGCCTGTTCTTTCTCTCATCCCTCCCATCGGCCCCAGGAACCTCTCCCTCTTAGGTTCCCCGCACCCAGCTGGCTGTGGAGCCCAGACCTCAGGGGAGCAGACCTCCCCTGAGCATCGCCCACCCAGCTGGGGCTGGTGGGGGGCAGAGTCCTAGGCTCCCAGGGGCCTTTGCTCACAGGCACACACTCCCATCCCCACTGCTACCATGGCCAGGCCCAGGGGGAGTGGTGTCTGTCCTCCCCGGTCACTCCCCCAGGATCGTGCAATAGTCAGACTCCCTCTTCCCAGTGGACTGGGCAGCGGGTGCTCATCTCTCCCCCCTCCATGCAAGTGCTGTTTTGGGCAGGAGTCACCATGCAAGGGTGACGTGACAACCATGTTCAAAGCCACCACAGCTGCTGCTGCTCTGCCGCCTGTACAGAAGAAACCAAAATTTTTTCATATTCTAATAAATCCATATGAGTTTTTAATAGAGTCGAGGGCTGTTTCCTGGGAACAGGGGACTTTGGGGCAGAGGGTGGCCTGGCACAGAGAAACAGTCCCCATCAGCTGCTGCTGTGGTTGTGACTGCATGCCAGGCTTCAGGGACACAGCCGCGAACAGAGCAGAGCGCTCCCGGCCCCCCGGTGCCTTCAGCCTTGGGGAGAGCAGATTCATCAAACATTCATATAAACCAGGGAAACCCAATGTGTTTGTGAATGAAAGGCGGGGTGGTGAGGAGGACTCTCCTAAGTGATATCCTAAGAACGAGCTGAGGTTAACAGGTGAAGACTGTTTTAGAGTGTTCCCCAGTGTTCTGACTGGGAGCTGCACAGCCAGCACCCTAGGATCCAACAAGAAGACCAGTGTGGCTGCATCAGGGTGTTGGAACCTGGGCTGCCCAGGAAGCATCCCCTTTGCCCAGCCTGGGGCCTCTGTACAGAGCTGATCTGACCCATGAAATCGGAAGTATTCAGTGCCAAGGACTGTAGGGAGGGACCATGCCATTTCTTTATCAGTTGGTGCCCCACCAAGAAACGGATGGTATGCTCAAAGGATACTGAAGAGCCTTCAACTAAGGGATCCTTTACAGGGTTGTGGGCAGGGGCAGGGGACCCACCAGGGGGGTACCCAGGGAGCTCACACTATGGGAAGCCATTACCACCTCTGTACCTGAAGGGTGAAGGAGAGAGCTGTGACCATGGGAGGGACTGCCCTGCTGGAGCCGCAGCCCTAGGGAGCAGAATGCAGCCCCTGCCAGGCAGGGGCCCACCGGACAAGTATTCTGCCTTGGATCCTGCTGGGGCCTCTTCTTGGCCAGACCCAGCTGGAAGCCAGAATGAAAGGCCTCTGAGTTGTTTCACTGAATTCAATCCACACGGGTCAGCCTTCCAGTAAGTGGAGCAAGGGGAGAATGGGCTTAGAGGGGAGCAGGGTATCCGAACAGAGAAATTTCTTGTGTCCCCACCATGCACTCTGTCCTTTAGATGCAAAGCTCATGTCCCGATGGCTACAGAATTTCAATTTGGGGTGATGAAAAAGTTTTGGAAATCAATTGTGGTGATGCTTGCACAACTTTGTGAAGGTACTAAATGCCACTGATTGTTCACTTTAAAATGGTTCTCTTTATGTTGTTATACTAGAGGCCTGGTGCACGAGATTCGTGCATGGTTGGGGGGGCGGTCCCTCAGCCTGGCCTGTGCCCTCTCGCAGTCTGGGCGCCCTCAGGGCAGGGGCCTAAGCCGTCAGTTGGACATCCTTAGTGCTGCTGCCACTGCCACTGTGCTTGCCAGCTGTGAGCCGTGAGCCCGGCTTCTGGCTCAATGGTGCTCCCCCTGTAGGAGCGCACTGACCACCAGGGAGCAGCTCTTGTGTTGAGCGTCTGCCCCCTGGTGGTCGGTGCACGTCATAGCGACTGGTCGTTCTGCCATTCGGTCAATTTGCATATTACCCTTTTATTATATAGGATGAGTTTCACCTCAGCTTTTTTAAATAGAAGGGAAAAAAAGTTTATTTCCAACAGGACCTGTTGTCACATTGACCATATCTTTATCCTTCAGTCATTCTCACCTTGAGCCAAATTTAAAACTTTAGTCATCACTAGGGCTCTTGGAAAAAATAAGACAGGAGGAGGAAATAACAAAAACCTGCTATAGTGCCCCTGCTGTATCTGGTCACAGGTCTAAGTGAGCAATTATGCATCGTCCTTCCACCCCCTCCATGTTCCTCTTACCAGTGGCCAGCATTTTAACTTATTGGGTTCTTCACCTGGTGGGGTGTCCTAAACCTTTATTCCTAGGCAATTCGGGCTCTTATTGATCTAAGGTTTGTCTGGTTGTGAAGCTTCCTGATAACTGTCATCATTGTACTGGGAGATCTGAGAGGCACCCAGTAAATCCTGGATGCAGACATAGCCTTCCTGCCCACCCCCCATTTTCCTTCTGGTCATCCAGATTAGCCAGCCTTTCTGGTACAGTTGATACCCCTCTCTGCCTTTTGGTTCAGTAACATACAAAGCTCAAAATGACCAGTGGGGCCCTGGCCAGTGTTTCTCAGTGGTTAGAGCGTCAGCACCAAAGAGTCACAGGTTTGATTCTCAAAGGCACATACTTGGGTTGTGGGTTCGATCCCCAACCCTGGTCAGGGTGTGTGTAGGAGGCAACCAATTGATGTGTCTCTCGGATCAATGTTTTTCTCTCTCTCTGCCTCCTTCCCTTCCACTCTCTCTAAAATCAATGGAAAAAATATCCTTTTGTGAGGATTAACAACAAAAGACCAGTGGGAAGAACTTCCAGTTTAAGAAACCATATCTGTGTTCCCTGGGGGAAGTAAGCATTCCTCCTTTGGGCACCAAGAACTTCAAACCCACTGAACACAAAGTTGAGGGGATGGAAAACAAAAATTTCTCCAGTAGGTTACTTGGAAAAATAGTGAGAAGAGCCACTCCCATCTCTACCCCGTGGTCCCTGGGCCTCTGTGTTCTGGATGTGAGAGAGGTGGAGCCATATATTGGCCATTGGTTTAAAGCAGGGGTGGGGAACTCCCGGCCCGTGAAATCATTCAGTCTGGCCCTACCAGGGCATTAAGGGTGAGTTAATTAAATGTTTGACCAACTATAGCGACTAATTTTTAAGTTGATCATTTTGTATGACCCTCGAATGATGTTATAAGTATCGTCATGGCCCTTGGTAGAAGAAAGTTTCCCCACCTCAGATTTAAAGCATGTACTGCATCCTGGCCGTCAATAACCTAGCCTTGCAGATGGTGTCTCCTGGCTGGTACTGACTGTCCAGTCAACAGCTCTGAGTGACAGGCCACATTGTAAGTCCAGTGTGTTCCAGCGGGGAGGCCATATGCCCTTCACCCTATAATGCAGATAGGCGTGTTCGGGTAGCATCGTGATGAATCAGGTACTCTGGAAAGTCCAGAAGTGGTGGTGCAGAAGCATTGCAGGCAGGAAGTCCATATCTGGAATACATATTTATTACCATGAGGTAACAAAAACTATTCCTTTTATGAAACAAGGGGGCAATGAGGTCAGCCTGCCAATAGGTAGCTAGCAGGTCACTCTAGAGCAGTGGCTCTCAAATTTTTGGCCTCAGGAGTCGTTTACATTCTTAAAAATTACAAAGGGTTTCCTATGTGGGTTATATGTGTTTTACTGGATTAGAGGTTAAAGCTTTAACTTGACGTGGGGTGGTGAACACAATGCAATATACAGGTGATGTATTATAGAATTGTACACCTGAAACCTATATAATTTATTAACCAGTGTTGCTCCAATAAATTCAATTTTAAAAAAAGAAATTACAGCTTTTAAATATTAATTTATTTAAAACTAATAAATCCATTTCAGATTAATATAAATATAACCTTTTAAATGGAAAACAACTTCTTCAAAACAAAAATTGTGAGAAGAGTGGCATTATGTGACATTTTTGCAAATCTCTCTAGAATCTGGCTTAATAGAAGACAGCTAGATTCTCAAATCTGCTTTGGCATTCAGTCTGTTGTACACATCTCGCGTAGCCTCTGGGAAATTCCACTGTCCACTTGAAAGAATGACAGTGAAAATGACAAGGAATGTCTTGGTGTAAGTATGAAAGTAGATTTGGCCTCACAAAACCCATGAAAGAATTTTGGGGATCCCCAAGGGTTCGTGGTCCCCACTTTGAGAACCATTGTCCCAGGGAGTGGTACCATATTGAAAACATCTTGGTCTTTGCTGCCAGCAGCTTGGGCACTCAGCAGTTCCAGTTGCCAGTTGTAAGGCAAATGTGTTGAGCCCTTGTATATCAGTTTTCTATGGCTACTGTAATAAATCACCACAAACAGTGGCTTAAACCAGCACAAATCTATCTTACAGTTCTGGACATCAGAAGCCTTAAATGCATCTCAAAGGGCTAAAGTGAAGGTGTTGGCCAGGCTGTGTTCCTTTCTGGAGTCTCTAGAGGAGAATCTGTTTTCTTTGCCTTTTCTAGATTCTAGAGGCTGCCTGTATTCCTTGGCTTTTGCTCTCCTTCCATCTTCAAAACCAGTCATGGCCAGTCAAGTCTTTCTCACATCACATACGCCACTCTGACACTGGCTCGGCCTCTGACTTCCACATTTAAAGGCCCTTGTGATTACAGCAGGCCCACCCAGATAATTAAAGGTCAGCTGATTAGGACCTTAATTCTATCTGCCACCTTAATCCACCCTGTGCCATTAAAATAGATCATTTTTACAGGTCCCAAAGATTACAACATGGACGTCTTTAGGGGGTCATTATCCTGCCTACCTCACTATAAATAGCCCCTATCCCTGCCAGCATGGTTGCTCTGTAGGGGGGCCCATGGAGCAAGAACCAGGGTACCTGGTGAAAGAAGTTGACATCTACACTTGTCCACCTGATTATTTCTTTTTTAATTAAATCTTTTTTTTATATTTTATTGATTTTTTACAGAGAGGAAGGGAGAGGGATAGAGATTTAGAAACATCGATGAAAGAGAAACATCGATCAGCTGCCTCCTGCACATCTCCCACTGGGGATGTGCCCGCAACCCAGGTACGTGCCCTTGACTGGAATCGAACCTGGGACCTTTCAGTCCGCAGGCCGACGCTCTATCCACTGAGCCAAACCGGATTTGGGCTTTTAATTAAATATTTATTTATTTATTTATTTATTTATTGGCATTGGGTCTGCTTTATTGACCTCAGAGCATTCTTTGGATGCAGTTAGACAAACACAGTGGGAACTGGAACTGTATCCAGGATAGTGCACTTGAATCCATAAGAATTTCGCCCCCAAGGTGGATTTATACAAAACGCCAGAGGAAAAGACGAGGCAATCTGGTGCTGAGTCCAGGGGTAGCCAGTTGGCAGCGGAGCCGTCAGTGAAGAAGTGGGCTGGTCATGCCGCCTTCTCTTATGTGCGCGAACTCACTGTATTGCCGTGGGTGAGGGTCAGGATGAGTTTGCCATCCACGAGTTCCCGCGCAAGTGTTGTTTCTTGCCCTTTCCATTTCTGCACATGGACAAGTTTGCCTCCATCCAGCGTCACGGTGGACTTGACCTTCCTGTCATCAGCCGTTGTCTCATCAAACTCCACTCCCAGCTTGAAGCTGATCTCTGTGTTCTTGAAGGTGCTTTGTGTTTTCAGGGTGATCATGTCCCCATTTATTTCAAAGATTGTGGTAGGCTTGATGATATTGGCCACCTGCCTGGTAGCAAAACCCACACCGATGGACTTCATGTAGTCATCGAAGTTCTTGCTGTCCACCAGCTTCCAGGTGCCTGCGAAGGCGTCCACCATGGTGAGGCTGGGCTAGGCTGTTAGCGAAGAAGCGACAGAGCCGAAGTGGAAGGACTCTGGGACCACCTAATTAAATCTTTATTGTTCAGATTACATTTGTTCCTCTTTTTTTTTCCCCCATAACTCCCCTCTTCCCAGTTCCCGCCCCACCTTCCACCCTCACTCCCCACCCACTGTCCTCATCCATAGGTGCACAATTTTTGTCCAGTCTCTTTCCGCATCTCCCACTCCCCTTCCCCCCTCCCAAGAATAGTCAGTCCATTCCCTTTCTATGTCCCTGATTCATTATAATCACCAGTTCATTCTGTACATCAGGTTATTTATTCACTTGATTCTTAGATTCATTTGTTGATAGATGCATGTTTGTTGTTCATAATTTGTATCTTTACCTTTTTCTTCTTCCTCTTCTTAAAGGATACCTTTCAGCATTTCGTCTAATACTGGTTTAGTGGTGATGAACTCCTTTAGCTTTTCCTTATCTGTGAAGCTCTTTATCTGACCTTCAATTCTGAATGATAGCTTTGCTGGATAAAGTAATCTTGGTTGTAGGTTCTTGCTATTCATCACTTTGAATATTTCTTGCCATTCCCTTCTGGCCTGCAAAGTTTCTGTTGAGAAATCAGCTGACAGTCGTATGGGTATTCCCTTGTAGGTAATTGAGACTCTTTCTCTTGTTGCTTTTAAGATTCTCTCTTTGTCTTTTGCTCTTGGCATTTTAATGATGATGTGTCTTGGTGTGGTCCTCTTTGGATTCCTTTTGTTTGGGGTTCTCTGTGCTTCTTGGACCTGTAAGTCCATTTCTTTCACCAGGTGGGGGAAGTTTTCTGCCATTATTTCTTCAAATAGGTTTTCAATATCTTGCTGTCTCTCATCTTCTGGCACCCCTATAATTCTGATATTGGTGCGCTTGAAGCTGTCCCAGAAGCTCCTTATACTATCTTCGTATTTTCAGATTCTTTTTTCATTTTGCTTTTCCGGTTGGATGTTTTTTGCTTCTTCGCATTTCAAATCTTTGACTTGATTCTTGCGCTCCTCTGGTCTGCTGTTGGGTGTCTGTATAATATTCTTTATTTCCGTCAGTATATGCTTAATTTCTAGTTGGTTCTTTATCACAACATCGAGGGTCTCATTAGATTTCGTGAGGCTCTCATCAAGTTTATTGGCAGCTTCTAGCACATTATTGAAAGCCCTCAAAAGTGCGTTTTTTAGCTCTATATCCTCCATTTCTGTCATGTTTTTTTGTCTCCGAATTTTTTTTTTAATATTTTATTGATTTTTTACAGAGAGGAAAGGAGAGAGATAGAGAGCTAGAAACATCGATGAGAGAGAAACATCGATCAGCTGCCTCCTGCACACTCCCCACTGGAGATGTGCCCGCAACCCAGGTACATGCCCCCAACCGGAATCGAACCCGGGACCCCTCGGTCCCCAGGCCGACTCTCTATCCACTGAGCCAAACCGGTTTCGGCTGTCTCCGAATTTTTTATGCTTTCTTGGTGCACCCCCTTGTGGTCTTTGTGCACAGTCTTGTTCTAGTTAAGCCTTGATTGTTGTAGTTAATACTAGAGGGATTTGACCACCAGGCCGACTGGCTGTGAGAATCAGCTGTATCTGCAGTGGGAAAGCTTCTGTCCTCTGGAGAGGTGCTAATCTAGCCTTGCCTGAGGCTATCCGGCAAATGGCTCTGCGCAGGGCTTGGGCGGGGCGGGATCAACAGGGCAGGTGGAGGGAGCAGTTATGGCTGCTCTCAGTCCCGTTCCCAGAGGCTCTGCTTCTCAGAATCCCAGCAACCGCTGCAAACCTCGGAGAGAAAGCTACCCTCACGTTCCAACTGATGCCAGACAATCCCGCTTCTCCTGTTTGAGTCTGAGTCCCTAGGGACTCGCCCGGATCTGGAGCTCAGAGTTTGAGACTCCCTCCTGATTGAAAACGACAACCGCGCCCTCTGCCACCAGCCAGCTCCACACGCACCTCGGTACCTTTGTATTTTCCACACTGCGCCTCCTCTGAGCCTCGGTATGCTGTTTTCTTTCCTTCTAGTTGAAGAATCTCTCCTCAGCCAGCCTTCCTGTGGTTCTGGGTGATGTCCGTTCCGTCTTTTAGTTGTATTTTTGAAGTGGTTGTTTGCGGCAGCAATCTCCGGTGTGCCGGAAGCCGGTCCATCCTTGCTGCTTGACACAGTTGCTGCAGGAAAGAAACATCTGCACAGCATATGTTTCAAGGGACCTGGCATATATAGCATATTGTTCTTAATATGTTTGCTCTCCTTAGTGCCATGTGTTTTAACCAAGGTCACCTCTCCGAGAAAGGTTGTTTCCCCAGGTGGGGATTTTTCCCTGAGGTTAGGGAGGGGATACAACCCCTTAATTAAGTGCCAGGCGGGTAGTTAAGCTACATAATCTTTACTCCCTGGAATGGAGATGAGAAACGCCCTAACCTTTGTAATAGAAATTGACAGGATTAAAATCGGCTGGTATAAATATGGATGTAACAAGACAATAAACATCAGATCCTAGCCAGAACCTAGACACAGAACCTAGAGACAGGACTTGGCTAGAGATCCTAGACAGAACCTAGAGAGACACAGAACCTAGAGACAGAACCTAGCGAGAGAACATGGCTGAAGAACCTAGAGACAGAACCTAGCAAGAAAACATGGCAAAAGATCCTGGACAGAACCTGGCTACAGAACTTGGCTGGAGAACCTAGACAGAACATGGCAAGAGAACCTGACTAGAACCTGGTGACTGAACCTGGCTGGAGAACCTGGACAGAACCTGGCTGGAGAACCTGGACAGAACCTGGCTGGAGAACCTAGCAAGAGAACATGGACACAGAACTTGGCTAGAGATCCTGGCTAGGCTGCTGATCAACTGAACACTGTCTCCATGTTATTCCTTCTTCGCCGACTCCGTCCACACCTTTGGGGACCCCTGGACCTGCTGGGGTTGGACCCCAGCACCGGTGTTTACCTATGCCGCCATCTTGGTTTCTCCTGTCCACCTGATTATTGAGAGCCTCCTTCAAAATGACCCCTCAGGGCATTTGTGTGGGGTAAAAAGAGTTTTGCCACTTGTGCCCCTTTCCAGCAGTCCATCCATATCTTTCCGTTAGACCTCCTCCTCATCAATCTTGCTATTTCATTTTTAAACATGTTTTTATTGATTTTGAGAGAGAGAGAGGAAGAGAGAGAAGCATCAACATCAATTGGCTGCCTCCTGCACACCCCCTGCTGGGGATCAAGCCAGAAACCCAGGCATGTGCCCTGACCGGGAATCTAGGGAATCTAACAGGGAATCTCCTGGTGCAGGGGTTGACACTCAACCATGAGCCACATTGGCTGGGCAATCTTGGTGTTTTCAAGTCTCTGACCAACCAGCCAACTTGCCAGCCACTGCTCATGAATCAAAGTAGATCTGTAACTTAGGTCATCTTTTCTTTCATGCAAAATGGACAATTGATATAACTAGAAGAGGCTACCCCTTCATCGCTGTCTTTTAGAGACACCCTGACTGTGGCTTTAATGCAGTAGTTGTCCATATGTGGCAGGTGCTAACATACAGACTCGCATAGAAATCATGTCTGTCCTTTTTCCTCCATGTGAACTGGTCATAGAAACTTCCCCAAATGTGGGTTAAGGGAGAAGCAGTGAAGCCATAAGTGTAGGTACAGTAAGGATTTGATCCACCTGCTCATGCACTCTCCTTGTACCTTCTGGACTTGCTCAGATCTGATCTCATATGCACTCTTTAAGAACAGAATGCTACCAAAAATAAAAATAAAAAGAACAGAATGCTACCGTGCATGTCCAATTTCATGATTAGATGGATCAGATAATATCCAGTTCTTTCTATGGGTCACTTGTTGTCCCACAGTGAGGTATTCAGTCTCTAGGTGTCCAGTTGTGAGCCAGGAACTGTTTTAAAGTGCAGACTGATTACTGGCAGAGAGGGCATGAATTAATGCCAGACCCCAAGGGTCTGTAACTCTACTGTGGCACGCCTATGGAACTTGTCCATACAGCGTCTTTTTCTGCCATACTCACTTGCAAATCATAAAGCTCATGTGACAGGGCAGCTTGCTCTGCAGTCTGGACCTGCTGCAGAGTCTTATGTTGCTGCAGGCCTCACTCAAAACTTGCAGTCCTATGGGTTTCCCAGTAAATGGGTAGAACACTGACAAATCCTATATAATAAAGCCTAATATGCTAAGTGTCTGGTCATCCAGTCAGCCATTCAACCAGCCAAAGCATAATAAGCTAATGATATGCTAAGGCTGCTCAACTGCTCGCTATGACGTGCACTGACTACCAGGGGGCAGATGCTCCGACTGGTAGGTTAGCTTGCTGCTGGGGTCCGGCCGATAGGGACTGAGCAAGACAGGCTGGAGACACCCTGGAACCCTCCTGATGTCCCTCCCCACCAGGGGGCAGATGCAGTGAGCAGACGGGTGGTAAGGAGCGAGGGGTCCTGGACTGCAAGAGGGTGCAGGCCAGGCTGAGAGACCCCCACCCCCACCCCCAGTGCACGAATTTCATGCACCGGTCCTCTAGTATGTTATATGTTGCCTCAAAAATCAACATTCTGCTTCTTTCTTTATAGTGGGCAATAAAGTTTCAACAATTGCCTTTCACTTTAGAGGAGATATTCCAACATACCCCAGATCACTGAATATTCCAAAAAGTTTATTGACATGACATGCCTCTCCATTTTTGTGAGATTTATTACCCTTCCCTTGACATACATATGTTCTACTAAGAATCTAAAGTGTTTGCAATTTCCTGCTCAGTGGGCCCAATTATCATAAGTCATCAATATAATGGACCAGCATAATGTTTTGAACTATAGCAAGGTGACCTATGTCCGTTTGGACTGTAATATGATAGAAATCAGGAGACAAAGCCTTGAGGTGGTAGAGTGAAGATGTACTGCTGTCCCAGATACACAAAGGCAAACTATTTCTGATATCTTTACTTAGCAGGATGGAAAAGAAAGCACTTGGGATCAAGATGTACATCAGGCCCAAAGTTGTGTGTACGTGTTCCAGTAAAAATGTCATGTCTAGAACCACAGGTGCAATTGACATCCCACCTGTCTTCACAGTAATCTATGGTCATTCCCCAAGGCCCACCTGGTTTTTGCACCAGCCAAGTAGGTGAGTTCAACTGAGTCTTGATAGGAATGACCGCATGGACATATTTCAGATCTTTGATGGTGGCACTAATTTCTGACATTTCTTTAGGGATGTGGAATTGCCTTTGGTTTGCTATTTTGATGGTGGTGAGATTGTAGTTCAGGGACTTCCATTCAGCCCTGCCACCCCTAAGAGCTCTCATTCCATGAGTTAGGAAATCAGCAGGGAGATTCTGCCAGTTAATTTACAGACACAGGATGGGTCTGTGGTCGCACTGGATCCACGTGGGCTTAGAACAGATTGAAAGCCTTGAACTTGGGACTGAATGCAAGGACAGAACTTCAGAAAGCCTCTAGAGTGGTTCTGAAGGGATCTTTGCTCTCTAGTAGCTACAAGGCACACATATGGCAAAGGACCAAGCCTGGGCCCTGACTGTCAGGATCCCAGGTTTGCAGAGCCAATGAGATGAGCAGTCCCACCATTTGGAAGGGCACTGGTCAAGAGGGAATAGGACCCCAGACATGGGGTGGGGATGTTTCGGTAGAATTTTGAAACCCCAACACCCCCTGAGTGCTTAACTCCAAAAATAATCAGGAAAGTGCCAAAACTATACTGAAATACCACTATACACACACCAGGTGGGTCAAATTCAGAAGTCTCACAGACCAGCAGAAACAGGGTGTGAAACAATGGGAGCTCTCATTCCTGCTGGTGAGTAGCCCAACTACTTTGGGGGCAAGTTGGGCATTTTCTAGTAAAGTGGTATAAATACTTATACCCTGTGCTCCAACAATACCACGCTGGAAAAATGCCCCCAAAAGTACATGCACTGTGCACCGGGACACATGTACAGAAGTGTTCAAAGGAGACCTGGGTCTGACCGGCGTGGCTGAGTGGTTGAACATTGACCTATGAACCAGGAGGTCGTGGTTCGATTCCTGGCCAGGGCACATGCCCACTTGTAGTGGGTGTGCAGGAGGCAGCCAATCAATGATTCTCTCTCATCATTGATGTTTCTATCTCCCTCTCTCCTCTCTGAAATCAATAAAAAAATATTTTTTTTTAAAAAAAAAAAAGAAGGCCTGGCTGTGGGGCTTGGTTGGAGCATTGTCCTGTACACCAAAAGGTTGCGGTTCGATTCCCAGTCAGGGCACATTCTTACGTTGCAGGTTTGGCCCTGGTCAGGGTTCGTGCAGGAGGCAACTGATTGATGTTTCTCTCTTACATTGATGTCTCTCTCTCTCTCTCTCTCTCTCTCTGTCTCTCTCTCTCTCTTTCATCAATAAACACATTTTTTAAAAGTGTTTAGAGGAGAATTATTTATGTAGCTCAAACTGGAAACAATCAAAATGCCTATCAACAGTAAAGTAGATAAATAAATGTTGTTATATCATACCATGGAATATTAAACAGCAATGACAATGAACAAATGACATGGATTAATGTTATAAATCCAGTGCTAAGCAAAAGAAGCAAAACATAAAAGGTACATAGGGAATCGTACCAATTATATAAAATTCAAAACCAGAAAATTCTAAACTGTATTGTATAAGGATGGATAAACTATAAAGAACTGTAAACTGTAACACAAGGCAGAGATTTCCATAAATACAAGAATGATTACCCTTAAGGGGAAAGGAGGGGGTGTGATTGAGAAGGGGCACATGGGATTCCTGTGGCATTGGCAATCGTCTATTTCTTGATTTGGGCAGTGATTACACAGATGTTTGTTTTATTATTATATATTACTAGAGGCCCGGTGCACAAAAATTTGTGCACTCGGGGGGGAGAGGGGGTCCCTCAGCCCATCCTGTGCCCTCTCGCAGTCTGGGACCCCTCAGGAGATAATGACCTGCTGGCTTAGGCCTGCTCCCGGGTGGCAGAGGGCAGGCCCAATCCCTAGGTGCAGCCCCTGGTCGGGCTCAGAGCAGGGCCGACTGGGGAGTTGGGGCGCCGCCCCCTGTCATGCACAGAGCAGGGCGGATGGGGAGGTTGTGATGCCACCCCTAGTCATGCTCAGGGTAGGGCCGATTGGGGGGTTGGGGCACCGCCCTCTGTCACACTCAAGGCAGGGTCGATAGGGAAGTTGCGGCGCCACCCCCTGCCACGCACAGAGCAGGGCCGATCAGGGGGTTGGGGCGCTGCCCCCTGTCACACACAGAGCAGGGACCATCGGGGCTTGGGGCTCCGTACTCTGTCACACACAGAGCAGGGCCCATCAGGGGTTTGGGGAGCTCCCCCTTGTCATGCACAGAGCAGGGTCAATCAGGGGTTTTGGGAGCTCCCCCCTGTCATGCACAGAGCAGGGCTGATCAGGGGGTTGGGGAGCTGCCCCCTGTCACACACAGAGCAGGGCCAATCAGGGGGTTGAGGAGCTCCCCCCTGTCACGCACAGAGTAGGGCCAATAGGGGAGCTGGGGCACCGCCCCCTGTCACATACAGAGCAGGGCCCGTGGGGGGGGGGGGGGGTAGTTGAGGCGCCACACCCTGTCACACTCAGGGCAGGGCCGATGGGGAGGTATGGATCTACCCCGTCTCACATAGAGCAGGGCCCGTGGCGGGGTTGGGGCGCCGCCACTGTCACACACAGAGCCGCAGGGCAATCGGGGTTGGGGCGCCGCCCTCTATCACCCACAGAGCCGCAGGGCTGATCAGGGGGTTGGGGCGCTGCCCCCTGTCACCCACAGAGCCGCAGGGCTGATCAGGGGGTTGGGGCGCCGCCCTCTATCACCCACAGAGCCGCAGGGCAATCAGGGCGTTTGGGCGTTGCCCCTTGTCACGCTGATCCCGGTGCCGGGAAGCCTCGAGGCTCTGCTGATCCCGCCCGGCAGGGTCACAGATCCGGGTCCCAGACCGCAGACAGCCTTGCCTGCTGCCGCCTGCCTTCAGTATGCAAATTAGCCGCCATCTTGTTGCTTCAGGGTGGGGTCCCCACTGGGGTGCCTGGCCAGTCTGGGTGAGGGGCTGAGGGCTGTTTTCAGGCTGGCGGGCGACTGAAGCTCCAAACCTCTCCTTTTTTTCTTTTTCTTTTTTATTCTGGCATTTATTTACCTTCTATGGCTGTCACTGGAGCTGAGAGCCGGCTTTCTCTCTGAGGCTCGGCTGAAAGCAGGTTTCTGGCCTTTGTTTTCTGTATTCTAAACAATGTTGCGACTCCAGCTCTGAGATCCCGGCTGACTGACAGGAGGTTTCTGGAGTTTTGTTTATCTTCTATAAATGTTACTATGTTTCCAACTGAAGCTCAGAGGCTGGCGGGGAACGTTGGAGTCCACAGCAAGCAAGCCTCCTGTTAGCTTCCAGCTGCCTGGCTGCCGGCCGCCATCTTGGCTGACAGTTAATTTGCATAAGGATACGCTGATTAGCCAATGGGAAGGGTAGCGGTCGTACGCCAATTACCATGTTTCTCTTTTATTAGTGTAGATACTGTGCATTTGTATTTAGTGCAACTTTTTGTGTGTGAGTTATATTTTACAATCAAATCTTTAAACAGAAACAAGATATTATGAACAATTGTATGCTGATATACCTGAAAATGTAGGCAAGATGGGTAAATTTCTAGAAAATGATTACTTTCCAAAACTGAATCAAATCAAAAAGAAATTAGATATCTGAATAGTTCTATAACTAGTAATCTATTGCTCTGTAACAGATTACCACAAATTTAGCAATTTAGAAAAGCACACTTATTACCTCATGATTTCTGTGAGTTAAGAGTCTGGGTGCATCTTAACTGGGTGCTCTGATTCAAGACCTCTCACAAGGCTGCAATTGTTGGCCAGGGCTAGGATCGCATCTGAAGGCTGCGTTAGGGAAAGATCTATATCCAAGTTCACATAGCTGTTGGCAGAATCCAGTTCCTCAAGGGTTGTTGGACTGTGGGCCTCCGTTCCTAGCTGGCTGGTGGCCTATGGTTACTATCTGTTTCTTGCCACATGGATCTCTTTAACACAGCCACTTGCTTCATCAAAGGGTGCAAGCCAGGAAGGCAAGAGGGAGAGCCTGTTGCAAGACAGAAGTTACAGTCTTCTGTAACCTACTCATGGAAGTGACATTCTGTCAACTTTGCCATATTACATTGGTTAGAATCTTTTCCCAAAGTGGCTGAGCCATTTTTTCCTTCCATCAACACTATATGGACTTCCCAGGTACTCCATGTCTTCATCAGCTCTTGGGGTTGGTGGTCTTTTCATCTTTTCATTCTGAGGAGTTGTTCAGCGGCATCTCATTGTGGCTTCAATGTACGTTTTCTTAATGACTAAAATGTTGAATATCTTGTCTCACACGTATTGGCTATGTGCATATCTTTCTTTGCAAAGTATCCGTTCAACTCTTTTGTCCATTTAAAAATTGTTTTTCTAGCCGAAACCGGTTTGGCTCAGTGGATAGAGCATCAGCCTGCGGACTGAAAGGTCCCGGGCTCGATTCCGGTCAAGGGCATGTACCTTGGTTGCAGGCACATCCCCAGTGGGGGGTGTGCAGGAGGCAGCTGGTCGATGTTTCTCTCTCATCGATGTTTCTAACTCTCTATCCATCTCCCTTCCTCTCTGTAAAAAAATCAATAAAATATATATATATATTTAAATATATTTTATTGATTTTTTTACAGAGAGGAAGGGAGAGAGATAGAGAGTTAGAAACATCGATGAGAGCGAAACATCGATCAGCCGCCTCCTGCACATCTCCTACTGGGGATGTGCCCGCAACCCAGGTACATGCCCTTGACCGGAATCGAACCCGGGACCTTTCAGTCCGCAGGCCAACGCTCTATCCACTGAGCCAAACCGGTTTGGCTAAAATATATTTTTTTAAAAAATTGTTTTTCCATTATTGAATTTTATAAGCACTTTATGTTTTCTGGAAGCAAGCCACTTACCAAGATGTGTGCTTTGTGAATATTTTTTTCCACACTATGGCTTGTCTATTCATTTTCTTTTTAAAAAAATATTTTTTATTTATTTCAGAGAGGAAGAGAGAGGGAGAGAGAGATAGAAACATCAATGATGAGAGAGAAATACTAGTATTGATCAGCTGCCTCCTGCATACCTCCCTACTGGGGTTTGAGCCTGCAACCGGGACATGTACCCTGAGGGGAATCAAACCATGATCTCGTGGTTCATAGGTCTACACTCAACCACTGAGCCACGCTGGCTGGGCAATTCTATTTATTTTCTTAATAATGACTTTTGATGAGCAGTTTTAAACTATGATGAAGTCCAATCAATTGTTTTTAATTGTTATTGCTTCCTTAGTCCAGTCCAATAAATCTCTGCTTACCTCCAGATTGCAAAGCTTTTCTCCTATGTTTTATTCTAGAAGCTTTATGGCTTTAATTGGACATTTAATTTCAACAACTCCTAGGAGTTAGATGCTTTTTCCCCCTTTAAAGGGGAGGAAATTGGGGCCACAGAAAGGCTAAGTAACTTGCACGTGGCACACACACACACACACACACACACACACACACACACATCCTTAGTAAGTAGTTGTACTGGGACTGGAATCCAGGCCAGAGGCCAGACCCGAACTCTGATACACCACTATGGACCGCTTTCAAAAAGTGTGGGGAAAGGTGGAAATCAAACCAAACTATTCTCTAGGGCCGGTGGCTTCTGTCCTTTCCTACAGGAAGAGACAGCTGGGCACAGGGAGCTGGAGAAGGAGGGAAGAGAGGCTGGAAGAACTCAGGGTCATGGATTACTCTAGGACTGTCTGGACTGGTCTGACCAGGCTTCCTCTGACTGTCCCAGTTTAGCCCCCACTACCCTCCACAAGACCCAAGGGGCTTTGGATCCTGCTGATCGTCTTTGGACAATATTTCTCTCTGGCACTACTTATCCTTTGTTCCTTGTGCTTACAGCACTACATCTGGAGGATTCATTCATGACTCAAACCTTTATTCTTGAAGAATCACAACCCTTGGGTGTATTTCCACCCATGTAGGCGTGAAAATCCTCCATTTACTTTTACTACTGGGCCCAGGGGAACAAGGAGACATCACAAGTGATCTCACCCAACCTGGGCTCTCTCCAGATTTCTCCCCAACTCTACTTAATAGCAGCCTCCATTTCTTTTTCATAGTCAAGGTCAACCCCCCAGCCAATACCATCATCCACCTTATTACTTGTTTTCTCAGTGGCCAGTGACAGTCTCAGCTCCTATTCAGATAAGTCATTTTTGCATCTCTCGAGGGACCCAGTTCCCCACTGGGTGGTAAGGATGTACAATTTCAATCTCTGCCCACCCCCCACCACCACTCGCTCTCAGGCTCACATATTTGACCCCAGGAAAACTAGCAGCATATGTTGGTACTGGTTCAGCGTGCTCCACAATCTGCAGACCAGCAGGTCCCACAGGTGGTACCTCTCAGCTCACATAGTAACCGAGCCTGCAGGAGGGTGTTCCACCATGCGTTAAGGCCACCTGGTCCTGGATAATGAGTACAAGGAAAGACCAGGGAACCCCATGGGCAATGGCCTATTTGCATACACCTTTAGTCTTCATAGGAACATGAGCTTCTTGATGTTAGACAATGCCTAACAGTGGCATCAGTCGGTTTATGAGTGGAGGTGCTGAGGGAGGCAGTGGGAGGATGAGAAAGCAAATCCAACTCTACAATAGGATCCATTGTAGGTGGACAAATGGCTGTCCCTCCATGGAGGGAGTTTGTGTAATCAGACTGTGAAGTCAGAAAAAAATATATATATAATATATATATATTCTGCCCCTGGGTTCCTGGCACAGAGCCCCTAAACCCTTTTTTCATAAGTGATAGGAGCATCTTTTGTTCTATTAAGATGACTTTGGGTGGGCTATTGGATGGCTCCTGGATGGGGGCTGGTCACCAAAAAAAAAAAAAAAAAAAAAAAAAGCCATGATCAGAAGCTTAAAATGTTCAGCACCACCCATCATCCTTCAGAGAGGGGAGAAGGGCTAAACATGGGGTTAGTAATGGATCATGACTACATGAAATCCCTATAGTATGGAATTCTATACTATAAAACCCATAAAACCCCTATAGTATGGGATTCGGAGAGCTTCCAGGTGAGTGAGCACATCCACATACCAGGAGGGTGATGTACCCCAACTCCATGGGACAGAAGCTCCTGCACTTGGGAACCTCCCAGACCTCACCCTATGTACTTCATCCGGGTGTTCATCTGTATCCTTTACCGTAGCCTTTTATAAACTGGTAAATATAAGTAAGTGTCTTCCCAAGTTCTGTGAGCCTCTCTAGCACACTAATCAAATCCAAGAGGAGGAGGTCATAGGAACCTCTGATTTTTACCCAAGTCAGACAGACATTGTGGGTACCCTGGGGACCTACTACTTGTGATTGGCCTCTGAAGTGGGGGGCTGTCTCCTGGGACCGAGCCCTTAACCTGTGGGGTCTGACACTATCTCCAGGAACTTGGGTCACAACTGAATTAAATTTCAGGACACCCAGCTGCTGTCCTGGAGAATGGCTTGGTGTGGGGAAAAACTCCCACATATTTCAGTGTGAAGTGTTCTGTGACTAGGAAAGGAGATACGGGAGAGAAACACACAGGAGAAAGACATGTAGTAAGGAAGAACTGGGTTTTCCCCAACACAGAAGGAAGAATGTGGGTTTTTCCAAAACATAAGCTATCATCTGATGCCTGCCTGAGCCTCAAAGACACAGTTTTGGCCACTCAGAGGTGATGGTGGCCAGGCTGGCTGAGGTGGGGCATATTCATGCTGAGAGGCCAGGCAGAGGCTCCGCCTGCCTCCCTGGCCACTTTGTTCCTGGGCCCATTGATTCGGTTCTTGAGCATCTGCGGCTTGTGGGAGACTCTCAGAACCCAGGACATCACCATGCAACAATTTGTCCTCCTCTTGGGAAGCAGATGGAATTAATAAGCTGTGACTATCAAGCAAGTTCTACCAGAAGATAAATTATACATACTGCAACAAGGGGAAGGAGAACATGTGAGGTTTGCAAAATTCTTACAGGAATTTGTCCTTGTCCTGAAAAAAAAAAATGCTGGCTTGCTGTTTAACGTTTCTATTAGAAAGTTGAAGCTCTTTGTACCTCCAATAAGACAGGAAAGTCACCTCTGTAGCTGCCTCAAACTAGTAAGAGTCACAACCAAGTTATGACCGATTCTGTTCCCAGGGAATAATAGCCAAACGTGGCTTAGTATTATCTTAGATCATGATAATGGGGCAGGGAAAAGCCTGGGGTCTCTTGTCCTCAAATCGAAGACTCGTTGCAATTAGAGGCATCAAAGGTTAGGCTCAGCTGAGGCTGAGATAGCTTCTTGAATTTTGTCCAGGTCCTGAAACCAGAGAGGGGAAGAAAGTAGTGGTGCCCACAGGTGTCCCCTGACTGTTAACATTGCCTTTCAAGGAATGCTCTCTGATGGCCCGCCACTTGGCACAAGCACTCTCTCACAATCTGGGCCCGTTCTGAGAGTCTAACCACAAAGCACCTCCTTGTCACCACCTCCAGTCTCCCTCCTTCCATGGCCCTCCTGCTCGCATGGCAAGGCCACCAGCCACTGCCCAGACCTGACCTCAGGCTGCTTCTCCTTCTGTGCAAAATGGAACGGGTTCTCGTCACTGCCCATGCCGGAAACGGGCAGCAGCGTCACAGCAATCGATCTCTGGCTGGGGCTGGCTGCTTGCAGAACCATCTGCTAACAGGCTGTGGAGAGAGCTCAGAATTGTCTGAGAAATGACCTCCGAGGCTCATCCTGGGTTACCTGGCAACTAGCAAGCCAACCAATGGCTCCCTGTCCCTAAGGAGGGGCTGTGCCTGAACTCAACCTCCCGCGGGATGAGGTTGAGGTGGGGCATAGGGCCAGGACCTCCAGGCCAGCACTTTCCCAAACAGCTGACACTCAGTTGAGACTGCTTACCATTCATTCCCCGCATTCCATTGCCCCCAAGGTCATTCTCATACTCGCCAATGTTAAGGGCAAACATGGCAGGGGGACCAGGGTGCTGCCTCCAGCCTCAGCCAGAGACCTGAGTGTCCCCGAGCTCTTTGCATAGCACAGACTAGAGTCTTCAATCCTTGGGCAACTGGTCCTAGGGACCTGCCCCTGAGGAGCAGGTGGAGGGAGGGGCAGCCTGAGAGGGACTCCGGGGAATGAGCTGCGTGCTCAGCAGTCGCTTGGGCTTCAGGACATGCCTGGACCCAGTCCCTCTCCCATGTGTGCCTGCTCCCCTTGACGACAGATGCTGCTGGGCAGACCTGCCTTTGTGGCAAGGTCAGACAGCACTCAGCTCTCATCACATGGTCCCCAGGTGCCTCGCGTCAGGCTTGCCGTCTCCCCAGGGCCCAGCAGCTTATGAAAGCAATGAGCTGTTTCTCTAAAGGAGAACAGTGACTTGCAGAATGAGACACAGCGTTGCTCTAAAATCCTGGCTCCTGAGCGGAACCTTGCCTCCTGGGGCTTGTCCCAGGCTCCATAAGGGCATCTCAATATGCCATAGACACTCGGGGCCTCGAACAATTCCAGCTTTGGAGCAACTGCCATGTGCGAGGACAGGCAGCTGGTCCTCACACCATCCGGGACCCGGGTGACAGGGCTGCCTCCTGGGAGAGGGCTGCACAGCGCCTGCCTCAGGAAGGGATACAGATTAGTTGGGGCCCTGGGCCTGGACCTCTGCCCACAAGCCTTCCCCAGCCCCAGAATCCCCTACTGGGACCCTGAGCTCTACCTGCCTTTAGTTCCACCCAACGGATCAGAATGGACCCCTGATCTTCTTACAACTTATTAGAGGAAGTAGAATAGCACACCGTTTTCACTTGAGTGTACATCAGAACCTCTATGTGGGCAGCTTGCTTAAAATAGAGCTGCTCAGGCCCCAGCGCTGGAGAGCCTAAAGCAGCAGAGCTGAGGTGGGACTCAAATACACAGTTTATCCACGCTCCCCACCCTATGATTCTCATCCGGGGAGCCTGCCAGCTACGCTGGTGGAATGCCTCAGAGCCAGGCAAGCCTGGGTCCAAATCCAAGTTCTGTTCCCGTGCTAGTTTGGCACCATTTCAGCTATGAGCGATGGATATCCAAAAGAACAGGGGTCTCAACAGGATAGAAGATTACATCCCTTATGTGAATGTCTAGGAACGCAGTCCCGGCTGGTATGGTGGCACCACAGTCATTAAGGACATAGACATTGTCTATCCTGTTAACAAATCCTCCACATTCAGCTTTGGCTTCTTGGTCCAAAATGGCTGCTCCGGGTCCAGCCATCATGCTGGTGTTTCCTGGAGCAGGAACGAGGGAAGGGAAGAGCACGAGTCCTCCATTTAAGGGTAATTCGTCGAGGTTGCACTCACCACTTCCACTTACATCCCACTGGCCAGGACTTGGCTATATGGCTAGATATTCTGCAAGGAAGGAGAGAACATGTAGATTTTTATTTGTTTATAAATGACTAGTAGCTCTGCGCACAAATCCGTGCGCCAGTAGCTTGCTGCCGCCCTCCTGTAGCTCTCCACCTGCTGCCCCCTCCCTCCCCCCATAGCTTGCTGCCCTGCCCCCTCCTGTACCTCTTGGCCACCCGCTTGTAGCTCGCTGCCCCACCCTCCTGCTGATCCAGTTGTGACGTGGTCGGTCGTTAGACTTCAGGCGTAACGATCATTTGCATATTACATCTTTATTATATAGGATGATTTAGGCACAGAAAGGGTGTCCAAAGTAGCTGAGACAGACAGACAGGGTGACAAAAGTGAAAGATCAAATCAGCTAACATCACTTGTGTACTTACTGCTGCCAGTCACCGTTTTAAGCACTTTATACATAACCATGAATTTCATTCTTCTAACAATCCTGTGATCTTATGTGCCTTGATGGGGTCACACACCTACCCCGAAAACACACAGACTGGAAGATTAGCCTTGCCTCTTACTCCCTAACTGACTCTCAGCAAGCTCTTTGCTGACAAAAGAGAGGAGGAAAACCATACTTAGTTCAGACCAGACATAATTTACACCCCCAAGACCTGGATACAATGCCCCCCAAAACCTTGACAGAGCCTCTGCCAGCCTGGAGGAAGGGTAGAAACCAGGTGTCAGCAGGGGTGTCCCATGAGACTGAGGGAAGTTTTGCTCAAACCCCATCTTGTGCCTCTGGACACGCTAGGGATTTCAGGCTTGGGCTTCTTGCTTCTGCTGAATTCTGTCTGTGATGTTTGGAGCCTGGAGGTGTAATTGCTGGGCTCTGGCACCTGGGGGCAGGGTCTGCTGTTGGCACAATGCTGGGCACAAACTGGATGCTCCATAAATGTTTATCAATAATAACTAGAAACCTGTGCATGAATTCATGCATGGGTGGGGTCCCTTGGGGTGGCCTGTGGGGATCAGGCCCCAGCTTGCACTCCCAGGCTTGCAGCCCCACAGCCCTGGCTGGCACCCTGCTGTGGCCTGGCATCCCCCCTCACCTGCCTGCGGGGCAATCGATAGGGGCCAGGCTCCCTGCTTCCCCCCCTCACCCCCAACCCCCTTCCCCCCTCAACCCCCGACTCCCCCTGACCTCTACCCCCCCCCCCTCCCTGCATGCACATGCCTTGGCCTAGCACCACCGGCTCACCTGCTCCACCATCCCGCCGGGGTCCCACTCTCGTCGGGGCCCATGAGGGCCAGCAGCGCTTCCACTGCTGCTTGCTGCCAGCACCACATCGCCAACACCCACCCTGTTCCATTCCGCCCCCTGGTGGTCAGCTCACATCATAGCAAGCAGTAGAACTGGTTGAACTTCCAGTCGAACTCCCAGTCAAACAATTTGCACATTAGGCTTTTATTATATAGGATGGTAATAACCATTATTTAATCCTCACCCGATGATATGTTTTTATTGATTGTAAAGAGAGAAGGAGGAAGAGGGAAAAATATCAATGAGAGAGAGAAACATCAGCTGCCTTCAGTACCTGCCTTGACCAGGGATCAAACCCACAACCTTTTGGTGTATGGGACGATGCTCCAACTGAGCTACCCGGCCTGGACATAACCATTACTTAATAAGTGCTTACCATGTGCCAGGCACTGTGCTCAGAGCCATTTGACACAAACAACTGCCAAGATCTTCATTTTACCAAAGAAAGTGAGACTCACAAAAGCAAGGCACTTTCAAGGTCTCACACCTGCTACTCGGCAGAACTGGGATTGAAGCCAATGCCCAGATGTCTACAGCCCTCAAATAGCCACCTTTTCCACCCACACAGAGCCTGGGTCGAGGCTGGTGGTCCTGTGGGCCGACACCCACAGGGAGAATGAGCTTTGCCTGGGCTCCCAAGGACTCAAACAACTGCTGGACACTCCTGTTCTGTCTCCTGTATTTCCTCCCCAGCCCCCTCACGCCCGCTGCGTGAGCCTGCACAGCACAGAATGGAGGCCATTTTCGCTGCGGAGGCAGCGAGGGAACACGGGCCTCTCATCCACAGGGGACGTGGAAACAATTTCCAGAAACGCAGAATAGCGTACAGTTGAGAGCCTGGACTCCAGCCTGGCACTCCTCAGCTTCCTGACCCTGACCAAGCCAGTGAGGATTCAGTACGTTAATACACATCACGTACAGCATGGAGAAAGGGGCTGGCGCGCTGTCAACAATTTCGAAGCGTCAGCCACCATTAGGACTATTTCAGCTAAAGCAGCAGAGGCCAACCACCCCACAGGGGGCTGAGGACTCTTCTTTGCACATAATAAAATTCGTCTTTAATGAACAACTGTCAGAAAATGTAAAAATTCAGGTTAAAAAATCACCAACAATCCCACTCTTCAAAGATTATCTTTCTTTAAAAAAAAAAATGTTTTTATTGATTTCAGAGAGAAAGGGAGAGGGAGAGAGAGATAGAAACATCAATGATGAGAAAGAATCATTAATCGGCTGCCTCCTGCATGCCCCACACTGGGGATCGAGCCCACAACCTGGGCATGTGCCCTGACCGGGAATCAATCCATGACCTCCTGGTTCATAGGTCGACACTCAACCACTGAGCCACACCGGCTGGGCCATCTTCTATTCTTCAATTTAACTAATATCATAGTTATTTGGTGTTTTTTTCTCTGTCCCCTACTTCCAGAGGGTGACTGGGACTAGTGGTTCTCCTGCCCTGTCAGCACCTGAGTCACCCTGGTCCCAAACAGTCACCCAAGCCTCTGGGTTTGCTCACGGTGGTGACGTCTCAGAGACAAGCGAAAGAGGCTGAAGAACAGGCTGTGCAAGTGTGTCTGGCTTGTCCCCAGCCACCCAGAGAATTTTATAAGCAAAGCATTTTAGTGAATTTTAAAAGGTGATCCGAGCCCTAGCCGGTTTAGCTCAGTGGATAAAGCGTCACCCTGTGGACTGAAGGGTCTCGGGTTCGATTCTGGCCAAGGGCACACACTATATTGTGCTCAGTCCTGGGTAAGGGGTGTACAGGAGGCAGCCAATCAAGAATTCTCTCTCATCATTGATGTTTCTATCTCCCTCTCCCTTCCGCTCTGAAATAAAAAAAACAAGTAAATAAATGGTGATCAGAGCTGCTACCTCCTGGTTAGATCCTTTCAACAGCTTCCCATTGCCCTAAGGAAAATGCCAAGATCCCCACCGTGACCTTGAAGCCATGCACGACGGCCTATGTCTGAATCCTGGCTTCCATATATTAGTTGTGTGACTTTGGACAATTCATTTAGACTTTTCTGTGCCTTACTTTTCTCGAATAAAATGAGAACAACAGGACCTACCTCACAGAGCTGTTATGAGGGCAAATATGCTAAGTGAGCAGAACAGCACCGGGCATATGGCAAGCCCTTGAGAAATGTCAGCAGCGATTACTGTCATTGTTTTGTCCCATTATTCCCTTTGCCCTCTCCCCTGGGATGCACACCCCAGCAGCCTGACTAAGCCCCCACCTACAACCCCTCGGCTTCGTGACCTCTGACAGCATCCGAAGGCAAAACAGCACGGCAAGGCTTCTCCTTGTTTTATGGGGGAACATGGGGGGCGGGTCTTTCCAAAAGCCCCTACTGCCTCCTTGACCAGAACAGGATCCCACACCTGCCCCTAAATGAATAGCCAGCAGAGAGGGAATAAATGGAACAGCCTAGTTACACAACACCTGAACAAATCAGCCTCCTGCTAGCTCTGAGCAGCACTTCTCAGACTCCAGGTGTTTGCCAAGGGTCACCTGGGGAGCTTCATAAAACACAGATATCAGGGCCCCACCCTGCAAGCTTGATGAGGTAGGTCCGTGGTGGGGCCAAGAAACTGCATTCTTGCCCTAGCTGGTTTGGCTCAGTGGATAGAGCGTCAGCCTGCGGACTGAAGGGTCCCAGGTTTGATTCCGGTCAAGGGCACATGCCCAGGTTGCGGGCTTGATCCCCAGTGGGGGATGTGCAGGAGGCAGCCGATTAATGATTCTCTCTCACCGTTGATGTTTCTATTTCTCTCTACCTCTCCCTTCCTATCTGAAATCAATAAAAATATATGTTAAAAAAAAAAAAAAAAGAAATCGCATTCTTGCTTGGCCGGTGTTGTGCACTGCCCCTGTGCACCGAAAGGTTGCAGGTTGGATTCCAGGTCAGGCCTTGATCCCCAGTAAGGGGGCATGTAGGAAGCAGCCAATCGATGCTTCCCTCTCACATTGCTGTTTCTTTCACTGTTTCTTTCTCCCTCTACCTTCCACTTTCTAAAAAAAAAACAAAAAACAAAAAACACAAAAAAATCAATTTTAAAAATCCTAAAGAAAATAAAAAAGGAATTGCATTCTCACAAGTTTCCAGATGCTGCCCATGCGGGTGGCTAGGGACCACAGTTTGAGAATCCTGGCAGGCAAACAGTAACCCAGTCCCCTACTACCATCTCCACCCCTGAAATGGAGTGTGTGAGACAGTGGCTATATGAAGGCCTCCTGGAGATTTCTGCCAGTTTTCAGGGCTTATGTTCTTATGGCCACCATCCCGCTTCTGCTGATTTCTTGCAGCTGTTGCCTTTCTTTCTGACCTGGAATTGAACCAAATGAGTGACGGGGGAGGGAGAGCATTTTCCCTGCTCCCAGAGCAACCGTGGGGACAGGCTGTTGTGTGAGCAGCACACAATGGAAAGTAGCACAAGAGACATTCCTGTTCTCAGCCCTGAGGCCGCCCTGACGCAGGGTTCTCACGTTCTCACAGCCCTTCGCTCCACACAGCGCCCAGCCGGCTGCCGCCTTCCTCCTTCCCTCCTCCCACACACCCCTCATTCCCAGGCTCCTAAAAGGAATCTGGGAGGGTTTTGAGCCTCTGAGGCTGAGAACCGGCTGGCCAGGAGGGGTGACCCCTGAAGGGGTCCAGAGGCACCAGTTTGGGGGACGGGCGTTATAAAACTCCAGGAAGACAGTATCTTTTAATGCAGTTGATCTCATCTCCTCAGATTCTGGAAAAGTGACCATGCCCTTCACTGTGAACTGAGGGTGCCTCGCAGTCCAGGCACCGGGAGGGAGGCCCTCTTGGAAGTCAGCTTATTCTGAAACCTCAATTTCCAATGCACCTGGCGGAGTCCAGAGGGAGGCGTTGGTATTTACAACCCGCTTCCCTCTCAGGAGAGCAGACCCTGCCTTGTTAAGCGAAAGACTTACGTCCTGAGGCCCTTGCTGGGTTTGGCCCTGCAGAGGCAGCCTGGTAGCAGTTTCGGAGGAGAGGCTGGGAAGGGCCAAACTGCTCAAACTGTTGGTGTCAGGAGGGAGCACCCGAAGCCCATGGGGGCGACGAGGTGGCGGGGAAGCTGTAAGGAAGGAGGGAAGGTGGAGTAGAGCCAGCGGAGGGGAGCAGGCAGTCCTGCGTGGGCGGCAGGGAGAGGGAGGAGGCGGGCGGGCGGTGAAGGATGGATGAGGGCCACCTGGTGGCCACAGCACAGGTATGCCCCAGTGCCACTCTCAGTTGTGTGCTGAGCAGCGCTATCACTTTCAGACTCGCACGTCTCCAATGAAATTCGGCTCCGAGAGCAGCCTGCTAGTCATGGTTTCTTGGGAGAAGAAATGCATCCTACGTTTGAGTCAATTCCAAGATAAGACTAAAGGGAACAACTGCTAGAACTCAGCAGACGCAGGAAACCAGAGCCACACAATTGTAAGCCTGAGAAATAGCAGGAGTCTGGTGGAGGGGGAGAGGTGGGGTTTGAGCCACCCTTATGTCAATCCCAGTGAGCTGGGAACCGCCAGCTAGGCCTGGGTTCCCCCACCGCCTTCAGGACAGTTTGCCCCAGCTTCTTAGGCTAAAAGAAGTCTGTTTTGTTCAGGTGAGAGGGTGGAGGTAGGGGGGCATTATGATGGGTCACAGATAATCATATGTGTTTCCATTCCCCTCCACTGTGATTGGGTTGGGGTTGGTAGACCTTGTTCTGGCCAATGAGGCAGAGTGGGCAATCTCCTGGGGGCTGTTGGGAAGGTCTTCCCTCTCTAATAAATGGAGATGAGGAGTTAGGCCAAGCCCTGCCTCAGCTTTCCTTCCTGAGGTTCTGTCGGTGGTAGATCGGCCGAGCAGGCGGCCACAGCCATGAAGGTAGAGCTGTGTGGTTTCAGTGGGTACAAATTCCATCCCGGACACGGGAAGTGCTATGCCGGGAACCACGGGAGTCGGTATTCCTTTCCAAGAGGAATCCTGGGCAGATAAACTAGACTGTCCTCTACAGAAGAAAGCACCAAAAGGTACAGTCAGAAGAAATTCAAAAGAAAAGAACCTGCTGTGCAGTCAGATTCCAGAGGGCCATCACTGGTGCACATCTTGCTGATATAATGGCCAAGAGGAACCAGAAACCTGAAGTTAGGAAAGCTCAGCAAGAACAAGTTATCAAGCCTGCTCAGGAAGCAAAAAAGGCTAAGCAAGCATCTCAAAAGACAGCAATGGCTGCTCCTACGGCCCCCACAAAGGCAGCACCTAAGCAAAAGATTGTGAAGACTTCTGCTCCCAATGTTGGTGGAAAACACTAAGTTGGCAGATGAGATTTTAAAATAAAGACCTAACTATAACTAAAAAATATAAATAAATAAATAAATAAGAAGGGGGGAGGGGAGGGTTCAGAACATCAGGGTTAAAAGTGTGGACCTGCCTCTGATTAGCTGTGCAATCTTGAGCAAGTTACTTGATCTTTCTGTCTCATCTTCCTCATCTGCAAAATTAAAATAATCATGGTACCTTCCTCATAGGGTTGTTGTGAAGATCAGATGAGTGAATTCACCAAAAATGTTTAGACAGTTCTGGCACCTGGTGAGCACCAGATATGTGGTAGCTGTTGTTATTTTTATCTGTGGATATGATGTTTGGAGCCACTGTAGCCATCTTCTAGACATGAAGAAAGGACCCTTGACACAGAAGGTGGGAAGGCAGAAGGAAGAAATGAGTATCAATTTTAAAATGTCTACTTCAAGACCTCCTAAGTTCATAATAATCTCCTTTTGGCAAAGATCAAGTGTGAAGATAGTAAAACTTCCAACTCTTAGACAACTTGTAGTTGAGTATTGTTATTTGCAGCCCAAAGCATCCTAACCAATTAGTACATTAGTCTATGGAACACTCATATTTATTGATGAGAGTACTTACCAAGGAGGTAGACTGTGGCATGGATTGCTGATTATTCTCAAATATTTAGTTTCTCCTTTCTTAATATAAAAAAAAACTTCAATATTTTAGCTGGCACATGCTGCCTAGCTAGAAACTATATTTCCTTTCCAAGTAGGTGAAGCCATGTGCCCAAGTTCAAGCCAAGGGAATGTAAATGGAAGTGATGTGGGCTACATTCAGGATTGGCCCCTAAAAGGAATGGACATGCCCTCCCTTCGCTCTTCTCTCTTCTAACTGGTGGGAAGATAGCAAGAGCTGGAGCTTGGATCCAGATCCATTTGGAGGGTGGGCAGAGTTGTCCCACCAGCCCTGAATCACCTACTTCTGACCTCTTAATTCAAGAAAAAGAAACAACCTTCTTTAAATCACTGTGTTTGGGGTTGCTCCCTACTGTAGATCTCTGTGAGGCTACAGAGCAGCGGTTCTCAACCTGTGGGTCGAGACCCCTTTGGGGGTCAAATGACCCTTTCACAGGGGTCGCCTAAGACCATCGGAAAACACATACATAATTACATATTGTTTTTGTGATTAATCACTATGCTTTAATTATGTTCAATTTGTAACAATGAAAATACATCCTGCATATCAGATATTTACATTATGATTCATAACAGTAGCAAAATTACAGTTATGAAGTAGCAACGAAAATAATTTTATGGTTGGGGGTCACCACAACATGAGGAACTGTATTAAAGAGTCGCGGCATTAGGAAGGTTGAGAACCACTGCTGCAGAGTATCAGGTGGAATTAGTGGCACAGAAATACTGTTCTGTGGTTAGTATTATGACCCTATGTATCAGTTGACTCTTGCTGCATAACAAAACACCCAAAATTTAGGACTTAAAACAATGACTTATTATTTCTTATAATTCTGTGGGTCGGTTGCATTCTTATGCTGGTTTTTCCAGGGCTTGTTTGTGCAGCTGCCTTCAGTTAGAGGAATAGCGGAGGGCTGGGTTCAGCTGGGACAGTGAGGATGGCTAGGCCTCCCTCTCCATGAAGTCCTTCATCTTCTAGGAAGATCGTCCAAGCTAGGTTTCCTCACATGGTGGTTCCATGAGAGTTCCAAGAGGAAGTCTCAAAGCACAGCACTCATCACATCTCTGTTTGTGTCATGGTTGCCGCTATTCCACTGGCCAAAGCATGTCACATGGTCAAGCCAAGAGTCAACATGGATGGGTGTAGATACCAGGAGACTTGATTCACTGAGTCATTTGGGTAACAACCAACCTCACCCTCTCATGCCCCATGAATTTTGGAAGCTCATTAAGGATAATTAGACATCCTAGTGCAATGCTCATTAGGCCCATCTGTACAGGGACTAATAACACCCTAGGGATAATTGAAATTCTTTCCTTTATTTGGTTATTTATCACCTAACTTCAAGGAAGTATTTCAGATTATTTATGTAAATATAAAAGGTTTTTAAATGGTAAAATTAAATTTAAAAGAGTATTGGAGAGAATCAGAACAGAAGGAACATGAAGGTGCCGGGGAGGGAAATGGACTAGGCTGAGGGTCAGAACAAAAGGTGTCCCACGGGGCAGTACTCCTGCTAGGAGAGGGGCGTGAGAATCTCCAGAAAGTGCTGGGACAAGATCAAATAAATGGTCAGGAGATGGTGGAGGGGATGGGGGTGAAGAAGTGGCCTCCCAGAGAGTTCTACCATCTTGTGGGGCTCATGCCAGCTGGGATGAGGCTACATCTGAAGCCCCCTAAGGTGGTGCTTCTCACCCTTTGTTGTGTGTTAGGATCACCTGTGGAGTGGGTTTAAATACAGAGCCCCAGCCCCAATCCCTATAACCTGGATTTCTAACCAGCTTCCCAGACGATTCTGAAGTAGGTAGCCTTTGAACCACATTTTGAAGTGACTTTGAAGCCCATAAGCTGGTGCAAGACTCCAGGCAGGCTATTCAATGGGGAAGAATAAGCAAGAGGAAAGAATAAGTGAGGAGCCTCTCAAAGTCCCAGGGAGATTCTAGAATGAAGGGGATGCAATGTGATCTTGGAGCTCCCTAATATTTCAGTTACTTTACTGCTGCGTAGAACCATCCTCTTCCCTGAATAGATATCTCTTAGAGAGTCTCTTGGCCCTCAGCAATATTATTGGCTCTAGGACCTGCCCCCCTTCCCCACTTGTTGCTGATTGGACCAGGGGTGAGCACCTGACTCCAATTGGACCAATCAGATTCTCTCTGCCAGGAAATTGGAGCAGAGGCAGAGGGCTTTAGTATTAAGTCCACTGATGGCTGTGCTCCATAGTGATAGGCCACGAACCTGCTGTTAATGCTCTACAGGGTTGCCTGGTCCCCGCCCTTCCTGGATCCTGGCTCTTCAGCTTCCCTCCATCCTGTGACAAACTCTGGCAATCTTCCAATATATTCTACTTTTGGCTGAATCAGCTTCAGTCCCTGGCTTCCAAAGACACCTTAACTGCTACAGGCTGGCAGAGTGAGATGGGGTCAGAGTTAGTGGGTTTGAGGTTGTCTCTATGATCCCAGACTGCACTGTCCCTACGAAATGGGTGCATCTAGTCAGTTTCCTGAGGAAATCATGAGATGCCAAAGGCTGCGAGACAGGGAAACCTCAAGGTATGAGGTTCATATTTCTGAAGATTTCCCTGAAGGCTGGTGTGGTGGCCAGCCTCCACTGTCCCCAGAAACGCCCACCTCCTATTGGTCAGGTCCTTATATAGGCCCCTCCCACATTAAATAGGGCTGACCTGGGTGACCAACAGGATATGACAGGAGAGATGGTATGTGATTTTCAAGACTATATCTAGCCTCACTCTCCTGGATGGAGAAGCCAGCCGCCATGTTGTGAGGATACACACGCAGCCCTCTGGAGAGGCCCATGACTCGAGGAATTAAAGCTTCCTGCCAGCCATCTCTCTGTGAGTGACATGACGACCACACTTCATGAGAAACCCTGAGTCAGAACCACCAGCTGAGCTGCTCCTGGATTCTGAGCCACAGAAGCTGTGTGAGAGAATACATGTTTATTGTGGCTACGTTTGGGGGTAGTCAGTGGCCTAGCAATAGGTAACTTACACAACTGAGGATGAGGATGTGCTGGACTTGGAATATCTGCAGAAAGAAGTCACATAAGGGATGACAGGATAAGATGGTGTGGCTCAGACTCGCCTCAAGGGACCTCAGGCACCAAAGACAGCCATGCAGATGCCCCCACCTTCTCCTATATTGGAGATAAGGGGGAGGGGGGCTCCTCTGGCTGTTGAGGGCAGGGTTCCCAAATCCTTGGAAAGAGCTGCTAACTTCCATGTCCTTTTAGGGTATGTCCTGCTTCATCGTCCTGAGAGCCAAAATAAAGTCACAACTCCCCTGATATTCAAAATACCAGGATTTCTGAGTGCCCAGCACAGGGATCGTCAAAGGTCCACCTTCTTTTTTTCCTGAGGTAGGTCCAAGCATCCCAGAGTGCCTATCCATCTAAAGGAAGCCATCATGGTTAGTTTTCCTAGTAGAGGAAGAAACCAGAAAATCTGGTCTAGACCACAGAGGGGACCCAGTCTCAGCTGCACAGCCTTCCCCAAATCAGAAGCTTCAGCAGTTTCTCAGAGCACCTCTGATGACGTGAAATATTGCCTTCACAAGACACCCAGGGACCCGTCCTAAAGGAGTGGCTCCGGGGTGTCCCAATTTCTTAGAACATGAAGTCCAGGCCTTCGGTACAAGCCGTCCTGCAATGCTGAGTCAGACTGCATGCTTCCCGGGAAAGGAAGGGAGACTCCGGGTGTGCTCATAGCGTGGGGACTTCTCCTGGCCTGTCTGGGCTTGCCATGTCCCTCAGGGAAAGGCAGGCCTCTGAGGGCTCCTGCTGCTTCTTCTCTTTTCTGCCTTCTACTTTTCCACATGCTTCTCACTCTACTCTCTCTACTTCATCCCCACCACATCTCACTGCCTGCAGGCCCAAGGTGCTCAGAGACCTTTACCCCCAGGGTCCACCTCCTAAATAGTCCCACTCCTTTCTCTCAAAGGTTCCTCTTTGGGGAATTTCTGATGGGCGTGGCAACAGCATTGTGGTGACCTCTGTGCTCCTGATGTTATAGTCATGGTGTGGGGGCAGGGACCCTCACCCAACCTCACTCCACACCTCCCATGATGGGAGGAAGATTTTCTCCCACAATCCTGGGCTCAGCATGCAGAGGAGTGACAAGAAGCCAGGGTAGGACCCTCCTGGGGACCTCTGCCCAGTCCCTAGTGGGATAAATGCACCCTTGGGTGGCCCCACACTACAGCCCCCACCATCACTCTTGTGTCCCAGCACAGACCTTACCATCACGATGGCTTTCAGGACCCTGCCTGCCACTCCCCATCCCTGGGCCAGCTGTCCCCATCCCAGAGCAGGGGTCTCAGCTGAATAGAGGAGTGAGGTCACTCCAGAGAACCTTGACTACTGAGTTGGGGTGGGACTGAGCTTGTAGTTATTCCCACTACATTCTGGAGAACTTTTAGACCTGGGAAGAGCTGGGGAGGTGCTTTTTCTGCTGCAGGCCTCTGTGAGTGTGAGCTGATAGGAAGGCCAGAGAAAGGACGAGGTCTGGGTGGTACCCAGCCATCCTGGGCCTCAGCATTGTCAGGGTGCAGCAAAGAAGGATGGAGCCACGGCCTTCCCGCACACACAGCCAAGATAGCCCCAGAAGAGGAGGAGTCTGCTTTCCCACGTGGAAAATAGGAATAATGAAATTATAGCCCGTCCCGGCATGGCTGTGTAGACCTATGAACCAGGAGGTCATGGTTCAATTCCCGCTCAGGGCACATGCCCAGGTTGTGGGCTCCATCCCCAGTGGGGGCAGGGCATGCAGGAGGCAGCCAATGGATGATTCTATCTCATCATTGATGTTTCTATCTCTCTCTCCCCCTTCCTTCCTCTCTAAAATCAATAAAAATAAAACTTTAAAAAATAAGGAGATTATAGGAGTAATGCCTTTATTCAACCTCTGATGAGGTGAATTTTCCAGTGACACACTGGTAGTCAGGGCAGGGATGGAGCGAGACCCTGAGATTTCAGAATTTAGGCTGAGTCTGGCAGCAAAGCCAGGCAAACAAAGACAAGGACTGATGTTCTGACACTCATAAATCTGTCTGGAGACTCTCAGGAACATGATTGATGGGACTGAATCGGTGAACGACTGAATTCATGGCTCCAGGTGAAACCATTCGGGGAAACGGCACTGTGAAATTGTGAAACCAGCCCTAACCGGTTTGGCTCAGTGGGTAGAGCAACGGCCTGCGGACTGAAAGGTCCCAGGTTCGATTCTGGTCAAGGGCATGTACCTCAATGTGTCTCTCTCATCGATGTTTCTAACTCTCTATCCCTCTCTCTTCCTCTTTGTAAAAAAAAAAAAATCAATGAAATATATTTTTTTTAAAAAGAAATTGTGAAATCATAAAACCTAACTCCTAGAGGCTGGCAATGGTCGAAAATTGGGAGCTACCCCTCAGCTCCCAGCCCCTGATGAGGTTTGCCTCAGCGCCACCTGCTGGCGGGCACTGACTGGCCAGCTCCTACTGGAGCCGGGAGCCTGTCACAAGGATGCGGGAGGAGTCTCTCTCCGGAAACAGCATTTACCTGACTTATTCCAGAGGGTCAGTCCAGAAAACAGAGCAAAGCCTTGGAAAAGGAAAAAGAGATTCCTGCTTTTCCCTTTAGAAGAGGGCTTTCCCTGCTAGGCGTCCGCTGATGATGATTTGATTCTTTAAAGGTGTGTAAGATTGATCACCTTTGACTGACTTTATAATGCCATAGGAATAGAGGTAGCTTGTTCAAAACAGATTGCAATGCAAGTGGTTACTGTTCACAGCCGTGCAAAGGAATTTTGTCCAGTAGAGAATGTAAACACCTGCAGTCTGATTCTCATTTGAACTATTTTCAGCATCTTGCTGGCTCCTTGTCAGAGAGTGAGCTCAAGAAAATCTTTGACATGTGTTTACTTCTTATTTGTATGAGGGCCAAGATTTTACCTTCCTTAAAAATATTTTTCTGCCAAAACCGGTTTGGCTCAGTGGATAGAGCGTCGGCCTGCGGACTGAAAGGTCCCAGGTTCGATTCCGGTCAAGGGCATGTACCTGGGTTGCAGGCACATCCCCAGTGGGGAGTGTGCAGGAGGCAGCTGATCGATGTTTCTCTCTCATCGATGTTTCTAACTCTCTATCTCTCCCCCTTCCTCTCTGTAAAAAATCAATAAAATATATTTAAAAAAAAAAAAAAAAAAAAAAAAAAATATTTTTTTGCCAAACCGGTTTGGCTCAATGGATAGAGCGTCGGCCTGCGGACTGAAGGGTCCCGGGTTCGATTCCGGTCAGGGGCATGTACCTTGGTTGCGGGCACATCCCCAGTAGGAGGTGTGCAGGAGGCAGTTGGTCAATGTTTCTCTCTCATCGATGTTTCTGACTCTCTATCCCTCTCCCTTCCTCTCTGTAAAGTATCAATAAAATATATTTTTAAAAAAATATTTTTTTATTGATTTTTACAGAGAGAAAGGGAGAGGGATAGAAAGTTAGAAACATTGATGAGAGAGAAACATCGGTCAGGATCAGCTGCCTCCTGTACGCCCCCTACTGGGGATCGAGCCCGCAACCAAGGTACGTGCCCTTGACCAGAATCAAACCTGGGACCCTTCAGTCCCCAGGCCGATGCTCTATCCACTGAGCCAAACCGGTTAGGGCCCAAGAGTTTTTCTTTTTAAAAATTATACTTGAGCAGGTTCTTGGTTCCCAAGAAATGTACAAAGTCACACCTTCCTTCCCTTCCTGCCCCCCACCTGTCAGGTTGCACCAGCAAAAAGCATTCTCTGGGTCCCCACTGTGCCCAGCACAGGTTTCAAGGACAAGCTGCCCTGCCAGCCTCTTCCTCCAGGCTGCCAGCTCCCGGGGCAGGGGGCAGCTCTGCTTCTCTCTGGATCTGCAGAGCTCGGTTGAATGAATTTATGAGTATCATTAATTTGAACCACACCTCACTGCTGGTGAAAGGTCGGAACAGGAAGCCGGGTGGGTCTACATGGGATATAACACTCCTGGGCCTCAGTTTCCACATCTGTGAAATGAGGGTAATATTTCATGTGTGTTGAACATACAGATGGGAAGGAAGTCTTAAGTAACTACTGCATGTCTTCCATTTCCCTCTTTTAGTTTCTAGTCCTACCTCCCCCGCCCCCTCCCCACCCCAACCACCACCACCTCCAGGATGCTACATACAGGAACAGGGTCATTTCCTCTGGCTCTGCACCCTGCCAGGCCCACAGGAAGTGTTGGTTCATTCTCCCTGCCTGGCTCATGAATGAGAAGGGAAAGAGGAGGTGGCTGAGGGGCCCCTCATCAAGTGGACAAGAAGCAGGACTTGCCCTGACCGGTTTGGCTCTGTGGATAGAGCGTCGGCCTGCGGACTGAAAGGTCCCAAGTTTGATTCCGGTCAAGGGCATGTACCTTGGTTGCAGGCACATCCCCAGTAGGGGGTGTGCAGGAGGCAGCTGGTCGATGTTTCTCTCTCATCGATGTTTCTAACTCTCTATCCCTCTCCCTTCCTCTCTGTAAAAAATCAATAAAATATGTTAAGAAAAAAAAAGCAGGACTTACTTAGCAGGAGCCTTGGCACAGATGCTGGGGGAGTTGAAGGGAAAGGTGGGTATGCCTGGAAACAAACAGGGAAACTCCAAGAGAAAACCAAAGGGAGAGAGAGGCTGGATTTCAAGGAGCCTCAAGTCCCCACCCCAACCCCAACTCATCCCAAGCCACAGGAGTCCATCTGCTTCTCTGACCCCCAAACAGTTTCATCAGCTAAGAATTGCTGACTCCCTGATAACTGGGATTCAGGCGTCACCTTGTGGCCATTGCTGAAACTGCCCACCCAGGCTGAGCAGAGCCCCTACTAGTATGTTCAAGGTTCAAAGGGAGCCAAGCCAACACTTTTCCAACATTCCTGGTCTTCAGCCTCTTCATCCTTATCTTTCCCTTCCCATTTATTGAGCACTGACTGTATTCCAGGCTCAGTGCTCAGCCCTTTTTAGGACGTTAGCATGTCTAATTCTTGGCACAGCCTTGAAAGGTAGGTACCACTTAATACCATTTTACAGATGAGGAAACGGAGGCACAGAGAGATGAAGGACTTTTCCGAAGGCCACACAGCTAGGAAGTTGACCAGAAGGGCTTCTCGCTGAACAGGAGAGGGACAGTGAGGCAGGTGGCCCTGCTCTGAACATCAGTTGGCCTTGGGACATTTCAGCTCTATTCCAGTATGTTTTGGGGGCCAGACCCTATATGGGGCACTGGTAGCTCCTGTAATCCTCTGTCTTGATCCCATTAATCCCCTCCACAGCGCCAATCACCGTTTGCCTGGCCTGACTTACGTGTCAGGTGCCAGTCTCCCACTAAGACTGTGGGCTTCCTGAGGGCAGGGGCCTAGTCTGTCTTCTTCACTGTGTGTGTCCAGAGCTCTAACTTGATCTCAGAACACAGAATAGGTCCCAATAAACATTCATGAGTGAGCTAATAAATCAATGAATAATACAAGGTTTTAAAAACAAATTAGTTCCTGCCCTGAAGGTGCTGACAGCCTCGTAAGGCAGATTGATGGAGGGCAAAAGTGGTTCCTGTCCCCCCACCCTGCCACCCTCATCTCCCCTCGGTGCTTTGCCAGAGGGAACGACAGGAGCTTTGGGAGCCCAAAGGGCTTCGTGGCAGGCTTCCTGGGGAGGGATGAGGCAGTGGAGCTGAGAACTATGAAGGAAAGTAGGGGAAAGATACTCCAGGTAGAGGCCACATAAGCAAGTGCCCGGAGAGGAGGGCCTGCATGGTGTGCACACGAATTCTAAGCCTCAAGAGGAACGTAGAGGGAGTGAGGGAGGTTTGCAGGGAAGCCATCAAGTGAGCCATTGGAAACAACCCCTCCCTCGCCTATGCCTCCGATTCCTCATCCACAAAACGGGAGTAAGAATGGAACGAGACAGGGCCTGGCACACAGTAACTCTGAGGTCTCCCCACCACTAGATGAACTTCAGGAGGATGACCACCAGGGGCCAGTCTCAGGGCCCCAGAATCCAAGTGGGAAACGGTCGGAGACCCAGTGCTGGGGGGACCACGGCATCCAGCGGGTTTAAGTCAGCACCTCGGAGATGGCAGCATCAGGAGACTCCTTGGGGTCCAAGCATCTGACACCCATGAGAGGAAGGAGCTTCATCCCACAATGCATGGAGCCAGGTCAAAGACCTGGGATGGGCCTCACACGGAGGGTACAGGATGGAGACTTAGACACCAGTCATTCATCCTTTCCTCCAACCAATGTTTATTAAGCAGCTCCTATGTTTCAGCTGTTAGACGCCCTGGGGATGCCACAAATAAATCAATACAGTGTGTGAGTTTGTGTGTGTGCATGTCTGTGGTGTATGAGATACTGAAAAGTCCCAGGGCTAAAAAATTAAAGATAGAAAAGGAAATAGGGAAGGTGGGAATGGTTTGCAATTTTAAATAGGATGGTGCAAGGAGACCAGAGATGTGGTAGGAGTAAGCCATGAGGATATCTGAGGGAGGAGTGTCCAGGCAAAGGGGAAGGCACGTGCAAATGCCCTGGGGCAAGATTGTGCCTGCTGTGGTTCAAGGAGCAGTGAAGAAACTTGGGGGGTGGGAGGCCGGAAGGAGGGAGCCAGATGGCGCAGGGTCTTACAGGCCACTGGGATGCCCAAATGCGGATACAACGCGTAGTGACAAAGGTGCGCAATGGACACAAGCACAGAGCCGCTCGTTAGACAACTTGAAACTTGTGTCTCATTACCCAACCACACCTCCCACAGTGCAGCATGAATTAATATTTTCTATAAATCCTGTAATTATCTTGTGAATAGCGCAATTATATTGCATTGTGTTTGTGTGTATTAAAAGCATTCGTTTGTTAAGTGTAAACACTTAAAAGATAACATGTATTATGCAACACTTTTTACTTTTTTTTTATTTAATAAACTGGAAGCCTTAACATGGGAAGCAGAGGAAACTTTCCTTGACCTCCAAGAGTTTCCTGGAGACGGGTCTACACTCACACTCACCCACACCCTCACATACACACACTCACACTCACTCCGCCTCAGGTGGCCTTGGGCAGATCCCTGCAGCGTCTTCCACTACCTCTGCCTCACCTGACCCAGCCCTTGACCATGTACAGAGAGCATCCCCATGGACCTTTGATACAAAATGGACAGAGATTAGTGTGTCCATTTTACAGATGGATACGCTGAGGTTCTGCGAGGACCCTGCTGAAAGTGGCTGAGGATGGAGCAGGGAGTCTGAAGAAGGCAAGATGAATATGGGGGAAGATTTAAAAGTTTAAAGGTGAGGAGAAGAGCAGGAGAGTGTCCTTGCTAACCATCTGAAGGATCATGACCTCAGATAAATCTGGGTTTGAGTCCCAGCCCCACCATTTATTAACTACTAGAGGCCTGATGCACAGAATTCGTGCAAGGGGCTCGGCCCCCACCGCCACCGCGGCTTCGCCCAGAAGGTCATCTGGTCTGATTGCATATTACTCTTTTATTATGATAGATGGGTAAATTCCTTGAACTCCCTGAACCTCGATTTGCAAATCTCTACGATGGGAGTAATGCCAGTACCTCGTGATTTTGTTGTGCAGATTAAAATGAGGTAGTATGGGTGAAACAGCTGCTGTTATTATTGTTATTTTCAATCTTACCAAGTCCTGGGGTTAGGGGTGGGGTGGGACAGAGTGGGGAGGAGGCTGTTCAGATTACACCCCACCCAGCCACAGTCATGCGCTGGCGGACTCCAGTTATTGTACATTTGTCACAGTTCAGCATGTCCATCACCCTTGTTTATACTTTACAGAGTGCTGTCATTTATTCACTGGACATTTCCTGAGCGCCTCCTGGACAAACCAGCACAGTGTCGGGGTCTGGGCATCTCCTGACACTGTCCCTGCACCCAGAGAGCAGACATCAAGTAGTTAATCATACAAATAAACACAGAGTTAGGAACTGGGTTAAGGGCTGGGAGAGAAAAATGTAGAGGGGCCAGGAGAGAGCATCACAAGAGGCCCCAATGCAACCTCAACAAACCTGCACAGCAGCACCAAGGATAACTCTCACCCCCAAAGCCTGGGATGGGGACCCTGGACCTCAGGGCAGGGCAGGCACTGGCCCCAGGGCACCGATGAGGTGGGGTGAAGGTCCCAGGAAGTCAGCATCTAGCTGACTCCTTCCCCACGACACCGGCCCAGGGGAAGGAGAGCTCTGCCAAAGGAGTCCCCCTGGAGTGAGGCCGGCCGAGCTGCCCGGAAAGCGAAAGGGACCTTCATGGAGTCCTAGTCCCTTCACATCTGCTTTGCATCACCTGAGGGGTGAGGGGCTGGCTCAGGCCCCTGGGTTCACATGGGCCCCCGGTTACACACAGCTATTCCAAGCTTGGACTCTGGCGGGGAGGGTTGCTCCCCAGGGGAGGATGTGCCAGGCTGGCTTGGCCAGGTGTCCACCTTGCAGGCAGAGCAGGCCAGAGGCTACGCTGACTCTGAGTTGAGTTTATTGAGCTGCTATTTGGTAATGACCAATCTGTGGGCTCCATTTTGCTACTTGCAAACCCCTTGTACAACCCCTATCTCTTCTGATCCTCACCAAAAACCTGGTAGGAAAGAAAAGGCACTGGGCATGGAGCTGGAAGACCAGGGGCCAAGTTCTACCAAGTGCCACATGTCTTTCATTCAGTCACTCAACAAACATTCACAAAGCAGCTACAGTGTGCAGGGCACTCTACTAAGTGCAGTGAGCAAAAACAGACCAACCACTCTAGCCGGTTTGGCTCAGTGGATAGAGCACTGGCCCTCAGATTAAAGCATTCAGGGTTCGATTCCGGTCAAGGGCACCATTCCCCGCCCTGGTCAGGGCGAGTGCAGGAAGCAACCAATCAGTGTGAGACACATCAATGTTTCTCTCTGTCTCTCCTCCTCCCTTCCACTCTCGCTAAAATTAAATGGACCAGGGAGAGGTCAATGGGGGGGAAAGGAGACATATGTAATACTTTAAACAATAAAGAATTTAAATTTAAAAATAAATATAAATAAATGGAAAAATATCCTCGGGTGAAGATTAACAACAAAAATTTTTTTTTAAAAAAACACAGACTAACCAAGGACTCTTCAAACAGAAAGTAATCAAATAATCATATAAAAGCCAGGAGTTCGATTCACAGGCCTTATCCATGTGGCATCTCTCCCTGTCTCAGCCAAGCCATATGTATGTCCTGTTGGCTCTACCCTGTCCACCCCAAGTCCAACCACTTCTCGCTCAGACTTCAGCTAGTCTCCCTGTGTTAAAATCCCAGCTCCATCACTAACCATCTGTGCAACCTTAGGTAAGCTCCTTAACCTCTCTGTGCCCCTGTTTCCTCATCTGTAACATGGGTACCTATCCCTTAGGGTTCTCATGAAGTGCCAGTTGATGAACGGAAAAGTGTAAAGTGCTCAGAATAATGCCTGGCACAAAGTGAGCACTAAACAGGGTGGGACAGAAATAGATTTACAGTTGTTCGTATGGAAAATAGTACAATAAATAATAAATAATAATACAAGAATTATCTGTGTTTTGTGTAGTCATAACTGTAGACCTACTTTTACACCACCCTGTATAAGCGTTTTATAAAATAAATAAAAGATCTTAGCGACTTCCATTTGAGAGGCTCCTGGGCACTGAGAACTGTAGCAGCTTCTTTATTTACATTACCGTTAATCCCCACATTCCTCTATAACAGTGGTTCTCAACCTTGGCTGCACATTAGAATCACCTGGGAATCTTTTTAAAATCCTGATTTCCGGGCCTCATCCTCCAGAAATTCTGTTTCTTTGTTACTAATGTTGTGGCCCCACCCCATAACAAAGAAACAGAAATTCTGGAGGATGAGGCCCAGAAATCAGGATTTTAAAAAGATTCCCAGGTGATTCTAATGTGCAGCCAAGGCTGAGAACCACTGCTGTATAAGATAGTTCTGATATGTAGTTCCCACTTTACAGATGAAGAAACCGAGACCCAGGTGAAGCCACTTGTCTGAGCTGACCTAAGCTGACTAGCAGCCCTCTGTACGGTACTACACTATGTTGCTTTTCTCCACCACAAAAGCAGGGGGATGGATGAGGCCTGTCTTGGACCTTCTCACTCACACTCACAGCTGAAGACCCCTCCCATGTAGGAACCATCCCGGGCTTGCAAAAGCCTGGGAAGATTTCCTAGTTGTGCAGTGTAACTAATAGCTCAGAGCTACAACCATCTCATTAAGCAATTAGCTCTGGGAGAGCCAAGGCAAGGAAGTGACTTCATTGGTCACTTGACACCGCCCTGCCGCTGGGGCTGGAGGTAATGGGGATAATCATGGCCGTGGTGGTAATGACATGGATGGTGACGTTGTCAAGTGATGGAAAGATGACAGCTCTGTCAGATCTTGATGTCGGTGGAGGAGGCGACGGGACTGGTAATTGACTTGGTGGTGGTTAAGGTGATGGCTAATGCTGGTGGCAGATCCTAGCATTGATGGAGAGGTGACAGCGGCAGCGATGACCCTGTGGCCGGGCTCTCAGCCTTCGTTCCACCCTCCTAGATGGGAAGGTTGGAAAGCCAACAAATACAGTTCCCTCCCTCGCAGCGTTTGCACGTGGAACAGGCAAATTAGATTCACGCAGGCAAGACTGGGAGCTAAAGTGAGACTCAGTCGTTTCTGTGCTTCATTTATAAAATAGGGACACAATAGGACAGTACCTGCCACATAATAAGCACTATGTAAGTGTTGGCGGTTGTTGCTATTATTGTTTTTTAAATTTATTTCATCTTTTTCCCGCCCCCTTCTGGCTGTTTCTGCCCGCTAGCAAGGCTGCAAGAACAGGAGGTGTTTGTGCAGGAGCTCTCTGGTGTCAGGTGTCCAGCATTCTCTCCAGCTTCCAGATGGCCCAGAGGCCGTGGCAGTGGTGAAAGCAGCTTCTTAAATGCAGCTCCCTGACCCCTGGATTGAAGCTCCTTGAATTCACAGCCCAGCTCCAGAGGTAGTGGCTCTCTTGGTGGGTCAGTTGTGTAGAGTTCTAGGAGTCATTCCTGGAGGCGTGGTCACTGAGCCTCTCCAACAATTGTCCGATATTGAATACCTTCCTGCTAAAAAGACCAAGGGGGGTTTCTTTTTCCTGCCCTAATCCCTGACAAATACAGTTTGAGAGCCTGATGGTTAAAGCTGTCGGTGCTTGAGGTAACAACTATGGTGACATGGAAGATGATGGTGAGGATTGTGGGGCTAGTTTGATGGATGTTGGATCTTGGGACTGATGGGAATGGTGATAATGACAAGGTCTGGTGGTAGAGGCAGGCGGTAACAAGAAGTCTTGAGGGCAGCAATAGAATCTGACTGTGGCTGACTGATGAAGAGAAAGAAGATAGTGGGGAGCTCTGAGGATGGTCACAAAGCCCAGAGACCCTGGCTCACACAAAGGGCAGGAGCAAAGAAAGTGACAGCAATGGACAGACCAAACCCCACTGCATGACACCTGGACACGACAGTCACCATCAGACACCACATTGATCGCTGCTACCAAAGGCCACCTTTCTGAGCAAATTTTAAACCCTCCTGTCTTTGCATCACTCACTCAAGATTCAAAGCCCTGGGCTGAAGCATCCACTTGGCAGAGCCCAGGTTGGTGCCCTGTCCTATCTGCAAGAGTGTGGGAGGAGGGGTCTGTGGTCCCTCCCAGCTTCAGTAGTAGGCAGTGGGGCTGTGATGTCCAAAGGTTCACACAGTGGGGGCTTCTCCCTAAAAAGAAAGGGGATTTAACTGCAGGGCAGCCAGAAGCCAACAAAAGCCCACACAGAAAGGATGCCTGGTGGTGTTGGTGGAATAAAGCTGAAAGAGAAGCTGCCTTCTTTACTAAAACCAAACCAAGGTTGGGGGCAGCCAGACCTTTCAGCCCTGGCAAGACCCAAATTTCACTGTGATCACCCAGGGACTTCTGCTGTCCCCACCACAAGGGCCCCTGTGGGCACTGGTCCATCTTTCACACTCTAGTCAAGAGCAGAGGGGACACTGCCCCTTCCCTTTATAACCCAGTGTAGAGCAGGAACCTGACATGCAACCAAGATGCTCTCAGTGGCCCAGGGAGACCAAAGGGGAAAGAGGCACCGACATCTCTTCACTTATTCCATGTCCACGTATTTAGCACCAACCGGGTACCCATTAGAGCAGAGAATGAGGGCCCTACCCCATGGAGCTTACAATCTAGTGGGGAAGACACTCTAGTAACAAACAAGTAGACAAGGTAAGTGTGGGGTTGGAAGCACAAGGAGGATGCGATGGCAAGGGACTGGGGGAGCCCCTTAAGAGGGGATTCAGGGGCCCTGACCAGTTTGGCTCAGTGGATAGATTGTCGGCCTGCGGACTGAAAGGTCCCGGGTTTGATTCCGGTCAGGGGCATGTGCCTTGGTTGCGGGCACATCCCCAGTGGGAGGTGTGCAGGAGGCAGCTGATCGATGTTTCTCTCTCATTGATGTTTCTGACTCTCTATCCCTCTCCCTTCCTCTCTGTAAAAAATCAATAAAATATGTAAAAAAAAAAAAAAAAGAGTGGATTCAGGGAAGCACTCTTCACGTTAAAGCTGGGAGGATGAGCAGCCAGCCGAGTTCTAGGGCAAGTTGGGCTCCACGTCCCTGCGGCAAGAACAAGCTTGTGGTGCAGGAAAGTGGCAGTGTTACTGGAGCATGAGGGCCAGGATAGGAGGAGAAGATGAGGTTAAAGTCAATTGGATAAAGAAGTGGCATTTTAGCCCTAGCCTGTTTGGCTCAGTGGATAGAGCCTTGGCCTGCAGACTGAAGGATCCCGGGTCCAACTCCAGTCAAGGCGCATACATGCCCGAGTTGTGGGCTCAATCCCCAATAGGGGGCATGCAGAAGGCAGCCGATCAATGATTCTCAGCATTGATGTTTCTATCTCTCTCTCCCTCTCCCTTCCTTTCTGAAATAAATATATATTAAAAATATTTTTTAAAGTGGCATTTTATTTTCAGTAAGGGCTGTCCTTTGATAAGAGGAGGAACTCATCCTCAGGAATGAATCAGGAAGTAGAAGATGGGCACAGTGCGGGCAGGTGTACAGATTCAGTGGTGGTAAGGTGAGGGCTCCCCCCACACTGGGTTCCTGTGTCCTCACCAGGTCATCACTGCAAGGGGGAGGGGGAAAGTGGCAGGACATGTGTCCTTTAGGCCACATTGGGTTTCCGCTGTCCTGGATAGAGCTATGATAGAGCCCTGAGGAGCCCTGATAGAGCCCTGAGGAGCCATGATAGAGCCCTGAGGAGGCCAGCCCTAATCGGCCCTCATTCTCCTGGGTACCTCCTGGCAGTTTCCCTAGGGCAGTGGTTGGCAAACTCATTAGTCAACAGAGCCAAATATCAACAGTACAACAACTGAAATTTCTTTTGAGAGCCAAATTTTTTAAACTTAAACTATATAGGTAGGTACATTTTTATTAACTTAATCAGGGTATTCCTTAGGCTTAGGAAGAGCCACACTCAAGGGGCCAAAGAGCCGCATGTGGCTCGAGAGCCGCAGTTTGCCGATCACGGCCCTAGGTGAACAGTGGCACTTCCTTGACTGACACTTCCCTGGTCACTGAGAAGAGGCCAGTGGTAGCAACTGAAGCCTCAGTCTTCACAGTCACAGTCACAAAGTCAACTACAGCCACATCATAATCACCCTCACCTCATACCAACAGACACAAGGACAGGATAGGAAAGCCTCAAGGGCACCCTGACCATGAGAGTTGGCAGGGCCCCAGTCCCTTCCTGGGCCTGTGGAAGGCAATGGGACTGCCCTGGGTCAGAGCCGGAGCTCGATCCCACCAGCTTGAAAGAGCCGATTCTGTGAATCTCTTCAGAATGTAGGTGGGCAACTTGAAACCAGCCACAGTGGAGGGCTTTGGGCTATTTTTCCCAGCATATTTTTCCCAGTGCATCAGCATATCTCTGGACAGAGCCTTGGGGACTGTGAGACCTTGATCCCTACCACTTGCCTCTGTAAACTCCAGAACCTGGAGCAGGGCCAATGGAAGGAGCCAGTCAACATGTGCATTGTTCTAGAGCAGTGATGGCGAACCTATGACATGCGTGTCACCTCATTTTTTTGGTTGATTTTTCTTTGTTAAATGGCATTTAAATATATAAAATAAATATCAAAAATATAAATCTTTGTTTTACTATGGTTGCAGATATCAAAAAATTTCTATATGTGACACGGCACCAGAGTTAAGTTAGGGTTTTTCAAAATGCTGACACGCTGAGCTCAGAGGGCAGGTCATCGGGTGGGGGCATGCAGGGGAGGTCGGAGGTCACATCCCCGAAGACACACCTGACGGTGGACCAGGAGCTCTGGGCATTAGCTCAGGAGCATCACCTTCACCAGAGACTCTGCAGTAGCCCAGGAGCCTTAGGCCTGTGGCTCTCAGCCCAGCAGCCTGACTCACCTTCCTAAAGTTGGAATCTTGAGGTGGGTCTGTCCTGGGAGGGACCAAAGGCTGCTTCTCCCTGTTCCTGATCCCAGGAGGAGCCCTGACCTTGGTCATAGACTGGTCTGAGCCTGGTGACAAAGATCCCCACCCAAGCCCAGAGAGAGCCCCACCCAGCTTCTGGGTTGGACACTGATTGGGCCACAGAAAACACTCTCACCTCCATCTGTGCCTGACACAGGCCCTGGCTCAGCCCTGGAATCACGACAAGCCTAACCCTTGAGCCCAAAGGGGAGCAGGCCAGGAGCCGGCTTGGTTCAGCACCGTTGTTCGCCTCTGCAGTTGGGGCTTGAGCTCCTGCCTGGAGAGCAAACCGTGAAAACAAAACCAAATAAAGCCCATCATCATCTCCTCCGTGCTTTAGTGGCGGCACATCACGTCTTAGGAAATGACGCCTAGAAGCAAAGACTCTGTTCTAAGGCCCCTGCCCGCCCCTGCTGGGCTTCCTGTTTGATTTGGAGGCTTCTTGCCTTAAACCCGCCCTCCCCACTATCTCTGAGTAGCCTCCAGGTCCCCAGGAGGAGAGGGAGCTGTGAAAGCCCAGGAACTTCATCTGAGAGCGCATGGGAGGTGAAGGCTAGGACCTTATCTGGCTTATGGGCTGAGTCTCAGTTTCCCCATTTATAAAGTCTTGTGCCACTTTATGATAGGATACAGTCTGAGAAATAGGTTGTTAGGCGATTGCGCTGTGCGAACATCATAGAATGCACTTACACAAACCTAGATGCTATAGATATGGTCTAGCTGCCTCTAGCCTCTTGCTCTGTAGGGAAGGAAAAATAATTTTCCCTCTATGCTTCTGGGTTCTTGGCTGATATATCCTCTAATGAGAGACAGATTGACAAGAGAAAAACAAACAAAAGTTTAATAATATGTATACCTCCTGTATATATGGGCGGGATCCAGGAAAATTCTGTAACCGGCCCAAATGGCTGAAGCCACCACCTTCAATATTATTTCCAGCTGAAGATAAAAGGTGTTGAGGATGGAGACAGCTCTGGGCGGCTACCAGGAAAAGCACAGTAAGGTTATTATGCAGATTTCAGTCTTGGCCTTCTAAATTGATATGAGTTACTAGAGGAAAGGTCACCCCAACGCCCACTTCCAGGTACAGCAAGGGAGACACAAATGGATATTTTCCTTACGAAGGGTGTAACCTCTACTTGGTTTTCAGAGCTTCTCCCTGTCTGCTCTCCTTAAAATTAAGCAGCCTAAAGTAATCCTATGCCAAAGAGACATATTTGAGGATGACAAATTCTGCTTCCCTACAGCTCTCAGGCTACAAACCTGTATAGCATGTTACTGTACTGAAGACTGTAGGCAATTATAACACAATGGTAAGTAAGTGTGTAATGCGTTGCTCTGCAAAGTCAGCATGCTACAAGGCTAAGATGTCACTATGCAATATGAACTTTTCAGCTCCATTATAATCTTATGGGACCACCATCGTATATGTATGTGGTCCACAGGTGACCCAACCTCATCATCTGGTGCACGACTATATAGTGAGAGACTTAGCCTTGCAGCTCTAATATCCAAAGTTAAGGACTGTGATGGCTTCTCCGCCTCAAGGTTGGAAAAATCCTCACCGCTATCAAGGGATCCGGGCTTTAGAGCTGGACCAGCCTTGGGGATCCTCAGATCCCACCCCTTTATGTTAGCCCAGACAAGAGAAGGATTTGCCCCAGGAAGCTAGAAGTGAGTTCCCTCCTACCCACCTCCTTTGACAGAAAACTGCTTAAAGATAAAAGATGTCTGTTTGCCTATCTGCTGGCCCCTACCTAGACTGAGTGTCATCTGGGCTCCCCACCGCAGGGGCCCAGCCCAGACTGAGGGAAAATAGAAGAAGGGACCATTGGGAGAAAAGGGATGGGAGGGTGGGTGGAACACTGGGATTTACTGACCAAGCATTAGTAGGGAGGAGGGTGGGGCTGGCGTGAGGGGGAGCAGGACACAAGCCCCACCCACTCGGACGTCAATTCAATTCCTGGCCTCCCTCCCTTCCCCGAGGCTCATTCCCCAGGGCGGGCTCCTCCGTGGGAACTGCTGTTTCGGCAGCAGGCGCCCAGCCAGGAATGAGGCTGGGTTGCAGGGCGGGCAGTTTCCTGGGCAGCCATTGGGGAAGCCCCAGACAGGGCTGCCCCTTGCTTGGTCCTGGGGAAGGGGTGGCTGTGGGCGGTGCCCCTCCGTGGGCTCAGGGAACCAGACGCCTACTTCTGCAGCCTTCGGGGTGGCAGCTGAACAACACCTGGGAGCTGGTTAGAGACGCAGACTCAGGTGCTTCCCAGACCTGCTGATTCATAATCTGTATTTTAACAAGCTCCCCAGGTGACTCCTATGCACATTCCAATTGAGAAGCCCTATTCTATAAGAGGTTGGTCGGCCTATGTATGCACTTACAGGTTTAAAAATCCTATGTAATAAAAGGGTAATATGCAAATCAATCAAATGGTGAATGACCAGTCACTATGACGCTCACTGACCACCAGGGGGTAGACGCTCAACGCAGGAGCTGCCCCCTGGTGGTCAGTGCGCTCCCACAGGGGGAGCACCGCTCAGCCACAGGCCCAGCTGATGGCCAGCAGGGCAGAGGTGGGGGGAGCCTCTCCTGCCTCAGCGCTAAGGATGTCTGTGGCTTAGGGAAGCTCCTCCTGGGGATCAGGCCTAAGCCGTCAATCGGACATCCCCTGAGGGCTCCCAGACTGCTAAAGGGTGTAGGTGGGACTGAGGAGACCCCCCTCCCCCCAGTTCACGAATGTCATGCACCGGGCCTCTAGTAAATAAGTAAAAGACATTACAAACTTCCAATTATAAAATAAGTAAGTCCCGGGGATGTAATGTACAGCACGGTGACTATAGTTAACATTACTGTATTGCATATTTGAAAGTTGCTAAGAAAATAGGTCTTAAAAGTTCTCTATCACAAGAAAAATTGTAGCTATATGGTGAGAGATAACTAGACGTATTGTGGTGATCATTTCACAATATATACAAATATGGAATCATTGAACACCTGAAACACATTATATGTCAATTATATCTGAATGAAAAATTAAACCATAAAAAGACAGATTATCTTCCTTTTTCTTCTTTACATTTCAGTTATAGCATTATCTTCACCCCCCCCAAAAAAAATATTAGGAGTGTATAATTAGTATCTATTATCTATGAATTGCATTTCATTACAGGGAAGAAGATATTGCAAGATACTTGTTATAAAAGGGAGGTGGGATCTGCTGGGACTGGGAACCATTGATGAGCAGCCACTCCTGTTTTTATTGGCAACATCAGCCTTGAGAGGATATAAATAGGAGCGGGCAGCCCTTGAGCCTGAGAAGCTTCCACTCTAGCAGAGGAGATGAGACAAAGACGTATATCACCCCTTCCTAAGCCTCAGTTTCCTCACCCATGAAATGGGCTTAATCATCAGTCATCTCCACCTGCCTCCCCACAGGGTTGCACAGGCTCAGAGGAGCTGGGGGACAGGGAGGGGCTCTGTGAACTGCCTGGAACCTGAGGGAGGTGAGACCCAGGAGTGCCCTGCTCACAGCTCTACCCTCTGCTGTCCCTCTCTGTCCTTCAGAGTTCGCCCTGAGCCCTCTGATTCTCTCTCAGAGCTTCATTCTCTGTGATCTCCTTCTCTCTACACCCTTCCTGTGCTGAAAAAAACACACAAAAAAAGGAAGAAAAAACACCACTTGTCTGAATCTTGCTCCAAATTAGCATATTAGCCTTGTTTCTGTGAGGACAAGCATGATTGAGTGCTGACTACATGTTGGCACAGACTTTTAAGCTGCCCTGAGTGTAGGTGATAATGACCCAATGAACAGATAAAGAAAAAAATGAAATACTAATACATGCTACAACATAGATGAACCTTGAAAACATTATGCTGAGTAAAAAAGACAAATTGCAAAGACCACATATTATATGATTCCATGTATATGAAATGTTCAGAATAGGCCAATCTACATAGAGACAGAAAATAGTTTAGTGGTTGCCTAGGACTGTGAACTGAGGGGGTTGGGAAAAATGGGGGAGTGACAGCTAAAGGGGACATGGTTTCCATAGGGGGTGATGAAAATGTTCTAAAATCGATTATGGCACTGGTTGAATAACTCCGTGAGTATACAAATCAATATTGACTTGTACACTTTATACGGGTGAAGTGAGAGACCGCTCCTGTGTCAAAAGTTTAGTGCCTTGCCCTAGCTAGTTTTGTTCAGTGGTTAGAGCATCAGCCTGCAGACTGAAGGGTCCTGGGTTCAATTCCGGTCAAGGGCACATGCCAGGGTTACGGGCTCGATCCTCAGTAGGGAGCATGCAGGAGGCAGTTGATCAATGATTCTCTCACATCATTGATGTTTCTATCTCCTCTCCCTTCCTCTCTGAAATCATTAAAAAATATATTTTTTTAAAAGTTTAGTGCCTAGTATGATTCCAAGCTCTTGTTTGGCAACCCAAAGCTGAGGAGGAGGCAATGTAGGGACCAAGACTCTCCCAGAACTCCTTTTCCCTTCCAACTACCTTAAATCATAGAAGGTGTGAATGGAAGAGACTGACTCCTATTTCATTCCCATTTTACAAAATAGGAAACAGGTCCAGATAGGGAAAGTGACTTACTCATGTCACAAAGACTCAATGATCATAGAAACTAAGTTCCCTTTTAAAATCAATCAAAGTCAGAATGAATATGTGAAATTTGTACAGGGGAGAAAGACTCATATATAACATTTGAAAGCCAGTTGGACTTTTCAGAGTGTATGTAACCCAGCCATTCATTAGGACAATTAAATTTTGGTTTTGGTGAAAAAGAAAAACTCTATTGAGTATACCCCTTCTCTCTCTCTCTGTCTCCCCCACCCCTTCTCTGTCATCTTCTCTCTCCTCTTCCTATAACCTCAAGTCACCCCACTACCATCACAATGATGTTTATGTCCTGTGATTGGGCAAACATTGGACCAATTACTTTTGGGAATAGAGGTATCTACAGAATGGCGATTCACAGTACATGAATTTGTTAATTGCTCTTCCTAGGTCCGATAGAAGGAAAGAGGAAAAGAAATCTGTGCCTTTCCTTAGAGAACTTGATTCAAATGTGTGGGGTGGTCACAGCACCAGGCCACTCTCACAAGGCCCTGCCCCTATGTAGTTCCAGGCCCATCCAGTCTCCCTGGGGAAAATCCCTTCTGCTTTCTGGACCCCAATTTTCCCATTTATAAAGTGCAAAGAGGGTGAACAAAATGACTGTCAAAAGACCTCCCATCTTGAGCTTTCAAGGTTCTAGGAATGTGTGGCTTAGCACCTTCTCTGCTGCCCTAACTGTCTAGGAACAAGCAGGGGGGAGATAGGGCAGAAGTCAGTCCAGCAGAAGCAATGGGAATGTCACCTCATTAAGGAGGCCTTCCATGATTACACCATCTAATGATGTAATCGATCTCCCCAGTTATCTTTCTCATTATCTCTCTCTTTTTTCACATACATACATGGTTGCTCCCTCTTCGTTACCCTATTTTATTTTCTTCTTAGCGCTATCTGAAATGTCTTATATTTTTTCTTTTTTCTCTTTTCGTCTTACATATTTTCATAGGTCATACTGAAATAATCTTTGGCCAACTATATATAAATCAAAACTTTAAAAATATTTACTGACCACCTTCCCTGGGGCAGATGAGGAACTGACTGAGGGGGGTTAGTGACTTGCTTAAGGAAGCACAGGACCTGAGAAAGCTGAGAACAGACTGGCGGGAAAGATTTCTGCCAGCCACCAAGAAGCCCCTGCAGACGGGGCTGCAGAAGGGCCTGAGACGCGGGGTCAGGAAAACCAACACCCCACCTCCACCCCCACCCCCCCCACCCCCAGTTCCAGCTTCCTTCCATCCTCCATAAAGGGCCTGGGTTTGTGCAAGTGTAGTGGAATGAGCATGCGCCCACAGATTCTACAGCCCAGAGTCAGCACAAAGGCCCGACTTGTTCGGTGCTGTGTGACCTTGGGGCGTCAGGCAGGTACCTCCCTTCTTCAAGCAGTTGTTCCCCTTCTCTGAACTTGGACTTTAAGGCTGGCCAGGCTGTAACGCACTCTCTTGATTGACAAGGGACAATCAAGAGAGTGCGTTAAAAAGTCCCTACCTCGGTATATTCTGAGTTTGTTACCTTTCTCCAACGATGGAAGATTGCAGGAAAGCAAAGGAGCGCTGTGTAGAGTTGAACAAATAGCGCGATCTCTCTGGGCTTCTGAAAATAGTGGATGACTAGGACCAGGCCAGGTGATTTCTAAATTCCTTCCAGGGCCAAAAACAAACAAAAACACCTGGAACTCATTAGTGGTCGGACTCCGCTACAAACCGCCGCAAACTCCCTCCCGTCTGCCCCTAGAGAGCGCAATCCCTTTAAGTCCAGGGTCAGGGCCGGCTCCGCTGGGGCCAATCACCGTGAACAGAAGTTCTTGAAGGACCAAAGCAGGGAATTCAGCCGAGAAGGAGGGCAGGGCGGAGGAGTGCCTTCCAGCCAATCAGAATCTCCATGGCTTTCCTGACCAATGGTAGGGTTGTTGAGAGATGCTCTCGCTGTGTGACAGCCACCTGGACCAATGGGCATGTCGCCCGCGGCCTATAAAAGTCAACTGGGCCCGAAGCAACAAGCTTTAGGGTCGGTAGGTCGCCGCTGTCACAGGTGTGCCCTGGGGTTGCCTCGCCGTCGCTGCCGTGCGGTCCCTGCAGCCGCGCCTCCCGTCTGGGACCCGGCCCCTCCGCTCTCCTCGCCCTCCTCCCCTTAACCATCCCGGGTTTCTGCCGTCGGGGTCCCGGGCCGGGCTAATGATGCCGGAGAACGGAGTGGAGCGCTCGGACCGGGCGGCTGCGCTGGTAGGGACGGCTGCAGCCTCGGCGGTGGCCACGGCCGCCCAGGCAAGCGGCGGCCCCGACCCGGGAGCCGCATCAGCCTCGCTCGGACCGCACCTGAGTGGGCTAGGCTGGCCGCAGGTGAAGCGGCTGGACGCGCTCCTGAGCGAGCCAATCCCCATTCACGGGCGCGGCAACTTTCCAACGCTGAGCGTGCAGCCCCGGCAGATCGTGCAGGTGAGAGGGCGCTGGGTGGAGGGCCTGGGGTCTCTATCCTGAGGCCCTCGTGGCTGGAAGGAACCCGGAGTCTATTCGATTCGCTCGACAGCTAGGGGAAATGAGGTTCAGAGAGGGACAGGGGCTGTAACAAAACCGCACAGCATTGATAGTAGACCATACTCCCTTTCCCCTGCACCTCATAGTCCCTCCCCACTTGGCTTTCCCTTCCCCCGCCCCTGGGGAGTCCGGATTCCTCCCGGACTGTTCACCCAGGCCCTGGCTAGGAGAGGAGAACAGGATGAGGAGAGACACAGCAGTTGGGGAAGAACAGTCCTGCCTCGAAGGACAAAAGATGCCAGGCAGCCCTGGGTGGGTAGGTATACATTCTTGCATCCAAAATAGTTATTTTCGTCCCCAAATCATCATTCCTGGGCCTCATTCTCATTCCTTTCCTCAAAGTTCTGGGGGCAGACTCTGTCCCGTGCTCCCATAGCCCTTTGCTCAAGAGCCCTCTAGCTATTATGTGGACAAGGAGTCTCCCTCTCAGCTGGGTTGTGGTAGGAGGGGTTAGCTAAGCACCAGGCCAGACCTGATGCCTCCATGCTGGGAGGCAACCTCAGGTGTCCGGTTTAGGTGTTTCTTCCCCTTCCCAAGACTGGAAATGAGTGTCAGCCCAAATCCCAAGCCCCATTTCTGTACTGACGAGCAGAAGAGAATTCTGGCAACCCCTCTCCTCTTCCTCAGACTTCTCTTCCCTTCACCTGACCTTCAGCAACCCTAAATTTGCTCTTTCATAGACCAGGCACTGTCATGCTCTGAAATACCAGAATATGGTCATTGTTGTACCCATTTTATAGCTGGGGAAGCTGAGGCCCCAGAGATGAGCTGCCTAAGACGACCTAAATAGGTGAATATCAAACCCAGAGAATGTTGGGTCTTCCCAAGAGCCACTGTTGCAGGTACAAGGTGTTTTCACTCCTTCCCCAGTTCCCAAGATTCAACGTCTAGGTCTGTGGAATAAGCAGAAACCAGAAAATCATCCACAATTCCTGCACGTGCCTACCAGAGATGGGCTTTCTGGGGCAGTAGCTGACAAGCGAGGTGAAGCCTTCGCTTCCACAGAAGGGCAGGGGTGCTCGCTGGGGGATTAACCTTGCCCTCCCTTCTGAGGAATGGGAAAGGGTGGGAGCAGATTCTCCAGGGCTGACTCATGTGCAGCCCATGGCGCCTCACAGAGGCATGCCTCCGTAATTAGGAAACCAGTTGAGGCTTTTCTCCCCGGGACAGTCAGGTCAACCTTGGGGCCCCAACTTCTGAACCTCCAGGACTGTTGCTTCAGGAATGGGGAAGGAAGTGAGGAGCCCAGTGGGACAGCTTCCCTCTGCAAGGACAAGAGGTGCCCTGGGTGGGAAGTACCAATATGATCCAAACTGCCTTTACGGGTGCCAAGCCCTCTTTGGAACCCTAGGGGGGGCATAGATATGACTGGGACCTAGCCTTCCCGCTTTCCCGATCCTCCCAGCCAAGTGGGAGAGCTGACGTTACAATGTGGTAATAGTATAATGTCCTCCTAGACAAGGGCCAGAGATGGCACAGAACAGAGAGCTGCCTGCTGTGGTGGGGAGGGCAGCAGAGACTTCAGAGCTGGACTGGAAGGTCGAACATCTGGCTTTAGGACCTCTTTCCTCTGCTGGGCCCAGTGTTCCTATCTGTTCAATGGGGATGGATTGGACTGCTCTCCAACACCCTTTCTGGTTCTAGAATCCAAAGGGAACAGGTGCCTTCACCTGGCCTGTACAATTGCCTCCACAGGGAAGAAAGTCCCTCTTCTGCCAGGAATCTGCAGCTGGCAGCTTCACAAGCTGTTGGGAAGTGTGTGGTGGGGGCCCTGGGTGTGTGTGGTGGGAGCGCTGGGTGTGTGTGGTGGGAGCGCTGGTGTGTGTGGTGGGAGCGCTGGGTGGGTGTGTGTGGTGGGGGCCCTGGGTGTGTGTGGTGGGGGCCCTGGGTGTGTGTGGTGGGAGCGCTGGGTGTGTGTGGTGGGAGCGCTGGGTGTGTGTGGTGGGGGCACTGGGTGTGTGTGTGTGGTGGGGGCACTGGGTGTGTGTGGTGGGAGCGCTGGGTGTGTGTGGTGGGGGCACTGGGTGTGTGTGTGTGGTGGGGGCACTGGGTGTGTGTGTGTGGTGGGGGCGCTGGGTGTGTGTGGTGGGAGCGCTGGGTGTGTGTGGTGGGGGCGCTGGGTGTGTGTGGTGGGAGTGCTGAGTGTGTGTGGTGGGGGTGCTGGGTGTGTGTGGTGGGAGCGCTGGGTGTGTGTGGTGGGAGCGCTGGGTATGTATGGTGGGAGTGCTGGTGTGTGTGGTGGGGGCACTGGGTGTGTGTGGTGGGGGCGCTGGGTGTGTGTGGTGGGGGCGCTGGGTGTGTGTGGTGGGAGCGCTGGGTGGGTGTGGTGGGGGCACTGGGTGTTTGTGTGTGGTGGGAGCGCTGGGTGTGTGTGGTGGGAGTGCTGGGTGTGTGTGTGTGGTGGGAGCGCTGGGTGGGTGTGGTGGGGGCACTGGGTGTGTGTGTGTGGTGGGAGTGCTGAGTGTGTGTGGTGGGGGCGCTGGGTGTGTGTGGTGGGAGCGCTGGGTGTGTGTGGTGGGAGCGCTGGGTGTGTGTGGTGGGAGTGCTGAGTGTGTGTGGTGGGGGTGCTGGGTGTGTGTGGTGGGAGCGCTGGGTGTGTGTGGTGGGAGCGCTGGGTATGTATGGTGGGAGTGCTGGTGTGTGTGGTGGGGGCACTGGGTGTGTGTGGTGGGGGCGCTGGGTGTGTGTGTGTGGTGGGAGCGCTGGGTGGGTGTGGTGGGGGCACTGGGTGTGTGTGTGTGGTGGGAGCGCTGGGTGTGTGTGGTGGGAGTGCTGGGTGTGTGTGTGTGGTGGGAGCGCTGGGTGGGTGTGGTGGGGGCACTGGGTGTGTGTGTGTGGTGGGAGTGCTGAGTGTGTGTGGTGGGGGCGCTGGGTGTGTGTGGTGGGAGTGCTGGGTGTGTGTGGTGGGAGTGCTGGTGTGTGTGGTGGGGGCACTGGGTGTGTGTGGTGGGGGCGCTGGGTGTGTGTGGTGGGAGCGCTGGGTGTGTGTGGTGGGAGCGCTGGGTGTGTATGGTGGGAGTGCTGGTGTGTGTGGTGGGGGCACTGGGTGTGTGTGGTGGGGGCGCTGGGTGTGTGTGGTGGGAGCGCTGGGTGTGTGTGGTGGGAGCGCTGGGTATGTGTGGTGGGAGTGCTGGTGTGTGTGGTGGGGGCACTGGGTGTGTGTGGTGGGAGTGCTGGGTGTGTGAAGTGCATTGTGGGAGTGCTGGGTGTGTGTGGTGGGGGCGCTGGTTATTGACTTTGGGCTTCTTACTAGTGCTGGGTTGCCCCACAGTTCTAGAATTAGAATCTTTCTCCCTCTTCCCTCTTCCTCCTCCGCCCCCCCCTCCGTCCCCCCCCCCCCCGTGTCCCCCCCCCCCCCCCCCCCCCTGCTCCCCGCAAGGTTTCGCCTACAGCAGCAATCTGAGCAGCAAGAAATGCAGTTCTTCTTTGTACCTGGGCTAGGGGGCCCACTCTTTTGTAAGAGGTCCCTGCCCTCTGGGAAGCCTGGTTCTAATTAAGTTCAGCCATTTATTGCCTGTGTGACCTTGGATAAGTCCTTTGTCCAAGGTCACAATCTTATCTCTCCAGCTGCGGCCCTAGGACTTGCATTAGGTGGCTCTGAATTTTTATAAGCCTGCTATCTGGCAGCACCTACGGTCTCCCTGCAGGTCTCAGCAGTGGCCTGGGAGCAGAGTGGTTCTGGGGAAGGCCTTGGCACAGGAGAAAGGAGGGTGTAGCCACTGCCCCCTCGTCTGATTCAGGAGGCTCCAAGCTGCCCTGCAGTCCTTGGGTGTGGCAGTATCTGGGGACTATCTGCCAAACTGGCTGTAGTCACACCTGGGAGAGACAACAGCGTCTGGCTGGCTGACACAGCCAACCCCATGGCCTGACGCAGGCGATTTAACAAGGGTACTGCTACCTACTCACCAGGCCAGATGCCATGCCCTGGGGTGGGCATCGCCTGGGAGCAGGAGCTGCCACTGAGTAAGGCTTAATCAGCTCTAATGGGACATGGGAGGGGGCTGGTCTGCTCTGCAGGCCTGACCAGGGTCCTTGGGACAAAGTCTTTGGCCATTTCTCTCCTGGGCCTACATGGATACAGCTGCCAGGGTGTGGGTTAGAAGTCCCACAGGCTGGACTGCAGCAACTGGCTCCTTACCTCCAGCCTCCCCTGTCTGTCTGGCCAAGGCCTTCCCCAACCCTAACCTCCTGCTCCGTAACTACTCTGACTCTGGGCTTCAGTGACTGGAAGCTTTGGCCTCGCTTTGAAATTTTAAGAGGGAGGGAGGATTAGAACCCTAGTTTCTGGTCTCTGCATCCTCTGAACCGTGGAAAATGGTAATGCGGTAGAAAGAGGTTATGCTTTGGAGTCAGTCATACCTGGATTTGAAGATTTATACATTAGGATATAAATTCGCGTCATTCTCACAATAACTCTGTGAGGTAGGTACAGATATTCCCACGTTACAGATGGGGAAATGGAAACACAGAGGGGCCAAGTAACTTGCCCAAGGTCACCCAGCTGGTGAATGCAGAGCTGGGAATTAAACTCAGAGTCTTATCTTGGGCAGGTGACTTCACTGCTGTGAGCCTCAGTATCCCAATTTATAACTTAGCGATCATAAAGACCTCTCTTATAGATCCTGGTAAGGTCTAGTGCCTGGCATCTATTACTCCTCTTTCCCGCCCCCAGCGTCCCCCTCACCCCATCACAAGTTTTTGATGGCCAGTTGCTCACTCCCCATAGCCATGAAAATACCTGCCCACGGTCAAGGTCCTCCTCCCGGAAGCCTTCCTGGAGGGAGCCGCCCGCCTCAGATTGCTCCACTGCATCTTGCCTCCTCAGCACTTAGATGCATTCTTTACAGTAATTCCTCCTGAGGCTAAGAGGGCAGCCCCTCCAGCAGGCGGCAGGCGCTGACTTGGCAACAAGGGTTGCAGAATCACTCAGGGTAGGAATGCTGCCTGGTCACTTTCAGGACAGTGTATGAAGCACTCTGGGTCTCTGAGTGTCCAGCCCAGCTCCCCTCTTCTCCCCACCTGGTTCTAGGCCTGGGAAGACGCCTCTGGCTAGAGGAGCAGGTTTAAGATGACTTGTAGGTTTGCCTGTCGTGTCCCTGTGTCAGCAGATGGGATCTGCTACATCTCTTCCCGCTTGGTCGGGGAGGCTTTCTAAGAGTGGAAAGGGTCTGGGTCTTAATTGCCAGGCCTGCCATTTCTGAATGGCTTCCCCTAGATATTTCACCACTGTAAGCCTCAGTTTCCTTATCTGTAAAATGAGTATAATATTTGCCTCACCGGGATCTTGTAAAGATGAATTAAGATGTGGATCTCAGAGTCAAAAGAGCATGCATGGATTTGAGAATCCAACTGACGTGGGTTCTAGTCTCACCCTGGCCACTCTCTGACCTTGGACATGTTTGTTAACCTCTCTGTGCCTCAGGTCCCCCATCTGTAAATTGGAATAATAATACTCAAACATAAGATTATTGTGAGGAATAATGTAGTAATGAATGTGAACTAATAATTATGTTCCAAACACATTTGAGCAATTAGCATTATGCCTGACACAAAACCAAGTGTTTTACTTACAGTTTTAGAAAAGTAGGATAGCATAGTGGCTAAGACATGGACTCTGAGTTTAATTCCCAGCTCTGCATTCACCAGCTGGGTGACCTTGGGCAAGTTACTTGGCCCCTCTGTGTTTCCATTTCCCCATCTCTAACGTGGGGATATTTGTACCTACCTCACAGAGTTATTGTGAGAATGACGAAAATTTATATCCTAATGTATAAAGTGCTTAGATCAGTGCCTGGCTTTTAGTAAATTCTATGCTTGCATTTGTTATTATTGCTGTCCTTTCTGAGGCTTTCCTCCAAATAGGCCATCCTCTAGCTTAGAGAAGTTTGGCTTAGAGAGTTAAATGTCTTTCCAAAGGCACGACAGCTGATAAGTGGTCAACAGTGGTTGATATTATTATCACTATTACCTGGAAGCCCATAGCAGACCTGGGGATGGGGGACAAGCTCCTGACACCTCTCCTTCCTGCTGTCCCCTCCACAGGTCGTCCGCAGCAGCCTAGAAGAACAGGGACTGCGCGTGCATGGTGTGCGGCTACACGGCTCAGCTGCCAGCCACGTGCTGCACCCCGAGAATGGCTTGGGCTATAAGGACCTAGACTTAGTGTTCCGCGTGGACCTGCGCAGCGAGGCATCCTTCCAGCTGACCAAGGAGGTGGTGCTGGCCTGCCTGCTGGACTTCCTGCCGGCTGGCGTGAGCCGGGCCAAGATCACGCCACTGACACTCAAGGAGGCCTACGTGCAGAAGCTGGTGAAAGTGTGCACAGACACGGACCGCTGGAGCCTCATCTCGCTGTCCAACAAGAGCGGCAAGAACATGGAGCTCAAATTTGTGGACTCAGTCAGGCGCCAGTTCGAGTTCAGCGTAGACTCCTTCCAGATCATGCTGGATTCCCTGCTGCTCTTCGGCCAGTGCTCATCCACGCCCATGTCTGAGGCCTTCCATCCAACGGTGACGGGCGAGAGCCTGTACGGGGACTTCAACGAAGCCTTGGAGCACCTGCGGCACAGAGTCATCGCCACTCGCAACCCCGAAGAGATCCGCGGTGGCGGCCTCCTCAAGTACTGCCACCTCCTGGTGCGTGGCTTCCGGCCACAGCCCAGCACCGATGTGCGCGCCCTGCAACGCTACATGTGCTCCCGGTTCTTCATTGACTTCCCGGACCTGGTGGAGCAGCAGCGCACCCTGGAGCGCTACCTGGAGGCCCACTTCAGCGGGGCCGACTCGGCCCGCCGCTACGCCTGCCTGGTGACACTGCATCAGGTGGTCAACGAGAGCACTGTGTGCCTCATGAGCCACGAGCGTCGCCAGACACTGGACCTCATCGCCACCATGGCACTCCAGGCACTGGCTGAGCAGGGCCCAGCGGCTGCCGCTGCCCTGGCCTGGCGCCCTCCAGGCCCTGATGGGGCTGTGCCTGCCACTTTCAATTACTATGTGACCCCTGTGCAGCCTCTGCTGGCCTGGGCCCACTCCTGCTATCCCACCTGGCTGCCTTGTAACTGACTGAGACCCTGGTCAGGAGAGACTGGGTCTCCCCAGATGGAGCGGGGCCTCAAGGCCTGTGTGGAGGGCATGACCAGAGACAGGCAGCCTGTGCCAGGTGGCCCAGCATTGCTACAGGGTTGGGCCTTCGACTAACAGACCAGACTCCCTGAGTGAGGCCTCTGTGGGCTTACGGCCAAGCTGGGGTTCTTTGCTTATTGCAGCACACTTTTAGACCAACATGATTGTGGGGTGCAGGAGCTGTTTGTCTTGGGGGTTAAGTGCCGTTAGGAGACAAAGCATGTTTGGGGTGTTAGTCTCAATGTCCATCATCGTGGGTTGATTTCTGTGGCCTAAGAAGGGTCTTTTTGGCTAGGGCCAGCCTATAGTGAGCCCAGCAGCCCCAAGGGTCTGCAGCCCACACAGTGGCTGAAATATGGTGCATTATGGGAACTAGTCACTTTGGGTCAGGCTGGGCCACTCACAGGCCTAGTAGCCCAACCTGGCTAATCACTGGGGAGGGAGAGGGAGGCACGAGACAGATACCTGGAGAGGGATACGTTTGGCCCAGTCCCCTAACACTCCTAACTTGAACAGTCAAGGTATGTGGTGAACAGGACCAAGTGGCCTGGGGTAGGACACAGCCCAAGACCCTTCCAGGGTGTTGCTCCTTTCCCCCATGTCACGAGGAGCCCTCCTGTGTGGGAGCTTGTTCTTAGGAGGGTACAGGGCCCAAATTGGCCACAGTCAAGTGTTCCCACCCCACTGGTCTGGTTACAGGGTCCTCAATTGGGGGAGGAGAACCATGCCCCACCTCTGCACTCTTAACACCTGCCAATAAAAATTGTCTACACTGAGCCTAGCACCATGCTTTCTCCTGGGAGAAGGACCTTCCATTGCTGTGGGGGCTGTGGCTGCCTCCCCGAGCCTGAGTCTGGCTTATATGGTGGGAGGGGACTTTGGGGGGGAGGTCTGAGTCCTGGGCTGTGGCTGAGGGAATGCCCCTTCTTCCATCAACACCAGCCCCAGCTTGACAACTGTGCTAGGAGCTCATGTCTACAAGTATGACTTGCACCTGCACATTGCCTCAGCAAGTCTCCTGGTCAAGAGTAATTATTTCAGTGTTTCCCACCTACAATCCAAATGATCCTGGACCTGGTCTCACACTGTGGTGCTCAGAGCTGCTTGGCCCCATTTCTGCCCACTCTACCCCATCCCTTCCCAGGAAGCAAGTGGAAAACAAGTTGGGTGAATCCAGACTGGAGACGACCTCCAATAGTGGCAGCTAAGACTGGGGGACTTCTAGGGACCCCCAGAGCTTGAGCCCAGGTTTGGCCACCCTATCTGGGAGAGGTTCCCTCAGTCCTCCGGTTCTGTCACCCCCAAATGCCGAAGGGCACATTCCAACTTGTTCTAAGCAAGTTTGTTGTCTCCTTTCCAACACCAGGGGCCACACCAGGCTGTCTGAGAGTGAATGTCAAGCTCTCCCCTCAGGGCATCAGCCAGTCATGGTCCTGGACGCTTCCCACTGTTTACCCAGCCCCTTTGATCCATGAATTGCAAAGCCCTTAACACATTCATCCTCATTAGTGGCCTCTGAAGTGGTGGCTTTGATGGTTTCAGCCAGAGTGAAAAAAAAAACCTAGGCCACAGAGGAGGCCCCAGGTCATCTGGGTAAGTCCAGCCACCTCACCTGCTCAATGGGTCCCTGCTGGGCTCAAAATGGCTAGAAGGGTGAGTAGAAAGGCTTCCTTTGCTGGGTGATTAAAATAGTCTTCACTCTGCCCATGCCCACCTAACTAAGGTCCTGGGAGGGACAGAGTTTGTCCCAGCTCCTGATTTGGGGGCATAGGGGATGCTCACAGTATAAGCACAGAGGCTTAGCTTGTTATGGCAGGGAGCTGGCTTCACCTGGATATGTTTGTTTCAGAAGGTGAGAAGCCCGGAACCAATGGTACTTAAGTGCATATATCGGCAGTCAGCCCCCGGGGAGCCAGCTACCCGTTCTAGTGACTGGGAATATGTCAGCAAACTCAAGACTAAGATCCCTGCCCTCTTGAAGATTACAGATCATAAACTAAATTATATAGTCTTAGAAGGTCAGTGATGCTCAAAAATATACACAGCAGGGTAAGGGAGTGGAATAGCTGGAGTTTGCGAATTTTAAAAGAAGTCAGGGTGGGCCTCATCGAAAGTGTGACATTTGATCGCACAGATTTAAAGGTAGTGGAAAGCAAGCCATGCAGATCGGGGGAAGAGTGTTCAGGCAGAGGGAGCTTCTCTGATAATGTGCACATGTGCCCAGGAGGCATGTTTGGGGAGGGCGCATGCGCCCAAGGGTGTCTAGCTGGCCTTATGCAGGTGCATGTGCTCACTAGTGTCCATGTGTAACCTGCATGGGGTGAGAAGCAGGAGAGAGACAGGAGTTCCCAGTAACAGCTACTGTTTCTAGAGTGCTTTACTCCCGGCCAAAACTATGCTAGGTCTCCCCGATCAGTACCCCTCATTTCATCTCACAACTCCACAAGAGCAAGAATTATCTCCATGTCATAGACCAGGAAACTAATGCCAGAAAGATCAGAGAAGTTGGTCTGACTCCAAAGCCCTTGCTGTTAACCCCTGCACCATCCTGTCCCTACACTCTGATGTCCCATGGATGAGCATGACGGTATGTCTCCTATACATATATGTGACAGGGCATGTTGGCAAGTGACAGATTATATTTCTGTGACATTTGCCATTGTATGCATGACTATGGCAGAGTGTATCAGTGTGACAAGACGGACATTTTCTTGAGGTACATGTGACAACAGCCATGACTTATGGTGATTATGTCTGAGGCCTGCGGTGCTAACAGGCATGCCTGTGGGTATGTTTAAGAGTGGGACAGTGGGTGGGAGAAAAACACGGACTCAGTGGCTGGCCTTGTTCTCTTGTGGACAATTCCTGCAGCCATGTAAGATGCCAGGACAGGCAGTTATCAAGAACTGGAAATCCCAGAGCCAGAGAGGGGAAGGGTGAGGAAGGAAAGCCCCATGCCCCACAGTGCTCTCCAAGTAACAACCCACCCACCCCTTATGACCACAGCAGGTGGGGGGACTCCAGAGGGGTAAAGAAGCCCTGCTGTAAACATTAGGGAACCGGAGATATGCCCCCACGCAGCTACAAAATGTTGGCCCCTCCAGTCCCACTCCCCACCCTTCTCCCTGCTCTTTGCCCTGAGGAGGATGACCTCTGGGAACTGTGCATCAATGACTCCCCTGTTCCCTACCTTCCTGTTGGGTTTGGCCAATGAGAGGCCCCACAGGAAATTGGAGAAGAATGGGGTATTTATTCCCCTGTTCCCGCCCTACCAGGTTGTCTTACTCATCTATCTCAGTCACAGGCCACTGCTCCTGTCAGGGACTCTCCACACAGCTGTCCTCTCATCCCTTTGCCCTCTCCTTCCCTCCCCCATCTTAGGGCCAGGAGTTGTAAAGGCTTCCAACTTTTGCTATCCCCTGAGAGCAGCACCATTCCTCGTTAGTTTCTTAAGCCCACATCTTTGGAAAGAGTCCCTTTTAAATCTCTGCCCAGTTTGAGTGCGCCTGTCTCCTGCTGGGACCCTGACTGACAAACAGGTCCATACCGTGGCCAGCATGGTCGTATGCTGCCAGGTTATCACAAACATGCACAACCTCCCTCCCAGTCACACATCTCACATGTGCATTCCCAACCCCTGACTTCCTCATCACAGCCTTCATCAGGGGAGACTTCCTGGAGAGAGTCAGCTTTGAGCCAGGTCAAGGAAGAATCAGTCTGCAAATCAGTCAACAGTCCCAAGACTGTCAAATGAAACTAAACAGAAACTGCTCGAGGAATTGCCAACTTAAAGAGTGGTGACAGACACATAAAGGAAAATTGGCAAGGACACTTGCAAAGTAAACGCAAAACCACATGCAGTTGTCTCACATCATTGAAATTTATTCTTCCTGAATGTATGAATCAGGGGACTGACTCAATATACATTCATTTCGCAGAATTCTATAAGTTCTGGGCTGTGGGTGAGTACATGTGACCCTCTTCCCTCTATTACCAGGACATTGGAATAAGCGTGGTTCCTCTTCTCATTTAAAACTTTGCTTAGAACTATGTAGCCACTACCTCTTTCTCAGAAAGAGGTGTGTTCCCTCAGGAGCCAGAGCTGATCGTGTTTCTAAGGGGCCACAGGCATGTTCCCACAGGGACAGGGCAAGAACAGTGAATGACGATAGGGATTTCTCAAACTGGTTTCCCTCAAACAGGTCTCCAAGCTGTTAGACTGAGAAGCGAGGGCAGCTACCAAGCCGTGTTGTGACTTGTTTAAGAGTGATGACTCTATTTTTTAAAGAAATCCTTTTCACTTTCACATTGGAAAGGTTTGCTTACACTCTTAGAATAATCTGATTGCATCTCAGGGACTTCCAATTGTACAACATAAGCCAAAGTCAAATGTGGCATACATAAAGAAATTCATATACAGGAACTTCCCCAGAATCCTGTCTCTGTAAAACTAAGTGCCCTTGTGAAGTACGGAGGCTCCGCCTTGCGTAGGGTCCAGTGAAGGAGTCTTCCTGGAGGAGGTGCTCAGGGAAGGAAAAGAATCCCAGGAGTTCAGATCCATAGAGTTGCTGGGAGACGCTGGAGAGAACAATTTCAAGATTTTCAATGACCTCTTCCCCACAGCCACCCAGCCCCACCCAAAACCTTCATCTACCTCCTTAAGAGGGGCCATTATAGAGAGAAGGTGCTGGGGTAATATTATGGAACTGGGCTCCATTGACTCCTGTCCTGGAAGGAGTGGGGGCTCCTGGGGTAAGCAGAGGTTCCCTTGAGCCTTTGTCCTTGGCTGGGATCCCCACTGGTCTGAGCAGCTAGAATGGAATGTTCCTGGGATGAAAAGCCTGCCCCTTCCTCCATCTCTCCCCTTATGGAGTTCCCCAGGGCCCATGGTGGAGAGACGGGGAGGTTCCAGGGATTCCTCATATGGTGATGCTCTGCAGAAGCAAAGGCCCACACTGCTGGGGGCTATGTCCTGGCAGCTTCTCCTAAGCTGGGCAGATCTGCTCCATTACACATGTACAGATCTCCACTATGTGCTATGTGGCCCCTCATTTCATACTCAGAAGCTATCTCCTCCCTAGCTGCCCAAGACACACACACACACACACACAGAAACTGGTTCAGGGAGAAGGTAAATTATTTGCCTAAGGTCTCCCAGAGGAGAAGTTCCAAGCCAGGACAGAATCCCAGGTCTGTCTTGTTCCAAGCCTGGGGTACTTTCTGCCCCACTATGGAGCCTATCATCCTCCTCCTCTGCCATCCCAGGGTCCTTGCTCTCCTTGGCACCAAACATCCTAGCCCAGGTGTGGAAGGAAGAAGACGTCCAAGGCAAGCACAGGCCCTCAGCATAGTTGGGCTGCCTTTGCCTGAAGCCAGGTGTGCTGACTCAGCCTAACTCACCCCTATCCCTTCCCCCAGAACCCAGACAACCAGGCTGGGGAGCCAGCCTCTGGGGGTGTGCCCAGACCTTGGGGAGGGGCACCTTCTGCTACCCCTCTAGCATCTTATCACATCTCTCCCAGAACCAGGGATCACTGGACCCAGACATAAAGGTGAGAGCCCAGAATCCCCCCCACATTCATCTGATAAATGAAGTCACATAGCCCGATGTTTAAGGGATCTCCCGCATACAGGTTCTATGACCTTGCACAAGTCACCTGTGGAAATGGGAATAACCCCTACGTTGCAGAATAGCTAGGAGGACTGAAATAGATAGTGGGTGTAAAGTGCTTAGCAGTGCCGCATAGAGGAGGCGGTTAATATATTATTCCAGAACCAAGAATTCCTTCTCCCATGACTCCTGGCTATGGTGCAGCTGGTCAGGACTAATGGGGGAAGAAATAGGCTAGGGGCCTCCCAGCTTTCCCAAACACCCCCTCCCCTGCTGGCTCTAAAGACCTCTCCAGCCCAGAGAAGCCTGGGCCCCCAGTTTTCTCCAGAGCTGCTGTCAGGGAGAAGGAGCCTCCTGGAGACGCCCATTTGCGGGCTTGGAGCACCTGAGCCAAGACCTGTGGCATTAGCCTCATCTTTAGGAAGCCACCTTGGTCCCCAGGTGGCAGTGGGAGAGGGTGTTCATCAATGTTTGTTGAGTTTTCAGTCTAACGAATCTGTGAGAAGCAAAGTGACTCCTGGTGATCAACAGGGGCAGCCTCTTTCCAGGAAAGTCTTTCCTGATGGGACTGGCCCAACCAGAAGGCTTCCTTTGAACCTCTTCTCTAAGTGACCTCCCCTAACCCCTCTTCTGCCAATCAGGAGGCTGGTTGGGGGCGGGGACACTGGGAGTCTAGCTAGCTGCACCAGGCTACGCCCAGGTACCCAGGGAAGCAGCCCCACACTGCCCTCTTGTGGCGCCACCCAGAGATGCCTTCACTTGGCTAGGGCCAGCCAAGAGAGGGAAGGGGCTTACCCAGGGGAGGGACAGGTCCCAAACTAGAGCTCTGAACTGGTTCCCCAGCCCCAGGCATTAACCTGAAGAAAGGCTCCTCCTCCCTCATTTCCCTTTGTTGAGATCGCAGATTCACTGGTAGCCATAATGTCCTCAATGCACAGGTCCAGTCCCCAGGGCTGGAGGCCATCAAGAAAGTGTTCAGGAAGTCATGGGGGGTGAGGGTGGGGGTGGGGCGGGGAAGGGGGTCAATTTCTTGATCAGAGGCTATACTTATTTATGAAGGCCTAAAGATAGTCCTCTAAACACCACAAATTGCCCAGCCCCCAGAGGGTCCCCTGGGATGGTGACTGTCAGGGAAGGCTGCCTAGAGGAGGACTGGGAGACACAGAATCTTCAAAGCAGACACCCTCTGATTAAGTGCTGCTTCTTGAGCCCCTGGACTGAGTAGATGTCAATGTTTGTTGATTGAGAAGAAAATGGAGCTTCCTAGAGGAGGCCCTGGGCTGAGGGGGTAGTGGGCAGAGCACTAAACCAAGAGCTGGGGTTCAAGCCACTGAGCGCCACATGACTTGACCAAGGTCCTTGGTGGGAAGCAGTGGGACATCTGGAAGTGGAGGGAGGAGGCAGAGCTGCCTGTGACTCCAGCACCATCTCCATTTTCTACCATCTCTAATTCCCTCCCCCCACCTCCACCTCCAAATCAGGACAAAGCTGATTACTAATAAATCCCAGAGAAAGGCAAAATTGTGGTGGCACAGAGCACTATACACCATTAGCTAAAAGCTTCTCTGGACCAAGTGCTCTACTGTGCAACCCAGAAAACAAACAGTCTGGCTACACCCCAGTGCTGTGGCCATAGTTCCTCACTGTGTCACTCCTGCAAAGTCATTGTCCTTTCTTCACCTCCAGACCCCAAAGACCAGAGTAGCTTCAGAAGGTTCTCCTCTCTGGGGAGGCCAGAGGATGTCAGGGCCACCTACTGCTCTCCTGGTCCCCAAGCTCTCCTCAGTCTCTGAGACCTCCCCTGGACTTTCCTTCCCCAGCTAAAAATGGGTTCAGGAAGGCCTGGCTGTTAGCTAAGAAACCAACCCAAAAGTTTGGTACCTGGGGAAAGAAAAGGCTGACGGGGGATGGAGGGTCAGGTGAGAGCCCCTGGGACTCTGCCTTTCAGAGCAATACACCTGACCCTCAGGACTCTAGGATTAAACCAGATTCCTTTGACTCGGACATTCTCATTCTACCCCCAACTCCCCCTTCCCAGGTCCTGACGTGAGGAGGGGCAGCTATGTCCAGAGAGAGGCTGAGGAAACCAGCCCAAAGAGGAGGCAGAGTTGTTCCAGGTCACACGACGGACAAGCTGGACATCGGTTCTCTCTTCTAGCCCCTGCCCCTACGCAGGGAGAGACACGAAGAGAAAGCCTGGGATCTAGTTCTGTCCCTTTGCTGGCATGTGACCTTGCCACTCTGCAAAATGAGGACTTTAAATTAGCTCCTGACTCCACCAGCGAAAGCCCTGCCTGTTTCTAGGTGTGATTTAAGAGAATAAACCATTCTTCCATGACTTATGGGGGAGAAGTCAGACCTCTGCCCTGTGTTAACCTCACTACAGCCCTTCCTGGAGGTGAAGGCTGCAGTCAACTCAGCTGGTGAGCAGCAAAGCAGCAGTGAGGCCATTCACAGCTGAGTGGGGGCCGGGGAAGGGCATGTGGACAGGAAGAGAAGCAGAGCTCGTTTCAGGTCTGGCCCTTTAAGGACCCCCTTTCTAGAAGCCAATGACATACCTGCCCCCTTGGGCCTGTTAAAAGATGTTACCTGACTCCATCCCTGGCAGAGCCATTTTAGAGCCAGGTGGGGGGAGGGGTCCCTCAGAGAACAAGTGAGGCTTTAGGCAGTTTCCAAACACTGGTTATCTAAGGCTGTACTCTGAGCTGAGCTGCATGAGGGCATGAGAAAAAACCCTCTCCTAGAAGAGGAAGGGCTGCCGCACTGTGTGACGAAACCCCTCAATCTCTTTGGGATTCCATCTCACCAATGGAAAACAGGGGCCTAGGAGAGAACTCAGTACCAGCCCCCACCCCATCTTGGGACTTCATTATTCTGTCCGCCCAAAGGTATGGAGCTAGGAGGTGTCAGAAAACAGCAGCCTCAAGGGCAAGACTCTTCTTACAGCCCCAAGGGACTCAGCAAAGTCAATGCAGGTGCAGGAGAGGCAGGGGAGGCGGAGGGAGTGCTGCGTCAGCGCAGCGGGCTCCACCTGGTAAAAGTTTGCTGGCAAACCTTCCTGGGGTCTGAGCACCCTCCAGCTGTCCATCTCTATCCTAGGGACCTGGTGCTGCCGCCTCGCTTCCCAGGTCTGGGAGAGGCCGAAACAGAAGGTGGACAACTTTATTAGGGACCCAGCGGGCTCCAGGAGCCCCAGGAAGGGAGATCCGGCCCGCTGCACCACCCTCCCCGCCCCCTGGAAGCACCAGCCGCTAAGACCGCACCTCAGCCTCCTTTACTGGTCCCCCGGCCGCCCGACCGTCTCTTCCTGTGACCGACCAGTCCATCCATCCGCGCCAGGGACGCGGCCCGCAGTCCTCCTTCCGCGCCTCGGCAACGGCCGGTCGGGTGGCCAGGGGTCGCGGCGCTGAGGTCAGCGCTGGGGCGAGGCGGGGCCGCGGGGCGGGCTTCGGCGGAAGGGCGAATCCGGCTCCGGGCCGCGGCCCCGCCGCAGGCGTCCGGCGCCCCAGGGCACGCAGCTACCCAGACCCAGCGCCGAGGCGAGCAGCGCGGGCGGGCGGCCGCGGCGGCCCCGGCGCGGGCCCTTCTTGAGACGCGACCCGTGCGCCGCCAGGTAGAGCTCGGACTGCGCCACGCCACCGCCCAGGCGGCTCAGGCTTTCGGCCCGGTGCGCCAGGCGCAGCTCGGCCGCCAGGAAGACGCGGTGCAGCTGAAGCACGCGGCTCTCCAGCTCCGACACCAGGCGCCGGCGGCCCTCCACCTCCAGCAGTCGCCGCCGCGCTTCGGCCAGCTCCAGGGCGCGCCCCCCGGACCCCGCCGCACCCGGGCCGCCGCCCGCGCCCCCTGCCGGCCCGGTGGCCCCCGCACCCCCGTCAGCGCCCTGACGCCAGCGCTGCACCTCCTGCCCCTCGGCCAAGCCCTCCGACGCCGGGGTCGCCTCTGGCAGCGACGAGGCCTGAGTCGGTGCCGGGGTCAAGGTCGGAGTTGGGGGCGGGGGCGGGGGCTGAGGGGATGGCAGGGGCTCCCGGGGCGGCGGCGGCGGCGACCCCGGTTCCGCTGCCCCTTCCTGGGCCCCCGGGCCGCAGGCGCTAATGCGGCAGCCCGGCATCCCCCGCCCCCAGGCGGTCTGCAGCAGTCGGTCCTCGGGTTAGGCCGGCTGCCCCTGCGCGGGGGAGGATGGACGTCGAGAACGCAAGCGATGTGGCCGCAGCCCCCGCGCCCGCGCCTAGCCAGCCGCCTGTGCCTCTTATAGAATTCGGGCGGAGCGATAGCCAGCACAGCCAATCAAGGCCTGGCATGCTCTGGCCCCGCCTCTGCCCCGCCCGTTGACGACATTGCCCACACCCTTTAGGTCGTCCTCCGTCCCTCTCGGCTTTGCTAGGGCATCCGGTCTCCATCCACCTCTCCCATCTTCTCTGTTTTGGCCCCGAGTCATAAGCTCTGGTAGCTGGTGCTTAGGAATCATGGACTCCAGTCTCCACCTGGGGGAGGGTTTTGCCTATGTGACAGTGAGAGCCTGGACCAGAACTCAGGAGGCTTAACTCTGCACAGTGCTCCTTCCCGTACCGCACCCCTTGGTCCAATCGGTTCTGCCTGGTCTTCTGCGCCACAAGGCCCACCAGGACCCCCTCCTCCGATCTCCCTGGGGCAGTGAAGAGGTTAACACAGAGGGGGGGCTGGAGTCCTGGTAGGGATCGGACAGGGTTTGTTCCCCACCAGGCAGCTGCAAAACAAACTACAGCGCTGCCGCTGCGTCCCTCTTGGCTTTCGCAAACCTTGATGGACCCACCAGAGGAGCCCCGGACCCCACAGTGTGCAAAATTCTTCCCATGCTCCTGCACCTGTTTGCTCCTCCCACGCCTTTACACAGAGGGGAAGCCGACCCAGAAAGTGCAGTGGTGCCTTCCCCAAGGTCACATTGCAGGTCGGTCGCTGAATCTGGACCGCTGGATGGGAGCAGCTCAGCCATTACGCCCTCTGGGGGACCGCTGGATGGGAGCAGCTCAGCCATTACGCCCTCTGGGGGCTCAGATACCTGGGTTTCCTCCTGCCACTGGGGAGGAACACTGTCATCCTGCCCATTTCCCCCACAACAGAAATGACCCTGCCATACCCTCTCCAAACACTGGCCCAGAAGCCAGGGCCCTGCCTCCGTTTCCATCCCTTTAAAGGTGCCATCAGAGATGGGAAGTCCCTGTAATGGGTGGGGCGGAGGCTGGAGGGCTAGAAACCTGTTCATAGGGATTGGGAACTGCAGCTAACCCTGGGCTCAGGGGGACCCGCCAAAAGTGTGGCCAGTGTGATTATTGCCCAGGCTGAAGAGGAGGCAGATGGGGGAGCTGCACGGGCTTGATGTGGAAGAAAACAGGGAGCTGCCCCCTCCATGCTTTCAGGTGACTTAGGTGGACTGATTAGGACTGGTGGGCGAGACAGCCCGGCTCCTGAGAGGCAGCTCAGAAGGGGCTCAGAGAGGAGAGAGAGATCCATGAGGGGACCAGGCTCTGTGAAGGAAGAAAGACTTAGTAGGAGTGAGGGAGAAGGTGTTCAGTGTCTAGGAGTGGTGGAGACTCAGTGGAGGACAAGTAGAGGGGATCAGTGAGGGCAAGAAGAGGGGTTCAATGACTGATGGCCCAGGGAGGGGGGAGGAGTTTAGTGGGTGCATTGGTTCTAGAGGAGGGTCACAGAGGGAGGAGAAGGGAAGTTCAGTGAAGGAGATAGGGCCTCTGGGACTCACAGGGGTTCAATGCGGATAATGGAGGCTCAGGAGTTACCAGGTTGCCCCCAGTAAGACGAAATGTCCTGCTTAATGGTGTCATCCCTTTGAATGAGCTCCTTTGTGTCATCAAACCTTGTGTCTTTCTCTGTGCAGCACACACACATCATCATCATCATCACTCTGGGGAGATTGACAGGTGTTTTGTCTGAAGCAAGCAGATCACTGCTCCCAACTTCTGGGGGATGAATAAGGGGAACAAGACTAGGAATTACCCCATCACCAGCCAGATCCAGAGAACCAACCAGTTAAAATCCCACACAGGGCCCATCTGGGTGACCTTGGGAAAGTCCTTTCTCTAAGTAGGAAGAAATACTCAACCTATTTTTATTTAGTGGATGAATGTTCTCTATCTCATTAAGAAAGGAGCATCATACATAAGAAAGGAGCATAGGCCCTGACTGGTTTGGCTCAGTGGATAGAGCGTCGGCCTGTAGACTGAAGGGTCCCAGGTTCGATTCCGGTCAAGGGCATGTACCTTGGTTGCGGGCACATCCCCAGTAGGGAATGTGCAGGAAGCAGCTGAATCAATGTTTCTTTCTCATCGAAGTTTCTAACTCTCTATCTCTCTCCTTCTCCCTTCCTCTCTGTAAAAAAAAAAATCAATAAAATATATTTTTTTAAAAAAGAAAGAAAGAAAGGAGCATAGCCTGGCTGGCGTGGCTCAGTGGTTGAGTGTTGACCTATGAATCAGGAGGTCACAGTTTGATTCCGGTCAGGGCACATGGCCAGGTGTGGGCTCGATCCCCAGTGTGCGCCTTCAGGAGGCAGCTGATCAATAATTCTCTCTCATCATTGATGTTTCTGTATCTCTCTCCTTCTCTGAAATCAATATAAATATTTTTTTAAAAAAGAAAGCGAGCAAGAAAGGAGCATGAGCAACCTTTTCTTTCTGATGAGAAACCAAAGCCCCATGAAGTAGAGACTTGTTCAGGATCACACAGCAGATAAGTGGTCAAGCAAGAATTCAAACACAGATCTGACCCAACCCGAAGTCATAGCTCATCTCCCTGCTATTCTCTGATATGTCCTCTCTTCCTATCCTCTATGGCATTTCCCACAAGTTATAGATATATATGTACTTGTTTATTATTTACTTATTTAATAGTCTCTCACCCTAGACTGGTTTTGCTTATCAGTAGACTCTGCTGAAGTTAAGTAGGATGTTTGGCCCCAGAAAGCATCCAATAAACATTTGTTTGAATTGAAAAATAATACAAGGGTAGATAAAGCTTGTTGAGAATAGAAAAGTCCCCTTCGTCGTGCATTCATTTATTCATTCATTTGACACATTTGATCATTACCTCCTCTGTTTGGCTGGCTGCTGGAGTTTATAGCAATGATCAGATGGGGCGCTGCCCTTAGGGAGCAAACAGGCGAAGTGGCATACAGACATGTGATGGCAGTTCAGCGAGGTATCTACTGGGATGGGGAAACGCAGAGGCTCTGGGAACACAGAGCAGACATTAAGTCCAGTTGGGTGGGGAGGGAATCAAGGAGAGTTCTCTGCAGATAATATTTAAACCGAGACCTGAAGGATGAATCAAAGCCAGTGATGCAAACATGGTTGGGGGGTGGGGAGAAGGAGACAGATTGACAATGAGAATACTGCTTGCACAGGACACAAGATGAGAGCTTTGGCATTTGCCTGCTTTGTTCTTGGCTTCCTCAAGCCCTGGGCTCTGCACGCTCAGAGTGGACAGGAGCCGCAGCCAACCCCCTCTCAGTGCACAGCCAGCCTGACAAACACAACACTGGGAATTAGGAAGTACATTTTTAGACTGTACTAATCATTGCTTTATTCTGATCTTTTAAAAATGTTTTCATTGCTTTTAGAGAGAGGGAAAGGGAAATGGAGAGAGAGAAAAACATCGATCTGAGAGAGTAACATCGATTGGCTGCCTCCTGTATATCCCCCATTGGGGATCAAGCCCAACATCCAGGCATGTGCCCTGACTGAGAATCCAACCAGTGACCCTTTGGTACATGGGATGATGCTCAACCAACTGAGCCAGACTGGTTCAGGGCTGTTGTTGCTGTTTTTATCTTTATAAGTTACACAGTCCTCTTGTAGAAAAGATGGGAAATAGAGAAAACATTAAAAACTTAAGAATAGAGAAGAAAGGAATCTAGAATTAGAGAGACTTAAGTTTGAACTGCAGTTCAGTCCTAGCTGTGCAATCCTGAGAAAGGCATGTTTTCTCTGTGATCTTCAGGATCTGAGAAATGGAACTGCTAACACCTACGGCCTAAACAAAAGCATTGATAGATGCAAGGATTTGTCCAAAGTATCAGAAGCTGGACATATCTGTCCTTGGTCTGAGCAAGAGACCGTGATAAAGAAGGGGCATCTGTTGTAAATGTTTCCCTCCATGTCCCGTATGGTTCAGGCTTCAGGATCTGGAAGAGGAGCCGCACACAAATGAAAGAGAGGGGACAAGAGATAATTTGGAAATATTGGGGGGCCAGGCAGGTAAGTCCAACTCAAGAGGAAGGACTTCCACTGGTACTCAGGCCTCACCAAGTTTTTATTGATCTGAGATACACTCATAGCATAGCCCTTAGGCGGGCAATTTCCAGTAACAGGCAGACTAGCCCATCAGCAGGCAATTTCCAGTAATAGACAGACTATCTTATCAATAAGGATTTATGTGATTGTCTGGTGGAGAAGTTGCTTCAGCTACCATTGTCTGGATTAACAGTGGGTGCAGGGCTCTGACCTTTGCTAGGGCTTCAAGGGTCACCAGCCTGATGTAGTTCCTAGTCCACACCTCTCTGCTAGTGAAGACAAGAGGTGGTTTCCCACAGGCAGCCCTAGCTGGTTTGGCTCAGTAGATAGAGCATCAGCCTGCAGACCAAAGGGTCCAGGGTTCGATTCCAGTCAAGGGCATGTACCTTGGTTGCAGGCTCCTCTCTGGCCCAGACCCTGTCAGGGCCCCTGCAGGAGGCAACCAATCGATGTGTTTCTCTCACATCTAAGTTTCTCTCTGTCTCTCCGTCTTTCTTCCATTCTTTCTAAAAATCAATGGAAAAATATCCTCGGGTGAGGATATTAACAAAAACAAACAAATAAATAAAGACAATTAAGTGTTTAAAAAAAGAGAGAGAGAGAGAAAGGGCAGCTGAGAAGGACTTGAATCCAGAATCCTGTCCATTATATCCACACCTCTCCCAGGGCAACAGCCAGCAGAGACAGAGCTTTATGGTGGGAGAGTGTGCCTGTGGCCCAAATCAGGATCCCTTCCATCAGCTGAGAGTGGTGGGTGGGGCAGGCGGTCAAGGCCTAAGAAGTCTACTTCTATCCCAGCCTAGAAGATTCAAGACCTCTGCTAAGAGATCCAACCTCTCTCTTTCATTCTCTTCCCTGCAACCTGACCTGGCACCCTCTAGGATGTGATATCAGTTTAATAATTTAGCAGATGCAGATAAAGATAGCAACTCTGAAAATAAACCAGCTGGGCTCAGCCTCCATCTCCTCTTTCCCCAGCAGACTTCCTGCCCTCCCCCCAAGGTTTCTGGTTGCCCCCATACCTGTCAGTGCCCCTGCCCACTAATGGGCACCTGACTTGACGCCTCCTCCTTTGCCTTCTCCTAGCCCTTCTCCTTCTCCACCCTCCTCCTCACCTCTCCTTTCTCTCAATTCTCATATTTAAAGCTTTTATTTTAATTAGAGCTTAAAAGAATCTTGTGCTGGAAGTCAGAAGCTTCGATTTAATTCATTATGTGCACTGAGCAAGTATGTCCCTTCTCTCAAGTCTCTGTTCCCACATTTGTAAAATGAGGCCTCTGAATTCCTACGTGTAGCAGGAACAAAATGTCTGGGCAGTGGCAATTACCTGGACAGGGGACTAGATGTCTTTCCCATGAAGACACAGCTGCAACATCAGTGCCATCTCAGCCAGCAGCACTACAATCCATCTGCTGCTCCATCCAGAGAGCTCACAGGTTCTCTTTGTTTTTAACTTCTCTTGTGATGGAAATTTTGCCCTGGTTATTATTCCAAAAATAAAAGGCTGTACGTGACTTGTGTTCACAATGGATGTAGCAGGTTTCACGTGTTTTTGGTGCTTCATCATGTTTCTGACAACATGAGGGAAATTTTATTTCCCTCTGGGAAGTTGGGAAGAGCAATATCCCTTCCCCCTTGATGGGTCTTTGCTCAAATCACCCCACCTTTACAGGTCTCAGCTTTCCCATCTCTAAAGTGGCCAAGTGTTGAACAGTAAGCAGAACAAGGTAAGGAGGACTCCACCATCTTTAGATTGTAAGCTCTAAAAGGGATGAGATCACTTCTGTTTTCATGAATTCATTCAACAAGATAATTAGCACTTACTCTGAACCAGCCACTATGGAAGGTGCTAGGGGCACAGAAAATAAAAGAAGCATAGACCCGTCCTAGCAAGTTAGGCTCAGTGGATAGAGTGTTGGCCTGCGGACTGAAGGATCCCGGGTTCAATTCCAATCAAGGGCACATGCCCAGGTTTTGGGCTTGATCCCCAGTAGGGGGCATGCAGGAGGCAGCGGATCAGTGGTTTTCTCTTATCATTGATGTTTCTATTTCTCTCTCCCTCTCCCTTCCTCTCTGAAATCAATAAAAATATATTTTTAAAAAGCAGAGTCCCTGTTCCCTCAAAGCTTATATTTCAGAAATCAAAATAATTAAATCCCAAGGCATGTGCAATGAAGGAATAATAAAATGCCTGCTAATATTTACTGAGTGCTTACTCTATGCCAGGTTCTGATCCTATAAGGTGCTATGATTAACATACTTCACTTTATATATTAGGAAACTGAAGGACAGAGTGATCAGGTAAATGTGGCCAAGGTCACATGGTCAAGGAGTGGCCAAGCCCCATAGTATTCAACAGGCAGGCAGTCTGCTTCCAGAGCCTGTTTTCAACCACATAGCCATAGGGCTTCCTTAGAAATTATGAACAAGGAATACACTGGTGACACAATGGAAAGTGGAGTTACATGGTGATATTAAGCTGAGACCTGAAAGATGAGTAGGAGACAGTTATGTGGAATTGGGGAAACAGCTTTCCCAGCAGAAAAAAAAAATGGTATGTGCAAAGGTCCTGAGACCAAGGGATTGGCATGTTCAGTGTCTGGTAAGCTAACAGGAAAATGGCAAGAGCTGAGGTTAGAGGAGCAGGCTAGGCCAGGGTGAAGGTTTTGGATTTTACTATAAGAGCAGGGGAAATCTTTGAAAGGTTGAAGTGGGGTTCAACATGATCTGATTTTTAAAAAGATTGTGCTGTTGAAAAACACACACACAACATTGTGCTGTTTGCTGTGTTGATAATGAACTTAAAGGGAATAATGAGACCAGTTAGGAGATTACTGCAGTAATCCAGCAGACATAGGACAGTGCCGGGCCAGGAGTAATTTATTCTTCTGCTGATTCTCAGAGGCAGTGGTCTTGCCTCAGAGAGTCCTACCCCGAATGGCTGGGGAAGCTGGGATGGGGCAGGAAGAAGAGATCAAAATAAAACAGCTATCTATTTAGTATTTACCATGAGCCAGCCCCTGTTGTAATCACCATATGAAACTATTACTACATTCACTTTATAGACCAGGTACAGAGAAGTTCTGTAACTTGGCCAAAGTCACCCAGCTAATAAGTGGCAAATCTGGGGCACATATTTAGGCTTTCTGACTACAGAGTTCACACTCTGAACCACTGTACATCCTACTTCACATTAAGGGGTAGGATGAGAAATGCTGAGGTTCAGAGAGGTTAAGCTCACACTGCCGCTCAACAGGGAGGGGTGTACCTAGGACTTCAACTCTGATCTTGTGACTCTGAAGTTCTGGCATTTATGCTGTTGGGTGCTGCCCCCTAGTGTCCCCTATAGGAGAAGGGCACCAAAGGCAAGCAGCAGATAAGCAGAAACAAACTGGAACCAAAGCTGTAGGTTTTATCGATACCAAGTGTCACTCTAAATGTCTCCATATCTACAATCATGATATTTCTTGGCTATCTTACAAATCCTGCAATTCATCAGGTCTAACACCAACTTTGTACTTTTTCACCTCAAATTTTCCCTCCTCAGTCATTTCTTCTTTATTATTATTATCACTAGAGGCCCGGTGCATGAAATTCGTGCACTGGGGGGTGGGGGGTCCCTCAGCCCAGCCTGCCCCCTCTCACAGTCCAGGAGCCCTCAGTGGGTGTCCCACAGTCTGGCAGCAGAGGCTCAGAGCAGGTGCCCCGTGTGTGTGTGTGTGTGTGTGTGTGTGTGCGCGCGCGTGTGTGTGTCCATCCGCTGGGACCTGCCCCCAGCCACACCACGTAGGCTCGGAGCAGTTGCCCTGTGTGTGTGTGTGTGTGTGTGTGTGTGTATGTGTCCACTGGTGGCTGCCCCAAGCCACGCCATAGAGGCTCGGAGCAGGTGCCGTGTGTGTGTGTGTGTGTGTGTGTGTGTGTGTGTGTGTCCACTGGGGGCCTGCCCCCAGCCACACCTCAAAGGCTTGGAGCAGGCGCCCCTCTGTGTTGAACTCTCAGGCTCCTGGCCGCACCTGCATGTTGTTCTCTCCCTTGAGCGGCGGTCAGGGCGGCCTGAAAGCTTGGCTTCCTCCATCGCTGGGGACAACCCAAGCCTCCAGTTCCGTGGCCGAGCCAGCTTTGTTGGGTTAATTTGCATACTTGCCCTGATTGGCTGGTAGGTGTAGCGGAGTTACACCAATTTCCATGTTTCTCTTTTATTAGTGTAGCTTTTTTTTTTTTTTTTTAGATTTTCTTTGGGCTTATGAAATAGCTCTGTATCTTTTTTTAAAAAAATGATTTCAGAGAGGAAGAGAGAGGGAGAGAGAGATAAAAACATCAATGATGAGAGAGAATCACTGATAGGCTGCCTCCTGCATACCCCCTACTGAGGATCTAGCAACCTGGGCATGTGCCCTTGACTGGAATCGAATCTGGGACCCTTCAGTCTGCAGGCCGATGCTCCATCCACTGAGCCAAACTGGCTAGGGCTGTATCTTTTTAAAAAAATTTTTTTTATTGATTTCAGAAAGGAAGGGAGAGGAAGAGAGAGAGAAAGATCAATGATAAGAGAGAATCTTCAATCGGCTGCCTCCTGCACTCCCCACACTAGGGATCGAGCCTACAACCCTAGCATATGCCTTGACAGGGAATTGAACCGTGACTCTGATTCATAGGTTGACACTCAACCACTGAGCCATGCCAGCCAGGCCTCCTCAGTCATTTCCGTTCATCCAGTAGCACAAGCCAGAATCCTAGCCACCCGTGACACCTCCATCTCCCCACCATCATCTGTCTCCAGCTCAGGAGTCTGCATGGTAGCCAAGGAAGAAGACCAGAAAAGTAAACAGTGAAAACAGCAGAGTAACAGTGGTAGAAGCAGAGGATCAAGACAATGTCCCCCAATCATGGCACGAAGCAAAACTGAGCTTGGGTGGCTCCAGTTATAAAGGCAGGTCTTTCTGCTTAGAAAGAAGCCCAAATGCAGCTGAGACCGGTTTGGCTCAGTGGATAGAGTGTCGGCCTGCGGACTGAAGGGTCCCGGGTTCGATTCCGGTCAAGGGCATGTACCTGGGTTGCAGGCACATCCCCAGTGGGAGATGTGCAGGAGGCAGCTGATCGATGTTTCTCTCTCATTGATGTTTCTAACTCTCTATCCCTCTACCTTCCTCTCTGTGAAAAACCAATAAAATATATTTAAAAAAAAAAAAAAAAAAAAAAAAAAAGAAGCCCAAATGCAGCTTTATGGCTGGGAGGAGGATACTATGCTAGGAGCCAGAAGGGCTGGGTTCCCACCCAGCTCCACTACTCAGTCATAGTAGGGCCTCTGGACCTTGATGAGCCTCAGTTTTCACATCTGTAAAATGAATATGACAATGCCAATCTAGGGTTATTGAAAAGATCAAATTAAAAAGAGTCTGCTTTGCTCTGGCCCTGTGGATCAGTTGATTGGAGTGTCATCCTATACATCAAAAGGTTGTGGCTTAGATTCCCAGTCATGGCACGTACTTAGGTTGTAGGTTCGACCCCTGGTCGGGGCGCATACAGAAGGCAAGGAAGGCAACTGATTGATGTTTCTCTCTGACATCAATACTTCTTTGTCTCTCTTTCTCTTTCTCTCTCTCTCTCCCCGCCCCCCACCTCCCTCTTTTCCATTCTGTCTTAAAAATCAATGGAAAAAATATCCTCCATTGAGGATTAACAAAACAACAACAAAAAAATGAAGTCCTTGAATCTACCATCCAACCCAAGAACCAGAACATCACTAAAAATTAAATCTGCTAATGGGCTCTTTGCCATCTCTGACCCCTCCCCCACCTGACCCCAGGTAATCACTACTCTTAATTTTGTATTCCTCATTCTCTTGCTTTTTTATAAAAATATATTTTTTAATTGATTTCAGAGAGAAGGGGAGGAGAGAGAGATAGAAATATCAATCATGAGAGTGAATCATTGATGGGCTGCCTCCTGCAGACCCCATACTGGGGATCAAGGCTGCAACCCGGGCATGTGCCCTGACTGGGTATTGAACCTGGGACCTCCTGGTTCATAGGTTGATGCTCAACCACTGAGCTACGCCAGCAAGGCTCATTCTCTGGCTTAAAAAAAAAAATGTTTTTATTGATTTCTAAATTTTTATTCTGTTCCTTTTTGTTTTCTTTTTTTTAAAATTGAGTTTTTATACAGAGCAGGAAGGAGGGAAGCAGGGAGGGAGATGGAGAGGGAGGGAGGGAGGGGGAAAGAGAGAGAGAGAGAAACATCGATGTGAGAGAAACATCAATTAGCTGACTCCCATACACAGCCTGACCAGGGATCAAACCCAAAACTTGGGCATGTGCCCTGACCGGGAATCAAACTGGCAACCTTTCAGTGCATGAGACAACACTCAATCAACTGAGCCACACTGGTGGCCAGGCCTCTCTTGTTTTTCTTTAATAGTTTTTTTCATATATAAGTTACGCTTACCACCCTTATGAATTTGTCTTTTTTTTTTTAGGTCAAAACATATCAAAAACAGTAATTTCATATGATTCAACCCAAAATTATATCTAAACATAATAGTTTAGTTGTATTTGAACTTTATAAAAAGAATACCATTCTGGCCCTGACCGGTTTGGCTCAGTGGATAGAGCATCGGCCTGCGGACTGAAGGGTCCCAGGTTCGATTCCAGTCAAGGGCATGTACCTTGGTTGTGGGCACATCCCCAGTAGGGGGTGTGCAGGAGGCAGCTGATCGATGTTTCTCTCTCATTGATGTTTCTAGCTCTCTCTATCCCTCTCCCTTCCTCTCTGTAAAAAATCAATAAAATATATTAAAAAAAAAAAAAGAATACCATTCTGTATGCACTCTTTTGGGACTTGCATTTTTTTCACTCAATATTATATCACCATGATCCAGCCATATAGTTTTTTCATCATTTTTAGATCTTTTTAAAAAATATATTTTTTACCCCCTGGCAATGGGCAAGGAGACACCTGATTGGTGGTGTTGCTCTTATATCAGTCAGGGGCAAAGCAGGTGTACAGTCCTTAGTTCATCCTAGCTTGATGCCTGTGTCAGTGGCCAGAGCTGTTTCATGCCTGAGGCACATAAAATGATAATTGCTAGGTCTTGGAGGGGAAAAGATCAGAAACACTGGTCTCATAAGTAGATTATTAATATTAACAGGCTTAGGAGGGGTGTAGTTTTAAAGTTTGTGGAGCTGTGATTGCTCTAGTAACTTGTAGATTAACAGTAAGCAGGTAGTTCTAGCACAACTCCATTAAGAGTGAACATGCCACCTAACAGTTCTAGTGGCATAGATATATGTTATTCTGCACATAAAACTGGGTGCTATGAGAATAAGTGGGTCACTATTTGCTTCCAGAAAATTGGGTGGGGATCTAGTATGGTAATATTGGAATTATTTCAGAGGGCAGTTACTGTGAATCATGTATTCTCAGGAGCCAGAATGTTCAAATCCTGAGTCTCTGCCATTTAACTGTCAGTGTGATCTTAGATGCATTTAACCTGCCTGTTTCTCACCTGAAAAGTGAGTTTTAATAATAGTGCATATAAGTTGGAAAAAAATAAAACATGAGAAGCACTTAAAATGGAGCCTGGCACAGTTGTAGCTAATAATATATGAGCATCTGTCTTTTTCTGGGTTCAGGAAAAAAAGTATAAATATATATATATATGATTGGCTGTCTCCTGCACGTCCCCCACTCGGGGTCGAGCCTGCAACCCAGACATGTGCCCTGACCAGGAATCAACCCTGATCTCCTGGCTCATAGGTTCACACTCAACCACAGAGCCACTGGGCTGGACTGGGCTGGGCTGGGCTGAGCTTGTAAGGCCGGCAGGCCCTGCTGGGACTCAGAGATGCTAGGACCGCCTCCCACAGCAGAGGAGAATGGGCCCCAGCGTCTGTCCACTCTGCCCCTAGGCCTCACTTACCGGACTAGGCGGAGCACAGCTCTCAGAGTCCGCAGGCTCAGCGCCCAAGCCAGGCCTCGGTGCCAGCCTAGTGCCCGGGGCGGGGCCTTGGCCCAGGTGAGCAGCAGCGGCGGCGCTTCGCGGAGGCAGGAAGTGTGTCCCCAGCGGCGGCCCGTGCAGCGCTCCCGCGAGACGCTTACCTGCACCCCAGGTGAGCGGCAGGTGGGGGGGTGGAAGGGGGCGGGGGAAGGGGCCGAGCCGGAGGCGCTCACCTGGCGGGACAGGTAAGCCCCGCGCGGGCCCGAGGGGGCGCGAACCCGGGAGGCACCAGTGTGTAGGGACCTCGGAGGCTGCGCGCGGGCCGGGGAGGGTCCCGGGACAGGTTCTCGGGGACCACCCTCCCACTTCCGGGGTGCGCAGGCCGGGCCGGGGAGCGGCCTGAGCAAAACCCTGGGCCCGGATGGCTGAGTGGGGCCCGGGGGGCGTACTCGCCCTTAGGGCTGCGCTGGCTTGGGGCCGGGGCGTGCACACCCTGAGGAAGTGTCAGGGCGGAGGGAGGCTGGATCCGCCAGGTGGAGGCCTCTGCAGCTGGAGCGGGTGGTGCTCGCCCCCAGGGCACTGCTGATGTAGGGGCTGCGATAGTTCGATAGTTCCATAGTCGAGGGGCAGCCTCGGGGTCTGGTTCTCCCTCGCCCGGGACCAGGTGCTCGCGGATGCGGGAGTCGCCGGCTGAGCCTTTGGGGCGGGAGACCGAAGGTGCAGGGACGCCGGACGCGAGAACAGACGGCTGTTTCCTGAGTAGGACTGGGTGTCCCTCCCGGACTGGTGTGCAAGACTTGGCTGCACACGGGTCAGGGCAGAGGCCGGTGCAGTGGAGCCTGTCCTGGGACCTTGGGAGGAGGGAGTCGGTAGGGAGACAGACCCCGGAGTGTGTATGTTCCCAGGACTAAGGAGGTGGGGAAGCGCATCAATAAGAAGTGTGGGGAGGGTGGGTCTGGGAGCCTCTGACCCTGAGGAAATCTCTGCAGTGCCCTGGGGCTCCCAGGGACCCAGTCCCTCCCAGGTGCTAAAGCCCCTACATGCAGTATCTCATTTAAACCTCACCTGGTGCTTGAAGATACTCATCTTGCCCGTTAAAGATGAGGAAACTGCTGGCCAGTTGGTTAGAGTGTCCTCCGGATATGCCAAGGTTGCTGGGTTCGATCCCCAGTCATGGCACATACAAGCAACCAATGAATGCATAAGTAAATGCAACAACATCGATGTTTCTCAAATCGATTTTCCTCTCTCTCTCTACCCCCTTCCTCTCTCTAAAATCAATCAATAGCCCTGGCCGGTTTGGCTCAGTGGATAGAACGTGGGCCTGTGGACTGAAGGGTCGCGGGTTTGATTCCCGTCAAGGGCATGTAACTTGGTTGCGAGCACATCCCCAGTAGGGGGTGTGCAGGAGGCAGCTGATCGATGTTTCTCTCTCATGGATGTTTCTTTTTTTCTTTTTATTGATTTTAGAGAGGAAGAGAGAGAGATAGAGAGATAGAAACATCTATGATGAGAGAGAATCACTGATCAGCTGCCTCCTGCAGGCCCCCCACTGGGGATCGAGCCCGCAACCCAGGCATGTGCCCTTGGCCGGAATCGAACCTGGGACCCGTCAGTCCGCAGGCCGACACTCTATCCACTGAGCCAAACCAGCCACCAAACCAGCCAGGGCTCTCATCAATGTTTCTAATTCTCTATCCCTTTCCATCTCCCTTCCTCTCTGTAAAAAAATCAATAAAATACATTTAAATAAAATAAATAAAAATAAAATCAATCAATAAATAATCATAAAAAGATGAGGAAACAGCCTAGAGTCTTGTGCTAGACCTCAATAGAAGCAGGGGCTCTCCCCGCACAAAATCAAATGACAGGTGTTCCTAGGGTTTTGGAGGTGGGGGCAGCAGCATTGAGGGGAAGATAGAGCCTAGATGAAATGGGCTGAACTTGACTTCAGAAGGGTTCAGGGCCTAGAGTGGGAGGGGGGACCAGCCATTGTCCTTACCTCAGATTTAGCTCCCCTTCCCTCCATCCCACTCCCATCCAAGATGTGTGGCACAGAGCAAAGTGCAGGGGCTCTGGAGTCTGGCAGACCACAGTACAAATCCAGCTCTATCTTTCCCAGCTAGGTATCTCTCTGGACAAGTCACCTCAGCTCTCTGGGCTTCAGACTCCTCATCTGTAAAGTGGAAATACAATATTTACAGGGCAGTTGTGAATGTTAAATAAGGCTCATTTGTGATGTAATCCTCTTGGGCTGGAGCCTGTTTCTGGCCCATTCCCTGCTGTTTCCCCAGCATTTAGCACAGCGCTGGGCACATAGTAAGTGCTCAGTAAAAATTTGTTAGATGAATTTAATGATTAGTGGCAAATCCTAAAGCCTCGGAGGTGGAAGAGATAGTGACCCAGACTGTCATCAGTCACCTCTTGTTCTTATAAACCCCAGGTACCCCAGAGTTCAATGTGGTTGAAACAGTGCTCGTACATTCACCCTCTCCTCATCCAAGGTCTGAGCCTGAAAGAGTCAGGCTCCCTCTGTGGACCCTCCTCAGGCACAGGCTTGTCTATGGAGCTGGCAGCTGGACACTTGACTGCCCCCTTTCTCCCAAGTAATAGATGGGATGCGGTGGTGGATAAGAGTATGGATCAGGCAGGTTGTATACAAATAAATGGGTGGCTTTGGACAACTTATTTAGCCTCTCTGTGCCTCAGTATAGTAATAACAACAACAATACTATCTACAAGTAGGGTTGTGATACTTAATTGGTTTAATATAGTTAAACACTTAGAACAGTGGTTCTCAACCTTCCTAATGCCATGAACCTTTAATACAGTTCCTCATGTTGTGGTGACCCCCAACCATAAAATTATTTTTGTTGCTACTTCATAACTGTAATTTTGCTACTGTTATGAATCATAATGTAAATATCTGATATGCAGGATGTATTTTCATTGTTACAAATTGAATTAATTAAAGCATAGTGATTAATCACAAAAACAATATGTAATTATGTATGTGTTTTCCGATGGTCTTAGGCGACCCCTGTGAAAGGGTCGTTCAACCCCCAAAGGGGTCGTGACCCACAGGTTGAGAACCGCTGACTTAGAACAATGTAAGCCATCAATAATTAAATCACTAGAATGCAAACTCCTGAGGTAGGAAATTTTGTCTGTTTTATCACTGTGTCCACAGAATTTAGAACAGTGTCTGACACAGAGTAGGACCTCAGTTAATATTTGTTAATTGAGTGAATGAATTAATCCATTCCCACCCCCACATTGTTCAAACCAAGGCAAAGGTTTTAACCATTTGCCTTGCCTCTCTGGGCTGTGAGGGACTATTACAATTTCAGTTTGTACATTTTGGAGAGGGGATTTCACACACACACCCATCCAGACACTGCCACCTCCACTCTGATCAGTCTAGAGCCCAAGTCCTTTCGATTTGCACCCAGTGGTCCTTATTCTACCCTGAGGTCACACAAAATACACTTACTGTGCCCAAACCTGTTTCAGACACTGAGGCAGAAAGGAATTAGACATGGTCCCTGTCCCTCAGGTTCTTATAGGCTTATCTTCAAACAATGGGTTCAAGGCCAACTCAGCTGACAGCCCAGCAGAAGGCTGTGGGGAGAGAGACTTGGGGTTCTGGAGAGTTCTTGGAGGAGTGCTGAGTAGGGAAAGCAGAGTAGGTTGAAGAGTTGTAGGAATAGTTAAGGAACTCCTGTATCCTCCTCCCCAGTCACCATGGCTAACAATCCCTCCCTCCTTTTCTTTCTCTGTTTTTAGGGGAAACCTTTTGAGATGTTCCAGACATCATGCTCCTTTATCCCTAAATGCTTCCGTATATCTTTCCTAAGAATAAGAACATTATCTTCTATAACTATAGATTCAGGGAACCTGTTTAACACTGACATATCTTTTAACATTGACACAATACTATTAAATAATATACAGCCAAGTTTTAAATTTCACCAGTTACCCACATTATCCAAGTTCCAATTTTTCCTCTGGATCCAGGTTCCGATCCAGGATCACACATTGTGCTTAACTGTCATGTCCTTCAACTTGGGCTTGTCTGATGTTTCCTCATGATTATTTTTGGCAGGAATACTTCATAACTGATTCTGTACCCTTTTTAAAATATATATATATATATTATTGATTTTTTACAGAGAGGAAGGGAGAGGTATAGAGAGTTAGAAACATCGATGAGAGAGAAACATCGACCAACTGCCTCCTGCACACCCTCCACTGGAGATGTGCCCGCAACCAAGGTACATGCCCTTGACCGGAATCGAACCTGGGACCCTTGAGTCCGCAGGCCAACGCTCTATCCACTGAGCCAAACCGGTTAGGGCTGATTCTGTATCCTTAGTGTGTAATATCAAGAAGCACATGATATCAGTACATCCCATTATTGGTGATATTAACTTTGATCCTTTGATTAAAGTGATATTTGCCAAGTTTCTCCAGATTTGTGGGTTTTTAAGTTCTCACTAGCTGCAGTAAGTAGAAAGGAATGGAGGTGGCCAGAATGGGGGGTCTTGAAAGTATCTGGGTGAAAGATGATGGTAGTTTTGTTTAGGGAGATGGTATTGATTTGCCCAAAGCACATTGTTTATTAGAGTCAAAACTAGGACTAGAACACAGGTATCCAGATACCTAGTTCTTCTCCCACATCACCAGTTATAGAATCCCCAGTGCCATTAAATCAGGGTTAAAAAGATAAGGGACCAATATTTTAGAAAATCCAGGCTAAGGGAAATTACTGTCCTTCAAACCCCTACATGTGATCAAGGACTCTCCCAAATATATCAGTACATAATGTTTCCATGAATCCCTCCAGCAGAGTTATTTACTACCATAATGCCTCATCTAAACTACATACTCCACCCCCCCAAAAAAACAACAACCACACAATAATATGTTACAAAACCATGTGTAAATTACAAGAACAGGGTCTAAAGTTCATTCATCTTTGGTTCTACAGTTCCTAAAAGGGCCAGGCTCAGTATTTATGAAATGAGTGAATCAGCTCTGAGCTTGTCATAGCAACCAAGTCATAAAGGGAAAGATGTATTTTGTGGCTCAGCTTCCTTGTCTAATCAAAGGAAGCAAAACTGCTTGGTGTTAAATGTTTCTAGAAGAGCAAATCTGAGCCAGACTAAAATATTGATGGGGTACTTGTTATATTCCCACCTCTGATTTGAAGGAAGAGAGTAAGATTGAGAAGATGGTAATGTTCAGGTTCTGTAGCAAGTCACATGGAGAGGCATTTGTTGAGCAGCCTCAGAGGCTGTGCTGGGTGGGCTTACCAACAGTGGGAATAAACTGAGGAGATCATTCCCCAGACAGCAAGATCCCAGGAAATTTTTCTTTTTATCTGGTAAAATATCCATAACATAAAATTTACCTTTTTTTTTTATTGTGTGTGTGTGTTTTGTTTGTTTTCTTCTTTTTGTTTATGTTTTCCTTTTTGTTGTTGTTGTTCTGCATTTTAACATTTTAAAAAATCTTTATCATATACTAGAGGCCTGGTGCACAAAATTCATGCACTGGGGTAGAGAGGGGGGGTTCCCCTCAGCCCGGTCTGCACCCTCTCATAGTCCAGGAGCCCTTGGGGGATGTCCGGGACCCCTCGCTCCTCACTGCCCACCTGCTCGCTGCTCCTTAGTGCTGCCTCGGAGGTGGGAGAGGCTCCCGCCACCACCACTGCGCTCGCCAACTGTGAGCCTGGCTTCTGACTGAGCAGCACTCCCTTTGTGGGAGTGCACTGACCACCAGGGGGCAACTCCTGTGTTGAGCGTCTGCCCCCTGGTGGTCAGTGCACATCAACCTGTTGTTCTGGTCATTCTGCCATAACAGTCGCTTAGGCTTTTATTATATAGACTAGGGACCTGGTGCACAAAATTTGTGCATGGGCAAGGTCCCTAGGCCTGGCTGGCGATCAGGGCCGATCGGGACCTTTTGGCTGCGGGCCGGGGCCTCGCTTCCCTGGCTGCTGGCTGCCGGCTGCCGGCCAGGGCCTTCCTTCGTTCTGCGCCACTCCCTGGTGGTCAGCGCATGTCATAGCGAGCGATTGAACTATCGGTCTCCCGATCAAACTCCCAAGGGGACACTTTGCATATTAGCCTTTTATATATATAGATTCCTGTGGCATTAAACACAGTCATAATGTTGTGTAACCATCACCACCATCCATCTCCAGAACTTTTTCATCTTCCCAAACTGAAATGCTACCCATTAAACACTAACTCCCCATTTCCCATGCCCCCAGTCCCTGGCAGCCACCATTCTCCTTTCTGTCTCTATGTTACTATTCTAGGTATTTCATATTTGTTCTGTTATGTCAGGTTTATTTCACTTAGCACAATGTCTCAAGGTTCATTTGTATTGTAGCATGTATCAAAATTTCATTCCTTTTCAGAGCTGAACAATATTTCAGTGTGTGTACATCACGTTTTATTTTATTCATTCGTCCATCAAGGGACCTTTGGGTTGTTTCAACTTTTTGCTTATTGTGAACAATGCTGCTGTGAACATTTGTGTATACATATATGTTTAAGTCCCTGTTTTCAGTCCTTTTGTATATACCCAGAAGTGGAATTGCTGGATCATATCATAATTCTATGTTTACTTTTTTTAGGGACCACCAGACTTTTCCACAGCAGCTGCGTCATTCTGCATTCCCACCAGCAATGCACAGTATTTGTTAATTGAGTGAATGAATGAATCTAATTTCTCTACATTCTCTCCAATGCTTGTCACTTTCTGTTTTATTGTGTTTTGTGTGTGTGTGTGTGTGTGTGTGTGTGTGTGTGTTTTTCCCCCCAGTTGTAGTCATTCTAATGGATGTGAAGTCCCAGGAGATTTGGACATTTAGGTTAGACCATAGAGAGAACTTGCTCCTTGGGGAGGAAGGGAACACTAGAAGGTCTGTAGGCACACTTGGGTCTGTCCACATCACAGGCCTCTCAGAAACCAGGAATCTAAAGCTCCTCACGTCAGCGCAGGAGCTTGCCCCTCATCTCTGATCCTGACTCCTTCCTGGTCTCTCCCCATAGGTGTCTGGCTACAGCAAACCATGTAATGAGCCATGCCCCGCCCTGGACACCCCCGCCCATCATCTGGGCCCCCACGCTTGGGACCCTGGGAGCGGCCAACAGAGCTATGTTTGGAGACCTATGATGAGCCATCTCAGCCCCCACCAAGCCGCCGCACTCGGAGGCCAGACCCCAAGGATCCTGGCCACCATGGGCCCGAGAGCCTTACCTTCATCTCCGGCTCTGCTGAGCCTGCTGCCGAACCCCCAGCATGCTGCCTGCTTTGGCGACCTTGGGTGTGGGACTGGTGCCTGGCTGCCTTCTGCTTCCGCCGCTGCCGGGATTGCCTCCAGCGCTGTGGAGCCTGTGTACGGGGCTGCAGCCCTTGTTTGTCCACCGGAGACTCCCCTGATGGGGCTGCCGAAGCCAACTGGGCCAAGGAGCACAATGGAGTGCCCCCCAGTCCCGATCGTGCACCCCCCAGCCGGCGGGATGGCCAGCGGCTCAAGTCAACCATGGGTAGCAGCTTCAGCTACCCTGATGTCAAGCTCAAAGGCATCCCTGTATACCCCTATCGCAGTAACACTGCCCCGGCCCCTGATGCGGACTCCTGCTGCAAGGAGCCACTGACTGAGCCCCCACCCATGCGGCACAGCCTGCCGAGCACCCTTGCCAGCAGCCCCCGAGGCTCTGAGGAGTACTACTCTTTCCATGAGTCGGACCTGGACCTACCTGAGATAGGCAGTGGCTCCCTGTCGAGCCGAGAGATCGATGTGCTTATCTTCAAGAAGCTGACAGAGTTGTTCAGTGTACACCAGATCGACGAGCTGGCCAAGTGCACGTCAGACACTGTGTTCCTGGAGAAGACCAGTAAGATCTCAGACCTTATCAACAGCATCACCCAGGATTACCACCTGGATGAGCAGGATGCTGAGGGTCGCCTGGTACGCGGCATCATTCGCATCAGTACCCGAAAGAGCCGTACCCGCCCGCAGACCACAGAGGGGCGCTCAACCCGGGCTGCTGCCCCTGCTGCCATGGCCCCTGACAGTGGCCATGAGACCATGGTGGGCTCTGGGCTCAGCCAGGATGGTATGTGGGGCCCCCCAGGGCTGAAGGGCAGAATAGAGGAGGTTCTGGCCAAGGGAGGGCAACGCTGGGGTCTTTGGCCACTATGGGTCCACCCTTCAACCAATCCCTGCTCTTCCTCCTCCTCTTCCTCCTTTTTCTCAACTCGTCTGCATCCCCTAACAGGCTCCTTCTATCTCTTGCTACAAGCTGTCAGAGTAGCTTCCAGGTCTTGCGGGGTTAACAGGACTCAGGAACCCTTATGAATTTGGACCTCTGACCTGTCCAGGCCTAACCAATACACCCACCACTGTGCGTACCCATGAGCACATGCACAAATACACATTTTCTGTCTTTGTTTTAAACAGTTTCTCTAGTCTGGCTAGAGTAGCTCAGTGGTTGAGCATCAGCTTATGAACCAAGACATGGTTCGATTCCCGGTCAAAGCACATGCCCAGGTTGTGGGCTAGATCCCCATTGTGGGGCGTGCAGGAGGCAGCTGATCAAATATTCTCTCTCATCATTGATGTTTCTATCTCTTCCTCTCCCTTCCTCTCTGAAATCAATTTTTAAAAATTACACACACACACACACACACACGGGGTGAATTGGCCCCATTGTGCTGGGGGCAAAAGTGGGAACTGGAGTTGAAAAGTTGTGATAATGACCACTGCCCCCCTCATGTTCCCTTTCTAGAACTCACAGTGCAGATCTCCCAGGAGACGACTGCAGATGCCATCGCCAGGAAGCTGAGGCCTTTTGGAGCCCCAGGTTTGGTCCTGACCTGATGAGGAGTGTGTTGAGGAGAGGGGAGTGCTTTAGGAGCCCCCACATGCCCCTCTCCCAGCTTCCTCCTGGGGTGGGTGAGGATGGGATCAGAAAGGGACGAGAAGCCTGAGAAGCCACAGATGCCATCCCAGTCCTACAAGCTAGCTTAAAGGGTTCAGTTGGGAGAGATTCAGGAGCCTGCCCCTGAAGCAGCAGGAGGATGGTTCCCAGAACAGGCAAGCCGGAAGTGATGGGACCCCAGCCTCTAAGCCCCAGGCACTGGGGAAGAAAGTGGAGATCAGGAGGCCATCCAGCCTGGTGCTGAGGGCACTCGGTGTGATTTCTGCTGCTGTCTTCTAGGCCTTCACAAGCTCTTGGGAGCGGGGTGGTTACCCTTTTGCAGAGAGGAAGGTTGGGGCTCAAAGTTTAAGGAGCTGAGTGGGTCGCCCAGCCAGGATCAGACTAACCCAGGCTTAAGTCCCATTCTGCTGCTTCTCAGGGGGCTTCTCCCTGCCCCTGGGACCTGGATGAGCTTCCTCCCCTCTCAACCTGTTTCCTCCTCTCTTCATCCTCAGGATACCCAGCCAGCCACGACTCATCCTTCCAGGGCACCGACACAGACTCCTCAGGGGCACCCCTGCTCCAGGTGTACTGCTAACCCCCGCTGGGCCCAGTGGCCGCAACCCCTTCGGAGAGAAGCACAGCCTGCAGAATGAAGAGGGGGACCAGGACCCCCTTTGGGACAGGCAGAGTCCACTCTGGCTCCTCCAACCTTGGCTGACTGGTTCCTGGACCACGTGCATTTCACTGGGCCATGGTGCCCACATTCCCCTGGACCCCCAGCTGGCCTGACCTGTCCCTTTCTTCAGGGGGTCTAGGGGCCATGGAAAGCAGACTTAGGAATTACCTTCTGGGATTGAATCTCTGCTCTACCCCTATAACCTGCCATCCAAACCAATCATGCAGACTTCCCCCTCCCTGTGAGTGGGGAGAGGATGACAGCTAAAAGCAGTTTATCTTAAATGGATTGGGTTAGGGGGCAAGAGGGCCTCTGTTGAATTCTGTGGGCAGTGCCTACTCCATGTTTCATTCTGTTGAGCAGTTTGTTTCTTCATTGATGTTCTACATGCTAACATGACCAATAGTTACAAGGACCTAGAAAATAAACCTGTCTACCTTACTACCTTATCTTGGCTGTGATATTGCCCTTTCTGTGGTTCAGTTACCTTCTTGACATTCCCAACAATACTGGAGTGGGATCCTTTCAGAGAGAGGTCAAGAAATTTAATGGGTCACAGAGCTAGTAACTGGACCTGGACCTGGATTTCTGCCCTCAAGTTGGCAAACTGACCTGCTTGGGGCAGAAGCAGGGTCCTGGAGACCAGCTGGGTACAGAAGGATCCTACTTACCTACTCATACAGAATCTTTCAGCAGTGAGGCCAGAGCAGATCCACCAGGTCAGTTGACTGATGAACAAACTAGGTGTCTGTCCAGGACCTCTGCCCCCATCTCACCTACAGTCCACATAGCCCTTTTTATTGTCCTCATGGGCATCCATTGGAAAGTGACAACTAGACAAACTGTACTTATCTATCCAATTTCCTGTTGGACACACAGGATGGTCCCTTGGGGTTATCATCACTGGGCCCAGTATGTGATAAAACTGGCCCCGTAAGTTGTCTCATCCAGATCAAGGCCTCTCCAAGACTGAAAATGACCACAGGACACTGGAGCCCAGGGATATCACAGAACATAGGATTCAACAGTCCTTCCACCCTACCCTTCATTCTAGAGCACAATTTTCCAAACACAGCCTTGGGAACCACTACTGGCTTTCTCAAAAAAAAAGAAGGGGGTGGGGAGGGGCTAGCTGGTTTGGCTCAGTGGATAGAGCATCAGTCTACAGACTGAAGGGTTCCAGGTTCAATTCCAGTCAAGGGCACATGCCTAGCTAGGTTGTGAGCTCGAGCTCCAGTAGGGGACGTGCAGGAGGCAGCTGATCAACGATTCTCATCATTGATGTTTCTCTCCCCCTTCCTCTCTGAAATCAATTTCTAAAAAGGAGGGGATTGGCATGTTTGGGAAACAGACAAAGCTAGGTACTGCACAGCCTCTTGAAGTCTTCAACAAGCTATGCTGAAATGTCGAAAGGATATACTGTGTTCCAGAAATTCAGGGGTCCCCTTCACCCACAGAGCAAAGTACTCTGGGCGAGTCAACCCAGACATTCCTGCTGGAACCATAACCTCTGTGGCTACTATACTCAGTGACCTCCATTCTCTGGCCAAAGTCAGGTAGGGTGAACTCCAGGGACTGGATTTGGGCAGAGGCGAGCACCTCTCCAGCCCTGGCACTGCCCTGGAAGGTGACTGCGAAGTCCTGAAATCTGTAGAGGTCTGGGTCAGAGGCACAAACAGGGCCCCACTGGACTTTGCTCTGCCCTCCAGGTCAGGTGTCTGTACCACACTTAGAGCAGACTTGAGCCTGGCCGTGCCCCCAGCCTTTTGTGGCTCTCGGCCCCTGGGAAACAACAGTGTGTAGTTTCAGAAACACCTGATCCAGGCTGGAGGACCCACTGCAATCGGAAGTTGTCTTAAAAATGAAAATGGAATCAAGTCCCTGGTCTTAAACTCTGCTGAATCATGGGCCACTATGAGATCAGACATATGTTCTGGTCCTGTAGCCAGAAAAACTCACCTTTGCCCAGAATTATACACAAACTAAGTCTTATTTTATTCCTCCCTTTAAGCAATGAGAAACAGCCCCAAAGAGGGGCAAGGACTTGCCCTAGGTCAGTGGTCGGCAGACTGTGACTCACGAGCCACATGCGGCTCTTTGGCCCCTTGAGCGTGGCTCTTCCACAAAACACCACATGCGGGCGCGCACATATAGTGCGACTGAAACTTTGTGGCCCATGCGCAGAATTCGGTATTTTGTGGAAGAGCCACACTCAAGGGGCCAAAGAGCCGCATGTGGCTCGCAAGCCGCAGTTTGCCGACCACTGCTCTAGGTCACATGGCAGAATCACCTAGAAGACAAGCCCCCAGCTCCCTGCAGCAGCCATAGGCCTGACCCCCAGTAAAGACTACAGCAAGCATGTCAAACTCAAAGGCTAACACAGGCCAAATAAATGAGGCATGTGATCCCCAGGCCGTGAGTTTGACATGCTTGGACTAGAGGGAAGAGAGAACACAGGTGAAATTGGGTAAACAGTTTTAATGTGTAACAGTGTGTCAATAAGTGAAGACAAGACCCCCCAAAAGCCCCAGCCCTTCTCCCATGGTGCCTTGGAACATCTGTGCCTGGACCAGTCCCATGCCTGTCCCAGCTCTGAGGCCCTCAACTCCCAGGGAAGGGTGGAAAAGGAAGGTAGATGGCTGAAGGCTCAGCTCCAAGAGTTCAGGGAGACAAACAGGCTAGTTGAATTTGGCCTTTGAAAAATCCATCTCTGGATGCTGATCCATGAACCTGGGAAGGGAAATAGGAAGATAGTAAAACAGACTGTCCCTCTCCCCTAAAGTTAGTCCCTTACTCCTAGCCTCCCATGTGAGGTCTAATCTCTTTAGAACCCTGAGCAACCTGGAGCCAGGCCAGGCAGGGTCTCTGAGGCTCATTTGAGCCCGAGGCTGGAAGCTGAGGTGCCAATATTGGTACTTTCACCTGTAGATGGCAATGACCACCTATGTCCACCACTATTACCTTCCTTCTTTCCTATCTTCAGGTGGCTTTGGCCTCAAAATTACCTCAGCAAGTGATTAGGGTTGGCAAGCTAAGGCTATAAAGCCATAAACTTGGCAGCTCATTCTGGAAGGGGCAGGGCAGCTCCTGTGTCCTACTCAGTGACCCACTTGCAGTTGTCACCCAGATCCAAGCCCCCCCAAACTCCCATCTTTAAAGTGCTCACTTTTTCAGAATTTCCTGTTTCTTCTGCTCATCTGAGGTGGGCAGCCCCATGGACTTCTGTCTCTGGTCATACATCATCTTTTCCACCATGCTGCGCGTCTCACTGTCCAGGTCTGACAGCTGGGGGCAGGCAGCAGCAGGGACAGGTGAAGCTCTTGGGCCACCTGGGCCTCTCATCTCCCAGTTGAAGCTCCCCCAACCAACCAGGGCTCACCTTGGAGTTCTCGGGGTTGATCTTCTTGGTATTGATCTCAGGATCACTGGACACCAATCGGCTCCACCACTCCATCTTGTTGATCTGTGAGGAGACCCACCGGTCGCTCATTCTATAGTCTAGGAACCCCCCAGCAACCCTCTCCCACCCACATCCTACACTTAGGCCCAAAGCAGGGCTATGCTGGGACCTGAGGTATAGAGGAGCAAGACCTCTCCCCTCCACAGCGGCTGGCGTGGCTGGGAAGACTGACCCGAATACAGTCACAAATCAGAAGCAAAATAAAGCACAGAGGAGGATACCACCCAGGGTGAAGGGAGAGAAGTTACAGAGTGACACCTAGCTGGGACAGGCAGTTTACCAGACTAAAAATTCAGAGAAGAACATTCCAGTTGAAAGGAAGAGCAAGTGCAAGGGCATGGAGGGGTGACTGAGAGGCAGCCATGGTCCATCAGGTAGGCTGGGACAGGCCTTATGTGCCATGGGGAGCTCTCCTCGGATGTGAGGCAGCCATGGTCCGTCAGGTAGGCTGGGACAGGCCTTATGTGCCATGGGGAGCTCTCCTCGGATGTGAGGCAGCCATGGTCCATCAGGTAGGCTGGGACAGGCCTTATGTGCCATGGGGAGCTCTCCTCGGATGTTTGGCACTTTACAGAGACCATCTTCATTTACTGGTGTTTGTGTCCCATATCGCTTTTTGAGGGAAGGGGAGAACATAGGTGGCCCTGAGGGTTGTTTTCTACGTTTTGTTCATTGTTCTCTCTCCAGTATATAGAACAGTGCCTGGCACATAGTAGGTGTTCAAGTGTTTGTTAAATTGCGTGTCGACCTATGAACCAGGAGGTCGTGGTTCGATTCCCAGTTAGAGCACATGCCCAGGTTGTGGGCTCATTCCCTAGTATGGAGCATGCAGGAGGCAGCCAAACAATGATTCTCTCTCATCATTCATGTTTCTCTCTCTCCCTCTTCCTTCCTCTCTGAAATCAACAAAAAAAAAATATTTTTTTAAAATGGGACAGCCCTAGCCAATTTGGCTCAGTGGATAGAGCATCGGTCTGCAGACCAAAGGGTCCTGGGTTCAGTTCGGGTCAAGGACAAGTACCTTGGTTGCAGGCTCCTCCCCGGCCCAGGCTGGTGCAAGAGGCAACCAATCGATGTTTCTCTCACATCGATGTTTCTCTCACATCGATGTTTCTCTCTGTTTTTCCCTCTCTCTTCTACTCTCCCTAAAAAAATCAATGGAAAAATATCCTCAAGTAAGGATTAACAAAATAAAGAAATTTTTAAAAAGGGGGTTGGGGGGACGGGACAGACATACTTTAAGTCAGAGGTCCTCAAACTTTTTAAACAGGGGGCCAGCTCACTGTCCCTCAGACATTTCACACATGCGCACTGCGGGCCCGGGACGAGTCGGCTGCTAAGCAGGACAGGCAGCGGCAGCAAAAACACCCGGCAGACCGGATAAATGTTTTTGGCGGGCCACATGTGGCCTGCGGGCCGTAGTTTGAGGACCCCTGCTTTAAGTATTATGGGATTAAATAAAAAATGTCCACCAGGTCTTTAGCATGGTCCCCGACTGAATGAGCAGAAACCCTTCCCTCTTTCTTCATTAAGACGCAGGCCAGGAGCCTGGGTCTCTTCGCACCTTCTCTAGATGCACCGTCACCACCTTGCCATCCTCAATGAGCCAGGAACTCTCCTCCACCTTCACCTCGTTGTAGAGCTCCCCATCAATGATCGCAGGCTGCCCCTTGAGCCCCACCCGGAGGTGCTTCCGCTGGATGTCCACCACTACATCCTTCCCCTTCAGCCGGAAGTTCACACGGAAGGGCACTGCCAGCTGCATGGGACAGAGACAGTCAGGAGGGGCCCTCGGCTGGCTCCCTCACCTCTGCCCTGGCCCTGTCACTCACATCCAGCTCCGACAGGGTCTGGGTCCAGCGATAATTGGACAGGTCTGCCCCATTGCCGAGGTTGGGCTTCAGTTTCCCTTTGTCCTTCTCGTCCTCCTCCTCGTCTTCCTCAGTCTCCTGCTCACAGTCGGAGTGCACAGCTACTTACTTGACAGACACAGACTGAAACCTCTGGGCCAGGCCCAGGACTGGCACTGGACATACAACCACAAAATGAAACAGACCTGTTCCTGCCTACTCCATGGCCCACTGGGAGCCATAGGTGAAACGTGCTTCTGATCTCTGAGAGGAGCTCAGACTGTTATAAGCATGTGATAAAGGACACAGCTGGGGGGCCGTGACAGAGATAATAAACCCATAGGACCCAGCTAGGGTGTCAAGCCAAAGGACTTGGAAAGAAAGCCAAGCACAGGAAAACAAAAGGTCACAAAGTGACCATGAGCAGGATTTGTCCTAAAATAAAACCAGGCACGCCCAGCTGGTGTGGCTCTGTGGTCGTGCGTCGACCTATGAACCAGGAAGTCACAGTTCCATGCCTGATGAGGGCACATGCCCGGGTTGCAGGCTCCATCCCCAGTGGGGCATGGCGTGCAGGAGGCAGCCGATCAATGATTCTCATCATTGATGTTTCTCTCTCTCTCCCTTCCTCTCTGAAATCAATAAAAACATTTAAAACAAATTAAAAAAATAAAATGAAACCAGGATGCCTAATGATCAACATCCTTTTTCTGTGTCTGTAGGATTAAGACCCCTAGTCTCACCTCAGAACCTCTGAAAAGCCAAATGAATGTCCCCAAAATCGTTTGCGAATCTGGACCTGAGTAAGTGGGAGAAGCTCTGAGGGGCTTGTTCTGCAGATGTGTCAGAGTGGCCGACCACAAAGGCCCAGGCTGGACCCCAGGCCACCCGAATGGCACCTGCACAGGCACTGACTGCCCTCTCTTGCTTTGGGGCTTTCTTGCAAAGGCTTAAAGCCAGTGTGTTTGGGGTGTTTTAAACACAAACCCTTTGGTCCAATATCTCTGAGTGAGATCCTGAAGTATGGGGAGGGTCACAAAGCTGAGGGAAGGAGGGGAGGGGAGGGCATCCTGGAGACAAGGTAAGGCTGTAGAGTCCCTGGAAGTTCCCAATCCCTGGCTAGTCCCAAGCATCCCCAGTCCATCTCACCTGCTTCTCTGGTGAGCCAAGGCTGCCATTCTTGAGCTGGGCCTCATGATTCTCTGCATCCTTTTTCTATGGCAAAGGGCAAATCAGTTGGCAAGAGGGTCCCCTCTTCCAGTGCCAATGGCTGAGGGCAGGGGAGGGAAGCCTACTCTTACCTGGTCAATCTCCAGCTGCAGCCTCTCTGCCTCCTCATCAGTCAGCTCCTTGATCTGAGGCCCAGAGCTCTCTGACTTGGCCTCCTTGGCCAGCCTAGCTGCCCGCTCCGCCTTCTCCCGCCGCTCAGTCTCCTGCCGACTTCTCTTTTCCCGCCGGGCCTTCTGTGCCAGCTGGTTGTGGTGGTTGAAGGTCTGTGTGATGAGCTGGGGACAGAAGTGAAAGCAATGAGCTATCAAGATAGAGATAGTATCCCAAAAGCACAGTCCCATCTCTATCTGCTGGGTGCCTAAGCACGGCACTGCACTTAGAACCCGTTTCCTCATCTAGAAAATGGGAAAATACATATCTGATAGTTATAACAACAATATCTGCAAATGCCTGGCTCAATAGACAGTGGCTACTTTAAGAAAACAAAACAGACTTGGCCTGGCTGGTGTGGCTCAATTGGCTAAGCATTGTCCTGTGCACCAAAAGATCGCAGGTTTGATTCCTGATCAGGGCACATACCCAGGTTGTGGGTTCAATCACCGGTAGGGGTGCATATGGAAGGCAACCGATTGATGTTTCTCTCTCTCTCTCTCAAATCAATAAAAATGTATTTTTAAAAAACAACATTCTAACAACTAAGAGTATGGACACTAAAGTTGGACAACCTGGGTTCTAATCCTGGCTTTGACACACACTAACTATTGTATTTTTAGCAAATTATTTAACCTCTAAGAGCTTCAAAACCTTCATCAGTGAGGATGACTCCCACCTCACAGGGTTGTTGTGCAAACGAAATGATCAGTGCTCTGAAAGTCCTTCACTAGACAGTGAAGCTATTAGAACTCCAGACTCAACCCCTCTAAGAAGCCTTTCCTGAGCTCAGGCCCACTGACCCACTTGCTCTGACTGATCTCTCTTCCTCCTGCGTACCTGTCTCCAGGACTGCAGCCCCAGCTGTGCAGCACTCAGCACGATACCCAGGACTGCCACATTAGCAGAAGTCAGAGAGAGCTTTCTTTCTTTTTATACTTTTATTGACTTCAGAAAGGGAGAGGGAAACACCAATGATGAGAGAGAATCATTAATTGACTGCCTCTTGCACGCCCCCTACTAGGGATGGAGCCTGCAACCTGGCATGTGCCCTGTCTGGAATTGAACCTGGGACCCTTTAGTCCGAAGGCCGGTGCTCTATCCACTGAGCAAAACCAGCTAGGGCGAGAGAGCTTTCTTGAGGGAAAAGAAGCCTCTTCCTCTCCTCAGCCTGCAAGCTATCCATTTCAAATCCCTTCTCCCACTATTCCTTCCTAGGATGTTTCCAACCCATAGCCTGCTAGCTGGCCTCCCTGCTGCCCAAGAGCTACCCCAATACTACTGCCACCTGTCACTGCCTGTCAGTGTGGCCTTGGACAAGCGAACAACTTTGACATTTTCTAAGCCTGTTTCCTCACCTGTCATGAGGATCAAATATGACCGACATTTTCTAGAGCCTGGCACAGTCCTTGCCTGGATGAGGCTAACCCAATGTCAGCTTTGAGGGCCTGGGAAAAGTACTTTCTCTGCAATAAAAATACAATGGCTCCACCTCACTGTTATACTAGTAGCCCTCAAAGTATGGTTTCCTCAACCTGCAGCATCAGTATCACCCAGAATTTGTTAGAAAAGCTAAATCTTAGCCCCCCACTCCCCAAAAAATAATAATTTAAAAATAAATAAATCTTAGGCCCCACTCCAGACTTAATGAATCAGAAATTTTGGGAGGTTGGCCCAGCAGCCTATATTTTTAACCAGCCTTCCTGGCTAATTCTCATATACACTGGAGAGTCACATCTAGATTTGAGTTCCTGGTCTACTTCTTTTACCTGTGTGACCCTGGGGAGCATCTTTCTCTGTGCTTCTATTTTAGTCTAAAATTGGTTTTTAGGCTCTGGCCAGGTAGCTCAGCTGGTTACAGCATCGTCCCGATATGCCAAGGTTGTGGGTTTGATCTCTGGTCAGCACACATATAGGAATCAACCAACAAATACATAAATAAGTGGAACAACAAATTCATTCTCTCTCTCTCTCTCTCTCTCCCCCTTCCTCCCTCTCTAAAAATCAATAAATAAAAATTAAAAATAAACAAAATAAAAGTAGTCTTGCTCAGCTGTTCCTTGCCTAGAATGTCCTTGTTCCTACTCCCAGGTCACCTGGCAAACTCCTACTCATCCTCCAGGACCAGTTCAAATGTTTCCTGAGTTTCACCTCTTCATCTTCGGCAGGCCCAGAAACATACTCGACTCTATGTTGACCCACACACCTGGAGGCCTCACAGGCCACCCACCACATGATCAGTGGTCAATAAACTATCTTTCAAGAATCTCTGGGCCCGAGATGGAAGGATGAAGGGGTCTGCAAAAGCTGAGAGGACCTTGAAGTACTCCAGGTCACCAAAGTCACCCATGAGCTCCTGACCGAAGGCTCTGCCAAATGCTCTGTGACTCCTCATTCATTTGATGCCAATTCCTCTGGCCACCCCCAAATTCCCAGCCCCATGCCGTACTATAGTAGCTCTGTACTCTACAAAGTTAAAAGGGCACTGGACCCCCCAAACCAACTGGGTTAATAAAATGGGGTGTGTGAGAGAGAGAAATGAGCCACCTGAAGGCCATTTAATATAATTAGTCATGAGACAATTACACCAGCAGAGGCTGTTCCACCACAGGGCCTTGATCCCAAGTCCCTAATCGGGGAGACCTTGAACTCAAGCCATTTGCTAACCAGTAGCCAAGGGTAGGCGGGAACAGGGTCCTGCCCTCTCCCAGCCCCAGTGAATCATGTTACATCCCATCCGTCCTCTTCATTCCTAGCTGTGAGGTTAGGTGAGGGCAGAGCTGAACCACAGGGCAGAGTCAAGACCAATCACAGCAGCCTCTGAAGCTGCCTCCCGGTCTCCTCCCACCATCTTTACCAGTCCCAGCCCCAAGCAGAGACCCTAGGGGTGTGTAGCCAACTGACAGGCTGTCACTGTGTGTGTGTGGGGGGGGGGGGGGGGGGGGGGGTGTTCAGGGAGTGGGGTCAACACATCTGAAGATGACACACTCCTATTCTAGAACTTCATATAAATGGAATCTTACAATATGTGTTTCTTTTGTATGCTCATCTTCCTTTAAAAGGCTAATAATATTCCATTATACGTATATATGATGTTTTGTTTATCCATTCATCTATCAATGGATGGTTGGGTTGCTTCCACCTGGTGGCTATTATGAACAGTTCTGCTATAAACAAAACCTTCTCCAAAACCTTGCTTTCAATTCTTCTGGATATATTCCCAGAAGACTGCTGGATCATATAGTATAGTTCTAGTCTAATTTTTTGAGGAACTGACACACTGTTTTCCACAGCCGCACCATTTTACACTCCCACCTATAGTGCACAGGCTTCCATTTCTCCACATCCTCACCAACACTTGTTAGTTTGTGGTTTTTTTGACGTAAGACATCCAAATGGGTATGAGGTGGTGTCTTTTGGTTTTGATTTGCATTTCTCTGATAATTAGGAAAGTTGAGCATCTTTTATAAAAGTTTTTAAAGAGCTACAACAATTCACTTTTACCAGCAATGTCCAAAGAGCAGCCTTTTCCCACATCCTTACAAGCAATTTTTTAGGAAATTTTTGATAGGAAGAAAAGAGCATCTGTTTCTTTAACTTACATTTCCTTGACTACTGTGAATTTGAACATCTGTTCAAATGCTCTTTAGATTTGTTCTTCTTGTAATTGCCCATTTTTTGTTTATCCTTTTCTTGGCAATTTACAAGAGTTCCTGCATACTAAATCAGCTATTAAATTTTATCTGTCCTCTGCATTGCATTTTCCCAAATCTATTGTTTTCCAGTTGACTTTATATGTCAACATCTCCTTTGCCATACAAGTTTTCAATCTTTGAAGAGACAGACAGATACCTTTTCTTTCATAGCTTCTAGGTTTCTACTTGCAAGGCTTCCCCATACAAGATTATACATAGTTTCCCAGATTTCTTTACAAGACTCTGCTTGATCTGCACTTTATTATTACAGTTAAACAGATGGAAAATTTTGGTTTTTTACAAATAGCCACTTGTAGCAGTATGATCATCCTTTGCCTACAGAAATGAATTGCCCTATTAGACACATATTAAGCCCTCATATATGCTAGACTTTTCTAGGTTCTCTTTTCTGCTTCACTGGTATAGTTCTCTTTCTGTGCCCATACCATATTGATTTGATCATTATGGCTTTACTCAAATCTACAATCTCTTCTCCATAATTCCTAGCCCCCAAAGCTACAAAAACTAAAAGTGTTTCTGTACTTTTTGTAAGTTTGTGGCATGAAGGTATTTATAGTCTCTTATCTCCCACTTGGTATAAATATTGATAGACATTTCTCTGCAGAAATGTGAATGTGCCCTGGCTGGTGTGGCTCAGTTGGTTGAGTGTCATCCCATGCACCAAGAGGTCACAGGTTCAATTCCTGGTCAGGGCACATACCCTGGTTTCAGGCTCAATTCCCAGAAGGGGGCATGCAGGAGGCAGCTAATTAATGTTACTCTCTCCCTCTCCCTCCCTCTCTCTCTAAAATCAATAAAAACTTAAAAAAAAAAAAGAAGAAGAAATTTCAATGTGCTTGATTACAGGATGCTGCCCCTGACCTCTGGATTGGGGTATTGTAGAAAATGTAGAGTATACACTGTATTGCCTCCTAAAGTCCAAAGAATTCTAAATCCCCAAAGCATCTGGCCCCATACTTATTGAACAAATGAACGACTGCTGGTATTATAAGGTAGTTTGGCCCACAGAAAAAATGGGAGGTGCTAGTGCTAATACAAAAGAATATTTGAGATAGAACAGGTCCTATAGATCAGAGTCCACCTTTTCCCATTTTACAGATATGAAAATTTGACAAGACCAGAAAATTGGCGGGAAATCAACAAAACCACACAAGTAGGCCAAGAACCTGGGACTCCTAGCCCCAGGTCTGCAAGATACATTATAGTGCATTCTAGCCCCTGAGAGCCCTAAAGCTACAGAAAAGGGTTTGCAAAATGTCTTCTTCTTGTTACTATGTCTCTTAAGTGAAAACAAGTATGGTTATAAAAATCATGCCGAAACCGGTTTGGCTCAGTGGATAGAGCGTCGGCCTGCGGACTGAAAGGTCCCAGGTTCGATTCCGGTCGGGGGCATGTACCTGGGTTGCGGGCACATCCCCAGTGGGAGATGTGCAGGAGGCAGCTGATCAATGTTTCTCTCTCATCAATGTTTCTAACTCTCTATCTCTCTCCCTTCCTCTCTGTACAAAATCAATAAAATATATTTTAAAAAAAAAATCATAGTTCATTGAGGTGATACCATGATTTACCAATCTTCAAAAATGTAATTACAGTGTGGGCTCTCTCTGGAGCATGCCCACCTTTCCCCCTCTCCACCCCCCAGGCATGATCCTCTTACCTTTCTTTTTAAAAAATCCAACTGGAAAAAAAAACACAAAAAAGCCCTCACCTGAGAATATGTTTCTATTGGCTTTCTAGAGAGGAAGGGAAACGGAGAGAGAAACATCAATTGGTTGCCTCCTGCACATGCCCCAACTGGGGATCAAACCTGCAACTAGGTATGTGCCCTGATCAAGAATCGAAACTGCGCCCTAGCCAGTCTAGCTCAGTAGATAGAGCGTCAACCTACGAACTGAAAGGTCCCAGGTTCGATTCCGGTCAAGTGCAAATGCCAGGGTTGTAGGCTCGATCCCCAGTGGGGGACTTGCAGGAGGCAGCCAATCGATGATTCTCTCTCATCATTGTTGTTTCTATCTCTCTCTCCCTCCCTCTTCCTTCCTCTCTGAAATCAGTAAAAATATATTTTTTTAAAAAAAAGAAAGAAACTGCGACGTTCCGGTGCATGGGACGATGCTCCAATCTACTGAGCCACACCAGCCAGAGCTGCCTTTCTTTTCCCTAAACTATAAGGGCCCTTCTTTTGCCTCTGTAACTATTTCCTGAGCCCACGTAGCCTGGTTGGCTCACATCTTCCACAGCTCACTTCCTTTACCTCTGTGACTTTATAAACAAACTTTTGCTTGTAAAAAATAAATATAATTACAACCTAAGGAATCAGAAGGAAGTTCAAGGTCTTCGAACCTGTTACCACAAAAATACAATTACCAAATCCTTGAACTTTGTGTCACAATCACTAGGAAGACTGGGATTGGTTGGCTTTGAGTTTTCCTATATTTCTGTCTTCTAAGCTCAGTTTCTAACATTTGCCCACTCTCATCTCCCACCAAGGTAATTAGATAAAACCTACACAGTGGAAAAGGAATCAGGAGGCATGGTGTCAGGGGCAGAAGGCAGTTTTACAACTGTTTTGGTTCTCCCGCAACTCCGCTCAAGGCTTTGGATACCAAAGTGCCAAACACCCCAGAGCCAATTTCCTCATTTGTCAAGTGAGGATAGTAACACCTACCCCTTTGGAACTGCTAAAGGATCATGAGAAATAGGGGAGATTAAGCATCTGGCAGGAAGAAGGGCTTCAATAAATGAAGCTTGCTTCCCTTCCCTGACTCTTTGCTCTTGGCATTTTACTTCTGCTCAAGTTGTTATTATGCTGAAGAAAGGCCAGGTAAGCTTTTCTTCTGAATAAACAGAACTACCAAAGAAACAGCAGCGCCCAATACTCACCTTCTCTGCCATCCCCTCTTCTCCTCCAACGAAAAAGTCTGTTTTGCGTCGAAGGAAGCTGAAGAAAGTATTCACAAGCTGAAAGACAGAAGACTGGAGCTATGGAGATGTCCAACTGGGAGCGCGGCAACTGCACAGAAATCAACTTCCTTAGTCTACGAGGGAACTTAGAGCTTGACTATTTCATCCTTGAGCCTCTCAACTGAGAAATCCTCCCAAACAGGCCTAACCTTAGTCACTTCTGCCAGAAAGCCCAACTTAACCTTACCTATATCACGTGAAAGGCAGATTCTCACTTCTCGTGTGTATGTGTGTGCCTGTTTCACATTCCTATGGCCATAGAGGCAGCCTAAGGATAGGGAGGACTCCTCCTGCATACAGGGCTTAAAAAGCCTGGACACTTGACTTTGGGTGGTGAACACACAATACAATATACAGATGATGTATGATAGAACTGTACACTTGAAACCTATATAATTTTATTAACCAATGTCACCCCAATAATTTCAATAAGATGTAAAAATAAAAAATACAACTTAAAAAAAAGAAAAAATATCAGGAAGACAGACAATAAACAGGAATCAGACAAGGAAGCAAGGTAAATTCAGATGGGTATAAGTTTTAAGCAAGAAATAAAGTGGTCTTGCCCTAGCCAGTTTGGCTCAGAGGATAGAGTGTCGACCTGTGGACTGAAGGGTCTTAGGTTTGATTCCGGTCAAGGGCACATGTCCGGGTTGCAGGCTTGATCCCCAGTGTGGGGCGTGCAGAAGGCAGCCAATCAATGATTCTCTCTCATCATTGAAGTTTCTCTCTCTCCCTCTCTCTCTTCCTGATATCAATAATTTTTTTTTAAAGAAAGAAACTGGTCTTGTTATAGAGCAGTAATCCTCAAGATGTGGTCCAGAGATCTCAGGACCCAGAGAGACATTAATTTGTCTTTTTCATCTCATTTCCTCACAAGTGTATATACTGTGGAGTTTTCCAGAGGCTACATGACATGTGATATTGCAAGACTGAATGAAGAAGCAGACATGAGAATCCAGCAAAATCTGTTTTCAATTAAACTAAACATTAGAGCCCTAACCGGCTTGGCTCACTGGATAGAGCGTCGGCCTGCAGCCTGAAGGGTCCCAGGTTCGATTCCGGTCAAGGGCATGTACCTTGGTTGCGGGCACATCCTCAGTGGGGGGTGTGCAGGAGGCAGCTGATCAATGTTTCTAACTCTCTGTCCCTCTCCCTTCCTCTCTGTAAAAAATCAATAAAATATATTAAAAAAAAAAAAAAAAAAAAAAAAAACTAAACATTAGAGATTTAGCCCCCAAAAAGTAAAATAATGCTTCTCACTAAATTTGTTTTAGAAACAGTTGTTTTTCATAAATAATATGTTATTAACATTAGCATGCAATGAGTTTACTAGTATTGGTGTTATTGTTTTTTTTCCAATGAATTAATAAACAAGTTAAAAAAAAAGTCTGGGGCTAGCTTTTCTCTCCCAAGAGTAAAAAGCCCAAGTACAGTGGCAACAGCTGAGTTATTAGGGCAGAGCCAGAAGGAGGGGAGCAAATGAAGTCACTTCAAAGAAGGTTAAGACCAACAAACTCTGGTTGGGGCACCAGTGTAGCAAGTGAATAAGAGCATGGGTTTGAGTAGCAGATTGGCATACATTAGGTCTGTGACCTTGGGGAAGTTTCTTAAGTCTGAAACAGAAATAGCAGCAGGACCTATTTCTAGGTACCTTGTAAGGATCAAATGAGATGTTGGAGGTAAGGGCTTTAACAGTGCCTGGCCTGGAGCAAGAGCCCTGCTGCTACAGTAACTCACAAATAGGCACCACAAACCATGGCTTATTCTGTCTACATCCCCAATGCCAGGCACCAAATCTGGCTGAGTACATGCTTAGTAAAACTTCTGCTGAGTGAAAAATCGAGTGGTGACCTAGGGTAAGCACATATAAGCCCTTTTATTTGCCCAAATGAATGATTCCAAATCTGATGCTACAACTTATTTTAATGGTTTCAACTCCTGCTTCTAGACCAGGGGTCCTCAAACTGCGGCCCCCCGAAAACATTTACCCGGCCCACCGGGTGTTTTTGCCGCCGCTGCCTGTCCTGCTTAGCAGCCGACTCGTCCCAGGCCCGCAGTGCACATGTGTGGAATGTCTGAGGGACAGTGAACTGGCCCCCTGTTTAAAAAGTTTGAGGACCTCTGTTAGACACTTTAAATTCATTCAAAAATGAGTTCAGACCCGAATTCAGTTTTGTGTCAACAGCTTAGTGGGGAGGAGGGAGAGGATCTTTTCATACTTGCAAATTGGTAACTCTCTTCCCACCTCAGAGGGCTTAGGAGTCTTTGGTCACCATAGGCACCTGGGTGAAAGATGGGAATGGAAAGCTCAGTGAAAACTTGTCCCAGTGAGACAGAGAATCAGCAACGAACTGTAGAAAGCACATGGGCCTAAGGAGTCTGGTCCCTTTAGGTCAGGAATCTGTTGGATAATCTTGAGCAAGTTCTCTAGGTCTCTCTCTTTTTAAAAAAATATATTTTAATGATTTTTTTTACAGAGAGCAATGGAGAGGGATAGAGAATTAGAAACACCGATCAACTGCCTCCTGCACACTCCCTACTGGGTATGTGCCCGCAACCAAGGTACATGCTCTTGACCGGAATCGAACCTGGGACCCTTGAGTCCACAGGCCAATGCTCTATCCACTGAGCCAAACCGGTTAGGGCTCTTGGTCTCTTCAGAGAATGAGAGTTCTGGACTGATCTTAATGGGCTTTTCTACCGCTAACTTTCCATGTTTCTGGTCTAAAATATCCAACTCCAGAAGCAATACTAATTGGTCCATATTGTTCATACACTAAACAAAATAACTGTGTGCTATTTTGTGTGGTCACGAGGTATTGAATTATGCTTTTGAAAAGCTCTAGTAAGCTCCATCAGGCCAAGGAGAAGTTTTTGCTCGGGTCTGAATCCCCAGGTCCCAATCCAATGAGTGTCTGACACACATCCATCATTCAACAAATTTCACTTCAAGACACCACTCTCCTACAAAGATTCAGAAAATAGGGATTCACAACTCTTTTTACGAACACAAAGAAACTGAGGCTTGGAGATGTGTAAGGGTCCCAAGTAGCAGTGATGGAAATCAATTGTGAATCCAGGCCTTTAATTCCCCATTCAAGGCCTAAAAAAAAAACGTGTTAACATCACCCCGCCCCCCTAACCCTACCCCACACACACTCCTCGGCTCGCTCCAAGTCGGTAGCTACAAATCTCAATGTCTGGAATGGTTCTTGGGGTGTTCTTTGCAGGCAGCCATCAGAGAGGAAACGTGGCCCTAAGAATGTGTGAGACTTAGCGGAGGGGAATCGCCCGGCTCTGGGGGTTTTCCAGCGCCGCCGGAGTTGCTAAGATAGAAACTACTGAGCAGGGCCCGGGACTGATGCGAAGGGGACTACACATTAGGCGGGGAGACCAGACCGGAAGCTGGGGCGCGGGGAGAATGTGGGGAGGGGGGAGCCCTGAAGCCCGGAAGGCCACAGCGTGAATCTCGGCCCCTGAAGACGGAGAAAGGCTGAGGGAGCCTGGCTAGGGCCGCCGGGGTGGGCGGGCGCCGATAAAGCAGGCCCGGCCGATGCCGCGCGGGCCGTTACCTCCTGCACGCCGCCCTCGTGCTGCTGCGCCATGGCCAGCAACATGCCGTCGAACCGCTCTTCCTCCTGCTCTCCGCCCATCGTGCCGGCCGCTAGCCACGCTCCGAGATACGAGCTCCGCACTGGCGTCTAGCGTCCTCCCAGCTCCTACGTTTCGCGTCCGACCCAACGACTCCAGTCCTCCGCCTTCCGCAGCGGAGCCGGAAACACGCACGCGTCCCGCCGCTCCGGCCCGCCGGCTCGCCCTCTCTTCCCGCCTTCCTCTGGGCTAGCGACCATTGAGCGCGCGGCCAACAGCCCGCTTCGCCGACCATTGGCCGATTTGCTGAGCCAATCAACGAGAGCGTCCAGGAAGCGGAGGGCGGGACCGAGGGCCCGGGAGTTTGGAGTGCGTTGCTATGGTCACCAGACGCTTTGGAGCCTTCGAGAAATCCAAGAGCTAAAAGGGGGTGAGGGGAGTGTTGGAAGTTAAAAAGGGACTAACTTGTGCTCGCTTCGGCAGCACATATACTAAAAAATTGGAACAATACAGAGAAGATTAGCATAGCCCCTGCGCAAGGATGACACGCAAATTCGTGAAGCGTTCCATAAAAAATAAATAAATAAATAAATAAATAAATAGGACTAACTTTACTCGCCTATCTTGAGAGTGACCTCCCAGTTTGTAGAATGGTTCAGCTGAAAGTGTCAGTCACCTCTTCAGTCCTCCCTAGGAGAAGGGACCTGCCCGAAGAACCTACCTACCTCCGTCATTACAAACTCCACCAAAGGCATACACAAGGTTCAGAAGCACTGGCCCCTGGCTTAACAGGGCTCTGCTTAGTTTAATGTTCTTCTGTTGCAGTCCTGAAATTCTTAATACTTTTTAAACAAGAAACCTCACATTTTCATTTTGCACTAGGCCCTGCAAATTGAGTGTTGTATTCCACCTTCACTCCTGTCTTTCAGGAACTCTACCCTTATTATTATCCTTTCTTTAACTCCTGTCTCACAAATTTGTTTCTTCTGGATCATTCCCTTCAACTTACTAACATGCTTTAATGTCACTTAACTTTTTACTATTATGTGACCCACTTTCTACCACCCCAATTCACAGAAAAACTTGAAAAGATTGCTATATTTGTTTCTCTACTTCCTTACTTTCCATCTCACCTTAGTTTAATCAGTCTTTTCTTAAAAGCCACTGAACAATGTTATAATGATCTCCATCCATGCCAAGTCAATGGACCACTATAATTTTTCTCAGCTGCATTTGACACAGTTGACCCCTTCCTCCTTCCTTAAGAAAACACTTTTTTAATTTTTTAAAATGTATTTTTATTTATTTCAGAGAGGAAGGGAGAGGGAAAGAGAGATAGAAACATCAATGATGAGAATCACCTATTGACTGCCTCCTGCACACCCCGTACTGGGGATTAAGCCCGAAACCCTGGCATGTGCTCTGACCAGGAATGTGACCTCCTGGTTCATAGGTTGATGCTCAACCACTGAACCACATCGGCTGGGCAACACTTTTTTCCTTAGGCTTCTGTTATGGACAGAATTTTGTTGCCCCCAATTCATATGAAGCCCCAATGTGACTGTTTTTGGAGATAGGGCCCTTGAAAGAGGTAATTAAAGTTAAATGAGTTAATAAGGGTGGGGCCCTCATTCGATAAAACTAGTGTCCTTACAAAAGAGAAAGTGATCACAGAGGAAAGATCACATGAGGCAGTTGTCTGCAGGCAGAAGAGAGTGGACTCAGGAGAAAGCAAACACCTTGATCTTGGACTTCTAGCCTCTAGAACTGTGAGAAAATAAATTTCTGTTGTTTAAGTCACTCAGTCTGTGGTATTTTGTTATGGCAGCCCTAGCAAAGTAATAGAGTCTGTGTCACCACACTTACCTGGCTTCCTTCCAGCTCACTAACACTCTTTCTCAGTGCCCTGTCTTAACCAGACTTGTAAATGTTGGAGGCTCTGTCCTTTGCTGTCTCCTCTTTTTCTCTCCATACTTTCTCCATTGGTGATCTCACGATATCTCTGGCCTAGACCTCTCCTGCGCTCCAGATTCATCTGACTACCTCCTGGACAACTCCATTTGAATAATTAACAGGTATCACAAAACTCACCTGGCTCTGGCTGGTGTGGCTCAGTTGGTTGGAGTGTCGTCCCATGCATTGAAAGGTTGCCAATTCGATTCTCCGTCAGGGCACATACCCAGGTTTCGGGTTCAACCCCTAGTGGGGGTGCACAAGGGAGGCAACCTATATATGATGTTTCTCTCATATTTCCATGTTTCCCTCCCTCCCTACCCCTCTCTTTAAAATCAGTAAAACATATCCTCGGGTGAGGATTAAAAAAATATCACATGGCTTTGAGAAGATGAAAAAGTTCCAGTGATCTATGGTGGTGATGGTTGAACAATGTGAATGTTCTTAATACCAATGAACTGTACACTCAAAAAATGCTTAAAATAGTAATATAATGGTATGTATATTTTGCTGCAATAAAAATATAACTTTATGAAACAATTTGTAATTTTAACTCTGACAAGATATTTGATTTTATTCAAGAATTTTTTAAAATTAACATGGCCAACATCTTTACACCCGTACACACAAATTAATTCCTCCCAAAGTCTTTCCTAATGCCCCCTTCAAGCACACATTGGCCAAAGCCCAAATGTTCACTCATCCACTTATTTGCACAAGCCAAAAATCTAGTCTCATGTAATCCATTAGTAAGTCCTGTCAGCTCTTCTTCTAAAATATCATCTGATTCCACCCCCTCTCACCTGGCTGTCTAAATCATCATCATCTCTCGCTTAAATAATACTCCTACCGCTGCCTAACTGGTCTTACCTCCTTTCTTATCCCTTTATAGTCCATCCATTCCTCCCCCATCCCACCCCACCCCCTACTCCCCAGTGTCAGAGCAATCTTTTTAAAGGATAAGCCAGATCTGTCGCTTCCTTGCTTAAAATTAGCCCTTCATGGATTGCCATTGCATTCAGGATAAATTCCAAAGTACTGACCATTGCTTCCAAGGAGTAACATCATTAGGGCCTTGTCCCCCTCTTGATTCCCTGTCAAGGCATATGCCCGGGTTGCGGGCTCGATCCCCAGTCGGGATGTGCAGGAGGCAGTTGATCAATGATTCTGTCTCATCATTGATGTTTCTATCTCTCTTTCCCTCTCCCTTCCTCTCTGAAATCAAGAAAAATATATTTTTATAAAAGAAAGGCACTATTAGAGGCAGACTTTCTGTAAAGCTAGTGAAACTCGAACTTTAGGGCCTTGCACTTACCTGGGCCCATTCAAGGCACTAGGAGAGGCCCCAGCACTGTCTTCTTAAGAGTCATGTGTATATTTTTCTTTTTTCTTTTTAAATATATTTTTACTGATTTCAGAGAGGAAGGGAGAGAAAGATAGAAATATCAATGACAAGAGAGAATCATCGATCAGCTGCTTCCTGCATGCCACACACTAGGAATCAAACCATGACCTCCTGGTTCATAGGTCGACATTCAACCACTGAACCATACCAGCCAGGCTATGTTTTTCTTTTTAATTTGAAAAAATAAAATTGTAAAACTACAATTGGTTCAGACCACTGTGTCTTCCCACTCTAATCCTGCTTCCCAATATGAATGATTCTCAAGACACCTGGAAGTATGTGGGTAGTAGAGGAGCAACAAGGATATGTGTGGAACAAAAGCAAAGCTGTAAAAAATCCTATCAATTATCACATTTCATATTGAGATCAACTAAAAAAAATCTCTCCTAAAAGGAATATGCAGCATATACAATTATAACTGCAGCATGCTCTGTTTTTCTTTTTCTTTTCTTTTTTTGTAGGAATTACACAAAGTAGAATTTATCAAAATTCCTGCTACAAACCTATAAGCAGTATTACAAGTGGCATATTCATCTATGTGTGAAGTGGCATGTTTATGTATCCTGACTATTAAGAATGAAATATTTTTATCAAGCATGCAAGAGAAAAGAGAGATTCATCTATTCTCACTGGAGAAATTTATTTTTAAAAATCATTGACAGTTTGCCCTAACCAGTTTGGCTCAGTGGATGGAGCGTCGGCCTTCGGACTCAAGGGTCCCAAGTTCGATTCCGGTCAAGGGCATGTACCTTGGTTGTGGGCACATACCCAGTGGGGAGTGTGCAGGAGGCAACTGATCGATGTTTCTGACTCTCTCTATTCCTCTCCCTTCCTCTCTGTAAAAAATCAATAAAATATATTTAAAAAATTAAGATGAAATTGACAAAGCTAATCATTAAAAAAAAAAAATCATTGACAGTTTTACCTCCTCTTCTTAATTTCTCTTCCTGAAAATTTTAGTCCTAAAACTATTAGGTAGGGCAGAATAGGGTAGAGGTATGTGCCAGAGGCGGAGGGAGCCACAGTGGCCCCAAGTGGAAGTCAGAGCCCCAGCAGGGTGAGGAGGGCATCCACGAGGAGTGGTGACCTGGCATGGGGTGACAGAGACTCAGCAGGGTGAAGAAGGGGACCCTGAGTGGGAGGGGGCAGCCTGACCCAAGATATCAGAGCCCAAGTGGGGTAAGGTATTTCTCATGGGATGGGGTGGGGCAGAGATGAGAGATTGCTTACAAAGAGGGGCTTGATCCAACAAGTTAATAAATTAAAAATAATGGAGGCCGGATTTCTCAGTGTCAGAGAAGGGAGATGTAAATACAGAAAGGTGAAAACTGGAATAAATCCCATTATGGTGAATTAGCATTGCAGATAATAGTCTGACCTCATGTGTTTTTTTATTTTTTATTATTATTTTTTTATTTTTCTGATTAATCCTCACCCGAGGATATTTTTCCATTGATTTCTAGGGAGAGTGGAAGAGAAAGGGAAAGACAGAGAGAAACATCAATGTGAGAGAGAAACACATCAATTGGTTGCCTCTTGCATATGAGGAGCCTGCAACCAAAGTATGTGCCCTTGATCAGAATCGAACCCGGGACCCTTTGGGTTCGATTTTGTAGGAATTATACAAAGTAGAATTTATCATAATTCCTGCTACAAACCTATAAGCAGTATTACAAGTGGTCCGCAACCGACCACTATCCACTGAACCAACCCGACTAGGGCTCATGTTTTTTATTATATACATATAGGTATAGAACTAAATAGAAATGTGTGTGTGTGTGTGTGTGTGTGAGTGTGTGTGTGTGCGCGCGCGCACGCGAGCACATGCACCTACATTCCTTAGTTCTGGGAGGGTCTGGGAGCAGTGACACCATAATAGCAATGAGCAGATCTTGGTTTCTAAATATGACTCTAGTGCCCAGATCATGGTTTTTAAATACTATTCTCCACTAAAAGATTAAATTAGAGCTTCTTGGAATAGTGGTTGACTTCAGGGGCTGGAAAAACGACATCTTGTTATACCAGAAAATAAAGGGTGTTCAGAGAATGATGGGGAATGTCAAAAGGATATAGACTCCAGCTTGAATGGGACTCCCATTGGCCAAATCTGTGACAACCTGGCATCAAAATAAATAAGGATAATAACAGATTACAAGCCACTGAATAAAATAGGAGACCATGAGTTCATACCGAAATACATGCACTCATATGTCCATCTACCTGGGCCAGGGTCTACACAGGAGCATTGGGTCACCCCTGGGGACAACCTGGCCAAATCATTGCAGCCAGCTTCTGCCCAGGCTACAGCTGATCTCTGCTTGGGCTGGAGCAGGTCGGCTCAGCAAAAGCATGTCTTCGAGGAGTCCAGCGATGTCAACATCTCCAATGATAGGGCGAAAGAAGAGGTCCCCAAGCAAGCTGGGTGGAATGGACTTGAGGGTGGAGGCCATGAGGAGGACACGGGCCAAACGGCCTTGGCCTGCTGGGCGCCAGGGCTCCAGGACCTCACATAGTGCTCGATGAGCCTCCTGCTGCAGATGCCAGATGTGGGAGGAGGCATGGAGGCCTGGCATGTCTGTAGGCAGAGGGTAAAGAGGGGTGATGAGCTCCCCACTCTCTGCCACCACAGTGAGACTGGCCCCAGACCTGAGGCCACAGCTCAGCCTTTGAGGCCCATTACTACCTCCTCTATTTACTTAATTATCATTTTATTCATCCATCCATTTATGGAGAGGCAGTATAGAGTAATGGTGAAGAGCCAGGCTGCCTGTGGCTAGTGGCAGAACAACATTTCTGCCTAGATCATAGGTGGGCAACATCTTCAGACAAGGCAGTATCAAGGTGGGAGCCCAGGTAGCCACCAACTCTGAGGAACTCAGGCCACACAGCTCTGGCTGCACAATTGGGCCAATGGGTCCAGAAGATCAAGCAAGGACTTTGAAATCAGACAGATCTGGGCTCTCCCTCTTCTTAGTGGCATGACCTTGGGGAATTCACTTCACCTCTTTGAGTCTCAAAAAGTAAAAATCTTACTCGTAGGGAAGCCCTGAATATTCGAGTAGAAAGTTCCTGGCACATAGTAGGTATACAATAAACAGCAGCCATATTTTATTATCATTCTGCAAGGGCTTCTCAGCAAATACAGCCTCTCAGGAGCTCTAGGAATCCAGACTGGGGAAAGAGAGTTCTTAAGGATCTCATTTCTGCAGGGCCCCCAGAACTGGAGTCAGAGGAAGGGGCCTCCTAAACTGCACAGCAGGCAAAGTCCTCCCAGCCCCCCAGGGTCCTGGCTCCCTTCCCTGTAGCCTGTTCCTTACCAAAAAACAGGAGCTGAGCCCCAAGGTTAGGCAAACAAGCTAGTGATAAGGCACTTCCAGGTTGGGCCTTGTGTTCAAGGCTTGTCTAGCTCGGGAGCTGACATCACAGCTTAGCAAGGGTCCTGCAGGCACCAGCAGGGACACCTGCCATGGCCACCTGCTGAATGTGCACCTGAGGCCTTGGTGCCCTGGTACAGCTTGGGTTAATGACCCTGTTTATCCGCTTGAGTCATCCGATAAGGGACAGCCGGGACAGCGAACGGGCGGCCCTGTGCCCTGAACCATCCACTTCATTGACTAAAGTGATATCAGGGCCACGTGGAGCTTCCAAGTCCCCTCCCCCAGCACTTCCCCACCAGTCCTGCCAGGGTCAGTGTGTGGTTGTTTTTTTTTTTCAATGAACATGACTTTCTAGAGTCAAGGTTGTTGAACCATTCCCCCCTCCTACCGGTGGGGATATAAATAGCACCCACAGCACAGATCAGAGGGCGGGAGAGCTGGGAGGAAGGAGGAACAGATTCTCAGCCATGAACTCCAGCCAGCCGGGGACCTGTCCATGCCAGCATGCTGCAGGGCGCCCAGCCATTCTGTATGCACTTTTGAGCCCCAGCTTCGGGGCCAGGCCTGCTGTGCCCCCAGCCCGTAGGCATTGCCTCTGCAAGCAGCACCGGCCTGTCCAGCTGTGTGCTCCTCATCGCACCTGCCGGGAGGCCTTGGACGTTCTGGCCAAGACAGTGGTCTTCCTCAGGAACCTGCCATCCTTCTGCCAGCTGCCCTCCCAGGATCAGCAGCAGCTGTTGCGGGACTGCTGGAGCTCCCTCTTCCTGATTGGGTTGGCCCAAGACACTGTGACCTTCGAGGTGGTAGAGGCCCCGGTTCCCAGCATACTCAAGAAGATCTTGCTGGAGGAGCCCAGCAGCAGTGCAGGCAGTGGCCAGCAGCCGGATCTGCCTCGGCCCTCACTGGCTGCGGTGCAGTGGCTTCAGTGCTGCCTGGAGTCCTTCTGGAGCCTGGAGCTGAGCCCTAAGGAGTATGCCTACCTGAAAGGGACTATCCTCTTCAACCCTGGTGAGCTCCCGGACACTCCAAGATGAGGGCCAAGGCTGGAGGGGGGCAGGGCCCAGCCAGGGAAGGCACCTTCTAAGGGTTTGACATTCGTTATCGCTTTGTGTCCTTATTACAGCAGTCATCTCATGAAAGAGGCTCAGAGAGGCTAAGTGACTTGCTGAAGGTCACAGCCAGGTAGGGGCAGAAATCAGGTCTGTTCACACCAGAGACTGGCCCTTGCCATTCTGCCCCCCAAAATTTGCCCTGACCCACAAGGAGGGTAGGAGTAGGAGAGGGGGAGGGGGCAGATTCAGCTGTGCTTCAATCACAGGTAATCTGTGGGTTCAGAAAGATCATATAGAGTAGAGGAATGAAAGTGAGTGGATGTGGGGGAGGAGAGGTAGGAGCCTTTATAAAATTCGGCTAGGAGAGCAATGGATAGAGGTAGTGTCCTTTGTAATCTGGAGAGCATCTAGATGATAAGTCCTCACCACGTGCCACGAGGCCCTTAAGAAATGTGTAAATTATAGTAATTAATTACAATAATAGTAGGGAAATACTCATACTACACTTACCATATGTTAGACCCAATTCTATGGTTTTACATATACAGCTCATAACAAGCCTAAGAGACAGGTATTTATATCCATTTTATTTTATTTTATTTTATTTATTTATTTGTTTATTTATTTATTTATTATATATTTTATTGATTTTTTACAGAGAGGAAGGGAGAGGTATAGAGAGTTAGAAACATCGATGAGAGAGAAACATCGATCAGCTGCCACCTGCACACCCCCCACTGGGGATGTGCCCGCAACCAAGGTACATGCCCTTGACTGGAATCGAACCCGGGATCCTTCAGTCCGCAGGCTAACGCTCTATCCACTGAGCCAAACTGGTCAGGGCTTATTTTATTTTTAAAATATATTTTTTATTGATTTCAGAGAGGAAGGGAGAAGAGATAGAAACATCAATGATGAGAATCATTGATCGGCTGCCTCCTGCATGCCCCTTACAGGAGATTGAGCCGCAACCCCAGCATGTGCCCTTGACTGAGATCAATAACCCGGAGCCTTCAGTCTGCAGGCTGATGCTCTATCCACTGAGCCAAAACGGCTAGGCTATGCCCATTTTACAGATGAGGAAACCAAGTTACAGAGATGACATAATTTGCCCAAGGTCACACAGCTAATAAATGATAGCCTGGGATTCAAACTCAGGCAGCCTGGCTCTTCACCATTATTCTATACTGCCTCTCCATAAATGGATGGATGAATAAAATGATAATTAAGTAAATAGAGGAGGTAGTAATGGGCCTCAAAGGCTGAGCTGTGGCCTCAGGTCTGGGGCCAGTCTCACGCTGTGGTGGCAGGGAGTGGGGAGCTCATCACCCCTCTTTACCCTCTGCCTACAGACATGCCAGGCCTCCATGCCTCCTCCCACATCTGGCATCTGCAGCAGGAGGCTCATCGAGCACTATGTGAGGTCCTGGAGCCCTGGCGCCCAGCAGGCCAAGGCCGTTTGGCCCGTGTCCTCCTCATGGCCTCCACCCTCAAGTCCATTCCACCCAGCTTGCTTGGGGACCTCTTCTTTCGCCCTATCATTGGAGATGTTGACATCGCTGGACTCCTCGAAGACATGCTTTTGCTGAGCCGACCTGCTCCAGCCCAAGCAGAGATCAGCTGTAGCCTGGGCAGAAGCTGGCTGCAATGATTTGGCCAGGTTGTCCCCAGGGGTGACCCAATGCTCCCAGAGGAGGCAAGCCTGTACAGACCCTGGCCCAGCTATATGGACTGTATGAATCCTCACTCAGCCACACCCCATCTTGGCCTTCTTTGGTTTGGACATAGTGCTCCAGCTGTCTGGCTGGCCCTTGGTAGTCCCCAGATGCTCTGGACCAAGACTCCTATCCTCTCCTGGAATGGCAATGGAAGCTTAGACTGCCCATTGGGCAGACATCCTACTGACTTTGTACAAAACTGACTTAAGTTATTGGTTTTTGTAATAAAAGGTTTTACATCCATGGAGCTGACACTGTGGAAGGGACCTTTGTGCATGTGGAAGGGACCTTCTCATCTCAGCCCCCAACTCCCAGCCCCTATCAGAGGGAGCCCAAGAGGAAGGAACCATGAGGGATGCAGGAGCCAGGCCTCAGAGAACTGGGATATTAATTTCAGAGTAGATGATTTCATTTCTGGGGATATTTATTTTGCATGGGTCTGAATCCAGAGGATAGGATCAGTTTAGGACCCCATCACCTTCTTGTCTTTATCTTTGGGGGGAAGGGGTTTCTCTTTGTCCACAAACCCCTCACTGATCCCTCCCCTCCGTCAGCTCCTGCCTCCTACAGGCTCCCTCTCACCTCAGCAAGTGTCAGATCATAGCCAATAAAGAAAACTGAAACAGACAAGGTCACTGGAATTTCTGTAGTTTGGCATCATTCACTTCCCCCATGCCTGCAGACAACAGAAGAGGATGGTCTTTTGTTCTCCCAATGGGAGGGGTCAAGGACACTCAGGGCTGGCCTGGCAGCTGCTCAAAGGTCAAGGCAAGCAGAGATTTAGCTGCCACATTAGCTGTTAAAGTCTGAAACACTTCCATGACAGCTGGTTCACAGACACTGCCCAAGCTCCCCCAGCTCCCTTGCACTGCCCCTGTAACCCTCCCAGTCCTTCTCCTGGAATCCATTCCCATTGTCCAGCAACTAGAGAGACAATGGTTGGCATAGCATGGCATAGCATATGCTCCATAGCATGGGAGCATTGGGTCACCCCTGGGGACAACCTGGCCAAATCATTGCAGCCAGCTTCTGCCCAGGCTACAGCTGATCTCTGCTGACCTCCATTCAGGGCATGGCTTGTATCTGGACTGGTCAATCTCTATTCCTCACTGGTTGCTAAATATTTTGAATAGCATCCAGGAGAGGGTGACTGACCTGCAGGGTGGACAGGAGGGAATGATAACAACACACATGCTTATAGGACCCCCTTTCAGACCTCCTCCTTTCTCTGGCAATAAGGCCTGTCTCAAACAGGTCCCACCCCCTTCACCAACACAGTTTGAATTCTTCTCACGGGGGACAAGTTAATTATTGCCCAATGAGAGGTCATTCACTCAGGGACAACAGTCTAGGAGCCGAGCGGCTGAATTGGCCCTGTATGCATTATGGACAGCCAGTGGCAACAGCAAGGCCCCCCTGTCCCTTACCCTATCACCCACTCACGACTCAGAAACCCAGAATGAGACAGAAACACACAGTTCAGATCCCACACACAACTCAGACACACACGAAGACACATGCAACTCAGATCCATAGCTCTCTCTCTCTCACACACACACATGCACTAAGATGTACAACTCAGACACACCTACACAGATCCATAAAATAGACCCTCCATCTACCCACACACAGCATGGAAATACAGACACACTTACTCAGTGACATACAACAGACCCAACCAAACACATTCACACCACAGAGAAATGCACCCAGGCCAGACGATCACACATACACCCCTGTACCCAAGGGTGGGACACACAACATAGAGACACCCTCACACCAGGACGTGGTCTCCATCTTTTTTGTGTCACAGTAAAAGGAAAAGTGACCCCCAAAATAGGCAGACCTGCATCTGCACATCTACCAGGTCTGCTCAGAGGCTGCAAATCCAGGCCAAACTGCTCTGCCTGGCATGTGGGGCCTCCACTGACCAATCACCCCCTTTCCCTATGGTGACCCCAATATCCACTCTCCTCTCAACCAGATCATGCCCTGTTCAACAGCTCCTCCTAGCCCTGACTGGTTTGGCTCGGTGGATAGAGCGTCAGCCTACGGACACAAGGGTCCCAGGTTCGATTCCGGTCAAGGGCATGTACCCTGGTTGCAGGCACATCCCCAGTAGGAGGTGTGCAGAAGGCAGCTGACCGGTGTTTCTCTCTCATCGATGTTTCTAACTTTCTATCCCTCTCCCTTCCTCTCTGTAAAAAATCAATAAAATATCTTTAAAAAAACAAAACAAAACAAAAAAACAGCTCCTCCTAGCCAGGACCTAATCAAATCCCCAAATGGAAGCCTCCTTTAGAGCCCAGAACGAGTCCTGCATCTCCCCAACCCCTTATCCCCATCCAGACACCCCAGACCCAGACCTCAGGCCCTTCAAGCACTCCTCTCTGCCCTGCCCTTACCAACCTTTTGGCACACACCACCCCCTCTCACCTTGCAGATGCAGGAGGCCATTCTTTCCAGAGCAGATGCCTTGTCTCCCCATAGGAGGTTTAGGGATTTGGGGCCATTTTATTGTTTATGTCCCTTCACTAACTGATCCCATGAATTTACTGTTGCACCTCTTTGAACCCTCAGGCTGAGTCTTCGGCCTCTTCCTCTCCTCCAACCTTGAACAGCCATTAATTAGAAGGCACTCCTTTCCACTTCCCACCCCAGCCTTTCCCCCTCAACTTATGTTTCCATCATCCAAATAACTTCCCTTATTAACCCTACCTTGCCCCTTTTCAAATTTCTTCCCTACCCCTCCCTGTGATTTGGGAGCTACACTTAAGTCTGTTTCTTGTCTGTATCTCCAGTCACTTCTGACACCCTTCCCAAGCTACCTGGGAGAAACACAAAGACAAATATAGCAAAACTAAAGAGAGAATTGTAGGACAAGGCAGTAAGGAAAATAATGCTTCCTCTGTGAAACTGCAGGCTTTCCAAAGGTGGGGGACTGTCTCTCCACTATCAGCATCTTAGGAGTGGGACCTGTGTCTCATCAACCAGGGAGAGTAAGAAGGAAACAGGCTCAGACTGTTGAAAACTTATTCAAGCCCGGCTGATATGTCTCTGTGGTTGAGCAGTGATGGCGAACCTATTGAGCTCGGAGTGTCAAAATTTTGAAAAACCCTAACTTAACTCTGGTGCCATGTCACATATAGAAATATTCATAATTTTTTTTATATTTGCAACAATAGTAAAAAAAAGATTTATATTTTTGATATTTATTTTATATATTTAAATGCCATTTAACAAAGAAAAATCAACCAAAAAATATGTATAAAATGAACAAAAACAGAAAAACAATGTACATTTAGGAAAAAAAATAATAATAATAACAATGATAATCAAATAGTACTAAAACTAGAAATTAGTGACTTTTTTGGTGCTGAAGTTTGTCTAATCTTCGATTGCAGGTTCGTACTTGGTGCACTTCAAGGCCAAGCAAGCGCCACTAACTTCATCTGTTAGCCAGTTTCTTTTGTTCTTTTCAATATTATTTAATGCTGAGAACAAAGTCTCACAAAAATATGTTGATGAAAAAATTGTTAGCAAAGCCATCGCTAGATTTTTTATGTCTCTAAAAGTGTCAGGTACTCTGCTCCAAGCACTCAAAATTTCTTGTTCGTAGTTGCACTCTTCTTCATTATTCAAACGATTTCATTCCAGATTTTCAAGTTTCGAACTTAAGTCGACAAACACATGAGTCCAAATGCTACCTTGAAAATCTGCAAGTTGCATCTCTAAATCATCAATTTGCATCCATTGGAAATCCTTTAATTACAAAGTACTGTAAACAACTACATCCGGATACTTAATTATTTTAATGATCTGTTCTAGGCTTCTAAATTGGTCGAATCTTTCGCTGAACTGTTCAAATAACAAGTTTACTGTATTCTGGTACATAAGTATGGACTCCATTACACCTGTCGTAGTAGCCTTCTCGAAATACGTTTTTATATGAAGAAAATACTTATAAGTTTTAGTTTTAATATCTCACTTCAAAATTTTAAGTTTACTTTCAAAAGATTTGATGTATCCAAACATAACGTCAATACTTTTGCCAAAACCTTGTAATTTTAAGTTAAGTTCATTCATATGAACAGAGAGATCTGTAAAAAACATTAAATTTCTGACCCACTTATGATCATTGATCTGAGGAAAGTTTGCCAGATCCTTATTCTCAACAAATACCGTAATTTCTTCAAAGCACTCCACAAATCGCTCAAGTACTTTACCTCGACTCAGCCATCTCACATTATTGAACATCAGTAGTCCACTGTAGGTTGAATCAACTTCCTGTAAAAGTGCAGAAAATTCTCGCTTGTGAAGGGGTTGAGAAGCTATAAAATTCACAATTTTTGTTACAACTGACATTAAATCATTCAATTCTGAGAATCCCGATTTGGCACACAACACCTCCTGATGGATAATGCAATGAAAAGGTACAAGTGGATGTCTAATAGCTTCCATAAACAATTTCAAGAATCCCACATTTTTTTCCCACCATATTTGGTGCCCCATCTGTTGTGACTGACACAATTTTAGAGATATCAATGTTTAGGTCACTGAATGTTTTTATAACAACCTTACATATTTCATTTCCTGATGTACTTATTGGCACTGATTCTAACTTTATCAACTCTTCTCTTATTGTGAGACCATCAGAATATCTAGCAATAATGGCCAACCGAGCATTTGATGTGACATCAATTGTTTCATCAAGAGAAATCGAAAAATATTTACAACTATTTAAGTCTTTTTTTTAATTGATGTACGTTTTTGTTAAGATCTATTATTCTGTCTTTGATAGTATTTCTACTGAGTGGTAACTCAGAAATTCTTTTAATAATATCATCTTTATTTTTCATATCGTGAAATAGAGCTGGTGCACATCTTAGAAATGTTTCCTTAATAAATTCTCCGTCACTGAGGGCTTTTCCATGCTGAGTTATGGAGTGAGCAATACAGTAACTTGCTGATGTTAAATTTGTAGAGCATCTTACAAATTTAATGATGGAATTTGATTGACTTTTATAGAGGTGTAGCTGCCTAGAAATGTATTCCTTCCTTTCATCGATACTTTTTTTCAAGAGCTGACAATGATTAGTTTCAAAATGTCTCTTTACATTCCACGTTCTGCTTACTACCATTTCATTACACAGTATGCACAATGATCTGTTGTTTCTGTCGACAATCCCGTACATCTCGGTCCATATGTCTTGAAAGGGTCGGCTATTGCTACTTCCACTTCCTTTATCATTCAATCTTGCTTTTTTATTTTTTTGATTCTCCATTACAAGGCTGCAAAAATAAATAAATAAACATAAATCATGGCATTTGTTATAAAAGGTTGATAGGTTTCTTATCTATTAACTTTTTGCAGTGTTGTTGCACTGACTCCTGGTGCAAAACAATTCAAAGATAGTATGTATAACCAACAAATATATGGTGCTGTAATCAATTATCCGACACGCAGAATGTCTCGTCGAGCACTGTTGTACTGTATATCTTTTTCTTCTAACCCTCCCACTCCTGTCTCCTAACAAACATGGCGATCAAGTGCGTCCATTTGCCGAATGCACCCGAACGCATGGGAAGCTTACCCAAGGCACATGTTGACAATAACGAGGCCGTTTCCAGAATTGGGCATTTTGTCACTCGAGTAGAAATAAAATGTCATGAGTAAAGATTAATCTCTTTATAGTGCAATTCTTAACCTTTTTATATTAACGTCAATATTGGAACAATGTATCTTGGATGTTTTCACTATGTATCTTTGCTACGCAACACCGATGTACATGTTTACATCCGGTTTTAGAATTGCATTATTGATCATGAGTAACGTGAGTAATAATATTACTCGAGTGATGCCCAACTCTGGCCATTGCGAGCGAGAGACAAATATTTGAATTATGCAATTTTTTGTCTCTGTCGATGCATGTCACCCAAAATGAGTTTGCGTGTCACCTCTGACACGCGTGTCATAGGTTCGCCATCACTGTACTAGGAGGTCATGGTTCAATTTCCAGTTAGAGCACACGCCTGGGTTGCAGACTTGATCCCCAGTAGGGGGGATACAGGAGGCAGCTGATCAATGATTCTCTCTCATCATTGATGTTTCTATCTCTCTCCCCCTCTCACTTCCTCTCTCTGAAATCAATAAAAACATATTTTAAAAATTAAATTTAAAAAATGTTCTCAAGGTCTGGGTAGATCACTGTGCTGGGATTTGAACACAAGCCTGTGGAACTCTGGAGATCATGCTCTTGGAGTGAGTCATGGCCAGGGTCAGGCTGTCTGGAGCCAGCTCAGCCACTGTTCACTGACCATCTACCTTTCAGCCTTGATCTCTGTCCTCAAGTCCAGACAGAGATGACTCACTAGGAAGCAGGGTCAGCCTCAGGTACTATTTTATTATTATTATCACTACCTTCATTAGCCAAATCATTGACTGCTTATTAAGCAGTTAGCCAGTGACGTGAGCTGTGCCCTGCACTGACACACCCTGGCCTTGGAACAGTCACATATCCTAGAATCGATAATGCCACAAAAAGCCAACACGCACACACCATCCATCCATCATTCCATCATTCCACATTTCTCTTGACAACCACTTGTGCCAGACCCTGTGCTGGATGCCAAGTGACACAGAATAAATAAGATACAGTCCCTAATTTCATTGAACATCCTATCTATGGCAAAGAGACACACATAAGTAGTAATTGTAACACAGAATGATCTGAAGTGTAATAGAAGGAATACAACAGGCAGCAGGAGATAAGAAGAGGAAGTGATTAAATCTGCCTGGGGCGAGGGGGTGGGGGAGAAATCTGCCTGGAGGTGGGGAAAATGTTTCAGCCCAGTGGCGACTGCTCTGACCTAAAGCGAATGAATAGAAGTTTGCCAGGCAAATCAAGAGAAGAACATTCCAGACAGAGGGGATGGTAGGTGCAAGGGCATAGACGTATCAGAGAGCAAAGGTGCTTAGCTAACTACAAGTGGTCTGGGGCCGCTGGGGCCCAGGGCAGCAAGAGATGGTTGACAGAGACCATGTCACAGAACGAGGGAGCAGAGAAAGGCAATCCCAGTGAAACTGGTTGAGGTGACAAGGATAAACTCTGAGAGAAATCAAAATTAACAAAGGGGATCACCCATTCCTTTGCTGGTCATTCTGGGTATCTACGAAGCATTTATTGAAAGCTGTGCTTAAACACATTACATGGATTATGTTATTTAATTCTCATAACAACTCTGTGCTGGAATTACTATCATTACCTCATTTTATGGATGAAGAAACCAGGGCACAGAGATGTTAAGTAACTTGCTCAGGTTGCAGTTAATAAGTAATAGACTCAGGATATGAACTCAGGTGGTCTGGATTTACAGTGTATGCCCTTAAACAAGCGGTTCTCAACCTGTGGGTCGCGACCCCTTTGGCAGTTGAACGACCCTTTCACATGGGTCACCTAAGACCATCCTGCATATCAGATATTTACATTGTGATTCATAACAGTAGCAACATTACAGTTATGAAGTAGCAACGAAAATAATTTTATGGTTGGGTCACAACATGAGGAACTGTATTTAAAGGGCCAGAAGGTTGGGAACCACTGCCTTAAACACTATGCTATTATGTGTCATTTATTTTATTTTATTATTATTTTTTCGGTTAATCCTCACCTGAGGATATTTTTCCATTGATTTTTAGAGAGAGTGGAAGGGAGGAGGAGAGACACACAGAGAGAAACATCAATGTGAGAGAGACACATCAATTGGTTGCCTCCAGCATGTGCCCTGACCAGGGCCAGGGATTGAGCCTGCAACCGAGGTAGGTGCCCTTGATCGGAATCGAACGCAGGACCCTCACCCCATAGCTGAATGCTCTATCCACTGAGACAAACCGGCTAGGCATGCTATTTTGTGTCTTTAAAGGTCAGGGATGATGAATCCTATCTAATAATAGACAAAATGGTAATTGACCGTACCTTCGCTACACCTCCCAATGGCTAATCAGCATGATATGCAAATATAACCGCCAACAAAGATGGCGGCTAATTTGCATACTGCAGGAAGGGTGGGACAGTGCAAGCTGCCAGCACGAGCTGCCATCCAGGCCCCCGTGTGCGACCCCAGAAGCTGCCTGCCCGCCCGTGATTGGATTAACAAAAACAAAGTAAATGGATTAAGTAACATTAAAGAGATTATAAGAAAAATATATTCCAAATTTTGTTAGTTGTATAATGGTTATATTTAAATTATTAACACCTAAGAAATTGGGTGAAGGGTACATATAATATGCTGTAGTATTTTATAGGTTTCTTTTTACATGTATGAGATTATTTCAAATTAAAATATTAAAAAATTAAAAATTAATAAAATATTAATTAAAATATATCTGCATTACATGAAAAATCTCCTAATTGCTTCTAGCATAATTTATTAAACTGTGCTAAAATTTACAAGGGTTCAATTAAAAAATATCTTAATTCTAAATGATATAATAGAAAATATATAATAGTGCAGTTATAAGCACTTATCTGAAAATAAAATTTTTTTTTTTAATATATTTTATTGATTTTTTACAGAGAGGAAGGGAGAGAGATAGAGAGAAACATCGATCAGCTGCCTCCTGCACATCACCAACTGGGGACGTGCCCGCAACCAAGGTACATGCCCTTGACCGGAATCGAACCTGGGACCTTTCGGTCCGCAGGCCGACGCTCTATCCACTGAGCCAAACCGGTTCTGGCTGAAAATAAAAATTTAAGAAAGTGAATTTAAAGAAGGGATTAGCCGAAGAAAATATATACACAACCCATGGACACAGACAACAGTATGGTGATGGCCAGAGAGAAGTGGGGGGCAATAGCTGGGTAGAGGGGGCAAAAGGGGGGAAATAAGGACATCCTATATAATAATAATAAAAGGCTAATATGCAAATTGACTGAATGGCAGAATGACCGGTTGCTATGATGCGCACTGGCCACCAGAGGGGATGGTAGGTGCAAGGGCATAGACGTATCAGAGCAAAGGTGCTTAGCTAACTACAAGTGGTCTGTTAATGCAGGAGCTGCCCCCTAGTGGTCAGTGCACTTCCATATGGGGAATGCCACTCAGCCAGAAGCTGGCTCATGGCTGGCCAGCGCAGAGGTGGTGGCAGGAGCCTCTCCCACCTCCGTGGCAACACTAAAAATGTCCAACTAACGGTTTAGACCCGATCCCTTGGGGGCCTAAGCCTTTAGTTGGACATCCCCCGAGGGTTCCCTGGCTGCCAGAAGGATGTCTGACTGCAAGCTTAGGCCTGATCCCCAGGGGAGTGGGCCTAAGTTGACAGGTGGACATCCCCCAAGGGGTCCTGGACTGCAAATGGGTGCAGGCCGGGCTGAGGGACCCCCCCCCCCCCCAGTGCACAAATTTTTGTGCACCAGGCCTCTAGTTAGAAAATAAATACCAGCACCTAAACTCCTTCCCCTGCCCAAGGCAGAACGAGAGTGAAAATATAGTCTTGGTTACCTTTGGTTTTGCATTTGTTGTTTTTGTTTTAAATATATTTTCATTGATTTCAGAGAGGAAGGGAGAGGGAGAGAGAAATAGAAACATCAACAATGAGAGAGAATCATTGATCGGCTGCCTCCTGCAGGCCCTCTACTGGGGATTGAGCCCGAAACTTGGGCATATGCCCTGACTGGGAATGGAACTGGTTACCTTTTGGCTCCTGGGTTCAACTGCTGAGCCACACTAGGCTGGGCTGGATTTAAGTTTTGATGAGAAATCTGGCCTGTGTGTTCTCCCACGGAAATGGCCCCACATTTTCTAGAAAGAGTTCCCAGTCAACACCCAATGGCACATCCCCATGTCAGTGCCAGGAATATTCATTCATCAATGATGATTTACTGAAAGTCTTCTACATACCTAGCATCATGCGAGGTCCTGGTAATTTAGTCACACAAATGGCAATTGTGTGTAATAATAAGCGCATAACTTCTCAAGTCACCTAACAGCTTTTACAAAGCACACCATCTTTATTTTGGTCTACATTACTTTCTGTAAAGCATTTATTTTTCAATTTTCATACTTTAAAACTATAGTTTTAACTAAATCTTTTTGTAGAATATACAGAAAAGTACACAAATCAAACATGTATAGTTTGATGAATTATCACAAAATGAATACATCCCTGTAACAACCATTCAGCTCAAGAAATAGAAGAACAGCCTAACCAGTTTGGCTCAGTGGATAGAGCATCGGCCTACGAACTGAAAGGTCCCAGGTTCGATTCCAGTCAAGGGCATGTACCTGGGTTGCGGGCACATCCCCAGTGGGAGGTGTGTAGAAGGCAGCTGATCAATGTTTCTCTCTCATCAATGTTTCTAACTCTCTATCCCTCTCCCTTCCTCTCTGTAAAAAAGCAATAAAATATATTTAAAAAAAAAGAAATAGAAGAGCATTCAGAGACAGAGAAGCATCAATCAGACCATCAAACCTCAGAGAGAAGGTAGGGGAGGGTGGGGGTAAGGGGGAGAGATCAACCAAAGGACTTATATGCAAGCATATAGGCCTAACCAATGGACACAGACAACAGGGGGGTGAGGGCATGAATGGGGGGGGGGTGGGGGGTAATGTGGGGATAAGAAAACATATGTAATAACTTTTTAAAAAAAATTTATTTTATTGATTTTTTACAGCAAGAAAGGGAGAGGGATAGAGAGTTAGAAACATCGATGAGAGAGGAACATCGATCAGCCGCCTCCTGCACACCCCCTACTGGGGATATGCCTGCAACCCAAGTACATGCCCTTGACTGGAATCGAACCCAGGATCCTTCGGTCCACAGGCCGACGCTCTATCCACTGAGCCAAACCGGTTAGGGCTGTAAAAACTTAATCAATAAAAAAATTACACAAAAAAAAGAAATAGAAGAGCATTAACAACATCCCAGAAAATTTCCCATCACCACCCTCCCCGTCCCTGCAAAGGACATCACTACCCTTGATTTCATAAATGAGATTGCTTGTCTTTTTTTTTTTTTTAATATATTTTATTGATTTTTTACAAAGAGGAAGGGAGAGAGATAGAGAATTAGAAACATCGATGAGAGAGAAACATCGATCAGCTGCCTCCTGCACATCTCCTACTGGGGATGTGCCCGCAACCCAGGTACATGCCCTCGACTGAAATCGAACCTGGGACCTTTCAGTCCGCAGGCCGACGCTCTATCCACTGAGCCAAACCGGTTCCGGGAAGAGATTGCTTGTCTTAAACTTTATATAAATGAAATCATACAGAATGTACTCTGGTGTTTGTCATCTTTCACTCAATATTATGTCTGAGATTCATCTTCTGCTGTGCAGCAATCCATTCATGTTCATTGTACAATATCCCATTACACTACAATTAATTTACCCACATACTGCTGATGAACATTTGGTTCATCAAACAATATTGCTAGGATTATGCTTGTACATGTCTTTCGGTGCACAGATGTTTGCAGACCTGTTGCTATATAACAAGAACTGGAACTCGTAAGTCATAGAAAGTGTGCTCAACTTGAGTAGATCTTGCCAATTTTCCAAAATGGTTGTACCAATCTATACTTCCATAAGCAAATTTTAGAATCTAGATGTAACGGTTTTCCCATTCACAATTACCCAGATATTCATTAGAATTGTTATTGTTTTAATCTTTATTGTTGAAAGTATTCCATATGTCCCCTCTTCTCCCCATTAACCTCTGCTAGCCCACCCCTGCCTGTTTTTATTTTTATTTCTCAAATAGATATAAACTTGTGATCACCACAAAGTAACCACTTGCTTTATGTTTTTAAAATGAGTTATTTTCCCTTTTAAGATATTTTATTAAAATTGAATAAAACAAAATAATATTTACAAAATATATGTAAAGAATAAGAGTACAATGAACCTTCATCATTGTTCCATAGGTCATTATTACCATCAACTTTGAAGTTCCCAAAAGTAATGAATACCATGAATTTGGGGTTAATCATTTACTTTTCTTTATGATTTAAAGCTTACTTATTTATGTATCCCTAAAAAACATTCTTAGTTTGTATTTTTGAATCTTTATATAAATAGAATCTTTATCTTTATATAAATAGAATAACTTTTTGCCAGAAGCCGGTCCATCCTTGCTGCTTGACACAGTCGCTGCAGGAAAGAAACATTTGCACAGCATATGTTTCAAGGGACCTGGCATATATAGCATATTGTTCTTAATATGTTTGCTCTCCGTCAGCCTGCGGACTCAAGGTCCCAGGTTCGATTCTGGTCAAGGGCATGTACCTTGTGTGCAGGAGGCAGCTGATCGATGTTTCTCTCTCATCGATGTTTCTAACTCTCTATCCCTCTCCCTTCCTCTCTGTAAAAATTCAATAAAATATATTTTTAAAAAATATATGTTTGCTCTCCTTAGCGCCATGTGTTTTAACCAAGGTCACCTCTCCAAGAAAGGTTGTTTTCCCAGGTGGGGATTTTTCCCTGAGGTTAGGGAGGGGATACAACCCCTTAACTAAGTGCCAGGCAGGTAGTTAATCACTTTAACTACAAACAATCACGCTTAAGCTACATAATCTTTACTCCCTGGAATGGAGATAAGAAACGCCCTAACCTTTGCAATAGAAATTGACAGGATTAAAATCAACTGGTATAAATACAGATGTAACAAGACAATAAAAATCAGATCCTAACCAGAACTTTGGCTGGAGATCCTGGCTAGAGGTCCTGACTAGGCTGCTGATCAACTGAAGACTGTCTCCGTGTCATTCCTTCTTCCTTCACCGACTCTGTCCACACCTTTGGGGACCCCTGGACCTGCTGGGGTTGGACCCCAGCATGTTTTCTGACTTGCTTATTTCCACTCAACATTATATACCTGAGATTATTAGTACTAAATGCCAATATTTTTTTCTTATAAACAATGAAGCTATGAATATGCATGTACACTGTCAAATAAAAACAAATCTGGACTTAGTAAGGAGAGACTTTATTTGAAATGATTATTGAAAGGGATTATTGCAATAGAAAAAGGGAAGCTTTTGCAATGGGAGAACACTCTGATCATAAGATCTTCACGTGTTTCAAGGGTTAGGCAAAAAAGTTATTCTTTCATAGGGAGTAAACAAGGCTAGAAAGAACTGGGTGTGAGGATGTGGTATGACCATAAGTGGCATGATGGGTCAGTAGATCAGAGAATGTTTACCCTGAAGCCAGACTATTCTCTGGAGGGGCTGGTTAAGGAGGGGTTGTTTGCTGGCTCAAGCTGAGGGGGATCTGGGGGGTCACAAAGTTCAGGGACCTGGGGGGAGGAGCAAAGCTTAACCATAGTTTAGTTAACAAGCCTTTTATTTATTTTTTTTAAATGTATTTTATTGATTTTTTACAGAGAGGAAGAGAGAGGGACAGAGAGCCAGAAACATCAATGAGAGAGAAACATTGATCAGCTGCCTCCTGCACGCCCCCCACTGGGGATGTGCCAGCAACCAAGGCACATGCCCTTGACCGGAATCGAACCCGGGACCCTTGAGTCCACAGGCCACAGGCCGACGCTCTATCCACTGAGCCAAACCGGTTCTGGCTAACAAGCCTTTTAAAAAATTATTTATTTATATTTTTCCATTGATCTTTTAGAGAGACTGGAAGAGAGAAAGAAAGACAGAAATATCAATGTGAGAGAAATGCATTCTGCACCAGCCCCCACCAGGGCCAAGGGCCGGTTGGAGCCTGCAATCAAGGTAAGTGCCGTTGACCAGAATGCAACCCTTGACCCTTTGGTCCATAGACCCACACTCTATCCACTGAGCCAAACCCGCTAGGGCCTTAACAAGCCTTTTGTTGTGATTGATCAGTGAGGTCAAACAGTCCATCTAAGTGTTTATGAGGTGAGAATTGGAATTTGGAGTCTCTCCATTGCAGCGGTTCTCAACCTGTGGGTCGCGACCCTTTGGGGGTCGAATGACCCTTTCACAGAGGTAGCCTAAATACATCCTGCATATCAGATATTTACATTACGATTCATAACGGTAGCAAAATTACAGTTATGAAGTAGCAACAAAAATAACTTTATGGTTGGGGGTCACCAAACATGAGGAACTGTATTAAAGGGTCGAGGCATTAGGAAGGTTGAGAACCACTGCTCTATTGTCATAGGTAAACAAGGGGGCGCCCATAAGTTTTATCTGTCATAGAAGGGTGTTTCTTTGCAGTAACCTATGTTTCAGAACACAGAAGGGTGGGAGGGGTTTCATAACCCTCCCTATTTTCCAGGATCACAGGGTTGGTAAAGTGAAACAACGTCAGGATATCTCCTGATAAACATAAGCAAGAATTTCTTTAAAGTATATACTTATAAGTGGAATTGCTGGATCAAAAGATATGCGTAACTTCACTTTTACAGGGCAATGCCAAATTGTTTTCAAAGTGGTTGTACCAGTTCATACTTCCACCAACAGTGTATGGTATCTCCACGTGCTCCACATTATCACCAACGCGTAAGGATTAGAATATTTTTTGCCAGCCTGGTGGATATGACCTGGGTCTTATTGCCTTTCCTTGATTAATGAGATTGAACACTTCGGACCACTTTTCAACTGGATTATCTTTTCTTACTGATTTGTGTAGGTCCACTAATATGTCTTGGAAGATAAATGGATGAACGACCTTAAAGTCTCTGAAATAAAGAAATGAGATTAAGTTTGGAAGATCCCCAACAACTAAAAATCCTGAAAACTACGCCTCCCACAGGCTTCTAATTTGATTCTCAAGAGTTTATGAAAATCACCTCACTTCTCAGGTGATTTTCCCCATCATCGTCGGCTTCTCTCTGCAGAAAAAGTACCCGAACAACTTATCCGGCACCTCTTCAGTTCCAGGTTCCACATCCACAGCCTCGGAAGCCTGATCAGGATCACACAATTGTGACACGGACCCCTGCGTCACTCGTGGCGTTCTCGCGAGAATTGGTTCCGTGGATCACGTGACAGTCCAAGATGGCGGTGCCCGGCGAGGCGGAAGAAGATGCGGCCGTTTACTTAATAGTGAGTGGCATCCCCTCGGAGTTGCGCTCTGCCCAGCTGCGCAGCTACTTCAGCCAGTTCCGGGAGCAGAGCGACTGCGGCTTCCTTTGTTTCCATTACCGGCACCGTCCTGAGCGGGCCCCTCCTCAGGCTACTCCTACCGGCCAGAGTCTTGCCCAGACTTCAGTCACCGCCGGCCGCACGCGGGACTCTGTCCCCGTCCAGACCCGCACCTGCTGCTGTGTCGTCTCCGTACGAGGGTCCGCTCAAGCCCAGAAGTTTCTTCGCATGTATTCCGGCCGCCAGTGGCTAGATTCTCAGGGGACTTGGTTGCCCAGTCGTTGTTTCATCCGCAAACTTCGGCTACCTACTGAGGCAGCAGGTACGGTTGGGAAAGATAAGTACCTGGAACCAGGCACGTTTCTCTCTTTCTCTTTAAATATATTTTTGTTGATTTCAGAGGAAGGAAGAAGAGGGAGAGAGAGATAGAAACATCAATGATGAGAGAGAATCATTGATTAGCTGCCTCCTGCAAGTCCCCCTTTCTCTATGCAGTGGTTCTCAACCTGTGGGTCGCGACCCCTTTGGCGGTCAAACGACCTTTTCACAGGGGTCGCCTAAGACCATCCTGCATATCAGATATTTACATTATGATTCATAACAGTAGCAACATTACAATTATGAAGTAGCAATGAAAATAATTTTATGGTTGGGTCACAACATGAGGAACTGTATTTAAAGGGCCAGAAGGTTGAGAACCACTGGGGGGTTGATTTTCAACTGACACAGAAGGATAAAAAAAAAGTCAGGTTTCCAATCCTCTTATTATCTTTATCTCGATCTCCTCCTGCTCCCCACCCGTCCTCTCTTAGCAAGATACAAATAAAGAGACAGTTTCTTTTCTCAGGACAGCTCCCATTTTCATTGGAAATCACTTTGATGGGGAACAGGAAACAGTGCGGAACCTTTTAATTCATTCAACAAATCTAGCTTATATTGTTAGGCCTAGTGTTCCTCTAGTTCAGTGGTTCTCAACCTTGGCTGCACATTAGAATCACCTGGGAATCAAAGAAACAATTTCTGGAGGATGAGGCCCAGAAATCAGGATTTTAAAAAGATTCCCAGGTGATTCTAATGTACAGCCAAGGTTGAGAACCACTGCTCTAGCTGGTAGGAGAATTGGACACATTCTTGTGCACAGAGTCCAGAGATTTGTAAAAAGGTAATGTCAGAGATGCCATTCTCATTGTTAATATTTACTGAGCACTTCCTGTGTACTTACTATGCACTATTCTAAACCTTTTCATTTTTTTTAATTGATTCCTCACAACAATACTATAAGGTAGGATCTATTGTTACTTGTGTTTTATAGGTGAGGAAACTGAGGGGTGCAGAAGTTATGTTGCTTGCCTAAGGTTACAGAGCTAGTAAATGGCAGAATCACAATACAGACCCAAGCATTTTACTTCAGAGCCTATGCTGTTTGTCACCAAGTGCTATGAGAAGATAGAGGAGGGAGAAACCGATTTCTAATAGGGATCAGGCTTTTCCTCTGGATCTTGAGAAAGATAAGTTTGTGGGGAAGAATGGTGTTCAAAGTAAATGGTATTTGAAAAGACACAGACAGAGACTTGAAAGCTCATGAGACTTTCAGGGCATGTTAAATTGTTTCATGTGGCTGGAGCACATGATATGAAGGTGTGCAGGGGCTGACGGTTGGTGGTAGTTGGGGATCAAAAGATCAACAGGAACCAGATCTGGAAGAAACGTGTGCTCAGCTGAAGTGATGAGAAATGGCATGAAATTACTAGTTGGTTCTGGTCAGGGAATGGAGGAAGGGATTCTGGGATTGTGAAAGGGAGGAACAACATTGGACTAAAGGATTTAAACTTTGACCGACTTCTGGCTCAAGTGTTGCTGGAGGCTTCTAGGTTTCAAGAGCCATTCTTCTCTCTGCTTCCCAAGGTTTGGGCTCCTTTCCCTTCAAGACCCGGAAGGAACTGCAGAGTCGGAAGGCTAAGAGTGAAGCCTTCACCCTCGCTGACCTGAGACAACTGCCAGAGCTGAACCCACCAGTGCTAATGCCCAATGGGAATGTGGGGACGCCCCTGCAGGTCTTTTTGGAGTTGATCCGGGCCTGCCGCCTGCCCCCTCGCATCATCACCCAGCTGCAGCTCCAGTTCCCCAAGACAGGCTCCTCCCGACGCTACGGCAATGTACCATTCAGGTATGAGGATTCAGAGACTGTGGAGCAGGAAGAGCTTGTGTACACGGCTGAGGGTGAGGAAATACCCCAGGGAACCTGCCTGACAGACGTACCGGCCAGCCTCTGTGGAGGCCCCGAGGAGGAAGGGGAAAAGGAGGAGGAAGAAGAATCACACTCAGATGATGTGAGTACAATGAGCCACCCTTCCTTGCTGGCAGCTTAGAGAGGCCAAGGCATTAAGAATACCACTCTCGCCCTGACCGGTTTGGCTCAGTGGCTAGAGCGTCGGCCTGTGGACTGAATAGTCCCAGGTTCGATTCCGGTCAGGGGCATGTGCCTTGGTTGCAGGCACGTCCCCAGTGGGGGGTGTGCAGGAGGCAGCTGATGGATGTTTCTCTCTCATGGATGTTTCTGACTCTCTATCCCTCTCCCTTCCTCTCTGTGGAAAATCAATAAAATATATATTTAAAAAAAAAAAAGAATACCACTCTCACCCAGTGGGTGTGGCTAAGTGGTTGAGCATCAACCTATGAACTGGGAGGTCAAGGTTCGATTTCTGATCAGGGTATATGCCTGGGTTGCAGGCTCCATCCCCACCCAGTAGGGGTTGTGCAGTAGGCAGCCGATTGATGATTCTCTCTCATCATTAATGTTTCTATCCCTCTCTCCTTTCCTCTCTGAAATCAGTTTAAAAAATAATAACTCACCCATGTCCCTAAAGCTCCAAGCAGAGTTGCTAACACATCCGGACCACATCCTTGTGTGGTACTGTCTTGACTTTTCTCCAGCACCTGTTCTGCAGCAATGATTCCTGAGGTCTCTTGAAATTTTACCCAGAAAGGGCTCCCAAGATTTCAAACCATGAGTTATTTTATCATTCCATAAGTCCAGTCAAGCAATTGTAAACATAGTGACTATCATAGGATTCCAAAGATAGTCTAAGACCATTTCCTGTCTTCAAAAAGCCTTAAATCTCCCTGAAAAGAGAGAGGCAGCATCTGAAAAGGCTGTATGGTGTGGTGATTCCGGTCAGGTTCGATTCCGAAACTGGGTTTGAATGCTGGCTCTGCCACTCTCTTGGTGTATTTTGGGCAAATCACTTTACTCCTATGAACCCAAGTTTTCTCATCTGTAGACTGGGGATAGTGGTACTTACATCACAGGGTTGTTGGGGTGATTAAAGGAGCTAAGTTATGTGAAGGGCCTTACACACAGTAGACAGTAGGTATTACTTCTTGTCCCTTCTTTCTTTGTGATATCCTATATAATAAAAGGCTAACATGCAAACGCTATGATGCGCACTAACCACCAGAGGGCAGACGCTCAACCCAGGAGCTGCCCCCTGGTGGTCAGTGTGCTCCCACAGGGGGAACACCGTGCAGCCAGAAGCTGGGCTCATGGCTGGTGAGCGCAGCAGCAGCAGCAGCAGCGGTGGCAGGAGCCTCTCCCACCTCCCCAGCAGTGCTAAGGACCCCTTGGGGGATGTCCGACTACCAGCTTAGGCCTGTGGACATCCCCTGAGGGGTCCCGGACTGCGAGAGGGCACAGGCTGGGCTGAGAGACCCGCCCCCCCAGGGCACAAATGTTGTACACTGAGCCTCTAGTCATGTATAAAGACCTAAACAGGGGGTACCAGTTAAAACTGAGTTCAGAGACCAGTGAGACTGCTGTGGGCCAGTGTGGCCAGCTCCATGTAGGCTGTAGAACTTGAGGGATGAGGAGGATTTTACCAAGTAAAGAGAAGGTGGTGAGAGAGAAGAGCAGATATTTCAGGCAGGGGGAACAGTATGACCGAAAACAGAAGTAAGAGTGAATCAGGTTTGTCAGGGGAAAGAGCCATGTTGAGAAACGGATGGAGAGATGTGTTGGTCAAGACCTCAAGGGCCTAATATGTGTTGCATCTTGGAAAGATTTGGAGGAATGATGCTGAGGGCCCATCTCATGGGCCTCCTGTACCTTGAGCTGCCCTCCTTGTGGGCATAAGGTCAGGAAGCTAAACAGGCATGTCACCTCTCCCCTTTTTCCAGGATGATGACCGTTGTGAGGAGTGGGAACGGCATGAAGCACTGCATGAGGATGTGACTAGGCAGGAGCGTACCACTGAGCGGCTCTTTGAGGAGGAGATCGAGCTCAAGTGGGAGAAGGGCGGCTCTGGCCTGGTGTTCTACACAGATGCTCAGTTCTGGCAGGAGGAAGAAGGAGGTAATGCTGGCACCAGACAATGGCAGGAGTGTTCCCTGTTGCATTTGCTCTGGGCTTTATGTTCCACAGGGCATAAAGAGTGACAGTGGGCCCAATAAAAGGCTAGGAAAGTAGCTAACCTTGACTGTATATGAGACCAGTCATCCTTTTTAGGGGTGGGGGGATCAGTGGAGTGGAAAGTGCCCTCCCACAATTCTGAATGACCCTCCCAGACGAGAGATTTAAAACTACTATCAAAAGCCCCAAGTTCTAGAACATATGTCTAAGCCTAGATTTAACTCTCAACAGAACTGAGAGTCCTTAAGCTCACTCTTCTTGATGCTTTTATACCTGCAGACTTTGATGAACAGACAGCCGATGACTGGGATGTGGACATGAGCGTGTACTACGACAGAGGTACTGGGCCAGGGGTTTTGTTACTGGGAGGTGGAACTGGTGGTCTTGCAGTGACACTTTATCAGACCTGCTTAGCAAAGGCTAAGACAGAACATCAGTTCCTTGGGGTAGCTCACTGAGATGGTTCCTCTCAAGATATCTCTAGTTGAGTGCCTTAAGTGCTGGTTGTAGGCAGAGCCTTTTTCTTTCTTTGTGAAGCAAGGACAAGTAGGGATAGCCCTCAGGGAACTCTGCTTCTGGTGGGCAGACCCTGGAATTGTGGGCATTGGTAGCTCATGCTCTGGTGAAGAATTGATTCTGGAGTCAAAAATGACCTGGGTAGGGAGAGGAGGGGAAGACCTGGGCTCTAAATCTGTCTCTGTTGGCTCTATGACTTTTCTGCACCATAATTTTCTCATTTGTAAGATTGGAGAACCATGGTTCCTATTCTTGGTAAGCTCCCAGTCTAATGAGAAAGAATTATAAGGTAATAAAATCATCATAAAGATGAATATGTAAATCTTGTGAGGTCTTAGACACCTGATTTCCCTCCTTCTGCAAACTGGGCTCTGCTTCCTCAGATGGTGGAGACAAGGATGCCCGAGACTCTGTCCAAATGCGCCTGGAACGGAGACGCCGTGATGGCCAGGAGGACGGCTCCGTGACTGAATGCCAGGTGGGCACCTTTGAGCGCCACACCAAGGTGAGGATTATGCCCAATCCATTGACCTCTCTTTTCCTTCTCTACCCCATTCTTTCTCTTCCTCTCTGCCTCTGCCCTCCATAAGAGCTCTCTCTTGAGTCTTTTCCCTTCCCTCCGCAGGGCATTGGGCGGAAGGTGATGGAGCGACAGGGCTGGGCTGAAGGCCAGGGCCTGGGCAGCCAGTGCTCAGGGGTGCCTGAGGCCCTGGATAATGATGGCCAGCACCCCAGATGTAAGCGTGGACTGGGGTGAGTATGACAAGGATTTCCCTGGGGGTCCAAGCTAGCTTTTCAGCTGTACCCTGGTTCCCCCTTTCCTCTGGCTTTGGGGTGGCTTTGAGATTCCTAGAGAGTGAACTTTAAAGTAGAGTTAGAAGGAAAAAATAGGTCTGGATCTCCTGGTGGGCTCATTACTCCCAGTCTGAGAAGTTTGGACTTGATGATTGCCTTTGGGGAGTGATTGTAAGTTACGGAGTGGTGACAGTTGTTCTAAACTTTGTGCACTATTTAAAATGAAAGCATTGAGGCCCCTGGTTACTGGCACTGTCAATGAACGGATAAAGCAAAAGTCCAGATTTAAAGGCTCTGTCTTGGGGACAAACCAGATATGCAGTAGCTATTTCCCTGTCCTTTCCCAACCCCCTTAACTGGGGTTTGAGAGCAGCCCTCTCACTGAGAGCCTTTTTTAATCCAGGTACCACGGAGAGAAGCTACAGCCATTTGGGCAACTGAAGAGGCCCCGCAGAACTGGCTTGGGTCTCATCTCCACCATCTATGATGAACCCCTGCCCCAGGACCAAGGGGAGTTGCTGCTCCGACGCCAGCCACCCACCAGCATGAAGTTTCGGACAGATATGACCTTTGTGAGGGGTTCCAGCTTTGCCTTTGACAGCTTCTCAGAGCCTGAGTGACGAGTTCAGGGACTTCCTTCGTCAGGATCACTCATTACTGCCCTGGCCTTTTCTCCCACCGAAGCAGGAAGAAGTCTGGGAGCAGCAACTTGCCGAGCTCCTTCAGGGTGCTTTGTTCTGAACTTGCCTTCTGGCTCTCTACCTCAGGGGCATTTTTTCAAAAAAGCCCCCTATCCTCCCCTTTGATATTAGGGCTTAATGACCGCTCTTCGTTGATCTCCTAATCCTGGTCCGTTTGGGCTTACCGAGTCACCTCCCCCAGTACCTTGAAAAGCTGGATTGACTGAGGTTATTAACACAGCCTTCTTTGGGTGGTGTCACCTTGAAGGTCAGAAAGAATGAGAAAGGGACCTGGAAGAGAAGAAGATTTGTGGTGCTCGGAAGAGACGGTCTTGGGGCGGGCCTTCCACTGCCTCTCCCCGTGACCGGCTGGGACTAGACGGCAGAGAATCCGCGGGAGGTGGTCCGGATCTGCGATCGAATGGTAGAATAAAGAAGTTTATGACAGGATTTCTTTCTCTTCTAATTTGGGCCTAGAGAAAGGTTGGGTAAATCCCGAAAAAGTTTCCTTGCCCCATACCCCAACCCATCTCCTCGGTGCTGGTGAAATGCTGCGCGCCGCCACGACCTTCGGCGCTAAGCTGTGTCGTCACCGTGAGGGCGGGACTTCCTCTCCGGGACCCTGTCATTTCCGACGTCTTCCGGAAGTTGCTGGTGCGCTCAGTACCGGGCTGTTCACTCTGCGTTGCCCGGCTTCCTGCTGGTCCACCGTAGGCAACTCCGGGGCACCGCCACCGCGCCACCCCCCAAAGAGCACGTCGGGAATCCCGACGCCCTCGGCTCTTGTCTCTGGCGCGTCGCCCGCCTTGTTTCCCCGCCGAGCTTTCCTGCTGCGCACGGGGCCGAGTGCCACCCATGGCGGGGGCCGCTCGGACGCCGGCCTTTGGACAGGCTGTGATCGGCCCGCCGGGCTCGGGAAAGACCACATACTGCCTGGGCATGAGCGAGTTCCTGCGCGCGATGGGCCGGCGCGTGGCGGTAGTGAACTTGGACCCGGCCAACGAGGGGCTGCCGTACGAGTGCGCCGTGGACGTGAGCGAGCTGGTGGGTTTGAGCGACGTGATGGACGCCCTGCGGCTGGGGCCCAACGGCGGCCTGCTGTACTGCATGGAGTACCTGGAGGCCAATCTGGACTGGCTGCGCGCCAAGCTTGACCCCCTCCGCGGCCATTACTTCCTCTTCGACTGCCCAGGCCAAGTGGAGCTCTGCACGCACCATGGCTCCTTGCGCAGCATCTTCTCCCAGATGGCCCAGTGGGACCTCAGGGTGCGTCTTGGGTCGGGCCGGCCCATTTTGCAGATGAAGGAACTAAGACAGGGAGGGCATGCCACACACAGCGAGGCAAGGGCAGAGTTGCTTTGGACTATAACTGGTATAATTTCGAATTCTGGCTCTGCCACTGACTCACTGTGTGATCCTGGGCAAGTCAGTTTATCTTTCTGAATCTCAGTTTTCTCATCTGTAAGTGGATGTGTTAGCACCCAATTTGGAATTATTAGAAGTATGGAAGGAGTTATGTGGAAAACAGCATGGCGATTGTTATTGTGAGTTGGGGGCAAAAGTAAGTGAAAGATTGGAGTCAGATGTAGTGGGAATTGAACCAGTTGCCCACTGGGAGGCTCAGCCCAGGGCATCTTCTAGGAAAAAATGCCCATATCTCCTGGGAGAAGGAAATGAGTGCGGCATTAGAATGAAACAGAAGGAAAAGACTAATGGGGAAGACTGGCACTCTGTCCTCAGGCACCCCTGATCTGATGGGGGAGAGATATAGGCCCTGGTGTTCCCTGCCTCCTCAGGCCACTCTCATCCTGTCTCTCCCTCCCCTCCCAGCTGACTGCTGTCCACCTGGTAGATTCTCACTACTGCACAGACCCCGCCAAGTTCATTTCAGTACTGTGTACCTCCCTGGCCACCATGCTGCACGTAGAGCTGCCTCACGTCAACCTCCTCTCCAAGATGGACCTCATTGAGCACTATGGGAAGCTGGGTAAGTGCTCCTGTCTGGGCCAGGCAAGGTGTAGGCCAGTGGCTGGGCTGGAGTGAAGCAGAGATCTCAGGTGAAGGAAGTTTCCTCCAGGGACCATGCATGGCCTGGTGATCATAGCCACAGTCAGGTGCTGACCCCTACCCATTTATTTTGTTCCATTTACTGTTCTGGGTTTTGGGGACAAGAAAACTATAGATGGTAATGTGTATTATGAAGGAATTAAAACGAAATGATGGGACAGTGAGTGGTGGGGAGTGAGCAGTGCCATCTGAGCTGAGAACTGAATGGTGAGGAGCCAGCTAAGGGCGAACTGTTCCAAGCAGAGGGACTAGTAGTGAGTAAAGGCCCTCAGGTAGCAAAGAGTTTTTTGTTTCCAAGGAAGGTGGGGGCAGGGTAGTGTTTAGGGGAAGGGTGGTAGGAAATGAGGACAGAGGTTGGCAGGGGCCAAAACTTGTACTATTTAAACACAGAGGAAAGTCATTGATGAGTATTAAGCAAGGGAATAACACGAACTGAAAAGGTCGTTCTGGCTGCTTTGTGAATGAATTGAAAGGGGCAAGAATGAAGACAGCTCCTTTTGTATTTTTGTAGCAATCCAGGCAGTGTGCCGGAAGCCGGTCCACCCTTGCTGCTTGACACAGTCGCTGCAGGGAAGAAACATCTGCATAGCTTATGTTTCAAAGGACCTGGCGTATATGGCATATGTTTGTTCCCCCTCTTCACGCTATGTGTTTTAAACAGGACCACCTCCCCGAGAAAGGTTGTTTCCCAGGTGAGGATTTTTCCCTGGAGTTAGGGAGGGAATAAAACTGCTTAACTAAGTGCTAAGCAGGTAATCACTTTAACTACGAACAATCACGCTTAAGCTACATAATCTTTTTTTTTTTTTTTAAATATATTTTATTGATTTTTTACAGAGAGGAAGGGAGAGAGATAGAGAGTTAGAAACATCAATGAGAGAGAAACATTGATCAGCTGCCTCCTGCACATCTCCTACTAGGGATGTGCCCGCAACCAAGGTACATGCCCTTGACCGGAACCGAACCTGGGACCCTTCAGTCCGAAGGCCGATGCTCTATCTACTGAGCCAAACCGGTTTCGGCAAGCTACATAATCTTTACTTAGGATGATCTTCAGTTACTCCCTTGTAGCTTAATAGAACAATAGAGTAACCTTGGAATGGGGATAAGAAATGCCCTAACCTTTGGAATAGAATTGATAGGATTAAAATCAACTGGTATAACCCGTTGGAACAAGATCGTGCTGAAGAAGTGGTACACGATCTTTAAGGACCATGTTTCTCTGGGCGACTATGAAATCCATGATGGGATGAACCTGGAGCTTTATTACCAATAAAGCAGAACTCCTTCCTCATGCCCGGTCCCCCCGCCCCTCTCCTTCTGCTCTCAGCCCCAGCACTGGTATGGATGCTTGTTTTTAAAATGTCATGTTAATAAAAAAGTAGAACAGGAAAAAAAAGACAGAACTTGGCTGGAGATCCTGGAGAGTGAACCTCCCTATGATGATCAACTGAACGCTGCCTCCGTGTCCTTCCTTCTTCACCGACTCCGTCCACACCTATGGGAACCCCTGGACCTGCTGGGGATGGACCCAAACAGCAGTGGCGGTGGGAATGGAGAAAATGAGATTCAAAACTTGCTCAAGAAATAGGATTTGGCCCTAACCGGTTTGGCTCAATGGACAGAGCATCGGCCTGCGGACTGAAGGGTCCCAGGTTCGATTCCGGTCAAGGGCATGTACCTTGGTTGCGGGCGCATACCCAGTGGGGAGTGTGTAGGAGGCAGCTGATCTATGTTTCTAGCTCTCTATTCCTCTCCCTTCCTCTCTGTAAGAAATCAATAAAATATATTAAAAAAAAAAAAAAAAAAGTAGGGTTTGTTTGTGCATTGGACCTGGAGACAGAGAAATTAATGACACTCAGGTTTCTGACTGAGCCAGTGTACAAATGAGGGTGCCATTTGTCAAGGTGGAGAAGATTGAGGGGAAAGCAGGCTGCTGAGGCAGGGGAGTTGAATAAGGACCCTATGGCCAGCATTTCTTTCCTGCAGTATTAGTGCTCTGCTGAGCTGGGGCATCAGTTCCCTAAATAGCATCTCTAGCCACAAAGAACAGCTGAAGTGAGCAGTAAGGGAAGTCATTGGGAGAGTGATTGTAAGGGCCTTGTCCAGCGAAGGCAGGACATGGAGGGATGTCAGCACTTCCTGGTCAGAGTCCTGGTCCATCTCTTGGCAAGCCCAGAAGCCCCATTTTACCTATGTGCAAATTTGTAGTCATCCAAAGCTTCTCACCCCCTTCACAGCCTCCACCAGGTGGAGGAAACAGCTACATAGTGGTCTTTAACCTTCCTAGCTCTGACTCTTGATAGGCATCCTCACAAAAGGCTGGTTAGCAGATCAGATGAGGCCATTGAGTCCTTACATGAATCACACAGCTAGTATGTTAGCTGAGGTGAAATCTAAACCCAAGTGTACCTGGCTCCAGTTTCTTAATTCTCATTGAGAAACCTACCTGTCAAGCAACCCAAGAAGTTTGTTGGAATGCTCAGGACATTCTCCCTTGTAGTGGTGTCAGTTTCTAATTAGAGCTGATAAGAGCATGGAAGTCAGAGCACACACGTGAGTGTATCAATCTCTGACAGCCTGTTTCCTCGGCTCACCTGCCGAGTAGCCCAACCACTTGAGTTTTCCAGGCTGAAATGGACAGGGCAAGCCCACTTTACTTCTCTTAATGGGAAGTTTGTAGACATAGAACTGAGTCAGAAACCCCAGAGTCATCTAGTTTGGTTTGCTCGTTTTACATTAAGAAGGAACTGGTCCAGAAAGGGAAAGAGATTTACCCAGATGCCACCCTGCTAAAGTCCTTACAGTGTGTGCTGGGTCCTGGGGGTACTACCTGACTCTGAGCTTCATGAGGGCGGCACCAAGCACTGTACTTGGTACATGTTCGGTATCATTATTTGCTGCCACTGATCAAGCACTTCTTTGTACCAGGCACAAGGTTCATAGCATTTAATTCTCATAGCAGCCCCATGAGGTGGGTATCTGTCCATAGAGCTAGTAAATGACAGAACCAGCCAGTGAGAGAATGAAGGCAGAGGAAGGAAGAAAAAATAATGGTTTCTGTCCTTGGGGCTTTAGCCTCATGCCACCAGTTCCTGACTGGTTTCTCTCCTTAGCCTTCAACCTGGACTACTACACAGAGGTCCTGGACCTCTCCTACTTGCTTGACCACCTGGCTTCTGACCCTTTCTTCCGCCACTATCGTCAGCTCAATGAGAAATTGGTGCAGCTCATTGAAGACTACAGCCTGGTCTCCTTCATTCCTCTCAACATCCAGGTACCATGGACTAAGAGGCCTATTCCCTTGACTATAGGCTCTGACAGTGCCTTGGACCTCTCCAAGCCAAGAGTACAGGAGGCTTTGAGGGCTCAAACAGTGGTCTTTGTCCTAGGTCATGCTATCATTCGGTCCCCTTGGTTTTGGTACCAGGGGCTCTGATGGGCAGGATTCCACTAAAGAGGTTTGGCCTTATCTATTCTGTGTTGCTGGGTCCTCTCCACACGTTCCCTGAAAGTCACCAGCAAGGAACTTGATCAAGGTCAGGGATAAGTCTCTCAGGCTCCTTCAAGATGAGCAACTGCTTATTGACTTTGCAAAGTAGTACCCAATCCCTGTGCCTCTCACCTTCACCCTGCAAAGATAACCTGGGAGACTCCCGTGCATGTTTGAGTCCTTTCTGCAGTACGTGGACTTGAGCGAACTTGTCTCTTCCCTTTTTAATGCCACACTCTTCTCTAAAAATGAGGTTAAATCTATGATATTAATTCTAACTACCACTTACTGCAGATTTTCTTTTTTTTTTTTTAATATGTTTTTATTGATTTCAGAGAGGAAAGGAGAGAAACATCAATGATGAGAGAGAATCATTGATTGGCTGTCTTTTGCACACTCCATACTGGGATCGAGCCCGAAACCCAAGCATATGCCCTTGACCGGAATCGAACCCAGGACCCTTCAGTCCACAGGCCAATGATATATCCACTGAGCCAAACCAGCTAGGGTAGTTTTGTTTTTTTAAATAATTTTCTTTTTTTCTTTTATTTTTATTGATTTCAGAGAGAAAGGGAGAGGGAGAGAGAGATAGAAACATCAGTGATGAGAGAGAATAATTGATCAGCTGCCTCCTGCATGCCCCCCACTGGGGTTCAAGCGGCAACCTGGGCATGTGCCCTTGACCGGAATCAAACCAGGGACCCTTCGGTCTGCAGGCCGACGCTCTATCCACTGAGCCAAACCGGCTAGGGCCAGGTTTTCTAAAGTAGGCATTGTGGTAAGAACTGTAATACCTTGTTGTTATTAATCCTCACCCAAGGATATTTTTTCCATTGATTTTTAGAGTGTACGGGAGGGAGGGGGAGACAGAGAGAAACATCAGTATAAGAGAGACATATCAATTATTTGTCTCCCACACACCCCCTAACCGGGGTCAGGGATCAAACATGCAACACAGGTATGTGCTCTTGACCCACAATCGAACCTGTGACCCTTCAGTGCGAGGGCTGACTCTCTAACGAGAAACACCGGCCAGGGCTTTAATGCATTATGTTGATCTTTCCTCCCTATCATGTGATGTATGAATTGTTCTTATTACTTTTCTGTGGATGAATAAATAGGTTACATGCATATTTATTCGGTGCCTACTGCTAGCTAAGTACTGTGCCAGGCACTGGGAATACCTCAACCTTGCAGATGAGTCGAGTAGGGGAGGCAGATGAGTTAATAACTTGCAGTAGTTAGTAAGACAGTAGGATCAGAGCTACAATAGGGATAAATCCAGGGGACTATGGTTGTGCATAGAGGAGCTTACCTGTTCTAAATTAGGTGGGGTGGTAGTCAGAAAAATGGGATGTAGCCAGGCCTCTGGGAACAGGTAGAACTACTTCAGGCCAATGAAGCTGCATATACAGAGACTTCATGAGGCAAGACTGAGGTGGGGGTTGGGGGCTGCAAGCAGTTTGGTACAACTTCAGTTCCACACCCCTGTTTCAGTCTCAGAGCTGTTTCTCTCTTCCCTGCCCAGGACAAGGAGAGTGTCCAGCGAGTCCTGCAGGCTGTGGATAAAGCCAATGGCTACTGCTTCGGGGTCCAAGAGCAGCGAAGCCTGGAGGCCATGATGTCTGCTGCAATGGGAGCTGACTTCCATTTCTCCTCGTATCCTTGCTCACTAGCCTCAGCCACAGCCAGTGGGGGTGGGGGGTGGGGTAGTGTGTGGGACTCAGGAATAGCTACTTACACCTTTGTAGATGACTGATTCATTTTGACCAATTGGGCTCCCTGGTGACTGTCTTTCATGTTCAAAGGCTGGCCCCTTAGACAGCTTCAGGGTTGGTTGTACCTTAGGACAAGGGAAGATACTGATCAGAAGGAGCAAAAATACAGAGACTCGGGAATGAAAGGGCATTGGTTTTGAGAGAAGTAAAGGGTTCAGTTTGCCCGGTGTCTTGAGTGTGAAGGGGAAAGGAGGGGGTGCAGGCTGGCGATGGGGGTGCTTCAGTGCCCTGCTAAGGAATGTGGACTTCGGCTTTGGGCAAGCAGCAGGACCAGCATAGTGGTGTTGCTCAGAGTGTGGCATGAACAAATGTACATTTTTGAAAAGCCCCTCCAAGTGTGGAAAATGCATTTAAGGGATGTGATGGGAGGCAAAAGAGTGTTTACAATTTCTAGAAGAGAAGAGATGAAACATTAGTAGTGAGAATAGAAAGAAGTGTGTGAATTGGAAAAATATTAAGGTGATAGATGGTTATAAGGTAGAGGTAGAGCAGAATTCAGACTCCCGGTTTCTGGCTTAGATAGTGGTATGAGTGGTTGTGCTAGTCACTGAGGTAAGAAAAGAAAGGAAAGTTTGTCAGTTTGTCACGGAGATGGAAGGGATGGGAGCTAGCAGATGTGCCATGCTTGAGGGGGATCTGGGACAGTCCGCTGTCTGGGAGGCAGCTAGACCTTCCAAACTGGACCGGTGGGGGTAGAGCTGAAGTCATGTGTAGGTGTCTCTCATGTCACAGAGGCTACCTGTGAGGTAGGACAGGCTTTCTAGGCTGGTTTCGGAGATTGGGCATTTACACTGCTGGAGACAAGGCAGGGGTGGGGGCAGTGCACTCCAGAGTCCTTGTGTAGGGAGGAAAATAGTTCCAGCCAACACTTACTGATCTGTGTCAGGCCCTTTCACACGTGGGAAACAAAGTTCACAGGGAAGTAGACTAGTTACAGATGATGGCACTAGAGTGTGCAATAAGTACCTGAAGAAGGGATGAGGACCTGCCTCACACAACTTGCTGCTAATGGCAAATTCAACGGCATGTACTCAGCAAAAAAGAGGAGGGGTACTTTCAATAGAGCTGTGATATTTTGCACAATGGACATGACTTTATGCAGTCACATACTACTCATAAAACCATGTACACCAAGCATGTCAAACTCAAAAGGCTAACACAGGCCAAATAAACAAGGTTTAAGTTTATGTGGCCACAAGAAAAGCAGCTTTAATCTTCATAGAAACATAGGTTTATTTCAGTAGAGACATGCTGAATACAAAGGGCTGAAATAAATGAGTAATTATTAACATAATAGAACATTTTAATAAAAATTAATATTTTTTTCTTGATCATTAACTTACCAGACACTGATTAACTGCACAAATTAATAAGTGTAATGCAAATAAACCTATTTTCCTTGTTCTCCTAAAGCGAAATATTTCCTGTTGCGCACACCAAACAAGTCAGTACAGGACTAATGACGTGGCAATCGGCTGCTAAAATATTCGCTGCTGGTATTAGTGGATAGAAATGGTGCGCCTGCGCTGAGACCGGTTTGGCTCAGTGGATGGAGCGTCGGCCTGCGGACTGAGGGGTCCCAGGTTCGATTCCGGTCGGGGGCATGTGCCTGGGTTGCGGGCACGTCCCCAGTGGGAGATGTGCAGGAGGCAGCTGATCGATGTTTCTCTCTCATCGATGTTTCTAACTCTCTATCTGTCTCCCTTCCTCTCTGTAAAAAATCAATAAAATATATTTAAAAAAAAAAAAAAGAAATGGTGCGCCTGCACTTAAGGCACATAAGGGAAATGAATGCAACACAATTATAGTAATCAGTCATTAGCGAACGTTGTAGTTTGTTATTAATAATTATGTATAACAGGATATTGTAAAAATTAAGTTACGAAGTTTTTATTAAAACGTTTCTTACATACCGTTATGTTGGCTGGGCTGCAAAAATACTCGTTGTGAGCCTCATGCGGCCCATGGGCCGCAAGTTTGACATGCTTGATGTATACTGTATTTAAGAAGTGATTTAAGGGATTTTAAGGTTTTTTTGTTATTGTCCTGATTCCCTGAATTGTTTTCGTTTTTAATTTTTCAGTTACAGTTTACTTTCAATATTATTTTGTATTGGTTTCAGGTGTACAGCCTAGTGATTAGATAATCATATACTTTACAAAGGAATTTTAAAGGTATTTCTCACCATATACATTTATGCTGATTTTAGATTCTACCCTCCTCTACCACCCCAATTTTCTTAAGGTTCAACTTTATTCTCTGTATTAGGCAATTAAGGATTGGTATAAAGATGGGAAAGTCAGCTCTGCTGAGGAGTGAGTTGGTAAAGAAAGCTTCAAAGTGGTAGTGACATTTGATTTGCATCATCTCAAAGTGAGGGTTAGCCAAGTTGATTAAGAGGAAAAGGGAATTCAAGGCAAAGAGAACAATGTATACAAAGGCATCGGAGTTTAAGATTGAGACATGTCTTGGGTGGTTTGCAAGTAGAATGGTGACTTGTGGGCAGGACAGGACTTCTGGCTGGGGAGCTGTGATAGTGCCAGGAGGTAGGCAGGAGAACTCAGGGTTCATGTGCCCTGCTCAGGAATGTATGCTTCAGGCCAGAGATAAGACAGGTTTGATATTCCAAGTCAAGCAGATGATCCTCAGGACTGACTTGCACAGGAACAAGGCATTACCTCCTGAGGAAAAGTGAAGGGAAGTGCGCACAGATTCAGAGTCAGTTTGTGTCAGGTTGAGATAGATTTGATGGATGGATCCATGAGATGGTAAAGAAGGTCTAACCCAGCCGTGGGCAAACTACGGCCCGCGGGCCGGATCCAGCCCGTTTGAAATGAATAAAACTAAAAAAGAAAAAGACCGTACCCTTTTATGTAATGATGTTTACTTTGAATTTATATTAGTTCACACAAACACTCCATCCATGCTTTTGTTCCGGCCCTCCGGTCCAGTTTAAGAGCCCATTGTGGCCCTCGAGTCAAAAAGTTTGCCCACCCCTGGTCTAACCTGAACATCATTTGGTGGGCTACATACTCCATTTGCAGGATGTTATTTAATTTTTATTCAATCCCCTTTTATAGATGAAGCAGTTGGAGCTCTGAGAGTGATGACCCCAACGTCCCTCACTCAGCTTGTGTTAGAAGAACCGTTCAAATCTCGGTGTCCCTGGTTGTAGAATCTCAGTTGCTGACACTGGAGTCATCTAGTAGAGCAGCCATGGTGGCCAACATGGTCAACCCCTATCTCCCACTCAGACCCCAGACCCCGACCTCAGGCCAGCCAGTCTCACAGGGTTCCATCAGCAGTGTCATGGTCTTTGTCTTTGTGAATCTGATTTGTGTCCTTACTGCTGTCCCAGAGAGGTAGAAGGCACCCTATGGCCCAAGCAGAAATTTTTTGTTTTCTTTGTGTTCACTTGCGTTCTCTCCTCTGGCAGAAGAGAAGTGACAAACATTTCTTAAGCACCTACTGTCTGCCAGGTGCCATGCTAAGCACTCTATTCATTGTCTCATTTGATCCTCCTAACAACTCTTGTTTTACAGGTGAGAAAAAGGACACAGCAAAATCAGGATTTAAATCCCCATGGCCTGGCGCTGAGTGTGTGTCATAACAACAGAGTTGAAGGGTTAGCATTCTGGTCTTTTGATCCTCAGGAATGCGGGGAAGAGGAGCATTTGAGTCTCATTGCTTTGATAGGCTTCTCAGACCCAATTGGTCCCTGTTGCCTGAAGCTATAATTATGAGGAAGGGAGAAGGATGGAAGTACTCTGCCAGACATGGTTGGAAGGCGGGCATCAGTAGAGGTCAGGTCCTGCCCAGACCAGTTTCCCACCCTTGCCCATGCTGTCATCCTTGACATATCTCTCAGCACCCTGGGAATCCAGGAGAAGTACCTGGCACCCTCAGACCAGTCAGTGGAACAAGAAGCCATGGATCTGTAACAACAGGCTGGGCTCTGGAGAACAAGACATAACCCAGCACTGGAGAAAGCTGTAGCCCCAGCTCAGCAGCTTGCAGACCCAAGAAGAGTCCTCCCAGCCAGAGCTGGAAGGCTGATGAAGAGACACCCAGCCCTGCAAAGGACTTCTGGCCAAAAGTCAGACGTGCTGCAAGCAGAGCACCCACCACACCCTCGGTGCTCATGAGCTCTGGGCACTGCCACCAGGAATTCAGCACTGGCCCCACTCGAACTGTTGTGGAATGTGAATACAAGAGTTTATTTTCTCCTACATGTTGTGACTTTCAAACTTTCTTCAACCTTCCAGGGAGCTGGGGTAGAATGAGTGAATGTCACCTTCCCTCAGAAGAGTTCTATTTCTTCATTTAAGGCAGTATTTCCCCAAAGAACAGGATAATACCGGAGGTTTAACACTTACTCTCCAATGATGCACATAGGTTAATCTCCAGTTTTAACTGATTCTGAAGCTTGTGGTTTACAGGGGATACTTCTTAGCTAGATCTCAATGTTTCATTTTCATTATTCATTTTGCAGTTTTATTCTATTTTTGGCAAGTGCTAGCTAGTTTCCGTTTATAGTAGTGATTAAAAATTTACTTTAAAATGAAATTATTTATACAAAATGCATTGTTTAAAGAAAAATATTAAGTATATAATATGGCATGAGGGGCATGGCAAAAATTAAGGTGGTTTAAAGTTGGAAATACTGGTGATTGCTTTCTTTGCTCTTCTTGTAACTGGTTGGGTGCAATTTATATTGGAAACCAATAGGTGGCACCCCAGGTCTAGTTTTGCAGTTGTAGCTTGCAGCACAAGAGGGACAGATGGCTGTTGTACCGGAAATCTTATTTGCAGATACTTGGTCCTGTTAACACACCATGAAGGGCTTGACATTTTACAAAGTGCCTTCATACACATGGTCCTCATGTGGTTCACACAGCAACTTCTAGAGATACAAACAAGATTGGGACTATTACTAAGCCCCACTTTACATAAAGGAAACAGATGATTTTGAACTTCAGTCAGCCTAGCTCTCTCATAGTTCACTTTGCTGACTTCTTAATTGTGGATACTAATGGTGAAACATTATGGCCTGTATCCCACAGGATTTGAGGCCAGTTGGAAGAAAGAATTTAGACACCTGTAGAGTATTACTGAGTCACAAATCAAGTGGAAGATAGGTCACTGGTGGTCTGGGCAGTTTAGGAAGATCTATTCAGAAATAGCCTTGAGATGGCAATGACAGCTCTGCTTTCCAGCTTTGACAGCCAGAGCAGAGTGAAGGGCTCTGAGGCTCCTGTGGCTGGAACAAAATGAAAGGAGCCAACCTCCGCTCCCACGCCTAGCCTTATAGGGAATAATGATTGGGTGCTGCTTCCCCAGACTCTTTCATCTGCAGAGTTCAAAGCACTTCATTCCTATTAATACCCTGCACAGTAGGTAGAGAGTATCAACAAAGCAAGCCAGGGAAACTGAGGCCAGGAGTCACAGCCTGCGGCTGGCTGTGAGTCACCTATGGGGCCTGGAGCCCAGGAATCCTGATGCCCTGGCCACTGGACAAATCCCTCATCAGAGAGTAAGGATGGACGCTGTGTTTTTGAAAATAGTACCAATAGCTGTGGTCATGGGTTGTTTTTCTTTTCTTTTTTCTTTTTTAAAATATATTTTATTGATTTTTTACAGAGAGGAAGGGAGAGGGATAGAGAGAAACATTGATGAGAGAGAAACATCGATCAGCTGCCTCCTGCACACCCCCCACGGGATGTGCCCGCAACCAAGGTACATGCCCTTGACCGGAATCGAACCTGGGACCCTTGAGTCCGCAGGCTGACGATCTATCCACTGAGCCGAACCTGTTAGGGCTGTTATTCTTTTTTAATATATTTTTATTGATTTCAGAGAGGAAGGAAGAGAGAAACATTGATGAGAGAATCATTGATTGGCTGCCTCCCACACACCCCGACTGGGGATCGAGTGCGAAACCTGAGCATGTGCCCCTGACCAGAATCGAACCCAGGACCCTTCAGTCCATAGGCTGACACTCTATCCATTGTGCCAAACCAGCCAGGGCTGGTCATGGGTTTTGATGCTTACTCCATCATGGAGGCCACAGCCATCACCAAAACAAACCAGTTGGAGAGAGGTGTCATTAGAACTTTATGGGCTCGTATCCAAGCACCCTGAGCATTTATTCTCTGCAGTCATGGAGTAGACATGGATGGAATAATCCAAAACTTTATTTTCAGGCATTGGTATGACAGCAAGGGTGTTTTCTCTAATGTAGCTCTCTCCACCGCCCACTGATAGCAGAATGATTTTCATGTTGGGGAGGGATAGCACAGTGCTGAAAGGACTGTGGGTTCCAGGTGAGGTCTGTTCATCATGAAATGTATAGGGTAAGAGAAAAACCGTCCTCTAGTATGGCTGGGATAGGGCAACTGTTCTTAAGATTTCTTTTTTTAAAATTTAATTTCCTGATAAAAATAGCAAAGTGAAAAACTTGGAAAATAAAATTAGGCTCATAATCCCATAACAGAAATAAAAATATAATGTATAATAAATTTTATATTGAAATGTATATTTTATTTTATTTTTCTATACATACAGAGGGATAGTTATAGCATTTATGTAAGATACTGCTTTGTAACCTGCCTTTTTTAGTTGACACTATTTAATATAATTAAAAATATGAAGACCTTTTAATGTTTACATGATAATATTCTGTGGTATGGCTACAATATTGTTTACTTACTCAAATTCCCATGGTTAGTCTATAAGTCATTACCAATTTTTTGCTATTGTAAATAGTGCTGCCTGAATCTTTAACTTTTTTTAAAAAATTGATCTTAAAGTGGGAGAGAGAAAGAGAAACATAGATGTGAAAGAAATACATGGATTGGTGGCTTCCCGAATACGCCTGGACCAGGGATCAAACTTGCAATCTAGGTATATGCCCTGACCAGCAATCGAACCCACTGGACCTTCTGGTGCACTGGACGACACTCCAACCAACTGAGCCACACTGGCTAGGGCCGAGTCTTTGACTTTTAACTTATGATAAAATCCTGGAAATGAAAAAGCTGATGTTTTCCAGGTTCTGGATTCATATTGCCTTCCAGAAAAGTGCCACTTTACATCTCACAGACACTTCCTCAAAATGCCTCTCTCTCCTTCTAAGGTACCTTAGAAGGGATCTTCTTGATCATCTCTGCTTATCACTGACATGAGGACAAATGCATTTCCTGGCTCTGAATTGGAGCTCCAACAATTGGGAGATAGCATTTGGAACTTATCAGAGACCACAGTTAATTGGAAAGGCTTCTAGACCAAAGAGGCTTAGGAGTGAGGGTGACACCCTTGAGTCCCACAGACCTAAAGCACAGCCAGTCTGCTCTCCACTGTTCCTGAATTAGGAAAAAGCTCCCCTCCAGTCGGCTGAGATAGGAAGCCTGATCCCAGTAGGGGGTGGGGGAAGGTTGATCTTGGAGAGTCTCTGTCCTTTCTCAAGGCTCCTGAGAAGGGAAGAGGAGTGACTTCAGACCCATCCCAGCATTACCAAGGCCCACCCAGTTTTTTAAAGTAGTGGGGAGGCCCAACTGCCCCAGACATCTGGAAGGAAATTCTCTAGCAAGCTGAGTAGCCCCCTTCCTGTCCCGCCCCTTTTCTTCTTTCTTGCCCCTGTGCATTGAGCCTTTCTTTACCCAGCCTGATCTGGGCTGCCCACTCCCACTTCCTATCCCCTGAAGAAGGAAGAGTCCCAAATTAGCACATAGCTCAATGGCATTGGGCCTACTGAGGCCAGGGGAAGTCATAAGTCTCATTTACAACAGACTGTCCTTCATTTCCTGCCAGGAAGCCCCAGAAGTGCAGGTGTCCAGGGAGCTTAAGACTGAGGAGCTTTTCCTCAAAAAACTAAAAATGGAACTCCCATTTGATTGACCCTCTGATCCCACTTCTAGGAATATATCCCAAGAAACCAGAAACAGCAATCAGAAAGGATATGTGCACCCATATGTTCATAGTAGCACAATTCACCATAGCTAAGATCTGGAAACAGCCTAAGTGCCCATCAGTAGATGAATGGATTAGAAAACTGTGGTACATCTACACAATGGAATACTATGCTGCTGTAAAAAAGAAGGAACTCTTACCATTTGCAACAGCATGGATGGAACTGGAGAGCATTATGCTTAGTGAAATAAGCCAGTCAATGAAGGAAAAATACCACATGATCTCACTCATTCATGGATAATAAAGACCATTACAAACTTTTGAACAATAATAGATACAGAGGCAGAGCTGCCTCAAACTGATTGTCAAACTGCAGCGGGAACGCCAGGGAGGGTTGTGGGGGCAGGAGGGAGGGGGGTAAGAGATCAACCGAAGGACTTGTATCCATGCATATAAGCATAACCAATGGACATAAGACACTGGGGGGTAAGGGAGGCCAGGGGATTGTCAAGGGCGGGGGGAAAAAAAGGGACACATATGTAATACCCTTTGTAATACTTTTAGCAATAAAAAAAAAAAAAGACAAAAAAAAAAAAAAAAAAGACTGAGGAGCTGTGAAGGGATGGCCTGGGGATTTGGAGCCCAACTAAGATGAAAAAGAAAGATGAATATTGATAAAAATGTGCTGAACTAAAATACAGACAAAGCTGGAAATTTCTTTCCTCATCCAAAACCCTGAAGCAATGGTGGAGGAGGGAGATCTATCCCAAATGAATGCAAAATCTCAAGAAGTGTGCTTTCTGTGCATATACAGCTCTCTTCACACTGATTGGAGGCCTCTTCCTGTATATTCATCCTGGAACCTGCACATTGCTCTGTGGAATCATATTAACTGCACAGAAGGGATATTGGGACATGAGTAAGATTTCTCCCAACTCAAAGCATAATCTATTCTGACTTAAACATCTGTCCTCTGTACATTCAGAAAAGGAAATTTCAGGATGACTTTATTCTGGAGAAAGAAAGGGGGGGAAATGTGTCTTTCTCCTTCCCTCCATTCTTCCCTCCCACCTTCTCTTTCAACATATATTTCTTAAATGCCATAATCTGATGTATGAAGTACTGTATGTAGCCACAGATTGAAGACTCCATGAGTTCAGAGTCTGGGATCTCCCTCTTATCTCTAGACAAATAAAGAGTTAAATTTCCCAGAGAACAGTAAGGAGAAAATTGGGTGGAGATGAGAGATGAATCAGCCTTTGACATACCTGTCTACTGCCCCCACAGACATTCCTGGCCCCTGACTCACTGTGTAGGTGGGGCTGGGGGGTTCTGAGAGGAGGGGGACCTATTCTACAGAAACCTGCGTTTCCCTCTCCCTCCCCCCTGCCACACACACACAGCAAGGATTGGGGGATGAGTAGACCCTGTGAACAGGTGAAGAATTGAAAAGGAACAAAGAATGTAACCACATTAAGGAAACCTTAGCTTGGTAAAGATCAGGAAATTGGTCCACTACAGTTATTTTCTCAAGACAATTCCTTTCTGCTGGGCCCTGGGGTGGCATTAGATTGAGAGTAGAGTAAGTCTTTCTTGATTCTTAGAAGCAGGGCAGCATAGCATAATGTGGTTCTTTTCAAGCTTATTTTTAACTCACAATACAGACATATGTGTGGCTATTGTAGCCATATGTGGACACGGGAAACCCTGACCGCTGGGCTCTGGCCCTGTGGTAGTTTCTGGGGAACCCTCTGAACACAATTTGAAAACAGCTGTTGTAGTTTAAAAATCATTAACTTTGGAGTCAGATCCATTCCATTCCCCAGGTACATTATTAGGTTATTTAGCTGCACTGAGCCCCATTCTCTTCATCTGCAAAACAAAGATGATAATAGCAGTCATGTCTGTTGCTATTTTAAAAAATTTTATTTTGAGAGAGAGAGAGAGAGAGAGAGAGAGAGACATTGATTTGTTGTTGCACTTATTCATGCATTCATTGGTTGACTCTTTAAATGCCTGACCTTGGAATCTAGCCTTGGCGTGTCGGAACAATGCTCTAACCAACCGAGCTGCTCGGCCAGAGCCCACTGCTATTATTACAGAACTCTGTTCTCTAGGAAGAAGCAGGAGTGGGGCACTGTTGGTCAGAACAATCTTGGTGAAAGCATCTGAAATCAGGTTTTCCCCAAAAGGCACTGGACATTTGGGCCTTGGACGTGTGTGTATAGGAGTATCTTGCCTTTCTAGAAGGAGCCACGGTGGCCTGCCTAACCCTTGGCCTCCCTACGGTGCCTGGTTGGTTCTGGGAAGGCACTTTGAACCCAATGCCTTGCCCTCCATCACCTGTGGACCTACAGAGCCAATTAAGAGTGGGTATCCCCCCTAGAAAACCTTAAGTTGCAAATTTTCCCCATATCAATCAAATTCTTGAGAGCGAAAGATCTTTACAAGTCCTAAGCCTCCATTTCCTAGAGGATAGATACTCTGGCAGTGCAGAAAGGATAGGACTGGGATTATTTGAATCTCTGTGAGCCGGTCTCTGTCTAGATAGCCCTGCCTCCCCTCAGAACCAGCTATATTTCTATTTCCACAACTGAGGACCTGGCACTAAACCGGATTTCCAGGCATTTGGGAGGATGGTTTTAAAACTAAGTTCTGAGTAGCTTCCTGTACACAAAACCTTGAGACACAAGTTTCTGAGACACCTTGAGTGTACACAGTCTTGAGACACTGGGGGAAGAAAGGGACAAAGTTATTTTTGAATAATGGGACAAAGTTATTTTTTTAGAGAGCTTTCTGAGAAGACAATAAATAAACCCAGGACATACTTACAAACCCAGAGGTAGAATCAAGTCACTGTGAAATCATAACTGGATAAATGCACTTAATAAGTGTACCTATATAAATTAAAGGCGTTGATAAGAGAGCACAGATCCAAAGCTCTGTATATGTTGAAGGGAGAGGGAAGCTGGTTAGTCATATTTTGATCTGAAGCTGGGCTTTGAAATTTAGAGGTTTTAACAGGTGCTCAAGTGGAAAGGATAATGTGAAGGCGAGAATGGCCACCATGAAATTTCCAGGGGTACCTGCTTTGCCTTTTGGGACTGATTTTTTTTTTAGAGAGAGAGAGAGAGAAGAAGGGAGAGGGAGAGAGAGAAACATCATTGTGAGAGAGAAACATTGATCAGTTGCCTCCCATATGCACCCTGACTAAGGATTGAACCCACAATCTGGGTATGTGCCCTGGTGGGGAATCGAAACGGCGACCTTTCAGTGCATGGGACGACATTCAGCCAACTGAGCCACATTGACCAGGGCTTCTGGGACTGATTTTTAAAACAGATATAATTCACACACTATAAAATGTATCCCTCTAAAGTGTACAGTTCAGTGTCTTTTATATATTCATAAAATTGTACAAATATTACCCCAGTTTAAATCCAGAACATTTTGTCCTGGCTGGGTAGCTCAGTTGGTTAGAGTGTCATCCTGATACGTCAAGGTTGTGGGTTCGATCCCCAGCCAGGGCACATACAAGAATCAAGCAATGAATGCAAAAATAAGTGGAACTACAAATTGATGTTTCTCTCTCTAAAATCAACTTTAAAGCAAAATAAACAAACCTGGAACATTTCATCACTCCAAAAGAAACTCTGTACCCATTAGCAGTAGAACTAAAATTTCTAAAACAGCAATCTAGGCCAGGGAAAGATGGCAAGAAATACTCACGGAAACCCCACTCTGGGTAATAGTAAGAACATTTTACAGACCCCTGGCTCAGTTGGTTGGAACATTGTCCCATGCAATGTTTCTCTCCCTTCCTTCCTCCCTCTCTGAAATAAAAAAATTAAGTTTTACAGAGATTAAAACAAAAAACATAACAAAAATAAAAAGGTCTGGGACCCTCATGGTCTGGTGCCAAAGCCAGCTCACATTTAGCCATGTGATTTGATGATGTTCCAATCCACATCATATACTTAAAAAAAAAAAAAAAAAATCTTTATTGTTGAAAGTATTACATATGTCCCCTCCCCCCCATTGTCCCCCTCCAGTCCATCCCATCCCACCCCCACCCCAGGCCCTCACCTCCCCATTGTCTGCATCCATGGGTTATGCATATATGCATAAAGGTCTTTGGGCCGAAACCGGTTTGGCTCAGTGGATAGAGCATCGGCTTGCGGACTGAAAGGTCCCAGGTTCGATTCCGGTCAAGGGCATGTACCTGGGTTGCGGGCACATCCCCAGTAGGAGATGTGCAGGAGACAGATGATCGATGTTTCTCTCTCATCGATGTTTCTAACTCTCTATCTCTCTCCCTTCCTCTCTGTAAAAAATCAATAAAATCTATTTAAAAAAAATAAAAAATAAAGGTCTTTGGTTGATTACCTCCCCCCCTACCTTCCCCCGCCTTCCCTCCAAGATTCCACACTCTGTTCCATGCTTCCATGTCTCTAGATCCACTCTATTCATCACTTTATTTTGTTAATTAGATTCCACATCTGAGCAATCCACACCATATACTTTTAAAAATATATATTTTATTGATTTCAGAGAGGGAGAGGGAAAGAGAGATAGAAACATCAATAATGAGAGAGAATCATTGACCAGCTGCCTCCTGCACGCCCCCTACTGGGGATCCAGCCTGCAACGTGGGCAGGTGCCCTTGATGGGGATCGAACTTGAGACCCTTCAGTCGCAGGCTGACGCTCTATCCACTGAGCCAAACCAGCCAGGGCCACACCATGTACTTTTGAAATCCTTCAACACCAACATGCTCATTTCCTTCCCCATACAGGGCAACCATGAGTGGCGTAGGGAGGCTGAGAGAAAGGAAAGAAGTTCCTTTCCCAGGACCTACCCCTTTAAGAGAAAGTCACCAGACCTGTCTGGTGAGAGAAACCGGGTCACTTTCAGAGCTGAGGGGGAGTCATTGCCCCGGCCCAGAGTCTCTGCCACGGCTGGAAACCCAACACACTTCCAGGAAAGGAGGGGAGAACACAGGGGCGCAGGAGGCTCGCGGTGGTCCTGCCAACTCCCCCTGTAGAACTGCCACTCTGATAAGAGCCCTTCGGTTTTGAGTCTCATGGGTGTGGCCATACTTGGGCTCTGGGCACCCGATGGGGCTGGACTGAGTTTCCCCAGTCATGCCAGCGGAGGAGTGACCCCATGAAGCCAGGCCAGGTGGCCCAGTGAGCATGCAGATCAGCTGCTCCTCAGAACTGGGCCTGACGATTCTGCTTTAAAAAAAAAAAATACATGTTTTTATTGATTTCAGAGAGGCAGGGAGAGGGAGGGAGAGAGAAACATCAATGATTAGAGAGAATCATTGGTCGGCTGCCTCCTGCACGCCCCCTACTGGGGAGCGAGCCTGCAACCTGGGCTTGTGCCCTTGATCGGAATCGAACCCGGGACCCCTTCAGTCTGCAGGCCGACGCTCTATCCACTGAGCTAAGCCGGCCAGGGCGATCATTCTGCTTTTGGCACAGAAATGCTGGGTAAATCCTAGACTACTGATGCTAGAAGGATTGACAATAGCTAACATGCACTATGAACTACTTTAAGTGCATTTATTTTCGCAAACTTCACAGCAATTCTTAAGAGGAAGGCAGCTTGACTCCAGAACCCAGATTCGTCAGTGTTCGTTACAGAGCCTTTCGTTCAAGCCCCTTTGATACCGAAGGGGAAACTGAGGCGCAGGGAGGTGGACAAAGACTTTCCCAAGGTCGCACAGCCAAGTCTGGGGACACAACCCAAGTCTCCCGACCACCCGTTCAGGCTGCCTGGACTTTGTGTGGTGAGACGCCTCGGTGGCCTTTTCCCAGGCGTCCTGTCCGCCGGGAGCCGTCGGTGAAGCAGATGACTCAAAGGGAGGGACTGCCTTCTCCACGCCGCCCCGTCCCGCCGCTCTGCGCTCGGCGGATGCCTAGCACGCCGGCCCGGCGGGTAGCGACTTGTCTGAGTGAAACCCGAACGCGCCGCCCCTGGCGTTCGGGCGGGCGGGGGCGCCTCAGCCCCGCCGGGGCGTCTCGGAACCCTCCAGGCCCCGCGGGCGGCGGGAAGATGCGCGGCAGCGCGCGGCCGCCGCTCACGCTCTCATTGGCCGGTATCCGAGCATCTCCCGCCCGTGATTGGACGCTATCGGCCTCGGCCCGCCTCCAGCCCGGGCTTTTAGGGCGGGACCGAGAGAGGCGCCCACAGAGCCGGGAGTGTTGCTTCTGGGACTGAGGCGGCAGGTGGGCTGCCGGGCCGGCCTCCGCTGCACGCCCCCCCCCCCCCCCGGCCCCCTCTCCTCTCTCCCGGCCTCCGCTCCCCGCCACCGGCCTCCGCTCCCCAGCTCGCGCCTCCTCTCCGCCAGCGCGTTTCATTGGGTCCCGTCCGCGCACGCTGGGGGGCGTTCCCCTCTCTTCAGAGCTGGGCTTTTCCTGGCGGCGTCACGCCCCTGCTTCCGACCGTAATTCCCGTCTCAGATCTGCGTCTCTGAGGGGACTCCCCCCGCTTTCAGACCCCGTGCTCAGTGCCGCTCCCTGCAGCGTATCCCGGCGGCGCTGTCCTCGGACCTCAGGCCGGAAACTTCCCTGTTTCCTGTCCCCTCAGAGCTGAGGCGCGGAGGAGCCGCCTTTGCGCTACCCGACCCTCCCGAGGCTGGGCCGGCTTGTTTGGGGCCCGACGGGGAGAGCCTGTCCCCTGGCCGCTCGCCGGGAGTCACCGGCCCCAAAGTCTGGCCTGCGGGTCGCTGAGCCAGCCCCGTGGGAGAGGTTCGGGCCCTCAACCAGAGGTGCCAAGTCGGGCTTCCTGTAAATCATACCCCAGCCCAGCCCCAGCCCGCCGCCAATAACTGGAAAAGACAAGCGGGATTTGTCACAGGGGAGCTTTATTGAGAGGAAACATGGTCACACCCAGCAGACATGCTTTCCCTCTCATTCTGGTCTCTCTCTCTCTCTCTCTCTCTAACACACACACACACACACACACACACACACACACACCTCACTCTCATCTCCAGCCTCTGCCATACGGTCCAGTTCTCAGCCACTGGGTGGGACACTCAATTCCTAACATCCAGAGGCAGCAGGGGCAGGAGGGAGTCAAGAGGGGGGGGAAGAGGCAGAAGTGGCCGGTTCCCGGGTAGGGTTGGAGGGGCGCAGAGAGCAGGCTGGGTGGAATGACCAGTGGTGAGGAGAACCCGACAGCTGCAGGAGGAGTGGGCTCCAGGGGCTCCAGGGGCCTCCGCTCTGCTGGTCCCTCTCCATGGAGCCCCTCTGAGCTGCGGCAGAGCATTCGGGGAGAGGGTCGGGCCTCCCACCCCAGTCTAGTCCTCTCCGCTGGGGGTGGGTGGGGCTGGAGCGGGCAGGGCAGGGTGGGGCGGGTCGCAGCGTGGCTCAGCTCTGGGGCTCCTCGGGTGCCTCGCCCCCCTCTTCCCCAGCGTTGTCGGCCGTCCACAGAGTCAGGTTGTCTCGCAGCAGCTGCATGATGAGGGTGCTGTCTTTGTAGGAGTCCTCACTGAGCGTGTGCAGGTCAGCCATGGCCTCGTCGAAGGTGGTCTTGGCCAGTGAGATGGCCTCCTCGGGGCTGTTGGCGATCTCATAGTGGAAAACGGAAAAGTTCAGGGCCAGGCCCAGGCGGATGGGGTTGGTGGGCGGCATCTCCTTCTTGCTGATGTCCATGGCCTCCTGGTAGGCTGACCGGGCAGAGTCGATGATGCGCTTCTTGTCATCGCCGGCGGCCACCTCGGCCAGATAGCGGTAGTAGTCGCCCTTCATTTTCAGGTAGAAGACCCGGCTTTCGGCGTCGCCGGCCTCCTTGATGAGGTGGGAGTCCAGCAGGCCCAGCACGGTGTCGCACACGCCCCGGAGCTCGGTCTCCACCTTCTGCCGGTACTCTCCCACCTCTGGGCCCTTCTCCTCCGAGCCCTCCTCCTGGCCTTTCTGTTCGATGCTGGACAGGACCCTCCAGGCCGCCCTCTGGCCACCCACCACGTTCTTGTAGGCCACGGACAGCAGGTTTCGCTCTTCGCAGGAGAGCTCCTCGCCCTTCTCCACAGCACTCTTCATGAAGGCTGCCATGTCCTCATAGCGTTCGGCCTGCTCTGCCAGCTTGGCCTTCTGGATCAGACTTGCTCTCTCCATAGCTCAGCTGTGGGGACAGATAGGCAGGCAGGCAGGCGGCAGGCTAAACGGCTGCCTCGGGACCAAGCAGGATTCTGTGCCGTCCCAGATCCCTACCTGCCTTTTGGCTGGGTGGCCTGGCCCAGAGCGGGGTGGGGTGGGGAGGGGCCGAGGGTGGGGCTGCGGCTCTGGACCTACCGCCTCTCCTCCTCTCCCCACACCCTTTCCGGCTCTTCCTTAAAGGTAAAAGGGCTGGGGTGTGGGGTGAGTCATCCGGGCAGTCAGCAGGAGAAATTTGGGTGTTGGCTGCACCTGCCAGGCTCCAAGCTGCCCCCTCTTGTTCATGTCATGGGAGCCCACATGAGGTAGCTGCCCCCGTTTCTCAAATCGGATTCTCCTTCACGGAGTCCTTCCAGGGGCAAAGGATGGCTCGGCCACCTGGCTGCATCAGCCTAGGCAGACCCCACAGAGCCAAGTGCAGGAGGATGGGGTTCTTATTCCTGCCAGAGAGGTGACCCCCTTGGTTCAGGTGAGAGCACTCATGTGTAGCTAGAGCTCTACAGTTACCCAACCTTGGCTTCCAGTATCCAATCTAATCCCCACGATGTCTCTGTGAGGTGGGCAGGACTATGACTACGACCCCATTTTAGAGACAGGAATACAAAGGCTCAGAGAGGGATGAGATTTGCTCAAGGTCACACAGCCACTAAGTCCCCTGCATCCTACTTCCTTGACTTCTCTCCCATCAAGCCCTCTGGCTTGTGAGCTCCAGGATGTATTTAGAAGTGGGATCCAAGCTTCTTGAAATGGTTCCATCCCCCACCTTCCCTCTCCCTCAGGATCCTGTCCCCTCTGAACTCCCAGAATGCACAGGTGGCAGCTTTCAGGGTGCCACTTAATGAGGTGTTTAATGAGCAGCCTCTGACGCTCCAGCCCAGCCGTCGTAATTAGTCACTCAGTAGGTTTGTTGGACACCTTTCCCATCACAGCACAATTTTCCCTTTCAAGTTGGTGGCCTGTTGCCACTTGTTTGAGGACTTACCCTCTGGCTCTCCATGCCAGGTCACCTGCCCCCTCCAAGTCACCAGCCATCCTGTATGAGTGGGGCTCACGGAGGGTGGGGGCCCAGATGCTGGCTGGTCCACTTTTCTGCCTGACTCAGCTCACCCTCTGTCAGAGGCTGGGAAGCAGGCCACCTGGGTGCTCTGCCCAGTTTGGTTCCCCAGGGGGGACGCTAGCAACTGGGGAGAGAGACAGGGCTAAGAAAAAGGAGGTGACACATACCATTTTGTTTTATGGGGCAGTAGTCCCAGCTGAGGACTGCCTCCCAAAGCCGGACTCTCAGGGGTTTTCCTGCCCCTTCCCTTTGACTAAGGCCCCACCTCTGACCTCTGGCATGGATGGAGAGGTCTCTGTTGTCAACCTTCTGTCCCTGTTAGCGGGGTGGAAACTATTATTGTTAGCTGTCCTTGTGTCAGCCAAGGGTTCCTTTCATCTAAAGGTGTTGGCACTGCGCCCATGAAGGTGGGTTCCTGCTTATCTGCCCCACCTCTAGCTATAGCTCAGATGGGGCTCAGGGGTGGGGCTCCCCTCATTGGGATCTAGCCAGCTTAACCCTGGAGCCAGGACCATGTCACAGGCCTGTCCTTCCCTGGGTTGTTCTTGGTGTCTGAACATCCCTCCTCCCCTTCTGGAGGGAGGGAGGCCTAGGCCAGAACTCGGAGGCTCCAAGATGAGATCTGCCTCTTAGAAGGAAAAGTAGGGACATATCTGGGCTAATGCTATAGGTTTTCCAAAGAAGCAGAAGGGATTTTAGGCTTAATATCCTGAAGACTTTGCTCAATCCAGACAGAAAATGATGGAAAGGAAAATACTATTTTAGTACACTAAAATACAACTTACTGAGGGTATCTTTAGGGAGTGAAACTGACTTTTTTTCCTTTTCCTATTCTACTCAAATCATCTATCATGAATGTGTATTATTTTTCTGAGAGATAGAATAGCCAGTATATTTGGAATCAGACCAGCCAGGTTCAGTTCTTACAAACTGCTGTGGCCTTTGCCAAGTGACTTAACCTCTGTGAGCCTCAGTGTTCCTAAGTATACAATGGGTTTGTGAGGATTAGATGAGTTGATGGAAAGCACTTGCTTGAGTGGATGATAACTATTATTATCACGTAGAAAAAAATCCAACCCGTGGCTGACACAAGGACAGCTAACAATTTTTATATTTATTATAAAAATATACACTCACAGCATGAACATGGACCTGGGGCCTATGAAATGAGGACGGGCCCCTCACAAAGGCCTCAACCAAAGACCAGAGCCTGCCCAGCTGGGTGTCCACATGGGAAGGAAGATGGATGAATAGTCAGATACGCTCACTCAACACTGCCTCCTCCTTCTCCTTCTTGGATATTCCTCTGGCCTATGCAAACCCTGGGCCCTCAAGGACCTTCTTTTGACTCAGTCCAGGCTTTCCAAGTCGTGAGGGAAAGCTGGAGGTCCCAGAACAGCATAAACTTGGGACCTGGTGATTTTGGAGCTATTTCTGTCTTTAGGGAGGGAGGATTCTCTTTTCCAGCACTCAAACCTGGAGACCTGGTGGCGATTCACACCCTAAAGCTCCATGCCCTCAGCACAGACCCTGGCAAGAGAAAGGAAAGCCCCCTTTCCCTGCTGAATCTGGGAGCCAGGCTGCCTGACATCTCCTGCTGGCTCTGGCCTGTCTATCCTGACTCAGTTCCTGTCGGATGCACCTCCCTTTGCCTCCAGGCTTCCATTTCCCAAGTCCAGAAGCCCAGGCAGGCAGGAGGCAGCAGGCAGGAGGCAGCAGGCCCCAGCAGGGCACTGAGTTCCATAGTCAACCGCCTGAGTCAGCAGGACAGGAGCTGGGGCTGCAGCCCAAAGGGGCTTTCCTCATCCTGCCTACCTCCCACCCTTCTATATAACAATCATCCTACCAGCATGCTTAAGGCCTCTGGTCCCAGAGACTACCAGCTCTTCTAGCTGGTAAACAGGCTTTCGAGGGTTGTAGCACAGAGAGGAAGGCAGCAACTAGTTGTCTATCTCTACTGAGAAGAGAGGACAGGGCTCTGGTTGCAGCAGGAAGGACTCTGTTAAGATTCCAGGAAGAACTTCCTAGGACATTGTTCCGGTTTTAGAATGATCAAACTAAACAGGTGATCATCTTCTCCCCCTAATTATAAACTAGAGTTCAGTTATCCAGTCAAGAGCTCACTCTACTAGTTGCCTTTGGCAGGGGGATTAGATTACTTTTAAATGAGTCAGCTATCCTGAGACTTTTCCTCCTCAAGACACTGCTATTTAGAGTACCCCACATTTCCTAGACCAGTCCAGCCTAGAACACGGTGTGGAATTTTTGGAAAGAAAATGGAATGAGTTCAGGGTGTGGGACTGCATTCCAGCTCAGTTATAAAGCCTTGGGCAGGTTCCTTCCTCTGGGCCTGTTTCCCCATAGGTACAGGGAGGCCTCACAGATCTCCTCTAAGCCCCCTGCTGGCTATGCATGACATTCTCTAATTTTAGGGTTTCTCCTCTTGAGATTCCCTTCTCCTGAAGCGCAGTATTCACTCTTTGGGTAGTGCAGAAGGGTTAGAGGTCAGGGCAGAGATCAGGTTCAAATACTGAATTTGCTGCTTTATCATCTGGGAGACCCTGAGCAACTCTTATGCCTTCCTTGAGCCTCAGTTCCCTCATCTATAAAAAGGCTGACAGCACTTTCCTCATAGGTTTAGGTGAGAAAACAGACTTGGCAAGCCCTTGCTGACTATGGCCACTGTAATTATTATTACTATTATTTAGCTCCTAGCATACTGTGCATCTTGATGTAGGGAGGCATCTGGGAGAGGGAAGGCTCCATGAGAGTGTTACCCTGGGCTAAGCTCAGTTCAGGGGTGTGACAGTCCCAGACTGGAGTCAACCCCTCTGTCCCAGCCAAGGCTGGGACCTTTCAGAGTTCAGAGGTCAGCTAAGGCTTAAAGGTCTCTGGAGCTGAGACCAGGAGTTCTGGAGGGGCACAGTGAAGAGGATGCTGGTCATTCTTCCTGTGTCACTTCTCGCTTTGTTACGCCTTTTTTAAAAAAAAAATTATTTTTAGAGAGACGGGGAGAGAGAGCAAGAAACATTAATTTGTGCTCCACCCATCCATACATTCATTGGTTGACTCTTGTATGTGCCCCGACTGGGGATGGAACCTGCAACCTTGGCCTTATTCGGGACAACACTCCCACCAACTGAGCCACCCAGCCAGGGATGCCATGCCTTTTAAAAATCTCCAAACAGCACTGACCAGCTGGAACAAAGCTGGCAGCTGTAAGCAGTGGTTCTCCTGCACACTCATCACAGGCCCCACCCCCAGACCCCAAGAAAGAGTGGCACCAGACAGCCAAAGGTATGGCAAGAAGAGGGAAATCTTTATTTTGGTTTAAAAAAGGTACAGGATAGCAGACAAGCAGACCCCAGCCATGGGCTTAGCAGATTCCGGAGGCCCAGCCAGTTTCCTTTAATTTCTCTGAAGAACAAGGGGCTGCCAGAACTAGCTCAGTCCCTCGGTGCCTGGAGCAAAGGGTACAAGCATCTTCCTTGCAACCTTTCTACTCAAGTGCTGGGGGTGGAGGGGGCCGTGGGAACAGTGTCAAACCAGTTGTGCTTAAAACTGTTACCAAACTTGTTCAGCAGCGTCATCAACCATAACACCCCAGACAGCTCCTGAAGAAACCTGCTCAGCTCGACTACGGCTGTGCCTGATTCTGGGGGGCAGGCTGTAAGGCAAGATTCCTAAAGAGTCTTGACACCTTACAAATCTGGGGAAGGGGAAGTAAGGTGGAAGAGGGGAGGGTGAGTTTCAGCATAGTCTTACATCATTGTGCTGACAGCTGCGTTATGGCTTTTCTACACTCTGGCCAGCATGGAGTGGGGATGGGGGCAAAGAGGTCAGTCCCCTGGCCCCTATGGGGGGACCCTAGAGAGCACACATGTGGGGCAGGCGTGGGGGTAGACCCTGTAGGCACAGATGGTGGCAGATGGGCCACAGGTTAGGCAGGTGGAGGTGCCAGGTGCTTGGCTTCCCCCAGGTCACTCCTGGAGAGGAAGAGAGCAGCAGTCCTCAGGAGGTCCTTAAGCCCCCGCACACACTGGAGATCCCGGGCAAGACAGCAAAGAAGGAGAAGAGAGAGGGTTAGTGGGATGGGGAGGAAAGAGGAAGCCTAGAGGGGTTCCACAGCACCTGCCTCTTCCCCACAGAAGGGCCTCTTCCCCACAGACGGCCAAGGCTTGGCAGCAGGCAACGAAGCAGGAGAGAAGACGGGCAGGTGAGAGAAAGCTCAGCAGGGACAGAAAGCCAGGACACAGTGTTAGTGATCAAAGGCCCCTGGACACCAGGACACCACCAGAATAGACCCAGGCATCTGAGAGCAGGTACCCCATCCTTTCCCCACCCTCACCCTTCACCTCCTGCGTCAGTCGGAGAGCTGCTGTGTGAGAAACTACTTCCTCATCCGGAGGGGGGCTGGGCTCTTCGCCCTGACCCCATCCTTCTGCTCAGGGGGGAGCCCTGGGGACCCTACCACCACCAGCATACACACCACACCACACACCAGACAGATGAATGGGCTCCATGGGGTTGCGAGGCATGCGATGAGGATGAGATGGTGTGTGAGGGGAGCGGGCAGTGCTGGCTGACAGGGGAGAGATGGTCTTACCAGCTAACCCTCTGCAAAGAGGACTGTTAGCTCCCCTCAGGCTGTGCAGGAGATGGCAAAATCCTGACAGGTGTCCTCCTGGAGGAGATACCAGAGAGGTGGGCCAGTGTTATGAGGTGTCTGGCTGGGCTCTGCTGCCCAGACGGAGGTGAGGGCCAAGAAGGCTCCAGCTCTCAAACTGGAATATAGTGTCTCATAAACATTTTCTTAGCTGAGCAGTCACTGGGGGTCAGAGTAGAAAGAGAGCAAGGAACTTGGGGGCCTCCAAGCCCCTGTGGCAGGGGAAGGTGGAGGGGACAGTGGCCTCTTCTTACACGCCAATGCCTAGCCGCAGTCCTCTCTGTTCTGCCTCCAGCAGACAGACTCCAGCCAGGAGAGGAGAACTTTAGCCAGGTCGGTGGGCTGCCTGCCTTCTCTCTGTATCCCCAGGAAAGACCAAGTTTGACTGACAGAATAGATGGCTGCCATTTGGGGCCTCAGCAAAGAAGAGCAAACAAAAACCAAACCAAAGCAAATCAACTCTTAAAAACAAAAGTTTTATTACAAGCAGGAACAAAGAACACTAGCTTAAATAAAAGTCAGATGGGAGTCGACCTCCTCTACCCGGCGTCCTGCCCCCCTCCCAGTGCCGCTGCAGCCTGGCGCGGGGCACTAAGGCTGGGCGAAGGGAAGCTGTTTTCCCAGAGGAGACCTTCTGTGGCTGCCACTTCTCAACTGCCTGTGACCCACTAGCCTCTGGAGCAAGGAAGGGCAAGATAAGGGGACTTCCTATGTCATTTTCCAAGGACTTCGGCCCATTTGAAGGGCCAAGGAGGGGGAGAGAGGAACAATTTCCTATCTATTTCTTTTGACAAGAAACTATAGTTCCCAGCAGAGGAGGGACATCCTCTGATTTTCTGGCCTAGATTCAGGCCAAACTTCATTCGCCTTGGCCCACCTTGCTCCTTCCTTCCTTCCTTCCTTTTCTCTGGACGGAGGCCTCCAGTTGGCAGAGATGCCCTGTTCTCTAGCCCTTGGCACTGGGTCCCATACTCGGGGCTTAGAGGAGGGGGTGTGGCTTCTAGGGTGGCAGCCGCTCCTCACAGCCATTACCCCATGCACCACACCCAGCCTCAGCCTGTCTAGGCAGATCCCAGCTGGAAGCCTGACCTGGGGGCTGGGTGGCAGGGGTGGGGTTGGGGGTGGCTGAGTCCCCAGCCACTGGCTGTCGGAAGTCCCTGGAGGAGGGAAAGGTAGGAGGATGTGGGCTGAGCCACAGAAGGAGCCCAGGGGTCTCTTGTAACCACTGCACACATTCCTTGTCCCCATGGCTCAGGCCGGTACTGCTGTTGCTGGCTGACACTGGAGGGGGATGGTGAGGAGGAGGGCAGCCCAGGGGATGTGGGGAAGTGGGAGCCAGCCACATTTGTACAAGGGCAAGCATACATACACACACACACACACACACACACACACTCACAGTCAAAAGGTCTCTTGTAATAAACTTATTAAAATCAATTTGCCTTCTGATAACCTGGCACTACACAGACAGCAAAATGGCTGACTTTTTAAGAATTCTTCTTCCATTTAAAAAATGTAGAAAAGAGGTCTATAAAATTGTGCAAAATACCCAGCATTAATAAACCCGTTTCAAGTATTACCAGCATGAGTATTACCTACCCATCCCAGACCTGACTTGGGAAAGAGATAGGGGGGCCAGGCTGGGATCCCATAGAGAACCCTCTATGGGCGGAGAAATGGCAAGGCCCCACTTCCTAGTGTGCTTCCCAGGAATCATGCTGGAGCTGAGGTCTTGGGTGCCTGGCCGGCTGGTTTGGCTTCCTCTGACACAGGCTACCCCACCCCTCCGCCCCCATCCACCTCCAACTCTGCCTTCTCTACCTAGAACCCAGCTCTATTCTATTGGCCAACTCCATATAAAAAAATAAAAAAACAAAGAAAAACAATGATCATCACAAAAAGAATGAAGGAGCTTGCAAACCAAAGTAGCCCATGGAAACATCCTGTCCCATAGCCCGCTGTCCAAGGCCACTGCTCCTAGGTCTTGTTTCACCCCAGAACCCCAGCTCAGCAGCTTCCCCAACTGGGAGGCATTACACTCAGTCCGCACCCTCACTCACACAGGGCTCGCCCTGGCACAGAGTCTTGGCGTGGTCCTCTGGGAACCTGGCCCTGGCCTCTCTATCCTGTCACTCCTGCGACTGATCAGCTGGGGGGAATCTCACTCCTAAGGCCGTGGGAACCTGGGTTTGGGGAGCAGAGGGTACAGCCATGGAACGGTGTGGGGACAGCACGCAGGGTGGGAAATAAATACGAAAAGACTTGAGTCTTTGGTGGCTCTGCTTCCCTTGGGTGGAATGGGGAGGGTCTCGGCAGGTGTGGAGTGCGGCAGGTGAGTGCGGAAGGGCAAACAGGCCAGCAGGTGGCGAGTACTGAGCCAGGTTCAGGGGTGGCCTCCTACCATGTTGGCATCAGCCTTGGCTCCACAGGCTGGCTCGTCGCTTCTGATGGGTGAGGGCAACAGGGTGTCAGGCTGCACAAATCCCCTCCGGTCAATCAGGCTTCAAAAACACAAGATGGACATGTGAGGGCTCTGCCTGACACCAGGACTCCAGACTGGGGGCTGGATGGCAGAGACTTGGTGTGGTCCTCTGGGTACTCGGCCCGGGCCTCTCTATCCTGTCACTCCTGCCACTGATCAGCTGGGGGGATCTCATGCCTAAGGCCGTGGGAACCTCGGTTTGGGGAGCAGAGGGTACAGCCATGGAACACTGTGGGGACAGCACGCAGGGTGGGAAATAAATGCCCCACCAAGGGAAGTCTTGGAAAATCTGAGGAAAAGGGAGCTGTCTTCCCGCTGGGAGCTCAAGACTCCTCCCTTCCAGAAGGGCCCTCTCTCCACACTCTGGACACCTGGCTTTTGGCCACAGAATTTACTCACTATTAATTCAAACTAGTTCACCTTTCTGTGTGGCTGCCAAGAAGCCAGGCTGCAGGCAAGGGGAACAGTAAGGATGAAAGGGCATTTGGAGATAGTGCGACTCCTACTGTCCCTTTTCTGGCAGAATTGGTGGGAGGAGAAGGGGACAGCGTGGGAAGTTTTGTTCCCAGTGTCCACTGCCATTTAGCTCCCATCTGGCGCCCTCTGCTGTCAGGATGGACGGGGTGCTTCCTAGCAGGGCTGAACCACCAGGGCTTTTTTCTCCTTCTAGGAGGGAGAATGGAGGCCCCCCCAGTTTGGCCAACAGCACCAGCAGCAACATTAGGGCAGCGTTGCGCAAGTGTGGCCAAAACATTAATTGTGGTTATCCCTGGGGAGTAAGATTACATGTGAGACCTAACACTCTTCTTTTTCATATTTTGTACTTATTTTTTATCTACAATGAGCACATGACTTAAAATTACAACTCTCCATAGAACTCCTTTATGTGACAAATGCCCTGAGAGCATTCAGCAGGGGATGGGGACAGAGGGGTGTAATGTGGGGAGAGGTCTGCTGATTCCAGAACCTCTTTGACAGATGTGGACTCACAAGGTCACCCCGTCTCACCTGGGAGGTAGGGGGCCGCAGAGCACAGCACAGCAGTTGGTGATAACACTTTTATGGCTGTAGGGATTGACAGAGGCCTCGCCACCTCTCTTGCTGGACCACGAGCCTTTGATCTGCAAGTAGAAGGAGGTCTGGGTCAGATACCTAACTCCCTTTGCTTCGCCTTTCTAAGGTGGGGCGGGGGGGGGGGGGGCGCGGTGGTCTAGAGGCATGGGAAAACTGGCAAATTCTGAAACCAGTTCCAACTAGACTACTGGAGAGGACATGTCTTTAACAGGGGCCATTCAGAGAGAATGTGGGGGACTTCTGGATGGTGGGGGGCACCTAGCAGAGAGGAGGAGGCCCCAAACAGGACAGAAGACAAAGGAGAGCCACAGAGAAGCCTCCAGAGAAACTTTTTGGATGCATCCTCTCTTCTCTGGCCAGCCTCCTAAGGTGGAGGGCAGGACAAGGGCACAGGGGTCAGGCTGCCTTCCTTGCCACTGACTCGCTGCGTAACCCCGAATAGATCACTACTTCTCTGAATCCTCATTTGAAAAATAGGGAACTCTCTGATACCAACTTTCTGATAGCACTGTTGGAGCATCAGACGAAACCTTGTCCATCTCTAGCTCTGTGAAGCCTACTAACAAAGGCACTGAGGAGTTTAGCAGTGAAGGACACCTGCTTAACTTTAACCCAGAGATTCCCAAATTTATTTGGCTATATCAGTCCTCTTTACTTAATCCCCTAGTAATATCCTACAGAACCAGCACCCAGGAAACCACCTTAGGAGAGTCTGCTCTGTACCAATCACCCAGCACATGATACCCTATCATGCGTGTTAAGTTTTGTTTCACTAAATAAGAAGCTGAGGTCACAGAAGGTATTTTCTGTTAGTCGATGGGCCCCTTAGTATCAGATAGTGAACCTGGAATGGACGCTCTTGTTTGCTTTTTTATTGTTTGGGAGAACGCGAAGGGGAGGTCAGGTCCCTGGCCCAGGGTTGGGCACACAGTGAGTGCTCAAACAATGCTTGTTGGTGAGGGTCTGTAAGGCAGCAGGTAGGGAGGATTAATGGAACCTCAGGGTCCTGTCCTGGCTGTTCCTATCAATAAGGAAGCCCCAGGGAGCATCAAGGACACCTCAGAACAGTCACATCTCTGCTGCCTACAATTGTAGCGGGGGACAGTGAGCATGGCAATGGCGCCTGGGTGAAATCCTGACTCTATCCCTTCCCAGCTGCATAATCTTGGGGCAAGTCACTCAGCCATCAAATGGAGAAAAAGCACCCCTCAGAGTTGGCAAAAGGACCCGAAGAGATGATGGGAACTGAAAGAACTCTGGAAACAACAATGTGCTGCCAAATGCAATGACTGTTAGGGTGCGAGTGCTGCTTTTCTGGGGTTAGGGAGAAAGCATCTTGGGGGCCCTGGGAGCCTGCACCGAGCGCCAACACGTGGGGGCCTCAGAAGCTGTGCTGGGTCTCAGGGCCAAGCCATGAGCACTGCAGGAGCTGGCTGCCTATCATCTGCACCCACGTTTCCCCAGCAGGCTGAGAGTCAGGGCTGCACTGCTGCCACTCCAGCTCCTTCAGCCCCGCCTCTTGCCAAGGGTCCAGGCTTACTCACATCTTCGTTAGTTGTCAGGTTGGAGGCGACGAGGTAAGTGTGAAACCCTGAGAGGCCCAGGATGGACCAGATGGAGAAGAAGCAGATCACCAACTCCAGCACAGTGAGCAGACAGTCAAGGACCCACAACCAGGATCAGGGCTGGGAGCCTCCCCTGCACCTGGGATCTTGCCACACCCAGCCTTTCTCCCCTCTCCTTCCCCAGAAAGGAAATAAGTGTGTAACCTTCCTATGGCCCAGTCACCATCTCTTAGCAGGATCACCTCCTGGGCCTCAAGAAGGGTTGAAGAGCTCCCCTCAAGAGCAGGACGAGCCCAGGTGATGGGCAGTAGTGGGAACTGAGGGTTCCAAGCACCAAGAGCTGTGGCCGTGGTCCAGGGAGTTTGGTGCCTTAAGGGAAGACAGGGACTGTGGCTCCTGAGAGTTCTCGGCCACCCCGTCCCACAAGAGCCCATTGAAGATCAGCTCAAGCCTGGGTGCATATTGGATTCTAGAGGACAAACACCTGCTCTCTATCATTGCCCTCTGTTTATAGGATGAGGTGTGGGAACCCATCCCAGTGACGGGGCCTCAGTTCCCACCAGGCTGCCCACTAGCAGACAGAGGCAAAGGATATCTTGCTGGTGTCTCCTTCAGAGTGGAGAGGAAGTTGCTTCCCTGAGAGCCTGGAAGAAACAGGAGAGAACACGGCTCAGAGGGACAGTGACCACAGCTCCTCAGCCTGGCTGAGCTGGCTGGCCCGCCCTCTGCTTGTCCCCGCTCCCATTGCCACCGCCAACTCACGGAGCGTCAGGTGGGTGACCACGCAGGCGAAGATGAAGGCCGTCAGGAATGAGAGGGAGAGAATAAACGCGTAGAAGAAGCGGTAGTTCCGTCTCCCCACACAGTTGCCCACCCAGGGGCAGTGATGGTCAAACCGTTCTGGAAAAGGGCCGAGGGAGAGGGGTTAGTGCAGGCCTGGCTGGCAACCAACCAGCACAGGTGTTCAGAGGCCTCACACCTTGGCTGGCTTTCCCACCCCCTCACTCTCCGCACCAGCAGCTCTCAGACACTCCCTGCTTCTGGTCCTGTGGGAACTGGTTGCCACGGCTCACACATTCTTCCCCGTCTTTCCCGGTGAAGGGAAATTCCTCTTTCATGTCTTGGCTGCAAAGCCACTTCCTTAAGAAAGTGTCCTCTGACCCCAGGCAAGGTAAGGGTCCCTGTTACCTGCTCTGTTGCTCTGGCACTTATCTTTTGCAGCACTTTGTCCATGGTGTTCACATATTTATTTACAATTAGTGGACAGGCCAGTGTCCCCTGCTCAATTAGAAGCTCCATAAAGGGGGGCCTGTGTTGGCCTCATAATGAGCTGAATCCCAGGGCCCAGCCATGTCTGGTACAAGGAAGATCCACAAAAAGTACTTGTTGCCCAGCCTACGACCCCTGCCACACACCAAAAACCAATGACCCTTGTCCCTCAAGCTAGAACTAGAGGCCCAGGGAGGGGCTAGACCGCTATGTAACTAGTGGAGAACTGGCACCAGAGGCCCGGTCAGAGGGCTGATCTCACACCAGCACCATGTCCCCGGGGGTAGGGGAAAGTCCCCTGTGGGAATATGGGTCACAAGCCCATTGCAGGCCTCGCACCAAGGCCAGCACCCTTTGCAGGGGGTGGGTGGGGCTGATTCTCTTGGGTGAATGACGCCCACTGAGTCACCCACTTCACTGCCTGTCGTCATGGGGTGTTCCCCACTAGTCTCTTGCTCAGGGAATGCTGAGCCAGCTTGATGAGCTCACTGCCCTGGGGACTGTGCACAGTCACAGTGGCACAGCTCACCGGGCCCTCTTGCATAGCATTTACCTTACGATACCTCCCAGGGGCACACCCTTGGTCCCCATCAGAGCTGCCCAGCCTCTGGAAAGCAGGGAGAAGGGACAACACAGTCTCTGGTTCCCCAGCAACCACTGCAGTTGTGGGTCAGCAGCTCAGCTTCCAATCCTGGCTACCCCCTCTCCACCTCACCAGCTTAAACCCCTCTGTTCCCAGACTCTTGTCCCTCCCAAACCCTGAGAGTCGGATCAAAGTATTTCAGCATAGCTGGTCCCGGGCACCGGGTGGTAAATCATTTCCTTCCTGGCCCAAACGCATCTAGGATGTTATTGGTCCAAGTCTCTGGTTCTGGGACCTTGAACCTCTGAGGACCAGGCTGAGGCCTAAAAGAAGAGTTCAGGGCCTCTCTGTGTCTGCCCCACTTCGGAGCTGCGGGGAAGGAATCCACTGATCCTGGGCTGAAGCCAAGACACCAGTGGTCACACTCAGAGCCCATTGGTCGTTCTCAGGTTCCTTCTTGGTCAGAGCAAATCTGAGTGACCCAGACTTCCTGCCCAGCCCTGGATCTTTCCAACACGCCACCCCCCTCCAGCCCCACACGAATGACTCCCTTTCCTCCAGTCTTCAATTCTCTCAGGGTTCCCCATACCCCTCCCTGTGGTCCCTCACTTACCCACACAATTGTCGCAGACACTGCAGTGTGAGGTCCGGGGTGGTCGAAACATCTTGCAGGTGAAACAATACTTCAACTTCACCATCTGCCCATTGATCATCACCTCCTGGGTCCGAGGAGGTGGCCGGTAGGTGGAACTGCCTGTGTTGTCTGAGGGTGGGAGAGAAAGATGGGGGTTGTCCAAGCCTGGATCCAGGAGCCCCAACCAGGGAGAAGACACTGCTTCCTGGCTGGGACAAGAGAAGCCTTGGGGAAACTTCCCAGGGAACAAACGTTAGAGTAAAATGCCAGCCTAAGGTGGGGACAAATACTAAGAACTGCTACCAGTTACTAGGACTGGGAAGTGTTAAAACTTTACACACCTGCTCACACACGGAGGCCCTTACACAACTCTGAGAAAGGCTATCAGAGAAGGCCCTAGAAAGGCGTGGTGAGGTTTATCTGCATCTATTCAAGCCTAGATCCAATTTCCAAATTCAGGAGGTTCAGGACGTGGAGGGACAAAGTAAACAATGCTACGAGAAACAGATCCAGAATGTGGGGCACCTACAAGACCACTGGCCTGATCACCAACAAAAGTCAGTCACTTACAAAAAGAGAGGGGGGATGGCTTTAAGTTAAAAAGGATTTAGGAGCCCTGACCGGTTTGGCTCAGTGGATAGAGCGTCGGCCTGCAGACTGAAGGGTCCCAGGTTCGATTCCGGTTAAGGGCATGTACCTCAGTTGCAGGCACAACCCCAAAAGGGGGTGTGCAGAAGGCAGCTGATCGATGTTTCTAACTCTCTATTCCTCTCTGTAAAAAATCAATAAAATATATTTTAAAAAAAAGATTTAGGAGACTTAAGCAATGCATGATCCTAACTTGGATCCCGTTTTGAAAGACAAAATAAAACACAGCAACAAAAGACAGTTGGCAAAAAATGACTATAGATTAGAAATTTGGGAACTATTAATTTTCCTAGATGTGGTCATGGAATTACGTTTATGTTGGAGGCTGCCCTTAAATTTTGAAGATACAGCCTGTGTAGCTCAGTGGTTGAGTGCCGACCTATGAACCAGGAGATCACGGTTTGATTCCCAGTCAGGGCACATGCCCAGGTTGTGGGCTTGATTCCTAGTGGGAGGCGTGCAGGAGGCAGCTGATGAATGATTCTCTCTCATCATTATGTTTCTATCTTTCTCCCTCTCCCTTCTTCTCTAAAATCAATAAAAATATATTTTTAAAAAATGGGAGAACGACTTCATGGACTTCATGACTGTGAAGTAGACAAAAATATTTTTTAAACAAGACACAAAGGGGCTTGCCTGGCTGGGTAATTCAGTTGGTTAGAGTGTCATCCCAATATGCTAAGGTTGCAGGGTCGATCCCCAGTCAGGGCACATACAAGAATCAACCAATGAATGCATAAATAAGTGGAACAACAAATCGATGTTTCTCTCTCCCTCTAAAAATCAATAAAAAAAATTTTTAAAGATACAAAAGGGATAATCATAAAAGAGAAGTTGCTAAACTGCATATATCACAAGAATTTCTGTTCGTCTAAAGATATCATTTAAAGAATGAAGAGGTGACCTTCAGAGTAGAAGATGATGTTTACAATATCTGACAAAAGACAAAGGATTTATATCCAGAATATATAAAGAAGTCTTATAAAATCAATAAGAAAAAGTCAGACAACTGAATTCAAAGTGGACAAAAGATTCAAACAGACATTTAATAAAAGAAGCTGTCCAAATGACTAATAAGCACATGAAAGGGTCCTCATACTCCTTAGTCATCAGGGAAATGCAAATTAAGACCACAATATGCTACCACTACACATGCACCAGAATGGCTATAAAAAAACAACAACTTAAATCCAGTGTTGGCAAAAATGTAAAGCAATTAGAAATCTCATATGAGCACTTTGGAAAACTGGTACTAACTATGAAAGTTCAACATAGGCACCCCAGCAATCCCACTCCTAGGTGTCTTCCCAACAGAAATGTGCATGATGTGATGTGAGCCAAAAAACATACACAGAATGTTCACAACAATTCTCCTAATAGCCAAAAGCTGGACCTACCCAAATGTCCATCAATAGTAGAATAGATTAAAAAATATAGTATAGCCACACAATGGAGTTCTAATACAGCAAAGAGAATGAACGATCCACAACTACACACAGCAATACAAATGAATCTCATCAACATTGTGTAAAATGAAGAAATCACACATGTAAGAACACAAAATGTTCAAAAATAGGTAAAAGTAATCTATGGTGTTAGAAGTCAGATCGTGGTTACCCTTGGAGGGGTGACAGTGACCAGAAGGGGGGAAAAGGGGACTCCTGAGACACTGCTCATACACTGTTTCTTTATATGCTGACAACATTCTATATTAGCAATATAGACACTTATGATTTGTACACTTTTGCTAGGCCTGTTACACTTTAGTAAAAAGCTAAGAAAAAGAAAGGACTAAGGTCTCGTCTGAGATCATGAAGCTGGAATGCTGGCAAAACAGGAATCTGAAACCAGGTCTGCCAATGCAAAGCCCACAGTTCTACCCACTGAGCCTCTTGGTACCCAGGCCACAGAGGACCAAGTCCCCAGAGCAGAGGCTCCTTCCTGGATAGATTTCATGGGGCTGCCTGTGATCCCCAGCACTCAGCCACCACTTCCACTGGATCGACTCCCCAGATATCTCCAATTTGATGACTTGCCTCCAATGATTCTTCACTGAGTATGTACCATGTGCAGGCACTATTCTAAGCACATGGCAGGCATTAGTGAAGCAAACAGACATCTCTCACTTCCAGTTACCAGAAGGCTGTTTCACCATCACCTCGGTGTGCTTGAAATGGAACTAAGTATCTGAGCATCCATTTCTTTCTTAAAACCCAGCAGCGTGGTAAAGGGCAGGGGGATTGAGGCCAATGGATACACTCTGAAACCTGGTTTTGCCACTGACTGGTTGTGTGTGAGGTTGAAGTCAAACTTCTCTGAGCCTCAGTTTTCTCATTTGTAAAATGGGAGTAATAGGTAGACTGGAGCATGAATCCTGGCTCCCTCTCTTACTAGCAGGGTTTCTCCTGATGATACCATTGGCTACCTGTGTGGCAGGGCAAATCATTTTACCTCTCTGTGCTTCTGTTTCCTCAGTCACTGAAATGGGGATAATGGTGCCCTCCTCATCAGGTTATTGTGAGGATTAAATGAGTTAAATATGTGAAGTAGCACAAAGTAAATGCTTAAGAAATGTGCCTGTTATTACTGGCTCATAGAATAACTGAGAGAAAGAAGGGAAAAGATGCCCTAGCTAGTTTGGCTCAGTGGACAGAACCTTGGCCTGCGGACTGAAGGGTCCCGGGTTCGATTCCAGTCAAGGGCACATGCCCAGGTTGCGGGTTCGATTCCCCAGTAGGGGATGTGCAGGAGGCAGCCAATCAATGATTCTCTCTCATCATTGATGTTTCTCTTTCACCCTTCCTCTATGAAATCAATAAAAATATGTTTTAAAAAAAAATGAAGGGAAAAGGCAAGGGAAAGAGAACACTTCACTGAGGGTCTACTGTATGCTGAGCACTCTGCATACAGTTATCTTCTTTAACCCTGATAACGTCCCAAGAAGTCAGGTTATCATTATCGTCAGGTTTCGGAGACTTTAAAGTGAGCTTAAGTTACTTGTCCAATGTCACACAGCTAGTAAGTGGCAGAACCAGGATGTGAAACAAAGTTTCCAAAGCTTGGGGTTGAGGTTTTTTTGTGTGTAAAATTTAAAGTGTCATAATGAGTGTTATTTATCTCTGCCTGGTTCCTTATTTCTGCTGGTGGCACAATCTAAGAGCTAGCAGGAACCTCAAAGAACAGAATACGCAGCCCCAGCACATAGCAGATAATTGATAAATGTCCCTTTGCTCACTGCCTCTGTTCTAACCCATTCAGTTTACAAATAAGAAAGAGGCCCAGAGAGGTTTGGGGATTTGCCCAAGGTCACACAGGCAGAGACAGGGGAACCCACTCTGGAGTCTCTTTTTATTTTTTTTTATTTTTAAAAAAATATATTTTATTGATTTGTTTACAGAGAGGAAGGGAGAGGGATAGAGAGTTAGAAACATCGATCAGCTGCCTCCTGCACACTCCCTACTGGGGTTGTGCCCGCAACCAAGGTACATGCCCTTGACTGGAATCGAACATGGGACCCTTGAGTCCGCAGGCTGACGCTCTATCCACTGAGCCAAACCGGTTAGGGCTGGAGTCTCTTTTAAAAAAAAAATAATTTTTATTGATTTCAGAGAGGAAGGGAGAGGGAGAGAGAGCTAAAACATCAATGATGAGAGAGAATCATTGATCGGCTGCCTCCTGCACGTCCCACACTGGGGATCGAGCCTGCAACCCGGGCATGTACCCTGACCGGAATTGAACTGTAACCTCCTGGTTGTATACAACTGGCACATTCCTCTAAATAGCCCCTTTTGAGTCACCTCTCAGCTCAAAACCCTTCATTCGCCTCCCCTCAAAAACAAGATAGAAGAAAAACTTCTTGTCCTGATATAAGGGCCCTTCACAATCGGGCCCAACCTCTGTTCCCGGCTTCTCTCCCACATCTTTTCCCTCACGAGTCACTGGAGCTTAGGTCTTCCTGCCCTTATTCCTACCAAGTCCCAGCTCCTCCCTCCTCGTTGCTCACCAGGATTTGCTGGAGGCCTGTCTAATCTCTAACAGCTTCTTTGACCACTTCGGCCTCAGGGCTCTCATGCCCTGCCCACAGCACCTAATCCTGCTCACCGCTGTGTTGAGGTGTGACAGGACTGTTGTGTGTGCACACTGTCTTTCCAAATAGACTGCACACCCCTCGAGAGCAGGGAGAGTGGAATAAACAGGCAGTCCCAGGCCTAGGAGCTGTGAGACAGCAGGCAAAGAGGAAAGAAAATATGCTTTGGACTCAGGCAGGCCTGAAGTTCAAATTTTGACCCTTCCATTTATGAGCTGGTGTCTTTAGGGAAGTTACTCAACCTTTGTGAGCCTGTTGTGCATCTGTAAAAGCAGACAAATAAGAACAACTACCTGGAAGGGTTGTAAGGACCAGACTAGTACACATAAAGGAACGGGCACCTGTGAGTACCTATTAGAAGCTGTTTGCAAAAGGGGCAGCAAGGGGCAGGCTCTGGAGTCTGAAACCCTGAGTTCAAACCCTGGTTTTGCTTAACCTCTTGCTACGTAAGGAATTCCCTTCACCTCTCTGAGACTCAACCACTTACTAGCTGTGTGATGTGGGTCAAGTTGCTTAACTTCTCTGTGCCTGCATATGAAAATGGGACATAATGAACTCCACCTGTTCTTTAGTGTTGTCAGGAGTATTAGGTGAGAATTCATTAAGTGGGTTTAGTCAAGTGTCTAGCACCGGGCAAGAGCTTAAGAAATATTAGCAACCCTGGTCAGAGGGTCGTCCTGATACGCCAAGGTTGTGAGTTCGATCCTTGATTAGGGCACATACAAGAATCAAACAGTGAATGAATAAATAAGTAGAACAACAAATCAATGTTTCTCTTCTCTCTTTCTTCCTCTCTCTCTAATATCAATTTTTTAAAAAAGAGCCGTGGCAGATGTGGCTCAGTTGGGCAATGTCCCATGCACCAAAAGGTTGCTGGTTTGATTCCCAGTCAGGGCACATGCCCAGGTTGCAGTACAGGGCGTGTAGGAGGCAGCTGACAGATGTATCGCTCTCACATCAATGTTTCTCTCTCTCCCTCTCTCTCCCTTCCTCTCTAAAAAAATAAAAAATAGCCCTGCTGGCATGGCTCACTGGTCGAGTGTGGGCCTATGAACTAGGACAGTGATGGCGAACCTTTTGAGCTCGGCGTGTCAGCATTTTGAAAAACCCTAACTTAACTCTGGTGCCATGTCACATATAGAAATGTTTTGATATTTGCAACCATAGTAAAACAAAGATTTATATTTTTGATATCTATTTTATATATTTAAATGCCATTTAACAAATAAAAATCAACCAAAAAAATGAGTTTGCGTGTCACCTCTGACACGCGTGTCATAGGTTCGCCATCACTGAACTAGGAGGTCACTGTTCAATTCCCGGTCAGGGCATATGCCGGGGTTGCAGGCTTGATCCCCAGTAGGGGGCATGCAGGAGGCAGCTGATCAGTGATTCTCATCATTGATGTTTCTATCTCTCTCCTTCTCCCTTCCTTTCTGAAATCAATAAAAATATATTTTTTAAAAATATATAAATCTTTTAAAAAATAAACATTATATAAAAAGCACAAAATGAAAACCAAACAAAAATACAAAAGAGAATTTTAAAAAGAAATATTAGCATTATTGCTTTTTCTATGTAACACTATATTCCAAACAACTGATTTACCAAAAAACTTCAGAACACAGCCCATCATGAGTGAAGGACAGCCACAGACCCTCTTCAGGACTAAAAGTACGGGTGTCCTTGCAGGGTTCCCACAGCCCTCCCCAGAGCAGGGAAGAGCCCAAGCCTCTCCTCCAAGACAGGGAGGGAACTCCTACCAGTATATTCTGGCCTCAGGGCCAGGATTCCTCCTCTCTAGAACTCAGAGAAAGTAAAGCTCTGCACACCCAACTTCCTTAGGCTGCCAAGAGCCAGAGGCAAAGGAGAGACATGTCACACTGGAGCAAGGAGGCCACCCAGATGCTGAATGAAAGTCACCAACTGCAGGACCCTAAGTAAGTTGGATCAAAGGAGGCTCTGTGGGGATGCTCCTACAGAGGCTGAACCCCATGCGGGGGTGACGGGGTGGGGAGGAGGCAAGCAGTGGTTCCACTACTTTTTCTCAGGCCAAATAGTCCTGGCCAGTCACCACCCTGGATTTGGCCTCAGAATTCTCCTCAACCCACTCCTCCCAGCAGCCACTACCAATGGTAGCTTGTTAGTGCCCGGAGCACGTCCACTTGCCATTCTTACTACAAGGCTCAAGTCTCTTAGGTTTCAATAGAGGAAAACAATTTTCAAAGTGTACTGACATTCCCTGTCTCACCTGATGCACAAAAAATTCTCTGGGCTGGGTAAGGGGATATGTGCCCACATTTTATAGATGGGAAAACTGACTTCACTCCAACAGTATAAGATGGGGCTGAAATAAGAATCTGTCTTCTGAGGCATTCATTTGTTCATTCTTACAAACATTAACATCTACTATGCCAAGCTACTGTACAAGGCCTGAGGTGACAGGTGAGGGGAGAAGGAGCAAGTACATAGAGATGAGCCAAATATGTTTTCTTTGGTCACCAGTTCAGAAAATATTTATTGAAGAAATGAAGACAGCCTGGCCGGTGCGGCTCAGCAGTTGAGCATCGACCTATGAACCAGGAGGTCATACTTCGATCCCTAGTCAGGGCACATGCCCAGATTGTGGGCTTGATCCTCTGTGTGGGCAAGCGGGAGGCAGCCGATCAATGATTCTCTCTCATCATTGATGTTTCTATCTCTCTCTCCCTCTCCCTTCCTCTCTGAAAGAAATAAAAATATATTTTTTTAAAAAAGCAATGAAGGGACTGATAAAAGAGATGCTATCCCTACCTAAAGGGAATCTAAGATCACTCCAGGGCTCTTTCTACTTTAGGTTCTTCTCCAAGAAGTCAAAAGGCACCCTCCTGAAGTGAGGCCTTCCTGCTGCCTTCCTAGTGGGACACCAAGCCCCTGGGGAAGTGGCAATGGGGGGAAGACTCCTTCCCACTGAATGGCCATGAGAAACCAATGGGTCTCCAGACATCTTTCTCCTGACCAAGGGAAAGGGCCTGCTACACCCCAACCACAACCCACAGAGAAGAGCAGGTAGGTGTCCTGCAGTTAGAACCTAAATGGTTGGGCCTGTGAATGAAGCCCAGTGGCTGGCCTGGAAGCCCCCTGGGGCTGGTCATGACCTTCTCAGAAGGCTTTAGGGAGGGAAAGCGGGGATTTCTACCCGCTCTGCAGGGCCCTGTTGCCCTTCTGTTGTTCCCACCTATGGAGGAAACAGCTGTAAGGTTGCGGTCTCCCCAACTTCTGGTTCAGTTAAAGGTCAGTCACAGTGCCCAGGCTAACCCACCTGACCATTTCTGTTCATTCCAGAAGTTTCTGGAGCCCCTACCACATACAGGCTTAGTGGTAGCCTGGGAATGCAGGAAGAGCTCAACCTGAGGGCAGCATGAGCCAAAGAGGATAATTACAGAGTCAGTGTAAGAGGCTCTGTGAGTCAAGCGTGGTGACTCTGGGGCCAGCCTGATCTCATTTTGAAACATACCCTGGCCACTTGTTAGCTTGTGACTTTGAGGAAGTTGCTCAACCTCTTTGAGCCTCAGTTTCCTCACTGGGTATTAACCTTGTAAGATGATGATGCAAATTAGAGATGACATATGGAAAGTCTAACCCATAGCTAATCAATTCATGGTATTACTGGTGTCTAGATTCAATACTGTGAGAATACAGAGGGGAATATGTGGTGTGGGGTAGGAAGCAGCATTCAAGAAAGCAACAAAAGATGAAGCATGAAGCGGTAATTAAGTTGGATTCCTCGGGCTTGCCAGGGAAGGAGGGCATGGCAGTGAACAAAGGCTCTGAGGCATTAATTGCACCTCGTGGCTGGGGGCACAGGAGAGTGGCAGGAGATGGGAGGAAGAGGGGGCTGGAGCTTGCCTTGATCCTGCAGGCAAGTGCGCCTCTACGGACAGGCGAGTTTTCAGGAAAGTGGAAGATAGCTTGTTTACTGGCCATGACACTAAGCAACCTTGAATCATGTGATGAGAAAGTTAATTCCCTTTTTATTTATTTATTTTAATTTTTTAAACCTGGGCATGTGCCCTGACCGAGAATTGAACCGTGACCTCTTGGTTTGTAAGTTGATGTTCAACCACTGAGCAACCTTGGCCAGGCTACTCCCTTTTCTTTTCTTTTTAAAAAAAAAAAAACAAATCAATTTTTTTTCTTTACTTTTCAATAAGTTTAAATTCTTGAGGGGTGCAGTATTACATGGATTCTGTGTCCAATGGCCTTAGTGGGAAGGTTGCTTTGGAATTTAGCACGAACCATGCCACTGTTTCCGTGAGCACAAGTTTCCTTTCCCCAGATTACTCTGGTTTTGCTCCTTTTGCCACCAGGAGTCACTGTCTTGTTCTTTGCTTTGTACACATAAGCACATCTCTTGCCTAGATAGACTTCAGTTTCATGTTGGGCATACGCACCTTTAAATTTTTTAAAATATATTTTTATTGATTTCAGAGAGGAAGGGAGAGGGAGAGAGAGATAGAAACATCAATGATGACAGAGAATCATTGTTTGGCTGCCTCCGGCACGTCCCCTACTGGGGCCCACAACCCAGGCATGTGCCCTTGACTGGAATGGGACCTGGGACCCTTCAGTCTGCAGGCCAATGCTCTATCCACTGAACCAAACCGGCTAGGGCAGCACCTTTAATTTTAAGAAGAGCTGTGTGTTCCCTCTGGTTCTGGAGACCCTGCTTAGAGCCCACAAAAGTGGCCTTGGACCACAGCCTTCCAGACATATGTGTTGTTACAGAAGCCCTGCTCCCATCAGGCCTCCACAGGCTCCGAGATGTCGCAAAGAAGAAGGCAATGTTATTCCCTTTTCAATTCTCCTTCAAGCTTTTCATCCCATCAAGGCAAAGTCTCCACTTTTAATACCTAACACCTATGATCCTCATAGGCCTCAAAGCGACTGCTCTCAGCAGGCACTGCAACCACCAAAAATTCCGTTACATTATGTTTTGGTTTTATGATTATCTTCTATGCAGAACAATTGGCTTTCTGCTTACAGAGGTGATATAAAGTTTCCTTGTAAACTACATTTAAGAGCAAGCCATTTGAAGGAAAACACTAAGAAATGAAGGTACAAGGCACGATGCAGAAAAGGCAAAAGTCACAAAGGTTGTCCTCCAGTGACTGAACTTCAGGAAATGCTGCTGAGGGCGCTAGGAAGTCACCCAAATTCTGAGCCTGGGAGGGCCAGGGCCACATGTGAGTCTTGGAGAGACAACCATGACCGAAGGGAGAGGCCAGGTGTCCAGTCTGGTCAGCAGAGCCAATCGGGATGGAGTCGGTCCTGGGACTGTGGAAGGACCTGAGAGGAGACATCCTGGGGACAGCATGGGGTTGGTGACCTGCTATGTGCTGGCAGAGGAAGAGGCCTTCGTGTCTGTCCTGTGAGTTGTGATTCTAGATGAGTGTCTGTCCATGGAATTTAGATGTTTCTATCGTCTCCCATCACAGCAAGAGGTTATGGGCCAATGTTGCAATTTCCTACCCCTTTTCCAACTGCCCAGTCACCTGAGTTCTGGGTGGCCCTGCAGGGTGATCCCACTGCATGGCCTGCCAGCTGACAAGTTAGAATCTCAGACCAGGGTGACCAAGGGCCCGGTGTGCCTGCAGCTGAGGGGTTTCCCAAGACAGGAGACTTTCAGTGCTAAACAAGGGACAGGGACAGTCCTGAAAAACTGGGAGGCCCTGGTCATCCAACCTCAGACAGTGCTTGTGGGGTGGGAGCCCTGGGCCAGATCCTGTTGGGCTGGGGCTGCTGGTCTAAGGGCCAAAGTAAGACGCCCACAGCCTGCATGGACCCAGGCCTAGTAATCAGTTCACGTTTATATGAACAGCACGACCACCCAGAGCCAGCCCCCAACCTTTTCAAAAACGCGCAGTGAGCCCTCGCTGGTTTGGCTCAGTGGATAGAGTGTCGGCCGCCTGACTGAAGGGTCCCAGGTTCCATTCTGGTCAAGGGCACATGCTCGGGTTGTGGGCTCGGTCCCCAGTAAGGGGCGTGCAGGCGGAGCCAATCAATGATTCTCTCTCATCATTGATATTTCTCTCTCTCTCCCTTCCTCTCTGAAATAGAAAAACAAACAAACAAAAAAACACAAAATGCTCAGTGACCTTAGTCCTTTTCAAGAAAATGTTTCAACCTGATTGGAAGCCTCCTGTTCAAGTTTGAGAATTCAGAGCCCTCAAAGATGTCACTTTCTAGGAGTGACAACTGTTCTCAAAGGAAAGTCTCAAACCCTGACATGAGGGCCCCACTAGACTGCCGCCACCCCATCCTCCAAAGAGAATTTCCCAAATTTTCTGAAGTACTCCCTGTGTTACAGTCAACATGGCCTGATCAGGAGAGTAACAACAGTACTTACCTCCTCCCACTCTGTCCTCTCCCCCTTCTGTTCCAGCCTGGAGGGCTCCCCTCACACATCTTCCTGTGCTTGAACTCGACCCAAACTTTACAGTTTGGCTCAATGCACCCCTCCATGAGGCCTCCCCATATCCTCTGGAGAGAAGGTACTCCTGGTTTCCCTGATCCTCTTCCAAAGCCTGATCTCACCAGTGGCAGGCAGTCAGGCCTACCTTTGCCCACCGCCCCCCACCCCTGCCCCAAAACACACACAGTTAGTAGTCAGCATATAGAACAGTGATGGCGAACCTATGACACGCGTGTCAGAGGTGACACACGAACTCATTTTTTTGGTTGATTTTTCTTTGTTAAATGGCATTTAAATATATAAAATAAATATCAAAAATATACATCTTTGTTTTACTATGGTTGCAGATATCAAAAAATTTCTATATGTGACACGGCACCAGAGTTAAGTTAGGGTTTTCAAAATGCTGACACGCCGAGCTCAAAAGGTTCGCCATCACTGATATAGAATCAACACATGAATGGTCAAACCCGTAATGCCTAATTGGGAGAAGTTCCACTGTCTCTCCACCGTCACATGGGGACAGCAAGGAGGCTCATACATTGAGCCCAAGTCACTCAGCTGTCCAGGTGGCTGACAGGTGAAGAAGAGACTCTGGGAAAGGCTATTGGGCCTGACAATTCCATAATGATCACCAAGCAGCACAGAGCCAAGACGGCAGGAAAAGGTGTTTTGGGAATGTGTCATGGGAGGTGTGGCCCACCCGGGGTCACAAAGGCTTCCCAGAGTACAGGACACTTGAGCTGAGACATTAGGATAAGGGGTTTGGGAATCAAGGCACACACTCAATCTCTGCATGGGCATGGCCGGCTGCTGTGAGGATTTGTGGGGATAATGGACAGGAAGCCCTTAGCACACAGTCAAGCTCTCCCCAAACATGGGGGATTACTGTCGTCAGCATTACCCTGACAGCTCACAGGAAGCAGAGGACTCCAGGCAGCCAGGCCTCTGAGCTCAGGTTGCGCTGGATAATAATCCTGCCTCTTGATTAGCCCGACCAGGAGGGAGGAGAAATGGGGCTGCAGCTGAGCCTCCCCGCTGCCGGGTGGACTGGCCCAGGTCAGACCTTGGGGTTCTGACAGAGCAGAAACCAGGCCGAGTGGCTCAGATGTGTAAGAGGGAAGGAAGCTGGATGCAGGCAGAGAAAGACAGCAACCAAGGGCGTGACTGAGGACGGGCCTGGGCGGAGGGAGAGACAAGGAGCAGACAGAGAGCGAGAGAACATCCTCTCCCCTCCTACCACCCTCCCGAGCTGCTGCAGAAAATTAGTGGAATGACTTCCTGTGATGGGTGCAGCAGCCTCTGCATTTATAGGCCACGAGGTCTTTTCAGGGCCAACTGGGTGATTAAAAGCTTGACTGAAAGCCACCCTGTTAGGGGAAGGAGCCAACCAGGAACCGGAAACCTGTGAGGTGTACAAATACTGACGTCACTTCTCAGCAGGAAGGAACTGGGGTGGAGCAAGCTGAGATTAAGGCCCTGCCCCCCTCCCTGCACCCCCTGCTGCCCAGCCACCAGGGGGACCCACACTGGGAGGAGTCAAGGGCCATGTGAGGTGCCTGGGAGCACAGGTCCTTCTGCCATACTGGCCTTCCTGCCATTCCTCAAACACACCAATTTATCTGCAACTCCAGGGTTTTGTTTTTATTGTTTCCAAACCACATATTACTGGCTCCATTGCACCATTCAGGGCTCATCTCAAGTGCCACCTCCTCCTAGAGGCCTCCCCTGACCACCTAATCTAAATTAGTCCACTCCCCAACCTACTGTGCTCTCCCCTCAGATCCTCACAACTCAAACCCTCATCTCTGCAGGTTTTTGTTTCTTTTTGTGAATCAGATGTCATCTCATTCACAAAGCCTTCCCCAACCACCCTGTTTAAAATCAAACACTCTCCCCCAACTCTCATCTGACCTCCCTGGTTTCCTCTTCTCTGTCTCACATTCTAGACCAGGGGTCCTCAAACTTTTTAAACAGGGGGCCAGTTCACTGTCCCTCAGACCGTTGGAGGGCCGGACTATAGTTTAAAAAAAACTATGAACAAATTCCTATGCACACTGCACATATCTTATTTTGAAGTAAAAAAACAAAACGGGAACAAATACAATATTTGTATTTGCATGTGGCCCGCGGGCCGTAGTTCGAGGACCCCTGTTCTAGATCTTTCTTTCATTGCTGTTTAATTCTTTCCGCTGGAATGTCAGCTCCAAGAGGCAGAGATTATTGTCAGATTTGTTTACTGCTGTATTACCAGCATCTAGAAAAGTACCTGGCACATAGTAGGGACTCAATAAATGTTTGATGAGTAAATGGATAAGTGTATTTAAATGTTTAAGAGCAGGGGCTCTGGCCAGACTGCCTGGGGTCTCATCTCAGCTCTCCCACTTACTGTGTGATCTTGGACCATTTACTTAACCTCTTTGAGACTCCATTTAATTAGTAAAAGGAGAGTAACAACAGTACTTACCTCAGAGGATTACTGGGTGATTAAATAAGATCATGCATATAAAGAGGTGGAAGCAGTGCCTGGCACCCAGGAAGCTCTCGGTACTATACTGGCTGCCATGACAGCTTTCACTTGCTAGCACTTCTTGATTATCGCTCCCTTATTTATCATCTGTCTCTTCCATTCTAGTGTCAGCTCCCACTTGCCTTCCTCACTATTGACCCCTAGTTCCCAGCACAGTGTGGGGAGAGAAAACCAAGCCTCCTATCAAATCGGGGAATGTGGACCTGGGGGACATAGCTTCCACTGAAGTAGGAGCTCACCGATCTGTTTCTCCAGGGCAGCTGCTTCACAGACGGTGGCCCGGGGCAGGATCCCAGGGTCAGTGAAACTCGTCTGTAGCAGGCAGCTCATGACGAAGAAGAAGAGGATAGCAGCGATGATGGGGATGGCAAGGGTCAGTTGGCGGGCCAAGAAGGGACAGCTAGAAAGAGAGGGAGAAAAAGATATGTAGTTACCCCACAGGCCCCCTGGGGCACAGGGCTACAATGCTAGGCAGGTACTGCCATCCCAGCAAACACCCCCGCATTCTCGAATAGAGCCTCTCCCAGAGGCAGCAGCCACTTCCCCATGAGTGCCTGACATCACTAATTAATCCCACACTTTCGCCCTGAGCCATGGCAGATGTGATCAGTAGATCCCAGCACTGTACACTTAGCTGCAGCCTCAGAATCCTTCTAAACCCAGAGCTTCAGGCAGCTACTACCAATTAATTGGAATGTCACTTGAGATGAACCATTCATGACAATGTTCACTCATTCATCCAGTCAGTCAGTCACTCACTCCACAAATATTTACGGAGGCCTTCTACGTGCCAGGCAACACCTTCAATAAGAAGCAGGGCCCTGGCCGGTTTGGCTCAGTGGATAGAGCGTCGGCCTGCGGACTCGGGGGTCCCGGGTTCGATTCCGGTCGGGGGCGTGTGCCTTGGTTGCGCGCACATCCCCAGTGGGGAGTGTGCAGGAGGCGGCTGATCGATGTTTCTCTCTCGTTGGTGTTTCTGGCTCTCTGTCCCTCTCCCTTCCTCTCTGTGGAGGATCAATAAAATATATTTAAAAAAAAAAAAAAAAAGAAGCAGGAATACTTGGCAGTGAATAAGACAAGAGTCCCCTGTTCCCTCAATGAGGCTTATGGTCTAGTGAGGAGAACAGACATGTAAACAGAGAATTGCCACATGGCCCTGCATACTATAATGGGGAAGGGAAAGGCAGTGGAACAGTCAGGCAAACAGACTGGCTGACGGAGACGCCTAAGCTAAAACCTGAAGAATGAGGAGGATTAGCCCTGGTGGTGTGGCTCAAAACCGAGCCTCGTCCTATGCACTTCGAGGTCACTGGTTTGATTATGGGTCAGGGCATGTGCCCAGGTTTGCGGGCTCCACCCCCAGTAGGGAGCGTGCACTGCTGGTGGCAGCCAATCGATGTTTCTCTCTCTCCCTCTCCCTTCTCTCTCTCTTAAACCAATAAAAAGCATATTAAAAAGGAAAAACAGCCTGACTGGTGTGGCTCAGTGGTTGAACATAGGCCTATGAATGAGGAGGTCACGGTCTGATTCCCAGTCAGGGCACATGCACGGGTTGCAGGCTCGATCCCCAGTAGGGGGCATACAGGAGGCAGCCGATTAATGATTTTCTCATCAATGATGTTTCTCTCTTTCTTCTTTCTTCTCTGAAATGAATGAAAATATATTTAAAAAATAAAAACAGGAGTCGACCAAGATGGCGGCGTAGGTAAACACCGGAGACCGCTGCCGCAAACAACCATTTCAAAAATACAACTAAAAGACTGAACGGACATCACCCAGAACCACAGGAAGGCTGGCTGAAGAGAGACTCTACAACTAGAAGGAAAGAGAACAGCAAATCGAGGCTCAGAGGCGGCGCAGTGTGGAAAATTCAAAGGTACCGAGGTGCGCGCAAAAGCGGGCTGGTGGCTGAGGGCGCGGTTGTCGTTTTCTGTCGGGAGTGAGTCTCAGACTCTGGGCTCCAGATCCGGGCGAGTCTCTAGGGACCCAGACTCAAACGGGAGAAGCGGGATTACCCGGCATCAGTTGGAACCTGAGGGCAGCTTTCTCTCCGAGGTTTGCAGCGGCTGCCGGGGTTCTGAGAAGCAGAGCCTCTGGGAACGGGACTGAGCGTGGCCATAACTGCTCCCTCCGCCCGCCCTGTTGATCCCGCCCCGCCCAAAGCCTGCGCACAGCCATTTGCCAATCGCCTCAGGCAAAGGCTGGATTAGCGCCTCCCCAGAAGGCAGACGTTTTCCGCACAGCTGATTCCTATAGCCAGTCGGCCTGAGGGTCAAATCCCCCTAGTGTTAACTACAACAATTAAGGCTTGGCTAGAACAAGACTGCGCACAGAGACCACAAGGGGGTGCACCAAGAAAGCATAAAAGATGCGGAGACAAAAAAACATGACAGAAATGGAGGATATGGAGCTAAGAATCGCAATTTTGAGGGCTTGCCATAAATTTGTGCAGAACCTCACGAAAACTAATGAGACCCTCGATGCTACGATAAAGAAATTAGAAAGTAAGCATACACGGACTGAAATAAAGAATATTATACCCAATAGCAGACCAGAGGAGTACAATAATCAAACCAAAGATTCGACAAAAAACACCCAATTGGAAAAGCAAAATGAAAAAAGAATCCGAAAGTGTGAAGATAGTGTAAGGAGCCTCTGGGACAGCTTTAAGCGGTCTAATATCAGAGTCATTGGAGTGCCAGAAGATGAGAGACAGCAAGATATTGAAAACCTATTTCAAGAAATAATGGCAGAAAACTTCCCCCACCTGGTGAAAGAAATGGACTTACAGGTCCAAGAAGCGCAGAGAACCCCAAACAAAAGGAATCCAAAGAGGACCACACCAAGACACATCATCATTAAAATGCCAAGAGCAAAAGACAAAGAGAAAATCTTAAAAGCAGCAAGAGAAAGAGGCTCAATTACCTACAAGGGAATACCCATACGACTGTCAGCTGATTTCTCAACAGAAACTTTGCAGGCCAGAAGGGAATGGCAAGAAATATTCAAAGTGCTGAATACCAAGAACCTACAACCAAGATTACTTTATCCAGCAAAGCTATCATTCAGAATTGAAGGTCAGATAAAGAGCTTCACAGATAAGGAAAAGCTAAAGGAGTTCATCACCGCCAAACCAGTATTATATGAAATGCTGAAAGGTATCCTTTAAGAAGAGGAAGAAGAAGAAAAAGGTAAAGATACAAATTATGAACAACAAACATGCATCTATCAACAAATGAATCTAAGAATCAAGTGAATAAATAACCTGATGTACAGAATGAACTGGTGATTATAATAGAATCAGGGACATAGAAAGGGAATAGACTGACTATTCTTGGGGGAAAAAGGGGTGTGGGAGATGCGGGAAGTGACTGGACAAAAATCATGCACCTATGGATGAACACAGTGGGTGGGGAGTGAGGGTGGAGGGTGGGGTGGGAGCTGGAAGGAGGGGAGTTATGGGGGGAAAAAAGAGGAACAAATGTAATAATCTGAACAATAAAGATTTAATTTAAAAAAAAAAAATAAAAAAAAAAAAAAATAAAAACAGCCCTAGCCGGTTTGGCTCAGTGGATAGAGCGTCGGCCTGTGGACTGAAGGGTTCCAGGTTCGATTCTGGCCAAGGGCATGTACCTTGGTTGCGGGCACATCCCCAGTGGGGAGTGTGCAGGAGGCAGCTGATTGATGTTTCTCTCTCATCGATGTTTCTAACTCTCTATCCCTCTCCCTTCCTCTCTGTAAAAAAATCAATAAAAGATATTTAAAAATAAAAATAAAAAAATAAAAACAAAGAATGAGTAGGATTAGCCAGGTGAAGGGGGTCGGGAGAAGAGCATGGTCCAGCCACTAATACTGTTACCCAAAGACTGGTGTCCCAAGTCTGTTCTGTCAGGCCCCTGACCCCAGCTGGCTTGGAGGACACCCTGCGCACAGGTCTGATTTTACCACTGTCCTCTGCTGCCTTCCCTCCCTGAGCCATAGTGAGTGAGGAGCTGCTATTTGGGAGATGTCTGGCCACTGGGAGGCCCAAATCAGCCAAGATTCCAGGAGCTGGCATAACAGCAGGAAGCAAACCTGTGGGCACCTACATGCTATTTCTGGAGCCTCCATCATTTGAGGTTCTGGCCTCCAGAGAGGCCCATCCCTCGAGGAGCAGAGACTGCCAAGGCCAAGGACTCTAGTGGGACACATTCTGCTTCAAACATCTCAGTGCTCCCCAGGTCCGAACCTCAGAGCTGAGCCCTCCATGTCACCTACATGACAACTCCACCAGTTCGTGTCCAACCAGACTTCTTGGAGGATAGAGAAGACTTGAGGTCTGAGAGTTATAGAACCCTCAAAAACAGCAAGTCCCAGCCCCCAGATTTTATAAAAGGGGACTCCGAAACCCAAAGCCATATCCAAGGTCACCCAGTCAGTAACAGGACTGAGTCTCTGGGGGCTCCCAGCAAATGCTCTGTCCATTCATATTCAACAAATATTAGTTGTATTGAGTGGCCACTACACACCAGGCTCTGTTCAAACACTAAGACTACAATAGTGAGGAGAATACAAAATGCACAGACCTGGGGCAGGAGTGTGCAAGGAGGCCGATGTGCCTGGAGGGAAATACACAGGGGTAGCGGGAGGAGACGGGTAGAGGAAGAAAGTCCTTTCTCAGGGCTCTGGCCCTAATCCAGACAGCCAGGGAGGACTTACAATTAATGATACACCATCTGGGGTGGGAAGCAGGGCAGAAGCTGGGAGCCTTGCTTGGAGGCCTGTGCAATAATCCACCAAACCAAACAACAAAGCAAAACCATTCTCAGCAGGAAGGCCCTAGAGAGCCACCTCTGCCTTTCCCCAGAGCAACAGGCGAGCACGAGCACCTCTCATCCTCCACACCCTCACCAACAGCATTCCCGTCATGCCAGCTCCCTACTGAGTTCCCACCCCAGTCCAGACTGAGGTGAGCTCTTGGCCCAAACCCCAGCCCCCTGCCGACTCCAGTACCCCAATGGGGAGGAGCAGAAATAGACGCGATGTTTCACAAGCTCCCCGCAATCCCAGAAGTCCTCGCTTCCTCCCACTCTGGGGACAACTCTGTCACCAGTGAAGACACCCATTCAAAGGCCCAGAGAAAGTCCTGTTTCTGAACTGACCAAATCCCACACTGCAGGTCATGGGGCCAACCACGGCAAGCACTGCTTCCTCCTGCCCTCGCTGCAGCCCTGGTGGGAAGAGCCGGGCAGGACGCTGGAAAAGGAACTTTCGGAACATCCCCGTGGGCAGGCCCGATGACATGAATCTGAAACTCAGCCAGGGGCCATGGAGGGGGCCCTGGGGGCTCCCCAGAGCTTCTGCTTGCTAAACTGTCCCAGAACTTTGTATCCACCCTGACTCAGAAGGGAAGGCTGAAAGGGAGAAGCTAAGCTAAGCGGTAGGAAGTCCTCACCTTGCTTCAAGGGGAAAGCCAAGATTGCAGATACATGATCTGGCAGCCCGAAAGGTGACCTGGGGCTAGTGTCTTTGTGGCAGCCTCAGTCATCATGGCCCCAGGCCCCAGGGAAGAGTTTTTGACCAAGACAACAGTAAGAGCAGCAGCAAGCATTAAGTTCTTGTTATAGGCTAAAAGCTACATGAGTGATTTCATGCCACCCTCATATCACCCTCATGACAGCCTGAGGGAGTGGGTACTGTTATAAACCCCATTTTATAGATGAGGAAACTGAGGATCTGAGAGGTGAAGTGACTGCCCCGAAGTCCCACAGTTAGTGTGTGGTGGGTCCGGAATTTGAACCAGGTCTCTTGGCTCCAGAGGTGGCATTCTTAACTACACTGTATAATGAAGTGAGACCACAAAAGATGGGGAGAACCAGGAGGGGAAGCAGAGCTCATACAGCATGAAGTGGGTGTGTGCATGTGTGCGTGCAAGGAATCATGTAGCAGGTAGCTGAAGCTAGAGACCAAGGGTAAGGTGGAAAACGTCTGATACAAATATGTGACCCTAGTAAAATGACAGGCGTCCCCTCCTCATCCATAAACCGGAGTTACCATGTGGGCCAAACCTGGGGACATGAAGACGTTAAAACTCACAGGAGCAAACATGACCTGTCATACAAAAGTACTCTGGACTCTCCTGAAAAATAGAGGCACCGCAGCTGTTCCTGCCATGGAACAGGCCAGAGGGATGCTCCAAATGTTGACAGGAGGTTAGGAGGGCAAGGGGCTTGGGAGATGTCTGGGGGAAACAGGAGGAGACTCAGGAAGGAAAGGAAGCTCTGAAGAAGCTAAGGAAAGTGCTGGAGAAGGAAAGGGAGGTCTGAGAGGCCCAAACATGTTTGAGGGAAGATTGCCCGAGGACCCAGGCGATGGGGGAGAAGCAAGGAGAGAGGGTCTGAGGGTAGAGAGATGACCAAGGGGGCCTAGAAGGACCCTGAAGGTAATGGGAAGACGCTAGGAAACCTGTGGTGGGGAGCATATAGCCAAAGGCCATGGAAGAAACTCAGATGTTATCTGGAAGGGATATGAGAAAGGATGCCTCAAGGAGTCAGAGAGAACCTGGGGGGGGGGGGGGGGGGCCAAGCCCAATCCTGAGGACAGGTGAGGAGAGAGGAGATCTGTCCAAGGAGGAGGGGAGGCAGAGTCTGAGATGGCAGAGGCAGGGGGGTAGGGGGGTCAGGGGCCAAGGGACATGGGAGGGCGGTTCCTGGCGAGGCTGGCAAAGGCAGGGTGCCAGGGAAGGATGGGGGTGCTAGGAAGGGACCACAGAGAATGGCGTGGCTAGGAGGGCGGATGGGGACCAGGGAGGAAGGATAAGCGGCAAGGAGGAGGGGCCTGAAGGCAGGCTCTAAGGCACAGGGAGGATGCAGGCCCCAGAGGCAGGGATCCGAAGGTGCCTGCAGGTGCTGCGAAGGGTGGAGTGAGAGAGGACGGGTGCCCAGCGGGGACCGGAGGGGCTGGAATGCCTATCAAAGGCTGGCGAAGGGGGGGAGGGAAGGGTGTGCAGGGCTCGGAGGAGACCGGAGGGGATGGGGATGGGGGCGCCGCCGAACTCACTCGAAGACGAAGAAGAGGACGGTGGTGGTGAGGATGAGCAGCAGCGTGAGCGCGAAGACCCCGCCGTGGCCGGCCAGCATGAGGCGGCCCCCGCAGTAGAAGCGGTTGCGGCCCGGGAACACCTCCCACTTGCGCCGCGGGCGGTGGCCGATGCTGTCGCTGCCGCTGCTGCCCCAGCGCGGTGCAGCGGCGGGCGGTGGGGGCCCGGGGCCCGGACCCGGGGGCGCGGCGGGGCCGGGGCGGCGCGCCCCTGGGGAGGCAGGCGGCGGGGCGGCCCCGGGGCTGATCTGCTGGTACTCACAGTCCTTCATGCGGCCGCCGCGGGCCTCGCCTCCGCGCCCCGCGGGCCGGCCGCGCCGCACCGGGACCCGGGCGAGCAGCGGAGCTGGCGGCGGCGCGCGGCGCTCGCTCACTAGCCGGGGGCGGCCCCACCCCTCCCGCCCCCGCCCGCGCGGCCTCCCGCCGCAGCGCCCCCTCCGCCTGGGCCGGGGATGGCGCTTGGGCCCGCACCCGGTCCTGCCCGGCTGCCGGCGCCCGCCAGCCTCTCCGCCCCGAGCCGGCCCGGCCCTTTCTGCACAATGACTGGGCAGCAGATGCGCACTCGAGCGCTTTCCGTTCCTTTTCAAGCAAACCATTTGTTGGGCGGCCCCTGGGTGCCGCGCACAGTGCCAAGCGCCGAGATTCGGTGGACTTCTCAGCTGTAATTGCAGGGCCAGGCTTGAGGACTGACTGCAAAGGCATTTTGCGGGGCAAGCGGGGGTGGAAGTGGGGACACAATCTTATTTGAAAGCCAGGGGCCTGTTAACCACTGTTTTGCAGTTCAAAGTGCCCAAGAGTTGTGTGTGGCACATGCTCTGGCCTTCCTTACCCAGCTCTGTGATCTGGACCCAGACCCAGGCTTTCCAAGTGTCACCTCATGTCACAGATCCCACTTTAACACGAGAGGAAGATTCATGCTTCAGGGACCCAGTGTCTTTCAGGAATTCTGGGTATATTCATTTTCTATTGGTGTGTAACAAATGACCACAAATTTAGCAGCTTACAACAACACATCTCACAGGTCCTAGGTCAGGAGCTTCCACACAGCTTAGCTGAGTCCTTAGAGCCCCAGAAGGTTACAATCGAGGTAAGGTGTCAGCCAGGCTGCATTCTCCCCTGGAGACTCAATTGGGGAAGAATCCACTCGCAAGCCCATTCAGGTTGTTGGCAAAACTGATTTCCTTGCGAATGTATGACTGAGGGCCTGTGATTTTTGCTGGCTGTCAATTGGAGGCGCCCCTCAGCCATCTGCAGTTCCTGGAGGTTACACAGCTCCTTGCCATGTGGGCCTCTCCAGCATGGCACTTACTTCATCAAGCCCACAAGGAAAGTCTTAGCTCGAGGTGCCAAGACAGTTTTATATAATGCAGCTTATTCTATTATACAGTTGACCCTTGAACACCATGGGTTTGAACTACCTTGGTCTGTTTATACACAGATTTTTTTTTTCAATAAGTACCTGTATTTTTTTTCTTCTACAATTGGGAGTCCACAATGGGAGAGCTGACTATATGCATTGATATGCACTGTTTCTATAGGGGACTTGAGCATCTTCGAATTTTGGTATCTGCCTGGGTCCTGGAACCATTTCCCCATGGAACCGAGAGAGTTAAAAGTTAAACATGGATTTTTGGCTGCATGGGGGTCAGTACCCTCAACCCCTGCATTGTTCAAGATTCAACTACATATGTAATGAAAGCAACATCCCATCACTTTTGCCATATTCTTTAGGTTAGAAGAAAGTCACAGGTCTCACTTTAACACACAAGGAGAGGATTACACAGAGGTGTGAATATGAGGAGGCAGGGATCACTGGGGGTCATCTTAGGGTCTGTCCACCAGACTGGGGTTATTGCAACCCCAAGGAAAAGTATAGGAAAAGTATAGGAAGAGGGCTGGAACTAGGGTAGGAAAGAGTAAGAAAGGAAGTCAAATTACACAATGGGAAGGGGTAGAAAGGCAACAACAATAACCTCAAGGAACACTAATTGGTACACATGCCCAAGGCCACCGAGGGATGCCCTTGGTGCCAAAGATTCTCAATTTGATGAACCCTATCTTGGAGTGAACCAAATTGTGGGCTTCCTCCCCTCTCACTTGTTGGCTACGGAACTAAGTTACAAAACTGGACATACTGGTTCCAGTATACATTCCTGCTGTCCCACCTCAAGTGGGTCCTCTTTAAACTCTAAATCTTTTCTTGTTCCTTGTCACTTTGTACAAACCAACTTGATTTTCAGCTTCCCTCCTCTCTACCTCATCATTTCTATTTGAATCTACCCTTTCCTCTTATCTTAAATATGTGGACCTCTCTCTGCCTGTGGCCAACCCTCCACTCATGTCTTATCTCTTCCTGTTCATTGAGACTGCAAACACATACTCAATTCTCCTCTATCAATTAAAAAGCAAAACTAAAAAACCAACAACAGCTCGGCCGGTGTGTCTCAGTGGTTGAGCGTCAACCCATGCACCAAGAGGTCACCAGTTTGATTTCTGGTCAGGGCACATGCTCCAGGGCTGGATTCCCAGCAGAAGACATGCAGGAGACAGCCAATCGATGTTAATGCATCGATGTTTCTATCTCTTTCTCCCTCTCCCTTCCTCTCTCAATAAAATCAATAATAACATATTTTAAAAACAATGACAGAAACAGCTTCCCATGTTTGGCTACCTCCTTACTCTAGCTTCAGGTTTATCTTTCTCTCTCTCATTAGAGTCACATTAAAGAGCAACTACCACTTCCTGGTCACCTATTCATTCCTTAACTTCTTATAATTTGGCCTGTCTACATCACTCTCCTAAAACTTCCACCTTAAATGTCCCTAGTGATGCATTTATTATTATTATTTTTTACACTTTTACTGATTTCAGAGAGGAAGGGTGAGGGATAGAGAGATAGAAACAATGATGAGAATCACTGATCGGCTGCCTCCTGCATGCCCCCTACTGGGGATCAAGCGTGCAACCCAGGCATGTGCCCTTGGCCGGAATCGAACCTGGGACCCTTCAGTCCGCAGGCTGATGCTCTATCCACTGAGCCAAACTGCCTAGGGCACTAGGGATGCATTTTGTATGGCATTCTTACCTATTTATACCAGTAAGAGAGTTCCCAGACTCTCTTATAAATAGGTATGGCCAAGGGACTGAATTCTGGCTAATAGAATATGAGTGGAAGTGACGGGCTGGCCCATAAAACTCCCGAGTGCTCATCCTTGCTCTCCCTCCCATCTGCTAGCAGAATAGAGGAGACTCTAAGGACCTAAAGAAAGTCAACCAGATGCTCCCATTCCAAGTTTCAGGGTCCCACTCCTTCTCAGTCACAGAAGACTCTTTTTCAGTCTTATTAAGACTGAATTAAACGGATATAACTGCACCATGCATAATTTTTGTTTGTTTTATTTGTAGCAAATAAGTCTTGTGGCTACAAGAAATAAGAGATTATTTTATGGCTATCATGGAAGCTTTTTGATTCTCTTACCATGATTTGAGGGGGGAGTTTAAAGACCCAAATTTGTCATTTTCTGCAAGGACTCATGCATTCAGAATTCCTCCCATATCAAGTCCTGGTAGTCATCATCACTGCCACAACAGGCAACTGCAACAACCATTTGGGCCCCCAAGGCATTTGCGTTAGTTAACACTTCATCACAAATAACCCCAGGTGATAATTTGATTAATCATGATGCCACAGCATGCCATGGATTAGTAGCATCACATTTCTCATTGGCAAGGAGCTTACTTAGCACATTCAAACTCAATGACACAACCAAGCCAGTTCCCTAACCCTATCTTTCGAAGTCTATTTCCTGGGACCACTGCTAGTACCAATTTCTTTTTTTTAAATGCTGTGTGTGTTTTTGAAAATATATTTTTATTGATTTCAGAGAGGAAGGGAGAGGGAGAGAGATAGAAACATCAATGATGAGGATCATTGATCAGCTGCCTCCTGCACGCCCCCTACTGGGGCTCGACCCTGAAACCCAGGCATGTGCTCTTGACCGGAATTGAACCTGGGACCCTTCAGTCCGAAGGCCGATACTCTATCCACAGAGCCAAATCGGCCAGGGCAAGAGCCCAATTTTTTTTTTAAATATATTTTATTGATTTCTTACAGAGAGGAAGGGAGAGGGATAGAGAGTTAGAAACATCGATGAGAGAGAAACATCGATCAGCTGCCTCCTGCACACTCCCTATTGGGTATGTGCCTGCAACCAAGGTACATGCCATTGACCGGAATCGAACCTGGGACCCTAGAGTCCCCAGGCCGATGCTCTATCCATTGAGCCAAACCAGTTAGGGTGAGCCCAATTTTTATAGCAGTCAGGGTCCAGCCAATGAGACAGTAATCACACCATTCACTGGACAGAGAGAATTTACTATAAAGAGTGGTTAGAATGGTTAACTAAATATAGAGTTGTTAACTAGATAACTGAAAGGGTAAAAAGAAAACTCTGGGAGCATCTCTAATTCCTAGAACTAGGAGAGCAAAGGAAAGAGTTTGGAATTACTAAAACTTAGACACTTAGAAAAGGGGCTCTACGGAGCTGAAAGTCAGACTTCCAAGTCTGATGCTATCAGGTGTCTCTGAGTGGGACACTGTGAAGCTGGTTCTGCAATTGCTGGGAGGAAATCTGCAGAGTGGAATCAGCGCCCGCTACAGGAAGGAACTGCCACGGCCAGGGTGAAGGAGCATTGCTAGGGTTACTTCACAGGACAGGAAGCAAACAGGAGTCCTTGCTTCCGCCTCCCGCCTCACTATCTCCCTCTCGTGGCCATCATTGGCAGAACCAGACATAGAGCTAGCTGACAAAGCAGAAATGTGCTTTGCAGAATCCCAGCTCCTGTAACTCATAGCAGAAAGTAGGACGGTGGGTTTGGAGCTGAAAGACAATAGCTGAATAACTAGCACAGGTTCCTTTATGAAGAATATGAAAGAAGAGGTGGACTTAGGTGATAATTAGCTGGAATTCAAGCAAACATGGAAGGGAAATACAGTGTGGGGCAAAAGTAGGTTTACAGTTGTAAGTACGTGGATCCACAGAGTTTATCCTTGTATTATTATTGTTTATTAATTATTGTATTATTTTCCATATGAATAACTGTAAACCTACTTTTCTCCACCCTGTAGAGAAAGTCTAGAGGTGATGGGCCTTTCAGGGTGGGAAAAGCTGACTGATTCTGGATAACAAATAATATAAGATTGAAAAAAGGTCTTAGCCTTGGCTGATGTGGCTCAGTTGGTTGGGTGTCGTCCCATGCACCAAAAGGTTACCTGTTCGGTTCCCAATCAGGGTACATACCCGGGTTGCAGGCTCAATTCCTGGTAGGGGGCATGCAGACAATCAATGTTTCCCTCTCACATTGATGTTTCTCTCTCTCTCCCCATCCCTTCTTCTCTCTCTAAAAAATCAATAAAAAATTCTTTTTAAAAAAATAAAAAATGTCTTGAACCACAGAAATTGAAAGATGTGATCACCTCTAAGGCAATTACCTGGTGAAGAGCATGGCCTTCCCGCTTATTTCACATAGCTTTAATGTAGCCATCATTACATTGGGAGTCAGGCAAGGGGGTGAAGAAGCAAATAAATATATTAGGTTGAGAATTATATCTAGGAAAGAACTTGAGTGTGGTTAGTCTCACATGAATATGACTACAAGCAAATAGAGCAGAAACCTGTTGTGTTAATTTTGTATGTCAACTTGGCTAGCTGCAGTATTTGGTCAAATATTATTCTAGACTAGAGGCCTGATGCATGAAATTTGTGCACTCTGGCGGGGGGGTCCCCTCAACCTGGCCTGCGCCCTCTCACAGTCCAGGAGCCCTTGGGGGATGTCCGATTGACATCCTTAGCGCTGCCGCGGAGGCGGGAGAAGGTCCTGCCACCAAGGCTGCACTCACCAGCTGTGAGCCCAGCTTCTGGCTGAGCAGTGCTCCCCCTGTGGGAGCGCACTGACCACCAGGGGGAAGCTCCTGCATTGAGCTTCTTCCCCCTGGTGGTCAGTGCACATCATAGCAACTGGTCATTCTGCTGTTCGGTCGATTTCTATATTAGCTTTTTATTATATAGGATGTTTTTGTGAAGGGATTTTTTTTTAGATGAGATTGACATTTACATCAGTAGACTTTGAGTAAAGCAGATTGTCTTCCATACAGTGGGTGGGCCTCAATCAATCAGTTGAATAGTTTAATAGAAAAAAGACAGACTTCCCCTGAGAGAGAGGAAATTCTACCAGCAAATTGCTTTTGGACTCAAATTGCCACATCAACTCTTTTTTTTCTTTTCTTTTTCCTAACATCAACTCTTTCATGGGTCTCTAGTTGCTGGCCTACCTTGCAGATTTTAGACTTGTCAGGCTCCACAATCATGAACCAATTCTTTAAAATCTCTTTCTCTCTCAGAGGGCAGAGTCACAAAATGGAAGAAGCCTGAGTCCCAAGTGACTGAGTAGAACAGGCCTCCCTCCCCAAACCTGCATTATACTATAGTGCAGTGGTTGGCAAACCGTGGCTCTCGAGCCACATGTGGCTCCTTGGCCCCTTGAGTGTGGCTCTTCCACAAAATACCACGTGTGGGCGCGCACGTACAGTGCGATTGAAACTTCGTGGACCATGCGCAGAAGTCAGTTTTCAGAAAGGAGATAGACGAAACAAGTATACAAGACGAGTGTGGATGAGAGAGTTGGAAGGGGTCGACCTCAGCGAACGTACCTCCATCAGATTGAGGACGTTTTTAGCAAAGGCCAGCTTAGGAGTACCCTAATTAAGTTAATAACAATGTACCTACCTATATAGTTTAAGTTTAAAAAATTTGGCTCTCAAAAGAAATTTCAATCGTTGTACTGTTGATATTTGGCTCTGTTGACTAATGAGTTTGCCGGCCACTGCTATAGTGTAAACAAGAAAGAAACTTTTAAATTAAACACACACACACACAAAGAAAGAAACTTTTGCTCTGGCTGATGGCTCTGTTGGAGCGTCATCCCACACACCAAAAGATTACAGATTTAATTCCCAGTCAGGACACATACCTAGGTTATGGGTTGGATCCCTAGTTGGGGCCAGTGCAGGAAGCAACTGGTTGATGTTTCTCTCTCCCTCCTTCCCTCTCTCTTGAAAATCACTAAAAACATACCCTCCAGTGAGGATAAAATAAGAAAGAAACTTTTATATTTAAGACAGCATCCTAGCTGGTTTGGTTCAGTGGATAGAGCGTCAGCCTGTGGACTGAGGGGTCCCGAGTTTGATTCTGGTCAAGGGCACATGCCCGGGTTGCGGGCTTGATTCCTAGTAGGGGGCATGCAGGAGGCAGCTGATCGATGATTCTCTCTCATCATTGGTGCTTCTATCTCTCCCTCTCTGAAATCAATAAAAATACATTTTAAAAAAACACCGAGTTTTGGGAGTTGTTAGTTACAGCAGTTAGCCTACTTTTCTCATCCTTTCCTTAATCTTAACAGTACAGGAACCTGGTAATCATTTCTTTCTTCTTGAAACTCTCTCTTCCTCTGAAACTATTTGTTTCTAGTCTTTTATGACGATAATGATAGTAATGTCAGCTACCATTCATGAAGTTTTTTATTTTCATGAAGTTCTATGTGTCAGGCACCATGCTAGTGCTTTATCTAGTGTCTCATTTAATCCTCATAACTACTGTGTGTGATAGATGCTATCTGCCCTATTTTAGAAATGAGAAAATAGGGTTAGAGAAGTTGAATCATTTGTCCAAGGTCTTATAGAGGGAGAGGGAGAGATAGAAACATCATTGATGAGAGAGAATCATTGGTTGGCTGCCTCCTGCGCACACCACCACCGGGGATCGAGCCCACAACCTGGGCATGTGCCCTGACCGGGAATCAAACTGCGACCTCCTGATTCATAGGTTGATGCTCAACCACTGAGCCACATTGGCTGGGCATCTACATTTTTCCTTTTGACAATCAAATCCAATCTCAGGGCTGCTGTAATGATCGTGTCTGGTTGGATGGCTCCCTGACCCCTCTCCTTGTCTCCAGTTCCACATTTCCTGGCATACTAGTATGAACGTGCTGGTGACATTGTAAACTTAACACATCCAAATGCAGCTATTCCCTTGTTATTACTGTTCTAAACACTTTTTACTTAATTCCCACAACAAGCCTATGAGATAGATGTCATTCACATCTATGAGCTAAAGTGTTACCCACATTTTACAGATGAACAAACTGAGTGTTAGAGACTCAGTATTTGGCTTCTGTTTACACTACTAGTACATAGTAGAGCTGGGCTTGGGGCTGATTTAAAGGCCTAGATCTCAAAAATGACAAGACCTCAGTTCCACTCAAACTGGTAAGCTCTTCCTGTATTATTCCATTTCCTGCTTCCTATACTCACTCTCTGCTAACCCTTTTTTTTCTATTCATCAATTTATTTTGTTGATTAGATTCCACATATGCTTACTCTCTGCCCTTAACTTTCAAAGTCCAGCTCGAAGGCCATTTCTCTAGGAAGCCTTTTCAGGTATTCCAAGCTGGAAGGGATCTCCTCCTTATGTGAATTTACAAAGTACTTACTTTGTACCTCACTTACCTCTTCCTAAGCATGGGAGCAAAGCTTTAATTCATCCTCATCACAAAAAGTTCAAGTATAGCCCTAACCGGTTTGGCTCAGTGGATAGAGCGTCAGCCTGCGGACTCAAGGGTCCCAGGTTTGATTCCGGTCAAGGGCATGTACCTTGGTTGCGGGCACATCCCCAGTGGGGAGTGTGCAGGAGGCAGCTGATCGATGTTTCTAACTCTCTATCCCTCTCCCTTCCTCTCTGTAAAAAAAATCAATAAAATATATATTTTTTAAAAAGTTCAAGTATAGAGATACAGAGACGTTTAAGTATCCCTTCATTCTCCAGAATTGATCAGTTTCTTTTTTAAAAAAAACACATATTTTTATTGACTTCAGAGAGGAAGGGAGAGGGAGAGAGAGATAGAAACATCAATGATGAGAGAATCACTGATTGGCTGCCTCCTGCACGCCCCCCCCACTGGGGATGGAGCCCACAACTCAGGCAAGTGCCCTTGACTGGAACGAACCCCAGGATCTTTCAGTCCGCAGGCCCATGCTCTATCCACTGAGCCAAACCAGCTAGGGCGATCAGTTTCTATCTTGATTAATGTTTCTATGTATCTGCTAGCAACTCTATGAGACAGTAATATGAGAATGGGAGGTATAGCAAGTCATCTTTATTCCCCTAAAATTGGAATAAATAAACAATTGCTGAAAGAATTGATCAACTTCCAATCCCTTGAGCCTGCACACATTACATTTTTAGATGAAGATGAGAGAGTCTGTTCAAGAAAAGTAGTCTCTTCCCTCCACCCCACCCACCTTGGGGGACTGGTGAAGACATGTCAAACATTCCCTCTCCTCCCACCTTCATTAAAGAACAAAAAAGCACCGATTTCTAGGTACAAGAAGCTCTGGCTTCTGTTTTAGCTAGGTCTCAGAAGGAAATTACTTTTCTCTGAAACCGTAGACGCCCAACCCAGCTGCAGCATTGTTAGACCTCAGGGTAAACAGGAAGCTTCCTGCCCTGGGCCCTTCATGTCCCTCTCCCAGACTATTAAAAGACTGTTATTAGGATGGTAAAAGGACAGCTGCTGGCCATAAAATCAGCCCATTCCTTAGATCCTTAGAGAAGAGCAACTCCATCCTTCCAAGGTCAAAGAGAACACTGTTGTCTCCAAGTCACACAGGTTTGTCCACTGGCGGGAGTCCTTCGTTAGCTCCTTGATGATCAACTGTAACCATATTGGTCTTTGCTGAATACCAGAGTGGTTTAATTGAGAAGATGGGATTCCCATTTATAAGGTCTCTGATCCTTGGAATCACTTGGTTCTGGGGGTGATGAGATCTAGTGTAAAGGTTAAGCTGAGACTGCCAGAGCAGTGAAATCACTCCCCACCCTGTGGAGTCTGAGTCACCTCTCCCAGTAGGGGACCAATCAGTCTTGATTATCCCCCAAGAAGAGGCAAAGAGGAGAATGCATGAGAGCAGTCTAGTGCTCCTGCCTCTGCAATGAAGAAGTGAAACAGGACCTCAGTTCTTCCTGCACAGAGTGGAAGTCCCTGGATTTGCAGCTGTTGATGGAGGGAACAATTTCTGCCAACTGGAAGGACACGCAGGCAGGGATGATATTTTGCCAAGAAGGGCACTCGCGTGTCTTGGCAGAAGGCAGAGGGCTGCCCCATTCTGTGTGTACGTTTTCAGAAGCATTTGACTCTGGACCAAATTCTCTCAGCTGTGCTAAAGCTGGGGTAATGGATGGGAAATGCTTATTGGCCAGGCTGACTAGAAGCTCCAACAGAGGGTGCTGGGGCTCAGCCAGGAGCTTCCCTTCAGCTGGCAAGTTTAGCTTTCTGTCATGGTCAAAGGGAGCGTGTCAAAATTCCAATTCTCAGGGCTCTCCAGAGCTGCTTATGATTAACCATTTATTTTGAAGTTTCTGCTTGTTGGAATTTTTCACTCAAATGGGGAATGAATGGTGATGATGCAGAGCCTCTTATTTAACTCAAAGAACGGGCAAAAGTAGCTTCACATGGGTCAATGGTCTTACTTTCATTAAAGTGACGGGCTCATAATCAAATGGGACCAGCCAGATGCCATTTCATTCAACCTTGGACTCACCTACAAATTATCAGTTCATGCTGCCTTGTTGGCTCCTCTGACCCATGTCTACCAATCAAGCAAGCACAGGCACTTGGGCACGGCAGGCAAACCAGTCACCACTTTGACCACTTATTGCCTGGCACTGGTTTACCTCTGCAGGACAAGGAGCCTATTTGCCAGGTACCACTGCTTTCCCTCATTCAAAGAAAAGGTCACTTAAGTTACTCCTCAGAGTTGTACCCAAGGAGAGGGAGTTTCTTCTAAGTGCTGAAAGCAGAGCTATTTTCTCCTAAAATCATTTTTGAGCCTCTATGTAAGTGTTTAGACTGGGATGATTCCATTGTTTAAGGCAGCTCTTAAGATCTTAGAGAAAGGGACCTACAAGAGATTATATACCGCCCTCCCACCCCCAACTTCCCCTATGGGATAATATCATTTCCTCTAGTTTCAAGAGATGCTAAGGCTCTGAAAACTCTCCCAAGGTCACATAGCTGATAAGTGGGTTTTATTGAGAGGTCTGCTGCTTCCTTGTGCAATGCTCTTCTTACTATGACTTTTCCCCCAAAAAATGTGTATTTTTTTCCCAAGGTAACTGATTACTCCTTTAACCAAAAGTTGTTTAATTTGCATTATCTTTGTAAGACTTTTCATATAAACAAATGAAAAAAAAAATCATGAGAAACAATGCCCCAATTAGAAAAGAAGGTTCTACTTTACTTACTATTGCCATGACACTGTTCAGGCCTCTGCCATCATGTGTGGACTATTATCAGCCTATTAGCTAGAGCCTTTGATGAAATTTACATTTATTTATTTTGAGAAAGAGAAGCACTGATTTGTTATTCCACCTATCTATGCACTCGTTGATTTTTTTAAAAATTTTTATTGATTTTTACAGAGGAAGAGATAGAAACATGGATGAGAGAGAAACATCAAGCAGCTGCCTCCTGCACACCCCCTACTGGGGATTGAGCCTGCAACCAAGGTACATGCCCTTGACCAGAACTGAACCTGGGACCCTTCAGTACACGGGCCAACGCTCTATCCACGGAGCCAAACCAGTTAGGGCTCATTGATTCTTGCATGTGCTCTGACTGGGGATCGAATCTGTAACCTTGGTGCATTGGGGTGATGTTCCTAACTGAGCTACCCAGCCAGGGCTGATGAAATTTACATTTAAATTTACATGTGGGTCCTGGCCAGTTTGCTAAATGGTTATAGCATTGCTCCCACCCGCCCCCCTGCCCCTTGACACCAAAGGGTAGCAGGTTCGATCACCTGGGTTGCAGGTTTGATCCCTGGTCCCAGTTGGGGCGTATGCAGGAAACTGATCAATGTGTTTCTCTCACATGGATCCTTCTCTCTCTCTTCCCCTGCCTTCCACTCTATAAAAATCAATGGAACTCTAGCCAGTTTGGTTCAGTGGACAGAACATCAGCCTGGAGACTGAAGGGTTCTGGGCTCCATCCCCAGTAGAGGGTGTGCAGGAGGCAGCCAATCAATGGTTCTCTCTCATCATTGATGTTTCTATCTCTTTCTTTTTTTAAAAATATATTTTATTGATTTTTCACAGAGAGGAAGGGAGAGAGATAGAGAGAGTTAGAAACATCGATGAGAGAGAAACATCGATCAGCTGCCTCTTGCACATCCCCACAGGGGATGCGCCCGCAACCCAGGTACATGCCCTTGACCAGAATCGAACCCGGGACCTCTCAGTCCGCAGGCTGACGCTCTATCCACTGAGCCAAACCGGTTTCGGCTTTCTATCTCTTTCTCCCTCTCCCTTCCTCTCTGAAATCAATTATATATATATATATATATATATATATATATATATATATATGGAAAATATCCTCGGGTGAGGATTAACAACAACAAAATTACATGTGGGTCAGTGGTAAGTTTAAAACGATCTCTGCTGTGCTTGGTTGAAGAGACAGATCCAGGTATACTTCAGAACTGGAATATGATTTTTCCACTTTCTGTAAAAATAGTTACTATTCTAAAATTTTCCATAGCCAGGACCATAGGGGATCTCCAGTGGCTCATACCGTTCCCACTCCTAACCAACCTTCAAATAGAGAGAGAGGTTCTAATGGACAGAGCAAGGATCCCAAGGCAGTGCAGGCAGTGTTTTTATATATTTGTACTTTCAGATTCCTGGTTAAGTTGGCTTCAAGTCTGTCCCCAGAGACTCCAGGTCATGTCCAAGGCAGGAAGTTGCAATGCAGGAGCAGTCCCAGGAGCCAGTAAGTCAGGAAGTAGCCCAGAATGCACCGTGTGACTCGAGAACAGGTTTTCCAGTTGTACAGAAGTCCCATGATGGAGTTTCTGGGGACCCTTTGTCCTGGTGGGGAGTCTTCTGCAAGAGGCTTCCAAGGCACAGTCTCTAGAGATCTCAGCAGTGGCTCTTGATGCTGAAGCAAGTAAGCTGGAAACCAGTACACAACAGGAGTGGAGGAACCCAAAAACCTGGTGAGAACCTGGAAATCATAATAGGGGGAAACCCACACATTTATTGGAATGTCACTGCCTCAGATTGGACCAGCCTGGGGCTTGCCTGCTGCTGGGTGAACTATAACCCCATGACTGGAAATGTATTACGCTGGACATAAAATTTAATATAGCTTAGGATATGCCTTATAAAGCTGTGCATGATATCAGCCAGTGACCTCAATGTTACAAACAAAAATAGCTAGACTAATTACCATAATAATGAGTTAATCAATAAAAAAAAAACGCTTTGCAGGGTCCAATCATACCCTAGGGCTTGGACTCTAACTCTAGGTTGTGATGTGGGGCTTTGGGAATGTAAGGTGGTTCCCTCATCCCAGGGGGATACAAAGCAGAGGGAAAGGCAGCAGAGGATACTATGGTTTAACATTCTCCCTTCTAGGGGCGTTCAGAGCCAAATGGCCTCCCTCACCTACCTGGAAATGCTAACCTTTGCTGGCATTCCCTCTACTAGCAAATCCAGCTACAAACACAGAATGCTATTTTCTGTTTCCCCTATGCCTCTTATTCACACAGCTCAGAGAACTTTACAAACACCACATGTGTGCCTGAAACTGCTAAGGAGAGACAGTATGGAGACAAAAAGACTTCCTCAGAGTTAAGATGAAACTGGAGCCACAGCCAGAAACAAAGAAGATGAAATTGCCTTAGCCATTTTGGCTCAGTAGATGGAGTATCAGCCCACAGACTGAAGCGTCCCGGGTTCGATTCCAGTCAAGGGCACATACGTTGGTTGCAGGTTCCCCGGCCCTGGTGGGGGTACATGCCGGAGACAACCAAACGATGTGTCTCTCTCACATCGATGTTTCTCTCTGTCTCTCCCTCTCCCACTCTAAAAATCAATGGAAAAATATCCTTGAGTGAGGATTAACAACAAAAGATGGAATTAATGATCAAACCTTTCCCATCTCTTTATATTACACCACCACCCCAAACACTGCACAAGATGTCTCCTCTGAAAATTGAGCACCCGCTGAGTACCTCAGAGAGCCAACTATCAAGTTGACATTCTGGGTATAACTGTGCATTAGGGGAAGGTCCCAGAGGTATTCTCTGTGCTCATTCCTCTATCTCAGTCAAATCAGGTCCTCTTACAATTCTTATATATTTGCACACACCCTTCCTTTGCTTCTTAAATGGAATTTCTTCGTATTCTTTATGACCTGGCCTAAATATGACACCCTCCTTCAGTCAGCTATTTTGTTCCTCTGTGCTTCCCACAATACTTTATCTCAAAACAGCAAATTCTCTCCCATCCCACTGTCCTATAATTTTACCTGTTCAATGTCTGTCTCCCATTTCTACCATGAGACGCATTAGGGCAGCAATCTTATCTTACTCATGTTCCATCTTCTGTGGTCTGACCCAGGGTCTATCACAAATAAAGCCCTCACATAGTTGTTGAATAAACAAACTAGGCACAGTTCACTCAAATGGGAGGTTAGCTGTCTTCCCCATTCCTGGCCCAGGGATTCCGTCTGTATTCACATCCTTTTCCCAGCCAGGAGTCCACCTCACCTGAACGTGCATGCACAAACTGCCAAACAGCAGCAGCGCCGCAGCGTGAACCAGGTACACAAACACCCGAGGGCTGAGGAATCCAGGATCGGGCTTCTCTAGAGTCTCATCGCTCTTGTTTCTTCGCATCCCAAGCGTAAGGCAGAGCCACGGGTGGGTGGTCACATATGTCCACGTTCCCCAGGTAACCAGGATAGCCACTGGTGCAGCCAGCAGAAAATTGGGCACCTGCTTAAGCTCATAGTATCTCAAAAAGCCAACATTCCAGTAGACATCCTGGATATAGCTGTATATTAGGGGAAGTTCCCAGGAGCACCAAGGTGGTTCATTTCCCTCTGCAATCCGGTAGCCCTTGTCCACAGCTAACTGCAGCAAGGGCTTAGGGATGGAGCGGGCTGAGCCTGGCAGACAGAACTGGGTGTAGGCATAATACTGAAAGAGGCCAAAGGGAAGACCAAGTGTGAGCACAGACAGGAACACAGAGCCCATCAGCTTCAAGAGCTGCCTCAGAGGATTCAGCACCAGGAGAGAAGAGAAAAAGCCTTGGCACTGAGAATGTACAAGGAAGCCAACGCTGACCAGCCCGTTGGAGCGTACACCAGTAGCAAGGGCAAAGAGGAGTCCACTAGTCCAGCTTCGGCCCCTTTCCAGCTGCCCCATGGCGGTGAATGTCAGGAGGGCAAACAAAGCTTCTGAGTAACCAGCAGCCAGGAAGACATTGGCAGGGCTGAGGCAGAAAAGCAGTGCTCCGTAAAAGGCCTGGCGGGGACAGTGCAAAACCAGACAGCCCAGGTCGTGAAGTGCAACTGCAGCCAGGATAGAGAACAAGGAATTGAGCAATGCTACTGAGATTAATAGGCAACTCCGTAGGCTCAGTAACCCCCGCAGGGGTCTCAGCAATTCAGTCCCCACCAACAGGGCCAGGGGGAAACCAGGGAAGAAGGCAAAGTTGTGCTCATACAGGTAGCCATGCTCAGCAATGAACAGAAAGTGTTCAGCATCCCAGTGAGACAGGCCACCCAGAAGACCTTCCACGAGTTGGTCCACAGAGCCCGAGGGGGCAAGGCGAGGAGGAGAGAAGGCTTCTGCATGGTGATCTGGGATGAAGGCATTGAAGAGAGCCTGTGGGATGAAGAAGAACCAGGAGTTTGGTTTAACAACTAGAAGAAAATAATTACTATTTAATAAAATTAAGAACAGATTTGTTTGGGGGGAATCAGTCAGTTTTGGACTGGTTAAATTTGAGTTGGACATTCCAGTGCAGAGGTCAATGAGGCAGTGAGATATATGAGTCTGAAGGTCAGAAGAATGATCAGGGCTAGAGATATAAATTTGGGAGCCATAAGTAACGGGCAGTATTTAAAGGTATGGGACTGAAGGCGAGCGCTAGGACATACAGATAGAGCTCCGCAGACTGGGCCCTGTTCCCATCAACATTTAGTGACTTGAAAGGGGGTGAGGATCCAGCAGTGAAGATAAAAAACAGTTAGGCACACTCCTCCTCCCGAGAGCACCCCTGCAGCTTTTCCTTTCCCTTCTTCTTCCCTTTCAGGCATGGATCTCCTAAACTCTAAGGGACCCCAGGAGACTTGCAACCAAGGGAGCAATGGGCAGCGGGCAGCTCGTCCTGGGCTAACCCTCATTGCTTCCAGTGTCCCCTTTTCTCTGATTTCTCAGTGAGCCAAAGCAGTTCCGCTAGACTCATTTCTTTTCCATAACATGTCTAGAGAGCTAAGCAGCCCTGCCTAGGATAGAAAAGTTGCTTCTTCTATTCTAAGCCCTTGTTTAACTGTCCCCAGCTTTAATAAATGTGCTTTCAAAATCACACACAAAAAAAGAAGAAACAGTCAGTGAGGTAGGGGAAAAATAGGAGAGTATGGTGTCTTAGATCCAAGTGAAGCAAGGGAGTGATCAGTTCTGTTAAGTGCTGCCAATAAGTCAAGTAAGATGGGGACTGAAAACTGATCACTAGATTTAGCAATGTGAAGGTCACTGGTGACTTTGACAAGAGCTATTTCAGTGGGGTGGAGGAGAGAGAAGATTGCCTAGACTGGGTTCAACAGCGAAGGGAAGAAGGGAGATAGTGCATAAGACAATGATTTGGAGGAGGTTTGCTGTAAAGGCAAGCAGAGAAATGGGGTAGTAGGAGAATAACAATGTGGGTAAAGATAAATCTTTTTTTTTTTTTTAAGGTGGGAGATAGCCTGGCTGGTGTGGCTCTGTGGCTGAGGTCACAGTTCAATTCCCAGTCAGGTCACATGTCCAGGTTGTGGGTTCAATTCCCAGCAGGGGGCATGCAGGAGGCAGCTGATCAATGATTCTCATCATTGATGTTTCTATTTCTCTCTCCCTCTCCCTTCCTCTCTGAAATCAATAAAAAATATATGTATTTAAGGTGGGAGATAAGTGTTTCCCAATGGGAATAAACCCGTGGAAAGGAAACGAGTACACAAGAAAGAGAATGGAGAACCGCTGGAGCAGGCGACAGGGGATGGAATCTGCTGCACAGGTGGAGGAGCCAGCCTTGGAGAGGAGGACAGACAGCTCACCCAACCTTCCACAGTGAAGGCACAGAGGTGAAGATGTAGGTATGCTGATGGATGCGGTGTGAGCATGCAGAAAGTCGCTTCTGGCCCTAGCTGGTTTGGCTCAGTGGATAGAGCATCAGCCTGTGGACTGAAGGGTCCTGGGTTCGATTCTAGTCAAGGGCACATGCCAGGGTTGCAAGCTCGATCCCCAGTAGGGGGCATGCAGGAGGCAGCCGATCCATGATTCTCTCTCATCATTGGTGTTTCTATCTTTCTCTTCCTCTCCCTTCCTCTCTGAAATCAATAAAAATATATTAAAAAAAAAAAAAAAAGAAAGTCGCTTCTGGTTGCTTCTATTTTTTACTCAGGAAAGTAATTTGGGGAAAAGACATTAGAGACTTGATTAAAGACTAACACATGTAAAATATGTCATCTATAATCTCAGCTCTCAAAACAGGGAATCACCCAGGTAGTTTTAGAAATACCAATGCCTGGGTTCCTTCTCCAGAGTTAATGATTTAACTGGTATGGGTTACAGCCTGGGCATTGAGTTTTTTTAAAACTCTCCCCAGTGATTTGAATGTGCAGAAAATGGAGGTGGGGTGGGGTGCATGGACGAGAGAAATACACTAACATTGCCAGGTAGCATTAAAGACTCAATTGGATTAATGATATTGAATAAAAGGAAACTAGTTACTACAGTTGTGTGTTTTACTCTGGGCAGATGCAAGCATGGAATGACAGAGAACTAAATTTAACCAAGGTTGGACATAGGGAGAAGGAAGTAAATGAGCTGTGTGTGTATGCATGATGGAGCATGGAATCCAAGCTCGGTAAAAAGTGGAGCTGAAGGCTTGAGGTTGGTGAGAGTCAGCGAAAAGTGGTAGGATCAATGGATTATAAATCCTGAGGGGTTAAAAGAATCATTAGAGCTGGGATACTAGAGAAAGTGAACTGAAATGATAGGAGATAATGGTCAGGTGTATCAGCCTTATTAATATTCAAACCATCAAGAAATCAATAGTTGTGCTGGAAAGAGTAACTGAATCAGAAGCTAAAACTTTCAAGGAATGAGGAGGAATGAGCTGTCATTAACACAGATGACAGCCATAGCTGGTTTGGCTCAGTGGATAGAGCCATGGCCTGCAAACTGAAGGGTCCCAGTTTCGATTCGGTCAATGGCACATGCCCGGGTTGTGGGCTCAATCCCCAGCGGGGGGTGTGCAGGAGGGAGCCGATCAATGATTCTCTCTCATTATTGATGTTTCTATCTCTCCCTCTCCCTTCCTCTCTGAAATCAATAAAAATATATTTTTTAAAAAAAAACACCACAGTGACAGCAACAATGAAGAGTAACTGGCAATATATTCTGATGGCATTACCTTTAAAACTAGAAGGGTTGGCAGTGGGAGAAATAACAAAATAGCATATTGTTAAATATCCTTTTGTCAGATTAGATTGTCAGTTACTTAAGGGAAAAGATACCATTACTTTTTTAAAAAATATATTTTGTTGATTTTTTACAGAGAGGAAGGGAGAGGGATAGAGAGTTAGAAACATTGATCAGCTGCCTCCTGCACACTCCCCACTGGGGATGTGCCCGAAACCAAGGTACATGTCCTTGACCGGAATCGAACCTGGGACCCTTGAGTCCGCAGGCCGACGCTCTATCCGCTGAGCCAAACCGGTTAGGCAAGACACCATTACTTTTATATTTACCACCTAGCACAGTTCGTGGAACAGAGTAGGTACTTAATAAACTTTTAGTGATTGAGTGAACAGTCTACAAAACATCATGTTTCCAAATCAACTGAATTAGAACCCAGCTGTACTGGTTTCCTATCCCAGATGCCGATTCACAGTACTGCTCCATTGGCTCTGCCAATCACTCAGCTGATACTGGTTCCAAGCTATCACTGAGTCAGTTTCTCCAGCCTGGCACCAGAGTACAACCCCATTTTTAAGGCTCTTTCTCTTTTTGGTCAGTTTCTTTGGTAATCAGGCCACTTCAAATAGTGAAAACAACCTTAGTCTCCATGTTGAAGACACTTTTAACTAAACTTGGGAGCCAGCAGAGCCTGCTATGCCTCCTATAGTAAGGGAGAAAAGAGAAAAGGGGATTTCCACAAAGGAACCAGCTATGAGCCTCAGAGAGAATGAAGCTTATGATAAAAGATACACATAATTATGCTAATAAAACAACATACCTAGAATGTTGACTACATTTACCAACACGTACTAAGAACCTACTAAACATTGGGCATTGTGCTAGGCACTGCATTTAACTCATACATATATGAAGTTTAATTAAAATATGTATAAGGACAGCCTTGGAGGAGAAAGGGAGTTTTGCAATAGTGAATGCATTCTGAGGGCTGTGTGTGGGTGAGGCAGCAAGGGGAGACACTACTGCAGTGGTTCTCAACCTTGGCTGCACATTAGAATCACCTGGGAATCTTTTTAAAATCCTGATTTCTGGGCCTCATCCTCCGGAAATTCTGTTTGTTACTAATGTTGTGGTCACACCCCATACAAAGAAACAGAATTTCCGGAGGATGAGGCCCAGAAATCAGGATTTTAAAAAGATTCCCAGGTGATTCTAATGTGCAGCCAAGGTTGAGAACCTCTGCACTACTGACTAAACAAATATACACAGATGGTCTCAGGACATTGCCACCTCTTTCCCATTCAACTGATTGACATAGTGCTCAGTCTCCTGGTAGGGGATCCAGGCTAATGCTTTGAGTTGTCACACCCTAATGCAGCCGTGGGCAAACTACAGCCCGCGGGCCGGATCCGGCCCGTTTGAAATGAATAAAACTAAAAAAAAAAAAAAAAAAGACCATAACCTTTTATGTGATGATGTTTACTTTGAATTTATATTAGTTCACACAAACACTCCATCCACGCTTTTGTTCCGGCCCTCCGGTCCAGTTTAAGAAGCCATTGTGGCCCTCGAGTCAAAAAGTTTGCCCACCCCTGCCCTAATGTCATCTCTGGTTACAGAACATCATGACCTGTTGGAAAGACCGCTAGCTCAGGAGTTAGGAAACCTGGGTTCTGATTCTGGCCCTTCTCTTTTCTTTATAAAAATCTTATTGTTTAAAGTATTACAAATAGTAGTACATATGTCTCCTTTTTTCCCCATTGACCTTTCCCCAGCCTCCCCTACCCCCCAGCACATGCCCTTCCCGCCCACCCCCACAGTGTCTTGCGTCCATTGGTTATGCTTATATGCATGCATACAAGTCCTTCGGTTGATCTCTTACCCCCAACCCCCAACCCTCCCCAGCCTTCTCGCTGTAGTTTGACAGTCTGTTCGATGCTTCTTTGCCTCTGTATCTATTTTTGTTCATCAGTTTATAATGTTCTTTATATTCCACAAATGAGTGAAATCATGTGGTATTTTTCTTTCACTGACTAGCTTATTTCACTTAGCATAATGCTCTCCAGTTCCATCCATGCTGTTGCAAATGGTAAGAATTCCTTCTTGCCCTAACTGGTTTGGCTCAGTGGATAGAGCATTGGCCTGCAGACTGAAGGGTCCCGGGTTTGATTCTGGTCAAGGGCATGTACCTTAGTTGCAGGCACACCCCCAGTGGGGAGTGTGCAGGAGGCAGCTGATCGATGTTTCTCTCTCATCGATGTTTCTAACTCTCTATCTCTCTCCCTTCCTCTCTGTAAAAAATCAATAAAATATATTTAAAAAAATAAATAAATAAAAATAAATAAATAAATATTCGTGTTCTATTTATTTATTTATATATATATTTTATTGTTTTTTTACAGAGAGGAAGAGAGAGGGATAGAGAGTTAGAAACATCGATGAGAGAGAAACATCGATCAGCTGCCTCCTGCATATCTCCTACTGGGGATGTGCCCACAACCCAGGTACATGCCCTTGACCGGAATCGAACCTGGGACCTTTCAGTCCGCAGGCCGACGCTCTATCCACTGAGCCAAACCGGTTTCGGCGAACACAACTATTTAAAAAAAAAAGAATTCCTTCTTTTTTTACAGCAGCGTAGTGACTTTAGGGAAGCTCTTTAAACATTCTGGGCCTCTGCTGTTCATGTGTAAAACAAGGGATTAAAGACCATTCCTAAGAGTCTTGCCCATTTTCCAGCTATGAAGCCTAAGTGTCTATGGTTCCAACCACCTGGGGGGGCACACCTCGGAGGTGGAAAGAAGATGAGGACTATTCTTAGTGTCTAGCCCAGTCATGTGGCAACGGCATGTTCAGCACAAAAGATCAGAGACTGACCTGTAGCACCAGAGTCAGGGCCCGGCAGCTGACCGCAAACCTCAGCACCTCTTTCCGGGATGGGTCCAGGGGCCACATCCTCTCACCACAGGAATTCAGGGGTGTTGCTGCCAGGACTGAGCTCCCTCAGGTTTCTAAACTCCAAAACCCAAGAAGGAAATGTCACACATGGGCTGAAAGTAAATTCCTGAAAGCATTCTCCACAGGAGACTCCCCCTTCAGCATTACTAGGCAAATTTAACCACTTAACTTCCCAAATGAGGGAAAAGCATCTTGAAGGCAGATGTCATTTGGTGTCATTCTGAAGCACTATATTCTTGTTGGGAAAATTCCACACATATAGGCATGAAATCGGAAAGCTAAATTCACAGGCAAATCTTTTTTTTTGTTAATCCTCACCCAAGGATATGTTTTCCATTGTGTTTTTTTTTAGAGAGAATGGAGGAGGGGAAGAGACAGAGAAACATAGATGTGAAAGAGACACATCGATTGGTTGCCTCGCACTCATTCCCAGCCTTTGATGGGAATCAAATCAGGGATCCTGCGGTCCCTGGGGCCGACACTTTAACCAGTGAGCCAAACAGGCTAGGGCTCGCAGCAAATCTTTAAAAAGCTTGTTGGGTGCCCCCACCCGCCCCTCAGTATGCAGGAACTAAAGACCTAAGTTCAGGCCCTGGCTCTGTCACTCACAAGTTCTCATTTAGTCCTTCTGAACCTCAGTTCTTTATGTATACAATGAGATCAGATTATTTTGCCCATCTCACAAAACTGTCATGATGGTGAACTGGACTAAAGTGTGAAGAAGTACTACTACATCTATATTGTGGTTGGTGTTATTTGGTGTGTGCCCTTTTCCTCTTGCCCAGAATAATAAACTAGGTCCCAAACCAGAGTCCCAAAAATGGGGCATAGAACTGAACTGGAAAGACCATAATGACTACACACTTCAGCTTAGCTCTCTGATGTGTGTTCAGCTGGTCTGTTAAATTAAGTGGAGAAGGAAAAGAAAACCACCACTCGGCAGGACTTAAACCAGCTTACATTGCTAAAACAAACTTAGGGGGAAGGCAGAGTTGACTACTAGAGACAGAGAAAATGTATTTCGCATTTCTTTGTTGGAATGGCAGCAACATATAAACAACTGCAAAGCCATTTTGAGGCAAGGAATGCACTTCAAGGCTTTTTATTATTAAAAACAAAACAAAACAAAAAACAAAACACCACACAGTCTCTTGGGCTAAAAGAAGTAGCAATGGCTCTTACAAAACCAGTCTGGGAAATCAGAAAGAAGGGCAAGAACATCAGATACAACTCCCTGATTTGGTGTTCTTGCCCCAGTTCCACCCCACAAACATCCACTGAATTCCTGATGTATGTCATGGTTCTATCCCTAAAGAAAAAAAAAAATTTGAGAAATTAACAGGGAGGGCTGGAATATTTTTCTTTCTTCTCTGATCTGGCTAATACCTACCAAGCCTTTAGGTATCACTTGTCTGAAATTCTTGTCTGACCTTCACTAGACTATGTGTTCTCATTGTACTCTGACATGTGGTCTTAGTGCTATTGCTTAAGTAAGTTGCTTGGGAGGGCAGGGGCTTTGTCTTCCTTAAGGGTTCACAACTATATCCCCAGGGCCTAGCATACAAACAAACTATTTTAAGCCTGTATTCTGATTGAGTGTAAGTGGTAAGAACAGGATGTGTCATTACCAGTTCATTGGCTCTGGGTATAAAATCACTGCTCAAAGTATTCCTCTCACCATACTCCTGTTAAGAGCAAGACTACAAAGTCACAAGAAGCCATCTATATATCTAAAAGCCTAAGTGACTGTTGGACCAGTAGCTATGATAAACACTGACCACAAGGGGGCAGACACTCAATGCATAGGCATGTAAACATGGAACAGACTGATGAATCTCAGAGGAAAGGGGGTAGGGGAGAGGGTGTGAAGAGATTAACCAAAGATCTCATATGCATACAAGAAGCCCGGTGCACAGATTCGTGCACTGGTGGGGTCCCTCGGCCTGGCCTGTGGGGATTGGGCCAAAACTGGCAGTCCGACATCACCTGAGGGGTCCCAGATTGTGAGAGGGTGCAGGCCAGACAGAGGGACCCCAGCAGTGCACGAATCTGTGCACCAGGTCTCTAGTCCTATATAATAAAAGGGTAATATGCAAATCGACCGAACGGCAGAACGAATGGCTGCTATGATGCTCAGTAACCACCAGGGGGAAGACATTCAATGCAGGAGCTGCACCCTGGTGGTCAGTGTGCTCCCACAGGGAGAGCACTGCTTAGCCAGAAGCCCTGAGCTGGGCTCACGGCTGGTGAGCGAGCCTCTCCCGCCTCCACTGCAACACTAAGGACATCCGACTGCCGGCTTAGGCCTGTTCCCCGTCAGTCAAACATCCCCCGAGGGCTCCCGGACTGAGGGGACCCTCCCTCCGGTGCACAAATTTCGTGCACTGGGCCTCTAGTAGAAAAATAAAATTTCTCCATAAAGGAAGCAAGATTGGCCAATAGCAACAGTACCTATCCTCAGCACAAGGGGGCGCCTGCTGCTTACTCCATCACCAGGAAGCCAAGAGGAAGGGAGGGGCCACCAACAGCACACCGGTTTGCTCATCAAAATTCAGTTCAAAGGCAAGCTTCGGAAAACCCCAAAGAGGCAGTTTGTGCATCTATCCAACATTTCCAACGTTTGACTCGCTGAATCAAGAGGAATCATAGAAACAGGCACCACCAAACCTCACACGGTCACTGGTTCTCTACCCTTCGCTTTCTGCCCTTCTTCAGTTCCCATCCACATGCAGAAGAGAAGTTAGGAACAGAAAAGCACTTAACCCACCTCTGCCTCTTCACCAGGCTGCCATTCTTCCTTCCTCTCTCCAGAGTCAAGCTCTAGCCCCAACGACCACAGGAGACTTGTAGCCCTAATTTACAGGTAAACCAAGTAAAAACAAAATAAAGCCAGTGAGTCCTCCCTCTCAGCTAATTGCCACCCTCACTTCCCAACAACCCCTTTGCCAAATCACTCTCTCTGAACTGTCAGGACACAAAGCTACTAGTTTTACTCCATTTTCCCATGAGATAAATAGGCCCCCGAGGTGAGTAATAAAAAATCTCCCTAGTTTTTGCATCAGAGATCTCATTAAACCCTTTGGGGCCAGTATAATTACCGTCGCCATTTTTATAGATGTGGAAACTGAGGCTCACTGGGGTCAAGCGGCACACTCAAGTCTGTATTTGAAGAGAACGTCATTTTCTCTCTTTCATTTTTAAATTCTGAAACCTCATGCTCTTCCTAGCAGGCCTCACACCGGCCAAAGCGGATGCGCTCTAACACAGGATTACAACCCAGGTCTCCCTTCCCCAGCCCGGTCTTGTCCGACGCCGGGTGTGCTGAGGGCAGGGAGGGCCTGAGAATGCAGGGAAGCCTGAACGGGAGCCCTGGGCTCTGGGGGAGACTGTCATCCCCTGTGGGTGGGGAAATCGCTGAAACAAGGGTCCTCAAGGCCAGAGGCCCCGCTGGCCGTCGCGAGCCGCGTCTAGCCCGCTTCTTTCAGACACAGCCCCAAGCTGGCACCGGGCATCTCCTCTCCCCAAAGGGCCCGGGGATAGTTCCGAGGGGGCCGGCGGGGCCAGGCCCGGCCGCAGGGCCGGAAGGCAGGGGAGGGCGGGAGACGGCAGAGGAAGAGGCGGCACCCCGAGGCCGCGATGGCGGGGGGGCGGGGCTTCCGCTTCTCGGCGGCCTCCGCTCATTTCCCTCCGCCTCCGTTTGACAACTTCCCTCCCCCAAGAACGTTTGGGCTCCCACGCTGGCGCCGAGTCCCCAGCATCTGCCCGACTCGACCTCCCAGACGGGGTCCGAACCTCAGCTCCTCCATCCGGGAACCGGAGCGGCCGCGCCTGCGCACTGGCTCCGCCGGCCGCGGCCCCGCCCGGCTCGGAGCTGCTCCGCCCCCTCCGCGGCGGCCATGATGACTCCGGGCCTGCGGGCGGGGACGGCCGAGCCCCTCCGCTCTGCGCCCTCCGCCTGGCACCTTCCCGCCCTGGTGACCCCTGGAGACTCGCCCTCCCGCACTACCCTGTCCTCGGCCCCCTCCCTCGCCTTCACTTGGTCCCGGGCAGCTGTCTCAGAGTCGGGGTTCTTGCCCCGGTTCCATCCCGCAGACATCAGAGTCCCCGGTGTGCGCAGGCTCTCGGAGTCGGGCTGCCGCGGCCTCTCTTCACAGAAGCCCGAGCCGTACTTTGCCTGCTGTCTGGGGCGACAGCTCAGCACGGGGCCCGGCGCACAGGAGATGTTCTCCGAATAGGAAGGCACGCCTTCTTGGGGTGTCTGTGGCCTGAGCGGCACCCTGCGTCTTGGGTGTGAAGAGTGGGGGATCCCCTGACTTTCAACTCGTCCAGCTCCCGGGGGCCTTCTGTTCGGCCAGCCCTCAGCCCCACCTCGGGCGGCCAGTGAGGACGGAGAAGGGCGCTTCCGAGAACCCCCCGGGCCGCCCTTCTTCCTCCTTCGAGCCGCTTCCCTCGTAGGAAGTGGGGCCGAAAAAGGAGAAGGAAAAAAAGCCGACTCGACACAACCGTCTGTTGGGGAGGAGCGGCCGGTTGGTCCCTGTAACGGAAACTGTTAGAGCAACTTTGCACCCCGCTTAAAGGAAGCGATAATAAATCCTTCTCCGCGGGTCGCCTCCCCGTTTCTCAGGAGCCCAGGCCCCTGCGGTTTCAGTTATCGGCCCTCGGAGCCGCGGGAGGTTTATCTGCAGCAACAGCCGCTCCTGCGGGCGGAACAAAGGCGAGGGCTGCGTCCCAGGCCGACTAGCCCGGGCCGGCATCTTCCGATTCTTTATAGGTCACTTCAGGCCCGGAGACCTACACTACCCTTAGGTATTCGCTGTGTGTAAGGTGGATGAAACATAAAACCCGTTTTAGTTGTTCGTTAGAGGACAGGGGGAGATGGAGTTGAGAAGACTTCCCCACCCGGAGGTGAATGGGCAGCTGGAGACTCTACAAATCTGTGGGCCTCCAAGCAGCACTCTGCTTGCAAAGACAAAACAGAAGCGAACTGTCCTTGCTCTGTGAATTCACGTGGGGAAAGGAAATGCATTCCAAGTTTCCCTCTGCCCACACCAGATTCCCTCAAAAATCTACGTGTAAAAAGGAGCGTGGTTGCCCTGGCCTGGGTGGCTCCGTGGTGAGCATCGACCTATGAACCAGGAGGTCACAGTGGGGTTCGGTCAGGGCACTTCAGGGTGTCCACCTCCTCCCAACAGAGAAGAGGACGGGAAGAGCTGGAGGTCGCAGAGTCTTGGGTGGAAGACAGGTTCCCAAGTCAAGAAGCCCAGCCCCAGCGCTGTTTTGAAGTGGCTGTGGGACCCCAGGCCTGTCATGCAACCTCTCTGTATCCCCTCCCTGGGGCTATGAATGATTCAAGTGATGTTCATAAGAGCAAGAAGAGAAGTAAAAAAAATAAAAATAAAATCTTTGGCCTGACCAGTGTGGCTCAGTGGCTGATGGTCAACCTATGAACCAGATGGTCAAGGTTTGATTCCCTGTCAGGGCACATGTCCGGGTTGCAGGCCCTATCCCAGGAGGGGGTGTGCAGGAGGCAGCCCTTAGCATTCTCTCCCATCATTGATGTTTCTGTCTCTCTCTCCCTCGCCCTTCTCTGAAATCAATAAAAATATGTTGTTGTTTTTTTTAAAAAAGGGCAGGAGTCTCTTGTGACAAGTCGGAATGTTTTCTAAAAACTTATCTGTCACCCTTTAGAGGTAGAACTTTGTCCAGATCTTCTACTTCCCTGCAATTTCTCCTCCTTTTCCTTCTCTGCTACCCACCCCCCTCCTCTTCCGCTCTGTTTCCTGTTTCATTTTCTGGCTCCTGCTCCGACAGGAAAACGTGGAAGCGGAATCTCGTGCTTTCAAAGCCCTGGCTTGTCAGAATAGAAGACTAGGTGGGATGGGAGGCGATTCTCAGCCTCCAAGGCTGTGAGTACATAGTGGAAGAGGCAACTCTATATAGTCTGCTTTCAGAGTCAGCAGCTAAAATGGAGCCTGCATCTGCACTGAACCAGCTGAGCGAGCGGCACTGTGGGAGCCAGGGAGCCAGAGATGGATCCCAGGGCTCCAGAATGACTACACCACCCAGCCACTTTCATGAAGCAGAGATCCTACACCACCAAGAAACAACTTCATAATACACACCCCTGACCTAAACAATACATCACTGCTTCTAGAATCCTAGGATGGAAGTGACATTTCTGTTTTTTTTAACTTGCCTGGCTCTGCTCATGCCGTTTCCCCTGCCTGAAACCCTTCCCTGCCAGACTACCCTTTGGCAAACCCACTGCATTCAGATGTCAGCTGAATGTCACCTCCTCACAGAGGCCTTCCCTGACGATCCAGCCACAATCACCACCCAGTACTAGCCCATCACCCTGTTCTGTTTTCTTGTTTTGTTTGTTAATCCTCATCTGAGGATATTTTTTTCCCATTGATTTTTAGAGAGAGTGGAAGGGAGGGAGAGAGATGTGAGAGAGACACATCAATTAATTGCCTCCCACATGCACCCCAGAGCCCGCAACCGAGGTATGTGCTCTTGCTGGGAATCAAACCCACAACCCTTTAGTCTGCAGGCTGGCACTCTAACCACTGAGCAAAACCAGCTAGGATGTGTTCTGTATTCTTCATAGTACTTATCACCACCTGATGGTCCTGTCCATGAATTTTACTCATCATCTGTTTTCCTGTTATGGAAAGTAAGCTTTGTGAGAGTCGGGGGCCTTGTTCAAAGTATTACCAGTACTTAGAACAGTACTTTCTTTGCACATTGTATGTACTCAATAAAGATATGGTGGACAAATCAATTTAACCTGATACCTATAGTTTATGGATGCAGGAACAAAGACTCAGGGGAAGTGGCTAGCCTGGTTACACAGCTAGTGGCAGAGGTGAGACTTAAATTTCGGTCTCTAGCTTCCCAGGTTGTTGTTGTTTTTCTAACATTCTATACTATTTACATTTTTCTCAGGTTTACCTCTTTCCCTCTCTTCTTTTTTTCCGCTCCACTAAGTCTGTATGGGATATACCAAGAATACTACATAGGGCACACCAACTCCTAACTACTCTTTCCTCCACTAAATTCCTCTCTTACCTGTTTGATTTATTCAACAAAATGGGAGTGCCTACTCTGAGAGGGGATGAGGGTGAACACTGAGTAAGCAGACAGTTCTTGTCCTCATAGAAATAATATCTACCTCGTGGATTTCATATGCGTGGCATAAAGTGCTCAGGAAGGATGGGCTGTTAGACCCTCCTGAATGAAAGAAGTGATTTTTCTGCTGAAAGTGTGGAGGAAGTTCTCTGGAGCACTCCCCTCTCTGAAGCAACCTCATTTCTCTGCCTTCCTCTGGCCACATCTGGAGATCACCTTGGCCTCAGCTGGGCAGAGAAACAGTGCTGTGTATTAGCTCAGTTTCCAGACACTAAACTTTCCATGACCCCAGTCCTATTTGAATATTGGAGAAGCTTTGTTCTGGGACCTTGGCCTCTGATACCTGTCATTGCCAGCTGTTAGTAGGCAGTGCTAATGACTGATGACAAGCAGCTGTACCTTACCAGAACTTTAGCTACTTCCTTTCACTATGGATTAAAAGGCATTAATTGGCAGTTTCCAAGAATGCTAGGTGACATTTACATCCATCCTGAAACCTGGGGTGGCCAAAAGCATGCATTTTGGGTTTCTGCTGTATCTCTTGAAGATGCCCATCCACTCCAGGACAAAGGCCCTGCCCTCCTCCCAATTGCAGAACCCAAACACTGATCCTTTAAAGGCCATGGACACTAGGTTATTTTTTCACTCTTTCTTTGGTGTTTGCCTTTCTGTAGAAAACCTTGACCCCGCTGAGAGGCCTAGTGGGAAGGGCCTTAGCCACTTAGGGGTGGCACTGGCTGCAAAGCAAAAGAGCCAATGAGGTTCAGAGTATTGTTTAGGCCAGACTTGGATGCTCTCCAGCTATGAAAGAAGGTTAAGGTCATTTGGGGGGTGGGGAGGGAGGAGCCTGGGAAAAGAACTGGCCACACCCCTGGGCTCTCTACAGGCAAGGTTCTATTTACTTCTCAAAAGCAAATTACTCACAGCTCAGTGGCTAGCAGCTCTTGGCCTGTGCTAACTCCAGTCAGAAACTGGAGACTAGGCTCGGCTCCCCCTGCATTGCAGGAGAGCAGATGAAAGGAACCCAGGAAACCAAACTCCTAGGCAATGCTCCACACACAGCCCAGAAATGCACTTTCTACACTAGAAAGTGGAGTTCAAGAGGCCCAGAGCAAAAATAGCCATTAGCAATATTGTTCATCAAAATATAGATATGAAAAGCTCCCCATTTAGTTTTTTCCAGAAGAGTCCTAGGAAGGTATCTTGGTTGATGAAGGTTCGCTAATTATCTCTATTTTTTCTCAATAGAGAAATAATTGTTCATTCTTGTCCCTGACCCAAATATTAACAACCATATTTAGTTTGATAAACACTTGTTTGAAATTCTTGGGACCATTTTACCTCATGCTAAAACAAAAAGGAAATCTTACCTGCCGAGAGCTCTGGTTGTCCTTTGACCCAGGAAGAAGGTAGAGTCTGGTGAATTAGGAAGACTATGGACCTTAGAGTCAGAGAGACCTTGGTTGGTGGGAGCTCATACAAGCCACTTTCCTCAACTATGAAATGTGAGCCAGAATCCTGACCTCACAGGCATGGGACTGTTGTAGGATTATTTGATGTACTATGCCTGGTAGTAGGTAATAGAAACCTGTTGTTTCAAATTCCACTTCTAAGTGTCCACAATAATAGCATTTCTCTGTAGTTGCTTTTGGTTTTTCCAGTTTCCCTAAGGAAGTAGATGAACAGAGAAGCTATATATTGTAACATTAGCCTGTAAAAGAAACTGCATCTGGCCAACATCTACATTTCATTAACTTTGTGCCAGACTGTGCTAGGGATATAGGACAGGGATATAGCAGTGAATAAAAGAAACCCCCCTGTCCTCAGAGAGCTGATGTTCTAGTGTAAGGCTACAGGTAAGTACAATGTACAATAGGCCAGATGGTAACTACAAGTACTACAAAGAAAATTTAGGCAGAGAAGGAAAATAAGACAGGGGAGCAGATGGCTGTTTTAAACAAGGTGGCCAGGGAAAGATTCACTGATATATTTGAACAGAGACGTGAAGGAGATGAGGACTTGAACCATGCAGTTATCTGGTGCCAGTATTCTGGACAGAGGGAACAGTTAAGTGCAAAGGCCCCAAGGTGGAAACAGCCTGGTATAGTACAGTGAGCAATGGGGAAGAGAGGAAACCAGAGAGGTAACAGCATGCTAGACAACTGAGGGCCTGGTAGGTCATTATAATGATCTGGACTTTTACTTAGAGTGAGAAGCATTAAAGGATTTTGGTCTGACTTGGCTTTAAAAGGAGCATTCTGGTTGATATATTGAGAATAGGTTCTACCAGGCCAAGCAGAAGCAGAAAGGACAGTTTGGAGGATATTTCTTTCTTTTTTAAAAATATATTTTTATTGATTTTGGAGAGGGAGAGGGAGATAGAAACATCAATGATGAGAATCACTGATCGGCTGCCTCCTGCATGCCCCCTATACTGGGGACCAAGCCCACAGCCCGGGCATGTGCCCTTGACCGGAATCGAACATGGGACCCTTTAGTCCACAGGCCGATGCTCTATCCACTGAGCCAAACTAGCCAGGGCTGGAGGGTATTTCAAGCATCTTGAAGAAGTATGATAATGTCTTAAACTACAGCGTTAGTGACTGGACTGAGGATTATTTTTTGAAGAGTGCTAATAGACTGGCAGTGGAAATTATTTTTTTGGCCAAGTGATGGAGTTGCCATTTACTGAAGAAACTATGGGAAAGGCAGATTTCTAGGGGAAGGTGGCATTTTAGTTCGGGTATGTTCAAACTAAACTTTCAGAGACAGCAAGAAAGCAGCTGAATGTTCTCATCTGGAATCAGGGGAGACAGCCAGTCTGGAGAAATTAATGGTTAAGATGGAGGCTGCTTCCAGATAAATGGTTATCTTATTGTTAACAATTTCTAAGAAAAATAGAGATCATTCCCTTTGCCAACTATTTCCAAAAGTTTCTTTCTAGAGCAGATTTTCAACTGGTGTGCCATGGAACACTGGTGTGCCAAGAATTTTTTTTTTTAAATATATTTTATTGGTTTTCTACAGAGGAAGGGAGAGGGATAGAGAGCCAGAAACATCGATGAGAGAAACATCGATCAGCTGCCTCCTGCACACTCCCTACTGGGGATGTGCCCGCAACCAAGGTACATGCCCTCGACCGGAATCGAACCTGGGACCTTTGAGTCCGCAGGCTGACGCTCTATCCACTGAGCCAAACCGGTTAGGGCGGTGTGCCAAGAATTTTTAAAACACACAATACCGGGTACTGACTTCCTTTTCCCTTAGATTGTTAAATAAAAAATGACAACAGCCAACACAATAGTCACTAGGTGTGAATCAAAAGTATACCTATTTTTTGCCCTGGCCAATATGGCTCAGTGGCAGAGCATTGGCCTGGGGACCAAAGGGTTGAGGGTTTGATTCCCGGTCAAGAGCACGTATCTGGGTTGCAGGTTCATTCCCAGTTCAGGTCCATGTGTGGAAGGCAACCAATTGATGTGTCCCTCTCACATTGATGTCTCTCTCTCTCTCCCTCTAAAAGTCAATGGAAAAAATATCCACAGGTAAGGATTAACACACAAAAGAAGTATACCTATTTTTGATCAGCATAAAATGTATGTTTTTTGGTGTGCTGCAGAATTTTAGTATTAGTTTGTGTCATGAGATGAGAAAGGTTGAAAATCGCTGTTCTAGAGTATCATCAATTTCTTTGGAGGACTCATTTTTTCTTTTTAAAGTGCCCTGACTGGGAATCGAACCCGTGACCTCTTGGTTCCTGGGTCAATACTCAAGCACTGAGCCGCACCGGCCAGGCCACCAGTTTCTTTGGCTATTTAAACTCACTTTATTTCAAGAAGCTAACATGCTTTTAATGCCTAAAACTTCCTCTTGCAGGTGAAATCTCAGCTTTCTTAAATTTAAACTTACACCATGGAAAGTAAAGTAAAATATGATGCAGAAATGACAGGGTCCAGGATGCTACCTTTTAGAGAGTGCATAACAAGGGAGAATTGCAAGATCAGGAACCACACCCCCAAAGGGTTAAACTTTTAAATAGTTTGAAAACAACAAAAAGCCTCACAAACGTCTTACCAAGATTTAATGTACATTTATTCTTAACACGTGGAACATATAGTATAAAGATTTCATACTGAATAAATGATATTCATTAAGCCAAAAAAGGAAAAAAGGAGGAATTTACATCAAGTTTTAGCTACATTGTTTGAAATACAAATATGCAGATTTTATCACTGAAAAAATCTCAATTGTGTTTCTTCATCAGGAACTTTGACTGAACCTAGAACTTTTTCACACCTCGATTAGAAAGAAAACAAAACAGAACAAAAACCCAGAAAAAAATAAACTATAAGTTGATTGGCTGCTGAGACAGCAAGGACTTTTTACAGAGACCTGTACAGCATCGCGCCAGGAGGGGCGATGTCTGGCAAGAGATTAAATAGCTGTGTCTCGCTTTGTGCAGGTCACCAACTTGTTAACTCGTCATACTATAAAGGGGTAGCGGGGAGGGGGACCAAACTGTGGGGACCCAAGGGTATGTGCAATGTACAACGTCATATATATACACACGTGGCAGCACAGTGGCTGCAGCTAAAGGTTAAAACCAGTTCTAAGAGGTGATCTCAGGGTTATTCATACAATCAAGGAGGAGAGAAAGAGGTCAGGGTGTTGTAGGTTCACACATGATACTTTGGGGGAAAAGCCTTTTTTTTTTCTCCTCAACGTTTAACTAAAAACATTTTTAAAAACTACAGCTTGCTGCTGACCCAGCGGTTTTTTCTCTTGTTTCCATGTGAGACATTATTATTACAGTATGTTTACAGTATCAGGTGTACAGTACAGTACATGAAAGGGTCTACACTCTACTGCACAGGCCTCTCCAGTGAACAGGGTCTGTCCACAACTTCGAACTTCTCGGCTTCTGCAAGATTGTGAATGTACAACAATAAACCACACACAGTTCAGCAGTCACCTTTTTGTCCTTCAGAGGGTTTTTTTTGTATTTTTTTCCTTTTTTTTTTAACCATTAAAAACAGTTATGAAATGTGGCATCCCGTTGATGCAAGGACCGGGAAAGCCATTTTTATTTTATTTTTTTTCCCCAAACTCACTGTAAACAACAGTAACTTTGGTTAAAATAAAAAAGTCTTCTATGTAGGCAGAGCTTTGTCTTTTCAAATAGGGTAGGGTCCTGAGGGAGTGAGGACAAGGAACAGAAAGGTAGAAAGGTGAGGGGAACTGGGAAGAAAGAGAAATAGGAGACTTTTTTCCCAAGGGAGAAGCTGGACAGCACAGGGTAAACTGGATTCTGAGGTGTTTTGCATAAATAAAGGGCAACAGTCAGTTTCTAAGTTCTCCACACACGCACACGCACACAGGGAGGGAGGTGTCCCACGGCTGTCATGACTGGCCAATCAAAAACAGTACATCACAAATGACTTGTGAAACCAATGAGTTCATCAATGGTGAGACCGAGATGTCCAACAGCCGTGACTCATACAGCGTGAACTCTGAGTGGTTCTCGTCCACCTTGGCCAGGGCCAGCAGCGCACGGGCAGCCCGCCGCATCATGTCCACACTAGTTGGCTCAAAGGGGGGGTTCTGCATGTGGAGCAGGCTCGCCTGGCTCTGCTGGAACTGCGTGGCAGCAAGGCTGTCCTCCAGGAAGCCCAGGAGGTTGCCGATGCTGCCCTTCTGCACGGCGATGGCACGGGCTGCCAGGCTGTCTCCCTGCGCCAGGTTGGCCAGCAGTACCACGGCCATCTCCCGGCACACTGGGTTCTTTCGGTCACTGAGGAAGCGCACCATGGTGCTATACAACTTCTCCAGGCGGCTGAAGGGGGGTGTGGCCAGGATCAGGTCCACATTGTTGTCCTGGATGCTGAGTTTGCTGAGGGTTTCCAAGACCAGTCTCTGGGGAGAGAGGACGGCATTGGGGCCCAGGGTGGAGAAGGGGTCCTGGGCTTCAGCTGAGGGGCAGACTGCCCAGTGTAGGAGTCCATCCAGGACAGGCAGACAAATGCTCTCAGGGTACGGGGAGAGGTCCAACTGCCCCGAGATGTTGGCTAGTGTGACCAAGGTGTTTTCCCGGAGCATCTCCAAGCAGTCCCACCACCACTCCACTTTGTTGCAGCTCACCCCTTGGTCCTGCTCCTCCTCCTTCTCATAAGTTAGTGGTGCCTGCTTCCGTTCTGGATGCTTATGGTGTAGAAGGATCAGCTTGCCCAGGATCAGCAGCAGCCCTGGGTGTTTGGACATCTCAAAGTCGTTACCTGGCACAAATGACAGGCTTCGGATGGTATTGGAGACACAGACGCAGCGCTTGGCAAGGGAATCCTGCCAGTCCAGAAGGGTACACAGTGGGGTCTCATCTTTACTGTGGGGTTCATCCTCTAGGATCTTGATGTTCCGGTGGCTCTGTGCTGGGCTGATGCCAAATGGAAACTTGCTGCTCTCCTTGGGAGCCTCTGCACTTTTAGCTCCCTCCTCAGTCAACGTGCTAGATCGGGTGGACAACATATCATCCATAGTGGCTGTGATCCGTTTTTCTGGAGGGCCATCAGGTGGGGGGCCCTTCTGTTCTGTTGTCCCTGAAGTACCCTCTGCTGCTGTGACATGCTTCCGGGTGACTGGTAGGCAGGGCACATGAGGCCGGGTCGGCAGCAGCTCTGTCTTGCTCTCAAAGTGGGTCTGGATATGCTCAGTGGTGTCCCCCCCACCAATCCGCCAGTGCAGCAGGCCACTGTCAAACTCCTGCACACGCCCAAGCTTATCTGAGCAGTCCACCACAAACGGGTCATTCTTCTGCACGATCTTTACTGGAAGCTTGTCAAACTTACTAATAAGTTTCTCCTCACTATTCTCTGAGGCTGCCTTGTCTTTGCTTGAAAAGGCCATCTCCTCATCATTTTCAACTACTTCCTCTTCTTCTTTCTCTTCTAGTTTAGGACCTAGAAGGTCTTCCTCATCCTCCCCCTCCACAGGGACTGGACTAGACACCTTGCTGCATCTCCCAGGGTCCAGTAGTGTTCTCTGCCCTGGGTCACCCACCTCATATTCCTTTAAAATGCCAAAGATCTCAATCAGGCAACGCCGGAAATATTCCACAAGGAGCTCTAGCAACCCTGGGAGCTAAAAGAGAAAGAGCAGGAAATAAATTAAGGGAGAAGAGTGGAGCCCAAATCTAGGCATGGTGGGATGACCCTCACAACATGAGCAGAGAGAGGGAATGCAGTACTACATAGCTCAGGCAACATAATGAGTAGGATGAGGCTTTGGTTCACCAAACATTGCTCCAAGCTGGTACTAGGGGGACCCAAATTCCAGCTCGGATCCTGTATCGGCAGGCCATTTATCTCTACAAGAAAACACTAATTTCCACTCAGATCAATTTCTGGTCGAATGGTATAACAGAATGGAAAAAATAAGGACTTTAGAATTAGAAAGATCTAGGTCTGAATTCTGGCTTTTCCAGGAACTAGCTTGGTGACTTAACTTTCTAAACTGTAGTTTTTTCATCTTTCCAGAAATTTCTAAACTTTACAGGATTGTTCTGAGGTCTAAATGGAATATATCAAATGCCTGGAATATGGAAATTGCTCAATCAATATTCTTTTACTTTCTCATGGGAGGCAAAATTATGCAAGACATAAAGTCAGGTTTTAGAATCAGAAAGACTCGGTTAACAGCTGTGTGAACTTAGGCAAAGATAAGACTTTGAGCCTATGTACTCATCTCTAAGTGGCGACATCTGCCTCAGAAGACTGTTGTATGACGTGAAAGAAAATATGAAGAACTTGGCACAAAGTGGTGGCACAAGAAACAGTAACTATTAATAACAATTCCCCCTTAGTCAGCTCCTTGATAGATGGGTTGGTTGGTAGGTACTAAGAATGATCAAAAGAAAGAGTTACTGGGAAAACTCAAGATTCATGTCCTGTGGAGAGAGGGCCTGGAGAATCACCTCTGCAAGAACATCATTAACCTTCACTGCTCCCTGGCCCCCAGCACTTCCCATTCTACACCTTAGGAAAACGGGGTCAACAAAGATCTCTTCTATTCAGAGTGGATGAAATTAAAAAAGGGAAAAGAAACTCTTCTGCTCATTGATGAAGACCACAGGTTCTTCTTGGTAGTCTAGAAAACATGGGTGTCCTCGCTGACAACAGAATCTGCATTTCTTACCGATACCAAAGAGTTTCTCTCAAATTCTCTTTCAATCCTGATACCTCATACAAATTATTATTGTTCTCAGTATTCTGAGCCAATGGCCAGTGGCAACGTATTGGCATGGAAGACATCAAAGAGGGAGCAAGATAGAGGTGACCATATTGGCTGGGGATAGCTTAATTCCCTGTGTCACTTAGCATCATCAGCTTAAATAAGATCCTAGGGCCTAGGCCAGCGAACCTTTTGAGCTGGGCGTGTCAGCATTTTGAAAAACCCTAACTTAACTCTGGTGCCATGTCACATATAGAAATGTTTTGATATTTGCAACCATAGTAAAACAAAGACTTATATTTTTGCTATTTATTTTACATATTTAAATGCCATTTAACAAAGAAAAATCAACCAAAAAAATAAGTTCGTGTGTCACCTCTGACACGCGTGTCATAGGTTCGCCATCACTGGCCTAGGCCCTCCCAAACCTCCAACCTTCCCCAGGCACCTGTACTCACCTGACTGAGGTTGAAGGTCATGATGCTGTTGTCATCATACAGCAGGATGTTAATGGTGTCTAATGCCCATGTGCTCTCTGCCAGCAGCCCAGACTTGAGGGACATCATTACCCGCCATGCCTCTGGAGTTCCTGAAACAAAACCACTATGTCATCCATCCACCAAGCCTAGGTTGGCTGGAGGTGGTCAATCCCAGTGCTGGCCCATCAGTCAGGCTACTATGAAGGTAGCAAATGTAGGCAGTTTCTATCTGAAAGATGACACACATCTGCTCCTCATGGCTTCTAGGCCCTCTTAGGACATCACTGGATAGCAATTCCTTCAAGTAAAAGCCCGAAATCAGCTCATTTCTTCCTTACTCAAATTTCTTTGGTTCTGTTTTAGTCAACACAACCAGATTTAACCTCATCCAGAATATCAGGAGAGAGAACAATGGATAACATGGAAAGGGGCAGATTACACAACCCAGAGAGGTTTCCTTACCGATGTCTTTCATGGTGAGTCGCCTCCTCTGCTTCAAAACAGGCTGTGTGGCTTCAACAGAGCCAGGTGGGAAGGTGATGTCCCGCCGAATCATGGGGGGCTGCACAGGGGCAGGTGCTATGTGAGAGGCAGGTACGGGGGGGCCTGCCTTTTGCATCTTCATCCCAGAGTGCAGGAATGGAGACTTGCTAGGAGAGGTGCGGTTCTCCATTGGCCGGGGCAGGGGAGCAGGGCTGGATACCTGAGGAATGTGATTCTGCATGCTTGGTGGGGGCTGGTAGTTGGAAGGAGGGGGCCTTGTCATGGCGGGCACGGGAGCAGAGGGACCATATGGAGGCTGGCGTGTGCCATGGGAAGGCCATGAGCCTTCATGGTTGGCCCTCTGATCTGTATGCAGCATTTCATCTGTTCGGTTCACACCATGATAGGCAGGGCCCTGGGGGGCAGAGCCCGTGCTCTGCCTGTTGGCGTAATTGTAGGTCATGTCATTACGCCCTTGCCACATGGTGCTTTGCTGAGCAACCTCAGCAGATGCCTGTATGGGGCCACCCATCATTTGTGGTGGCATGTTCTGCTGGGCACTGGAGCCAGGGGGTGCCGAGACACGGTCTCGGCCAAACTGGAATGGAAACTGGTTCTGGGGGCCACTTGCTGGCCGGCGCTCAGTAGCAGCGGTGGCAGTGGTAGGATATGCATTGCCATACTGGTTGTACACATCTTGCTGAGGGGAAGGCTGGGCAGCTTGTTGTTGGCTGGCGGGCTGGGGCTGGGCTGGCGGCAACTGCTGCTGCTGGGGCTGCCCCTGCCCAGTGCTGTATGGCACACTGTACATCTCCCCTTCGTGCCGCTTGGCAGTAGGGCCGTATGTGCTATCCATCGGCCGCTTGTAATTCTAAAACAGGAACAATCAGAGGGGAAGTTAATACTTTGCACTCAGGGACTCAAGAACCACAGCTGCCAAGATGGCTGGCGATACTAGACACTGGACTTGCTTCTGCCCCTCGAGAAGACGCAGACGCCAAGAGAACAAAGGAATAATGTTTACAAATTATCTCTGAAAGCAAGAGTCATTTTCTATTCCCTTCCGGCTCTCCCTTGCTGTAAGCAGAAAAACAAAGAAAAGTTCAAAAATCAAAATAAGGCCTGTTTCTAGCCCCGTTGGAGAACCAGAAATTGGACTGGACTCCAAATAGAGAAGAGATTGTGGACTTGGCTCTTTAGGCAGAGCTGGCTATTTGGGTGGGAGACCACCAAAGTATCTAGGGAGCTGCTTAGACTTTCCACCTCAGTTTTCTAACTGGATCTCTGTGTGTCAGTCCACCCTCCTCACCTGCTGCTGCTGCTGATACATTGTGGTCTGCTGGCTGGGGAAGGGGCTGCCGGAAGGGGTGGCTTGCGTGGAGAACTGATTGCCATAGGAATCATGTCTGCAGGAGAGAGAAAAACAGGATCAGTGTAGGAAATGACAAAGCCAGAGGCACAGGAGCACTGACACCAGGCTTCACTCACCGTTGCTGCTGTTGCTGCTGCTGTTGGGGGTAGCGGCTAGGAGAATACATCCCCGAGTCTGGGTTGGAAGGCATGAGATTCGGCTGTGGGGCTCCAGTGCTCCCCATGTTTCCATCAGGTCCTATTCCAGGCTCCGTCCTAAACAAAAGCAAAGAAGCATGTGGAATCCACTATAGCCGTGGGGTTCTGGGGTGAGACAGGAGTGGGGGTCATGCTTACCTCACTCTGTCATAAGGACCTCCATAAGGATAGTGCTGTCGTGGTCCCATTGCCACATTTGCTAGCCCAGGGCCGGCAGCTCGGCTGTAAGGGTCCCCCATCCCGCCGTTGGGGCCCTGCCCTGAGGACATGAAGGGATCGCTCCCTGGAGCTGGGTGTAGAAAGGCAGGCAGTGAGCAAACTGGTAGGTGAGCAAGCCTAGCAATCTACACTTTGCTTGCCCCAAAGACCCATGGCCTCTTCAGAGCTCAAGGTTGTTTCTTTTGTTTTCCTGACAGGTTTAAAACAGAGATCTAAAGAGGCCTTATTCAGCAAAGAACACGCACTTGTTAAGGGGTAAGAAGATGAGACCAGGGAGAGGAAGATAAGGAGGCAGGGATAAAGAGGGATAGTTAGGTTTAAAAATGCCTTATCTCAGAGGATGGCTCAACCAGAACCCTGAACTACTCTCAAGCTATCATCCCACTTCCCTGGCTCTGTCCTCAAAAGTACAAGGCCAACAACAACTGGTCACCTTTCCTCATGCTGCCATAAGGATCCTTATTTGGCTCATAGGACATGCGACCCATCATGTCAGAGGTATTCATACTGGGCTGGTACCCAGGGTTTGGAGTCATGGAATTCCGTTTCTGGAATGTGGGGTCACTTCCATCAGGAAAAGCATCCTGAATCCCGACTGAATTGCTCCTGCTCCAGAATAAGAAAAGTCAATTAAATCCCAAATAAAGCAATTCCTCTGATAACACAGGACACATGAGAGTCACTGGCTGGACAGCAGAGTCACCAGGCTGCATAGGAGCTCATGGACTTCTGCCTAGGGTTCCCCAAACCACCTGCCCTGCTTGTGGCCTTACCTCATGCCTGGCAAGGGAGGGATCTGACTATGTGGTGTAGATGCTGGAGTTGGTGGCTTCAGGTCTCCCCCTTCTGCCATGGAACTGCTGGTTGACTGAGGTGTCTGTGGTCCCTGCATAGACCCTGATCCAGCTGTGAACAAAGATGAAGGGTGAGCAGGAAAGTGTTTCTCTCTCACAGAAATATACACCCGGGGATCTCTTCAGAAAACATTGCTATAAGGGTAAAGTTAGCATCTTTAAAGCCTTAATCACCTTTCTCCACAGGGAATCTCAAGGCCAGGTCAGGGAATTTGAGGGCTCTATCATGGTACTTGCTGTTTCACATTTGGAGAATAGGAGTGGTGTGATGAAGCCATCACCATGCTGTTGACTCCTTGAGTCTCTGCCAGCTTCCCTGACTACTTTACTTCCCTCCAAGGACCGGGTCTCACCATGTAATGCTGGCGGATAAGCTCCCAGTCAAAGCCCCTGGAATCGTGGGTAGGGGAGACCCAAACTAGCAGTGCACATTAGGAGCCTAGGAGCTCCTATTCTGAAGCATCTAGCAGTGTCACCACTCAGGTTCAAATGTTCCTCTAAGCTGAAGAGCACAGAATCACCAGTAATTAATGTTTCTATTAGTTACCATTCCCAGAAGCAGATATCCCACTGCTTGAGCCTCTCCAGCTGATGAGTCATCTCAGGCACTCATTACACGCTCGGAGGTCAACACCAGAGCACATGTGTTTACAGCAATCTTCTAGGAGTCCTGGCTTTCCCATGCTTGCCCAGGGCCCAGACTCCTCTCAGAAAGGAGCACTGGCAGAGGCACTCCCATCAGAGTTCCATTCATATCCTCTCCCCACCATTTCCTTCCCATTCATTACCATCTCAGCTCTTCGGGGAATTCAGGGCTCTAGTCTGAGCTGCATTCTAAGGCACTGACATCAATGGGCCAAAGCTCCCAGATGGTCTTGCCTCACTGCTATTGTCAATTTTGCCACTCCTCTAATATCCCTCCCACTCTCTAGTTTACAAACACTTGGCAAGATGCCAGGTACACAATGAAAATTAAAACTTAAGGGTTGCTGCAGACTACTTCCCAAGGGAGTCGCCACAGCCTGTTCTTTAGTCTGCCAACCTATTACATCCCGTGTGATAGGGCAGGGCAGAGCAGAGCATACATCCTGGTGGCAGGTGCTGGTGAACAAGGGGACTGGACACTTGAATACTACCTTTGAAGGGTGAGCCTTGGTGGAGCTCACCCAACCCCTACCTGGAGAGGGAGGCTGGATCTTGGGCTGGGACTTCTTGGAATCAGCAGCTGCAAAGATGTCTGGGGGAGGATCTTCTCCACGTTCAATCTTACACTCAAAGGCATAGAGACACTGGATGTACTGCTTTTTCAAGGAGCTGGCAGCACTGCTTGAGGTGCCGACATTGAGGTTGGTCGCAAGTTCCCGCCATTTTTTGTTCTTGTTGACCTGCACAAGCAACCAGAAAAGCCAGGGTACATCTTCCTGCCCACAAGTCCCAACCCCCATCAGATTACTAGGTACCCATCTCTTGTAGAATCACAATTCTCAGTTAACCACAAAAGTTATTAACTCCACTTGGTGGACAATCCACAATAAACATTAAATTTGTGCTGGCTATCCTCTACTCTCAGTAGGCTCTATCCCACAGGTCACTGCAACTATCAGGGCAGATTTCACATACCTATTAGAGAACAGAATTAAGAAGGTATGGTCTGTACATGTGTACTGCTGAAAAAGTATGTGCAATCACCATCAAATCCGAATCCTATTTTAAATGTACCAATAAAAATGAACATTTTATAAAATGGAGCTGTGTAGTAATCAACATCACCCTGCTTGACTTACTTTGTCAAACTGGGGCTTTTCACATTTGATTTTTTTTTTCCTTCAGTGTGAGGCTCCTTGTAAATTTGACATTCCTATGCCTCTCTACTCCCCTGCATCTCAGTGACGTGTAACTACAAGCCCCTTTCCCTCACTAGTCACTGTCCTGATTACCCAAATGCTCGGGACCCTGTAACTTCTTTTGTGCCTTCTCAGAAGCCAGCTTAGTCCTGCCTCCTTGCCTCAGCTTTAGGACACACCATTTCCAATCCCTTTAGTTACCCTTTCTGCTCTAGTCAGGCAGGTCTCCTTCTTCATGTATTCTACTAGAGACCCGATGCACGCAATTCCTGCAAGAGTAGGCCTTCCTTCCCCCGGCTGCCGGCAGTGGATTCCCTCAAGCACCCGGCACCAGGGCTTCCCTCCGGCCGCAGGCAGGCACCCAGGCACCCAGGCACCCGGGACCCAGGCTTCCCTCACAGCCCCGGCTTTGTCCAGAAGGACTTCCAGTCTAATTAGCATATTCCGCTTTTATTATCATAGATGCTTATTTGCCTCTCAAGGGCGGGGAACATTGGCTTTCCAGTCCCAATCCACAAAGGAAATTCAGTATGTTGTGATACCTGTTGACCTGGTACTAATGATACCAGAGAGAAGAGTGATAAGGAAGAGAAGAACCATCGAGATCAGTGATGGCGAACCTATGACACGCGTGTCAGAAGTGACATGCGAACTCATTTTTTTGGTTGACTTTTCTTTGTTAAATGGCATTTAAATATATAAAATAAATATCAAAAATATAAATCTTTGTTTTACTATGGTTGCAAATATCAAAAAAGTTCTGTATGTGACACGGCACCAAAGTTAAGTTAGGGTTTTTCAAAATGCTGACACGCTGAGCTCAAAAGGTTCGCCATCACTGATCTAGATGGAGGGAAGGTGACCAGGAAAACTTCCTAGAGAAGGTAACAACTGAGCTGAGCTGAACTTTGAAGGTTGGAGATGGTGTTGGTAGCGTACATCCCAGACTTCCATCTTCAGGCCACCTGGGCCAGTCAACTGGAATGGCTCCTCCCTCTACCTAAACCCTACTTACAAATGTTGCAGAAAAGCTCAGAACTTTTGCCTTTCTGGAGCCTTCACAAACTAACTTCTAACAGCACTGTTTCTTCTCTGCACTGTCTTTAGAGTTCAATTACAACATAGCATCTAAAAGGTTGGCATCCTTTTGTAAACTAAGACAGGCCTAAGCTTTGGGATTCTCTCTGTACTAACTCATCTTAAATTCAGACGCTCACACAATTAAAAGTATGCCAAACCTAACCCAATACTCCCTCCTTTCTTTATAGGCAGGAGAGGACTGTGTGTGAGAACTAGCACCAAGGAGAACAGCAGGAATAAGCTCAGGGTCACTTCAGAAGCCTCTGTGGCTTTGCTTCCCACGCCACTTATGTGGTGGTGCACACGTGTCTTGTTTTGTTTTGTTTTCCTTTGTGGGGGAGGGAAATTAAGCCTGAAGGGAGAAGGAATTCATAACTGACTGTTGGTTGGCTTCATTCCAATCACTTTCTTTTCTGCTGGTGACAGCTGTTTTCCTCTTCTGATTTAGAAGGTTTGGAATACATCCCTCCCAGCCACAACTCCCCTGAGCTCAGCCACAAACTCAGGACCAACAGCAGGCTCCTGGTCTGATGACTACAGAACACACACTGGAGGAAAAGTTTGCAAGCCACAGTGTGCTGTCAGCATTGCCTCACCTGTTTGCCTCTTGGGCTGAGAGTAAAACAAAGCTGTAAGGTATCAGGGTAGAGGCAAGGCTCAGGGTGGTATTCAGTTCAGATGTTTGTAGCAGAGATGAATTCATTCTCTTCAGTCACCCATGCAGAGTAACTAATTAAACACAATTTCCCACCTACTTCCCCCTTCACAAACAGTTTCTATTAAATAGCTCCTGAAATCTCATCTTTACTGCAAAGTTTCCTGGAAAGGGTCAGCAACTACTCTGGCTGCCCCTGTACCATCTTGCAGACCAATTTATGTGGCAGAAATCTTGCTGAAAGCTTTATTACTTCTAGCTTTAGACAGTCTAGCAGGATACACTGTCACTATTTTAAAAATAAGAAATGTTAGGGCTGAGTGGTTATGAACCTTTATTGAGGTCACATATAAGTGGCTAAGTCAGGTTTAAAAACCAGGCCTATCTCTCTGAATCTTGCTATTGTCTACTATGCCAGACTGCCTCCCAGGGAATCAGAATTGCCCACAGACTTTTCCCATCTTTGTAACCCAGTGGGACCCCAGACATATAGTAAATGTAATGCTAATACTTCATCCTACCCAGGGAAGTCTCAGCCTTTTGGAAGCCTTATTTTCTAGAAGCCCTTGCTCCCAGGTCTGTCAGTATGTGACTCAGAGAGCAGGAGAGGGTAAAGCCAGGTAAAGCCACTTAGTATCTTGAGAGAGGCTTGTTGAAAACACAGGGGAAGCCAAGTCCTAGGCACTCACCTGAGTCAATCCACCAATCTCCTTCACAGACACATACAGGCGATAGAGGTCCAGAGGTTTCCTACCCACAGCAGGCAGATTTGTCATGCCCATGGCCTTCTCCTCCGTGAAGGCCAGATAACGGTCCACCCACATCTTCCTCTCAGGCTCACCACCCAGCTCATACAACTTGGTGATCTTCTCATTGGTTGTAGTAGAAGAACTGGATTTCTGGAAGGGGCAGGTCAAGATTCTTAGGAACTGGTTACATTCAAAGACTATGCTAAGGGTCTTAGAAGTTCCTTAATTAGGGCAGTGATAAAGCTTCTTATTCTGGGATGGTTACTATCACCTGCCCTGCTTTTGTAAGGCTGAAAGGCCAAAAGATAGACAGGTAGACCTCTTCCTGTAAAGGAAGGAAAATACTGACTATATATATTACCCTTTAGGTCAGCGGTTCTCAACCTGTGGGTCGCGACCCCTTTGGCGGTCAAACGACCCTTTCACAGGGGTCGCCTAAGACCATCCTGCATATCAGATATTGACATTACGATTCATAACAGTAGCAACATTACAGTTATGAAGTAGCAATGAAAATAATTTTATGGTTGGGTCACAACATGAGGAACTGTATTTAAAGGGCCAGAAGGTTGAGAACCACTGCTTTAGGTGCTGTGCTAGATGCCTTTACATATTAGGCATTATAAATTATCTTCCTCTTAAAAGATAAAAAAGCAGGCACAAGGAGGCCATGTCTACGATCTCATAGCTTTTAAGTAGAAGGGCTGAGTGTCAAATCCTTGTCCAGCTGACATCAATATCACTACCACTACCCAGTACACACTCTTTTTAAATAAATCCTCACCCAAGGATGTTTTTATTGATTTTCACAGAGAGAGAGGAAGGGAGAGGAGAAAGGGGGGGGGGGGGGGGGGGGAGGCGGGGAGGAATAGAGAGAGAGAGAGAGAGAGAGAGAGAGAGACATTGATCAGCTGCCTCCTGTATGCACCCCGACTGGGGATCGAACCCACAACCATTTTGGTGTACAGGATGACGATCCAACTAACTGAGCTCCTGGCAGGGGCTAGACACACTTTTATAGACTGTTTCAGAGAACTCAAGAAACTCAAATAATGATCTTGAGACGATGGGATGGACTAGAATGAAAAATAAACTTTACCTACTCTCAAGAAAGGGACTCTCAACTGCTTGAAAGGCTTTGGATGGCACCTTAAGACAGGATGGCTAATAGGGTCTGGGAGCCAGAGGTGAAAGTCCATAGAAAGTGTCTGCTATGATATTTAATTTCCCCTACTTTATAAAATAGGGAAAATTAGGTATGACAAAGGGCAGAAATGTTTTAAATGACTCAAACACTGACAGAGAAACAGCGATCAGACTATTAATCCCCAGAGGAAAAGTAGGGGAGGGAGGGAGCAAGGGGAAGAGATCAACCAAAGGACTTGTATGCATGCATATAAGCCAAACCAATGGACATGGACAACAGGGGGATGAGAGCATGGGGGGGGGGGGGGGGGGGCGGGGGGATGAGGACACATTTGTAATACCTTAACTAATAAAGAATTAAAAAAAACAAACCGATTCAAACACTGAACAGGTCCCCAGGTTGCCACATGACCCAACAGCCAGCACACTCAGTACCAGCCTACAGGGAGGCCAAGGACCAAACCTCACCTGCTTCATTTCCCATTTTATAGAATATAGGACACCAACCATTCCTGCTGCTCTTAGTACTGTACAGGAAGAGAAGAGCAACTTGTTGCCCACGTTATATACCATCTAACAATGCACAAGGACAGGGGGCACAGTTTCACAGAGAATTCTACACTGCAGATCTGGCATTTCCTCTATAACAGACAGCTGTGAGATCATTATAGACTAACTCAAACCTAATTTACTGAGCTATTATCCTGGGACCCTTCATAAGAAGGGGAAACAACCTTATCTGAGACTATCTATTTGGTGTCATAATAGGCTAAAGTCTAATCACCCTCTTCCTATCACTGGAAAGGATGGACAGAAAGTTGAGAAGAGTCAAGATATAAATCATTACTTTAGACTTGGATTCTGTCTTGGGTGTCCCATCAGCCTTGTTGTTCATTTTGGTGGCTGGAGTTAACTTGACATCTCCAAGGCCCATCATCTCTGGGCTGGCTGCCATCCCTATAAAAAAGAAAAATATTCTTCAATAGGTTTGTGACATGAAGATCACTCTGGAAGAAATCCCTGGGCTGAACAATGACTAGGACTTACCTGCTGAATTGTTGGCCATGGTTCCACCCATTGGATATGGAGGTCCCTGAGGGTTGATCATGCCAGCCATACTATTAATCCCTTGTCCATAGGGAGGTCCAGTTCCCATTATACCCCCTTGATTCATATTGGGGTAGCCTGGTGGCCTGAGAAAGAAGATGAGAAGAGAGAGAGAAAGAGCGAGAGAGAGCACGAGAAAGACCAGAGTTAGGGACACTAATCTTTCAGATTTGGACTTGCACTACATAGGGTTGTGTGAGTCAAGATCATCTAGTTAGGCTAACAAAGAAAAAGTGTATTGGTCCCCCAAACCACAATCACGCACTACCTGACCTAGATATTTTTATCTTCTACTTCCCACAAAAGCTTCTAAGAGGGCTCAAGCCCCAAATGGGAAACCATAGCTCAATTTAAAGGAAACACTCCTTGAAGGATGAAGTCCTACCCTGTCTCTTAAGTACTACCAGCCTCTAAGGCACCTTCAGAGTCAAGCGTGTTTCCATTTAAAGAGCCCTCTCTATGCCAAAAGGCCTGTATTGCTCAATTTTACCCTCTTTGTCACATTCAACCTCAACCAAACTGGAGCCCTCAGCAGAAGCACTTGGCGGAAGCGGGGAAGGTGTGGCATTCTTTCTTGATGGGCCCACTACACACTTTGTGCTTTCATCATTCTCAAGTACTAACTAAACCCACCTCTTTACAGTTACAGTCAATCACACTATTCTACCTTGGCTCATTAACATCCTAATAAGACTAATCACTTTAAGAACTATAGGCATTTGCCCTAACTGGTTTGGCTCAGTGGATAGAGCGTCGGCCTGCGGACTGAAGGGTCCCGGGTTCGATTCTGGTCAAGGGCATGTACCTTGGTTGCAGGCACATCTCCAGTGGGAGGTGTGTAGGAGGCAGTTTCTCTCTCATCGATGTTTCTAACTTTCTATCCCTCTCCCTTCTTCTCTGTAAAAAATCAATAAAAAAAAAAAGAACTATAGGCACCAATAATGGAGTATAAGGACAGTGCCTTCAAAAATAGAGGAATTAGCCAGGCCGGTGTGGCTCAGTGGTTGAGTGTTGACCTATGAACCAGGAGGTTGTGGTTTGGTTCCTGGTCAGGGCACATGCCCAGGTTGCGGGCTCAATCCTCAATAGGGGGTGTGCAGGAGGCAGCTGATCAATGATTCTCTCTCATCATTGATGTTTCTATCTTCCTCTCCCTGAAACCAATAAAAATATGTTAAAAACAACAACAATAAACAAAGAGGAATCATATTCACTGAAGCCCATGGCCAAGGAAGAAGAGATGAATCTTCAAGTCATTAAACCAAATCACATGAGCCTTCTGCACTTTAGCACTAGAGTCAACTGCACAGGACCACACAGAACAGTAGGAAAAATGACAAATCACAACCCTACCATCCTTTATTTCTTATACCACAGATTCAAGTCATATGTATTATTTTGGAAACTAAGAAACTACATTGACAGAAGAAATGAAGAAACTCTGAAGACTTATTTTTTATGAATCAAAATAATCTGTGCTTTATAAAGTTCTTTACATATGATATCTGGTCATGTGAAATTTGATACCAATTTATGATATTTAACAATCAGAACTTTTGTTGTGTTTTTACTATAAGAAAGGCTAGTTTTTAAAGAGCTCTTAATAAAGTGCATATTTACCATAATGACATGATTTAGATCCAGAAGTATCTCAATGACCTGAATGATTCTACAATTTATATCCTTACACTAACGCCCTCTTCACTTCCCGGGCCTTACCTGTTTTGGATAGAGTTGGCAGCAACATGCATGGCGACAGCAGTTTCTTGAGTTTTCCGGTTCATGCCCCCTGGTGGGGGACACATCCCTGACCCAACCTGAGGTGGCATATTGGCCATGTTAGGGCCATAAGGCCGGTTGCCCATGGAGGCATGACTCATTCTCCCTGGAGGGAGGGTGCCATAAGGCGGGATACCAGGCTGCCCATGCATCTGGCCTCCAGCACCCATAGGGTTCATGTTTCCAGCCATGCCTGCACTGGGGTAGTTAGCATTGGGCAAGGCATTATAGTTTGGTTGCCTGGGGTAGCCTCCTGGGAGAAGAAGAAGGAAAGAAGACACAGAGACTTGATTAGTGACTCATTAGCAACTCACTAATGCTCAAACTCTAAAATTCCAAAGATGAAAAACAATAGGAATCATTTGAGATTTGGTCTACAAAGAGCCCAATTTTACCCCATTAAAAAAAAAGATTAAGGGGAGGGTAGAAGCATATAAAGATGGGCCTCAGTTGTCCCCTCATCTTAAAGATAGCACAGAGCAAGATGGACTGGCAGGCAAGGCTGGCTTTGCTGCTATCTAGGTTCAACAACTCCAGGAATTGTTTCCTTTCTACATTCTTACCTTCTTTCCCATGCTATACGAAAGACATTCATCTTTAGTCTATCTAGGGCTAATTTTGAAGAAAGATCCATTCTATTAGGACTAATATACTAAAAACAAGTATAATAACGGATAATTACCATTTATTGAGTGTCTGTACTCAGTCTTGAGCTAAACACCTTATCCCCATTTAAGGATTTTCCCATGATGACAGTCCTGCCCTACTTTAGGGCCTGGCTTTGGTGAATTAAGGCCAACAACAGTTCTACTCTTTACACCCCAGATAGCAGCATATCAGACAAGGAACTGTTTTCTCATCTCATCTCTATGTACTCCTAACTGGGTAGTATACTCACCTTGTGGGCCATACTGACTCCCCTGGGGACCATAGCTCCCCATGGAGTTCTGCTGGTAGGAGCCCATGCCTGTGTGCATCTGTCCTCCAGAAGGCTGACGCGGAGATAAGGCCGAGCCGGGCTGGGGTGAACTGTACTGGGGCATCTGGGGGTTCCTCTGCATGTAACCTATTTGTGGGTAGTGCCCATATATATTAGTTATTACCTCGGTATAATGGGAACAAATGCTTTCCCTTATCCTAGGACTTCACCATCCCCATTTTATTTAGCAACTAATTGAATGACGTCTCTACCTTATTTGCTATATAACTGTGTGCCATTTTAGGTGTCCTCCAAAATGACAGCCATTAACCAGATTACACCAACTCTTTCTACTAAATGGGGGGTTGAAAAGACAAATAGCAATTACAGAAAAACGAAAATGGTGCAGGATTTAAAGAGTAAAGATTCGATGCTGAGTTTTAGCATTTGCTGACCAAATTGGGCACAATGTATGTAAGGGGGAATACATCAAAACACAAACACTGAGAAACAAAAAATGGTGGTGGGAGAACACAGTTCTGGAGTAACTACATGGCTAGCCCACTCTTAACTTCACAATTATTGTTGCAAGTGTCCTACACTTCATGGCCATACAGTTCTCCAAAAGCTATTTTGCACAGGATAATTAACACATTGTGGACGGATCACAAGAATTCTCGTTTCATATTACACAGTGTTTTACAAAGTATCATACTTTAAAAAGATATTATCTTGTAAGAACATGTAATAACTTCAAAATGCAATGGGTATTTAATTTTAAAGCGTGCCTTTAACATTTATGTAAAACGTTTTTTGTACTTGTTCAATAGAAACCTATCTGGCCACTGGGTAAAGCTAGCAATAAAACTACTGGTCTGCAATGTGTTAAGTTTCAGCCTTATGCCCTAGCCAGTTTGGCTCAGTGGATAGAGCGTTGGCCTGTGGACTGAAGGGTCCCAGGTTCGTTTCCGGTCAAGGGCACATGCCCGGGTTGCGGGCTCCATCTCCAGTAGGGAGTGTGCAAGAGGCAGCCAATCAATGATTCTCATCATTGATGTTTCTATCTCTCTCTCCCTCTCCCTTCCTCTCTGAAATCAATAAAAATATATTATAAAAAAAAAAGTTTCAGCCTTAGCCTCTCCCCCACGCCCACCCCTCCACTCCCAAGCCCATTACCTCGATCTTGGGCAATGCTTGATTGGTTCATGGAAGGATGCATGATGCTGTCCGACTGGCCACTGGGTGGCCGAGGTGGCATCTGGTTGCCTGCTCCAGATAGAGAAAGTAAGCCAATCATGGCTAAGCCTGGAATTCTAGCTAGGAGATCAATTCAGAGCTGGAAATGGCTCCTGGGAAGATCGAGCACCTCCCAGTATCACATACACAGAGAGCTACAACAAAGGGGCTCCCATCTCCCTTCTTCAAATGCTGAAGAGAAACTTTGCAGACATGACCAGAGATTCTTTCTCTGCCAGTGAAGGCTGGGGCTCCCTGATATTGTTGTAAGCCAGTCCCTGTCCCCCTCTCCCTCAAACCCAGCACTTGAGGGTACCTGGCACTGCAGCAGGCGAGAGTGGTCCTGAGCGAGATTGAGCAACACTGGCGGGAGAGCCAACAGGGGACGGGGATGGGCCTCGGATGCCAGGCAGGTGAGGGGAAGTATGAGGAGAAAAAGGAGACTGAGCTGGATTACTCTGCTCTCCTTGGCTGCTGGAAATCCCTGATGTGCTCACTCCAGGGCTCAGAGCTCCTTCTGTCCCCATGGGGAGATCATCTATTGAACCAGACAGATCCTAAAACATACCACAATTTTCAATTAGCAATATTAGGCAGAAAGACTCTTCTTTCAACAATTCTACTTCATGATTAACATTTCCCTTAAACAACCAAGGACAAGCACACCACACATTATGTTGTTGTGATACTATAGCTTACGTATGGCAAACTATTAAGGGCCAGATAGAAAAATATTTTAGACTGTGAACCAGATAGTCTTCTTCAAGTATAATTACTCAACTCTGCCATCGTAGTGCAAAAGAGCAGTCACAGATAATAAAGTTTTATTGAAACAGCCACATCCATTTGATTATTTATAAAAACAAGTAAATGGCCTACAATCTGTAGTTTGCTGACCTCTGGCCTATCCATCCGAAGCAGATCTAGTACTTTTCTCTTCTTTTCCAGCCTCAACTTCCACAGTTTTAAGAGTGCAGCAATTTCAGTGAGCCTTTAATTCTTTTCCACTGAGGAAGCTTTATAAAACACTGCCAGGAGAGTACCAGGAGCCACAAGAGAATTTTAACAAGTTTGGGCAGTAATCACAGATCCCTCACCCCTCAGATTATTATAACCTGTACTAGAGGCCTGGTGCACGAAATTTCTGCGGGGGGGGGGGGGGGGGGGGGGGATGTTCCCTCAGCCAGCCTGCACCCTCTCGCAGTCCTCTCCTGCCACGCAGCTGCGCTCACCAGCCATAAGCCCAGCTTCTGGCTGAGCAGCGCTCCCCCTGTGGGAGCGCACTGACCACCAGGGGGCAGCTCCTGCATTGAGCGCCTGCCCCCTGGTGGTCTGCGTGCATCATAGCAGCAGGTCGCTCCCATATTAGCCTTTTATTATATAGAATTTACTAAGGACTCACTTTCTCCAAGTTACCATATTTTAATACACTAGTATAAGGGGTAGGGGGTGAAAAAAGGATATACTGCACAGGAACAAAAAGGTCTGGGCCTATATTCCTAACAAATGTTTATCAACTGAACAAATTCAGTTTTCTCCCTAGTTTTAAGTTGTAAAATGAAGAGTTGGTATTTACTTGGGGGCTTTGCTTGTCTTGAAATAATTAGTAGAGTTCAACTTTGGTTAGATAAACTCCAAAATTAGCAATCAGGAGCTCAATATGAAAAAAATTCACCCCACAAAATGCACCCTCAACTCTACTCCCTGCCCCATATTCATTCTCTAGCTCAACACCACACATTAACTTCAGACTAGAAACTAATTGTACCTTGAAGAAAGGATGAGAGCTTTGGATAAGGGGTCAGGTCTGAGTTAAACAAAGAGTTATCTTAAAGAGACACACCTGAAAAGGCCTGATTTGAGTTTATTCCTATTCCCACAAGCTCACCATGGAAATATCAGTTCAAGGTGACTGTCAGAATAATATTGGAGGTCAGAGGGCACCTTTAGGCTCTCTTCCAAGTATCCAGATTGATTACTTTACTAGGCTGGAAGCATTTCTGTTGAGTTCTATGGAAACAAAGCTTGCCCAGAAGGCAAGGCAGGTAGGTAGGTGGGTGTGTAGTTGTGTCTATGTCCAGCTTTCAGTGTTAGCTGAGAAGTCAGAAAATGCTAACTTTCCTATAAGAAGTAGAACTAGCCCTAACTTGTTTGGTTCAGTGGATAGAGCGTCGGCCTGCGGACTGAAGGATCCCAGGTTTGATTCCGGTCAAGGGCATGTACACCTTGGTTGCGGGCACATTCCCAATAGGGGGTGTGCAGGAGGCAGCTGATGGATGTTTCTCTCTCATCGATGTTTCTAACTCTCTATCCCTCTCCCTTCCTCTCTGTAAAAAATCAATAAAATATGTTTTAAAAAAAAGAAGTAGAACTAGTACACCATAGCATTCTTTAAAAATGCAATTAGAATTTGTCCCAGCATGGAAAGGAATTCAAGAAGTCCTTCTCCAGCCCTAGCCTGTTGGCTCAGTGGATAGATCGCTGGCCTGTGGACTCAAGGGTCCCAGGTTCGATTCCTGTCAAGGGCACAGGCCCAGGTTGTGGGCTCGATCCCCAGTAGGGGGCATGCAGAAGGTAGCCAATCAATGATTCTCTCTCATCATTGATGTTCCTATCTCTCTTTCCCTCTCCCTTCCTCTCTGAAATCAATGTTTAAAAAAAAGCAGCCCTTCTTCCAGGTAACATCAAAGAGCCTCTTCCCCTCAAAGGACTAAAGTACCTGGACTATGAAGAGCCCTGGGTTCACCCCAAGAGAGGAGGATTCCATTTCCATGTTGAGGGCTAAGCTATCTGAGCTAAGGAGAGTAAACTCAGAGAGACAGCAAGATGATGAGAGAAGCCAACCATGTATGCCAGAAAAGGCCTCAAAAGCCACTTGTTAATTTCTGGTCTGTAACAGAAACCACAGCCCAATGCTCTGTTTTAGGGACCAGTAAGTTCCTTCAGTATTCCTTCCTACTGTCTCTATTCCTTATCAAACAACCAGCTTTTGCTAATAAAAGTTACTTGCTAACATGAAAAAGAAATCAGTATATTTTGGAACACAATAGGAATCAAAGGTCCCTCCATAAGACAAGGAATCAAAGGTCCATCCATAAGACAAGAACTTGGCTCTGTTCAAATGGCTTTGAAAAATTAAGTGTCTTGAACATTTCTGTCTTTTAAGTAAAACATGAACATTCTCATGCTAAAAGTAGTTCAGAGAGTATAGGTAAAGCCAAAGTCCCCCTTTGCTCTCTTTCTGCTGCCTTCTACAGAGGAACCCTGTTCAATTTGGTGTGTATTCTTGGAGACCTTCTGAGGATCAGAGGAGGGGAAAGAAAAAACCCAACCACAACCCACCAACCACTACTACAGAGTCAGGGCAGGGCTTGCGGATGCTCCTTCAGCCACACTTCTGTGCAAACCCAGGCTCTCCACAAGTGAATGTACCAGTCCAGCTGAGGGAATCCCAGTCGCCTGAAGGAAATACTGCAGCCCCTGAGGCTGGGTTCTCAAGACCCTAGAGACATCTGTGGTGACAAGGTGGCGGCTTCCTTCACAAAGGCACTTTGAGGAGAGCTGTCAGTTTTGGTAAAGTGCTCTGAGATCCTTGGAGAAAAAGTGCTAAATAAACCACTGTCAACAGCAGCCCCACGTGGTCTGGGGTACCTAGGCATAAACAATAGTGTGGAAAGCAGCAGCATTAATATTCCTGTTTCTCAGATTTGGTTGATTTGAAGCCAGTCTCTCAAACTGTCATTTTCATCAGATGGCAACTGGTCAGCATGAGAGTAGGTGATTAAAAAAATAAATTAAGAACCAAAATACAGCACAGGAAGGGCAGACCATTTTACATTAATATAAATAATAAGTACCATTTGAGCATCTACAATATGCCAGGCACCTTATGGAGTTAATTCTTAGAAATAGATACTTCTACCCCTAACATGATGAAGATGAGCAAGCTGATGCTCAGAGAGATTGGGTTACATGCCCAAGTCATCCAGCAAGTAAACGGCAGAAATTAGGTTTTGATTCCAGGTCTGCTGAATCCCAGAGCTCTCCATTAAGCTGGTATTATATGGACTGAGGAAAAAGTACCACACACTTGAGTTAGGAGACTAAGGCCCAACTCTTGGTACTTATCAGTTGTGACCTTGGGTAAGCTGGCAACAAAACCAGGCTTTGGTTTCCCTCAATTATATAATGAGGGGACTGGATAAATCTGAGTTTGTGACACCCATGGGGCTTATGCATGAAACACCACTGGCACAATATGGTCAGGATCGTATGAAATATGCAATACCTTGGAATGAGAGATATGACAACACACAAGCAAGTATCCTATATAATAAAAGGCTAATATGCAAATCAACCGAACAGCAGAATGACTGGTCGCTATGATGCGCACTGACTACCAGGGGGCAGATGCTCAACACAGGAGCTGCCCCCTGGTGGTCAGTGCACTCCCACAGGGGAGCACCACTCAGCCAGAAGCCGGGCTCATGGCTGGTGAGTGCAGCAGCGGTGGTGGGAGCCTCTCCCACCTCCACGGCAGCGCTAAGGATGTCCCTGGGGGGAGCGGGCCTAAGCTATCAGTCGGATATCCCCTGAGGGCTCCTGGACTACAAGAGAGTGCAGGTTGGGCTGAGGGGACCGCCTCCTCCAACCAGGTGCACAAATTTTGTGCACCGGGCCGCTAGTAAGTTATAAGACATACCCTTCAGTCCTGGTGGCTAATCACAAGTAAATGTTTTTATTGGGAAATGAGAGGGAGTTGTAAGGGAAGACTCCAAAAAAAGTCTCCCCCCTCGGGAGGCGGGAGGGGGCGTTAGAGATCAACCAAAGGACTTGTATGCATGCATATAAGCATAACCAATGGACATAAGACACTGGGGGGTAGGGGAGGCCAGGGGATTGTCAAGGGCAGGGGAAAAAAGGAGACATATGTAATACTCTTTGTAATACTTTAAGCAATAAAACAATTAAAGAAAAAAAAAAGGAGAAGTCTCCCCCCCTTTATTTACATGAACAGATATTGCTCTGAACTCCATGTCCTTTTACCACACAGGACACACCTCTGCTTTCTACTCTACAAAAAGCCAGTTTTTCAAGTCTTTTGTTCCACAAAAAGCCGGATATATGGCTGTTGAGTCAGACCTCAATGTGCTTAACTAGTCTAGCTTTCCACAACATACTTATCACAGACAAAGTTCAATCAATCCCAGCCCCAATTCTCCATAGTGGGGGCTGCCTTTAGAATTTCAGGACTCAGGTTCTTAGTCTTCCCAAAAGGGCTCACCTAACAAGTACCTTCTAGGAGGACCGCTGTAAGAATTACAGCACTGCCTCTTAAATGGAAAGAGGTTTTCCTGGATTTTGTCTCCTCCAAGAACAATCCTGCTAAGAGATGGGAGGTGAGATCAGCCCACTCAGTGCCCTGCCAGTTCCAAGGAAGCAGCAGGGCCAGGGAGAATTTTCTCATGTGTTTCCAAAGTGTTTCATGAATTTTATTGCTCATCTACCATGCAGATCAAAAACACTGGAGCAGGTCCAACTATTTCACACAGAATCTCACACTCCAGGCTGGCTACAGCCCTGAAAGCCTTCGTTTCTTCACTTGAAACACTGCCCAATGTTATTTTGGGATGTGACCTGATAGAGAAAGCCCATAGGGACTCCATGACGATAACTGTTCCAGCTGTGATTGGTTGCCCAGTCCCAGTGAGTGCCAGCATGGGTTTGTTAGGCTCTGCTGACAAACAGAACTCAGCAGCTAACACCTTCTCTTCACACCACAACAAAACCATGCCCAAAATTACACAGTCCATACCTCAGTGTGTGTGTGTGTGTGGGGGGGGGGGGGGGGGGGGGGGGAGATTGCTAGTACTCTCATAGGCAGGGCTGCAAGTTCTAACATGAATTGGCTGCCCGATGAAGAATATTATCAAGCAGGAAGATACCATCTCAGGGTTAGATGAGGGGGGTTTAACAGAGTCTCATGAGGATATCAGTTCTTTGCTGGGCAAATTAAATAATGTCAATAGGCAAATCTAACAGGGTCGTGACAATAATCAGATTCAGGTTTCTATCATAAATGTGGCTGAATCTTTGAGAAATGGAGCTTTTAACCGCTACATGAGGTTCTTGTATTCTTTCAGTTGTGAAGAGCTTTTGCCAAGTTGTGCTAACTACTGGCAGGGAAACCATCCACCAAGAGAGCCAGGTAAATCCTACACACATACTTATAGTAAGTTTGTGCGGGTTTGTGTGATGGGAACCTTGCAACTCAACCATACTCATGTAAATGACAATCCTTGAATGAAAAAAATTCAAATACATAGCTTGAAGTGAGCAAATCTGTACTAGTAATTTGTCAATTATTTTCCTAGACTGACAGGAGGCTGCTCCCATGCTGGAGAATGGGAGGAAATCCTAAAGAACATAAAAAAGGCTGGGAAATTTAACCCTTGAAGAAAGGCAGGTGGTAGAAAAGGAGGCAACAGCTTCGACAAACTTTAAAACAAAACACACTTAACTACATAGGAATTACTTAAGGCACATAAGTTTTTGGAAGACTGGTTTTTCCATAAAGCCTTCCTTAAGCAACATATTGTCAAGGGTAAGGAGGAGAAGATGCTACCTTTCTGTTGTTTTTCCCCCTCAGTCTTTGCTAAATGGAAGGAAGGGATATCTGACTCACCCTAGACTGGTAGGGGTTCCAGAGTATAGAACTGCTGCCCTGTTGTTCCAATGAGTGGTCTCAGTCCAACAGATTAACTGCCATCCCTGCCTAGAAAGCAGATTGGCTGGTGCTGGCTGAAATGCTAAGAACAAATCAAGACACAGAAAAGGCTGCCTCTTGCTAGTGGCAGTACTTCCACATCAGGGCTAAGCAGGTGGTAAGGAAGGGGGAAGAAAAGATGCAAAGGGTGACAGGCTGACACCATCCCTTTTAGCTTAAGATCAAGCACCATCTCCTGCCTCAACTACATTCAGTGTTTGGAATAGAAATTGCTCCAGGAAAGGCTCAGAGAACTCTCTTTCCTAACCCCTTACCCCAAGTTTCCAAAACCCCTCACCAAACTCCCTCTTCTCTTTTTCTACAATTGGTTATTGTTCTGGGGATGATGGATCATTTCTTCCTGGTACCTTCCAGCTGCCTGGTGAGGATGGCACAATAGATAAAGGGGTCAGACTCTTCTTGTCTTCAGAATGTTTTTTTTTAGGGGCCCACTTCTAGGAGAAAATCCCCTTTATATACACATCAGAATGCATAAATAAAGCTCTGGGAGACCAAATCCCGGAATTCAAAGAATATTGAAAAGAGGAATAAAGCGAAGTCCCTTTGTGTTTCCCTCTCAAAGGGAGAGAGAACTGACATAAATCTGTGACTATCGTGTGTTCAACCCTAAGGTATATGTGATGAACTCACATTTTGTTCTCACAATCATCTTCTGATATAGGTATCAAATCTATTTTAACAAAGAAGCAGGAAGCTCAGAAGTTAAATGACTTGCCCAAGAACAGAGAACTATTAAACATAAGAACTGAGGTTCAAACCCATATTCCAGATTCCAAAGCCTGCACTCTTTCCATCGTAAGGTGGAAGCTGGCCACTATCAAAGCCTCCATGTTCCAAACAAGGTCAGGCAACAACTCTTCTCCAACATGCTGAATGATTAGCCCGCCTCACTTAGATCTTCTGTAGAAAGAAAGACTAAAACAATGCTACGATGTTCCCCTCTTTCTTAGCCACTCTTCCTATAAACCACTCTTGCTTTCTAAACCTTCTTTCATGGTTTACTTCAAATCAGCTGTTTCACCTTAATTCTCTTAAGTTAAACCTACCTTTTTTACCTAAAGGGTATAATACTTTTTTTCACCTCTGGGTCTTTAGAAGGGTACTTAATGTACCAGGGGGAAGAGAGGAGAGAATGACTTAGAATCTAAGGAGACAAGCACGAAATTAAGTCCCATGAAGGTAGGTATCTACTGGTTTTCATACTGAAAATTGTCAAGCACAAGGGTGTGACCCAAAGAGAAAAGTCAAACATATTTGGCCTCCGGGTGGCCTCATCTCAGGCAATTTCAAAACCTCACCCTTTCCTCCTCACCCAGCCCTGTAGCCACCCTTCCAAACTGGAGGACAACTGGGCTTTTTTAGGGACCCTATTCCCCAAACTACAAGATGGGAAAGCTCCTCTGTGGGGGCAAAAGCCAAACACGCTTTAATCCCCTGCCCATAGCCATGCTCCAACAATGGGCAACAGAACTCTCCTCTAACACGGTAGGGTGACCCATTACCCACCCAGAGGAGAAATTAGTGGGAAAAACAATTGCTTGAACTCGCACATTAGGACAGCAATATAGACTAAATCGTCGTTTTTTTGTGGTGGGTGGGGGCGGGGTGGAGGGGAGTTAATGGGAGCAAAAAGGGGGCATCTGTAATACTTTCAACAATAAAAATAAAATATAATAAAAAATAAAATCGTTTTTTGCCTTGGAAACTTCAAAGACGAGAATAGCTTTGTGGGGGACAAAGCCTCCATAGTCATAGTACAATTTCCCTTGCCCCTAACCCCACAGGCAGGACCCAGAGTCCCTTCAAGGTTCCTGTAGACCTCATGTAACAGGACTAACAGTACTGTGCTGAATTTGCCCTTTCTCCCACTAGCCTGTGGCACCAAAGCAGGACCAGGCTATATTCTCCTGTTATTATTATTTTTCAAAATATATTTTTAGTGATTTCAGAGAGGAAGAGAGAGGAAGAGAGAGATATAAACATCAATAATGAGAGGGAATCATTGATTGGCTGCCTCCTGCATGTTGGACCGAGCTCACAACCCAGGCATGTGCCCTTGACCAAATCGAACCTGGGACCCTTTGGTCTGCAAGCCGACGCTCTATCCACTGAGCCAAACCAGCCAGGGCTATTCTCCTATTATTGACCAGAAAAATGTCAGGCACACAAAAGACAAAAAGCCTGATAAATGTTGCTGAACTTATAATCTACTCAAAAGCATCTTTTTTGGACCCAATTTCAATTAGTCCTCTCTTTTCCTTTAGTCATCCTTCCCCCACCTTAACCCTGTACCTTAACTGTGGACTTCCATATTTAGGAAGGCCCTCTTGGGTGGCATCAAGGGAACCAAATGCTGTCTAAAACTGTAAAGTACAACCTTGAATGGGCCTTGGCCACTTGGGTAAGCGCTCTTGATAAAATTGCAGTGCAGGGAAGAACCATATGGAAAGGAGGCTGTTAGGAGGCAGAGCTGTGTCACTGGAACAATTTCAATCTAAGTACAAAAATACAAGAACCTACTGTTCTAATCCACCCCAGCAAAATCTTAGAGGTGGGTCTGACTCTTGGAGGCTGAGGGTGTTGCTGAGGTGTAAAAAGGGAAGAAGAAAGACTGTTGTGCTGCCTGCATTCCTGTGGTGGGAGCCCCTGCAAACAGCAGTTTGGCCACTGCAGCAGCCATTGATTTTCCAGGGGTCGATATTCTGCTACCACAGATCTGCTCTGCTACAGGTTTAATCACATTGAGTGCTTCTTTCTGCTCAACATCTCCCCTGCACTTCCCCCTCCCCAAACCAATAAAACAAACACCAAACACAATGAGAATTGGCCATGGGTAGATGGTGCTATCCACAGCTGGTGCCCCCACCGGAGAAATTCTAAGAACCAGCTCCAAAGGAGCCAAAGCTACATGGGTAGTCTGCAAGAAGCTGCAGGGATAGATCCACAAGCCCCAGAGAACACTTTAACCCCTTGCCCAACAGTCCTACAAGACCCTTTTAATAATTCCAAGATTTTGCATTAAAAAAGTCAAGTCCTAGCCAGGTAGTTCAGTTGGTTGGTGTCATCCCAATACGACAAGGTTGTGGGTTCGACCCCCAATCAAGGCACGTGTAAGAGTGAACCAATGAATGCATAAATAAGTGAAACCATAAATCAATGTTTCTTTCTCTAAAAATCAAGAAATAAATAAATAATCCAGGTTCCCAACTTAAAAAAAAAAAATCCTGGAACTTTCACAGGGCACTAATCAGTTGAAACCTTGCTTTCCAATTTGTCAGTCCCCACCAGGCCTACATAATACCATGTTACCAACCTGACCAGCCTTCCAACACACACTTCTCATTTTGCAAAGGCTTCTCATTTGCACAAGAAATTTGGCCAAAAATGTAGTGTTTCAAGGGTCACTAGCTAACAGACTCTTCATTCCAGATATGAAAAAAATAAAACTGGGTCAGAGCTGGCCTGAGTTAGAGCAGTCAAGAACAGTGCATATTAATGGAATTGGGCTGTTCTAATCACAGCAGGAAATGAGCATGGTAAAGCTAGAGAAGGTAAAGAACTTTCTACTTTCTCCAAACCAAGCATTTCCCTTTAGGAAGGCCAACCACATCAACCTTGTTCCACCATCAGCTTGAATCCTAGAACTTGAGCAAGGAGGGCAGGAAAAAGGGGAGAAAAAAATGGACAAAGAAAAAAAAAAAAAGGCAGAATTCTAGGTATGACAAGTATAACGGGGAGGGGGCATTGCCTTACGCTTTTACCTCACCTAGCTGCCCCTCAAAATTATAGCAACCAGAAGCAAGCAAAGATGTAAAAATGTGCACAACTTGAGGAAGACAAAGTTGGCACTGTGCTCAACATAGCTTAGATCAAGGTCTAGGGCAGTGATGGCGAACCTATGACACACGTGTTAGAGGCGACACGCGAACTCATTTTTTTGGTTGATTTTTCTTTGTTAAATGGCATTTAAATATATAAAATAAATATCAAAAATATACATCTTTGTTTTACTATGGTTGCAAATATCAAAAAATTTCTATATGTGACACGGCACCAGAGTTAAGTTAGGGTTTTTCAAAATGCTGACACGCTGAGCTCAAAAGGTTTGCCATCACTGGTCTAGGGGGCTGCATGGCCTCCTTGGTTTGTTATTTAAAGCCCTAATTTTTAGCCCTGACCCAGTAGCTCAGTTGGTTAGAGCAGTGGTCGGCAAACTCATTAGTCAACAGAGCCAAATATCAACAATACAATGATTGAAATTTCTTTTGAGAGCCAAATTTTTTTTAAAAATATATTTTATTGATTTTTTACAGAGAGGAAGGGAGAGAGACAGCTAGAAACATCGATGAGAGAGAAACATCGATCAACTGCCTCCTGCACATCTCCCACTGGGGATGTGCCCGCAACCAAGGTACATGCCCTTGACCGGAATCGAACCTGGGACCCTTCAGTCCGCAGGCCGACGCTCTATCCACTGAGCCAAACCGGTTTCGGCAAGAGAGAGAGCCAAATTTTTTAAACTTAAACTATATAGGTAGGTACATTGTTATTAACCTACCTATATAGTTTAAGTACTGTTGATATTTGGCGCCTCCCCCGCGCTGCGTATCCCGCAGCAGCCTGACCAACCGACACCCCCCACTTCTAACGCCACTTCTTCAAAATAGACTCGCCCAGGCCGAAAACCAATTTCTGCGCATGGGCCACAAAGTTTCAATCACACTGTACGTGCGTGCGCGCACGTGGTATTTTGTGGAAGAGCCACACTCAGCGGGCCAAAGAGCCGCATGTGGCTCAGTCGGTAGAGCATGAAACTCTTAATCTCAGGGTCGTGGGTTCGTGCCCCACGTTGGGCGCCAGTTGCTGGAGTCCAACCCCAGCGGGTCCAGGGATCCCCAAAGGTGTGGACGGAGTCTGCGAAGAAGAAATGACACGAAGACAGCCTTCAGTTGATCAGCAGCCTAGTCAGGACCTCTTGCCAGGATCTCCAGCCAAAGTCTGGTCGGAGTTCTGGTTAGGAACTGATGAGGAACTGATGTTTATTGTCTTGTTACATCTGTATTTATACCAGTCGATTTTAATCCTGTCAATTTCTATTACAAAGGTTAGGGCGTTTCTTATCTCCATTCCAGGGAGTAAAGATTATGTAGCTTAACTACCCGCCTGGCACTTAATTAAGGGGTTGTATCCCCTCCCTAACCTCAGGGAAAAATCCCCACCTGGGGAAACAACCTTTCTCGGAGAGGTGACCGTGGTTAAAACACATGGCGCTAAGGAGAGCAAACATATTAAGAACAATATGCTATATATGCCAGGTCCCTTGAAACATATGCTGTGCAGATGTTTCTTTCCTGTAGCGACTGTGTCAAGCAGCAAGGATGGACCGGCTTCCGGCAAATTCCCCCTTTTTTATTTCGGGAGCCGCGGTTTGCCGACCACTGGGTTAGAGTATTGTCCTGATATGCCAAGGTTTCGGGCTCGATTCCCAGTCAGGGTACATACAAGAACCAGCCAATGAATACATAAATAAGTGGAACAACAAATTGATGTTTCTCTCTAAAATCAATAAATAAAAACTTAAAAATTAAAAAATAGCCCTAGCCAGTTTGGCTCAGTGGATAGAGCATTGGCCTGCAGACTTAAGGGTCCCAGGTTCAATTCCAGTCAAGGCCACAGACCTGGGTTGCAGACTTGATCCCTGGCCCCAATCGGGGTACGTGTGGGAGGCAACCAATCGATGTGACTCTCTCACAATGTTTCTCTCTCTCTTTCCCCCTCTCTTCCACTCTCTCTAAAAATACCAATGGAAAAATATCCTCGGGTGAGGATTAACAAAAAAAATAAAAAAATAAAGCCCTAAATTTATATTTGCCAGTGGTCTTTTTTACCATATGCCTACTGGTCTAGATAAAAATCTAAATATTTGGGGGGAAGGAGTGGGACAAACAGACCTGAGAGTGAGGAATAGATCTTAAATCAGAAAAGATAGCCAATGACCTTAAACCAAAGAGAACAATACTGAACATAGGGAGAGACACAATCAAGTTCTAAAAGTAGAAAATGGAGGGGCAAGGGGATATGAATATTCTTGATAACAGTTCATCTGAACACTGATCCCTTTTATTTGGAACTTAGTTTCTCTTACCTTCCCCAAAATGTCAGGAAATTGCCTTCACTTATCTCAGTAGACAATATGTAATATTCCTTCCACATCAAAGCTGGCCTTAAGAGACAGCTTTGCTGACTCTCAGCTTGAGCCTTCAACCCCTAGTTCCCACCTTCAACAAGGCATGGCTTCTTATAGCTTCCTTGGGAAAGGTCAAATGGGAAGGAAGTGAACTAGCAGCTTGGAGGTGAGTTCTGCCGCATGGCAATCAGTGATTATGTCATAATACAAGCCAATTCCATGCCGACACCAGGTGGGGAGGATGGAATACGTTCAGGCCACGGAAGTGAATAAAGCAAAAGATCAAGCACTGGCCTCCAAAAGGGACAACACTAGATCACATACCAGCTTCAGCACAGCTTTTAGACAGAGCGCCAAATATTTTAGAAACATGGGAAAAAGATAATAGAGTTAATTCTATGTTTGATTTATCAGGTATGTTAACATAGTTCCACGCCTAAGGGTCCTCCCATCTCGACCAAGTTTAGAGGAACAAATTCTTATTCTGGTGTAGAGAGCCCTAGTGGTTTCTGTAGGATAGTATTTATAGGGGGCAGGGGAGGGGTGTCTTGGTTTATATCTTGTTCAAAAAGCTCAAGATCCTCCCCCCGCCCCCCTCCCGCACCCAACCCCAGGATAAGAAACAGCTTAGCATTCACACATCTGTTAGACTGGCTTTCTGATTTCGGTTGGTCTTTTTGGAGAAGAACAATGGCAGCTTTGTAGACAGCACCAATAGGAAGGAAAGGGGGATGGGTGGAAGAAAGCCACTGTCACCAAGGCAACTGAGTTAATCCATATGTTGACTCAGGAATTTCAGGAAATTCTAGTTTTGGGGGTTTCTTCCTTCCAGAGTAAATGCTTTCTACATCTTTCTGGAGAGTAGACCCAAATCCAGAAACTATAGTATCACTACTTTTGCCAAGAAATCTCAACCCCACATCTCTCCATATCTCCTTTCCCTCTCTCCAAAGAGAAGAGAGAATGTAAGACAAAGTCTGGTTTCTGAATATAGCATTCTTCCTTGTCTTAAAGGAGCTTTTTGCTGATCCTTTAGGGAGTTGGTCCTAATAGTGACAGCACTGGACTGAAAGTCAGGGTACCCAATATTCTCATTTACTGAATTGGCCTTGGGCAAAGTCCTTTACCCCTCCCTCATATGTAAAGTGGGGGTAAGGAGGAGTGGTGGTGTTTGCATTAGTGTGGTAAATATTCTGTGGACTAACTCATGCTGCCCTCGTTCTAACCTTTTCATAATTGTAGAGGTTTAAAAAGCTGAAAACTACATATCCCAGAATCCTTGCAGATGAGTTTCCGACACAATTCAGGCTCTACTAATTAGAAGCAGATTCAAGATTCAATTAAAGTATGGCAGAGACCATGTTTCTGTCTCCTTCACTTGTTTCTGCTGGAGCATTTCCATTTCATCTTCCAGGTAACTGGGTGTTGGTTCTGGTGGCAGCAACTGCTGCTACTTCTTGATTCCAGCTTACTGATCCCCGGATAGCAGATTTAGAGCAATCAATCTGATAATGGCTCACAAGCAGGAGATCCCTCGGTGGGTCAAATCTAGGTCTAGGTTCTGTTCCTGAAGGACAAGCCTAGAGGTTGCTCCTTTCTAACAATTTTGTAAGACCAACTCCCAATATTAAATGTTTATTAAACATACCCTGGCCTAGGGTTCAGGGTAGAAACCACTGTATGTGACACAGAATTACCAAATGATAATTTGAGAAGTTGCAGAGAGAGCAGAATTATCCACAAACGTATTTTCTGCTAAGCTAGCATCTTTTGGGGAAAATAGGCAAGATGGAGGAGTCTTAGAACTTTAAAATACGTTTGTCCAGGACATTCACCTTCACTTCTTTCTTTACACAACCTCCCTGCACCTTATCCCTCTAGTCTACGCACTGGGAGGATTGAATTGCTCACCTAAGATGAAGATTGAGTCAGCACATGCTTTCCTTTTCATCCCTATATTCTCTATAATGCTTTTACTCTGCTGAGGATGGTATTACCTGCCCAACCCAAAGTAAGTATTCTCTGGGCTCTTCAGGGAGGCTTGGGCTAGAAAGGGTACCAAGTGTCTTCCTCAGCAGCAGGAAATATGTTTATTAGTTCCAGGTGCAAAAGAATCAGGGCACACCTTCCTAAGAGCCCTAATGAGTAAAGACAAGGTTGGCCTACACAAGATCCGAGTTTATCTTCTTATATAAACTTTGGCAACCACCAGCTCCCTATAGCAGTGCTGGGGCAAACTAAAAAACAAAGTCAAATCCAAGTTGTATGCGTGGTGGGGGATAGGTTGTGTGTGTAACTTCCTACCAGTCCTCAGTAGGTAACTGACCCCAGAAGCCATCATACTAGAGGTAAGGTGCAGTTAGTATTCAGACTGAAGTTGTTCTAAAGAAAACAAAAGGTTCCAGCAAGAGGAATCTATGTGAGACACACAAGCAGGAAGCTGAGCTGAGCCACCAGTGACTAGAATAGAAACAGGAAATGGGCCCAGGAACGAGCATATAGAAATCTGCAGCAAGCACCACAGGTTCAAGCAGGCCCCAAGCAGTACTGGGGCTGGAGCAGTGTGATTAAGATAGAGAATCGGACTGGCTAGCCCTGCCAGAGAACTAGCTTTCTAGAGAAGGGATGGCTACTTGCACAGGGTACATGCTGCTCTGAACATTCTGGGCAGATATGACAGGGTGGGTAGGGATTTCCTTTTTCAGACTTTGTGAGAGTACCTGGGCTATAATTCAAGGGGACTAAGCACAGATACACGGTCAAATATTAAGAAAACAGAACAGCCTAGCTCTTCTAGGTACCAAAATTACTAGTGGTATTTCTGTTACCCCTTTGAAAATAAGCTGGCAAAAACCATTGGTCCTGCCTTCTTCTACCATGATAAGTGACAAAAGGGAACACAAACAGTATAAAATTAAAATCCTTCAAACATTCCAATTTTCTAAGCTTTTAGAAGATTTCTTTCACCCCCCTCCCCCAACCCCCTTCAATAAACCCAGACGACAAAAAACTCGCTCTCAAGCTCAGGTAGGCAGCAAGAACCTAGGGGCTATTCAACAAAGACTGCCCGGCTGGTGTGGTTCAGTGGTTGAACATCAACCTATGAACCAGGAGGTCACGGACTGATTCCCCGTCAGGGCACAAACCTGGGTTGTGAGTTACATACCTAGTAGGGGGGGCATGCAGAAGACAGCCAATTAATGATTCTCTCTCATCATTGATGTTTCTATCTCTCTCTCACTCTCCCTTCCTCTCTTAAAATCAATAAAAATATATTTTAAAAAACAACAACAGCTCTAGCTGATTTGGCTCAGCGGATAGAGCATTGGCCTGTGGACTGAAGGGTCCCGGGTTCGATTCTGGTCAAGGGCATGTACCTTGGTTGCGAGCACATCCCCAGTGGGGAGTGTGCAGGAGGCAGCTGATCGATGTTTCTCTCTCATCGATGTTTCTACCTCTCTATCCCTCTCCCTTCCTCTCTGAAATCAATAAAAATATATTAAAACAACAAGAACAAAGGTTTATTACTGAGTATCTGCCTGATTCAGGAGGTAAGATATAGACCTAAGTCTTCAAGCAGAGGTACCAACATAATCTTTGTGAACATGAAGAAAATGCTTAAAGAAAATGGGGAAGAATTCCTGAGGAAGGGTATTTTAGCTAGGTTTGCTGAGCATTAACAAAAGAGAAGTGGGGATGGGGGTGCACACGACATCTTAAACAAAAGGAAAATGGCAGGAAGGATGGAAGGACCAGGAGTTGTAAGGAGCTTAACGTATACCTGAGTAGCCAGAGATGAGGCTGTAGAGGTATGCTGGGAACTGTGAATGGTCAAACAAGTGTCTGGACTATAGACATGGGATGCAAGGGCCCCTAGAGCACCCACAAATCCATTAGTTGTGGTCTCCCACTCTCACCCACCAGACTGAGACTTTTTAAATTTTACCAGACACAGCAAATTTTATTCTAAAGTCCCCATATTTGGAAACTTTACTCTCAGCTCTCAGAATATAACTCCTTGCTTCTAAACCATTAGACAAATAAATCGCCTAGGGATTTTGTTAACAGTATTGGGGTTCTATAAAGCTTGGGCGAGGCCCAAGGATCTGCATTTACAGGTGATGTCTATGCTGCTAGCTAATGAACCACAGTTTTTAGTAATGAGACTATAACCAATTAAGTTAGCATTAAGCAGGACACTGTGTTCTAGGAAGAAAGGCATAGAACAGGGCTTGCCCCATCCAACACAGGGAAGCCAAAGAACCAAACTCTAGTCAGCTTTCCACTGTTTGAGGTGATTCCCTAGTTGCCTAGTTCCTCCAGCAGGCCTGCCCTATGGATTTACCCATCTTCCTTTTCTTATCCCTTCCTGTCCCTCAGCTGCCCTTTTTACAACTCATCTGTGCCTCCATCACAAGGCCTGGGAAAACAAAAGTGTGATGGAAATCCAATTACGCTCTTTATTTTAGGTTAGGACAAGTCTAGTAAAGGTTAAATGGCAAAGAGGTTGAAGCTTTTGGCTAAATGAGAGAGAATCCGATTGTCCGTGTCTTTCCTCTGCTGGGTAGGATGTTACAGAAAGTATTTCATCTGAAATATAGAGAGCTGGATTTAAGCCCTAGGCCTGACCCTTAGTTTCTTATGATGTAAAACAGGAGTGATTATTCAGTACATTTCAATTCCTGCTCTTCTAGGAGGACTGGTATAAGCTGTAGCTCCTTTCCTGGCCTTACTCCTGCCCTCTAAGATTCAGATTCTACAGGAACAACATAGTTCCCTACATTTCCTCTTTCTCTGTAACCCAAACTCTCAGAGCCTGAGAGCATCACAGTAGTAAAATACGAATGGTAATAGTTGTTATGTTGTAAGTGGAATCTAAAGAAGGACTTGGAAACCAAAATGATAAAAGAATATAAATTTAACAGGTATTAAACGTCCTAATCCTGTTTTCTACCTCACTCCTGCCATCAATAACTTCCACACCTGCCCGACCACAGGAAACAAGTACGATTTAGATATTCAACAGCAGCCTCTAAGATTTTTTCAATCACTTAGTGAGTGCCCTTGATTCCTTTCTCTCATGACTCCCAAAAGATGTACGCATTTACACTCTCCTAATATTCTGCCAATCTTCACCCTGCCTTATACACATGGTCTTGAGATGAAGCTGAGGCATTTGAAATGACTTCTCCTTCAATGACTTTCAAGAGTGCTCTTTACCTTGACACCTTTCCCTTGCTCCTTTCCTTTCCTCCAGTCCTCAGAAACCAGGTCCTCTCCTACCTAAAATGGATCCCAATAACCTCTTTATGACAAATCCAACTTTATACTCCTTGAAATATAAATTTGGTAGGAATCATCTTCCTCCCTCCCTTGGCTTCCAGAAATATGACACAATTCTGGTCCTCCCTCCAATCTCTCCAGCTATATGTTGGGTGTTTCTACACAATGACCAGAGACATTGTCTAGGCCTCTATCTGGCTCCTCTCTTCAGACATCATGGTCTGGAAGGCCTACTTCATTCCATGGTTTAACTATTAACCACTACACAGACAACTCTCAAACTCTATTCAGACTCAGCTTTTATCAAGTTTCAGTCTCTTATCTCCAAACAGTCACTAAGCATTTGTTTTTAACACATCTCACTATAGAAAACTTATCCTAAAAAATGAGCTTTCCTATTAACCTTTCTATTCTTGTCAATGAGATTTCTCTTTCTCCCCGCCTCATCTCCCCTAGTCAATCAAGCTAATTACATTTTTCACCCACAAGAATCTACTTATTCTCAGTTCTATAGATTCTTTCCTGCTACATCTCATAACTGGGACTAGGCAGCTATGCAAATGAGAGAGAGAGAGAGAGAGAGAGAGAGAGAGAGAGAGAGAGAGAGAGGAAGAGAGAGAGAGAGAAAGAGAGAGAGAGGAGGGGGAAGAGACACACACAGAACTCCACACTTCTTGCCAGAAATATTTCAATTTATCCCCTTTCCAGACTCTTCCCCTTTTAAACTATATACCAATGGATCATTTTTGTAAAACATTAGTTTTATCATGTTATTGCCCTAATTACATATCACCAGGCCTGTAAGATCAGAACCAAATGCCTTACTTATTAGCCCAGCAGGGCCCCAACTCCTGTGATCTAGCTTTCCTGTCTGTAATGCCCCACCCCAAGAAGCCTGATTCTGACCAGCCTCCCAAATGTCATCTATACTGCACCCCACCCCCACTAGGCCTCTGGTCAGGCTGTACTTTTCCTTTCCAACCACCTAAGTACATCCATTAATTTCCCTCATTCTAAACTTCTGCCATTGATGTCTTCCCTCAACTATTTAGACATACATGGATCACTGACTTCACCAAACTCTGACAGCACTCACTAAAACATTCAGGCACATATTCATCTATATCACTAATGAAATAGAGGAGGATTCTTTTTATTTTTTCAAAAGGCTAATTCAAAATTTATTAAATGCCTACTATATTCAGGAGGATTCTTAAGGGTAGCAACCATGTCACATTCACAAGTACAGATTTAAGAGTTCTGTTTACCTCAGAAGTCATTGAAGTTCAACCCATGTCAATTGCCTACCTGCCTTCAATATAACACCCATAGCAAACAGTACACCAGGTTTTACTCCAAGGACAGGAAACTCACCTACTGAAAAATTAAAAAAAAAAAAAAAAAAATCCTCATCCTCCAGATTACAAAGGAACTTGTATATCACATTTTGGCTTAAACCTATAGGCAACGCGTAGTCAAAGGTTTTAAAGCAGTAATGTTACTTGCCAGGTTTGATTTTTTAAGGTGATCATTCTGGTAATTATGTTGAGGACTGACTTGGAAGGAAAAGAAAATGAACCATCAGGAGGCAAGATACCAGGAGAGGGATAAAAAAAGGCAGTGGGGAAGGACAGTGGGGAAAAACCATTTCTGAGGTAAACTAGGATTTGATGACCAGTTTATGGAAGGGATATAGTGATGGGGGCTAGAGTGGAGGTCTAGCAGAGCAAGGGCTGTCCTAACCCACGGATAAACTGCACAGAGGCCACAGCTGCAGGTAGCCTTTCTCTCCCAAGTCTCTTTTCTACCACTATTGACACAGTCTTACCTCTAGATCAGCGGTTCTCAACCTGTGGGTCGAGACCCCTTTGGTGGGGGTTCGAACAGCCCTTTCACAGGGGTCGCCTAAATATATCCTGCACATCAGATATTTACATTACGATTCATAACAGTAGCAAAATTACAGTTATGAAGTAGCAATTAAAGTAATTTTATGGTTGGGGGTCACCACAACATGAGGAACTGTATTAAAGGGTCACAGCATTAGGAAGGTTGAGAACCACTGCTCTAGATCATCATGAGTAAAACTATACTGTAAGTCACCATTATTTCTAGACTGGCTTCCTAGTCTAGTAATTTTTTTCTTCCCCTTTGAAAGGACTACCTAAACTCATGGTTCAGCTATGGCATGGGCAACGTCAGCACCACCTGGAGCTTGCTAGAAATGCAAATACCTGAATCCCACGCCACACCTTCTGAGTCAGAATCTTTCTGGTAGAGGTCAGTAATCTGTGTTTTAATTGATCCCCAAGTGATTCTTACTGCATGCCAAAGTTGGAGAAGCACTAATCTAGCTTAACCTTCATGGCTTTCAATCCTATATCCATTTTCCATCACTAAATAGAAACCCTATCCCAAGTAAACTTTCAAGACTAAAATGTAAATTTACAAATGTGCCTCAGTAAGAAAAATTTGGGAAGCACTCATTATTCTAGGGAAGCCACATACACTTGGATGAATCACTAAAATAGAAGCTTTTAAAGAAGCAAGTCATTCTAAAGAAATGACTATAATCAAAAGTCAGTTACCAATTTTCAGAGTCCCTTAAAGGTTTTCCCCAAAATAAAGAAAATTAAAGACTTAATGAAACACCTGAATATTTGCTCATCCATCCATTTAACATAAGGTGAAGTGGTAGCTATTTTACAAGATAAATGACAAACCCCAAGCCCAAATTCTTCCTAAGCCACTGCCAGGAATCACAAATAAATTAATAAATTCTCTAAAATAGAGTTTGGGCCGTCACATAGCAGTCTGTGATACCTGCCTTGCCCTAGCAGTGAAAACAACAATCTGATAATATGGTCAAGATGTCCCCTGTCAGACATACATTTTCTGGATGAGCAACGTAATGGATACTGCTCAGGTTCCTTCGTTCAATGAGTTGGAGCCATTGTCATCAGGTACTATGATGACAATGAGCTAGACACAGCAAGTCAGGCCCTGACTGAGTTTGCATTAAGTTATTGAAATTAATATTGAGATAAGCACTGACAAGAAGCATGGGTGCTAAGAGTATATTACAGCAAAGAAACCTGACAGTTTAAACTAGTGGCTATCAGGGCTACAAATCAGAATCACCCAATACAGCTTCTAACCTACCAAAGCCCAAGCCCAAGCCCAAGCCCAAATCAAACAAATCAGAACTCTGTGAACCCTGGCTAGTGATTTTAAAAATCACTCACTCCCCAGGTAATTCTAACATGCAGCCAAGACAGAGAACCACCAGTCTTGGGAGTCACATGATAGGTGTTGGGGGCACAGAGGTCAATAATACAGTTCCTGCCTTTCAGGAGCTTACCATCTAGTTCAGTGGTTCTCAACCTTCCTAATGCCGCGACCCTTTAATACAGTTCCTCATGTTGTGGTGACCCCCAACCATAAAATCATTTTCGTTGCTACTTCATAACTGTAATTTTGCTGTTATGAATCGTAATGTAAGTATCTGATATGCAGGATGTATTTTCATTGTTACAAATTGAACATAATTAAAGCATAGTGATTAATCACAAAAACAATATGTAATTATATATTCAATATGTGTTTTCCGATGGTCTTAGGCGACCCCTGTGAAAGGGTCGTTCGACCTCCAAAGGGGTCGCGACCCACAGGTTGAGAACCGTTGATCTAGTGAGAAAGACCCAAGTAAGTAGATGTATCAGCAAAATACCCTTGGCATCATGGAGCAAAGCAACTTCATATTCAAGATGGTGCTTCTCTGTGTACAAGGATGTGGAAGTGATTACAGAGGGCATATAAGGTGCTTTTACCTATGTCAACAAGTTTTAGTTTCTATAGATGAGTACGCAGGCACAGAATTACTCTTAACACTTTCTTATGTCTTAAATATTTCAGGTTTAAAAAAAATTAAAACTGCCTTTTTAGTGAGGGCATCATAGGAGTTATTTAAGCTCAGGAAGAAGCTTTTTGAGGAAATGATCTTGAAGATGTAGTCTGAAATATGAACTGGAGGAGTTAGGAGAAGTGTATTAGGCAAAAAAACCCCCAAACAAACAAAAAAACGGTCTGGAAGCAGAAATAAGCATAGGGCCTTATAAAAATGGAGAGAAAGCTGAGAGCAAGGTAAAAAAAAAAAAAAAAAAAAGACAAAGTAAAACTTCTCAAAGTGCCATCCCGGGACAAGCAGCATTAGCACCATCGAAGAATGTCAGAAATGCAATTTCTCAGGCCACTCACCAGGCCTACTGAATAGAAAAGTGGGACAGCCGGGGGAGTGAGGGATGGGGGGTGGACACACAACAAACAGCCTAGGTAATATTAAGGATTTGGGATTTTATTCTATGATTAATAAAAAATAATTGAGAGATTTTAAATAGAGGGATAACATAATCAGAAGAATAGCGGCTAAATGGTTTGGCATCAATAGCTGAGCAAAAACTCAAAATCTAATTTTTGTAATAATCAGGATCAGAAACTATACCGAGTGTTTAACTCTAGGGCAGTGGTCGGCAAACTGCGGCTTGTGAGCCACATGTGGCTCTTTGGCCCCTTGAGTGTGGCTCTTCCACAAAATACCACGTGCGGGCGTGCACGTACAGGGAACGCTGTGGAGTGAAAGAAGATGTAGTGTCGAGGATTGAGAAAGGTATGTTGAGATGGTTTGGACATATAGAGAGGATGAACGAAAGGAGATAGACGAAACAAGTATACAAGACGAGTGTGGATGAGAGAGTTGGAAGGGGTCGACCTCAGCAAACGTACCTCAATCAGATTTTAGCAAAGGCCAGCTTAGGAGTACCCTAATTAAGTTAATAACAATGTACCTACCTATATAGTTTAAGTTTAAAAAATTTGGCTCTCAAAAGAAATTTCAATCGTTGTACTGTTGATATTTGGCTCTGTTGACTAATGCGTTTGCCGACCACTGCTCTAGGGTCACAATCTTATTGCCTTTAGGACTAAGTGGTAAGGTGAATGAAGAGGGTGATGTGGAAAGTGGAGGGGCTGCCTGAAACGGGTAAACCTTCAGAATCCCTTAACACAGCTGCTTAAGAAAGTAGAGGGCCCTTTGTAGGGAATCCCGATTTCTCCTTTCTTCAGATGTGACTGTTTCCCAGCCTGGTAAGGCAAATCTGGCATCAAACCAAAATTTTAAAGAAAAACCATCTTTTGTTTCTTGCTTCAAGTAGCAGAGGGATAAAAAGCAAGTCAACAAACAAGATGCCAATAACCCAGCCAGCTCACCTCCCACATGGAGTTTCTACCACAGAGCAAATGACCCATTTGGAAGAATCTATAGTAGACGCCTGGATTTGGGAATGCTCCTTGTGATTGGCTGCCCAGGAACAACTCTCTCTTGGGCCCAAGAAGCTGCCAGCACCTTCACTTCAGTAGGTCATCAAAAGCTCTTGGTCTCAATAGTACAGGGTTCTCAACCCTTAGAAGACATGCAATATAATTATATGCTAGGCTTCTCAAGACTAAAAAAGTACCAACTACAGTTCTGTTAAAAGATCACTAGAAGCAAGCAGAAACTTTTTGATGGGGTAAGGAGCAACTTTACAGCACTGGCAGAAATCCACCAATTTGGATTCTTGCTACAATAGTACCTCACACCCAGATTTAGCCACAGACCATAGATGGTGAGGGAGTGGTTACACATGACTGACTAAATCAGGCTGAAAAGCATATTCCAATAAAGTTCAGGATGCAGAAAAGAATTGCAACAGACATTAATGAGAAAGGAACAAAGAGGGATTGCCTTATTCAGATACTTCTTCCCCCAAATTCTCAGTTGAGAAAGCCTTAGAAGTCCCATCTGACAGTGGCTTTTCATCTTAGCCTGAGAAGCTAGAATGACAGGTGCTGAGGGATTCCACAGACCTCATCCTACTAAGGTTATGGCTCAGAGATCTTCAGGGGAAACCAGGGAAGGCTTTATGATAAAGAGAGTTCCTGCCTCCTACCTATTCCTCAAAGATCCAGAAACCATTTTTCCCCCCAAGTCAGACTAATTGAAGAGATAGGCTTCAATTCCAAGTTGAATCAACATTTCAAAAGATTCTTGTCTGGGCATGTGTGGCTGAATTTCCATTTCCTAACTAAAACAGAATTGTAATGGAGGGTTTGCTACCTACCGTCTTACTAGATTTTGGAGTAGCCCATTTCATTCCTGAGATTAATTTTCAGAACCTAAGCAACTTGCACAAGTGTTTCCAGAATCAGCCTACTATTCAACGGTTGGTGCAAACTGCCTTTCAGGTAAAAAGCACAGTCCCCCCACCATGCCCTCTGGGATGATGACAATAACATTTATGGATGCCTAAAATGTACCAACACTCTCTCTCTATTAATCTCTTTAATGTTAATGACCACCCCCTATGAAGTGGATATTTTTAGATTCACTTTACAGATGTGAAAATTAAGGCATGGACAGGTTAAGTGACTTGCCCAAGGGTGAAGAGTTAGTGGCAGAGTAAAAATGCAGACCCAGGAACTCTGGTTCTAAAGCCCAAACTCTTAATCAGCAGACTACACTGCCTTTCTCAGGATACAGCCAGTCCATTCCATAAACACTAATCAAGCATTTGGGAACCAAGCATCCTACTAGACAAAAACACCTATTCACACAAAACACAAACCAGAAAAACTGCTTTTACTCTGCTCATGTTCAATATGACAATTTATGCTGAATGCATCCCAAATCCTACCTCTTAGCTAAATGCTAAGACAAAAACCTAAAAATTAAGACCTCAAAAGTAAGGTAAAAAAACTACACACACACAAAACATCCACTGAGACTTCTCTGAACTTTGATGGAGAGCAGATAGTGCTTCCAACATCTCCATCTGGCTCTGTCTCTCATATGGTCCATGCCTAAGAGGCCAAGATTTAAAAACAGAAAACTCTAAACAGAGATCATAAACCTATTCCCTGGGCAGATAGTAAAAAAAGACAATCTACAAGGTCAGTCCATAAATTCCTATACAGAATCTTGAACCTGTAATCAAGAAATAGCTCATTGTTCATTTAGCTTAATACCACCAAAACATCCAACCAGAAACCAGTTTTCATTGCTTTCCTCTCTGCCCCCCATCATCTTTTAGAGGGTGGTAAGCAAACTCACAGGCAAGCTCGAGGGTCTTGACTGAAGACTCAAGTTCATATCTTCTTGTCCTCCCTTACTGGAGGTCATTGAGGGGGTTGAGGATGCCTGAGACCCAAATGAATCTTGAGATAACTCCTAAAACAAGAAAAACAAAAGCTGTGTTATAGCCTGGCACTGACAAACCAAACAAGCTTGCTTTATGATGAAAGGGCTATGGGACTCTCATACAGGGGAAACTGGGTGGGAGAGACTGCCCAACGCACACAATGTCATCCAAAGGCAGAAAATAGAACATGTGTCTCTCAGGTAAAATGTCAACAGTGGATATAAGACTCTTTTTGATGGCACTGTTCATCATTTATCGCCACTCACAGAGAGAGCTGTTCCTTGGGGTTAAATTCTAAAGTCTAGCTAACTACATGTTATATTTATCAAGGAATGAGACTAATTAATTTAAAAATGACAAGAAAAAACTCATGAACCACTGCATTAAAATGACTACTACTTCCTTCAAAGTCATCACCTTGGGATGCGATAGTTTTCCAACAATGCCACCAATGCACAACATTTTTAACGTACCTATCATCACTCAATCATTTCTCCTCTTTCTGCTCTTTAAAGAATAAAATCCAAGGCAGCTTCATCACCTATCTTGTTCACAGACATGGCTACAAATAAATTTTAGCTATTTCCCAAAATCAAATCCATCCTCAAAAAAATAAAAGGATTTACCACCATTGAGAATATTCTACAGTGTGCTGTCAGCTTTGATGGAAATTTCATATGAAGGAGTCTAAAAATATTTTGAGCAATAGCAGAATGGAATAGCAGTTAGAATGAATGTACAGTACAGCATCCCAAAGTTATTGTTTTAAAAGAAGACCAAAAAATCAGTCCCATTATCTTCAACTTTCGATTGCCCTATTTTTTCATCAATAAGGAGAGGTAAAGGTTTTCATGCAGTTAAGAAGGTTATGCCTTTATTAGTTCAATCAATCCAGTTAGCATGTTTATCCAGAATTTAATTGGCTTTTAAGTGCACTTTAGAGAACCAATCTGTATGGCAAAGTTCTCATGATACCAATCCCCAAGCTATCGGTGGTTACATGTAAAGAAGAGAAAGAGGAAGGGGCATCTTACCTGTGGTGGAGGGAAGCGCTGCTGGGAATAGGCAGTTTGCTGTGACTGCTGAGACTGGGGCTGAGGGTATGCAGCCTGCTGGGAGAGTGTCGAGGATGCTGGCTGCTGAGGTTGCTGCTGCTGGTAGGGAGACTGTGCCTGTGAGTAGGGGGGCTGCTGCTGGGTTGTAGACTGTTGGGAGGGGTATGGAGTTGGAGATTGCTGATGTGGAGGCTGGGATGGCTGCTGGGAATATGGAGGCTGAGCGGACTGGAGCTGTGGTGGCTGAGACTGTGGCTGCTGCTGATATGAAGGTTGGGCATGAGGTGTCTGGGATGGTGGTTGCTGGGAGTAGGGTGGCTGCTGCTGCTGCTGGGGGTGAGGACTTTGCTGGTTATAATATGGAGTCTGGCCCTGTTGACCATATCCACCGGGGCCTTGTTGTCCATAAGGAGGAATCTGTAGGAAAGGAAAGGACACATTTTTTAGCACTGACTCTTCTGGATGAAGAAAGGTAAGGTAGCCCTGGCCGGTGTGGCTTAGTTGATTGGAGTGTTTTTCAGTACATTGAAAGGTTGCGGGTTTGATCCCTATTCAAGGCACATATCCAGATTGTGTGTTCAATCACTGTCAAGGCACATGCAGGAGGCAACCAATCGATGTTTCACTTTCACATCAATGGTTTTCTCTCTCAAATCAATGTCCTCGGGAGAGGATTAAAAAGAAAAGGAGAAGTGAGATATGCCCTGTGAATGGGTATAGAAAGCAGCAAGCCAAGCCTCACACTTAGCTTAGAAGGCCCAGAGTTTGTCCACCATCCCTGTTTAATGAGTCAGGAAGGATGGCCAAGCTGGATTACCAGTTGGTTTATTTACAAGTGGACCGCATTCATCCACAGGAAATTTACACTATTTAATATTTGGGCCATTTACAAGAGTTCAAGAGCAGCTGTTTTCACCATGGGCCTACTCTTTTTATCATGGCCTAGACTTTTTATAAGCACTAGGAATCTGTATCTTAGCCACAATGAATAGTCAACAGCAGCCTGGCTCAGCCAACTGAAAACCTAGGATTTAATAATCCAGACAGTGTGCAAATCACTAAGTTACTCTGGTTCTCTATTTCATTTAACCTTCATTCAAAAAATATTTGAGAGCCTACCTGCTTACTTGTACCAGGCTCTAATTCTATACACTGGGAATACATTTGGTAAATGGGCAAGCACTAACCCCCCCACCAAAAAACACACACAAAAAACACAACAACGATATCTATCCCATCTCTCCTCCATTTTCTCATTGAAACAAAAGTGACTGTACCCTATTTTTTTACTTTGCTTTAAAGTTTAAGGAGTAAAGTTAGGTTTTAGATCCTGTCCCTCACCATTTTCATTATGAATATCACTCAAATGTAAATGATAGAAAAAGCTGTCAAAACAAAGTGACTATAAAAAGATAATGATACAGCCCTAGCTTGTTTGGCTCAGTGGACAGAGCAGCATCCATCGGCCTGCGGGCTGAAAGGTCCCGAGTTCGATTCTGGTCAAGGGCACATGCTCAGGTTTCGGCCTTGATCCCCAGTAGGGAGCGTGCAGGAGGGAGCCGATTAATGATTCTTATCATTGATGTTTCTATCTCTCTCCCCCTCTCTGAAATAAAAAAATATATTTTTAAAAAATGATGTGGGTGACCAGACAAAAGATGAGGGAATCTTTACATTTATAAAGGACTGTTAGCATCCTTATTGTTCACTCTTCCCTTTTTCTTCTACCTTCAGTCCCTTCTAAACTAATTCATCATTGTGAACCAGACAGGACACATTACGAGTGGTTTTTCTTGGTAGCAGTGGATAGGTGCTCAGCTACTGCCTTTCTTTCTTCCCGAAACCTCATTCAGAAGGTCAAAGAAGACAGATATGTACAGCCTGTGGCTAGGGAGCAGTTTTCCCTCCAGCACACATGGAATGGTGCCTTAAAACCATGGCCTTGTAAGTAGCACACTGTAACTAACAGCCAATTGGCCTATGCTTACAAGGGGGGGTTTGGAAGCCAAAGACACTCTTTTTTAAAAACAGTATAGGGTTTGTATGTTTTTTGTTTGTCTTTTTACACTTATCATGCCATGAATTCATAGGGAATGAATGGGTTTTAGCAGCTCAGGCTCCTTTCCATTGGTTCTCATAAAGTGGAGCAGGCTGAAGTTTCAGTTGAACCCAAATACCTTTCTCTTTGGCTGCCTTCTTTTTTCTGATCATGTTCTTTCACACGGTTCAAAAAGCTATCTCAGTTCTTACAGTGTTTAATATGCTCAATACGTACATTAATTCTCTTGGCAAGAATCTTAATTTGTTTGTTACAACAATGCCCACTACATGCTGGGTGACACTGTAGACTCCTCTAGTTTTGCTATGGTAACATTTGTGGGGCATTCCCTTGATGTCTACAATATCACCTTTCTAGTAGGTTTGCATGTATGTGGCCAAAGGAAGAACTCTATGTTTCCTAAAAAGCCTAGAACACATATAGCAGGTGCCTCTCCTCTTTCCCTTTGTGTTACTCATTTTGGCTAATTAATGGAAGATGGTGGTTCCAGCTGGAAGGCCGAAGACGTGTTCTGATTCTATAGCTCAAGACCAGGTCCTGGACAGATTAAGGGTTAAGGTAATAGGAATCACCATCTACCTGCTGTGCATAAGAGAGGCCGCCCATGGTATTCTGTGCCCGGCCCTGCATGGTCATCGGGTACCGCTGTGGGGTTTGGGTCCCATATGGCTGCCCTGGGTACCCGTGTCCTTGCTGCGGTCCTGACGGAGGTCCCTGTTGTTGTGAGTATGGGTTAGTTCCACCATATGGCTGAGGTCTCATCTTGCCCATCTGATCCATCGGACTGGATGGCTACAAAATAAAGAACATTTCATTAACTGAAGCTTTCATGGCCTCTGGCCAATATGAACACAAACCAAACAAATAGGTCTGCATTCCACATAGAAAAAATAGTTATGAAAAAATAATGGTACAGATCCAGTAACCCTTGGGCAAGTCATTTAACCTTTCTCAGAACCTTGAATTATCATATATGAAATGAAAATACCCCAGTCTGTGACAGCATCTTGTAAGCTATATACTACTGCTTTGTAAAGGTGGTATTACTTGAGATCCAAGGGACAGACCAAGTGTGGAGCAATGAATATATGTACTCTATGGTGAAACAACCAGAACAAAAGCCCTGCAATTGAGAGCCAACAGTGCTGCTATATTCTGCCATGATCTTGTTCAACACCAAAACTGATGCTTCAACACTGTGGTTGGGAATTCGAATACATAAGCATCTACACATTTGTTCTTTTAAACAGTGATATCTTTTTTCCTTGCATATCTGTAACCTGTTTGTACTATGGCACACTTAAATTTATGTTTTCTTCCAAATGAGTAACATGGTTAAGTTACAGTTGTTAAGGGAACTGTTACTTTGAATTTACAGCCTTGTGCATCTTATCTGAAAAGTTCATCTCCTTTCATTTTCAAGAGTTTGAGGGTATAGGGAGGATAGAACTTTTCTTCTCTCTTCAAAGAACAAGACATGAAGGTATAGCAAAGTACCAATAATGAAAGCTCAAAGTTCAAGTCACAGGTGTCTGGCTACAAACATAGTTTTCTCTCAGCCCATTGTGGGGCAACAGGTTCAATCAGCTCATTCACTTACTGACGTAATTTTATCCTTTTGGAGCTATAGAGGACAGAGCCCCAGAATACTTTCCCCTGCCAGAGATGCCTACCTATACTTACTGGTGGTGTGGAGGGGGAAGTTTGTAGTTTCCCTAAGCACCTTACAAACAGATACACCCAGGTTGTAGAGTAAGCTTGGGCCTGACATAAAACTTGAAAATTAAATCTTGGCCAGCCGACGTGGCTTAGTGGTTGAGCATTGACCTATGAACCAGGAGGTCACGGTTCGAGTCCCAGTCCAGGCACCCGGGTTTCAGGCTTGATCCCCAGTGTGGGGCGTACAGAAGGCAGCCAATCAATAGTTTCTCTCACCATTGATGTTTCTTTCTCCCTCTCCCTTCCTCCCTGAAATCAATAAAAATATATTTAAAAAGAACAGAAAATTAAATCTTAAATTTGGACTGAGGAATATAGATATCACCTGGGCGGCTTAATAAACCACACACTGCTGGAACCCATCCCCGGAGCCTCTAATTATGTAGTTTCGTGTCAGGCTTAGGATATGCATTTGTTAACAGTTCCCAGGTGATGCTGATGCTGCTGGTTGAGGGACCACACTTTAACCACAGGTCTAGCCCTGGTTGATGTGGCTCAGTTGGTTGGGCGTCAGTCCCGTACAAATAAAGGTTTCGGGTTCGATTCCCAGTTAGGGGTGTGCAGGAGACAGCCAATCAATGTTTTGCTCTCACATCATGTTTCTCTCTCTCCCCCTTCCTCTCTTTCTCTCTAATAATCAATAAAAAAAATTTTTTTTAAAAGAAAAAGAACCACAGGTCTAGATTATATGTAGGGTCCCTTCTAGTTCTGTTATTCTATAATTAATAAATTACAATTTAAGGTAAGACCTTAAAAATAACAACGAAAACCCCTCCAAAATAAGGGGGTCAACTCTGGTTGGTGTTGTTCAGTGATTAGTGTGTTGGCCCTAGCAATGCAGGATTGCAGGCTCGATTACAGGTCAAGGGCATGTACCTGGATTGCAGGTTTGATTCCTGGCCCCTGTTGGGGTAAGTGCGGGAGGTAACCAATTGATGTGTCCCTCTCACATCCATGTTTCTCTCCTCTCTCTCCTTCTCCCTCTCTCCTTCTTCCTCCCTTCCCTGCACTATCTCAAAAAATCAATGGAAAGACTATCCTTGGTAGGGATTAACACATACACATAAAAAAAGAAGGGGGCATTTAAACAATTGGTTCTCTGTACATGTCTTTGGGGGTGGGGACAGAGTACACCCAAGTGTTTAAGTCAAGCTGTCATGAGGAAAATAGATAAGACAAAAAGCCACAGGGACTATTCTAAATACCAAGAGGAAAAAAGTGAAGTTCTCTCTTAAGCTGCAGCTGAAATCTCAGCTAAAAAGGTAACAGTGATGATGTAGCCTCATCTAAACTACAATCATAGTAAAACCATGTCCCAAATCACTACTACATGTCAATATTAAAGTGTTGTTTCCAATATAACTAAAACAATTTTGCCAAGTCCTGCCTCTGTATCAGAAGCTCTAATAATATTCCCTATCATAATTTTGGAGCTATACATGTTTTTTGGGGATTCTTTAGGAAGTTCAAACTTAACTACAACTGGACTAGTAAGTAATGAACAGCATGTGGTCTTCATCGGTACACCTGGAGCCAAAACATCACCATTCTCTCCTGTAAAGAGCTCAGGGGCTTACACAGCCACATCATACACACATACCAAGGAGATCCTCTTCTCGTCCCTCACTGCAGCTGCTGTCCTTGTGGCCCCAGGGAAGACTGTATTTGCTGAACAGAGACAAGCCCACTCCGGGTATCTCTGCCAGTCCAGGTCTCCCCACAACACTTGAGGGGCAGTCATTATCATGGTTACTATGGAGCTTCTAGAGCAGTAGCTATTAACCAGGGCTACAGATGGGAATTTTTACAAATGCCTGGGCCTCTCCATAGAGATTCCAATTTAGTGGGTCTAGAAGGGCTTGGGCTCCCCCCACCCCACCTCTAAAGATCCTTGGATGACTGTATACTAGCTGAGAACTAGTGAATTAGAGAAACACTGCTCAATAAATTTTTCTGGGATGTGTGACTATTAAGTACTTAAAATATAGCTAGTGCGACTGAGGAACTAAATTATTTTATTTACTTTTAATTACATTCAAATAATCATATATGGAGCTAGTGGCTAGCATACTGGCAATGCTCACAAATCATCTTCATCTCTCCTTGATTCACAACAGCTCCATTCTTCCTATCTACATCCTGTTCAGTATCGCATGGTAAGAGCAAAGAGTGTAATAAATCCATAGACATGAGTTCAGATTCTAACTCTATCACTGTCTGACCTTGAACACATCAGTCTTTCATCTAATTATCTTGGCTAGTAGCTCAGTTAGTTGGAGTATTGTCCGGTACACCAAAAAGGTTGCAGGTTCGATTCCCAGTCAGGGCAAATACCTAGGTTTCGGGTTCAATCCCTGGTCAGAGTGTGTACAGGAGGCACTGATCAAACAATTGGTGTTTTTCACATCGATGTTTTTCTCTCTTAAATCAATTTAAAAAAATAAAGAAGCCACATCCTCGGGTAAAGATTAAAAAAATTATGATGGTAAATAGTGCACTTCTGTGTGACTCTAAAGCCCACCACAGCATGCCCCAATTATACACATTTTTTAGTCTCACACCAAAGTCCTCCACATAACAGAGCATGCCCAGCTCTATGCAATGGTACCCTCTTGCCCTGCCCTCCTTTCCATGATGGCTTCCACTAGCAGAAACCCAACCCTTCAACAGGAAGTTCCTTCCTACTTCTTCAACACACTCTGATCTCTCACATTTCTCAATCTCCTATTGTAGATTCAGTTAGAATTTTAAGGTTTATCTCTTAGTTGTCCAGCTAACTGACTGAATCTCTCAAGACTAAGTTCTAGAAAGCCAGAAATCAGACATTTTATTTTCAAAGACCCCACCTGCAGAGCTAGGGCTCAGTAACTTCAATGTGCCAGGCTGCCCCACTGCAAGAAGTGGGTAGGTGATACTATGGTGAGAAAGCCCAGATCAAACCATCTATCCATAGGGCCAGGGGCACTCCCTAAACCAGGATATGACTTTGAGGGTAGAAAAAAAGTGAATAGCACTGAAATAGGTGAGGGTGGAATAAACAGCCAAGAGAGAACAAGCACACTTTTGAGAAGAATCTTATGTGCCATCGTATACCAGAAAGGTCTCAAACTATGCAGGCATTCCCCAATATCCTGCTTGAAAACAAAAGGCTAAAGGCAAGTTACCTTTTCTTCTCTCACAGGGGCACTGTACTCCCCCACAGAGGACAGCTACTTACCCGGGGTTTCGTTAATAAAAGGTTAAGGATTCTTTCATCATTTTTAGGAAATCTTTGCAGACTAAAAATAAATACAAATCAAAGAAATTCTTGCCGAAACCGGTTTGGCTCAGTGGATAGAGCGTTGGCCTGCCTTTCAGTCCCAGGTTCGATTCCGGTCAAGGGCATGTACCTGGGTTGCAGGCACATCCCCAGTAGGAGATGTGCAGGAGGCTGCTGATCGATGTTTCTAACTCTCTATCTCTCTTCCTTCCTCTCTGTAAAAAATCAATAAAATATATTAAAAATAAATAAATAAATATATTTTTTTAAAAAAAAGAAATTCTTATTCTAAAAATAAAGTTTAGACATTTCCCTTTCCTGGACATCAGATTTCTGACCCCCTCCCTTCACCAAAGTGTTATAATCAACAGAATATGCAGCTTAGTGTCCTGGCTGGGTAGATCAGTTGATTTGCGCATTGTCCTGATAAGCCAAGGATGATCCCCAGTCAGGGCACATACAAGAATCAACCAATGAATGCATAAATAAGTAGAATAACAAACTGATATCTCTCTCTCTCTCTCTCTCTCTCTCTCAAATCAAAATAAAATAAAATAAAAAGAATATGCCGCTTAGCAAACTAAAATATATCCAGCTCTAACCATCAGATAACTCTGTTCTCAAGTCAAAGTTAAACATCTGCTCATATCAGAAGGGGAGGTGGGCAGGGACCTAACTCACACTTCTGATATTTAAAACCACTGTAAAAGAGTTGTGATTTGTAGTTATAGATGAAATGCCATCTTCCAATCTCTCAAAACAGAGATGGGGGCTTACATCTTCACTAATCATTTATCCCACAGTAGCAATTTCAGACCAGAAAAATCCCTACTACATGCAAGCTAGAAAAGCCAGTATCAGCAGTCCGCAGGCACCAAGGAAAAGGCAATGGAAGGGAAACACCAAACCCTGGCTGCAAAGAGCAAGAGATTGCTCTCTGGGAAAGACAGAGAGGAAATCCTTTCAATGGGAAACCACAGGAGTAGATTACTGTGATTACACTTCAAAAGCAAAAGCTCTGCCATAAAGACACATAATTGAGAAGAAAATGCTGCCCCCTAGGTCAGCGAAGTCAGGCCCCCTGCTATATACCCTACTGCATTCATAAAAAATAAAAGGGGGGAAAAGAGCCATAAGAACCCCCCCGCCCATCTCCATCTACCACTTATCTCTTTCCAGATCACTGGCTGTGTTACAAACTGCCTGCCAAATAAAATGCATCAAAAGGTGCAGTTTAGGGGCATCAAAGGCAAGGATGCTTAGCAGGCTGGTCCCTCTGAATATATTCAAAACAGCTTGCAGACTAACCACTTGCGTAGAGAGTTCCCCAGTTCCAAGCAAATGGAATTACAACCCCTCCAGACCAGTGGGCTAATGGAATCCCTTACTTCTTATTGCCCCAAGGAAAGCCATAATGACCCACAGGAGTTGGTGAGATATAACAAACTAGACTTCAAATTCTCCAACCTCTGACCATGACTGACTGAGAAGAGAGCCAAGAAGACAGTAGCAGAAACCACCGAAATGCACCACACCAAGTGGCAGTGCATTAGGAAAAGAGAAACTTCTTAATTTTCTTGAAATAAACGTCCAACTAAGGAAAGCACCAGACCTAAGTTCCAATCCAAAGATGCAGAAAGGAAGTGAACAGCAGTAACCCTATGGAGCCAGATTTGGACTGGCAAGAATACTGAAGAGAGGAATGGGCCGGGGTTGCCAAAAGGTGTCCATCAGAAAGAAGTCTTGACTACCATTTGTTCTGTCTCCCTAAATGCCAATTAGTTGGGGCCAGTATAAACCAAGAGCCCTAATCTTGGATTTGGGACAATTACATATTACTTCTTACTCCTTGTGCTTTCAATTTATTCCTGGCTAGATTTGTTGTATGACTTTTAATAATAACAATTTTAAAAAGCATCCCTGGCTCTTTAATCGAAAGAACCCCCTAATTGATTCCCACAGTAATTAACCTGCATTTTACCTCAGAGAGCGGTAGTTAAGGAAGTCGGCATTGCTATTTATAACTCATCTCAAATTGAGGGCAGACTGCCTAAAATCTAACACATCCCAGCTGTACTCCTGTTTGAACTGGGGCCAAGGGAATTTTTTAAAGCAATCTTGGCACCGAATGAATGACACCAACAGTATGAGAGCACGAGCGGTTGTGTTGTGGTGACGTAGCACTGGAGGTGGAATGGGAGGGGGCCAGTGTACTGTGATCCCTCTCGTGCAGGCCTGCAGCTTGCCGAGTCCCAGTACAGTAAGCTGGGAACCGCCCACTGAGAGCCAAACACAGGAAAAGGCTTTTCCTGTGGAACGCCTTGAAGTGAGAAACACATGGCTAATCTGCATAAACGCGAAGCCACACCGCCCCTGCCAGGAAGGTTAGTGCTCGTAATCTCTGGCCATGAAGCTGGCTGCCTGGGAGGACTTGGACTGGCGCCTGATAACCCAGAAAGAGCCGAGAGAACAGATGGGTGAGGACCCCGGCAGAAAACAGCCCCGGGTCACGTGACTCGCCACATGGCCCTGCCAGCACAAACTATTGTCTGGCCGGGGAGCTCCCATACAAAGACACTCGGCCTCAGCTTCCTGTGATTACAGGGACAGGCAGCAGCTGTTGATTCAGTTCCCTTACTTGGACCCTCCCATGTTGAGGTGCATTCCAGGCAGGGACAAACATAAAAGTTAAGGCCTCACCCAACTAACGTGCTAGTTCCACGTGGCTCTACTCAAGATCTTAGGATGGACAGAACAGAATTCCATAAAAGAACCACTCTTTATACCCTGATACACATGAGTTGACCAGTGTAAATCATTCTCATTGTGTCCCCCCACCCCCCAAAAATCTGTAGTCAATGTCTCCTCATCCCGTCTTTTTTCATTCCTCCAGTATTTCATGGCCTGAAGACTGATCTAGGACTCCTACCACAATTGAGGATAAACCACTTGTTTAGTTCTAGCCCCAGACCCAGCTTCCTAAAATAAGGAGACTCCCTTCCTTTTGCTTTGCACTTAAGCTGACATGTTTCCCCACCTAGAACAATAAGAGATTCTTAACCTTCTATTTTGGACTCACTAGAGATATCATTAAAGATTTCCTGAAATTGATTATTAAAATAAAAATCTCTCATCAGATATACAACACCAGACCCAGGAAATCAAACCCATTCAGACTATGATTCATACTCATAACAGGAGAATCACCCCCCCACCGCAAGTTTTCTCCTTCACAAGAGATAAAAAACAATTATTTCATTCTAGTTGGGAAACCTTTATTCTGCCAAGGACCATTTGGATATTTATAACACCATTCACTTAATATAATTCACATAATATAAATTTATGTTACTATGAAAAAAGCTCCTAGATTTATTGACTTCCGAGTCCTGCCTGTGGTTACCTTGACAGGATCAGACCAAATGATTTCTTGGGCCTTATAGGGCTCGCAGGCCAGACATTCCCTGTCTAAATAAACTGGGCATCTGCTTATGGTGAGGGAGATATCACCAACTAGTTTGCAACTACCAGATCAAAGAGACAGATTTTTTAGAAATTCTTTCAGCCCTGGCCAGTGTGGCTCAGTTGGTTAGGTGATGTCCCATGCACCGAAAGGTTGCCGTTTGATTTTGGCATATGCCCAGGTTGTAGGCTTGATCCCTAGTTGGGGTCCTGTAGGAGGCAGCCAATCAACTACATCGATGTTTCTCTCCCTCTCTCTCCCTTTCCCTCTCCCTTCCTCTCTCTTTAAAATATTTTTAAAAATAAAAAAGCTTCTGCCCTAGCCAGTTTAGCTCCGTGGATAGAGCGTCGGCCTGTGGACTGAGCATATGCCCGGGTTGCAGGCTTGATCCCCAGTAGGGGACGTGCAGGAGGCAGCCGATCCACGATTCTCTCTCATCATTGATGTTTCCATCTCTCTCTCCCTCTCCCTTCCTCTCTGAAATCAATAAAAGTATATTTTATAAATAAAAATAATAAAGCTTCATAAGTGTCCAAGTTGACTATAATTAAAAACTTCAAAGTTAATGAAAAGTTCTAGCTACCCCATTCTGCTTACAAAAATGATTCTACAAGGTTAGAGCACATTCTTCCTTTATAGACTAAGTAAGAGCCAATTTCAAAGACATCACCCAAAGCACCAGCCAAACTGACCAAACTCTTTAGGAGTGGCTGTATGTAACCAGACATCAGACTCAGGACTTTTCAACCCCGACTCTGCCTCTAAAGTAATAGAGAACTAGACAAGAAGCCTGGCTCTCTCCCAGGCTCAGAGATATTTAAGTCACTGTGCTCCATCCTTACAGATCAGAAGATCTGAGAAAACTCACCAAGGGTAGAAAAGAGAAACCAAAGGGGGAAGAGTAATTGAATCACCTAGCAAAACTCAGATTATGAGAGCCAACTGTAATAACTACCTCACAGCTGTCCACCCAAAAGAGGCATGTGAGAAAAACCACAACCAGGTGGCTAGTTGCCCCGCGCCCCCCCCCCCCTTCCAAAGAGAACCCTTCAAATAAAACAGTTAGAGCACCAAACTAATGAATTCCCCAACAAATGACAGAGTCCTTCTCCTCATCCAGAACACTTTCATTAGCCACCTTTCAACAGTGAAAATGCTCTTTCAAAAATAAAGATAACTTTTTTAAAGACCAAACTTAGCTAACAAATATCTCCCAATTTCCAACAAATTACAACAGCCTCTAAGGAAATCACACAACTAGAGAAAAAAAGTCCTTTAGGTACTTCTTAAATCCAGGGTTATAAAAATAGTAAGGCCCCAAGAAAGATAATCAAACAGGAACTGAAATACCATTTGATAAAATTAAACGTCTTCTTCTGTACAACTTTTTAATCCCAAGAATAAGGCAGAAGTACATCGTGGTGGAAAGAGTACTAGAATGAGAGAACACCTGAATTCCAATTCCAGTTCTCTGACCACCCCCCACCCCCACCCCCACAGGAGGAACTAACCAGGTTTCACCTTAACTTTCCCAGCTATATAATTGAACCCTGCCCTACAGATTCTGAATCAACAACTCTAGAATGGGGCAAGGAATTTACTCAGGCAATTCTCATGTTCAGTCTGAGAACATTTGGGCTACATGGCCTTCCCTCCAACGCTCCTCACATCTCCAGCACAGAGTGATTCTAGAACACAGATGAACATTCAGTTTCCTTAGCCAAACAATGATATGTCTGAAGAGGGTAGTGCATGGCCAAGAGAAAAACCAGGAATGCTCCTCAGATTCCCAAATAAACAGCATTCTCAGTCAAATCCAAGCTTTCCCAAATTCCTATACCTAGTACCTGATAATCTTGTTCACCTGAGAACATTATCACTGACATATTATATGCTGTATTTATTTATCTTGTTCACTATCTGTCTCCGAGACTAGAATATAAGCTCCAGGAAAGTAGAAAATTGTGTGTAAAACAAACTTTCCTACCTTAAAAGTAGAAAAGGAAAAGAGACTATGGAAGAGATGGTGTAATTCTAGAGACCTTACAAGTCCTGAAAAAATGGCCAGGACTACATGGCCAGTCCCTAGGCAGTGGTTAAGAGCTCTGCCCTAGCAATGCCTTCAACTTCTCTGTCCCTCAGTTTCCACATCAATAGAAAAGATAATAGTTGTAGTACCTTCAGAGTTGAATGAAATGTTTTCATACAGTAAAACAAAACAAAACACTGTTTCCTCAATCCAGCTGGACATGCTCTGGCTTCAGAACTTTTGTATTCACTGATCCTTCCACCTGGAATACTTTCTTTTCCCAGTTTTTAATACAGCTCACCCTTTTGTATCAAGCACTTCAATTTGGCCTTCCCTGGTGAACCCATTTAAAATTTCAGTCCTGCACACTTCTTATACCTGGTCCCTGATAAACTTTTTCTCCTGAGCATATATCACTAGCATACTATATGGTTTACTTATTTATCTTGTTTAATGTCAATATCCTAGTCTAGAATATATAAGCCTCAAGAGGTAGGTATGTGTCTGTGTGTGTTTGACTACTTTATCTTCCAGCACCCCAAATGTTAGCTATTATTATCCTACACAAGTCCCAAATTTCTAGGAATAAAACTCAGAAACCATAACAGTTAAAGTCCAGTCCCATATACTCAAAATCAGAAACTCAGAGGGGTCAATAAGAGGTTGATTACCGCCGAAACCGGTTTGGCTCAGTGGATAGAGCGTCGGCCTGCGGACTGAAGGGTCCCGGGTTCGATTCCGGTCAAGGGGATGTACCTGGGTTGCGGGCACATCCACAGTAGGAGATGTGCAGGAGGCAGCTAATCGATATTTCTCTCTCATCGATATTTCTAACTCTCTATCTCTCTCCCTTCCTCTCTGTAAAAAATCAATAAAATATATTTAAAAAAAAAAAAAAGAGGTTGATTACCAATCAAGTAAGTTAAAGTTATGCTCTTTAAGAGAGAAAGCACAAGCTTCGACAACTCTGAGCAAGTCACTTCATCCCTTGGCACCAGAACATCTGTAAAATGGGAATTTAAAAATAGTCTAAGTAAGATATAAGGCAGTTCAAATGATAAGTATGCAAAATGCCTTTTACAGTATCAATTTATAATAGACATTATCCCTCGCTCCACCCTCAATAGGAGAAAAAGCAGAATGGGCTTGAAAGCAGTTTCAAAACGCCTACTTAAAAAACAAGAACACACAAGTTAGATACCAAAAGGGTTGACCAACCCAATTCTCAAGCTCTACCTACTTTTCAGTCTGTTCTCCCAAAGGAATTTGTTCGATAGTTCCTTCTAAGAATCCTGGCAGTAAATCCCAATAGTTTTCAACCAAGGCAATACTAACCGCTCAGAAAGTGTTTGGAAATAAGAAAGGTGCCTCTTTTGGTTATCATACACACATTGTGGTGTTACTAGCATTTATTACCTGGGGAGCAGGATGTCAAATGTCCTGCAATGCACTGCCACACAAAGAAGAACCTTGCTAAGAAACAATGGATGCTATCTAGCTTATCTCTCCCCCAACTTAATGGACTCAAGACCAGTCTCAGATGGAGAATTTCCTGTAACATTTTACCTTGGAGCAGTTAAAGGAAATAAATGACCAGTACCCAGCCTAAGAGTCTAGCAGTACAAAGCCACCCACTAACCAAAGTAATCATAAATAAAAATTTACTTAAAAAAAATTGGAAGATAATTTATTTTTTATAGAATTTTTTCAGAGAGAGAGAGAAAAAAACATTGACTTGTTGTTCCACTTATTGATGCATTCATTAGCTGCTTCTTATATGTATGTGCCCTGACCAGGGATCAAACCCACAACCTTGGCGCACAGGGGTGAGCTACCCATCCAGGGTGGAAGATAATTTATTGAAGGTGATACTTCTCCAGTGCATTTATTAGAATTATAGTTATTTGTGTTTATTTGCTTACATTTCTCTCCACTAGAAAGTACTCTATTGGAGACAGGAATTATGAAGCCTAGTGTTCACAACACAGTGCCTGCCTGATACATTATAGAAGTTCAATGCGTATTTGTTGCATTACTATCAGCAACTGGCATATAGTTAGGTACCCACAGGTTTTTTTAAAGAGTTCTGCTGTAGCCCTAGCCAGTTTGGCTCACTGGATAGAGCGTCGGCCTGGGGACTGAAGGGTCCCAGGTTCGATTCAGGTCAAGGGCATGTACCTTGGTTGCAGGCACATCCCCAGTAGGGGGTGTGCAGGAGGCAGCTATCGATGCTTCTCTCTCATCGATGTTTTTAACTGTCTATCCCTCTCCCTTCCTCTCTGTAAAAAAAAATCAATAATATATATATATATTTTAAAAAGTTCTGCTGTAAGACTTCTAACATTAACATGTTCCAAGTATGGTATACTTTAAATCAGACAACATTTGAGCAACAGGATTAGGCAATTGAGAATTGACCTAAGTCTAGGAAATCTTGATGGTATGCAAGAAAGAAAGGTTTGTATACTGCATCTAGTAGTACATGCTCATTAAAAAATAATGTATAGACCTTGTTACTACATGAAGTGGTATGAGTTGACACCAGAAAAAGCTACTTCCTCCTACAAACCATCCTTGGGTGCTTCAACTGGGGAGAGGACCTTACTGCGAATAGATCACAAGCCCAAATGAGGACAATTTTTAAAGACATTTTCTGTCTTAAGGAATACATGTAGAGGCAAGGGTCCATGTAACCTTACAGAGCTTCACCCAGCAGAGTGCAATACCAACTTTTCAATAAAGACAATACTTCTAAATCATACCTAATTCTTCTAATCTAGTTTCTAAAATATTCTTCTCTCTCTTCCCTATTAAACTGCTTTGTAGACACAGCACAAAAACAAAAAAAGGCTAGGCAAACATTGCTCATAAAGCCACAAAACTTTAAGCCTCATTTGCTTTCTCTTTAAAAAATTCTCATTTCCCCATTCCTTTTATTTTATCTATAACTCCAAACTTGGACTGGTCTTGCAGTGGTTATATAAAAGGTCCTAAATTTCTCTTAAGTGCACAGTTCTACACATGCCAGTGTTTTTCTTCTATATTAAAAAAGTATCTATGACACATCACTGAGCTGTAGGAACTTGATTTATATGCAGTTAGGTATTCCATTTATCATGCATTGATTGATTGCATCAATCCAATCATTAGTCCTGCCTTTTGATAAAAACACTGAGAAGCAGCAATGCTGCCACTGTGTTTATTTCATTAATTCCTAGGGCTGCCTTGGACCACTTTCCAAAAATGCCAATCTTTCACCTGATCCCCCTAAGTTGACTCTGAACTATAACAGGCACTGTTACATAAGTTAAAGAATGGCCCAGGGCACAGCCAACCTTATTAAGATTATAGGTACCCTTATATCCTCAGGCTTTTTTAAGGTTAACAATACCCTGAAAAGCTAGAGTCCTGTAAAATTTTCCAGTTCTTTTTAAAGCTCCAAAAGTACATTGGTACCAACCTTCCTTGTACCACTGTCCACACAAATGTGTATAGGAGACCCTGGCTTCATCATTTATATCAGAAACACATGGGACCAGACCAAAGTTACCAGCTGTCTTTTCTGAAGCTTTTTTGTCTCTCCTCTTTATTTGCTATCTCTGGCCAATATAATCAAATTGGGATGGATACTTGGCATGCTAACCTATGGAAATCTAGCTAAAATGTACTCCTACCCCCACCCACTCCACCCCCACGTCTGTTTTGGCTCATATACTCGTTTGAGCTTGTCCTATGCAAGACACACAGAATTTCTCTTTGGTGAATGTGTCTGGGTGGGTGAACCCAGCTATCTCAATCTCATTTTATTTTAACCCAAAATACCATAATGAGACCACATATTGGTCACTTGAGGTTTTATGTAAGGGTTTTAAAGATGTCAATTCAAAGCTACACTAGGAAAGCAAAGGATTCAAATCACAGATTAGAAAAACAAGAATGTTACAAATCTGTCCTGAGCCAACAGAACCCTCAAAACAAATTAAGGGGGGACTAAGAAACGGTCTTCAGACCAAAGACAATAAAGTGTGAAAAGAGAAAAGTAGAGATCATTAGGAAACTTCTGTTTAATACTGAATTAGACAAAGGCACTTCTTTCTGCCTCTAGTTAGCCAGGCCAGTCCAAGAGAGGTCAGCAGAACAAGGAATCTTCACTGAATGATGTTGATCTAAAAGTGGTATAAATTGCCTGTACATACAAGTACCAAATCACAATCAAACTGTCAGCATACTGTCTCCTAGAGCCTCTGTCTTCCTCATAGCTAGGACAGAGTGATCACAGCTTCACTTCTCAGGCAGGAGGGAAAAGAGGTCTGGTACAAGGAAATAAGTTTTTAATGGGAAGGATACAGAAACCACATCGGGTTTTCAGAAAACTCAGGTGAACTGGAACACTGGTTCTCTTGATCTTTGTATTGTTAATGTTTATTGCCTCACCATTTCTGTAACTTCCATTTCTGTGCCAAGCACAATCCTTATTTAAGTCACAAATTGGAGACAGGTCATGGCTCAAATGTTCACTCCTCGGAGACACCTCATCCACTTCAGAGATGGGATGACTTATCAGAAATCTACTTAGAGCAGTGGTTCTCAACCTTCCGGCCCTTTAAATACAGTTCCTCATGTTGTGACCCAACCATAAAATTATTTTCATTGCTACTTCATAACTGTAATGTTGCTACTATTAGGAATCGTAATGTAAATATCTGATATGCAGGATGGTCTTAGGTGACCCCTGTGAAAGGGTTGTTGAACCGCCAAAGGGGTCACAACCCACAGGTTGAGAACCGCTGACTTAGAGGATTTATTTGCTAGGTTTTCACAATGGACTCAAAGAAAGGAATCACAGCAAAACTCAGGGTGACCACTGGAGACTGAGGGATGAGAGAGGCCTACTGAGAGAGCCCCAAATCCCCAAAGGCCCTGTTCTCAGATCAGTTAGCCATTATCATAAGCAGAATAGCATTTTGAATAGCATTTTTCAAGAATCACTTTCTTGGGCAACTGATCATACTTGGAGAATACCCTAAGTAATCACCCTAAAATGATCTCCATCTTCATCAAACAACCAGGAACACAGATCCAGATTATCTTCATGCTATCACCAAAGAGCTAAGAGAAAGAGATAAAATGGAAGGCAGGGAGTCCCCAAGTCCAATAAATAAACAGACACGTTTTGTCATTAGTTGGTCATTATTGCATAGTAGAAGATCCATCTCAAAAGTATTTTCTTGCCCTTGCTGGTTTGGCTCAGTGGATAGAGTGTCAGCCTGCGGACTGAAGGGTCCCGGGCTCAATTCCAGTCAAGGGCACATGCCCAGGTTACAGGCTCGATCCCCAGTGTGGGGCATGCATGAGGCAGCTGATCAATGATTCTCTCTCATCGTTGATGTTTCTCTCTCTCTCTCTCTCTCTCCCTTCCTCTCTGAAATCAATAAAAATACACTTTAAAAAAAAAGTATTTTCTTTCTCCTCCAACTTCAAGCACTTTTAACCTTTCCTCCATTAAATAATACTTTGACATCATGGAAGGGGAAGGTACATATGAAACATTAGCCTATGATATAATTTCAAAGAAGCCCCTGAGGTAATTTGGATATACTCTGTGTAGCCTAGTTATTAACACAAATGCATAAACCTAGTAGTCACAAACTTGAGCATGCATCACAATTGTTTAGGTGGCTTGTTAAAACACACTAGTGCCCAGCCAGAGTGGCTCAGTTGTTTGAGTGTTATCCTGTGCACTGAAAGGTTGCCCATTCAGTCCCCAGTTAGGGTACACATTGCCTGACCAGTTGATGTTTCTCTCTCACATCGATGTTTCTCTCTCCCCCTTACTCTCTCTAAGCATGTCCTTGGAAGGATTTAAAAAATAAAAATAAATGTTCCTTTATATAGATAGATAGATAGATAGATAAAACACTGGCCAGAGTTTTCTACAGTTCTGGATTTGGTAAGTCTGACTGAGTATTTGCATTTCTAAACAGGGCCCAGGTAATGCTGATGCTGATGATTAGAGACTGCACTGAGAACCCCTATACTACTCTAGCTCTCAAACTATAACAGGTGCTTAATAAAAGTTTTTTTTAAGCATTAATATAATGAACTATAGAGAGTTTTTAATTGAGTGAAGACCAACAATGTCTTTAACTGCTCAATTCTATCCCACTCTCAAGCAGGGGCCTCTACCAAACATGAGTCATGTTTGATTTTTTTTTTGAGAGTTATTTTTTTTACACTATATTTGAAAATATATTTTTTTATTGATGTCAGAGAGGAAGGGAAGAGGGAGAGAGAAATAGAAACATCAACGATTAGAGAGAATCACTGATCCACTGCCTCCTGCATGCTCCCTATTGTGGACTGAGCCCGAAACCTGGAACCGAACTGTAACTTCCTGGTTCACAGATTGATGCTCAACCATTAAGCCATACCAGCTGGGCCGTTTTAATTTTATTTGATAATAGTACTTTCACATATCTCGTTTGATATTTACTACAGCCTACAAGGTAGATAATTGTTTCTCACTATTTAACTGAGGATACAGATTCAGAAAAGTGACTTGCCTAAAGTCACACAACCTAAGGGAACTTTAAACCTTGGTTTTAGAGCTGACTGTGCTATGAAACTTTGTATGTACAGGCACTTAACCTTTATGTATTCACTTTCCCCAAATGAAAAATTAAGACAATAATCTCTGCCTCCCCAGTGAGTGCTCCAAGTTACAGAAAGTAAAATCACCCTGCAAATATTTTCATAATGCAAGTTACTCTCACTTAGAGCAAAGTGAAGGACTCTATTTTGAACCTGAATCTCATCCCCAACCACACTCTCCAACATCCCTCCCAATTCTCACCATTGGGATCACATGACCATTCATCAGAAACCTAAATAAAATCCTAAATGAAAGGGGCATGCAGGACAGAAATCTAGGCTTAATGTCAAGTTGTAAAACTAAGGGCTTTTCAGTCTTTCACCACATTTAAGAATTCCAGGGAAATGCAAAACTAATGTGCCAATAAGCCTTCGTGCTCAAATATTTCATTTTGGAGAAACAATTTTAGTAGTCTATAGTGTACAGTTCTGAAAAAAATCAGACCAACCTGATTCAAATCCAAACTCTACCTTTTACTAGCTAACTATTGCCCCAGAGCAAATTTCTTGATCTATTCCTGACCTAGGACAAAGTCGTGGATGAACTACCATAAGAATTGTTCACAAAGTCCTTTACAGTATAGTTATCTTTGGCAGCCCAGACTCCTAAAAGGTAAAAAGTTAGAAGTCTGAAAGTGAAAGATGGATTATCCAAATCTGAATTATCAAGAGTTTCACACTCCTGCCCTGGCCGAGTGGTTCAGTTGGTTGAGTGTCATCCTGTGCACTGAAAGGTTGCTCGTTTGATTCCTGGTCAGGGCACGTGCCTGGATTGTGGGCTCAATCCCCAGTAGGGGGCAGAAGACTGATATTTCACTCTCACATCGATGTTATTCTCCCCCTCTCTCTCTCAAAATCAATTTTTTAAAAAAATATATTTCTTTATTGATTTCAGAGGGAAAGGGAGAAGGAGAGAGAGATAGAAACATCAATGATGAGAGAGAATCATTAATCGGCTGCCTCCTGCTTGCCCCCCACTGGGGATTGAGCCCGCAACCCGGGCATGTGCCCCCGGCCGGAATCGAACCCGGGACCCTTCCGTCCGCAGGCTGACGCTTTATCCACTGAGCCAAGCTGGCTAGGGCATCAAAATCAATTTTTTAAAAAAATCTTTAAAAAAAGATATAGAGTCCGGCTGGTGTGGCTCAATGGTTGAACATCGACCTATGAACCAGGAGTTCACAATTCAATTCCCAGTCAGAGTGCCCAGGTTACAAGCCAGATCCCCAGAATGGGGCCTGCCTGCAGGAGGCAGCCAATCAATGATTCTCTCTCATCATTGATGTTTCTATCCCTCCTTCTCCCTTCCTCTCTAAAATAATAATAATAATAATATAGATAGATAGAGTGTGTGTGTGTGTGTTTAAAAGAGAGAGAGATTCACACTCCTAAGCTAATATTGGACCAACTCATGAACTCTACCACCTTAGCAGCAGAACTGGATATTGTCCAAAGGGGAAGAGAGAAAGCCATCTACCGTATTTGCCAGAGAAGACAAACAGTAACAATCCCAGTATTTCTGCTCAAATGACTTGCTCTCTATGGACAAGAGCAAGCCATACTAAGGTCTACCCGAGAGGGGAAATCACTGGGCAAGAAGAGCCCAAAGACATATCTGCTTCCTCTAAAAGGAAACACCCAGCATGATGTAGCCTTTAATTCTCCACCTGAATTCACTTTTCTTAAAAGTCAAAGTACACCAGGCACAAGTCAGTTCAGAGTAAACAGCTGGACCCAGATGCATTCAGGCCTGGCAAGCAAGTTAAGACCTCAAGGAAAACAAGAGACAAAATAAAAAACACCAAGCACACAGTAAATGGGTTTTAAATAACCGGTATCACACCAATCCCTAAATTCTGCTGCCGCCATTATGCTGGTGGCCAGATCTTGTGGGGGGAGTTCCTTCTAACAGAGATGTCTATAAATAAGCAAGCTGAAAGCTAACAAGTTTAAGAGGGAAAAGCATACAAAAATTTTGGCTGCTGTTAATGAGCCACAGAAAATCATGAATGTACCAGTGCCAAGGGAGGAGGAAGTCTAGTATCTAACACTGAAGCCTCGGGGACCCAGAAGGAATGAAGCTATAAGGAAGCCCAAAAGCAAGAGAGGGGAAAAAAAGCACATGGCACATTTCCTCTTCCTATGGGTGGCAATTCAAGCAGCACTCTTGGCCTGCAGAGCACATAGCCCCAGTGCCCAAAGCCCTTTAATATTTCATATCAACATTAACTTTCTGGAGGGCGACAAAAATCTGTCCTGGATTACTGAGTGATTTCTAATATGTACCATAACCAACACTAAGTCAACATTTTAGGGATCAAATTTCCTACTCTGCAGCATGTTGGAATGAATTCTTGGCATCAGACTTCTTCCCAGTGCAGTACACCCTTAGAAAAGGCAGAAGCCACTGGGAAATAAAGACTCAATTTGTCCCAAGACCATCTTCTAGTATGCACAAACGACTAACAAAAACAAATAAAAGTTCACTCAGATGTCCCTTCACATTAAATAAAAACTAATTCTATCCATTTAAATGGGGGGTTGGGGAACAACTGCAGAGAATAGTCAAGGCCACTAAGACAACATTCACTCTAACCTGGATTCCTCTAAAACCTGGGACTGACTAAGAAGTTTATCTCGCCCTGGCTGGATAGAGCGTCAGCCTGCGGACTGAAGGGTCCCAGGTTCAATTCCAGTCAAGGGCACATGCCTGGGTTGCTGGCTTGATCCCCATTACTGGACATGCAGGAGGCAGCCATCGGTGATTCTCTCTCATCATTGATGTTTCCATCTCTCTTTCCCTCTCCCTTCCTCTCTGAAATCAATAAAGATACATTAAAAAAAAAAGTTTATCTCAAGCCCCTACACACCTACTGTCTATGGCAGATGAATCATGGTGCCCAATTCTGAGTTACTGGAAACTCGTTTCTGCAAAATGCCTGAATGATAAGGCAGAAGTTAGAAGAAATATTTCTAAACTAAAATCTGTATTTACGACCTCCTATTTCTTTTCTGGAACAGTGTAACCCATCCTTCTCATCCAGGTGGAAGCACTGTAGCTGGCACGGGACACTCCATTCATCCTCAGCTGTTAAGCATCCACTTACAGCCCTTGAAAAGTGCCAGAAGCCATGTATGGTCCAATCATACATGGATTAGCAAGTAAGGAGAAACCAAAACCACTACATTTCAGAGGCTCCTATAAGGAATAAGCATGTATTTGCAGCATTTATGAGCTTCTTGGCCATAGCCAACCTAATAAAAAAAACATTTAAAAGGCCACTTCTGTGAACAGATGGGCAAACTGCATTTGTGCAGGCTTACCTACCCATCAACCCTCAATGTAAGGCTTAACCTAAGCAACTCAGTTCAAGCTCAGCTCCCAGCCCTTCAAAATTAGTAGCAGTCTTTACAGGTACTTCAAGGCTCATTTTAAGAAAGGTCAATTAACTCTGCCAAAAAATAAAAAACTCTGGCTCTCCAACAAAAATTGAACTAGTCAATGCAGACTTGTCCAGGGCACACAACTCTGAAGGTGACATGACCTTCCAAAGCCAAAATTACTACAACTGAACTGGCCAAATTACTGAACTGGCCAAGAACTTGGCAGTTTGTACTAAAGGCTGCACATAACCACAGGAACCACTAAGACCCTGGAACCACTCTCTTTCATGGAATTTTATAGAGTCCAAATTCTCAAAGTCACTGGAATAAGACAACTACCATCTGTGGATGGATGTGAAATTTGGATTTTATAGAGCCCTTGGAACTCAGAGTAGTGTTATGAAAAAGCAAATTAATGTAACTTCCCCCATCTTAAACATTTAGCTTCGCAAATCATTGTCTCTGAAAACTGTCCCAAGGTAATATGTCTAACTCTGATTGCTCCTTATTTTTGGATTCCTTCAGCCAACAGACTTAGTTTGTTCTACCAGGTATATCCATTTACAAAGCCTTACTTTGCAAGTTTTCCAGGTGTGTGCACATAAGCATGCTTCCCCAAGAAAACTAAACTCCTCCAAAGCAGAGATTGCTTCTATCTTTTAAGTTCTTCCTTAGTATCTAATTGGTTTGTTCTCATAGAGCAATTTCCCATTTGAATCTCCTTACCTCCCTGAGTTAGAAATCATGCTCTTAACAATAAGTCTGACATTCTAATATCCTCACCACCAACACACTGGGAAAGGCCTGGGTAACGAATGTCAGTCTCAACCCAAGTTTTTGCATTTTGTTTTTAAACAGTGGTTCTCAACCTTCCTAATGCCAGGACCCTTTAATACAGTTCCTCATGTTGTGGTGACCCCCAATTTCATTGTTACAAATTGAACATAATTAAAGCATAGTGATTAATCACAAAAACAATATGTAATTATATATGTGTTTTCTGATGGTCTTAGGCGACCCCTGTGAAAGGGTTGTTCGACCCCCAAAGGGGTCGCGACCCGCAGGTTGAGAACCGCTGTTTTTAAACAAGCTGATAGCTTTTAGTAAATTAGCTGAACCTAAAAATTATTATCAGGGCCATAATTGCGTTCATACTAGTATTCCCTACTACTACAGTAGGTAAAAAAGGTACTTCCAGGACCATGGTTAGAAAACACTTCATGTGAAGAAAACTGGTGTCAAGAGTCAGGGGATTAGTTTAAAAAGAAACTTTGAGAAGTATATCTGATCATCTCACAAGACTACCAAAGCTGTCTGGCTGGCATGGCTCAGTGGTTGAGTGTAGACCTATGAATCAGGAGGTCATGGTTTGATTTCCCATTTCAGGTCAGGGCACATGCCGGGGTTGCAGGCTTGATCCCCAGTAGGGGGCATGCAGGAGGCAGCCAATCAATGATTCTCTCTCATCATTGATGTTTCCATCTCTCTCTCCCTCTCCTTTCCTCTCTTGAAATCAATAAAAAATATATTTAAAAAACACTACCAGCCCTAGCCACTTTGGTTCAGTGGACAGAGCGTCAAACTGCGGACTGAAGGGTGCCGAGTTTGATTCTGGTCAAGGGCACATGCTCTGGTTGTAAGCTCAATAGGGGGCGTGCAGGAGGCAGCCAATCAATGATTCTCTCTCATCATTGATGTTTCTATCTTTCTCTCCTTCCTCTCTGAAATCAATAAAAATATATTTAAAAAAAAAAAAAAAAAGACTACCAAAGCTGAGTATACCACAGGCAGGCAACTTAGATACTATACTTCTAAAATACCTCCATAAAAAGTGTTTGACTGAAGGAACCCAGAAAATTTTTAAATATATTTCATTAATTTCAGAGAGGAAGGAAGAAGGGGAGAGAAATAGAAACCTCAATGATGAGAGAGTCATTGATTGGCTGCCTCCTGCACTCTCCCCAATGGGGATCGAGCCCACAACCTGCCCTTGACCAGAATCAAACCTGGGACCCTTTAGTCCGCAGGTTGATGCTCCATCCACCGAGCCAAACAGGCTAGGGCCCAGAAATGTTTTTAATCCTGAAATGGCAATTTGAAAACAAAAACAAAGAAACAGACTGAATCTACCCACATAACCCTTCTGGCAGGACTTAGTGAGTCTTCAAACATTTGGACTTTGCACTGACCCAGGAACCTGGGGGCATTAATTTTAACATACATATAAGTGAAAAGCAGGAGTCCAGTAAAAACTATATAAATAAACCCAGCCCTTGGAATGGGCTTATAATCCTGACAGCCACAGCAGAACAGAGGCTGAAGACGACGCTGAAGTTGCAATATCTTTTTTCTATTTTCTGGTATTTCAAAAATGCAAACCCAACCCTAAAAACATCTCACCAAACTACAAAACCTTTCTGAAAGAACAAGACTTTAAAACTCAAAGTCTCATAAACCAGGGTTTTGGAACACACTTACTTCACTATTGAAACTTAGGATCTTCCTTCCAAACTCTATTTGTTTTCACTCTGAAATTGCAATTGTTTTTGAGCAGAGCTCCACATGCCATGAAACTCGGCATGGAGCCAGGGTCATGGAGGCTTCTCTTCCAGGGCAGCATCTTTTAATTTCAAATCTCTTTTATTTTTTAAAATATATATTTTAATTGATTTCAGAGAGGAATGGAAAGGTGGATAGAAACATCAATGACAAGAGAGTCATTGATCAGCTGCCTCCTGCATGCTGAGGAGATCAAACCAGCAACCCGGGCGTGTACCCTGATCCTGATCGGGAATTGAACGGTGACCTCCTGGGTGACCTCCTGGTTCTTAAGTCAACACTCAACCATTGAGCCATGCCAGCTAAGCTTAATTTCAAATCTCTTTTAGATCATCTCTCCTCATCTCCATGCTCTCTCTCCTCGCCCCCCAGCACCACCTACCCTCTTTCCTATTCTTGTCTTTCTCTCCAATGTTATTTTATTCCACCACACGAGAAGAGACTAGCATTATCTTTGCTTGAAAACTGTTTATTAATTTGCCTGTCAAACATTCTATAGAGTCGTTTACACCTTACTATAGAAACCTCCTGGGTACATATTGACAGCTCAGCAAGTATTTACACAAAGCTCTGAAACATTTGGCTCCTCCAGAGGGGAAGAAGCTGCTGCATCAAGAAGAGAATTATCAAACACCTTTCCTGCTACCTTTTCCCCTCTTTTATAAAGGGAAGCTTCCTTCTAGCTCACCTCTAATATGCCTAAATTACACTTCAAAACTTCTAAGCCAGGAGGAGGAGAAAAAAAAAAAAAGGAAATTCAGATGTGCTAAATAAGAGAAAGAACAGCATTTCCAGGACCACTTGCAAATATTACCAACATAATTTCAAAAACCAGGGGCATGAAAAAAGGCAATACACCTATGAAATTGACCCTGAGTCTCTTAGCTTTTCCTGTTCCAGTCTAAGGAACTTTTGCTCCTCTCTCAGCAAAATTTACAGGGCAAGTTCAGGCACTCAGATTACAACCAACTGCCCAAACCAGACCTAGACCTGCCCAAACACCAGAAAGTCTGGAGCTTAATTACCACCTATCCCCACCTTCCTATCCCCCTAAAGTAGGCAGTGTTAATGTTGAATTTATGAATATCCATTCCCCACCCCTAACATTCCCCCAAAATCCCCTCTTGGGAGATTTTGAAGCAACTATTTTTCAAGTCTTCCTTTAATGAAGTCTGCCTAATTTTTCAATTACTATTTAAAAACCAACAGTCAGGTACTAATGACAATTAGGTTAAGTGTCAAGGCAAAGTCTGGTAGGGTTTTTTCTGTAAAGGACCACAGACCACCATTGATTGCACCAAGCTAGCTGTTCAGAGCTTGTTTCTATAAATTCTCAGGAGAAAACAGCCATGAGTTCCTTAAGCCCAGAGTAAAAAAGATGGTCTCAAGACCCCCTACTTCTAAATGTACAGGAAGATGCCACAACCTTATAACGAGTCAAATACAGAGGCACAGACAGATGTGTAGAGAGAAGGTCGTGCAGTTCTCCAACTTCACCTTACTGATAAAGAAAAAATGAAATAGAAAAGGCAAATGACTTGCCCAAAGTCACACAGCTTAAGCCAGAACTGTATGTGGAACCAAAGCCTCCTCTTCCTCCTGAGTCCTGTGCTCTTTATCCCTCACTGCTGTGCCACACAACTCAATGTGTATCAGCAATGATAATAACCAATCTAAACAAGGTAAAACCCAGAGATAAAGCCATGGAAATCAGGATTCCATATCAAAGACTAAGGTATCTCAGCTCACTGGCAGGAAAAAAATATTAGTTGCCAATTTATTTTGAATACCATATTTTAACCATATCTGCATGCTTCAGTTGCTTCTAGAATTGGGGATGTGAAGCCAACCAATATAACCTTTTGGGAGGTGGGAATGAGAAGGGGCCCTGAACATTATTTGTTCCTATTTTCATATTTTAAAAAAATTTCATTAACCTCTTTGCTAGAGGCCTACTGTAGGCATCACACCTTACAGGAGTCAATCCAACATATGAATATTTAATGCAATCCAAGACATCTTGTTACAGCAGATGTCACTTATTATGGTTACTCTGTGTCATACATGAAGGAACCTAAGAAAAGTCCTTGCAGGGCCCAATACAAAGCCACCAACCTTGGTCCTAGCTGCTTTCTCTTTTCTCTCACCACCATTCCAACCTCCACCACCCCCAGTTCTCTCGTGGACAGTACAGAAACATGAAGCCTCCATAACTAAGTGCCATCTCAGTGTGGTTATCCTGGTCCCTCCTACTTGAGAGAGGCCAAGAGTCCTGTATTTCAGCCAGCCCAGAGTTTCTGCCAGTAGGCATTCCCATAGTAAGTCCAGAATTCCTGTATTTGTTTCCCAGTAGTCGGAAATATCATTTGGTATTTCTGTAGCAGGAACTAACAGCCAAACTCCTACAATCAAATCCAGCTTGATTCTGGACTACATATTCTATATCACTTTTTAGTTTGATAAGCTGGTACTATTCTCAAGGTACTACAGCTAAGAGCATCCCAAGTAAAAAGCTTTAGCCCAGCTGGTGTGGCTCAATGGTTGAGCTTCAACCTATGAATCAGGAGGTCACGGTTCCATTCCCAGTCAGGGCACATGCCCAGTGTTGTGGGCTCAATCACCAATAGGGACCATGCAGAAGGCAGCTGATCAATGGTTCTCTCTCATCTTTGATGTTTCTATCTCTCTCTCTCTCCCTCTCCTTTCCTCTCTGAAATCAATAAAGAATAAAAATAAAAGCTTTATATCAGGTTCAATCACATGGATGACTAAAAAGTATCTCAACAGGTTGAGACACAGTACTTACAAAAAGGCATAAAGAAAAAGTTTGCTGGGATCTCCCCAGCTCCTGTGAAAAAGATATAGCCACAGCCCTAGCTGGTTTGGCTCAGTGGATAGAACATCGGCCTGCAGACCAAAGGGTCCAGGGTTCCATTCTGGTCAAGGGTATATGCCTGGGTTGCGGGCTGGATCCCCAGTGGGGGGCATGCAGGAGGCGGCCAATCAATGATTGTTTTTCATCATTGATGTTTCTACCTCTCTCTCCTACCTTCTTCTCTGAAATCAATAAAAATATATTTAAAAAAGACATAGCCACAACATACACTTACCTAATCTTTACTTCAAAAAGGCAGAGTCAAATGAGAACAGTACCACCTTAGCTGTATTAATCAAGTCTCTGCAAAATACTTATAACCCAAGACTGAGTTAGGGAAAGAAAGAGAGAGCAAGACCCTATCGTGATCCTCCAAGAGGTTTATCCTTAAGCATCAAAGAGGAATTCTGAACAAAATCCACCTACAACCCTCATCTAGACTACACACCTGAACTGAAGCAGCCCACAAAACTGGAAGTTTCACTATCTCCCACTAAGTGAATGTCACCAGCCCACTCTTTAGGTCTCAGTGTAGTAGACACTTGAACTAAAATCGAACAGGAATCTGTGTTGTATGAAGTGCCAGGTCTGGTGATATTAAAGGGGAATCAGAAAATTCATGTAAAGACAGCACAGACAAGCTTCCAACCAAAGACTATATCTATTTTCCTACCTTTTTACCCAGCACAGAGTATAGCACCTAGTACATAGAAAATGTCCAAATATCTGTTTGACTGAAAAACAGAAATCACAAAACCTGATTTTATCCAAAAACAAACATGTGTTTGCCAAACCAAGAGAATTCAAATTAATTTTTGCTTTTAAATGACCCTGACTTACCCCAAATTACTTCCTCTAATAGTTTAAGAAAGGTAAATTTCTCACCACCCCCTACCAAAAAAAAAAAAGAAAAGAATGAGGGGGAAGAAGTGTAGACTATAGAATGACCCAGAAACAACAGGATGTTCTTTTTTCTAAGACAAAAAACAACTTATCCTCCATACACTAGAATTCCAATTGAAAATTCCCCTATTTCTTGCCCAGATGTACAACATCATGGAAGACAGGGAGTCAAAGCTCTAAACTGGCCGTGGAACACAACTATTTTCAAAATTCCCAGCTCAATGGAAGAGTAGAAAAGCAGTTCTAGATGGGGAGGGGAATACGGCTAATAAGGTCGCTTAAGTGAACAAAATCTCATACCACAAAAGTATAACTGGGTACTGCTGGGAGAGGGGGAGATATGAAGGAGCTTTTATTCCTCTTTGAAAAGATACTTGATTCCATAAAATACCTAATATTTCTGACCAAAGTATTGAAAACAGAACATGATGAAGAGAGAAGGGCAAAATAAAATGCTTTAAAAAGTACCTAGTAGTTGTCATTTCTAAGCAAATCTTAAGTATCATTATAGGTTGCTACATTTATTACCTTAGAAGGCAGACAAAAAGTGGAACATATCTTATAATGCAAAGAAAAAAACTGGTCAATCTCTACTTAAAGCTCTAAAATGATTGATGGCAAAATAAAAACTGGCTTTTTTGATATTCCAAGAACAAATGATAAATTTCACCAAGCTAGGCCTTTAGAAAAAGTCCCTCTCGAGATGATGAAAAGATGTCAGCTTCCCTTTAAATTGAGCTGCTTTCCTAAAGTTCAACAAAAGAAAAATGTTAACAAAATTCAACATGTAAACAAAGAATGAGGCCAGCCTGTCTTAAAGCAAAACATTTGAATATGAAATTCTCTCTCAGAAAGCGTCGTTCTCAAAAAATAAAAAAATGTTTTCTCTTACCCCCTCCCATAAGACCCCACATTTGTCACGTAATAAAAAGCCAATAAAATAATTTCAATTCTGAAGTGAACGGGGTCAAAATTACTCAAGACAAATGCATCTTCAGAGCTATCAAAGAAGTCATTTATGCAACATCAGGAAAGTCACAAAACCAAAACAAACAGCAAACCCATTGTAGAGAAAAAACCCAGCTACTGTTCTAACAACACAGAATCTATTTCAGGCTGCATAAAACATAACAAGCAAAATAAATCCAAGGTACAAGCAAAATGCCACTGGCTCCTCTTTTGTTTCGGGCACAATGTAACAAGGGCAGCCTGTCTGGGGCTCTGCTCCTGCTGATACAGTATTGCCGCTTAAACCTCCCTCCTCAAGGTCACAGCCAATTTCAGCTGTGGAATAAAAGGCAGATAGTGGCAGCGATGGTTTGGGTTATCACTGGCAGAAAAGCAGAGTGTAAAAGTTTATGAGCTCATCAGGATTGTTGTACCATTACATCAGAGGCAATTATAAATGGCCAAGAGCAGGAGATGGGGAGCCAATCAGATCACAGATAGGATGTCAACCTAAGACCAACTGTCTCCTGGCTTTGACAGAAGGATTTTACCTCCATAATTCAAATCCCAAACCAAAGCAATCTGCACTTACTACTCCAATCACTCAGCTGTTTACCAGCACTTCCAGGGAGAAGCCCAGGCCGCTGGGCCGACAGAGACTCAGACAGGACATGGCCCGGGCTGCTCTGGGGGAGCCGCAGCCGGCCTCTAGCTGCCCCCAAGCAGGCCCCTGCCCTCCCTCGAGGTCCCCCCAGCCCGAGGGGCCCCTCCTTGAAAGCACAGACCGGGGCCGGCCTGGAGGAAGGCAGGGGGTGGCGGAGAGGAGCGGCAGGTGAGCAAAGAGCTATTCACTCAACTCCAGAGCTCCTAACACTGCCTGCACCCTAACCTGAGCCCCCAGCACCCTCTCACCCTGACCGGGCCCTTCCCCGCACATTCTGCCCCGCACCCCCCTGGAGGCCCCCGGAATTCGAAGGGACCAGGGGAGGGGGAGAAGGGGAGCAGACACCTCAGGGAGAGCCCCACACAAAGGCTAAAGGAGGGAAGGAAAGGAAGGCAGACAGGCAGCCATTTTAAGAGAGAAGAGCCAGACAATGGCAGCTCCCCAGCAGTGGGGGCCCCGGGCTGGGGGTAGCCGACGGCGGAGGCCTGGTCCCGCGGCCGCCACCCACCCACCCACCCCCGGACCCCCCTCGCCCAGCCCCCTCCCCATTCAGCTGTGTACCTGCGGGGTCCGGGCGAGGGGCTGACCCCCGCCGCCGCTGCTGCCAGGGCTCATGGGCGCGTGGTGGCTCCTTTGTTGGGCCCCTCCCGAGGCGGCCGCCGCCGCCGCCGCCGCCGCCGCAGCCCCCCAGCACTGCGAGGCCATGTCCGCCGGGCCCTTGCCGGCGCCGCCGTCCGGGGGCCCGCCGCCGTAGTCGCCCCCGGGGTAGCCCTGGTAGCCCCGGGCCGAGCTGGGCGACGTGAGCAGTTGGTTGAGGGTGGGGGTGGCGGTGGGCTGGGGGGTTCCCCCGCCGGCCGCGGAGGAGCCGCCTCCCCCCATGGCCCCGAAGCGCTGCTGAGCGAAGGACGAAGACGACGAGGAGGCGGAGGCGCTGGAGGAGGGAGGCGGCTTGGAGCCGGCGGCCGCCGCCGCGCCGGAGCCCGGAGTGCCACCTCTCGGGGAGCTCAGCGTGTAGGCCTGGGGGGGCGGGGGGTAGGAGCTGCGGTTGGGGTAGTAGGAGTTGTACTGGTGGTTGGGGAAGCCGTGGTCGTGCGAGTTCTGCTGGGGCCCCGCGTAGGGCTCCAGGCCCCCGCCGCCGCCGCTCTGCAGCGCTGCCAGGGCAGGGCTTTGTTGTCCGCCATGTTGTTGGTGGAAGACGGCGGCCGCCGCGGCGGCGACGGCAGACGGGCTCCGGCCGTAGGGCTGCCCGAAGCCGTAGGCGGGGGGCGGCAGGGCGGCCGCGGCTGAGTGAGGAGGCGCCCCCACCCCGTCGCTGCTGCTGCCGCCGCCGCCGCCGCCGGGCGGCTCCGGGAGGTTATTGTTCAGGGCGGGCCTCGGGCCCGCGTTCCCGTTCGAGTTCTTCAGGTCCGGCTCCGCGCCGGGCCCTCCGCCGCCGGCTCCGCCGCTGCCCCCGTTGCTCTCGGCCCCGTCCTGCAGCTCCTTTCCCAGCGGCGGCGGCGGCCCCACGGCGGGGCCTTCGCTCTCCGGGCCGGCGGCTGCCTTCATTTCCCCGCGCTCGGCCGCTGCCGCCGCCGCCTCGCCCCCCGCCTCCTCCCGCTGCTGCTGCTCCGCTTTCTTCAGCTCCGAGGGCGGCGGCGGCGGGTTGCCCAGGCTGCTGGCGGCGGCGGGGGCGACCTGCGCGGCCATGATCCCCGCTGTCTCGTCCGCGGAGAAACCGGCCCTGTCTTCGTCGTCTCCCCCCCACCCACCCCGCCCCGGGGCCGAGTCCCCCGGGCTGCCCTCCCCACCCGCCGGGCGGGCCTCGCGGGGCTCCGCGGCTGAGCTGCTCTCGCTCGCTCGCTCCTCTCCCCCCCGCCCCGCCGGCTCAGGCTCCGGGCTGGCGGCGGCGGCGGAGGAGGAGGAGGCGGCGGCGGCTGAGGCGCCGGCGGCTCAGCTGCTCCCGGCTCTGTCGGCTCGGGACCCGGCTCTCCCGGCTCATTCCCCCCAAGCCCTTGCCTGGGAATGAGGGGGGCGGTGGAGGCTCCGCTCCCCAGGGCCTGGCCCCGCTGTGACTCTCCGCTTTCTGCTGCCGGAGAAAGGAGGAGGGAGGGAGGGAGGAGGGAAGCGAGGGGGAGGGGGCGGGGAGGGAGCGGGGGGAGGGGGACCCGGGACGGGCGGGCTGGAGGGCGCGCGGCGGCCGCCCGGGCGCCGGGAGGCAGAGTCGGAGTGCGAGCCGGCGCCCTGCCTCCCCTCCCCGGCCGCGGTGCGGGCCGAGGCTGCTGCGCGGCAGCGGGCGAGCGGGCGGGCGGGCGGGCGGCCGGGCTGAGCGGCTGGAGCGCCCCACTCTCCTCCGAGTCCCCCTCACTCCGACACGAGGCTCAGCACTGCCATTTTACCCAGCGCCGTCGCGGCCGCCTGGCAAACCCGGAACGGAGCGCGGAGCGGGCGCAGGCCGTGGAACGGACTCGCTCCCTTCCCCTCACAAAGGAGGAGGGGAGGGAACCGGCCGCGGCGGCAGGCGCTCTGCCGCTTTCGCTCGGCAGCCCCAGCGCCGAAGGCTTCGGGGAAAACCCGGCCCGGAGCTGGCGCCTCCCCGGAGCCCACGCCGCCTCCCTCGGGCGCTCGGATCCGGGCCGGTCCCCTCCTGGCCGCGCCGAGAGGAGCGGGCAGCAGGAACTTACTCGCGGCTGCAGAACTGGCCTGAGCCCGAGACCGCGGCCGCCTCGGCCCCGGCCTGAGCCCCTGGCAGCGGGCCTGGTCTCTGGGCTGCTACTTAGCACCTCTACGGCACTTTTTTCCTTTAAAGCCTTTACAAACTCACTCTAAAGACCCAGCTTGGGGAGGGGGGAAGGGGTGCCTTACTTTTTACCCCCTTTTCAAGCCGAATGGAATGGCAGATCAGCGTTAGGACTTCCCGAGCTCCCTCTCCCCTGACCTCAGTAGCTGGTCCTCACAAGGCTTTGGGGGCATGAGATCATGTTATCCCCACTTTACAGAATTGAAAGAGAGGCGAGGGGACTGTCCCATTAAAGTTAGAGGGCAGAAGTCGTGTCATGTAACAATGGGATCAGAATATACCAGAATAGGTTTGAGATCAAAGCTGGTCATCTCAACGTTGACTTAAAATGGTCACTGAAGCTACTCTAGGGGCATATGATAGCCTTCTAGCAGGATAACCCAAGCCCCATCTTTGCCGCTTAAAAGGACTGAGCCCAGAATGACCAATAGCCCCAGTCTCCAAAGACAGTGCCTGTAAGACTATAAACGGGCCACAGAAGCTCCTGGGGTGGAGGAACCACTGCAGAAGAGGGATGGCCAGAAGGAAACCATTTTCTCCTTAAAAAGAGAAAAGGGACAGTCTAACAGGTCGCTTAGAAAATGATGCCACTCAAATTTGTTTTCTAGCCTCCATTGAAAAGATTATTCAAAGTTTTACTATTACATCCCAAGAGATGTATACTGAGCTGGAGACTTACATAGAAAACTCCAGATCTATAGGCAGCCTCTTCCTCCGCAGGCGGATTTGGAATGCTCGGACATGACAGTCTACAAAAGCCAGAGGGGTTTCCAGTTCCTCACCAGGCCCAAGGCTGCCTTGGGAGAAAGAAGCCCAGGCCTTGGTAGTCACTAAACACCAGAGTCTCTTCTCCCCTCGGATTTTATAAATGGAGACTTCTAGGCCACAGAAGCATTATCTTAGAACTTCCAGGTTCTGCAAGCCCCTGGAGTTCTGGCTGTGCCACTTACTGGTCACTGTGAATAATGCCCAAACCCTGAACTCATCCCTACCCCCTCAAGAAATCTTAAAAGCATCTTACACTAAAAAGGCAAACCTTACTGTTCATCTGGAAGTGGTGTGTTCCCCCTCCCCTGCCCCCCAATCCAAGAACCAAACCAGCCTTCCAGGACCTGACCGACGGACGGGAATGGGCCCGTGGCCTCTTTCCACGCACAGTCCTCTGGGACAACAATTCTCCTGGTGCATTCGGTCCTAGAAACCAAATTACAAGCTGCCTCATACATGGTGCTTGGCTATTTAATCAACTGCCTCTGAGCTGGCAAACAGTCCTGAGTCCTGCACACAAATGAGGAATTTTTTACATGCAATTACCCTGCCATTTTCCTCAGAGCTGGAGTGTCATGGGAAACCTGGAGCCCAGTTGAAATCTGAAAGCCAGAATGGATTTGTCTCCAGAGGAAGCCCTCATCCCCTTTCTTCAGTGGCTGTAAAATTCAGTAAACGCCGAAATCCCTTTTCTACTAGTGGTCAAGTTGTTTAGAAAACAACCACCATTTTTTTTTATCTAGCAATAAGATAAAGTGCACAAAAATCTATCCACCCAGGTTGGAGGAGGTCATGTGGGATTTCTCCTTTTCCGCTTTTTTTTTTTTTAATCTCAAAACCTTTAGGGCCCTCTTCCACCCCTATCTTTAGAGCCCCACACCACCATCCCAGGGGCTGCCGAGTTGAAAGGAACTTTCTTAGAAACTGGCCCACCAGCTTTCCCTCGGGGCGATGGCAGCGGGGAAGGGGGAGGGGCGGAGCTGGGCACGTGGCTGGCCGGGCTGCGAGCTCCGCGTTTGGGGCCGTGGGTCTTCCCTGGTGGAGTTTTCTCCCCGCGGCCGCTGCCTTTTAACCCCTCACCAGGCGGCTCCAGAATCCCGGCGCAGATTAGAGAACTAGGACTAGGACAGTGCGTACCCTCGCGAAAGCGCCTCTGCCACCAACAGCCTGATGGCAAATATGGACTGAATCGTTGACATGGAAACCGGACTAAAGTCTCGCTCGCTCCCTCACAGGAGAGTTCTTATCACCATCCCCGGCCGCACGGCACTTGGCAAACGTGGACTGGATTTCCAACCTAGAGGATCAGGAGGATTTCCTACTCGCAGCATTAACTCCCGCGGCTGCGGCAGCCAAGATGGGGGGCAGGGCTGCCAGGACAAACCGACTGAAAATGGCAGAGGGTGTGCTCTCATTGTATCCGGCTGCACCGTGTGCATGGATTGGGTCCGAGAGCAAGGGAACAACCTATTAAAATCCACGCAGTCAACTGCAAAATGTGGAACCGAGGCCTGGAGAGTTTACCAAGAGAGGGAAACATTTACAGGGAGGCAAACCCTTCCTCTCTCGCAGTGTTTCCCCTAAGTGTTAGAAATACAAAACTCAACAAACAAAAGATCGGGTTTGGCTCCTTCCTTTCCTCACTCCTCTGGGGGGAACAAGTTTTAAGCCCAAGGGAACCACTAAGGATTTGCCTCGATTCTGAACTAGGGCGCGGGAAATCAGTGGAGCTTCGGGTTGGGGCCCCCACACGTGTCCCCGCCGCGGCAAAAGCAACAGACACCCAGCGGAGCTTTCTCCAGTGCGAACTGGTGCTGCGAGTTTGAGCAAAAGGGCAACTGTGTCAGTTGACGGAAGCCAGAAGCCGAGTTCAAAGCCTGGCGTGGATTTCCGTCTGGAGCTGTCTGTTTCTTAAAGTTTGCAACTCCGTGTTCAGAAACAGCTCCAGCGGAGGCTTGGGAGCAGTGCGAAAGTCTAGCACTGCCATCTGACAGCGAGCTGCAAAACTTTGGGCTGCATATTAAGCGAGGAAAGTGGATTGAAGCGAGAGTCTCGGCAATTCATTATATTACTGGCTCCCAGACGGAAGCTGTAAAATACGAACTGGATTACCACGGAGAAAAATGGATCGGAGTCTGAATGGAGCTCCGCAGCTCCTCGCGATAAAAGTGTGCCTGGCCAGCACCTAGAATCCCAGCGGAGCAACTCCAGAGGAGTCAAGCTTAGTGGGCGCTCAACAACCGCTTGTCTCGATGCTTCTTCCACTCATCTCAAAGTTTTAAACAATTTGAGGGAATTTACATTTCAGAATAATGAGGAATACATTTTGAGAAATGTTAATTTCTGAATGATACTTTTTTTTTTTTTTTTTCACAATAAGAGTAGCTCTGCTCTAAATATCCTTAGACATTTAAGTCAACTTACTTTTTTGGACCAATATAAGATAAGAATTACCCTCACCATCACCTCCCCAAAAAGCTAAAAATCAAAAATAAAATAAATAAAGGTTCAGTCTGGTCTGGTTTGTGGTGAGTTTCAAATATAAGATAACACACAGGGTCAATTTAACATGAAGGGAAAAGTACCAACTCTCTTATACTCTAATTTGTATATTTTCCTTATCTACCAATCTCGTTGGTGAGCTTGCTGACAGCGTAAAACTGCTAATAATAATTTAAAGCCAAACAAACCTGGACTGGAGTTTTGTAAAACCACTGAGTAGATCAGAAATTTGAACATTTCTACTGAGCCTCATTGAAGGCTTATTTATATTCACCAACTGATACAAACATAATATGTAAATAAAACTAATTGAAAGTCACTCTGTAGTCCATCAGAAGAGAACAATTTTATATTGGGTACTTATCACACTAAACTGTTTTTGGATTTGGAGAGCTAAGCGCCAACAATATTACTATGGAAAAATAAAGCCATCAATCTTAATACTGAAGGCTAACCAATCTAGAAAAATTTTCCCACATGTAAAATCATTGTAGGGAAAATTTTTGAACGTTGAGGGTAAAGAAGAAAATCAGAGGAAAATCAAATATTCTAACTGGGTATTTATTTTAACCCTGATTGCATAAAGCGCTTTGACTGCCATTTTACTGAGATAGGAAAAAGAATCAGAGGGGGTGAGTTTCTCATAGCAACTCTGGAATGGATCTGGAATGGAGTCTTTTGCTCCAACAAAGTTCTGTAGAAGAGATTTGGAAAGAGAAGGAAAATTTGTGTGAGCACTGACAGAATGGAAGGAGGCAGGCATACAATCCTGTGAAGCCGGACAGGAGGCTAAAACAGCAAATGTACTGCCTGTTCTCTGCAAACACAACCAACTCAAGAGGTTACTCCAGCAGCAGCATCCCAGGCTTTTTATGAGTCAAAGAAAACCCAGCCTGGCCTGTGTTGCTCAGCGGTTGAGTGTGGACCAGGAACCAAGAGGCTGGGGTTTCTGCTCAATCCCCTGTGGGGGGCGTGCAGAAGGCAGCCAGATTCATTGATGTTTTTGATGTTTTTATCTCTCTTTCCCTCTCCCTTCCTCTCTAAAAAAACCAGTAAAAACATATTTTTAAAAAGAGAAAGAAAATCCAAAGAAACCTATTAGGCATAGGACAGGAAGTGAATGGCCCTTAAGGGAAAGCATTCTGACTGGCTTTAATAGAGTTTAAACCTATCTATCCCTACAGAAAATAACTTCTTCCCAAGATAAAAGAAAATTGGACCAAACATAAGTGAAGTGTGGGATACTGTAGTAATAGTGATGTGGCATTCCAGTGAAATGTAGAACTTACCAATGACACCAAGGGAAAACTGCCAGGAAAAATTACAGTGGGTTTTGGCACTTTTCCAAATTACCACTTTCTGCCCTGAAATTTAACAACATTGAAACTGAATTCAGAAGCCAGCAGAGGGGCTGTTGGGTGGGAACTAGCAGATGGGTTCTCATTGGCCTACTCCTCCAAAGAGACTACTACAGGCCTATCAACAAGTGTGTTGTTTTTTCCAGTCTTGCTGTGGATGAAAGACCAGGAGACAAAGGAGAAATAACCCAACACACTTCATCAAGCCTACCCAACAGGCCTTTTTTTTTCTTTTGTTAATCCTTACCTGAGGATATTTTTTCCATTAATTTTTAGAGAGAGTGGAAGGGAGGGGAAGAGACACTCACTGCAACCGAAGTACCAGTACAAGCCCTTGATCAGAATTGAACCTGAGACTTTTCAGTCCAAGAGTTGAGGCTCTAACCATTCAGCCAAACAGGGTAGGGCCCAACAGGCCTTTTAAAAACAGCACTGAAACACACACATACATTCCTCTCCTCCATAGTGTGTTTTCATTAATAGACCCCATCCACAAACTACACTCAAACCAAAGAGTACATAGCGCCATAAACATTAGGCTCTATTTTTGCTCCAAACACCAAAACCAGGATATAGATTACATTTTTTTAAATGTTTTTTAATTGATTTTTTAGAGAGAAAGGGAAAGGGAGAGGGAGAGAGAGGAACATGGTACCAGGGACTGAACTTGAAACCTGGGCATGTGCCCTGACTGGGAATCACACCAGTGACCTTTTGATGCACGGAACGCCATGCAACCAACTGAGCGAGCCACACTGGGCAAGGGCTAGGTTACATTTTGTTGTTGTTGTTAATCCTCACCTGAAGATATTTTTTTCCATTGCTTTTCAAAGAGAGCAGAAGGGAGGTAGGGAGAGGGGAGAGAGAAAGAGAAACCGATGTAAGAGAGACACTTCGACTGGTTGCCTACTGATGATGGGCTGGTGCTCTAACCACTGAGCACACCGGCCTGGGCATAGATTATATATTTTTTAATGTGAAGTTCCTTTTGAGCTCAGAATAAATTCCAAGAGGTGATCTAAATATGTTTTCTCCAATCAATCACAGCTACCTAAAAATATGGACACTCTGTTCTTCAAAAACTGAAGTTTAGGGCTGATGTGTTTCCCCTTAAGCCCAGCTATAGTTGAAAGTCCAGACTGTTCTAGAAAAGGATTCTAGTTGATTCCCATATATTTACTGTTTTTGTATGACCTAGCAGTCAGTGTTTTCAAGATGGAATCATAGGAGAATTTAGGTACTACACCGCCTTCAAAATGAAGGTACTGTCTTAGTTCATGAGCCAACACTTAACCACCCCAGCCCGGAAAAATGAAAGTATTCTCTAGGAAGAACCTTAGAGGTAAGAAGGTTGCAACCTGATTGACCATCGAAGATCTTTAGTAATCCATCATTAGCACAATTTGTAACTGATTACGGAGAGGTTAGATGGAAACCATTTTATAAACTTAACCAAATACTGCAGACCAAGGGCACACAGTCTCTACCTGAAAATACCTATGCACCTGCCCTTCTTCAGCAATCCTTGAGTTGCATGCATTGCTCTGACTCAATTTTCACTGAAATGGATCTTCTACTGAGGTTCAGAAATCTTACGAGCATGTTATTCTCTCAACTAGTATGACTATTACTAATAGTAAGATCATTCCCAAGCCATATTTATAAACTTCATGAAGTACCTTGTTCCTTCCTTTAACTATCTCCCAGAATAGTTATTAATGCTATCCTTGGCAGTAGATATTTCTGAAGTCCCAGAACAATAAAACTCACAGGAGAGCCCTGCAACAGCGATAGTACTAGTACTAAGTGCAACAGGAAAACAGGAGCTGTCACACTGAGCCATAACCATTCACTGGTATCACCTTTTGACTGCCTGTGAGTGATTCATATCCTCAATGATCTGCTAATTGAAGATTAATTAATTTAGTGAATTCTTCACCGTTGTACACACTATGTTATCTGACCTAGTCTCTCCTTTTCCTCTACCACAAACTCGAACATGCATATACATATGCCTCTGACATCATGCTTTGGTGTGTGATGCCAAAAATGAGAAACATTTAACAAGAATAACAGGAGAAACATTTTTTTTAATTCAACAAATATTTATTGTCTATGATGAGCTAGATGTTGTTCCAGATACTTGGGACAGAGCAGAGAACAAAACGAAGGTCACTGCCCTCATGGAGTTTACAGTCTAGTGTTTATGACCATTTTGCCTGAATGCTGTCCGTTACCCTAGGCCAGTGGTCGGCAAACCGCGGCTCGCGAGCCACATGCAGCTCTTTGGCCCCTTGAGTGTGGCTCTTCCACAAAAAACCATGTGCAGGCGCGCACGTACAGTGCGATTGAAACTTCGTGGCCCATGCGCAGAAGTCGTTTTTCCGTCCTGGGCGAGTCTATTTTGAAGAAGTGGTGTTAGAAGAAATGGGGGGTGTCGGGCGGGCCACGGGATACGCAGCGGGGGAGAGGCACTCGCGATTTATGCACAAGTTGAGTGAGCCAGTCAGTCAGCAGTCTCATGTGCAGTGGTTAGTGCTAGTCGCATCCGCAAATCGTGCGCGGGTGACAAAAGTACCTACTCGAAGCATAAAGTTACCTGTATTTTTCCAACTAGCGGCAAATCCTACAGGTGTTTTTGTCATCAATTATAGAATTGTAATTACTTTGTAATGGTGGCTTTATTATTATAAAATGAAACATTTTTTTTAGGTATGTTGAGATGGTTTGGACATATAGAGAGGATGAACGAAAGGAGATAGACGAAACAAGTATACAAGACAAGTGTGGATGGGAGAGTTGGAAGGGGTGGACCTCAGCGAACGTACCTCAATCAGATTGAGGACGTTTTTAGCAAAGGCCAGCTTAGGAGTACCCTAATTAAGTTAATAACAATGTACCTACCTATATAGTTTAAGTTTAAAAAATTTGGCTCTCAAAAGAAATTTCAATCGTTGTACTGTTGATATTTGGCTCTGCTGACTAATGAGTTTGCCGACCACTGCCGTAGGCAAATCTCTCCTCAGCTATCAAATGCAGGAAGAAGCAGGCCTGGCCCAGACATGGGTAACATGTCTGATGCCCTGTAGATGCCAAACAGATACCACCTCCAACCCACTACCCAGAGAGTAGATAAGGCTGAAAGTTGACTTTTAATATTAAATTACAGGGGGGAAGGTAGAGGGAGTGCAGCAGGTGGTGTGGTGTGCTGCCGCACCTGGGTCTGGGCTGGCTACACAAATTGCTGCTGCTGCTTCCTGGTGGCTACCTTGCTGGCAAGGCCTTGGCCTTCTCTGTAGCTGCCAGTGCCGTCTCCTTGGCCTTCCCCTTGGCTTCCTTGGCTGTCTCAACAAGGGTTTCAGAAGGGGCCTCACCTTGCAACTTGGCCAAGATGTGGGAGAAACATTTTTTAAACAACTGAAATTACGAAGGGGACCTGGATAACAAGGGACATTTGTTGTCTTTTTATGTACTTTTATTGAATTTATTAGGGTGGCATTGGTTAATAAAGTTATGCGTATAGGCTTCAGGGGTACAATTCTGTAACACATCACCTGTACATTGTATTGTGTATTCACCACCCCAAGTTAGGTTTCTACTCATACCCCTTTACCCTCTCCTACCTCCCCCACCCTCTTTCCCTCTGTGTTTTCTATTTTATTAAAGATTGCCAGAACCGGTTTGGCTCAGTGGATAGAGCGTTGGCCTGCGGACTGAAAGGTCCCGGGTTCGATTCCGGTCAAGGGCATGTACCTGGGTTGCGGGCACATCCCCAGTAGGAGATGTGCAGGAGGCAGCTGCTCGATGTTTCTCTCTCATCGATGTTTCTAACTCTCTATCCCTCTCCCTTCCTCTCTGTAAAAAATCAATAAAATATAAAAAATAAATAAAAAGTAATCCTTTAAAAAAAAAAGAAAGATTTTTACTTCTATACTTTCTTTTTTTATTTTGTTTGTTTGTTTTAGAGGGAGAGAGTTAGGGAGAGGGAGAAGGAGAAACATCGATGTGAGAGCAGAACGTCAACCGGCTGCCTTCTGCACGCCCCCATCAGGGATCGAGTCCACAACCTGGGTATGTGCCCTGACCAAGAGTGGAACCAGCAACCTTTTGGTGCATGGGATGCCACCCAACCAACTAAGCCACACCAGCAAGGGCGAGATTTTTATTTCTATACTTTCAACCCCAGAACAACACACACACATACACATACACACACACACACACATATATACAAACATATTATTCACTGCCATTTTCCAAATTAATGAAACAGAATGAAGACATGGAGGAGGAATTTATAGGAATGGAGTACTACAAAAATGAAAACTGTTAGAGGTGTTCTTGCTGGTGAGTGGGGGAGGGGAATGACCAAAGAGAAGAAAAGAGTTAAAGGACGATGACCTACCTGATATTCAAGGCAAAGATCCTACACTTTTAAAATATATATTTTTTTATTGATTTCAGAGAGGAAGGAAGAGGGAGAGATAGAAACATCAATGATGACAGAGAATCATTGATCAGCTGCCTCCTGCATGCTCCACACTGGGGATCAAGCTCTCAACTGCAACCCGGGCATATGTCCCAACTGGGAATCCAACCGTGACCTCCTGGTTCATAGGTCGACACTCAACCACTGAGCAACACGGGCCGGGCAAAGATCCTACACTTTGCAGAGATGGGGATGGGGGTATTCAGGATGATATGGCTATACATAAGAGCCTACACTTTGAAAGTTATCTCAACATTTGAGGCAAATGTCCAGACTTCCATCCTAAGTTAAACTTCTGAATAGCTGTATTCATTTATAAACTGTAGTACTCAAGATTTCAAATAGACTCACAAAATCTGGTTATATGGACTACATATCCTCAGAAGCATGACAGCAGAGGTTCTCCATGAGTCAAATAATTATCTCTTCACCATGATACTTTGAACCAGTCTAGAAGTTTCCATTTTTTAAATTTTGGATGTTAATCCTCTCATCCAGTTTACCATGAATGGGAGGTCCTCTGACAATTACCCTTCTGTGATGTACAACACTGTATATACACTACCTTGATACCTTCCATAAAATACATTGTAGGCTGATGTCTACCTAAGAGGAAAGATGTACCTCCCAAATAGTGTAGGCCTTTTTCATTCAAAATTTCTAAGTTCCTAGCACTCAGGTCAAGATCCCTCATTTTCCAAGAAAGCTGATAAACAAAGAGAAAAGAAAAACGAGGAAAAATGTAAGACATGGCAATTCCCAGTCTATGGGACCTTACAGAGATTTTGGTGAGTACAAAGAAAATAATGGATGTTAAAAGTACTTTGAGATCACTGGCCCAATTATCTCTTTTTTTAAAAATTTTATTTTTGTTTTTTCACTGGCCCAAGTATTAATATTACTGATGCTCTTACATTCAGGTTGTATTGTAGTTGTATTTTTTCCCTAGAGGAGAAGAGAATCAAGCTAACTTCTCTCCTCCTGCTCCTCTTTTTTTTGTCCGTGTCACATAGGCTCTCACGTTGGGTAATATGTACTTGGATTAAATGGCACAAAATGTCCACAAGGTATAATTTATGCCACAGAAATTGAGCTGCTCAATTTGTATGAGCTGCTCTCAGAGCTCATGCTCTTAGGCATAACAGCGCTCATGCCTGAGGTTTCTGCATAGATTGGAACCCAGTGCTCCTAAGGCAGCTACATGGAATTATGATATTTATTCAACCTATTTGTCTGACTCTGGGGTTTGCATGGTCTTTAGTCTTTGTAACAAGAGAAACAAATGTCCACCGAAATGAATGGCTAAGATGCACGGAATCAAATAATGTCCTTAATTGGACAGATGAGAAAGGAAAGAACAAGCCTGACTTAGAGTCCATTTAATTGCAACTCTCCCAAAGAAACATGGTACTAGATGAGGAAACAGAATACAGCCTTCCAACCTTTTGATCCTTGCTATTGAAGATGAAAATTTGATCTTTTTAAAAAATTGAGTTGAGAGACAGAGATCGAGAAAGATCTAAGCTCCACTTATTTATGCATTCATTGATTCTTGTATGTGCCCTGATGGGGGATCGAACCCCAAAACCTTGGTGTATGTTCTAACCAACTGAGCTACCCAGCCAGGGTGAGAATTTGATCTTTAGATCAGTGCTTAAGGGGTTTCAAAATTAGTGACCTTGGAAGTCCCCGATTAGCCACTAGCACTTCCTCACTCCATGAACCTGTGGCTATCCTTTCTAGGGGGCTGGTACCTCCAGTTCAGTCTTTTTGAGCAACTCATGCAGCAATGACACAAAGCAGAATTGTTTATAGAAGAAATCCTAAATATTCAAAGCTGCAGTAAATAGGCAGAATCCTATTTTCTTTTTCAAATTTGAAAATTTGTGTTCAACAGAATTCTCTATTAAACAGGTTTTTTTAAAATGGCATCTCCAAAACCAGTTTTCTTTTAAAGTACTTATAAAAGTTGGAGTGATGTTTACCCTAAACTCTAAACATGTATCAGTTGACAGCATTTAATTCTTCTATAATTTAAAAACCAAATAAAAAAGAAAAATTGTTGAAGTCTCTATACTGCTTAGGCCTTCATATAGGTAATGCTGAGTACACAATGATAGAAAGGTGTTGGCTAGGGGTTAAATTTATAAAAGTGTCAAAAGAAAAGAAAAGAATGATTTAACAAAAAGGAAGAAACAAATTTCACTAATGCTGCATGCCAGGAGCTTCCAGTGACAATTAGTATTTGCTGCATATTCTTCCGGAAACCAGGAAAACCAATGAGATAAAGTCAGCCTAAAAGTGGGAAGAATATATTTTAAAAAGGAGCTCTGGTGGTCTAGCTTACTTAGTTGAGCATCATCTTGTGCACCTAAAGATCACTGGTTCGATTCCCCGTCAGGGCACATGCCCAGGTTGCAGGTTCAATCCCTGGTCGGGGTGTGAGAAGGAGGCAGCCAATTGATGTTTCTCTCTCTCTCCCTCTAAGATCAATAAAAACATATTAAAAATTTAAAAAGGAAACAAACACTTTGGGCAGCCTCTTGCATATCTGTAACATTAAGAGAATAGCCCAAGTATAAAGTATAAGTATAACAAGGGAACTAGACACCCAGTACTCACCTATTGCTGCAATCCATGGACCCTCCCCAGGTCAAAGCGCCTCCAGAAGGAAGAAGCCGCAGTCCTTACTCCAGCCCAAGCTGTGTGCCTGTGATGTCATGTAATTTGCAGCAGGAATCCCTCTTCCATGGGGAGCTATTGAGGAGCAGCTCCGTTCCAAAACAGGGTGTTCCAAATTGCCTTACTCTGTAGGCTTCCCAGAGGGCCAGGCATTAAGAGAACTTGCCTGCTATACCTTTAAAGGAAAAGGAAAACAGCAGAGGCCCTAAACCAAAATTAAGCAACTCAGTTTTAAAAAAAAATTCTTAACAAAATGAAAATCATTTCAGATTTGCACTTAAGAATCAAGGAGACCAAAATTCCTTATTGAATATCCTGAACTTTTTCTTTGAATCCCTTAATACCAGAATACACGCCCGTGCCCCCCCCCCCCCCCCCCCCCCGGCCCAAGCACACACCTATGTATTCAAAGTTGTGTTTCATGTGGATTTTACTAGATCTCTAAACAATGCCTTCTTCATTGGCAATGACCAGGTAGCTCAGTTGGTTAGAGCGTCATCCGATATGCCAAGGTTTTGGGTTTGGTCCCCAGTCAGGGCACATTCAAGAACCAACCAATGAATGCATAAATAAACGGAACAACAAATTAATGTTTCTCTCTCTCAAAATCAAATAAATTTTTTTAAAAGGATCTTCTTAAAACAACAACAATGCCTTCTTCAAATGGATGAAGAAAAATGATCTTAGAGAAACATCTCCTTCACAACCAACATTTCACGATTTAGGAGATTTAAAAGAAAATATGGAGTGATGCATGCAAGAAAAGGGGAGTGGGCTAAATTCTTTCATCTCACACAAATTTGACAACATTAATAGTAGTTATCTCATGAGTAACTATTATGTGTGTGCCATATAGTCGCTAGAACTCACAAAAATCCACTGAGTATTATTATGCTCGTTCTATAAGTAAAGAAACTGAAGCTCAGATAGATTAAGTAATTCAAGGCCATGACACTGGTAAATGGTAGAGCCAGGATTCAAACTCAGCTCTCTTACAAATTTTGAGCTTTTCCATAAAATGTATAATAAATCCCACAATGTTAGCAATGTGTTTTTTCAAGATACCAGTATTAACTATTATTAGAAGCATTATATAGCAAGTATGACAGGTATAAGTAATTATATGTAATTGGTATTTTAGCTTCAGTATAGAGCTGACACAATACTGATCCCAAAGAAAAATATAATTTCATTGGACCTCTTAAAGCCTCTCTAGTCAAATTGTGATTTCAGGACTGGACGCTTCAGGATAACCTAGGAGCTTCTTAGAAATGCACAATCTCAGCCATTTTTAGTAACAGCTTTAATGAGATATAATTACAATTCACCATTAAAGCGCACCATTCAATGGTTTTTAGCTTATTCGGAGTTGTGAGACTATCACCACAATCAATTTTAGAACATTTCATCACCTGCAAAAGAAACCCCATACCCTTTAGCAGTCACCCCCCATTCTCCCCTGCCCCAAGCCCTAGGCAACCACTAATCTAGTTTCTGTCTCTAAAGATATGCCTATTCTGAGCATTTCATATAAATGAAACTGTACAACGTCTTTTGTGATTGGCTTCTTTCACTTACTATGTTTCAAGGTTCATCTATATTGTTCATCAATTCATCCTGATCCTTCCTTATAAGTGGCTATTCTTTCAACAGATGTGTGAGTGCCAGGCAATGTGACCTCATCACCCGCTCCTCTCTGTAGAGCTCCTGAGTACCACCACTCCCCTAGAAGACTTTCTCCTCTCATTACTAACTACCCTAATAAGGACTTCTTTAACAGAGTTCTTTTTTTCCCACCTTCTCCCTGGGATTTAGCAGCTTAAGTACAGCTGGCCCTTGGCCAAGTTTCTCTCCACAACACCTGCAGGCACTACCAGTGCTGCCACCTTATGCCCATTTCTTGAAGTAGTGGACACTGGGTCAGGCTCCGTCTTCCTCCCTAAAAGCCCTGCTCTTTGCTGTTTCCACAGGAATCAAGGTTGTGACTCATGCAAGTGTGACCAGGAGAGGTCCGGGGTGTGCTATGTGGGGATGCATGCCTGGCACTTTTAAACCACCAAGAAGCAGAGAAAGAAGCAAGTGCAAATGCACTAGGAGCTAAGGGGGGGGACATGATTTTGTAATCTCTCTCCCTGAGTCTCTTGGCTGTTTTTTCAGCTCCCATTTCTCTTCCTTTCCTCAGTTCACTTTCATTTCCCTATGTTATTCTTCACAGAACAGGGAACCTAAGCATCTCTCTCCCTGTTCATTTCTACCTGGATTGTTTGCTCTTGCCACTTCCAGTAGCACAACAGTTGTGTACTTAGACATTTGAGTATGCTGTCACTTCTATGAAAAAGAGAATCGGTCTAAACATTCTGCTACTGAACAGCAAAATAAGGAAACATTCTCCCAAAATAAAGATGTCTTCTTCAATAAATGAAGCTATACAAAGCCAAATTTTTCTTATGAAACATAAATTTAAAAAAACAAAACAAACTAAAACAAAAAAACTAGCATAGTAACAAAAGCACTTTCCCTAGATGGTCATGCCTGGATTTGGGGCCTTGTCTGAGTTCATTGTGGAGCCTATATTTCCATTACAGACTATTATAAACTACCTTGTACTCCCTGAGTAGCCCATATATCCCCTTATCCCAAGGTTATGACCTTATTCTGGGGAAAGGCTTTCCAAATTAAGGTTTCAGGTACCTCAAGCTCTCACTGCTACTCCGCCATATTCATCCAAGCAATGTTTGGATAGTATTACATGCCAGCCCTGTGCTGTACACAAAGCAGACAAGGTTCCAGCTCTCATGAGGTTTTGTTCCGGAGGGTGGGGGAGGATATATGGGTAGACTGCCACCCTAATAGACCTGTCTTGTGCTTGGCTAATTCTCTTAGTGTGTCCTGATGAATCTTGCTCTTCTTGAGTGAGGCAGGCAAGAAAGACTTTGCTGTCTTGGACAGCAAGGAAGAAAAGGCAGATGGACTCATGCAGTCCTGGCTGGTAGCATTGCAGATGCTCCTGCCTCTGACCTTTGGCCCTTGAATGACGCCCTGAGAGCTGCAGAGGTATCACAAAGGCTGAGAATCATAACATTGATGGACTTCATGACATTATTAAATGCATAAACAATAGCTTCCGTGTATTAGGCATTATTTAGAAATTGTTCTTATATATAATCTTTGTTAATTTAAGTTTCATATTATTCAGCAGTATAAATAATTTACATTGTGGGTTTGTTTGTATGATCATCCTTTAAGCCTTGGGAACTCAGAACAAGGTGTTACATAACTTTCCTATTTTCTACTCTTTTTGTCTTTCAAAGAGCTGGGCATACCAAGGGAATCTGGTTAAACTTTTACGGTTAGTCAGCTTGTAGAGGAATACATTATTTATTCTCTCTTGCTTGGGGGGGTCAAACCAACCAACCAGATCTAAAGACACATTTGGAAGACCTGTCGATGTAAACAGGTTTGTATTTACTCTGACTTCGCTTTTACAATTTAGAAAAGCTTCATTTATCTAACACCTTTGGAGAATGTGAAAAGTCTGAATTAATTTTCTAAATAGTTGAAACTAATCTGTTTAAATACAAAAAGTTTTAAAAGGTATTTTAGATAAAATAGATCCCTGCCTTTTTGAAAAAGATAGCAAATATAATTCAATCTCTTATTTTCTTTGTTAATTATTAGCATTTAGAACTAGAGTACAAAGTAATGCATCTTTGGGAAATATTAAAATATAATAGGTCCCTAGCCGGTTTCGTTCAGCGGATAGAGTGTCGGCCTGCGTGCAGACCAAAGAGTCCTGGGTTCAATTCCAATCAAGGGCACATACCTTAGTTGCAGGCTCCTCCCTGGCCTGGGCCCTGGTCAGGGCTCTTGCAGGAGGCAACCAATTGATGTGTTTCTCTCACATCGATGTTTCTCTCTGTCGTTCCCTCTCTCTCCCACTCTCCCTAAAAATCAATGGAAAAATATCCTTGGGTGAGGATTAATAAAATACAACAGGCTCTGCCCTAGCCAGTGAGGCTCAGTTGGTTGGAGTGTTGTTCTGTGCATCAAAGGGTGTCGGGTTCCATTCCCAGTCAGGGCACGTGTCCATGTTGTGGGTTCGATCTCTGGTCAGGGTGCTTGCAAGAGGCAGCCAATCAATGTTTTCTCTCTCACGTCGCTATTTCTCTCTCTTCTTCTCCCTGCCTTTGTCTCTGAAATTAGTGAAAACATGTCCTTGGGGAGGATTAAAAAGAAAAAACTAAAAATAGATAGATAGGTAGATAGACTTATAGGCTCTTTGCTCTACCCAAAATGATTCAAGGCTGGTGTGTATTTTTGTTCTTTTATAATTTCCTTTCTGCTTCCCACCTCTTTTTTTTTTTTTTTTTTAATCCTCACCAGGGGATATTTTTCCCATTGATTTTTAGAAAGAGTGAAAGGGAGGGGGAAAAGAAAGAGAGAATGAGAGAAATAGAGAGAGAGAGAAGCATCGCCTTGAGAGAGACACATCACTTGGTTGCCTCCGGAATCAAACAAGCAACCCTTCAGTCCAGGGGGCCAATGCTTAACCAATAAGCAAAACCAGCTAGGGCTCCCCCTCTTTTGTTAAGCTATTAGATAGTACCTCTTGCTACTTACTGGGTACTTGGCTTTTACAGTTCTCTTCCTAATCTGTGTTCTTGGAAACCAGGTAACCAAGTTTATTAAATTGTGTGTAAAGTAAGAGCAAATAGGTTTTGAATATGAGAGTCTTTCCTGGAAGTGAGTATTGGCTTTTCAAAAGCAGTGGGATGTTTCTTTTCACTTGCTTTAGTATTTTCAATTCCCCTACAGATGCCCTAGATTGTTGGACAAATTACCTTCTGTAGGAAACTGAGGTATTATCATAGTACTTTTCTGCTAACACAATTCAACTAGATATGATTTTCTCTATCAAAAGTTCTCCTTTGTTTCTAAAGTACTCTTTTTGGTTCCCCTTGATTTCTGATTTCAAACCATTAGTCCTTATGATATGGGCATAAAGAAAACCTAAATAACTTAGAAACCTGGTAAGACTTAAAGATCTTATAGATTATAGGGAGCCTTCCAAATATTTTTTTTTCTGATAGGAAAAAGGCCCAAGTTGTAGTCTTAAGTTAAAGCCAATTTACTCAATTTTTAAAATGTAAAAGCTACCATTTAAAATTGAGTGTTGCCTGGCTGGTGTGGCTCAGTGGTTGAGTGTCGGCCTGTGAACCAGAAGGTCACGGTTCAATTCCTGGTCAGGGCACATATCTGGGTTGTGGGCTTGATCCCTAGTGGGGGGCTTGCAGTAGGCAGCCCATCGATGATTCTCATTATTGAAAGAGGTTTCTACCTCTCTCTCACTCTCCCTTTCTCTCTGAAATCAATAAAAATATACTTTAATAAATAAAATTGAGTGTCCATTATATGCCAGATATACATATTTTCTTTCCTATACTTGGAACAGTGCTGCAAAGCAGTAACAACCCTACTTTACATATGTGGAAAACTTAAGCTAATAGACATTAAGTGACTTAACAAGGGTCAAAGGGACAGTGAGTGTAAGAGCTGAGATTCAAATTCAACCCTGAATCAAAAATCTGCATTCTCGGGGGGTGGGAGCAGCCAGGGAGAGGTCAATGGGGGGAAAAGGAGACTTATGTAATACTTTAAACAATAAAGAATTTAAATTAAATAAAAGAGAGTGCATTCTCTTCTGTTTTTAAAATAGAAAACAGAAATTTATTTCTCAAATAATAGGAAGATCCTGGAGAGCAGACTGCTCTGCTCTACTGGTCAGTCAAGAACTTGGATTCCTCTCACATTGTTGCTTTGCCCTTCTTAAGGATTTCACCTCCAATGCATGGTCAGAGCTCAGTCTCAGACACATCTGGCCCAGCTTGCTCTGGAGTGGCAGAGGATAGACAAGAGTGGGCAAGAGACGGTTCAAGTGCCTGTGTGATGACCAAAAGGAGGAATAGGAGATCTGGGAGCTCCTGGATGAATGAGGAGGATTAAGGACTAGGGCGCCCATCTCCCCACCTCTACCCATATCCCTTCCTCTGGTGCCCAGACCTAGAAATCTACTCCCAGAGATTGCATCCTTTCTATTAAATCAAGTTGCCTTTCATATACTATTACTGAAAGGTAACAAGAAGGTATACAGCATGTATTCTGGTAATGTGGCCAACTTGACCATGAACTTACTGGTAATAAATGCTAACCAACCAGCTGTGTCTATAATCAGCAATTATTATTAAGTATAAAGTAAAAGTGGGTTTTCCCAGCTGCTAGAATCTCCCCCTGAGGGCGGGAGTTTGGGAGTGACTGGGACTAACCCAGCTGGTTTGACCCAGAGTGGCCAAATGATTTAAAGGACAGGGTTGGATTCGACAAAAGCAGATCTAAAGCCACCTAATGAAAGCCAAATGACCATCAAGAAAACGAACACCTCCATCTAGAATGCAAAGGCAAATACTAGATTGATAGAATATAAAGTTGAGACTTTGGTGAGAACAAGTAGAGGAGTACTTCAATAAAAAGAAATCTTAGGCAATTTCCTAAAACACCTGTGATTACAAGATATATAGAGAGGCCAAAGTGGCTAAAAGGGAATAGGGTATTCTGTGAAGATATATGAGATGATTTGACTCATAGGAGTAATTCACAAGTTCTATTAGCCAGTGGCACAGTCCCCTAATGAGTAAATGACAATGAAAATTGTGCTTTTCTGAGTTCTCGGTCAATATTTATAGCAGATTTTTTTTTTAAATATGTTTTATTGATTTTTTACAGAGAGGAAGGGAGAGAGATAGAGAGCTAGAAACATCGATGAGAGAGAAACATCGATCAGCTGCCTCCTGCACATCTCCCACTGGGGATGTGCCCGCAACCCAGGTACATGCCCTTGACCGGAATCGAACCTGGGACCCTTCAGTCCATAGGCCGACGCTCTATCCACTGAGCCAAACCGGTTTCGGCTTATAGCAGATTTTTAAACATTTATTGATTTGAGAGAGAGAGAGAAACATCAATTTGTTGTTTCACTTATTTATGTATTCATTGGTTGATTCTTGTGTGTGCCCTAACTAGGGATCAAACCCACAACCTTGCCATATCGGAACAATGCTCCAACCAACTGCGCTACCTGGCCAGGGTAGCAGACAGTTGAATTCAACAATTCTTTAGTTTCTCTTCCTTTAATTCTGACAAAAACCAATTCTGATTTACCTCAATTAATTCATGTTCTTTGTTCCATTTTCTGCTTCTACATTAGTAGTTTTATGGTATAATTAGTATATATAAATATATGTATTTAATTATTTATTTATACTGCTTTGGAGTTTCTGCCCAAACTGCTTCTACCCAGTGAGCTATCTTATTCCATGATTCTCTGGCCAACTCCATCCTTGGAGGTTGCTTTTTTCATGACTTTTATTTTTACTTCATATTTTCAGATTTACAATTATGTCTGTGACTTGGCCTTCTATGCACCTCCTACCTCTTTACCTAGAAGATCTCATTTTCCTTGTGGTAAACAGGGTTGGTATTCCAGGGGTTCTTCCTTCCTCAGCTTCTCTACCACATCAAAGTTGGGGGCAAAACTCAGTTGTAGTCAAAACTCAGTTTAACTAAAAGTTAACCAAGGTCAACAATTGACCATTCAAGCTTTGCTTTGAATCTTTGTGTGAAGAGGAGGAGGAAGTGGAGCTGTGGGCCATGAGCTACGACACCATGTTGATGTTGTGTCTTAGATTTTCCTATTCGCTCCTTGTCTCTTTAGTTCCTATAGTTGTAAGCTGCAGTTTTTGAGAATGGAGTTAGCCTAGTGTAGTTGTGCTCCAATGAAGACTCCTCTCCAATGTTTTATGACACATCCCTTCATCTCATGCTGCTCCCTTCAGCAGAAGTATTTTTATGGCTCCTCCAAGTCTCATCTCAAACATCACCTCTTTGGGAAGGAGTCTTTAATTCCTCTAACCTGAGGTTAGCAAAAATTTTCTGTAAAGAACTAAATAGTAAATATTTTAGGCTTTACAGGCCAAGAGCAACGAGAGTGCTACATAAGGTCCATGTCCCCAAGATTCAATTCTGTTATGGTACGAAAACAACCATAGACAATAGACAAATAGGAGTGGTTGTAGTGCAACAAAATGTTGTTTACAAAAATAGGCAGTGGGTTAGATTTGCCACATGATCTTTAGTTTGTTGATCCCCCTACTCTACTTAAATATTTCTTCTCCACTGTTCATGCCTCCATTATCACATTTGTACTGTAAGTTTACCAGGAGCAACTTGAGGGCGAGAATTCTGTCTTTACATCTTTCTGAACTAAGCAAAATTGAGTTCCTAATGGCTATAGTTACTCTATAACATTTCTGGGAGAAAGTGGGGAAGAAAGATAGGAAGAGGTGGGTTCCTAATTAGGCAGGAAATGGGACTATGTAAATCCTCTACTGATATGCAATGGAATACAACTTTCCCTTAGTAACTTGAACAGATGCTGTTTATAAAATGCATTGGGCTCTTCTGAAAAGTTTGATTTCAATACTTTTGCATTTAGAGATTCATATACGCAATAGCCAGCCTCCAAGGCCCTCAATGATCCTTACCTCCTGAAATTCCATGTACCTTCCCATGCTGAATAGGGCCAATAGAATATTGTCGAAATAAAGATGTATGACTTCTGAGGTCAGTTATACAGGACATGTGGCTTCTGCCTTGCTCTCTCTTGGATCACCCTCTCTGGAGGAAACTAGCTGCTAGGTCTTGAAGACAAGCAACCCTATGGAGTGGTCCATGGGCAAAGAACTGATGCCTCCCGCCAACAGGCATATGAGTGAGCCATCCTGGAATTGGATTGTCCTTTCTTAGTTAAGCCTCAGATGGTGCAGTCCTGACTGACATTTTGACTATAAACTCATGAGAAACTCTGAGCCACACAACTTATATACTCCTGAACTCCTGACCCATAGAAACTATATGAGATAATAAATGTTTATGATTGTCTTAAACTGCTAATTTTGGAAATTATTTGTTTTATAGCAATAGATAATTCACAATATGCTAAGTGGCTTTCCTTCTTTCCTACAGTTTTAAAAAATTTTTTTAAAAAATATACTTTATTGATTTTTTACAGAGAGGAAGGGAGAGGGATAGAGAGTTAGAAACATCGATGAGAGAGAAACATCCCCCACTGGGGATGTGCCCGCAACCAAGGTACGTGCCCTTGGCCGGAATCAAACCTGGGACCCTTCAGTCCGCAGACCGACGCTCTATCCACTGAGCCAAACTGGTTAGGGCCTTTCCTACAATTTTTAAGAACACCTTGTTCATCTTTCACCAGGGACCTGCCAAGATGGGCCGTGTTCGCAACAAGATCGTGAAGAAGGCAGCCAAGGTCATCATCAAGAAATACTACATACACCTGGGAAACGACTTCCACACCAACAAGCATGTGTGTGAGGCGATCACCATTATCCCCAGCAAGAAGCTCCGAGCCCTGGCTGATGTGGCTCAGTTGGTTGACCGCCCTCCCATACACCAAAAGGTCATGGTTGGATCCAGGTCAGGGCATATACACATACCCAGGTTGTGGGTTTGATCCCTGGCTGGGGTACATATGGAGGCAACAGATAGAAGTTTCTCTCTCACATGGATGTTTCTCTCTCCCTCCCTCTCCCCCTTTCCCTTCTTCTCTCTCTAAAACCAACAAAGCGAGAAGAAGAAGAGAAGGAGGAGGAGGAGGAGGAGGAGGAGGAGGAGGAGGAGAAAAGAAGCAGCAGCTCCAAAACAAGATATCAGGCTATGTCCATCTGATGAAGTGGATTCAGAGAGGCCCCATGAGAGGTATCTCCATCATGCTGCAGGATAAGGAGAGAGAGAGGAGAGATAGTTTTGTTCCTGATGTCCCAGCACTGGATCAGAAGATCATTGAAGTTGATCCTGACACTAAGGAAATACTGAAGCTCTTGGACTTTGGCAGTCTGTCCAACCTGCAGGTCACTCAGCCTACAGTTGGGATTAATTTCAAAACACTGTTGCAGGTTCCCCAGTCCCTGGTAGGGGCGTGTGCAGGAGGCAACCAATCTAATCAATGTCTCTCTCTCAAATTGATGTTTCTCTCTCTCTCTCCCTCCTGCCCTTTCTCTTCTATTCTCTCTAGAAATCAATGGAAAAAAATATCCTCGGGTGAAGATTAAAAAATACATTTTTAAAATCCTCACCGGAAGATATTTTTCCATTTCTCCATTGACCAGGAATCGAGCCAGCCAATACTTTAACCATTGGGCTATACTGGCCAGGACTCATATACATATATGTGTGTGTGTGTGTGTGTGTGTGTGTATATACTAGAGGCCTGGTGCACGAATTCTTGCACCAGTGTGGTCCCTCGGCCTGGCCTGTGGGATTGGGCCAAAACTGGCTCTCCGACATCCCCTGAGGGGTATTGCCAGAGGGTGCAGGCCAGACCAAGGGACCCCACTGGTGCACGATCAGGGCTGGGGAGGGACTCGAGAGGTTGGCCAGCTGGAGAGGGACCATGAGAGGGCTCCAGGGCATGTCTGGCCCACCTCGCTCAGTCCTAATCGGACCCCAGCAGCAAGCTCACTTACCGATTGGAGCATCTTTGCCCTGGTGGTCAGTGCACATCATAGTGAGCAGTTGAGTGGCCTTAGCATATCATTAGCCTATTATGCTTTGATTGGTCAAACAGACAAATGGACGAACAGACACTTAGCATATTAGGCTTTTATTATATAGGATATATATATATATATATATATATATATCCTATATATATATTAATCCTCACTTGAGGATTTTTTTTTTTTAAAGAGAGGAAAGGAGAGAGAGAGAAACATCAATGTGAGAGAGAAACATCCATCAGTTGCTTCCCTTATATGCCCTGACTAGAAATCCAACCTGCTACCTATATGATGTACGGGATGACGCTACAACCAACTGAGCCGCCTGGCCAGGGCTCAAATATTTTTTAGTAAAAAACAAAATAAAGAATCCTAAAGCCAAGAGTCAGTTGCTTCCAAACTTTTGTATCCCTAAAACATATTGCAATGGTGTGTTTCCCAATATCATCCTTTATATAGGATTAAAACATTCATGTTCCTCTATTGTAGCATTATCACACCAAGTAATAGTTGGCAATCTGTGAGCTCCATGAGGGCAAGGACCTTAGCATATCAGGTTTGTATTTCTAGTATTTGCAAGTGCCCACCACAAAGGCGTTCAATAAATGCTACTGAATGATAAATGAAGACATAATCAATTTGTGGAATGATTGAAGATGGACTTTCCATGATATATTCAAGACTTGCATTTATAACATCTCACTCAATATTGCAGTTTTGAGGATTTTTTGATTTGCTGTGGTATCAGTGATACTGAATTAAAAATAAACTCCTCTGATAATGCTCTTGACCAAACCAAATTTAAATAGGAGGTCCATCTCAGAGACACAGTAAATCAGAAGAAGGATAGTAGCATTTTCTAGTCCAAATGCTCTTCCAGTTTGGCAGGTGGAGAACACAGGAAATGCACGTTCCATAAGATATGTGGAGCTATAGTCTAATCTATCCCTGTTTATGCTGAACTGGCAAATTCAAGGATACTAGGTAGAGATTCTGCAATTAGAAAGGCTCCCATGAGAGTTAATGCCATTTAACAGACTAGAAAGTCCAAGTGATAACAGGATTTGGATGATTTATGATACACAGAACAGTAAAGCCCAGAGCAAAATTCCTCAAGACTGTAGTTTTTCCAGTAATACTCATAAATGACCATGGGTGCAAATATCATTGTGGTGATATCAAAAACTCAGCAGATAGTTTTTAAATTAATGTTTATTTTATGTTACTGTGAACATTTACAAAATAACTGTTAAAGTCATTCTCAGTGGAAAAAGTACATCTAAAATATCATGTATAGCCTAGCTAGTGTTGCTCAGTGGTTGAGCCTTGACCTATGAACCAGGAAATCAAGGTTCAATTCCCGGTCAGGGCACTTGCCTGAGTTGCAACTCCAGGAGGTGTGAAGAGGCACCAATCAGTGATTTTCTCTCATCATTGATGTTTCTATATCTCTCCCTCCTTCTCCCTTCCTCTCTGAAATCAATAAAAATATATATTTTTAAATGTATACCAGAACAGCCCTAGCTGGTTTGGCTCAGTAGATAGAGGGTCGGCCTGCAGACTGAAGGGTCCGGGGTTTGATTCCGGTCAAGGGCACGTATCTTGGTTACAAGCTTGATCCCTCCCCTGGTCGGGGCATGTGCAGGAGACAACCAATCGATGTGTCTCTCACATCGGTGTTTCTCTCTGTCTCTGTCTCTCCCTCTCCCTTCCACTCTCTTTAAGATCAATGGAAAAATATCCTCAGGTGAGGATTAACAAAAAAACAAACAAACAAACAAACAAAAAGAATTGCCATAGGGGTTAGAGGCAGGTTAGAAGAGGTCAATGAAGGGGGGGGAAACATATGTAATACTTTCAACAATAAAGATTTTTTTTAAAAGAATTGCCATAAAGCAATATCAACAACAAATTTATCTCAAATTGCTGAAGTTCAATGACCAGCATAAAACACAGATCCTGGTAAAGAAGCAAAGATAGCATTTAAGCAGACTCTTTGAAAGTACTCTCATGTTCAAACATTTCCATTTAGATCATATCTAGCCAAAAAAAGGGAAGGCGGCGGGGGGACACAGTAATGCCATCAATGGACCACACAGCTTTGAAGGTGGTCTCCTAACAAAGTCAGAGGAGCCACCAATGTAAACATGGTATTTGAATGGAACATTCAAGCATGATGCTCTAGGACTGGGCTTTGTTCCTATGAAGTTGATATAAAGAGCAGCTCAGCTCCAATTGTGGCTCGCTCGCCAAGAGTCTTTTATTGCAGTGGTCATTATGCAAGGAGCTCTGTTTACTGACAAAGCCCACAAAGCTGGTAATTAACAGTTCCTATACCTATGAAATAACCATAAAGACCTGAATTCTACCCTTCACAGAAGTAGCCAACATCATTAGGTCTCAATTTCATATATCCACTTTCATTATGTATTCTCAAGATACAATGGTAATCATTCACTCAACATATATAATTGAAAGGTCTATGTTTTGCCTGACACTATTGTAGGTGTTAAGGATACAGAGGTGAATAAAGTAAGCTTACAAACTTACATTTTAGTGATGGGAGACAGACAATAAAAAAATAATTAAGCCCTAGCCAGTTTGGCTCAGTGGATAGGGTGTTGGCCTGCGGACTGAAAGGTCCCAGGTTCGATTCCAGTCAAGGGCACATGCCCGGGTTGTGGGCTCTATCCCCAGTGGGGGACACGGAGGAGGCAGCCGATTGATGATTCTCTGTCATCGTTGATGTTTCTATTTCTCTCTCCCTTCCTCTCTGAAATAAATAAAAATATTTTTAAAAAATAATTAAAGCCCTAGTCAGTGGTTCTCAACCTTCCTAATGCCGCGACCCTTTAATACAGTTCCTCATGTTGTGGTGACCCCCAACCTTAAAATTATTTTCGTTGCTACTTCATAACTGTAATTTTGCTACTGTTATGAATCGTAATGTAAATATCTGATATGCAGAATGTATTTTTATTGTTCGCGACCCACAGGTTGAGAACCACTGCGAGAGCATCTGCCTGCGTACTCAAGCGTCTCAGGTTCAATTCCGGTCAAGGGCACATGCCCGGGTTGTGGGCTCAATCCCCAGTAAGGGCGGTGCAGGAGGCAGCAGATCAATTATTCTCTCATCTATCTCTCTCTCCCTCTTCCTTCCTCTCTGAAATCAATAAAAATATACAAAAAAAAAATAAGTCAAATGATTCACTGGAGCAAAAGCAGGAAAGGGGAAAGAGAATGCCTGCGTTGAGCAGGGTTACAACTTTATACAGGACAATGAGGAAATATCTCAGTGAGAAGGGAATATCTGAGCAAAAACCAGAAGAAAGTGAGGGAGTGTATTAGCCAGCTCAGGCTGCCATAGGAAAACACAATAAACTGGGTGATTTAAACAACAGACATCTATTTTTTCACTGTTCTAGAGGCTGGAAATCTGAGATCAGGCTGTCAGCATGCTCAGGTTCTAATGAGAGCTCGCTTTCTGGCTTGTAGACCATAAACTTCTTGTTTTGTGTACTCACATGGCCTTTCCTTGATGAGTGTACATGGAGAGAGAGTGCTCCCTAGTCTCTTCTCATGTAGACACTAATACTACTAAAGCAAGGCCCCACCCTTATAACCTCATTCAACCTTAATTATCTTTATAAAATCCCTCTCTCCAAATAGTTTCATTGGGTCTTCAACATGTAAATATTTCAGTCTATAGCAGGGAGTGAGTAACGTAGATATCTGGGGGAAGAATATTTTAGGCAGAGTTTGGACCAGAGATATAAGTTAAGGAGTTGTCAGCTTATGGATGATATTTAAAGCCCTCCATTGGGCTGGATGAAATCACCAATAGAGTAAATGTAGAGAAGAGAAACAAATCCAAGATCTGAATCCTGGTGCACTCCAGTGAGGAGGAAGCAGCAAAGGAGACTGAGAAGGAGTAGCCAGTGAATGAGGTCCGAGAAGATCAGGAGAGTGTAGTATCCTGGAAGCCTAGTGAATAAAGCATAACATTTCAAGAAGGAGTGGGTGAGCCCTGGCCAGGTAGCTCAGTTGAGTGGAGTGTCCTCCAGATGCACCAAGGATGTGGTTCAATCTCCTTTCAGGACACATACGAGAAGCAACCAATGAATGCATAGATGAGTGAAACAATAGATGTTTTTTTCTCTCTCTCTAATCAATAAATTAAAATTTTTAGTTGTTTCCCATTAATAGTAATCATTCAAGCACCAATCCCTACACCAAGCATGTCAAACCCAGAGGCCAACATGGGCCAAATAAACAAGGTTTAAGTTTATGTGGGCTGCAAGAAAACAAAAGCTTCAATTTTCATAGAAATGTAAGTTTACTTTGATAGAGACATGCTGAATACAAAGGGTTGAATTAAATGAGTAATCGTTTACATAAAATAATAAAACATTTTCATAAAAATTAATATTTTTCTTGAACATTAACTTACCAGACACTGAATAACTGCACAAATTAATAAGTGTAACACAAATAAACCTATTGTTCTTGTTCTCCGAAAGCGAAATATTTCCTGTTGCGCACACGAAACAAGTCAGTACAAGACTAATCGGCTGCTAAAATATTTGCTGCTAGTATTAGTGGAGAGAAATGGTGCGCCTGTAAGGTAAATGAATGCAACACGATTATAGCAATCAGTTATTAACGAATGTTGTAGTTCATTATTAATAATTATGTATAACAGGATATTGTAAAAATTAAGTTACAAAATTTATGTTAAAATGTTTCTTACATACTGTAATATTGGCTGGGTCACAAAAATGTTGGTTGTGGGCTGCGAGTTTGACATGCTTGCTCTACCACCAGTAAGGTTGAAACCTCTTGTCTGTAAACTGTAGCAATAAGCATGATTTACCAACACTTGTGTCGCTGATGATGATGTACTTGAAGAGATATGCATACCCCATGGCTTTGCTGCTGGGTGCCAGGGCACACGGCTCCTCCTTCGGCTCCTCCTCTTCCTCCATGCCTCTCAACCTGACTGCTCTGGGTCTCCAAATGCCAAGCCTGCCCGTGGAAAACAGCAGCCAGGAGAGAGGAGCTGAGAAGCCGGACAAACGGACACCTGTGGAGCTGAGCCCAGTCGAACAATAACAATCAGGAGGATATTTTTTCCATTGACTTTTTAGAGAGAGTGGAAAGGAGAGGGAATGAAGAGGGTGAGGAGAGAGAGAAAGAACCATTGATCTGAGAGAGACACATCGATTGGTTGCCTCCTGCACCCGACCTGGATGGAGGGGACCAAACCTGCAACTGAGTTACAGGGGCAATCGGTGGGCAGGCCAATGCTCTAACCACTGAGTAATGCTGTCCAGGGAAATTCCTCCCTTTTTATTGAAAACATGCAAACATGCTCTAGTATCTTATTTCCATACTTAAAAAATTCTGGAAAATTTTAAAAAATACTTTTTGAGTATTTAAGGAAAGGTTTTAAAGGTATGCTACAAACCCACATAAATTCAACTATGTAAAAAAAAATTCTGCAGGGAAAAAATCACTATAAACAAAGTCAAAAAACATATTTGCAACTCATATGACAAATAGAGGGCTAACATGCTTGATATATTAAGAGTTCCAAAAATCAATAAAAAGACCAGCAATTCATTAGAAAAAATTATCAAAAGATAAGAGACAATTCAAAGAAAAAAATAAATACAAATAGCTTTTAAACTTTTGAGAATATATTCAACCTTACTCAAAAGAAGCAAAATACAAAATAAAAGAGACCATTTTTGGTGCAACATCAAGAGACCATTTTTCACTTACTAGATTGGTAAAGATAAAAAATGTGATAACACACTGTATAGGGAAACAGGCCTTCTCATCATTGCTTTTAGGACATATTTTTATACAAATTATAGAAGCATTTTGTTTCCATATCTATCAAATTTACAAATATACTTACCCTTTGACTCAGCAATATCCTACAGATATATTGTCACATGTGTGAAAAGACCTCTGTACAAAATTATTCATTGCAGCTTTATAATAGCAAAAGATTGGAAACCACTTAAATATTCATCAATAGAGATCAATAAGAGATTGAATAAGTAAATTAGGGTGTGACAACACAATACAACCATAAAAAAGCAGGGCCCTGGCCGGGTAGCTCAGTTAGAGCATCATCCTGATACACCTGGCAGATTTGATCCCCACTCAGGACACATACAAGAATCCTATCTAATAAAGAGGTAATATGCAAATTCACCATCACTCCAACACACAAGATGGCCACCCCCATGTGGTCAAAGATGGCTGCCCCCATGTGGACACAATATTGCCGGCAGAGGAGGGCAGCTGGGGGAGACCAGGCCTGCAGGGGAGGACGATTGGGGAGGACCCAGGCCAGCAGAGGAGGTTAGTTGGGGGCAGTTGGAGACTATCAGGCCAGCAGGGGAGGGCTGTTGGGGGTGACCAGGCCAGCAGGGGAGGGCAGTTAGGGGCAATCGGGCTGGCACTGGAGCAGTTAGGCATCGATCAGGCTGGCAGGGGAGTGGTTAGGGGGCAATCAGGCAGGCAGACAGGCAAGCGGTTGGGAGCCAGCAGTCCTGGATTGTGAGTCCCAGTGGGATCGGGCCTAAACGGGCAGTCGGACATCCCTTGAGGGGTCCCAGATTGGAGAAGGTGCAGGCTGGGCTGAGGGACACACACACACGTCCCCATGCATGAATTTTGTGCACCGGGTCTCTAGTTAACCAATAAGTGCATAAATAAGTGGAACAACAAATCGATGTTTCTCTCTCCCTCTCTTTCTCGCTCTCAAAATCCTTGGTCACTCCTCAGTCATCTTATTTGGATCCTTCTCTTCTACCTAATTTCTGAAGCTTGGCCCTAACCGGTTTGGCTCAGTGGATAGAGCGTCGGCCTGCGGACTGAAAGGTCCCAGGTTCGATTCTGGTCAAGGGCATGTACCTTGGTTGCGGGCACATCCCCAGTAGGAGGTGTGCAGGAGGCAGCTGGTCGATGTTTCTCTCTCATTGATGTTTCTGACTCTCTATCCCTCTCCATTCCTCTCTGTGAAAAATCAATAAAATATATATTTAAAAAAAAAAAAATTTCTGAAGCTTGGCTCTGCCTTTGGCACTTTTCTATTCTATCCAGACTTTGCCCTATGTGATCCCATCTAGTCCCATAGCTTTAAATACTGCCATTGACCAACCTCACTTCTCTTCCCTGAGTTCTCAGACTCATATTATACCAGTGATGGCGAACCTATGACACGCGTGTCAGAGGTGACACACAAACCCATTTTTTTGGTTGATTTTTCTTTGTTAAATGGTATTTAAATATATAAAATAAATATCAAAAATATAAGTCTTTGTTTTACTATGGTTGCAAATATCAAAAAATTTCTATATGTGACATGGCACCAGAGTTAAGTTAGGGTTTTTCAAAATGCTGACACACCGAACTCAAAAGGTTCTCCATCACTGTATTATACACTGGACAAATCTACTGGGATATCTATTAGGCATATCAAACTTAACATATCTAAAATAGAACTCTTGGTTTTTCTCCTTCAAACCTCTAGTTTAGTCTTCTCCAAGTGAGTAAAAGATTCTTTTGAATACTCATAATTTCTCAGGTCCCAAACCTAGGACATCTTTGATTCCTCTTTCCCTGATACCCATATGCAAACATCAACAAGTTCTTTCCCTTTTAACTTTTAAAATATAACCCACAGCTTATGCCCACAGCTTCCTAGTCTGAGGTATCATCATCTTTCTAGTGTGGTACTCATCTATTTGCTATTATTGGTGATTTAACATTTCTACCTCCCCAAATATACCATGAGATCTCAAAAACAGTACCCATATCTTAGTTATTTTTGTATTCTGTAAACAATACAATCATATAAATGTACTAGAGGTCTGGTGCATGAAAATTCATGCACTGGAGGGGGGTATCCCTCAGCCCGGCCTGCCCCCTCTCACAATCCAGGAGTCCTCAGTGGCGGGAGGTGACCTGGCGATCAGGGGAAGGTGATGCCCCATCGCACCTCTGCTGCTGCCACTGCCGGCAGCGCAAGCCTCGGGCGGCCCTGGGTGGCTGGGCAGCTGCCATCCGAGGCTTGCCTACACCTCGGGCGTCAGCTGGGCAGCCACCATCCAAGGCTTACCTGTGCCTCGGGCTGGCCCTGGGGGGCTGGGGGGCTGAGGGGACTGGGCACCGCCATCTTGTGGCTGTGGGTGCCGCCATCTTTGAGGACAGGGCAGTCAATTAGCATATTCCCTCCTTATTGGCTGTGGGGGCCACCATCTTCATGGCAGCGTGAGAGTCAATTAGCATATTCCCTTTTATTAGATAGGATTATTTATAGAATACAAAACTACAATACTACTACATTGTAAACAAAATGTAGTAGTATACACATACAATGGAATATTATTTCATCCTTAAAAAGTGAAGTACTGCTTGGCCAGCGTGGCTCAGTGGTTGAGCATCCACCTATAAACCAGGAGGTCATGGTTCGATTCCTGGTCAGGGCACATGCCTGGATTGCGGGCTCAGTCCCCAGTGTGGGGCATGCAGGAGGCAGCCGATTGATGATTCACTGTCATCATTGATGTTTCTATTTCCCTTCCTCTCTGAAATCAATAAAAATATATATTTTTAAAAGTGAAGTATTGACACATGCAACATAAACCTTGAAAACATTATGCTAAGTGAAATAATAAGACAGATGCAAAAGGACAAATATTATATGATTCCACTGATATGAGGTACCTAGAAGAGTCAAATTCATATGGCAAAAAGCAGTACCCATATCTTAGTTATTTTTGTATTCTGTTATATTACAGTGCTTGGTATACTGCTTAATTAACATTTGTTGAATGAGTAAATAAGTTATTGGAGAAATTAATGAGTAAATCATGACAAGTAAACCATGATTCAGCTCATAGCACCAATATCCAGTGTCTCCTGTCATTTTCTTGCATTTCTTTCCTGGAGAGGCTACATCTTTACAAAATCTCATTTAGTAGGTACTCAACAGGTTTTCTGTCCAGCATCCTATTTTCTGTGAACTGATTTCTTTATCTCTCACCACACTAAATTCACGTGATAATAGTAGTGGGCCCTTGGCAGCTAATTTGAATTTTTTAAATATTAAAAGACACTATTAACTAAATCAAGTGAAAGAAAAAGCCCTTGTATACAAAAGGCTAGTACCTTTAACATAAAAAAAAAAACCCCACACATATAAATTAACAAAATGATAAACAACCCAGCTAGGGAAACAATGGGCAAAGGATAAGAACAGGAAATTTATAAATGATGAAATATAAATGTCCAAAAAGACAGAAGGTGCTTAACTTCACTAGTAGTCAGGAATATACAAAATATTTTAACTGTAGTAAAATATACATAACATAAAATTTATCATTTTAGCCACTTTTAAGTGTATAGTTCAGTGGCATTAAGTACAAGTGCATTCACATTGTTGTGCAAACATTACTAATATCCACCTCCAGAACTATGTCATCATCCCAAATTGAAACTCTGAACCCATTAAGTGCAACTCCCCATCCTCTCCACCCCCAACCCTGGTAGCCATTATTCTATCTTCTGCTCCATGAATTTGACTCTTCTAGGTACCTCATACCAGTGGAATCATATAATATTTGTCCTTCTGCATATATCTTATTATTTCACTTAGCATAATGTTTTCAAGTTTCATCATGTTGTATGTGTCAGTAGTTCACTTTTTAAGGATGAATAATATTCCATTGTATGTGTATACTACCACATATTGTTTATCCACTCATCTGTCAGTAGACACATGGGTGCTTCCATCTTTTGGCTATTGTGAGTGTTGCTGCCATGAACACTGGTATACAAATATCTGCTTGGGTTTCTGCTTTCAATTCTTTTGAAATATAATATTCACAGATGTGCAATTGCTGAATTAAATGGTAATTCTATGTTTAATTTTTTGAGGAACCACTGAACTGTTTTCTAAAATATTGCTCCATTTTACATTCCCACCAGCTATCTATGAGAGTTTCAATTTTCCACATTCTCACCAACACTTGTTAATCTCTGTCTTTTTCATCATAGCTATCCTAGTGGATGTGAAATGACATCTCATTGTGGCTTTGGTTTGCATCTTCCTAATGAACAGTTATGCTGACCATCATTCATGTTCTTTTTTTTTTTTTTTTTTCATCATTCATGTTCTTACTAATCATTTATATATCTTCTTTGGAGAAATGTCTATTCAAATCCTTTACCCATTTTTAATTAGATTGTTTATTTTTTTGCCCTTGTTGAATTGTAAGACTTCTTTATGTGTTCTGGATTTTAATCTCTTATCAGATAATACTTAGAGGCCTGATGCACAAAATTCATGCATGGGTAGGGTCTCTAGGCCTGGTTGGCGATCAAGGCCAATCAGGGCCTTCCTTTGTTCTGTGCCACCCCATGGTGGTCAGTGCACGTCATAGTGAGCGGTCAAACTCCCGGTCAGTTGAACTCCTGTTAGCCTTTTATTATATAGGATGATTTGCAAATTCTTTTTTCTCTTTTGCAAATATTTTCTCCCATCTGTAGGTTGCCTTTTTTTTCTGTTGGTAGTGTTTTTAATGCACAAAAGTTTTTAATTTCGATGAAGTTCAATTAATCTGTTTTTTCCCTTTTGTTGCCTGAGCTTTTGGTGTCATACCAATATCATTGTCAAATCCAATGACATTACTTTTTTCCACTATTTTTTTCTTCTAAGAGTTTTATGGTTTTAGTTCTTATATTCAGGTCTTTGATCCATTTTCAGTTAATTTTTGTATATGATATGAAGAGTCCCGGCACATGGATATTCAGTTTCCCAATACTATTTGTTGAAAAGCATATCCTTTCCCATTGAAATGTTTTTGACATGCTTATTTAAAATCATTTGACTATATATACAAGGGTTTATTTCTGGATTCTCTCTTTTATTCTATTGGTCATGTTTGTTTTTATGCAATATAGACTTTTTAAGATACCATTTTTAACTCCCCAGATTGGCAATATATCAAAACATTAATAACATTTAGTAGTGGAAAGAACATGGGGAAATGAGAACTCTCATACATTACTGGGGGAAATGAGAATTGCTATAACATTTTTGGAAAGTAATGTGGCAGTATCTTTCACATTTTAATATAGTATATGGGATCTTTTATACAGAAATAAAATACTAGTATATAAGCATATGTGTACAAAGATATTTATTATGGCATCATTTGTAGTGGGAAGAGGCTGAACTGAAAAATACTTAGATAGCTACTCTCTCTGCATCTTTCTCTTCCTGGAGTCACACGCTTTCTCATCTCTGTTTCTGTCTGCATTTCTTCCTGGACTTGCATATAGATCAACAAGGTCACCAGATTTGAGTCTCTCTGACCTTACAAATTTCAGTGTTCACCACAGTCTCAGGCTAGAGTTTCCATTTTGTTCATTTACAAATCTGTGATGTTTTTTATGTCACTTTTTATAGTTTCTAGTTCTCTACCAAGGTTTTCAAGTTTGGCTTTTATTGCCTTGAACATAGTACACAGAATTGTTTTACAGTCTGTGTCGAATGATTGCAGCATATAGAATCCCTGTGGATCTGTTTCTATTATCTGTTATTTCTCCTCCTTACTCATGGTGTCTTGTTCCCTCAGGTGCCTGGTTATTTTTGTGTGGGACACTGTACTTGAAAAAATTTTTATCTAAATAACTTGAGGCCCAGAATATTTTTCTTCACAGAGGATTTTTATTTGTTCTTGCCATGAGCAATTAAAGCCAATTTAGTACAAGTTCAGGCCCTGAGATTTTTCTAGGCCACTTAGATATAAAGTCAGCCTGCAGTCTGTATGAGGTTTAGTTTAATTCTAGTGCTCCCTTACATCTAAAGTGCAGAGGGTAATATATCAGGGTCATCACTCTTTATGGGTTCTGAACCCCAACTTTTTTTCTTTTTTAAAAAAACAATTTTATTATTTATATATATATATGTATGTATGTATATATATATATATATATATATATATATATATATATATATAATTTATTTTTTTTACTGATTTGAGAGAGGAAGGGAGAAGGAGAGAGCGGTAGAAACATCAATGATGAGAGAAAATCATTGATCAGCTGCCTCCTGCACGCCCCCGCTGGGGATCGAGTCTGCAACCCAGGCATGTGCCCTTGACCGGAATCGAACCTGGGATCCTTTAGTCCGCAGGCAACACTCTATCCACTGAGCCAAGCCGGCCAGGGCCTGAACCCCAACTTTTATCCCTATAGGCTCTCAATGCTGCCAAAAGTGAAGCTTACATTCCTAGTCACTTCTTCTGAATCAGTATATGCCTCCAGACAAAAGCAGCTTGAGTGCCAAGCTCATCGCTCCAAACTCCTTACCTATCCAAAATCTTGGCCCAGTAATTCCTCACTAATTTGTTAGTTATTAGATGCTTTTAGATAATGCTTTTTATATTTCATCCAGCTTGTCTAGCTGTCTTCAGTAGGAGGGTTGACTTAAATTATATAGTCTAGCATTACTAACAGTGAAAGTCCATTTGGTTTATTTTATTCCTGCAGGAGAAAATCTCATTAGCTCCAGTCAGGAGCCCATTCCTGGTCTTGTGGCCAGGGATACAGGGTCATTCAATATATAATAGGCTTGAAGAGGACAGGTTCCTAAGAAGAGAATGTGAGCATAGAAGAAATTATTGGCATCTCAGAAAAACCAAATTACTTGCTGTTCTCTACATTTACCCTCCCATATCATATTTCTGTAATTTTTCATATGCTATCTCCTCAGCCAAATTTCTTCCCCTCCTGTTCACTAGGCAAACTCCTATTTCTTTTTCAAGACTTAACTCAAGTATTGTTACTGCATCTCAAAAACAAGCAAACAAATAAAAAAAACTCAGGCATGCTCTTTGTAATGTGCATAAACCTCTTCATAGCAATTATTCTATCTTTTAGGACAGAAATTGTGCCAAGAACAAGAACAGGAGAAAGAAAGAAACATTGATGTGATACATGCCCTGACTGGGGATTGAACCTGCAACCTAGGTATGTGCCCTGACTGGGAATCAAACCCACAACCTTTCAGTATATAGGATGATGCTCCATTCAACTGAGCCACACTGGCCAGACCTTCTCAGATCTTATGTTCATGATTCTATAAATTCCAACTCCCCAAAATAACTTATTTTGGTGGTTTGTCATTCACTGGGCCTTAACACTTACAAGAAACTTTTTTCCTTCCTTCTAAGAATAAATAATAGAGGTATGTTTTGAGAAAATCTTTTTGGAGGCAATATCCTAACTTCTTTTACTCTTACTAGGTTTCGTACTCTCAGATTCTGACTCTTTTCATTTTTTCTTTTTAATATATTTTTATTTATTTCAGAGAGGAAGGGAGAGGGGCAGAGAGATAGAAACATCAATGATGAGAGAGAATCATTGATCAGCTGCCTCCTGCACGTCCCCAACCCAGGTATGTGTCCTGACCGGGAGTTGAGCCAGTGACCTCTTTGTTCATGGGTCAATGCTCAACCCCTGAGCCACACTGGCTGGGCAAGTTTTACCTTTTAAATTTAAAGTGTACAATTCGGTAGTTTTGAGTATATTCACCAAGTTGTGCGAGCATAACCACTATCTAATTCCAGAACATTTTCATCATCACCTTCCAAAAGAAACCTAGTATCTGTTAGCAACGATGCTCCATTTTTCCCTCCCCCTAGCCTCTGGTGACCACTAACCTACTTTCTGTCTCTATGGATTTACTCAGGACATTTCATATACATGGAATCATACAATATGTGGCTTTTTGTGACTGGTTTCTTACACACAGCTAATGCTTTCAAGTTTCATCCACGTTATAGCAACTATCAGTACTTCAGTACTTTATTCCTTTTTATTTCTGAATAATATTCCATTGTATGGATATACCATATTTTGTTTATCTATCATCAGTTCAGACACTTTTTGCTATTATGAATATTGATGCCACAAACGTTCATTACAAGTTTTTGTGTAAACGAAGTTAATTAATACAGAATGACTAATTAATGTGCTAATTATGCATTAATTAACACAGAAGTAATAGAATGTGGTAAGCATCATGTAGTGGATTTTTATTTGTTTTGGCTGCCCAGCATCTATTCCTCCTTCTTCTTAGTAACAATACCCATATTCTCTTTTTTTCTAAATATTTTTAATTGATTTTTAGAGAGAGAGGAAGGGAGAGGGAGAGAGAGAAACATCAATGTAAGAGCAAAACACCAATCAGCTGTCTCCTGCACACCCCCTACCAGAGATGGAGCCTGCAACCCAGGCATGTGCCCTAAAATTGAACCGGCAACCTTCTGGTGCACTGGACAATGCCCAACCAACTGAGCTACACCGGTCAGGGAAATATCTATATTCTCTTATAAGGACACTTCCAAGAAAGCTGACTTCACACCAAATCCAGGGTAGACCCTATTTAGGTTAAGATCAGCATATCCTACCTCCATGAATATTGATTAGTTTAGCGATGGGCAAGTGACCTTAATTCAGGCCAATGAGATATGAAATGACCTTTGCTAGGCTTCTGGAAAAGATGCTTTTTTGTTGTTCTGAAGTAGCTTCCTTGAAAGATGTTCTCTTCCTACTAGAGATGAGGGAAGCACATGTAGCTTTCCTAGAAACTGTTACAGCCATATTGAGACCAAGAAGCAAACTGTACAAAATCAACTATTTTAGAAGAAACCAGCTCTTCGGAAACATCACTGAGCCTCAACAATGAGGACCAAACTTCACCTAAATTTTCAGTTGATGACTAGTAAATTCCCTTAATTGCTTAAACCAGTTTGAGGTAAGTTTTCTGTTGCTTACAATCAAAAGATTACATCAGAATATTAACAAAAACTAAATTTTTATAGCACTTTATAATGTAACTCTGAGCTATGTGAATTCAACGGTGAACACATGGGATACTGTCTGTAGAAATCATGAAAGGTTTCATGTAGAAAGTGACATCTGAATTACAACTTGCAATTTAGAAGGTATTTACTAAATATGCTAGGTTAAAGAAAATTAAGCAGATTTCTTTTATTGGAGACCTCAGAGACTTTAATATATTCACTCATTTCATATCCATAACATGAATTATGAATATATCCAAGAGAGGAATATAATATCCAGTGTTTCCCAAATTTATTTCACCCTGAACACCTGGTAGTATCTTAAGGAATCCTGCTGACTTCAGAAACACTGGTATGTATAGTGTGTTAATGGATGGCTAGAAAAGATTAAGACCATCTTGGCCCACTTTTTAGGAAGTTTGCATGAAGGTTAGGGCATTTGAGAGAAATTTAAAGCAACTGGTAAACCCTGAACAAGTAGAATAGATCTTGGTAGCTTCTTGACCAAGTCAAGTTTATCAGCTAAGCTCTGTAGTCAAGAAGAAATCAGAAAGGCTAGTCATTAATGGTAAATCATTCTTTTTTTTTTTTTTTCCCAGTTGATCAGCAGCCTAGCCAGGTTCTCTAGCCAGGTTAGTTTTTTTGTTGTTGTTGTTTTTTAGAACCCAACTGGATTTTATTTGACATGGAACACAATAGGACTGCAGGAGTAGCAAACTGAAAAGACAAAGCGGAAAAGACCCAATTCTAACTTACAATTAAGTAACAGGAGGGCAAGTCATTAAATGAATAACAAAACAGTTGAGCTTGATGGAGAATATTCTTTTTCTAGTGCCCATACTTTTGGAATTCCCACTCTCTGTTGTCCAGCGGACACACGTGCCGTGTTTTGAGCCAGCGAGAGATGCAGTGGAAGTGAAAAGCATGATTACAGACTCCCCACGCAAAGGGGCACTCTTCAGAAGTGGCAGCCGCCTGGTTCGCCTGACATTCTATGCAAAGATCCATAATGTGGTTCCTGCAGATGGCACAGTTATCAACCTCAGTGTCCCAGGCCCAGAGGGCTACTGCTGTCCACTTTTCCACTTCAAAGCGCTTCTTGCCCGCGCCGCTGTTGGCGTCGCTCAGGGTATCCACATCCATCGCTGCGGCCATTCTGGAAACACACGGTCTCAGGTTCGGCAAATCATTCTTTAAACTTTATCTTTAAGGCTCTTTTTAATTTTTTTCTGGAATCCTGGAGCAAATTCAACAAATAAAAGAAAATAAGTATTAGTAAAATAAGTTAAAGTGACACACGTAAAAACGTATTGCCTGCGGTATTTGTAGGAAATACCTGCAGAATAGAGGCATGAGTAATGAGCAACTGACTCCTTTGACAAGGTAGTTGGTGATGCACTTGTCACATCTCAGTTTCACTACATAATTGTAAATGTACCCTGAAATAAATACCACATCTTTTCAGCTCTAGCTATCATATAGGAACAATTGATAGCTGGAGAAAACTGCAATTTATAGTTGATAAAATTAGAGAATTAAAGGTTGTTACTTTACTAAGACAGAACCATTAAGTCTCTAAAACCCATTTACAAAAATTGATAGTAACTCCATTTACCCCAGCTGAAGGAGTCAGTGAATAGAGCATCGGCCTGCGGACCAAAGGGTCCTGGGTTCCATTCTGGTCAAGGGCATGTACCTTGGTTGCAGGCTCCTCCCCAGCCTGGGCCCAGGGCTTGTGCAGGAGGCAACCAATCAATGTGTTTCTCTCACATCGATGTTTCTCTCTGTCTTTCCCTTTCTCTCCCATTCTCTCTAAAAATCAATGGGAAAATATCCTTAGGTGAAGATTTTAAAAAAGAATAAATAAATAAACCCAAATACTATTTCTAGAAGAGCTACATGGTAGAAAGAAGAAAATACAAACGCTGATCTTTTCTCTTTAAGAGTAAAGGCTTCACTGACTCTTATATGCATCAGCCAGTGCTTATCCAAATTCTAGGCTGAAATAGTATCTTATATACAGCACACCTATCAATAGAAGGCCAATTTGTCCCAAAGCAAGAAAAGCACACAAAACCAAATTCCTGGGCAGCAAAATGCAAATACTGACAAAATAAGCGGTTTACAGGGAACTTCTTATCAACAGCTAAGTATTTAAAGGTAGAGAAAACCTGAGATACTCCTCAAGGCCCCAGATTGATACACCAAACATTCACCCCAGGTTTGCTACTTAGTGACTGAGTCTCTAGCTGAACTATCTTAAAAAGACGTAAGCTCCACAGGCATGACTCAGTGGTTGAGTGTCAACCTCTGAACCAGGAGGTCATGGTTTGATTCCTGGTCAAGTTATATGCCTGGGTTTCAGGCTCAATACCCAATGTGGGCCTGCAGGAGGCAGCTGACCAATGATTCTCTCTCATCATTGATGTTTCTATTTCTCTCTCCCTCTTCTTTCCTCTCTAAAATCAATAAAAATATATCTTTTAAAAAGAAAAATAATATGCCCTGACTGGTTTGGCTCAGTGGATAGAGTGTCGGCCTGCGGACCAAAGGGTCCCAGGTTCGATTGCAGTCAAGGGCATGTATCTTGGTTGAGGGCATATCCCCAGTGGGGGGTGTGCAGGAGGCAGCTGATCGATGTTTCTAACTCTCTATCCCTCTCCCTTCCTCTCTGTAAAAAATCAATAAAATATATATATTTTTAAAAATACATAAAGTGCCCTAACCGGTTTGGCTCAGTGGATAGAGCGTCAGCCTGCGGAGTCAAGGGTTCCAGGTTCGATTCCGGTCGAGGGCATGTACCTTGGTTGCGGGCACATCCCCAGAAGGGAGTGTGCAGGAGGCAGCTGATTGATGTTTCTCTCTCATTGATGTTTCTAACTCTCTATCCCTCTCCCTTCCTCTCTGTAAAAAATCAATAAAATATATTTTTTTAAAAAATACATAAAGTATGCCCTAGCCGGGTGTCTCAGTTGGTTGGAGTGTCTTCCTATACACCAAAAGGTTGCAGGTATAATCCCCGTTCAGGGCTCCTTTGGGAGACAACCAATTGATGCTTCTCTCTTACATCAATGTTTCTCTCTCTCTTCCTTACTTCTTCTCTAAAAATAAATAAGAACATATCTTCTGGTGAGGATAAAAACTAACAACACATAAAGTATAAGAAAGCAATTACCTCTGCTCTGTCCTTTTAAAATTGTTACAATATTCTTCGGACCCAAAGATTTGTTCCTTACCTTGAAATCTTCCACTTCCCCCATGCTAAATCTTTTTTCTTTATATTTTACTCTGCTTCCCTGAACACGATTCCCAAAGGTTTTTTCAAATAAACCATTCGATATTTTAGGAATAAAATATATGGCATATTTTCAACAGAATCAAAAGGCAATTCAAGATTCTACACTTTGGGGCTTAACAAAAGATCACTCATTCATTAAAAAATAATAATTTTCTGATTCCTTTCAAATGTTTCCATTGGGCTATGAAAGTTTTTATTGTAAAGACAAATATTATCAACCACTATTTTTTCTTAAATTATTTTCAGCCTGGCTGGTGTCGCTCAATTGGTTGAGCATCATCCCGTGCACCAAGAAGTTGCTAGTTCAATTCTGGTCAGGGCACATGCCCAGGTTGTAGGCACAAGCCTCAGTAAGGGGGTGTGCAGCAGGCAGCCAATTGATGATTTTCTCTCATTGATGTTTCTATCTCTACCTTTCCCTCCCTCTCTCTATGAAATCAATAAAAACATATTTTTAAAAATTATTTTCAAAATATCCTGTAAGTATAAAATAATGTACAATAGATATACAAATGTACAAGGGTATCTTTCATTACCTTAAAATAAAATTATCCCAGCTACTTCCCCATGGTATCACCCCAGGAAGTAAAAATCAGAAAATACAATTATTTCTTCACATTGAAGAAATCATGTACAGAAAGATGCTAGCCTCTGTTTTCTCATCTGAAGTATAAGGAGACTGAACAAAATGCCTCTGATGTTCCATTTCTAACTGTCTATCAATTGCTGAAAGGCTCCCAGGCATGGGAAGCTAATAGAAACCAACATGGAAAATTGGAAGAATCTGAAGCCTAGAAAGACTCTCACAAAGTGTATCAGGACAGAAGAACAGCCAGGATAGGAAAAGAAACTGAGAAGTTGAAGAGTCAAAAGCAGATACCACATGAACTATCTCTATTTTTCTACCATTGCTGTAAGAGAAGAGAAAATACATTACTACCTAATAATATGCTTTCTTCTATTAGGTTGAGCCACATGAAATTATTGATATTCAATTGTTACCCAAAAAAATGACAATTTCATGATTCAAATTAATATTTTCCATTATCTCACACCAAAGACAATGACCTGATTTATACTGATTGACATAGAAAATGATAGATTTTATTTAATTTTTTATAAAGCTGATATTACTCAGTAACTGGTAAAACTATTAAACGGCCCCACATCTATTGTTGTAATTAATCTCCTTATTTCAAGACTAATTCTGAGATGCTATATCCCCTTCTTTTCAGTGTATTATGCCTTCATTTTCCATCAGTTAAGGAAACTGAATCACAGAAATGAAAACATACAATTTTCTTTAGATAATATTGAAGAAATCTTGAAATGGAGTGGCCTATGGGAAGAAGTTTAAACAATAATGCAACATTAGTCTCTGGGAGAGGGAATACAAATAATACCGTATAAAAGAAAGCCATATATGCACCCAGATGTTCATAGCAGCACAATTCACCATAGCTAAGATCTGGAAACAGCCTAAGTGCCCATCAGTAGATGAATGGATTAGAAAACTGTGGTACATCTACACGATGGAATACTATGCTGCTGTTAAAAAGAAGGAACTCCTACCATTTGCAACATCATGGATGGAACTGGAGAGCATTATGCTAAGTGAAACAAGCCAGTCAATGAAGGAAAAATACCACATGATCTCACTCATTCATGGATAATAAAGACCATTACAAACTTTTGAACAATAATAGATACAGAGGCAGAGCTGCCTCAAACTGATTGTCAAACTGCAGTGGGAAGGCCAGAGAGAGTTGGGGGGCAGGAGGGAGGGGAGTAAGAGATCAACCGAAGGACTTGTATGCATGCATATAAGCATAACTAATGGACATAAGACACTGGGGGGTAAGGGAGGGTAGGGGTTTGTCAAGGGCGGGGGGGGCGGGAAGGACACTTATGTAATACCCTTTGTAATACTTTAAGCGAAAAAAAAAAATAAATTAAAAAAAAAAAAAAAAAAGAAACAAAAAAAATAAATAAAAAAATAAAAAAAAAAAGAAAGCCAATCATGTACAGAAAGAGGCTGGCAATAAGAAAATGTTGAACCTACAAGAGGAAAGAGGTATCCCAACCACATAGCTCAAAACTTCAAATGGATCCTTGCCTAATCATGAAGGAACTGAAAGAAGCATTCCGTTGTTACTCTGGTTCTCTAGTAGAAGGAACTAGCTCTAAGGAACCAAGACATTAAAAAGAGAAGTAAAAAGGAGTGGCTCAACCTTTGTCATTCAAACACAAACAACAACGGATTTACTTGAGGACCCATATCTGGAGATCTAAGGTTTGGCCATAACCCTGTCACTAACTTGTGTGGCCTTGAACAAGTCTTCACCTTCCAAAATCTGAATTGTCACCTCGCCAAAGTAAGGAGGTGGAACAAATGATCTCAAGTAATATAATTTCAAACTTACAAAAAATTTTCAAGCATAGTAGAAGGAAGTCTCCCCTAAGTCCTTTTTCTGAATTCAAAATTATTTACATTTTGCTCCACTTGCTTTATTATTCTTTCTTTACATAGGTATAAATATGTGCATTTTTTTTCTGAACCATGAGACTTCGAGTCTCCATACTCTTTTACTCCTAAATACTTCAGTGTGTTATTTATTAAGAACAAAGCCAACCTAGCCGATTTGGCTCGGTGAGTAGAGCATCAGCCTGCGGACTGAAGGGTCCCGGCTTCAATTCTGGCCAAGGGCACATGCCCAGGTTGTGAGCAGATCCCCAGTGTGGGGCATGCAGGAGTCAGCCAATCAATGATTCTCTCTCATCATTGATGTTTCTATCTCTCTCTTTCTCTCTGAAATCAATAAAATTATATTTTTAAAAAAGAACAAAGCCGCCCTAACCGGTTTGGCTAAGTGGATAGAGCGTCTGCCTGCGGACTGAAGGGTCCCAGGTTTGATTCTGGGCAAGGGCATGTACCTTGGTTGCAGGAACATCCCCAATAGGGGGTATGCAGGAGGCAGCTGATCGATGTTTTCTCTCATCGATGTTTCTAACTCTCTATCCCTCTCCCTTCCTCTCTGTAAAAAAATCAAGAAAATATATATTTTTTTTAAAAAAAGAACAAAGCCATTCTCTATGTAAACACATAACATAGATACTAAAATTAGGACATTTAATATTGGTACAGTATTATGTAATTCACAGTCCATATTAAATTTTGTCAGATGACGTAAAAACATTAGAGCATCAGTCTGTGCACCAAAAGGTCTCGGGTTCGATTCCTGGTCCAGGACACGTACCTGGGTTGGGTTGCAGGTCTGACCCTGGGCCCAGTAGGGGCACATGCAGGAGACAATCAATCAATGCGTCTCTTTCACATCAATGTTACTCTCTCCCCAACCTGCCTTCCACTCTCTCTAAAAATCAATATCAGTGACTTGGTTAAACTGGTGATTAATGAGGTTCTTCCATTATTCTCCCTTTGTAAGTATTAAGTAATTTAGGGAAAGACACTTCACCATGTAAATATCCTGCTGCTCAGCAAACTTGCACCCACCAGTTTTAGCATCCATGAATGAGTTTCTTTCTTTTTTTAAATTGAATGTATTGGGGTGACATTGGTTAATAAAACTATATAGGTTTCAGGTATACAATTCTATAATATATCATCTGTATATTGTATTGTGTGTTCGCCTCAAGTCTCCTTCCATCACCATTTATTCCTCCTATACCCTCACCACAAATGAGTTTCTTACTCCATCATTCCATCTGTAGTCATTAGTTGTCATCCTACTAAAAGGAAAGGCTTTCACTTTTCCTACATTTATATAATGATTCATCTACTTATTTATATCAGTGTGGACTCATGGATTCTTATTTTATTCTCAATGGTTTATAACCCATTACTAATAGTATTTATTTTTATTAAAGCAGGGTTCTTAATATTTTTTTGTACCATGGACCCATTTAGCAGTGTGGAGAAGCCTATAGACTTCTTCTCAGAATAATGTTTTTAAATGTACAAAATAATTATGAGGATATTACACAGGTTTACAATGAAAACTATTTTTATACCAAAATAGTAACCAAAATATTAAAAATTTATGTTACAGTAATAAATCTGTTTCTTTATCAACACATTAAATAACAAGATCTAGAAATGAGTGCAAGCTATATCAATGTGTCTGCAACAACTGCAATGTGATGAAATTATCTGTGCTTTCTATCTGACAGTCACAAGTAAGGTACTGCTAATCCTGCTGTGGTTTTGTTACTAATATTTATACTAAAAGGCAGTGGGAAAGTTTAATTATGAATTAGTGAAAATAAAGATGTAATTTTCCCCATCTACCTTCATGGACCCAGTGACTTCTATCCTGGATGCCAGACTGATATTCCCTGATATAGTCTCCTTGTGCCCCTAACCTCTCTAAGACTCTAAGTCTACCTTAATAGCACATCATTTTTCAGGCCCCAAATTTCAATCCCTCAATATAAAAGTTCTCTCATCAATGTATAAAAACTAAATAAGATTTGAAAGGACACAAATTTGAGTAAAAGAAAAAACTGCTTTAGGAATCCAGGGTCCTGCCTGGCTCAGTGGTTGAGCTATGAACCAGAAGGTTACAGTTCAATTCCTAGTCAGGGCACATTCTGGGTTGAGGGCTCAATCCCTGGTGTGGGGCATGCAGGAGGCAGCCAATCAATGATTCTCTCTCTTCATTGATGTTGTTTTCTCTCTCCTCGCCTCTCCTCTCCTCTCCTCTCCTCTCCTCTCCTCTCTCCTCTCCTCTCCTCTCCTCTCCCTTCCTCTCTGAAATCAATAAAAATATATTTTTTAAAAATCCAGGGTCTTATAGCACTAAGGCAAAGAAGTAGCCCCCTGAAGACTGGCCTGGACCTGTTATAGGTCCAGTGAAAGTGAAACCCATATAAAAGGAATAACTTACCCAGGATCTGACCAAGAATAGAGTCTACAGGCAATGGCCAGAAAAGTCATCTTTAGAAGGCTTGGTGATGAAAAGACTTAATGGGCATCTATTCAAATTGTGGATTCTAAAATGACTGAAGAAATAGAAGCCTTAGGAATTCCAGCTTGGATGTAAGAATCTGTTTATGCTATATGACATAGAGACTGAAAATAAAGGGGAAAACAAGGCCTGAATTCCATTATTATAAAGCTGATGAGTTGTGTCAACTTTTCTAGTTTTTAGTGCAATAGGATTTTCCCTTAAGAAATCAGATATTCTTGGCTGGTATGACTCAGTTGGTTGGAGTGAGTTCGATTCCCAGTCAGGGCACATACATAGGGCACATAAAAGTCAGGGCACAATCAGTTGCAGGAGGCAACCGATTGATGTTTCTCTCTCCCCCGTCTTTCTGTATTTGTAAAATACAAAATAAAAAGAAATCAGATAGTGTCATTGTTCTCCCAGTTCAGTGATAATAAACCACAGCAGTTTGACTATAATGAATGTGAATACAGTCACATAAGAGAGTTCTGAAAATTATCCCTAGATTTACTAAATAATACATTTTCTCATGTGATTTTTTTTTCATTATACTTAAGAAAGACCATATTCGTTGGGTTCTTACAACTTAACTTCTGGATTTAAACGTCAGAAATAAAACAGGATTGAGCTGAAAAACCTAGTTTTTATCTTAAAGCACCAACCGCATGAGAGGCAACAATTTGTAGATCAGGACATAACAGCAATGTTGAAGTTGCAGTGAACTCTCCAAGTAGAAGAAGGAGCCAAGCAAAAACAATTAAGAATAGCTGAATGAAGCTAAAGTTTATAAAATCATTGTAGAAGGGTAAGTTTGAACAATAAAGTTCAAATGCGAGCAGAGAGACCAAGATGGCGGCGTAGGTAAACACCGGAGACCGCTGCCGCAAACAACCATTTCAAAAATACAACTAAAAGACTGAACGGACATCACCCAGAACCACAGGAAGGCTGGCTGAAGAGAGACTCTACAACTAGAAGGAAAGAGAACAGCAAATCGAGGCTCAGCGGCGGCGCAGTGTGGAAAATACAAAGGTACCGAGGTGCGTGCGCAAAGCGGGCTGGTGGCTGAGGGCGCGGTTGTCGTTTTCTGCCGGGAGTGAGTCTCAGACTCTGGGCTCCAGATCCGGGCGAGTCTCTAGGGACCCAGACTCAAACGGGAGAAGCGGGATTATCCGGCATCAGTTGGGACCTGAGGGCAGCTTTCTCTCCGAGGTTTGCAGCGGCTGCCGGGGTTCTGAGAAGCAGAGCCTCTGGGAACGGGACTGAGCGTGGCCATAACTGCTCCCTCCGCCCGCCCTGTTGAGCCCGCCCCGCCCAAAGCCTGCGCACAGCCATTTGCCGATTGCCTCAGGCAAAGGCTGGATTAGCACCTCCCCAGAAGGCAGACGTTTTCCACACAGCTGATTTCCACAGCCAGCCGGCCTGGTGGTCAAACCCCTCTAGTGTTAACTACAACAATTAAGGCTTGGCTAGAACAAGACTGCGCACAGAGACCACAAGGGGGTGCACCAAGAAAGCATAAAAGATGCGGAGACAAAAAAACATGACAGAAATGGAGGATATGGAGCTAAGAATCGCAATTTTGAGGGCTTGCCATAAATTTGTGCAGAGCCTCACGAAAACTAATGAGACCCTCGATGCTACGATAAAGAAATTAGAAAGTAAGCATACACGGACTGAAATAAAGGATATTATACCCAATAGCAGACCAGAGGAGTACAATAATCAAACCAAAGGTTCGACAAAAAACACCCAATTGGAAAAGCAAAATGAAAAAAGAATCCGAAAGTGTGAAGACAGTGTAAGGAGCCTCTGGGACAGCTTTAAGCGGTCTAATATCAGAATTATTGGAGTGCCAGAAGATGAGAGACAGCAAGATATTGAAAACCTATTTCAAGAAATAATGGCAGAAAACTTCCCCCACCTGGAGAAAGAAATGGACTTACAGGTCCAAGAAGCGCAGAGAACCCCAAACAAAAGGAATCCAAAGAGGACCACACCAAGACACATCATCATTAAAATGCCAAGAGCAAAAGACAAAGAGAAAATCTTAAAAGCAGCAAGAGAAAGAGACTCAATTACCTACAAGGGAATACCCATACGACTGTCAGCTGATTTCTCAACAGAAACTTTGCAGGCCAGAAGGGAATGGCAAGAAATATTCAAAGTGCTGAATACCAAGAACCTACAACCAAGATTACTTTATCCAGCAAAGCTATCATTCAGAATTGAAGGTCAGATAAAGAGCTTCACAGACAAGGAAAAGCTAAAGGAGTTCATCACCGCCAAACCAGTATTATATGAAATGCTGAAAGGTATCCTTTAAGAAGAGGAAGAAGAAGAAAAAGGTAAAGATACAAATTATGAACAACAAACATGCATCTATCAACAAATGAATCTAAGAATCAAGTGAATAAATAACCTGATGTACAGAATGAACTGGTGATTATAATAGAATCAGGGACACAGAAAGGGAATAGACTGACTATTCTTGGGGGAAAAAGGGGTGTGGGAGATGCGGGAAGTGACTGGACAAAAATCATGCACCTATGGATGAACACAGTGGGTGGGGAGTGAGGGTGGAGGGTGGGGTGGGAGCTGGAAGGAGGGGAGTTATGGGGGGAAAAAAGAGGAACAAATGTAATAATCTGAACAATAAAGATTTAATTTAAAAAAAAAAAAAAAAAAGTTCAAATGCAATGCTTTCTAAATTGGTCAAAAAGTATTTAAATTTAAGATACATGTTTAATCTCTTGGCTGTAAGCGATTTTCTTTGGGGGTGGGTGGGTAAGAGTTTTTGATCTAACATTAAATCAAAGGATTCTCCCCTCCTACTACTTTAGGAAGTTTGAATTCCACTGCAAACTAGATTTTACTTTTCTACCACTGATCTTCCTTAAAACTCCACCACCAAATCTATGCATGCAGGCAAGTGTTTAAATGCAAGATTAGTTCATCCTTCCTGAAATAAAAGCTATGTTTTTGAACACTCATGTAAAGTTACACAGTAGATAATTCTTAAGTCTATCCCAGTTTTCTTCAGTGTTTAAAATCTGAAGACCTGGACATCCTTAAAGTTCTCTTTCCTGACACTCCTATGATCTTATTTTCAAATATTGGACTTGTCATTACTCATATCGCCATTAAGTCACTGTCTGTGCCTGCTCCTTTCTGTTGAGATGCGTAACTATTCATTGTTCCCATCTCTTGATCTACATGTTGAGAACCTGAGAACGGCATAATGAACAGACGAACATTTTTGGCGACCTCAAATAATATATAACTTTTTTAAAAATATTTTTTATTGACTTCAGAGAGGAAGGGAGAAGAAAAGAGAGATAGAAACATCAATGATGAGAGAGAATCATTGATCAGCTGCCTCCTGCATGCCCCACACTGGGGATCCAGCCTGCAATCTGGGCATGTGCCCTTCACCAGAATCCAACCCGGGACCCTTTCGTCCACAGGCCGACACTCTATCCCAGCCGTGGGCAAACTACGACCCGTTTGAAATGAATAAAACTAAAAAAAAAAAAAAAAGACCGTACCCTTTTATGTAATGATGTTTACTTTGAATTTATATTAGTTCACACAAACACTCCATCCATGCTTTTGTTCCGGCCCTCTGGTCCAGTTTAAGAACCCATTGTGGCCCTCGAGTCAAAAAGTTTGCCCACCCCTGCTCTATCCACTGAGCCAAACTGGCCAGGGCAAATAATATATAACTTAAGTGATTTTAAAAATGAAATAATCTGAGCTCTGGCTGGTGTGGCTCAATTGGTTGGAATGTCCTCCTGGACACCAAAAGGTTCCAGGTCCAATACCCGGTTGAGGCATGTACTGGAGGTCTTCGATTGATGTTTCTCTCTCTCTCTCCCTGCCCCCCTCTCTAAAGTTAATAAAAACATAACCTTGGGTGAGGATTTTAAAAAATGAAATGAAATAATCTGGAAATGAATTTTTACTGATTTGAGCCTGTGATGGAGAGTTTTATCTCCACTATTAGATCGATTCTTAAAAATAGCCCTGTTGCCCAGCCAGCATGGGGCATGCAAGAGGTAGCCAATGAATGATTCTCTCTCATCATTGATGTTTCCATCTCTCTCTCCCTCTCCCTTCCTCTCTGAAATCAATGAAAAAATATATTCTTAAATTAAAAATAAAAATAGCCCTGTCTTGTCCAACGTTATAGTCCACAAAAGACCTAACATAGTACTATGCCCACAGAAGGCATTCATTTACTGAACATATGTTCAGAAAGTGTTAGCATGCAACCCTCTCAGTCTATTTAGCATATAACTGTCTCGTAACGAACCTGGACTGGTTCTTCAGACCATCTATGCTTAGAAGACACCAGCCCAATAAATAATCTAGAAATATGTGCAATAGAGAAAAATCATGATAAAACTGTCATTTAAAACAAAACAGATCCATATTTACAATGCTTGGAATAAGACTCTGGAAACATTTGAGTCTCATATAATGACTCTCTAGATGTACATGAAATTACACAAGTCTTCTGTTTCCTTTAATTCCCAGTTATAGCTTTAAAGTACACAAAAAGTTTAGAGTCAGTGCTTTAAGATTCAGTATGGCTTCTCTTGCAAGTCTCTCATAGACTCCAGATCATTTTAATCAGAGCTGAAGCCCAGGGAAGAATTGACTTTGGGATGGGGGAGAGGGGAGCTGGGGAATTCAGAATAATAATTAATAACCAATCAGCAACAAAGTTAACTTTTAAAATAAATATACATTTAAATCAAGGAGACAAATTCTGCCAAAATGTTTTCAAAATGGAAAGAATCGCCCTAACAGGTTTGGCTCAGTAGATAGCATATCAACCCATGGACTGAAGGGTCCCAGGTTCGATTCCCATCAAGGGCACGTAACTCAGTTGCAGGTGCCTGCAGGAGGCAACCAATAATGTTTCTTTCTCTGTCTCTCCCCCTTCCTTCCACTCTCTCTTAAAAAATCAATGGAAAAATATCCTCAGGCAAGGATTAATAACAAACACACAAAAAAACCCAGAAAGAATAACCTTGAATGGGAAAGGAATAAGAGAATTACAAAACCTAGGAGAAAACATTATGCATCATGTTAAAAAATGACTTTGGTCCTGGCCAGATAAGCTCAGTTGGTTAGAGCATCTTCCTGATACACCAAATTTAGGATTCGGTCCCAGTCAGGGAACATACAAGGAGCAACCAATGAATGCAGAAATACATGGAACAACAAATTGATGTTTCTCTCTCTCTCTCTCTCTCTCTCTCTCTCTCTCTTTTCCTTTCTAAAATCAATAAATTAAAAATTAAGGAAATAAACCTTCCTTTAAAAAAATGACTTTACATTGAACAAATCACCTGTACCACCTCTAAAAGCTTACTAAGATCTCCAATTGGCCCTTCTTTTTTTAAAATCTTACTTATTGATTAGAGAGAAAAACATCGATTTGTTGTCCCACTTATGCATTCATAGGTTGATTCTTTATTTTTTTTATTTTTTATTTTTTTTAAAATATATTTTATTGATTTTTCACAGAGAGGAAGGGAGAGAGATAGAGAGTTAGAAACATCGATGAGAGAGAAACATTGATCAGCTGACTCCTGCACATCTCCTACTGGGGATGTGCCCGCAACCCAGGTACATGCCCTTGACCGGAATCGAACCTGGGACCTTTCAGTCCGCAAGCCAACGCTCTATCCACTGAGCCAAACCGATTTCGGCTATTCTTTTTTTAAAAAGTATTTTTATTGATTTCAGAGAGGAAGGGAGATGGTGATAGAAACATCAATGATGAGAGAACCACTGGTTGATGGATGGCTCCTGCACACCCCACACTGGGGATGGAGCCAGCAACCCCGGCATGTGCCCTGACGGGAATCTAACCATGACCTCTAGTTCATAGGTGGACGCTCAACCACTGAACCACACTGGCCAAGTCTTTGGTTGATTCATGCATCTGCCCCGATTGGGGATCAAATTAGTATCAGGGCCAGGCTCCAAACAACTGAGCCACAAGGCCCTTCTTCTTCTAAGGTAACCAATATGTAGTTTATTTGGAGTAAATTGTGACTTTTTAAAAATATATTTTTATTGATTTAAAAGAAGGGAGAGGGAGAGAAACATCAATGATGCAAGAGAATCACTGATGGTCGCCTCCTACACGCCCCCTACTGGGGATGGAGCCCACCACCTGGGCACGTGCCCTTGACCAGAATGGAACCCGGGACCCTTCAGTCCCTAGGCCGACGCTCTAACCACTGAGCGCCGGCCAGGGCACGTTTCTGTGACTTTTGCTGACTGGGCGGGTACGGTTTGGCTTGAAGGACTGAGGGTTCCAAGAGAAAGATCGGAGACTTGGTCTGCAAGGCTGCTTACATTTCAGGGGGTAGAGGGCTCATCTTCCCAGCGTCAGGGCGTTCGAACTTGGGAACCACTCGAGGGGCCATTAGAGTCAAGCACGTCAGATCTCGGGACCTTAACTTCCCCATCCGAAAAATGGGGCAGACGACCACTACTTCCCGGGGGAAGAGTCCAGGACTATAACCGCGGCCCCCGCCGACGTGAGAGCCGCCACCTAGTTAGTGGGAAGTGGGAGGTGGCGCCGAGAGGAGCGAGAACAGGGCAGTTTGCAGGAAGTGCTTTAGGGTTGGGAGGGGAGAGAGGAGGCGGAGGCGGGAATGTGAAAGCCGAGCTCTCACTGCGGAGTTTGTTCCGAAGCTCAGGGAAGGCGGGGCGAAGCTGGGGTGAAGGGGTTAGTTAGTCAGTAGATGGGCGAGACGAGCTCCCTCCCCCTCGGAAAGAGAGGGCTGGGCGCGGGGGAGGCTCGGAGGCGACGGCGGCGGAGGAACGGGGGGAGGGGAAAGCGGACGCGCTCTGGAAGGGGCGGGACCCCTGCGCCCCCCGCACGCATGCGCGCGCCAGCCCCTCCAGCTCCCAGGCCCGGGCTTCAGACCACGCACCCAGCACCGACGGCGCGGACGTTCGAGGAGGCGGAGCCTGGCGGCCCTCCCCGCCCCGCAGGGACCGCGTCCGTCGCGCGCCCCTCCAAGTGGCGGGTTGCCACTTGTGTCTTCAGGGGGGGTTTACGAAGCAGGAACCGGGAACACGTTTCTCTCTCGGGCTCTTTTCGTTCCCCTCCCCCACGGAGGAGGAGCGGGAGGTCCTGGGCGTGTCCGGAAGAGTCCGCTCCGGGTTTTCCCGCCCACTTTAACTCTGTGAGCGCTTCGGCCGCGCGGCGCGGCGCTGCACTCCCGGGCGCGCCCGAGCCCTCCGCCGGCACTCGTTTCACCTCCCCCACGCCTCTCCCAGCCGAGGGAGGGTGGGAGCTCGCACCTCTTCCCCGAGCTCCGCAGGCCGGGCCGCCACGCCCGAGCTCCTCAGGAGTCCAACTCCGGCAGCCCTGACAGCGGGGGTTCTCTGACGAGGCCACGCTGAGGGACTACTTGACGTCTCCGTGCGCTCGGTGGTGCGGCCGCGCTCGGAGCTCTTCCTGGAAACTCCCGCCTAGGGGAGCCAGGGGAGGCCGGCGGGGGAGGGGAGGGGAGCGGGGAGGCGCACGCCCCCCTTCCCGGGGGAGGGCTCCGCGCCCCCGCCCTCTTCCCGGTGAGGAGGGGAGGGGAGGGAAGGGGGGGAGGAAACGGGGGGTGGGGAGGTTCCCGCCCCACCCCCCGCTTGGAGAACAACGGGTTCCCGCTGCTGCCCCCTGCAGCCCGCAGGCCCCCGCGTCCCAGCCCGGCCCCCAGAGGGGCGTCAGGGGCGCTGCCGCCGTTGGGGCCGTGGGAAACGGAGCCGAAACTTAGAACAACTGACTAGTTTCCTGTCAGAAAACTTCCAGTTACTTTAGAGGAGCGCGCGGGTCCCGCCGGCGTTGGCCACGCTCACTGCAGCCCGTGACCTCCCTTTTGCTTTAAAACAACTGGGAGCGATTGGGGGGGAAGCAGGCGGCTGATAGGACCTAAAGCAACACCACGTTGTACCGCTGACTCAGGAAGTTAAAATACTGATTGAGAGGGATTTTAAAGGAGCTACTTACAGAAGGAGCTTGGGTTTTTCAAGTTACGGCTTTTTTCCTCTCCGTATGTACACAGATTTAAGTCATGAGAGTTTATTACGGCAGTGCATCTGCTTGTAAGCTGACGAGTTCGTGGCTTAAAAAACCTTGGTGAACTTTTCAATGTTGCCACTTTATTATTTTTTAAATTTTATTTAAAATCCTCACCCGAGGATTTTTTTTTTTTTTTCATTGATCTTGAGAGACAGTGGGAGAGAGAGGGAAAGATCTATTGGTTGTCTCCTGCACGGGCCCTGACCGGGAAGGATCCTGGAACTTAGGTTCGTGCCCTTGACCGGAGTCGAACCCGGACCCTTTGGTCCGCAGGCCCACGCTCTGTTCCCTGAGCCAAACCGGCCAGGGCAAACCTTGGTGACTTTTTTTTTTGTTTCTGAATCCAAGGGGTGGGGGGATATCGGAAGAGCCTGAAAAAGTTCAATTAGAATAGCAGCCACATTTCAACATTTCCCAGATGTTGCAATATTAAACTGTGAGGGTTTGTACCAAATTTTAAGGCAAGAATTCTTACTGCCAAAATTACAAATTTCTCAAAATGAGAGGGGTGTTCAACCAAATTGCTGCCAGACCCCATAAACAGGCACATCACTGCTATAATAACACATTATCTCCCTTGCAGCCTTAGTTGATTCACTGCCCGATAAAATCTTTAATCTGGGGTGTCACTAGCTGGCCTTTTTCTGGGATTGAACAATCACACACCTCCCATGCCTCGGATGGTCCAACTTCTTTAGCTGCAAAAGGAATCACCCAATTCCAGTGCTCACAGTCCCTCTCTTCCTAAAATGCAACTCAGTCATTGAGGTTATTTTCACCCCAGCTTCTTTAGGGACGAAGAAATGAAGACGATGAAAACAAACTTATCAGAATTACAAGAAAATTTTCTCCTTTGAAGAAAGGGATTTAGTCCAAGAAGCCAAATTTGTTGTTTAATTCGAGCCCCCCTACTGGGATTTAGCATAGTGGGTTGAATGCAGTTAAACCAGCTTAATTATTTTCTTTGTTCTGGGGCTCTTTGCATTTATTTAGTGTTGTATTTTAACACGATTTGACACACCCTAAACTAAATTCTTCTGTTAGTGTAGAGTCTACTCTGTAGACCATACAACATAACCAAACATAAGTTTATGTGGAATCTTTGACATATTGTAGAATTCTGTACTAAACTGTTTTATGGCCAACACTAAAAAAGTGGTATTGGGGGGGAGTAGGAAGTCATGTTTTCACTTTTTTTTAAATCCAGAGATTTTTAAAAGATTGGCCATTGTAGACCACTTAGTTCTTTTGATAGGATTTGTAACTCTACGGCCCTCACTAGGAGCCACATTTACTCATTTTTGTCCAAAAGCTTTGTATTTTTCCCTCAATAGGGAGAAAAATACCTCATCCCCCTATAGATTCTAATTCTTCTAACCTTTACTCTCCCTCTTAAATAACAATTCTGCCCAGTTTCTCACCAGCCCCAGATTGAGGGGCATTCATTCACAAATGACTCTTGAGCCTCCTGAATGTTTGCTTCCTTATAAAGCCAAAACTTCAGTACTGTGGCTCAATGAATTAAGGCTTGTAAGATGCAGGCAGAAAAGCTAAGTCCCTCAGAGAAATTTTTTTTTTTTTTCTGTTTCACCTTTAAATTCTCTTCCAACATGCAGGAATAATAATATGTGTCCTTTACTATGTGTGAGCCAGGCGCTATTCTAAGTTCTTGATATGAATTAATTCCTCATGACCGGCCTAAGATGTGGTACAATTGTTGCCACTATTTTATAGATGAGGAAAATGAGGCAACATAGGAGTTGAGTAACTAGCACAAGATCACCCAGACTGGCACCTATAGAACTAGGATTTTGAACCCAGGCTGCTTCTATTTTGCTTCTTATTATCCAGGACGGTTATCAGTGAAGAGTCACCATTAATTCACCACCTTTTACATTTAAGATGGCCCCTACATGAACAAGTCCTGGGCCATGTTTTTTCCCTCTGGAACTTCAGTAAAGTGAAATTTGTTGAGATTTGCTTAGGAAAAGCATTCTCAGATTAGATTATTGGAAGCCAGCCTCAAACTGTCAGCATATGCATTGTAAATGCTAACCAGGACAGACACATCCAACCTCTCCAGATTCAGAATATGCCTACCTCACATTATAAAGAAGCAAGATGATTAGAAAGAGATTTGGATTCTCTGACATTGAACTAGGTAGAAACCAGGAGTTGAAGTGGGAAGAAATAAGGTTGTGGAAGCCAAGAGAAAAATAAATGTAAGATATGTGCCCATAGGTCAGTACAACTCCACAAAAAATGATGATCAAGGTCATGAAGGAAAACATGTGGGTGTGCTGACAGAACTAGAAAAGGAACTTAAACATGAAAACCATGGCAAGGGGAGGTGATGGGGTATCAGGTTGGTGTTTTCGCCCCATACAGAGCTTTAGTTTAATTAAATACAATTTTAGGCTGGATTAATAGAAATACTACAGCATCTGGAACAAGGGAAGAAAGAGCTCCACTTCATTCTGCTAGACCACATCTAAGTAACATGTTCACTTTCATTTTATTTATTTTTAAATATACTTTTATTGATTTCAGAGAGGAAGGAAGAGAAACATCAATGATGAGTCAGACTCTTTGATTGGCTGCCTCCTGCACGCCCCACACTGGGGATTGAGCCTACAGCCCAGGCATGTGCCCTGACCGGGAATCGAACCAGAACCTCCTGGTTCATAGGTCAACACTCAAGCACTGAGCCATGCTGACTGAGAGAACTCAAGCAGCACAGCTTTGTGTTAAAATTTGAAAAGCAATAGCAGAGGGGTCAGCCTTATATTTCACATGAAATATTCAGATGAGATGGCTCATCTTAAGCAAAAGTCTTCATGAAGCCCATGGAACCAACTGGGTAAAGTTGGATACAGAGACAAAGACAAACCAACCATGAACTAGCCAACTGCTCACCTGGGAAACTAGTTCTTTCCTGGGGAATAAGGCTGACCTCAGCAGCATCTTTAAACAAAAAGAAAGCATGCATGACTGTTAAAAGGGACAATGAAGTTGTCTTAACAATCTTGCTTGGTTCTTCCAACCCAAAAGGGAAAATAAGAGAGGAGGCAGTCTGTAGAATAGAACAAACCTGGGACTAGAATTCCAACTCTGCCTCTACTAGCCAAAGTTTTCACATCTGTGGGACAGAAATAACATCCACCTCATTGCATTGTTGTGAGGATTATATGGTACTAGAAGCCCACTGCACGAAATTCATGCAAGAGTAGGCCTTCTTTCCCCCAGCTGCCGGCACCAGCTTCCCTCTGGCACCTGGGACAGGGGCTTCCCTTGAAGCCCCAGCTTGGTCCAGAAGGTCATCTGGAAGGATGTCCAGAAGGACACCCGGTCTAATTAGCATATTACCCTTTTATTATTACAGATTATTATTACAGATGTTATATGTAAAATATACTTAGGACAGTGCCTAATATCAGAATTATGTTTCACTGGGGAAGGGGAAAGAAAGTGTGGCCATATTAGTGTTTATGACATAGATTCTGCCATATAGACATAGTGACATTATTCAAAGAAATGGAGAGCCATGACCATCACACAACCCTCCCATCTTTGGTCACTAACGGGCCTAAAGCTTAGAACTTCAATAACTTATAGGAGAAAGCCAGCTGAAATGGAATTGCAAGTGTCCTTGCTCCAAATGCAAGGTAAATGGTTTCCCTTCTCTCTCCTTTGGTCCTGTTTTTCTCTTCATGCTTTAATCATTTTGACACCAAGCTGTACAAAAGTAATTTAAAATTAACATGTCTGACACTTGGTAGCTAGCAGAACCTGATTCTGAACCCTGCCCCCTCTCCAGGGAAGCCAAAACCTTCTTTGATTGGCTACTGGTCCTGCAGCAGCTGATGAAGGGCCCAGGAAAATACATCCAACAATTAATTTGCTAATTTAGTTTTCTGTTTAATTCAAAACCAGAAAATCCTCAATCACCCAGGAGCTTGGCTTTCTGTCTGGAGCATTAGCTTCTAAAACTTCCTGTTCAGTAGTGAGCAAAGAAACAGAAGAGAGGGAGAAAGCTTACCTGCCTAGGTAAATACCATACCTCTGTGCCCTTTTGACCTTAATATGGTTTTCTATAGGATCACAATTCACAAGTCTTTTTACCAGGAGAATTCGGAGCAACACATTCAGACCCAATGTAGGTTAAACTGCTTCCTGAGTTATGGGGAATTTCCAATATATGTTTAGGATTTAGAAAACTACCTAGGGTTACAGATCAAGCCAGATGGGTTTCTAGCATTAGAAGTAAGCATTGGCCTGGCTAACTAAGTGGTTGAGCATAGACCTATGAACCAGGAGGTCACAGTCCGATTCCTGGTCAGGGCACATGCCCAGGTTGTGGGCTTGATGCCCAGTCAAGGGGTGCAGGAGGCAGATGATCAATCATTCTCTCATCATTGATGTTTCTCTCTCTTCCTCTCCCTTCCCCTTCCTCTCTGAAATCAATAAAAATGTATATTTTTTAAAAAGATGAAGAAGTGCCCTAACCAGGGGTCCTCAAACTACAGCCGGTGGGCCACACGCGGCCCGCCGAAAACATTTATCCGGCCCACCGGGTGTTTTTGCCGCCGCTGCCTGTCCTGCTTAGCAGCCAACTCGTCCCGGGCCCGCGGTGCACATGTGTGGAATGTCTGAGGGACAGTGAACTGGCCCCCTGTTTAAAAGGTTTGAGGACCTCTGCCCTAACCGGTTTGGCTCAGTGGATAGAGCGTCGGCCTGCGGCCTGAAAGGTCCCGGGTTCGATTCCGGTCAAGGGCATGTACCTGGGTTGCGGGCACATCCCCAGTGGGAGATGTACAGGAGGCAGCTAATCGATGTTTCTCTCTCATTGATGTTTCTGACTCTCTATCTCTCTAACTCTCTCCCTTCCTCTCTGTAAAAAATCAATAAAATATATTTAAAAAAAAAAAAAAAGAGCCCTGATCGGTTTGGCTCAGTGGATAGAGCGTCAGCCTGCGGACTGAAGGGTCCCAGGTTCGATTCTGATCAAGGGCATGTACCTTGGTTGCGGGCACATCCACTTGTGCAGGAGGCAGCTGATCGATGTTTCTCTCTCATCGATGTTTCTAACTCTCTGTCCCTCTCCCTTCCTCTCTGTAAAAAATCAATAAAATATATTTAAAAAAAAAAAAAAAGAATCACTCAACTTGAGTAAAAATGTTTGGGTGTAAACTACAATGAACTTATTTATATCACATGATGACCTAATCAATGGACACTCCCCCTGCCAAATCTATACCTCAGGGTACAAATTGGGAGGCTTATATTCTGTGATGCCAGTTTGGTATGTTAGGAATTCAAACCTCTTCCTCCTAAAATATTCTTTGAAATTACAATTGCAGAGAGATCAGTTTGGTAGAATTGATGAATTGTAGCTGATTAGAAACACAGATCCTCCTTGATCAGTTGCAATCCATACTATTTATAGAGTGATATTTAAGGGCAAGGGGAATTTGGTGTGTGAAAAAAAAGGTCATATTCTGCCCCAGGCACAACTGTAAAATTAGTAAAATGAATCTTGCTGACCAGTCCTTACCCCTCATCCTAAATCCAACTCAAGTGTTAAATGTTGAAGGATTAAGCTGTGATTCCCCTCCTGGGGTATTTCTGTTTCAGAGGGAATCCTCTGTAAGTGAAAGGAGAGGATTATTTTAATGACTCCCAACCTTACTTGACAGAACCCAAGATTTGGGAGAGCATCCTCTTAAGAAGGTGACCCCCTGGATGTCATTCTGCTCCCACCATCCTCAATAAAGTAAACGGTGACCATAAAAGTTTCCAATCATTGCCCTAGCCAGTTTGGATCGGAAGTTAGAGCATCAGCCCTCAGACTGAAGGGTCATAGGTTCAATTCCAGTCAAGGGCACATACCTTGGTTGCAAGATATATCCCTGCCCCCACCCCCTTGGGGCACATGCAGGAGGCAACCAATCAATGTGTCTTTTCACATCAATGTTTCTCTCTCTCTGTCTCTCCCCCTCCCTTCCACTCTCAATAAAAAAATAATGGCAAAAATATCATCAGGTGATGATTAACAACAACAACAAATTTCCAATCATTGATCTCAGAGTTGAGAGAACAGGACCTTTTCAATTTAAATATGGACATATTGGTCTGCTGTGTCTGCTGTTAAAAGACACATCTGCATACCCAGAGTCCAATCACTGCTAGATTTTTCATATTCTTATACTATTAAATTCAAAGAGAAAACTCCATGATGTGTTCTTTTATTCGTTTCACACATATTTACCAAGTGCCTATTATGTCCCAAGTACTATCCTCTTTCTAGAGATACAATATAAAAGCCTAAGCGACCATTAGCTATGACATGCACTGACCACCAGGGGGCAGACGCTCAATGCACAGGCATGGAAACATGGAACAGACTGATGAATCTCAGGGAGAAAGGGGGAGGGGAGAGTGTAGGAAGAGATTAACCAAAGATCTTATATGCATACTAGAGACCTAGTGCTCGGATTTGTACTCAGGTGGGGTCCCTCGGCCTGGCTTGAGGGGATTGGGCCAAAACTGGCTCTCCAACATCCCCTGAGGGGTCCTGGATTGCGAGAGAGTGCAGGCCATGCCGAAGGACCCCACCAGTGCACGAATCTGTGCACTGGGCCTCTAGTGAACAGATAAAATTCATGGAGGTTACATTATAGTGGAGGACAGCAGTGGTGAAGGGGCAAAATACAAACAAATAATTATATAATATATTAAATGATAAATGCTGTGGAGAAGAAATAAGCAGAGAATAGAAATGAATGTTTGTAAAGGTTTAAATTTTATTTTATTATTATTTTAAATATATATTTTTTATTGATTTCAGAGAGGAAGGGAGAGAGAGAAAGATAGAAACATCAGTAATGAGAGAATCATTGATTGACTGCTTCCTGTACATCCCACACTGGGGGTCAAGCCCTCAACCCGGGCATGTGCCCTGACTGGGAATCAAACTGGGACCTCCTGGTTCAAAAGTTGATGCTCAGCCACTGTGCCACACCAGCCGGGTTCTAAATCTTATTTCTTTCCTCTGTCAGAGCTGCTAGTTCAGTTCCCAAATTAGGGAAACAGCTCCACCACTGTATTTACTTACAGAATTTAAGCAGCCTCTAGTTGCCCTGTGAAACCACATCTGTCATATAAAAGAGAAATATCAACAGTATATTGGAAAAGCTAATTGTGAAGTTAAACTTAAAACTAAAAGGACAGACAGCTGGCACCAGTTCCTAAAGCCTGAGTCTTAAAGACTGGAAGTCTAAATCACAGCAGAAATATTATACCTTCCCACCACTGGGCTCTGGTACAAGGAATGCTTTCCACCTTGGGCAGAGTAGATGCTGAGAAGCAGCACAATGTTCCATTAAGTACTAAAATTTATCAATACCCTAGTTCAGGCAAAAGGAGATATAGATAAAGAAGTGGTTATATTTCTGGAATTTGGTTCTTTGCTATTTCCAATTCCACTCTAGTCAGGGCCCTTGTCACTTTTTCCTCACATTTCTGTAAAAGCTTACTATCTGCCTCTCCCACCTCTGTTTCTCCCCTTTCCCTGACCTCTTTCCAAAACCCTTATTGTACATTCTCCAGATTAACGTTCCTGAAGTGCTGTTACTCTTTCACCTAAAAATCTTTAATGACCCCGAAATATAGTTTATTTCAAGAAACTAGGATTTCGTTTAGCATTCAAACTTTATTTAATACAACTTAGTAAAACTGACACAAGACACAATAGAAAATCTGAATTGTCCTGTATCTATTAAATAAATTGAATTTGTTATAAACAATCTCCCCTAAAGAAAGCTCTAGGCCCAGATGGTTTCACTTGTAAATTCTTTTAAAGAAGAAGTAACACTGATCCTACAGGAATTCTTTCAAAAACTAAAGAGGAGGGAAGATTTCAACTCGTTAGACCTTATGTAGCCAACTTAATCTTCTCCACTTCTGCCCCAACCACCAAAAACTATGGGTGTTTCCTAATTATTCCACACACAGCATGCTGCATGCTGGTGCTGACACTTTTTCCCTTTTTTGGAATGCACTCCCACTCACTCCCTTTGCCTCTACAAGTAATTTGGGTGGATAATTCTTAGATGAATTGAAGCTTATGTCTTATTCTTTTGTTACCTGCCTCTAAAAACAAGTACAGCCTTGAGAAGTGAACACAAAAAAAAAAATAGAACAACCAGTATTAGTACTATACAGAGACATTAAGCCCAACAAGTGTACACACAGAAGAGTAAGGGGTTTTTCTGATACAACAAAGAGGTGTTTCCAGTCAGCAGTGAAATGTAATACAGAGCTGTGCAAAATCTAGACAAAATAAGATTTACTTTTTAAAAAAAAAAACAGAATACTACTAAGAGCCTTATAGGTTACTCAACCTTTCAACAAATATTTGTGAGCCGATTCTGAGCCAAGCATTGTGCTAGGCATTTTATATACACCTTGGTGTGGTCTCTGCCTTATAGTGGAAGAGACAGAGAATAGAAATGAATGTTGGGGAAGGTTTAAATTTTATTCTTTTATATATATATATATATATATATATATATATTATTGATTTCAGAGAGGAAGAGAGAAACATTAATGATGAGAGAGAATCATTGATTGGCTGCCTCCTGCACACCCCCTACTGGGGATCAAACCCGTAACCTGGGAATGTGCCCTTGATTGGAATTGAACCCGGGGCCCTTTAGTCTACAGGCCAACTCACTATCCATTGAGCCAAACCAGCTAGGGCAATAAAAAATATATTTAAAAAAGAAGGGCCATTCTGAGAAAATAAAGTTCCTTGCAGTATGAGCCACTGGCACCCAGATTCAACTGACATTTACTGAGTATCTCTGTGCCAGGTACTCTTCTAAGCATTTTCACATCCCATTCAATTCTTACCATAGACCTGTGAGAGAGGTATTAATATTATCATTATCACTTTTTTACTGATGAAGGAATCAGAGAGCTTCAGTGGCTTGCCCAAGATTACACAACCCAGAAGCCATGAATTTGAGATTTAGTCTCACCTCTGATTGAAGGCCTCTGTTCATTTCACTAGATTATCTAATAGTTGCTCAGGCCCAAACATCCACAATATCCTTGATTTCTCTTTCTTTCTCATATACCTCCCATGTCCAGCAGCGAATTCTGGGACCTTTACCTTCAATATCTCTCTAACCTCTGTTGCCACCTCCACCATTGCCCACCACCCTGACCATTGTTTCTTGCCTAGATTCCTGCAATTGCCTCCTAACTGTTCTCCTTGCTTTTGCCCTTGTACCCCTTTCTTCTGTTTTCTACACAGCAGCCAGAATAAACCTTTGAAAGCATAAATCACAACATAACACACAAGCCATTCCTCCAGTGGCTCCCCATCTCCCTCAGAATAAAAGCATACAATGCCTTACAAGGTTTTCCAAAGTCTGCCTCTGCACTTCCACTGCCCTGGCCTGTCTCTTACATCTCTCTCTTGGCTCAATCTATTCAGCTAAACTGGTTTCCTTCAACAAGGAAACTCCTGTCTCAGGACCTTTGCATTTGCTATTCCCTCTATCTGGAATGCTCCTCCCCCTCATAATTGTGTGACTTGCTCCTTATATTCTTTTGTGTCAGCTCAGGGAGTCCTTTGACTACCTTATATAAACTAAAAAAACTCCATAATCCCTATCTCCCTTAACCTTGCTCTTTGATTCTCCATAACCCTTATTACCATTTGGTATACTATATGTTTACTTATATGTTTATTGTCTCCCCTCCCTTTTAAAATGTAAATTCCAAGAGGACAGGAACTTCATTTTCTATTGTCAGAGCACAGTTCTCAGCTCCCAGAATATTGCCTGGCACATAGTAAGTGCTCAATCAATAGAGGCAGGTGACTCAAGAACAGACCCTATTTTTTCAATGACTGAATGAACAGAAAGACAAATTCATTCTGAGGATGGGAAAGCACTTTGTAAACTAGGAAATGGTATAGAGGTTTATTTTTTCTACTTGGTTCTTAGGTTTCTAGCCTGAGAACCACTTCTGAAGAGCCTTAGCTAAGTGCAGTCAACCCAAATGATCTTGGTTCATGCAGTGCTGACCGTTGGATGGCCAGCAAATACCTAACTGGGAACTCAGTCTTGCCCTCCTTGTCTTCTCCAGTTCACTGGCAAAGCCAGCAAGGACCGCTTCTCTTTTCTAAGGCACCCTTGCATGCATTTGGCTTTTTTAGAGTTTTTATTCTGGGCAATGGGAGAGATGGCCAGTGTCCTATCCATGGATGGGATCTATACAGGGAAAGTCATTCAATTAAATCAAGCAGTATTGAATTCTTAATTGACACAAATGAGACAGACAGACAGCTGGAGGAGTGGGGGAAGGACAGGGAGCAGGTGCTCTGCATAATGGAGAAAGAAGGGGCAGAATATAAATTCTAACTGATGTTGTAGAAGCTCCCTTGTGAGTCTAGATTTTGTACCACATAAGAGGTAAGTTTTGCCACAGCTTACTTTACACACAACAGAAAGGACTCAATGGTGTCTTTGCCAAGAATAAAGCAACAGGTTCCAAATGTTTGTGCCATTTTGGCTGGCCTGATGGCCAAGTCGGCTTGTTTTCAGGTACTATCATTTCTGAGAATCACTCTTGGTAAAGCTGGATTGTTTTGTGTGTGTGTGTGTGTGTGTGTGTGTTCAAGATAACCTATGAGATAATGTTTAACTAAAAGAATGTACTTTTAAAATTCCATTTCTAAAAAAATAGCGGGGGGGGGGGGGGGGGTGGGTAACACATGAATTAGGAAGGTAAAGGAAAGGATGTTTCCAGATCTTCAAAGGCCAGTTATAGTGGTATTCCCGCAGAAAAGCAGGACCCTGAGCAATTCTGGAATTTTCTCTGAGAATGTTGGGGGCATTTTTCTTCTCAGCTCCCTCTTGGTCAGAGCTTTGACTCCCCAGCTCAGACAATTCTTTTCTGTGTCCATGGGAATTGCTCCCATAATTAGCAGTGTCTCCTGCCTGGAACACAGACAAGTAAATGTTCAAACCTGGCAGCTGATCCTGGGAAGGAGAGCTGATTAAATCTTTCCTGTTGAGAGGCACCTCTTTGATTTGAATGTGACACCTACATCCTCTACCTCAGGTTTGTCTGATGGAAGCAGTTCCACCCATACCTTCACAACCGGAGATCCTAATATTTAAAGACACAGTTAATCTTAAAAGGAGCCCACTGGTTTTCTAAGACTTAGGAAAGAGCATAGGTGTTGTTGTTTTTTCTCCCTCCCTCCTGAACCCTTCTTCACTAAACATCACCCTGTATTTGGTGTGATGAAAGCTCCTGCTGCCCAGGTATCATCAAATGCCAGAGGCCTTGAGATATAAAAGGAGTTCAAAACACCACTAAGTACACACAAGTATTAACTACAAATGGAAGAGTGAAAGAACAGGCAAACTACTTCTTTAGAAGTGTTTAGCAAGACAGCCTGGAACCATCAAGCCCCAAAGTGAATACTCCTGGTGATATTACGGTCCAGGAAAGCTTTCTATGGGAGGATGTGTAGTCTTATCTGGATGTAGCTAGGATTATGTACGACCACTCAGACATGTTCAGGAGAGACAATATCCATTTTCTTCTGACATCAAGGCAGCCTTTTAAGTTTGCCCGGATTTATTTTGGTTAGTGCAATAAAAAAGCCAGGTTGGAGAATTATGTCTAACAAAAATAAAGCCATTGTATGCTTAGAGTTTCCCACTGAAAGCCTGCTTTTAAAGCAGTTTGCTGCTCCACAGCTCCGTCACCTCGCAATACTTGCATTTAGGCAGGTTGGCTATGAACAAAGCAAATTGGCTTCGCATGCAACAGCCCTAAACCTACACTCTCAGGACAAAAGTTTTTTCTTCGCAATGTTTTCTACATGGGTCTGGTTAAGGGCCATTCACTTACCTCCAACCTCTTTCTCTTGGGAGACAAAGGCACCTTTGGGCTGCAGTGACACGGGAGAGTTAGAATCAGATTTGTTATCAACATTGCAGCCTTCAATTTCAGTAAGAGGCTAAATCTGTCTATTTCAACTACAGGAAGGCAGTCTTTATAACCCCTGGAGCACTTGGCTAATTATGCACCTGCAAATATACCATACAGGACATTTCAGGTTCCTAAGCACTTTGAAAACCGATACTCAAACAGTCTCAAGGGATCCTATCACCCATCTCGAATAATAGTGGCTTTGGAATCTGTTGTTGGCACCAGAAAGAGTCCTCTGAAGTCATTCTAAAGCCATTTTTATTGTGCATTTTCAAACAAAGGACCTCGCCAAAAGAACCTCTGTTACAAAATCAGGGTAGAAAGTCAAACTCATCTCATCTAAGAGTCAATTACCCTGGCAATTTTGTGAAGGGATGGGAAATGAGTGCTCGGGGAGAGGGCTGTGGGGAGGGGGTGGGGTTGGCTTTTAAAATCCCCTGGGTGAGAAGGGTGTTTCCACTGACTCTAAACTCTAACAATTACAACAGAAGGGCCTCTGTGACTTTCTGGCTATAAAGTTTTTATGATTATTAACTGGGGAAATCTAGAATATGTGGAATTTTAACAATCGACTTTCAACCTCCATTTGCTTCTTTCTGAGAAATTTGTTTGTGCACGGACTATAATAACCTAAAGCTCAGGATTTATGTCGCTACCTTTATATTCCTTGCTTAAAATCCACTTCCTTACATATCTGACTTTCAATAATGAGGCAGATGCCTTGTATGCTGTTTATTTCAGGAAAGAAATATATGTGGGAAAAGAAGCAATTTTTCCTCAGTGCAATTAAATTGTCATGACCACCTGTTGTGGGCTTATCCTGCCATCTGCTGTTCAAAAGAGAAACAACAACAGAGAAACGGGATGGCCGAGGTAAGAGTTTGGTACTGGTAAAATATTCCTCCTTATTAATAAAATATATATATAAATCTTCCTTCTTTTGATGGTATCACTTTCTATTTTTATTATTGTGAGGGAGAGGAAATGTGATTAACAGCAAGAGCCCTGATGGAGGGTCCAAAAAATGTGGGTACAATCCTTTTGGAAAACAATTGACAATCTTTTATCAAAAGTGGTAGAGTGGCTCAGTGGTTGAGTGTCCACCTATAAACCAGGAGGTCACAGGTTTGATTCCCAGTCAGGGCACCCGGTGAGGGGTGTGCAGGAGGCAGCCCATCAATGATGAGAGAGCATCATTGATTCTCTCTCATCATTGATGTTGATGTTTCTGTCTCTCCCTTCCTCTCTGAAATCAATAAAAAATATTTTTTAAAAAAAGAGTGGTAGAGCCCTAGCTGGTTTGGCTCAGTGGATAGAGCGTTGATCTGAGGACTAAAGGGTCTTAGGTTCGATTCCGGTCAAGGGCACATGCCCAGGTTGCAGGCTCAATCCCCACTGGGGAGCATGCAGGAGGCAGTCAATCAATGATTCTCTTTCATCACTGATGTTTCTATCTCTCTCTCCCTCTTCCTTCCTTTCTGAAATTAATAAAAAAATATATATTTTTTAAAAAGAGTGGTAGAATGTTTTTTACCTTGAAAAAAAAGAAAGCAGATAAAATGAGCAGATTAAAACCTAGTCATTCTACTCTGGAAACCTGTTCTAAAGGATGAATCCAAAATTAAGAGAAAGCCGTGTGTGTAAAAGATGTTCATCACAATTATTGTATATTGAAAAAAAAATTTTTTTCTTTTTTTGTTAATCCTCACTTGAGAATATTTTCCCATTGATTTTTAGAGAGAGTGGAAGAGAGAGGGAAAGACAGAGAGAAACATCGATTACTTGCCTCCTGCACCAGCCCAGGTCAGGGAAGAGCCTGCAGCCAAGATAAGTGCCCTCGATCAGAATCAAACCCAGGACCCTTTGGTCCGCAGGCCGATGCTCTAACCACTGAGCCAAACCAGCTAGGGTGAGAAAAAAAATTGTTTTTAAGAAGCAACCCAAATGTCTATCAATTAGCAAATGTTTAAAACTTGGTGAAATATTCTGAAGCTATTAAACAAATTATCTTAAAAATGTGAGACTACATCACAAAGTGTTTATTTTGTAATGCAACATGAAAATGAAACAGATTCGCCCTCGCTGGTTTCGCTCAGTGGATAGAGCATCGGCCTGCTGACTGAAGGGTCCAGGGTTCGATTCTGGTCAAGGGCCACATACCTCAGTTGCAGACTCAATCCCTAGCCCTGGTTGGGGCACATGTGGGAGGCAGCCAATGGATGTGTCTTTCTCACATTGATGTTTCTCTCTCTCTGCCTCTCCTCTCCCCCTCCCTTCCACTCTCTCTAAAAATCAATGGGGGAAAATAATCTTGGTTGAGGATTAACCAAAAAATAAAAATTGAGACAGACTAATAGATAGAGAGCAGGCAGACAGCTCTGGTGTGTGGGTGTGTGTGTTGGGGGGGGGGGGGCTCTGAGATAGGATTGAGCAAAAAGTGGGGGGAAAGAAAACAGATTAAAAGAGCAAATTAAAATCTAAGCATAGAAAATAAATTTTTTTTTAGAAAAAAGTCACATCAAAATACTATTTTAGTGGGGAGGGGAAGCCACACCAAAATGCTACCAGTAGTTCTTTGTGAGGCCATGAGGGACTAAACATTTTTTCCTACTATTTAGTGTTTTCCAAATTATCTTTAATGAGCACATATTAATTTGGGTAATGAAGGAAAAACTTATTTTCCCTAAAAGATGCCTGGGTTGTAATTCCATATTTTACTAAACTACATCAAATAAGCAAATCCTGCATGACTATGGACACAAACTTTGCCTCTCTGGGGCTCAAGCCTTTCATCTGTCAATTGTTTCCCTCCTCTCCCAGGGTTGTTCCAGGATCAACCCCCTAATAGCTGTGAAAGTACTATACTTTGAAGAGTCTGATATCCATATGATTTAGGATCAATAATTTATTTTGTCTACAGGTTCTCTCCAATCTTATCCATATTCCTGATTTCCTGCCTGGGATCAATCCCTCACCCTTGGCAAAATAATAATTTCTAATCTTGGTTCAACGGCACTGCTCTCCACTCAGTAATCCAAGTGGTATGGGTGCCTTCCTTGAGCTCTTGATTTGGCCTAATCGTCTCCCATTTGATCTCCCTGTTGGGTTTCTCTTCCTCCACTCCTTTGCTTATACTACTGCCTGCCAGAGTGATCATTCTAAAATGCAAAGTTGGTCAAGCCCTTCCCCAGCTCAGAATACTGCAATGGCTCCCACTGCCTAATGGGATTAAGTTCAAACTCTTAGATAGATAAATTTCATCTTTCTAAAACATTGCTTTTTAAGCAATCAAAATACTCACCTGTTCCTACTCAGGCTTTCTAACTTCTAGTTTCTCTGCAAAGTTCCTGGGGATTTGTTAAGGCTTTCCTTTGAGATCCTGAAGGCAGGAAGGTGGCTGTAAAAGGCTATGGTCAAGGGTACAGTCAGCTATTTCTGAATTTTCCCACCTCTTCAATTCTTAGGACACATACTTGGGGCAGGACTGGGCTGTGGAAACACACACACACACACACACACACACACACACACATGTTTTTTAAAAATGTATGAGCTCAGTGGATAGAGCGTCGGCCTGAGGACTGGAGGGTCCCAGGTTCGATTCTGGCCAAGGGCACATGCCTGGGTTGCGGGCTCAATCCCCAGTGGGGGGTGTGCAGGAGGCAGCCGATCAATAATTCTCTCTCATCATTGATGTTTCTATCTCTCTCTCCCTCTTCCTTCTTCTCTGAAATCAATAAAGAAATATATTTTAAAAATAAATAAATAAAATAAATAAAAAATATATGAGTTTGTGGCTTTTCCCCCCTCAATTCATAGCTTCACTTTAGAAAGTTTGTCACATATTGAAAAAGCACAAAGAAAAGACGCATTGTCCATATTTTGTTTCTATCATTTTAGGTGTTTTTTTTATACATATAGCATTTAAAAATAAATTGATCTTATATTCTACTTAAACACTTGTTTTTTAAAAGACATTATATTATGAATACTTCCCCATGTTCTTAATAATTTTCCCAAATGAAATTGTATTCATGTCTGTATATCATCACATATTATAGTATAATACATACCATTGTATATTGTACTATATGCATTTGCTACCTCATTGGTGTAATTTAAGTTGGACCAATTTCTCACCAATAAAAAGGCACTGTGGGATGACCTGGCCAGTGGTGGCTCAGTTCATTGGAGCGTCGTCCTGTACACTAAGGGGTGACAGGTTTGACTCCTGGTCAGGGCACATATCCGAGTTGCAGGTTTGATCCCCAGCTGGGGTGCATATGGGAGGCACATTGCTCATATCTCTCTCTCACTCTCCTTCCCTCTCTCTTCCTCTCTCTAAAATCAATAAAAAACTATATTTTAAAAACTAAAACTTATGTTCTTCAAATAAAATGACAAGTCACAAGTTGGAAGAAAATACTCACAATACATATATCTGACAAAGATCTTGTATCCAGAATATACAAATAATTCTTTACAATCTATAAGATAAATAACCCAATTTTAAAGTGGGGCAAAAGGTTGGAACAGACAGAAGAATATACAGGAATAGCCAATAAGCACATGAAAAGATATTCAGTATTATTAGTTATTAAAGAAATGCAAATTAAAACCACGAAGGGAAACCACTTTACACCCACTAGAATGACTAGTTTAAAAGAATAATACCAGAGATTGGCAAGGATACAAAGCAACTGGAACTCCCATGTACTGTACTGTGGGAAACAGTTTAGTAATTTTTATATAGTTAAACATACACCCATCCTGTGATGCAGAAATGCCACTTCCATGTATTTACCCAAGAGAAATAAAAACATATGTCCACACAAAGATCCTATATGAATATTTATATTAGCCAAAACTGGAAAAAATGTCCATGAATGGATAAATAGATTAAACAAATTGTGGCATATTTACCCAATAAATACCACTCAGCAACAAAAAGGGATGAACATGCAAGAGCATGGATGAAGCTTTACAGACATTATGTTGAACAAAAGAAGTCAGACAGGAAAGAGAACACACTGTATGATTACATTTATACCATTTCTAAAACAGGCAACACTAATTTATGGTGACAAAAATCAGGATAGTGAATAGTAGTTGCCTCTGACATTGGGGGAGATTGAGAAAGGGACATGAGGGAATTCCCTAGGTAATGAAAATATATATCTTGAGAGTGGTATGGGTTTCACAGGTGTATGAGTTTGTCAAAACTCATCCAATTGTACTTAAAAGTCTATGCATTTTACTGTATGTAAATGAAACCTCAATATAGTTGATATAAATATACATGTGGAATTCCCTCATGGTCTGTGGCCTGTGTAAGAGTTTAGGAAGGGGAACCCCCTCCCTGAGTAAACTCAGAATAGAACCAGCCATAGACTATGACCTGCCACCTGCAGGCAAGACATCAGCACACCCAGTTGGTGTGCTGGCAGCTCCAATCTGGCTCCTTCGATGTGACCTCAGGGCCTTGCTTATGGAATGCTCATCCTGTTAGTCTTCATTGACCAGAGGGAGCTTGGACCTTAGAGGGCCCCTCTGAGATATAAAGTGGCCAGCTTTGCAGTCAGAGATCTGGGGTGCCAATCCCAACAGCCAGCTTCCTTCAGAAGTAGGTGACTTTGGTGAAATCACTTTGTCTCTCTGAAGCTCAGTGCTATGGAGGGGCAAGGAGCATTCGTCTTTGTATCTCCAGTGCCTGGAACATACATGTCTACTGAATGAGCAGCACAGTGCTGAGACAGGAAGGCTAGTCTACATACTTGTAAAGTAAAAGTTTTAGCCCTAGCTGGTTTGGCTCAGTGGATAGAGCATCAGCCTGCAGACTGAAGGGTCCCAGGTTCCATTCTGGTCAAGAGCATATGCCCGGGATTGTGGGGTCGATCCCCAGTAGGAGGCACGCAGGAGGCAGATGATCAATGATTCTCTCTCATCATTGATGTTTCTATCTCTCTCTCCCTTCCTCTCTGAAATCAATAAAAATATATTTTAAAAAACAAAAATAGCCCAGCCAGCATGGCTCAGTGGTTGAGCATTGACCTATGAACCAGGAGATCAAGGTTCGATTCCCTGTCAGGGCACATGCCTGGGTTGTGGGCTTGATCCCCAGTAGGGGGTGTGCAGGAGGCATCTGATCAATGATTCTCTCTCATCATTGATGTTTCTATCTCTCTCTTCCTCTTTGAAATCAATAAAAATGTATTTTTTTAAAAAAAAGAATATGATGAAAACTTTATAACCTCTATTTCCAGAAAAATACACATATACCAGTATACACCATTTTACATCCCTAAGGCTGGAGGGATCCCATGTTAAGATCCCCTGGTTCTGGAGGCCTTACTCAGCTCTGAAGGTTCTGCCAAGCATTCTTGCAACTCAGCTACTATTTGTTCTGCACCTAATCTCTGCTAGAGCCTTTGCTCTCATAACCCCCTGAGGATGGTTTGCAGATGAGGAATATGAAGCTCAGAGAGGCCAAGTGACTTGCCCAAGATCTCACAGCTGGTCATGGCTAGTATTGAGATTTGGCTTCAATCTCATGCCTCTGATTCCAACCCTCTAACTTATTCCTTCACGTGAGAATTTAATTCCCTTCAGGTACTTTTGGAATCCTATGCAAAGGGGCTGGGAACTATAAAGCTCTATAGTGACAGCAGGAATGACTGCCCAAATCCAGCCTGGTAAGAACATTCTGCAATGGGTGAGTGACTCCAGGCTCATCCAGGAACAGGCCTCATGCCCAGCTCAAACATGTGTCATCTACCCCTCGATTTCTCAATTCAGCCCACAGCTTGGGGGGTGGGGGTGGAGCAGAAGAGGGAAGAGAAACGGAGGAAATTACTTATAAAAAGAAGTTTCAGATTGAGTCATGAACATGACTTATAACTCAGAAAAAGGCTCTGGAGTAGGAGGGGGAAAAAGAAGGTCCTTGTGAGAGGGCTCCCTCCTTTCTCCACGGGGTGAAGATGCTCAGGTGAATTAAGCATCTCTTCAGGCTCTCGAGGGGGCTCCCTCTATTATTAAACAGGAGAGAGAGAGAGAGAGAGAGAGAGAGAGAGAGAGAGAGAGAGAGAGAGAGAGAAACTGTGCTCTGATGCATTACCTTGTTTTACCTTCACCAAAGAGTAGATAATACTATTAAGCCCATTTTAAAAATGGAGAAATTGAGGCAGTGAGGTTAAATGGTTTGCCCAAGGTCACATGGGCAAATGGTCAAAATTGGATTCTAACCCAGGACTGCTTATACTTCAAGAAAAAAGTTAAACAATAAAACCAGGACAGCCTAACCCCAGAGTCTGCAGTTAACCACAACTCTAAATAGCTTCCTACATCCTGGTTGCTGTTTGCTTATAACTGAGCAGCTCTATAGAAGCTTCACCCACCCTCTCCTTTAATGCTCACAGTAGCCCTGTTTGACAGTTGAGAAAACCTCAAAGCAGTGAAATGACTTGCCCAAAGTCACCCAGAAGGTCAGCGTTGGGGTTGGGATGCCTGACTCCACATCCAGCGCTGTTCCCACTACCCACTCACTGTTGCCTTCCCAGGCAAGCTGGGCAGGAGTTGAGGCCGGAAGAAATAGTGGGGGCCACCTGAAGGTTTCTGGGGAAAACGGATGGCCCAAGAGGCCCTCCTGCTCCCTTGTCAGCATAGCCTTAGCACCTTTGCCTGCCTGCCAGTACCTCCACAGGGGTGGTGGGGGGATTAGAGTGCTGGTGGGAGTGCTCATTTAGGTTTCCCTCCTGTTACTGTTGAGTCATTTCTCTGTTGAGTTCTTTGGAGTTAGTGGGAACCCCCCAAGAAATGGAAGCTACTCAGAAGACCTCAGTTCAAAGCAGAGGAACTTTCCAACCGTGCGGGGGACTGCTTTGTGATGTGGTGGAGTCTCCGTTGCAGGCAGTACTTGAGCAGAAACCGGATAACCATCTATGGGAGATTCCTGTACTGGGTGGAGATCCGCCTTTAGGGCTGATCTTCTGACTGTGAGGTTTTATGAGTCACTGTGGGATAACGGTGATATAGTATGAGCTTTGGGGCCAGATAGATTCGGGTTCAAAACTTAGCTCAGCCACGTCCTTGCTGGGAGACTGTAGGCAAGATTCTTCTCTTAGCCTCAATTTCCTTGTATAAGATGGAAATTATAGGATCTACCTATAGATTGCTTTGAGCATTGGGGATGATGTATATATTGTGCCCAATGTAAAGCAGGAACTCAATAAAGCATGCCTACTACTATAGGCATTAAATGAATGGTGGCCTTTTATTACAGGTCTGTGTGAGAGAATTAAATCCATGTGCTAACCAAAAAACAAATGTTTACATACTTAACATATGTAGGAAACCCGCTTTTCTCTGAGAGTGCCTGTCTCAGAAATCATCTTGGAAAACACAATACATAAATGGGTAAAATGCAAGGAACGCTGAGGGGCTTTAATGCCTGTGCTGACAACTGAGAATCTGAGTCTTTGACAAGGCCATCTAAACAATCCCAGACGGGGAATAGGAATCTCCAAGACTTGACAAATCTCTTTAGTTCTCTGCGTGTGTAGCCCAGGTGATGGGGAACTCACTACCTTCTGAGACTGTCCATAGGAAACTCCCCAGTTTCCCCAGCTTATTCTCCACTGTTTGCCATCTGGGAAATGTAACTTTCTAACAATGTAACCCCTAAATGAGACCAGACCCCAGTGTTATAGGAACATTTATGACCACATGGCTGGCTGAGGGGAAGAGTGATAACCAGCCAGGTGTGTGGAACACTGAAGTAGACCTTGGGCATTCTCAGAAGCAGAGAGGTGGGGCAGCACCCTGGTTAAGAGTGAGTTTCAGAATCACACAGGTATCGTTCTGAGTTCTGTTCTGCCATTTAGCAGTGTCCTTGGGCAAAACACGTAATCTCCAAGCCTCACATAAGGACCAAATGAAATAAGCACAGAAAACACTCGGTGTCTAGCATCTCCACATAGTATTTGTGTAATAGACGCGCCAATATTCCTTGGGAAGGGGCATCCTCGGGGGCTGGGGGAGCTCAGGGATGATTATTTGAGCATTAAAGGGAACAGTGACCCTGGAACTTGGGGCTATCTGAATTGGCAATTTGTTTCCCTAAGCTGGCTTACTGCTATTGGTGGGTTTTGCCCAGGGAGTTGGTCCACAGAGAGGAAAGTTCCCGTCTGACATGCTGGCTGCTGGGGACTGTTTCTGGAGTCTATTGAGTTCTTGAGCGACTGCCCCGACCTTGTGAAAATTAGAACAAGCTTAACTATACAAGTAGCACTTAGTTTCCGAAACTTGTTCATTTGATTTTCACTGGGAGATGACACTAGGAGATGGGTGTGGGTTATGATCCCAGTTAGCAAATGGGGAAACTGAGGCTCAGAGAAGGTAGGTATTTGGGTTTTGAGGTTGAGTTGCTAAGAAAGCACCTGTGGACTCCCACTCCACCCATCACTGTTTCCTGGTTCTTGAGTCCTCCCTCTGGTGCCTGGGCCAAGACACTAACTGCTCTGGGCCTCAGAGCGCCAGGTTCCCTTCCTACTCTGAGGTGTAGTGTCTATGCTTCCCACAGCACCATCAAGTCCATGGGTCCTGCATTCTCTCTTCCCCATTCAACAAGCACTAGCTGAGGATCAAAATATTGTGTGCCAGGCCCGGTGCTAGGTGCTGGGGTTCCAGAAATGAACGAAACACAGCCTCCAGTTCACAGACTGGTGGGGAGAAAACACATCCTCAGCTGTTTCTAAAACAGTGTGATGTACAAAGAGATGGAGACTGAGAGTGAGTGCCTGGGACTCCAAAGGAGGGCTGCCAAACCCTGTGGGGGGTGTCCTGGTTGGCTTCCTAAGATGTCATTTGAACTTTTCTAAAGGATGAGTAGAAGTTAGCCAGGACATGCAGCAGCAGAATCCAGTGCAGGGAGGAGCATGGCAAGTTCAGGTCTGTGAGCAGTTTGGAGACAAGCTATGAGAGCTGATACTGGGGCTCAGCAGGGGCCAGATCACACGGGACACTGATTGTCAGGCTAGGATGGTTGGGCTCTGTCTGATAGACAATGAGGAGCCACTGCAGGCAGATGTTGGGTCAGACTTGATTCTAAATGGAGGACGTTGGGGACCCAAAAGATGAGGGAGTCAGAAGGCTGTGGCAAAAAACACAACTATGACAAGGAGGAAGGAGAGGAGGGGACGAGTGCCAAACATATTTAGGAGACAAAAATTGACGGGGCCAGGATGCAGAATGAATGTGGGAAGTACCGGAAAGAGTTCAGGATGACGCTCAGGATTCCAGCTGGGGTCCAGAGTAGACAACCTTGGGTGGTGGGTGGGACAGGAAATGTTGGTTTCACTGCACAGAGGGGTAAACTGAGCCTCAAAGAAGTATAATACACCCAAGTCAGGGGCTCAGTACTGTGTATATCAGTGGGTGTTCAGCACCTGGGGATACAATACAGCTTTCCCTGACCCCATGGGGGTCACTGGCACACAATCTTCACACCTATGTAGCTCTGAAGTTGAGCTGCTAGTGTCAGGATCTCCTTCCCTTATAACAGGACAGATTTACCTCTCAGGCCCTGGCTTTCTAAGCTGCACAGGAGAGTCTGAGAAATAACAGGAGCAAAGAACCTGGGCCTTAAGATTTTGAATCTTCCCAGATTGGTTCCCCACTCTCACAGCGCAGTCTCCTGCTAGCTCTCCTTCCTGGAGTGCTGTCTTTATTTTTGTATTTTTAATATTGATTTTGGAAGAATGGAGAGACAGAGACACAGAGAGGGAGCGATAAGCCTGGATTTGTTGTTTCATTTATCTATGCATTCATTAGTTGAGTCTTATATGTGCCCTAACTGGGGATCGAACCTGCAACATTGGAGTATAGGGATGATGCGCCAACCAACTGAGCTACCTGGCCAGGGCCCCTGGGGTGCTGTCTTCTTTGTTGTTAATCCTCACTGGAGGATATTTTTTCCCTTTGGTTCTTAGAGAATGGGAGGGAGGGGGAGAGGGAGAGAGAGAAGCATTGATATTAGAGCGACACATTGATTGGTTGCCTTCCATATGCGCCACGACCAGGGCCAGGGATCAAATCTGCAACCGAGATACATGCCCTTGACCAAGAATTGAACCCAAGACCTTTCAGTGCATGGGGCAATGCTCTAACCACTGAGCCACCAGCCAGGGCTGGGGTACTGCCTTTAAATGCTAATATGCTCCAGGACTCAACCACTGTTCCCTTTTCTTCTCTGTTCTCAGTCCCTACAATAGCACTTCTCAACTTTCATGTACACACAAATGCAGATTTTGTTAAAATATAGATTCTACCTATAGTCGGATCTGAGAATGGGCCTGAGATTCTGCATTCTAATAAGCTCCCAGATAACAGTAATGCTGCTGGCCCTCTGACCACACTTTGAAAAGCACAGCCTCTTGTTTCTCCAAACTAATGATTCCTAAATTTACCCTTCCAATCCAGCTTTCTCTCCAGAACTCCAACTTCTCATTACTCTTAGTTGGAAGCTCTATTTAGATTTTTAAAAGCATCTCCCGTCCTGGCCAGTGTTGTTCAATGGTTAGAGCGCCAGCCCTTGCACTGAAGGGTCACAGGTTCGATTCCCAGTGAAGGGCATGTACCTGGGTTGCAGGTTCTGTCCCCACCCTGGTCAGGGTGCGTGCAGGATGCAACCAATTGATGTGTCTCCCTCACATTGATGTTTCTCTCCTCTGTCTCCCCCCGCCCCCTCCTTTCCACTATCTCTGAAAAGCAATGGAAAAAGTATCCTTGGGTGAGGATTAACAAAAAATAAGAAGACATCTCCCACAGAGTTTTCAAACCTGCTTTCCCCAACTTCTCCCTCAGTACTTACCTGCTCAAGCCCAAAATCTAGAAGTTAAAAAAAAAAATCTAGAATATATCCATTAACCTCCTTTTTCTCTTAGCCTCTAAACCAGTGGTTCTCAACCTTCTGGCCCTTTAAATACAGTTCTTCATGTTGTGACCCAACCATAAAATTATTTTCGTTGCTACTTCATAACTGTAATATTGCTACTGTTATGAATCGTAATGTAAATATCTGATATGCAGGATGGTCTTAAGCGACCCCTGTGAACGGGTCGTTCAACCGCCAAAGGGGTCGCGACCACAGGTTGAGAATCGCTGCTCTAAAACCAAACTGCCAGCAAGTGCTCTCTGCTGGACTTCCAAACACTGTCTGAGCTACTGCAGTAGCCACCGACCTGGTCTTCCTGCCCACCGCCTTCATCCCCATCAATTCTCTACACATTAGTTAGAGCGATCTTTTAAAAATGTAAATCAAATCATGTCACTCTCCTGCTTACTTAAGTTCTTTTAGGCCTTGCATCTCAATTAGAATTAAACCCTACCTCCTTACCCTGGTCTGAGAAGCCTAGAATGACTGCCCTCCTTCCTAACTTCGTCTTGTGCAATCTCCTGAACCTGACATCACAGCCACATCAGCTCCTCTGTTTCCTGAGCAAGCCCAGCCTGTTTCCCCTGGGAGCCTTTGTCCTGACTCGGCCCTCTGCCTTGTGGTCTTGGCTGGCCTCTTCTCATCATTCAGATCTTAGCTTCTGGGTCATGTCCTCCGAGAGGCCTTCCCTGATCACCCCAATTTAACTCTACCTAACTGCAGGGGACCCACTGGGGGGGCTGATGTGGATGCTGGTGCCTGGAACTGGGCGCCACGGGGCCTTGGTCCTCTCCTCTAGCAGGAAGTGGTTCCAGACTCCCCGGCAGAACATATGTCTTACCAGTAGTTGACCTTGGTTTATTAATTGTCCATTTTTCACTAATAGGTTTCCTCACCAGAGGTAAGACCCATAAAAACAATGACCTTGCCGGACCAGTTTGGCTCAGTGGATAGAGCGTCGGCCTTTGGACTGAAGGGTCCCAGGTTCGATTCTGGTCAAGGGCATGTACCTTGGTTGTGGGCACGTCCCCAGTGGGGGGCGTGCAGGAGGCAGCTGATCGATCTCTCTCATCGATGTTTCTGGCTATCACTCTCCCTTTTTCTCTGTAAAAAATCAATAAAATATTTTAAAAAACCAAAGAAACAATGACCTTGTTTTCTACTTGGTTCACCAGCACCTGAAGCAGGGCAGAGAGATCCTCAGAAAAAGTTTATCATGCAAGGCAATGTCATTCCCTCTCTGAGCCTCAGATTTTCCATCTATAAACAGGGATAAAAATAGCATCTACCTCACAGGGTTAAGATTAAATGAGATATAGCCCTAGCTGGTTTGGCTCAGCAGATAGCGTGTCAGCCTGCGGACTGAAGTGTCCCAAGTTCAATTCCAGTCAAGGGCACATGCCCGGGGTTGTGGGCTCAGTCCTCAGTATGGGGCGTACAGAAGGCAGCTAATCAATGATTCTCATTATTGATGTTTCTATCGCTCTCTCCCTCTCTCTTCCTCTCTGAAATCAATAAAAACATTTAATTTTAAAAAAAGATTAAATGAGATATACATGTAAGACCCAGGCACAGTGCCTGGCACTTGGCCACCAACCCATGGCTAATAATTCCATTACTGTTATCAATAGCATAATGGAATCCCCCTGGCAGGAATGTGAGGGCAGGGCCGGCAGGACTCCCACATGCTCTCCAAATGACCTGAGCTCCAACTAGCTGGGCTAATCAGCCCTAGTCCATTACTCGTCCGTCACTGCCAAAGTCCTCACCTCCTGACAGCAGAGAGGGGGCAAATTCAGGGATGAAAAGTGGAGGCAAGCATGCTTCAACTCAACTGTAAGTTTATTAGAAAGGCCATGGACAGATGAACCCTGAGTTACCAGCTGAGGAAGAAATGAAAAAAAGCCCCTGCCCGCCTGGCCCGCCCCACAGGCCTCCTGTGTGCTCTGTCCTGTGGCAGATGCCAACAGAAGTCAGTCAAAAGTGCATTCCGGATCCTCCTCGGAGAGCGGCCACCCTAACTGCAGGGGACCCACTGGTGGGGCTGATGTGGATGCTGGTGCCTGGAACTGGGCGCCACGGGGCCTTGGTCCTCTCCTCTAGCAGGAAGTGGTTCCAGACTCCCCGGCAGAACATATGGAAAAGGAGCTGACTGGGGATAGAGCAAGTTCTGCTAAACAGCCAAGGGCTCTGGAAGTTGCTGCCTGGGAGGTGGGTGCAGATGGCTGCAGAAGGCCAATCGTGGGGTCCCCAGGGTAGGACTGCAAAACTGCTCTAAGGAGTCTCAGCCACAGAGAGCCCTAGTGTGACTCAGTGCCCCTCCTGGGGCTGCACGGGGCTATTTCTGCTCCCAGAAAGGCAAATGAATCTCGTAAAAATCCATGGTGGCTGATGTCATTTTTCCTTAAAAAAAAGATAAGAGTTTGTACAGTGAATCGATTTCAACCAGCAGAGCCTGAGCCGAGAAGAGTCCGTCCTCAGGAAGGAGAAGGCACTTCTCACACCCTCACTGGGGTGATCTGGGCTGGCTGCTTCCGGGGCCCCTCGGGGCTCTGCTGCCTCTGGCCCTGTGGCTCAGGCCCGCTCTCTCCGGGAAAGAGGCGCCTCCATCGAGCTAGCACTGCCCTGCAGCCTGGATGCCCTGGCCCCTCACAGGGTGGTGGACGGCAGCTTCCTCACCCGCCGCTGCGCCAGGATAGATGACTCGATGGGCTTCAACTGAGGGGTGGGCTTGGAGCTGTTGAGTGCAGAGTATGTAGCTGCCATGGCTCCCTGGGAGAGAAGGTAGTAGGTTAGTTCACGATGATGGGGAGGTACAGGCGGGAGGAGGGACATGTGCTCCAGGGTCAGGCCAGCTCCTCCCAGTGTTCCACAGCCCGCCCAGCCCCGTTAATCCAGCCTTGGTCAGTAGTCCTGCCTCCTGCCTCAGATGTAAGGGGCTGTGACCCCCGGAGGCCTGGGATGTACTGTTGACACCTCTGCATGTTAGACCTGGGCTCCAGGACAGACAGACATGGCATCTCCTGACCCTGCCACCCCAAGTCCTTGCCCAGGAAAACTTGCCTTGGGCCCCTGGATGCCCAGTAGCTGGGATGGCCATACCTTCACAAGTTGCAAGTCCTGATGGGATAGCTGGCTCTGAGGAAGCTTGTCCTTCTGGGTGATCCATGGGTGCTGCAGGACCTGCTTAGCTGTGAGGCGCTGGTGGGGGTCCACGTGTAGCATTTTAGACACCAAGTCCTGGGGACAGAGTGGGCAAGGGGGTTGGTGGGAGGGGCCGGCAGGGGCACATACAGCTGTGTCCCACTGATGGGGAATGGGCAAGGCAACCATTTCCCACCCTCTGCTGCCAAAACCCTGCAGTAGCCCCTCCCTGCGATCCATTCCCCACACTGCTCCAGGGCCCCAATGAGCACAGGCCCTTCTTTGGGACTTCTTCCCTTTCCTTTCTCTTTCATCTTCTAGAAGCCACGCAGGAAGGTGGGAAGAACCTAAGGTTGGGGTTGAGCAGATTCAGGTTCAAAATGTAACTCTTCTGCTCGAGTATCCTGGGCGATTTACTTCAACTCTCTGAGCCTCAGTGTCCCCTCTGAGAAACAGGAATTACAACAATACCTGCCTCATAAGGCTGATGTGAGGTGTACAGCTCATTAAGGGCTCAACCCAGTGTCCAGCACACAGGTGCCATAACTGCAAACTTGCTCACATTGAAAGCCCAAACGTTCCCTCCTCTGAGAAGGCCTCTCTGCTTGGCATGGTCAGTAGCTCTGCTCCGTGCCTCCACGGCCTGTACCCCTGGCCAGGAAGACCCACTTCTCTCCACTGCCTGGCATCTCTGTTCCTTATACGCAAGCCTGTATCTCCCCCCACAGCAAGTTCCCATAAGGCATCATCACAGCTCTCTGTCCCCTGTGGGTCCAGAACACGGGAAGAGCCACTGAATGATTACCCAGTTAACCAAACAAGGTGTGTGTGTGTGTGTGTAGGCAGGCTGCCTCTGTGTGTGTGTGTGTGTGTGTGTGTATGTGTAGGCAGGCTGCCTCTGTGTGTGTGTGTGTGTGTGTGTATGTGTAGGCAGGCTGCCTGTGTGTGTGTGTGTGTGTGTGTGTGTAGGCAGGCTGCCTCTGTGTGTGTGTGTGTGTGTGTGTGTGTGTAGGCAGGCTGCCTGGGAATCTTCCACTTGGAAAACCGAGGCTTCAGGTCACCTGCTCGTGACCTGCTGAAAAGCCCTGGGACGGTCCCTGCCTCCCCACCCCAAATAGGCTGGGTCCAGCCTCAGACTCACCTTGGCTGTCTCTGATACTGTGTCCCAGTTTCCCCCACTGAGGGTGAACTTCCCACTGCCGATCCGGGTCAGAATTTCCTCGGGTGTGTCACTGGGTCCATTGGCGAATGGAGTGTATCTGGAGAAAAGCCCACCCAGTCTGTGTATTGCCTCTGGACTCCATCCTGGGGTTCAGGGTGGAGGGCTGTGTCTCCCCCTTCTGACTGGGTATCCCCAAGAGCAGCATCTTTCTCCTCAAGGTGAAGCGTCCAAAGCTAGGGCCATGTCCCTATCTTCAGACCTTCCTGAGGCAGGGCTGAGTTTCGCCCCTCAGACAAGCACCACCCCAGCCTGTACTCTAGGGCTGGGTAGTGGGAGGGGGCCAGGCCAACGGTGCACTCACCCCGCCAGCATGGTGTACAGCAGAATGCCCAGGCTCCAGATGTCACAGCCTTCATCGTAGCCCTGGCGCTTCAGCACCTGGCAGGAAGGAGGGCAGGGGAGTGTGGTCAGTCTGAGGGGCAGTGACAAGTGCTTGCCTGCTACTCCCCAAAGGGGAGGTTCCCATGGCTGGACCCTCCCTTGGTCCTAGGTCAGTGATGGCGAACCTTTTGAGCTCGGCGTGTCAGCATTTTGAAAAACCCTAACTCAACTCTGGTGCCGTGTCACATATAGAAATTTTTTGATATTTGCAACCATAGTAAAACAAAGACTTATACTTTTGATATTTATTTTATCTACTTAAATGCCATTTAACAAAGAAAAGTCAACCAAAAAAATGAGTTCGCGTGTCACCTCTGACACACGTGTAGTTTTGCCATCACTGTCCTAGGCCAAGGCCACAGAGACTGCGTCCTCACTGGCAGCTGAGGAGGTCAGCCACTCACCTCAGGTGCCACGAAGTTGGCAGTGTAGCAAGGTGTCATGAGGAGCCCATTCTCAGCCCGCAGCTGCTTGGCGAAGCCAAAGTCACAGATGCGCAGGCACTCGGGGTTCCCAGACTCGTCTACGTAGAGGATGTTGCTGGGCTTGAGGTCCCTATGCACAACCTGGGGGCAGAGGGCGGTCAGTTCTCAGTGTGGGCAGGTGGCTGTGGCTCAGATCCACTGCTGGGGAGGGAGAGTTCGGAAGATGGGCCCCGAGAGAGGGACTGACTGAGGGAAGCAGAATCTGAAAGGAGGGGAAGGGGCTGAAATGAGGCCTTTCATGCTGCTGGTACTGCCCACCTGGAATCTCTATGTCCATGATTACAGGGCAGCTCTGATGTCACCTATCCACACTCAACTCCCCTTTTCTCCCCTCAATTCTGCCCTTCACATAATCTTACCTAATGGCCACTCCATCTTTCCAATTGCTTGGGTCAAAATCTGAAGAGGCATTCTCATTTTCTCATATGCCTCAATCAATCCTTCGCAAGCTCCATTGGCTCTACCATTGAAATATACCCAGAGCCCAACCACTTCTCAGCCCCTCTACCAGGAGCTCTGCTTCCAGCCACCGTCATGCCACTGCTGGATTACAGCAACCACCTTGTAACTGGCCTTCCTGAGTCACCCTCACCTCCTACAGTCTGTTCTAAACACAGCAGCCAGGGGAATACTGTTAAATGTACGTCAGATCATGTCATCCCAGCCAGAAACCTTTGAAGGCTTCCCCTCTCAAGAGGAAAGTCCTTACAATGGCCTACGTGGCCCCACCTGATGTCTCCCCTCCCCGTCACCCACATCCCTTGCACTCTCTGGTCTTCTAGCCACACCAGCTTCTTTGCTCTTCCTTCCACATGCCAAGCACACTCCTGCCTCCGGGCATCTGCCTGGCTCATTCTCTTTTTCTTTTAGGTCTCAGCTCAGATGTCACTGTATCAGTGAGGCCTGGACGACTCCATATAAAATAGCCATCACCGAGAAGTGCTCCTGGTTTCCCTCTTCTGCTTTACTTTCATCCAGAGCATTTACTACCATTTGACATATTTACTTAGTTGTTTTCGGAATCCACCTACAGGAATGTAAGCTCCAATAGTATTTTGCTCACTGCTATATCCCAGACTTTTAAAAAGTTCTAACACATAGTAGGTATTCAATAAATATCTGTTGAATGAATGGATGAATAACACTTATTACTGAGACCTTACGCAAATGACTTTCCTCTGGTCCCCATTGGCTCATTTGTAACCTGAGAGGGCTGAGCCACTCCACTTTTCATCTTCCCCACCCCTCTACATGGTTCTACTCTGTCACTCCTTTATCACCTAATTACTGACAACTCAGATCTCTGATCCTAGCCCGGAACTTTCCTGAGTGCAAGTCTTATAGCTGTTTACCAGGTGGCAACCACTGAATACTCCACAGACCCTCACACCCAACACAATCCAGATTAAGCTCATTCTCACCCTCCTGCTCCTCCTCGCATGAGCTAATGGTACCTCCCTAGGCATTGTCAAACAACTTCAATGGCTCTTTGCTACCTGCAAGATAAAGCTAAAGTCCTCATCCTGTTCCAGGCTCATCATCCACTGCATCCCTCAAGCACCCTGAGCTCGGGCCAGTGGGGCTCCTTTGGTCACAAACAGCTCTGTCTGTCAGTGCAACGCCTGCTCACCTCGAGCACCCAGCACAGGGCCTAGCACAGACCAAATGCTAAATGAATTCTATTCCATGAATGAACAAATCTTACCTCTGAAACATGTAAGACCTTTCGGGTTAGATCCACTGCATCTCATTGATTAGCTGCCTTTATGAGATGGTCCTTTTATAGTCCCAGTTGAGCCCTGAACCCTCTAGCAGGTGCCACGAGGTGGGCAGGTTGGAGGGTAGACATGACCCAGGCTAGTCCAGCTCCACAGGGGGAAGTGTCAGATAGATGAGGAGGAAAGGGCTACACTGGCAGAGTGGTCCCAGCTACACTATGAATTGCATCCAGGCCATGGGGAAGCCTCTTCCTGGGCAGTCTCTGCCCAGCCCCTGGGGCCCTCTCCTTCCTAACACTATCATAGGGATAAGCCCAGGCCCTCAGAATGTAGGCTCTTCTCTTCTCCCTGCAGAGAGCCCTGCTGAGCTTCCCAGATGTCAGGGATGCACAGCTTGGTTGCGGACACCAACTCTGCCGGACAAGTGATCTTCCTGGTTTACAAAGTACTTTCCCAGCCATGCTCTCCGTGGGGCCCACTGTACTTGGTAAGTGTGCAGGGCAGGGACCGTAGGCTCATTTTACAGAGAAGGAAACCAAGGCAATGAGAGGAGAATCGACTTGCTCGTCTAAGTAAGAAGCAGAGATAAGACTTGATCCCAGTTCTGACCTTAATTCCAGTTTTTCTAGTTTAGTGTAGCACCGATGACACTTTTGGGAAACAGGGATATGGAAGTTTTTAATCTTTATTCCCTAATACAACATAGAGAAACAACAAACTCCTACAGGGAACTGGCTCGCCATGGCAGGTAGTCCCATAAGTAATTACGATACCTGTCCCCAGGTCCTATGTGGGGAGAGGGGGGAGCATAGGCTCACATCTCACTATATTGAAAAGCACAATAGGCTGGACAAGCAATGAGCGAAGCCAGGCTGAGTGGGAGCCATGTCAACCAGTCTAAGGGGCATCTGCTACTTACTCCAGCCGACAGTCACCGCGTAACAACTCAGGCCCTGGCTCCAAAAGCAGCCAAATTACCAAACCAAAGCAAACCCCAAACAAAAAAACATCCCACATCTTGTAGGCCAAACTAAATGTCTGTAAGCCAAATGTAGCCACTGAGTCAATAGGCAGAGTTGTGGTTTCAGTCAAGAGTCAGGCAGGCCGTGGTGAGAATCCTGGCTTTACCAGAGGTGATCTTGGGATGTCACTTAACCTCTCTAGCGCTTGGTTTTCTCACTTGTAAAATGGGGCTGGTAATAATGCCGAGCCCTCAGGGCTCCAAGAAGGAGCATTTGAGTTGTTTACCAGGAATACTCAGCACAGAACTTGAGAAATGGCAGCTGCTGTCATAGTCACCCCAGCACTCCCTGGGGCTGAGCCCTACCATCATGCTTGATGTTAAGATACAGTGACTGCTTGCCAAGTACACTTAAAAATTAGGGGACAATCCTGGCCAGAGTGGCTCAGTTGGTTGAATGTTGTCCTGGGCAATGGAAGGTTGCTGGTTTGATTCCTGCTCGGGGCACATACCTGGGTTGTGGGTTCGATCCCTGGTTGGGACGTGTATGGAAGGCAGCTGATGGATGTTTCTCACATCAAGGTTTCTCTCTTTCCCTCTGTCTTCCTCTATCTCTATTTCTCCAATCAATAAAAATATATTTATTTTGAAAATTACAGGACAAGAAGGACAGAACAATTAAAAGACAGGTGCCATTCACAGCAGCATTTGATCCACACAGACAGGAGCAGAAACTCTGGAGCCAGATTAGCTATGAGACTTTTACTTAAGCTCCCAGAGCCTCAGGACCCTCGCTTATCAAATGGACGTAATGATAATACCTGCTTCATAGGTCCATGGGAACACTTAAATGAGTTTGTATGTAAGTGCTTAGAACTCTGTCTGGCCTGTGGCAAGTGCTATGTAGTGGCAGCTGTCATTAGCAGCAATAGCATCTCTGTTATCATCAGCATCCCTGGAGGATGTTCAGTTAGGTGCCCGTGACTAGCCAGAAAATAAAAAGTGGCATTCTTTTATGTAAATTATCTGTTACACAGAGAAGCCAAAGTGTGACTTTCTACTAAGTTCTCAAACAGGCTGTCCCTGGCACGCTGGGGCCCTTACAGAAACAATATAAGGGAAGCTAGAGACTTAAAAGGGATTCATGTATTAAACAAAGAACTCTTGCAAAAGAGGATAAAAAAGGCAGACAACCCAATTTTTAAAGGTGAACAAAAAATTTAGCCCTAACCAGTTTGGCTCAGTGGATAGAGCGACGGCCTGCGGACTGAAGGGTCCCGGGTTCGATTCCAGTCAAGGGCATGTACCTTGGTTGCGGGCACATCCCCAGTGGGAGGTGTGCAGGAGGCAGCTTATCGATGTTTCTCTCTCATCGATGTTTCTAACTCTCTATCCCTCTCCCTTCCTCTCTGTAAAAAATCAATAAAATATATTTTTTTAGAGAAACCAAGATGGTGGCATAGGTAAACACCGGAGATTACTGCCTCGAACAACCACTTCAAAAATACAACTAAAAGACGGAACGGACATCATCCAGAACCACAGGAAGGCTGGCTGAGTGGAAATTCTACAACTAGAAGGAAAGAGAAAAACATACCGAGACTCAGAGGAGGCGCAGTGTGGAGGTGAAATACTAAGGTGCGGAGGTGCGTGCGGAGCGGGCTGGCGGCTGAGGGTACGGTTGTCGTTTTCAATCGGGAGGGAGTCTCAGGCTCTGAGCTCTAGTTCCGGGCGAGTCTCTAGGGACCCAGACTCATACTGTCTGGCATCGGTCAGAACCCGAGGGCAGCTTTCTCTCCAAGGGGCTTGCAGCGATTAATGGGACACTGAGAAGCAGAGTCTCTGAGGGCAAGACTGAGAGCAGCCATAATTGCTAACCCCACCCTGTTGATCCGTGGGACCCACCCTGCCCAAACCCCCGCAGGGAGACTTTCGCTGGATAGCCTCAGGCAAAGGCTAGATTAGCACCTCCCTAGAGATCCAGGAGCCAGGAAGCCCAGAGGTCAGAGTGGGACCATCCAGTTTGCAGCTCCCTGGAAACATAAAGGACACACTCAGGGGGCAGATTCAGTGAGCACCAAAGCCCTATTGAAGCAAGTCTTGCCCCAGAGGGGTGTCTCCAGCACAGAAGTTCTCCCACTGCAGACACAGCTGATTCTCACAGCCAAATGGCCTGGAGGTCAATTCCTCCCAGTGATAACTACAACAATCAAGGCTTAACTACAAGACTGTGCACAAAGCCCACAAGGGGGTGCACCAAGAGTGTCTACCTCAGGTAATTGGGACACTTAGCACAGAAAGGCACTCTATCGACACAGCGAAGCATAAAAAATGCCGAGACAAAGAAACAGGACACAAACGACAGAATTGGAGGAAAACAAACTGCTGGATATAGAGTTCAAAACCACACTTTTAAGGTCTTTAAAGAACTGTCTAGAAGCCGCCGATAAATGTAGTGAGATCTTCAAGAAGACTGGTGAGACCGCCGATAAATGTAGTGAGGTCTTCAAGAAGACTGGTGAGACTGCCGATAAAGATAGTGAGATCTACAAGAAGACTGGTGAAACCCTCGATGTGATAAAGAACCAACTAGAAATTAAGCATACACTGACTGAAATAAAGAATATTATACAGACTCCCAACAGCAGACTAGAGGATCGCAAGAATCAAGTCAAAGATTTGAAATACGAAGAAGCAAAAAACACCCAACCGGGAAAGCAAAATGAAAAAAGAATCCGAAAATACGAAGATAGTGTAAGGAGCCTCTGGGACAGCTTCAAGCATACCAACATCCGAATTATAGGGGTGCCAGAAGAAGAGAGAGAGCAAGATATTGAAAACCTGTTTGAAGAAATAATGACAGAAAACTTGCCCTACCTGGTGAAAGAAATAGACTTCCAAGTCCAGGAAGCACATAGAACCCCAAACAAAAGGAATCCAAAGAGGACCACACCAAGACACATCATAATTAAAATGCCAAGAGCAAAAGACAAAGAGAGAATCCTAAAAGCAGCAAGAGAAAGAAAATCAGTTACCTACAAGAGAGTACCCATACGACTGTCAGCTGATTTCTCAACAGAAACTTTGCAGGCCAGAAGGGAGTGGCAAGAAATATTCAAAGTGATGAATACCAAGAACCTACAACCAAGACTACTTTATCCAGCAAAGCTATCATTCAGAAGTGAAGGCCAGATAAAGAGCTTCACAGATAAGAAAAAGCTAAAGGAGTTCATTACCACCAAACCAGTATTATATGAAATGCTGAAAGGTATCCTTTAAGAAAAGGAAGATGAAGAAAAAGGTAAAGATACAAATTATGAACAACAAATACACATCTATCAACAAGTGAATCTAAAAATCAAGTGAATAAATAATTTGATGAACAGTATGAACTGGTGATTGTAATAGAATCAGGGACATAGAATGGGAATGGACTGACTATTCTTGCGGGGGAGGGGAAAGGGATGTGGGAGGTGAGGGAAGAGATTGGACAATAATCGTGATCCTATGGATTAGGACAGTGGGTGGGGAGTGAGGGCGGTGGGTGGGGTGGGAACTGGGTGGAGGGGAGTTATGGTGGGGAAAAAAGAGTAACTAATGTAATAATCTGAACAATAAAGATTTAATTAAAAAAAGATTTGAACAGGCATCTCATAAAACGCAATAAACACATGAAGAAGTGCTCAATTTCACTAGTTATCAGGGAAATGCACATTAAAACCACTATGAGATACCACCCCACACCTACCAGAATGGCTATGATTAAAAAGATGGTTACCAAAAGACAAGTACTAGAATGTCACAGCAACAGTATTTGTCACAGTCAAAAACTGGAAAGATAACAACCCCATGGCCACTAACAGACTGCACAATTAAATCGTGGTCTGTTCACACAGTAGAAACTACACATGAGTAAACTGCAGCCACACAACAATGTGGATGAATCTCAGACAGACTGTTGAGTGGCAGAAGCCAGAAAGATATAAAAGAGCATGTTTGTCTAAAATTCCAAAGACGGGCAAAACTAATCAAAGCTCCTATAAGTTAGCTTAGAATGCTTATCTTTGGAGAGGGGGCAGCGACTGGAAGGGGAACCGGTTACAAGGATGTATTCACTTTTTGAAGAAAATGTACTGACTAGTACATAATGTGTGTTTATGTGATATTTCAATAAAGATGTAAGAGATCCCAGTGGACCCTGCTCCCGGTTACTCCCTTCCCATCCTTCCGTTCGTATGAGATTCCCAGCTTCTAGACCACAGATGCTGCCAATATGTAATCAGCCAAGAGAATCTCCCTCCATATTTAGACTCAACAAGAACTTCCCATTTCCTTAGCATCTGCCCTGGTTTTCGGAAAGGGCCAGAAGCTTTGGAGACACACCCAGCCAAGTGGTGGTCTGTACTTGGAGCCCGTGGAGAGGCTCACTACTTTGAAAACAGCTCTCCCTCTGAAAGACCTTCCTTATTCTGGCCCCACTGGAAACTCACTGCTTCGGCCCTGTCTTCTAAATCTTCTTGAGGGTAACTTTAACAAAGTAGGAAAAGGAAACACATTTACTGTCTGACCTGACATATTTAAATATTAGTCTGTGGAAACTGGCCATTTCAAAAACCAAAACCTGCCCTAACTGGTTTGGCTCAGTGGATAGAACGTCGGCCTGCAGACTGAAGGGTCCCAGGTTCGATTCCGGTCAAGGGCATGTACCTTGGTTGCGGGCACATCCCCAGTGGGGAGTGTGCAGGAGGCAACTGAATCGATGTTTCTCTCTCATCGATGTTTCTAACTCTCTATCCCTCCCCCTTCCTCTCTGTAAAAAATCAATAAAAAATATATTTTTAAAAAAATAAAAAATCAATAAAATATATTTAAAAAAACAAAAAAAAACCCACTTCGAACATGACCATAACACAGTGGTTCTCAACCTTGGCTGCACATTAGAATCACCTGGGAATCTTTTTAAAATCTTAATTTCTGGGCCTCATCCTCCGGAAATTCTGTTTCTTTGTTATGGGGTGGAGCCACAACATTAGTAACAAAGAAAGAGAATTTCTGGAGGATGAGGCCCAGAAATCAGGATTTTATTTTATTTTATTTTTTTCCCCCACCCCCTCTACCTCCAGGAATCAGGATTTTAAAAAGATTCCCAGGTGATTCTAATGTGCAGCCAAGGTTGAGAACCACTGCCATAACAGTACATGTGGTAACTAAACTGAAGCTCTGGTTACGAGGTAAAGTTCTTTTTTTACAAAATAACCCGCCCTAATACATTAGACAGAACCAGACATTGCCTTTTTTGCAAACCCTAATCACTGATTCAGGCAGAGGTCCTGAAAGGACGGAACCATTCTGGGAGAGGTTGCTGAGGATCTTTATCGTCAGCCCCACCCACTGCCGCCACCTGTCCACCATTCCTAGGCTGTTACCACCTGACATGATTAATGACTAATGGGGGCAACATGACATGCTGCTCAGGAAGTGATGCCACACTACACCTCCCATGAAGTGTGTTTTAGCTCCTTGCTCCCAAAAAGAAGCTGGAGCTGAATCTAAGTAAGATATTTGAGCACTTGAAATTTATAGAAAATGCAGACAACAGAGAAACAGTTAAAACGATGCCATGAGGAAGCAAATAGGCACATTCCACATAAGAATGACCTCTTCAACAAGACAGTGGCATAAGCAAGGGGGTTTTTATTGTGGAGGTTATATGGATGCCTACATTTAACAAAACTCATCAAATTGTAGACTTAAGATCTACTGTGTGCAGGCCCTGGCCGGGTAGCTCAGTTGGCTGAGTGTCACCCCAATACACCAAGTTGTGGATTCAATCCCCAGTCAGGGCACATACAAGAATAAACCAATGATTGCATAAATAAGTGGAACAACAAATTGGTATTTCTCTCTCTCTCTCTCAAATCAATAAATAAAAAAAATAAAAGATCTACTGTGTGCAAATTTTATTGTAGTTTTAGAAAAGAGACTTTAGGGATATAATAAGTGAATAAAAAGTGTGGATCTTGCAGAGACTGATTCCAATAAACCAATCACAAACAGATATATTTAGAAGGACAATCAATAGGGAACACATATCTATTGATGGGGTACTATGTGAGAACAAGTAACCAACCATTCATTTTATTAGCTGTTGTGAAAGAAAATATTTGCCTTTTTTAGAGTTATAGATACATAACAAAGATGATGTGATATGCTTTATTTTTATCTTATTTTTTAAAATCCTCAACCAAGGATATGTGTGTGTTTTTTCATTGATTCTACAGAGAGAATAGGGAGAGGGAGAGAGAGAGAGAGGGAGAAACATCAATCAGTTGCCTCCCCTACGCACCCTGATGGGATCAAATTTGCGACCCTTTCGTGCATGGGACAACACTCATGCACAGAATACTTTAATTACAGGTATTTATGGGTTAAGTGTCATAAAGTTGGCAACTTCCTTTCAAATGCACTCTTCAAAAAAAAATGCATTTATATAGAGAGATAGAGACAGAGACAGAGAGAAAGAAAATGTAGCAAACTGTTAAGATCTGGTGAAGCCAAAACCGGTTTGGCTCAGTGGATAGAGCGTCGGCCTGCGGACTGAAAGGTCCCAGGTTCGATTCCGGTCAAGGGCATGTACCTGGGTTGCGGGCACATCCCCAGTGGGAGATGTGCAGGAGGCAGCTGATCGATGTTTCTCTCTCATCGATGTTTCTAACTCTCTATCTCTCTCCCTTCCTCTCTGTAAAAAATCAATAAAATATATTTAAAAAAAAAAAATCAATAAAATATATTAAAAAGAAAAGATCTGGTGAAACTAGAAGGGAAATGGTTTTCATTATGCTATTTTTTAAATTTTTCTATAGGTTTGAGCTTTTTCCTCAATAAGAGTTGGGAAAAATACATCAGTAACAACAAAAAAGAAAGGAAGAACAAAAGAAAGAAAAGGGAGAGAAGGAAGGGAGGAAAGGAGATAGGAAGGAAGGGAAGGAGGCGAGAAAAATCTTGATAATTCTTGAATCTGGATGATGGGTATCTGGGGTTCATGATCTATTCTTCTAGTTTTGTATAGCCTTGGGATAGCCTTGAAAACTTCTATAATAAAAAGTTAATTTTAAAAAAGGCATAGCAACGATCTGGTCCTATTTCCCTCTAATGTTTATGTGGCCTCTTCCACTAGCCTGCACTGGACCATGGTACTTTGAGTGCAGTGCACTTCACGTCACCTGCACCCTGTGGGGTGGATGTCTTGTTATTGGAAGTTTGCAGCTGAGAGGTGAGAGAGGATCAGAGAGGTGAGACTTTCCCAACCTCACACACAGGACTTGAACACAGCCAGTTGGATTCCAGAGCCTGCATTCTTTTTTGTTGTTGTTAATCCTTACCCGAGGATATTTTTCCACTGATTTTTAGAGAGAGTGGAAGAGAGAGGTTAAGACACAGAGAGAGAAACATCAATGTGGTTAAGACACAGAGAAACATTGATGTGAGATATCACATGAGGTGGTTGCCTCCTGCAGGAGCCCTGACCTATTTAGGGCCCAGGCTGGGGAGGAGCCTGCAACCAAGGTACATGCCCTTGACCAGAATCGAACCCAGGACCCTTTGGTCCGCAGGCCAATGCTCTATCCACTGAGCCAAACCGGCTAGAGCCAGAGCCTGCATTCTTAACCCCCACACTGTCTGACTGGAAGCACCTAAAACATCATCTCCTCCAGAAACTCATGCTAACTCTGTTTTGACTTCAATATACTACAGGAACTTTTCTATCTTCGCCTTGTGCAGTGATAAAGGCCAAGTTCTACTATTTGGACATCCACCTCTTCAGTAGCTCCTGCTGTGTTTCCAGTAGCATTTCCTCCTGCATCCACTTCCTCTGTCCTAGCAGCCGAAACCACAGCCAGATACACCTCCCTGAAGCCTTGAGTGCCCCCATAGTGACCCTGCTGCTTCCTAACTCAAAAAACCATTCCCTGTCTGCAACTCCCCATCCAAATTCTTCCGCCAGACATACTAGCTCCATTCTTCCCTGGCTGTATGACCTTAGGCAAGTAAGTTCACATCTTTGAGCCTAAGTCTTTTTACCTGTAAAGTGGACCAATAACAGCACCATAGGGTTTTGTGAAAATCAAAAGGAAAGAGCATAGTGGGTACTGAATAAATGTTCCTTTTCACAATTTGGCCTTGTCTCTCCCTCCCTCCCTCCCTCCCTTCCTTCCTTTCATCCATCCACTCACCCACCACATCTGTCTGGCTGTTGAAGACTGCCATTGCCTGGGCCAAGTCCATAGGTCATGTACTCTGCTGATGGTATGCCCCCCGACTCGGTGCTCCCTACCACAGACTTACCCCCTGGGAGTGCAGATACTCCACGGTTTTGCTAATGGTGTGCAGGACGAAGCTGGCCTCCCGCTCGGAGAAGAATTTCTGCCGTAGGATCTTGTCCAGCAGCTCCCCACCCCGCATCAGCTCTGTCACCAGGTACACATGTTTGCCATCATCGTACACCTGCCAAAAACTGTGCCATCAGGCCCCTCCCCTCAATGCCAGGACTGGACCCCTTGGTCACCGTTCACCAGGCCAGGAAAGAACTACATGAGCGGGGGCATGTGTTCTGCTCAGGGCCTTCAGATATTTGGGCCTCTGTTCTCCCTGGACAAGAAGATGCTGGTACTTGTCTCCTGATGGACAGGAAACTCTCAAACAATGCCCAAGTCTGAAGTGAAGGGTTCCTGGGGTGCAGGCAGACCAGAGGAACCAAGGGTCCCCCCTCTCCCATGAACAGAGGAGGATCAGAAGTCAAAGGAATGGCAGACCTGAGACATCCTAGAGTCGAGTGCCTCAGTCCTCACCCATTTCAAGGACCCCCACTCACATCTTTTAGAGTGATGATATTGGGGTGCTGCCCATACCGCAGAAGAATCTCAATCTCTTCCGAGGGATCCCGCTTGCTCTTGTCGATGACCTGAGGAAAAAGGGTGCATGTAGCAGCATTTCCTCCTGCATCCACTGCAGGGCCTAGCGTCCAGCCGCACACCTTTCCCCCATCCAGAGCCCCAGGCACCAACCCTCCTTGCTAAAGGGCAAAGGCTACATTGGCCTCCGCACCACTCCCCGCCCCCACCCTCACCCCCGCCCAGATACATGGTTGGAGGCCCACCTTGACAGCATACTCCATGTTGGTGGCCTTGTGGACACAGCGCTTGCACACGGAGTAGGAGCCCACGCCAATCGTCTCCTTTACCATGTAGCCATCGCTGAAAACCAGGTTCTTCCCATGCAGCTGCTGTAGGAGACCAAGAGATGGGCTGGCCTTCTGCTTTAGAATGCAGGGGAGGTTTCCCAGCACCCGAGGTCCGGGCTCTGTGGAGATGGCACCAGGCAGCAGCCAGAACTGGGGTAGAGTGCTGGATATGTGACCCTGGGCAAGAATTTGCCCCTCCCTGGACCTATATGATGGGCACACTCGCTGGCTCCCACGCTGCTGTCAGAGAGTAGTGAAGTGGGTAGGCTTGAAAGGCACGCAGGAGCCCTGAGCTGGGTCCCAGCTCTGCCACTTCCGTGGCCTTGGGCGAGTTGCCTTCCCTTTCTGGGGTGTCACAGCCCACCTCATAAGGTATCCCAAGGTTCCAAGACATTAATAATAGCAAATGCTTCGATAATGCTTAGCGTGTGGCAGATACCATTCTAGGCACTTTCTATCCGGTGACCACACGGCCCATGGACAGCCCTGGTTTATGCCTGCTGTTCTCACATCCAGTCTGGTTTAACATTCGTCTTGGACAAAGATGTCAAGTTGGATAATAAATTACATAGTCATGTTAACTTTACACATATCAACTTATATAATCCTCACAACCCTATGGAAAGTTTTTTATCATCATCCTCATTTACAGATGAGGAAACTGAGGCATCAGGAGGGTAAGTGTCTCAATCAAGTCCCTCACCTTGGAAGTTCTCAACCCAGACAATGAGTTCCAGGGTCTACATTCTTGCCTCTCAATTCTAAATTTTCCACGGAGCCGGGAAAGTGTACAAATGGGGAACAAGTAAGAGGAGACAGGAGCCCCCTGCGACCCATCCCTGTTGGGGACTTCACAGCCACCTCCCAGCACCACCAGCCTGGGCACCCCCTTGCACTTATTCAGGTTCTACAATGTCCCTGGCTGTGCCAGAAAATTTATATCCATGTTGTCATCCTTGTTTTTACAAATGGGGAAACTGAGGCACAAGGAGTTTTGGAAGCTCAATGACTACACAGTGGCAATCGGGGTTTGAACCCAGGCCTGTCCAACTCCAGAGCCTGTGTTCTCGGTCATTTTGCCTGTGGCTTTGAGGTGGAAAAGAACAACTGGGCAACAGCCTCCTGGCCCCTCACCTGTACCACTGAGTGCAGTGGTGTCTGTGTGGCCCAAGTCTTGCCGTCATCCTCCATCAGGCCGGTGGCCACGAAGCTGAAGCCACGGAACAGCTGATGGGCGCCAGCGCTGGGGGGGATGCCAGGGGAGTCTACAGGGGTAGGAAGGGAATGTGAGCCTGAGGAGGTGCCCTTGATCCCAAGGCAGACCAGCAAAGGGTGACTACGGGGCTCCCAGGCTTGCCTCAGCAGCTGGCCATGGATGGTGGGAGCTTGGGCAGGACAGAACTCCTTATCCCAGCCCCTAGCCAGCCATCTGTTCATGTGCGTTTAGACCAGCCCAGCCCTGATACACAAGGATGAAAGACCCCCCACATCCAGTGTCCAGTGCAGGCCAAGACCCTTCACCCTTCCTGGATGCCTCCTCTGGCCTCCCTGCTCCCTGTGCAGCAGCCAGAAAGATGGTTCCGACCACAAATCCATCCCTGTACCCTTCCCTTCAAACGTTCCCCTCTGCCCGCAAGAAAAAGTCCAACTCCTCAGGTTCTTGTGATCTTAGCCTCCTCTCCCTCACTCCTCAGCTCAGCAGGTCAGACTTCTCAGATCCTTAAAGGAGACTCTGAGCCACTGCACATGCTGTTCCCTCTCACTACATAATTCACTCTTTGTCTATCCTTCGAGGCTCAGCTCATCCACTCTCTCCTCGGAAAAGCCTTGCTTGAGGTTGATCCTCTAGCCCTTCACCCCTATTAAGCTGCACTTGTCACACTGCCCAGTAGCTGTTTTCACGTCTCTCCCCCCTGATGGGCCATATAAAGGCAGGGCCTGAATCTGTCTTGTTCACCATCAATACCCCCGTGGCTGGCACACAGTAGAGACTAGGTACATATTTGTCAAATAAATGAAGAAAGAGGGACGAAATGCTCAGAGAAATGCTAAGCTCCCTATCATCAGAGATGTACAAGCACAGTGAGAAAAGCACCCCTTCTGCTAAAACCGCCTTCCAGAACATTCCCCCCGCCCCAATAACTGGACAAAATGTTAGGGTTTACCAAACTTCCTCCCAGAAGCCCTTGGCTTCTTACAAGGAAAGACGGGACTCAATGGACCTATGGCTAAACCCATGTTCCAGATGAATACACTGAGGCCTGGCGGTCAGAGTAGCCAAAGCAGATTCCCACATTTGCCCCTGACCTGTGGGCGCTGTCACCTCTGCTCTGCCAGACCATCTCCACCTTGTTTTTATTGGGTCAGATTCTTTACCCCTGACGTGAGTGTGAGCCTGATGTGTTTGGTCTTCCCAGTGGGCTGGCAGATGCCCGGGGCAGGGGTCCTGACTTTTCTATTGTGGCCTTAACCACCCACTCTCCCCCACCCCCTCGCCCAGACACAAAGAGCCCACAGAGCCCTGGAGTGGGAGAGTCAGGCAGAACAAGACGGGGACAGAGAGTCAGAGACCCACCCGCCGGTCCGCCCACACACCTGCGCCTGCCAGAGTCCTACCACCCCCGCCTCCCTCCTGTACCAGTCCAAGACAAATCAGGCAAGGGACGCACCCTTGGGTGTGCGGGATGTGAACTCAGTGTCAAAGTAAAAGGTGTCATCAGGTTGGGCCACGGCCGGCTTGAAGGGTGGCTTGATCTCACGACGGTACAGCTTCTGAAAAGTGGGGTGGGCATTCTGGTCACCATAACACCCCCACAGCCTGCTGGGAGCCCCATGCAGGAGGTGATAGGCCCAGAGCACAGGCTATGCAGTCAGGGGCACAATTGCTTGCCCTTGGAAGGCCAGCCCTTGCCACCCAGTCCATGCTGTCACCCCTGCTCCACATTTAAGGCCTTTATCAGTAGAAGCTCCTCCCCCCAACAGTTGAAGCCCTGATGGGGTGAAAGACACACTCACATTCCAGTCAATGGTGGAGTAGAAGACATGTCGCTTGATTTCCTCTGCCCCATCAGGGCCGGAGCCTGAAAGAGCCCAGATGAGGGGTCTGCAGGTGGTTCAACCTCCAGACACCACCAAGTAGCCTCACTGGTCTGGAACCAGCAGCTGGAGCAGTCCACTGGCAGCATTGGGAAGAATGGGCTCACCCTGCCCCAAATCTACCCAGCCATCACAAGGCCTATTGCCTGCTCAGCATTTTCCACTTTCTGGGGCCCCTTATGATCAAGCTCTAATGTGACTGCTAAAAGAAGGAAGGCCCAGAGAAGTTAAGCAACTTGCCCAAGGCCACACAGGACAGAGGCTGGACTTGTTCCAAGATCTGCAGAGGGCCTCTACCTCCCTCCCACGCCAGGCATCATCTCTGTTGTTCTAATCCCATTGTCCTTGTCAGTTACCAGACAGGCTCTCGTTCCACTCAATCCCAAGGACCTGGTTCATGGTTCAGGTGAACCCAAAAGCCAAGATATATTGAGCAACTAGCACACAACAGACACGTTCATGTGACTTCATTTAATCAACAGAGCTTGAGGTCACCCTCAATCGAAAGATGAGGACCTGGGGCACTGGGAGGTGAAGTCAACTACCTTGGTCACATAGCTCATAAATGGCACTCATTTGTTCACAACAAATATTTATGGAGGGACCACTGCACACCAGGCAGTGGGGACGTGGCATGGGGCTGGGATTGGGACCTGAGCCTTCTGATGCCTGAGCTCATGTTCTTTCTCTTGTGCCAGCAGCCTTGGCGAGGAGCTGTGTGGGGGCCTCTGTCCTTGTCCCAGGGGGAGTGGGGATGACTCAGTTCCTGCCTTCCCCTACACACAGGTCACCCCGCTGCCCCGAATACCACACATGGAGCCAAAAAGGAGGGTGGCCAGCAGCATTGTCTGCCTACACAAAGGACAACGGTCCCTTTCAGCACCAGATATGGCCCCGTGGCCTAGGCCGCAGCTGTACCCGCTCCCCTCCCCTGAGCTGGGGCTGCTTACCGAGCCGGTTGGCAGGATTCCGCTTGAACAGCGCCCGCAGGAGGCTCTGGGCTTCCGTGCTCAGAAACTGGGGCATGCCTAGCTTCGCCCTGAAACAGCCCCCGGGTCTCATCAGGGCTGAGCCCCACCCCAGAGGCCCCATCTCCCCTCCCACTTTTGTCCAGGTCTAGTTTCCAGCTCATGCCAGACAAGCCATCCACTAGCTCACCTCCCAGAGAATTCTGGGATTCGCCTCCCACAGGCCCTGGTGGATGAACAAGAGGCCCTGGAAAGCACAATGCTTCACCCAGAGGAGTGTCTCTTTAATGGGGAAATCTGAGGCAGGTTTAGGGTATTATTCTGGCCCCAAAACTGGGGCCAGGCGTGAGGAGACCCTGAGGGGTCAGGAAGGAGCTGGTGCTTACTTCAGAATCAGTGTCATGGTCTCCTTCCGGTCCTTCCCCTGGAAGGGCAGGGAGCCCGTCAGCATCTCAAACTGCAGAAGACAAGGGTCCATTCAGGTTCTGGTCCCCATCTCTCATGCCCCCCACCTCCTTCCACGCAAGCCACTCAGCTCCATTCCCAGGATTCTTGCTGGCTTGCTGGAGGTTCACCAGGATCAAAACTGTGTCTGTCCCTCTCCCCTCTGTCAGTCAGAACACCAAGAGCAGTATTAGGGACCCGAAGTTGGGGAGAGGCCCAGCCCGGGCTGGGGCACCCAGGTGAGGACAAACCTGGAATCCTTCCAAGGATTCTGCAGCTGGGTGAAGGGCAAGGCCAGTTTGGCTATGAGGACAGAAGAGCCTTAAAGACCATCAATCCCCTGACTGTACAGATGAGGAAACTGAGGCCTGAGGCCTGGGTTGGATACTTTACCACGGCCTGGTACTCACCATCAACACCCCATAGGACCACCAATCTGCACTGTGGGTGTGACCCTGGCGGTTGACGACCTCGGGGGCCATGTACTCCACCGTCCCACAGAAGGAATAGGCCTTCTTCTCATGGTCAATGGCTTCCTTGCTCAGGCCGAAGTCTGTGGCAAGGAGGGCAAGAGGACACATCTTCAGGGCACCCTGCCTTCTTCGCCATCACCCCCTGCACCCCCTGCACCCCCAATGTCCCTGACCAGAGGCCTTAGGACATCACCCTCAGGACATTCAAGAATAAGCTGAGGGCCCTGGTCGGGGTGGTTACAGGAGGAAAGCAATTGATGTTTCTCTCTCTCTCTCCCCCTCTCCCTTCTCTCTCTAAAATCAATAAAAATTTATTTTTTAAAAAAGAGTAAGCTAAGTCCCAGAGAGGATGGGAGACTTGCACAATGTTGCACAGTGGGGAGCTACGGTTCAAACCCAGGCCATTCCAAGTCTGGGACCTGGGCTTCTAACCACATCTTGGTGCCTCTGGTCACATAGGAAGAACAGATCCTCAGCACTCAGCCCAAGCCCAGTAAGAGCCCATCCTGCCCTCCCCTGGGACCTGAGGAGGCAGGTGCCCTCCACTCACCGGTGAGTTTGATGTGGCCCTCCTCATCCAGAAGGATGCTGTAATGAAGAGAGAAGAGTCAGGGCCCCTCAGCTGTGGCTCCTTATGGTTCTGATGACACCACGGGGGCTGTCGGGGTTGGCCCAGAGATGATCCACCCAGATGCATCTGAGGAATGGGTGGGTGGGGCGGGTGCTGGCAGTGCTATGCAGGTGCGTTGCCTACCTTCTTTGCTAACCCTTGAAACACTGTGTGAGGTAGGTACTATTACTGCCCCATTTTAACAAAGGGGAGACTAAGGCCTAAGGAGGCTAAGGAACTCCCCATGGTCACAGAACGTGGTGGAGACAAGGTTTGAATGTGGGTCTGACTAACTCTAAAGCCAGAGCTCATTCCACCTTAGCACCTGCTCCTGGCTCCCAAGTTACCATTCGAGGATATTTATATGTTAAGGAAAATTCTAGAGAAGCCATATCGAGGAATGACCTTTAATGGTAGCATCTTAGATGTCACACTGGATTAGAAAAAAGACAGGCAACGTACTTTCATGGAGGTGCCTGGCCCTTGGTAACGGCAACACTAGTGATTAGACAGCCCCCCAAGGTAAGCCTGCTGCCACTACCACTCCACTCTACCCACCCATTCACGGAACAGCTCGTGGGACAGGAACTTCCTTGGGGAGAGTCACACCCACGCCCATTGGGGTGGCCCTGTCCTAGGAGAGGCCCCAGGGCCTGCCTCGGCACTCCCCAGGGAGGCCAAGGTGAGGCTGGAGCTGCACTCACTTCTCAGGCTTGAGGTCTCGGTAAATGATGCCCAGGCTATGCAGGTGGTCCAGGCCCAAAGCCAGCTCAGCCAGATAAAACTTCACATCCTCCTCCGTGAACATAACCTGCAACAGGAGGGAGGGGATTTCAGCTGGGATCGCCTTTTCTTCAGGAGCTGGGGCACTGGTCAGCAGCTTCCTGGTCCTGAGGGTCCACCTTGAGGAGGACCCTTAAGAGACCCCAATACCATCCACCCTGCTCTTTCTAAAGGGGTTCGAGGTGTGAAATTACTAACATATATGTCACTCATGTGGCATTGCTTGGAAATAGCAAAAGGTTGGAAACAGCCCAAGGGTCAAGCAGTAGACGGGAGTGATGCCTCTCCCTGCAGATCCAGTGCTGTGCAGCCATGAACTACAAAAAGAAGCTTCCCCATGTTTTAATACAGATCAATCTCTCAGATATACTGTCTTGAATAAAAGCAAGGTACAGAACAGTATCACAGAATAGTTCCTTTTTTTTTTTTAATCCTCGTTGAGGATATGTTTATTGATTTTAGAGAGAAGAAGGGAAAGGGAGAGAGAGAAACATCGATCGGTTGTCTCTCGTACGCATCCTAACCGGGGACCAAACCCACAACCTAGGTATGTACCCTGACTGGGAATCTAACCTGTGACTTTCGGTGTACTGGATGACACTCCAACCAACTGAACCACACCAGCCAGGGCCAGAATAGTACTTTTTATGTAAAAATGTGGGGGTTGGGATTCAGAACATATATCAGAATGGTGTGTATTTCCAAAGAGACATGGAAAGCTTAAACAAGAAACCAATAAAAATGTTTACTTATTGCCCTAGCTGGTTTGGCTCAGTGGATAGAGCGTCAGCCTGCGGACTGAAGGGTCCCAGGTTCGATTCCGGTCAAGGGCACATGCCTGGGTTGCAGGCTTGATCCCCACTAGGGGGCGTGCAGGAGGCAGCCATCAATGATTCTCTCTCATCATTGATGTTTCTATCTCTCCATCCTTCTTCCTTCCTCTCTAAAATCAATAAAAAAATATATATATATTTTTAAAAAGTTTACCTATGTGGGGTGAAAAGGGGTGGGATGGGCTGAAGATTTCTCAATATTTTTTCTTTTCAATCATATAAATGTATCATCTATTCAAACATTAAAACAACATTTAAAAAATTAAGTCAGCTTCACAGATAAGGAAAAGCTAAAGGAGTTCATCACCACCAAACCAGTATTATATGAAATGCTGAAAGGTATCCTTTAAGAAGAGGAAGAAGAAGAAAAAGGTAAAGATACAAATTATGAACAACAAATACGCATCTATCAACAAGTGAATCTAAGAATCAAGTGAATAAATAATCTGATGAACAGAATGAACTGGTGATTATAATAGAATCAGGGACATAGAAAGGGAATGGACTGACTGTGCTTGCGGGGGGAAGGGGTGTGGGAAATGCGGGAAGAGACTGGACAAAAATCATGCACCTATGGATGAGGACAGTGGGTGGGGAGTGAGGGCGGAGGGTGGGGTGGGAACTGGGAGGAGGGGAGTTATGGGGGGGAAAAAGAGGAACAAATGTAATAATCTGAACAATAAAGATTTAATTATTAAAAAAATAAAATAAAATAAAATAAAAAATTAAGTCTGGCCCTAACTGGTTTGGCTCAGTGGATAAAGCGTCGGCCTGCGGACTCAAGGGTCCCAGGTTCGATTCGGGTCAAGGGCATGTACCTTGGTTTTGGGCACATCCCCAGTAGGGAGTGTGCAGGAGGCAGCTGATCGATGTTTCTCTCTCATCGATGTTTCTAACTCTCTATCCCTCTCCCTTCCTCTCTAAAAACTCAATAAAATATATTTTTTTAAAAAAATTAAGTCTGGTTCTCTTCTACAGTTTGAATTGTACTAATGGCCATTTTTTTTCCTGGCTACAATTGTTTTAGGTCAGTTAAAAATCCTTTTGATTGACACGTGGTATGTAACATTACAGTATCTAGCTTTCTGGGTGAATTTGGGCTTCTCCCGTTCTCAATGCCCAGCCCAAGGCAGCCCTGGAAGAATGAAGGGGAACAGATGATAGCCACACTGAGCTCCCCAGCATCGCGGTGACATCAGATCCAAGGCCTGACCCTCCTCAACCCACCAAAACTCTCAGAGGCTTTGAGAGTGTGAACTCTATCCCAGGGTAGGTTCCTGGGTCAGAGACTGCTACACAGGCCTGGGTGGTCCCAGGTTCAGGCCACACAGAGCCCTGGGATGGGAGGCCTTGTTGTACCTCCAAACCCATCCTGGGGCCCTCTAGTAGTGGGGTGCAAGCTCACCTCTTTGGAGAGCCGTGTGAAGAGGTCCCCGCCACGCAGGAAGTCCAGAATAAGATAGAGCTTGCCCTCAGTCTGGAAGGCTGGGGAGAGGGGAAAAGGTCATGGTGGAGCCAGCTGGGCCCGGCTGCTCTGCCCCCTGCGCCCTTGGCCTGCCAGGTGGCAGGTTGGCAATGTACAGGGAAGACAGCAGCCCATAGGCCAGGGCAAAGGCGGGCAGGTAGGGTGGCACTCAGGAAGGTCTGCAGTCTCACCATAGTGCAGCTTCACCACAAATGGGTGGTTCACATCGGCCAGGATGTCTCTCTCCATCTTGGTCCGAACACGGTCACGCACTGGCCAGAGGAGAAAGGAGGTCATCAAGTCTAGCCACTCCCAGCCCCTGGCAAAGAAGGGCTCTCTTTTCCTCCTGTTCCTCACATTTCATGGCAGTGCCCAGGGCTGGGCCCTTGGTGCCCTGCCCAACACTCTGGCCCCATCTCCAACCATGCTCCATCAGGGCGAGTCAACCCAGCCAGTCTGAGCAACCCGTTCCTCTGTGTGCCCTCCGCCTTTGCCCCTAGGGCTCCGCCAGGGTATCTTCGCTAGCCCCCTCTCTGCATAAAAATCCCCAATTCCAGTCCAGGGGCTGGTGAGAATAGTCACTTAGGGAGCTACTTATAAAGGCAGATTCCTGGGGCCTCAAATTCAGACTCATGGGTCTGAGCAGACAGCCCCCACATACTTTTTTTTTTTATGACTAAATGTTCCGCCCGGCTGGTGTGGTTCAGTGGTTGAGCGTTGACCTATGAACCAGGTCACAGTTCAATTCCTGGTCAGGGCATATGCCCAGGTTGCGGGCTCAATCCCTGGTGTGGGGTGTGCAGAAGGCAGCCAATGATTCTCTCTCATCATTGATGTTTCTATCTCTCTCTCCCTCTCTCTTCCTCTCTGAAAGCAATAAAAATATATTTTTTAAAAAGTCCCTAGGCAATTCTGATCAACAGTTTCTTCTTTGACTCATTTTAGGCCTCACCTCCTCCAGGAAGTCTTCCTGAACTTGCCTCACTGAGTTAGCAGTGCTCTGCTTCCCCCTCAGAGCACCTCTCACCCTCTGTTTTAATGTTTTTGTTTCCCTCACCAGACATGACAGGTACCATGCTGGACTAAACTATTCCAGTCACCGTTTCCCAAATACGCCTTACATTTTCAAACCGCCCCTACAATTTAGCTCTGGCAAACAGTTCCTCTTTCCTGGGGTCCCATTCCTTTCCCATTTTCAGTCTGGAGAACTCCCAACTCATCCTGCAAGGCACAGTTCAAATGGCTACTCTTTATGTGAGCTTACCCCCGCCCCCAGGAGGCTGCAACCCCCATTCCCTGAGATCCCCGGTCACAGCAATGAGTGCACCCCACTGCAGGGGCTGCTCAGCCTCTCCAGCCCCTTCAAAGCAGGAACCAAGTCTTGTCATCTTTCTCTTCCCATGTGGCCCCCACCATCCCTCCTGGGGAATGACTCCCACCCGAGCAGGCTGGCCTTGGGGCACCAAAACTACATCACCCCATAGACAGCCCTTCATGGGCCACAAGACCCCTAATGTCCCCAAGGCTAACATTTCCAAACCCCCTCCCCCCCATATCCCAGGCCCACTCCATCTGGTCGGTGGCTACACTGGCTCCCAGGCTGGTCAAAGAGTCACTGCCCAGCCCAAAGCCCGTACCAACTGTCCTCGTGCCCTTCCTAAGTTCTGGAATTCTAGCCCTGCCTCAGGCTCCCTTCTGAACCTCTCTGCCATCCATCTCTATGCCATTCTTTGACTCAGCCTATCCTATCCACTAGCAGCTTCACACCCTTCTCCACCCGAGAGGTCTCCCTCAGACTCTCCTAACACCATGAAGTAACTATGCGGGCAGAAGGGCTCTGCCCAAGCAACCTGACGCGGATATCTGAAGGCCCCCACCACAGATGCACTGCACACCCCACCTGCCTCCTTCCAGACATTCGCCTTCAGTTACGGTCATTGGCACTTGGTGTGGGGCATGGGGGTGGGGATGCAGTTAACCCCAGAAGTCCTTTCTTTTGAATGGACCCTGTCTTTTCCATAAGGTGTGGTGTTAGGTAAGGAGTGGCTGACCTCCTCCATCGGACGCAAGGCCCTGGAGAGCTGGTCTGTCTCCCTTGATCCTGTGCCCAGGCTGGATAAATAATTTTTATTTATTAATTTGAGAGAGAGAGGAAGGGAGGGGGGAGAAACATCGATCAGATGCTCCACCATTCACGCACCCTCTGACTCCCACATGCGCCTTGACCAGGGATGGAACCCGCAACCCTGGCACATCAGGATGATGCTCCAACCGAGCTCCCCGGCCAGGCCCTCCACTCACCTTTCAGTGTTGCCTTCTTTAGTACCTTCATGGCATACAGGTGTCCACTGTCAGGCCGGGTGATCTTCCGCACCAGGAAGACCTGAGACGGCAGTTGTGGGAAAAGCAGAGGAGCAGCTGGGGGTGGCCCAGCCCCCATCCTCCAGGTCCCAGGCTGACTTCTCATTTCCCTGAGCCCCATGTTGACCTTTTGCCCTCCCTGGGTCCTAAGGTGACCTCTCGTCCTCCCTCAGACCCATCCACCCTTGCCCTCTGGTCCTCAGAGCCCCAAGGTGAGCTCTCATCCCCACCCCTGACATGACCAGTGCTGCCCTCCCAGGTGTGGGCTCAGGACTCACTTTGCCAAAGGATCCCTGGCCCAGAACCTTGAGCAGCTCGAAATGGGACGGGTCAGCCTTCTCAGAGCCAGCCTTGACGTGGTGCGTGATGGAGATCTCTTTGAGGACGCCCTCATCCTGACGGAGGGATAGAGTTGGTGGGCACGGTGGGCCCCATCTGGGCAAGCACAGGGCATGGCCCCCTTCCAAGTCCACTCCCAGCAGACAGAGCTCTGCAGGCCCAGACAGACAACCGCCCCGACGAGACCAGCCTCCAGACTCATCAATACCAAAGGGCTTCAAAGGCCACGGAGGGTCAAACTCTCAAGGTGCAGGTCAGATGAGGCACTGCTCCTACTGCTCCTGATGCTCAGGCCCAAACGGATGCCCAGGCATGGCCACGCTGAGCCAATCCCCGGTTCTGGCTGAGGCCCAGAGACCTGCCTCAGGTCCTCCCCTCCCCCTGCCGTAAAGGTTTTGGTTTTGCCACAATAGGAAGTAGGGTTTGTTCTCTTATTGGGTTGGCAGAACTGGGTTTTTGTTCCTAGACAGGAGGGATGACAGGATTCCACTGGCCGGAGGGACAAGGCTGAGATACATAGGGACCCACAAGTCACCAGAGACCAACCCAGTAAATGCCCATTTGGGTGGGCAGGAGCTAAGGCCAGAGACTCCATGCCCCACCCTCCCCAAGCTCCTTCATACAAATCTACCAGAAACCCCTCGCCAGGCGGCAGTTGTTCTAGGACCCTCTGCCGTCCCTCCAATCTTCCGGTGTCACCCTGGAGCCCTGAAGTGCCTCCTCACTTCCCCAGGAAGCAAGTCTGGGCAGAGTCCAGTCACCCAGCAGGGCCAGGCCTGGGCTAGGAGAGCTCAGCTGAGGCCAAACTGGCTGCCTGGGCACCTGCTCCAAGGGCCTCAGCCAGGACAACTCATCCGGCCACACTCACCGAGTCCCGCCTGGGGCCAGAGCCAGGGCCAGGGGCAGGCAGAGAGGTCTGGCTGATCCTGGGCCGCTGCTTCCTGGGCATCCAGGGGAGCAGGGCCCAGAGCCGCAGACGGGGCGGCTTGGGATCCTGCTCCATCCGCCCAGCAGGGCCAAGGCACCATGGCAGGAGCAGGCAGCCTCCGGGGCTGCCTCGGAGGTGGCCAGGCCCAAGGCGGATGTGCTGGGTGAGGGCGGGGGCTGGGGCTGGGCCTGGGCCGCCAATCACTCAGGGCCTGTGGTTTCCTAGTTCCAGGCCTACACCCTCCACCGAGTTCCCTTCCTCTCTCTCCCCCACTGCCTGAGGGCTGCCCTCTGGCCCTCCACCCTATTCTCCCTGTGGGCCTGCAAAGGGAAAGCCCCAGGCCAACCCAATTACTGAGGAGCAGATAGGTACCCAACAGGCAGAGCCAGATAAAGAAGGACACCCAACCAGCGGAGGCAGGCACCCAACATGCAGAGGCAGATAAAGAGGGGCACCCGGCAGGCAGAGACCGGCACCCAACAGGTGAAGATGAATGAATGTGGGCATCCAACAGGCAGAGACCAGAGGGCACACATGCCCAGCAGGCAGGGATGGATAGGCAGAGGTAGGAAGAACACATATCCAACAGGCAGAGGCAGGAGGGGACTCACACCTAACAGACAGAGGTGGACAGAGACTCATACCTCACAGGCGGAGGTGGTCAGAGATTCACACTAACAGGTGGAGGCAGGTGGGGACCCATCCAAGAGGCAAAGATGGATGGGGACATGAACCCAACAGGCAGAGACAGATGGGGACCCAATAGGCAGAGACAGATGGGGACGTACAGCCAACAGGTGGAGACAGATGGGGACACGTACTCAACAGGCAGAAACAGAAGAGGACCTGATCCAACAGTCATCTAACACGTGACATGTGCCCAACAGGTAAAGCCAGGCCCCCGCCAAGCAGTGACAGAGACAGGAGCCCAACAACAGAGGCAAGTGGGCAGCAGACAGAGACAGCCCGTCAGTGAGGCCCAAGTAGACAGAGAGGTACCCAGGGCAGACATAGAGGCAGCAAAGACACCCAGGCACTCAGAACGTCAGACCCTGGACTCAAAAGGCAGAGCTCTGGTTCTTGCTGGTCTGCCTGGGGGAGGATGTCACCTGCAAACCCCTAGCACTTGGGAGGACAGTCCAGTATTTGTGGCAGACCCATCTCTGAGGTCCTCCACGTCTGAGGGGGGACCAGGACTAAGACGGTGGGCTGAGAGGAGCCTCTGAGTGCAATCTGATGACTTTGATTCTGATCCAAATATCCCAAAAGCTGTTCTGCCCATTTAGGAACAGGAAACTGAGGCCTAGAGGACAGTGACTCACCCAGGCTCAAAGTGAAGTGGTGGCAGAACCCAAGTCCTTCCCCTGGTTACTGCTGCGCCTGCGGTTGGCAGGCCCCAAGTGCCAGGAAAGGGTGGGTAGGTAAGTCACCCAGAGCCATGTCCTCTCATCCAAGCCCGCCCCTCCCTCCGTACTAGGGTCAGTCCGGGAACTTCCCATTCCAGGTCTTGACCCTCAGAGGCCAGCCCCATGGTCATGGTGCACTGAACAGTCACAAAAAGCCGCAAGCTAATCAGGTCCGCGTATAGCCCTGGGTGGGACAGGCAGAGCCACACAGCAAACCCTGCCCACCCCACCCTGAGCCTCCACTTCTGTCTGTGACTGAGAACACTCCCTGAAGGCAGAGGCAGTCACCCGGAAACCCCAGGGGACAGAGCTACCCCGAGCCCATTCCCTGCCCAGAGCTATGGTGACAGACACTGCTGGAGGAAGGCCAACCCTCTGCTCACCTTTCTGGGACAGGAGAGTGAGTCTCTCTCAACTCTGGAGAAATCTGCCGGGGTCTGCATGGTGGGGCTCACGCTGGTAGCCAGAGGGCCCCATTACTCCCCTTACTTCTGCTTTTTCAGCCTTCCTAGTGCAGAAGGCAGGGTCCCTGACCCCCTCCTTCTCACTTCCCCCTCTGCAGGGAGGAGGGACAGAAGATGGGTCAGACTCCCTTGCTGAGGAGGTAACACTGTAGACCCCAAGCCCATGACTATGGGGAGAGGGGGCAGGGACACACCCCTACTTGTCTCCTCTAATCCTAAAGAGGGGAGACTGGAACACAGAGTCACAGGTGATAAGGCACCGACACAGTGGGCATCTAGGACCCACAAACATTCCTTGAGAGAATGAGGGGCAAAAGTCAGCAAGCCATGGGCTCTAACTGCCCCAGCTTACAGCACAGACACCCCTTCCCCCATAGTGACCGTTCCATGGCTAGGCCCACCCAAAATGACAGCCCACAGAGCAGGCACCACCATACTCAGCCCGGCCCTAAAGAGCCTGACAGTCCAGGGCCCTGGGATGGGCAAGGGGGCCGAAGGCCCTGGCAAGGACCCACAGAGGTCTGAGAAGAGGAGCAGGTAGCCTGGGGCAGAGGTTGACCAGCCCAGCCCCCTTCCACGTGTCCCTGCCACATCACTCACCCCAGTACACCCACAGGAACTGACACACACACACAAATACACACAGGCCGATGATCGGAAACCATTTCCACAGACATCCCCTATGTGGAAACACCCCCACGTACACACCGACTTCCCCTTCCAGTCCTCACAGGGCCTCCAATAAAGCAATCTGATGATGCCTGCTGGGCTTGTGAAAGATACCTCCTAGAGCAGTGGTTCTCAACCTTCTGGCCCTTTAAATACAGTTCCTCATGCTGTGACCCCAATCATAAAATTATTTTCGTTGCTACTTCATAACTGTAATGTTGCTACTGTTATGAATCGTCATGTAAATACCTGATATGCAGGATGGTCTTAGGCGACCCCTGTGAAAAGGTCGTTCGACCGCCAAAGGGGTCGCGACCCACAGGTTGAGAACCGCTGTCCTAGAGGCTTCTCACTGCACCCAGCTTCTTCAGGCAGTTTAGAGGTTCGGACAGCCCTCAGCCACCCCAACCCTTGAGTCCCTGAGAAGCAAAGGAAGATGATCTGTGGCGAGCAGTGTACAAGAAGGGGCAACAGGAAGGAAACAGTCTCAGAAGTGCCTTTGCCGAAGGCTATGTGCAGGGCCCGTGAGGCCTCGGGATGGCAGAAGGGGTAGGACAGGCACCAGACCACATCCCTTGGTTCCTGCCCCATTCCCCCCTATAGATATTTCCTCTTATTTACTTCCTCCCACAAGGCAGCTGGGAGAGAAGACCAGAGACCCTGCCTGATCCCTGGTTCCTAGGGTCCTCACCCTGGGCCTCCCTCCACCAGCTACAGCCCAAGCCTACCTGCCAACCCCTGGCTCTAACGCATATCAACAGCACCTTCCCCAGTGGGCAGCATCAGCAGGGCTTCCCAGGCACTGCCCCTCCTGTAGGACAGATGTCCCCCGACTTGTCTCCCAGCATGCCTCTGGGCAGGTGAGGAGGGTTCCACAGTTTCCAGGCATCCTTGATGGGGGAGCTGGCCTCGGGTACTAGGCCAGGACTGGCATGGAGTGACAATGAGAACTGTGCCTCCAATAATTTACTGGAGTAAGACTGTTCTTTCCTTCAGTCATTGCGGTGTGGATTCTGCCACGCCCTGCATCTCAGTCTCATTTCAGAGATGAGGAAACTAAACTCAGAAAGTGACTTGGCCAAGGCCACACGGTTAGAAAGGGGGAGAGCTAACAGCAAAATCAAAGCCTACACTCCTCAGCATTTCATCACTGCCCTCCCTGCAAGGCCGGCCAGCGGCCTCCCATGTGGACATCACCCACAGCTCCATCACCCTGGCCCCCTGCTCCATCCCCATGTGAGGAGCCACACACGAGGAAGCAGACAGATGGAGGCAGATGCGCGCCTTGATCTCAGGTAGCTCCAAAAAATAAATACATGATAACAAAACACAACTGCCGGCGACAGAGCTACAGTTAGGTGCTGTGGATGCCCAGAGGCGGTGACTATCTGCCTAGGGCAGTAATGGCGAACCTTTTAGCTCGGCGTGTCAGCATTTTGAAAAACCCTAACTTAACCCTGGTGCCGTGTCACATATAGAAATGTTTTGATATTTGCAACCATAGTAAAACAAAGATTTATATTTTTTATATTTATGTTATATATTTAAATGCCATTTAACAAAGAAAAATCAACCAAAAAAAATGAGTTCGCGTGTCACCTCTGACACGCGTGTCAGAGGTTCGCCATCACTGGCCTAGGGTGAGGTCTGAAAACCGTCCGGAGTGGGGGCAGTCCAGCAGGACCCTGAGGAGGAACAGGAGTTGGCCAGACAGGAAGGAGGGAAAAAAGGCACGTCATGTAGAGAGACCGGGGCGAAAAGAGGCTTGAGGCCAGGAGTGCAGGGAGGAAAGTTAAGAACTGCTCACTCACTAGCTGAGCGCCCCCAGGCAAACTCTCTCTCTAGCTGAGCCTCAGTTTCCTCCTCTGTAAAACAGAGGTTAAAATTAGATGTTGTTTCTAGAAGCAAAATGGGCCACAGAGGCAGAGGAACACAGTCAACAGAACTTCTGCCTGGATTACAGGGCAGTCTTCCTGCTGCAGTGTCTCCTCTGGGCAGGTAGAAGGGACAGAGCCCCGCCACAGGGTCCCAGGTGCTGGGAGGGTGGGCTACCTGCCCTAGCCAATCTAAGGGAAGTTTCCCCCAACACCTGAGGCTCCCCAGGCTCCCCGAAGTCCACAGTCACATCCTGCCTGAGCTCCAGCCAGGGGCGCCAGAGGGATCCGGAGGGATCAGGGTTTCATAAACAGGAAGAGAGGAGGGGAGGGGGGAGATGCTCAGCTCTCAAAATAGACCCACAGGCACTTCAAAGGGGTCCAGCTCCGGAGATAGCCAGGGGAGGGGGCCTGGGGTGCCCAGTCTACCCCCAGGAAGGAAGGGAGGGTGAATGGAACCCCAGTGTGCCTGAGGACACCAGGTGCACCCTGGGTACTGAAAAGATCCAGGGAGCTCTCACCCTAGATTTTTGTCTACACTATGGCTGCTAAACCCCAAATCTCCCTTTCTGCTCAAAACTAATAAAATAAAACAAGTATTGAACACCAACATTGTGCCTCACACTTTGTTAGATTTTTTTAACATATACACATCCCATGCCCTCCTCTGGATAGCCTTGTACAGGAAAAGCATCTGCGCCTCAGAGGAGCAAACCCCTCACCCAAGGTTATGAGGCAAACAGGAAAGAGGGGCAGGATTCTGAACTCAGAATGCCTGACTCCCAAGTCCCCCTCCCACCTCTTCTCCAGCTGGAAGACCCAGTTTTCTCTCCAAGTGCCCACATCCTGCCTTTTGAGGCCCAGCCAAATGCCAGCTCTACAGGGAAGATGGCCTGGTCCTCTACAGCCCACCCAGTGTTTCTTCCTCTGCCATCCCTGGCCGTGATTGTCCATCTGGTCCATGCTCAGTCCTAAGCTCAGATGCCACTGACATGCTCACATCACCCTGCCACTGAGAGAAATGTGGGCACTGGGAGGTGGTGCATCGCTCTGCCCATTATGGGGCCTGGCACAGAATGGAAGTTCTGCATGCCTACAATCGTGTTCTTCCCCATCACAGTGCCCATCACACAGCTTTGCTGTCTCCACCTGCCCCCCTGAGAGCTCCCTGAGGGTGAGGATGTTGATTTCATTTTGGGTTTCCCCCAGGGGCACAGCAGGGTGCCCTGAAAGTCTGATGAAGCAAATGATACACCAGCTCTTTGCCAGCTCATTCCATTACACAAAGTGATGAGGTCCTGAACACAGACTCAGCGCCCCTTGGTGTTTGAGCCCAGAAGTGGGCACTGGGGGTACTGTGACGTTCTGGGGCAACAGAGAAGATGGGTGAGGAGGTTGCTAGGAATAATGGAACTTGGGGGTCATGGGGGACCCAATGTTCTTCCTCTACAGCACCGAGTGTTCCCTGCGCTGGGAGGAGTGTGGTCAAGCAAGATCTGACTACATTGCCCACCACCTATGTGACCTTGGGCCTCAATTTTCTGATCTGTAAAATGGGAATAGTAACAATATCTACCTCCAGGGCTGTTGTGAAAACTAAAGGGAACGTTCCTAGTGTGTTGCCAGGTGTGTATTAAGCTCTTTCTCTTCCTTAAAGTGGCATTCGAGGCTCTCCCCACCCTCTCCATCTCCAGCCTCATCATCCCACCCCAGAATTTACTTCTCTAGAGCAGGAGTCATAGGCTTGGGATTAAATGTAGGTTACCTGACTGGGTAAGCGTCTGTCCTCTCCCTACCAGTCACTCTAGCTCTTGGGATGAGAAGCTGTATTTACCACCAACATCCCCAAAGATGCAACCCCAGAATCTTAGCTCCAAGATATGTACATCCTGGTTCTTCACTGGGCAGCTACTTTGTGGGAGGAGACTGTGCAGACATGGCGCTGAGCAAACCAAGGAGCCCAGTCCACACAACCTGCTTGGCTTCTGGTGGCCCAAGGTTGCCATAGTAACCACCAGACGAGGAGGTAAGAGCCTATTTCTCTCACCCAGCCCTACCTCAAGCAGCTCAGCAACCTTATCTTAGGAGGCTGAGTCAAGACAAACATGGGGACCAGCCCTGGGTGTATCTCAAAGGTCGAGCCTATGGCAGGTCTGGTGCCCAGGCAGACCCAGGCTGGAGGGTGTGGCCACTAGTAACAAGTGGACTGAGCAAGGCATTGGGGCATTCATACTGCTGGTGCTGAAGTCACTGTGTCCCAGGTAGTTACTATCTCATGTTCTTCACATCACACCTATGGGTAGGCACTGTTATCCCCAGTTTACAATGAGGAAATTGAGACTCAGAAGGGAGAAGAAGAGCCCTGGCCAGGGTGGCTCAGTTGATTGAGTGCTATCCCATGCACCAAAGGGTCGCCAGTTCGATTCCTGGTCAGAGCACATGCCCAGGTTGTGGGATCGATCCGCAGAGGGGGGCGTGCAGGAGGCAGCCGATCAATATTTCTCTCTCTCCCTTTCCCTTCCTCTCTCTCTAAAATAAGTAAAAACATTAAGGAAAAATGGGGAGGGGGCCCCTCGGCTGGCATAGCTCAGTGGTTGAGCGTTGTCCTATGAACCAGGAGGTTACGGTTTGATTCCCAGTCAGGATATATGCCTGGGTTTTGGACTCAATCCCCAGTGTGGGGCGTGCAGGAGGCAGCCAATCAGTGATTCTCTCTGATCACTGATGTTTCTATTATCTCTCTCTCTCTCTCCCTCTCCCTTCCTCTTTAAAATCAATAAAATATATATAAAAAGGGGGAGAACACAGCTCTGTGACCCCGCACAATTGGGTATGGGAGGACCCAGGGGAAGCAGAGACAGCAGGGGTGAGGGAACAGCCTCATGCTGGGAGTTGGGAGCCCTGAGAAATGGTCTGTGTGCCCATTTCTCGAGCATCACATGCCCAGATGATTCCAGGCCCTTGTCAGGCCTACCTGACCTGAGCCTCTCCCCACACCCCTTCAGCCCTCTCATCAGTCAGCCCAGATGCCAAGAGTAAATAAACTAAGGAAGTGCCCTAGCCTGGGTGATGGGTAACCAGAGTTCTAGCATGGATTCTGCTCTGGCCCTGTCTGGGCCACTGTCCTCTCACCTAAGAAACAGGAAGGTTGGAGCAACTGATCTCCATGCACAGGCTTGCCTCGAGGATTAACTGGGACCAGAGAAGAAAGGCTGAGCTGGGAAAGAGGGGAGAGGCCAGGACTCTCACACCCAGGTGGGATGCGGGCAGGCCTCCCTCCCTCCTCCTCCAGGGCCAGGCACACAGTGGACCCCTCACAGAACTTGGCCCAGGGTGCTAGCCCTGGCCCTCACCTTGGATGACTGAAGGCCAGCTTCTTCCCCAGGTGCCTGTCCATTCTGGAAAAGAGAAGAGAGATTACGGAACATTGTCAGGGTTTACCAGCGTGGGACAGAGCAAAGATAGACCCGTGGGTCCCCCATCCTTGGCTGTATCCAATAGCTAGGGAGGACTTGGAGGTGGGGCAGGAGTTCTGAATGGGTCTCCCAACTCCACTTGCACGGTGAGAGCACAGGTGCCAAGCCCTCCTGCAACAGCCTCTCACCATCCAGGTAATGCATTTCTCGAAACTCCCTCCCTCAACTCTCTGCCCAGCCAACATCTATCTTTGAAGGCCCAGATTAGATGTCATCTCCTCCCAATGCCAGTTCTGCCAGAGACAAACTGTATAACTTTGTACCAATTGCAAGCAGCCTTGGTTTCCTGATCTGTAACATGGGGGTAGTTATAGCCATTTCCCAGAGGTGCTGCAAGGTAGAAAGAAACGAAGTCTGGGAAATATCCAGCCCAGAGACAGCGGCTACCCTGGCCTTGCTCCCTCTGAGACCCCTGCCAGGCAGAACCACTACTGGCCTACTCTGCCCCCGCATTCCTTCATTGTACCACTTGTCACATTGCAAAAACTATTTTTAAAAAAATATTGTTATTGATTTCAAAGAGGAAGGGAGAGGGAGAAAGAGATAGACACATCAGTGATGACAGAGAATCATCGATCGACTGCCTCCTGCATGCCCCCCACTGGGGACGGGGCCCACAACCCAGGCATGTGCCCTGACGGGGAATCGAAGCATGGCCTCATGGTTCAGAGGTTGATGCTCAACTACTGAGCCACACCAGCTGGGCTGCAAAGACTATTTACACACAGGCCTGCCCTTCCGAATAAATGGGAGTGCCAGGAGGGCAGCGATTAGGGCTCCGTGCTAACAGCTGCTCTCTTCCGAGCCCCTCCCACATGTCAGGCACTGGGCTCAGTGCCTCACACCTGTGGCATCATTAAATCCTCATGACCTGGGAGGGAAGCCCTAGCCCCATTTGGCAGAGGAAAAAACTGAGGCCAAGGGGCCTAGTAATGACACCTAAGGTCACACAACTCGTAAGTGGGGATTCAAATTCTGGTCTCTGACACCCAGGAGATGCTCAAAAGAGGTCTATTAAAGAGCAGCCCACATCCCAGGCAGGGAACTTCCTGCAGAGGGGTGGACACTGGAGTCAATCTCTGAGCAGTCCTGCCTGCTTTTTCCAGTCCCCAGACTTCACACTCAGGTGGGCATTATTCACCCTAGGGCAAGCATGTCAAACTCGTGGCCAACGGGCTGCATGCCTCGTTTATTTAAATAAACGAGTTTGACATGCTTGCCAGGCCTAGAGTATACCAAACCCAGCCCAGTCCTGTGATACAAGGTGATTACTTTTATCTGGAATTTGGGGAGCTGAATGGAGCTGTCCCCACTCTTCCTTGCACAGCAAGAGTGTGGTGAGGCAGACAGAGGCTCCTAATAGCTAGGAAGACCCAGCCGAGGGCAGGTCAGGACTTTGGAGCCAGTGGCTGGGTCCACAGGGCAGCTGTGGCTTTGCTTGGCAGCAGCAGGCACAGCTGTGTTCTGCCCATTACATAATCTCCCTGCCCCTGGAACAGCTTCCCTCCGCCGCTTCCAGGACATCCTGCCCCCTGAGCCCCTTTAATGCCCCTAATCCTCCCCAGGGCCAGTGTTCTGCAGGCCCCTCCACACGCACATACACATACATGCTGTCATCTCTCAGCAGCCTGGGGAGAAAGGCCAGGTTGATCAGGGCCCAGAGGGAGGCAGGATGCATCTGTAGCTTGAGCTCCACTTCACCCAACAGTCTAGACCAGTGATGGCGAACCTATGACACACGTGTCAGAAGTGACAAGCGAACTCATTTTTTTGGTTGATTTTTCTTTGTTAAATGGCATTTAAATATATAAAATAAATATCAAAAATATAAATCTTTGTTTTACTATGGTTGCAAATACCAAAAAATTTCTATATGTGACACGGCACCAGAGTTAAGTTAGGGTTTTTCAAAATGCTGACATGCCGACCTCAAAAGGTTCGCCATCACTGGTCTAGACTCTTGATAGAATTCCCACAGATGTCTCAACAGCCTACACACAGCTCCTTGCCCAACCTTCCCCCATTCAAACCTTCAACCTTCCTAAAACTCAGCTGTGATCACTGCACTTGAGTCATTAATTTCCTCGGGCACTCACTCACTACTTATCGAGAACCTGCTATGTATCAGGCCCCAAACCCTTCCATGTCTTCCCACTGCCGGGAGAATACAGTCCCAGCTCCCTGGCACAGCTTTCGAGGCTATCATTTCCAACTACCCAACACAAGTGATTAAAAACATGGGTTCAGGCCTGGCCAGCGTGGCTCAGTGGTTGAGTGTCGACCTATGAACCAGGAGGTCACGGTTCGATTCCCGGTCAGGGCACATGCCTGGGTTGTGGGCTCGATCCCCAGTGTGGGGCATGCAGGAGGCAGCCAATCAATGATTCTCTCTCATCATTGATGTTTCTCCCTCTCTCTTCCTCTCTGAAACCAACAAAAAATATATTTAGAAAAAAATGAAAAAGAACATGGGCTCTGGAACCTAACCTTGTGGGTTCAAATTCTGTATTCCGTACCACCTACATCACCCTGAGGTTACTTCATTTCCTAGGGCTTCAGGCCTCATCTGTGAAATGGGGACAAGAGTAATGTGCCACATCGGTGGCTGTAAGAAGCAAGCAAAATAGTCTATAAATATCTCTCCCTGGCAGGCATGTACTGGGTCCATAAATAATAGTCATCATTATTCTGAAGCTAAACTGAACGACCCGAGACCCTGGGCCGGCCAGCTTATGTCATACTGCTGAGCACTCGCATGATGGCTCACTTCTTCTACCAACAAAACCTTTCCTGCCTTGTCACTCTGGCTAATTCCCAGGCTTCTCCCAGGACTCACTTCAAATGCCATCTCTTCTGTCCACACAGCCTCGAGGGCTTTCCTCACTCCTCTGCATCCCACAGCACTGAGGAAGTTGCAGGTTAACTCAGGAAGGAGCCCTGGCTTGTCTGTCATCATATCCTTGACACCCAGCTCAAGATGCAGCACGTAATACGTCAGATCAAAGCTCAACCCAGCAGAGAGAGCAGGGAGCCCAGAATAGGCTCTATTACTCCCATTTTCCAGACAAGGCTCAGGGAGTGAAGGGACCCACTGAGGTCCCTCGGTGAGCAGGCAACGGACATGGGGCCATAACCCAAAGTCCTCTCCCAAATGAGGGAGAGGGGGAGGCAGTGGGTGTACCCAGAGGTGTGGGCTTACTGAGCAGTGACCTGGGTGCTTCAGGGGACCCACAGGCCCTGTGTGGCTGCCTCCAGTCCCAGGGTCTCTGGCCTGGGTGCATCCTCATGGAACCCCACATCTGTAAGAGCGGATACATAAAGTCTCTAGAAGGGAACGGCAGCCCTGGAGAAAAGACTAGGAGTACAAAAAAGACCACAGGTGAGCTTCCCCCTCAGAGCCAGGGTCCACACAGGGAAGACAGGGTTCATTTGTCCTGACCTGACTGCTGCATGGATGGCAGAAAGAACACAGCTCGGCAGCCACAAAGATACAGCTGCTAATCCCAGCTCTGCCAGCCACTCACTCCAACCTTGGGTCTGTCACATCATTTCTCTGGGCCTCCGTTCCTTCATCTATACCAGTGGCAGGCAAACTGCAGCTCGTGAGCCACATGCAGCTCTTTGGCCCCTTGAGTGTGGCTCTTCCACAAAATACCACGTGCGGGTGCGCACGTACAGTGCGATTGAAACTTCGTGGCCCATGCGCCGAAGTCGGTATTTTGTGGAAGAGCCACACGCAAGGGGCCAAAGAGCCGCGTGTGGCTCGCAAGATGCAGTTTGCCGACCACTGATCTATACCATGAAAGCAGGTCTGTCTTATACACAGCTGCATCCTGTTGCTTGGAATAGTACTTGTCACATGATAAGTGCTCAATAAATATTTGCTGAATGAATGAATGAATGAATGGAAGGAGACAATGATGCTGACCTTACAGAATACTGAATGAAGGACCTTGTCTAAAAGGTTTGGTACAGCTGCCCTGGCCAGGAGGCTCAGTTGGTTTAGGAGCATCGTCCTGTACATCAAAAGGTTGCGGGTTTGATTCCCGGTCAGGGCACATACCTAGGTTGTAGGTTCAGTCCCTGGTCGGGATGCATATGGGGTGGGGAAGGGGCGAGGGCAGCCAATTGATGTTTCTCTCTCACAATGATGTTTCTTTCTCTCTCTCTCAAATCAATAAAAATATATTCTTGGCCTAGCCGGTTTGGCTCAGTGGATAGAGCGTCGGCCTGCAGACTGAAGGGTCCTGGGTTCGAACCCGGTGAAGGGCACATGCCTGGGTTGTGGGCTCGATCCCCAGTGTGGGGCGTGCAGGAGGCAGCTGATTAATGATTCTCTCTCATCATTGATGTTTCTATCTCTCTCTCCTTCTCCCTTCCTCTATGAAATTAATAAAAATATATTTAAAAAATAAAAATAAAAACATATTCTGGGGTGAAGATTTTTAAAAAAAATCTGATACAGGAAGGGCCCTTCAGCTTCTTAAGAGGATGGAGATCCACCCTCCTCCCTCTTTCTCAAAGAGCACTGTTCATGGGGACAGTTGCCCAGGTCCCCCAACCGTTGTACCCCTTCCCAAGAAGTCAGAGATAGGCTCTAACAGGCAATCTTCCTTCCCACTCAAGCAGCTCTGTTTTGGGAAGAAGGGCCCAGGGCAGCGTCTGGAGAAGCCAGGCAGCAGATGGACAAAGACAGCACGTGCCCCGCAGGCAGGAAGCAGCCCCAGGAGCTGGGTTCAGAGCCCAGCATTGGCAGCTCTGCCCGATGCTGGAGGCTGGGGGCCAGATGCCAGGGCTGGCTGGCACAATACATCCTCGGCAAAGGCTGGACAGGGGCTTTTCAGGATGAGGAGAGTCTGCCAACATCCGGAGCCTCTCTCGGAGTACCTTCCACCTGAGCCAGTTTGATCCCAACCAACCCTTCCCCATCCTTGAGCCTCCCCAAACTTGAGAGACCTGGGTTCCAGTACTAACTCTGACATTAATTCATAGGCCAGTTCTTTCTGAGTTCAGTTGTCTCATATGAAAATGGGGGTAATAATCCCGACCTTGAGAAGTTGTTATGAGAATTATTTAAATATGAGAATTAATTATGAAGCAGGGTGGGCGGCACACAGTAAAGCTCTGTAGATGGCAAGGCTGGGCCCGGGGACAAGGTTACTTCTTTCGGCAAAGTCAGGGAAGGCCCAGGCAGAATCCTCCCCACACTTCCAATGAGTTTGCTCCACCTGGGCCACACCCTGAGCCAGGCCCTGCCTCCCAGCAGCCCATTTTCAGCAGCGTCATTGGGAGGGCAGGGCAGTCCAGATCCCAGGCCTCTACCAAATGCTCCCACCAGCCCCTTGTCTATCTCCTGCCCGGCCAGGAGCCAGAGGCAGTGCCTATACCTGCAGGTCAGGCTGCTGTATCGCTTACATGTCACCTGGGCTAAGAACAGGGAGGCCCTGTTCTCCGGTGAGAACAGCCCAACCCATGCCCTGGCTGCCCCATGGCTCCTGTTACCCAAACAATAACATCCATTTGCCTGGCACCTCCATGGAGCAGGGGAGGGGGAGAATGGGCAGCAGTACCCAGGGCTCTGCACCCAGGAAGCAGAAGCAAACACCCAGCCCTGGCCACTGAAGAAACAGGAGGCCCAGAGAGGCTAAGGACTGACTAAGGGTCACACAGCATTTCCAAGGTAAAGCTCCTGGAGAAATCATTTCCCCACCCCCCACCCACTTCCTGCCCCAATCCCAGGAACTAAGCCAGTTTTCTCCTTCCACAGAGTTCACATGCAGTAGGTACTCAAAACTGAGTTGAGTTTCCTATTAAAAACCTGGCCCCCTGATTAAGCTGGCCCCTGCCCCAGGATTCCCTAAGGGAAGCAGGAAGTTTGTGCCCTGGACTGCGAATCGGGCTCCTAGGTGTCTGCCCTCCCTATCTCCAAGGTAAGTCCTCGGGTTAAGTTCCTCCCTGGCCTCTCCCAATCTACCACCTCTAGAGAGGCCGAGGTTACAGGGGGGTGGAATCCACCTCAGAGCGCCCTCCCCAGACCCTAGTGACCCAGTCCTGGGGTAGGGGGGAAGGAGTAATAGGGGATGCAGAGGGCAGTGTAAGGTGAGTCAGCGAGAGAGAACTTCCAAGAGCATGCAGGGCCTGTAAAAACCCTGTGGCAGGGATCCCAGAGCAATTTACTCCAAATTGCGCCTTCAGGTTGCTTACCTAATCCTGCCTCACCCACCCTCCAACAGCCAGTGTCAGCCATGACCATCCCTTTAAAGGGGCAGCACACCTTGGATGCTAGGGACCAAGGGTTCTCACTCTATCTCAACCTGTGACCCTGAGAGACAGGGCCCTTGGCGGCTGCCCCAGGTAAGAGAGGGCAGGGAAGGGAACCTAGGCAGGGGGAATCGCCTCGGCTCCCGGGCTCAGTGAGGTCTTCTCACCCTCCCTTCACATCCCCCCACCTCCTTCCGAAAGGAAGTATCACCAGCCTCTCAACTTGAGGCTGCAGAGAAAATTTCCTTGACCTGTTGGTTCAGGGGCTTGACCTTGACCCTAGGGTCAAAGGGCACAGGAAGAGCTGGCCTCCTGCATGCTTAGGGCCTGGCACCACAGAATCCTCAGAGCAGGGCAGGAGCTGCTTCTGGGAGAGGCTAGGCTGGCAGAGGCCAAACTCTCCACGGGCCCAGGGGCCCAGGGACCCTGCCCATGGGAGGGGGCACCAGAGGGCAGCAGGCACCAAGGTCCTCCCCTCTCCAGGAATAATCTTCACAAGGTCGAAGAGCTTTTTCCACTCTCTTCTCCACAATCTGGGGCAGGGGACGCGGGTGTCCTCTGGCCCTAGCCTCGGGGCAAAGAAAACCAAGAGTTTCAGTCCCAGACCAGCGGTGTCACCTCACATCCCATAACTGCCAAGGGTCAAGAGGGACAATCCTGCTAGGGTCCGCAGCGGAGAAGCGGGGAGGGGGAGGGCGCTGGGAGACGTCAAGGAGAAGTGGGGGGCGGAGGGGGCCATGATCCTTGTCTCATAGAATCCCAGACATCAGGCACCCCGGCCCTGCCCGTCTGCGCTAATGGAGGAAGCCCCGACAGCTCCCGGCATGGGTCCTAGGTGTGCGGTGCGAGGGAGGCCAGGGCTCAGCGCCCCACCGGATCCCCTCTCTGGCGCTTGGCGGAACTGTCCTTCTCTTGCACACACCCGAGGCAGAGGGGGGTGGAGCCGAAGAAGGGGCAAGGGATCGGAGGGCACTCGCGCCCTCGCGGGCACCCGCCACACTGCAGAGGCGCCGCGAGCTGCCCCGCCTCTGCGGGGACCCGGGATCGTCGGCCGCCAGCGCCGGTTCCCCACCCGGCTCACTCACCTCCGGGTCCAGCGGCACCAGCTCCATGAGCGGCCAGGGCTCGTTGAGCTGAGCGAGCGGCATCGCGCCGCCGCCAGGCCGCTCGCGCTCCTCCGGCGGCCCTGGCCACGCCGCCTCCGGGGTCCGGGGTCCCCGACTCTGAGCCCCTGCGCCCCCGCCCCGAGACCCTCGCGCTCCGGCAGGGCCGTCCGCGCCGCCGCCGCCGCCGCGGCACTCGCACTTCGGCTCCCTCCGTCACCCGGCGCCGCCGCGTCCATTGGCTACCTGCGCGAGGGGCGGGGCCGGAGAAGCCCCGCCCCCGCGGGCGGCATTCCCGGCGCGGACCCCCGCCCCGGCCGTGCGGGGCGCGCTGGCCCCGCCTCCACTGCGAGCCCCTGCCTGGCGTTCCGCTCCGCCTGGAAGAAGCCTCCAGGCTCCTCCCTCCCAAACCTCGTCCCACCCCCCTAACCCCCAACAAGCCTCCCTCCCGCACCCGCTCTGGCCCCGCCAGGTCCACGGCTGTCTCCCCGACTCACCTTGTTCAGAATCTCTAGATGTTCCTTCGCCTTACAGGGGGATTCCCTCCTGTTTCCCACCCCCACCGCTCCCCACGCACACGCACACAGAAAGCCCGGGGCCTGACCCTGGCAGAAGCTGGAAAGGAGCCTGGGCCCAAGTCCCATGAGCACCCCCACCCCCCTCAGGAGGCCCTAGGGATTCCCCCTCCGGAAGTCAACATTGGATCCCCTGGGGATCTCAGCGATCCAACTCCAGGTAAGTTCCAACACCATCACCACCATCAGAACCCACAGTGCCCCAGAGTGATTTCTTAATACACATTTTTTGCAATCTGTACTGGAGGGGTGAGGGGTTCATTTCAAGCCCAGTCTCCCTAGAATCTCTCCAGTTGTAGGCCCAGATCTGGGCTGGTTTGAAGTCGCTCCCGCTCTGAGGACACGGACCAGGCTTCCACAATGGACCTAGACCGACACTTGGGCTGCACTTGGACTAAAAGGCCAGGAAGGATTCCTCCAGGCGAGATTCAGCCTCCATCTAAAGAAGTGTTAGGGGCCCAGGTGTGGTGAGAATTACTCACATGCAGGCTAGTGGAGGGATGAGCTTGCAGGTTCATGGGTCAGGGAAGAATGGCTATTTACTTGCAAAACTGTTCTAAGGGAATGGAAAAGATTGTTTATCAAAAGCTTCTGTGGCCCTGGCTGGTGTGGCTCTGTTGGTTGGGCAACCATCATACTGTACACCAAAAGGTTTCAGGTTCTATTCAGATCAGGGCACATGCCTGGGTTGCCAGCAGCCAATTGATGTTTTGCTCTCACACTGATGTTTCTCTCTCTCTCTTCTTCTCCCCATCACCCTCTCCCTCACTCTCTAAAAATCAACTTAAAAAATCTTTTTTAAAAAGCCTTCTAAAAAAAAAAAAACTTTCTATGAACTAGCCTCCACCAAACTGTGATTTCCTTGAATCCTCTCCACCACCTAGTTGACAGCCTCAGAAAGATGAAATGACTTGCCCAAAGTTACACAGCAAGTCAAGAACAGAGTAAGATTTTCAAAAATCAAAGTGGATGAGAATTTCTCCCAAATCCAGAGCTCTCCTTATTCCTTGTTCCCAGGGTAGCACCTCAGCTACTGAAGTGAATTGAGTTTTTAGCAAAAAAGCTTTAGGAACCCAACAAATCTGAATTTGAATCCCAGGTCTGCTACCTCCTTAACATTGGGAAACTTGTCTTATGTCTCTAAACCTCAGTTTCCTTATCTGTAAAAGGGAAATTATAATCCCAAACGTTCAGGAATATGCTAAGGGCTAAATTCATTTTAATTCAATAAAGATTAATGGCTACATATTACATGCCAGGCCCTCTTCCTGAGCAGGTATTGTAAATCAGGCCCACTTCTAGATGCTGACGATATAGCAATAAACAAAACAAAGCCCCTGCACTCATGGAGTTTACATTCAGTCTGGTGTGATTAAATAATTACAGCTAACACTAACATAGCATTTACTATGGACTAGTCACTGTTCTAAGCACTTAACCTGTATAACCTCACTTAATCGTCACATCATTATGAGGTTGGTCCTGTTATTATCTCCAGTGTACAGAAGAAGAAACAGAGAAGTCAATCATCTCATTCTCTGGGGATCTTCGAGGTTACACAGCTGGAAAATGGCAGAGCTGAAAGACAATCCTGGGCCCAAACTTTGTTCTCTAGTTCACTCACTCTACACCTCTCTGATGAGAAAAGCAAGATCTAAACTGGAGGCAGCCAGGACTAGAGTTGGCAGCCATTATTACCATTGGTGTTGGTACCACCCAGTTCATTGATACCCCTGAAGTTCAAATTTAACTGGGTGTTCTGTTTCGATTCACTGAATCTAGTAGTCCTACTCAGGGCTCAGAACAGATTGCAGACAGATGCCAAATATCTGGCTGCAAGCCAGATTGAAATTAGATTTAGGAAAAGACACAGAGACACAGAGATTGAGGGCAAATGACTCTCCTAGGGAGATAGGATGGATGAGTGGGAGTGGAGGAAGTGAGGGGCAAGCAGGAGTGATTTTGCCTTTAGTCTGGCCCTTTCCTGGGGCCCCTCACCCTCTCTTTCCCTTCTCACAGGAAAGGATTTTCTACCATCTCAACTTAAGGACTGAGTAGTGATAGTGCTTTCCTATGCATGTTTTACTTCCTGTATCCCCTTTCCCAAGGGCATTGGAAAGACAGTGGGTCATGCTGGAAAAGGAGGTTCAGAGCACACCTGGGGAGCTTGGGCAGGTCAGCTTGCCCATAAGTGTTGCAGGGAGAGCAGTCACTCAATAGAGAGCTGTAGAAACCAAACCACAGTTTGCAATGTGCTGATCCTGAAGTCTGAACTCACAGTTTTCTCTATTTCTTTCTAGGCTACAACCACAGGACCTTTGCACATGCTGTTCCTTATACTTGAAACTATCTTCCCTCTTCCTCAGGCCAGTTTATCTCCACAATCACTTCCCCTACCTCCCTGTTATACACATTCATAGCAATGGATACTTCTCTTTAGCATTTCTTAAGATTGTACTTTTATGTGTTTTTATGTGATTTGATTAACATCTGGCTCTTTAATTAGACAGTAAGCTCTCAGAGGGCAGCAGTCATGTTTTCTTGACTCTTCATTGTTTTCCAGACACCTGGCACATTGTAGGAACTCAAAAAAGCTAAGTGAAATGTCCAACATCACCTAGCTATGAAATTGCAAATCTAGGACTGAGACCCAGGCATTTTAACCCCATGCTCTGAAATACTACCCTGAGTAGTTGATAAATTCTAGCTATTATTTTTTTTTAATTTTTTATTTTTATTTTATTGATTTCAGAGAGGAAGGGAGAAGGAGAGAGATAGAAACATCAGTGATGAGAGAAATCATTGATTGGCTGCCTCCTGCACACCCCACACTGGGGATTGAGGCCACAACCTGGGCATGTGCCCCTGGCCAGAATCGAACTGGGGACCCTTCAGTCCAAAGGCTGACACTGTACCCACTGAGCCAAACCGGCTAGGGCCTTGGTCGGCAAACTGCGGCTCGCGAGCCACATGCAGCTCTTTGGCCCCTTGAGTGTGGCTCTTCCTAAGCCTTAGGAGTACCTTAATTAAGTTAATAACAATGTACCTACCTATATAGTTTAAGTTTTAAAAATTTGGCTCTCAAAAGAAATTTCAATCGTTGTACTGTTGATATTTGGCTCTGTTGACTAATGAGTTTGCCGACCACTGGGCTAGGGCAACTATTATTATCTATACTAATAAAAGGGTAATATGCTAATTAGACTGGACGTCCTTCCAGACAAGGCCATGGTGGCGGGGCCAAGGCAGAGGCAGTTAGGGGTGATCAGGGCGGCAGGGGAGAGCAGTTAGGGTGATCAGGCTGGCAGGGGAGAGCAGTTAGGGGTGATCAGGCCAGAAGTGGGGGGGGCAGTTGGGGGCAATCAGGCCAGCAAGCAGAGTGGTTAGGGGCGATCAGGCAGGCAGGCAGGTGAGTGGTTAGGAGCCAGCTGTCCGGGATTGCGAGAGGGTGCAGGCCAGGCTGAGGGACACCATCCCCCCAACCCCGATGCACGAATTTCGTGCATCGGGCCACTAGTTATTAATAATGGGGTTAGAATGGGCTCTTCTGGGCAGTCACTTGAGGTGTTTGTTAAATGAGTGACTCATGAGTGTAAAAGGGCTTTGCTGGACACAAATGAGATTATTATTCTGTATCCTGTTGAAGACATCCTGGCACAGAGCAGGGGGATGTACTGACAGTGGCTAAGGGCTGGGCTTTGGGTCCCTCTACTGCAGTCTGAGCATGTGCTTACAATAATGTTCAAGCGCACATGTTCCTGGGGAAAAGGTCTGACATTATTATTATTTTAAAATATTTTTTATTGATTTCAGAGAGGGAGAGAGAGATAGAAACATCAATGATGAGAGGGAATCATTGATCGGCTGCCTCCTGCATGCCCCCTCCTGGGGATCAAGCCCGCAACCCTGGCATATGCCCTTGACCGGAGTCAAACCCGGGACCCTTCAGTCTGCAGGCCAGTGCTCTATCCACTGAGCCAAACCGGCTACTCTTTCTTGATCTTTCATGTAGAGGAGGGTCTTGGCACATGTGTCTCCTGCAGCAGGTGGAACAAGATGAGGGGAATAATCATAATGGTAGTTACCTTTCACAAGTAATTTGGCTAAGTACTTAAATAATAATCATCATCACTAACTATGAGGGCTTATTGAGAGAGAACTATGTGACCTGCCTGGGGCTGAGTGTTTTACAAGCAAGAGCTCAGCAAATCATCCCAACAATATCATGAGACAAATTACTGTTCCCATTTTCCAGATGAGAAAACTGAGGCTCCAAGATGGGTGGGATTGCCTATGATCAGACAGCTAGTAAGTATTGCAGCTGGGATGAAAACCCAGTTCTCTCAGACTCAATCACTTCACTACAAGGGGAGCCCAGAAGGGGGTGCAGGGGTACTCAGTTTACAGACAGTGGGTAGTGGTAAATAGGTGAGGGGGTGGAGTCTCTTGTTTGCCTCATCCAGGTCTGAGGGATGGAGGTGACAGCACTCCCTTGCTTAAAACCCTCCTGTGGCTCCCCCATCACACTTCAAACAAAAGCCAAAGACTTTGCCAGCCTGCAAAGCCCCACAGGACCTGGTCCCCTGCTCCTTCTGGCATCTCCTCTCCTACCACTCACTCAGTGCCCTGGGCAACCAGGCATTCTTGCTGCTCATTGACATGCCAGGTACCTCTCACCTCAGGCTTCTGCTCCTGCTGTGCCCTCCACCTGGAACATTCTTTTTTCCAACTCTCATGAGAGCTCACTTTCTCACTTCATTCACTTCTCAAATTCACACCTCTTGAGAAAGGACCGACCCTATCTAAAATAGTTCCCCATTAATGGTATTACTTACGTCATCTTCTTTTCACGGCAAGCCTCTTTACCAGCAGTCATACCATATATTTACCTGTTTATTGTTTGTTCCTCCCACTAGAACAAAGTTCCATGAAGCAGGACTTAACATATTTTGTTTACGGCTGTATTCTTGGATACATCTGACATATTTCAAGCCCACAATATATACACTAGTACTTGTGAATGGAGCCACACCAGCCTGGGCTCTCATTCTGGCTCTGCCACTCCCTAGCTGTGTGACTCTGAGCATTTTTGTTAGTCTCTCCGAGAATCTGTAAAATAGGGATGGTTATGGGCACAGTCATTTCTTAGTATCTGCAGAGGATTGGTTCTGGGACCCCCACAGATACCCAAACCTGCAGCTTCTCAAGTCCCTTAGACAAAATAGGGTAGTTTTCGCATATACCTTACTATATAAATATATAAAGTATACTCCTGTATACTTTAACTAATTTCTAGATTACTTATAATACCTAATAAAATATAAATAGTTGTCATACTGTATTGTTTAGGAATTCAGTACAGATGCAACCATTGGTAGGCCTAACTACATGGTACACTCAGCAACAATGTAACATCCCCCCCCCCCAAATATTTCTTTTTTGTTTGTTTGTTTTTGTTAAGCCTCACCCAAGGATATTTTTTCTGTTGATTTTTTTAAAAATATATTTTATTGATTTTTTTACAGAGAGGAAGGGAGAGGGATAGAGAGTTAGAAATATCGATGAGAGCCGAAACCGGTTTGGCTCAGTGGATGGAGCGTCGGCCTGCGGACTGAAGGGTCCCAGGTTCGATTCCGGTCAAGGGCATGTACCTTGGTTGCGGGCACATCCCCAGTGGGAGATGTGCAGGAGGCAGCTGGTCGATGTTTCTCTCTCATCGATGTTTCTAACTCTCTAGCTCTCTCCCTTCCTCTCTGTAAAAAAATCAATAAAATATATAAAAAAAGAAATTTAAAAAAAAGAAAAAAAAAAGAAATATCGATGAGAGAGAAACATCAATCAGCTGCCTCCTGCACACCCCCCACTGACGCTCTATCCACTGAGCCAAACCAGTCAGGCTCTGTTGATTTTTAGAGAGAGTGGAAAGGAGGGGGAGAGACAGAGAGAGAGAAACATGACCAAGGCTGTGGATTGAGCCTGCAACCGAGGTATGTGCCCTTGACCAGAATTGAACCCACAACCCTTCAATACTCAGGCTGACACTCTAACCACTGAGCAAAGCTGGCTAGGACCCTCCCCTCCCCAAATTTTTTTGATTCACAGTTGGTTGAGTCCACTGATACAGAACTCATGGATATGGAGGACCGACTGCATTAAGTGAGATTGGGCAATAAAATATCTGTGTGGTGCCCTAGCCGGTTTGGCTCAGTGGATAGAGAGTTGGCCTGCGGATGAAATAGTCCCAGGTTCGATTCTGGCCAAGGGCACGTGCCTGGGTTGCGGGCATGATCCCCCCACCCCAAGTAGGGGGCGTGCAGGAGACAGCCAATCAATGATTCTCTCATCATTGATGTTTCTCTCTCTCTCTCTCTCTCTCTCTCTCTCCCTTCCTCTCTATAAAAAATCAATAAAATATATATATTTTTAAATGAAACCAATAAAAAAAATATCTGTGTGGTATCTGGCACATGGTAGGTGCTCAATAGAAATGGTAGGTAACAATCATAGGCTCTCTCCCTTCCCTCCAAATTCTTCCCTCGGCAAAGGATGGGGAGGGCTGCAGACTGGAGCTTGGAGAGTTCACTGGGAAGGGTCTCCATTGTTGGGGGATGACGATGTGAGAAGGAACTCCCATGACTGTGGTCACAAGGCTGGTAAAGAATGAGCCAAAGATGAAGCAGTGAGGAGGAACGGGAGCACACAGGTGGGACAGTCCCAGGCCTGCTGGAGAACTGACCAGCGGGCTGCTCCACTGACCTGGAGCCTGGGGGTGAGGCAGAAGCTTGTTGCTACTGGTTAGAGAGGATGGGAGGTGGCCATAGAGGTGGGTACAGTAGCAGCAAGAGAAGGGAATGGAATTGCAGGTAGAGGGACAGAAGAGGAAGCAGTTGGTCATCAATAGACACTGGCTATGTGCCAGGCACTATTCTGGGCACTGGGGATACAGCAGGGGAGTAGACAGAGAGGGTTTCTGTTCTCTAGGATGGCGGGGGGGAGGGCAGGGGGGGTGTGAACTGTGGCCTGTGGGCCAAATCTGGGCTATTATTTTTGTACGCCTGTGAGTTAAGAATGGTTTTTACATCTTTAAATGACTGGGGGCGGGGGGGATCAAAAGAAGACTATTTCATGATGTGCAAATTATATGAAATTCAAATTTCAGTATCCATAAATAAAGTTTTATTGGAACACAGCCATGCTCCGCTTACGTATGGTCTAGGGCTGCTTTCACACTCCAACAGCCGAGTTGAGTAGTAGCAACAGAGACCATATGGTCTGGAAAGCCTAAAGTGTTTACTAGCTGGCTTTTTAGAAAAAAAACTTGTCAACCCCTGCTCTAGGAACTTACATTCTCTTTGGGGAGACAGTAAACAAGCAGATAAGTGAATTTCAGGGTGCTTCTGAGGACAAGTGCCAGGTGGCACCAGCATTTCCTCACACCCTGCTTCTGCCTGAGCCACCTTCCCTTAGAAAGGAAGTGCTCCATCCAGGTGGGTAAAGTACAGCAGCAGAGGAGCTGGGGGCATTGTGATCAGCCCCCTGCCTCCGAATCAAGAGGATCTAGCCTTTTTCGTAGAAGGAAAAAGTCACACTTAGTGACTTACAAATCCAGCACCCACTGGATTCCCCTTCCCTCTCCCAGATCCTTGACCCAGGAATGACTTCTGTATGCTGTTCAGAGGAATATTATCATCACCTTTTGTCATCAAGGCCTGTCACCTGCTTAGCTGCCACCTGTGTGGCTCCTTTATAAAAAGTTTTCTTCCATGCTACCTCCTGGAGCTCTTAAAGGGGTAAGGCATGGGTTGGGTTTGTTGTTCCCATTTCACAGATAAGGAAACTGAGACTTAGAGAAATGACCTGATTTATCCAGAATCCCACACCTTGAAATATCTTGCATAGCCAAGACTAGAAAGTAATGTAATGTCAGCTTTGGAAAGGCCTTTGGGACTTTCTTAGCCAGAGATGGAAGAAAACTGGTGACTTGAGGCAGAGTTGAATCAGATAAGAGTGGCAAATCCTCCATGTGCAAGAAATAAGGCGTGCATTGTCAGTAGATAATTTAAAACATTAATGAAACTGGGTGGGTCTGCTTTTTATTTTCACCATGCTCTGGTAATTCTAAACAAGGTGGGTGATAAAATGCTCTTAAAGAGATCTTTTGTTGGTCTAACTTCTAAATAATTGCTGGGATTATTGTGAGTTTTATGAATATAATATACTAGAGGCCCAGTGCACGAAAATTTGTGCACTCGGGGGTTCCTCAGCCCCACCTGCGCCCTCTCGCAGTCTGGGACCCCTCGGGGGATGTCCACCTGCCAATGTAGGCCCACTGGTTGTTCTGGCAGGTCATTCTGTAAGGTCAGAAGGTCATTCTGCCATCCAGTCTAATTAGCATGTTAGCTCTTTATTATATAGGACTAGAGGCCGATGCATGAAATTTGTGCAAGAGTAGGCCTTCCTCCCCACAGATGCCGGCACCTGCTTCCCTCGCAGCCCCGGCTTCATCTGGAAGGATGTCTGGTCTAATTAGCATATTACACTTTTATTATTATAGATTATATAGGATATGTAAGATTCAAATGAGGACATTTTTATCACCTAACCTTTAATAAATAATATATTCTAAATGGAAGCTAATTTGGAGAACCTGCAGTCACACAATTGGCCCTAATATATGCCTTCAGTTGGAGAGTTCACAGCAGGTCAGAATCATTACGCTCACTTGGGGAGTGTTCATGTCCCCATATTCCTGCAGTTACATAGCAAATCTGAAATCAACAGTGATAGCCCAGTGATTGTAAAAACAAAGGAACAAAACTTGAGTTACTGCAGTTCTGCTGTTCTCTGTGCAAATCATTCTCTGGACCTTGTCAAGTTGCTTCTTTTGGAAATGTTTCTTAGTGTGAGTGAGTGTGTGTGTGTGTGTGTGTGTGTGTGTGAGTGTTCCTTTTTGTAAAAAAAAATATATATAAAAAGTATTAGTCTATTTTTTCCCCCTTTGTACTCTAATTTTTATTTTACTTAAAATATTTTGTTGGAGCCCTAGTCGGGTAGCTCAGTTGGTTAGAGTGTCATCCCAACGTTGTGGGCTCAATTCCCAGTCAGGGCACATACGCCAACAAGCAATGAGTGCATAAATAAGTGGAGCAACACATTGATCTTTCTCTCTAAAAATCAATAAATAGCCCTGGCCAGCTCGGCTCAGTGGATAGAGTGTCAGCCTGCGGACTGAGGGTCGTTTCTGGTTTGTTTCTGGTCAAGGGCACATGCCTGGGTTGTGGGCTTGATCCCCAGTAGGGGGCGTGCAGGAGGCAGCCAATCAATGATTCTCTCTCATCATTGATGTTTCTCTCTCTCCCTCTCCCTTCCTCTCTGTAATCAATAAATATATATATATATATTTAATATATTTTATTGATTTTTTACAGAGAGGAAGGGAGAGGGATAGAGAGTTAGAAACATCAATGTTTGATGAGAGAGAAATATCGATCAGCTGCCTCCTGCACACCTCCCACTGGGGATGTGCCCGCAACCAAGGTACATGCCCTTGACCGGAATCGAACCTGGGACCCTTCAGTCCGCAGGCTGGCTGACTATCCACTGAGCCAAACCGGTCAGGACAATAAAAATATATTTTTAAAAATTTATTTTAGAGAGGGAGGAAGGGAAGGAGGAACATTGATGTAAGAAAGAAACATTGATCGGTTCCCTCTTATATGCATCAAAAGCTGGGATCAAACCTGTAATCTTTAGGTATACAGGACAATACTCCAATCAACTAAGCCACCTGGCCAGGGCCATTATTTTTATTTTGTTTTATTTCATGATTATTATTGAAGATAAGTCTGTCATGTTGGGATTAAAAAATGATCTGTTCTGTGTGTCAAATACACTAGGTTTACCATTGGCCCAAAGACAGAATAGGACCCAATGACATCATCTTCTCACTCATAATTATTGTTATTGTATTGAGCACCTACTTGTTGTCAGGCACTGTTCTAAGGTTCAGCATGTTTCCTCTCTCTCTCTCTCTCTCTCTCTCTTTTTCTTCATTCAACAAATATTAAGATCCCACCATGTGTGAGGCACCATTGTAGGTGCTGGGGATATGGCAGTGAACAAAGTCAAATGCTTTCTCTCTCTTACCCTTGAACCTCCGAGCCTGGAGGTGGGATGGGGTTCTCCTTGTGTATCATCTCATTTTAAAATATAGACAGAATTCCACAGGGCCAGGACTAGCGTGAAGGTATTAGGCCAGGTCAGTGTAAGGTCAGATTTTGTCTTTCTTCAGAATGTTGATATTTTTTGTTCATTGTGTATATTTCTTATGCATAACTTTTTTTTTCAAATTATAAGAGAAAGTTTATTTAGAAAGGTATGGAGGTAGTAGAAGTTAGCCAACTGGGCTGCATAGGCTCAGGAAACAGGTTACAGAAGCAAAAGAAGGGCCCTTGGAGCTTAGAGAGAAAGGCGAAGGTAATGTGTGGGATGGGGAGGTGCGGGGAGGGGAGAAGGGGAAGGTAAGGCTCCCAGGAGAAAGAACCACCTTTTTTGCATTACTTTTCACTATTTAAAATATTACATGAAAAAATAAAATAAAATATTACATGAAAGTGTTAATCATCTTGAATGTTGAGAATTTTTTGGTGCCCTCTTAAGTTTTGCACCCAAATGCACCCTCATTAACCTCACTCTATTAACCTCTCACCCTAGTCCCATCCTTGCTTATTTAATCCTCACAACAATCCTGTGAAGTAGGCACAATAATTATTCCCATTTTACAGATAAGAAAAGTGAGGTAAGAGAGGCCAAGTGATTTGTTCCAGGACACACAGTTATTAAGTGGTAGAGCTGGCACATGAACTCCTGCTTTAGTGCACATGCTCTTAGCCCTGCTTTACATTTATTTTGTTTGGTCCGTAACAGGTCACTAAATATTTCATATAACTTGCCATTACACCTGGGCTCCTGTTTTGCAATGGAGTGGCAGCCTCTCTTAGATAAGGCATGCTCACCATATCCCCACCACCCCTACTGTCTCAACTCCTCACCCATTTCACTCACTTGTTACCTGCTTGCTCCTGAGGGCATTTGGATTTGGACCCCTAATCTGACCTTTTTCCAGATGGAGGAATCCAAGTCTCAGGGAGGAAGAGGCTTACCCAACTCAATAGCACTTTTAGGACAAAGCTGGGTTCGAAGCCAGGCCTCAGACAGCCCGTAAGTGACAGGAGACAATTGTAAGTGACTTTACATCTGATGGGAGCTCAGAAAGTGAATTCTCACTCAGATCAAGCGAACTCCCATTTCCTGAGCACCTCCCTTGGGCTGTCACTGAGGTGGGCATTTCTAGATCCACATCTCACGCCGTCCTCCCAGCAACTCCATGTGATCCTCCCAACAACTCCATGTGATCCTCCCAACAACTCCATGTGGTCCTCCCAACAACTCCATGTGGTCCTCCCAACAACTCTGGCAGCTTAGTCTTGTTGTTGTTGTTAATCCTTACCTGAGGATATTTTCCATTGAATTTTAGAGAGTAGAAAGAAGGAGGAGAGAAAGAGAGAGAAATATTGATGTGAGAGAAATACATTGATTGGTTGCCTCCCGCAGGTGCCCCAACCGGGGCCCAGGATCAAGCCTGAAACCAAGGTACATGCCCTTGACCAGAATTGAACCCGGGACCCCAATGGTCTATCCACGGAGCCACGCCAGCTAGGGCTGGCAGGTTAGTCTTGACACCCTCCATCTTGCAGGTGAGAAACTGTAGCTCGGGAGATTAGGTGACTTTCCCAGGATCTCACTGCAAGTTTGTGGCAGGTCTGTCTGCAGTTCATAAGCTCTTGACATGAGACCAGAGGAATCCACCTCCTGTTCCCTCCCTCGCGCTCCCTCTCATTCTTCCTAGGGTTTTCTTGGACTGAGGCTGGAGTCATCTTGGCGAAATCTGCACTCCTCCAGGAGGATGCTGACATAGGGCAGCCTGCGAGCCAAACGGGAATTATCAAAAACACCTACAGTCCTAGCCAGTTTGCTCAGTGGTTGGAGCGCAGCCAAGGACTGAAGGGTCCCGGGTTTGATTCTGGTCAAAGGCACATACCTTAGTTGTAGGCTTGATGCTGGGCCTTGGTCGGGGTATGTGCGGGAGGCAACCAATAGATATATCTCCCATTGATGTTTCTGTCTCTCCCCCTCCCTTCCACTCTCTCTAAAAATCAATTGAAAAAATATCCTCGGGTGAGGATTAACAACAAAAAAAAACACCTACTATATGCCAGGCATGTGCTAGGTGCTTTTTACAAGGCGTAAAGTCCCTTTATTGTGTTATTTGCATCCTTTAAATTTCCCACAATGGCCCTAACCGGTTTGGCTCAGTGGATAGAATGTTGGCCTGCGGACTGAAGAGTCCCAGGTTCGATTCTGGTCAAGGGCATGTACCTTGGTTGTGGCACATCCCCAGTAGGGGGTGTACAGGAGGCAGCTGATGGATGTTTCTCTCTCATCGATGTTTCTAACTCTCTGTCCCTCTCCCTTCCTCTCTGTAAAAAATCAATGAAACATATTTAAAATTAAATAAATAAATAAATTTCCCACAATGAATACATTTTACTTCCTGTATAAGGAACTGCTTGATCTTGGCCTGGAAATGATTCTACTCAACTTCTTGGCAAGTTGGGGGTCAGTTTCCCCAATTTGCAATGAAAGAAACTGAGGCCCAGAAGGATTGTCCAGGATCTCACAAGTAATAAGTGATGGAGTCAGGATTCTGTCTGAATCCAGGACCTGTGCTCTTTCCATTCTACTGCTCTGCCTGCCCCCCCTCTTTAACACCTTGTTTCACAAAGGAGCTCAGGCAAATTATAAAAATATGTGAGAGGAATCAAGTATTTATCCTGTCTTTCTCATATAAACTATTTCAGAAAAATCAAATAACAAATGAGGAAAAGTTCTTTTTTATAGAATTCCAACGAATGCATGCAAAAAGTGACAGAAATTAGAAAATTACCATTTTTGTAACACCTACTGAAATAATGGATCATTAGTGGGTGCTAAAAACCAATAAAAAGTTGATGGGGAATTTTATAATGAAGAGAAGCTGGCTAAGAGCCCTGAACCCTTGGATCAATCAGTAAAAACATTTCAATGAAATATTATATGCCTCCAGATGTAATGTAATAATAAGTACATAGCACCACCTCCAGTTCTTGCCAAAAATATTACCCCTGAGTCTAACCAAGCCTCTAGGTCTAACTTTCAGTATGCTGGAAATACAAGGGACAGAGAACAAGTAAACGACCCCATCAGGAAGCCATCAGCCCAACCTCCTGGTATGTGGGAACCTTTACAGGACAAGTGCTTTGATTTCTTTTACAAATAAATAGCCTTCATAAAGAAGGAAAAATGGAACTGTCACAAATTAAAAGGCACTTGAAGACATATCAACTGAATGAACTGTGTAAACCTTATTTGAATCCTGGTTGGAACAAACCAAATTATTAAAGAAATTTGAACATAAACTAGGTATTAAATGACTTTTGGGAACTCTATTAATTTTGTTGGGTATGATAGTTATGTTGGAAAAAGCCCTGTTAAAGATATATGATGAAATAATTTGGGTGAAATGATAAAATGTTTGGGATTAGCATTATGATACTCCAGACAGAGGGAAAATTGGGGAGGTAGATGAAACAAGATTGGCAGATGTTGATACTTATTGAAGATGGGTGACAGGTACAGGGCAATGGATTACATTCACTCTACTTTTATGTATGTTTGGAATTTTCCATAATAAAACATTTTCTAAGGGTAAAGGGAATTACTTATGAAAATTGGAGGAGAAAAATAGAGATCAAGAAATGGAAAAGTTCAAAGCTTTTTAGTATGCAATGCAAAGAGGGAAACAAGAATCATGCTAGAAGGCAGTTTCATATCTACAGTCCTTTGACACACACACCCCCCCCCCCCCCCACACACACACACACACACTCTGCTGCATAGGAGTGGGCCCTGGGCCTGTAACACTTCCTAACCAAAAGACAAGAGTCCATACAACCTGTGCTAGACTCTTTGTGTGGGAATATCTTTTCTTGTTTTTTAGGTGCAATGGGTAGTCTTTTGTTTCTGCTTAAAGCATGTGCATCAGTCATACAGTATCTGGCCAACCCCAATGCTCTATTTATTCTCTGGGAGACGACAAGGTTGGTCCTTCCACTGTGGCAGGAAAAAGGTGAGCATAGGCAAATTGCTCTGTGTTAGCCACTAGGAGAGATCTGCTGGCCATGAGGGACCAATGCTCAAGAAGCTAATCTTATATATATTATTGATTTCAGAGAGGATGGGAGAGGAAGACAGGGCTAGAAACCTTAATGATGACAGAGAATCACCGATCAGCTGCCTCCTGCTTGCTCCAATTAGAAATAAAACTGTGACCTCCTGGTTCATAGGTCGATGCTCAACCACTGAGCACACTGGCTGGACCTGAAGCTGATCTTGCTCTGTCTCTTCTCTGTGAGTAAAGCAGCGATTTTCAGCCAGTGTGCTATGTCAGGCAAACTAGTGCGCTCCAAGAATTTTTAAAACATGCAAGACCTGACTATTTAGTCATAGGCACTGACCTCTTTTCCCTTAGATTGTCAAATTAAAGAATGACAACAGCCAACACAACAATAGCCATCTGGTATGAATGAATCAAAATTATACCTTTCGTTTTTTGTCAGATCTGCAAAGAATATATTTTTTGGTATGCCGCAGAATTTTAGTAATTAAGTTTTGTGTGCCATGAAATGAAAAAGGTTGAAAATAGCTGGAGTATTGTTCCATCCAGTGCTTGACTACCTGTGTTTTCCTTGGCGACTCAGATAACAAGATGTAATGGGTTAGAAGGTTTTAGAGACCTCCCCTGGGATTGGTAACTGGTGCACAGTCCTCAGCTTGACACCAAGAGATTTAGAAAACCAACAAACCAGAAGAGTTTCTTGTAATCAAAGAGATTCTGGTGATAACAAAATTGCCTCTTAATATGGCCTACCAGATCACCAGTAGAGAGGCCAATCACATGTCCTAATTTGGGCTATACTTGCAAAGACCTCGGGCCAATAGGAGGGGTAAGAGGTGGAGCTGAGAGGAAGGAGGAAATAGAGAAAGACTGGGGAAAGGCAGGTCGTCTTAGGTGGAAGGTTCCCAGTGAGCAAGGGCAGAGAGGCTGTCATTTTCGTAAAAGTAAAAATATTATACAAAATGTATGTGAACCTGAATAAAGGTGGTCTTATTTTTGCTCCCTCTTCCCCCCGAAAAAAGTCGATCTAACTCCAAAAAGCACTGACAGGAAACGAAGGTCTCTGGAGGACACAGCGAAGGGATTTCACACAGCATACCTCACAGCAAGACATCCTTTCAAAATCCTCCTGAATCTTCTTTCTTCCTCAAAGGTCCACGCTATCAGAGTAGCTCCCGAAACTCCTTTTCCCCCAATTCCTGACCACCCAGACTCCGTCAGCTCGCTCCCCTCCCTTCTGTAGGCATTAGCTTTTCCTGAGTGGGGCTGGGAGGAAATTCCTCCAGCACTCCACTCTTTTGCTTAGGTTTATTCCTCTCCCTCTGCTCTCCTTACAAACTCCTTAGCTAAGTCTGGGAAGCAGGAAAAGCCATGAATATTTACATGTGAGTATTTGTGTCCTGTTGCATAGAAAAAAAGATGGGAAGGAAATACACCTCAATGTTAACAGCAAGCAGCCAGCAGAGCTTTGAATCAGATAAAGTTGGTCTCAGCTCCTGGCTCTGCCACTTTCTAGTTGTGTGACCTTGGGCAAGCCTCATTGGAGATATTTCTCCAAACCTGATTGCTGTTCCGTGAATGACTGAGCCTGGTACTTGACATATACTAAGTGTTCCATAAAGTATAACTGACAAAATAAAGGGGTTATCTCAGTTGATAGGAATATGGTGAATTTTATTTTGTCTTTATCAATATTTTTGCCTTTATCAAGATTTTAACAAATGTTTCCAAATAAGCACATATTTTTAATTTAAAATAAAATACCATAAAGATTATTATAAACACAGGCACAAACTATCAGTAGAGGACTAAATGAATTCTGGGGTACCTATATTCTGGAATATTATAAACTTGTTAAAAATAAGGTATTTCAATAAATAATGACATGGAAAATGTCCACAGTAGAGCAAGTTGCAAAATGAAATGTATAGTGTGACCCTTTTATATGTATATTTAAGTGTTAAGTATATAAATAAACTAAAAATGTGCTGGAAGGATACTCAACACCTTAGCTACCTCAGCAGTGAAGATGAGGGTTTTTCATTTTTTAAATCTATTTTTTAAGGCTTCACTTTTTAAGTAAGACGCATGAACTACTTTTAGGTAAAAGGAAAAATTTGAAGGGGGGACAGCAGGCAGGGAGGGTTTCCCAGGTCCCGTCAGCAGAACAAGCACGGCAGGCGGCCTAGGACTCCAAGCCTCTCCGAACCTCAGTCTATCTCTGCAGTCTGAGCTCCAGCCAGCTATTGGGTTGGGAGGGAGGGGTTAGCCGCACCCCGTCTTCAGCCCTCAAGGTCGTGTCCTCTCTTGCAAAGACTGCAACAGAAAGGAGCCCGCTGAGGTTGCTCCCTCCCCCTTCCCTGCGGTGACCCCTCTAATGTCTCCGCTAAGGAGTAAGGTTTGCTGGAGCCACGATGGCAGGGGCTAGAAAAGGCACAGGAGCCTGTAGATTTTTCTAGACGAAGCTGGTGGCCCCGGAGACTCTCCCCTCCTCCAATCTTGTTGAAACTGAAGATGAGGGAGGGCTCTGGACCGACAGCGGGGCCCTGCGGGGCTCTCGGGGTGGGACCCGCCCTGCGGTCCTCGCACTGGGGGACAAGCCTGAGCAGCTCCTGGAATGTGGGGAATATGAGCGCGATGACACACAGGGCCCTACCAGCCGTCTCTATCCAAACCATGGCCTCCAGATCTAGTCCCCAGATTAAGTCCCAGTATTTCCTGGCGGATTCCAAGAACCCTGCCCAGAAAGGGGGCGGGTCCTGCCTCCCCGCTCCCCACTCACTCCCCCGGCCCTTCTCTCATTTGGGCCCCAAACCCTAGTCCAACCCAGGGCCTAGCCCATCCAGTTCCCAGGTCCAGTTGGCCCCTCTTCCTGAACCCCCGTCCCGGTGCCCGCCCCACCCCCGGCAGGCCTCGGTCCTGCTCCCTGGCCTGCGCCTCCCCAGCCCGATTTCCGCACAGTTCCCGCTCCCAGCACCCCGCGCGCGCCTCCCCTACCTCCTCGGCCCGCGGTAACCCGAGCCCAGGGCCCCGCCCCTGCACGTGCCCGCGCGTGCTCCGTCCACCTCTGGGGTCTGCGGGGCTACCCACATGCCATCCTGGCCCTAATCACCCTCCCCCGGCCCGCGTTAGAAAGGCGTGGGGGCGGCGAGGGTCGTGGCGTCCAGAGAAGTTAGGGAAGGTGCAGCCGTAGGAGGCAGCGGAGGATGCATAGCTCACGCCCACCGCCTTTCTCCCCCGCTGGCGCACTTGGGAGCGGGACGGGCCCCCGCCTGTCTTGGCCCGGAGGGCTCGGAGCCGGAGTCTGAGCAGGGGCAGGCCGGGTACTCGCCAGGTACGCGGCTGGCAGCTGGGCGGGGCGCCCCCAGGAGCGGTCGTAGGGTGGAGAGCGTCACGTGATCTGGGAACGTCCGACCTAGAATAGGGAATGCAGGGCCCAGCTGGGGTGAGCTCAGACCCAGCAGTTTTCTCGGCCTGGATGCAGGTGACCTGGCCTGGCAGGGGTGGGGAGCAGGGCCCAGGAGGCCCAACAGAGCTGGGGCGTGGAGCCCAGCTCTTTGCCGCCACCATGTGGCGGGAAGGAGCAGTGCCTGCCTGGCCCGCGTAGCTCCTCGGCCTGGGGGAACCAGGGCCTGGAGACCAAGGGGTGGACCGCCCTCGGCAAGTCCCGCTTTTCGAGACCGTGGCTATCCAACCCGGGTCCAGGACTGGGGTTGAGGTTGCTAAGGCGACGATGGAACAGTCCCCACACTATCCTCTGGCCCTGTGAATCCTGCTCAGGACCGCGTGGGACCGTGTGGATTCCCAGCATCCGCCCCCAACCAGCTCACCGTGGTGTGGATGAGAATGATCCCTCTCAAAGGCAGCAAGGCCTCCAACAACCAAAAAGCTTTAAGTACCTACAAAATGAATAAACAAGTAGGGAAAGTCCTCTCATATTCTTGCCTCCCCGTTGTGAAAATAACAAGTAACGTTTAAGGAGGGCTTACTGTATGCTAGGCATTTACTGAGAATTAATTTTTTAGAGAGAGAGGAAAGGAGAGGCAGAGAGACAGACACACATCGATGTTACAGGGAAACATTGATAGGCTGCTTTTTGCACCACCCCTACTGGGGATCGGGGATCAAGCCTGCAACCTGGGAATGTGCCCTGACCTGGAATCAAACCTCCTGCTTCATAGGTCAACTCTCAACCACTGAGCCACAGCGGTCAGGCCGGTTCTTGTTTTTTTTTTAATAGACTTTATTTTATGAACAGAAGGTGAAGAGAGTTTTCTTATACCCACTTGCCCACCATCAACATCCCACACAAGAGTAGTGCACTTGTTACAGTTAATGAACTTACACTGACACCTCATTATCACCCAGAGTCTAAACTTTAATCTCATATAAGTGTTGGCTTTTAACCACTATGCCAGTCTCCTGCTTTAATTGAAGGCCACTTTCCTGGTATAGAATTTTGGAGGATATAGAATTTCTATAGCAGGGGGAGTGAAAGGTATTCTAGGCAGGAAAGTTGTATATACAAAAAAAGGCATGGAGGAATTTTCAAGGTAATTGGTGAGTTTGACTTGAGAAGAGGCCCCCAATTGTTAGCTAATAAATCGATTATCAACCTCTGCCGGGGTCTTTTCCCCATCTACAAGGGTTCAGAAATCTGGAGAAGGGGCTGTGCATAAATGGATTAAAGAGACTAGAGAATAAATATGAATTTAGAAGGCATGGGGGAGCCAGATGGAAACTTAGTTCTAGTGACTAAGCTCCCTGAATCTCCGGATCCCCTGGCTTTTTATTCCCACATTTTGCCCTATGCAGCCCCTTGAGTGTGGCTCTTCCACAAAATACCACGTGCGGGGGGCGGGGGGGGGGGGCGCGTGTACAGTGCGATTGAAACTTCGTGGCCACACTCAAGGGGCCAAAGAGCCGCATGTGGCTCGCCAGCCGCAGTTTGCCAACCACTGCCCTATAGCAAAGCAGATATACATCTCAAAGGTAAGGCTTGGTAAACAATAAAGGATTATTAGGTTGGGAGAACTGCCCTCAGCTGTCTGGCCGCAGGCAATAATAAGCCCTGCTGAAGCTGTCTGTCAGCCTTCTGATGAACTTCTCGTATTTATTATGTTAACTACTGGAATTTGCTTCCAGCAAACTTCATTAAGTTTGCCCTAAATAGTAAAGCCATGAAATAATGGGTTTAATGTGCAAGTTTTATTTTTTGAAATAAATACGTACTACTTTAAAATATCTGGTCATATACCACTAAAACCATCACTGGAGACCCCAGTGGTGGTCCTACCCCATTGTGGAAAAGACTGCCAGACGGAATTAGTGAATGTGCCCTGGGCAGGTAGGATGAGGTCACTGTTGAGCCAGGTTCATCTATGTCCCAAGTAAAGGGCTTGCTGCTTTTCATAATTCTTTCTGACCCCTCAGACCTACCAGTGTATCAAATCTTATCTTTTCTGTTGGGCAATGCTTTGGTGGCTCCCCTTCTGTTCTGGATGAAGAGTGAATGCCTTAATATGGCTTGCAAAGTCCTTTGGGACCCTAGGATTGGCCCACCATGGCCCAATCAGATTGGTGAAGAAAGGAAGGTGGGAGACAGGATTTCCTGGAGGAAGTGACATTTGAGCTGAAATCCAACAGATTTATGACAGAGAGCCAGATGATGGTGGTGAAGAGCTTTTCAGGTAGAAGAAACAGATATGCAAAATTCCTGAGGCAGGAACACTGTACATGTGAGCACCTGAGAGAGACATGAGGCAGAGGCAGGGAGAGGAGCTTGTAGAGGCCAGTTCCTGCCTGTAGTCCCTGGAGGCCTCACAAGGTCTTAATTGCTTGCTGTGCCCTATGGGGAGCCATTTAGAGTTTCAAGTATAGGAATGACTTTTAGTTAGTTACTCAAATAACAAGTACTCTTTGAGCACCTACTCTGTGCAGAAGGCTGGGAATTTTACAGTAATAAGACTCCTCGTCCCTGCCATCAGGAAGTTTATAGTCTTCTTTTATAAACAAAGTTAAATATACACAGTTTAAAGAAATAACAAGTATAAGGTTTTCTGTGAAAACAAGGCAGTCCACGACCCTCTTCCCCCATTTCCATTTTCCCAGAAACATTTTCAACTCTCTTAGCTGACTATATAGTTATTTCCATTATCTCTAAGTAACATGTTTTGCCATTTTTGATGTTTCTATTTTAAGCACTACCTCTTGATTTTCTACTATGGGAGAAAAAATTTTAACTCTCTTTCCCCATCACCTGTCCCACCATTCACATAATCCCCACCTCCCCAAACTGCCAACGTAATTTTGGTTAGTTCAGTAGTCATTGTTGACATGACTATATGTAAGACACAATTATTTTCCTTTCCTATACAACTTCTTTACAACTTCTTGTTTCCTCAGAGTTAATAATTGTCCTGTTTTGTCACTTGCTTAATTTTTATGTACTCCACTCTCCACCAGTTATCTAAATCTCTTCTCAAGAAGTTCATACAAATCGGGTGTCTCTGGAAGTGGACATGGAGATAAAGATGTTTATTAGGGATCAACACCTGTGAAAGGAATGGGTGAAAGCAGGACTGGGCAAAGGGAGAAGTCCAACTGCAATGAGGCCTGCCAAAGCCTCTGCCAACCTGGCAGAGAGCTCTGGAGCAAGCCTTGCCCATCAGAATGTCCTGAGCCCAGCCGACATGGCTAGACCCTCAGATTCTGCCTGACTCAGTCACCCAGTGTAGGCTGCCCCAGGGGAGGGTGTGATATTGGGGGAGGGTGTGATGTTGGGGAGGCAGCTTTCTGCATCTGAGGCTATCCCTGAAGGAGCTGACAGCTGGAGGAGGCGGGTCTGCTGTCCAAACTCCCCAAGTGGGAGGGTTTTTTTTTAGTATATTTTTATTGATTTCAGAGAGGAAGGGAGAGGGAGAGAGAGATAGAAACATCAATGATGAGAGAGAATCATTGATTGGCTGCCTCCTGCACGCTCCCAACTGGGGATCGAGCCCTCAACCCAGGCATGTGCCCTTGACCAGAATCGAACCTGGAATCTTTCAGTCCCCAGGCCGACGCTCTATCCACTGAGCCAAACCAGCCACAGCAGCAGTCCTTTCTAATGGGGGCTCTCCATGACTACCACTTCATGTATTCTGTCAATTTCATTTTCTTGAAAAAACTTTTCTTGGAGTTTTCCCTCTGCTCTAGGCTGGAATGTTTGCTCTTTATTCTGGACAGGGAAACATCCAGATTTTGTTGGGTTTAAAGTTTGTACAAGTTGGGGGCCCTTAAAAAAATACAAAATTAGGTATAATTTATTTAGATTGATAAAGCAATAAATTCCTGGAGCTTCAGAGCCTTTGGAGTCTCAGGGCCTTTTTTTCTGAGATCTCAGTAGGTAATCTGGCAGAAATGCTTTCTGGTTGACTTCTCCTACCCGCCAAGAACCACCTACAATCCCCAGCCCTCACAGGGGCGGGGCAAGTGCCGTAACCTGAAGTTGAGGCTGTAGGAGCTTCTCAGAAAGCCTGCCTCTGACCGTGGGGTCTTCTTCACAATCATCCTAGGGATTCCCCTCGCCTCACTCCTATGTTGAATTGCCTTTTTCTTGATTTACTCCATCCTTTTGGTGGAGAATCTACTCTAATAGTTTCCTGGGGAAAAGGGTTGGGAAGGTGACTTTTTCTGTTTCTAGAGGAAAGGTGCGGGCATGCTCCTGGGAGGGAGAGCACGCCTTTGAGACTTTGCATGCCAGCAAATGTTCCCTTTTGGGATGGTTTCTTTTGCTGTTTATTTTGATGTAGTCCCATTTATTTACTTTCTCCTTAGTTTCCTTTGCTCTAGGTCCTAGAGTCTAGTGGTCGGCAAACTGCGGCTCGTGAGCCACATGCGGCTCTTTGGCCCCTTGAGTGTGGCTCTTCCTAAGCCTTAGGAGTACCCTAATTAAGTTAATAACAATGTACCTACCTATATAGTTTAAGTTTAAAAAATTTGGCTCTCAAAAGAAATTTCAATCGTTGTACTGTTGATATTTAGCTCTGTTGACTAATGAGTTTGCTGACCACTGGTCTAGGAGATGTATCTGTAAGCAAATCGCTAGGAGAGATGTTTGAGATTTTGCAGCCTATGGTTTCTTTTTGAATTTTTATGTTTTCATGACTTACATTTACATCTTTTATACATTTTAAGTTTATTCTTGTGTATGGTATAAGTTGGTGGTCTAGTTTCATTTTTTTTTTTTTTGCATGTATCTGTCCAATTTTCCCAACACTTTTTTTTTAATGTAAAGGTTCAACATTGCAATCTTTTTTTTTTTTAATCCTCATCCTACGACATTTTTCCATTGATTTTTAGAGAGAGTGGAAGAGAGGGGGAAAGAGAGAAATATGGGTGAGAGAAACAAATCAATTGGTTGCCTCCTGACCAGGGCCCAGGCCGGGGAGGAGCCTGCAACCAAGGTACATGCCCTTGACCAGATTCAAACCTAGAACCCTTTAGTCCAGCGGTCACCAACCTTTCAGACCTCACAGACTACCAGTGGTCTGCGGACCACCAGCTGGCAATCACTGCTCCAAAGGTTTCCTTAAATCAGAGGTCACCAACCTTTTGGACCTCATGGACCACCAGTTGACAACCGCTGCTTTAGTCTGCAAGCTGATGCTCTATCGACTGAGCAAACTGGCTAGGGCTCAACACCATTTATTGAAGGGACTGTCTTGACTCCACTGAATGCTCTTGCCTCCTTTGTCAAATATTGAGTGTAATGGCTTGGGTCAATTTCTGGGCCTTCTGTTCTGTTCCATTGATCTATATGCCTGTTCTTGTGCCAGTACCAAGGCTGTTTTGATTACAGTGGCTTTGTAGTATAACTTTGATATCTGGTTTTGTGATCCTTCCAACTTTGTTCTTTCTTAAGGTTGCTGCAGCTATTTGGGGTCTTTTTTGGTTCCATATACATTTTTGGAGTGTTTGTTCTAGATCTGTGAAATATGCTGTTGGTATTTCAATAGGGATTGCATTGAACCTGTAGATTATTTTGGGTAATATGGACATTTTAATGATGTTAATTCTACCAATCCATGAACACGGTATATTCTTCCACTTGTTTATATCTTCCCCTCTCTCACTTTCTTAGTATTTTTTAATTGACTTCAGAGAGGAAGGAAGAGGGAGAGAGAGAAACATCGATGATGACAGAGAATCACTGATTGGCTGCCTCCTGCACACCCCACACTGGGGATGTGCCTGCAACCAAGGTACATGCCCTTGACCAGAATTGAACCTGGGACCCTTGAGTCCGCAGGCCGACACTCTATCCACTGAGCCAAACCAGTTAGGGCTAAATATATTTTATTGATTTTTTTACAGAGAAGAAGGGAGAGGATGAGGGATAGAGAGTTAGAAACATCAATGAGAGAGAAACATCGATTTAGCTGCCTCCTGCACACTACCTACTGGGGATGTGCCCGCACACAAGGTACATGCCCTTGACCGGAATCGAACCTGGGACCCTTCAGTCTGCAGGCCAACGCTCTATCCACTGAGCCAAACCTGTTAGGGCAACATTAAAAATTTTTAATAGCCGAAACCGGTTTGGCTCAGTGGATGGAGCGTCGACCTGCGGACTGAAAGGTCCCAGGTTCGATTCTGGTCAAGGGCATGTACCTGGGTTGCGGGCACATCCCCAGTAGGAGATGTGCAGGAGGCAGCTGATCGATGTTTCTCTCTCATCCATGTTTCTAACTCTCTATCTCTCTCCCTTCCTCTCTGTAAAAAATCAATAAAATATATTTAAAAAAAATAAAATAAAATAAAAATTTTTAATAAAAAAACCCCCACCTAGTCCTAGCTGATTTGGTTCAGTGAATAGAGTGTCAGTCCGAGGACTGAAGGGTCCTAGTTTCAATTCCAGTCAAGGGCACATACCTCGGTTGCAGGCTCTATCCCTGGCCCTGGTCAGGGCACATGTGGGAGGCAACCAATTGATGTGTCTCTCTCACATCAATGTTTCTGTCTCTCCCCCTCCATTCCACTCTTTTTTTTTTTTTTCTTGAAATATATTTTATTGATTTTTTACAGAGAGGAAGGGAGAGAGATAGAGAGTTAGAAACATCGATCAGCTGCCTCCTGCACATCTCCCACCGGGGACGCGCCCACAACCCAGGTACATGCCCCTGACTGGAATCGAACCTGGGACCCCTCAGCCCGCAGGCCGACACTCTATCCACTGAGCCAAACCGGTTTCGGCTCCATTCCACTCTTAAAAAAAAATTAGTATGATGGAGTCAACGTCAAACAGATTTATCATTTTATGCTGCTGTAAAAGGATTGAGGAATCTCTATAACAAATTTCCAAAATATATTGTTAAATAAATAAACAAGGTAGAGAAATGTATAGTATTCTACCTTTATATAATAAAGATATATAAAGATGTAACATTTATCTGTTTAAATTAAAAAAAAAAAAGGAAAAAAAAAGGAAAAGATTAAATAAAATAAAAAAGGTTACTGCCCTGGCCAGTGTGGCTCCATTGGTCAAGCGTCCTCCAGTGCACTGAAGGGTTGCTAGTTCAATTCTGGGTTGGGGCACATGCCCAGGTTTCGTGGCCAATCCCTGGTCAGGGTGTATGTGAGAGGCAGCCGATTGATGTTTCTCTTTCTCTCACCTCCCTCTCTCTATAATCAATAAAACATATTTTTTTTTAAAAAAGGTCACTAACTGGGGAGAGAACAAGTCAAAGGATAGGAATAGATTTATTTGACTATATCTTGTTTTGTAGATTAGACTTGGAAATATGTCCATATTTTACATGATTAAAATTAAACAAGCCCAGCTGATGTGGCTCCATGATTGAGCATTGACCTATGAACCAGGAGGTCACGATTCAATTCCAGGTCAGGGCACATGTCTGGGCTGTGGGCTCCATCCCCAGTGCGGGGCATGCAGGAGGCAGTCGGTCAATGATTCTCTCTCATCATGGATGTTCTATCTTTCTCTCCTTCTCCCTTCCTCTCTGAAATAAAAAGTAAAAAATTAAACCAGCGCAAGAAATTCTTAAAAATGGAAGAATAACACAGGTTAAATTGCCCTGGCCAGTGTGGCTCAATGGTTGGAGTGTTGGCTCAAGCACCAAAGGGTCTCAGGCTCTATTCCGGTCAAGGGCATGTATGTGGGTTGCAGGTTCAATCCTCAGACCCGGTCGGGGTATGTGTGGGAGGGAACTGAGCCATGTGTCTCTCAAGCATTGATGTTTCTCTCTCCCTCTCTCATCCCCTCTCTTCTTCCCTTCCATTCACTCTCTCTAAAATCAATGGAAAAATATCCTTGGGTGAGGACAAACAACAAACCCCACCAAAAAAACAGGTTAACATAAATGTGTACCCAGTTAGTAGCAAGTCACACAGAGAGGAGCCATACTAAGTAAGTTTAAGTCACAGTACATTGAGCATACAGGCCCAGTAGGAAATATTGTACTCCCAAGAACAAAAAGAACGGCAAACAAAACTTTAACCTGCCTTTTGTTATTCTGATACTGTTGTGTAACATGGGATAAAACAATGGAGTACCTTTGATGTTCTAATATTATAATTCAGGATACATATGAGAACTGGGATTCTTAGCATTGAGGAAAATATACAGATGTGAGAAGAGTTCAGAAAAATTTTTGAAGCCTTGAATTTGAATAGAAAATATCAATGTGTTTTATGTTTAAAAAGATGTTTTATCTTAAAAAACATATCCTACCTCTGTGCACCAAAAAGGCTATAAACATGACCAACACAGCAGCAATGGGCATTCTAAATCCTAGATTTTGGTATCCCAATGCCATTCCCGACTAAAAGAAACCAGGGTCCCCCCCCTCCCCCCCTCCCAAAATAGTCGACTCCAGATCTGGAGCAGGAAGTGTACAAGGTAAGTAAGGAACATCCTATCATACCTGATAGCAAGGAAGTTACCAAATACAAAAGGGTTGTATCAAAAGGACTCAGAAGCCAACTTGAAGAGGCCTCCACTGGACAAAAATAAGGACAACTTGAGCATCATTAAGTTTTATGACTACAATGAACTAAAAAACAGGATAAAGTTAATTCAGTGATCATGATACTAACACACTAAAAACCCATCCACAGGTCACTTTGGAGGATGCTAGTAAATCAACTCATTACTTTGAAAACTGGCCAAAGACGTGGGCATTTATCTTTCCCAGTAAACTGTAACTCTGGATACCAAATAACAGATGAGTGCAAGTTTCTCTTTTATACGTATTTCAGGTATTATATGAAGAAGGAATGGAATATTTAAAAGATCACATTTTGAAACCTTTGATAAATTAATGGATCTAGGCATTTAGCTTCAAAGGCTGCAACATATAAAGAGACAGACATGATGTGACTCCTGATGAAAACATACAATACTATAAAGTTTTGCCACTAAATCTGAATGCAATTACATCTATCTTCCTAATGAACAGAAATACAAAGGATAGAGAAACCTGTTAAATGACACTGTAGAGATACAACAGCAAAATCCAGACTGGGAAACAGAGATGAAGCTCAAAGAGATTCCAAGAAACATGCCAACCACTTGCATTATTACTATTTCTTAATTTTTACTGAACTTATTGGGGTGACAATGGTGACTAGCATTTGTATTATTTAGAGCCTGTTTGAATTAAACTTGAGTATTTCATATTAAGGAATATTAATTTTTGGGGTATGCTAATGCTATTGTAATTGTTTTTTGATTTTATATCATGATACTAACACACTAAAAACTGTAACTCTGGATACCAAATAACTGTAACTCTGGATACCTTTCAGAGAGGAAGGGAGAGGGAGAGAGAGATAGAAACATCAATGATGAGAATCATTGATCGGCTGCCTCCTGCACGCCTCCACTGGGGATCGAGCCCACAACCTGGGCATGTGCCCTTGGCGGATTTGAACCTGGGACCTTTGTCTGCAGGCCGATGCTCTATCCACTGAGCCAAACCAGCTAGGGCTGTAATTGTTTTCTAAAAGTCCATATATAGTCCTGGCCAGGTAGCTCAGTTGGTTAGAGCATTGTCCCAATACACCAAGCTTGTGGGTTCAATCTCTGGTTGGGGCACATCTAAGAGGCAACCAATGAATGCATACATAAGTGGAACAAATTGATGCTTCTCTCTCTCAAATCAATAAAAAACAAAAAAGTCAATATATATATAAACATTTATGGATGAAATATGGAAGGTTAAAGGTTTGCCTGGCCTATGTGGCTCAGTGGTTGAGTGTCCACCTATAAATCAGGAGGTCAGGGTTTGATTTTTTTTATTGATTTCAGAGAGGCAGAGAAACATCAGTGATGACAGAGAATCATTGATAGGCTGCCTCCTGCATGCCCCCTGGAATCAAACCCACAGGCAACCCGGCACGTGCCCTTGACCGGAATCAAACCTGGGACCCTTCAGTCCGCAGCCCGACGCTTTATCCACTGAGCCAAACCAGCTGGGGTATTACAAATATTCTTAAAAATTTAAACAAAGTTGGCCATGAGTTGATAATTGCTGAGGCTGTGATACATGGAGGTTCATGATATTCTTTTCATTTTTCCCCCCCTAAGTCAGCATGATTTAGGCATTCACTAGAGATGTGTGATCATGAAAAACAAGGTCTCTGGGGTAACTTTCAGGTTTCTTGCTTGAGGGATGGAATGATGCCGAGGACTGAGGATATTTTTTCCATTGATTTTTGGGAGTGAAAGGGAGGGGGGAAGAGAGAGAGAAACATTGACATTAGAAAGACACATTGATTGGTTGCCTCCTGCTTGCACCCCGACCAGGGTTGGGGAATTGAACCTGCAACTGAGGTATGGGCCCTTGACCAGAAATCAAACACGGGACCCTTCCCTCTGCATGCTGATCCTCTAACCACTGTGAACTGACTAGGGCAGTAGTGGTGCTTTTCACTGGATCTAGGAAAAGCAGGGAGGCAGGTTTGTGAACAAGATGGGTTCCATTTTGGTCATGTTAAATCTGGGTGCTGAGGCACATCTGCATGGGACTGCACAGGTTGGTAGAAATACTGAACTCAAGCTGTGGGCAGATGAAAATGTGTCAATGAGTGACATTACAGGGAGAAACTGTGGAGAAGGGGGTCTCAAAGGGATTTGAGGAAGGATCACAGAGCCTAGAACTAGACAAATGATGTCTTAGAAAGTGGAAGGCCCAGTAAACAGTCTAGAACAGTTTTTTAAAAAATGCTTTTTATTTATTTTTATTGATTTCAGAGACGAAGGGAGAGGGAGATAGAAACATCCATGATGAGAATCATTGATCGGCTGCCTCCTGCACGCCCCCTGCTGGGGATCAAGCCCACAACCCGGGCATGTGCCCTTGACTGGAATCAAACCCAGAACCCTTCAGTCTGCAGGCTGATGCTCTATCCACTGAGCCAAACCGACTATGACTAGAACAGGTTCTAACAGGAGGAAATGCTTGGGCTCCTACTGCATACCACATAAAAAAAAAACTAATTCAAAATGGTTCAAAGACTTAAATTTAAAAGCTAGTTATTTAAAAATCTTAGAAGACATAGGTGTAAATTGTTATGACCCTGGGATAGGCAATGGATTTAGATATGACACCAAAGCACAAGCAACAAAAAATTAAATAAACTGGATTTCATCAAAATTAAAAATTGGCCTGGCCGGTGTGGCTCAGTTGTTGGGTGTTGACCCATGCACCATGAGGTCACTGGTTCGATTCCCAGTTCGGGTACAGGCCTGGGTTGGGGGATTGATCCTCAGTAGGAGGGAATGCAGGAGGCAACTAATCGATGTATCTCTTCTCTTATTGATGTTTTAACTCCCCTTCTCCCTTCCTCTCTCTGAAATCAATAAAATCATATAAAAAATTAAGAATTGTTGAGTCAAAGGACACTATCAAATTAAGTGAAGAAAACTCACAGAATGGGTGAAAACACTTGAAAATCATATATTTGATAAGGAACTAGTATCCAGAACATATAAAGAACTCCTGTACCTCAACAATAACAATAAATAACCCAATTTAAACATGAGCAAGGAATTTGATAGTTCTAAAAAAAAAAAAAAGATATACAAATGGTCAATAAGCATATGAAAAGTTGCCCAACATCCAAGTCATTAAGGAAATACAAATCAATACCACAATGAAATATTACTTCATATCCACTGAGATGACTAATAAAGAAACAGGGAGAAAATATGTCTCTATGACAGGAAGAAATTAGAACCCTCGTACATCGCTGGTGGGAATGTAAAATGGTGTGGAAAAATGGCCTGGCAGCTTCTCAGAATTTACACACAGAAGTACTCTATTACCCAGCAACTCCACTCCGAGGTCTATGACCACAAGAATTGAAAATATGTCCACATGAAAATTATATGTAATACTCATAGTATTTATAAATGTCCCAAAAAGTAGAAATGACTCAAATATCCATCAGCTGATCTATGAGTAAATGAAATATGTATTATCCATATTACCAGACATTTGGCAATAAAAGGAATACATGGTATGACGTGGATGAGAAAACATTATGCTAAATCAGAGAAGCCACTTACAAGACTACATTATTGTATTTAGATGAAATGTCTAGAAAAGGCCAGTCTATAATAGAAAGATTTAGTGGCCTAGGATTGGGGGGAGGAAGGACAAAAGTGACTTTTTAAAAAAAAATTAAAAAGTATGTATTTTTATTGACTTCAGAGAAGGCACATGTGATTTCAGAGAACCAAAACCCGGGCATGTGCCCTGACCAGGAATTGAACCTGGGACCCTTCAATCCAACACTCTATCCAGTGAGCCAAAGCGGCTAGGGCGACTTTCTTTTTGTATAGGATTTTGGAGTGATGACAATATCCTGGAATTAGTGGTGATACTAAAAACCACTCAACTGTTTGCTTTAAAATAGTGAATTTTATGGTGTGAATTATAGCTCAATTTTAAAAAAGGGTGGGGCTTGTGCTCAGCAGTGCTAAATGCTGCAGTGAAGCCGAACAAGGTGAGGCCTGGAGAGAGCATGGGATCCCAGCATGGCAGGAAGATTGTCCACTCAGTTAGGGTTAAGATAGCCCTTTCCCTCTGGTCCATCATCTGTCCCTCCTTTATTTAATTCCAATAGTCTGAACCCTAAACAGACTCCCTGCTTTCATCCCTTTGGCCATGATTGATTTGGGAGTACACAGGCAACTCAGTTCTGCCCAGTGAAACTTGGGTGGCTGAGGGGCTTCTGGGAAATAATAATTTTTTGTAAGATTTTTTAAATTGCTTTTTAGGGGAGGGAGGGAGGGAGAGAAACATTGATGGGCTGTGGGGCATGTGCCCTGAAGGGGAACTAAACCAGCAGCCTTTCAATGCAGGATGACACCCAATGGAGCCACACCAGGCAGGGTTCATTATTCTTGAGAAAAAAAAGTGGAAGTCTTCTTTCTGCCTCTGGAGGTTTTTGTCAAGCTGAGGCCTGAAGCAGCGGACTTGGTGAGGTGGTTGGACATATTGAGGGTAGCAGAGGACACAGGTTGTAAAGACCCTTAGAATAACCCTACCTCAGAATTTGTCTTCAGATAAACCCTCATTAAGTCTCCGCCCCCCCCCCCCCCCCCCGCCCCCAAGCATCCTAATGTAGGTTACTGGTGACTCTTCCTGAGATGGGTAAGAATGGGCTTGAGACAGGGCTCAGGGGAAGGGAGTCCACTTTTACATTTTTCTCTCTATGACCAGACTTAATTCAGGTCAGGGCTAGCACTGAGCATACTATTATGGCTATCTTAAATGTCCTTACCATATTTTCATGTCTGGTTTCTTGGTTTTTAAGCCTAGGTACTCTTGTGATCGACAGCCAGTCAAATCAGTAAACATTTTCCAGGAAGTGAAAACAAAAAATTAAGCTCAGCCCAGCTGGCGTGGGTCAGTGGTTGAGTGTCAACCTATGAACCAGGTCACGGTTCGATTCCCGGTCAGGACACATGCCTGGGTTGTGGGCTCGATCCCACGTGGAGTGTGCAGGAGGCAGCTGATCAATGATTCTCTCTCATCGTTGATGTTTCTCTCTCCCTTCCTCTCTGAAATTAATAAAAATATATATAAAAAAAATTAAGCTCACCCTACCTAATTTCTAGGTAACAGAAAGAGGGTTACTAATGAGTTTAACCTCAGCCAATTATGAGTCTGGTTCTTAATTATAAAATGAGAATAATCTACAAAGGACTGACCTAAACATTAAATGAGCACATAGCAGCTTCTAAAATAGTCCACAGGCTCACCACGTTTTACTGAATCTGAACTCATACAAATATTGATAAAGTAACCCCCATTTCCTCAAATTCTGCAACTTCTGCTCAAATACCAAGCTATTGAACCCCCTACTCCTAACAGCTGTAATGGAAAATAACCCCCCCACCAAATAAAAATTAATCATTACAACCTGGAACTATTTCAAGAATGAAGGCAAATGGCTAAAAATTACTTAAGTGGACAAATTATACTTTATACAAAAGGGGCCTCCCAAGTAGAAGTCAGAAATTTTTGACACAATTGGGGGTTTGAATCCTGACTACTCATGAGATGTACACATAACGGCTACTCTTTAGATGTACACATAACCTTGAACAAGTTTCTTCATCCGAGCCTGTTTCCTCATCCATAAAAATGGTGTTAACTTACATTACACAATTGTCCCAAGACTGAAGATCAGATAGAAAACCTACCAAGGAAGAGCTGAACTGGTATGACAGTTTGACTAAGCAGATAAAAAACAACAACTCAGCAATGTCAAGGTATTCCCCCCCCGCCCCCCCCGCCCCGTAATGTCCAATTTACTTAATTCCCTCAAAAAAAGAGGCGATTTGTGATGAATTTATTACAAGCTCTATTTCCTAACAGATTAACTTCCTATTTCCCTGGAGGAAAGGGTTCTCTGCAGAATCTTCAAACTAAAGCAATCAGTCTCCATTAACGGCTTCATTTTTGGAGCTACAATTCACCAGTAAGGACAAGAGTTTAATCAATTCACAGAAGACCTGAAGGTCTGCTTGAAAGCAGACTGCCATCTGCCTTAATCTTATGGTCAAGTGTATACAGACACAGAAGCACTTTCTCCTGACACGACTATAATTGGATCTATTAACGTTAATTTTACAGAAATTTTACATGTGAACTATAGAGGCTATTTTGCTGTTAACTATCAGGCTGAAATCTTAGATCTACCAAGAAAGTACACTGCAGATAATGCTGCACAACCAAGTACAAAAACCACACCTGGGCTCCCAGCCTTGCACTACTTGTCTACTTACTGCTTCTGGGATCTTCCTAACTCCACCTCAAACTGTATTCTGTCAACAGGACAGAACTGTTCACTATTATAGATTGACTGTACATGGAACCTTTACACCTCACACCAGAATGGTCCTGTCCTTAGACTTGGAGAAACCAGGCTCCCCCACTAATGGGAAAAGATTAGAGGCAGCATTCCAAGCCAAACTGTATCCAGCTTTATTAAAGATACTTTTCATAAACAATCATGGTATTTCAGGCAGGACATGGTCAGACAATCGTTAACAGTATACAACAACTTCAAACTCCCTTCTTCAATGAACTACCCAAATCAGAAAGCCACTATAAAACCCAATGAAGTCTTCATCTGATGCTCTGAACAGGGAAAGTTTAGAGTGAGGGTTGACATTTCACATTAAGCATGTTGTTTAACAACTTTTCACAAGCCGACCCTGACTTTCAGGAAATGAAATGAAAATGGCAGAGAATATCAATCTGTAGATCCACAATCTGAAAAGGAACTGCTGCTCTTTTGAGGGATGCCATCTCAATAGTGACACTGGAAAGTCCAGATTGCCCAACATACTGGAAATCAATTTTTTTGGGTCAGGTCCCAAAAGGTCTCTGGGCTTAAGAGAGCCAAAGTCTATGCTTAAAGTGGAGAGGGAGAAAAGGACATAAAAACGAATTTTAGTTTTCCCACACGACAAGGTGTTTGTGCCACAATGGCTAATGTGTGTCAACATCAAGAGATCCCTCCTCCCAGGAACCAAGAGGAAGTTTCTCAAAACTAGAAGGGAAAGGTATTTCCCCCCCATGTCAGTCCAGCTTTGGAGACATTCTATTAGTACTATATGTCCTTCCCCCCAAAAATAACAATGAAGTGTTCTGTGTGCTAACAACATAGCTTAAAAAAAAAAAAAAGTAAAACAAAATTCTGCATTTTTATAAAACTTGATAAAAAATAGTATTTCAAACTGTACAGTCACCAGAAATACACAGTTATCAAAAATGCACACACTTCACTTGGCATCTCCAGCACCTTCAGCTTTCTGTGCCTAAAAGAAAAATAGACAGATTAGTATAACACGTAAGAGTTTGAGACTATCTTCACCCATATCCCATATATAACATTATTTTGCTCCTGGGCCAGCCAAAGCTCAGGTTTTAGATACTCTGAAACTGAGACTTAGTATTTCTTTTGAGAATGGCTTGGTAGGAAACTTTGCTAAAATCAGGGTAGGGAACAAATCAGCATTAGAAGATCTGAGGTTATTCTCAGCTTCAAAACTCTTTAACAGTGATGGCGAACCTATGACACGTGTGTCAGAGGTGACATGCAAACTCATTTTTTGGGGTTGATTTTTCTTTGTTAAATGGCATTTAAATATATAAAATAAATATCAAAAATATGTCTTTGTTTTACTATGGTTACAAATATCAAATGAGGTAGCAGTTGTACCTGGTCTGTTTTGGCATCTCCATTTTCTGCAGGATTATTCCCATCTTTGCCAGCATCAGCTTTCCCCTTTTTCCCTTTCGGTACCTTCTCTCCCTTCTAGAAGACGGTAGAAAGAAAAAAGCTGTTTCTCCTAATTTCTTATTACCAATGTGTGGCCTACAAAGTTCTGTACAAGGCAGGATTGTTTATAAAAGATAACATACAAACTATAAACCCTCTCCCACTGATAAACAACTGATCAAAACTAGGCCAAATGATCTATAATATTCTGTGGCCCTAAATATATAGAATTTTTTATCTGAGTATAAATAATAGGATAGCATAAGATAGCTTAAAACTTGGGAGGTTAAATACTGAAGAAGTGCAATATTTCTAAACTAATGATAGTTCTTGATATACAAATCTCAGGAATAAGTCAAGCTATCAAAACAATTCAGAATATCCATTAATGGAGTAACCATTATTATGCTGCATTAAGATACTGAAGGACAGTTCTCATTTTTGTGAAAGTGAACAATTAGGGCATAATTATAAGGCCCAGTCCTGTTAACTTTGTCATATATCTCAACTTTGTGCCAACAGATGAAGTTATTATATAGCAGATCTCCCGTAAACATGAAATCCTGCTCTAGAAACACCTTGTCCCCAGTCCCACTCACCTTTGCAGGGGCCTTTTTAGGCTTGGGCTCTGGCTTTGGAGGAGCAGGTTTCTTTTATTTGGAGGAGAGAGGGGAAGACAACATTAGTATGATGAGCCAAAGAAAACAAACTACAACCAAATCACAGTACCAGCAAATTTTCCATACTTCATAAAGATTTTGTGGCTGACTTCCCATTAAAATGTCCAATCTTGCCGAAACCGGTTTGGCTCAGTGGATAGAGCATCAGCCTTCGGACTGAGAGGTCCCGGGTTCGATTCCGGTCAAGGGCATGTACCTGGGTTGCGGGCACATCCCGGGTGGGGGATGTGCAAGAGGCAGCTGGTCGATGTGATGTTTCTCTCTCATCGATGTTTCTAACTCTCTCTATCTCTCTCCCTTCCTCTCTGTGAAAAATCAATAAAATATATTAAAAAAAATAAAATGTCCAATCTTCAGAAACCCACTCAAGTAATAATCAGGAGTGTTCCACTTTGACTATAAGCCATGAAAATTTCCCAACCAGTGAATCTCAAATGGGTGAGAGTCCACAGTGTAGCAGCAGCTCATTAAAACCAGCCACCGACCATCACTCATGGGAAGCTAGTTTCAGGAATAAAGATGAAAATTTACAAGCAGACATACTTACAGCTGATAACCTGGCGGATCTTCTCTGTGGCTATTTTAAAAAATAGAAAAATGAGAAAGTTAGAAATAAAATAGTCCAACCACTTAAGAAAAACAAGAGTCTTAGTGCCAATCTTTTCTGGACTATAGGATGTGAAGAGAGCTTACTTAGGCAAATTCAGTAATAAGGGTATGGTGAATTACCACCAGAGAAGCCCAAAGCTTCGTAAGACTCCAAGAGAATAAACAAGACTTACTTCGTCCTTCACCTTGGCTTTATCTCCTTTAGCATCCCCTTCAGCCTATAAAAAACAAAACAGAAACTCAGAAACCTGCAGCCTCCGAGGTAATTTTTAATGACTCACTAAGCTTAACAGTCCAAAGGAAAAAAATTAAAAGTAGTCTTGCACACAACTTCCGTAGGATACACAAATCGTCAGTGTTTAGCACCCGCGCCTCCTATGCAAATACCCGAAGTGCTTAGGAACTGTGGGCGTGCTTATTTGTGTACACATCATGCCAAATCCAGCCCAAAACTCGCAGGGTGTCGGAACCTCAGCCTTCCCAGAGTCTCGGCCAAGTGGCCCCAGGGAAACGCGCTGAGCTGGAGCGCGGAGTGCAGCGCAGGGCCGAGCTGCCTGCGCCACCGCACCAGGCAGAAGCAGATGCAACAGCTGCAGCGGGTGCAAACAAACCCGTCCGGAGGCGGGGCCCGAGCGCCGTTGCCATGGCAGCCGTCGAGGGCGGGAGACGTGAGGCTCGCGCGCAGCCCGGGGAATTCGTGGGCGGCAGCGTAGCGAGTCCCGTGCGCCCGGGCCCTGGGAGGGGGCGGGGCTACACCGCGAAGCCCCGCCTCCTCTCGGCGGCGGTTTTTTTTGGCGGCAGCGCGTTACCCCGCCCGCCAACCCCAAGCACCGCCTTCCCGCCTTTTCGGGTTTGAATTGCCCGCCCGCGGGGAGGGGGGGGTGCCGATGGGGGAGGGGGCGCGGGGCGGGCACGTCTAGCCCGAGGGGAGCGGGGGTAAACAGCCACCAACATGGCTCCTCCCGCCGCGGCCGCCGCTCCTCCAATATGGCCTCTGGCGCCCGCGGGCAGCCGAGACGCGCAGGGTTACCCGGGGGCCACCTGACACCGTCTCGAGTGCCGGCGGTGGGGGCAGAGCCTGCTCCAGCCCAGCGCCGAACCTCGCGCCCCAAAGCCGGGCTAGCGGCGGCGGCGACAGCGGTGAAGGCGGCGGTAGTGGCAGTCCGGCGCCTGGGGCCCTCGCGCCACGTACCTTTCTCTTGGGCATGATGGCGATGGTGGCGGGACGTCCGAGCGGGACGCGGGGATGCAGCAGCGCGCGGGCCTTGCTCGGTCCGGGGGTCGATCTCGTCTCCTCACACTGCTAGGGCTCCGGGGGGTTTATAAAGTTTTTATAGCGCTGGGAGCCCCGGACCGGTTAGAACCGGATTTCACCTCCCGCCGCCGCTCATTGGCCCAGCTGGGGTCACGTGGGCGGGGTTTAAACTCACCTCCTCTGGAGGGAGTGAGGAGGGGGGTATAGGGGGAGGGCGCGCGAGACGGTGGCGCGCTTTGGGGGTGGGGGCGCAGTGGGGGAGGCGCGCGCCGAAGGCAGTAAATGGGGGGGGGGGGTGCGAGCCCGCGGGTTCTGGATTTCGGTATCTCAAGAGCCGGCGTTTACAAACTACCAAGTTCCTTCCACCTTATGCAACCGAGCTACCCACTTCTCCAAGCTGTGCGCCACTTAGAGCCATCTCAGCCGCTTTCCTTCCTGTTCCCGCTGGGGGCCCCAGAAGAAGGGTTTTCAAGGCCTGGCCGCACCGCCCGTCTCCGCCGGAGGCGGGAGAAAGCGCGCGGCTGGGAGGCACAGGCTGCAGTTCCAAGGCCAAAGCTAACGCCGAAGTGGGAAAGAGCGGGGAAGCCAGCTTGGCGCAGCCGTACGTGCATCGTTCCAAGCTGCCACTCGGAGGAAGCTTTCCGTGCATCTCACCTGGAAGGCAGCCCACCAACAGGGGACTGGAGGTGGAGCGGGAGTTCGTAGGGAGACTACACCGAGAGGTTACTTTCGGGTGCAGTGGGAGCTGTCCTTTCAGCACCCGTTGTCCTGCAACCTCCCCAAATATCAACGAAGCCCCCCGCCAAAGCCTCAGGTAGCTCCTAGAGGTTCCAGGATTCGCGACCTCAGGACCCTGTCACTGAGTGATGGAGATCCGCCGCCAGCCTACCAGCACTCCCCTCCCCCTACGCTCCACCCGCTTCGGAGACAGCAAGCTCAGCTGCCCCCACCCGACGCGGCCACCAAGCCTGGGCGCTGCAAACGCAGCTGGCGAAATCCCTCCTTCCACACTGGCAGGCTGGCTTCCTTTCACTTGCGCGAGGAAAGGAGGGTGGAGGAAAGCGTCCGGGGATTAGGAAACAAGTAGAGGAACAGGTGGTGTGATGGCAAAAGGGTTCTTCCATTGGCTCCCCTACCCCACACACCCCCAAAGCTAGGGATCCTGGAGGTAGCCAGGTGCACCTGAGGAAGGTAGACAATTGTAGCAGCAAAACAAGTTGTTCTGTCGCACTGTTAGCAAACAAATTTTACATCTAAGAGTTCTTAAATTCCTATGTGACACCCAGGGGAACACAAGAACACGATCAATATCCTCAAGTGGGGGCTTGGCTCACGGGTGGGAGGATATCTAAGTAGGTCCCACCTAATTTATTGAGGCAAGGCTTGAAGCTGGTTGGTACAAATATCTGTAGAAAGCCACCACAATGCGGCCAAAGCAACTATCTGCATCCCCTGCTCCTGGGCAGCAGAGGCCCCTGACTCTTCTTCCCACCTCTACAGTGCTCCTGGGGCACCCTGTCCATCCCACTCTGTGTACCTTTCCCAGAATACAGGACCTCAGGCCAGAGAGAGATACCAGCCCCATTAATCACTTCTGCACCCCAATCATATTAGGGGAAACCCAGAAGAGACAAGACTCAGCCATGCTCACAGGGGGCAGATTCCGCTTGCTGCCTCCAGTCCCATTCCCTTAATTGTAGGGCTCTGCGTTATAGCCCCACAATTCATGCCTCCCTAATTAAGGCTGTCAACTGCCCCATCGTAAAGATGCAAAATGCACAGCACCTGCTCTCTGGGAACCCTGTGCCAGGTGTGAGGGAGGCTTGCCAAAGGGTGCATCAAACCACTTCTCAATTGCAGTGTCTGCCATTCAAACTTGATTCTCTTGTACCAGGTATTTAGGCAGAGGAAGGCAGGGAGACTAAAGTATAGGAAAGTCAGGGGTTAAAGAGTATACTGGCAGCACGGCTTGCAAGACCCCATCCCTCCCCTAGAGGGAGGTGCTGGAGAAACAGTTTGCAGAAAGTAAAATGGGAAGACTGAAGAGTAGCCATTGGTTGGTATTACTGGCTGGTGCTTGCTGCTCTGGGCACCTGAAGCAGAGTTGCCCCCTTCAAAGGCACGAATCCTCTCAGCATCTCTGCAGTGAGGCCTGGCAGGAGAGGTAAGGGAAAGGACACAGCTCTTGACTCAACCCTCTTCTTCCTTATGGGCAGCCATGGCCCTCACAAGCTGACACTCCGACATGCTAAGAACAGTGGTCTCAGGGCCTACTTAGGAAGCCAGGCCTCAAAAGCCTGAGGAGGTGGGAAACGGAGTCTGAGATGGTGAGGGCAGGAGACAGTCGGTTGGGAAGTGGTTCTTTTGGTGTTTTTGGTTCTGATGTGTTTCAGGGAAGAAGCCTGTGCTGGACTAGATTCACCAGTGCCTATAAGGCCCTTCTTTTACCCTGGAGCCTGGCCGGAGCCCTGCAGGAGGAGGAGGAAAGCTTGTGTGGGCTGAGTCGACAATAGGTAATTGGATTGTAATCACCCGCCAGGCTTCTGTGCCATTGGGGGCGCTGAGCCTTTCAGTGAGCAATCAGCACTGCGTGGTGGGAGGGGGTAGAGATTCAATAGCAAATCCCAGGTGGAGAGCCAAGGGGGAGGACCAGCAGATGGGCAAATTTTCTTTCCATCTCTCCTTCTTCCTTGCCCAAATGACGCTGGCTGCCTATTAGCTATTTACCAGCAGATCTGAGGTGGAGCCAAATCTTTTGTGAAAGTCGGATGGAAAGCTAAGATGGATGGGTAAAGGGTGAGGGTTTGGGGAGACCTCTTCCCCACAATTGGGTGTTGAAGGATGTGCTGGGGGGTAGGGGGGAGGTGAAGTACATCTAGAAGCACAAGTAGAGGTGGCAAAGGCGGAAGGAGCAGGCAGCAGAAGACCTGGGGCTCCCTGCTTTCCAAACCTATTGGTGGAGCTACATTTAGTGTATTTGTTGGAGACACCCTCAACACTCCCAAGGGGCCACTGTCCCAGGCAACACAAAGGTATCTATGGCCACCATAAACTGGGCTCCCTGCCAAGCAAAAGGAACACAATTCATCAGGAGGGAGGTACCCTTCAAGAAAGAAAGGGGAGTGGGGCCCTAGAGGTGGAGGGCAGGGCAAAGTAGCAGGAGGCCAGCCTCACTCAGGCTGATGCAGTGCCCAGACGTGCCAGCCAATCAGCCCGCTTGAGTTCCAAGGCCTGCAGGAAACCTTGGACTCGCTCTTCCCGTCTGGCTGAGAGTTTGTGCAAGCGTGTCCGTCGGAGCTGGGCGTCCCCACTGGCCTGGAGCCCCTCTTGCAGCAGCTGCTCTGTCACTGCAGCCTGGTCCCTCTCCAGCTGCTGCCTCTTCCGCTCCTCTGCATACATGTCTCGGGCCTTCTGCTAAAGAAAAGTGGGAGTTGGGGGAGATCACTGGAGATCATTTTTAGGTGTGGGTGGGGCACAGGGCAGGCCAACTTAAGTAGAACAGTGGGGAAATTGTACGGGATTTGGAAAGGTCGGGCAGTAGGTGTGGGATGGGTGGTGCCCATGTTGTACAGGGAGGGCAGTGGAAGTTCTGGGTCCATCTTGGTTTGTTTTGGGTGGAAGCATCTGTATTTCTTAAAATTCTCAGGTTTGCACTTAGGGAACCAGCAAGTATGGATGGATCTGATTTCTGGTTTCCCCATCTAGCCTTGTGGCTTTGAGTAAATCCTCTCCTAACCTCATTTCTTCATCTGTAAAGTGGGGGTTGTGCCTACCTTGAAGAGTGATTTTAAGGACTAGAGCTAATACATGCAAAACCCTCTCTAGCATATTAGCAGGCTTTCAAACAAACAGCAATTTTAATGTTATATTATCTACTGTAAGGAAGGTTCTATTTCCTGCTTGGGGCATATCCATGGCATCATTTCCTTTGGTTTCCCAGGTCACCCTAAGAGTGCCATTCTCCTAATTTTTTAAGCTATTTTTTCAGAGTTGGGCTCCAGGCTTGCCTACCTACCATATGGGGACCAGCTGATTCTTCCAGCTAATGACCTTTCTGTTCAGCACTCTTAAGCCACTTATTGATTTCTGCCTAGTAGAATAAGTCTTAATGTCCATAGTCCAAAATTTACTTTTCCTGTTAGAAAATAAGCCCTTGAAGGTTCCATTGAGCCCTCAGGGCTCCTGGAACTCGCTCTGACATCAGGTAGGAGATCATATGCCCAGCAGCATTTCTTATACCTGTGTGTGTGTGTCTCCAGACAAATAAATCATAAACTCTTAGAGGGCAGAAACTGTGGCTTTTCCTCTGGCACTTGGGGCATCCTGTATGTGTGAAATACTCAACTGACTGACCATGTGATCCCAGGAGGGCAGGGAGGATGCTCGTGGGGGGGGGGGGGGGGGGGGGGACGGGAATCCCTTTGGAGCAGAACCAAGGCCCTCTGTTCCTCACTGATGCACTCTGCTCCTGCCACTTTAACGGGCTGTACCTCGTGCCAAAGCCCAGTGAGAAACTGCTTTGCTGCCAACTTGGTATCCTATACTCTGGTGACCCTTACCACATAACTCCACCTTATATTACTGTCTTTTTGTATATGTCTTTGTTCTACTCAGCCTGTAAATCTCTGGATTGCTGTCTTCATCCTTTAGGAATACAGTTACACCTCAGTTCTCGAACATCTCCCATCTCAAATAATTTGTTCATGAAAGAAATGTCTTGGTTGTCGAACAAAACTTGGATTTCAACCTGACAGCCCTTTCATGCTGACACCTGTATGATCACTCACAGTTTTCTTATGTGACAAATAAAAGAGAGAATTCAAGAATACGAGTCAGTTTACCACTAAACCTCGTGTTGTTAACATCTTAGGAAATTGTGCTGGGGATATTTTTGTATCATTTTTTTGTTGCTGCTTATTATTATTAAATATATACAGTAAGTCACCATGGGTCCTAAGAAGTTTAGTGCTAGCAGCAATGTGAAAAAGAAAGTTGTGAGAACAACGATAGAGCTTAAAAAAGGAAGTAAGCCTGGTTAGTGTGGCTCAGTGGTTGAGTGTCGATCCATAAACCAAGAAGTCACTGGTTTGATTCCCCGTCAGGGCACATGCCCAGATTAGGGGATCGATCCCTGGTGGCGGGTGTACAGGAGGCAGCTGATCGATGTTGATGTTTCTCTCTCATGGATGTTTCTATCTTTCTCTTTCTCTTCCTTCCTCTCTCTCTAAAATCAATAAAAACATATTTAAAAAGAAAAGAAGTAATTGCAAAGTATGATAGAGGTATTCCCATGTCTAATCTGGCTACTGAGTTTGGCATGGCAAAATTGACAATTAGAACAATTTTAAAATATTAAGAGGCCATCAAGAGTGCTGATGTTGCTAAGGCAGTGAAAGTGCTCACAAAACAATGATCAAAAGCAACTGAGATAGGTTAAAATGGAATCATTTGAGGGACTAGAATGGATTATTTCAATTTACATTATTTCTAATGGGAACTATATTCAGTTTTCAAACAAACTGCTTCTTGAACAGCCTTCCGGATCGAATTAAGTTCAAGAACCAAGGTACCACTGTATCTTCCATGTGCACAAGCACCTGACCCTTGCATTTGACTCTTGCAACAAAGCTAGGAAGGTTCTTTCTGTTGGAGACAGACATGGAGGTTGAGAATAGGAAAGTGATTTGCTAAGGCCTCTCAGTTATAAAGGTTACTGCATAAATGAAAATTCTGGAATATTCTCCTCTAGGTATTCAAGGGTACTCTTCTGCTATGATAATGAACTCATACATGGAGCTATGAAGACTAAAACAGGCTTGAGAGTTGCCTTGGTCAGGAGAAACCGTGGGTCCTATGTACATGACCTTATGTGGGGACAGGGAGATGCTCAGGATACAGTCTAAGCAACCCATGTGCTTACAGGCTGATTAGGACACAGATCTCTACACAAAGTCCCATACTATAGGTAGGATGTAGTAAGGCCATCAAGGAGGCAAGAGAAAAGGCCATGCAGCCCAGAGGAGAGAAAAATTATGGCTATGAAGGTCAAGGAGCAGTGAAACCTGATGGACAGGCAATGTTTGAGCTGAGCTTTAACCAATGGGGAGGACTTGGATAAAGGTGGAGTGTGTATGGTTGGGGGAGAATATCAGGTAATGGAATAATGAGCAAAGACACACGAAATTGATTGAAGAGCTTGATCAGGTCAGAGTGAGTCCTCCTGGAGCTCTGGGATTCAAGAAGTTCCTATCCAAAGAACTCTCACCTCTCTAAGCCTAATTCTTTTATTTATTTATTTATTTATTTATCTTTTATATATTTTATTGGTTTTTTTACAGAGAGGAAGGGAGAGGGATAGAGAGTTAGAAACATCGATCAGCTGCCTCCTGCACACTCCCTACTGGGAATGTGCCCGCAACCAAGATACAAGCTCTTGACTGGAATGGAACCTGGGACCCTTGAGTCCGCAGGCCGATGCTCTGTCCATTGAGCCAAACTGGTTAGGGCTCTAATTCTTTTTATTTTTTTAATTTTTAAAATATATTTCTTTATTGATTTCAGAGAGGAAGGGAGGAGAGAGATAGAAACATCAATGATGAGAGAGAATCATTGATTGGCTGCCTCCTGCACACCCCACACTGGAGATGGAGCCCGCAACCCAGGCATGTGCCCTTGGCCGGAATCGAACCTGGGACCCTTCAGTCCGCAGGCCGATGCTCTATCCACTGAGCCAAGCCAGCTAGGGCTAATTCTTTTTTTTTTTTTTTTTAATATATTTTATTGATTTTTTACAGAGAGGAAGGGAGAGGGACAGAGAGTTAGAAACATCGATGAGAGAGAAACATTGATCAGCTGCCTCCTGCACACCTCCTACTGGGGATGTGCCCACAACCAAGGTACATGCCCTTGACCGGAATCGAACTTGGGACCTTTCAGTCTGCAGGCCGATGCTCCATCCACTGAGCCAAACAAGTTAGGGCAGGGCTAATTCTTTTTATAAAAAATATTTTCATGAGTTTTATCTGAGCCAAATGCTTCAGTCTAAGCCTAATTCTTTTTTTTAAAAAATATATTTTATTGATTTTTTAGAGAGGAAGGGAGAGGGACAGAGAGCTAGAAACATCAATGAGAGAGACATCGATCAGCTGCCTCCCGAACACCCACCACTGGGGATGTGCCCACAACCAAGGCACATGCCCCTGATCGGAATCGAACTCGGGACCCCCCCAGCCGCAGGCCAACACTCTATCCACTGAGCCAAACCAGTTAGGGCTAAGCCTAATTCTTAATCTACAAAATGGGGATGACAGTATCCACCTCACGGGGTGGTTTGAGGAAAAATGAGATAATATAGGTCCAACCTGGTGCCTGCTATTAATGTTTAGCTGTTCTTTGTCAGCACCACTTGGGGCTATGGCTAAATAAGCTATGTTCTGGCAGGACAGAAAGGATGTGGCCACCCAGCCACAGAGGGAAGGAATACAGAGCTGGTTAAAGTCGCTCTATGAAGCTCAGACTTCTTCCAAATAGCAGAGCAGCCCCAGACTGAGTGCTGGGCAGGGAGGCTCCAGCCAAGGCAAAGCCTGGCTCCTCTGTGCCAGGAACCGGCAAATCAATGTTAGGGTGATGGAGTCAGGGGAGATCCTAAAGGATCACTTTAGACAAGGACACTAAAGGCTGAAGGGACTGGGGCTAGGTCATACGGTGGCTTCTTGTGAAGGGTTAAATAAGAAAACTCACATGAAAACACCTAAGTAGACCTTCAATATGTTAGCTGCCACCACCACACACACTGCCATTATTACTGAGAATCCTAATCAGATGCAGGTGACTCGGCCTCCTAATGAAACCTGTTTCAAGATCTGGTGATCAAAGCTAATACCCTCAGGGAATAATGGCCTATCTCTCTGAGAAGTCTTTCCTGGGTTGCTGTAGTAAAGAGATTAAAGACTTGTAATTTGAATCTAAGTTCTATCTCTTATTGGTTGTGTTCTTAATAAAATAATTTTGATTTATACATGTGCACAAATGGGGCTAATAATACCTATCTCATTGGGTTCTTGGGAGTATTAAATGAAATAGTGCATATAAAATATTCAGAGTGCCTGACACATAGTAAATACACAGTAAGTAAAAGCTACTACCATCATTATTAACATACTTATTAGCAGGTGTGTGGTATATATCTAGTATATGGTCAATGCATGCTCACCTTTTCCTCCATCCCCTCCGTCAGGCCAGCTCTGAAGCATGCTTTGGTTCTTCTAGAACAGTGGTCAGCAAACTGCGGCTCGAGAGCCACATACGGCTCTTCGGCCCCTTGAGTGTGGCTCTTCCACAAAATACTGACTTCTGCGCATGGGCCACGAAGTTTCAATCGCACTGTACATGCGCGCCCGCACGTGGTATTTTGTGGAAGAGCCACACTCAAGGGGCCACAGAGCCGCATGTGGCTCGTGAGCTGCAGTTTGCCAACCACTGCTCTAGAACAGTGGTCGGCAAACTCATTAGTCAACAGAGCCAAATATCAACAGTACAATGACTGAAATTTCTTTTGAGAGCCAAATTTTTTAAACTTAAACTACATAGGTAGGTACATTGTTATTAATTTAATTAGGGTACTCCTAAGGCTTAGGAAGAGCCACACTCAAGGGGCCAAAGAGCCGCATGTGGCTCTCGAGCCGGTTTGCCGACCATGGCTCTAGAACAGTGGTTCTCAACCTTGGCTGCACATTAGAATCACCTGGGAATCTTTTTAAAATCCTGATTTCTGGGCCTCATCCTCCGGAAATTCTGTTTCTTTGTTATGGGGTGGGGCCACAACATTAGTAACAAAGAAAGAGAATTTCCGGAGGATGAGGCCCAGAAATCAGGATTTTAAAAAGATTCCCAAGTGATTCTAATGTGCAGCCAAGGTTGAGAACCACAGCTCTAGAACCATACCTGATGAATGCTATGGTTCACCTGGAACTAACCTGAAGCATGCTATGGTTCATCTGGAACTGCAGGATGGCTTCACAGAGGTTCCAAAACATGTATTCTGGCCACAGAACAGGCTGGAACACCAGGCAGGAGTGGGAGGTCTGGAAAAAGGGAGGAGGAAGATAATTTAGTTTAGTAACATGTTGCTGGACATATCCCTGGGCAGGGTTCCAAAGGAGGGGGAGGCTGAGCAGGACCCAGAAACCCAGAAATGATATCGCACAGGCATCCTGAGCTGCAGCTGCTGCCACCAGCCCTGCTTCACTCACTAATAGGGGGAGGAGTCATCTGAGGCAGTTAGATCACCTGCTTGTAGCAGGACTGAACTAAAATACTAGACCAACATTTTCACCAGGATTTTTCTAGGAGCCAAATTTAGGACTATGAAATAACATCTGGATTATGTTATTTTGGCTCTTGGCCCTTAGAGGTCATCTGGGAAACACACTGGCAAAGTCAGTGGTGAACAATTGGTAGCTGCCATTGTTATTTTTTTTTAATATTTATTTATTTGTTTGTTAATCCTCACCCAAGGATATTTTTCCATTGATTTTTAGAGAGAGTGGAAGGCAGGGGGGAGAGAGAGAGAAATGTCTATGTGAGAGAGGCATTGGTTGCCTCCTGCACGCGCCCCAACCAGGGCTGGGGATCAAGCCTGCAACTGAGCCCTTGACCGGAATTGAACCCAGGACCCTTTAGTCTGCAGGCCGACGTGCTATCCACTGAACCAAACCAGCTAGGGCTGCCATTGTTATTTTTAAGAAGCAGAATGTGGCACAGTGGTTAAGAGCATGAGCTCTGGGGCCAGACTACCTGGCTCTCCCATTTACCTTCTATTTTGACTTGAGGCAAGTTACTTAACCTCTTTGGGCCTCAGTTTTTTCAACTGTAAAACTGGGTAATAAAAATATCTGGTTTTTAAAGTACTATGAAAATTAAACAAGTGAATGTACAGAAAGCAGTCAGAGCACAGAGCTGGATGAACTTTAATAACCTCCACTGATGTGAGAGTCCCTTTGGAACATTCTTGACGGCCCCTGCAGGGGACGTTAGGGTACCCAGGAATTCAGTGCCTCAGGGGGATAACTTTAGTTGTCGGATAGCTTGTGATGCTAACCCAATGCCACCTTCCCTGGAACTTCTACCATGGTCTCAGATCTTTTCTCTGGAACAAGTTTGTTTCTTCTTCAAAGTGACATTCTTTCAAATATCTGAAGGCCAAGTTAGAGCGGCCTATTATCTGTTGCCAAGGTTGTAATGACTTGTTCACTTTGTTTTTGCCAACAAACTATACATTTTAGGACAGTAGGGATTATTTCTGACTTGGTCACTGTAACATTCCCAGCACAAAGCAGGAACTCAATATTTCTTTTCCCCAAGGGAAAAAACTGTCACCATGCTTCCCTTTTCCAGACCACTATCCTTCACTCATTCTTTATAAGATGTGAGTTCCAGATTCCTTGCCATCCAGGTTGACCTCTTCTGGTAAGTCCTCTAAGTTTACCAAGAAGTCTCTTCAAACTCAGTGTCCAGAAATAAACTTTCCAGACATGATCTGACCAGCAGAGTAGGCCACAGAACCATAAGTGGCACATTATACATCATTCAACATAGCCAAACACTGAAAGTATCTTCAGTAGCTAAATCTTGTTATTTCACTTTTAAGACTATGGTCCATTAGAATTTCTAGAATTTTATCATGTGAATTGCTTCCAAGCTGAGACTCTCCCTCCAACCTCTCCTTAAACAAAGACTTTCCCTGGGATGTGTACCTAGGGGCCAAGGTAACAGGTGATAGAGACTTTTGAGCAAAGACAAATTTATTTGACTCTGAGCTTTTGGGGAACTACCTACACTGGGGGAACTGGGCTGAGAGACAGTGGCCCCTAAGAAAGAGTTTGCATTTAGCTTATATCCCTTGTGGACTGTGCTTGAATAGATGCAGCCCTTTATTCTGATGAAGACAGACAAGTAACTGCAAAGCAAGGTTCTATCCCAGAGGAGCTGGGGTACCTGGTAGGTTACTAGGGCAGATTATGCTCAGGAACAAAAGTCAGAAGTCCAATTCCTTGAACATGGGCACAGGTGAAGTTTTCATCGCAGCTGACTAGCCTTGATTTTTGTCCTCTAGGAACATTAGAGAGTAAGAACCACACAGGTTCTCATAGCCAGGGATAGATAAGAAAGGGATAGCAAACACTGACATTTCTCCAGATTTTAGGTCTCCTCCCCGACAAGGTTCTCTGTGCCTGCATGGCCGGAAGTGGGGATGAGCCCCTCAAATCCAATCTGTGGGTGCAATGCAGTTTTCAGCTCACACAAACAGAACGGTGGTTAGAAACTACCTACCTGCCAGAGCAGGAAGTCGCTGAGCCTCACTTCCCCAGAAGTCCGTATCAAGATGTCGGGATTGGGAGAGTGGTTGGTATAGAGGCACTTATCAAGCAGAGACTCAGAGACATCGCTAAAGTGAGTGGAGAAGAGACAAAGGTAAGCACACATCTCTTTTTGGATTTTTCTCATGGTGACATAAGGCTTCCCAGATTACAGAATACCATCAAATATATTAGTCAATACTACCTAGTACACAGAGGCCCTCAAAACATGCTTAATAAATTAATTAAGGAACCTGAGACTCAAAGAAGATGATTAGTTTGCCCAAAGTCATTTTAGCCAAAGACCTAAACCAAATGCACCCACTAGAATGTGTTGTCTTCACTTAAAGCATCTTGTTTTTGCCTGGCCAGTGTGGCCCAGCGGTTTGAGCGTCGACCCAGGAACCAAGAGGTTGCCCGTTCAATTCCCAGTCAGGGCGCATGCCCGGGCTGTAGGCTCGATCCCCAGTAGGGGGTATGCAGGAGGCAGCTGATAGATGATGTTTCTCTCTCAATGATGTCTCTATATCTCTATCCCTCTCCCTTCCCCTCTCTCTAAAAATCAAGAAAAACATATTTTAGAAATACTTCATTTGTGATCCAGTAGAATAGTGATAATTGACAAAGTGTAGTAAGTACTTTCATTTTTTTTAAATCTTGTTGTTGTTTTTTATTTATTTAAAATACTAGAGGCCCGGTGCATGAAATTCGTGCAAGGAGGGGGGGGGGGGTATCCCTCAGCCCGGCCTGCACCCTCTCCAATCTGGGACCCCTTGGAGGATGTGTGACTGCCGGTTTAGGCCCGATCCCAGGGATCGGGCCTAAAGCGGCAGTTGGACATCCCTCTCACAATCAGGACTGCTGGCTCCTAGCTGCTCGCCTGCCTGATTGCCCCTAACCGCTTCTGCCTGCTGGCCTGATCGCCCCCTAACCACTCCCCTGGCCTGATTGACGCCTAACTGCTCCCCTGCTGGCCCGACTGCCCCCACCTGCCCTCCCCTGCCAGCCTGATCACTCCCAACTGCCCTGCCCTGCAGGCCAGATTGTCCACAACTGCCCTCCCCTGCTAGCCATCTTGTGGTGACCATCTTGTGACAACGTTGCACGACGCCACCTAGGCTTTTATTATATAGGATATTTTTATTGATTTCAGAGAGGAAGAGAGAGGGAGAGAAACATCAATGATGAGAAAGAATCATTGATTGGCTGTTTCCTGCTCGCCCCCCACCAGGGACTGCGCCCACAACCTGGGCATGTGTCCTAACTGGGAATTGAAACGGCAACCTCTTGGTTCCTGGGTCGACGCTCAACTGCTGAGCCACAGTGGCAGGGCGAAACATCTTGTTTTTTAAAATACACATAACAAAGAGGCAGCCAACCAAATGGGTGATGATATTTACAAACAGTAGCTCCAACAAAGGTTTAATTTCCAAAATATATTAAGAACTCATAAAACTCAACACCAAACAAAGAAACAAACAACCCAATCAAAAAATGGGCAGATGTGCCCAAGCTGGTTTGGCTTGGCTCAGTGGATAGAGTGTCGGCCTGTGGACTAAAGGGTCCCAGGTTCAATTCCGGCCAAGGGCACATGCCTGGGTTGCCAGCTCGATCCCCATTAGGGGGCATGTAGGAGGCAGCTGGTCAATGATTCTCTCTCATCATTGATGTTTCTCTCTCTAGTCCTCTCCCTTCCTTTCTGAAATCAATAAAAAACATTAAAAAAAAATGGACAGATGACCTGAACAGACACCTCTCCCAAGAAGACATATGAACAGCCAATAGATATATGAAAAGATGTTCAACCTCACTAGCAAGTAGAGAAAGGAAATCAAAATTAGAATGAGATACCACCTCACACCTGTTAGATGAGAGCACTGTTGATCGGTTGCCTCCTACATGCCCCACACTGGGGATCGAGCCCGCAACCCCGGCATGTGCCCTGATCTAGAATCAAATGAACTGTGACCTCCTGGTTCATAGATCGACACTCAACCACTGAGCCATGCTGGCTGGGCTGTTTTGTTTTTTTAATGTTCTTTTTAAAAAATATATTGGGGTGACATTGGTTAATATGATAAGTAATAACCAAGTAATAACAAGTGTTGTAGAGGTTGTGCAGAAAAGGGGACCCTCATTAACTGCTGGTGGGAATGTAGACTAGTACAATCACTATGGAAAACAGTCTGGTGATTCCTCAAAAAAGAATAGAGTTACCTTGCCGAAACCGGTTTGGCTCGGTGGATAGAGCGTCGGCCTGTGGACTGAAAGGTCCCAGGTTCGATTTCGGTCAAGGGCATGTACCTGGGTTGCAGGCACATCCCCAGTGGGAGATGTGCAGGAGGCAGCTAATCGATGTTTCTCTCTCATCGATGTTTCTAACTCTCTATCTCTCTCCCTTCCTCTCTGTAAGAAATCAATAAAAAAAATATTAAAAAAAAAAAAAAGAAGAAGAGTTACCATACCACCCAGCAACCCCTCTCCTGGGTATATACCGAAAAAACTTGAAAACATGTATTTTCAAAGATATATGCATCCCTATGTTCACTGCAGCATTATTCAAAGTAGCCAAGACATGGAAACAACCTAAGTATCCTGTGATAGAGGACTGGATAAGAAGATGTGGTACATACACACAATGGATACTACTCAGCCATAAGAAAGGATGAAATACTGCCATTTGCAATAACATGGATGGACCTTGAAAATATTATGCTAAGTGAAATAGGTCAGTCGGAAAAAGCTAAGAACCATCTGATTTCACTCATATGTGGGATATAAAACTGAAACTTGTGGACACAAACAGCAGTGTAGTGGTTGTCAAAGAGAAGGGGTGAGGGGTGAAGGGATCCTATTATATGGTGACGGGAGAAGATTTGACTTTTGGTGGTGGCCACATAATGCAATATACAGATCTTGTAACACAGAAACCCACACCTGAAACCTATATGATCATATTAACCAATGTCACCCCAATATATTTTTTAAAAAAGAATAAAACAAAACAGCCCAGCCAATGTGGCTCAGTGGTTGAGTGTTGACCTATGAACCAGGAGGATACAGCTCATTCAGTTCCCAGTCAGGGGACATGCCCAGTTGCAGACTCAATCCCCAGTGTGGGGCATGCAGGAGGCAGCTGATCTATGATTCTATCATCATTGATGTTTTTATCTGTCCCCGCCTTTCCCTTTCTCTGAAACGAACAAAAACATATTTAAAAAAACAAACACAACATAGACTTTGGAGGTAGATATACTTGACTGGAGTCCAGGCTGTTTCATTTAACAGCATACATTACTTTGGGTGGGTCAACTAACCTTTTTAAACCTTAGTTAATTGAACTTACAAAATGGGGCAAATAATAGCCACTACCTTATATGAAAATGAAATGAAAATATGTGTAATAAACTCTTAGTCTAGTACCTACCGCATAATAAGATCCAATAAATATTAGTTAGTAACTTTTATTTTTATACTGTATTTTTGTTCATGTCAACCTTCCTATAGATGGCACTCTAAGTATACCATCTATATATATAAAAGGCTAAGCGACCATCTGACCGTTCAACCAGTAGCTATGACGTGCACTGACCACCAGGGGGCAGACACTCAATGCAGGAGCTGCCGAGCTGCAGTGACTTGGCAGCGGGGGTTTGGAACCATAGAGGAGGGAGCCTGATTCTAGGGTGTGTCACTCGAGAACCGCCCTCTCACCATCTGGGACCCCTCGGGGGATGATGGAGAGCAGGTTTGGGCCTGATCCCTGCAGGCCAGGATGAGGGACCACACCGGTGCACCAGGCTTCTAGTAGTGAATGAAAGAACAAGGACCTGGAGCCAGGTTGAAATCCTGGCACCAAGCTTTGACAACTAGGTGGGCCTGAACAAGTTACTTAACTTCCTTGTGTCTCAATATTCTCATCTTAAAAATGGGGATAAGAACAGTATCTACCTCATAGTCTCTATGGGTTAAGTAAAATAAACATATATGGAGTACCTGGCAGATGCCTGGCAAAGAGTAAATGCTCAGTAAATGTTAGCAATTATTAGTATTATTAACACTATTGTTTTAAGAGAAACACAGAGACCTACAGTGGGTCAAGTGACCTGCTCAAGGTAACTCAGTGAAAAAGAGTTTATTAACTATCCTTTATGCTCAAACTAATCCCTTTCTGGAATTCCAGACTCAAAATCCAATCTAATATTAATATGTTTTAAAAAAATATACCTTGGAAGAAAGGAAAATGAGGAGTTGGATGATGGTAATGAGAATAGAAAAGTTATAGCTATTGGAAGGGTAGAACCTAATTGTAATTAATTCATTGACTCTGTTATAAATGCAGATTTGTCTAAATTTGAATAATGTAAAGAGCACTGCCTCAGGTCCTGATTAGACCAGTCTTAGCTGAACACCAAGCTTCCTGAGCTGGTGGGTGGAGACATCAGACTCCTTACAGTGGTGACCCTGCCCAACCTACACCATGTCTGCATGACTAACCCCACATAGGCAAGTTAGTAAACCATGCAGGGCAGAGAAAATGGGTATGGGAAAACTTGTTGGACAAGAAGCAGAAAGAAGATAAAGGTCAGTAGTTATTGGAATGTGGTATGAGTATAAAGTGCACTGAATTTAGGAGTCAAGATCAGAACACTAGTCCTAGGCATGAATGCATATTACAGCTGCTTGCTAAATAGCTTTCTTTCTAGCATAAACATTTGTCCCTTACTATTTTTTATACATCCTTTATTATTTTAAGTATATATATATTTTTTATTGATTTCAGAGAGGAAGGGAGAGATAGAAAAATCAGTGATGAGAGAGAATAATTGATTGGCTGCCTCCTGTACACCCCCTACTGGGGATTGAGCTCGAAACCCAGGCATGTGCCCTGACCAGGAATCGAACCATGACCTACTGGTTTATAGATTGACGCTCAACCATTGAGCCACACTGGCCATGTATCCCTTACTATTTTTAATATACAGTTGACAGACTCCACATATAAGTAGACCTGCATAGTTCAAACTTGTGTTGTTTAAGGGTCAATTGTATTTTCGAACCATGGTTAGGAATCCAAGGTTGCGGAGGGCTAACTGTAATTATATATGGATTTTCAACTATATGGGTGGTAGATGGCCCTAACCCCCCAACACATTGTTGAAAGATCAACTGTATTATTTCACTCACACAAAAGACTATATGAAACGTCAATTATAAAACACAATATTATAATGAATAATTATGAAATCACCCCCCACACCAAGAATTAGAAAATTACCAATAACTTGTTTCTACTTATATATTTCATCTTCCTGCCTGGTCCCAATCCTGACAACTTACTCACTATCTCAATTTTTCCCCCAATAGTTCATTTTAATTTCTTTTAAAAAAAATTTATTGATTGCCCTAACCGGTTTGGCTCAGTGGATAGAGCATCAGCCTGTGAACTCAAGGGTCCCAGGTTCAATTCTGGGCAAGGGCATGTACCTTGGTTGCGGGCACATCCCCAGTAGGGAGTGTGCAGGAGGCAGCTGATTGATGTTTCTATCTCATCGATGTTTTTAACTCTCTATTCCTCTCCCTTCTTCTCTGTAAAAAATCAATAAAATATATTTTTAAAAAAATTTATTGATTGATTTTAGGAGAGAGAGAAAGAGAGAGAAACATTGATTTGTTGTTCACTTATTTATGCATCATTGGTTGATTCTTATATGTGCCCTGACAGGGGATCAAATCTACAATCTTGGCATATTGGGATGATGCTGTAATCAACACCAATTGAACTACCCGGCCAGGCTAAGTAGTTAATTTTCAAACCACATGTTAACTGACTTCCTTACAGTATTTGACAGTTTTTCCCACCAGTGCCCAGGCCCCTCCTGACCCACACCTGACCCTCTTTTCTTGGCTTCTGCAATACTGATTGCCTGGCTTTTCTTTCTACCTTTCTCTCTCTCTAAAAATCAATGGAAACATATCTCGAATGAGGATTAACAAAAAAACAACAAAAAAGTCTCCTTTCCTTCTTATCTAAATCCATTCCCACTGAGCAACTTCTATATTTTTTATTTTGTTTCTCAGGTAAATTGAATTATACCTCAGAAGGGAATCAGAAAATTCCTCGGTCCCAAGATCCCATATAACAGAGGTAAAGGACAAGAACTCTGGAATCAGACAGCTTTAGATCTGAGTCCTGGCTCTGGCATTTATTAGCAGAATGACCTTGGGGAAATAATTTCAATGCTGAGCTCAGTTTTCTCATCTATTACATGGAGAAAAGACTCAAGTCTCTCACATATGAGATTAATGACTCAATAAAATACAAATAACAGATTGCCTGGGTTGTTTGTTGCTACCATTATTTTACTATTGCTCTTATTAGTTTAATAATATGAGAGGAACTGAGTAGCCAGGTAGCTTCTAAAGTCTCTCCGAGCTCTAATAATTAGGATTCTATGATGTTGCTAATGATGGGCAATTTTCTTTTTGAAAAATATCTGAATCTTGCATAAAACTGTAACACGAGAGACCCAAGAGATTATTCCCCCGACAAACTGCATTCCTGAAAAACAATTTTGAAAAAACACTGCCAAAGAGCCAGGAGGATATCATTTATCGAATACCACAGAGTTCTACCATTTTTCTGGAACTTCCTGGTGTGCAGTGAACACAGAGAAATTCTGAAGCAAGGAGACCCCCCCCCCCGTCCTGCCCCCCGCCCCGCCAATCTTTCCACATGATTGCCGGATTTGACTTCTGGCCCATGTACACGACTTAGGAGGGATTTCATGGTTTGGTGCATGACTGGTTTCCCTATCAATGACCATGCTAAACTAGAGATACCTGGGATCCAGCAGACCCTGCTCCACTCCCCAGGCCATCTCTCTCACAGCATTGCTGATCTCATGACGGGATGTGTATGCAAAGCAAACGTTCAGGAAACACCTAAGGAGGAAGAACAGAATAGTTTACCAAAACAGGACAGAGACTAAGGATTAGAACCACTTATTCCAGAGCACCCTTTCCCTGGAACAAAACACAACACCAAATGTTAACTGTAGACACCTCTGAAAGGTCAGATTATGAACTTAAAAATATATATATATATTTTATTGATTTCAGAGAGGAAGGGAAAGACAGAGAGAAACATCAATGATGAGAGAGAATCACTGATCAGCTGCCTCCTGCATGGCCCCGACTGCGGATCAAGCCCGCAATCCGGGCCTGTGCCTTTAATTGGAATTGAACCCAGGACCCTTCAGTCCACAAGCCAACGTTCTATCCACTGAGCCAAACCAGCTAGGGCAGATTATGAATTTTTTATCATTTAATTTATTGGGGTGACAATGGTTAACAAAATTATATAGGTTTAGGTGCACACATCCACAACATATCATCTGTACACTGTACTATGTGTTTACCACCCCAAGTCAAGTTTCCTTCTATCACCATTCATTCCCCCTACATCCTCCTCCCCCTCCTCCTCCCCTCCAAGATTATGAATTTTTCCCAAGTTTTCTTGAAATAAACATGTTACTAGCTTTGTAATAAAACAAGTATAAAATGACTCTTATTACCTTCTAATCCTCTCCCCCTTCTATTACCAACCAGCTTTCAGAGGAAGGGAATCCTTTGTGATATTAGCAGTCAAGGGCACGTACCACAAACAAGGAGATCAGAAAGGAAATTTGATGCAAAACAAATCCACTGCCAAGCATACACTATATTCCAAAGCCACACAAAATGAAGTTTGGATTCTTAAACTCTGTTCCCCTCTGCATCTGCACCACCTCCCAAGGTCATCCTATCCGTGGTTAAAGGAGTGGGACAAAAAAAGAATTTCTTGAAAGGAACTGTCTTCAGAGACAGAGATAAGGCTTGCTGCATTCCCACCCCATCCCTTGGAGGGGGCTGGGGGAAAGAGGTATATGAAATGAAGGAGGAAGATGGGAAAGGGTACGAGTTGGTATACACACATACAACACAGTACTGCAGAATCGTCTTTGGTCTGCCTTGGAGATGGAGGAGATCTCTAAGTACCCAAAACCACCCCCTCGTTGTCTCTGACCAAAGATGCCTCCCAATAGAGCAGTGGTTCTCAACCTTCCTAATGCCGCGACCCCTTAATACAGTTCCTCATGTTGTGGTGACCCCCAATTTCATTGTTACAAATTGAACATAATTAAAGCATAGTGATTAATCACAAAAACAATATGTAATTATATATGTGTTTTCTGATGGTCTTAGGCGACCCCTGTGAAAAGGTCGTTCGACCCCCAAAGGGGTCGCAACCCACAGGTTGAGAACCGCTACAGTAGAGGGAGTCAAAGACTAATTCAGGCCCCCAAGGGGAAATCCAAAAACTTACTGGTTGTAGTTCTTGGTGGCCTGCACAGCTTGTGCAATCAGCTCCTGGAGATCCAAGGGCAACAAATGCAGATCACCGAGGACCCGGATACATACTCCATGCTTCTGCAATTTCTCCCTGATTGGGGAAAAGGAGGCAGGGTTGGGACACAGCACCTGCTGAGCTGGAGAGCAGGGTGCTTAGATGACACTCAATTAGCAGTTTTTGAGTGCTTTCCTGCGTGTCAGGCACTGTCCTATATGTATTATTTCACTGCATCCTCCCCACCCCCCCCAAAGAACTCTGAAAGGAGTTCGCCACATTCCCCATGCTACAGAGGGAAACCCACGCTCAGATAGGATAGTCAGACAGAGACTGCCCAAGATCATACAGACATCAGTGTTGTGTCAAAATTGAAACCCAGGTCTGTTTGATTTGAAAATCCAAACTCTTTTTAAAAAAATAAATGTCTGTTTGTTTTTTAATTGATTTCAGAGATGGGAAGAGATAGAGAGAGAGACATCAATGATGAGAAAGAATCATCCATCGGCTGCCTTCTGCATGCCAGCTACTAGGGATTGGACCCAAAACCCAGGCATGTGCCCTGACTGGGAATCTAACCATGACCTCCTGATTCATGGATCCACGCTCAACCATTGAGCCACACCAACCAGCCCAAAATACCAACTCTTTACCACACAGGACATCGCCTCATGTGTCCTTGTTGGTAAGTTGCATTTGACATATTCTGAGCTATGTTTGTCCCATTTTTTAAAAAAATATATTTTTATTGATTTCAGGGAGTGGAAAGGAGAGGGAGAGAGAGATTGAAACATCAATGATGAAGAGAATCATTAATTGGCTGCCTCCTGCACACCCCCTCCTGGGGATTGAGCCCGAAACCTGGGCATGTGCCCCTGACCGGAATCGAACCCGGGACTCTTCAGTCTGCAAGCCGATGCTCTATCCACTGAGCCAAACCAGCTAGGGCTGTTTGGAAATTTTGAAAACTAAATAAACTCCTCAAGGGCAGGAGCTGTACTATTGGTTACTTTTGTATCTTCTGGCAAAATATAATAATCGTGACATCTAAAATACTTATATGTTTACTAAATGCCAGTCAATGGTCTAACCGCTTTTCAGACATCTGCACGTTCCTTCCACCTTACACCAACCTAGGAGGCAGATATCATTATCTTTCCCTTTTACAGATGATGACACTAAGGCACAGGGAGGTTGGGTGATTTGCTCAAAGTTAGAAGCTGGTGAGTGGAAAGCCAGAATTTGAACTGAGGGAGTCTGGTTCCAGAGCCTGTCCTCCTCATCTTGACATCACACTGCCTCTATACAGCAACTCCCAAAAGGCAGTGAGCACGAACTCACTGTCACCCAACCAGCTTCCCTACCGGGAAGGCTATGGAGAAACTGAACAACTAATGTTTGGGAAATGGACGCTAATAACAAGACGTCTAGTGTAGAGTGGGGGTTTCCGGAAGGTCCTGGAGAACTGATCCAGAGCTGAAGGCCACATCCACAGCCAATGCACCCTTTAACCCTCAACCACATTCCTTTAACGGTGAAACAAGATCTACTCACCTATTTTTGAGAACCCACTGGAGCTACAGTAGACAAATGTATGCACAATCAAAGCAAAACATAAATAAGAATACCTAGCCCTAGCTGGTTTGGCTCAGTGGATAGAGTGTCGGACTGTGGACCAAAGGGTCCCGGGTTCAATTCCGGTCAAGGGCACATGCCTGGGTTTCAGGCTCGATCCCCAGTTGGGAGGTGTGCAGGAGGCAGCCAATCAATGATTCTCTCTCATCATTGATGTTTCTATCTCTCTCTCCTTCTCCCTTCCTCTCTGAAATCAAATATATATATAAAAAGAATACCTAGATTTAAGTCTTAGTGCCAATACTTATTAGCGACCTTGCATAACCACTTAGCCTCTCTGAGTCCAAGTTTCCCTCACCCTGTAAACTGGGGTAACCATTCCTGCCATAGTCTCAGCATTGGCTTGTGTTAAGAGGTGCATGACTTGAGCGAGGTCTATAAAGTAGAGGTTACTGCAGTCTGGCCAAAGTGATTCAGTTGGTTGAGCATCGTCCGGTGCACAGAAAGGTTGCTGATTCGATTCTAGGTCAGGGCACATACCTGGGTTGTGGGTTCAATCCCTGATTGGGGCACACACAGAAGGCAACCGATGGATGTTTCTCTCTCACATCAATGTCTGTCTGTCTATTTCTCTCTCTCTCTTCCTCTAAGCATGTCCTTGTGTGAGGATTTAAAAAAATAATAATAATAAAGTAGAGATTATTGCAAAGCCCTGGTGAGGAACCTGGAGACCTGGGTTCCCAATCTGGCTCTACCACTAGCTTGCTGTGTGACCATGGCAAGCCTTTCTCTTCTCTTCACTAGGGTTTAGCTTTCCAACTGATGAAGCAGAACCAGGCCAGTGGTGTTCCAACCTTCTTTTAGCCAAGGGGTGAGGAGCCTTTTTTCTGCCAACGGCCATTTAGACATTTATAACACCACTAGAGGCCCAGTGCACAACATTTGTGCACTGGGGTGGGGGTGGGGCCCTCAGCCCAGCCTGCCCCTTTAGCAGTCCGGGAGCCCTCAGGGGATGTCCAACTGACGGCTTAGGCCCACTTCCCCGGGGAGTGGGCCTAAGCCCCAGTCGGACATCCTTAGCGCTGCCGCGGAGGCAGGAGCTGCCACTGCCGCTGCGCTCACCAGCCATCAGCCTGGCTTGTGGCTGAGTGGGGGAGTGCACTGACCACCAGGGGGCAGCTCCTGCGTTGAGCGTCTGCCTCCTGATGGTCAGTGCACATCACAGCGACTGGTCATTCTGCTATTCGGTCAATTTGCATACTAGTCTTTTATTATATAGAATTTGCTTACTATAATTCACTTAATATAAATTTATGTTGAAAAAAGCTCCTAGATTTATTGAATTTCGAGTCTGACCTGTGGTTGCCTTGGCAGGGCCAGACCAAACGATTTCATGAGTCTTATACAACCTGTAGGCCGACATTCCCCACCCCTATTTTAGCCAAAGTACTCTTTCTTCAAATCAAATCATAAACAGAACCAAACCAGCACCCATACCCCATTTTCTCTGGGTTCGTTGCACACCCACTCCTAGAATTCTGGGGTTCTATCTCACATAGTTGGAAAGCCACCACTAGGGTTTCTTCTTGCTCTGTCCAGGATTTCATAACCTAAGACTGTTTGTTGTACTACTGACTGAATAGAGTAATCTCAGTAGCACCTCTACTGCCATGCATTTGATCTTTCAGGACTATAAGATTGCCTCCTAACTCTCAGGCTACAGAGTTGTAGACAACAGCTCAGAGCTGGAGTCAGAAAGATCCTGTCTTGGCTCTGCCTGTCCGATAGCCGTGTGACTCAGGATACACACCTAAACTTCTCCAGTCTTTACTTCCCTCCTCTTTACAACTGGGGTGTTATCTTTCTCACAGGGTAATGTGAATATTAAATGAGAATACATGCTAGGTTCAAGGCCTTATCCTATATAATAAAAGCCTAATATGCTAAGTGTCCGGTCAGCCATTCAACCAATCAAAGCATAATATGCTAATGATATGCTAAGGCAGCTCAACCACTCACTATGATGTGCACTGACCACCAGGGGGCAGAGGCTCTGACTGGTAGGTTAGCTTGCTGCTGGGGTCTGGCCAATTGAGACTGAGACAGGCTGGACATGCCCTGAAGCCCTCTCGAGGTCCCTCCCCAGCTGGCCAACCTCCTGCATCCCTCCCCGGCCCGACTGTGCACCGGGCTGAGGGACCCTCCCACCCAATACACGAATTTCGTGCACCAGGCCTCTAGTGAGTACTTCAAAAAGCTAAGATTTAGTGTGTAGTACAGAAAAATCTGAACACCTAGAATATGCCCTCATGTCTCCATCCCCAGCCCCGTGAGTGTGAACTCTGAGCCACAGGGACTCTGCTGAGAAGCAGGGAGCAACATCTGTGGCCCAGCGTCTCACCAACCCAAAATGGACAGAGAGAAGCCTGGCTTCTCTCCCCAGCACACTGACTCGTAGGAACAGAAAAGACAGAAGTGTTCTAGGCCCAGCTCCACTGGAGCTCTAGGCTCTCTGTTCTCTCACCGTCCTGGACTGGTATGGGAAGGAGCTGGGCAGAGAATGATTATAATGAAGTCTTCTGGGCAGTCTGGCTGGAAAGGGCTCCATACTTTAAAGCAAACAAACTCTCTCAATCTTCTGTTTCTCTTTCTGGCTTTGCTCCCTAAGCTTAAACTTAATGACAGCTAACAGTGGTAGCGAAGCTTCTCCATAAAGACCTCTATGGATCATTCCAGGCCTCGCAAGAGAATATAGTAACTTTTTGGAGATGACTGCACAGCAGGAAATGACTTTTTCAATGTTTCTCTCACTCTACTCCCCTGGCCATAGCTTATTGGTCTTGAGGTGGAAATTTGATCTAAGGTGGGCTCATCAAAGGATCTAGTTCACTCTGGGCTATTCTGTGAAGCAGGGAAAGCAGGTCTGTAGAGAGAAGGAAATGTACAAAGAGGCGCTACCTAATGGATATCAATCCTGGTTTCAGTTTTGCTTAAGGCTGGTTTACTTGTCCTTGCATTCTGTGAAATACCTCTATATCCTCAAGTAAATGCTCACTTTGAAAAAAAGAAAAGAAAAACTAGCTTGTCATATTTGCCACTCTAGAGATCTGACTAACATTGAAAGGGCGCAAAGTTCCTTAAATAAGCTTCAGATAAGAGAGCTGAGGGATATTAGCATAATCAATGGACACAGATACTGGGGCGGTGGGGGTTTGTCCTGGGGGGTGACAGGAGCCTTGGGGGTCAATCGGGAAAAAGGAGACATCTGTAATACTTTAAACAAAAAACAAAAAAGAGAGAGAGAGAGAGCGAGAGAGAGTGCTGAGGGTTAGGCTGGAGATCCTGGAAGAATACCCTCCCCCTCTGACAGCATCTTACTGCTCTTCCAGCAAACGGCCGAACTTCTGCCGGGCCATCTCCATTAGCCCGTCCACTTCACTTTTGGAACGTTTGAAGTTCTCAATGCTGAACGCGTACACCGTCACCTCTCGGATGCCCAGGGCCAAACACCAGTGCAGAGTCTGAGAAGGGAGAAGACAAGGAGCTAGGGTGTAAGGAAGAGTAGGAAGGGAAATGAAGAAATGCCTCGGCCCAGACTCAGAAAAGCATGAAGCTAGGATAACACCAATGCTTCTGTCAGAATAATGAACTAAATATGCAGAAAGCCACCACTTGAGAACTGAAAAATGTGAACTTAGTGAGTACTAGGCTGATGCCACTGTGGTCTACTGGAAAGAACTCTCCACGGAGAGAGTAAAAAACCAGGTTCTAGTCCTTGGCTACAACATGCACTTATTATGTGACTATAGGCGAATCATTTAACCTCTCTGGGCCTAAGTCTCCTTGTCTGTAAAAAGAGCCCGGCTAGCCCTAGCTGGTTTGGCTCAGTGGATAGAGTGTCAGCCTGCGGACTGAAGGGTCCCAAGTTTGATTCCAGTTGAGGGCATATGCCCAGGTTTCGGGCTCCATCCCCAGTAGGGAGCATGCAAAAGGCAGCCAATCAATGATTCTCATCATTGATGTTTCTATCTCTCTCTCCCTTTCCCTTTCTCTCTGAATTCAATAAAAATGTATATATTAAAGAAAAAAAAAAAAAAAAAAAAGAACCCAGCTGGTGTGGCTCAGTGATTGAGCATCAACCTATGAATCAGGAGGTCACAGTTCGATTCCCAGTCAGGGTACATGCCCAGGTTGCAGGCTCGATACCCAGTATGGGGCGTGCAAGAGGCGGCCGATCAATTATTCTTTCTTATCATTGATGTTTCTATCTCTCCCTCTCCCTTCCTCTCTGAAATCAATAAAAATATATTAAAAAATAAAAATGCAAATAAAAAGAGATTACAATCCATCCCTCACAAAGTAGCTAATGAACAGTATAAAAACACAAGGTATTATTACTCACAACGTAACTTCATTATTCTGGTCGACAGAGAGGCCAACAGGTTATAAGAAAAAAAGCACCATTTGAGCCTGCATTTCACATATGCTATTTCAACTGATTCTTCAAACAACCCCTTGAGACTGGCATTATTGTTTTCATACCTACTGTAAAGATGATGAAACTGAGGCTCAGAGAGTTGAAGAAATGTGTCAAAAAGTCCACAATGAATCCATTATATGAAGTGCTAAAACACAAAAACTAATGTATAGTGATACCTCTTCAGCTTTGTTTCTCTAGTTCTGTTTAAATGTCTTCAACCCCCTACCTTTAACCTCAAAGTTCCCTGTCTTAACACTAATCCCTTCATAGACATACCCACAAACCAACTGTTATTACCTTAGGAAGATTACCAGTGAGAGCCCTGACACTTGAATAGGGTCAAGCTATAGACCTTACAGGGTCTTCGCTGGTACACCTGGTTGGTATCCACCACTGACCCCACTCAAAATAGATGCCTGTAGAGTAGCCACTGTCTCAGCGCTTCACTAATAAACTCTCTTTCACTTAAAAAAAAAAAAAAAAGCAAAAAAGATGCCAATAGCAACAGCTTCCATTTTTTGAGCACCTCCCTGATGCCGTTCGGTGCCATCTTTTCATTTTACCGTCTTGTTTAATCCTCACATAATCTCCTGACGTAGAGGTTGTTGCTATCCCCAGTTTGCAGATCAAGAAACCAGGGTAAGAAAAAGGGAACGACGTAACTCGCTGCAGGTCAGAGAGCCAGGAAGCTCCTAAGCAACAGGCAAAACTGTCTCTTAATTAGTCACAAAAGAGAAGCTGGGTTCAACAAATCTAAAGACCTCCACCCAGTATTAAAGAGAACCCCACAGCCACTTGCTCAAGGTAAAAAAATACCACTGCTCTAGCATCAGGCCATGTTCTTGTGCCAGGAAGCTAGAGGCCATGTTTCTACTCTTCTTAAAGTTAGTCTCACAAGAATTAACATATTCTGATCTCACTGTGAGACTTAATGTTTTCCAATCTGCAGCATATATTAAGAACCATAAAATATTCATGACCTTTGCTTAAAGTGATGTCCCAGTTTGGCACTTTTCCCAGTTTAAGCACTGAAAGAATTGTGTCCTGGGAAACCCTCAGACTCAGGCAAACTAGGAAGAGCAGTCACTTTACTATTGCTCCAGAAATGTCACTTCTTAGAATTTATTCTCAAATAGTACTATTTATCATGTCCAATAATAGTGGAGCAGCTAAACAAATTGTCAGCTCTTTATGATGATAAAAGGCTCTACAGTCATTAAAAATTGTAGTTAGAAAGTATATATATATCAACCCAGAAAAATACTTGCCAAAATGTCAAGTAAAAACAAGGTTATTGAAGCTATAGATGGAATTTTATAAATGTTAGGTCATGTTAGAACAAGTTACAAGGACTCGGATCAGGCACAGAAAAAATAAACTGTTGATGGGTTAAAGGTGGTGAGAGATGGCAATTTTGTTCTTATTTCTAATATTTTGTGATGTGTCTAGATGATTCAGTTTTTTATTAATGTTGATATAAGACCGATAGCTAGCAAGCAAGCAATAAAACAAACAGCTATACAAAACAATAAATAAAAAGAAAAAAAATACTCTCACACCACAGCAAACTCAGGTTTTCTAGCTATAATCCAATTTTCCACTGTTCACCTTGGGTTCTGCCACCCATACCTACCTCAGCCAGCTTGTTGAAGCCCTGTGAGTGGCCCTCATTATGCTCCACTTGGCACTTCTTGGCATAGCGACGGTTCCCATCCATTATAAATGCAACATGTTTGGGTATTGGGCCTGCCTGTCATGTGAGAAGACAAATGGTGAACACATCACATACTCTTCAAAGATAAAGGAAGACATTACAACCTGAGCTGAGAGGCCTGAGCTAGATGACAAAAGCCCTGAGGAAGGGAATTGGGTATTAAGCAATTTACTTATTATTTGTTTATTTGTTTAAAGATTGATTTTAGACAGGGAAGAGGGGGTCAATGAGAGAGAGAGAGAGAGAGAGAAAGAGAGAGAAAGAAAGAGAGAGAGAGGGAGAGAGAGAGAGAGAAACATTGATGTTAAGAGAAATACATGAATCAGTTGCCTCACGTATGCACCCAGACAGGGGATTGAACCCGCAAAGTAGGTAAGTTCCCTGACCAGGAATCAAACCCACAATCTTCCGGTGCACGGGACAATGTTCCAGCCAACTGTGCCACACTGAACAAGGCTACTTGTTATTTTTTTTAAATATATATTTTTATTAATTTTAGAGAGGGAGAGAGAGAAGGAAACATCAATGATGAGAGAATCATTGATCAGCTGCCGCCTGCCTGCCCCAGTAGCCCGCAACCTGGGCATGTTCTGACTGGGAATGGAATCGTGACCTCCTGGTTCACAGGTAGATGCTCAATCACTGAGCCACGCCAGCTGGACCAAGGTTACTTATTTTTATTTATGTGTTTATTAAGCACTTATTACATGCCAAGCACTATTCTAGGCTTTCTGTATCTCACCTTAGTCTTTTTATCATACAAATCTATAAAGTATAGAGTATCAGCTTCATTTTACAGGCGAAAAAACTGAGGCTCAGAGCGGTCAAGTAACTTGCACAAGTCACACAGCTAAAAGGCAAAGTGGGGATTTAAACTCAGGTTTTGTCTTTTAACCATGTTTTTAACCACCACTTTGATTTCATTAGTCTCCAACTGGAAGGCCCAGAAAGGACATTGACAGTGTGGTTGAATGGAGGGGGCATTCTCCACATAAAAGAGACATTCATTCACTCCTGAGCTCTATCGGATTGCTGACACACAGAAACGGGGCCTAATATTGTTGGATCTTCTAATTTTACAAAAGATGCCATACATCAGGAGTTTTATAAAAAACTAGAGGCCCAATGCACGAAATTCGTGCAAGGGGCTCAGCCCTCACAGCCCCACCTGCCTCAGCCGGCCCTTCACAGCCTCGGCCGGCCCTGGCAGCCCCAGCTTCATCTGGAAGGTCATCCATCTCAAACCTATCACATGCAGAGGATATAACATGCAGAGGATGTCTGGATGGTCATTCTGCTGTTCAGTCTAATTAGCATATTAGCTCTTTATTATATAGGATTAAATATCAGGAGTCACTTCAAAACAAACGACATTTTGGGGGCCGAAGAAAACTTGGTATCTGGTTCACAGCAGCCTTTTGTTGTCTACCACAGCAAAAAATCACTCCGTGGCTTATTTTCATCACAGGAAGGGCTCTTCACAAACTGCTTCCCCCACACCTCTCCGTCATTTTCTACTTTTGTCTCCACATGCAGCCCTTTTATTTATTTATTTATTTATTTATTTATTTTTCCTCAGTAACATTTTATTTTATTTATTTTTTTACTCTTGACTTTTTTTTAAATTTTGTTTTATTGCTTAAAGTATTACAAAGAGTATTACATATGTCTCCTTTCCCCAACCCCTCCCCCCTTTGACATTCCCCCGGCCTCCCCAGTGTCTTATGTCAATTGGTTATGCTTACATGCATGCATACAAGTCCTTCGGTTGATCTCTTACCCCCCTCCTCCCGCCCCTGCAGTCCTTTTAAAAAAAAAATGTTTTTATTGATATCAGAGAAAGGGAGAGAGATGGAAACATCAATGATGAGAAGGGATCATCAATAGGCTGCCTTCCGTTCGCCCCCTACTGGGGATCAAGCCCACAACCCAGGCATGTACCCCAACTGAGAATCAAACTGTGACCTCCTGATTCATGGGTCACACCAGTGAGCCACACCGGCTGGGATCCACACGCAGCCTTTAAAAGAAATGCCAATCATCTCTTGTTCTTCCCAACACATGACTGCAGTGGTGGCCTGAGGAGATATTTCCATATCTTGGCCTGCCTGAGTAACCTTGGTGTTTGTGTGCTAGTGTGTGAGTGGGTATAAGGCTTACTGACTCATAAATTCATTGCTACCCACTACTTGACGGTCTGTGGCTGAAAAACAAATCCAAGCTGACCAGCTTCCATCTCAAACCTATCACATGCAGAGGATAGAACATTGTTGTGGATCTTAAGAGAACAAGCTGAGGGAAGATTTAGGAAAGCAAGGGAGAGTATAGGAAACAGAGGGATTGCAGTCTTCAAATGGCTGAAAGTCGGCCCCTGTAATAGCAGTAATTAAGAGCTGCTATAGGCTCTCTCCCTCTCGGGAGCATGCCCACACCTTTCCATCCAAATCTTCCTCCCCCCCTTCTCTCTCCTAAGCTCCAAGGACCTGCGCTTTTGCCTCTATAACTTCTTTCCTGAGCCCATTTCTTCTACTGCTCACTTCTACCTCCGTGACTTTCCAAATAAACTTTCTTACAGTTTGAAAAAACACATGCAACTGCTAGACACGGAGTTTAAATGCTGTCTATGTATGCTTCACTTAATCCTAAAAAAAAACATGTAAAGTCACATGGTTCATAAAATGATAGACTAGGACTTCTGTTGTTTTGTCTGTCCCCAAAGCTAAAACACAATCATTACAAAGAAAGATTAGTTATTTTCTCTAAATCCAGAGGATAGCATTAGGAGTAATAGTTAAAAGTTTCAGGGAAATAAATTTCACTTCTCCATAAGGAAAACCTAATAGTCTATGCTGCCCAATGATATTAGGATGTGGATTTCCTGAAAATGGGAGTTAGGAGAATAATCTGGCAGAAATGCAGACCTAGAAGTTACCCTGCATTGCTAAACTCGACTCAGCATCGTGGATTACTCAATCTGAATAACAGGTTATGATACAAGATGACACAACTGACCAGGTCAACTGGTGCTGTGGGCGGGCTCACCTTTATGATGTTGGCACAGAACCGCTCCCACAGCGACAACTCTCCTTCTTTGATCCATGACATAGTTCTTGCCCGAGCGGAAGATAAGCCCAGAATAAGAAGGTATCAACTGGGCAACCTTGGATAAACAAGAAAGAGAAACAGAAGCCACAAGGCTGGCCAACAGCTACGGCTGACGTGCAGGGACTCACCGGGCAGTGGAGAGCAGCCAGCATTAGAGTCCAAAGACTGGCCAAGCCTCCCATCTTTCCACCCGGAGTCGACAAAGAAGCCAACGAATGGGACCTGCGGGGCTGCGGTCTTTCCCTGCTTCTCCTGGATGGGGGACCTTCTTCCCTTCCCCTTTCCTCGGCGTGAGCACTGGCTTTTCCCGAACCTCTAAGTCTGCTTCCTGCCGTATCAGTGCCTCCACTCCCACCCTTCCCCGCTTCTCCCTTCTCCATCTTCCCCCAGGCCGTTTCCCACTCCCGCTCCCGCTCCCACGTACGAACCCCTTCGACTGTCATCCTCGTTACCTCCTACCTCAGCGGTCTCCCAATTATTTATCCCCTCGCTAGTCTGTCCCCTCTCATTCCCGCGGCTGCCTCCCCGTCCAGTCACCTCTCCTCTCGTGAACCGCTAGGACACAGAACCTGCTCGGCTCTGCCGGCGCTTTCCAACTGCCCAGAGGACCCACGGGCACTTCCTCACGACGACGGCGCTGGAAGATGACGTCATCGCCGATCGCCGGGACACGCCCCTCGGTGGGCGTGGTCCTGCCCGGCGCCAACAAGCTCGGAGGCGGAGCTGCCCCAGCGGGCGGGCCGCAGTTCGCGCTCCGCCGGAGCCCAGAGGAATGCGCGCTCACGTGACCGCGTGGGGTGGGCGGCCGGGCTGCAGGCCGCGCGCCGGGGGAGGCGGGGTCGAGGCCCCGCGGGGAGCGGAGTGGTGGTTGGATCTACACTGGAGGCCGCCAGGGGGCTCCGCTCCACGGCCAGGATTCCGGGCTCCTCAGCTGCCGCTGGCCTTCGGGCCTGGGAAGTGGTGGCAGGCAGCGCCCTGCTCGCCGGGGGACCTTGGGAGGCCGCAGAACCGCGCGTTAGGGCCCCTCGTACGGGTCTTAGCGGGTGGCATCGTTCGGGAAGTTCCCAGCCCTAGTCAGCCGCACAGACGCTCTTTCTACCAGTGCGTTTGTGCTGAGGTGGGGCGCTGTTTCCAGGCTGTGCAGTCTCAGGACCTACACGAAGGAAAACAGTTTGGAAACCAGGGCTCTGCTATTAAATAACAGAACGGCCATCGGCTAACCCTAATAGAAAAATCAAGGGCATTCGCTCTGTACCAAACCTTTCCGGGAAACTGTCGCCGTAATTTGAGGCACTGCAATTCTCTCAATTAAAAAAGCAGCCAAAAGAAACCTTTGCAATTTTCAAAGAACCTTCTTGTAGTTTCTCTCACCAAGGAATCAAGGCAAGAAATACTGCGCTAGTAATCCCCGTTCACTGTGCCTTCCACTCTTTCTGATGAGTTACTTCTACCAGGTCCTCCAGATGAGTAACCCACCCGTGAACAGTAGTATTTTAAGTTGTTGTTAATCCTCACCCGACCATATATTTCCATTGATTTTTAAAGAAAGTGGGAAGAGGGAAAAATTGATGAAACACATCGATTGGCTGCCTCCTTCACGGCCAGACTAGGGTCGGGCCTGGGAGGAGCCTGAAACCGACGTAGGAACCGGGGACCAGCAGGCCAACGCCCTATCCATTGAGCCAAACCGGCTAGGGCAATAGTCGTATTTTACATCCTTCCTGCTTTGCTTCAGGCTAACTGTTTCAACAGCCTGCTTTAAGACTTTTGGTACAGCCCTGGCCGGTTTCCTCAGTGGTTAGAGCATCGGCCCACAGACCAAAGGGTCGCAGGTTCTATTCCCCGGTGAAGGGCATATACATTGGTTGCAGGTTCCCCAGTCCCCTTCCCCCCCGCCCCACCCCCCGTAGGAGTGGGTGTGGAGGCAACCAATTGAGGTTTCTCTCTCCCCCTCCCTTTCACTCTCTAGAAATCAATGGCAAAAATATCAAGTGAGGATTAACAAAAAAATAAGACTGTTGCTACAAGGTCCCTGGAGTGGATGTATAAAACTTCTTACCCTTGTTCTTGTTTCTGTGCACTTTCAGTAGTAGATGGTATGCCCTCAGTAAAATATCTCTTTTTAAATTCTCTTTCCGTTGGGGAAAGGCTAGATGTTTAAAAAGCATTGTTCATTAGCGAGCTAGCAAACTTGGGCTCAAATACAATGTTAACGTGTTTTCCTATGGCCTCAATTTCCCCAGTTCCACATTATTTGCCTCCCTGGGGTGCTTCAGGGGGTTAATTAATTAAGATTTGTAAAGGGATTTGAAGAGCAAGGGACAAGGTATTATTAGGGTCTCATGCCCCAAGGCATGGCCTCATCCTTTCATCCCAGCCAGTGGCATAGACAAACCCATTCTTGTGCATGCCAGGCTCCTAATCCCCTCTTGAATGTGGCCACTTCCAAGGAAAGGACAAGAGGCCTAACTAGAAACAAAAATCCACTGTAATGAGGTGCTAAGAGGACTGAACTTTCAAGATGCATTCCTATCAAAATGACTGAACAGAAAACTTAATGGTTCTTCTGTGACTTCTCAGTCCCAATCCAAGGAGGTGAGAATTATGGGAGAAAAGCACCTTAAATATCTTAACAAGGAGATGACAGTTTCAGTAGCAATAAGTCTTTATTCATTCATTTTATTTTCCCAGGGAAAAGAGGGGAAGGGAAAAAGTCAGCATGTGTTTTACAAAATGACAGCAAGTGGAAGTACCCGGCACAGCAAAATCAACCATCAAATAAAAATCCCCAGTGATGGAGGTCACCAAAGCCCAAGGGGGCTCAGTCCCCTGCAGTTTAGAAATGAGAAGGAATCAGGGAAAGAACAGACAGGTACATGCTTTCCTACCCTCCCTCCCACCCCATAAATTCAAGATTTCACACAAAGCTTTGGTTTCTAGCAGTAAACATGGAGTTACATTCGTCCGTCTCCTATTAAACAATCGTGTGGCTACTTTGACATAAGTTTTTTTTGCACCGGCATAAAAGTTCCTGAGTGATGTGGATATACATTCATCGTCCCTTTCTTGGTGTCCCAACCCCACTTTCAAAATGAAAGGCCCCCTCATTGCTGCTCTCTACCCTAGGATTAGAAATTAAAACATAGCAATCTGAATGTTTGGCATGAATCACCTATCAAGGAATGGTCTTCACTCAGGATATTGGGAAGAAAGGATGGAGTATTCTTAACTTCTTCAGGATTTTTGCACAAATCATTGAAGAGATGGGGTGACACCCCACACATTAAATGTGTATGCATGTGGGTAAATGGGCTTTTTGGGGTGCGGCTAGAAGAGGGCCCGAGTCAAATTTTAAGGACAGAAGATCTGGTCCAAAATAGGAAATAGGGGAAGAAAAAACAAAAGAAAGGATGGTTCAAGACCCCCACTTCAAGAAGAGGTGTTCCCAAGGTTATGTTTCAGATCCTTTATGCCTGGTGCAGAACATTTTGTCAAAGATGCTTTGGCTATTTTTCGCAATACAAAAAAGAAGTTTGTAAACAATAAAACCCCAAAGGAACATGGAGAAAGAACCAACACATTTACACAAACTAGGCCACCTAGCAATCACCAAATCAGCTACTGTGAAGTCCTACAAAGCCCAGACAAACACAATAACTAGAGGGGGCAGCAACTGGGGGGACAAGAACCCAGGATCAGACACACATCACCCAATGCATCCTATTGCATTTGCCCCGTTTCAACACAGTGAGGTAGGTTTTCAGTGATCTCACAGCATGTTAACGAAACCCGCTTTTCTCCTTTAGCTACTAAGACACTAATCGTTGCTGCAGCAGGGAGGGACACTGGCTGAGCACCACAAAGAAGCCATTGCTTATGGTCTCTCTGGAAGCCAAAGAGAAAAAGCAAAGAGTTTTTAAAGGTTAAGGAATTTAGTCGTTGCTTCATATATCCACCCCCGGGCAGCTCAAGATGGGTAGAGAGGTCGTGTTCTTAAAAGCTCTCTTTATCAACACACACATACACCTTGTTGTGCCTGGTAGGCCTAGCCCAATCCAGTTAGGGATGGATCTGGTATGTAATGTTAAGTCCCAAACCCCTGGGATTACAGGTATGGGACAGGAATCCTTGGTTACACATATATAGACAACCTGCATCTAATCTTGGCTTCCCCCCTGTGCCTTTCACCTAGGCCCAGCCTCTCCTAACCTTTGCACCAACCACTGATTCCTGTTCAGACCAATTTCCAATCTTCTAGTAAGAGATCAAGTAATGAGGCTACCCCATTAAAATCTAGTCTTCCACAAAACATTGAAGGTGGAGGGGTTTCAAGAGGGTACTATGGCAGAAAAGCCAGCTCTAATTGGCAAAAATGAGGTAGTTCAATAGACTATACACTCCAAATAGGTGTTCTCCCTGATGATAAAACAAAGTATTCCTGCTGTGCAGACCCGGAGCTCCTGCCCACTTATCCCTGAGATTGCTCATGTACCTGAGAACACAGTGCAGGAATGAGGGCTGTAGATTAAAATACACAAAAATACAAACCCAGAATATTTATATTACGAAAAGAAAAAAAAAGTCTAAATGCACAAGATACGTCATTCGCACACAGCTAGTGCAGCTGCATCCTGGAGAAAGTGGGACCAAGGTGCAGTTATCCAAGGGACCAAATAAATACAATGGTATTGGTCCAGAAATGGGGTGGGAGTGAGCTTAGGAGCTGCAGGTCTGCAGCTGTTCCCCAACCATCCCTTTTGCCTGTCGTCACCACCCATTGCTTGGGGACAGTTCTCAGCACCCTATCCCAAGAGTGGGTTACCGGGAGATAAGATGTGGAAACACCCTGCGTACCCCTGAGAGAGTCCCTCCCACAGAATGCAGTCGTTTGTGGTCTGGGTTCTGGTCTTACGTTAATCTTTTCACTTTGGCAGGGGAAGTATTATTACATGTCCTTCTTTAAAAGGAAAACAACTTCCCTATCCAGGCCACTTTCAAAAGCTGGAGATTCTGGGGGTGGAGACTCAAATAAAGCATGTAGGGAGGGAGTTCCCCCAAAGCCCTCACAGGCGTTTGGATCAAATGCGGTTGGAGTTCCTTTGCTTCACCCCTTCCTCCCTGCCAAGAGGGAAGAGGGGGTGATGCTGTGGAACCCGGCCAGAGATACACGGCAGTGCCTGCTGCCCCCACCCACCCTGTCCCCACTTTCTCCGATCTGCAGATTGATGCCTGCTCCTTGAAACTTTCTGATCACAAAAACATAGCCCCCGGCACCCACTGTGGCTCAATTCTGGGCATCTGGGAGCAGGGCAGGGCTATGGATCTCTTCTTCTTCATCCCGAAAGTAGGCTGGCTTTCCCTGTGAGCTGGGGGCCTGCTGGGCCTTCAGTGGACAGGAGGCCACCATGTGGCTGATGCTTTGGCAGAAGTGGCACTTCTTGGGCTGGGGTGGGAGCTTGCATTCCTTGGCGTGATGGTCTAGACCTCCACAGTTGTAGCACCTGGTAAAAAGCAGGATGGCAAAGTTGAGAAAGGAGTGAGAAGAGATCAGAAGCCTTTCTCTGAGTGAGGACACTTGGCTCTTCCCTTTTGGAGACCAATTTCTCCACTTCTAGAAGGAGAAATATGACTAGATACCTTTTTTAAAAAAAATAATCCTCAACGAGGATATTTTTCCATTGATTTTTAGAGAGATGAAGAGAGAGAGGAGGGAAAGACAGAGAGAAATATTTATGTAAGAGAAACACATCGATTGGTTGCTTCCTGCACGTGCCCAGACCAGGGCCTGGGCCGGGGAGGAGCCTACAACCGAGGTACATGCCCTTGACCAGAATCGAACCTGGGACCCTTCAGTCTGCAGGCCAACGTTCTATCCACTGAGCCAAACCAGCTTGAAATCCTTTCCAAACCTGTAATTTTTTAGATCAGCGGTTCTCAACCTGTGGGTCGCGACTCCTTTGGGGGTCAACTAAGACCATCGGAAAACACATATATAATTACATATTGTTTTTGTGATTAATCACTGTGCTTTAATTATGTTCAATTTGTAACAATGAAAATATATCCTGCATATCAGATATTTACATTATGATTCATAACAGTAGCAAAATTACAGTTATGAAGTAGCAACGACAATAATTTTATGATTGGGGGTTACCACAACATGAGGAACTGTATTAAAGGGTCGCAGCATTAGGAAGGTTGAGAACCATTGGTCTAGATGATCTTCAGATTCATGTCACCTTGAAAATACTGAAATACCAAGAATAGAAACCACAGACCCCAACTGAGCACTGCAATTTGGGTGATAGGTAAGACTCTAACATACCCTTAAAAAAACTAAGGAGTCAGATTACATGATCTGTTTGAGCACAAAGCTAAGATGAACGAGACCAGTCAAATGGAGACCTGGTGAAGAAGCAACAAGTACAGATGCATCTTCTTGTCCCCACAACTTTCACTTTCATATCAGTCTCCTTTAGTTCTAAAATAATCATGTGAGGCTAATATCACTATTCCCAGTTAGTAATTGAGGCTAGAGCTCAGAGCAAAATTACTTCTCAAATGCACTCCTCACATACTACTCTCTTCTCATCTTCCACATCTATAGCAGCTACCCCAACCATCTAGATAGGCTTCATTTTATTTTTAAAAGTAGATTTTTATTGATTCAGAGAGGAAGGGAAAGGCAGAGATAAATAGAAACACCCATGATAAAAGAGAACCATGGATCAGCTGCCTCCTGCACGCCCCCCACTGGGGATTGAGCTCAAAACCCAGGCATGTTCCCTAACTGGGTCACACCGGGACCCTGGTTTATGGGTTGATAGCAACCTGGCCCAAGAGATGAGACAAGATCGAGAGAGCTCTCCCCATCCTTAGCATGTCTCTACCAGTCCGCACAAGCCACCATCCAATCCATACCTGTCTCCCTTTGATCTGCGCTTCTGCATGTTCTTCCCTTTTGGCCGCCTCTCACTCCCAATACAGAATACCCCACCAGGGCCAGTGACTCGGATAGATTCCAGGCCCTTGGCGGACTTCTTAAAGGTGAACTCCACTGCCTCACCCTCCTTCAGGCTCCGGAAGCCCTCCATGTGCAGTTTACTCTGCGGAAGGGGAACACGGTAAATTTTAATGTTAGTCTCCATCATTACACACACCCTCAACAGTAATATACATGTAATCCCTACTAATGCAGGAACCAGTGTGATAACACTCCCATTTTATCAGTAAAGAAAGAGAGTCAACACAATTAAGAACAAGAAATCTACATAACATCAACAAAGAACAATTGTTATATAAACAGATGCCATTACATTTCATACGGCTATTCTCATTTTAATTTCTAAGTAAAATAGAAGGAAAAAAATTTAAACATAGCATTTAAGAAATCAACAAATATAAAAACCATAAAATAAAGCTTATATGAAAATTTTAGTATTCTTGCAACCTCTTTCCAAGTTTGAAATTATATCAAATAACTAAAAGTTGAAAGAAAAAGACAGTATGACCCAAACAGATGGATCAGAAGATTATAAAGGAAAGACCACTAGGAGAACCAAGCATATGTGGGGAAATCAATAGATGAGAAAAACAATTTAATAATACTGTTGAGAACATTAGCTCTCTATTTGGAAATGAAGCCAGAATTCTACCCTTTATATCATATGCATTCAAAATACATTCCAGAACTTATATATCTAAATGCTAAAAAAAGGGACCAAAACTATAAAATCAAGACAGATAATTAGACAGATAAAACTACAAAAAGCTACTAAAAATCAGAAAGAAAAAAACCCCACAGAACAAAATATAACTAGGCAATTTGAAGGACAGCATGACAATTTAATTGGTTTGAAAAACACAACACCCTGGCCGGTGTGCTCAGTGGTTAGAATGTCAGTACTGAAGAGTGGTGGGCTTGATTCCTGGTCAAGGTGGTCAAGGTCAACAGCGAGCACCTGGGCTACAGGTTTGATCCCCAGCCCTGGGGCGGGAGGGGGGGGTAGGGGCATGCAGGAGGCAACCAAATGATGTTTCTCTTCCTTTCTTTTTACTCCCTTCCCAACCATGCAGCCATTTAAAAGAATGTCGAGTCCCTGTCTTGTCCACTGCTGCATTTTGCACATAAATAATGCCTCACACATTTTTGCATTAATGAACAAGAAGTAGATTTTAATTATTTGACTTGGAAAAATGACCAAATATTTTTAAAGGAAAATTGATTTAGAATAACGTATGGAGCAATCCCATTAAGATACTGAATTTAAAAATATTGACACTTGCAAAGAACCTAGCAGCCTTCAAAAAAAAAAGAAAGAAAGTGGGAGTTATTCGCACAGCTAGTTGCAACACCCGGTGTCAGAAGAACCTAGGGCTCCTATTTGAAGCTCACAGCCCATTCCACCGTGCCACTTACTGCATAACAACAACACATTACTGGAGGTGACATCCCTCCCAGACCTTCCCAAGAATGGACTTCATTACACCTTCTTCCATTTACACTGACAAATGTCAACAAGGTGTAATCATCATAGAAAGCAAGGTTCAGAGAAGCAAAAGGAATCACTCTGCACCTTGTCCTGGGGCTGGAGGGAACACAGAGTCGTGTTTTATGCTGTTGGTGGTGGGGGTAGACTATTTCAAACTGGGTCTCAGGTGAAACGTGCTCTTTAGATAGATGAGATCCCCAGTCATCAGTTACTCACGTTTTTGTTTTAATCTACATGATATGGCTTAAGACGAAACTTCCATTGAAGTAATTTAGAAGTAAATTAAGAGCACAGGCTCAGGCCCCAGACACATCCTGGTTCATGAAATGCTGCTTCTACCAATATCTGGCAGAGTGACCGTGGTCAACCATTCACCTCTGGGCCTCAGATCCTCGGCATCTGCCAGAAGGCTCTACCGTTGCACAGTGACTACCCTGAATTTGAAGTTAGCTTTGACTTGTCTTTTGAGCTGGGACAAGCCAGAGTGAATCAGGAGGTACTGGAGGAGTTGAACCAAGAGCGTTCTTGGCCCAGGCATTACCAGCTTCTCCTAAGATATACACCCCCAGCTCGGGCTGTGATTCAGCAGATACGTGATTAAGAACATGTTTGGAGTCTGAGGCCCTGTTTCCTCCTTTCTAACCTACAAAATGGAAGTAAATACTAATTTGATGGTAGTGCTGTGAGGTTCTATGCATGAGAATTATTTAACACATAAATCTCCACTGAGTAGCAATTATCAACCTCTTCAAACTGGATCAGGGGAGGGTAACAGTGGGAACCGAGTGTCAAGAGACTGGGAATTTTAACTCTGGGTTTTTATCACTAACTAGCAGTGGAAATCCAGAAAACTATCTCCTCTGAGCTCAATTTACTGAGGACAACTCTCCTTATCTATGCCTCATAGGCTTAAGGACGTAACATAAATGGGGACTATATGAAATTGACTGGTTCTCTCGGGTCACCCACTCCATCACTGGAGGCTCTGAGGTCTATTTAAGACTTTGAAATAGTTAAAAACAACAGCAACAACAAAAAAAACCCTGCAGGCACCTCACCATAACCGGTCTTGGACTGGAGGTCTCTAGGGGTGGCTCCCTGCCCCCTCTGCCCCTTCCTAAAACACATACTTTGAATTCCTCTCTTATCAGATAGGTAATCAGCATGCAGCCCCACTGAGCCAGCCTCACAGGGCCTGCATCAGAAAGGAGCCAGAAATTCTTGCCACCACCCCCTCCCCGCCCCCAACCACACACAAAGCAGGGCCTGCCCCTCTCCCCAACCCCTCCAAAAAAAAAAGAAAAGGCTTGGGGGGAGGGGTAAGGCTGGAGCTCCCCCAATAGAGCCCAGCCCCAGGAAACAAAGAGTTGACACTGGTTGGTTCTGATGGTCAGATTCCTGGAGTTCCAGAGGCTGCAGATTCCACACATCACCCCCACCCCGACCCCCACGAGCCCCACCCACTACATTCATCGTTCCTTCCTTCCTCCTTCATGTAGGGGTTATGGTCACTGTGTGAGAAATGCATGTAGAGATACCTATCTTCCCCAGGCAAGCTTGCTGGGTCTGCCAGTCACCACCGGCAGCCATCTTTCCTTCTCTCCAACCTGCCACCCACTTCCAGGGATGGAAATAAACAGGATCTGACTCCCTTCTCTTCCCTCTTCTCCCTTCCCCTCCCATTCAGTGCCTTCAGTCAAATCCTTTACACAGGAACCACAATTAGAGTTACTTATTCAGATAAATTATTTTAAAAGTGATGGGGGAGGCAGATCTCCAATCTTCCTTTCCCAATTTAACGAGGTTCCTACCAGCTCTAACAAAGCCCTCTTTTTGTCACACCACTCCTTTCTTACTTTTATTAATTTTTTAAATTAAAAAAAAAATGGTTTTTTTAAATTGATTTCAGAGAGGAAGGGAGAGGGAGGGAGAGATAGAAACATCAATGATGAGAGAGAATCATTGATCGCTGCCTCCTGCACGCCGCACACTGGGGAATCCTGTGGGGCATTGAGCCTGCTAGCCAAGCCACGTGCCCTTGGACCGGAATCGAACCCAGGACCCTTCAGTCTGAGGCTGACACACTATCCACTGAGCCAAACCAGCTAGGGCACGCCACTCCTTTCTACCTCAGTGGCAGAGTCAGGATTTCAGGATACTAGCTTTGATCACAGGAATCAAAGCTGGGGTTCCCAGCTTTTCTGTAACACCCACGGCATATTCCAGCTCAAGACTATCTAGGTGCCCAGCAGTGCACACACACATTTGTGTAATACACGAAGTTCTACTATCCAAAATTACTAATATTTACTAAGCAGTGTTTTTTTAAATATATTTTATTGATTTTTTACAGAGAGGAAGGAAGAGAGATAGAGTTAGAAACATCCATGAGAGAGAAACATCGATCAGCTGCCTCCTGCACACTCCCTACTGGAGATGTGCCCGCATCCAAGGTACATGCCCTTGAACGGAATCGAACCTGGAACCTTTCAGTTCGCAGGCCGACGCTCTATCCACTGAGCCAAACCGGTTACGGCTACTAAGCAGTGTTTTAAGCACTTTACATGTTGTAGCACATGTAACTCATGCCGAGCCTGTGAGGTAGGCCTTACTATGACCCCCATTGAACAGCTGACATCATGAAGGCAGAGGGGTTAAGCACCTTGCCCAAATTCATAGTGAGGGGCACAGCTGGACTGACTGCAACTAGCCTGACTCTAGAACTAGTGCTATGCACTATAATGCAAGTCACATAGACATGTTAAAACTTTCTAATAGCCAGGTTTAAAAAGTAAAAAGCAGCCCGACCGGTGTGGCTCAGTGGTTGAGCATCAACCAACGAACCAGGAGGTCACAGTTTTGATTCCTGGTCAGTATTTTGGGCTCAGTCCCCAGTGGGGGGCATGCAGGAGGCAGTTGATCAAGGACTCTCTCATCCTTAATGTTTCTATCTCTCCTTCTCCCTTCCTCTCTGAAATCAATAAGTAAGAATATATTTTAAAAAACATTAAAAAAGTATAAAGCGCCCTGGCTGGTTTGGCTCAGTGGCTAGAGCATCGGCCTACGGACTGAAGGGTCCCAGGTTTGATTCCCAGTCAGGGCATATGCCTGGGTTGCGGGCTCGATCCCCAGTACGGGGCGTGCAGGAGGCAGCCGATCAATGATTCTCATTGTTGATGTTTCTATCTCTCTCCCTATCCCTTCCTCTCTGAAATCAATAAAAATATTAAAAACAAACAAACAAATAAATAAATAAATAAGTAAGTAAAAAGCAGGTGAATTAATTTTATGACTCAGTCCTGTGGTGTTCTCAGAATTGGCCCTGAGCTTCATTTCTGAAAGTAGAGGGTTTGGTGGGGCTAGAACAAACCAACTGGTTCTCTAGTTTATTTGTTAGGGAGGATGAGAAAAGATGTGTCCAGAACCCCCCCCCGCCCCCCGACGACCACCACCACACACACACACATCACTTCTGCTCAGACATAGTAGCCAGGACCACAGCTCCTGCCTGGAGTTCTCCACCAGATGGTGCTGCTCATCAGCCCATTGGTACAAAGGCAGCCAGAGGGAGACCAGCAGCAGGAAGGAGTTGCCTGTGAACGTAAGTGTTCGCCTAGATTTCTCTTCCCAGCGACTTTGGGTGCACATCTCTTCTGTCCTCAGGAAAAGGGAGTTTCAAGGAGACTGAACTCAGATGAGGACCTGTGCAGGGTTGAGTCCTGATTAGGCAGGTGCTTACTCCTCACCCTGCCTCCACCCTCCCACTCAGAGCACGGAAGAGAGATCTTGGAGTTTTAAGCCAGTAACCCTGCTCCTGTGCCATTTACAAAAGCCATTAACTTGGATTTCGGATTCCTATCTAAATTACATTAACTCCACGCTGAGATGATTTAAAATTAGTCTGTATTAATTATGTACTATTCTTTAAAGTTTTCTCTTCCTCCTCCACCACCTTCTTTGACCTCCCAAGACTTAACACATAGTAATTAAGCAATTACCGTTCATGCCTGCAGGAAGGAGGGGTAGAGGTTTTCCCTCCACCCCACCCCCAAATTTAACCCAGAAGGATGGGAATTCCAGAAGGATGGTGTTATGCTTTGATTAAGAATGTTCCAGAATCTATCTGCCCTGGAGAAAGTCACTGAAAATGACATACAGGGCAAGTAGTAATGTCACCAAATACAAGTTCTAAATTTGTCAGAGTGGAAGCTTTGCTCAGGATGGTGGTTCAGCCTTTATTGGGGACATTGTGTAGTAAGCATGTCTCCTCAGAAAGAAAAGGATCCAAGTAACCCAGGTACTTCTCTACCAACTTCCTTGAAAGTCAAAGTGATTCATTTTTTTTAAATGTTTTACCCTATTAAGATGGAAATAACTAACGAATGACCAGAGAGCAGCCAACAGTTAACATTCCCTCCCCATTTCCAGTCTTTTGCTCCTGAGGAAGACTTCTGCTGACAAGGCCCCCAAACTGTTTGTGTATCAGATTCCTCAGGAGTCCCATGCTTCTTCGCATTCATTCCTTCTGCTTACCAACTGTGAACTAGACAGCTAGCTGGTCCCTCTCTTTGAAGAGCTTACAGGTTAGGCGAGGGGGTAAGACAAGAACATCACTGACCTAGATATGAGGTGAGTAATCAGAGGCACCAGAAATGTTATAAACCAGGTGAAAGGTCTCTTTACACACACACTACCCCCCACCCCCAACCTAAACTCAGTCCCTAGGTCAAATTAGGGCTCTTCTTTTGCCTTCAAGTCTTCTAATAGAGCCCTTTAGCCAGAAAGCTACTTCTTAAATATTTGGGCCCTGGTCGGTGTGGCTCAGTTGGTTGGAGCATCATCCCATACACCAAAAGGTGGTGGGTTCGATCCCCAGTTGGGGCATGTGCAGGAGGCAGAATTCCAGATCCAAATATCTAGGGCTGATGAGAAATCTCTGCTTCATTTTTTTAAAGGCTAAGGCTGATTTTGTTTCTCACTCATTCATACCTGGGGGGCATAAAGTGAGAGGGAGCATAAGAAGAGTAGAGGTTAGGCACTAAATAGGCCCACTTGGAAAGGGAAAAGAAAATGTTAAATTGCTTTTCCCCCTTCCTCTCTCCTTAAAAAAGGGCTCCCAGACCACCTCCCCTGGCAGATGTTTCCTTAGAACAATTATATCCTTCTCACCACCTGCACCCCAACTCCAGGGTGCCCAGCAGCAGCAGCCAAAGAAGGGGTGGTTTACTTCTTAAAGAGAAATGTCTTACCCTTCTTCCACTTTCCTCCCTCAGGACAATATTTAGGGATCATCCTACAACGACTTAATTCCTCTATACTAGATTTCCAAAAAAAATAATTCAAATTTCTCAAGTGCAGGGACTGAAATCACTAGTCTAACTTACTGCTACGATAGGGTTTGAGGATTAATTCAAGCCCAGGCAGTGTGCTATCAAGACCTATCAAGTAAGGCTCAGTCACTGTCCCATGACTGTTGGTCATAAATTCTTGATTCCTTTTCCCAGCTCAACTCCCTCCAGATAACTTATTCAACTGTGGAATGTTCTTCCAAAACTCTGAAGTCCAGATCATCTCCTGGCTAACTCATCTGAAACGGATGGTGTGGGCTCCACTCCCCAAACCTGAAGGTTCCTGCTCTATGCCATCTAATATTCCCAGTTGCTTTCGATCCTAAGGTTAAGTGCCTTGAGGCATAGATCCATTTGCTCAGGAAAATCTTCCACGGGCTTTGATTATCACTGTGGGAGTTCAGAACTAGTCACACCAAGATGTGCCTCTGTGGTATGTGGATTGTTTTCAAGAGAGACTTCTGCCCCTACCTATAAGAACTTGGATTAGGGGCCTTGCCCATAGTAAGAGTTTATCAGAGATGACCTCATTGACCTATCTACAGAGCAGGACAAACTTCTATTTACTAAACATCTGCTCTTATTGTACTGCAATAACCCTTGAAGCCCCCAGGGCACCGTACCTCATCCCTAGCTCAGAATGTCTTACACACCCATGTTCCCTTTATATTTTTATAATGTGCATGTGGGGTCTCTGACTCTCCTATATGTGGGGTTCCCAAACATATATATTAAATTCAGTTATTCTCTCTTACTAATCTGTCTAATGTCTACTGGATTGGACCAGCCAAAAGAACCTTGAGGGTAGAGGAAAGTTTCTTGATGGCATTATATTTCCCTAAACCCCTCCCTATTTAGCAGCCTTAGGAATGAAAGCAAGAAAATGTTGGTTCTGACTCTTCCTCCAAGACTCCCAAAGTTGGGGCAGCTGTCTAGTCCATCTCCAGACCAGGAAGGATTATAATCTCTTTGTGATCCGATAAATGGCAGTGGGGGGGCAGGCACCCTGCTGAGGAGGGCCATTCAAAGCTGGTTCCTGTAATAAAGTGATTTAATAGATCTGAAGAGGCCAATTCCCTTCTTTCTCCCACAATTACTTCCTGTGGTTATCAAACACATATGTAAATGAGACAGGAAAGGTGGCCATATCACTAACTAGAACTAGTTGTCTAGTGATGTTCAAGCAGTCCAGTGACCCCAAGTCACCAGCATTAACTGGCAGGTCCCCAACTCCTTGCATCTTCTATCTCCCTTGTTGCCCTCAGTCTACATCCTCCATGAGGACTTCCAACCAGTCCATCCAGCATCTCCCTTCTCCACCCCTCCCCCTCCAGAATACCATCCCTCAGGCTCCAACCCTTAATCCCCACATCCTCCTTCCCCCTCCCCCATGGCTCCTAAAGCCAACCTTCCCCAAGTAACCCCTCCCTGCCCGGCCTCGGTGCCAACCTACTTGGCCTGGGGTTAGCAAATTTCTTTTTCTCAGGCCCAACCCTAAACCTCCAAAAGTGAAAGGGACACAGGCAGCAACTTCCTCTCCATGTTATGGGGAGCTGGTGCCCCAGGACCACCGGAAGGTATTTAGGAAGAGGTGAGAGGGAGGCCAGGAAGGAGGAATCCTGAAGTCCCTGGCTCCTTGTTTGAGGCTGGAGATGTTCGGACAGCATGAATGGCTGTCTGGGGCCATAAATGACAAGCTGAGAATAGGTCCAGCGGCTAGCCTCCCTCCACCCCATGCCCTGCGACCCTGAATTTCACCCCCACCGTGCTGCTTTGCTTTAACTGAGAACTTGGGGTTGCGACCTAACTCCCTCCCAGCCTGGCTCAGGAATCTAAGGCCTGGGCTCCTTAAGCTTCCCTTTCTGGTAGGAACTGGACAGCAAAAAGCCCGCTTGGTGAACTGTATGCCTGAGACTGGTCGTTGGAGAAGCTTTCAAGCTCCCAAATAGACCCTTTAAGGATCTGACAAACCCACCTAGGCCGCAGGGATTGAGTTTTAGGAGATCGGACGGACTTCGTAGCTTTACCCCCCCCTTGGATCCCAGAGAGGTTTCCCTCCCTCTCCCCGCGGGGAGCTCCACTCACAAGTTAGTGAAAAGCGCTGGGCGCTGAGGGCCCCGCTATGGCCGGGCATGTGCTTCCTTGGCCGGCCTGCTCGCCCTCCCCCCACCGGCAGGCACAATACAACCTTAGTTTCTGCCACATGGGGTCACCTCCTTGCCCCTGCCTCCTTCCCAGGGGAAAGAGGTAACAAACACGTGGTGAGCCAGAAGGGTTCCCGGAAGGGGGTGGGAGGTGCTGATAATGGGCTCGGCCGCTCGCTCTCGTCCTGTAGGAGTTACCAGGACTCAGGTCCGGGGCTCTACCGCACAGACCCGGACGCACAATGAGGGCCCTGGATCTCCCTCAACCCAGTGGCCCCGCGTGGCCGCCCACCCCTGAATATGCGCGCCCACATCCCCTTCCCGCTAAAGTTACCAGAACCGGTCTCACCTGGTGCACAAAGACATCCACGGGTGGGTCGAGCGCGACCCCCGCGCGGGCGGTCATGGACAGGAAGCCGAACCCCATGCGCACGTTGAACCACTTACAGATGCCGGCTCCGTGCAGCAGCTGCGGCTCCTCCGCCGCCCGGGCCGCGTCCTCCCGCGCCTCCTCCGGCGCCTTGGCGCAGCCACCTGGAAACGGGGAGGGCGCTCAGCTGGGGGGCCACGGAGTTGGAGGACCCCCTCAGAGTCCCGGCTGGGACCCCGGACGGTCCAGCCCGTGGGTGCACACCCCGGAGGCTGCAGCTACCAAGCAGCCGGCGGTTAAAGACCTGTCCCGGCTGCCTCCCGCGCTCCCCAAGCTTACACGGAGGCCAGCGGTGCCCCGAAAGTTTTGCTCCTTTTCCCACAACACGTTGCCCGGGACAGACCGCCGGACAGGCCCCTCCTCTTCTCTCCCGCTGCCCCCGCAGCCTGTGTGCACGCCTCGGGGACACCAGCGTTCTTTGCTCCAGGGATGGCCCCTGAAGCAGGAGGCCGCCCAGACTTGGGGTCCTTCGGCCAGCCCGGAGGACACTTTCCCACTTCCCTTTTAAGTGGTTGCTGGGCGCCCCAGCAGCCTAGGGTGTCCCCAGTAAGTACCAAGCTCGAACCTGCAAACTGCTGGTTTGACACGGAGCCCATGGTAGTCGGCTAGGCCCGCGGCCCGGGCCCCAGGTCGGGCGGCTGCTGGCCCCAGAGAAGTCCGGAGGCAAAGGGGAGGCTCTGAGAAGAGGCTGCTACATCTTCCCCAGCACAATAGCGGTGGGAGGGCCCACGGCTTTTCAAAGGCTCCCAAATTCTAAAAGACAATGACCCAACCCCCCGCGGGCAGCCCCCTCCCCTCTCCTCCCTCGTCTTTCCCCTCCCTCTCCCTCCGACTCCAGCTCCTGCCCTCCCCCACTCTGCGTCCTCTGACACCTCTGGGGTGTCCCTTCTCAGAACCTGGAGGTTTGACACCCCCTCCCCACACACATCTGGAAATAGGGGCCGTCAGACCTAGAAGTATTGAGTACTCGGAATTTGAAATCCTTCACTTTAAGGACTCATTGGGGTGGGGGTCCCCAAAGCAGCATACAGGTGAGGGTACTGTGTGTGTGTGTGTGTGTGTGTGTGCCTGTGTGTGTGTGGAGGGGGGGTAGTTTTAAAACCATGTGACTGCTCCCACACACACTCACACACCACCCCCACCCCCCGCGCAGATAATTATACATTCCAGAGAGTTGGGGGAGGGAGGTGTGAGCCTGGCAGCGCTGGCCAATCAGAGACACAAACCACCTGTCAAGGGAGAAATGGATGAGCCCTCCCCCTCCCCCAGCCCTCCAGCGCCCCTCCCCCTCCCTTCCCCTTCGGGCCTCGGAGCTGACCCGGCTGCTCGGCGCTGACCCGCTCTCACCCCCCACCCCCGTGTGCTTAGATAGACCTGGAGTTCACGATACGAGGAAGCCTGGGATGGGGAAGCCGGGGGGCGGGCGGGGGGGGAGGGAGGAGGCGGGCGGGAGGCTGGAGACCCCGAAGGACTGATCTCCAGTCCAGACCAGGCGCTGCCTCTCAAAGTCTGTTCGTCTCTGAGTGTCTCTGCTTCCCTGAGTTACCGACTGAGTTTTTCTGAGTGTCTCAGAGCGCTCCTAATTGATTCTGTGTAAAGAATCCTTGCTTCTTTCCTTCCAAATCTGTGTCTAAAGTTGACCCCACGTGGAGCTTTCTGACAGAGCAGGAGGAACCCAAAGAGGCTGGAAGCGTGTTCCTCTCTCCACCAGCGGCCCGCATGCTCCCCCGATCCCCATCCTCTCCCTAGCAGTTCCGGGAGAGGAACTAGGTGGGTACGTGGGTCCTGGCATTTCCTCCAGCCTCCGGACACTCAGGTTCCCAGACCATCCGCGTTTCAGTCCCACCCTAAAGCGTGCTCCCTCCCCACCGTGGGGTTGGTGGGAAAACTAGAGTTGGGGCTCTCCTGGTTTTAAGAAGCAGCCTCCGCTTGTAGGAGATAAAGCGGGTTGGCCAGGGGGGTGGCTATTGCCCTGGTCGGAGATGGACAATGGCCCGGGGCTCAGTGCACGGCCCTGGCCCTGCCCCTTCACTTCCGGTGCTCAGTTCAAACTGGACAATGCCAGCTCCGGCCAGTTCCCCTCCCCCACTGCTGCAACCCATTTAAAGGGACAGAGCCTGCTTTCGGGGGCTTCCGCTTGCTCTGAATTCAATTTTCTCCACCAAGTGTGCAAACACTCAACTGCTTTTCACCCTGCGCCCGCACGAATGCATTTGGGAAAGAGAAAGGAGATGAGTGGTGGTAGGGAAGGGGTAGGTGGCGAGGAGAGCAAGGGACTGTGGACAGATTATTTCTCTTTCCTACATGGAGTGCTGCCCAAGAGACTGAAACTTGAGTGTAAGAGGTGGGGGAAGGACTGGGTGGTAAAAACAACAACGGTGGCCCTTTGTTATTCAGCCTAAAAAATACAGACCATTAACCCCCCGCTCTCAGCTGACAATCCTAATTGAGATCTTGCAAGAGTTTTCTGAGAACATCAGCCAAAGTCTTTTTTATTTATTTACTCCTCCCCACCTAACAGTCTTATCTCCTCCGGTTACTAGCGCCCTTAAAAAATATGTTCTCTCCCTGTACCTCTGTTCCTAATACTCAGGAGTGATTGAGTTCGGGTAACTGAAGAGTGGCTGAAGAAAAGAGACTCAGAGCAGGGAGTTTCGTGTTCTGGTTTCCCTTGATCCGCTCTCACGTGAGATGCCTTCTCCCGGCAGTCGCCACTAGTTCCTCTGTCCAGGGTCCTGAAGACCCTGGAGCTCTGTCCACGGTGCTGAAGTAAGCCTCGCTCTGCGGGCTCCCAGCTTTGAGAATGCCTTCTTGAGTCTCCACCTCCAAGTCCTTCCCAGAAAACCTGATTCTTCTCATCCCCACCCCCACCCCCCCCACCCCCGGTGACCCTGATAGACTTGAGACGAATGAAGGGTTTCTCCTGAACGCTAAAGAGGACATTTCCATCCCGTGAGGGCAGTACAGGTATCTCAAGCTCCCCTCCAGAAAAATGGGTATAACTTTGAACATGGCCATGAGGGTGAGGAAAGAGGCGATATTTTCTGATTTAAAGTAAACTAGAGCATAAAAAACTAATCCTGTTTTCTAGTTATTTCCCTAGCTATTAGCACTTTTCATAGAGGCACAGGCATTGAAGTCATCTTGCCCATGTTAGTGATCAGCTTTACTATTTACAGCTCTGTGACATGGAGGAACTTCTTTGACTTCTATATGCCTCCATTTCCTCCTCTGTCCAATGGGGATAATAAAATATTTTACTCTCAGAATTATTATAAGGACAAAGATAGATTGTGTAGCCCAGCCGGTGTGGTTCAGTGGTTGAGCATCGACCCAGGAACCAAGAGGTCACCGGTTAATTCCAGGTCAGGGCATATGCCTATGTTTTGGACTCAAGCCCCGGTAGGAGGCACGCAGGAGGCAGCGATCTCTATCCCTCTCCTTTCCTCTCTCTTTAAAAATCAATTTTTTAAAAAAACAAATCTTGTAGATAAAGCTTTTAAAATAGTGCCTGACATATAGTTACATCTTTTAAAATATTTTTTATTGATTTTAGAGAGGGAGGGAGAGAGAGATAGAAACATCAATGACAAGAGAGAACCATTGATCAGCTGCCACCCACAAGTCTCACACCCAGGACCGAACCTGAAACCCACTGGTTCATTGGTTGATGCTCAACCACTGAGCCATGCCAACCAAGCTAATTACATCTTAATAATGTAAATAATTACTGTTATTATAGCTGTTGTGCACATACTTGTCTCTATGATCTAGGACCTGCTGGATCATTTGTTCCCTGAGGACTGGGACCATGCATGTGTTATGTCTTTCTGCATCATCTCCCACATCTTTACTGGTACCTAGTACAGTGCCTGGCCCACAGAAGGTACCTAAGAAGTGTTTCCTGAATAGGCTTTAATTGAAATAATAAACATTATTACAATAGTCATAATACTTATTTTTTTCTTAGGCTGCTTCTCATGAGTCTGAACAATACAAACCCAGCAGGGGGTCAGGACCTCATAAATTGCATACGTAGAGGCAGAGGATTCTTTAGGAAGGAAGGCATGGTTCCCAACACAATTGATTCTTTATTCCCAATGGATTGTTTCCATGTGGGAGATGAGAACTCCTGACCAAGCCTTCTGCCTCTCTTGGGTCCCTGTCTCAGTGAAAACTTGTTAGGAACCCACTGTTATCCAGCCAGTGTGTGATCTCACAAGTTTGGTGGAGGAATCAGATAAATAATATGTGTTAAGTAGCATAATGTCAAAAATTTACCCCCAAATAAGTAAAGAAGAAACATTCTCTGCCTTCCAAGAAACTACAGTTTATTTAAGAAGACAAGACCTGATATAGTTAAGCATTGCAAGTTCTTGTGTATTTTTTTCTAGGTAAAGGGGGGGGGAGGGGACACTCTTTAGACAAGAAAAGGTGTCTAATCTCAACACAAAGAATATCTCCTCTTAAAGTACTTGGCCAAGTTCCTCTTGTGTAGGTTTATATCTTCATAAAAGAAAGATGAAAGAGGTCTTAGTAATAATAATTACTCACTCAACTCATTGAGCACTTCCTCTGTGGCAGATAATGTTCTAAATGTTGGAAATACATCAAAAAACAATACAGCCCGAGGACAGTGGCGGGGGGCGGCGGGGGTAAGGGCAGAGGGTGGGGTGGGAACCGGGTGGAGGGGAGCTATGGGGGAAAAAAAGAGGAACAACTGTAATAATCTGAAAAATAAAGATTTAATTTAAAAAAACACACAATACAGCCCAGCTGGTGTGGCTCAGTGGTTGAGCGTCGACCCATGAATCAACAGATCACTGGTTTGATTCCCAGTCAGGGCACATGTCGGGGCTGCGGGCTTGATCCCCAATAGGGAGTGAGTGGAAGACAGCCAATTGATGATGTTTTTCTCTCATGGATGTTTCTACCTCTCTACCCCTTTTCCTTCCTCTCTCTTTCTCTAAAAAGAAAATCAATTAAAAAACATTTTAAAAAATACAAACAAAAATTCCACCTTTGTGAAGTTTATGTTCTGATAAGTAATAATAATAGCAACTATTTATCAAGAATACAGGCACTTTCCTGATCACATTCAAGGCTGTCAATAACTCTGAGTTGATAGGTATTAATATTCTCACCTTACAGGAGAGGAATCGGAAGCTTAATGAATCAATGTAGTTTTCCTAGTATAGTTCAGCTAATACATGGCAGAGGCAGATTTGAACACACATGTGCTGACACTGTTTCCACAGTTCAACTATGTTGTTATCATTACTGGCGCTGTCCCTGTTTTACCAATGAGGAACAAGATGTGTGCAAGCAAAAAGACTATAGAGGGAGACCATGTATTCAATATGGTTAGTAAAGCTTTTGATTCCTCTTCCCTGGGCCAAAGATTTAGTCTGCCATTTCTATTGATCACCTTCTCAAAAACTCTTTGGCTTTTTAAATCAAAGAGCTGGCTCTAGCTGGTTTTCTCAGTGGTTAGAGCGCTGGCCTGCGGACTGAAGGGTCTCGGGTTCAATTCTGATCAAGGTCATATACCTTGGTTGAAGGCTCGATCCCTGGCTGTGTGGGAGGCAACCAGTGGATGTGTCTGTCTTTCTTGCATCGATGTTTCTCTCTCTCTGGCTCTCACCCTTCCTTCCATTCTCTCTCTCTCTCAAAACAAACAAACAAAAAAACACAATGGAAAAATATTCGAATGTGAGGATTAAATAAATAATTAAATTCATACATGCATATATTAATTACTTAATTAATCAATCAATTAATTAATTAAAGAACTGGTCAGAGCCATAGCAGGTGCTCCTGGGAGCAATCATCCACACCCAGCTCACATTTATGAAGTGTTTTGAGAACTCTGTGGTGGGGTCCAGAGTGGTTATTTGGAGTTAAAACCCTAACCATCTGCTCACATAAATGATGGTGTGTGTTTAAGAAAACTATTGCCCACAATGTGTCCCTCAGAATACTAGTTCCATGGGATGATTAATACATCTCACCATTTTTTAAATAGTTTCTATAGAGAAATAATTTGGGAAATGGTGAGTTAACTAAGTTTTCTCTGCAGGACTTTTGAAAGTCTTTAGTATGGTAATATGCTCTGATTCATCAGGAAGGGAATCCAATGTATGTAGTGTTTCCATTCATTCATTTGTTCATTCATTCAGTCACCTAACAAATATTCATTGAGCATCTTATGTGTTCAGGTGGCACTGTTTGAAGCACTAGGGATACATCAGTGAATAAAACATATGAAATCCCTGCCCTCAGCGAGCTTACATTCTGGAGAAGAGAAACAGACAATAAACAAATAAGTAAAATGTATAGTATATATAGTTTTAGTCTGTTAATTTGTGCTATGATCTCAAGAAAGGCACCCGGTTTTACCCTTTAAGGGCAAAATGACAGAATTGGATTAGTTGTTAGGCAGATGTTTCTTCCACTTCTGACATTCTAAAACCATAATGTGTGTGTGTGTGTGTGTGTGTGTGTGTGTGTGTGTGTGAAAGGGGAGGGGGAGAGAGACCCCTTTACTAATTACACTGAGAAACAATCAGGTTTTGCCCCATGCTGTCATCTTCATCCCGTTCTAAGAACTAGGGCTTCCTACATCAAGCAGAATGTGTACCTCTCCCTTCTTAGGCCTGTTAAATTGTCAGAAGGAGGATGAGCCAAGGGAGTCCCCTTCCTTCTTTCAGTCATGCTCCCCATGCGGGCCTTGCTTCACAGAGCAAGATGCTGGGCACTTGCTTTCACCAATAATGGCTTCATTACATTGAAAGGAGAAGAGAGTGACCTCAGTGAAATAGACTTCCTGACCCCAGCTAACCTCTGACCCTCACCCTGACAGCCTCTAAATCTTTTCCTTCTGACACATCCCCCACAAGGTACAGGCAAGAGGAGGAAATGATGAGCCTGCGATCGCACACTGTCCAGTGACTGTGACTCTCCAGGTGTCCTCTTGCAGGGGAACTCGTCATGCCCAACCATGATTTCCCTCATGGCTGCTGATCTTTTCAGTGATCCTCACTGTGACTCTACTCGGGCCCGTGGGTCACAACTCATCCAGCTGTCACTCACCTGGTGTCCATCTGTGTGTGTCCAGTGATTGTCATGTACCATGGAGGCAGGAGGCAGGGTGTCTAACCCAATGCTGTCATTTCCCAAATGCTGTTTTAGGCTAGCTCTTTAACCTCCTCTTCCCGGGGCGCTTACTGTTTATTACAAGCCAGGCATGCGCTAAGTGCTTTGTGTGTGTTGTCCTCAACTGTCCTGAGAGGAAACTGAGAGTCGTGGAGTTAACTGATTTGTCTTGACTCACAAATCACAAAGGGTGCGTGGCAGTCTAGCTCACTCCAATAGTCTTCTTCATTTTTTTTTTTTTACAGTTAAAGTAATTAATGCATGTGGTTTAAAAAAATCAATCCCTATTGAAAGAATTATAATGAAAAACAACAGTCTCCTGCCACACCACCCCCTTCACTCCCATGAGGCAAATACTGTTTGAGTCATTTCTTCTGGAATATATTTCCATATCACACAAAAAAAGGCATGTACCTATGTTCCTTGATTTATCCATTTTAGATATCTATTGATTTCCTGTTATGGTAGATGAGGGCTTATCTCTCTTACAGGGCCACCTCCCCTCACCCCTTCCTCCCAGTACAGTTAAATCACCATTTTCAGCTAAGCTGGTAACCAATGTTTACACTGTCATGATTTGGAAATGTTCACTGCATTGCCAAGTAGTATTCTAGGAAAAAATTTCTCTTCTTACACTGTTTTCTTTTCCTGCCTTTCTCCCTTTCCTGAAATTTTTGTCATTGAAATACCCTGTTATTTTCAAGGGCTTTATCATATTATGGGTTCCACTAAGCCCTCTTTTCCCCTAGAGCTTCTCTCCTGAGGCCCTCCCTCCTGGTTACCCTCTGGGATGGCTACCCAGCTATCACTCTGGGGCTTACTCTCTCTACAGTGGTTAGAGTCAGTTTCCTGGATCCCATTCAACCTCTTTTTTAAAAAAACATATTTTATTTATTTATTTTTTTTACAGAGAGGAAGGGAGAGGGATAGAGAGTTAGAAACATTGATCAGTTGCCTCCTGCACACCCCCGACTGGGGATGTGCCCACAACCGAGGTACATGTCCTTGACCAGAATTGAACCCGGGACCCTACAGTCTGCAGGCCGACACTCTATCCACTGAGCCAAACCGGTCAGCCCATTCAACCTCTTTTGTGGTTCACCTTTGAGGAGCACATCCTAAGAAAAGGTGCATGGGAGGGAAACTTTCTGGATCTTATAAATCTGAACATGTTTTCTTGTTTATTTTCACCCTTACTCTTTTGATGGTTTCTGAAAAATCAGACAGAGGCCGAAAACCAGGACTACAGGCTTTATTAGAGGAGAAGCACCCGCCGGGCTGTCTCGCAAGGGGAGGACAGCAGCACGTGCAGGGGTGGGCACGCCTTTTGAGGGGCGGAATGGGAAGGGGTGGGGGGCTTAGTGTACTCGGTGCACACTGATTGGTGGCTTACTGCATTGTCCATATAGGACAAGGGCTTAGGGCAGGGGTCCTCAAACTACGGCCCGCGGGCCACATGCAAATACAAATATTGTATTTGTTCCCGTTTTGTTTTTTTACTTCAAAATAAGATATGTGCAGTGTGCATAGGAATTTGTTCATAGTTTTTTTTAAAACTATAGTCCGGCCCTCCAACAGTCTGAGGGACAGTGAACTGGCTCCGTTTAAAAAGTTTGAGGACCCCTGGCTTAGGGTATTTGGCAGGTGTGGATTGGTGGTCCAATGTATAGTCCATATAAGGTACATGATTAGTCACTCAGGTATTTCCGGGCTGCAGGTTACGTCATACTCCGCCCACCAGTTGGGGGAAGGGAGGATCTATCATTCCAGGCTTTTGGTAATAGTAAAAAAATTAAGAGTCTGGGCAAGGTTAGAGGGCGAGGATCCGTCTTCCGTAGCTACTTCCTGCTGAGAGGGGGTGTCGTCAGGGGCATCTACCCGGGGTCTCAAAGATTCCAGTGACATAGGTATCTCTAGGTTCTGAATTCAAGGCCAGATAGATTTTTTTCACCTTCTGGTTGTCGAACACCTGCATTCTGTTCTGCAAAAAGCTAGTAAAACAGCGCATGAGACAGGGGCCAAAGAGCAAAATTAAAAGAATAAATACCAGTGGGCCTAATAGTAGGAGAAGCCATGGAGTAAGTGAGCCAAAGATGGCATACCCCCCTTCTAGCTGGTTATGTCATCTTTGGTCAATCCTGTCCCGGAGGGATTTAATGTGATCTTTGACAATTCCTGATTCATTTACAAAGTAACAGTATTCTTCTCCAAGAAAGACACAGGTACCTCCTTTTTTTGCTGTCAAGAGATCTAAAGCACACGGGTTCTGTAGGGCTACTGCTGCTAAGGAGACTACCTGCCTTTGAAGGGATTCAAGGGAATTGCTAATGATGGAGAGATCTTCTGAAAACTCAGCAGACAATTTGTGGTAGAAATGAACAGAGGAGGAAATGCCTCCTACGCCTGTCCCTACTGCAGTGAGAACTCCTGTGCCCACTAAGAGGGGAACAAGGGCTGCCCTTTTGTGGCGAGACCTGAGAAGACCAAGAGAGGATTCGAGTTCTCCCTCTGTTCTGATAGAAAGATTGGGGGTTAGGAAGACATACAGGCAGAGCGAACGTGACAGGTCCTGGGGAACACAGGTGTAGGCTGTAGTCCCACAGAGGAGGAAAACACAGAGATGTTGTATAGGGTGCGTTGAGGCCTGGTATAGGTAAGAGTTAAGTTAGTGGTTCAATAGGTTGGGATTGGAGTGGCTATGATGAGGGTTCAAGCCAGTGACAGACAAATCCAGCAGGATGTAGAGAAGGAGGGATTGATGTTAGAGAGTAGATGGAAAGTTGTGTTGATGAGGGTAGGCAAAAGAGTAAGTCCAGGGTCCATAGGGTGAGAGAGAATACCCTTTAGTGGGGAGGGATAGGTCGGGGATTAATACAGATTTTGATAAAGACAATTATAGTAGAATTGATGACTCCCTCATCATCCCAAGTCCGTTTCACCTGAAAAGACCAAAAACCTTCATTGGTGCACTCATTGCTAGCTGCCTGTAGGAGGATTATGGTGAGGAGATGAGACATATAAAAAGGAATTCGAAAAACCGAGCTTCTTCCGGAGTAAAAATTGGAGGGTCCCTTGCCAGGTAAGAGCCTGTGAGGAGTGATGGGTCATCAGGTCCTGGATGGTGCCCTGGATCTTCTTCGGGGATGGTGGGAGGCATTCGGTGAGCCTGAGAGAGGTAGGTATTGCAGTGAAAGTGGGAGGGAATGTTAGAATGCGCTGTTATCCAAGGGAAAAGAGAAAGGGAAGGAAAGGAGCAGTGGAAGATGAGGCTGGAGAAAAGGCAGGGGGAGGAGAGAATAGGCCCGCAGCCTGTTCCCAGGCTTTTAGTCGTTTGGATTTTTAAAACTGCCGCATTTTTCCCAGAGATAATGATCTCAGTTTCTGATAGTAGCCGGACTGTTGACTAAACCTGCCCAGTCAAGGAAGTTGTTCTTTGGGAAGGGTGGAGTGGGGGAGGGGGACGGGGCGAGAAGGCGCCGAGGTCAGAGTAGTTTTCAGAGCATTAAAAGGGTGAAAATGTTGGCCTTGGGATCTAAAGGCTCAGTGAGGGGGTCTCTTCGCCATGACATGTCATAGAGGAGCTTTGCAAGAAGACTACAGTTGTGAACCCGGAGGCGAGAGTACCCAGTGAGCCTGAGAAAGGAGAAAATTTCTTGTTCAGAGGAGGGGACAGTCATGGAGGAGATAAGGAGATAAGGCGTTTACAGTCCCAGGAATGGCTCGGCCTTGTGGGGTGAGACAGTGAAACTGAGGTAGGTGACTGTGGTTTGGGACAACTGGGCTTTATGAGGGATACATGGTAGCCCTGGCTGGGCACCAAGGTAGAATGAGAAAAGAGTGAATGGGGGAATTTAGTAAGATGCAGTGTAGAGGTGAGGTGGCTAATGGCTGTGAGACTAATCCATCAACCCCCATAATAGAGACTGAGGAGGGGACAAGGGCCCCAGTGAATTCGGAGAGGGCAGAATAAGTGGCCCCAGTGTCAATTAAAAAGGAGACCCAGCTTACCTGCCACCACAGTCGTTACCTGAGGCTCTGACCTGGTGATGTAAGTCTGAGGGGCCCTGTCAGGGCCTGGGCAGCTTCTTCAGTGGCCAGTCCCAGGAGGTCTGGGAGCTCCAAACCGGATCCAGAGGGTGGCCATGCTGGACTGGCTGAGGCCTGGACCAGAGGGCCAGACTAGTCTGATTTCCAGTGGCCTTCCCTTCCACACCTTGGGCAGGGCCCAGGCGGGGGTCTCAGGTTTGAACAGGACTTGGCTCAGTGTCCTTCCTTGCTGCATTTGAAGCATGGGCTTGGAGGAGGCTTAGCCCCTGACTTACCCACAGTTGGAGGACCAGCATTTTGTTTGGGGTTTGAAAACGGTGGCTAGGAGCTGGAAGGCCTCCTAATGGGCCTCAGCCTTGGCCTGATCTCACCTTTGATTTTGGATTTGGGTTTCCTCGTCTCTATTATTAAAGACCTTAAAGGTCAGGTCAGCCCTAACCGGTTTGGCTCGGTGGATGGAGCGTCGGCCTGCGGACTGAAAGGCCCCAGGTTTGATTCCGGTCAAGGGCATGTACCTTGGTTGCGGGCACATCCCCAGTGGGAGTTGTGCGGGAGGCAGCTGATCGATGTTTCTCTCTCATCGATGTTTCTAACTCTCTATCCCTCTCCCTTCCTCTCTGTAAAAAATCAATAAAATTTTTTAAAAAATGTCAGGTTAACGAGGTCTTCTTGAGGGGTTTGTGGAAGTTTGCTGCACATGTCGGGGGAGTAAAGGTGGTCAGGTCAGTGGAAAAAGAGACCTGAGATGCCTCTCAATCTGTGAGGCTGGACGTAGAGAATGGGGCATGGACTCAGACTATGCCCTCAGTACCTGCTGCCTCCCTCGGGTAGAATGGATGTGGGAATTGAAGAGGCTGTTGAGGATGGCAGTCTTTGGGCCACCTGAGAATGAGTGTTAGGTGGGAAAGGCTGTTTTGGAGCTCACGTTCTCAGGATTTGGGCTCTCAGGTACTGGGGAGAAGGCGGCTGCTGGTTAAGAGGGGCTGAAAAGAAAAAGCTGAGGCGTTTTTCGATTTGAGAAAGATCAGAAAGTGAGAGGGGAATGGCTATTGGGATAATACCCTCCCCCGCTGCAACCTCGCGCAAAGGGAACTGGCCAGCCACCTGTGAATTCGGTTGCTGGTGGTCCTGGGGCCTGCCGGAGATTTGGCAGAGAGCACACAGGGGAATGCGCGCGGTTATAGGTCTCAGGGGGTAGAGCGTGGGGTGCGGATTCTATGGCAGGGGGGAGGGAGAGGTGGAGATGAATGATCGGCTGGATCGAAAGAGTCAGAAGACAGAGAAAGGAGCTGAGAATCAGTTTGAGAGGGCAAAGAGGACTTTGCAAGGAGGATCTGATGAATGGAACATGAGAAGTAAGCGAGGGGCGGGAGCAGAGGGGAAATAAAGCCTGTTCGTAGGGATCACGAAAGCTTTCCCGGTCCAGTGGCAAAAATTATCTAGATCTCGGAGGATATTGGAATCAAAACTGCCGTTTTCGGGGCACTGAGAGCCATTGTCGCGTTTACATTGTGGCCAGGTAGAGCTTCTTTGGTTTGGTGTAGCCAGAAAGATCAAGGGTCAAGAGATTGGCAAGGAGACACCCTAAGGGTGTGTTTCGAAGGGGTTTGGACCAAGAGATCCCCATGGCTGGAGGGAAGGGCGAGCAGAAGTTGAGGAAGGAACAAGGAGCGTCCTCCTTTTCCCTCAGCCAACCTGTAGTGAGAGAGAGACGAGAAAAGGTTCCAAGGTCGTCACCAGGAGACCTTTCCCTCGGAGTAGAAGAGCATTCCGGGCCAGGTACCTGGGCTTTCTTAGAACACACGAAACGTGCAGCCGAGTAGACGGGAAACTCTGTAGGCCCTAATGCCCCTCCAGGTCACAGGGAGCGAGGAAAAAAAAAAGTAGGGGGGTTGGGAAAGTCCCTGAAGCCTACCGGTGGAAGGGAAGCGACGAGATCCCCACGTGTCCTGGTGCGGCAGGGTTCGAGAGGTGTCCAGAGCAATCAACTCAGAACCGTACCACCGAGCAGAGCCAGAGTAGGAGTCAGAAGCTCGGGCCTAGGTTCGAGGATCGTCCATGCTCCCGTTCACCTCTCCTGGGTTTCGGCACCAAAATGAAAAATCAGACAGAGGCCGAAAACCAGGACTACAGGCTTTATTAGAGGAGAAGCCCCTGCCGGGCTGTCTCGCAAGGGGAGGACAGCAGCACGTGCAGGGGTGGGCACGCCTTTTGAGGGGCGGAATGGGAAGGGGTGGGGGGCTTAGTGTACTCGGGGCACACTGATTGGTGGCTTACTGCATTGTCCATATAGGACAAGGGCTTAGGGTATTTGGCAGGTGTGGATTGGTGGTCCAATGTATAGTCCATATAAGGTACCTGGTTAGTCACTCAGGTATTTCTGGGCTGCAGGTTACGTCATACTCCGCCCACCAGTTGGGGGAAGGGAGGATCTATCAGTTTCAAAGCCAAACTCTTTACCATTCTGCTATGTTGACTCGTACGTAGCAAGAAAGACACTTGACTTGCTTTGAGAAGATTGAAGTGAAGACGCTTTTTTTTTTTTTTTTCAAATTCTCAGGTGTAAACACAGAGTTATCAGAAGAATAAAAATTGCAATAGTTATCCCGGTCAGCGTGGCTGAGTGGTTGAGCATCCACCTATGAAGGGTCCTGGGTTCGATTCCGGTTAAGGGCTCATGTCTGGGTGGCAGGCTTGATCCCCAGTGGGGGCATGCAGGAGGCAGCCAATCAATGATTCTCCGTCATCATTGATGTTTCTATCGCTCTCTCCCTCTCCCTTCCTCTCTGAATCAATAAAAATATATTTTTAAAAAATTACAATAGTTAATGCTTTTTTTTTTTTTTTTTTAAATAGAGGCAAAGTTTATTGAGAGAAGCCAGTACTGAAAACGGTGCAGCTGAGGTTCCAGGCCAGGCCAGTGTCCAGAGCTCCCTTCCCACGTTACAGTCTGGTGTTAACGTCTGTTAGTCCATGTGTAGAGTCCCGCATGGCCACGAGCCATTTGGGTGCAGCGGAGCATGTCTCCTTTTAATGCTTTTTGAAGGTTCATCATGTTCCAGGCACGTGCTTAATGGTTTAGACAGATAAATTATCTCACTTAATCCTCACACCAAACTTATGAGATAGGCATGGTTATTGTTCCCATCTTACAGATGAAGCTGAGCACAGAGGGGTTAAGTAACTTGGTGAAGGTCACAGAATAAGTAATAAAGTCAGGATTCAAACCCTGATAGAATCAGCATTCAGATTCAATAATCTACATTCTTCCATTAAAAGAGGCTTGGTCAGAAGCCTCTTCACACTTTAACTTCCACCCCACCCCACTTTGTAAATATGGAAATAAAACCTAAAATCCAGGTGACTTGTCCAAGTTCCATAGCTGGTTAATAACAAGAACTAGAAACCCAGGTCTCCCAGGATCCTCCTTTCAATCAGGGAATAGGGGTTCCAATTCAGAATTGGCTTCTGAACCTTGGTTTCCTGTCTGTTTAGTGGAAAGGACAGATATAGAAAAGATATGTTGCATCAGACTGGGACATTAACAGAGGCATGTATAATGCACTATGAAACAAGGAAAGCTGACTCATCTATATATATATAAAAGCCTAAGTAACCGGTATGACCAGAGGACTGGATGACCGGATGACCGGCCAGTAGCTATGATGCACACTGACCACCAGGGGGCAGACTCTCAACTCAGGAGCTGCCCCCTGGTGGTCAGTGCACGCCCACAGCCAACCTCCCTCAGCTGGCCAACCTCTGGTGGTCCCTCTGGCCGGCCAGTCCTGATCAGCCCCGATCACTGGCTAGGCCGATGGACCCCACCCGTGCATGAATTCTTGCACCGGGCCTCTAGTATTATATGTTATAGAGACTTCAAAGGGGAGGTGGCATTGCATTGGGCCTTACATAGAATTTTGAAAAACAGGAAGGGCAAGGCATTCCAGAAGAAAAGAAACAGCAGAAATGAAAGCAAGGAGGCTTGAAAGTGAGCAGCTTGTTTGAGAAGAAGCCCAAAATTTGGTTCCCACAATTGCAAGTCCTTCATGTCCCTGGGGAGACATACAGAGAGATCTGTATTCCTTTCTTTTTTTTTTTTTTTAAATATATTTTATTGATTTTCCACAGAGAGGAAGGGAGAGGGAAAGAGAGTTAGAAACATCGATGAGAGAGAAACATTGATCAGCTGCCTCCTGCACACCTCCCACTCGGGATGTGCCCACAACCAAGGCACACGCCCTTGACCGGAACCGAACCTGGGACCTTCCAGTCTGCAGGCCAACGCTCCATCCACTGAGCCAAACCAGTCAGGGCGATCTGTATTCCTTTCATTCAATCTCCAACCACACGTTCATTCAACATTTTATCAATAATTGAGATAGTATGGTATGAAAGTTCTGGGTTTTAGTCCTAGCTCTGTCACTAACTTGCTGTGTGACCTTGAGCAAATCTATTCTCTGGGCTTCAATTTTCCCATCTATCAACCGGGAGAGTAGATTTATGACCTCTAAGATCTCCTCCTGCTTGCTGCAGTGATGCCCTCTGAGAGAGAATAAAACACAGGGTGCCGAATAAGCCTTGACTCCTTTCTGTTAGAGTATGGCGGAAAATAACACCTGGTAATTTCTGCTATGTGCTGGACATAGCCCTCTTCAGCCATCCTATGAAGGAGGTGCTGTCTCCCCACTTAACAGAAGAGCTCTGATGATTGGAATAACTTCCTTGAATTCTCCCAGCAAGTAACAACAACAAAAGCAAAACCACATATGAATGTTTACTATATGCCAGAAACTCTGTCAAGACCCCAAATTGGGCCCTAACCGGTTTGGCTCAGTGGATAGAGCGTCAGCCTGCGGACTGAGGGGTCCCGGGTTCGATTCCTGTCAAGGGCATGTACCTTGGTTGCGGGCACATCCCCAGTGGGAGGTGTGCAGGAGGCAGCTGATCGATGTTTCTCTCTCATCGATGTTTCTGACTCTCTATCCCTTTCCCTTCCTCTCTGTAAAAAATCAATAAAATATATATTTTTTAAAAAGACCCCAAATTGGGTCACATAATGCCCCACCAACTTCACTATGTGGGAATGCTTGTCTCCATTTTCAAGATGAGGACACAGGAAGTGTCTGATGCTGTAGTCTGTGCTCCTAATTACTGAACTACACTGCAACTCAGTGATGCCATCCGAGACAGCACCAAACTCAGATTAGCCGTTCTGGAAACTAGGCCTTCAGATGACAGGGGCCTGCCCTTTCCTCTCCTCATCACTGGGCCCCTGTGGTTTGGCCATGGTGAGAAAGGATGACAGGACAGATTCTTGGAAGCTGTCCCTTCTCCCCTCCAGCCTCTTCCAAATGCAAGCAGCACTGAGCTTCTGAGAAGAGATACCTCCACGGCTAGTCTATTAGAGGGGATATAGAGCGAAGAGGAGGGAGACCCAGGATCCTGATTCCAAGACTCTTAGAGTCAAAAGGGACCTTGCGGATCAGCTGCTTCCTTCCTAGATCCCAAGCTTGGTATCAACCACTTTCTAGACTCAGTTTACAAATCTCCAGCAACAGGGAGTTTATTGCTTCTGAAGCCTTGTCCAACCCCTGATAATTGCGATTGTTAGAAAAGTTGTTTTTTTTTTTCATTGAATTAAAGCTGACCTCTATATCCTTTATCCACTGGGTTATTTTTAAATATATTTATTGATTTCAGAGAGGAAGGGAGAGGGAGAGAGAGAAACATCAATGATGAGAGAGCAATCGATGTGTTTCTGTCACGTTAATATTTCTTTGTCTTTCCCTCTCTCTTCTACTCTCTCTAAACATCAATGGAAAAATATCCTTGGGTGAGTATTAAAAAAAAAAAAAAAACGATGAGAGAGAATCACTGATGGGCTGCCCCCTACATGAGCCCTGACAAGTCATCGAACCACGACTTCCTGGTTCATAGGTCCCTCAACCACTGAGCAATGCCTGCCGGGCCCCACTGGCTCTTTAGAACAAGTTCCCTCCCTCTTCTGCAAAGACTCTAGAGTCCAGCTTTTTGTTTAAACCCTAGTCCAGGGGTCCTCAAACTGCGGCCCGCGGGCCACATGCAAATACAAATATTGTATTTGTTCCCGTTTTGTTTTTTACTTCAAAATAAGATATGTGCAGTGTGCATAGGAATTTGTTCATAGTTTTTTTTTAAACTATAGTCCGGCCCTCCAACGGTCTGAGGGACAGTGAACTGGCCCCCTGTTTAAAAAGTTTGAGGACCCCTGCCCTAGTCCCACGTTCTTTAGTTGTGTGACCTTGGACAACTTGGTTAGAGGCTCAATGGCTTCACCTCTAATTAATTTCCCACTGTTCCTGTGAAGATGACCGCAGGCCAGACCTACCCGCTTGATCCTCAGTGTCCACAATCTCTTTCCGTGGTCTGGGCGTTGCTTTTCCAACCACAGTGTTCCCATGCATTTCTCACCAGACCCTGGGAAGTGGGGCTGCTGGAAAAGGAAGGAGGCGAGAGGACATGTGGTTATCTCAGTTTTGCAAGTGATGCAGGCCTCAGCTTCAAAACCAGACTTACTTCCCAGTGTAACACTCCTTACTCATGTCCCCACTAGCATTCCAGGGACTCCATATGCCTTGCTCTTTCTTTATTCCTGGTGCCTTCCCCTGCTTACCCCTCTGCCCCAAAGCAGTTCTCTTACTTTTTTTGTTTTTTGTGCCCCTGACTATTTCATTTAATCTTTTTTTTTAAAAAATTTGTTATTGTTGACACTATTACAGATGTCCCCATCCTCCCCCTTGCCCCCCTCTGCCCTGCTACTATTCATTCTTTTAAAAATATATATATTTTTTTATTGATTTCAGAGAGGAAGGGAGAGAGAGAGAGATAGAAACATCAATGATGAGAGAGAATCACGATAGGCTGCCTCCTGCACGCCCCCCACTGGGAGTCGAGCCCACAACCCAGACATATGCCCTGACCAGAAATGGAACCTGGGACCCTTTAGTTCACAGGCCAACCATCTATCCACCGAACCAAACCAACTAGGGCTACTATTCATTCTTTAGGCTCCAACATAGATGTCACTTTGTTCAGGGATCTCTTTGCCTCCACCCATTCACTTACCCAACACCTTCTCACATGTTCTTATATACCCTGCACTTCTACGGGGGAGTATTTGCCCCACTTTATTATATTTGCTTATTTGTCATTCTCTCCCACTGGCTACTAGAATGTAACCTCCATGAGGCCAGGGACTATGTCTGTCTTGTTTATTGTTTGCCCAGCACATATCACAAAGCTTGGAATAGAGTATTTGCTTATTAAATTTTTGTTGAATGAACAAATTGCTTATTAAATTTTTGTTGAATGAACAAATGAATTGCCACCAGTCCGTGGTTAATGGTGGCTAAAATTAGAAGCCAGGTTTTCTTTCTCAGTCCAAGAATTCGTTTTACAATCTTCTGAGCCTAAGCTAATGCCCACCCATAACTGTACTGTCAGCACATGTCCCCACTTAATTCCCTAGAATCTTAGCTTGTTTATCTGGAAGGAATGTTAGAGCTCATCTGACTTAACCCTTTCATTTTATAGATAAGAAAACTAAGACCCACAGCAGTTAAGTGGTTTGCCCAAGGCCATACAGCAAGTTGTGGCAGTCCTTTCTGACTTCTAGATTGATGCTTTCCCACTGAGTTCACCTCAGAGCTCAGGCACTCCCCGGGCTTTGTCTTGGGGGTGGAATAAGAGTCAACAATTTTACCCAAGTCCCTGCTTTCAGGCTCTCTAGCACTCAAAAGTCCAGACACCAAGAAACTACTCTGAGCCATCTCCCAGGTAAAGTTTCAGGCAGAGTTGGATGGAGGCGTGTGTGTGCTTGGTGGGGGAGGATGCAGACACGAAAACCATGCTGTGCAGCTTGGCCCCTCTGTTGTGGGGTCCCTCGAGGCTCCCACTGTGACAACACCACTCCCTCTGCCCCTGAAGCTGACCTTTGGGGCCAGAGATCAATAACCTGGGCTTTGGCTTCAGTCCCCTTTAGCCCTCCGGTGGCTATAGGCTGCTCAGAAGAGCTAGCAGGACTCAGGGTCATTAAGTAACTGTCACTCTTCCTCAGCCCCACTTGGGGCACTGGTGGGGGAGGGGCCAGGGGTGGAAACCACTCTAGAGGCACACAGGTGTGGTTGATTTTGCCCCTTCCCACCAGAGGGGGATCGACCTCTATGTCTCCTTGAGCCCGCTTCCTCTTCTTGCTCAGGATTTCCTCTTGACCTTTCTGTCCCCTCCTACATCCTTAGCACTGAGCCCCAACTCCCCTCACTGAACACCCAACCTCCTCTCCGAGCCTCCATCCTCTTTGCTGTACCCCCTCCCTCCCTCACTGAAATTCTATATTTCTCTTAGCCCAATCTTCTTCTATGAGCCTCCCCCCGCTCCGCCCCCCCCCCCCCCCCCCCCCCCCCCCCCAGCCACCACCACCACCTTGTGCTGTATAATCTGGAGATATTTTACACTTTTTCAATCAGGGCAGTAGACAGGAATTCCTCATTCACCATTTTCTATATAATTTCCAAGTAACTTCTCATCCCCATGTCCCGCCCCTCCTCCCCAAGCCCCCTAAGAACAAATCCACTGGCCATAATGTTAGCAAAATCCTGTTTCAGAAACACACTCACCCCCATCCCCACCCCACACCTTCTCAGCAATTTTCCAGGCTCTCTGCCCACCGTTTCTTCCCCACATCCACACATCCACCCCATGCCCCAGCCAATCAATTCTGATTGATTGATTAGGGAGGAGGAGGAAAGAGAATCAGTGAAAGAATCCAGGCCTATTCTTAGTCAAGCTAAAGGTCCAGGAGGGAGGGCTATTAATTTCGGGGAAGATCAGGGGATGACCACTATGGAGCTGAGGGTGAGGTGGTCAGTGTGGGGGAGGATGGATACAGTGGCTCTGAAGGTTGGAAGGAGAGTTGTAGTGGGGCTGGTAGAAGTGAGAAGGCATGAATCAGCAGGAGTTTAGCATTAGGTTTGGGTCTCCAAGACTACCCACAGGTAGGAAATTTACCACCCCATTATTCCACCCAGCTCAGAGGAGTCCTGGGTCCTGGGTCCTCCCGTGTCCAGCAGGGGGCGCTCTGTCCCCGCATTCCCTTCTCCTCACCCATCAGGCCCAAGTTTCTTTGTTCATTCATTCGAAAATACTGCTTGAGTACCACTGTGTACTAGGCACTGTGCACCAGACACTGTGGCACGGACTGCAGAAATGCAAGCGTGGATGAGACAGACAGACAGACAGACAAGGTCCCAGACTTTGTGGTGCTTTCCAGGTAGTGCATAGTAAATAATTATAGTGGTTTAATTCAAGGGAAAGGGGATCAGACAAAACCCTCCTGAGAAACGTAAAGTGAGACTTAACAGATGCCTAAATCTTGACCAGGTGACGATGTGGAAAAGAGGTGTGTAGGGGCTGTGTTTCAGGCAGAGGGAACAAAATGCAAAAACAGGCAGGAAGGATAAGGGTCCTTCAGAAGGAAGGCAAAGAGCCTGCCTGTATCTGATTCAGCTCTGGCCAGAGGTTTAACCCTTTCTATTGTGGAGCACACACGGCTGGAGCCTTCACATTTTTCTCCCAAGGTTTGACTTTCTTGATAATTGCTTTTTTTTTTCTTTTTTTTTTTTTGAGAAGGGAAGGAGAACCAGCAGGTCTTTGGGACTTTTCTAGAGTAAACCAAACAACTTGGGAGAGAGAATTCCTGTTCACCCCCTTCCTACACTCAACATTTTTTGTCCAGAAGGAGTGGAACAGAAGATTTAGTTTAAGCTCTCATGCCTCTCCCAAGAATATGGGGGGAACCAAGTCCTATGCTCACACGTTTTGATAAATGTGCCAAAATGAGATATTTTAATCACAGTTTAAAATTCAAAATTCCAGCAGCTGGTCTGTTAAAAAGTAGTATAGAGGTGTGGCAGGCAATTAATGAATACAAATATGTTTTATGGTGTTTGTGGTATTTTTTCAGCTTTTAAAATTTGTAATTAATCATGATGTCTTTTCTCATTCTTAATAAACATTCACTTGGGGTACACATTTTATATTTATAACCATGTATTCCTTTTCTTTCTTTTTTTTTTTTTAAATACATTCTATTGATTTTTCACAGAGAGGAAAGGAGAGAGATAGAGAGTTAGAAACATCGATGAGAGAGAAACATCGATCAGCTGCCTCCTGCACATCCCCCACTGGGGATGTGCCCGCAACCCAGGTACATGCCCTTGACCGGAATCGAACCCGGGACCCTTCAGTCCGCAGGCCGACGCTCTATCCACTGAGCCAAACCGGTTTCGGCTGTATTCCTTTTCTTAAATTTTATGTATTGATTGATTTGAGAGAGAGAGAAACATCAATTTGCTGTTCCACTTATTTATTGGCTGATTCTTGTATGTGCCTTGACAGGGGATCAAACCCACACCTTGGTGCAGCTGGCATGATGCTCCAATCAGCTGAGCTACCCAGCCAGGGTTTATGTTCCTTTTTTTTTTTAAAGAGGACCTCCTCAATTCTAAAAGCTCCAGGCCCAATAAGACCTGGGTCTGCCCAAGTGGGATTCCAGAGCCCTGTCCACTGGCTTCAGGCCTTAACCTGCTGGTGGTCCCTTCCTCTCTCTGTGGTCAGTCTCTCCTACCCTGGTGGGTGGTGATGGGCAATGGAGATGCAAGGGGATAAGGAGCCCTGTAGTTCCCGTGGAGAAGCACGTTGAGCACTACAGAAAGTTGGAGCTGTGCCTCCTCAGCTCCTCCTGCGTTTGTCCCCAGAAGAAGAGCCACCTGGGACTATCCAGGGTATTTGGGCTGAAATAAGAGTCTGTGTGGGTGCTGCGGCCATCAGCTCATTCCTTCAATGCTGACCCATCCCGCAGCTCCAAAGGGCCTTGGCGGCTCTGATGTCTACTTCACAAGTGTGTTACTCCCGAGTCAGAAGCATCTCCAGGGAGCGCTGCAAACAAGGGGAGGAGGTGCACTTGACTGGCCTAAGTGTTCTGAGGTGTGGGGAGGAGGTGTGTGAGGAGGATTTGAATGATGTAATTTCTTAGCATAGATCAACTGACCGAGGGTGCATCCCTGTCAGGCGCTGGGTAATGCTGAGCCCTCAGACCCACATGGAAAAGCTCTGGATCCGAAGCTGGGAGGCCTTGTGATCTTGCACTGGGCTACATTTTATAAAAGAACCCGCCCCCCCACTCCTTCACTCAGCCTCTGGGGGTTTCCTGGAAACAGGGTGGTGGTGAGAGTGGCCACAGACTCCCCTCAGGGGTTATTTTGGAAGGTAACACCTTCCCTCTGCTTACCACAGCCTCCTCCCGAGAGCCTCCCCACCTCCTAGCACCCAGCTGCTGACAGCTGGCAGAGGGAAACTACAAGGCCAGAAGCTGAGCTGGTCTGATCAGGAGAAGCCAGCGGTGGAGAGAGGTGGGGAACGAGGCCCCTGCGTGGACACCCACGTGGGCACCAGGTAGGGGCTCCAGGCCAGGAGGCTCGGACGCCACAAAAGCAGCCACATGGCCCTAGAACCCTCGCCCAGGAGCCTGTTTCTAAGGGGGGACTGAATGAGGGGTGTCCGAGATGTGTAGGAGCTCCTCTTCCTTGCACCCATTTTAAGTCATAGAAACCAAGGAAGTGACTTGAAAGAAGCTCCCAGAACAAGTTAGTGACAGAATTGGGCTAAAACCCAGATCTCCCAGCTCTACCCTATCTTCCCACAATCCCAACTTTCCCTTGTCCAGAAATCCCTGGTATCCAGAACTTTCCCAAGTGTTTCCTGAGACTTCATGGAATATTCTAGAAACACAATTTCTTTTGTTGTTATTGTTGTGTGTGTGTGTGTGTGTGTATTTAATATTTTTATTGATTTCAGAGAGGAAAGGAGAGGGAGAGAGAGATGAGAGAATCATCTATACTCTGCCGCCTGCACACCCCCAACTGAGGATTGAGCCCTCAACCCAGACATGTGCCCTGACCAGAATCTAACTGTGACCTCTTGGTTCATAGATTGAGGCTCAGCTGAGCCATGCTGGCAGGGGTAGAAACATAATTTCTAATAACATTTATTGGAAATGTACATGTATAACAAAAACTAAATACATTTCTATGATTGGTCTTGTTATGACATAATTATTGATTTAATAAATGGTATGCTGTCCCAAGTGTTGTGTACGCCCCAACTGTAATGGCTGAAATCCACCACCACCTTCTCTTTGAGGCCACACTTCCCATGAGTTACTCCCAGGCAGTGACTGAGCAGGCAAGGACAGGAATGCAGGGTCCTCCCAGGAGGTGAGGGAGTCCTCTGGTGGGCAGTTTTGGATAGAGAATTCCCGTTGGCTCTGCTGGAACTTTCTTAGAATTGCAGTCTAAGACTTTTCCTGCCCAACCTCCATTCCTTCCTCTGTTCTCCGTGAGGGGTCACCTACACCATGACCTGACGGCATTCCTAGCTTCCTCTGGCTCCTTGTCCACTTTCCGCTCCCAGGTATTTTCCCCATAAACCCCTCCCACATCTAATCCCCTGGTAACATTTGCTTCTCAGAGGACCTGAACGAACACATCTAGAATTCCTACAAGAGTCAGTGTGGTTCATTCAGTGTTTGAGCGTCAACCTATGAACCAAGAGGTCACAGTTTGATTCCCAGTCTTGGGCATATGCCTGGGTTTCAGGCTCGATCACCAGTGTGGGGACTGTGGGAGGCAGCAGATGAATAATTCTCTCTCATCGTTGCTGTTTCTATCTCTCCCTCCCTCTTCCTTCCTCTCTGAAATCAATAAAAATATATTTTAAAAAAAGAATTCCTACAAGAGATTAACCAATGAGCTTATATGCATAGCCCATGGACAGATAATAGTATGGGGAAGGCCAGGGAGAGGATGGAGGTGGGGTAGAGGGGGACAATGGAGGGAGGGGGGAAAAGGGACATCTGTAATAATTTCAACAATAAAAATAAATTTTTAAAAAAGAATTCCTACAAGGTTCATGAACTATTCTTCAATGCATAAATGCATTGTTTTATTTCAATAGACATTCTTCAATTTCATATTAATGAATTCATCAACCACATATTGAGTTGGCTTAAGATATTTGATAATCTATGTTTACAACTTGTCTTATTATTTCAGCGTGTGATACTCAATGCTTACTGTCTATTCAAAATAAGAATCAATTTTTGATCACTTCTTATAGCAGTTAACTTGTGACACCTCTGTTATTTTGTGAGAGGCTGGCTATCTCCTTTAATCTAGAGGGGATGACCTTCTGGTAGGATTTTGCTAATATATTCTTACTTTATAAGTGTTCCATAGGAAATGTGTTTGAAAGGGGTGGGCCTGGCCGGCCTGGCTCAATGGTTGAGCATCAATCTATGAACCAGGAGGTCAAGGTTCGATTCCCAGTCAGGGCACATGCCTGTGTTGGGGGCTCGATCCCCAGTAGGGGGTGTGCAGGAGGCAGCTGATCAATGATTCTCTCTCATCGTTGATGTCTCTATCTTTCTTTCCCTCTTCCTTCCTCTCTGAAATCAATTAAATGAAAAAAGAAAAGAAAAGAAAAAAGGCTGGCCTGAACCCATCTTAAACATGTGTACCTTCTCAGCTCCTGCATCTGCTCACGGCAATGGGCTTTAGGCAGCGCCTCTGGCTGAGGGCAAGCAGAGTTTGGTATTGTCAGAATCCCCAGGGAACAAGTCTTCCAGAATTCGTGCTTGCCCACCCTGACCAGAGAGGAGACCCTCAGTTTTGTAAGCCATTCCGTGTTGACCCCTTTGGTCTCCTTTGATGTGATGATATTGTTGGATGTCTGGGGGTTTTGATCAAGATGAGAATATTTTCAAGTTAAAAGACTTTTGCTATGAACGGTGTCTCAAATTTCTCTTGTATACTTTTCAAGGTGTTTTCACAAATGGCTCAATTAGCTCTGAAAATGTCCCTGTGAGTCTTAGAGCACAAGCTCTGGAGTTAGGCCTGGGTTTAAATTCTAGCTCATTATGTGACCCTGGGCAAGCCATTTAACATCTCTGAGCCTTATTTCCTTTCCTGTGAAATAGAGATGCTACTTCCTCTGGAAGGATGCGGGGAGATCCTGTGCATTTTAATGGTGAGCTGAGCAGACGAGGCCTCAGAGGCTAAATCAGGGGGTCTGAGGAGCCACTGAAGCATTTTGAGTGGTTGGCGACATGGTGAAATTACCTTCCCTGCCATGGTCCAGACAGAAGAAACCTCCTGTTTTGTGTTCTGTGCTCCCTCAACACTTTGTCTCTCTTTAAAAAAATGTTTTTATTGATTTTTAGAGAGAGAGAGGAAGGAAGAGGGAGAGAGAAAGAAATATCGATGATCAAGAACCATCAATCAGCTGCCTCCTGCACACCCTCTACTGGGAAGTGAGCCCACAACCCAGGCACGTGCCCTGACCAGGAATTGAACCAGTGACCTCTCAGTGCATGGGATGATGCTCAACCAACTGACCCAGGGCAACACTTTGTCTCTTAAAGGTCTTCACCATTATCCCTTATTGGGTCTTTTCTACTTAGTCTGGGAGATTTCAGGGGGCCAGAGCAGATGTAGAGTCTACTGAGGTTCAGATACTATGGGTTAATATTATAACTAATGCTGCTATGCACATTCATGTACAAGTTTTTGTATGAACATGTTTTCAATTTTATATATATATATGTGTGTGTGTGTGTGTGTGTGTGTGTGTGTATATGTGTGTGTGTGTGTGTGTGTAGAATTGTGGGGTCATATGGTAACTCTCTATTTAACTTTTTGAAACTGTCAAACTTTTCCAAAGTGGCTGCATCATTTTGCATTCCCAACAGCAGTGTGTAAGGGTTCCAATTTCTGCACACTGGCACCAACACTTGTATTTTATTATACTTTAAAATATTATAACCATCCTAGTGGGTGTGAAATGGTAATTCATTGTGGTTTTGATTTGCATTTCCCTAATGACTTACTTATGTGGAATATTTTTTTATGTGCCATTTGTATATTTTCTTTGGAGAAATGTCTGTTCATATACTTTGCTTGTTGTTGTTTTTTTCTTTAAAAAAAATAACTTCAATAGACCTTTTAGGAATTGGTAGATGGAATAATTTTTAAGTGTTAAACATTTATTATAAATAGAATGTATGTATATAATTACAGAGTATAGAACACTAAAATAAAAAGTAAAATGAAAAAGTAGAAATAGTTTTCCCTTTTTTAATCTCCAGCCTTACTCCTACAAGTAACCACTATTAATAGCTTCTTATATATCCTTCTAGGATTTCTCTCTTTTAAAAAAAATTTTTTTAATTGATTTCAGAGAGGAAGGGAGAGAGAGAGAGAGAGAGAAAGAGAGAGAGAGAAACATCAATGAGGAGAATCACTGATTGGCTGCCTCCTGCACACCTCCTACTGGGGATCAAGCCTGCAACCTGGGCATATGCCCTGAGTGGGAATCGAAGCCCGACCTCCTGGTTCATGGTCAACGCTCAGCCACTGAGCCATGTCGGCTGGGCTAGGATTTCTCTTTTTTATTAAAGTATAGGCGACAAAAAATATTAGTTTCAAGTATACAACATAGTGATTCTACTACTTTGCTTGTTTTTATTTGTCCTTTATTATTGAGTTGTAAGAGTTGTTTATATATTCTGGATACAAGTTATTTGTGAGATATATGATTTGGCAATATTTTCTCCCATTCTGTAGATCATCTTTTCACTAAAAAAAAAAAAATCATTGAGGTGAAATTCACATAACATAAAGCCAGCCATTTAAAGAGAACAATTCTTTGGTGTGGTAAACACAGAATACAATATACAGATGATGGATTGTAGAATTGTATACCTGAAATCTGTATAATTTTATTACCCAATGTCACCCAATAAATTCAATAAGTAAAATAAAGTGAACAATTCACTGGCATTTAATACATTCATAATGTTGTGCAACTGCTACCTATATCTAATTCCAAACATTTCCATATCTTTTCAAATCTGGATGCCTTTTAAAAATATATTTTTCTTACCTAACTGCCCTGGCTAGAATCTCCAGGCAATGTTGAATAGAAGTGGTGGGAGTGGATGTCCTAGTCTTATTCCTGATCTGAGAGTGAAAGCCACAAAGCTTTCACCATTAAGTACAACGTTGGTGGTGGTGGTGTGCTTTTTGTAGTTAGGAGTATTCTAGCTCCAGTGGATTTGAATCCCAGTTATGTGACCTCTTGCCAGGATGAGGAAACTTCCTGTTCCTAGTTGGGTAAGTGTTTTTATTAGGAAAGGGTGTCAAGTGCACTTTCTGCATCTATTGAGATGATCATGTGGTTTTGGCCCTTTATCCTATTCATGTAGTGTATTACATTAATTGATTTTTGGATGTTAAGCCACTTCTGGTATGAATCTCGTTTAGTCATGGTATATAATCCTTCTTTTGTTGTGGATTTTTCCATCTATATTCCTAAGGACTATTAGTCTTTTCTTGTGATGTTTTTGGTTTTGGTATCAGGGCAATACTGGCCTCAGAGAATGAGCTGGGAAGTGTTCCCTTCTCTTCCGTTTTTTGGGAAGAATTTGTAAAGAATGATGATTAATTCTTTGAATGTTAGGTAGACTCCATTTGAGTCGTACCTTTTGGAGACAGGTGAAAACATGGAAAGTCCCAGGCCTCTGGGACCTTAGGCAGAGGCAGTGGAATCTGGGACACAGATCTGTCCTGATTGGTGGGCACATTATTTTAAAACATTTGGACCAACTTTGGAAAATATATAGAGTTTCACATAAAAATCCTGATTTAGCCAGAACCGGTGTGGCTCAGTGGATAGAGCGTCAGCCTGCGGACTCAAGGGTCCCTGGTTCGATTCCTGTCAAGGGCATGTACCTTGGTTGTGGGCACATCCCCAGTGGGGGGCGTGCAGGAGGCAGCTGATCAATGTTTCTCTCTCATTGATGTTTCTAACTCTCTATCCCTCTCCCTTCCTCTCTGTAAAAAATCAATAAAATATATTTTTTAAAAATCCTGATTTAAAAATTCTCTAGAAAAGTCAGAATCTGGCAACACTGGCTTCTAATTATGCTGAGTCATGGTGAATGGCCCCTGGTCCCTCATTTGCCTCCATCCCCTTCCTCCCTTGTGAATCCTGACACCAAGGCTGAGTGTCCTGTACCATCTGTACCATATTCATTCCTGGACCAATTGATGTTAACGGCATGGCCACTGTACGTGCTTGAGTTGATGCTACCTGGTTACCTTTACCGAGTATTTGTTTGCTCGTCTATAAAATGGGGACTTCGCCCAAGCTGGTTTGGCTTCTTGGATAGAGCATCGGCCTGCGGACTGAAGGGTCCGGGATATGATTCCGGTCAAGGCCACATGCCTGGGTTGTAGGCTCCATCCCCAGTAGGGGGCGTGCAGGAGGCAGCCAATCAGTGAGTCTCTCTCATCATTGATGTTTCTATCTCTCTCTCCCTCTCCCTTTTTCTCTGAAATCAATAAAAATATATTTTACACACACACACACACACACACACACACACACACAAAACAACAACAAAAACGGGGACATGAATAATTCTTACCGTGGAAGATTTTGAGAAAGATTAGATAATTGTAAAGACATTTGGCATATAGGAGGCACTCAATAAATCTTCCCTTTGTTTTTTTCATGGCTGTATAGTATTCTACTTCATGGCCATACATAATGTGTAGCATTCCTCTAATGGTGGACATATATGTGGACTTCAAATGTTCCCTCTTTCACACAAGGCTGGAAAGAGCATCCATGTACATGGTATGCAGTGTTGCATGGTAGTTAAGAGTATATTAGCTCCAGTGGATTTGAATTCCAGCTACTGCAACCCCTTTTTACCTCCTATCTTCTTAGAATGGTAGAGATGAGAGGATGGATGAGATGACCTCAGAATTCATTTGAAGACATATCTGCAAATTTTTCCACAGGACTGGAAAGTCAAGATGGGTACAGGGGAAGTTGCAAGAGTCTTGAGGTCCCTTCTGCAAATGTGAGAGCTGGCGCACCCTATCTCAGGATCTCTCCACCCTAGGGTGTGAAGCCAAAGCCAACTCATTGCATCTGATAGACTGGCAGCTGGGGACATGAGCTAAGTGGGTGTCAGGCAGAGGGAGGGAGGTGTCAACCACAGAGCAAGGTGAGGTGAGAGCACTGTGGACTGGGCTGAGCTCCCCACCCTCAGCCCTGCCCTTAGAGTCCACACACAGACCCTTAACCTTCTGGACCAATGATGGACCCAGACCCCCTCCTAGACTCCTTCTCTGGTGCCCTTCAGAAATATCCATGCAACAGAGCTCCGTGACCCACACACTAAGCTGGCAGGTAGCACAGCTGGCTGGCCTCAAGACTGGCATGGCAGTGGCTACAGATTGGAGAGTTTTTGAGGTTTTCAAAAAGGAAGTAGGGCTTCTGCCTGTAGCCTTATTCCTTCTCTTAATTACTGACCAAGCCAGCCTGACACCTTGCCTGTATCTCGCTTCCTGAACCCCCACACAAAAATAATACGCCCTGATGCTTGTACATCACTTTCTATTTCAGCAACACCCAGCAAGCCTTCTGATAACTGGATGTAAGTTCCAAGGTCTGGGTCATGTTCCTATGGGCAATATTCCCAACAACTAGTCCAATGCCAGATACATAGTTGGCAATCAGGAAATGTGTGAATGGCCCCAGCCACTTTCGCTCAGTGGTTAGAGCATCAGCCCTTAGACTGAAGGATCGTGGGTTCAATTCTAGTCAAGGGCACGTACCTCAGTTGCAGGCTCGATCCCTGGCCCTGTTCAGGGCAGGTGGGAGGCAACCAATTGATGTGTCCCTCTCACATCGTTGTTTCTCTCTCTCTGTCTCTCCCCTTCCCTTCCACTCTCTCTAAAAATCAACAGGAAAAAATATCCTTGGGTGAGGGTAACCAAAAATATATACAAATAAATTAAAGAAAGAAATATGTGAATGAACAAGTGAGTGAATGAAGGACAGGCTCTTGAAGTGCTTGCAGGGTGCCAGATGCTAATTCCACTTGTTCGTTTCCCCAGTCCTTAACTTGGGTCTCCATCCATCTTGATTTCCCTGGGGGTCCTTTGGCTCCCGAAGGGAATCCAGGCTCGACTATACCACAGTTGTGGCCCTTTTTACTTCTTCATCGGACCCCCTCCAGCAACTCTTCCCTGAGCTCTCCTTCCCCTCCGGGGATGTCATAGCCCCAACTTAGGTTATGTGACTTTGAGTCGAGCGCTTTCCTTCTCAGAGTGTCAGTTTCTTGCCTGTGAAGCGGGGACAATTGCATCCATTTTGCAGGGTCATTGTGCTGACTGAGGTAAACAAAGCATGTCGAAGTGTTTGGCAGGCTTCCTGGCACGTGGCGAGGGTGGAGTGCTTAGAGCAGTGATTATTGTGGTGTGTCGACTGGGGAAGACTGCCTTGGATGAGAGCAGTGGTCTCCAAACAGGCGTTAATGAACAAAGCAATACAACGGAATATAGTTCGTCTGTAAAAGTGTGTGCTGCCCAGATTCTGGTCTCCCAAAGTGAGCCAGAAAGAGCCATCACAATTTAAACACTTTTAGAAAGTTGACTTGCAGACACTTGCCTACCTAGGCAAAGATTGATGTCCAATATTAACAATATAACCCACATTGGTCAAGTGCTTGCTAAGGACCAGAGCTTGATGTGAATGATCTTGAGGAATCTTCAGAAAGACCCTGTGAGGCAAAAACTATTATTATCCCCATTTGACAGATGAGAAAAGAAGGACAGAGAAGTTAAATGACTTGCCATAAGGTCACAGAGCTAGGGTTAAATCCAGCAGAGCTAATATTCTTAACCACGCTGCATATTATCTCTGAATGGAGGTCCTTTCCAGTCCTGTGTGGAGCAGAGAAAAATTGGAGTCCACCAATAGAGGAATGCTATCGATTATGTCCATTCCTGCAACAGAGTACTACATAGTCAAGAAAAATCTGGAGGCAGCCCTAGCTGGTTTGGCTAAGCAGATAGAGCATCGGCCTGCAGACTGAAGGGTTCTGGGCTCAATTCTGGTCAAGGGCACATGCCCGGTTGCAGGCTTGATCCACAGTAGGGGGTGGTCAGGAGTCAGCCTATCAATAATTTTTCTTTCATTATTGATGTTTCTATCTCTCTCTCCCTCTCCCTTCCTCTCTGAAATCAATAATATATATATTATATATATAAACCAGGAGGCAGATGTCTGTGTTCTGGCATGAAATTATGGCCATGGTAGATTGTTGGATAGGAAAAGCTGAAGAACAATATGCATCGCATAATTCATTTTTATCTAAAGCAAAATTTGAAAGTCCATCTGCCTGTTCATAGGTTCATAGACAAATGTCTGGAAGAATAAACACAAAACAATTCCTTTGACCACTGGGAAATTGTGGAGGGGAGCTTCCATTTTTTAAAATCTCTATTTGTTTTATATATTCATGACTCACAAGCATGCATTTCTCTGTGTTCTTGAATAATCTCTTGCAGCCTCCACACTCTATCCGGATTAGAGAAAGGATTTCCAGGAGGGGGAGATTAGAGATGGGACAGGAGGAGGAAGACGTGTGTTGCCTCCTGCCCTCTCCTCGGTGAGATCAGATTCCCGCTGTCTTCTCTGTCTCACCCAGGATCCTTCTGTTGCCTGCTCTCGTCTCTGCCTGTTCCTGTCCCTGCTGTCACCTGTCTTCCCTGTCATCATCACTGTCCATCTCTGTTTCAGTTGGGCCCCGTCCCCAGAAGGACCCCAGCTCCAGCCTCTGAGCCCTCTCTGTCCCTCTCTTGCTCGGGGTTCTCTGAGAACCAGATAGCAACCCCCTCCTCCTCCTCACCCCCAGATACTGACATTTCAGTGGCCCAGTTCACTGCATGTGTTTGTCCAAATGCATGTGTTTGTCACTCACTTTCAATGAGTGACAAACACATGCATTTGGACGGAGTACATCTCTATGCCCGTCATTTTATTATAAAGTCTGCGGAGAGCGTTTGCTGCACATAAAGCACCTCTGACCCCTTGTAAGAACTTGGTGTCCCTGAGGGGGCACTCAGCCACCAGCTGAGAACCACTGAAAACAGGAAGGGATGCTCAATACATCCCTAACGTGTTTCCAAAACAAAAACAAAACAAACAACCATCATGGTGTCCTGTAGAGTTTTCACATGTAGATAAAGGCTGGTGGGCGCCCCCCCTCACCCCTGTTGTCAGATCTCACAGGGCCCTAGACTGCCTGCCTGCCCCCTTCTTCCTATTTGTGGCAAATAAATAGGAAGTCAAATGTAGCACCTTCACATCAGCTCTTGCAGCCACTGGGGCTTCAGCCACAGGCAGCGGCTGCCCCGGCCGCCAGCCCTCCTCCCCCCTTCCCCAGCCAGAGGTGACCACAGAGCCAGGTGAAGAGCCTCAAGCAGGAGGCCCCTCCGTTGGGGTGTTTGCTCTGAGGCCTGGGCAGGGCTGGAAGGAGTTGGGGAAGAGGGAAGGAGTTTGTGTTGTGGTGGGTGCTGGGGTGCCCAGGAGCACATGGGGTCAAGAGGGAAGGGTAGTTACTGAGGGGAAGGGGAAGGGCCTTGGGACATGTGTTGAGCTGAGGTGGTCCCGTGCTTTGCGACCTTCAGTGAAAGATGGCAGAGAAGCGAGGAGATGACTGAGCAGACAGCTGAGCTCAGGGCATCTTCCTGGCAGGCCACTCTCTTAGACAGACCCTGGGGAGAGAGCTGGGGGGGCAGTCTGGGTGGCAGGGCTCTGGGACCTCCTTAGCTGCCCAGAAAAGCTGTGTGGATGAGCGGATGCAGGGGCTCTGCTTGGTGGACAGTTTCCCTTGGCGGGGAGCCTGTGGTGGGAGCCTGTGGTGGGTAGTCATGGAGCCATGAGTCCCTCCCAGCATGGAGGAGAGTGGCTTCCCAGTTCCCTGTGGCCCCAAGGAGTCTGGAATATTCCCTCAGATCTCTGAGCTCACTTGTGTATAACCTTCATGAAGACCCTCCTCTCTTCTCTCTTCCTCGCTCCTCATCTCTGATTGGCTAGTCTCCACTCGAGCCTCTTCCTGCACCTACCAGGAGCACATCATTGGCTTCTAAATGTCAGCATTGAGAGAGTCCTTACACATCAAATGGTCCAATCTGCCCATTTTGCAGATAGGGAAACGGAGGCCGGGAGGGCAGTGACTGGCTCAAGGTCACACGATGGTTTAATGGGAGAGCCAGCCCTGGAAGCCATGCCATTTGGAGGACCTTTACTGCTCACCTGTGACTGACTTGTCTTTCCAGCAGGTAGTGGCGGCATGAAGGGGGGACCTGCTCCAGAATTGGGTTGTTGCTACAAGACCAAGCCCTTGAGGAGCACAGGGAACTCCCTGTCCCCCAGCCTGGACTTCCAGTCCTGCCAAGATGACCAGGTAAGGTGGGATAGCAGCCCTGCTTATGGAGGGAGGGGACGTTAGGAGGAAGTGGGGGAAATCTGGAGGGACCTGAGTTCCCATTGTCCCCTGGTCCTGAGCACCCCTGCCCCAGCCCCAGCGCATCATGGGGATGGGCCCTTGAGGTGCCAGACACCCTCTCCCGTGCCCTGGGGGCCAGACTCTCCTGTGAGCCATGAGAAAGGGGCAGGGCCACTCAGAGGCTTGGTTGTATGATTGTCGCCTTGGCCTTAGGGCCCATCTTGTGGGGTTTGCAATCTTTGTTGTTAATCCTCACCGAGGCTATTTTTCCATTGAATTTTAGAGAGAGTGGGAGGGAGGGGGAGAGACAGAGAGAGAGAGAGAAACATCGATGTGAGAGAGACACATTGATTGGTTGTTTCCCACACTCATCCCAACTGGGGCTGGGGATCGAGCCTGCAACCGAGGTACACGCCCTTTATTGGAATCGAACCTGAGACCCTTCAGTCTGCGGGCCGACGCTCTAACCTCTGAGCCAAACAGGCCAGGGTGGGTTTACAGTCTTGATGAGGATTTTCTTCAAGTTGTCCTTGGCTCCATTCAAAACAGAGTAGATGGTCTGAGACATGGTGGGACCAGGGTGGGTAGGAAGGGAGGTGGGAAGAATGCTAGGTAAGGGGCTCTAGGGGCAGCGGGAAGGTGATCCTGGGTAGGCATGAGAGTCCCCGGGGAAAGGAATCTCTGAGTGAGGGAAAGGGAAGCCATTGGACTGACAGTTATGGTGAGGGTGAGGGCTCTTAGCTTCTCCTCCTGCTTTGGAAGCCAAACTAGGGGTGGGATCATCCCAGGGACCCAGGAGTCACAGCCCCCGGCCCCTTGCCCCCTGCCCTCCAGGTGTTCCCAGCCTGCAGGCCGCTTCCAGACACAGTGGACATCCACGGCCCATCCTGTGCCAGTTGGCTGTGCCCCCTGCCACTGACACCAGCCAGGTCTGCCCTGTTGGCCTGCCCCAGAGCCTGGATCTCTGCCTATGTCCCTGCAGCTGGCACCCCCGGGCACAGCCCCACAGGGCCTCAGAGAGGACTCCCAGGCACGAGTAAGTCCAGGCCCCAGGGCTGCACTTGGTGGAGGCTGAGGTGGGGGTGCTGTTAGGCTTCAGGGTGGAAGGGGGAGGGGACCCAGTGTCACTGGTAAGGACAGAGCCTCAGGCACACTTGACTAGCACACTTTGGCCTGGAGTTCTGACCTAGGGGTGCAGGGGGCTCTCAAGGCGGTGACACCTGAGTCAGAGGAGGTGGGCAGTGGGATCTGGTGTAACCTGTGAGGACGGCACTTGCCCACCTCTTTGAGCTAGAGGAGTCTTTGTCATGAGTGAGGGGCACCGACTGGGAGTTGGGGTGGAGTCCGGTGCTGCTCTTTTAGCGCAAAGACCTTGGGAACATCAATGAGGCCAGTTTCTTCTTCCATAAAAGTCAGCTCTCACTATCCCTATGTTCTAGGCTTGTTGCATTTTAATACACCATTCCCTTAGGCCACTGTGACCTCCTGGAGGGCAGGGACTGGATGGTTGTGTCCTTTAGCCCTTACCCCCACCCCCTGTAAGAGCACGGAGCAAAACAGCTCAGTATAAAGTTGGTTGAGTGAATGAATGAGAATTCAAGCAGACTATATATATATTAGAGGCCCAGTGCACGAAATTCATGCATGGTGTGTGTGTGTGTGTGTGTGTGTGTGTGTGTGTGTGTTCCTCAGCCGGCCTGCACCCTCTCGCAATCCTGGACCGCTGGCTCCTAACCACTCTGCCTGCCTGCCTGCCTGATTGCCCCTAACCGCTTGCCTGCCTGCCTGATCGCCCCTAACCACCTCTGCCTCGGCCCCCGCCGTGGCGGCTTTGTCCAGAAGGATGTCCGGAATGACGTCTGGAAGGTCGTTCGGCTGTCTGGTCTAATTAGCATATTACGCTTTTATTATATATATATATATATAGTTTTTACTTCTTATCACGCCTGGTTAGCTCCTACCTCACTGTCTGTTGTATCTCAGTCCCCTTGCAAAGCTCTTCTCTACTTACCTCCTAAATATTCACCTGTTCCGGAACTCGGTCCAGAGCCCTCTTCCCTTCCCTTCTCTCCCTCTTCCTCCCCTCCTCTCCTCTCTCCTCCTCTTTCCCTCTGCTCTCCTGTTCTCTTTAGAGTGGCACTGTGTGCTAGGACCTCCTGCGATGATGGAAATGTTCTATGCCTGTGCTGTCTAATATCATACCTCATACCTACTGAGCTTTTTTAATGTGGCTAGTGCCACCAAGGAGCTGAAATTTTTATTGTATTTATTTTAATTAATTTCAGTGTGGATACATCTCAGGTGTCCATTTTGGACACAGCAGACCTAGTGTCATCCTCAAGTGATATCATCTGGGCCCCAGGCACTCAGCTCGGGCCTTGCCTTGACACTCCAACCGCCCACTTGGCTGCTCCATATGGTGTCTAGCAGGCTTCTTCAATGGCTTCCTCTCCCTACAGTTGTTCCGCACTGCCCCAATACTGGCCGCTTTTCTTGGCAAGAGTGATTGCAGACAGGAAAGTCCAGCGAGGGGAAAGGTCTTGTCCAGTCGCCAACCCCGGGGGGCAGGCTAGATGGGAGCAGCACTTTGGCCCAGCCTGTGGGGCCCTGACTGGCTTCCCTTTCCTTCTCAGAGCACCAGTCACCAGGGCCACATGCCAGCTCCACTGATGACGACAAACTCACAGCCATGTCCCCTCTGAGCAGGGATAAGATGGGAAGCCAGCAGGAACGAGCTGACGAGGAGGCCCCCTGCCCGTCCTCTCCTCACAACAGCTCCTCCCCAAACCCCTGGCAGAATGGAAAGTGCTCCAGCTCCTTGGCTTTCTGCTCCTGCCCCCCACCCATACCCATCTCCAAAGAACTCCCATTCCGCCTTCACCCCCTCTGCCCTGCATATCCACTTCTCCTGCCCCCGCCTTATCTGTTCACCTATGGGGCCCCTTCTGTCCAATGCCACCCTTTCTTCATGTTGCCCCAAGATACCTCCTACCCCACCAGGGCTGTGCCCAGTGTGCTGAGTGTCAGTGAGCCTGGGCACCACAGCTCCTGGGCGGAGACCCTGCGTCCCTACCCAGGGGCCTCTCAAGCCCCTGGTCAAATTCCACTGTCTCAGGCCCCGATTCCAGGCCCTGGAGCTGCCAGGACCTACTCCCCAGCGCCGGAGCATGCTGGCAGGGCGGCTCCAGCAAAGCGGGCCCCACTGGGCTCCCGCGCAGCCCTGCCTTACCCGCTGAAGAAAGAGAATGGCAAAATCCTGTACGAATGCAACGTGTGCAGCAAGAGCTTCGGGCAGCTCTCCAACCTCAAGGTATCGTCCTCCTGGGCTCCAATGCCCTCCCCCAATCCCCAGCACCCCCGCATCTTTTAATTTAATGGTGAATTTAGGCCTTGATCTCGGTCTCTCAGCATCTAGTGCAAAGCCCTTTCCTGAACAGCCATTCTTTCTAGATTCCCAGTTATATCTCCTCGTGTTTGTTTGTTTGTTTGTTTGAAGTTCAGTGGGCGAACGGGTAGATCTTAGTGAGACCCATACAACTGAGGACCAGCCTTTGTCAAGTGGGATCCCACAAACCAGCGCCCAGTGCCGTTGGCGTCCACCAGGGGGCGACCATGGGCACACCTCCATGTCAGCAAAGATGAGCGCTATGCATAAGTTGGCATTGCTGAAGCTGAGGAAAGGTTATGATTATTGAGGGAGATGCCTTCTTGATCCTCAGGCATGAGTTCCCAAACTTTAATGAGCCTCAAACTACCAAAAGAGCTAGTAAACATGCAGATTCCTAGGCCCCAGCCCAGGGATTCTAATTCAGATGGTCAGCGTGGGGCCTGAGAATCTACATTTTTAATGTTTTAATGTACTTCCGGGTGATGCTGATGCTGCTGGTCTGTGGACCACACTTTGAGAAGCACTGCTCAGGAGATACATTACCCCTTCCCTGGCCTTCTGACCACCGCCACCTCCCTCCCCCAGGGCAACAGAGAGAGGGGGTACCTGGGGGGTGGAAGAGAGGCCCTGAGCGGGGAGTGACAGAGAGGCGAGGGGTTTGAGAGGCCTTGATGCCAGAATGAGGTCCTGTGGAGATGTGGGTAGAGGTTCAGAGAGGACCCCAGGCCCTGCTGGGGCTCTGGGCAGTTGGCAGCATTTCTTCCATACCTGGCTCAGGTCCATCTGCGTGTACACAGCGGGGAGCGGCCGTTTCAGTGTGCCCTGTGCCAGAAAAGCTTCACCCAGCTCGCCCACCTGCAGAAGCACCGCCTGGTGCATACTGGGGAGCGGCCCCACAAGTGCCTGGTGAGACCCTTCTCCCCTCCTGCACTCCTGCAGGCAAGTGAGGAAGGAGTTCCAGACCCCTGGGGGAGGCCCCTGTGGCCTCCATTCCCAATCCTCCTGAGACGAGGGTGGGGCAGGGAGGGAGAGGAGGAGCATGAAAATGACCCCTCTGAGCCCCGAAGGGCCAGGAAGTGATATTGGAGGTGACTCCTGGGGTCTGGGGTGGGGAATAGAGGTGTCAGTCTGTGTGGGGAGGATAGTAAAGTTGGGGGTGGATACCTATTACCTTCTTTCCTGCTGGAGAAGTTAATGACAGAATGTGTACAAAGTACACAAACACTGCATATAAATAACATCAGCCCCAGGTTGGCTCTCTCCCTCTTTGAGCCTCCACAGTCCCCACTTGGGAGGTCAGAGGGCAGGGACTCTTACCCTGTTTTACACAAACAGAAAGGAAAGCAGCTGTGAGTCTGAGCTACGTGGGTTCAAATCCTTGCTCTGCCTCCAACTTGCTGTGGGGCCTTGGGCCGGTGGTTCAATCCCCTGAGCCTCTGCGTTCTCACTGTCCTATAGGGGTTGCACTAGTACTTAGTCATGCTTCCTCAGGGTCCTGGGGAAGACTACGCGAGACCAATTCCTAGCCTGTGGCTGCTCCCAAGAAATGTTAATTATACCCATGGAAGCGGCAGCCCCACTCATAAAGGTTGCATGTGATGACCTCATTCAGTCTATCATACCGATGAAGTTAAGTATTAACAGTCACATGTTACCAATAAGGTGGACAAGGCTCAGAGAGGGGAAGTCACCTACACAAGGCCGTGCAGGGAATAAAAGAACCAGGATACCAACCAGGTCTGCCTGGCTCCAATGTGCCAGACACTGTGGGTCCCAGGGTGGAATCCTGGGGTGGTGTGTGTGTGTGTGTGTTGGGGGGAGGGGGGCAGCTTCAGAGTCTGTACTACAGGGAAGTGGGGAGGGAGTGGGGAAGGGGAGCAGAGATCCTGAGCCAGCTGGGCGGGCACAACTGATGCCAGTGCTCATTCCCATCAGACGTGCCACAAGCGCTTCAGCAGCTCCAGCAACCTCAAGACGCACCTGCGCCTGCACTCGGGGGCCCGGCCCTTCCAGTGCAGTGTCTGCCCGAGTCGCTTCCCCCAGAACGTTCACCTGCAGCTGCACCATCGGCTGCACGCTCCACTGCCCTGCAGCCTGGCTCATACCCACCTACCTCTGGCATCTCTCACCTGCCTTGCCGGGTGGCACCAAGGGGCACTAGATCTTGTGATGGTGCCATCCGAGAGGCAGGTGGGCCAGGAAGCTGACAAGATTAAGGTGTCCTCAGCATCTCGGGGAAAGCAAGGGCAACCAGCCTGAGCAGTGGTGTCAGGACTGCTCTGGGGAGGGGCAGGGGCAGAGCGATTAAAGGATTTTCTCTCTAATCAGTTGAGGCCTCCTGAGCTTCAACAGTGGAGGGGGAAGCCGCCGTGTGTTTGCCAGACTTCACAACTCACCTTGGAGCAGGTCAAGACAGGCAGGAAGAGCCTGTGCTGCCCACACATGGAGTGGGTGCCTGCTTGGGTTTGGGTTCTGCCCCCTCTTGGGACCAGGTCCTTCATCTCGGTCACCGATGGACAGTCCAGCCTTCCGGGCCTCTGCAAGGTGCAGACTGTGCTGCCAAGAAGGGGCACGTCGCTCTCTCATCTGTCCAGATGTCTGTCTGCTGCTTCCCACCACCTCTTGTCTTAGTTCTTAGGAGGCCACGGTGCCCCTCAGCTGGTTACTCCCTGCCACGCATGGCCTGTACATGCCAGGATCGAACCCCCTGTGTGGGGAGATGGGCAGGAACTAAGGATGTCAGTGTCCACCATGACCCAGTAGCATGATGTCCCATGTGCCAGGACAGGCACCACAGAGGGCAAAGTGCTGGGCTCAGGGAAGGGGTAGAGGCCCTGCAAGGACTATAGGCAGAGAAGAACCGGCAAAGAGAGCCTGGGGAACTGGGACCCCCCTGGTGGCCTTTCTCTCCACAGTCCTAGAGGATCCCCTCAGAGGGGCAAGGTGTCCCCCACCCCCACTCGAGAGTTACAGAGGCAGCAGCAGGTGGGAAGGCAGCAGCTGGGAGGCAGCAGGTCCAGGCTATCTCTCAGCAAACAGTAGCTGTAATTAAACAACAATAGCTGGACATCTTCCAGCAGGGCGTCATTCCCAACCATGTGGGTTTCAGAGCGGCTTCCCCAGGGGTCCTGGTGGAGATGCTGGCTGTGTCCATCTCCAGGACAGAGAACCGGAGAGCCCACCACGGCTGACAATGGCAGGGTCGGCTTCAGCCCCCACCCCCCACCGGTAATCAAGGTCCCGGTTCCAAGCCCACCCAGTCACCGCTTTGGCCCCCCGCCAGGTGACAACCACGGGTAAGGCCCCGCCCAGTCGACGAGACCACGCCCATTCCAGCAACGGCCCCGCCCCTGTGTTCTAGCCCCTCCTTCGTGGGGGCGGGAAAGACCCTGCGCTCAGCCCCGCCCCCTGGCCCCAGCTCACCCCGATGCCTATTTCCCCGCCCTCCTCGTGCAGACCTCGCTTGCGGGGTGGCGGTATCTGCGGGCCCTGGCGCCCCCAGGAGACCCCGAGGCGCGCGGGCAGAGCCTGGGGGAGAAGGGGCTCTGTCGCCGGGTCCGGGCGGCCCCTACAAAGCGCACTCGCTGCCCCCGGGTCCGGGCAGCATCTGGGTGGGTCCCCGCGGCACGCGGGCGGGCGGGACCGCTGTTTGCTCTGGGGGACGGGCCCGGAGTAGGCGGTTCTCCGCTAAAGAGCGGATCCGGGTGGGCCCGGCGGCCCGAAGCGGTCAGGTTCCCCGACGTCCCGAGCCCGGGGCCTTGCCCTCGCCATGGCCGAGCGGCGCGAGGGCCTGGGGCTCCGCCTGGTCCGTCGCCTGGCCGGGTTAGGGGTGCGCAGGGGGAAGCGGACCCCGGAGGAGGCCAGAGCCCGGGATAGGTGAGGGATGGAGGAGGGCCGCGCGCGCGCGCGCGCGCGCGCGCGCGCGTGTGTGTGTGTGTGTGTGTGTAGCTGTCTGTTCGTCGGAGAGTGTAGTAGATATTAAAATAAGCGTATGTGAGATGTGAGTGTCTCGGAGCATAAAAATGTGTCGATTTTGTATTTTATTAATTTTTTACAGAGAGGAAGGGAGAGGGAGAGGGATAGAGAGTTAGAAACATCGATGAGATGAGAGAGAATCATCGATTCAGCTGCCTCCTGCACACTCCCTACTGGGGATGTGCCCGCAACCCAGGTACATGCCCTTGACCGGAATCGAACCCGGGACCCTTCAATCCGCAGACCGACGCTCTATCCACTGAGCCAAACCGGTCAGGGCAATGTGTCGATTTTGGATGTGTAAATGCGAAGACGGTCTTTATAAAGTCCCTGTGCTCTTTTGAAACTTTAAAACAACTTTTGCGATTTCCTTAAGTCAGGCTGCTTTAGCTTGACCGCCCTCCCATCTAGCCGCCTGCAGACAATTTCTTTACGGAGGAGATTAAAGGCGATGCAGTAACTCCCTCCGCCTGTGTGGACTTTGATTCCCACTAACAGGCCAGTTCCCTCTGCTCTTCCTGACCCTTTGTTACGAGTGTGACCGGCTCCTGAGTTGTCTTAGGCGGCACTGCACTTGCCCTTGTTGCCACGGCGAGGTTTTCCCTGTCATTCCAGGTCGCAATAGCAATCAGCCTCTCTTTGCCGCTTGCTGAGTGCCTCACTTGAATGATCTCATTTAATCCTTACAGCAGCTCTCTGGGACAGGTGTTCAGTGTGATTCAGACGTGGAAAAGGAGGTTCAGAGAGGCAAAGTGCCCTGTCCACCACACGACTGGGCAGTGGTGGGGCTGGAGGACAAGCTTGGGCAGTCTGACTCCAGAGCTCACATCCTGAAGCCTCGGCTGCTCTGTTGCCTTGAGAGACTGAAGGCCTGCAAGCCAGGGGGCCAGAGTCTGTCCTAGCCTCGCTGCCACTGGCCCTGTGACTCGGAACAAATAACTTCTTCTCTCCGAGCCCATTCACCGGCAGCTGATGCTTGAATGGGAGGAAAAAGGGGCTGTGTATGGCTAGGAGCTGGAATCGAGGACCCCAGTGGCTCCTGGGCCTATATCCCAGAAGAGGGTGGGGTGTTTGTGTGTCTGTACAGTTCAGTTACCCAGCAATTTGTTCTGATCTTATCATGACACAACTGTTTTCAGCTCACCTTGGGAGGAATGGGGGCGTGGTGGAGGCAGAGTGAGGGGAAGGGTTTGTACTGCTCTCTCACCCCAAAGAGAGAGGGGAGGGGCAGGGAGGGCCTAGCCACCCTATGCTGGGAAGCCTGGGTGAGCTGGGGGGGGGGGGGGGGTGTGCCCACACCCTGCTAGTGCCATGCCCTACCCCGCTGGAAGACACGCCCTCCCCCTTTACCCTTCCTGGCAGAAACCTGCCCTATAGGCCCAGGTGGCTCTGCCCCTCCCTTTCCCCACTTGAGAGGAGGTGGGGTTGGGGCGTAGGTGATTCAGCGATGTGGAGGGCAGGGGAGGGACTGCTAGGCTCCTGCAGTAGCATGATGACACATCCCGTGTATGCACTTGGGTTCAGTTCTCACAGCTGTGAGAATGGGACTGAGGCACGAGCCTCCGATTCCTGCTGGTTTCCCGGGTGGGGGTGAGAGTGCATGGAGGAGGCAGCCAAGGCACATCCTCATCTTGCCCCCCATTCGTGTGGTGATGTCCAACCAGCCTACAGAGTGGGATGGTCCCAGTGTCTTACTCCCAAGGCTCACTAGCCGTGTGATTCTAGGCTTCACCTCTCCGGCCTCTGTTTCCTTACCTGAAAAATGGGGCACTAATATCCACCTTTTAGGGTTATTTTGAGGCTTAAGAGAGATCGTGTAGGCACAACACCCAGTGCTAAGCCTGGCATAGGGAGTGCTTCAGCAAATGGCGAGCTTTTGAATTATCGGGGCACTGTCGCTTTTCTGTATTCTGGCCCTGATAGAGGCCTAGTCCCCACTTTTCTCCAAACCCAGCCCTCTTTCTCTGTCTCTGGGGGTGGAGCGGACAGGTGGGGGAGGGAGCAGAGAGGAGGCCGCTGTACAAGCTTCCCCTTCCCCCAGATTTCAGGAGCTCATCCAGGCTGTGGGCTCTGAGAGAAGTGAGAGAGGCTGCTGGGTCAGGTCTTGGGATCGGAGAGGAGAAGACCACCTCACTCCCTTCCTCCTGTGCTTCCTTTTCAGGCCCTGGGGTGGCCAGAGTTGCCCTGACCTGGCCCAAGGCCAGGGCAGCACTAACCATGTCAGCCTCAAGGTAGGAGAGAAGGCAAAGGGGAGGCCAGGAAGGGGCTGGTGGGGGAGGGGCAGGCCCTGAGAACCTTGACCCCTAAGTCAGGCAACTGGAGTTCTCTAATTCTCTCTTTGTCACTTATTCACTGGGTGAACCAGGGCAGATCACTCCTCGCCTCTGAACCTCAGTTTCTCCATCTGCAAAATGGGGACAATAATGCCTCTCAGGGCTGCTGTGAGACATGAGGTGATGGATGGAGAACATCCAGCATGGGGTCTAGATGCTCAGGAAACATGAGCTTCCTAACGCCGGGCCCCAGGGAGGCATGCAGGGTCTCCGCCTGTTCCCAGGACCCCCTTTTCCACACTTCCTGCTTTAGCTTGACCTCCCTCCCATCTTTTGTCCTTTTAACCCACTTCCTGGCATGGACCCCCCAGGGGTGATGCTGGGCCAGTGACTTAACCTTCTGGCCACCGTTTTCCCGTCTGAGCCATGGATTGGGCAGCACGGAGTGTCCTTCCCTTGGAGTTGGCTCAAGCAGCCGTGTGTCTCTCTGTGGTCCTGACTACCATTAGTAATTACTCACATGTAATTGAGTACTCGTTATGTGCCGGTGCTCTGCATAGATTATCTCATGAAATCTCCACAGCACTCCCAGGAAGCGGGTGCTGTTATCATCACGCCAGTTTTACACACAGGGAAACTGAGATGCAAGAGGCATGGCAGCTAGGAAGTAGCAGAGCTAGGATTCAAGCCCGGGTCGCCTTGCTCCAGGCCCCCACAGGAATCATTGTCCTCTTCTGTCTCTTGAGGTGTTCAGCCCCTGGTGAATGAAAGGCTGCACCTATTTCACAGATGAGTAAATGGAGACATTTGGGATCAAGAGTCCCTGCTAGAAGGAATTTTGACCCAGACTTGGCTCCTCTGTTGTCAGAGCATAAATACCTCCTTGAAAACTGGTTTTTTTGGGGGGTGGGGGCACAAAGGGGGCAGTGTCCTTATGGGTCTGGGATCCTGGGCCCTTTCCCCTCACCCCCACAGCCAGACTTGGCCCCAGGGGAAACAGCAGACACAGGTCAGGTGTGTCCCATTTTCAGGGGAACCCTCTTCCCTGACTCCCTCATGTCCCAGGTACATCTCTCTACCCAGGTGAGTCTGGGGATCTCAGGTGGGAGGGTCCTGGGGAGGTGGCTGCAGGCAGAGGCCATGGGTGCTTGAGGCAGGCATGCGCACGAGCCCCTAATCCCCAGGGCAGCTGGGGAAGCAGCAGCTGACCTGAGAGTTGGGCCCTCGTGTGTGACTTTACTCATGTCGGTGTCTTCTCTGGATCTCTTTCCTCACTGTAGAACGGGAGGCGTGAGTTGAGTGGGGAAGGGCCTTCCCGGAGCTCTGCCCCTTTGCCCAGCTCTCATGGCCCTGGCCGCCTCCCTTAGGACAGCTCTGCTTCTCCTGTGCAAGGAGGGTAGTCAGGGTGATGAGGTACCTGGAGGGCAGGGAAGATGCTGTCACTAGGCCCCTGCCTCTGCTTTCCCTCAGACCCAAGCCCAGAGCCGCTCAGAATGGGACCTTCAGGAAGGGAGCCGAGGTTCCTGGCTTTGGAAGCGAAGACACAGCTCAGGAGGGCTCGCTCAGCCCCTGGGGCGCCTCCAGAGGCCAGCTGTGGGCAGTGCCTCTGACATGGCCAACTATCCCTCCATGGAGCTGGAGAGCCCAGCACTGGCAGCAGACCCCGCTGGTGCCAGGCACCCCTCATGCCCAGTGCCGGTGCCTGGGCATTTGGAACAGGAAACCCCAGACTGCACTTGCCTGCAACCCCCATGCATGGCCCCAGAGGTCCCTCTGAATCCTGAGCAACCCAGCACCGTGGGAGACATGCTGCCCCGCCCAGCGTCCTTTCCCAAGGCAGAGCGGGCAAAGGGCAAGCCTGCCACCCCAGGGCCAGCACTGCCAGAGCCAGCCCAGATCCTACCGGAGCGAACCTCTGCCAGGAAGACCCGCTACCACATCACTGTCATCCTGCAGGGGCGTGGGCTGACACCTGGGGAGGAGGGTGGGGAGCCCAAACCGGCCCAACCAGCTCTTCACCCCTTCTGCCCTGAGGAATTCAGGGCCTGGCTGGGTCCTCCCCAGGGGCCCCGCCCCATCACGGGGTGCCCAACTGACCCGCCCCAGGAGCCCCGGCTAAGAGCCCCACGGCATCAGAAGAGCACGGCCCAGCAGCAGGAGATCCAGGCCCACTGGACACCTGGGTCCCAACACACACGGTGAGTACAGGTCCGTCCCCACGTGGGGCGGCCGTGGGAGGAAGAACTAGCCTGGCTGCCCTTTCTGGGGTCTCTGCCGCACCTCCAGACTTCTTCAACTCCAGGCCCATTCATTCAGCTCCCTGAGCATGAACTGGCTCTGCCATCCCCTCCCCACTCACCTTGCGTTCCTCTCCCTTCCCTCACCCACAGCCTACCTCCGGAACCCACTGCTGCTCTCCTCCCCCCTCCATCTGAGGAGGGGGAGAGCCTTCATGAAGAGGCTGGGAGAGGGGTCACCTTCTCCTCAGCAACACCCACCACCCCCTGCTCTGTTCAGGCGACCACAGAACCCACCTGGGAATAGGCACTAGTCAAGGTGCTGGGTGTCCTGGGGCAAATTGCTTAACCTCTCTGGTCCCTGAGTTGTCCAGTAGATTTGGTAGCTGGAGATGAGGTAGTTACAGGATCATGCTTTGAACTCCAGAGAGATGGGCTGCCAAAATAGCAGTGATGCTTATTAATAACACCTCAGTCGCAGCAATAATTACCTACCAGGCTCTGTGTCAGCGGCCACAGGAACGGGCACTGAGATTCCCAAGCCTCGATTTTTATGTGTTTTGAAATGATTCTCCCAAATCTGCTTGGTGGGCTCAGAGGTGAAAGAGTAGGTTCCCTAAAACTCACCTGAAAAGAGGTGAATATGGCCCTGGGGCACTGGGCCTCACACAGGGCTCTGAAAAGTTCCTAATGTGGTGGTGGCTGTCATTTATGGTTTGTTTTCTAAACATAATCCTATTTCATCCTCACAACAGCCCATGGAGTAGGACTATTCCTGCTCCACACCCCCATACCCTGATTACAATAGGGAACTGAGGCTCAGAGAGGTTCTATCACTTGCTCAAAGTCCACCAGAAAGCGAGGGGCCTGAATTTGAATGCGGTGCCGGTGCTCTAATCATTTCTCTATTCTGCCTCTCACAGAGGCCTCGTTGGCCCTGTGCAGACAGGGGAGGGTTGAGTGTGGTTGCTGTGCGGACTCCAGGGTTTTCTCTACCCTGTGGAGGTGGATTTGGCGGCATTGTGCCAGGGATGTCCGGGCCTCTGGATGGGAGGCAGGGTAACTGGTCCTGCGGCAAGGAGGAGGGAGAAGTGGGAGCTTGGCTGGTTCAGATCTGCTCGGTGACCTAGCCGGGGAGAGGGCTGCCGAGTGAGGGAAGGGCTGGAGGAGAAAGGCCTTGGAGAGAGGACAGAAGCAATAGGTTTAGCTGGGGGGCTGGGGCTGTACCTGCTACTCCCCGGCTATTTCAGGTCCAGGTGGATAATGACAGACTCTGGCGGGAGGCTAGGGTTCCCTTAGAGAGGAGGAAGCGGACCTCCAGGGACATCCTCCTCCTATGTTCCCAGGGTTTCTGGGGCAGGATTGGCAAATATAGGGGGTGGGGAGGCGGGACACAGTTGGGCCTGCAAGTGGGAATGCCTATGCATTCAAGGTTGTGTGTCTGTGTTTGACTGTAGGCTGTGAATTGACCGTGTGCGTACATTATGAATGTGTGCTTGTGCCATCGTGGCTGTGACTGGTGTGTTGCTGTGTCTCTTGAGTGTTTGTAGCTCTGACTGTGTGTTTGACTGTGTAAGTCAACATACTAGTAAGTGTCTGTGTTTTTGTGCCTGTGCTACTCCCTGGGTCTGTGCCGGTGGCTGGCTGCGTGTCGGTGTGTGCCGGTGTGACGCAGCATGTGTTTGTGGGATGTTGGCCTGTAGACTGGTTTGGCCTAGTTTGGGGGTGACTCACAGGTAAGCGGGGAGAATCCAGGACTTGTTGGGTTAGACAAGGCTCTTTCCCACACTCCCCTCCGCCCCTTCCTCAGCCTCTCCCTTCCCAGCCCCACACCTTGTGTGGAGGTCACAGGTTACCCTGCCAACCAATTCACTTCTGAGATGGGGCCCTGGAGAAGAGAGGGAACGGGCACTTCTGCTGGCCTGGGTCATTGGGGTGTGTCTTCAAAGCAAAGACAAAAAGGGGAGCTATATGCAGGCAGATTCCAGCATAGTGTGAGGAACATTCTAGCAGTCATGACTATCCAGGGATTGGTCAGGTCAACTGTCAGATGGTGACCTCCCTGTCCCTAGAGGTGTGCAAGCAGAAGCGAGTGACCGCATGCTTGTGGAATGAGTGTCTGTCAGGGGTGTTGTCCAGGGGCTGGGTTGGGGTGAGAGAGGCATTGCATTCTGATTATTGGGAGGTCACTGACAATATCTAATTTGACTACCAATGGCTTCCCATGAAGCGGATTTCCTGTTGCTTTGCCAAAGCCTACGGGGGCCTTCCAAATGTGGTTCCTGTTTTTATGGTAATTTGTTGACCCCTGGACTCCCTGGACTCTTCATGGGAAAGTTGGCTTTGGATGAACCTAATCAGGGACTAGCGCAGTGATGGCGAACCTGTTGAGCTCGGCGTGTCAGCATTTTGAAAAACCCTAACTTAACTCTGGTGCCGTGTCACATATAGAAATTTTTTGATATTTGCTACCACAGTAAAACAAAGATTTATATTTTTGATATTTATTTTATATATTTAAATGTCATTTAATAAAGAAAAATCAACCAAAAAAATGAGTTCGCGCGTGTCATAGGTTCGCCATCACTGGACTAGGGCATCACCTAGCACAATTAGCATTGAATGAATGAATAAGTGAATGAGTGAATGAACGAATAAATGACTTAGAACCCTGGCTTTGCCCCTTACTATTAATGCCACTAGGGACAGGGAATCTCAGCAAATAGTAGTTGCTATTATTGTTTTTCAGAAATGAAGAGGAGTCTCAGGGGGAGTGAGGGGGTGAAGCTCCATGTGGGGGAAATCCCAGCAAGGACAGGGGTTCTGTTAGAAGAAAGGGGGCTCCTTAGTGAGAACGAGGGAGAGGGTCAGGGCCTCAGTGAAGGGCTAGGAATCCAGGGCCTAAGGTGTCTGAGTGTGTCCTGCTCTCAGGAATTCTGCCTGGGGAAAGGATGGGGACTCCATCTCAGCCCACCACCTTTCCCATACACAAGGCTTTTCTGGGGCCACTCAGACCCTGTCTCGGGCCAGGCCACATGCTGTCATAGCTACCAGCGGTCCCTGAGTCAGGCCAGGCTTCCCTAGGCCTCAGCCCCTTTCATCTTTGCCCCTCATAAAACCTGAGTCACTGCTAGGGCCACAGGGCAGGGTCAAAGTTCTGGGTTCCACCAGCTTAGTAGAGAGGAAGATAGAGATGGGGGAGGGGAGCTGGGGGCATGGGTCCATTTCTGGTCTTCACTTCCTTTATAGTGGTCTAAGGGATGCCTAGTGAAGGGGAGGAGCAGACCTGAAGACAGGTTGGGCCTGAGGCTGGGGATGAACAGGTTGACTTCACTTGGGGCCTAAAAATAGATTGCCCTGGTCAGCTGCCCTGGTCAGTGTGACTTGGAAGTCAGAGTGGGGGCTGGATGGCCCCTCCAGGCCTGCTGTAACCCCCTTTATTTATTTTTTTAATATATATTTAATTGATTTTTTACAGAGAGGAAGGGAGAGGGATAGAGAGTTAGAAACATCGATCAGCTGCCTCCTGCACACTCCCCACTGGGTATGTGCCCGCAACCAAGGTACATGCCCTTGACCGGAATCAAGCCTGGGACCCTTGAGTCTGCAGGCCGGCGCTCTATCCACTGAGCCAAACCAGTCAGGGCTGTAACCCCCTTTAAAAGCACATTTCCAAACCATTGCATCTCAGTCGGCCAGGTAAACACATTAGGGAGTTGTATATGGTGATTAAGCACCCAGGGCTGGCATTCAAGACTTGCCTCTGCTACTGTGTAACTCTGGGCAAGTTTCTTAACCCTCGTGAACGTTCCCCCCGCCCTCATCTGCTAAACGGGAATGTTTGTTCATAGTTTATTAATTCCGTTCTCTTTAGGAGTTATCAAGTGCATGGAGTTCTTTTGAGGATTCCATAGGGCAATGGACGTAAAGGAGTTAGCAAGGCGTTTGGCACGGAGTAAGCCCTCAACAGACGGCTGTTGTTGCTGCTGTCACTATTAAAACAGGTTCACCAGAGAGTTCCTAGGGAGCTTAGAAGTCCCCTCAGACAGTTGCTATTATCCCCCCTATTTAATAAAGGAGGTACTGGAGACCCAGAGATCAAGGAGGATCAGAGAAGAAATAAGACCTTAAAAGAGGGAAGGTAAGATGCGCTCTGCGGGAGAGGACCGTAGGCACAGCTGGATGTGCTCAGAGCCTTGGCCTCGGGGCCAGGAGGGAAGATGCCTAGTCATGGACTTAGCTAAACCTCAGCTTGCAATTTTGCAGGTGCATCACCCTGGACCAGTCACTCCTCTTCTCTGGCCCTTGGTTTCTTCATCTGTACGATGGGGGAAACACTCATAGAGGAGAACATTGAGGGAAAGTGCATGCGAGTCCAAAGTGCTGGGTCCCGGGGAGTTTCACTAAGACCCACAGATGTACCAGAAGGTCACGCCACGTGCTGGTGCTAGTACACACACGCACACCTGCTGGTGTTTGCTCACAGTTCTCCCAGGGGACACCGCGAAGTTTGTGAGCCAGCATTTTAGTTTATAAGATGAGTTTTTGTTCTTTCTCTCTTATTTTATCCTGACAATAACCCTATGAAGCACATACTCTTATTATAACACTAGAGGCCTGATGCATGAAATTCGTGCAAGAGTAGGCCTTCCTTCCCCTGGCTGCCGGTACCGGCTTCCCTCTGGCACCTGGGACCAGGGCTTCCCTCTCAACCTCAGCTTCGTCTGGAAGGACATCTGGTCTGATTAGCATATTACACTTTTATTATTATAGATTTTGTTGCTTGGAGCCCTGACACCTGAAGGGGAAGAGTGGCCACTCGAGGTGATCTAGCTAGTGAGTGGCAGAGCCAGGGGAAACCCAGCTCTGCTCAAGGCCAAAGTCCATCTTCCCTTGCCTTGCCTTGCCTTGCCTTCCCTTGCCTTGCCTTCCCTTGCCTTCCCTTGCCTTGCCTTCCCTTGCCTTCCCTTGCCTTGCCTTGCCTTGCCTTGCCTTGCCTTGCCTTGCCTTGCCTTGCCTTGCCTTGCCTTGCCTTGCCTTGCCTTCCAATGGCAGGAACAGGGTCAGAACAATTGCCTAGTTTTTAGCTTTCTCGTTTTCCAGTTTGGAGCTCCTGGAGGACTAGAGTCCCAGCCCCATCCATAGACCAGTGGGTCAGACCATATGCCTTTCTCTCCATCCAGGCTCAGGCCATAGCTTCACCCATGGAAGGACGGTGGCATAGGGGATCACCTGAAAGTGGGGAGAGGGCTGAGAGCATTATGCCCATTTTACGGATGAAGAAACAAAGGTCCAAAAGGTCATGTGACTTGCCTGAGGGTACCCAGCCTGACCTTGGCAGAGGTAGTTATTCTGTACTACAGGGAGCCACCCGCACACCCTTGACCCTGCCTCTCTTTTTCCTGGCACCATCTGCAGGGAGCTGGGCCACAGGGAGCCAAGGACACTTCAGGACAGGTTGCTGGGGCCCAGCATGGAGGAGGCAGGTGGGTCCCCAGCTCGGGCCGAGGCCCGGGTGGTGAGTGCCAGGCTGACGTGGCGACAGCGGCCCCCTGCCAAGGAAGAGGTGAGGCATCACTTTCACAAGGTGTCCCTGGTGTCGGACGCCCGGATGGAAGCCCCCCAGGAGGAGATGTTTGCGTACAGCCCCCGTGGAGAGAAAGTCAATGGCTTCGCTGCAAGGAGAGAAGAGACTGTGAATCATCAAGCCCCCCCGGTTGGGGCTGGTTCCAAGAGCTGCCAGAGCCACGGGCCCATCTTTTCCAAGAAGTACACACTACCCCCCAAGGAGAAAAGGCTGGTGAGGAGGCTGAAAGAGGCTATGGACCAGGGTGATGGCAGCTCCCAAGACCCTAGGACGGAGCCATCACGCCTGGGAGCCATGGCCAGGACGGAGCTCTTGGTGCCCCTGCCGGGGCCCCGTGAGCCAAGCCCCCACCCATGTGTGAACCGTGAGGAGCGGCAGGTGACGCGCACCGTGCGGACCACTGTGGTGGTAGGCGGGCATGTGGACCGAAAGGTGACCAGCTCTGTGACCTTGGAGCCAGTGCTCCCGGGCGAGGCCCTGCCAAGGGGCCGCCATGCTGTCCGGGCAGTGGTGGTGGGCCACAGGCCTGAGGGCTCGCCCAGCCGCAGTCAGGCCCTGGAACTGCTCAGTAGCCGGCTTCCCAGGCCCATGGCTTCTGTGCCAAGGAGTCCAGGTCTGGGCAGTACAGAGGGCACAGCCCTGGGGCAGCTGCCTGAGACGGGGACAACAGAGCCAAAAGGCAGATCTGCCCTGGCCCCTGCAGGCATCCCTGAGGGTGCTCACCCACCTCAGAACCAAGAGGCCCCTGTAGTCCATCCAGACCAAGACCAGGGCCAAGCTCTGGGTGCCAAGGCCCATAAGGTCCCAAGGGTGCAGGAAGCCTCCAACCCCACCCAGCTCCCTCTCCACACCTCTCAGGGCGGCTCATTAGTACCCTCTTCTCCCAGAATCCAGATCCATAACCCCTCCCTGGGCCTAGACCACCTTCCTGAGCAGCCTGTGGTGCCCACTCACCCCAGGGCCCAGCCTGCTCTGGATCCCAGGGGACCCCAGGCCCTGCCCTCTGTGAAAAGGGAAGAGCTCACAGATACCCCTGCTGCCACCATCATGCCCAGGGTAAGGAGTGAGGTTGTTACAGTCCCTGGAGAACCCCCATCCCCTACAAGAAGAAAGGCTGTCTCTAGCCCAGACAATCTTTCTGCTCCATCTTCCCCAAGGAATAAGGTTGTTCAGGACCCTGAAAATGTCCCTATCTTCTCCCTCACCCAGAAAGACATAGTGCAGGGCCCTGATGCTCCTGCGGACCCCTCCCCCACCCAGAAAGAGGTTGTGCAGGCTCCTAGTGCTCCTGCTGCCCCATCCCCCAAACCAACCAAGGTTGTCCAGGGCCCGGAAGACAGGCCTAGCACCCAAAAGGAGGTTGTCCAGGGTAGTGAAGGCAGCTTTGGCGCTTCCCTCACCAAGGAAGAGGCTGCGCAGGGCCTGATTGCTCCTGCTATCCCATCCCCCCAGGAGGATAAGGCTGTCCAGGGCTCTGAAGGGAGCCCCGTCTCATCTCCCACCCCAAAAAACGTTGTCCAGGGTCCTGCTGTTCTCCCTGCTCCCTCCTCCCCAGTGGGCAAAGTGCTCCCCAGCCCAGAAGGCCCCTCTGCCCCAGAGCCAATGGAAGCAGAGGCCAGCCAAGAGCCCCGGCTTATCCCTGGCCCCACTGAAGACAAGATGCTCCCGGAGCCATCGAGGGAGGAGGAGGAGCTGGTCCTGGCAGCTGACCTGGAGATGTTCCTGGACACTCTGCGGAGCATGGAGCCCCCTGAGATCCTCCGCACCCACCGGCTGCCGCGAGCCCCCCGCTCCTCCTACCTGGCCATGTACGCCACGCTGCCTCCTATCGAGGAGGACCAGCCCAGGCCTTGGGTGCTGGGACCCAGCCCCCAGGAGGTGCCAGCACTGGAAGAAAAGGAGGAAGAGGAGGAGGAAGAGGAGGAGGAGGAGGAGGAAGAGGAGGAGGAGCAGCCAGAGAACCCCTACCTGAGTGATGATGAGAAGCTCCAGCGCAGGCAGGAGAAAGCTGGGCCCGGGCCCTCCTGGGACTTCCTCCCTCCCAGGCCCCCCCAGGCCTCTTACTCGCCTCTGGAGATGATGAAGAAGCATGTCACAGATGCCAAGGGCTCCCAGCCGGAGCCAGGGCCAGAGCGGCAGGCGGGCACGAGGCCCACCTCCCGTCTTGAAGGCAGTCTTTTCTTTGGGGGTATGGTGTCTGCCACCAAGGAGGCCCCCACCTCGGAATCACTAGGCACAAAACTGTCCGCTCTGCCTCCCCATGGGGCACCAGGGCTCAGAAAGGTGCCGGGACAGCTGCCCCTGCTCTGCAGTGACAGGTCGCCGCCAGAGAAGCCCCCGTGCGCCAGGCCCCCTGAGGGCTGGGTGAGTGAGGCCGTGGGTGGCCAGGGAGGGTGCCAGGCCTCACCAGGGTTTGGAAGGCATGAGGACCATGGTACTAGGAGGCAGAGTCTTCAGCTACAGAAGTTTGGGCCTGAGGCATGGCTTGGTGTGATCCTGTGCAAGCCACGTCTCTCTGGGCCTCGGTTTCCCTGTCCAAACAGAGGAGGTTTGCACGGTTGATTCCAAAGGCTGTAATGGCTCCAATCTCTTGGAAGCTGGAGAAGGGGAGTAATAGGGGGCCAGCTCCTGGACAGGGTGGGTTGGGACAAGTGTGGTGCCCTCTGTGGGGGTGGAGGCTAACAGGGAGGAGGTGGGATGCCTGGGATGGCAGGTGGTGGGAGATAGTAAGCAGGCAACCTATTAAACTTCTTATCACTGCCTCCCTTCCAGAGCCCGGCATTGAAGACCCAGGGCAAGCTGAACACCAGGCCAGGAAAGGTAGGGGGTGGAGGGCAAGTGTGTGGGAGGGGCAGCAGGAGGTGGGAGCTCAAGTCAGAGCCTGAGGACCCCCCTCTGCGTTTTGTCCAGGTGGTCCTCTTCTCAGAGCCTGGCTGCCAAGGCAGCAGCAGGGAGGTTTGGGAAGACATTGCTGATGCCTCCAGCTGGGCCCCCGTGGCCTCCATCAGAGTGGTCCGAGGCTGGTGAGTGCAGAGTGCTGGGAACCCGGGGCAGCAAGCACAGCGAGAAGTGCCCGGGCCAACCTGGCAGAACCCCCCTGAGCTACCCAGAGATGCTGCCTTGTGGGCACATCCTCTCCAACCCAGTGACCCTGGGTCTCTGCCCACAGCTGGGCGCTGTATGAAGAGCCAGAGTTCCGGGGCCGGAAGCTGGTCCTGCCTGAAGGAGATGTGGAGCTCAGAGCCGCGGTGGCCGCGGGGAGTATCCACAGCATCGGCTCCCTCAGGAGAGCCATCCGGGTGAGCGGGCTGGGGTTGGGAGCCAGATGTTGCCCCGTCCCCCTGGGCCCGGGCCGTCAGCGGGGAGTTGGAATCTCAGGGACAGAGATTCCAACTCGTACTGGGTAGGGGGCAGAGGGGGCTTATTATGGACTCACCTATAGATTCCAGACCTTGGAGCCAACTGGGGAGTGCTAGCCTGGCTTGGGGAGGCAGGGGCAGGCAGGGGCCAAGCCCCAGCGTGGGAAAGCAGCCTGAGGAAGTTTGAGCTGCCTCTGGAGAAGAACTCGTTAAAATAGCAGAAATAGGTGGGGTGGATATGGGTGCTCCCCTCCCCTCAGAGCCCAGGGCTCTTAGGCCCACAGTAAGATCCAAGGTGCCTTGGATGATTGTTCATTCATTGGCTCAAGCACGCTTCCTAATGTCTGCTGTGTGCCAGCCACCAGGCCAGGCAGTGAAGGCTGGAGGAGACTGACCTCTGCCCTGCAGGACTCTGCGTCAGGCTAGGGTCTCAGAGTGGGGTTTGAAGCAGGAAAACCATATAATCAGATTAGCAGTTTATAAACACCCCTCTGGCTGCCAGGAGAAGAGACTGGATAGGGATCCCAGAGGCAGGAAGACCAGGAAGGGCTGTGATTTCCAGCTGAGGAGCACTTCTGAATTTTGAGGGAGGGGTGTGTGGTTTGTAAAGGCATAGTCAATATTACAGTTTCATATTTGTGAAGTGGTAGTCTACAAGCTACCAAAATTAAGTTTGACAAAACCATCTTGGCTGCTAGGGAGAACCAGAAGAGAAAGCAGGGCCAATCAGATGTTTGTTTTGTTTTAAAAAATATTTTTATTGATTTCAGATAGGAAGGGAGAGGGAGAGAGAGAGAAACATCAATGATGAGAGAGAATCATTGATTGGCTGCCTCCTGCACACCTCCTACTGGGGATCATGAACTGAGTGGGAATTGAACCATGACCTCCTGGTTCATAGATCGATGCTCAACCACTGAGCCACGCCCGCTGGGCTGTTTTGTTTCGTTTTTAATGAGAGGAGGAATAACTCAGTCCAGAGCTGTTGCAGCCCTCCTGGTAAGAGAATGCGAGAGCTGATGATTCTTAACTAGGGCAGTAGCCCAACCATGCAAAGGAGGGGTGTTTTCAAAGCCTCTCCAGAAACACAGAAACGTTTGTGGACAGTTTATTGTGATCTTCTCACAATAAAGTCATCATTGTGTGGGAGGTAATGAGGTACAAGAGAAAAACAGGGGCTTTGAAGTCAGGTGGACCTGGATTCCTTTGATTAATCCAGCATTGGACACTCAGTGTATTCCAGGTCTGAACAGAGGCAGGGATCGTACATAAAAGGATGGTCAAAGTTAGACCTCCAGAAGCAGCTGTCCACCCCGTCTACCCCTCCACCAGCTGGAAGCCGGGTTACCAGAGTGAAGGCGGAGGGCAATGGCACTTGGCAGGCTCTTGCTGAGAACTTTGGTCTCAGATCCCCAAGGTTCAGGGCGGGACCAGCATGGGCTTTGGTCTTGGGTTGTCTGGTCAACCTTAAGAATACATCCCAGTTATCTCCTGGCTTCTGGGAGACAGTCACAAAGTTTTCCCAGAAGCCCCCCGGAGCCCCGGCTGGGCAGACTTGGGGAAGCAGGTACAGAAGGGGGTAGTCTCTGAGGGGTGGCGCTTTACACTTCATTTTTTCACCCCTCTTCTGCAGGACTACATTACCCCAGAGATCAGCCTGTACTCCGAGGAGGGTCTCAAGGGGGAGCACGTGAAGCTGACCCAGGCCTTGGAGGACCCCCGTAGCCTGAAGAGGCCCCTGCAGGTGGCATCTGTCACTGTCTCTGCAGGACTGTGAGTCTGGGCTGTTCTGGAATCCCTCCATTTATCATTCGCTGTGCTGGGTGCTGGGCGAAAGGAGACAGTTCCTGGCCTCAAGAAGTGCTCAGTCTACTGGTGGGGACAGGGAAATAAGCAGAGAGCGGCAGTTCAGGGTTCCAGGAGGGGGAGCACGGAGCTGTGGGAGCACAGAAAAGCACCACACCAGCCTGAAGTCACAGAAGCCTTCTTGGAGGAGGGGATGCCTCGCTGGGAGGAGTTGGCCCGGAAGAATAGGTCCCTGAGGGCAGGGGTTGTGCGTGTATAGTTCGCTCAGAGTCCTTCCTGCCTGAAGCAGAGCCTGGCATGGGATAGAGGCCCCTAAATATTTGTTGATTGAATGAACAGGGGAAGAGTATCTCTAGAAACGGGAACAACACTTGCAAAGGCCCAGCGGTGAGAGATCTCAGCTTTGAAAATTCAGTCTGGTCAGAGGAAGCAGCAAACAGGGAGTTGTGAGGCCCAGGAGGAAGGCAGGGGACAGACCGAAGGGCCTCTTTGTGCGGCTGGATTGTGTTGTGAGGCCAACAGGACATTACTGGGGATCTTTAAGCAGGTCTGCACATGAGAAAGAACTCTCCAGCTGCTGTGTGAAGGGAGGGAGGGCCAGGCCAGAGGAAGGGGCACTGATGGAGTGGCTACTGCTCGGGATGATGGGGGCCTGAAGTGTCCTCCAGAGTCCCCTTGACAGAGGCCTCTCCCTCAAAACCTCCTTCTCTCTAAACCTTCTCTCCCATCCACCAGCCTGTATCCCTGGGTATCTGGGGTTCAGCCACTTCTCTGCCTCCCCAGGTGGCTGCTGTACCCCAAACCCTTCTTTGAAGACACTCCCTGCATCCTGGAGCCTGGAGAGTACCCCACCTCCAAGGACTGGGGTACATCAGACCCCAGCGTGGGCTCCTTGAAACCCCTGAGTTTGGTAAGGAATAGGTGGCCCCAAGTCGCCTTGTCCTGCAGTCTGAGGGAAGAGGCAGGGCCTGGGAGCTCCTACTGGGAATGGGATTGGAGGAGAGGTTGGGGGGGGGGGGGGTGGTGGTGGCCATTTTTAGGAGCCTCAGTTAGGCCACCAGCCCCATCTGCCTTCCCCCACCTCTGGGCTGGTGGCTCAGCTCTGTCTCTTCTGCAGGGCTGCCCAAGAGTGGAGAAGCCAGGGGAGCCCAAGGTAAGAGTCTGGGATTCTGGGTCAAAAAGGGCCTTTGGGTGGGTTCTGTGTATGTGTGTGGTGGCTATTTGGCCTGAACTGGAGGACAGGAGAGGAGGGTCCTAGGAGCCACAAGCTGGGGCTTGGAGGACGGAACCTGATGGATTCACTGGGTAATGGCTTTTGATGTGTAAGAACCAGGTCAGAGGTCAGAGAAGAGATGGGAGTTAGGGCCTGGAGCTCTGTGAGGGCGTGGGAGGGCCTGGCTAGGGGCTGGTGCTGGGCAGAGCCCTCCTGGGCTGGCTGGGTGTGTTTGGGTCCAGATCCCTCCCCACACAGACGCCACCATCCCGTTCCCCCAGGCTGTGGTGTATGAGGCCCCAGGCTTTCAAGGCCAGAGCTGGGAAGTGAGCCGAGACATCTACAACCTCCAGCAGCCGGAGGACAGCCACAGCCCCCGCCTGGCCTCTGTGGGGTCCCTGCGAGTTCTTGGAGGCTGGTGAGGACCCGGGACCCTTCCTTCTACCCTATCCTCCCGCTGGCCTCTGCCCTGGGACGGGGGAGTGATCTGGGCCGCCTGGGAGGGGGGGCAGCTGTCTTACATATCCAGGGGCTTCCTGTGACTGTCTGTCTGTCTGCCTCCGCCCGCCCCAAGCTGGGTTGGCTATGAGAAGGAAGGCTTCCGGGGCCACCAGTATCTGCTGGAGGAGGGGGAATACCCTGACTGGTCACACTGGGGAGGCTATGATGAGGCGCTGACCTCCCTGCGGGTCATCCGGACGGTAAGCAAGGGCAACTGGGCCATCCCTCTGCTTCCAGCCACAGCCATACCCTCCCCACTGACCCCCCTCCCCCCACCCCCTTCAATTTGTTGAGAGAAGAATCCATGTTCCATCTCCCTGCTCTCCAGAGCGCCTGCAGTGTCCCCAGGTCCAGTTCTCTCCCTCCTGCTGCTTTTCCCCAGGCCATACTGGCCACCTCGCCCCAAAGTCCCTTGGGTCGCCTCCCTGAGGTCTGGTCACCCCCGGGGGGTTCAGTGGGCGGGCGGGAGACGCCTGACTGTCCCGGGGGCCCAGGACTTCGCGGACCCGGCCGTGGTGCTGTTTGAGGCCGTGGACTTCGAGGGGCACAGCGCAGAGGTGAGCGAGGCGCTGCCGGACGTGGAGCTGGCGGGACACGGCCCGCACACGCAGGCGATCCACGTGCTCAGCGGCGTGTGAGTGACGGCGGGCGGGCCGGGGGCGGGCCGGGGGCGGGCCCAGCGGAGGTCGGCCCCGCCCCGCTGATCCCGCGCCCCGCCCCTCTGCAGGTGGGTGGCCTATCAGGAGGCGGGCTTCTCCGGGGAGCAGTACGTGCTGGAGAAGGGCGTGTACCGCAACTGCGACGACTGGGGCGCGGGCAACAGCGCCCTCGCCTCGCTTCAGCCGGTGCTGCAGGTGCGGTGCGGTGGCCGAAGGCCGGGCCCCGGGAGGGTGGTGCTTGGAGTCTGGGGCCCCTGGGAGGGTGGTGCTTGGGGTCTGGGGCCCCTGGGAGGGTGGTGCTTGGGGTCTGGGGCCCCTGGGAGGGTGGTGCTTGGGGTCTGGGGCCCCTGGGAGGGTGGTGCTTGGAGTCTGGGAGGCGCCCACCTCAGCTCTGGCGCCGGAGGGACCCTGCTCGGAGCTGCGCGGAGGGGGCGAGGCCTCGGAGAAGGGCGAGGCTAATGCAGATTTGAAACTTGGGAGAGCTAAGGCTGGGATTGGGAATTTATTTTATTTTATTTTTTCATTGATTTGAGAGAGGAAGGGAGAGGGAGAGAGAGATAGAGACATCAACAATGAGAGAGAATCATTGATCGGCTGCCTCCTGCATGCCCCACACTGGGAGGAATGGAGCCCGCAACCCAGGCATGTGCCCTGACCCAGAATCCAACCATGACCTCCTGGTTCATAGGTTGACACTCAACCACTGAGCCACGCTAGCCTAGCTGGTGTTGGGGGTTTTGAAACCAGAGGCACTGAGGGCAGCGGCTGGTACCCTCCTTAAGCTCTGAAACTTTGGTCTTTCCCTTCAGGTCGAGGAGCAAAACCTGCACTTTATCTCTAAGGTGAGGAGCTGGTGGGGCCCTAAGCCTCCTCTTCCCTCAATGCAAATCTCTCTCCCTGTTCCCCATTCAATCCGCTCACTCCATCGCCCCTCCTTCACTCTCCTCTATTCCCGTCTCTGCCCTCAGATTCAGCTTTTCTCGGGCCCCGACTTCCTGGGAGACCACATCTCCTTCGAGGATGACCAGGCCTCTCTGCCCACCTCTTTCCAGCCCCAGTCCTGCCGAGTGCACGGTGGCAGGTGAGGATGTAGGAGAGGGTGAGGGAGGAGGCTTGGAGGTGCTGGGGGTGAGTGTGGAGACAGAGACAGGACGAACCTGCCCTGAAGCGTTTCACTCAGTTTGGAAATCCAGGCTGCAGGAAGAGGGCCTTTATTTCAAACTAGAGGCCCGGTGCACAAATTTGTGCACCAGTGGGGTTCCTCGGCCTGGCCTGCAGGATTGGGCCAAAACCAGCTCTCCTGGATTGTGAGAGGGCACAGGCCAGGCTGAGGGACCCCACCAGTGCACTATTGGGGCCAGGGAGAGATGTGGGAGGTTGGCCAGCTGGGGAGGGACTGCAGGAGGGCTCCAGGGCGTGTCTGGCCTGTCTTGCTCAGTCCTGATTAGCCAGACCCCAGCAGCAAGCTAACCTACCAGTTGGAGCATCTGCCCCCTGGTGGTCAGTGCACATCATAGCAAGTGGTTGAATGGCCTTAGTATATCATTAGCATAGTACGCTTTGATTGGTTGAATGGACGACTGGACACTTAGCATATTAGGTTTTTATTATACAGGATGATGTCCTTACTCTGACTTCCTTAAAATTAGCTATTCTGTCCCAAAGCATTCAATCTTAAACAAAGCAAAATGAAGTTTTATGCCCTAACCAGTTTGGCTCAGTGGATAGAGCGTCGGCCTGCAGACTGAAGGGTCCCAGGTTCGATTCCAGTCAAGGGCATGTACTTTGGTTGCGGGCACACCCCCAGTTAAGGGGGTGCAGGAGGCAGCTGATCGATGTTTCTCTCTCATTGATGTTTCTAACTCTCTATCCCTCTCCCTTCCTCTCTGTAAAAAAATCAATAAAATATATTTTTTTTAAAAATGAAGTTTTAATGGAAATGTAAAACTACTAGTTGGTACAGTATAAAGAACCCAAATCTTGTTTCATCCGTCCCTCTGCCTTTTTTTTCTAGTGAGGTATTTAAAATTCCAGGCCCAACATAAAATTTCACAGGTAAATACTTCCACATGTATCTCTAATAAGAAAGGACCCCTCCCTCATACACACATATAACCACAAATTATTATAGCATCTAATAAAATTAACAATAATTAATATCTAATACTCAGTCCATGTTTAAATTTCTCCTGTCGTCTCAAACAATGCTTGTTAAACTTGGTTTGTTTTTCTCAGGATCCAAACAGGATCCACACATTGCATTGAGTCAATTTGGTCTCTAGTGTATAACAAGCCCCCTCCTCTTCATTTTGTTTTATACCATTTATTTGTTTGAAAAAAACCCGTAATTTGTCCTTTACGTTTCCTATCGTCTGTATTTGGCTGATTGCTTCCTCGGGGTGTCTTTTAACTTGTTCCTCTGTGCTGCACATTTCCTGTAAACTGGCAGGTAGGGAGGCTTGATGAGATTGAGGATGTTAGATGGCCTTGTGTACTTCTCATTGCATAGCATCAGGAGACCTGTGTCTGCTTGTCCCACTTTTTTCTTTTCTTCTAAATTCTCACCCGAGAGTGGGAGAGGGAAAGATAGAGAGAAACATCGATGTGTTTCTCTCACATCGATTGGTTGACTCCTGTATGAGCCCTGACCAGGGCCCAGACCGGGGAGGAGCCCGCAACCGAGGTACATACCCTTCATGGGAATTGAACTCGGTACCCTTCGGGCCGCAGCCTGATGTTCTATCCACTGAGCCAAACTGGCTAGGGCTGCTTATCCCACTTGTAAAGATATTAAGATGCCAACATCATAAGATTTCCCATTTCCCATTCACCTAATGGTTTTAGTATCCATTGATGAAAATTGCCTAGATCCATTACCTCTTTAGAAGTTACAAAATGGTGATTTTCTTTTTCTTTTTTCTTTTTTGTTAATCCTCATCCTAGGATATATCCTCCCCCCACCCCATTGATTTTTAGAGAGAGTGGAGGGGAGGGCGAAAGACAGAGAGAGAGGAACATCATGTGAGAGAGACACATCAATTGGTTGCCTCCTGCACGAGCCCCAGAGGGGATCTAGCCTCCAACTGAGGTATGTGCCCTTTACTGGAATTGAACCCGAGACCCTTCAGTCCATGGGCCAATGCTCTAACCACTGAACCAAACCAGTTAGGGCCAAAATGATGATTTTTAATTTTTGTTATGCTTTCTACATATTTTAGCTGGAATACAAAGAATTTCCCTTTTCATCTATTTGTTTACCTATACAAAAAAAGGCAGTTTGATTTTCCTCAAGGAAGAATGTTCGCCCCTTTCTCTTGATAAATTTTCAAAATAATTTCTGAATTGGTGCCCTAGCAACCTCCAAAACTGACCAATAAAGATTTTTTTTAAAGTATCGCTGTGAACTCATGGATTTTTATGTATTTGAAACACTTCAATCCATTGGAGTCACTGTTCTTTCGTCTGCCAAAATTGTTCCATTTCTGGCAAACGGGAACCCCTACAAATGGCCTCCTGGGTTCTTTTCATATGATCCCAATAGTTTTTTTTTTAAAAAAATAACTTCCTTGTTTTTCTGATACAATAAGATGCTCCAGGGTAATTTTGCCTTCCTCCCCCTCCCCCAATTTGGAATCAGCCATTTCCCAAGGAACTCTGGCTCCTTTTAGTAGGAAATACTATTTAGAGACCAAAATCTGCATGCTAAATGTTTTAAAATTATAATGTTAATATTACTATTAACAGTAAAAAACAGTGAATGCTGTTTGAGGTTTCTATGTGGTCCTTTTTGTCCTCAGGACATTCACCTGTATCCCATTCGGCATGTACAATTCAAAATATTGTATTTTTAAGGCATCTGAAATCATGTGTGGATTTTCTGATATAAAGTTAGGTTCATTTATTTTATATTTATTTTAATCTTTAGGAATATTTTTCATTTTTATTTAATTGTTTTTAATTACACAAAATATTTACAATGTTCCTGTCCTTTCTCTCTGAAATTAATAAATATATATTTAAATGTCTTTAAATATATATATACTTTATTGATTTTTTAGAGAGAGCGGAAAGGAGTGGGTTAGAGAGATAGAAACATCAATGAGAGAGAAACTTCATCAATCAGCTGCCTCCTGCATGCCCCCCCACAGGGGATGGAGCCCACAACCTGAGCATGTACCCTGACTGATGGCCTCTTGGTTCCACGTTCAACCGCTGAGCTACACAGGCCGGGCTACATTTAAATATCTTTAAAAAAACAAGAAGAACAAAAAAAAAGACATCAGCTTTTGTCTCTGTCCCTGCCACCTTTCCCCCTCCCTTCCCTATAGAAGATTATTTTTGTTGTTTAGTTTACTCATTCATTGTTTCATTTTGAAGATATAAGTAAATATACATTCATAAATTTACGTAAAACTTTCTATATCACTTTATATATCTTTAAGAGATCATCCTCATTCCTTTTTACTGCTATATTATACTCCACATTCTTTTCTTTTTTTAAAATTGATTTCAGAGAGGAAGAGGGAGAGAGAGAGAGAAATATCAATGATGAGAGAGAATCATTGATTGGCTGCCCCCACATGCCCCACACTGGGGATTAAGTCTGCATGTGCCCTTGACCGGAATTGAACCTGGGACCCTTCAGTCCATAGGCTGACTCTCTATCCACTGAGCCAAACTGGCTAGGGCTCTACTCCACATTCTGAGTGTATTCAACCAATCCCCTACTGATGGACATTCGGGCTGCCTCCACTTTTTGCCATTGCAAACAGTGCTGTAATGAGTGGTCGTGTTTGCATGTGTCATTTTATGTTTTTGGAGGGGGTCCTTGGATTGATTCCAAGAGATAAGATTACTGACTAGTTGTATATATGGTTTTGCTTGATGTTACCAACTTTCCCTTCTTAGGGGCAGCATAACTTCAGTCAGTCCTTTTTAAAGTCTGGCCTTAGTCTCTGCTGCTGCAGTGCCTGTTCATCCTTGGCTTCCCTGGGTCAGGGGGTCATGATCAAGTCTGCATCCACCCTGCCGTATCCCGGGGCCTGGGCAGGCTCAAATCCCCACCCACTCATGTCCCCACTTCCCCCTCCCCAGCTGGATCCTGTTTGATGAGAAGAACTTTGAGGGTGACCAGCACATTCTCTCCGAGGGCGAGTTCCCCACTCTCACAGCCATGGGCTGTCTGGCCTCCACAGTCCTGGGCTCCCTCAGGAAGGTACCCCTGGTGAGTACCCCTGTCCAGTTCCAGGCAGTCCCTGAGGCAGGAGGTGCTGCTGGGGGTGTCCCAGGCCTCTTCTCACTGTGCAGTGGGCTGCTGGGGCTTAGATCCTGTCTTCCTCAGAACTTCCCCAGGTCCCCCTAACCCCAGGGCTTCAAAGCCAGTTCAACTTACTAGAGATTTATCGAGTACCTGCCAAGATAGGTCCTGGGAACAATGACATGACTTGGGCACAGCCCCACCTTCAAGAAACCCAGGGTCACAAGATGGCTCTGCTGTCGTGCGGGGAGCAGAGGGGTGGGTCAAGGCAGTGGGGTTAAGACAGTATAATACTGTTACAAGACTGTTATAAGACAGGGCTGGGTCAAGACAGTGGGGTTAAGACAGTATAATACTGTTACAAGACTGTTATAAGACAGGGGTGGGTCAAGACATTGAGCCAGAATAAGTCATGATGTCCTGGACCAGATGGAGAGAAGTGACCCGGGCCCCATTAAAGAGCTCAGCCTGTAGGACTTGGTGACCAGCCTGGGGTGGGCCAGCAGTGGCCGCACCAGCAGAGCAGCTGAGGTTCACTGAGCACACACCATGCTCAAAGCCCGTGCTCCCGGCTTTAAAAAAGGCTTTTCAGCCGGCCGGCGTGGCGCAGTGGTTGAGCGTCAACCTATGGACAAGGAAGTCGCAGTTCAGTTCCCAATCAGGGCACATGCCCAGGTTGTGGGCTCGATCCCCAGTGTGGGCTATGCAGGAGGCAGCTGATCAATGTTCTCTCTCAGCATTGATGTTTCTATAGCTCTCTCTCCCTTCCTCTCTGAAATTATATATATGTATAATTTTTTTAAAGGTTCTCCATATACTCTATACTAAGGTATTCAGTCCTCACCACAACCCTATACGGTTTGTTACTATTCCCATCTCCCTTTTCCAGATGTGAAAACTGAGGCACACCGAGGTCATGTGACTTACTCCAGGTCACACGGCTGGTAACAGGCAGAGCCAGGTTCTCCCTGAGGCAGCCCAGCTCCTGAGTCCGAGTTCTTTACAACTACTATCTGGGCTCTGAAGGCAGATAGTCCTGGTTCTGAAGCCCAGCTTCAGGGGTTTAATCTTCTCCAGCCTCAGTTTCCCCTCTGCTAAGCAGGGATGATAGCAGCACCTACCTTACAGGGTTGTTGAGAAGTTAGAATGAGATCAGGTAAAGTGTTAGCACAGAATCTGGGATAAGCCTCAAATATATGAGAACTACTATAATTACCAGTATTATTAGTATACTATTCTTAGAAGTGCCATTTACTGGGGAGAAGGGCTGAGGGGCACTGGGGGGCCTAGTCTGGCATGTGCTATATCTGAGAGTCCAGCAGTGTGCAAGAGTCAGGAGCCCTGTGGGGTGCAGCTCAGGAGGGAAGAAGGCCTGAGTACCCACCTGGGAGTCAAGGGGCTGAGTCTGGGGCCAGGGCTGCCATGGTTTCAACCCTTCCCAATGCCCCGGACCCCCAGCACTTTTCAGAGCCCTCCATTTTCCTGTACGGACTGGAGTGCTTCGAGGGGAAGGAGATTGAGCTCAATGGAGAGGTGCGGAGTCTGCAAGCCGAGGGTTTCAACAACCACGTGCTGTCCGTGCGGATCCAGGGGGGCACGTGAGTGGGTTGGGGGGAGGCACAGAGGGCTGGGGGCTGTTAGTAAGTGAAGGCTGGTTCCAGGTTTCTTCCCTGAGGGGACTCAGAGAGTGGGCTCCCTCCCAGCCAGAAGGGAGGGAGAGGTGGATTGAGGAGGGTCATTGATTCTCAGGCTGGGACCCCAGCCCAGGGGGGAAGGGGCTCTTCAGGACCCTCCTCTGCCCTGCAAACCTCAGTCTACTTCCCAGCCGCCCTCTCTCACCTCGGGACCCTAACCCCAGGCAGAGGAGTCCCAGCAGCAGGGAAAGGGAGGTGGAGAAAGTTCTGACATTCGTGCCTTCTCCACCTTTCTGTCTGTCTGTCTGTCTGTCTCTGGCACTTGCTGGCCCAGCTGGGTGCTGTGTGAACACAGCGACTTCCGGGGCCGCCAGTGGCTGGTGGGCAGCTGCGAGATCACGAACTGGCTGACCTACAGCGGGACCCAGAGGGTGGGCTCCCTCTACCCCATCAAGCAGGTGGGTAGCACGTCAGGTTGAGTGTGTCCATGACGGCCTGTCTGGGTGTGTGTCTATCTGTGTATTTCCCACACTCAGCATTTGTGTGCTTTTGTCACAATTTCGCCACATCGTCTTTCCTCTTGAACTATTATCTACTTAATATTTTTTCTAAATCAGCACCATTTTTTCCTACTCTATCCTTATCCTAAGAAATAATAGTCATAAAATCATGAGTTTGATGTGGATAGATGATTTTTCATTAATAGGAAATATAATAAATACATTACCACTAAAAATCTTTTTACTGCCATTCCATTTTTTTTAGAATATATTTTTATTGATTTCAGAGAGGAAGGGAGAGGGAGAGAGAGATAGAAACATCAATGATGAGAAAGAATCATTGAACGGCTGCCTCCTGTATGCCCCCAACTGGGGATTGAGCCCGAAACCTGGGCATGTGCCCTTGACCGGAGTCGAACCCGGGACCCTTTAGTCTGCTGGCTGAAGCTCTATCCACTGAGCCAAACCAGCTAGGGCTGCCATTACATTTTTAACCGTAAGTGTATCCATGTAGGACTAAAAATTATCTCATGTAGTAAGCACACCTCACTTTGGGCAGCACTGATTCCACATGTCTGGCCATGTGTCTGATTTCTGACATGTGTGTTAATGCAGAGGCGTGGCCCTGGGTGCTGTGTGTGTGTGCATGTGCTGTCTGAGGGTGTTTCTGTGTCTGTGCAGTCATTTGTGACCGTGTGTCTGTGTCGGTGACCTGTGGTGTGTGTGTTTATGACTACACGCGCCTGTGGCACTGTTGAGAGTGCGTGTGTCTTTGTGCGAGGATATTGTGTGGTCCCCACGTTCGCAGACTCTTAGAACACCAGTGCTAGAAGAAATCCGGAGGCTATCTCCAGTGCCCGCATTTTACAGGCGGGGAAAGAAAGGCCCAGAGAAGTGGACAAGGATTTGCTCTGCAATCTTGGGCAAGTACTGTACTTCCATGGACCTCAGCTTCCTCATCTCTAAAATGGGGGTCATACATACGATGGAGTTGGTTTGAGGACTGAAGAAAAATAATGTATGTTAAGCCCTTAGTACAGTGCTTGAGTGGGTAAACACCAACAGACACTAGCTGTGATTCTGTTACTGTCACGGCCATCACCAATATCCGAGGTCCCCCGCCGATTTGAGGCAGAGCCTGACCTGATAACTGACAGGGCAGTGTCTGCCGCCCATGGTTCCTCTTTAGTGGGGGCGTGTGTGCACGTCTGAATACCTACATGCATCCATCCTGTTAGCAAACACACGTGCCCGGTGCGGAGTAGGCTGGGGGACCCGTGCATCGGTTGGGATGTGTGAGTCTGCCTGGCTCTGAGTATCTGTGTGTTTGTCTCTGCTGCAAACTTCTGTGCAACCACGTGGACCTTGGGTGTGTCTGCCAGCGTGTCTCTCTGCACACGTCTGCGGGTGTCTGTGGACATGGGACTGTATGGGTGTGGATGTGTGCTCCGGATGGGGCTTTGGAATTTGTGTGGGAAACAAGGGGAGACTTCAAGGAGGGCCAAGGGTGGTTTAGGGGCAGGAATGAGGGCTTTGGCGGTTGGGATACAGGAGGGTCCAGAATTATGGGTGTTGGGAGCCCAGCGGGGAGCATCTCTGCCCCGGGAGCCCTGACTCTCAGCTCCCTCCACTCCCCAGCGCCGGGTTTATTTCCGCCTTTGGAATGTGGCACTGGAGGGGTTCCTGGCAGTGCCAGACCACGTGGAAGACATGAAGGCGGGCCGCGTGGTGGTTGCTGAACCCGGAGCTGGAGGTAGCTGTGTCTGGTACTACGAAGATGGGCTGCTGAAGAACCAGGTACTGGTTTGGTGGCTGAGACAGGGACACCAGGGCCCCCGGCACTCACAGACTCACCGTGGGGAGGGCCAGCCCAGCCAGTCACAGGACCCACCCGGGGTCAGAGAGACACACACTCAGACACCAGGACCCTGGGGAGTGGAGAATGCAGGCTGTGCATCCACCCCTGGGCACTTTATCCTCTTTTCTGGGCCTCGGACCCTCATCTGCAAAACAAGGGCATTGAACCAGGTGCTTCTAAGGGACTTCCCAGCTCCGATGTCCTGTGACAGAACTTGGATCCTAGTACTGACGATAGATTCACTCCACAAACATTTCCTGAGCACCTATTGCGTACCAGGCCTTGTTCTAGGTGCTGGGAATACAGCGTTGAGAAGACAGAAATGACGCTTGCCCTCCTGAAGCGTACATCCTCGTGGGGAGGGCAGAAACAACTTAAATGAGTGAAATACTTTAGCACCTTAGATGATGCAACAGAACAGCGATTTTCAACCTTTTTCATCTCGTGGCACAACATAAGCTAATTACTAAAATTCTGTGGCACACCAAAAAATATGTTTTACTGATCTGACAAAAAATAGATATCATTTTGATTGATTTACCAACAAATAATAATAATAGTAATTACCTATCCTTTTTGCTCCAAAGTGACTTTTAAAAAAACAACAACACAGGTGCCTATACTTGTATATAAGGGTTCTGGTATCAAGAATTGGCCAATCGAAGGCAACCTAATTATGTGGCCTGACCAATAAGATGCAACTCTATTATATGATCTATATATTTATGGTTTAAGACAAGGCATTCACACCAGACGGCTATTGCTGTGTTGGCTGTTGTCATTTTTTATTTGACAACCTAAGGGAAAGGAGGTCAGTGCCCCTGACTAAGTAGTCAGGTATTGCATGTTTTAAAAATTCTTGCGACACACTGGTTGAAAATTGCTGCAATAGAGAAAAAATAAACGAGTAAAAGGAATAGGAAATATCGGCAGCTCTGACAAGGAGAGCCCTTTCTGGGACGATGACGTTCGAAGGAGGCAGCCATGCAGGTACCTGAGGGAAGAGTGTTCCAAGTAGAGGGAACTGTAAGTGCAAAGGCCCTGAGGTAGGAACATGCCTGGCATTTTCTGGGACCAGCAAGGCCGCCTAAATGACTAGAGTGAAGTGAGTTGAGAAGGAAGTAGCAGATGGTATCAGAAAGGGTATGGGAGTGCAGGTCCTCACAGGCTATTAAAAGGGTTTGTCTTTGAGTTAGAATGAAAGGGAACACTACGTACCAGGTGCCATGCGAAGCCCTTCACATGCACACCTCTTTAATCCTTAGAGCAGCGGTTCTCAACCTGTGGGTCGCGACCCCTTTGGCGGTCGAACGACCCTTTCACAGGGGTCGCCTAAGACCATCCTGCATATCAGATATTTACATTACGATTCATAACAGTAGCAACATTACCGTTATGAAGTAGCAATGAAAATAATTTTATGGTTGGGGTCACAGCATGAGGAACTGTATTTAAAGGGCCAGAAGGTTGAGAACCACTGCCTTAAAGAGTACTATGGGCAGCTTCTATTTTACTATCCATTGTACAGGGTAGGAAAGCTGAGTACAGAGAATTTAAGTGGCTGTAAGTCACACAGCCCATCAGTGTGTCTGTGGAGGCTTGTCTGATGCGAAAGCCTGTGTTTTGGGAGTCAGTTGTGGAAGGTTTCCTGGAGGAACGAATATTTGTCCAGCCCTTTTATCATTTCTCACCCTCACAACAACCAGCACTCGGGGATTCCCATCTCCAAGGAAACAAATGTTTAGGAGGATTAAGAGATTTGCCCAGGTCACAGTCCATAAGGATTTAAAGCGGGGTGTGCCGGGGGTGTGTCTCTTTGGTGGGGTCCCTGTGGAGAGGAACAGTGCCTGATGACCTCCTGGGGCCTCAGGTGGCCCCCACCATGAGCCTGCAGGTGATCGGGCCCCCCAGCGCAGGCTCCAAGGTGGTGCTGTGGGCCGAGAGCCGCCTGCCCCGTCAGACATGGAGCATCAACGACTTGGGCCACATCTGCAGCCAGATGTTTGAAGGTCGGATCCTGGATGTGAAGGGTAAGGTGGGGATGTGTGCGGGAGAAGGCACCTGCGGGCAGGGGAGTCCCCAGCTTGCTCTGACCACCTGTCTCCCCATCTCTTGCTCCTCCCCAGGTGGCCGGGGCTACGACCGGGACCATGTGGTGCTGTGGGAGCCGACCAAGGACAGGGCTTCCCAGATCTGGACTGTTCATGTGCTCTGACACCCCACCCTCCCAGGCCTGGAGGCTTTCTCCGGGATGAAATGTTTTTATAAGTGTTTGTTGCTATTGTTGTTGTGTAACATGAATTGTTTTCTAATATCCTGCTGGGTAGCCTCCTCTCTGTGCACTGGGTACTTGGGAGTCGGGTGAGGATTCCTTCACCTGCCTTGATCACCCTACATCCAGGCTGACTTCTTCCCTCCCAGCTTGCTTGTCTGGGGCTCGAATGTAAGGCCTCCCTCTGCCACCAGAGGGAGACCTGGGTCCAGACTTACTAACTGGTGAGTGTGGACTTTTTTTTTTTTTTTTAATATATTTTATTGATTTTTTTTTTACAGAGAGGAAGGGAGAGGGAGAGGGAGAGAGATAGAGAGTTAGAAACATCAATGAGAGAGAAACATCAATCAGCTGCCTCCTGCACACTCCCTACTGGGGATGTGCCCACAACCAAGGTACATGCCCTTGACTGGAATCGAACCTGGGACCCTTGAGTCCGCAGGCTGACGCTCTATCCACTGAGCCAAACCGGTTAGGACATGAGTGTGGACTTTTAAGCAGATACCCCAAATGATGTGTTCGGAGAACTTGCTCTGAGCCAGCTCTGGCACCTCTCTCACTTAGTGGGAACATGCATGGGGTTTTTGATGCCCCCACCCCCACCCCCCATGGGGAGCACCATGACCAATTTATTTTTAAACAGGGAAGGAACTAAGGAAATGTGTGCCTGTGTGTGAGACGCAGGGGCTGTGGGGACACACACAGGAACCAAGCCCCTTGGCCCCTCCCTCAGGGAGCTCACAGGTCCAGGGGAGGATTCTGATGAGGAAATGCCAGGTCTCTGCAAGGTGATCCCAAGGGGAGGAGCCTCAGCATTTGGACTTTGGATCAGGGAAGCTGGGGTGGGAGGTCCCTGGCACCACCTCCTGGGATGGGGGCTTGAGTGGCTCCTTGGTGCTGTTGCAAACCTGGCGTTTGGGGCCCCCTGATGTCAATGACCACACACAGGCCCCAGCTCCAGGTACAGGACAACTTTATTGACCCCAGCTGGGTGATGCTGACACCTCCACATCAGTATCTCCCTCTGTAGGCCATTGCCCCCAAGGAACTTTCTGTCAATTTCCACAACTGGTGGTCTCTGGTCTCAACCCCGCCCAAGGACTGGGGATGGGGAGTTTCTCTTGCCATGTCTCAGAGGACACAGGGCTGGGGCTGATGCCTGTCGCCTCAGCTGAGGCGGAGGAGCTGGAGGAGGGTGTTGGCCAAGAAGATAAGGACACCGCCACTGCCCAGGCTGCTGAGTGCTGGGGCCCCGCCCTTGATTTTCTTGGTGCCGAAGGTGGTGGTGATGGTAGCCCTGGTAGTGGAGGTGGTGGCAGAGGTGGAGGTGGTGGAGGCGGAGGAGGTGGTGGAAGTGGTGGGAGTGGTGGAAGTGGTAAGTGCGGAAATGTTTTGCAAGATTCCACTTTGTATCTGCAAGAGAAGTGGGGCAAGCTCAGGGGGCTTTTGAATCTCATGTTTGTTTAGAGACACAGATTCCCCCACCCAATACAATAGTCTTCACTTCTCTGTCCCATGATGATGACGTCTGCCACCAGTTCCCATGGAGACGATTGGCTGCTTCCTGCCTTGACACAGTCCCTAGCCCACCTCCCACAGAACCTTCCTGTCATCTCCAGACCACCAGCTCCTCCAGCATGTGGAAGATAGGGGAGGCTGTGGCCCCCAGCCCCTGAGCTTACCCGTTGGGCCAGAGGCTTAATCTATCTGAGCCTCAGTTTCCTCATATTCTGAATGGAGAGAAGAGCACATTACAGTTGGGGGGGGAGGGGTCACAGGGAAGGCACCTGGCAAAGTGTGGGTGGGTGGATGGAAAGATGGAGAGAGTACAGTTTCCTCCCTGAGGACATGGCCAGATGGTGATCACACTGTTCTCAATGCTTGACCAAGCTGCAGCTAAAGTTGCTCTTGATGGAGATTAAGCTGTTTTTGATGGTGCTCAAGCTGTTCTTGATGCTTGATCAAGCTGCTCTTGATCAAGAACTTGATGGCTCCCAGCTCTTACGCTGACTGGAGCCCTCTGGGCATGGGATGCTGCTGAAGCTGCCTCCAGGAATAGCAGCTGCTTTTGAGACTTCGCCTGTTTCTGGAGTGGGTGATTTCTACCTTCTCTACATTCAGAACACCTAGGCTTCTCTCCCTGGCGGTTCCCTGCCACCTCCAGAAAGGGTCAGGTTCCACACAAACGTTTCCTGGCCCCTTCTAATAAGACCATTGCCCAGGTTCCTTGTGGGTTGATGCCACCCTCACTCAGGGGTGTCTTCCCAGGCCTCTAAATTCACCCTGATTCCACAGCGCCCCTTGGGTGCTTCTGTGTTCCTGGCACCCTGAGCATGCTCCCAGCCTCAGTGACAGGCTTCTGTCCGGGGGCAGCCTCAGGTAGTCTGAACACAGCCTGAGCCAGACCCCCTTCGTCCTTGGTTTGCCTGCGGGAGCCTTCCTGCCTCTCTTCCCACGGGAGAAGACAGGGTGCCCAGGGGTCTGTGTCCCTTCCTCTAATGCAGGCAGGTCTGGTGAATCTCGGGCAGTGGTGCCAAGGGCTGGGCGCTGCTCTTACCTGAATCATAATCAGGAAGCTGATGGTGAACAGGAGGAAGTAGAAGCCCTTCATCTTGGGAGGATCTTGGTAGCAGCTTTTGGAAATGAGCACGGGGCTGTCTGCAGGCTCCTTTTGGCTGGGCTGTTTTTGAACAGAGAGGCGGGGTGAAAGGGAGAGGAAGGAGGGCCTATGGGGTGGGGTGTTGCTTCCTTTACAGATTTCAGGGTTGAGGACACTGGGCCCTGGCCGATGATGCATTCTGGGACCCAGACAAATCCCAAGGGGTGGGAGGTAGACAAACAAGGGGCAGCTGTGGGGCAGTACACAGGGCCCCGGGCTTGGAATAATGCCTACTGGGGATTGAATCTTGGTTTAATTATCTGTCAACTCTGCAACCCTAGGCCAGAAACTGTACCTTTCTGAGTTTTTAACAAAAGAACAGCCATGGGATTAAGTGCAATATAACCCATTTAAATGTGTGAACACATAGTAAATAGTATATAATTTAAAAAAAAAAAATCCCTAGCTGGTTTGGCTCAATGGAGAGAGCAACAAGGTACGTGCCCTTGACCAGAATCGAACCTGGGACCCTTCAGTCCACAGAACTTTATTTCTGCTCTGGCTGGTTTGGCTCAATGGATAGAGCGTCAGCCTGCGGACTGAAGGGTCCCAGGTTCAATTCTGGTCAAGGGCATGTACCTTGTTGCAGGCTCCTCCCCGGCCACGCATGCAGGAGGCAACCAATTGATGTGTTTCTCTCACATTGATATTTCTCCCTGTCTTTCCCTCTCTCTGAAAAATCAATGGAAAAAAATTTAAAAAATCAATGGAAAAATATCCTCAGGTGAGGATTAAAAATAAAAATAATAAGATTGGGGCAGGGTACCGGAGCTAAAAGAGAAAGGGTTGGGATAGCATTAGGTTTAGCGGTAAGGTTGTATGTGGCTCCATAGGTTCAGGACATTCATATTTGGGACTGGGGGTGGGATAGTAGATTTCTGTGAAAACAGAGGAGCACCGTACTAGTAATCTGGGAGTCTAGCTTCTAGTAGGCCCATTTCCTTTCAGCCTCATCGTTCTCATTCCAACTAGGAAGACTATAATGAATTATTTCAGAAGTTTCTTCAGACCTAGTATTTTGTGATTTGGGTAAAGAATACAGCAGATGGGTTGTTTGTGTCAATCTCGGATGGATGGAAGGGGGGCTAGTGGAGGGGCAAGCAGGTAGCGAAACTTACTTGTCCCACTGACTTGTCCCACGGAATAAATGGCAGAGCTAGTCTCATTTGAACTTGAATCCAGGTCTGTCTGAAGCCACATTCGTGTATGTAACCTATGGGGCTGCCCAGAAGTCTCGGTTCCCTGTCCCTTTCCGTCCTGGAGGATCTAGATGTTGGCTCTGAAGCCCAGCTCTAACCTCACCTACTCTCCTTTTCTTAGTCTGTTTTGTGCCTAATTTGCATACCAAATAGTAAAAGAAAACCCCCTCTCACTTCCCTTTGGGCCTCCTGTTGCAAACCTCCTGTTGCAAGCCTCGGAAAAACCTGAGTAGGACCTTAGGGGCCTCTAGCCCTGGCTAACAAGAACTGAGAATCCACTGGTGAGAGGAAGTCACGAAGTGCAGAGCGAGGGGGCAGAGCTTTCTACAAATGTATGGGACTAGAGGTAGAAAAACTATAGTTCAAGACCCACTAAGAAAAGGTAAATTTCCTCACCCCCAACTAGGCTTTGGGTTGGGACCATGAAAGATTACATCTGAGGAGTGAGAGTGAATAGGAAACAACAGCCCAGCCCTCACAGAAATGATAATACAAACAATTACATGGAAGATCCAGATGTAATTATCATGGAATTATCAACTAAACTCTCAAAGAGCAATGCTTAGTATATTCAAAGATATATAAGACAAGACTGAGAACTGGAAATTGTAGAAAGGAACCAAATGGGATTTCTAGAACATAAAAATGCAATAATAGAAATTAAGAACGCAGTAACCAGGTTTAACATCAGATTGGACACAAATGAAGAGAGAATTAGTGAAGTGGAAGCTAGATCGTGAGAAAATATTACAGCATAATATATTTCTTAAGTGCCTACCATGGGTCAGGTACTGGTCTAGGCAATGGGTATATAGACGTGAACAAAAAGGCAGAGTTCCTGCCCTTATGGAACTGACGTTCAAATGGGGGAAGACAAATAAAAAATTATGGCAATTTGGGTTTCAATAAATGCTATGAAGAAGTCAAGAGGGCAACGTGAGAAAAAAGAAATGAGAGAACACATTCTAGGTAAATGTTTGGGAAAGACTACTCAGAGTAAGTGTGTTGAGACCTGCAGAACAAGAGGGACCTAAGCATGCAAAACACTCAGCCCACTCCCTGTCCCAGTTTCACAGTGTTCTTTGATGACTGTCCCCAAGGCCCATCACAGTTCCACAAAGGGCAGGTGCTCGATGTGTCCTTGAGCTCAGTGAGGGAATGGAATACTGCAAGCGTGAAGGGAGGGGAAGGGGGTTGCAGCATATCTTACAGGATGATCTGCTTGCATTTTTTATCCCCACTGAAAGAGGGCTGTGATCCAATGGCACACACAGAGCTCTCCGAGGTAAATCTTCATCCATCTGTCTGTTCATCCATCCATTTCAGGCAATTTATTGATACCTACTGTGTGTCAGGCAAGATGAATGAGTGAGAGGCCCTTCCCTGAGGAGTTCACAGTCCACGAGGGAGACACAGAGTGAAAAAAAACCACAAACCTGAATAAGAAATGCTCTAATGGCCGCAGGACTATTAGGATGTAGAGAGTAATTCTGCTTGGGGGGAGTGGGAGTATTCATGGAGGAGGGAACATTTGAGCTAGTTCTTTTTTTAAAATTTAAATATATTTTATTGATTTTTTCACAGAGTGGAAGGGAGAGAGATAAAGAGTTAGAAACACCGATGAGAGAGAAATATCAATCAGCTGTCTTCTGCACACCTCCTACTGAGGATGTGCCCACAACCAAGGTACATGCCCTTGACCCGAATCGAACCTGGGAACTTTCAGTCCACAGGCCGATGCTCTATCCACTGAGCCAAACCGGTCAGGGCTTGAGCTAGTTCTTGAAGGACTGAGGAGGATTTTCCCAAGGGGAAAAAGCAAAGGAGGATGTTCCCACTGGACGAAGAGGCCTGAACATAGCATGATCGTTTCTGGAACATTGAGAAGGGTGGAGGGCAGAACTCATAATATGAAGGCCTGAAATGTCATGCTAAAGGAGGGATTGATCCAAGGGGGCAGTGATGTGAATGAAGAAGGGGAGGAAGGTGGGAGAGAGAGCTGTTTATTCTGAGGAAATGCATGAACTTAGAGAACCTGTCTGTCCTTTACTCACTTTTACCTCCTGAGCTGCTAGGTCCCAATAAACGCTTTAGTCCCAAAGGGGTCATGACCGATAAGGGTCTTTCAGGAAATGACCTAAAAGCAAAGTGGACTGTGTCTATTCTCAAGAGTAGAACCTTCTCACTCCAGGGCCGGGGTATCCTACAGGTGGGAAAACAGGCCTGGAAAGATCCTCCTTTAGGACCTCCCTTCTCCCAGTCCAGGACCTCTCTACCATTGTCAGGCAGTGGGCATCCACCGTGGGACGGAATCAAGAAGAGGCCAGTGGCCACCATCCCAGAGGTCACGGGATGAACTTGGAAGCTGGACAGATTGGCCTCCAATGTCCTCCCCAAACTCCAACCTGCTGTGAGCCCAGAGACCACGGAAAGATATTCAGAACCCTTTACATTGGGGAATAGAGAAATACAGGTCAGACAAATAAATATTAGATGAGGTCAGACTCTTTTGTTTTCTTAACTTTGTTTTTGGGAAACATCTTTTTAACAATAATAATGTGGCAAGGTTATGATAAATTTAGTTTACGCAATAATCCTGTGAAGTAGGTTTTTATTAGAATCTCTATTACAGATACAGAAACTGAGGCTCAGAAAAGGGCAGTCGCTTCAGCAAGAACAGCCAGCTAGTAAGTGTCAGAGCCCAGCCTCATAGACTTAGGTTGTGCTGACCCATAATATAGTCTCAATAAATGGTAGCTATTATTATTTTCCGAATTTCTACAATGAAAACGCATACTTTCATAATAAGGCTCTGACTTCCCCCAATAAATGCTATTAAAATGATAAATAAATAAATAAATAAATAAAATGGCCTGCCAGGTTAAAGGACTCCCTCACACAAATGAATGCTTGCTGAGTGCCTGCTTCCGGATATCACAGGGTCCTGGGTAGGAGGAAGGTATGTGGTAAAGCCTGATGCCTAGGTATATGCCAATTCATGCTTCCCAATCTTGCTGGGTGGGGCAGGAAGCAGTGAACAGAACATAGCAGGTCTCATGAGGCAAGAGGCCCCCCCCCCCCCCCCCCCCGCCGCCCCTGCCCCTCCCCCCACCCCCGATTCCCATGCTGTTGGTCCTTGCTGAAGGAACACAGCAAGGTCACAATATAAGGTTGCTAATCCCCTGACCATGGCTCCAACCCACCCAAAAACACTTGGCCCTAAGATGACCTCAAATTTCTTATCTCACACATCAAGCCTCAGAGAATTTTCTTGGAGCAGCTCAGCAGTAAGAGAACTCTCCCACCTCCAACTTCCGGTCACACTTTCTACCTGAACCCCTTCTTTGGCAGTGGGCGTGTACCAGCTACAACTTGGCTTAACTTTGCCTGCCTGTTTCACTAAAGTGGGAGCTTCCAGACTCTAGAGACAGGAAGTTCTGGGTTTTAATCTACTTCTACTGCTTTCTATCTGCATAGTCTTTTTTAAAAATTGATTTCAGAGCCCTAACTGGTTTGGCTCAGTGGATAGAGAGTCGGCCTGCAGACTCAAGGGTCCCAGGTTCGATTCCGGTCAAGGGCATGTACTTTGGTTGCGGGCACATCCCCAGTGGGGAGTGTGCAGGAGGCAGCTGATTGATGTTTCTCTCTCATCGATGTTTCTGGCTCTATCCCTCTCCCTTCCTCTCCGTAAAAAATCAATAAAAAATATATTTTAAAAAAATTGATTTCAGAGAAGTGGGAGAGGGGTAGAGAGATAGAAACATCAATGATAAGACAGAATCGTTGATTGGCTGCCTCCTGCACACTCCACACTGGGGATCCAACCTGCAACCCAGACATGTGCCCTGACCAGGAATCCAACCGTGACCTCCTGACACTCAATCCCTGAGCCACACAGGCAGGGCCTACCTGCATAGTCTTAAGCAAGCCACTTCATTTATCTATGCTTCAGTTTTCTCATCTGGAAACCTCATAATGTTGGCATTGGGCACTTGGAAGGCACTCATTAATTGGTAGCTAGCTCCCTTCAGCCTCCAATTGGTGTGTCAAGAATGACTCAAAGAGCCTGCTCTCCCCTGAATGCGGTAGATTAGAAAGTCAAATCCTATATAATAAAAGCCTAATATGCTAAGTGCCTGGTCATCCAGTCAGCCATTCAACCAATTAAAGTATAATCTATCTATATAAAACCCTAATATGCAAACAGACTGAACGGTGGAACAACTGAACAGCCAAACAACCGGTTGCTATGACGTGCGCTGACCACCAGGGGACAGACGCTCAACACAGGAGCTGCCCTTTTGGGGAGCGGGCCTAAGCCATCAGTTGGACATCCCTCGAGGGCTCCCGGACTACGAGAGGGCGAAGGCCAGGATAAGGGACCCCCTCCCCCTGTGCATAAATTTTGTGCACTGGGCCTCCAGTGGAAAATATTAAAAAGTGCGGCCTTTTTACGAAGATGGTGCTGAAGGCTAAGAAGGAAGCCCCTGCCCCTCCCAAAGCCGAAGCCAAAGCAAAGGCTTTGAAGGCAAAGAAAGCAGTGTTGAAAGGCGTCCACAGCCACAAAAAAGAAAAAGAAGATCCACACGTCACCCACCTTCCGACGGCCAAAGACACTAAGGCTCCGGAGGCAGCCTAAATACCCTCGGAAGAGCGCACCCAGGAGAAACAAGCTTGACCACTACGCCATCATCAAATTCCCCTGACTACCGAGTCAGCCATGAAGAAGATAGAAGACAATAATACACGTGTGTTCATTGTGGATGTCAAGGCCAACAGCACCAGATCAAACAGGCTGTGAAGAAGCTCTATGACATTGATGTGGCCAAGGTCCACACCCTGATCAGGCCTGATGGCGAGAAGAAAGCATATGTTCGACTGGCTCCTGACTATGATGCTTTGGATGTTGCCAACAAAATTGGAATCATCTAAACTGAGTCCAGCTGCCTAATTCTAAATATAAAAATTTTACACGAAAAAAATAAAATAAAATAAAATAAAAAGTGCAGTCTGAGACAGACAGAGAAAGGGCTTTCGTGATCAAACCCATGTCATTGGTGCCTGAGATCGGAAGTCATAGAATCTCAGACCATCACAACTGAAGGTTGAAGGATAAAGATGATGGCAGTAAAAGGGGGAAATGTTTCTATCTTTCTTTTTAAATATATTTTATTGATTTTTTACAGAGAGGAAGGGAGAGGGATAGAGAGTTAGAAACATCAATGAGAGAGAAACATTGATCAGCCGCCTCCTGCACACTCCCCACTGGGGATGTGCCCGCAACCAAGGTACATGCCCTTGACCGGAATCGAACCTGGAACCCTTGAGTCCGCAAGCCTAGGCTCTACCCACTGAGCCAAACCGGCCAGGGCAGGAAATGTTTCTTAAAACTTACTCTGCATGGATGTTGGGACAGGTACTGTTGCATGAATTCTCTCACTTAATCCTCATAGAAACCCTGTAGGGTTGGTATTACCGCCATTATATAGATCAAGAAACTAAGTAACTTGCCTGAGGGCACACAAGGCAGGAGCCAGTCCAAAGTCCATGTTCCATGCTCTTAACTACCTAGTTGCTCTAACCTAACCCCTTTATTTTACAGAGGAGGTTCAGGGAAGGGAAGTGTCTCACAGAAACTTTCACACAAAGGAACTATAATAGGGGCATCCCTTCAGAGCGCCGTCTGGTCAAGAAGTTTTCAGAGAAATTCAGATTTAAGAAACACTTATTAAGTACCTGCATCATTTCAATTCATACTCAAAACAGCCCCCCTCCAAATACTGCACGGATTAGAGGGGGAAACAGGCTCAAAGGGATCATTTACCCGCAAGTCAATTCAGCAAAAAACAAACAAACAAAAAAAAACAAAAACAAACAAACAAACAAAAAAAGGTGGCAAGCCCTAACCGGTTTGGCTCAGTGGATAGAGCGTCAGCCTGCGGACTGAAAGGTCCCAGGTTCGATTCCGGTCAAGGGCATGTACCTTGGTTGCAGGCACATCCCCAGTAGGAGGTGTTCAGGAAGCAACTGATCGATGTTCTCTCTCATCGATGTTTCTAACTCTCTATCCCTCTCTGTAGAAAATCAATAAAATATATTAAAACAAAACAAAACACACAAAAAACCGGTGGCATTTAGGTACCCTCCTCCGCCACCGGCTAGTTGCGCAGAGACCCCGCCCCCCTCGAATTAGCCAATGGGAAGCGGACGAGCCTGGTCGCCTGGGAAACCGCGTGACAACAAGATGGCGGTGCCGCGGGCCGGCTCCTCGGCCCTGCCCGGTGAGTCCCCACCAGGGTCGTTTAGCCGCGGAGTGCTCCACGCATGCCGGGGCCGTGTCCCAAGAGCACCGAGGGCCCCGCTATCCCAGCGGGCCGCACCCCAGCAGGCCCCCCGCGTCCTGGGAGCGGATCCGGGTCCTACCTACCATGGCCACGCGTGGAGGAGGCGGCGCGGCTCCCAGGGCGGGGTTAGGTGATGAAATTGGTCTCTCCGAGAGCACTAGAAAAAATGGAAACCCAAATGTCCACCAGTCCATGAATGAATAAACGAATGTGGTATGTCCTTATAATGGAGTGTTGTTGTTTGGGGATCTAGGGAGTGCTGGCGTGCAGCTGGCCGGCCGACAGGCACTGGGGGCACCCGGACATGGGGGAGCCAACAAACAGGTCGAGTAGTGATGGAAGATGTCAGTCAAGCACAGTCTTGACTTGGGTCCCCAAGGTGTAGAGGCACAGGACACAGCTTTCCCCTCAAAGCCCAAGCCTTAAGGGGGAAGCAGTGCAACCTTTAGGCGTCCCGGGCCTGAGGAGGAAGACACAGTTTGCCCCCGAAAAGTCCCCAAGTGACATGGCTCTATCCTCAGGGACCCCAGGTCTGAGGGAATCGGAGACACAGCCCCGCGGTCAGGAGAGCCCAGACTGATGGGAAGATAGAGTCGTTGCTCTCAGGGGTCTCCTATCATCCTGGGAAAATTGATCTGGAGACATTGTTGGATTGGCGGTCAGGGGTCCTCAAACTACGGCCCGCGGGCCACATGCAAATACAAATATTGTATTTGTTCCCGTTTTGTTTTTTTACTTCAGAAGAAGATATGTGCAGTGTGCATAGGAATTTGTTCATAGTTTTTTTTTTTAAACTATAGTCCGGCCCTCCGACGGTCTGAGGGACAGTGAACTGGCCCCCTGTTTAAAAAGTCTGAGGACCCCTGGCTGGCCTGTAGTGAGAATGGAAAAAGGGAAGTCAATTGTGGGCCATTGTGACAGCCCCAAAGAAGGGCAGTGAAAGCCCCACTAGAATGGCCAGTAGTGGGCATAGGAAGGAGGAGTTATGTGTGAGGAACATGGGAGTTTTACCTGCAGGATTTGGTACCCGATAGGATGGGATTAAGAGAGAAGGAAGGAGAGAAAAATGTTGTGGTTGGATGATGAGGTCCCATTAAGAAGAGGAAAGATGTTGGGTGTGGTTTGGGGACCAGGTTCCCCCCCCCGCCCCCCACTTTTTTTCTATGATTGCTTTATTGAGATATAATTCACTCCTTTAAAATGTAAATTTCAATAGTTTCTAGTATATTCATAGAGTTAACCATCACCCCAGTGAATTTTAGAACTTTTCATCAGCCAAAAAGGACACTCTGTGCCCTTTAGCAGTTACCTCCCATTTACTCCACAGCAGCCCCTAGCCCGAGGCAACCACTGATCCACTTGGTCGCCATATGAAATGCACATTCTGGACATTTCATATAAATGGAATCATAACAATATGTAGTCTTCTGTGATTGGCTTCTTTCCCTCAGCATAATGTTTTTAAGGTCCATTCACTTTGTAGCATGTATTTCATTCCTTTTTTTAAAAAATTGATTTCAGAGAGGAAGGCAGAGGGAGAGAGAGATAGAAACATCAATGATGAGAGAATCATTGATTGGCTGTCTCCTGCACGCTTCACACTGGAGATAAGCCCGCAACCCAGGCATGTGTCCTGACCCGGAATTGAACCGTGACCTCCTGGTTCATAGGTGAATGTTCAACCACTGAGCCATGCCAGCCTGGCCTCATTCCTTTTTAAAAATTGTCAAATACTATTCCATTGTAAAGTTATACCACATTCGTCTATTCATTCATTGATTGATGGACATTTGCGTTTCCACTTTTTAGCTGCTATGATTACTGCAGCTATGAACATGTATACAATTTTTTGTGTGGACATAAGTTTTCATTTCTCTTGGGTATATGCCTAGGAGTGGAATTGCTAGGCCATAGGTAAGTGTGTTTAATCTTTTAAAGAAATGCATGCTGTTTTCCACAGCAGCTGAACCATTTTACAGCCCCACAAATTACAATCCAATTTCCCTACATCCTCAACAAGACTTAATTTCTGTCTTATTTTATTTTTTGCAACACCATGAATTGCCTCTATGCCCTCTTCCACTTCCACCCACCCCAATTTCTATCTTTTTGACTAGTTTCTTTTGAGGGGGTCATGGTGGTGAGTACTTGGAGAAAGAAGGGACGATCAGGTCTGGTGGGAGATTATGCAGGCCTGTTTTAGGGACTAAAGGCACAGTGCCTAGGGCTTATTAGCATAATGAAAATGCTCTAAAATTGATTGTGATGAAAACTCTGTGATATGTATGTTATTTTTGAATCCCATGGGTGACCCTCCCTGATACTATTCCCATCCCCACTTTGTACAAAGGAACCGAGGTGGGGGTTACACTGGTGAATGACAGAACCTGTCTAGAACCTGGATTCTTTTTTTTTTAATTTTAAAAAAATTTATTTATTGATTTTAGAGAGGGAGAGGGAGAGAGACACACAGACACATTGATTTGTGTCCCACTTACGTATGCATTCACTGGTTGCTTCTTGTATGTGCCCTGACTGGGGATCGAACTTGCAAACTTGGTGCATCGGGGTAACACTCTAACCAACCAAGCTACCTGGCCAGGGCCAGCAGCCTGGCTTCTTGACCTCCCTGCCATGTGGACTATGTCTTGGTTGAGTCTTGCCCTTGGGTTGCCCTCCTCTGGCTCTGAGATGTTGGGGTAGCACCTGGGCTCTGGTGGGAGGGGAGGGGACACCTAAACTTTGTGTTGACCGGCTCCTTGATGGATGGACAAAAGCCCCAGGCCTCTTGGGTAGTCTCATTTCTGGGCTCTAAAATTTGGGCAAGTGCCAGGCTTCTGGCACATTTCTGCAGCCTGCTCCATCCCCAATGCCTGTTCCCAGGACAGAGGCCCCTGGGTTCCAAGCAGAGAGCGGGGTCTCTGGAGGAGCAGGTGGATGTTAATCACAGGGCTCCTGAGGCCCAGCTGCCTCCAGAATCCTCCGCAGGAGCAGTGGGAAGAAGTGAGGCGATACCCCCTGGGTGGGGTTCCTTTTTGGGAACGTAACCAAGGAAGAGAAAGTTTCACTTCCTGGTCCTGAGGGACTGACTCCAAGAGCTGACTTCTTTTTTTTTTTCCTTTGTTAATCCTCACATAAGGATATTTTCTCCTCTGCTTTTTTAGAGAGTGGAAGGGAGGGAAGGAGGGAGAGAAAGAGAGAGACATAGATAGAAGAGAGACACATCAACTGGTTGCTTCCCGACCTGGGCCGGGGGATCGAACCTACAACCCAGGCATGTGCCCTTGACTGGGAACAGAACCCATAACCCTTCGGTCTGACTTCTTTTTTTCTACTCAGGGAGTTCCTGACAACTAAGATCTAGAAGAACTATGAGCTCACCTTTGTCCTCCCTTGGCAAGACCCGGAAGGTGCCCCTGCTGTCGGAGCCTGTGAACTCAGGGTAGGAGGCTGGCCCCCGGGCCCTTGGTGTCCACGCCCCTGCCTCTTCCTTGCTCCTCCCATGGACAAGAAGAATGACTCCTGGTGTCTTGGGGAGGGCAATGAGGAGTCACGTATCTTTCCCTGACCACCTTATCCTTCTCTACCTTCTGAGAGGCTCTGTTGTGTGAAGGGCACAGTGGGTTGTGCCCTCTAGTAAGGTTTGGGCCAGGGGTGGGCAAACTTTTTGACTCGAGGGCCACAATGGGTTCTTAAACTGGACCGGAGGGCCGGAACAAAAGCATGGATGGAGTGTTTGTGTGAACTAATATAAATTCAAAGTAAACATCATTACATAAAAGGGTACGGTCTTTTTTTTTTTTTTAGTTTGCCCACGGCTGGTTTGGGCTCCATGCCAGTAGCTTAGCAAACACTGGTGGTGCACCTGTTCTGGGCCCTGCCATGTGCTGGGCTCTCGGTAAAGGGAATTCTTCACATCTGTCTAGCATTTTCATCTTTCCAAAGAAAATATATCTCTCCCCCCCCACCCCCCCCACCCCCCCAGAGAGGAAGGTAGAGGGAGAGATAGAAACATCAATGATGAGAGAGAATCATTGATTGGCTGCCTCCTGCCCACCCCCTACTGGGGATAGAGCTCATAACCTAGGTATGTGCCCTGACGGGGAATCTGTCCTTGTTCATAGGTCGATGATCAGCCACTGGCCGAACCAAATAATTTTTTTTAAAATATATTTTATTGATTTTTTACAGAGAGGAAGGGAGAGAGATAGAGAGTTAGAAACATCGATGAGAGAGAAACATCGATCAGCTGCCTCCTGCACATCTCCTACTGGGGATGTGCCCGCAACCCAGGTACATGCCCTTGACCAGAATCGAACCTGGGACCCTTCAGTCCGCAGGCTGACGCTCTGTCCACTGAGCCAAACCGGTTTCGGCCAAATAATTTTTTTTTAACTTCCTTGCTCTTATGAACAGCACTTAAATCATTCATAGACCAAGGGAATCCAGAGAGGTTGAGTGGGAGGTCTGGGGTCCCATCCCATTTCAAAGCAGAGCTGGGGCTGGGCTGCTTGACTACAGGACTCTGTCTTCCACCCAAGACTCTGCCCTCCGCTGGGGGGAGGTGGATACCCTGAAGCCTGCATGGGATTGGGGGGTGGTGTCCTCACGAGGCAGAGGCCCACCCTCCATCACCTTCGTGCTTGGCTGGGGGCTTGGTGCCCAGGGGCTCTCCCCGATGACATTCCAGGGGGTCCTAACGTGTCTGTCTTCCTTCTCCTTCCTGCCCGGATTCCCAGAAGGCGAGGGATAAAACTCTACGGAAACGGTAAGTGAGGGCTCTGCCCGCGTGTCTTCCTCACCTCCCGTCTGCCATGTCTCCTTGGGGTTGGGCAGATGGAGAGAAAGCATGATGAAGACTTCCGTCAGCCAGAGCAGCTGGCCCAGCCTCAGTTTACCTGCAGCTCCCCCCCCATCCCCCCCCATCCCCCCCCCCCCCCCCCCCCCCCGCCAGGACAGGGCTTCCTCTGGGCAGCTCTCAGTAGGAGGCCCCACACCCCTAGCAGAGAGTCATCCCTAACACTGGAACCCCTCCACCCACCTTGGGGTTGACTGGTGAGTGCTGAGAATCCAAACCCTACCCTCCTTCCCCAAACAGCCTCCTCCAGCCCCTAACACCCGTTTCTCCCGGAGCCCCTGTCTTCACATCACTACTCTGACTCCTGCAGGCTCAGATCTTTGCATCTCAACCCCACTCTTGCCCCCACCGTGGTCCCCCAGGAGCCAGGCTGGGAGAACTCTAGGAAGAGGCCTGTTCTCGTTGGATCTGTGCTCACCAACATCCCGTTTTCTACCCTCATTGGTTTGGGGGGACAGAATCCCGGGCCCCAGCTTGCTCTGGGCCTTACCCCCAGCAGTGACCTGGGCATCTGTGTCTGCAGAAGAGGCAGTGAACGTGCTGAATGATGGACAAGGCTCAGAAGAATCGTTCTCTGTCCCTTCCTGCTACGGCGGCATAGGAGCTCCTGTGGGTAGGCAAGGTGAGAGCAGAGGCCCAAAGGGGTCTGGGTTCCCAGCAGCAGGAGCGGGCCCCAGAGGAGAGAGGCCCAGAGGGGCATGCACCTGCTCCCCCGCCTGCTGGATCTGAGACAGCTGTTCCCATTTCTGGCTGACCGTGGCCATGGGCCTGCCTCTCCAGACCCGTCCAGGGCCGGGTTTGGCATAAAGCTAAGTGGGCCCCACTCTTAGCTCAGGAGGTGTGGCCACGCCCCAGGCCAGGCTGTGGCTAGTGCCTCTGGAGTGAACCTGGCTGGAGTCACCATCAAGTGTAATGTCAGCGTGTCCAGGATCCAGGGCCAGAGGAGTGAAGGGCCTGAGGGTGAAGCTCTGCCTTCAGCTATCTGCTTCCTGCTTTGCAGAGCTCTGGGTGAGGCCCAAAGTCCCCTAGGTAGCCCTCCTCGCCTGGTCCACACCATTCCCCAGGAGGTTTGGTGACACTGCGATCATGTAGGTGCCTAAAGGGGGACGGGGCTCATCAGGGCACCTTTTCAGAGGAGGGAGGATGGATCAGGCCGGGCAGAGCGGAGACCTGCAGACGGGAGGAGTGGGCGGAGCGCTGGGCAGGGGCAGGGGCGGAGCTGGGCGTCTGGAGGAGCTGGGATGCAGTTAGAATCCTCCACTAGCTGTGTATCTCAGATAAGCAACTTCCTTCTCTGCGTCTCCATCCCGTCTTCTGTGAACTGGGCCTGGGGACACCCAGGTCAGCATGTTGAGGTGAGGATTCGCTGAGGGGATCCTCCAACACCCGTCCGCTTAAATGGTGGGGAGAGGGGAGTTGAGATGGAAAAGGAGGCACCATGGGCCTGGCCCCACAGCCACGTGGTCACAAAGCCTGTGTCCTCCCAGCGGGGGACACTCAGTGGTAATCACAGCGAGCAGCTCCTCCACTTAAAGGGCTGTTCACTGCTCTCCGTTCACTTCTCACCAGTGTCTGTGCTCTCAGGCCTCACCTGTCCTCTCACCTCTCTGCACAGCAACGGTCCACATGGTTTGCTGTTCCCTCCTCAGAGCACCCGCTCGTACCGTTGGACAAATTACTGACTCTCTCTGTGCCTCAGTTTCCTACAGCAGATCATTTCCTCAGAGGCATGTTGTAAGGGCTGCACAAGTTGACATGTGAAAGTGCTTAGAGTGGCCCCTCTTATCTAGGTGGCAGCTGTTGTTATTACTCTTATTTCCACTCCTGCGGACCCCCCTCCCCCTCCCAGGACCCCCTACCTCAGCCTCTGCCCTAGGCATGGGCTCTAGGACTCTGTCTGGTTGGCAGCCGCTGGGGCCCACAATGGGGAGCTGCTGAGCACCATGGCAAGGAAGGTGCAGGATCTGGAGGAGCAGGTGAAGGACCAGAACGACCAGATGCTGTCCAAGGTGAGACCCCCGTGGGGACACGGCCAGGGTCCGGTCTGAAGGGTGGCGGGGGGAGGGGGGGGGTCCAGGCTGGTGTGACCAATGAGGCTACTACTGTAGTAGGTCAGGGTGGGTGGGTTCTACCCTGAACTGCCCACACTGGACTGCCCAGTTGAGGGCCAGGTGTGGCCTGAGCCTGATGGGTCCCTGTGACCTGAGTAGAGAGGCTAGGGGTGTTCTCCACAGCTGGGCCAGGCCCGTAGACCTCAGAGCTCTGGGGCACTCCGGGGACCGCCACTCCTTTCCCTCCTTGGTGGCACCTCAAGGGTCATCTGAGGGGCAGGAGCAGTGGTTATGCCAAAGGGGGAAAGAGCTTTCAGCTCCCTGGTGCCCCCACAGAGGCACACATTCCAGATCTTCCCTCTGGAAGGGGCTCCCTTGGGCTCTTGGAACCACCAGACCTGCCTGCCCCCCCCCCCCCCATCTTGTTGCTGCAGGATGAGAAGATACAGTCCCTCGAGGAACTGGTGGCGACCCTGCAGGAGCAGAAGGGTAAGAGGCTCTCTCAGTGGCTGCTTGGCCCTCCCATGTACCTCCCCTGGGCCCCAAGGCATCGGTGGTGGGGTCTGGACAGCTGAGCCCAGAGGGGCAGTGACGCCTTTAGGATGGTGCCCTCCAATGCGGGACTGAGTCCCTGAGTGCAGGCGCAGCCTCTGCAGCCCCGCTGCAGGCGGGCGGCGACCTCCTCGGGGTCAGGAGGGCCGCCCTTGTCAGGGTCAGGGAGAGGGGCTCGAGGCCATTCTCGGGATTCCCCGGAGTCCTTGAGGGGCAGCTTCTTCAGATGACCCTCGGGGCAGAGCTCTGGTCCAGGCAGCCTGGCAGCCTCCATGCTGGGGCAGCGGAACCCCTCCCCATCTCTCCTGAAGGCCAGATGTCCCTGCAGCGGCAGGAGGAGCTGGAGACCATGTGCGAGCATCTGCGGCGGCAGGTCGGGGAGATGGAGGTGAGAGAGGCAGTGGCCAGGGCTGCCTGCCCTCAGGAACGGGGTCAGAGCCCACCTCTCGGGCCCCTCGCCACACCCCGCGCCCGGCCCTGCTCTGGTTTCCCTCCGCAGGATTAACCGGGAGCCAGAACGTTTCCAGGGTGGGGCACACTCCTTCCGGCCTGGGCTTCCTCTTCAGTTTCACCTTGAACCACACTCCCCTCCAGCCACGGGCCCTGCCTCTGGTTCTTTGACTACACTGAGCAGTTTCTCACCTCAGGACCTTGGCCCGTGCTGATCCCTCTGCCTGAAATATTTCCCCACCTCCCCCTAGCGAGGTTCCACTCATCCTCAGTCTCAAATCACGGCAGGGCCCTCCCCCAGGAGCCCCTCCCCTACTGAGCAGGGCAGGCTGTGTCCTGTGCTTCCTTCGTGCCTCCTCTCTCTCCTCCCTCCCCCTAGGGGACCTCAAACTCCACCCTCCTGTTCATTGCTGTACGCCCAGGACCTAGCATGACACCGGCCATGTGTGTTCACTGAACTGAACATGGCATCTCAGTCACCCCGGGTTACTTTCCTTGCCCCGTTCATACAGCAAGGCTCACGCAGGAGGGACCCACATGTCAGGGAGGGTCCTCGCTCTCTCGCCGGCCCCACCAGAGCCTCTCCCTCTCCCTGTAGGGTTGGCTTCCAAAGCCCCAACCTGATTTCAGGCGGCAGCAGCAAACCCACAGGCCCGGCCGCAGCTGCGCGCCCTTCCCCCAGGCTGTTCATACCTGGCTTGTGGGGCTTCTCTTATGGCAGCCCCTCTGTTCATATCATTCGCACATTTATTGCTTCGTTAACTTAACCAACTCACACCAAATATCCCCTATTTCCCAGCCCCTGGGAGGTGGATGTGGTCCCGCCCCCATGAGGCTGAGAGTCTGGAAGGGACAGAGACATAGACAAGTACACAGGAAGGTACACAAGCACACAGATATGATGACACTTTTCAGTGGGTAACACAAGAGAGATTTGGTCCACTCTGCGGGTGACCTTGGGCAAGAGATCTAGAGGGTGTGAGGGGACCTCAGGGGAAGAGGATCCAGGCTGGAGAGATGAGCAGCTCCACCTCCCACCCTAGAAACTTGGCTCATGGTGGGTGGTTGTGGGAGCGAGAGGGAGAGCCAGACGGGCTGTGGGGATCACATCGCCACGGGGGGGGGCTCAGCCACAGCCGGGTTGGATTCTGTTCTGCAGGAATGGGGAACCACAGGAAGGTTTCAGTTAGAGGAGGAGGTGGGGAGGGGGGGCCGGTAGAGGCTCAGCCCGAATTGTCCAGGAGGGAGCTGACCGAGGCTCGGACGAGGGTGGCAGCAGAGGAGACCAGTGGAGTGGACAGATCTGAGCTGCCTGGGAGGTGGGGCCCACGGGGGTGGCCATGGATGAGGCCCAGGTGTGGGGGTGCTGCTGGCCGAATGCGGAAGACCTGGAGGGGAAGAGGTTGGGAGGTGGGGGCAGGGAGCGGTGACCATTTGGGTCAAGTTCATTTTGAGATGCCTGTTAGACATCTCAGTGGGGACGGTAGGAAATGTGAAACTGAAAAGGAACCGCCTGTGTTACAAGAGGTGAAGCCGGAAGTGTGCCCATTGGGTTTGGGGGCCGGGCAGGTTGCTGGAAGCTGCACCTGAGCCATGGGCTGAGGAGAGAAAGGGAGATGAGGAACCAGCAGCAGGAAGTGTGGACAATTCAAAAGTTTTCCTGTGGCAGAGTTGTGAGACCCAGCCCTAGGGAGGCTGCGTGTGGGTGGCGACATCCTCCGGGTCCCGCAGAGCGGTGTCCCTGCCCCTCCTCCCACTCAGGCCGGGTCCACATGGCTCCCCACCGCCATCCTGGCCGCCCTCGGAGTTCTTGCGCCAGGCACTGTGCCGGGTACTTGATGTGAATTACCCTGCTGAGTCCTCCTCACAAGCTTATTGGGCAGGTGCTGTCACCTCTGCTGTGTAAGGAGGACCCTGAGGCTCTAGGACAGTGGTTCTCAACCTTCTGGCCCTTTAAGTACAGTTCCTCATGCTGTGACCCCAACCATAAAATTATTTTCGTTGCTACTTCGTAACTGTAATGTTGCTACTGTTATGAATCATAATGTAAATATCTGATATGCAGGATGGTCTTAGGCGACCCCTGTGAAAGGGTCGTTCGACCGCCAAAGGGGTCGCGACCCACAGGTTGAGAACCGCTGCTCTAGGAGGTCACGTGGCTTCCCAAGTTTACAGCCACAAAGTGGCCAAGACCCCGAGCCCACCCCCTCTGCCCAGCCAGCTCTGGGAGCTGAGGCCTGAGGCTGGGGACTGGGCCGAGGCCGCCTCTTTCCTGGAAAGGGACTGAGCTGACAGTGCCCCCGCGTCTCCCCCTCCAGCGGTTCCTCGGTGACTATGGTCTGCAGTGGGTGGGCGAGCCCAGGGACCGTGAGGACTCGGAGGACATGACAGGCTCAGAGGATGACACAGACTGGATGACAGCCAAGAAGTTCTGGAAGCCAGGTAGAGTAGGGGTGCACCCCACCCCTCCCACAAAGGGAATTCTCCAACAGCTTCCTTTTGGCCGGAAGCATCCAGAGGCCGGCCCATTCCTGCCCCTGCCTCCACGCACAGGTGCCCCGAGGCACCCCACACCTCACCCCTGACACCCGACAGGCGGGAAAGGCCTCGGCCTCCATCACTGACCACCTAACCTGCCGCCACTTTCTCCCTCTGGTCTCCCCTCAGACTCTGCTTGTTCATCTTTCAAAGGCCCAGAGACACAGGTGTAATAAGACCTCATTTTTCTCAGGCATCATCGTTTACAAAATGTCGTCCATCCAGAAGTTGTTGCTTTTAAAAGCTGGGCCTCAGTTCCAGGCTCAGCCCCCTCTTGTGTTCCCTTTCCAGGTTCATTCATAGCCAGACCATTGAAAGCCACCTGCTTCTATGGGACTCACCACTTTTTTACTTTTTAAATTGATTTGAGAGAGAGAAACATTGATTTGTTGTTTCACTTATTTATGCATTCATTAGTTAATTCTTGGTGTATTGGGATGACATTCTAACCAAATGAGCTACCCGGCCAGGACACCAATATTTTTTTAATATATTTTATTGATTTTTTTACAGAGAGGAAGGGAGAGGGATAGAGAGTAAGAAACATCGATGAGAGAGAAACATCGATCAGCTGCCTCCTGCACACCTCCTGTTGGGGATGTGCCCGCAACCAAGGCACATGCCCTTGACCGGAATCGAACCTGGAACCCTTGAGTCTGCAGGCCGACGCTCTATCCACTGAGCCAAACCAGTTAGGGCACACCACTTTTTATTTTAAAAACATTTATTTACGTATATATGTATATATTTAAATTTTAGAGAAGAAGGGAGAGGGATAGAGAGATAGAAACATCTATGACAAACATCGATCAGCTGCCTCCTGCTGGGATTGAGTCGGCAACCTGGGCATGTGCCCTGACTGGGAATTGAACCGGTGACCTCTTGGTTCATGTTTGATGCTCAACCACTGAACCACACTGGCCAGGGTGCCACTTTTTATTTTTAATTCAATTGCTAATATCTAGAGGGATTCGCCCTGTGGATTTGGGACCGTAGAACGACCTGGCCGTTTCTGAAAGCCAGGTCTCTTCTCTTCAGAGAATAGAAGGTTGTTGCTCCATTCGGCTCTTCTGCCAGATGAACACCATGTTTTTCACTTATAGCAGCTTTTGCTCCTGGGATTCCCCTCCTGGCTCCTCTCCATCCTCCCCTCCACTGCCCTGTCCCCAGGTGCCAGCCTGCGCCTCCCCCAGGGCCCCTCAGACCCACACAGCCGGCCTCTTGCTGGCCCTGCTGCTCTGGTTCTCCCTCCAGAGGTCGGACACCATGTCCCATAGGCCTGGGCAGCTGGCCAGTAAATGGCGAGCCAGGGCATCTGCACTGGGGCTCATTCAAGTGTCCTAGAGCCTGGGCTCTTGCCTCAGGGAAGAGGGCCCAGCAGGGGGGAAGCCTTGGGAGAGCTTGGCCTGGGGCTGGATGATTCACCCTCCCCACCAGCATTTGAGCCTCAAATGGATGCTTGCCGGTGCCTTAGGTATTGGCGCTTCAGGGTATTCGGAGACATGAAAGGGACAGTCCTGCTCTGGTCACAATAGGTACTGAGCCTCCAGGGCTGAGAGCTCTAATGAACTCTGAACTCACTATCCTCTTCCCTGACCCCCTCTGAGCTCCTCACTACCCCCTTCCCTGACCCCCTCTGATCAGACCCCCCCACCCCCCACTGAGCTCCTCATCCCCCCCCATCCAGTCCTGCCCTCTCTCCCCCTCCCCCCTGCCAGCTACCACCTCCCCCTACCACCCTTTCTCCCAAACCCCAGCCTCTGTATGTGGGAACCACCCTCCCCTGCTCAGGCAGCCACACTGACTCCATGGGCTGCAGCAGCTTGGCTTGTCCTTGGGCTGCCTTTGAGGCCCTGGAAATGGCCTTACCTAGACCCCAGGCAGCCTACACTCCTCCCCACCCTCACTTCCCCTTCAGGCCAGTGCTGTGTCCCTGAAGTGTCTTGTCCCTTTTCTCCCCTCTGAGGCTCAGCTTAAACAAATGCCCATGGAGTGCCCGCTCTGTGCCAGGCACTGTGCCGCCTGCAGCTGCCCCGGGGCATGTGGGAAGGGGCTGTGCGTTAGAGTCCTCATCGGTAGAATGATTGACGTCTAGGCCACCGAGAGCATCAAATGCCGTAGTGCATGTGGAGTGTTCTGCTGGCTGACACTTGGTAGATGAACAATGACCGTTGAGCCAATTGTTGCTTAGCTTTGCGATGCCCCGGAGTGCTCAGCACAGTGCTTTGCCCATGAGCCTGGCATGTTCACATGCATGTGCTTGGTGTGTGGTGCCCGGGTGCCCAGGCCTGGATGATCAGAGCACGTTGGGAGAAGCCGACAGCGATGCTCAGCAGCAGGGGCCAGAGATTTGGGGGTGGCCCTGGCAGAGCAGTGAATGTGGGTCAAGTCCCCAGAGCAGGGCGTGACTTGCAGGTTTGTGGAAATAGTGGGTCCATTTCCTGTTCAACAGTCTGAGGTGGAGATGGGACATGCTGGGCACTGCCTTGTCTTTCATGGCAGCAGATGGTCCTCCCAGCGAAGGTGCGAAGAATCAGCTCCATGCAGGCCCACCACTCACCTGCTGATAGTGACAGGGTCTGGCCCTCCTCTGGGCTCTGTCGCCCCGACAACGGCACTTACCAATGCCGTTGTCACCCCGCCTCCTTCACTCAAGTATGGACCCAGGGAGGGCAGGACTCTGGATATGGGCATAGCCATGGTTCTCTGGGCCTAGCATGTTCTCTGAGTTGCTGCTTCAGCAGCCTCTCTTGGCCAGGCCCACACTGGATGCTCTAACCTGGGTTCAAGAAGTGTTTGGGCCCTGGCCGATGTGGCTCAGTTGGTTGGCGCGTCCTCCTGCACACCAAAAGGTCACGGGTTCGATTCCTGGTCAGGGCACCTGGTTGCAGGTTTGAGCCCCTGTCAGGGCACCTGCTAGAGGCAACTGATTGATGTTTCACTATCACATTAGTGTTTCCTCCTCTTCCTCTCTTGCTCTCTCTCAAATCAGTAAAAACATGTCCTTGGGTGAAGATTAAAAAAAAAAAAAAAAAGAAGTGTTTGGTGTGGTTGGAAAGTCAAACCAAATGACAACAGCCTGTGACACCTGTGACAAGGGCCAAGGGAGTGGCTCAGGGGCTTCAGGAACCCCAGAGGAACCGGGGCCCAGCCTCAGGGGAAGGGGCTTCCGGCAAGGCTTCTCAGAGGTGGTGGTGAAAGAGCACCCTGAGCCCCGCAATGAGCAAGAGGATGGGGGCTAGTGACACAACAGCACCTGCCACCACTTCCTCAAACAACCCTGTGAGGTGGGACTGTGATTGTTCTTATTTTATAGAAGAGGAAACTGAGGCCCAGAGAAGTTGGCCCACTTGCCCAGGGCGGCACAGCTTGGAAGCAGTAGCCCTGGCACTGTGGCTCCAGAGCATGAAGGGAGACCACACTGAGAGGAGTCTGGGGAGCCCAGGCTCTGAAGGTCCCCAGGGTTGGGCCAAGGAGTTTGGACTTGCTCTCCATACCTACCTACGACCCTTTTTAATAAAACCATGGGCCCTCAAAGTTGAATGAGGCCTCAGAGATGATCTTGCTGCACCTCTCCTTGGAAAGGGACCCCAGTGAGCAATGTCCAAAGAACCACCACTGAGAGGCAGCGAGTGGTCACTGAGAACAAAGGCTTAGCATCACCCGATCCTGCAAGCTGCATTGCCCTGGGCATGTTGCCTCAGGAGGCCCAGCTTCCTCATCTGCAGAACAGGACTGGCATCCCTGCCTCTGGTGCTTGATGTGAACACAACCCTGAGTCATTATCTCGGTAGACAGTTGGATTTTGTGGGTAGGATGATGATTCCCATTATCTGTCCATTCCACGCAGAGGAAAGCTGCAGCTCAGAGAGGAAATGCCTCACTTGACCTCTGACCCGCCTTATCCCTGGTGACCTGGCCGCACTGGGTCAGGCTTCGGCCTGCTGTGTGTTGGTGATGACAATGACAGGCCCTTCCTGTCTTATCCTCTCAGCCCTGCATTGCCCAAAGCTGCGGTTCCTTCTCAGGGACTCCTTGCCTCACCTGCGCTGTGTTTCACCCAGGACCTGCCCTGCCCGCGGGCTGAGACATGTTAGAGTGATTTTTCTCAGCAAACTTTTCTTTTCCCTCTCATTATTTCTTTATAAATGTTTTTATTGATTTCAGAGAGAGGAAGGGGGAGGGATAGAAACATCAATTCTAGAGAGAATCATTGATCGGCTGCCTCCTACACACTCTACTGGGGATCCAGCCCAAAACCTGGGCATGTGCCCTGAATAGGAATCCAACCATAACCTCCCGGTTCATGGGTCGATGCTCAACCACTGAGCCACACCGGCAGGACTCGCTCTCATATCTTCTTGGCATCCTCCCCTGGGCTTCTGCCTGCCTCTTCCCCTGGCAAACACCCCATGTCCTGTCAGCTCCCAGAAAAAGCCCTCTGGTCCCAGGAGGCAGCTGGGTTATCGGGCAGTGGATCTGAGGGTCCTCCTGGCCCTGCTTGGCGGGGTCTGCTTGGGCCAAGTCGTCTTGGCCTCACTTTCCCCGCCTGTAAGAATATAGGGACCAGGGTGACGTTGAAGATGAGCTTTTCAGTTGTTATTTGTAGGTTTACCAATGTGTTCTGAAAGTAGTTGTTAAAGGAAAACAGCATCCTGACAGGGTTCTGACTCATAGCCGGGGTGCTGTGTTCTGTGGGTTTTCCTTGGGAGTCTCAGGGACTCCAGGACGAGCCAGGGCAGTGCAGCCCCAACAACAGTAGGGAACGTAAGGAGAGGGAGGGGAAGGACACCAGGAGCCTACTGTTTCCACAGCACAAAGGCAACAGGAAATGGCCACCCACATCTGTACTTCCCCCGGTGTAGCCACTGTACCACTGTGGGGAAAGGAATTAGGTCCCCAGAGCCCTGACCCACATCCTGTGGCAGGGTGGCTGTCCTGGTGAAAAACAGCTTCCAAGAAGGCCCAAACAGTCACCGTTGGGTGAGGATTGCACGCTAGTAGATGACTTACTGGGGAACCAGGTCCTTTCAAGGACTGAGAACAGGCCCCTGCCTTCTGCCCTTTCTGCTCTGGCATCTGTCACGGGTGTCCCACCACCCCTTCTGCATCCTCTGAAGCTTCTGCACAGCTGTATGTGCAACACAGTTTTTCAGAATAGGAGGCCAGAGTTTCTGTCAGCTTCTCAGAGGGTCTGTGACCCAGAAATAGTTGCACGACCCACGATCTGCCCCACATCTGTTCTGCCCAGCAGCTGTTTGGACATCTTCCTTAGTAAGCCATCTGTCCTCACTACGACCTCTTTTTCCTCATAGTTCAGGTGGGTGAGAGAAACAGACCCCAGAGCAGTGGTTCTCAACCGTCCTAATGCCGCGGCCCTTTAATACAGTTCCTCATGTTGTGGTGACCCCCAACCATAAAATTATTTTCGTTGCTACTTCATAACTGTAATTTTGCTGCTGTTATGAATCGTAATGTAAATATCTGATATGCAGGATGTATTTAGGCGACCCCTGTGAAAGGGTTGTTCGACCCCCAAAGGGGTCGCGACCCACAGGTTGAGAACCGCTACCCTAGATTCAGCCCCTCCTCTAACTTGTCTTGGGGCTTGGGGCAAGTCATTTTTTGTCTCTGTGGGCCTGTTTCCTCATGTGTAAAATGGAGATAAATAACCCCTGCCTCATAGCCTCTGGGTTGGCCTGAGGTCCATTTTTTTGCAAGGCAGAGCTGGTAACAACAGCTAACATGGACAGAGTGCTTGTCCCCAGCTAGTCCTTACATGGTCATCTTCTTGGAATCCAGCTGCTAACCCAGCACCTGGACAGATCAGATCCTGCTCTTGCCACTTACTCTGTGCTTCCCTAAGCATGCCATCAATCTTCTCTAACCCTCAGTTTCTTCATCTGAAAAATGGGACTGATTATAGCCCTACAGCACAGTGTTGGCAGGAAGAGAGAATGGGATAGTAGATATTAAACCCCTAGCACAAAGTATGCACTCAATAGCCCAGCCGGCGTGGCTCGGTGGTTGAGCGTCGACCTATGAACCAGGAGGTCACAGTTCAATTCCCAGTCAGGGCACATGCCCAGGTTGCAGGCTCAATCCCCAGTGTAGGGTGTGTAGGAGGCAGCCAATCAATGATTCTCTCTCATCGTTGATGTTTCTATCTCTCCCTCCCTCTCCCTTCCTCTCTGAAATCAATAATAATAATAAAAAGTATGTGCTCAATAGAAGATAGCTATTATTATCTAGTGTTAGTTGTCCTTCCTCCTCCCCAGGTGGTCACTTAAGGAGATGCTAAAGCCACTGCTCATCATGGGAGAGGGCATGGGAGCCAGGGCTGCTAGGGCACATTGGCAGCCAAGAAGAGAGGCTCATAGGTGTCTATCCTCTCTAGCAGCGGATTCATTGGTGCCCCCTGAAGTGGACTTTGATAGGCTGCTGGCCAGCCTGAAGGACCTCAGTGAGCTGGTGGTAGGCAGTGACACCCAGCTGACACCAATGCCCGGTGGAGCACGGCTCCACGATCTTGAGCCCATCCCAGTGAAGCTGTACCGGAACGGCATAATGATATTTGATGGGCCCTTCCGATCGTTCCATGATCCCTCCACACAGGTAAGAGCTGGGGGAAGGGAAGACAGTCCTCTGGTGCTCCCCACTCTGTTCATCATTAGTGGGAGATGGGGCCCAGTTTACCCCCTATGGCAGCCGTGGGCAAACTACGGCCCGTGGGCCGGATCCAGCCCGTTTGAAATGAATAAAACTAAAAACAAAAAGACCGTACCCTTTTATGTAATGATGTTTACTTTGAATTTATATTAGTTCACACAAACACTCCATCCATGCTTTTGTTCCGGCCCTCCGGTCCAGTTTAAGAACCCATTGTGGCCCTCGAGTCAAAAAGTTTGCCCACCCCTGCCCTATGGGCACTCAGTCCTATGCAAACCTTGCAGATACCCCACCCCCACCTCTGCCAAGAGTATGATCCACTGGGTAAGCCTGAGGCCCAGTCCTTACCTTTCCTCTCCCCCCTATAGAGATGCCTCCGAGACATACTGGATGGCTTCTTCCCTGCAGAGCTCCAGCGCCTGTTCCCTGATGGGGTCCCCTTTAAGGTGATGAGCTGCTCCTCAAAGCAGTCAGCTACTCCCTACGTGGGGATTTTGGAGGTGGTGGGGATAAACAGTTTCCTCAGGCATCACCCCGTCTGAGTCTTGAAGCAGATGCCCCACTTCAGGGGACCCAATGTGATGAACTTCAGGAAGGTGAGCCTGAAGCTGGGCTGGGGAGGGAGTGGGGAGGCGGCCATGGCCACAGTTGACACAGCAGCAGCCAAGACAGCCAGTAGCTGAGCAGCAGGCAGTGCCCCCCTGCTGGCACTCTGAAGGCACAGTCCTCAACCACTGCCCCTCCTCCAGCATTTGGGACAACTTGACTGCCTGGAGTCCCTGAGGAGTCTGTGCAAAAGTAGCTGGGCTCCCCCTAGAGGCTCCAGGAGCCATCTGATTGGGATGGAAGGTAGCGCCATTGTGGGGGGAGGGGCAGGGCAGAGGAATATATTGGGGCTAAAGCACATGAGATGGACTGGTCCCTGCTGGTGTGTAAGATGAAAGGCGCTGTGATGGGAGCACATGTCCCAGAGGGTGGCGTTAGTTCCACAATGAGAGCATGTGAGGGAGTGTGTACCACCATGGCTTGGAAATAGTGGGAGTCATGATCCGGGGTCCATGTCAAGACAGGGGCTCAGGTGGTGTGCCTGTCACAGGTGGAGGCAGAAGAGGAGGAGCAGGCTTGGGAGTGAGGAGAGGAAGATGAGTAGTGTGAGGGCCCAGAAGGTGATATGTGCAATGATGGGGTCTGCACTGCAAACGATAGGCAGTAAAGGCTTTGCCCTGCCCTACCACCCTCATCCCTCCCTGCAGGCTCCCAAAAGGGGCTTCTGAGGAGGATGTCAGGCCTGTGGCTCCAGGGAGGGCTTGCAGGAAGGGCCCACATATACAACAGCATGAACTACAAGTCTTGCTCTGCCCCAGAGCCTCAGTTTCCATACCTGTAAAATAGGGGTTCCATCAGACTATCCCTTGGGCCTATTCCTGGGGCCTGGGCAAGCAGGGACAGGGGTGGAGCCAGCACTGAAGATCTGGTCCTGCCGCCGCTGTCTCCCTTCCTTCTTGTCAGGTGAGTGACCTGCGCAATCAGGTTTACCCAGAGCATGGGCTGGACCCATTCCCAGGTGAGGGCCGAGTGACAGGCATGCAGAGGATTCGAAAGCCCTCAGTCATGATGGAGCACCCAGGTGAGGTTGGCCCTGAAGCTGAGCCAGGTGGCAGGGGTGCTATACAGGACAAGGTCCAGGTGGCCTCCTCCATCATCACTCACAGTCCCTCCCTGTTACAAGGCTTCCACTGCCCTCCCCACAGGTTCCAGGATGACTCTTGAGAAGTTTCTGAACAAGCTCCCCAAATTTGTGATCCGTCAAGGCGAGGTGATTGACATCCGGGGCCCCATCCGGGATGCCCTGCAGGTGAGGCCAGCCCTAGCTCCCCAGACACACACACACACACTCTCTCTCTCTCTCTCTCAAAGGCAAGATTTCCTTTTTTTAAAAAAAATATTGATTTTAGAGAGAGGGAGAGAAACATCAATCAATTGCCTTCAGCATGTGCCCCAACCAAGCCACACCGGCCAGGGCACCTCCCCCAGTCTTCTTGGGGGCTTTACCATCAACCCTGGCCCAGCCTACCAGAGCAGTATCTTGTGTGGAGGCTCAGACTTAGGGGTCCCTGAGGAAGGTCTAGATGGAGAGATGGGTGTCTCAGATCTGTCCCACTGTCTTCTAGAAATGAGTTGGTGAGGGCTCAGGGCGGACTGAGAGAGCAGCTGGTTGGCAAGGGCGTGGCTGTAAGAGGGGAAAAGTCAGAATCTAGGCCAGAGGTGGGCCCAAGTTCCAGCCCAAAATAGCCAGTTCAGTTCTGGAGAGCCCTTCTGGGCCCTCACACTACTCATCTTCCTCTCCTCACTCCCAAGCCTGCTCCTCCTCTTCTGCCTCCACCTGTGACAGGTAGCAAACCTCAGTTTCCCAGGACTCTCTACCTCCTTTGCCCCACATTGCCAAGTCCTATCTGATCTGTTGGTCCCCAGAACTTCTCCTGGGCCCATCCTTCTCTCCATTCCCACGACCCAGAATCTCTCTCCCACTCAACTACAGTGGTCTAACCTCCCACATCCACTCCTTACCTGCCAACCATCCTCCCCTAAGCAGCTCCTTTTAAAAATGCAAACTGATCTTGGCTTTTTATTGAACCCTCTGGTGGTTCTTGGGCCTGTCTCTTTACTCTCCCCCCACTCCCCACTCCTAACCTTTTCTTTCTTCCAGTCCAACCTGATTCCCAGGTTCCGTCCCACAAACTGACACTTCTCCAAAGTATTCTCTCCTCTCAGAAGTCTCCCCTGACCTGGGGACCTTCTCATGCTGTCTGGAGTCCCCTTGGCCCCTTCCATCTCGTAGGACTCCTCCTCTTCCTCCAGTCACAGCTCAGGTGTCATTTCCCTAGGGAAATCTCCCCTGACCCACGCTGGCCTCAGCACCCAGCCTGGTCATCATCAGTGTGGGGTTCTGTCTCCCCCACTAGACTTAGGGACCTCAAGTCTTCTTGGGGGGATGATGGGGCAGTGTCCCAAAGCTTCTGTTCCACTGCCTCTGCTTGGACTCTCCCTCACACAGAACACCCCACCTCTCCCTTAGGCTCAATGGTTTAATCAATTCCCCGTCATGAACAAGTCCCCTCTAGGGGTGGGGGTGGGTGGGACTGGCAGGATTCAGGGCTGTCCACTCCATCGATGCCTTCCAGAACTGTTGCCCATGGCCTCTCCCGGTCCAGGAGATCATGGTGGAGACGCCTGCCTTGGCTGCTGAGCGTAAGAGGTGAGGGCAGAGTGGAGGTGAGAACCTGGGGGTTGGGCTGTGGGGGCACTGAAGGCCTCTGGGCCCGCAGGATCCAAGAGTCTCCTGAGTCGCCTGAGCACCCGCTCTCCATGCTGCGCATCAAGTCTGAGAATGGCGAGCAGGCCTTTCTGCTAATGATGTGGCCTGAGGACACTGTTGGTGATGTGAGAGCCCTGCTCGCGCAGGCCAGGTGGGTGCGGGGCCAGAATGGCGGATGCAGTGGGTCTCTGGTCCCAGGTCCCACGACCTGACCTGATCTCTTCTGCCTGGACCCCAGGGGCATGGACCCAAATGCCTTCGAGATCTTCAGTGTGTTCCCGCCCACAGTCTACCGCGAGGACGAGCTCACGCTGCAGGCCGCCGGACTGGTGCCCAATGCAGCTCTGCTACTGCGGGCGAGCCGGGCCCTGCCGCCCGCCACTGGACCCCAACCAAGCCCCCAACCCAAATAAAGCACCCGCCCCCATACCAGCTGCTTCCTGAGGCTCCTCTGTGGGGCAGCCCCGCTGGGCACCAGGGGAGGCTGGGGCCCAGCTGGGTCGGGGAGGGGGCGGCGCAGACCGGCCCTCTCAGTAACTTGAGCCCCAGCTGGCAGGCCTGGCTGCTGGGTCTTTGTCCTCTAGGTTCCTCTTTCTCCATAGAAGGGTTAAGCGGATCCAGCGAAGGGAAGGCGGGCCCCAGCACAGGCTCAGCTGGGGCAGCCAGCAGATCCCTGTACACAGATATGCACAGAACCACAAGCGGGTGGGGACACTTCAATACTATGCACAAAGGCACGGCTCCCAAACTGGCAGAACTACAGCTGTGTACCCATTCCCATGACACACCCACACTGAGCCAACCTGCTGGAACACAGGCAGGCAGCCACATGGCCCAGCCACATTACTGACAGACATGCAAATGTGCACCACACACCAGGGCACAGATGTGTCATGGACCATCACATGCATAGGAACTGGAAGGGGACCCACCCACAGTTTCCAGAAACCATTGGTCCACACAGGTATGTGTGTGCTGGACACATATCCAAACACATGCACTATCACACACAAGTGCCACACGGAGGTACAGCTCAACCGACCTGCCCTGCCCACAGGAGCACAGCCTCAGCCGACTTACACCTACCCGCCTTGCTCAGAGCAGGAACTCAGGATGTCTAGGCAACACCAAACAGACAAGACACCAATGGAATGGGACATTTAATTGTCTCTAGGGTGCTCCCAGGTTGGGGATTGCGGGGCCTTTGGCAGAGCCCAGGCTAATGGAACTAACGAAGATGCCCATTAGCCAGTGCCAGGCAGGGTGGCAGTCCCAGGGCCAGGTTGAGACAGCCAGCACTTGGGCTGTTGCTTAAGACAATTTCTGAGACTACTGGGTCAGGAGTGCTGCCTCTGAATGAGGAGAGGGGGCTACAGTTAAAGGGAGGAGGAGGGGCTTGGGATGGGGGACAGGGCTCCGAGGGCAGAAGGTGAGGAATAACAGGGAGTTGGTCACAAGTTCATGGCCCACAATGGCGGGGGCTGGGGAATGTGGGGAGGGAATGCAGTTGGCCAGCCTGGGCTTGGCTCAGGCCAGTTTCAGGAACTCCTGCAGCGTGTTTTGTTCCACAGCCTCCACAAACAGCTCATAGTCCTGGGGGAGGGGATGAGAGAGGTGGTCACCTGAGTGCTGGAGCTCTGACTCTGGCCTGAGTCCATCTATAACACTCCCCCACCCCCAACCCCCAGGCCCATACCCCACAGTACTGGTCTCCATTAACAATCTGGGGTGGGGTGGCCTTGGGGTTGCCCGCCAAGGCTCGCATCTCATCCCGTAGGGCGTTGTCCTGGGAGATGTCCACTAGCTGGTACGGGATGCGCTTCCCATCCAGGATGCGGGTTACTTCGCTCTGCTGGGATTTGATCTGGGGGCAGAAGGTGGGCAGGGGTTATGAGCAAGCTGGAGGGCTTGGGGTGGAGGAAAGGAACCCTGGGCAGACGGGGAGTGTGGCTAGGAGCTTTTGTCCCCCTGTCCTGACCACTGGGACTTTTGAGGATGAGACAGGCTTGCGGTGGTATGGGATGAGAGAGGGACCACCGACCATGGAGAGGGAAGTCAGAATGAAGGGAAGCGGGATCAAGCTCAGGGTGGGTAGAGCCAGCTCAGCGATGGGGAGGCAGTGTCGGCCTGGGTAGAGGCTGGTAAGGGACCACCCTCCCTTCCCAGGTCCACACGGTGAAAGAGAAGGGCAAGATAAGGACGCGGTCTGGGTCGCCTGGAAGGGGGTGCAGATGATGGGCGTCCGAGTGACGGAGGATGGGCGTGGGCAGCTCACGCTGGGGCTGCTGAGGCCCCAGGATGCGCGATGAAGGCGCTCACATTGGGGCCGTGAGGCCCGTGGTGGGAGCCGACCCAGGAGGCCGTGCCGGAGCTCCGCGGGCCCCCGCCCCGCCCTCGCCCTGGGGGCGGTCCCGGCGCCCACGCTCTCCCCGAGTGGGCCCCGGGCAAGCACTCACTTCGCGTGACCCGGTGACCGACGTACTGTAGACGCGCAGGCCGCTCATGCTGCGGGCGGACGGACTGGCGGCGGAGCGGTGGTGGCTGCAGCTGCACGGCCGGGAGACGCTGCTGCCGCTCGGGAGCGGTTTCCTTCCTGCTCAGCCCGCGAGTCACCGCTCTCGGGACCAATGAGCGACGCGGGCAGGGGCGGGGCCGGGGCGGGCCTGCGCCACCCCGCCCAGCTCACCGCAAGTCCCCTCCCCCCCCCAGGGCTGGGCTCCGGGACCCCCGTCCCACGCTGGCTGCGGGCTTTGGCCTCTCTCCTCAGGGCGCAGTGTGAGGCTGGGGAGGGCCCCACGGCTGGAAAGGCCGCCTCCACAGCCTCGCCTGGCTGTGCCGCACCCTCTGGGCTTTGCACTTTGAGGGCTGTTTTCAAACCTCAAGTTCCCAAGCTGGGGAACCTGGCTCCGAGGGGCCCTTTCACCAGGTCCGCCAGGGGACACCAAATACGGCCAACCTGTCGGGAGAGGAGGCGCACCAAAGCTTTGCCCAAACTTCCTCTCCAGGCATGGCATGCAGGTTCAGCCAGGAAGGGTGGCGGCAGGAGACAGGGCCACACCCTCATGGAGCCAGATGGAGGCCACGAGGCTGCTAGTTCTGGAAAGAAGTTAGTGTCAGGGCTCCTTGTTAAAGACCCACAGCTGCCCGAGCTCGTTTGCCTCAGTGGATAGAGCCTCAGCCTGTGGACAGAAGGGTCCCCAGTTTGATTCCAGTCAAGGGCACATGCCTGGGTTGCAGGTTCCATCATCAGTAGGGGGCCTGCAGGAGGCAGGCAATCCATGATTCTCACCATTGATGTTTCTCTCCCTCTCCCTTCCTCTCTGAAATCAAATACAAATATTTTAAAAAAAAAAAAAAAAGATCCACAGCTGATTTTGAGGTAACCCAGCTCAACCCCCAACTCCAGCTGCAGATGGCACTCTGAAACCACTCCTACTCTCAGGAAAAACACAGGGAGCTCAAAGGGAGCGGATTCCAGGAACCAACCCACCTTTGGAGACTGCTATCTGCCTGGGCTTGGGCATGTTGCCCCTGAGCAGTCCCCCAGGAAGGCAATCCTAGCTCCCCGAAGCAAACAGCACCCTGCTTTGCTCTGGGGAAGCCACTTCCTCATGGTGGCAGTTGACTTCCTCTCTCAGAGGATTACTCTTTCCAGTGGTAAATCTGCTCTATGATTCACGGCAGCTTTGCCCAATAGAGAGTTGTGTGGGAAGAGATCTAATTTTTCCCGTAGAACAAGAGAGAAGTAGAGATACAGACACGAGGCTGGACCTGCTAACGGTCCCTCCTTGCTGTCTGGGGAACTTGGCTAACCTCCCCGGCTTTGGCTTCAACAAGCCAAAATAAGGGGTGGAGTAGGGGACTGTGGTGATGGAAGGCAATGAAAAACTGAGGAGTCTGTAAATTTTTATTTTGTAATCAAAATAGGCAATACAAACCAGTTGACATAACAACAATTCATATAAATAACTGCTTATAAACTTTATGAGGAAAAATACCCGAGAGCATGGTGGCTGGGCTTCCAACACAGGGTGGAGACCAACCAGGCGGTTCTGCCTTCAGGAGAGGAGGCAGGAGCCCAGAGGCTAAGGGGATGGCTGGGTGAGGCTGCTCTGAATGGAAGGGATAAGTCACTCCATAAATAAAACACAACTTGTAAAAACACTTAAGGAGTCTCATTCAGATCCAGGAGTGAGGTCTAGGATATTGCCCTGACAGCACAAAGCTTAGCAAGAATCTCATGTTTGCTGTTTGAGACTCATAAACTGTTCAGTGTTCCCCATACCTACACATGACCTCCACTTGGCTGGGCTCCAGCTCTTGAGGGGGCCTGGGGCCAGCTGGGCAATCAGATACAAACAACTGTGAGATGCTCCTTAAACGAGGAGGCAAGAGAAAACAGAAAGCAGAGAGTTCCAAGGCCCCAGAGAAACAAACAAAAAACACTGAAAACTATACCTTAAAGCTAACCTGTATTGGGTACTCCGAACTCTCAAGGAGCCCAGAGCAGGAAAGGGAACCCCCTCAACAAAAGAGGCACAAATTAGGGCTGGGCATTGGCCCCAGCCCCAGGGTGAGGGGATGAGCAGCTTGACAGTTGACCTGTGGTATTTTGGGGGAAATCCTGCCTAAACCCAGAACCACAGGGAAGAGTTTGCACTCAAAATCCAAGAAGGGGGCTACCTGGGTGGCCTGAAAACCAAGAAGGGAGCCAAGGCCACAGGGCAGCTGGAGAGGGGGTCGCCTATAAAATGGCACAGATGGAGGAGCCCGGGCTATAATCCCTAGGCCTCTAATTACAGTGGGTACTATGCTAACGAATAGATCACCCTGAGGTGTCTGTGAGAACAGGAGCCCTGAGAAAGCAGCAGTGGAACTGGGCCTAAGCAAGCCCAGAAAGCCAGCTCAGCTCCCAGGAAGGCTGGTGCTGGGGCCTGAGAATTCTTAAATGGCCATTGTTACTGGTACTCAGCCTTTCCAGGCCCCTCTAATGAACTCTGGGCAACAACAGGACCAAGGTATGGAGTGGGAATGAATGTGGATCCACCCCAAAGGATGGAGAAGGGAAGTGAGCAGCCTGTTTGTCTCTGACATCAGCCTGGGGCTGGGAATAGTCTGTGAAGACTTACCAGGTGACCTGCAAAAGTTAATTAGTAACTCCCCCTCACAGTATGAATCAAGATGACAGGACAAATGCAATCCAACAAGGCAAAGCCAGTGTGTGACAGGGCAGGCACAGTTCCCTAGTCAGCCCCTGGCCCCAGATCAGGCTCTTACCTCCCTTCTACACCTTCTCTCTGGGAATAGCAGCAAACAGGAGGCAAGAGATTGTCAGGGCAGGACCTGCTGAACTGGGCTGTCAGCACACCAGATCCTTCCTTGGGGAATACAACCTGTCCCATGCCCAGCATTCCTCATTGCGTGATACAGTTTTCTCCCATGTCCTGGGCATATCTATCTGACATGGTGGTCCTTAAATCCTCGATGTCATGGCGCAGCTGTTGAACCTCTTCTAGTTTCCTCCTGATTACATCCGGCTTCTGTAAATCTAGTGGAGTCCCTGGGTGCTGTGCAGCTGGAGGGGAGAGCATTTTGAGAGAATGTTAGTTAAGGGAAGCTTTCAGGTGGAGGGAGTAAAGCCCATGGTCTTGAGACACAGCACTTTTAAAAAAGCAGCTGGGGATAGTGGGTGGAAAATTTGCTGCCTAAGGGCCACTTTTTGCTTGTCTTGTGCCCAGGGACCCCCCCAAAGATGCCTATTTCCAAAACAGATTTTCTGAACATCTCCTTTACAAAACACAAACTCTCAGAGGGCAGTGACCAAGCCTCCATAGCCCTGTTGCCACGTTACCATAAAGATGGGAAAGGGGATGAGGATGAGAGAATGAAAGCCATTCCCCTCTCCTGGGTCCCAGACTGGTCTGAGGACTCACAGTGAATGCCCAGGAGCAAGGAGAGATTGGGGTCATGGCCCTGGGCCCTCTGGGTCACAATGCTACAGACAGCTTGCAGATCTTGAAGACAACTGGCCAACTCCTGGTGCAGCTCAAATGCCAGCTGGGCCGTGTCTGGTGAAGATGGGCACCCTGGTTGAGCTTGGCGCAGGTGTTCCTGGAGCGTCAGATTCTTTTCAATCAGGTCCTGGTTCTGTGCTGAAAGCTGAGTGGACAGATGGACAATATTAACCCAGGTCCAGAGAAAGGCAGTGTATCTGTACCTGAGTGTGGATATATATGTGTGTGCAGGGTATGAGTCAGGTGATGTTCCTCCTCCCCATCCCTACTTACAGATTTAGCATTCCCACTCCCTTCTCAATTCCAGGCCTACTTCCTCCTGTAGGCAGGCCCAGGCCCACAGGACTCCCGAACTGGAGAGGAAACCACTCCCCAGCAGACTCTGAGTCATCAGCCTCCAGGTTTCTGTTCAGGAACCAGAGAACATAGTCCCGCCCCTCGGAACTTTATCTGAAGCCAGTCCCTCAGCCAACACTGTTAGCCAGGCTATTAGAGAAGGCTTAATGTGAACTGTGAAATCTGAGGAGACACTGGTTTCAATCTCTCCCTGCCACCCTGACAAAAGTGGCCACCAGCCAGTCTGATCAGAGGGTGTCAGAGGAATAAAAGAAGTAATAAAGACATGACAGCTAGTGGACACTGGTGGGGAGCTGGAGAAGCTGGGGACCTGGAGAACACAGTGCTGGAATTTATCCTTCCTTTTCGGACCTTCACTTCAGTGGAGCTGGGCTCACTACACAGACCAGTTACTCACGTATTACCTGTGTCTCTTTCCTCCTTTCACCCTGAACAGCTTAACCCACTCTGCTTCCCTCCCTATCTCTGTTCTAAAGACACTGAACAGTTCCCCCTCCAATCCCAGCCCTTCACCCACAGTGAGCCATGTGACAATCCTTGCAATGGCAGACTCCTTAGGTCTTGGCCATTGATCTTGGTTGTCCCCCATGAGCTGTTTACTCCATGAGGACCACCAAACCCTCTGTGGAGGGTTTAAGTCTTCTTGAACCTTCCCTTCCCAACTCCACAAATCTGTGGCTGCAGGAAGACAAAGGGAGAGTGACTTTCCATATACAAGAAGCATTCCTGGGTAATTATGGCCACTCTAAGACAGGCTTAGGACCTTTAATATAACGGATGATGCAATGTCCCTTTTTATTCCTCTGCCAAAAAAACCAAAAAAATAAACAAAAAACAGCAATAAAAAAACCCTCAGCAGGCACCTTTTAAACATGGGAGCTCATGTGGGAGTAGGATGGGAAGGGTACACAGGACTAGCTGATGCTGCTCACCTCTTTCACAGCTGTGCGAAGTTGCTGCAAGGCTGTCTCCCTCTGCTGGGCCTCCTCTTTCAGGGCTTGGCTTGTTCCTTCTTCCTGAGCCACTTGCTGCTCTAGGCTCTAAATTCCATGGCAAGGAGTGATGGGAGAACACACCAGGGGTAACAGGTCTGGTTAGGACCATATCACCTCTGGCCTGGACTATAGAGTCCTACCCTGCCCACACACGGCTGCTAAGAGATTATTTTAGAATAGCCCTGATTGAAACCCTCCTATAGCCAGTGACCATGTACAAAATAAGAGGCTAGTTCCTCACAGGGTATTCCAGGCCAGTCTAGCCCTTACCGACTTTTACAGCCGTATCTCTTTTTACCCTCCACACCACCTCCACTTTAGCCACACCTACAGAATAACTAGCTGGCCTTCATCCCTCAAGGCTCCAGCTTCAATATTGTTACTCATTCCTCTTCCCCTTCACCCAGACTTCTCTTCTGTTCTGCCTGTCACCCAGGAAACCTCCTCCAAGGCCACCCAAGCTTTCCTCAATCTGCAAAACAGATTCAATTAATCATAACCTCACCTTGCTACTCATACCGCCCTCAGAGACCATGAGTGCCTTTGTTGGTTGTACACATGATGCTCCCTCCACTAGACCATTACTTTCTTTTTTAAAAATATTTTTTTTATTGATTTCAAAGAGAGGGAGAGGGAGAGAGAGATAAAAACGTCAAAGAGAGAAAATCACTGATTGGCTGCCACCTGCACATCCCCACACCAAGGATTGAGCTCGCCACCTGGACATGTACCTTGACGAGGAATCTAACTGTGACCTTCTTGTTCACAGGTCTGAGCCACGCCTGTCAGGCAAACAATCACTTTCTTGAGAGCAGGGAACATCCATTAGGTTGAATTCAATGTTTGCTGATGACTTACTGTGACATGCACTAAGGCAACTAAAAAGGATGCTAGTCTTTAAGGAGCTCACAGTCCAAGCCCCTCACAATATTGTTTTAAATGCTTTTACACAGATGAGAAGGGGTAGGAGAACACTCCCACAGGCACCAAATCTAGATAGTAATGTATGTGTGTGGTGTGTGCATGCAGGGGTAGCCAGAGGGAGGGAAGTATTTATATTTATTATCTTCTGCCTCTTATTCTATTCATTCCAATTTCCCCCTGATTTTGTAACTGATTTGAACAAATACAATATTGTAAAAATCTGAATTTTCCCATTTGTATTAATAAAAATATGTAACTTCCCAGGAGAATATCTTTTTTATTTTTATTTTATTTTATTCTTTTTCATCATCATGAAATACCCAATGTAACTATCCTAAACCCACATAATTCCAGCAAATTCATCTAATAATTTGCCTGAGAAGTCTCATCATGGCTAAATGTACCATTTAACATGTTAAGCTTTTGCAACCTTTGTGGAACATAGGGTTCCAGAAAACATAGACATTAAACCTCTACTAAAAACCCAAGATTTTAACTATATTTGGTTTGACTACATTGTAATAGGACTTGAAATATGAATTAGGTGAACTAAATAGGCATCGCTTGACCCACATAATGGCAACGGTGGGATTGCAGCTTTTGTTGCTCCTCAGAGTAAGTGTGTTTTATCCATTTTAGTGTGAAACCTCTTTTAGAGTCCAAAGAGAACCTGAGTGATCCTGCTTTACCTAAGATTTCTTAGAGAACCCAATTAAGGACATGCCCACTCTGACCCAAGATAGAAACCAAGAGTTCTCTTTGATTTTTCCTTATTCTTCAATCCGCTATATTCTGACAGTCACTGATTCCTCTCAATTTTACCTCCTAAAATTCACAGAAATGCCAGGTTCCTTCATCATCTCTCACTAGGATTTTCACAACAGTTCACTGGCCTCCAGCTTTACCTCTCTCCCAAGAGCAATCTTTTTCCATAAAAAGCCTGAATTGCTAACTTAACCACACCACACTCCAATTAAATGCTTTAGAAGATTCCCGTAACCTACCTAAAGAATAAAAGCTGCCTGGCCAGTGTGGTTCAGTGGTTGAGCATCGACCCATGAACCAAGATATCCCCAGTAGGGGGCATGCAGGAGGTAGCTAATCCATGTTTTTCTCTCTATCCCTCTCCTTTCCTCTCTCTCTAAAATCAATATATTGCCCTAGCTGGTTGGCTCAGTGGGTAGAGTGTTGGCCTGCGGACTGAAGGGTCCCAGGTTCAATTCTGGCCAAGGGCACATGCCTGGGTTGCGGGCTCGATTCCCAGTAGGGGGCATGCAGGAGGCAGCTGATCAATGATTCTCTCATCATTGATGTTTCTCTCTCTCTCTCCCGCTCCCTTCCTCTCTGAAATCAATAAAAATGTATTTCAAAAAAAAAGGAGCTTGGCCAGTGTGGCTCAGTGGTTGAGCATCGGACCCATGAACCAAGAGTCACAGTTCAATTCTGGTCAGGGCACATGCCTGGGTTGCAGGTTCCATCACCAGTAGGGGGTGTGCAGGAGGCAGCTGATCAATGATTCTCTCATCCCTGATGTTTCTCTCTTTCCCTCTCTCTTCCTCTCTCTGAAATCAATAAAAACATATATTTATTTTTTTAAAAAGCTAACTTAATTGGAGACAAATTCTTCCCATTCCCCAGTTCTCCATTCACCATCGTACTTCAACAGTATCACACTGCTTGCAGCTCCATGTGCAAAACCCTGCTGTTTCATGCCTCCATGTTCCTACCTGTGCTGTTCTTTCTATCTGGAGCTCTAATACCATCCCTTCCAGCTCTACCTCTCTGCCTGCCTAATTCTTCCTCCTCCCTCAAGGGTTATGACCTCCAGAAACCCTTGATCTCCTCCTCCTCAACCAACTCTTCTATGCTCCCCTAGGGTAACATGAACATGGCACTCACCGTATTGTGCTGAAACCCTTTCCCAACAAGATTGTAGGCTAAAAGCACTGAATGGATCTCATTCTTGTTGTATTCCTAACACTGAACAAATTGGATGGTAGAGAACGGAACAGTGTTGGATGAATTCTAGAGATTCCATTAAGTACTGCTCACCATATCCCAAGAACTCCAGCTCACCTGTACTTGTGAGTGTAACTGACCCATCTTCTGCTGTTGCTTTCCCACAATCTGAAAGGCAAAGTTACCAAGGAAGGCTATAAGCACACGTTGGTGTTGAGGTAGGAGGCAAGAGGGCAAGAGGCTACACTAGGACCTGTGGTCTGGCTATTAGCTCTACTGGCTACAGCCAGCCAGTCAATAGTGAGATCAGGGTAAAGACAAGGTAACTCTACCTACAGAAATACAACCCAGATTTCTTATCCGATAGGCTAACCAACTTCACACTCCTGTGCTCCAGTCACACACACACAAATGAGTGTGGACTTATTACTGGGGGTGAGAGACAACCTCACCCTGATGACGGTGGGCCAGTGGAATTAACTTTATATATAGCCAGCATACATTCTTGTTCTTTGATCAAGGACATGACTAAAAATTCAGTTGAATAAAACCTGTCTTATCCAGGGCTGTAATGGTTGTTACTTATAGCCTTCTCACACTGAATGTTGAAGGAGAGGACCTGAATAGGCCCAGTTTCCTGTTCTTTGAGACATCAGGTATTCTCTGAACTATTTCTGGGTCTTCTTTTTAGCTGATTTGTGATCAGTCTCACCAACAGGCCCTGGACTGCTCCTTCTCTGCTGAATTAGGGCCACATCAGTGGTCAGATCTCTGTCCAGTGCCAGAGATTCTGTAGAGGGCCGGAGAAATGAACAAAGTGCACCATTTTGGAGCATCCAGTCTGAATGTTCAGAGGCATGTCCTCCCCTCACTTTCTTACCTGTCATAAGGATGAATACCTAAATGCAAACTTATTATGCAGGAGTGACTTCTCGGAAAAGAGGGAAAGGCTATGGGTAATAGAGATGGCCCAGGGCCAGAAATTCATGATGCCTTCCCAATACACAAATTTCTCTTTCCTCTTAGCCTACCACCTGTTACAGCCTGGATACCCTCAATCACCTTTCGGAGAGAATCACATTCCTTCTGCCAGACCTCCATTTCCACCTTTGGACCTTCTTCCTGTTGGGCTGGACCTTCTCCACTGGCCTCCATACACTGCTTATCTTGCAGGCTGAAAGACAGTGGCCTCTTTAAGAAGTCTGAAGTCAGAGGGATGTGGCTCTGACTCCTGATCTGCTTGTATGTTTGGGACAAAACACTTAGGCCCTTCTGAGCCACAGCTGAGGATAACATTAGGTCTGTTGTAATGGAAGGTATGCCACACTGAAACTACTTAGTCTTATATGAGTTCCCTTTATTAGAAGCCAATATCTATCTATACAATGGCCACCTGCCCAAGGCTTTTATTCTTTGTTTTGATATCTAAAAATAAACATTCATCACATGTAATTAGATTATAAAAGTCATACATGTATACTGTAGAACTTTGGAAAACACAAAAAAATCTCCTTTTTTCTTGGTATACATAGTTTGGGGCAGAATCAACTTTGTCCCCTAACTTCACTTCTGACTCCAAACAATGGTCTCCCCTAATGGATCCCCACAGTCACTTTCATCATGGCCCATCTGCTAAGATAAACAACAGGGTCACTGTGGTATATTAGGATGAAAAATCCAATCCATCCCATTAGAAACTGGATTTGATCCAAGAAGCTGTTGAAACACAGCCATCACATTTTCAGAAATTGCTATTAATATGGATGAGGCTCCCAAGACACCCTGAGAGTACATTATGATATTTTGTTTTGTTCTCAGAACCTGTTGTGGCAATCAAAAGCAATCCCTAGTGTAGAGAAGAAACAGATTCTGCTGGTAGTCCTTAGCTTACAAGGTTCAAAATGTGGATAACCCCCCAGTTCTCAGCACCAGGATCTACTTTTGCAAATATACAGACAACTTATTCCCCAGTTTATAAAGTGCTTTCATTCATTCAACACAAATATTCAAGGATTATTATCCAGTATTATTATGGCAGGCACTGAGCTGGACCCTTCTAAAGGATAAAATGACAAGTTCCCACTGTACCATTATATCCCCCATACTCCATCTCAAAGACATAGGTCGTTTTTCTATTATTCACACTCCAAACAAAACGAAGCTTAGAGAAGTAGAGATTAGAGCAGTCACACAAGTAGTATGGGGTAGCTAGGACCAGAACCTAGCCCTCCACTGCCTCAACTTCACAGGGATATTTACCTATGTCCAGTGCAGAATTCTGCTTCTGTCTGTCTCAGACTTTCCAGTTGAACCTCCTTTCTGCAGGCTGCCTGGGTCTCCTCCAGCAAATTCTCCAACTCAGTCACTCTCTCCTGCAGCTCTGTGATCTTCAACTCAGAATCCTTAAGCTGAGAGACAGGATTCCATGCTTAGGTCAACAAACTAAAAAAGACTGTCTGGGTCTTGGAAAATTTACAGTCCAGCTGTGTCTTGATATGACTGGGGATTTTCCTTTCAGGAAACCACGGGGTAACTGCATACAGCAGAGGCGGAGAAAGTCCCCCTGGTTTGGCCACTCCTTGCTTGCCCCAGGTACACCCAGACATTGCTGCTACCTGCTGGCTCTGCTTCTGATGGTCTTCCAGGGTGGGCAGGTCAGCCAGGTAGCGCTCCAAGGTTTCAATACGCTGCTGCTTCTCCCGGTTTTGCTCGGATTCCTTCTGGCATTTCTTTTTCAAATTATTGATATGTTTATCACGACCCTTGACCTAGGGAAAGACATGTCTAGAATCTATCGCCATCAACTCCTCCAGGAACCTGAACATCAACTTTTTTTTTTTTTTAACTGACCACTGTCTCTGTTCTTAGAGCTGTAAATATATTTCTACTACAACGAAGGCAGGAAGTGGTTCAAATTTTACCATTAGAGATTAGGGCATAAAGTGCAGAGTTAACACACCTGAACTTTCCAATCAAGGACAAAGAAGAAGAGCTCCCTAGGCTGTTTTCAAAAACTGCCCAAGTACTTCTGCATAATAAATAATCTGTCTGGCCCTAGCCGCTGTCCCATGCATTCCGGTTTGATTCCTGGTCAGGGCACAAATCGCCAGTAGGGGGCATGCAGGAGGCAGCGATTAATGTTCCTCACACAGATGTTTCTCCCTCTCCCTTCCTCTCTAAATAAACCAATAAAAATAAACCAACAAAAAAAAGTCAACAGAGGAGGAGACAAAGTATGTAAGAAATTTCAATATATTTTCAGAAGATGAAAGTGGATGGAGGGATAAATGACTTGGAGCAGAGGAGTTATAATCTGCAGTGGGAGTTAACATTTAGAAAACAATGTGCCCTTCACAACTCCCAATAATCTCTGTACTGAAGGCACCAGGTACTCCTGGGGCAGGTTATCAGCCATAGATCTGAAAAATAGGGGGATTTACTGCAAATCTATATACAGGTTAGCTGGATACCATCCTCACCCTAGGTTTCCCCAACAGGAGAATGGAGATTTAATCTCTGGAGAAATCAAATGAGAGATTCCAGACTCAGGAATATCAGTCACAGCAGACAGAGAGTGAAGTGGTGGGTTGAAAATAAGTACAAGTAAAAATCAATGTACAGAACGGTGGGACTCTAAACCTCATCTTGTTCTCAGTGTCAAGAACCTAACAACTAAAAGCATTCTTGCTCCCAGCTGTTCCATGGAACAGGCTGAAGATTCTTTTCTAGAGAGAGGTAAGACAGATACTTATATTTGAGGGTTCCCAAGAGAGATGACAGTTTAAGTCTGGACATACTATAGACAAGTCTACCAGGCAACCACCATGAACCCAGAGCTTCCATCCAGCTTTTAAATACTTCCTTTTATTCAAGGATCACCAAGACTCTAACTTGAAAGTCACCAAACAAAATACAAAGCCCTGAAGGAAACAAGAAACACTATAAGTAGGTGCAGATATCCCAAAAGGTATAATCAATATAATCAAAGAAATAAGCTAACTGCATCCATGAAATAAAAACAGCATAAGCCCTAGCTGGTTTGGATAGAGCATCGGCCTACGGACTGCAGGGTCTCAGGTTCGACTCAGTCAAGGGCACATGCCTGGGTTGTGGGCTCGATCCCCAGTGGAGGGCATGCAGGAGGCAGCCGGCCGATCAATGATTCTCTCTCATCACTGATGTTTCTCTCTCTCTCCCTCTCTGTTCCTCTCTGAAATCAATAAAAAAAAATATTTTTAAGTAAATAAATACAGCAAAAGAACAAAAAAAGAATACTATTCATATATTTAGAGGTATATTTCAGGAGAAAGAGAAGAGTTGAGGATGAATACCTTTATGGAGTAGACTAGGAATTGAACTGTGACCTCCTGGTTCATAGGTCGACGCTCAACCACTGAGCCACACTGACCAGGCTAAGTTTCTTTCATAACAAGCCTCTCAAAGTCCTTGTTGTACCAGAGGCACCAATATCACCTGGGAACTTGCTAAAATGTAGGCTCTCAGGCCTCCTTCCCTTACAGAACTACTGAAGCTGGATCTGCATTTTAAACAAGATCTCCAAGTAATTTTTTTTTTTTTTAAATATATTTTATTGATTTTTTACAGAGAGAGGAAGGGAGAGAGATAGAGAGTTAGAAACATCGATGAGAGAGAAACATCGATCAGCTGCCTCTTGCACACCTCCCACTGGGGATGTGCCCGCAACCCAGGTACATGCCCTTGACCGGAATCGAACCTGGGACCTTTCAGTCCGCAGGCCGACGCTCTATCCACCGAGCCAAACCGGTTCTGGCCAAGTAATTTTTTAAAAATATTTTTTTATTGATTTCAGAGAGAGGAAGGGAGAGTGAGAGATAGAAACATCAATGATGCCAAAACCGGTTTGGCTCAGTGGATAGAGCGTCGGCCTGTGGACTGAAGGGTCCCGGGTTCGATTCCGGTTGGGGGCATGTGCCTTGGTTGCGGGCACATCCACAGTGGGAGGTGTGCAAGAGGCAGCTGATAGATGTTTCTCTCTCATCGATGTTTCTAACTCTCTCTCTCTCTCCCTTCCTCTCTGTAAAAAGTCAATAAAATATTAAAAAAAAAAAAAAAAAAAAAAAAGAAACATCAATGATGAGAATCATTGACCGGCTGCCTCCTTCACGCCCCCTACTGTGAATCAAGCCCACAACCTGGGTACATGCCCTTGACCGGATTCGAACCTGGGACCCTTCAGTCCCCAGGCCAGTGCTCTATCCACAAAGCCAAACTGGCTAGGGTCAAGTAATTCTTTTTTACTTTTCCTACCCCTAACCGAAACTAAGTTTAACCTTACTCTTAACCCTAACCATATACCTAAGCTCAACTTAAACCTAACCCTAACACTAAATCATGCCTAACCCTCTTAATAACCCTAATACTAAACCCTAACCCAAAAACTATCTAACTTCTTCCACTAAGTGAAACCCTAACCTTATACCTAAACTCATCCCTAACCCTAAAACTCAACCCTATCCCTAACTCTAACCCCAACCCTACCCACTATTGCTAACCTCAACACTAACCCTAAAACTAACACAAAAGCTAACCTGATGTTTAACCTCAACACGAACCCAAACTCTACACTAACCTTAACCCTGACCCTATCCTAACAGTAACTCCATACCTAAACTTCACCCTAACCGTAACACTAATGCTAACAATATACCTAATCTTAAACTTAATCCTAACCTAACCCCAACACTCTATAAAATCCTCTTCATAACTCTAATCCTAACCAAAATCCTAATCCAAACTTATACCTATCCTCAACACTAATCCTAACACTAATCCTAGACCTAACTCAACTCTCCATCACTAACTTTAACCAGAAACATAACTCTTTACTATCTTCAACCCTAATCCTGTCCCTAAACCAACCTCAACCCTAATACTATATCTAACCCTAACCCTGTACTAAACTCAACCCTAATTCTAACTCAAAACCTAATGCTATACCTAACCTCAATCCTAACCCTATACTAACTTTCATACCTAACTTTAATCCCATAACAATATTATACTTAACCCTCTCTATAACCCTAATATAATCCTAACTCATACCTGTATCTTAACCTTATCCTTAATCTAATTCTAATACTAACCCTACCAATATACCTAACCTCAATCCTAAACTTAATCCTCACACTAACCTTACACCTAAACTCAAACTGAAATCCAACCTTAACACTAACCCTATCTCTGTACTAAACTTCAACCCTACACCGAACCTTTACCCTAAATCTTACCCTAATCCTAGCAGTAACTTAACCCTATACCTAACCTCAGCCATAACCCTAAACCTAAACTATACTTAACTTTAACCTAACTTAACCCTAAAACTAACCATATACGTGGGTCAACTCTAAACCTACTCTGACTCTATCCTAACAGTAACTCCATACCTAATGATCTTTTTAAATTAAAAAGATCAATTTAAAAAATCTTTTTAGAAAAGCACTCTTAAGCACATTAAAGTTTAAAGTTTAAGCACTGCTCTAGTTGATTTTGATGTAGATGGTCCAGAACTAAACATTACTAAACTGCCCCCATCCCTAGAACATCTGCATTAGAGAAAGCTGTGAATAGAACCAAAAGATTTTAAATCAGCCCTGGCTGTGTTTCTCAGTGGTTAGAGCGCAGGCCCATGTACTGCGTGGGTTCAATTCCTGGTCAAGGGCAAGTACCTGGGTTGGCTCCCCAGCCTGTGTGGGAGGCAACAAATCAATGTGTTTCTCTCACATCAATGTTTCTCTCTCCCTCTCTCCCCCCTTCCCTTCCACTCTCTCTCTTAAAAAAAAAAAAAAGAGGAAAAAAAAGATTTTAAATCAGCTCTTTCTATGACAACCAAGCTCACTCAAAGACAATTCTAAGAGCAATGGCAAAAATGTAAAAACTCCCAAGCTGGCTGCACACATGGAATTCTTCTCCTTTTTAGGTAGAGTGAAGAGAAACCAGGCTGAATGGTGCAAATTTACCATAGGTATTTAAACATCATGCAATGGTATCATCTGGTATGACTGCTCAGGCCGGTTTTCCACCTATGTCACCTGGTGGCCCATCACAATCTGGGGCAGTGAGGGCTTATACTGTGGTAGTTTTGTGGAGATGAAACAGAAAGAAGGAGCTCCATTTCTAGCAGACCAATCCTGCATGAGAAGTCAATGCAGGGTCTGACCCAATTGGCTGGCTTCTCCTGGTTCCAAGAATGGGGCCAGAAACAGCTTAGCGTTTGGCAGGAGAAGGCTGACTGTCAACTCCTTTGTGAATTAGAGAGCTATCAGCTCCTTAGCTCACCCTATCTTCTTGTTTCTTCCCCTCCTCTGAATGCTTCTGCAACGCCACTCTGAGAGACTCTCTGATGAGTTGGACTTCAACTTCTGAAGCAGAAAGTTTCCTTTCAAGCTCGATCTTTTCCTTGTTCAAGGCTTCTGTCTTCTGCGCAAACTGCGCACGTAAGAAAGTGTTCTCTCGCTGCAATTCCTGCAGAAAGATTCTCAATATACCTATTCCTTACTCTTACAGTCCTATGTAATTTACTTATCCCAGCAGACTTCATGGCCAAATATTATCTTTCTCTGAAAATTTCAAGCAGTGCTTCTCAGAATGTGATCCTAGGACTAACAGCATCAGTATCACCTGGGAATTTGTTAGAAATGCAAATTCTTGAGCCCAATTCCAAGACCCACTGAATCAGGAACTCTGGGGTTGGGTCTTAACAATCTATGTTTTAAAAAGCCCTCCAGATCCCTGGCTGGAGTGGCTCGGTTGGGTGTCATCCCGTGCACCAAAAGGTTGCCAGTTAGATTACTGGTCAGGACACACACCCGAGTGGTGGGCTCCATCCGTGGGAGGGGGTATGCAGGAGGCAGCCGATCTATATGTCGCTCTCACACAGTTTCTTTCTCTCTCTTTCTAAAGATCAATTTAAAAAATCTTTTTAGAAAAGCACTCCAGGTGATTCTGATGCACACTCACATTTCAGAACCACTGCTGTAAAGCAATACCTGAGGAGTTTTAGTATCATAGAAGGAACACAGGACAAGACACTAGAAGACCTGGACTCAAGGCCAGGCCAACTGACTCAAGGGCTCAAGGCCAATTTTTTCATCAGTAAATTAGAGAACTGAACTAGATTTTATCTAACAACTAGAGGCTGGTGCATGAATTCGTGCACGGGTGGGGTCCCTAGGCCTGGCCAGCGATCAGGGCCTGCTAGGCGGGGAGAGGGACCATGGGAGGTTGGCTGCTGGCACCCAAGGAAGGAACCGGCCCTCAGCCCCCCTGGGAAATGGGCTGTGTCCGCTGCCACTTACCCCCAGTTCCCCGTCCCAGCCCAGGGCCTGAAGGCCCCAGCAGGGTCAGGAGAGGAGGCCATGGTCACCAGGCCCGGTGTGGGAAGAATGGACTCCACACCACCACCGCGCGGTTCCCTGCCTCCCCCTCTCCTCCTTCCCTCTCATAGCGACTGGTCAACCAGTCGTCCCAGTCATTCAGGCATAATGGTCGCTATATAGATTTGATTCTATAAGATGGAACAGTCTAACAAGCCCACTAGGTGGCAAAACCAGTACTATAATCTGTCTATATCCATCACTCAAAAGCCCAAATTGCAGAGACTCTTAGCCAACAAAGCTGGCTTTTTCTAGAGTCATTGACCGCAGTGAGAATATGGCTTCCTTCAGCTGTTCCTAGACATGGAAGATAAAAATTAAAATGGCTCTAAATACACCGTTACATCTGCCTCTCCTTCCATTGGCCAGGGCTGGTAGATTAAGACCTCAGAACATCATCCAACTCTAGGACCTTACAATGTACCTTACTCTGCCTTCCTTTTCTCCCAAGTATATACTGACACCAAAGCATCTGGACTTCCACCTGCTTCTATCCTCAAGCCTTTTCTGCCCCGACATGGGCAGGACAAGAGTTGCTTTAAATTAGGATGTTTACTCTTTGAGGGAAGGGACACCTTAGATCACTTGGTTTCTTTTCTATTTCCTGGATACCTAACAGTGCCAAGCATAGCTAAGATACCAAATTATGACAAGCAGAATGCTAACCCAACTGCCAATGCTTACCTGCAGCCTCAGCAAGCAGACATCCCCAAAGGGGGCAGGGCGGCCCAAAAGGGCACTGTGGACTTGTAGTTCACTCTCTCGCACTTTCTGCTCCAGCTGAGAGATGTGTTTCCTCTGTCTGCAAAAGCCAGAAGAATAGGGTCCAGGATTCTAACACTAACCAACTTGCAAATATAAGCCCCCACTTTCCTTAGATGGGTACATCGATGCTATATAAGCAAGGACCTTGGATTCTGGGCAGTACTATTTTGCTGGAGGAGAACAAATGAGAAAGCTGACAGGCGAAATGAAGAAAGATCAGCTACAAAGAACCCGCTGCCTGCTTTAGGCACTCCCAGAGCCCCTGCAGATACACAATTAGTCTATCACATTAGTCAGCTAGAGGACTAGGCTGCTTATCAACCTAGCTCTACCATGAGGCAAGGAGTGAACATAAACAGAGGGGAATGTAGTGCCCTTGAGGAGAATTCATTAAGTGTCCTCAGTGGGGGCTGAGAGAACAGAAGCTGGTCTATGGTAGGTACCCTATGCTCTCTTACTTGTCAATGAGGAGTTCCTTTTCCTTTAGAAGGTGTTCATTACTGTTCAAAATGCTGACCAACTGTGCTGGTTCTAACATGGGCAGTGAAGGAGCAAATGCAGCAGGATGGTGGCAGGTGGCTCCATTCTGAAGCTGAAAGACAAGCAGGACCAAAGGGGCTTGATCTTGACGCACAGGCACCTGAAAACACCTGAGCAATATCCTGGGTCTGTAGTCAAGGCTCATTTTGGCTCAGACTAAGAAGGCCCAGTGTTTATGAAATAATTTTAGCTCTGATGCATGACTGGAAAGAACCTGCCAGGGAGACTTCTGCCAACTGGACACAGCTCAGAAAGGCTCTAGTTTCTAAGAAAAGGTCAGTTATCTTTTATTATCTGGCAACAGAAGCAAACCAAGAGCTAAGATGTCCTCAACAACTAGAAAAAAATAGTATATTCAGCTTCTTTCCTTCCCACTCTTAAGTAGCACACGGACTTTTTTAAAAACACAAAACTGGTATAGTGGAAAAAGCATAGGAGTCAAAGACAATTTTTAAACCCTAGCTCTGTCACTTAACCAGCTTTGTGATCCTGGGCAAATTACTTAGTCTAAGAGCCTAGTAAATTTCTACATTTACCTCATCAAAATGGTATAAGGATTAATTAAGATTCTGTATGTAGCCCTAACCGGTTTGGCTCAGTGGATAGAGTGTCAGCCTGCACACTCAAGGGTCCCAGGTTCGATTCCAGTCAAGGGCATGTACTTTGGTTGTGGGCACATATCCACTAGGGAATGTGCAGGAGGCAGCTGATCAATGTTTCTCTCTCATCGATGTTTCTAACTCTCTATCCCTTTCCTTTCCTCCTTGTAAAAAATCAATAAAATATATATATATTTTTAAAAAGATTCTGTATGTAAAAGTACCTAGCCTAGTGACTTTGTTGGGTCTTCTCTTGTAACCCTCTACTTTGGAGAACCTATCTGGTGTTTCATTAGACCACCAACATATTCAATGGCATCCACAAGCCTTCATTTCTTACCTATAAACATTTTCCCTCTTTCTTACAAATGTTTTCTTTAGAGTCAAAACTTAGAAGACTCAACCTATACAAGTTCAAAGATCTGTACCAAACCCCAAAATCCAAGGAAAGAAGCACCTCCACCTACCTGCATTTGTTCCATCTGTAAACGAATCAACTCCAGATGCTGCCGACAAGTGCTGAGTTCACAAGACCGCTCTCGAGGATGCCAAGGGTCAGAATTTGGCTGCCACACCTGAGAGGATAGAGGCTTGGAGAGCCCAGGAGCAGGCTGGAGTCCCAAAGGGAGCAACCCACTGCTGCTAGGATGTAGTCCATTCCGTTCACATACCACACCACTGTCTGGGGTCTTCTTGGTCTCAGGCAACCCTTTGTATAACTCCTTGTTTGGGTCGGTTCTTAGGTTGTGGAAGTGGACCCTGTAGCGAGGATCTGAATAAAGTGTCTCCATCACTGCTGACTGATTAAGGGTAGACTCCATACTGGGAATATCAAACTTCCTCATCTCTTCTTCTCTTTCATGGCCCACGGCTGGAAACCAAGACCGCTCAATTCCATTTTCTCCAGCAGTACCACAATGATACATGAAATCTCTAGATAAGCCTGGAGAATGTTTCATTCCACCAAGGTCTCCATTTCTTGTCATCCCCACACTTTCAGCTAATCCCGACAAAGGGATTTTGGAGGAAGAGGGTCTGGCAGGTGTAGAATTTGGCTTGGCAGGAGAGGTCCCTAAAGTAGAAGGCATCACGTGGGCTGTTGGAATGGTCACGTGGCTTTTGATGGGCTGGAAAGACGGACTGCTACTTGAGCTGCAAAAATCTGTGGAGAGAATAGTCTTCCATAAGTCAAAATCAAAGCAGCAAGGTTTGTGGAGTTGAGCTGCTATGTCTGATGTTCTCTGCCTATCCTGAGACCAAGGAGAGAGGCATTATCATCACAAATATCAGGCAAAAAAACACGATAGCCTAACTGGGAGATGTGTGTTCTAGGTTCTCAAATGCTATTCACAAGGTAAACAAAAGGCAACACTGGCTTCACTTTCAATTTATACTCTATCCCAGAGGTCCTCAAACTTTTTAAACAGGGGGCCAGTTCACTGTCCCTCAGACCGTTAGAGGGCCGGACTATAGTTTTTAAAAAAAACTATGAACAAATTCCTATGCACACTGCACATATCTTATTTTGAAGTAAAAAAACAAATGTTTTCGGCGGGCCGCATGTGGCCCGCGGGCCGTAGTTTGAGGACCCCTGCTCTATCCCTTGTATTTTAATAGAAAATCTTGCCAGTCAACAAAGCTGAAAACTGAACTTAAAAAAAAAAAAAATCAGCCCTAGCTGGTTTGGCTCAGTGGATAGAGCATTGGCCTTCGGACTGAAGGGTCCCGGGTTCGATTCCGGGCACATGCCTGGGTTGTGGGCTCAATCCCCGGTAGGGGGCGTGCAGGAGGCAGCTGATCAATGATTCTCTCTCATCATTGATGTTTCTATCTCTCTCTCCCTCTCCCTTCCTCTCTGAAATCAATAAAAACATATTTAAAACAAGAAAAAGAAACTTAAAAAAACAATCACTTACTTAAAGGAAATGGATTAGGTCCTACTCTTCTGGGAGCTGGGAACCTCTAAGCTATAATCCAACCTAATAAAAATATCTTTTCCAAGATCTGCAAGAATCCTCTGTGACCTCCAAAAGCTCCCCAGTGAAGGTGAGGAATGAGTCTAAACCATGTGAAGAATAAGGCAAACTGGATAGTGCCGCTCTATATCCAAGGCAGGGAATACAGCATCTGAATCAAGATTCTGTTCTCTCTCCCACACACCAGAAGCGACCGCCTGGATATGTGAAGTTATTCTTAGTAACTCTCAGGTTTCATTCTAGCACAGTGAGCATTCTCAAGTGGGTACACACTGAAATGCTCTAACTTGTATTTTGCCTTTCACTTACCCCTTTGTTTGTATCCAACTGTGATTTTTTTCCCTTTTCCCTCAGACTGGACTTATGTTTCTTTTAGCTCCTTCCTAGTCTTTTAAGTGCTACTCTGAAGAAGACTACAAGGTCACAATACTAACATGCCAGGGTAGTGGCTACAAGAAAACAAGTAAGAAAACATACCTGTTACCTTACTCAGGCAGAAAACTGAGTAAGGGGAAAGGAATATAAATGTCTTCCCTTTTCAATTATGCCCAGTACTCTTTCTAAACCAAGCGCATCTACCATGGTAAGAGTGGACTACCAATCTGTTTCTTTTTTTCTTTCCATCAACCAACACAGAACACACTCAGCTACCAAGGACAGATACTATAACCTTTCCTAGAATTATATGAGTACAGATGAGCAACCATCTTCTCATATGAGTTTGTAAGCAGCTCTTTAAAAACACAGGCAAGCCAAATTACCCCTTATAATGTATGCAGAATTTCTAATCTCCTATACTCAGATGATCTTAGGGATATATAAAAGGCCATACTAAAAACAAGCAAACAAAACAAAAAAACAAGTAATTTCTAATAATATGCTTTAGTCTCTCAGGACCAAGAGAGAAGGACATTTCAGTCAAAGGATGTTTTTGATGTCCCACAACTTTAAATACAGAACTAGTCAACAGGTAGACTGGTGATGATGAAGACTTCTAAGATCAGCCTGGCCGGTGTGGCTCAGGTTTGAGCTTCGGCTCATGAACCAGGAGATCACTGGTTCGATCCCAGTCAAGGCACAAGCCCAGGTTGTGGGCTCAATCCCCACTAGGGGAAGTGCAGAAGGCAGCCAATCAATGTTTCTCATCAATGTTTCTCTCTCTCTCCCTCTCCGTTCTTCTCTAAAAAAATAAAAACATTTAAAAAAATAAAATGTAGGTTGTGAAACATTTCAACAGTGAATAATATTGTTTAATTTTTTTTTTTTTTAAAAGGACTTCCAAGACTAGGAAGCTCTCTACATAAAATCCTCCATAACACCCAACCAGTGTGGCTCAGTGGTTGAGCCCTGATCTATGAGGTCACGGTTCGATTCCTGGTCAGGGCACATGCCTGGATTGCAGGCTTGATTCTTGGTGGGAGGCGTGCAGGAGGCAGCCGATCAATGATTCTCTCTTATAACTGGTGTTTCTATTTCTCTCCCCCTTCTTCTCTAAAATAAAAAAATAAATATGTTTTTTAAAATCCCCCCAAACAGCACAATAGTATCCACTCCCACCAACAGTTCCTGCTCCAAAAATATAATTTTGGAACAGAAGAGAGGGACTGCTACGAAGGGCTGCTAATATGTTGAAGTTAGTTAACACCTCTTTCCATTCTCCATTCACAGCACCACTCTCTCTCTCAAGACTCACCAAATTCAGTTTTGAGTCCATAACACCCAAAGTAGTAATGCCAAAGCCCAAAAGGTACTAACTGACCCAGGAGAATATAGTTTTTCTAATTTCTTGGTGAGTGTGGTCCACCTACGGATGACAGAAGTGAAGTCTGTCAGCATTTGTCACTTGTCTATTAGGTTTGTTTATTTATATTAAGGAAACTGCCTGATTCTTACAAAATACTAAAAAGTAAGTTGGACCTGAAGTATGGTTTGTGGTTCAGAACACTTCGAAACAAAATGGCAGCACTTATTTTCAAAAGGGTCACTACCTTGCACAATTTTCAAAGTCTTTCAAAATTTAGTATTTGGGATATGTTGTTTTTATTTAGAGAAGTCTGGCTTTTACCTGAACCTCTCCCCGAAAACTATTAGCCATTTTTTTTAACCAGCTTGAAAGCCCTCTCCCATGCATTGACCAAATGGAAATAATAAAGCTTTTTGCAGCAAAAACAAAACAAAACCCAAACTAACAAACAACAAAAACACAGGTGGGTCAGGACCAGATCATAAGAGAACTGAGGCCTCTGAATTTTATCCTGTAAATAATGGAAACAAGTGAAGATTGCAGAAAAAGGAAACTATGAAATCAGGCTTTTAGAAAGATTAATCTGGCAGTAGAGGAGAGATTAGACGTTGTTTGTGATAGGACAAACAGTAGAAATTGAGAGGAAGGGACCAGCTGTGGGAAACATGGAATAAGAAGTATCAGGCAGACTTAGTGGACTGACTTAGGAATATTCTGGAAATGACAATACACCTGGAATACAACCTGAAAGTGACAACACATATTGGTAATCAAATTATTAATCCAAACTTACCCTCTGTCATGTCTGAGCATGATGTGCCAATGGCTGTGTCCCCACTGTCAGTAACACTGGAACAGCGGCTGAAGCGGCTCCGAAAGGCCTCCGAGATAACTGGAGTCTGCCATTCACAACCCAGAGAACTGCTTTTCTTAATCACAATGGAACCTGAAACAAGTAGCATTTCTACCTTTAGAGTGAACCAGCTGATGCAACCCCACAAGACTCTTTTTAAAAAATCACTTAAACTTGTGAGAAATAGCAGCATCCCACCCCCTTCTCTCTCCTGTGCCCATTTCAGCAACTCTGAGTTTGTTAATTTTAAATGGAAATAGCATGAGGTGAGAATGTTCAAAGACAGAACCAAGACCTACCAAGAATCCAGGAGTACTGAGACAGAAAACGATAATATTTGATGGTAGCTACCATTTCTGAAATCTAGAAGCCACAGCACTTTATAAACATGATCTCATCTACCTATTTACTGAAAAGTATTATCATATTAACACCCCTATTTTATAGAGGTTAGTTAGAACTGAGATTGGAACCTAGGTTGTTCTAATCCCAATACCTACATTCTTCCTTCTTACAAGGTTTATCAACAGGTGCTGTTAGCCTTCTGGGCAAGACAATTCTTCAATGTATAAAGGATGATTTAGCCGAACCGGTTTGGCTCAGTGGATAGAGCATCGGCCTGCGGACTGGAGGGTCCCGGGTTCGATTCCGGTCAAGGGCATGCACCTTAGTTGTGGGCACATCCCTACTGGGGGGCGTGCAGGAGGCAGCTGATCGATCTCTCTCATCGATGTTTCTAACTCTTCTATCCCTCTCCCTTCTTCTCTGTAAAAAAATCAATAAAAATATATATTTAAAAAAAAAAAAAAAAGGATGATTTAGCATTCCCGGTCCCCATCCACTTAGCCCACCCCATCCTACCATCATTGTGCAACCTGAAACTACTCTGTATGTTTCCAAATGCTCCCTATGGTAATAGGAAAACCACTGTTTGACTGAACCACAGTACCCTCATGAGTAGGGTGAATCCAGATCAAGGTGAGTCTTAAAAGTCAACCTGAAGAGCTTTTGAGAGCAATGCAAAAACAAACAAACAAACAAACACCCCAAACCAACCAACCAAAGTTTCTGAGTGGGTAAGATATAAGATTGATGAAATTTATTTGACTTTACTAACTAAGATTTAAATTCAAATTATTTATTTAAAAAAATTTTATTTATTGATTTGAGAGAGAAACAGATTTGTTGTCCCACTTAGTTATGCATTCATTTGTTGATTCTTGTATGTGCCTTGGCCAGGAATGGAACCGCAACCTTGGCATATTAGGACAATGTTCTAACCAACTGACTACCCGGCCAGGGCTCAAATTATTTTTTTTTAAACCACTATAATTTTTCTAAATTCTAACTGATGATCCATGTAAAAAAAACAAACAAAAAAGCAAAAACAACAAAAAAACAAACAAAAAAAGGTAATGGCAGTTATTTCATTTTTTTTTTTACTTAATTCATTCAAGTACCAGAGTATAAGATGAAATCAGAAAATATGGTTCTACAGATTCTCTGATCTAGTGTGAAGCCAATAATATTTGAACACAATCATCTTATTCTCTTCTTCCAAGCCACCTAATTCCTTCTACTTTTGCTCCTTTTTGAGCTACCATTACTTCTGCATTCTACTGAAAGAACCCTAATTTTACCTAAAGACTCCTTTTATCCTTTGGGTCACAGTGAACTGTCTGATTTGAAAGAATCTATATACATGCAGTAATCTGTAATAATCTTTTTTTTAAATGAAAGTCTTTCATTAATATTTATTTTTTTAGAGAGAGGAAGGGAGAGAGAGAGAAACATGGATGTGAGAAACATTAATTGGTTGCTTCCCGTATATGTCCCAACTGGGGATCAAACCCACAACTGAGACATGTGCACTGATCTAGAATCGAACCCGCCACCTTTTGGTGTACTGGATGACGCTCCAACCACAATGGTCAGGGCATGTAATAATCTTTAATAAAAGACATAACCAACAATCAGATCTTCTGATCAGCGTAAGATTAGCCAGTGTTAACTATACTAAATTAGTGTAATTCTAGCCAGAAGCAAAGAAATTTGACCTCTTGGTGAGTCTATATAGTGTTACCTCTCTAGTCAGTGTAGTTTACCAGGCTTTTGAAATAGTAAAAAATGATTGAGGACCTGTATTACCATGTTCCTGGCCTCCTACTAGAAACCACTCTCTGTTATTACTATTACTAATCTTCCATTCTTCACCCCTAACCACTTTTTTCATGCACCCACTCCATATCAATTCTAAAGACATATTTGCTAAAATAAAAGTATGTTTGGTGTATAGAGGCTTATGCTTATTTCAAAATTCAAGTTTGAAAGCTGAAATTTTCTTGTGTCATATCATGTACTATCAGTAGCATCCTTATCAAACTTTAACCATTATTAATGAAATGAAAAACTATTGAAGACAAAACCATAAAAAGAAGTTGAGCTTTCTTAGGAATTGCTACATTCCAGAAACTTGCATTATACACACAATTGTTATAAGAAACTAGAGGCCCAATGCACGAAATTTCGTGCAAGAGTAGGCCTTCCTTCCCCTGGCACCGGCTTCCCTCTGGCACCCAGGACCTGGGCTTCCTATGGCTGCTGGCAGGCACCCAGGACCAGGCCTTTGCTCCGCCCTGGCTTGGTCCGGAATGACATCCGGTTTAATTAGCATATTACCCTTTTATTAGTGTAGATTGTACAATCCAGTCTAAGACAGTGCACAGCACATAAGGATGTTCAAATAGTTGCTGAATGAATCTTAAATTGATTCAGCAAATGCTTTTCAAAAGTCCTTACTATATGCAAGGCAGCATGCCTAGGCACACAGAACAACTATCTACCAAGTGTCTGCTTTGAGGCACCGTGGGATTTTAAAATAAAATAAAATAAAACATACCCTTAATTGAAGGAAATGTATCCTTTTCTTCATAAATACCACAGAATTCAAAAAGTTATTTTTGGAATGCTACCTCCTAATTAAATGTACCATATTTAGTTAATGTGTATTGTGTGTATATATTTATATAGGTTTAATATATATACTTAATACATCCTTTTAGTATATCTGAGTTTTCAAAATCTTGTCAATCCATTCTAGAGACAAATTCCCGAGTCTCCTGTGACAATACAACTGAGACTGCTGGCATTCAAGAAGAATTCCAATCTTTGTGGGCTAACAGATGACTGACCCACTCACAAAACTACAAAGACAACATAGAGCACAGTAATTTATGCTGTGTTTTTCTGATTTCAAATAGCACTATGTTCCAAAGTCATTCTGTTCCAATCCTTTATGTGTCCTCCTGTCTCAATCAATCACGTGGTCTTGTTGTAAGCACTGTACGACCAGACATAAATAGTCTTGGAGAGACCTCTTTTTCCTTTCAATATAGCCCCATGTTATAACAAAACCAACAATTAAGTATTAATACCAGCATTTCAGCAAATATTTGCTTGTTCAGTTTGTCCTTTTTTTTTTTTTTAAATATATTTTATTGATTTTTTACAGAGAGGAAGGGAGAGAGATAGAGAGTTAGAAACATCGATGAGAGAGAAACATCGATCAGCTGCCTCCTGCACATCTCCTACTGGGGATGTGCCTGCAACCCAGGTACATGCCCTTGACCGGAATCGAACCCAGGACCTTTCAGTACACAGGCCGACGCTCTATCCACTGAGCCAAACCGGTTTTGGCTCAGTTTGTCCTTTAAAGAAAATTTCTGTTATAAAATAACAGAGCAAAGGTCAGAATTTACCCAGAAAACTTTGACTACTCACCTGGTGAAGTGGGATGAGAGTTTCTCTCACTTGGATATTTTTCCTGCATGGCCATCAACACAGTTATTTGAACCAACTCTAGAATGAAGGAATAACCAGTCAGATCTCTCCACTATCTTTTAATTTCCCATTACTCATTCCCATTCAACTAAAACAATCAAAATCATACAGAGGATGCAAGTATTCTTCCACATGTTTACTCGTAAGGATACTTTTTAAGGCAAACCAATTCACAATACTCCACCCCACTTTTCTTCCTAAAGCAAAGAGAAAAAAAACCTAGACCCAGAGACTCCCAACACTGATCTTATATGGTCTTAGAACCCCTTCAATTGTTGCAAAAATTAAAAATAACATTACTTTTAATTAAATTTTGCCATGAATCTTCTTAGCCATGGGGACAGGATGGGAGGATGGGGTGGAAAAAGAACTAATTAACCAAACCAACAATTAAGCGTTATGGCTTCAATTATGACTAACATAAAAACAAAATTCCCTTATTCTTCCAGTATTCACATGATGCACAAAGATGGACAGAATTCTTGGTCATTAGCAGAACCCCAGTCCTTAGGTGGGAACATGAGGATTTCTTCTCATTTCTCCACTCAAAATATTTATATTTACTCTAATGTAGGTTCTGAGAATTCAGCAGAAATCTGATTACTATCTGTGTAAACAAAAGCTTTAATTAACTGTAATAACTGCAAGTAATAATATCTTATATTTGCATAATACTTGAGAGGCAGTACAGAGAATTGTTTCACAATTTGTACTCTATTTCCCTATAATACTCTTTAATACTTTATTTATTTTATTGACTTTTTTTTTCTTTTTTGAGAGAGAGGAAGGAAGAGAGATAGAGAAACATCGATGTGAGAGAAACATAGATGGGCTGCCTCCTACTGGGGATTGAGCCCGAATATTGGGCATGTGCCCAGACTGAGAATCGAACCAGAGACCTTTCAGTGCCTGGGAAGATGCCCAACCGAGTTACACCAGCCAGGGTTCTCAGTATGGACTCTTGATCAGACAGCTTGGGTTTGAAGTGTGACTTAGCAATTTATTTGCTTTATAAGGAGGGCAAATTTTTTTAGTATCTCTGCACCTCAGTTCCTTCATATAAAAATGAAGATAATGACAGCACCTAATTCATGTTAATTCTTTTAAAATTAACTTACAACAGTGCCTGACACATATTAAGTGCTTTGTTAAAGTTTTTTTTAATTATACATGTCAATAAAAGTGGCAGTTTGGTCCCTGGAGGATAAAGTATAAATGTGGAAACTTTGAATTCATAAGAGCCTACAAAGAATTTGGGACAAACTCTTAGAAGTGAATTTAAAACTTTGGAGGGGAAAAAAAGAAGCTATATGGTACTATTTCTCTAATGTACTTCACTGACCTCTACAGTTTTCTTTTAGTAACAGCAACCAAACCCTCACTAATTCACTGCATTTACAACAGAAATCCCAGGTCTTCACATACTGATTAAAAGTTTTGTTCAGTAATAAAAGCTTCAATTTATGGCTAGTATCATTCAGTGTGTTAATGGTAAAACAGAAGGATTAGATTATCTACCTACTAATGATATCAAACAATCAATATCAAAATCCTTTCTTTCATCCCGCCCCCCCCCTTTTTTTTTTACAGAGAGGAAGGGGGAGGGATAGAGAGTTAGACACATCGATAAGAGAGAAACATCGATCAGCTACCTCCTGAACACCCCCAAATGGGGTTGTGCCTGCAACCAAGGTACATGCTCTTGACCAGAGTCGAACCTGGGACCCTTCAGTCCGCAGGCTGACGCTCTATCCACTGAGCCAAACCGGTTATGGCTCATCCCTTTCTTTAAAGTAGAACAAAATGATAGGCCCACTGGATTCTAAGATCTTTTCAAATTGATATAAATTAAAAATAGAATGACAATGGAACTTTCAGTTAACAGACTCACTCCTAGGTATATAATCTCTTCAAAAAAAAAAAATATATAGGCCCACAAAATCTTGTATATGAACACTCACAGCAGTGTATGTATGTGTGTGTGTGTGTGTGTGTGTGTGTATGTGTGTATATATATATGTATATGTGTATATATATATATATATATATATATATATAAAACTACAGGCCCGGTGCACAAAAATTTGTGCACCCAGGGGGGGGTCGTCCCTCAGCCCTGCCTGTGCCCTCTTGCAGTCTGGGACCCCTCAGGGGATAACCACCTGCTGGCTTAGGCCCACTCCCCGGGGGATTGGGCCTAAGCTGGCAGTCAGACATCCCTCTGGCAGCCTGGGAGCTGGTGGGCGTGGTTTGGGGGCGTAGCGAATATTAACGGGTCGACCGGACAGGAGCTTGCACTCGCAGTGTCGGGGGCAGGGTGGCAGGGGCCTCCGCACACCTGCACTGGGGGAGGGCCTGATCAGCAGCAGCCGCAGCTGCTTCAAGGGCCGGAGAGGGAGGCAGGGCCGGACCAGAGGGTGGACAGCTGCGCGATTTCTAATCACGCGTTGGGCTCCTAGTTATTTATAATAGCCCAAAAGTAGAAAGACTTCAAATGTCCATCAACTGATGAATGGATAAATAAATTCAGCAATAAAAAAGAATGAAGCAGAGAGAGATTAAAAATGGAAGCAGAGTAGGAGGATGCTGCATGGACATGCTCCCAGGAACAAGCTGGAATTACAACTGAAATACGGAAAGGCTTCCTGATTAATCAATGGAAAGCTCACAGGAGAGAACTCTGATACCCAAGGATGGAAGGTGGAGACTGCATAGAGACTGGTAAGAGGGGCGGAGGCACAAAAGGGCTAGCCAAGCACCCACAGACGGCAACTGAAGTCCCGGAGAGATATCTCAGCTGTGGAGGGGTGCCTGGGATCTAATCCCGAAGCTGGGCTCCCCAGCAGAGAGCACCAAATCTGAGAAAGGTACCCACATAACATCTAGCTGTGAAAAGCAGCGGGGGACATCTTTCCTACATAGACATCTGCCTTACCTAGGGGGAAGACAGTGACACACCCTATTGAAAAACATCTTGCCCTGAGGCCACTTAAGAGATTAAAAGTAACAATTAACCTCCCAGCAGAAGCAACTGCCCCACCCTGTTGAAAAAACTCTCCTCATACCTGAGGAGGATTGCCTGGGGGCAATTCAAGTCAGAATCCTATTAGTCTGTGGACAGAGGCGGTCTATGGAGGCTTTGAATCTTTGTCTGATCTAATTAGTCAGAACAGCTGTTAACACTGTCCTGCACTAGAGATAGAGAGGTGTAGAGGATCTACCTAGTACACAGTCACAAACCCAGACAACCAAAATGAGGAAACAAACAACCCCCAAATGAAAGAACTAGGAAATTCTCCAGAAGAAGAGATAAATGAAGCAGAGATAAGAAATTTATCTGAAACAGAGTTCAGAGTAATGATGTTAAAAATGCTCAACAGTATAAAAAAAAGATACAGTAACTATGAAAAAAGAACAGTCTGAGATAAAGAATGACATAACACAAATAAAGAATACATTGGAAGGAATACACAGCAAATTAGGGAAAGCTGAGAATCGAATCAGTGAATTAGAAGACAGAGTTGAAAATATCAATTAGAGAACCAAAAAGAAAAAACAGGAGGACAGCTTAAGGGAGCTGTGGGACAAAGTGAAACATAACAATATTAGAATAGTAGGTGTGCCAGAAGAGGCAGAAAGGGAGAAAGGAATAGAGAAGGTGTTTGAAGAAATAATGGTAGAAAACTTCCCTAACCTGGTAAAGGAAAAAATCACACGAGATCAGGAGGCACAGAGAACCCCAAACAAGAAGAACCCAAAGAGACTCACACCCAGACACATCATAATTAAAATGCCAAAAATTAAAGACAAAGAGAGAATCTTAAAGGCAGCAAGAGAAAAGAAAACTGTTACCTACAAAGGAGTTCCCATAAGGCTGACACCTGATTTCTCGTCAGAAAAGCTACAGGCCAGAAGGGAATGGCATGAAGTACTCAAGGTAATGGAAAGCAAGGATCTCAGACCAAGATTACTATATCCAGCAAGGCTATCATTCAAAATAGATGGTCAAATAAAGAGCTTCACAGACAAAAAAAGACTAAAGGAGTTCATCACCACCAAACCAGCATTACAAGAAATGCTTAAGGGACTGCTGAGAAGAAACAGAGAAAGAAACCTAGCCATACAGAATTAAAATGGCTATAAATGAGGGGTATTAAAGTCCCCTACTATGACTATATTGTTGTCAATCTCTCTGTTAAAGTCCTCTGGAAGTTTTTATATATATATATTTAGGTGCACCTATATTGGGTACATAAATGTTTACCAGGGTTATATCTTCTTGTTGGATCGATCCCTTTAGTATTATGTAGTGACCTTTGTTGTCTCTTGTGATGGCCTTTTCAATAATAACCCTAAATGTAAATGGATGAAATGCTCCAATCAAAAGGTGTAGGGTAGCTGAATGGATACAAAAACATGACCCAACTATATGCTTTCTACAAGAGACCCACCTCAAAAAGAAAGACACACATAGGATGAAAGTGAAGGGATGGAAAAAATTTTTCCCATGCAAATGGAAAAGAAAAAGAAAGCTAGAGTAGCAATACTCATATCCGACAAAATAGACTTTAAAATGAAGGCCATCACAAGAGACAACATAGGTCACTACATAATACTAAAGGGATCGATCCAACAAGAGGATATAACCCTGGTAAACATTTATGCACCCAATATAGATGTACTTAAACAGAGACTCTAAAGGACACACTAGATCAGATGGATTTAATAGACATTTATAGACCATTTCACCCCAACGCAGCAGAATATACATTCTTCTCAAGTGCACATAGATCATTCACAAAAGTATGGAGTTTCCTCAAAAAATTAAAAATAATTCCAATAATCCCACTTCTAGGAATATATCCCAAGAAACCAGAAACACCAATCAGAAAGCATATATGCACCCCTATCTTCATAGCAGCACAATTTACAATAGCTAAGATATGGAAACAGCCTAAGTGCCCATCAGCAGATGAGTGGATTAGAAAACTGTGGTGCATCTACACAATGGAATACTACACTGCAGTAAAAAATAAGGAACTCTACCATTTGCAACAGCATGGATGGACCTGGAGAGCAACATGCTAAGTGAAATAAGCCAGTTGGAGAAAGATAAATATCATATGAACTCACTCATTTGTGGAATATGATGAACAGTATAAACTGATGAACAAAAACAGAGCCAGAGGGGAAAACAATACACTAGAATATAATAGAAGTAATCCTGTTATTTGCAGATTTTTAATATTTCCTACAACTTTTGTGATATCATACTATGTTAGTACAGTTTTGGTAACATTATTATACTTAAAATCCTTTTATTCTTGAAATATTAATGTTTATTGTATGTAATCCTATATAATAGAAGGCTAATATGCAAATCGACCAAACGGCGGAGCAACCATCGCTATGACGCACACTGACCACCAGGCACAGACGCTCAACACAGGAGCTGCCCCCTGGTGGTCAGTCACTCCGACGGGGGTGTGCCACTCAGCCAGAAGCCCTGAGCTGGGCTGGAAAGTGCAGCGGCGGTGGTGGGAGCCTCTCCCACCGCCACAGCAGCGCTAAGGATGTCTGACTGCCAGCTTAGGCCCGCTCCCCGCCATCAGTCAGACATCCTCTGAGGGCTCCCGGACTGCGAGAGGGTGTAGGCCAGGCTGAGGGACTCCCCCTCCCTCGAGTGCATGATTTTTGTGCACCAGGCCTCTAGTATTATTATATGTAAGATCATTTTTCTTGAATAATTGGTGTTTATTGCATGCAACATTATCATATTTAAAATCGTTTTTCTTGAGATATTAATGTTTATTGCATGTAACAATATTAATTTAAGACAATTTTTCTTGAAATATTAAGGTTTATTGCATGTAATATTTAAAATCGTTTTTTGCCGAAACCGGTTTGGCTCAGTGGATAGAGCGTCGGCCTGCGGACTGAAAGGTCCCAGGTTCGATTCTGGTCAAGGGCATGTACCTGGGTTGTGGCACATCCCCAGTAGGAGATGTGCAGGAGGCAGCTGATCAATGTTTCTCTCTCATCGATGTTTCTAACTCTCTATCTCTCTCCCTTCCTCTCTGTAAAAAATCAATAAAATATATTAAAAAAAAATTAAAATTGTTTTTTCTTGAAATAAAAAAAAACTGAAAAAAAGGAAAAATAAAATAAAAAGAAATGAACATTACTGTCACGACAAGTGAAGAAGGATTACACCATAAACCAGAGCAGAGAGCAAGGCCATGGGATGGGAAGGAAGTTTCCCAGAGAAAGCGATGACAGGGCCAAAATCTGTAGGTAAGTCAAAGCAAAGAACTGGAAGACTTGAAACACACCACCCTCACTCTCCAAACTTCTCATTTCTTAGCCTGATGACTCCCAACCTTAATGTGGAACCCAGACATCGTCCTGGGCAGAGACTGTATCTACTCCTCCAGGTACCTGTTGCACCTGTTGATCCCACCCCGCAATGCGCACCGTAATCAACCCCAACACATTTTGCTGAAAAGAACTGAAAGCAACCTTACAAGTCATGCAGATTGCCTGAAGTATTTTAAACATACAGTCCAGCCTAGCCGGTGTGGCTCAGCGGTTGAGCATCAACCTGTGAACCAGGAGGTCATGGTTCAATTCTAGGTCAGGGTACATGCCCGGGTTGCAGGCTCACTCCCCAATATGAGGTGTGTAGGAGGCAGCCGACCAATGATTCTCTCTCATCACTTACGTTTCTATCTCTCTCCCCCTCTCCCTTCCTCTCTGAGATCAACGAAAATATATTAAAAAAATAAATACAGTCCACAGGCAAAAAAAAAAAGAATAAAGCACTGATACATGCTACAAAATAGATGAACTTTGAAAACATTATACCAAATGAAAGAAGCCAAACGCAAAAGGCCTCATATTGTATGATTCCACTTATATGCAATGTCCAGAATTGGTTGCCAGGGACCAAGAGGAGGAGGGCCATGGGGGAACAGGGAGTGAATGCTGATGAATATGGGATTTCTTTCCAAGGTGATCAAAATGTTCTGAGATTAGATAGTGGTAATGGCTGCAACAACCTTGTGAATATACTAAAACCACTAAACTATACACACATAAAATCAGATTTTATGATATGTAAATTACATCTCAATTAAGAACTCCCACAAGGAGTAAACTAGTACAGAATAAATAATTCTGACTTTCTCCCACTAACTTCAGAAGTAGATGGGCTACTGGTGGAAATTTTTAGAACTACTGAAGAAGAGATTTCCTGAGATAAAATCAAGAGAAATAAAGGTATGAGAAGCAACACAAACAATCCATTATACAGCCAGGAAAAGTAGGAGTGAATGGAAACAGGAAAAAAAGCACCCAATATTGATGGCTTCTATCTTCAAAGCCCTTTAAACACAGAAATATTAATTCATTCAATAAATTTAACATGTGTTCAGTGCTTACTACCCATCAAGCACTGAGCTAAACACTCTGTAGGTATCATGTCTTATGTTTAATGCTCACATCAAACCTATGAGGTAGTTACCGTTATTATGCTCATTTTCTGGATGAAGAAATAAAAATTTAGAGAGCTGAAGATCAGATGGCTAGGAAGAGGCTTCACAGCCAGGACTGTGCTCTAATGCTATAGGAGTCTAATCAGCATTCTCTGTGTACGACAAAGAGAAATTAAGGAAATTCTAAGGCACTACAAGTTGAAAGTTCTGCCTCAGATACAGCCAGATTTGCTAGCCCCAGAGCAGTAAGGAACGGAGATAGCTCATATAATTTCTTCACTTTGCCCCTGATAACCACCCAGGCTCTATTTCCCAAGTTGCTACCCAAAATTAAATTTTTACTGTTGTATTTCTCCCCTTGAGGAATTACAATCTTAGTGTGGGACGTCGCACTAGGCAGCTGTTGAGAGAACCACATCAAGAGAGGAGAGGATTTGAAGGGATATACAGACAGCTGACACAGACACATTAAGAATCTCACACCATCACACTGTTTTCATGGCCTTCATAGCTCATTAAATCAGCTCTAAAGAGAAGCCAAACCATTGCCAAGAAGTGACCCGACAAAGAACAGGTCCTGAAGCACACACAACAGCAGACCATTACGAAGCAGCCAAGGCCTAAGGGCAAGTAATGAGGCCTGGCTGTCTTCCTCAGCCTCTATCACCACTCCTCCCTACCCAGCACACCATTCAATTCATCAATCAAAACCTACCCAGTGCCTACTAGGTGCCTACCTCTACACCACGTGGTGAAAATAAACTGGAGCAAAAGACAAACAGAGCCCGGCCGGCGTGGCTGTGGCTGAGCATCGATCGATGAAGCAGGAGGTCAACGTTCACCGGTCCGATTCCCGGCCGGGGAGTGGGCTCCTTCACTAGTGGGGGGCGTGCAGGAGGCAGCCCATCAAGGATGCTCGCTCATCATGGATGTTTCTCTCTCTCTCTCTCCCTTTCCCTTCCTCTCTGAAATCAATAAAAAATATTTAAAAAAAAAAAAGAAGACAAAGAGCTCTGATTCTCCCAGTTTATTGTGATGGAGCAAGTACTAAGTACCCTGTATTGAACAGGTAAGTTTTCACACACTAAACGCCAACAGCGTCTTCTTGTCCAAAGCAGAAGCAGCGTTCCTCAACCTCAGTGCTACTGTCATTTTAGGTCGGAACAGTCTTTGTTGGGGAAGGCTGTGCGGCCACCCTTGACTTCTAACCACTAGGTGCCAGAGGCAGTCTCTGAGGTGAGATCATCAGAAAATCTCCGGACGGGGCCAAAGTCCCCGTGGGGAGCAAAACGGCCCCGCTCGGAAACTCCAGCCGAGAGCCCTCACAGGCGCTCCCGGTCCCCCAAATCTATTCATTCTTCAACTCTCAGTTCAAACTTCGCAGGAAGGGCCCCCGGCCCTCGCAGACTACATCCGCAACTTGGATTCCGTCTACTTTCTCCCGGGACTGCGCGCCGCCTGAGGGCACGGACCCTGCTTCCCGCCGTCCAACTGGCCCAGGCCTGAGGCCCTTCACTCAGGCACAGCGACTGCTGTGGCGGGAATGACGACGGAGCAGAAAGCCAGGCGAGAAACTCCAAGGGGCGTGTGTGGGGCATTATTTTAGGAAACCCAGCTAAGAGACCAAGGCGGACCGCGTAGGTGCTGTGCGCATGCGCTTTCGTTCAGCCGCGCCATCCCCGTCGCCCCCCGCCCCCCCAAGAGGCAGATAGGTCGTGCGTGTCTGAGGCTTCTCCAAGGCTCCCCAAGGTGGGGCAGGGTTTGTCAACCCGACGGAAGTTCCCGAGGGGAGGAGGACTTACGTGGGCCTGGAAGCGGGCGGCGAAATACCTCACTCAGGGACACCAACTGCGGCCACCACGTCGGCCACCAGCGCCGAATCCGTCCTTCGGTTCTCGTAACGGCCGCTGCACGCCCGCCTGGCCGCGCGCCTCAGAGCGCGCCTCCCCGGCCCCACCCCTTTCTGCGCGCCTGTGGCCAATCAGGAGCCGGGCCGCGCCGGTGTCCCGCCCTTGCACGCTGCCCTGGGTTCCGAGAGCGGACGGGTCTTTCTGCGCATGACCCCGCCGCCCCAACCAGCCTGCGGGTCCGCCCCTGGCGCGGGTCTCGCCTCTGGGCGGAGTCCGGCTCCCCCGGGCCTGGAGTAGCTTGCTGGGCATGGGCAGACGGAGAAGCTGGCGGCCAGGACAAATCTTTCGGGAATCGCATTCAACCTGCCCCTCCCTCCTCCCGTCCCCCACTCCTGAATGGTACTCCCACCTGAATATAGGGTGTGGGTCACTGCTCACATGTCAGGGTTAGGGCTGCTGCGGCTGGGGTCAGGGCTTGGGGTCAGGGGTCAGCTTGTGACCAGGACTCAGGGTGAAGGATCAAGCTTGCCTTCCTACCCAAATTCGGTCCCCAGGAAAAGGAACTAAGTTCATTGCATTAATAGATATTTAAAAGTCATACTTGGAAATTGTTTAAAGAAGGAACAAAACCATCAGCCGAAGGATAGTGAAATCCCAGGGTATCTGGAAACCTGACTTAGGAGGGAGAGACATTAAAAAGCTGTGTGATTTTTTTTTTAACTTTGAAGAACCAGACTAAAGAACTTTAATTACTGGATCAAATTCACTCTAGAGCAGTGGTTCTCAACCTTCCTAATGCCGCGACCCTTTCATACAGTTCCTCATGTTGTGGTGACCCCCAATTTCATTGTTACAAATTGAACATAATTATAGTATAGTGATTAATCACAAAAACAATATGTAATTATATGTGTTTTCCAATGGTCTTAGGCGACCCCTGTGAAAGGGTCGTTCGACCCCCAAAGGGGTCTCGACCCACAGGTTGAGAACCGCTGCTCTAGAGGAAGGAATCTGGGATGTGCTCCAGGGTTCTATCAGCACCCTCATATTTTTAGAATATAGAAGGGCCCTGGCCGGTGTGGCTCAGTTGGTTGAGCATCCTCCCATGCGCCCAAAGGTTGCTGGTTTGATTCCTGGTCAGAACATATGTCCAGGGTTTTGGGCTCAATCCCACATTGGAGTGCGTGCTGGAGGCAGCTGATCATGTTTCTCACAGAGATGTCTCCCCCCCACCCCAACCCCCACCCCCCCATCTCCCTCAATGGAAAAAAATATCCTTGGGTGAGGATTAATTAACTAATTAAATAAAATAAGGGCAAGAGTTAATGCTTTTGCCAACAGGGCTATTTAAAATCTACTCCAGACTTGTAAAGTTAATATGATTTCCCATGGCAGGATAGGCCAATATCCTGGACCACCATCCTACCCTTCCCTCCCTAGTCCCGCCCCCAGGGTGACCGCTTAGCTGGGCGTCTGGCTCCCTGGGCAGGCAGTGGCCACAGAGCTGCAAGGTGGAGGCTGCAGCGATGGCCAGGAACCCTCCCTCCCCCAACCCAAGCTGTGTGTTCACCAGCTGGCCGACCTGGGTGTCCCGCTGCTAGTCACACAGGGTCACTCGGCTGTGCAGGTAGAGCCCATTGCTGTTGAAGGCCAGCATCACCTCCAGAGAAGCCTCTGTTGCCCTGCAGGCCCCAGAGCAGCCAGTTGCTGACTAGACAGCTGTGGGGAGAGGCAGCGTCACCCATTGCTAGGAGCCTGGGCTTGGGGTCCTCAGTGTGGATGGACAAACATTGATTTCCCTTTATGTGCTTGTCTCTGTGTGATTGTAGATGCTGGGTCTCTTGCTGAGAACTTTGCATACATTATTTCATATCAGTCCTAGAAGAAAGACAATACTTTTGCCCCCTTCCTTCTCTTTTTAAAAAAATATACTTTTATTGATTTCAGAGAGAAGGGAGAGGGAGAGAGAGATAGAAACATCAACGATGAGAGAGAATCATTGATCGGCTGCCTCCTGTATGCCCCCTACTGGGGGTTGAGCCCGCTACTGGGCATGGGTCCTGATCAGGAATTGAACCTTGACCTCCTGGTTGATGAGTCGATGCTCAACCACCGAGCTTCATTGGCCGTGCAACGTTGTTCAATTTTTACCTTGTCGATTAAGGTGCTGCTCCAATGAGCATTGGTTCATTGAATCTTCACAACTAATCTGAGTAAAGACTATTATTTCTATTAACCAAATGAAGAAACAAAGGCTTAGATAGGGGAAGACATCTATTCAAGGTCACACAGCCAGGAAGTGGTCCATCAGACCCCAGAGCCCAGTGTCTTCTCTACAATGCTGCACTATCTCACAAAAATACAGCTTCATTCTCATACCTGAGCCAGCCACTCTGGAGAGAGAGAGAAGGGCCCAGCTCAGCACAGAGCCTTCCTCTTTTCCCTGGGCAATGGGCAGAAATAGGTCCATCACCTGATACCCTTACATTGCATCCTTGACTGTTGTCAAAGGTCTAATTCAGTAAACTAGTGACCCAACCCAGGTGACAGGCTCTTCATTCCCACAACCTAGTTCTGAGGAGGCACCGACCCTTGTCCCCAACCCTGCCCCGGTCTTGCACTCACTCCTTCCGCACCCAACTTTCTTGTAGCTCTGTGCAGAGTTAAAGGGATTGCAATAGGGCAGAAGAGCTGGCTGGGATGCATGGAAAGAGTAGGGGGATCTAGGCTCTAGACCTGGGTCTATTACTGACTCACTGTGTGATTTTTAGGAAGATCCCACCCACCTCGGTGCCTCCATGTCCCCCTCAGCACAGTGAAGGACTTGGGCTCCGCATTGGAGGAGCCCTCTATACTCTGGTGACCAATGGGTCTGTTTGCTACAAAAGTCCAGGCTGAAATAAACAGATGTTTGCTATAAGGGTTTCCATTTTTTATTTGCAAGGAGAGATGTTTCCATTGGATCTAATTTTGTTGTTTTATTTCTTCTGTGTGGTCAACCAGTTGTCTCTGCCTCCTTACAGAAAAGTCCATCCTTTCCCTACTGACTTGCCATGCTATCTGTCAGTATGTATCCAGATGGCTTTTCATTCCCTTTCTTTCATTCCACTGGTTCACTTGTCTATCCCTGCACCAACACCATGTTATGTTACTGTTACTTTAATGTAAATCTCAGTCAATGGTAGAGTCTCCCATCTTGTTCTTCAGAATTATCTTGGCCATGTTGGCCTTTTGATTTTCCTTATATATATTAGAATCTGCTTATCGAGTTGTGATTTTGATGGGAATTATGCCACAATTGTAGATTTGGGAGAATTGACATCTTTATGATACTGATGTTTCCTGCCCACAGCAGCTCCTTTGAGAAGCCATGGAGTATGGCCTGGGCTCTGAAGTCAGACCTGTGATAGGATCCTAGCTCTGTGATGGGGGCAAATCACTTCATGTTTCTGAGCCTCAGTTTCCTCAGCTGTAAAACAGGGATGATAATAGTACCCACCTCACTGATGGTCATAAGGATTAAATGAGATAATGCATGTGAAGAACCTAGCATAGTGCTTAGCATATACTTGGTGCTCAATAACCAGAACCTGCTAATAATTATCCCCTTCTGTCCTCTTACCAAGATTGCTATCTGCTTCCTGGATACTCCTATTCCTGGAAAATGTCATGGACTCATGGGAGTGATGAGACATGCAATTTGCTGCCACCTCCCAATATCTTCCCCCAAGAGAGGGCAGCAGGTGTCTGAGCTCCTCGGCCCTCAGTTCTAGGCCAGCTTGGGAGAAAATTAGCCTGCTGAAACCCCAAGCTATTGGTCCAGCCCAGATGGGAAGGACAGACAAAAAGGGGGAGATAGCTGAGATGACAAATGGAGGAAGTAGATAGACAAAGCTAGCATCCTCAAAGAAGATGGATGAGCAAAGCCAGAAGCCCCTTGGAGGTCATCCCATCATGCTCCTGTGTCCAAACTCATTGGTGCCCAAGCCTTTTAGACAATTAAAGGGTGGGGTGGAGGATGGCTGTGCTCACATTATAGGATCTTCCAGAAGATACTACCTGATCTTACCTGATCTTCCACCACCTTCTTCCCCTCTCTGGCCAGCCAGACAAGGAGAAATGAGAGTCCCCAGAGAAGGATAGATGGAAAGGGTGAATGTGGATACTCACCAGGCAGATTGAGGGCTCGATCTCCAGTAAATAGCAGCAGCAGCAAAAGCCACTGGCTGCCCATAGCTCTGCTGGTTGATGATCCTGGAGGGCACTGGAAAGCAGTCCTGGCCCAAACATCAGCTCCAAGATAGTGAGGCACTGCTGTCACTGGGGCCACCTCTCACCTGCCTGCTGAGTATACCACCCTGTCCCAGGTGTCCAGACTTTTCCCTCCAGAAGATCCCAGAGGGCTTCTCTGTAGTGAAACCAATGCTGATGGGAGGGGTATGGAGGGTAGAGTTTCCCCATCAGCTGCAATTAGTGGGTCTCTGGGGATGCCCATTCAAGTTGATGAATATCCCCAAGGTCCCTAGTTGTCAGTCTTTGCTAAATAGCTGGGCAGAACTCTGGGCCTTTCAGCCTTCCCCTCTCCCCAGCACCGAGGAACCTGAGTCTCAGTGATGTGGCTGATTTCATCGGCCTCCCCACTCCTGGGCTGAGAGCGGGCCATTTGATCTTGGAGCTGGGAACCAATCTCATCCTCTCCCCATTGCACAGATGGGGAAAGCAGAAAACAAGGCTCAGTGACTTGCCTAAGGACCAGAATCCTGTCCTCCAACACATCTCTTCCTGTTGCCCGTGACGACCACAGCTTTCTCAGACTCTCTGCATTGCCTAAGTCTTATGGCAGTAAATGGTGTCTGGTTTGTCATTCTCCGTTGCCCCAAGATGGAGCTTCCTGTACCTGCATGACTTGGTCAATGGTGACCCCATTAGACTAGAATTCCCCAGAATGAGGACCAGTCTCTTCTGTCTTCAGACAGAGTGGGTAGGACTGTCTCCTGCGTCAGGCAGGGGCTCCCAACCACCAAATTTTAGGTCTCTAAGCACATGATTATATCTTTACCACTTAGTCACAGTCATGTAGGGTGCAGATTCTCTCTCCCATTGGACTGGAAGCTCTGGAGGGCAGTCAGTGACTTTCCCATCAGACAAACAGGCTATTGAGGGGCAAGATCAGTCTTGCCCATCAGACCTGGGGCAAGGTTGCCCCAAGGTGTTGGAGATCCACAAATCAGACACATTGATGCCAACATAAAATTTTATTGTCAATACACAGATGCCTAGCCTTACTGGCCTCAGCTTTTTCCTCTTAGTTCTTGGGCCCACGGAAGCCCCATCTAGTTCTGGCCTAGAGCAGGGGGCCAGGGGTGCCCCTACTTAGGCCAAATCCTGGCTGCCTTGGCCAGCACCTTCTTGCTGTAGGGCTCCCACTCTCATCCAGCGTCCTTCTCCATCCTGGCTCCTCTGGACCTAGAACTCACGGGCACAGGCCCTAGAGAGGCCACCACCTCCATAGCTCCAGGCATCACCCCAGGTGTAAGGGAGAGGATGGACTCAGTCAGGCCAGGCTTAGCCAAGTCACGCTTGGGATGCAGGAAGATGCAGCAGCTGGGCGTGTGTGCACAGGCCCCTTGGCTCCCCTCCTGCCCTCTCAGCGGCTGCTCCTCTTCCTTTTAGGTAAATTTGTGGTAGATTCCTGAACCTGCAAACCCAGAGGTCTTATCAGTACTCTACCCTGCCATGGCAGATGCTCCTTACTCCCCTCCTCCAGCTTCAAGGGTGCCCCATCGAGGCCTCCCAAGGAAGTCCTTCATATGTCTAGCCTGCCTAGTGTCCTCTCTGGGCTTGGGAGCCCAGGCTGTGGAGATTTACAGTCACAGTCAGATGGTGTGAGGAGCAGAAACTAATGTGGGTGTGTGCCTTTTTCTCCCCAAGAGGCTTCCTGCTCGACAGGACCCAGGGGTCCTTTGCCATCAGTGGGCATAAGTATCTGCCACTAAGCAGGAACGGAGCTGGCTCAAGCCTCTCTAAGAAAGGGTAGAGTTGAGGGCACTAGAATCAGAAGTGGCTCAATGAGAGCAATCTGATGGATTCCCGGGCTTCTTAAAGAAGGAAAGGTGGAACCTAACCAGATTGGCCGATTGGCCGTGACTGCTGGGGCTAAGAGTCTAGGGGGCGGGCCTAGGAATAGACAAACTTGGACTAATTCCTCAGAGACTAGGCTGGGCGGGGCGGGGCTGGGTAGGGTGGCGGGATGAGCACAGATCGGGTAGGAGAGGGAAACGGCACCTTTTCCATGTGGACAAGCGCAGTGATCAAGTCTTGCTGGCTAGTCATCTCAAGCAGGTCCATGGAGGACTTGCTCTCCATCGACTGGACTGACAAGGGTCTGTGCAATAGCTCCTCCTCCTGCTCCTGGTTGAAGCGAATGGAGCGCACCTCCTCCACTATCCTGGGGGCGGAGGGGTGAGCGCGTTCAGGGTAGGGGAAAAAGGGGCAGTCCTCCCACCTGTTCCCTGGTGTCCGCCCCCTTCACCCTCCCTCTTCACGCTGATAGAGATCCAGGCCAAGCCGGGAAGTCTGGATTCCAGCTCCTCCAAAAGGCTGGAGAACCATGGGCAAGCCACTTCACCTCTCTGGGCCTCAAGGACCACAGTATAAAATGGTGAGGACATAAGGCCAGAAGAATCTGAGGCTCCGCTCAGTCCTAACTCACGGGACTCGGGGGTACCCCCAGTAGCCGCCCTACTTGTTGAGCTCATCTCGGATCTCTTGGTACTGCATCAAGTTCTCCTGTATCGCCTCGAGCACCAAACAAAAGTTGTCGCAAGCGCTTTCGGAGAGGTTGGACAGAGGGCCTCCCACAAGCGGCTCTTGGGGAAGGCCAGACATCTCCAAACGGGCCACCTCGCAGTGCACCAGGGGCAGGTCCATGTTCCCGTACTCCTCCATATCTGTCTGGGAAAGGGGAAACGGAGAGGGGAGAGACAGCTCAGCCGGCACCCCCTGCCCCAGCCCCTTCCTGCTTGGCTTCAGAGAGGATGAGTCTCTTAGGACACCAGGATTCTAATGTCCCTCATTTCAGCTTCAACCAATCTTAGCCTTCTCGCTCCTGCTAAATCCTACCCAGCAAACTTCTAAAGCCCATCTGCTCCCAATTCACAGCTTAGCGACTTCCACACTGTGGGAAGTACTACACCGTTCACCTCCCCAGCCCTTTTGGAGGTTCTAACCCTGAATAAGTAATACTGTAGCTAACATGTAGTGAGTTCTTAGTACGTGTCAAGTACTGCTCATTTACCCATGCCATTCTCAGGATAGTACTTTGAGGTAAGTACTATCATTATTCCCATTTTACAGAAGAAGAAATCGAGGCTTAGATTGGTTAAATGCCCTAAGGTCATCCAGGCTACCCAGTTTGAGTTGCCATAGAAATAAAACATCTAGGAAATCCACAGCCCTCAGAAGCCCCAGTTGGTAAATTCGCACTCAAGGTGGGAAATGATGCCTCTGGGTCTCAGGCTTGGCTTGCTCCAGGCACTTGAGTGTGTGAGCACACACACACGTACCCCTATGCTCAAGTCAGCACTCATACATACACTCCCCCTCCTCCCTCTGCCCTCCCCATCTCACTCACCTCACTGAAGCCTATTTTATCCTGTTGTCCCTGCTCTCCTGATTTTATCATTTGCTCCAGGTTGGTGGTCACCACGACGACCAACAGGTTGATGCCAATAAGGGCACCAATAGTGATGAAGGTGATAAAGTAGAAGGCCCCCGCAACCTCCATCGCGTAGTCCCTGGTCTTCATCCTGGAGGTGGCAGGTAGGGGCCCTGTCACCGCCCTGGCCCTTTGAGCTCAGTTTCCTCATCTATGAAATGGGGACATTATCTTAAGGCTACTAGGGCTTCTGCTGCCTCACTGCTACTGTGAGATCCAATGCCTACTTCTAATTATACTGCCAGACAGCAGGATCCTCAACCCACCTGGCAAGGTGGGGATTTGTACATCAGCATGATCAAGTTTAATCTATTGGCTATATACTCTTTCTTATTATAAAAGACAACTCAATCTGGTTATAGAAAGAGCAGAAGGAAAATATACAGGAAAAATCCCACCCACTGTTAATACCTATTATAAATATCCCATTAAATATTCCCCAAATAATAGTGTCCTCTCTCTCTTTCTCTCTCTCTTTCTCTCGCTCTCTCTCTCTCCACTCTCCGTGTGTGTGTGTGTGTGTGTGTGTGTGTGTGTACTATGTCAGGTTCTATGCTAAGAGATTTATATTGATCCTCACAGCAATCCATGACATAGCTAATATTGTATTGTAATCCTCAATTGACAGATGAGGAAACTGAGGCTTAGGAAAGTAGTTTGCCCAAGGCCATATGGCCAGTGTGGTAGAGTAAAGACTCAGAAGCCCCGTCCCCCTTTATTGCACGCTCTGTGGTTTCTCTACCACCTAAATCATGATGGATAATGATAGTAGAATCTCTTTGCCAATTGAGCTTCTACTCTCATATGAAGGGAATAAAAAGATATCATCAGTGGGCCCAAATCCCTGGAGAGGACTGGAAACAAATATGGTTTAGTCTTAATGGGAAAGCAGGAAAGGACAGAACCCAGGCAACCATCTGTGGCCAAACAGGACCTTGGGCAGTGAGTCTAAGAATCAATGAAATGAGACCCTAGGTTCCCAGGAGTCCAGACAGTTTGGTAGGCTCCAGTGTGGGCTGGGAGGCTGCCCTAAAGCTCTAGTGCAACCACAGACAGCTCCTGTGCCCAAGGCCTGCCAACCCGGCTATTTAGCACGATGGGAGAAATATCCATGAATAGGCCTGTGGTGGGACTTTGATTGGTTGGAGTTTCAAGGGGACAAGGCTTCAAGTAGTCCACAAACCCAGAGGCCCCAGACCCAGGGATCTCTTTTCCTCCTTTAAAGCCCTGACACCCGTTTCCTGCTGGGCCATCCTCATCCCCAGCCCTGGAGCTCCACACCCACCCGGAGCCCTTTTCCCTCTCCAGTCGGTATTTTGTTTCATGGGAGCCCAGCCCCTGCCTTGCCTGGATGGGCTGGGGGTCAGAAGCCTCACAGGGACTCACTGAAAGTCATTGTAGATATCCACCCAGCCATCTTGGGTGATGCAGATGAAGAGGGTGTACAGGGCCACCTGCATGTTCTGGAAATGCTTGGGCACGAATGCACCAAAGAGAGTGACCCCAAACACGGAGAACACCTGCCAGAGAGACCGAAGACCCGTCTGACTTCACACAAGAGCCTTGGAGACAGCACATACAAATGAACGCTGCCAAGGGAATCACAGGGATTTGGGCCCATAAGCCTCTCCTCTTCTCCAGACACCCCTATATCCCCAGTGACCCATGATCTGTTCAGGGAAGGGGAATGGCTGGGGTGGGGGAGGGACTGACCAGCATGAAGAAGAGGATGAGGCCCATGATATTGGCCATGTCAGGCACCGACTGCAGGATGACGCGAATGATCCGGGCCAGGGGCTCCACAGACATGCACACATGCACCAGACGAAGGACCCTGTAGCAGAGCCTCTCAGGGATGCCCCTCAGCCTTTCCCAGACCCCTCCTCCACACTGCCACCCTACCTGCCCAGACAGGCAGAACTACCCCCAGTTGGTAATAGCCCCCCATCTCTTCCCCAGGGTCCAGGCAGGTCCCCCTCTTTTCTCCAGAGTTCCCAGCTCACCTGAGGGTGTAGGTGATAGAGATGACATTGAGTTCACTAATGAAGAACCCCAGGAGCAAGATAAAGATGATAAGGAAGTTGAGGATGTTCCAGCCGTCCTGGGGGTTGGGGTGGGCCAGCCCCAGTGGGGTCTGTCAGGCCCAGCCCATGGAGACATCCTGGGTCTGCCTTCCCCACCCCGCAAGGATGAGGGGATCTTCTCACAGCAGGGCCAATCATCTGCCATTCACTGTTGTTACTCATTCTGTTGCCCACAAAACATGTCACCCAATAGGCATGCACTTGCTGTCTCATACATGTGTCAACAGCCAAGTGCAGTCTCAGAGACACACAGTGTATGATCGCACATACATACAAGCTAGTTCCTCAGCTGAGCACCCCCTGGGTTGGTGCACTGCTGAAAACGGCCTTGTCCTACATTTAAGTGACAAGAGAGTGTTGGGATGCTCCATCCTTTGTGTGACACACACTCCAATTAATAATAAAAGGAAAATAAATACTAATGAAAACATTAAAGACCACTGCTTCACTAGCCAGTTCAGAGGTGAACTAGCTCTCACTATATAAGAGAGACAGGACATTTTTACAAGCCCTTTGTCCAATAAGGCACAGACTCATCTAGGAGTGGGGATGGGGGAAGGGCACTCCCAGAGACGAAAACTCAAGCACAATGACTAAAGAGGGGACTTGGCTCTATCTCACAAACAATATGTGCATTGACCTTTTGACCAGTGATCCCACTTCTAGACACCTGACCCACAGAAACTCTAGTTCAAGTACAAAATGACATTTGTATGAGGTTGAAAACAACCGAAGTGTCCAGCAAGTGGGCCCCGGTTGAACAAACTATTACATATTCATTCACTGGAGTAGTACCGTTGAGCCATTAAAAAAAGAAAAGTAAAAGATCTTCATGTATTGACATAGAAAGTTTGCCAAGATCCATTAAGTGACAAAAGCAAAGTGCAGCCCTAGCTGGTTTGGCTCAGTGGATAGAGTATTGGCCTTCAGACTAAAGGGTCCCTGGCTCAATTCCAGTCAAGGGCACATGCCTGGGTTGCGGGCTCAATCCCCATTAGGGGGCATGCAGGAGGCAGCCAATCAATGATTCTCTCTCATCATTGATGTTTCTATCTCTCTCTCCCTCTCCCTTTCTCTCTGAAATCAATAAAAAATATATTTTAAAATATTTAAAAAAGCAAAGTGCAGAACAGTGACAATAGTATGTTACTGTTAGGAAAGGGAGGACTAAAAATATATACTTGTTTGCTTATGATTGCAAAATAAACAGAGGTAGGATAAGCAAGAGACTATAAATATACAAAGATTAGCTAGAGAGGGTGGGGTGGAGAGAAAGGGATGAAAGGAAAGGAATGAAAGCAAGAATTCTGTGTGTACTTTTCAATATAGTTTTGACCAATATGTATCTGCACTAAATATTTTTTAATGAAAAAAATGTTCTTAAATTTCTTGGGTAGTCTAATAAACACAAGCTTGCCCAGTGTCCCAAGTTCAGAATGTCTGTGCCTACACATCCACAAAAAGACACAAGTCTGCCTGTCTAAAGATTCATCCCTCTACCCATCCGGTATTAAACTCACACTATATACCAGACCCTGAACCAGATTCTGAAGACACAGGATTTCTGCACTGCTGGGCTCACAGCTTATTTTATTTTGAGGGAATTGGACAGGCAGTAAACTTTAAATCTAAGCAAGAAAGATAAGCACATAATATTAGAGAGACACAGAGCAACTACTAATCTAGTCTGAGAGACAGGAAGTCTTCCTGGAAGAGAGGACATTTGAATGAATCTTAAGCTGTAAGTAGAAGTAAAGCAAGTGAATAAGTGGCATAGACAGGGGTCAGCATGGACAAGGATATGGAGGTGAGAAGCACTGTGTGTGTGTGTGTGTGTGTGTGTGTGTGTGTGTGTGTGTAATGCAACTACAAGCAGTTTGGTGCAGCTGGAACACCAGGTTGAGGCCAGGAGTGATGAGGCTGCAAAAATAAGCAAGGATACTTTGGCTTGTGCCTTAGGAAGATCACTTTGATGGCAGGTGGGGACACAGGAAGCCATAGCAACATCCTGGTGAGGGAAGACAAAGCAAGAGCTAAAACAGGGATAGGAGAAATTTGACGAGATGCGGGGGGGCGGGGGGGGGGGGGGGGTTCAGGGTGGTATGGCCATACCATAGACAGGGATAGCAGAAATTTGAGAAAGATTTAGGTGGTGGAATAGTGATTAATAGGCTGTGGAGGTGAGGAGAAGGAAGGAGTCACGCACAGATGATAAAAAAAAGGGGGAGAGCTGGGGACAAAATTGGGGATCCCTATGTGACTGGGTAATATTTGAGATGTTAATTTCCAGACTTCCTCCCTTCCCTGTATTTATCCCTTTCTTTCCTCTTGACAACCCCTCCACCACACCCTTGCAACAGGGATCAGATTTTGTGTATTAGGATCCAGGGGGAAGGGTGGGAGTGGGGAAGGAGGCAAAAACAGCTTCTAACTAGCCCTGGCTTTGGCACTGGTAGCCTGGCCACAGAGGAAAGGTCAGGTTTTGGAACATTATCTCAGCCGGGGTGATTTTGCCCTCCAGATGACATTTGGCAATGTCTGGGGACATTCTTGGTTATCACAACAAGGATGGTGCTAGTGGTGTCTAGTGGGTAGATGCCAGGAATGCTGCTAAACATCCGACAATGCATGGGACAGTCCCCACAACAAAAAAGTATCCAGGCCTAACCGTCATTATTGTAGTGCTGAGGTTGAGAAACCCTGGCTTATGGAATGGCTTGGAGGAACACATGATCCTCAGGCTTGCTTCAAGTCTCCTGTGCTAAGAAACTCTGGGACAAATCCCTAAGTGTTGCTGAAAGAAATCTCAGGAAGATGAAGGAGGAATGTTCCCTCCTACTAAATAGATGTCTACCTGCATCCTAGAGCTAGTTCTGAAAAAGCAGTGCAGGGAAATGTTCACAAAACCAAGGTATCTGAGATATGTCAATGCGAACCATCCTATTCTTTTTTAAAAAATTGATTTCAGAGAGGAAAGGAGAAAGAGATAGAAACATCAATGATGATAGAGAATCATTGATCGGCTGCCTCCTGCATGCCCCACAATGGGGATGGAGCCCACAACCCGGGCATATGCCCTGACCGGGAATTGAACCATGACCTCCTGGTTCATAGGTAGACGCTCAACCACTGAGCCACACCGGCCAGGCTCCTTTTTCTGTTAATAAGCATCCTTACAAGTGTTGTTTGCCCAAAGCAGTCTTTAAGACATTCAGACTTCACAATTTTTGTTCTAGATTCTACATTCTGTGTTCTATGAAGTGAAACCTCTAACCCATGGAAAGCTTATAATTCGAATTGGTTGTTCTAGTAACTATATTTAAATACTTCCTTTTTATGAGAGGGTTCTTTTTTTTTTTTTTTGTAAACCTCTTCTCGAAAATGCCCAAAGGCAAATAAATCCCTTGGCTCCTGAAGTCCTATTCAAAAAAGAGTTTGATTTAATGTAATTTTCAGACCTATCCCTACAGAGACAGCTCCTCAACATTCTCCAGGACAGGGCTCAGCCAACTCTAGGCCAGGGGCAAATCTGGCCAGCAGCTCTTTTTCTGTAGAATGCTCAGACTAAGAATGGTTGTTGTTGTTGTTTTTAATGGGGGGGGGGGGGCGGGGGGGGGCGGGGAGGGAATCAAAAGAATAACATGTGGTGACACATGCAAATTATATGAAGTTCAAATCTCAGTGTCCTTGAGTGAGATTATTTGGAGCACAGCCATGTTTATTCACCTATGTGCTGCCTACAACTTCTCTGTGCTCCCACTGCTGAGACGAGTGTTTGCAACAGAGACGAGGGCCCACAAAGCTTAAAATCTTTATCTGGCTCTTGATAGAAAAAGTTTGTTGACTCCTACTCTTGAACCCTGTAAATTAAGGTAAATGCTCTCAATCTCATTTCCTATATAAGGACATCAAGGTTTTCCCAGGATCACAGAATGGGGGAAGGCTGGAGCAGAGCCTGGGACCCAGGGAAGCTGCACTTCTAGTATAAGTTACTATATCAGACATCTCAGAAGTAGTCTCTCTCTCTCTCTCTCTCTCATACACATACACACACACACACACACACACACACACACACACACCTCAATCTTCAGGGCCAGGAGCACAGGGATGGGGACTGGACAGGGTACACTTCGTAAGGAGGGGTAAGGGCGATGGCAGGGAGGGCCCAGGATCTCACCTTCCAGAAAACCCAGAAGCCATTTAACCAGCCAAGGAGAACCTCACAGATAAGGATGGTCAGCACAATGTCATCTATGGTAGAGAACAACTCATAGTGTCTCTACATGGAAGACAGAGAAAAAGAGAGGGACAGAGAGGTCAGTGGAGTGGGGGGCTGGGCAGGGCTAGGGAGAGAGGACATCGTGGGGGGAGGGAAGGCCCATATTCCTGCTGCTCTTCATCCTCAGCATCTTTGTAGCTATTTTATTTTATATACTTTTAAATATATTTTTGTTTATTTCAGAGAGGAAGGGAGAGGAAGAGAGAGATAGAAACATCAATGATGAGAGAAAATCATTGATTGGTTGCCTGCATCTCCCTATTGGGGATGGAGCCCGCAACTCAGCCTTATGCCCTTGACCGGAATTGAATCCCAGGACCCTTCAGTCCACAGGCCGACACTTTATCCACTGAGCCAAACCAGCTAGGGATGTAGCTCCTTTAGAGCACATTTTGCATGTACATGCCAGGCACCTTGCTAAGACCACATATGCATTATTTTGTTTTACTGTCACCATCATCCTAAAAAGTAGGCTGTATTCTCATCTTACAGATGAGAAATGAGTGGTGCCCAAGGTCAGAGAGCAGTAAAGATTGTTGTCCAGCCCTGGCAGGTGTGACTTGGTTGGATGTCGTCTGGCACACCAAAAGGTTGCCAGTTCAATTCCCAGGCGGAGCACAATTCTGAGTTGTGGGCTCAATCCCTGTTATGGGGCATGAAGGAGGCAGCCGATCAATAGTTCGCTCTCACATCAATGTTTCTCTCTTTCTCCCTCTCCCTTCCTCTCTCTCTAAAAATAAATTTAAAAAAATAGATTGTTGTCTAACTACAAACCTTTGCTCCCCTAGACTAAGGATACTTGGAAAAGGGAGACTGGGAGAGGCAGAACTGGCTCCAGAATTGGGAGGAAAAGCCCTAGCCCCTGAGATAGGAGACACCAAGCTCCATCCTTTCTTCTCTGATTGTCCCAACCACTCTTGCTGCTCCAGCTCCCAAATCCCCTAGGCCAACCTGACCAAGCTCCTGAGTATCTACTCCAGGACATGTTCTCTGGATGAATGGATTGTGGCCAGATGACTTGATGACTGAATTCTGTTTAAATCCCAACTCACTTTCACCCAAACTAGATACTACTCCCTTAGCTCCCCCGAAGCTGTGACGCCACTATAGTCTGTGACTCTATTAATAGCTCCCAGACCCCTGACTCTACCCTGGCAGTTACCAAAGTCACCTGGACTCCTCCCTTTCTTCACTTCCATGGCTAATAGACTCTGCCCCAAGGCTCGCTGCCACACATGAAAGCCTCTTGCTACCACACCTTGCCATCACACCCATCCACCAGCTGGGCAGAGCTTCTTAAACCCAGATGAGAGGTTAAGTTTTATGGTTCCAAATTCCCAAAAAGCATCATGGGCCAGGGATGTCTGCCCATAACAAGGAAGAGCTTTCTGTCCCCTCATCTGTCACCTCAGTTCTGCCCCATTGGCCACTGAAAGCAATAGGCTCCCCTATTTATAGAAAGAATTTCCTAAATAGTCCTCCTGCCTTATCCAAGTCATGGGCATCTCTGTCTACATCAGGGTTGCCTTCTCCACCACTAGACTTCCATGGTTCCCCATGACCTTCAGGGTAAGGTTCAAATTAGCCTGGTGTTCACAGGCTTCTAGGATTCGACCTCCATGACACATATCCTATACCAATGCTTTTGCCATTTTTGACTAGGACCCATAATAAGAAATCTATTTTACATCTTACAACATAACTCTCTTCTCTCTCTCTCTCTCTCTCTCTCTCTCTCTCTCTCTCTCTCTATCTCTCTCTCTCACACACAATTTCTATTTAATTCTTTTTCATCCTACTATTTCATTCTATATCACAATGTTAGTATCTGCACTCTGAATTGATTTCATGATCCATCAATGTGTGTGATCTGCCTCCCCATCTACTCATCTTCCAAATCTAGCAATAGGATTTCTGTTAATACCATATCAAGGTCATAAAAGCTAAATCCAAGGGGTACTTAGTCCTTACTGCCTGGTCTCTTAGCCACATCTGCCATTGTGCCCACTCCCCTGAGCATACACTATCCTGGGTTTCCTCCCACTCCGCTGGCACGCCTTCTCCTCAGTTTCCCTTGTACCTCCTCTTCCACTTTCTGCCCTTTACTTATAGGTTCTCCTCTAGAGCTCTGTGTTGGCCTGTTCTCACTCAATTCTCTCTCCCCAGGCAACCTCATCAATTCCTTTAGCTTCGGCAACTATCCACCCAGATGCTGGCAACTCTCTTGTCACCACCTCCATCCCAGTGTTCGCTGAGGCATTTCAGAATTGACCTCTAAGCCCTCACTATCTCTGTGTAGATACTGCATGGGCACCACAGACTCTACACAACTCAAACTGAACTCAGCATCCTCCCCAACCCTGCTCATCCTATGTCCCCATGTCCCAACAAAAAGCACCAGAAACTTAACTTCTTGCTCTCCCTTTCTGCGTGTACGTGAGGTGGTGACAAATGTTAGACGAGGCAGCACATGTCAGTGTTCACTAAGTGTTTGCTCTAAAGTAAATCAATCTATAAGGCCCATGGATCCAACTCCTAGGGAACTGCAGATGCATGTGACCTCTTTTTACCTACTGCCATTAGCCTGGTCCAAGCCCCATCAGCTTTCACCTGAACATCTCCAACACGACCTTGCCTGCTTCACTGTTTCCCATTCTCGATACTCTCCCTTCTGTAGCCCTCACTGTGGCAGACAGGGTCAGTTTTATAACATGCCTGGTCATGTCACTTCCATGCTTTAAACTCTTCCCTGGCTTTCCAATGACATAGGATAAAGACCACCCTCCTTGACATAACTTAAAGGCCCTGCCCCTGACCACCGTTCTGAATTCATCAGCCACCGCATTGAACATTTAAAAAATATCGATTCTTAAATAGCACAATCAATGTATGTTGTATATTCCTTGTAAGAAAAAAGCACGAGACCAGTGTCACACTGGACTTCAAGTTGGACACATAGAACACACATGCTATTTCTCCTGCCCCCAAACACTCTTCCTCGCCTCTCTTTGCCTGGCCAACTTCTACTCATTCTTTATTCTCTGCTTAAGTGTCCCTTTCTCCAGGAACCCTTCCTCAATCCATCAGGTTTGATGCCTTCTCCATGGGCTCTGACACGCAGGCATTTATAATGACATGTTTGTGTCTAAGACAGAACTGCATCTGTTGTGTTCATACCTGGAACCCTAGCCCCGAGTACAGGGCATGGTACAGAGCGATTCTCTCTCAGTGACTAGTGGGTAAAATGGGATACCTTTGCCCTAGCCGTTGTGGCTCAGTTGGTTGGGCATCCTCCCATGCACCAGGAGATTGCTAATTCCATTCCCAGTCAAGGGTACATGCCCAGGTTGTGGGCTTGATCCCCAGTACAGGAGGCAGCCGATCAATATTGCACTCTCACATCGATGTTTCTCTTGTTCTCTCCCACTCCCTTCCTCTCTATCTAAAAATCCATTTTTAAAAATCTTATAAATAAATAAGGGATACCCTTCCCTACAAGGCATCTGTTTGCCTGCCTCTGCTCACACCATTTCCCCCTGCCCTTCCTGTACAAATGCAATGTGTTCCTCAAAGCTGGGCCCCTCCACCACAATGCCTTCCTTTATCTCTAGACCACTGGAAGGTCAGTGCTGGCAGGCCCTCGAAGAGCAGCCAATCCAATCATCATGGACAGAGGAGGATCCTGAAGCCCAGAGAGGGAAGTGCCTTACCCAGGCCCCCATTAGGTCAGTGGGTGCAGAGGTCAGGCTAGAATCCCACCTGGCCAAGGACGAAATTGGTGCGGAGCGCAATGGTGATGGCATTGACCACCAGCAGCGTGGCCAGCAGCAGCTGAAACGTCCAGTGTTGGAGCAGCTGCTTGACATACATTCGAGTGATGAACTCCTGCATATCCCAGGCATCCTGGGAGAGGGCGAAGGACCTTCCTTCAGGCAGGTATCACCGTAGGAGGCCTCTGCCTGGATGTTTGCCCTCAGTGAATGGGGTTCTCTGAGGAAGGCCACTCTGGGGAAAGGGGCCTAAGAGGGAATCATGGTATGGGGTATCAGTGTAGAGGTCACTACCTAAATGGCTCCCCTGCTGGGGGATCTTTGTCGGGAGTCATTACAAGGGAGACTCTTTTAGGATCTCTGTTGGGAGGAGACTGTCATTATAGAGGGGTTCCTATAGGGGGCACTGACAGGCAATTCTAACATATCATGGGGGAGTGACTGCAGGGATTACTTCTGGGGAGTGTCCTCTGAAAGGACATTTAGAAGGCAAAAGGGACAGAGTGATTATGAGGCTTGTTGCCGCATGGGCGCAGCTGCAGAAGGGTCCCTGTGGGGGAGGTTGGACCACCTTGGTTTTACCTTTGTGTCAATAATGTCTCTGCGGTCGATAAGCATTTGCTCCTCTGGCGAGAAGTAGGGATCATAAGGGGACCTCTGCAAGGGCGAGGAGAGGGCCCATCAGCGCAGCCCCTATCCCTCTGGACCCAGCACAGTCCTCCTGTGCCCCACCCGATCCTGGGATGCCCAGATTAAATGGTAGAGCCTGGCAGGGGTCATCTACCATGATACTCATAGACTTGATAGTCCTTCGCTGCCATTCTCTATCCGGCATAGTTGCTCAGTCTCCTCCCACTCTTCAAAGAAACTTTATTCCATGCGGGCTTGCTCCCCCTCGTGGTGATATCATAGAGGCCTCTGTGACTCCAGTCATTTGCATTCCACCAAGGAATTCCAGTCCCGAGAGGTTCCTCCCACTGAATTCCCTTGCAACCCCACCGAGAAAGCCAGGGACACTAAGGACCTTGGCTGGGATCAGAGGTCAGAGGCACAGAGCAGGTCAGGTCTCCTCTACAACCGGGATGGAGGAGAGTATGTCCCTACTCTAAATCCAGGAGCTGGAGGTGACACTGGGCTAAGGAGAGGAGAAAAATGTTCACCTCAGGGGCTTCCTCCTAGCTGACTACAACCGGCACCTCTCCCCTCTGGCTATGCCATCTCACCACCCTGGTCTCCAGGAGCTCACCCTGCCCTTCATGCAAGGTATGTGCCCCATCTAGGAAAAGGCTGGTCTCAGCCTCTCACTTTGTCTCCCCTGAGATGGGACAGGAAAGCAAACCTCTGGTCTCTAAAGGGCTGGGACAGATGAGCACGAGGAGAAGCCATCGTGAGCCACGGATTAGCAATCCTCATCCTGATGGACAGGAGCTTCACGCACCGCCCAGGCCAGTGGGCTAGTTACCAAGAGCGCTCATCCCTGTCAGTTTTTCATCCCAGTCCCCCTGGGGAGCCAATTCCTGACTCTACTATGGAAGTCAAGCACAGATGTGGATTCATTTTAGAGAAATTGACTTTATTTGGTTGAAGTGTCTCTTGTGTAAAGTCAGGAAGGCCTGTATAGACCGGTTTGGGGAGGGAGAAGTGCCAAAGGACTGAGGGAGGCAGGTGTGCACCCCCACAGGTCAGAGGACGGACAGGAGAGAGTTTCTTTCAGCCTTGCCTCCCACTCTTTTGTTGCCAAGGTGGGAGAGGGTGGCACAGAGATCACATTATATTACCCCACTCCAGGGGAGAAGGGAGCAGAAATGGTGGCCACTCAGGCAGAAGCGGGTCGGCTGGGGTAAAGCCTGAGGCCAGAGGTGGAGGTGGTCCTCGGGGCCAGAGGTCAGGAACCAGATGCTGGTCAGAGTCAGAGGTTGCTCTCTGGGGTCAGGTGGCAAAGATGAGAGTGCTCCTCAGGGTCAGAGGACAGGGCTTGGGCAGAATGTTCTCTGGAGCCAGAGGTCAGGACTTGGGAGCTGCTCTCAGCCTGCACCACGCCCCAGGCCCCCAGACCCTCTGAGTAGAGCTCTTGGTTCTGCTCTTTCCACCGTCGGAACTTCTCTCCAGTCAGCTCAGGGTCATCCAGCACTTCTTCCAGGGCCTGCAGCTCTTGCAGCTTTGCCTGTAAGGAGAGTCCCTTAGGGGCCATGATCACCCAGGGAAGGCGGCAGAGCCTGAGTCCAGAGCTAATTTTGGAGTCTAGTGCCTAGAACACAGCACGGGCCCAGTCTAGACCTGGTTCTCAAATCAGGAACCTAGAACTTGGCCAACTCCACAACTGAGCCCAGAGCTGTGGGCCAGCAACCAGAGCCAAAAGCGTAGAGCCCAGCCCCCTGCCATGCCCAGTGTCCCCAGCTGACCTTGAGTGTGCTCTGTAGTGCCCGCACACGGTGCACTCGCTCATTGAGGTGGGGGTCTCGGTTGCGCCTCATGAAAGAGCTCCGCCATTGTTCATGAGTGAGGGGCTGTGGCTGGCCCAGGAGGGACACGCCACCCTGCCTCAGGCCCCGCACCATTCCTTCCAATGTCCCCTCACTGCTGTCTGTAGGGAGCGGGGGGGTGGGTGGGGGGCAGGATGAGGATGTGCCTGTCCCAGGCCCAGCTCTCCACCTCAGCTCCCACCCCCAGCACAGCACCTGTTGGAAGGCCAAAGGAGGTCCGTGGGCTGCCCTGCGTAGGGGTGGCTGCAGGTGATGTGTCTCCATGGGGGGGACTCCCAGCTTGGCCCAGGCTGGGCTGTGGGCACCGTGGAAGGAGAGAAAGGTATCAGTCTGAGCTCTGTGCCCTGCTCCTCACCCCCCACCAGTCCCCGACTCACCGAGGCTGAGCGGGACCCAGCCTCATCGTCAAGGTCTTCTACTTCTGTCTCACTGTAGCAGTCTGGGGTGGACAGGAGCAGTTGGGGAACCCACTAAGCTTCACATGGTTTTGGGGGGCCAGGAAGGGGGTGAGGGCATTTGAGTTCCTAGCCTCCATCCCAGGAAAGGCAGAAGCTCAGGTGAGACACAGTGAGACCCACCCCTGTGAGCACCCACCTTCCTCTCGGGGTAGGGCGGCCTGGCCTGGAGACTGGTACTTGGAAATGCAGGTAATGAGATGGCGCACCCACCTGTGGAGGGGCAAATGGGTCTGAGGGAATTTCCAGGTACTGTATGCCAAGGGCCTGTCCCCTACATCAGAGGTTCTCAACCTGTGGGCCGAGACCCCTTTGGGGGTCGAACGACCCTTTCACAGGGGTCGCCTAAGACCATCAGAAAACACATATATAATTACATATTGTTTTTGTGATTAATCACTATGCTTTAATTATGTTCAATTTTTAACAATGAAATTGGGGGTCACCACAACATGAGGAACTGTATTAAAGGGTCGCGGCATTAGGAAGATTGAGAACCACTGCCCTATATGATCGTCTAATCTAATCTTCAGAGCAACTCTGAGAGGCAGGAACTCTTATTAGTCCATTTTATAGATAATGAAACCGAGGCCTAGAAAAGTGAGTGCCTTGATCAACCACTGTCAGAGAGCTGAGATTTGAATCTAGGCTCCCAGGCACTCATGCGGAAGTCTGGGAGTGGAGAGGGTGGCACTCACATGCTCAGATCCGCCAGGGTATCAGCAGCAAAGATGAAGGGTTTGTACACGTCATGGGTGAGCTGGAACACACTGCCAGGGAGCAGAGGGCCCTCACTCAGCCTGGGTGTGCCCATCTAGAACCCCGAGAGGCTGCCCCGGCAATCCCAGCTCCCTGCTGCCTCCACCCCACCCCTGCCGTCACCCTCTTTCTCCCTTTCTCTTCCCACCACCCAGCCCGTCACACCCAGGACTTAACTATTTTTTCTTCTGATCATGCCCACTTTCCAGACTGTAGTTGGAGACGTTGATGAGGCCCTCAGCCTTCTCATCCTGGGGGGATCACAGTGGGGGTCAGCATGAAGCCCCAACACTCTCGAGGTCATCAGGTTCCTGAGGCCACATCCCACAGGGGCATCTCCTGGGCTCTCTAACCACAAACCTCTCAGTGTCAGGAGCTCAGGGCAGAAATTTAGGGGGTGGGGGTGGAGGTGTGTGATCAAGGAGTGCCTTTGAGCCGGGAAAGGGGAGTCAAGGAGATCCAGACAAACAGCCGCAGAAGAGGGGGCTGCTCCCACATTTGCTCCGTCAGTAGGCACAGACGGAGCCGCCTTGGACCACCGAGCCCTGCAGAGGCTGCCCTCCCTCTGGCTTGCTTCCTCTTTTGCGCCCAACTGACCCTCAGGTGCTGATTTCTCCGGAAGCCTTCGCCACTCCTCGGGCTGGACTGGCCACCTCTGTGGGCTCCCCACCCCCATTCCCTGGGCTTTTCCTTTGTCACAGCGTGTGTTTCCTGCACTGTCCTTGAGCGTGTATTCACACCCCCCCCCCAGCCTGGAGTAGCAAGAACTCCCCTGTGTCCAAGTCTCCCCTGTGTCCTCGGTGCCCAGCCCAGAGCTGAGTAACAGCGGGCACCTGCATGTTTGCTGAGGAATAAGCAATCAAATGCATGGCCTATTACTAGGATGGACAGAATAACAGAAGAGGAAGGAAAGGTGCTTTCACACACACAGCAGCTCATTTCTCTTTGAAGAGTGTCCCCATTTTAGAGACAGGAACACTGGGGCTCATGAGGGTTTGTGGCCCACCTGTGACCACTGTGGGAGTAGATGGTGGGGAGTAGGAACAAGAACTGTGGCCCGGAGGTGACTCATCTGTTTACGCACGTGTGTAGGGTCTCACCTGGGGCTGGCGGTACCAGTAGAGCTTGTGTCTCTTGAGCACAAACCAGCAGCGGCGCCAGCGAGGGCTCATGAAGCCACCGGGCACCTTGCGCAGCAGGAGCCAGCCATCGCAGTCCGGCTGGCCCAGCTCCCGGCAGGACACCCGCCGGCGGCTCAGCCGCGTCGCCACGCCTGCGGCAGCAGAGCACAGCCATCAGCGAGGGGCTGGCAAGGCACCATGGACCCCCAGATTGCTCCCTTGTCCACCAGGAGAGCACCCCCTGATATTTCTGAACCCATACTCTGTGCTTGGAATGAATCCCCTGTCAGCTCTGAGGAATGACTCTCCCCATTGTGGAGGCGAGGAAATTAAAGAACGGAGGACAGGCTTTCAGCTCAGTCACAGAGCATACGAGGGGCCCAGGCTGGGAGCACCGGTCTGTCTGATCCAAGAGACAGGGCTCTTTCCCGAAGAGGCTGAGTGTAAAGTGTGTGTGGGTGGGGGTGCGGGGAGGCTGGGGGGGGGGTTCTGCCCAGCACTATAAAGACTTCTTAGAGCTGCTCGTGTCAGGGGACCCCACACGTTGGGTGCGTCTCATACCTTTTGATTTCTTCCGATCAAGGACAGGACTCTGAAAGGAGCACAGGGGTTAGAGAAGGGTCTGGATTTAGAACCACACCCCTCCTTGCTGAGCCCCTCAGCTTACCTTGTCTTCTAGGGGTTCACGAGTCTCTGCTCCCCCTGCTGGGAGTGTGGCTGGGGGTGCAGGGGTAATGGGCAGGGGCTCAGGGTCAAGAGAGGCAGAGTCTGTCAGGGAAGGAGAAGAGCGGGGGGTCCATGAGCCCAGCCCAGGCCAGGCAGTAGGGTGGAGGCATCAGAGTCCAGGGGTCAGAGCCAGGCAGCCCACATGTCTTTCCTAGGGCATCACCACATTGTGGGACTTTGGACCTACCTGTTGAGGCAGGGCTGGACCCAGGACTTGGGTTTGAAGTCAGGTTGAAGGCAAAGATGTCTTCAGATGTGGCCCTGGGGAGAGGAGAGCAAGGGGAGATGAGATGAGCCCACGGCTCCCCCACCAGACGCACCCAGGGCAGAGCCTGTTACCTGGGAGACAGTGGGTCCTGAGCCAGCGATGGGACCCTCAGCTGTGGGGAGCCCAGGGCCTGCGGAGGGGACTGGGGAACAACCAGAAGCAGGTGATTCAGCTGGCAACAGGAATCTGAAAGCGGTGGAGGGCAGGTAGGGGACAGGTACCTGTGGAGGGGTCTCTGGCACAGGAACCTTCTTCAGCACTAAGCTGACCTTGGCCGGTTCCCGAAACAGCTCCCTCACCACATTCTTATGGGGCCAGCCCACCTGGGGGACAGGACAGGGACACGGAGCTGGGTCAGCTGGGCAGGAGGCTCTGAAACAACCCAACAGCCCCCTCCCTTGGAGCACTCTCTCAGCCTCCTGCTCTGCCTTTTCTCCTCCTCCTCCTCCTCCTCCTCCTCCTCCTCCTCCTCCTCGGGAAGCCTCCATGAGCCCCTTCACCTTGGCTCTGCTGAGACCGGTCTGGCTTGTGTGAGCCGACTCACCTGATGTGAGGCAACTCCCACAACCCTGGTCTCGGCAAGAGTCCCTGCCTGACCCACAGCCCTGGGTTCTACTCGGTAACCCCTTCGCCCCCACTATGTCGCTCTTGTTCTCACTCACCACCACCTGCTCGTTGACCTGCACAATCTCATCCCCAGGCAGGATCTGCAGCCGGATGTTGGGGGGGACCTGGTGTGGGAGGTGAGGCTCAGAAGGTGCACCCTTCTGGGGCCTGAGGCTGGCGTGGCTGGCTGGCAAAAGGGTCCTAGGGGGTAGGCAGCTGGAAAGGGTGTGGGGTTCTCACCTGGGTGCCCACTTGGGACACGAAGTGCAGGCAGTTGCTGGTGGTGTGGATTTCCAGGCCCTGTGAAAGCAGAGGCTGGAGTCACCGAGGGGGTGGGGGCAGCAGGGCCAGCGCGCAGGACCCCAGCTAGGCAACAAAAGCCCTGGGTGGGCAGGACTGGGGAAAGAGCTGGCCCCAGCTGGCACTGCCCAACTTGCTGTGTGACTTTGGGCTTGTCACTCCTCTGTGGGTCTCTGCCTCTTCCTTTAATAAGGATCAGAGAGAAGTTGGGGCGGCTGACTCCTAAGGTATGAAATTCTCAGCAACGCTCCTCAGGGATAAGCAGGGAGGGGCAGGGCAGGGGCAGCGCTGGGGCTCTGGCTTTCCCAACTAGAGAGATTAAAGCAGAGAAGTTCATGTCCTCTCCCCTAACCTTCCAGGTCTGTACCTCAGGGCTAGAATGTGTCCCCTGAGGATTGGGGACGGTGCTGAATAACTGTGAGGCCCCAGGAAAGTCCTCTGAGCATTTTTTTTGGGGGGGGGGGGTCCTCTGGGCCTTTAACTTCTGTACGAAAAAGGCCTTCTAGCTGTAACAGTACAGGAATCTGTGGGGTCCTGGAACCATGTTTCAGGGCCCAGGCCAGGCTGCCAAGAGGTGAGAAGTGAGCCCTGGCCGGGAGCTCAGTTGGCTGGAGCGCTGCCCCGATATGCCAAGGTTCCATCCCCGGTCAGGGCACTTACAGAAAACAAACAATAAATGCATGCATAAGTACAACAACAAATCAATGTTTCTCTCTCTCTCTCTCTTTAAAAACACACCAATAAATAAAATTTAAAAAGAAAAGGCGAAAGGTCAGAGGTCAGAGCTCACCAGAGGATCATCCAGCTGCACGGGTTCCAGCACGGCCCTCTGCTCCAGAAGCTCCTGGGGGCTGCAGCTCAGAATGCTGTGGCAGATCCCGGTCACGTGGCTGCACTGGGATGGGGAGCACAATGCCCAGCCTGAGCCCCATCCACTGCACCCTGTCCCCATTACTCCCCACCCCCCCAAACACACACACTTACAATCCTCAGGACTCGGCTCTCCCTCTCCGCTGCTGGGCAGTCCTGGAAGCAGTGAGAGCAGGGGCCTTTCCTGAGTGGGGGCACTGCCTTCTCCAGAGGGCAGGGTGGGTTCCCAGCAGCCCCTCCCTGCCTCCACTCCCTGGCCCCCTTTCCAGAACTACAGGCCATAGAGCTCCGTCTCCAAGGTCTACCCCTGACACTAGGCCCCCAGAAGTCACCACATAGGCCCTCTCCTCTCCCCCTCCTGAGAGTCAAACTCCTGAGGGTGCCCTGGCCAGGTAGCAGACCCCCTGCCCCCATTGCCGCCTACCCAGTGGCTGGGCACCTCTCTTCCGGTTCTTGCCTCTTCCTGCCCTCACACCCGATCTTGTGCTGATTCACAGGTTATAAAAAGCTCTTGCCTGATCTGTCTCTACAACCTGGGCCAAACCTGGCCCCTGGTTCTCCTACCTCCTGCAAGGCCAGGCCCAGCTTCCGGCACAACTCCCCAATCTCCTGGCAGGCCGAGAAGTCATTCAAGTGGGTGAAGAGGTGCCTGGCAAGGGGAAGGATGGAACAGTGGTTAGCACACTGTGCTTAACAGTCAAGTCACAGAACCACTCAGAGCCGACGACTCATCTGAGACGGGATAATTACCTACTCTGATGGGTTTGATTTTGGGTAAAGATGATTGATAAAGCTCAACAGCTTAGCACAGCACCTAATACTGTCAGGCTCTGTTTAGGCACTGGGGAGTCAGAAGTTAAATACATAATTCCATCAATAATGATTTAACTTCAACTGCTGTGAAGTGCAGGGAGCTCTGAGAATATCTGACAGGGAAGGCTTCCCTGAGGAGGTGACACTTATGCTGGGACCTGTGGGACAAGCAGCAACCAGTAGAGGGGGAGGAGCTCTCTATGTTGATGACCGCTGTGATTACAAGCTGGGTGGGGTGGGTAGGAACCCAGGTGACCCAGTGCCCCCAAGCAGACCAACTAACCTCTTTGCCCTGCCCCACCACATTGGAGCAAGAGCCAAGCTCTGTTTTTCTTTCCTGGGCCCCGAGGAGGCCAAGGATGAGAAGGGTCCCCTCATCAGTCACCCCCACCCCGTACGTTAGGAGGAGCCTGAGGTACCTGTTGAGCCAGAAGAGGAGGGTGCGGGCCTCACGCACCAGCTCCACAGCCGCACTGAGGACATCAGCAGGGGGCTCGGCACAGCCCGCCAGGCGGCCTTGGACTAAGCTCTGGAAGACACGGGTCCCCTCCAGCAGCCTCTCCGTCAGGCTCTGCAGGTTCTCTGTCTGTAGCCCGGAACTCTGTGCCAGAGAGGGAGCTGGTCACCCGCCTGGCGGTGGCCAGCCCATCAGACACCCCCAGGTGGGTGGAAGCTGCAGGCAGTGTGGCCACCATTCACTCACCAGGGCCCGGAGCTGTTCCACCCCTTCCAGGATGAGCTCCTGGTGGCCCAGAGGGCGCACGGTCAGAGCCTCAAGACTACGGGGGCAGAGCTGCAGCAGGTACTTGCCAGGCAGCTCCCAGTCCTCAAAGCAGTAATCCTGCAGGGAATCATCGAGGCCTGGAGGGACAGCAGGGGTCAGCAAGGGGGAGCCAGGGGGTGGCATGGCCTTTCTGGCCATTTCTTCACTCCCATAAAGCCCCTTCCCCTCCCATCTGTTCCTAATAATAACCCTGAGACCTAGGCTGTGTTCTGCCCATTTCACAGATGAGGCTACTGAGTTGGGAAGTAGGATAGTTTCCCCAGACCAGCAGCAGCCTCACTGGAGAGCTAGTTAGAAATGCAAATTTTTGGCCCTATCCTGCACCTGCTAAATAACTCAGGGGTAGGCCCAGCAGTTCTGGTTTTAACAAATCCTCCAGTTGTTCTGATGCTTGTTTGTCAACTAAATGGGGAGTAAGAACATGGATGGAGCTTTGGAATCAGGAAGGCCTGAATGTCAGCACTTGAGCAAGTAATTTAATTGCTCTGTGCCTCAGTTTCCTCACCTGTAAATGGTGACAATAAAAGCATCTACCTTCTAATCATGTGTAAATGACATGACACATGTCAAACACTTGGCCCATTTCCTGGTTTGTGGTAGATCACCAGTAACAGCACTGTATTATCATCGCCAGAGTTTTCACCAAGGTCTACAAGGCCCGGGAAGATCGGGCTGCCCCATGCCTCTCCAGTCTCATCACTTGACACAGCCCCTCAAACTCAACACTTCAGATGCAGAGCACTAACGCCCTGGAATGTTCTTCTGTCCCAGGGTCCTTACAGGTGCTCCTACTCCTGCCTGGACTGCTCTTCCAGCTCCTTCCCTCCCTTTTTCCTTGAACTCCCTGCAGGAAGTGCTCCACACTCTCCAGGTTGGGGCGGGCGCCTCTTGTACTCCCACTGCTTCCTGTGCCTCCAGAAACACCTGCAATTGAGCATCAGCCTCTCCCACTTTATCAAGAGCTTTTCAAATAACCGTTCATCTCTAATTCCAGCCCTTGCCTCGCACAAAGTAGACCCTCAAAAAATAAGAAGACTATCTACTGACTGCTTCCTATGAGCTGGGCAAAATTTTAAGGGCTGTAAACACATTCAGGATGTGAAGGCGATCTGGCTGCGCCATCTGCCACCCCATTAATCCCCAGAGTTGACTCAGCTGATCTGGCTGGCTAGCAGGTGTCCCCTCCCTCCCTCACCACTCCATGTGCATCCTTCCCAAAGCTGCATGCTCAGTTGAAGAGGATGACCTTCCCCAACAGAAGAGAGGACCATTTTTCGATCAAGGGTTAAAAAGAAATGAATAATTAATTAAAAATAAACATATTCAGAATTTGATCCTCACCGAACCTAGAAGGCAGAGACTACTGTGACTCCCATTTTACAGGTGGGAAAACGGATATGAGTAGAGGTTAACAGTTTGCTCACTCTTCGAAGGAATTCCTCCCATTCCAAGTGAGCCAGGTTCCTCCCCTGGAGAACCTGTGTGTGATCAGCAGCTCTCCCTCCTTCCCTGTGTGACATTTAGAGCACTGGACAGGAGTCCATGAACCTGTTACTCCATAGCTATGGGCCCTTGAGCAAATTCCCATGTACAATGAATGTGCTGTGCTGCCTCCCACACTGAGCCTCATACACATCCCAGGCACTTGTCATGATAGTCTCATTCTGTGCGTTTCATGAACCCGAGTGGACGGGCTGGGCCTGAAACCCAGTGTGGGAGTCTGAATTCAACCCTGAATCCTGCTGTTGTAGGGTTAGTCACCCTGGGCCTGGGCCTAGTGAACTCATGCTGCCCCTCTAGGAGAAACTCACCTGCCCTGACTCACCTTCCCCTCCCACCTGCATGTCAGAGGTCTCCACTTCTCTGAGTCTGTGGGCCACCTGGGACCTTTCCCATCCATTTGGGCTCACTGAGCCTGTGGGGTATCTCCCTTAGAGACCCCTGGGCACAAGCGGGGGTTGGGGGTGGGGCTGTGCCAACCTTTCATCTGGTTGGGGCTCTGCTTCGCACACGGGGAGCCTCAGGATGGAGAGATGGGAAGTCGGGCAGGCTCTATTCCAAAGCCAGAGCAAATCACTTCCTGGCTCAGAGCGTCAGTTTCCGCTTCAGAAAAATGGGTTTAATAACAGCCCTCTACGCCCTGGGGCGGAGGGAAGATTAAGGCGATACCGTGGGTGTGGGCCGCGCTGGGCCAGCCCCTCTGTTTTCATTACCCACCGCCTCGCCATCGCCACCCTGGCAGCCTCCTGGGATGATGGGGCAATGGGAGACCCCTTCTGGTTCCTCGGCCTCCCGGCTCATCTCTGCCTCGCACAGTTCCAGACACAGGCAGACGCTAATAAACACTTGACAGACTAACCAACTGACAGCCTCAGCAGGCCCTTTTTCTTTATTTACCTCTCCCGGTCCCAGAGCCCCTCAAGCCCAACTCTGCCCCGGCCCCACCCACCTCTCAGCCAGGCTGCCACCTTCCCGGGGGTCCAGGTCTCCACTGGCTCCATGGTGGAATCCAGTCCGCCCGAAGGGATCGGCGTCCGCTCCGTCCTGCGGGCGCAGGAATTTCCGCTCCCGGAGCCCAGGGGTGGGGAGGGGCTGGGCTGGGCTGGGCCCAGGGCGGAGCCACCAGCATACCTGGGCCCACGTGGTTGGCCAGGTGAGGCGCAGAGACAGCCATTGGCCCACCGCCTGTCTGCCTCCTGCCCGCCCTTCAGGCGTGCCAGGGCTGCTGGGCGGCTTGATGGGGGGCGGTGCCACTGGTGTGTAACCCATGTGACCTCAGAGTCAGCCTGGGGTCCAGCCCCAAACTGGCTTCACAAGGAGGGACTTTGACCTTTAGGCTCCTCAAAAAGGGCTGAAGCCGGGCCGATGTGGCTCAGTGGTGCCAATCTATGGCAGCTATGTTGCAGGAGTCTCTGAAACAGTGTGATTTAACGGTGGGTTAATGACTATCATGATTTAAAATATGTTTTTATTGATTTTTTTTAGAGAGAGAGAAACATCGATGTGAGAATGAAACATTGACTGGCTGCCTCCTGCACACCCCCCTATCGGGGTTTGAGCCCGAAATCTAGCCATGTGCCCTGACCAGGAATCAAATTGGCAACCTTTCAGTGTGCACGGAATGACGCCCAACCAACTGAGCCACACCAGCCAGGGCAACTATCATGATTTTGAAGTAGTTATGAGCATAAATATTTTGAGATACTTCCAATAACTGCAATTCAATATAAAAATATATGTGATTTCTATTGGTGACAAAGCCACAGATACTGCTCACACTTTAATCCATATGGAAGGAAATGCCAAATTTTGATTAGATGTTAGTGAAAATAAATATCTGTGTTTTTTCTCTCCGAGTTTCTGGGATCCCTGGATTCTGCAGCCCAGGTTAAGAGCCTTCCTCTTAGAACATCTGAAACGTACTAAATGTCTGCAGTTATCATTACAGCACAGCCAGTCAGCAGACTCCCAGGACTCTGGAATCAGAATCGGTTCCACTTGCTGTGTGACTGAGCCCAAACTCTACCCATCTCTGAACTTGTTTCTTCTTCTCTAAAAGGGGGACACCTAGACCTTAGTGCTGTGAGGGGTCCTTTAAGTATTTTGAAATCTATAACATGAAGTAGAGCAGCGGTTCTCAACCTGTGGGTCGCGACCCCTCTGGGGGTTGAACGACCCTTTCACAGGGGTCGCCTAAGACCATCGGAAAACACATATATAATTACATATTGTTTTTGTGATTAATCACTATGCTTTAATTATGTTCAATTTGTAACAATGAAATTGGGGATCACCACAACATGAGGAACTTAATACAGGGTCGCGGCATTAGGAAGGTTGAGAACCAGTGAAGTAGAGCTTTAATTTTACGAGGAGGCCTTCCTAGAGCCTACCCCTTTGATTGTGCCACCTAATTGAAATCTCTACCAGTGCTCCACAACCCAGCCTTCAAAGCCTATTACTATTTTGCCTGTTAACAAGACCTTAAGTCTGAATTTGGTCCATGTAGTCTGTGTGTGTTCGCTTCCATCATTTAATAATTTTTTAAAAATATTTTTATTGATTTCAGAGAGGAAGGAAGAGGGATAGAAACATCAATGATGAGAGAGAATCCTTGATCAGCTGCCTCCTGCCTGCCCCCTACTGGGGATTAAGCCTGTAACCTGGGCATGTGCTCTTGACCAGAATCGAACCCGGGACCCTTCAGTCCAGAGGCCGACACTCTATCCACTGAGCCAAACCAGCTAGGGCCATTTAATAATTTCACATACAAATGGAGTTCTCTGGAACTTGGCCAGCTCTGCTGGTCCCATCCCATCTTTACATGTGGCATCAAACACAAGTACAGACCAGTCAATTGCTTACTTCAAAGGATCAGCTTCCGCTTCTGAAAATGGGTTCAATAACAGTCCTCTATACCCATCTCATGAGGCCCCCGCAGGTCTAGCTCCCTCATTTGTGAACCAGTAGGCTTCAGATTTGCAACATGGCCCTCACCTCTCTGACTTTGTCCTTCAACTCATTCTCACACCCTGCACTATGTGTCCCCTCCAACCCTCCTCCATGCTGAGTCCCACTTTATTGTTTCGGTTTTTTCCCCTCTTCCTTCCTACAATAGTCTCCCTATGGCAGTCTGGGAAAGCCCAATAAACAGACCCATCTCCACCATCCTGATGTTATCAAACACCTACCCTGAGATAGCAAAAGACATAGAAGTGAGAAGCCAGCCAGCCTCTGCCCTCCCTGAACTCACAATCCTGTAGGGGAGAAACAGACAAGAACTCACCACTTGTATTCACATATTCTCCTAGAAGGACTGGGGGCCTAATAACCACAATAGTGTCTACACTCTGTGCCCCTAGCACCTGGCAGTAGACAGTTAGGGGCATAATAAAGGGCAGTTAAAATATACATATATATATACACACATACATATTTGTAAAATTGATTTTGGAGAGAGACAGGGAAAGAGAGATAGAAACATCAATGATAAGAATCTTTGATTAGCTGCCTCCTGCACATCCCCTACTGGGGATCAAGCCCGAAACCTGGGCATGTGCCCTTGACCAGAACCGAGCCTGGGATCCTTCAGTCCGTAGGCCAACGCTCTATCCACTGAGCCAAACCAGCTAGGGCAGCAGCTTCTATTTTGAAGTTAGTTTATGAGTTTAACAAAAGTTCTTTCTACACATTTGCTGTAAAAATTTCAAAGATCATTACGTAACAGTAGGTCATTAAGTAAAAGGAGAACCTTTCCCCAGCATATCCTTAGCCCATTGCACAGTGGGGGCCACTGTTAAATTTGCTGGGTGTTCTTCCATTCTCTATATATGTAGATAATCAATCTATATACTATTCTGTCAATAAGCCTTTTTCATTTTATGAGATAATTAATGCCAAATAATATATGCAAACTACTTAGAATACTGCTTTCTATAATGTGCTAAAAAATAATAGCTTTTTAAATTGGTATATACAAATCTTTTATTTTCAAGCTGAGGGTAGGAAAAGTCCTTGCAGGAACTCCACCTTGGGGAAGGGGGTGATGTGTGCCCTCTCCCAAGATGTGGCTGATCTAACCCAAACCAAATGAAAGAGTCGCTGTTGTGGCGGGGGGTCAGGTGCCCTTTCCCACCTGTGCTGAGAGCTGACAGGTGACATCCAATCATCTGGGGTAGGCAAGGGCCAGGACCAGGGCTGCAGGGGTCCTCCCAGTACCTAGTTTAGGCCTAAGAAGCCTGAGCGTTGTCAGGCAAGGCCTCTCCCGCCTACCCAGCCTGCACACCCAGTGGGTGGGGGAGGTGCTGCTCAGGCCTGATGCTGATCTCTCCTGACAGCTGCTCCTCAGGCTGGCAGGGCAGGCAGGCGGGGGAAGGGACCAGATTTAAAGGTCCAGCTGCCCCACCTCCTGACAGACCTGGGAGGGCAGACTCTGGTGAGCATCTTCTGAGGGCATGGCTATGAGAGGTCAGGAACCTCTCTGCCCTCATATTTCCACTTCTTCATACCAAGAGCACCACTGGTCCTCATTTCTGCTTACTCCCCGCAGGCTGCCAGGGAGACGAGTGGCACCCACCATGCGACTGCGACGCCTGACCCCTGGCTACTTCCGGGTGCTACAGGTAAGTACCTCTAACTCATGGTTTCTGGGACCGACCCCTTCCTCCCCACATTGTGACGGGGTTGTGGGCCCCAACAGCCAGGGAATGTTGTCACGTTCCCGGCCGCCTGAGCAACCAGGACCCAGATGGGCACTGAAGCGAGAGGAACTAGGGTGGAATCTCCCTGGGGCAGCAATGGCGGCCATCTCTCCTTCACCCAGCTGTGCCTCCTCAGCCCCTTCCCTTCCTAGAAGTCTCAACTGACCCTTCAGGTGGACCCTCTGTACATCCCCAGATGCAGGTGGCCGGGGAGCTGAAGGCAGAGCCCGGGAGTCCACTGGCCGGGCTTGTGGCTACACTGCTGGCTGTCCTTGGACTGGGTGGGTCCTGCTATGCTGTGTGGAAGATGGTGGGACAACAGCCACCGCCCCATGACGAAGTGGGCAGCCTGCCGCCTGGGCCCCGGCGGTAGGTAACCCAGCAGGGACTGCAATGTTGGGGTCCCACTTCATTTCTGCCCTCATTGGAAGCAGAGCCGTATAAACCTGATTCTACCCCACCCCCGACCCCCACTGTACCTGGGCTCTGCCTGGTGGCTCCAGGCAAGGATGCAGGTTCCACAGCTGGACCAAGTAGGGAATAGACAACCTGACTCCTGCACACAAGAGTGGTAGAGAAATCCTTAAGGGCAGGAGTTCGGGGGAGGGCTGGAGGCTGGGGAGTCAGAATCAAGCACTCTTTATCCAGTTCCTTTATTTGAGCGGAGGGCACCCGCTTGCAAACTCAGGGCCAAAAAAGGATGGCACAGTCTCTCCCAGCCTAGCCCTGCGTCACTGTCCGTGGGCGGCGGCTCTGCCCTGCACCTGCAGGCCATGTCAGGTAGACGTGTCCATCTCAGGGACCTCGGTGGATACTTCGGTGGGCACTGCCAGCCGCTGGGGGGGCACATAGGAGCCCATACCCGCTGCCCTCTCTGCCTCTTCCTGAGTGTAGGGCTCCACGCTCAGCTGCTTTAGCCTGGGGGGGAGGAAAAAAGGAGGTGGGAGCTGCCCAGATGGGTACCCTGTCAACCAGACACCCATCCTCGACCCCCGCCTGACTCCTCCATACCTTTTCTTGTGGTCTTTGGATCGGAGGTGGGTCTTCAGGTTGGCGGAGTCGATGAAGTACCTCCTGCAGGGGTGCGGGTAAAGGAGGGTGAGCAGGTACCGGATGTCTCTCGGGGACGTCTAGCTCCCTGACCACCGCTCATTCACTTTGAGTCGGAAGGGACAGCAGGCCCGCAGACCCCGCGCGCCCGGGGGGGACCGGACCCCACAATCCCCGGCCCAGGGCACGGACCCTACTCCTCCCGAGGCGGCCCGCGGGACTTACGAGCAGGCCAGGCAGCGATGCAGGCCGCCCCCCGGCAGGTCCGGGTCTGGCTGGGCACCCGCGTCCGGCCGGGGCCGTGGGAGAACCTGGGGCCGCAGCTCGCGGTGGATCTCATCCAGGTCCGGCCGCCGCCGCTTCGCCTTCATCTGGCGGGCCAGGGAGTGCGCCCGGTGCGCGCCCGTCCGGCGGGAGCGACCCATGGCCGGCGGCAGCGGAGCCCGAGGGCCGGCGCCGAGGAGGAAGCTCACGTGCGCGCGCGCTTCCGGACTCTAAATGACGTCACGTGACGCCCGGGGGCGGGCCGGCTCGGCCGGACTGCCGCTGATGACGTCACTGGCGCGGACCGCGACTTGAGCGCCCCCAGGCGGCCAAGTGTGTCAGTGACGGAGCCCGGGGCAGAGCCCAACTTAGTGTCCCAACCAGAGGGCGTCAGGAGGCCTGGCGGGTGCCGCTGGAGAGGGGTGGGATGGTGCATGCCCGTGGGGGGTTCCTGGGCGTCCCGCTGCCCTGCCTACCCCGCCCTGCACCACCTCTCAGCGCTATCCTCTGGCCCTGTCTCTCCTCCCTGGTTCCCACATCTTAGACCCCGCGTTGGGGGGGGGGGGGGGGGGGGGAGGGCATGTTTTAAATATCTCCGGGAGGCACTGAAAAATATCTGTGATGTGAAAAAATTGAATAAGTTTGGGATTCCGGTCCCCATAAGGCTTCCCGAGATACCTCCATTCCCTGACAAATCCTTGCCCCTCTCACTGCTCCTCTGTTATTCCCTCGGGTGTCCATTCCTTATCCACCCCCCCCCCCCCACCCCCGCCCCAGACAAATCCACATGGGAGATTGGCAGGGGTGTTCCTCCCCAGAGATCACAGTGCTCAGGCAGTGTCAAACTTAAGAGCAATCAGCTCCGTCCACAAGAAGAGGTGCTCCCAGGAGGGCCTCCCATCTCTGGGCCCTGGACTGCCCTGCGTGGGCTGGCAACAAAGGCAGAGAGAGATACAGCCCAGGTGTTGTGTGCTCAGAGTAGGGAGAGGGCCGGAGAAGCCTTTTCCCACTCACCTGGGCCTGGTGCCTTCCAGGCCGACCAGAGGAGCTCAGCAATAATTCAGGGGCTCCAGCTCTTTGGAACCTGTTGCCAGGAAACAGGGAGACAGGCACGTGCATCCCTAGGGAGAGGAATCAGTTTCCAGCCCAGACAAAGCAGTGAAATGTAAGCCCAGGGCACTGACTGGGGCACTTGGGACCTTCCCACTCCAATTCACAGAGGCTAAGTGGGGACAGAGGGCAGGGCCCTGCTGAGGGCAGCAGGTATGGCTATAGTCACCGGGGCGCCAATGTGGGTCCGGGGACAAGGACTTTGGAAATGGACTTTGTGAAAGGAAGAGGACTTTTCTGGAGCCATTCCAAGAGATCAAATTCAAGTACTCCTGGGAAGGAGGCCTCTGTGGGGAGATGTCGCCATTATTCTTGGCCAATGTGGGTCACGGCAAGGGGCCGAGGTGGCAGAAGCCCGCTCTGTCCCACCCCCACCCTAGACTCCTTTGGATCCGTTCACTTGCCGGGCACTGTGCCAGCTGGGGAGGCTGGTGCATCTTTAATGAAGTCACCAGATCCCTGGGACAGGCTCTCGGTCTCACCAAGTTCCTAAGCCAGACCCACTGGATGCCCTCTGAGCCACTGCCTCCTGTACCTGGGCACCAGGCCCGTTTCCCCTGCAGCTATGAGCCAGGCCTTCTGGAAAACCTACAAATCCAAAGTGCTCCAGACCCTGAGTGGGGAATCCGAGGAGGATCTGGCAGAGGAGGTGAGTACCATCCATGTTTGCTGGGTGGGGCAGGGGCAGAGGGGAAGCAGGAGTGAAAGGTACAGAGAAGGGCAAGGGGCAGGCTAGAGAGAATGAGAGGGTGGGGTACATTTGTGCAGAAGTCATCAGCCCGCTGAAGGATGACAAATGGCACGGCACAGGGTCAGAAAGACAGGACGTTCAAGAAGAAAAGGGGGACCTTGGGGGAGCGGTCACTATATCCATGGATCTCCAGGATTGCCACAGGGAGAAGATCCTTCTAGGTCCAGTGTGCAGTGGCCACACAGGTACACTCAGCTTACTTACTACTGGGCAGAGCGGAACAGAAGTGGGATGGCTTGCCTTGAGGAGGAGTGGAGCCTTCTGGTACCGGAGGTAGGAACAGTGACACTTTTATTCCGAGGGTCACTGACAGCATCAGATCAGAGCCACACTTGGACCATGTTTATCCTGACGTTAAAAACAAAACAAAACTGAAAAGGCTCTGAAACAGTCTTTCATCTAGCGGCTGTGATAAGTGGCAACTGCACAAATAGACGTGGCAGGGGCAGGAACACGTTCTGTGGCATGTGTGTATGTGAATTAGTGAATGTCTAGACAGGGCTGGGCATGTGTAGAAGTATTTGTGGGTCAGTGTTAGGATTGGTGTCTGTGTGGTATCCCCAGGGAAGGTGTATGTGCAGGTGTGAACGAGGTATAGGTTTGTTCAGGTGTGTACATTTGGGCAGAAGTCTATGCCTGCCTAGCTCTGTGCAGGTTTGGCAGGTGTTGTGTTTGTTTGTTGTGTGTGTTTGTGTGTACATCTATATCTTGGTGTCTGTGGATGGGTGGAGAAGTTTGTGTGCTGTGCGTGGGCCTCCGTGCAGCTGTCTGCAGTTGTATAGGTGCACAAATGTGAATGGTATAACTGTGTACGTGTCCTTGTATAAGTGCCTCACAGTGCCCATAGCCACGTAGAGGTGAAGAGCTATAGCCATGTGGAGGCATGCTCATGCACAGGTGTGTCTACATCAGTGTGCATGCCCATGTCCACATGTTTTTTGGGTATATATGGACGTGTCTGTAGGTGGGTACATATGTGTTTGTGGAGGAATTTTTCTATACAGGTAATGTATGTGACTGGTAGCTTTGTTTAGAGCAGTGGTCGGCAAACTGCGGCTCGCAAACCACATGCGGCTCTTTGGCCCCTTGAGTGCGACTCTTCCACAAAATACCAACTTCTGCACATGGGCCACGAAGTTTCAATCGCACTGTACATGCGCGCCCACACGTGGTATTTTATGGAAGAGCCACACTCAAGGGGCCAAAGAGCCCCATGTGGCTCACGAGCCATAGTTTGCTGACCACTGGTTTAGAGGAATACTTTTATGCATCTGTGGAGGGTGTGAGAAGACTAGGTGTATGTTTAGTTCTGTGGGATTTGGGGTGCCTGGTCTGTGTGTACCAGGCTAGCAGTCGGGGGGGGGGGTGGTTCTATGCCTTTGGGGCCTCTCTCATGCTGGGTGGGGGGTCTTGTGTCTCAGAGGGAGAACCCAGCTTTAGTGGAGTCTGAGACAGCAGAACCGACCTCGGAGGCCTTCAATCCCATGTCACAGCTGGCCCGCCGGGTGAGTTCTCCCTCCTTCCAACCCGGCCCTGGGGAGCCTGCAAGAGGCTGCTGTGGAGTCCTGGGAGGTGGTGCTGTGGCCCCTCAATGACTCCCAGGCCCTCCCTCCCAGGTTCAGGGGGTCGGAGTGAAAGGTTGGCTGACAATGTCATCTCTGTTTAACAAAGAAGATGAAGATAAGCTGCTGCCACCGGAGCCCTGTGCTGACCAGTATGTGTGTGTGTGTGTGTGAGGGGGAGGGGGAGGCTCTGGGATGGGCCTGGGGTCGCCTTCTCCACGGCCTTTCCATATGGTCAGTTTGTCTTTCTGGCCACGGAGGGGTGGGAAGGGCCAGCCCCTGCTCTTTCTGTTTCTCTTAGCAGGAAAGAGGCCAAATCAGCATATCTGGGAGATTAGGGTAGATTACAGGAGGAATTTACCAAATGTTGGGATTGAGGTGCTAGAAGGTATTATGGGCGCTCTCTCTCCATCCACGTGGGAGGGGTCCTCTCTCTAGAATCAGGGAGCTGAGCAGAGAACCTTTGGGTGTTTGGAACAGAGGGTGATCCAGACCAGTGATTCCCAACTACGGGTTAAACTCATCCTCCCAGGGTGCTTGTGACAAACACCATTTCCCAGATCTTCAAAGATTCTGCTTCAGCAGGTGTGGGCTGAGGCCTGGGATCTAGATTTCAGCAAGCGGAAAGGATCTGGGGCACACTAGTTCAGCAACCAGCCTCGTAGATCTAGGATGCCGGAGGGTTAGGGGGCAGGACCCAGGGCCTCAGTCTTCCTCCTAGCTCTATCTCGGGCACACCCTCCATCTCTGCCCCTTCCTCCAGCCCAGTCTCATTCACCCCCTCTCTTTGACACTCCCATATTCCTTTCTCCCCTAGGGCCCCTGGCCCACCCATCTCTTGTCCCCACACTTATCTCCTCTACTTCCCAGCTCTGGTAGGGGCTCCCCTCAGACCTGAGATCCCACCTCAAGCCGCACCACCGCTCCTCGATTGCTCTTCCCCCACATTTCCCGGCTACCTCCAAGGTCCCCCCTCCCCTGAGCCTTTGATTTAGACCTTTCTCCTTCCCTAGGGGCCTCTCCACCCGTCCTTCTTCCGTGTCCCCTCATTTTTCTGGTCGCCCTTGACTCCCATCCCAGAACCAGACCCCAGTCCCCACCCCGCCTCTTTCCCAGGGCCCCCCTTGGCTTTCCTGACCGCCGCCTCCTGAACCCGTTCCTTTCCCGGGATCTCGCCCTTCCCGATCCCAAGCCAGTCGCTCGAATCCTTGGTCCTGCCCTTTCTCAGGGCACCCTCCCCATCTTCCCAGACCTGGCGCCTCTCTCCGGCTTTCCTACTCTGTCTGGCCTCGCCCCAAGTCACTTTCCTAATCCCTAGACCCTGTCCCACCCAGCCCCGCTCCCCGGCACCTCTGAGCCCTCCCCCTGCCTCCACATCCTGACCTGCCCCGTGTCTTCCGCCCCCCGCCCCCCCCCCCCCCCCCCCCCGCCTCCAAGTCCGCAGAAATCCCCCGGGCTCCCCTGGCTCCGTCACCGGTCCCTGACCTCGCCTCCTCTTCTTCGTCCCCCGCCGGGCCTCCAGCCCCGCCTCTGATCCTCTGATCCCGTCCGTCTCTCGCAGCCCGCTGGCGGCGCAGGCCTCCGCGCAGGCGGCGGCGGAGGCGGAGGCGGCGGCGGAGCCCCGGGGGCTCGGGTTCTGGGACGCGTTCGCCAGCAGGTGGCAGCAGCAGCAGGCGGCGGCGGCGTCCATGCTGCGCGGCGCCGAGCCCACCCCGGAGCGGGACCCCGAGGCCGGGGAAGAGGCCACGGAGGAGGCCGCCGAGCAGCCCGAACCGCGGGGGACCGACGCGGCGGCCGACTTCAAGTGGGGCTTCCTTACCCACAAACTGGCCGAGATGAGGGCGAAGGCTGCGCCCAAAGGTGACTAGCCGGACGGCCGAACTGGGCGCCCACTCCTCCTTTCCAGCATAAAAACCCTGGTCCCACAGCCCGTTTGCCCGCGTGCTTTTTTGTCTGGACAGTCGGGAAGGCTGCTTTTTGGTGGACAGCCTCAGGGTGGGGGTCCGGCTGGAGGAATCCTTCCTTAAACATACAGGGAGAAAATGACCAGGGACAGCCAGGGTATCAGGATAGATTGTGTTAGAGTCAGGGTACAACTTTCCCAAGAAGCTGGGGAACCCGAGGACAGGCTCCATCGTTCTGCCCGGCCTCTTCTAATTTGGCAAACGTTGTCTGTGGTCCTACTATGTGCTTTGTCCTTGCACTAGGAGGCCACAGACTAACAAGAGAAGTCAGACTATCAGCGGGTCCCACACAAGGTGACAAATCGAGGCTCAAAATACAGGGCTGTACTTGGGAGCTCAGAGGCGAGGCTGACTGGAGAGCTCAGGAATTCCTGAGGGAGAATGAACATATATAATCTTAGAAGGATGAGTGGAGAGAAAGGGAAGGGTAAGCCAGGCAAAGGGGGGACCGTGAACCAAGACTTAAAGATGCAAACGTGTGAGGAAGACAGGTGACCTGGTGGTCTTTGAGGGAAAGGGCAGGATGTGAGCCTGCAGGTTGGCAAAATCCTTGTTTGGAGGGTCCTTGCCTTTATTATCCTCAATTCTGGTCCCGCCCTCCATACCTTGCAACCAAAAGCAGGCAGTAAAACTCCAGGAATGGGGACCTTTCAGGCACGGTGGCCCCTAAAGTTTTAGAGCAAGCCCTTCCCAGACCCCCCTAAACTCTCTATTTTTTCTTCCCGGCTGTAGTGTGGACCGACCCGGGGGTCGGGGAGGAAATGAGTAGTGTGAGTAGGTACTAATTCGGTAGTGGTTATAGCAGCTTACCTCCGTTGAGCACTTCTGTGTGCGGGGAACATTGCCATGAGCTTTACAACTATTTCAAAAATATTATGATCACCGAGGGGTGCACCTGCAGTCCAGAGAGGGAAAGTGCCCGCCCAGGGAGAGTCACACAGTCAGCCTTGCACCCATACTCCAAAACCCACGCAAAACACACCCGCAAACCCGCCCCGCCCCCTTCCTGAACATCAGTCTCACGACTCGCTTAACGTTTTGCCTTTATTCAGCAGGTTCCCTGAATTCTCAGCCCAATCTTCACTCCCCAGACCCGGCCTCCACCGGGGCCACCAGGAGGCCTCCTCCGCCTCCACTGTCCGCACTGGGAAGGGCCTTGGGAATCATCTCGTCCCACGCCCCCTGCGGTTCCTTGGGGAAGCCAAGATCCAGAGCGGGGAGGAGGGGCTGGCCAAAAGGCCACCTGCGCGCCAGAGGCAGGGTGCCCCTGCCCGTGCCCGGGTCCAGCCCAGCGCTCACCCCCTGCCCTTCCCCAGATACCAGACTCCTCGGGAGCCGGCTCCCGAGCGGCCGCGGTCACACTGCAGACTCGCGCGGCGGGCTGCGGGCGCGCTGGCAGCCGTACAACCACTGGATGACGCGCGCGTTGCGCTCCACCACCGACACCGGGGGGCGCCCGTCCCGCGCCGATCCCGCTGCCTCCGAGTCGCCGCCGCCGCCGCCAGCGTGATCTGAGCGATCCGCGCCACCATCGCTGGATGTCCAGTCGCTGGTGTCCCCGGAGCCAGGCGGCGGCGACGTTCCGGGCTGGGGGCTGGCGTCCGCGCCCCAGCTCTGCGGAGAGAAGCGCTCGGCACCCAGCACCTCCACCAGCGCGCGTTCCAGGCCGCAGTAGTTGAAGAAGCGCTCCTTTTCCGACAGGGGCAGCGAGCACGTGGGGCACAGCGCCCGCTTGCCCGCCGCTTCCGGGGCCTCTTGGGGTGCGGTCCAAACTCCTGTAGCCGCAGGTCGCTCGGGGCCCGGGCTGCTCGAGGATGCGTCTCGGGGGGTGCCCAGGAAGAGGCGTCGCACCAGCCCCTGGCCCTTGGCGTTCTCTTTGTTCACCAAAGCCTTGCAGTCCCGTTTCTGGCGGTAGAAGATGAGGGAGTCCGGCCTTGGCAGCCGCCGGCCGCTACCCCGGCGGGCCGGCCTGGGCGTCCTGGGAGATGCAGGGGCCCCCAGCTCATTGCAGGGGTGCGGCATGAGAGGCCCCGGACCCCCGCGCAGGGCTGGCTCCTGGCGTCGCGCTATCACCTGGTGCGTCTTGACATACTTAGCTTTGTCGGCCTCCAGCCTCTCCACCGCGCTGGGGGTCCGTGCCCTGGATGGGGTGGAGGGAGAGGCTAGGAGCATCTTAGCAGAGCGGGGCGGGACAGTGCCCCATAAGCCACCGCAGTTAAGCAGCTAGTGAGTTGCTGAGAGCAGTTGGCTGGGCCTGCAGGGAAAGAGGAATGGTCAGGGGGGAGAGTAGATATCCCTGCAGGCATTCCTGGGAATAGGATCAGCCAGTCACTCCTCCCCCATCCAAGGCCCCCGGTGCCCTGTCTAGGGGGCAGAGGCTCTAGCTGTCCCTTACCTCCATTCCTCAAAGACATGGGGCAGGGGCTCCCTATGCCACATGGAGGGTTGCCCTGGTCTGGCCACAGGACCATGCCAAGCAGGCATCAGCAAGCAGGACACTTGGGAAAGGAAATGGGGCTGGTCCCGGCCCAATTCCCGAAAGTGGCCTCGACCGGAAAAAATACCTCTTCCCAAACCAGCAACTTGGAGTCCAAGACAAGGACGCTTCCCAGCCATAGGCTGGCTCCAGCGGGGCCCACCCTTCCCACCCCCAAGCACGGAGGTCAGGGATATAACCACAGTGTAGGAGTCTCCAGTAATTGCGGCCAACTGCCCTGCCCAGGCCCAGGAGGGCCATTGAGAAGGAGAGGGCGGTGGTCACCAGGTCATGTCAGCCGGCTGCCTGCTACCCACCCGCTCTGTGCCCCTGCCAAGGGAATCCAGCATGCCCAACGTAAACATCACCTTACCTACCTCTGCATTTCAATTCGGTAGAATGTGACCCTGGCCCAGGGAGGAGGGGGCTTGCTCAGGGCTTACTGAGAATTAGGGCCTCGGACTGGAACTAGGTCTCTTGCCTTGCATTCCAGAACTGGTTCAGATTGGATCTCTCACTTGCCTGTCAGAACATCCCTTTTTTTCTTTCTTGTATTCCCGCTGATATACAACCAAGCAATTTCCCTTAGAGATGGGCCCCTTGCCTCATTTAAAATGTTCCTGCCATTGATTCTTCCCCAAACCTGCACTCCTAGAAATCTGCCCTCAGGGTCCCTGCCTCCTTCTCATCCTGAGACCCCATGACCCTTCTCCTCCACCTCCCTCTGCAGGGGAAAGGGGCCCGGAGGGGTTGTAAATCAAAGGTTGACAGTTTCCTTGGCAGTCACAGAATGGGCCACCCACACAGCTCAGCACACCCCACCCCACCCCTGCCCCCTTACGCCCTCCATCCTCCATTCAGCTGAGAGGGACACATCAGTTCTGGGGGCTTAGAGGACCTCAAGTCTGGAGGCAACAAAGCAATAGAACTTGTCAGGGAAGGGGGGAGGGGAGCCCTGGTGATGAGCCATGAGGCAGAGACCCTGCCAACCCCACTCACCCCAGTGCAACTTGTTCAGCTTTACACACACACACACACACACACACACACTCATACACACTGCTAGTGTCCAGTAAATCAGTCCATAGGTGACTGGGATCCCAGGAAGCAGGAGAGGCTGACAGTGCCTTCCTTCCTGGCTCCGAAGGACTCTCCCAGGCAATGGGTCAGATCCCAAGGTCTCGGGAGGGCATTGTACTTACCTGACCTCATGGATACCCTCACATCCCCTCCGCCCCTCCGCCTCTTCCCAGCCCCAAGTGCAGAGGCTATAAAAAGTCCCCTAAACACAGGGACCAAAATAGTCTGCCGTCCACTGCCTCTTCCCTGCCTTCTGGGCTGGCCTTGTCCAACCACAGATGTCCCACCCTAGATGCCTGGCAGACATCCCTTCGCCCACTTTCTCCCAGTCCTGGGGTTAGTGGTCCGAACTTTGTCCAGGGCTTCTGCTCCAGATGAGGGCTGGGGAACTGTGCTCATTAGCTTGGAGCCAGGCTCCCCGCCTCCCCCCCCCCCCCCCCCCCCCCCCCCCCCCCCGCCCCATCTCAGCACTGGGCTCAGGATGCACTCACCTCTGTGTGGGGAGGCTGAATGCAGGGGTCCGAAGGCAGGTCCAGACTGAGGGCAGGAGGGACAGCAGGGACTAGAAGTAACTTTGGTGGCAGCCAAACCTCACTCTCCACAGGAAAAGCTGAGAGAGCCTCCCCCCCTCCCCCCCCCCCCCAGATTAACCCTCGCCTTCCTGACCCAGCGCCTGGCCTCCATTAACTCCTTCCTGGTCACAGTCTGTGTTGGAGAGGCCTATGGAGCGGGCCCAGCTCCTTTATTTTATAGGTGGTCACACAGGTCCTGATAGGTTAAGTGATTTGGCTGGAGGCACAGTGAGCTTGGGGCACAGCCAGGACCCCAAGCAAGTTCTCCTGATGCCCAGGCTTCCTTCAGAGGCTTGGGGTGTGGACATGCTGTTCACGTGGGGTCAGCCCGCCCTGGGCCTTGGCAAATCCTCTTGGTTGGAATAGGAAGACAGAGCAGCGTTCTAATACTGTGCCTTCCCCCTCTGTAGCAGGCTGAGACCTGTCCTGGTCCGGGTGTGGGCACCAAGCTGCTCTCCATGGGTGAGGCCAGCAATCTGCAGCCTGAGGGTGGGGGCAGTGGTGCTGCGGATGTTCGGGGTGAGCCTGTCCCAGCAAGTCTTGACGTGAAGGTCACCTGGGAGCCCATTGGAGGTGCCTCTGCCCAAAGTCCTGCGACGGCAAAGGGGACTGACTGGGAAGAGGAAGATGAAGGGATGATTTGAGGTCAAGTCTAGGTCCTTTGGCCTCCTTTCTCCTCTGCCCCAACTTGGGGACTTCTAGAGCTGGCACGGTTTCTTGTCTGGCACCTCAAGAGGAGCCCAGTCCCCACAGTGCTGGTGCCAGGAGGGCTCCTCCCCACTCCCAGGCAGGTAAACTCTGTAGTGCCCAGAGTTCAAAGACAATTTCCCTGCCAGGGGGCTTGCCCTCCTCTACCCGGCCGCTGCAAAGCACATTCACCCCTGTGCTCTCCAATCTCTGTCCCTCCCAAGGACCCTAGACAGGGTGACCAGCAGGTAAGGAAACTGGATCAGAGAGGGGAGAGACTTGCCCAAGCCCAAGCCCAAACCCACTCCTTCCACTGCCCCCTCTGCCTGTCAAGTACGGTAATGGGTCTGAAAACCGGAAGGCCCACCTCCTGGTAAGAGATTTTATTACCTAGTTAGGATTATTCTTATTTTGCCCATGATAGTTTCATATGGTGTTGTTACTGCACAAAATGCTTTCATGTACTTTATCACAGTCCATCCCCAGGACAATGTTAGGCGGGTAGGTTTCATTATTCTTCCCATTTGACAGCGGGAGAGACTGCGTCTCAGAGAGGGGAAATGACTGATCCAAGCTCACACAATTAGGAATAATAGTTGACTTTTATTGAGAGATCAATAAATACTAGGCACTATTCTGAGTATTTCAAACAAATGATTAGCACATTTAATCCTCAAAACAACCAAATGAAATGGGTACTTTCATCTCCTAATTTTATAGATGAAGTGGTCCTGAGATCTGGTCATGAAGGGGTTAAGCTTGGAGGCTGGGCAGGGCCCAGCTGGGATGCTGTCAATGGCAGGAAACCTGGCCTGTGAGGGAGGGGGAGGATGGGGCTGTTGTGTCTGACTCCTGATACCACCCCCATCCCTTTGGTCTTAAAGGAGCACCCGGGTTGGGCAGCAGGGCAGGGGGCCCCTTTCTCTTCTCTTTTCTAGGGACCAAAGGCAGATGCTGGACGACAGAAAGGGGGACGCAGGTGCTGCCCTGGGGCAGCCCCGAGTCTGATGAGGTGACCAGAAGTGACCCGTCTCCCGGTCTGAGTGTTCTGTCAGGGGTGGGGGGAGACACCCACTCAGCCCTGAGGGTCTCCAGGCCGAGGGGGGTGAGCCGCTCTGCCCTCAGGAGCCGGAGGGGGAGGGTGGTCAAGGAGTCTTTCAGGAGTTCTCTGAGGGGCGACAGTACTCTGTCCGGGATGCCAGGGCGCACTGACCCTCTATCATGGGTCCTGGTGGAAAGGTCAAATTGGATTGGCTTCCTGGGTGAGACAGGCTTGAAAGAGTGAGCGGGAGATGGGGGGATAAGGAGGTGGAGCTGCAGCGGCCTGCCCGGCCTATCTCTTGGCCACACTTGCTGTGACCAGATCATCTGTCTTTCTGGTCATGGGTCCCCAGGGAGATCCTTAAAGTGGCTCTTTCCGGCCCTAGAGCCAGGGCCTGGGGCGGAGGAGGGGGGGAAGGGGGGGGGGGGAGCCAAATCTGAGAGGTGTTTCCTTCCTGTTTTGGAGCTCATTCCCGAATCACCCTGAGGATCGATGGGAAGAGGCCTGAGTCCGAACTGGCTCCTTCTAGGAGAGGTTGGTGGGTCAGGGAGGCCCTTCAGATCCAGCCTCAGACCCCAGACCCACATTGTCACAGAGGAGGAACGAGTCAACCCGCTCACCAGTTAGCCACCCTTGCCGTAGCCATCCACACCTCTGCCCACCTTTGGTTCTAATCCTGTGTGGCCTTGAGCAAGAACTGAACCGCTCTGAATTTCCTTTTGTGCAGAATGGCAGAGAAGGGATAGCACCTGGTGCTTCAGGGGCTCAAAACGTTTGATGAGCCGGGCCAGCATGGCTCAGTGGTTAAGTGTCAACCTATGAACTCGGAGGTCATGGTTCGATTCCCGGTCAGGGCACATGCCCAGCTTGCGGGCTCAATCCCCAGTGTGGGGCCTGAAGGAGGCAGCTGATCAATGAATCTCTCTCATCATTGATGTTTCTGTCTCTCTCTCCCTCTTTCTTCCTCTCTGAAATCAATAAAAAAAAATTTTTTTAATAAAATAAAAATGCTAAAAACAATGTTAGATGTATCTGACTCTTAGCTCTTGCCCTCCACCTACACCTTCTGGACAACTCTGGCCTAAATCTTTTTAAACTTTTTTTTCTATTCCCACAGTCTCACTCTCAGCTGCTGCCAACAAATCATTCTGAACACTGCTCTGTGGCCTGGGGTCAGCAGATGGGTTTTGCTCCCAGGGAGCTCAGCCTGCTTGCGAGTGGGGGTGGGGGCAGGCAGAGGTGTGAAGGACTGATCACAACTCAAGTGAGAGCAGTGCTGCGGTGACATGGGGAGGGGGTATTTATTCTGTGGGGGTGAGGTGGGAAGCTTTCAAAGAGGAGAGGGTATCTGGGCCTGGAAGGGATTTCTGATGGGGGTATGATGGGGGTGGGGCTTTGGGGGGTTGGAGGGCAGAGGGTAGGGGAATTGTGGGAGGGATAGTGAGAGCAATAGGCCTAGCGGGGACAGCAGGAGCCAGGCTGTCAGTGAGGGCAAGAGGCTGGGAAGGCGCTGCTGGGGTAGGGGCTCAGGAGGGATTAGAGAGAAGATGGGGTACAGAGAAGGGAGGGGTTTTGTGAGGAGATGAGTTCAGTGAGGTGAGGGGGAGCCTGAGAAAAGGCTCTGAATGAGAGAAGGGGGCTCAAGGCCGGCGCTTCAGAGAGAGGGAGGGGCTCAGCGCTGGGCTTCTGTGCTGCCCCAGGGCCTCAGGAGGAGCCCCTCGCTGGCCATGTGTGTGTCCCCAGAGAGATTAGAACAGCCATCCTCTCAGCCAGGGCTTTCCGTTTCGGAAAGAATTTCAGCTGCAACAATAGCCTGGCTCCACTCTCCCTCTGAGGGGCGGCCTGGGGCAGAGCCAGGTGCCCAGCACCCACTGCCCAGTAGCCACTGGGGGAGGGGGCAGGGACAGGGGTGGCCAGAGAGAGGAGGGGCTGTGGGGTGGGGAAGAGGCAGATGTCATTAACCATTTTTCCCCTGAGCACCTAGTGAACAGTATGAATAAAATAGATAGGGCTGCCCAGCCGGTGTGGCTCAGCGGTTGAGCGTTGACCCATGAACCGAGAAGTCGCTGGTTCGATTCCCAGGTCAGGGCACATGCCCGGGCTGTGGGCTCAGTCCCCAGTGGTGGGTACGCAGGAGGCAGCCGATAGATGTTGTTTCTCTCTGATGGATATTTCTATCTCTCTATTCCTCTCCCTTTCTCTCTCTAAAAAAATCATTGAAACAGATTTTAAAAATAGATAGGCTTTCTAGTGTTTCAATAACAAAACCAACTACATCTATTGCTTACTGTGTGCTAGGCACTTTGCTAAGCGCTTCCTGCTCAGTACCTCACTCACTTCTGACAAAATTCTGTGTGAGGAGGGTGAGGAAACAGGCAGAGAAGGTGAAGTGACTCACCCAGGGCCACACAGCCTGTCGATGGGGAGCTGGGACTCAGGGCTCGCTCTTAGCGAATGAATCACCTGCCACCTCGACTGTACCACAGTCCTGGCTGGAGCAAGCCCCCTCTCACTACCTGCTGGCCTTCCTGCCTCGCTTGCTCTGTTGGCTCCCCGCGCTGGATGGAAGCAAGGATTGGAACAAGAGTAACCTCAATGCAGTCCTCACTCCAGTCCTTGTCACCTACACCTCCGTCACCACATCTTCGTCATCTCCATCATCTCCACTTTCCACCACTGTCTTCATCAACGTGCCTGTAGATTGAGTACAAGGAACAAAAAACATCCAATCTAGACTCAGTAAACCAGGGACACATCTGGAGAAGAAACGAGGATTTTTCCTGGAATGCAGGGGCAAGGAGTCCTCCTCCTGTCTTGACAGCTACACTTTCACATTGAGGTGCTAAAAAATGTTTAGCTTTTTTACACACAGAAAGTCGTCAAAATACCAAAGATGACTCAACCTACTTATTATTAAGCACACATGGGTGTTTTATTAAAGGACCAACAATGTTGATCCTTTAATAAAGTAAAGATGTGAATAATTCATAAATGATTACATCATTATTTCATCAAATCTATTTTTCTTCCTTGATTTCAGCAAAATTGCTAACTGTCAGAGGGAGAGGTGGAGCCAGGCTATTGTTGTGGCTGAAATTTTTTCCTATAATTAAGGCTTCACATAATTTGTATTCTACTGATAGAAATGCCTAATTAAATAACCTCTCTTCAGTCTGTGTTTTCTTTTATTTTCATTTTTTTTGTTTTTATTTTATTTATTTTTTAAGATATATTTTTATTTATTTATTCTTTTTTTAAATTAAATCTTTATTGTTCAGATTATTACATTTGTTCCTCTTTTTTTCCCCCCATAACTCCCCTCTTTCCAGCTCCCACCCCACCCTCCGCCCTCACTCCCCACCCACTGTCCTCATCCATAGGTGCACGATTTTTGTCCAGTCTCTTCCCGCATCTCCCACACCCCTTTTTCCCCCCCAAGAATAGTCAGTCCATTCCCTTTCTATGTCCCTGACTCTATTATAATCACCAGTTCATTCTGTACATCAGGTTATTTATTCATTTGATTCTTAGATTCACTTGTTGATAGATGCATATTTGTTGTTCATAATTTGTATCTTTACCTTTTTCTTCTTCTTCCTCTTCTTAAAGGATACCTTTCAGCATTTCGTATAATACTGGTTTGGTGGTGATGAACTCCTTTAGCTTTTCCTTATCTGTGAAGCTCTTTATCTGACCTTCAATTCTGAATGATAGCTTTGCTGGATAAAGTAATCTTGGTTGTAGGTTCTTGCTATTCATCACTTTGAATATTTCTTGCCACTCCCTTCTGGCCTGCAAAGTTTCTGTTGAGAAATCAGCTGACAGTTGTATGGGTATTCCCTTGTAGGTAATTGAGCCTCTTTCTCTTGCTGCTTTTAAGATTTTCTCTTTGTCTTTTGCTCTTGGCATTTTAATTATGATGTGTCTTGGTGTGGTCCTCTTTGGATTCCTTTTGTTTGGGGTTCTCTGTGCTTCCTGGACCTGTAAGTCTATTTCTTTCACCAGGTGGGGGAAGTTTTCTGTCATTATTTCTTCAAATAGGTTTTCAATATCTTGCTCTCTCTCATCTTCTGGTACCCCTATAATTCTGATGTTGGTACGTTTGAAGCTGTCCCAGAGGATCCTTACACTATCTTCGTATTTTTGGGTTCTTTTTTCATTTTGCTTTTCCGGTTGGGTGTTTCTCGGTTCTTTGTATTTCAAATCTTTGACTTGATTCTTGCGCTCTTCTGGTCTGCTGTTGGGAGTCGTATAATATTCTTTATTTCAGTCAGTGTATGCTTACTTTCTAGATGGTCCTTTATCACACCATCGAGGGTCTCATTAGATTTCCTGTACATCTGATCAAGTTTATCGACAGACTCTAGAAGCCTCTTGAGAGACCTCAAAAGTGTGGTTCTGAACTCAATATCCTCCCTTGATAGTTTTGTCCTGTTTCTTTGTCTCCACATTTTTTACGCTTTCTTGGTACACCCCCTAGTGGTCTTTGTGTGCAGTCTTGTAGTTAAGCCTTGATTGTTGTAGTTAATACTAGAGGGATTTGACCTCCAGGCCAACTGGCTGTGATAATCAGCTGTGTCTGCAGTGGAAGAACTTGTGTCCTCTAGGGAGGTGCTAATCTAGCCTTTGCCTGAGGCTATCCGGCAAATGCCTCTGTGCAGGGCTTGGGCGGGGCAGGTCCCACGGGATCAACAGGGCAGAGGAGGGAGCAGTTATGGCTGCTCTCAGTCCGTCCCCAGGGGCTCTGCCTCTCTGTCCCAGCAACTGCTGCAAACCTCGGAGGGACCGTAGCCAGACAGTCCTGCTTCTCCCGTTTGAGTCTGGGTCCCTAGAGACTCGCCCGGATCTGGAGCTCAAAGTCTGAGGTTCCCTCCAGATTGAAACAGACAACCACGCCCTCAGCCACCAGCCCGTGCCTCGCGCGCTCCGCACCTTAGTATTTTACTTCAGCACTGTGCCTCCTCTGATTCTCGGTTCCACCTAGTTGTAGAACTTCCACTCAGCCAGCCTTCCTGTGGTTCTGGATGATGTCCGTTCCGTCTTTTAGTTGTATTTTTGAAGTGGTTGTTCCAGGCAGCAAACTCCGGCGTTAACCTATGCCGCCATCTTGGTTTCTTCGATATATTTTTATTGATTTCAGAGAGGAAGGAAGAGGGAGAGAGAGACAGAAACATCCATGATGAGAGAGAATCATGGATTGGCTGCCTCCTGCAAGTCCCCCACTGGGGATCGAGCCCACAACTCGGGCATGTGCCCTTGACTGGAATCGAACCTGGGACCTTTCAGTTCGCAGGCCAACGCTCTATCCACTGAGCCAAACTGGCTTGGGCTTATTTTTAGTTTTTTAAAATTTCAGTGTGGTGAAACTTTACTCTGCTGAAGTGGTAGCAACTAGAATGGAAAATAAAATTCGTAAAGCAATATTCACATTAAAGATGAACTATGAATGTTACATAACATGTTCAAACATTTAAATGGGGTGCATATGATAAGTTATCATTAACAACATGAAATATTTAAATGTATTTTAATGGCATCATGTAAATCCCTACTTCTTATCTCACCATTTTCACCATCTCCTAAAGCAATTGGCACCATGCTTCTTGCATATTGCACCTGAAGTTACAAATTTAAAAATAAAATATATTGTTTAATAATGCGGCATGATCCTCAGCCATCACATGCTACTATTACAAATGCTATGCTGCACATTGGAACATGAAATGAAGCAAGAAAATGGACACTCGGCACTTGCTGGGGAACAAGAGTGCCGTGTGCCTGAATCTACGGCATTCATGCTCTCTGAGAAGAAGGATTTGACAAGTTAATCAATTTGTCGTTTCTCTTACCTAAGTGCCTTCACCACGGAATCTTCCCCACACTCCGCACAGTGGCGGTCTGCATGAAGGCGAACCTTCATGACATTTGTATGCAGTCGTCTTATTTTAAGGATACAGGGCAAGAGATGGGGAGACGTGTTTGGCTGGGGCTGAACAGTGTTATGTCTGAGAGCAGGTGTTGAGGGTACGGCTTATATGGGCAGCTTTGAGCACTGGGGCCCGAGTCACAGGTGCCCATGTGGTCTTCAATAAATGACTTTTGGGGTGTTTTGTCTATTAGGGGCCATTTAAAGGGCAGCAGTCCTTTTAGCAAGTTCTAAGGGTGGCACTGAGCTATGGCCATAGAGGTGTCGTATCACATTGAAGCTACCTGACTGTGGGGACCTACACTTTTGTATGTGAGGAGGGCAATTCCCACAGAAGGTGGAGGTTAAGGGGTGGGCAATGGTGGTATTATAACCACCATTCCTGACATCATCACAGAATTATAACTAGCACCTGGATCCTACCCCTGGATTAGAACTGTCACCTTCTTCACAGTCATCGCCAGCTTCCCCATCGTTCCACGCTGCGCACCTGTAGTTCTGCCATTCAGCAATGACTCACCTTTCTTCTGGCATCTTACCCTGACCTTGGCCACCTGTGCTCCCTGAGTGAGGTAAGTTGACTCCGAGAGGGGCAGTTGATCTAGGCCTGGGTCAAAAGCCTATCACAATTCTCTGGTCCCACTACTTCATTTATTTTCCCCCCACTACTTAATTTATTTTATTTATATTATTTTAAATATATATTTTTTAAATTATTGATTTCAGAGAGAAAGGAAAAGAAAGATAGAAACATTAATGATGAGAGAGAATCATTGATCGGCTGCCTCCTGCACACCCCACACTGAGGATTGAGCCCGCAACCTGGGCATATGTCCTGACCGGGAATTAAACCGTGACCTCCTGGTTCCTAGGTCAACGCTCAACTACTGAGCCACGCCAGCTGGGCTCCACTACTTCATTTAAAGATGAACATGCAACTCAAATGATAGCCCATGAGACTTGCTGGTACCTCTGAGAAAGAGCTTCTCTCTCGTCCTTGCTGTGCAAGAACCTGGGAATAAAGAGCGTTGAGAGGACAGCCTGCTGCAGAACTGAGTCAACAGAGTGGAGAGAGTGAAAACCAACCTTGAGGGGTGGAGTCTCTGCATCTGGTCATGTCTGAAGCAAAACTATACATGCTCCTCACAGTTGGATAAATACATTTCCTTTTAGCTTAACCCTGTTGGGTTGAGTTTTCAGTCACTTACACCAAAATACATCAGGAGGAAACACACCATTCTCTCCAAACTAAGGTCACTTTCGCCACAGTGCCTGCAGCACCAAGCATGTGCAGCCTAGGTTTGCTCGCCATTCGAACCCATCTCCACACTGATGTCTCAGGTATGCTGCCAGATTCCCTCAGGTTTGTTGTCAAGCTGACCTGGAAGAGCAGTCGATGTTCCCGTAACGAGTCAGGAGACCAAGGTTCTGGTCCTGACCTTGCTAGGATCTCATTCTTGGACTGGAGCAAGTCGCTGATTAGACCCGTGGTTCCCAAATGCCATTCCAGGTGGTCTGGACATAAAATTGACCTGCGGGGCTTGTTAACAAGACAGATGTCAGAACTCCATTTCAGAGAACCTTATTGAGCAAATCTTGGGTGGAGTCAAGGAGGAAAGGAGATAACCCTGGATCATACTGATTTCATTAATATAAGGACCCTTACTAGAGATTCTAGAGTTAATGTGTCACCTCTTGCAGCCAAAGTAACTCTAATAGTTTGCTCGTTCGGTTGACTAAAACCAGTACTCAACATGATCTGTATATTGTCAATGAGGTTGACATGCCAGCATTTCCTTGGTTAATCTGTCTAATGCCTAAGAATATAGAAACGTTGGAGAAGACTTACCACATGAAATTGCCTATACTCCCTAATCCCACCAAGTACATTCCCCAAGAGGGCTCAGAGGGTAGTTCCTCACCTAGTTGTTGAGATAAGCATTAGTGAAAGCAGCTTCAGTATCTTTGAACATTTTTCTGGCGGATGTCCTCCGTAGCAGGGGTCTAGTGGGAGAGGCACCTCCCAGATGGGTTCCCCGTATCACTGGGGATGATGGAGTCTTAGAGGAGTAGAGGCCCAGTGGCAGAGCTGTACTGCCAGAGTCCAGGCAGGGGAATGAAGTGACAATCAGAATGTTTTGACTTCCGGGGATCTTTGATCAGAGTGTCTCTAAGAATGAAACAGATGAGCAACTTATGAAATTTTATGGAGGCATATTACCAGAAAACCTCCATGTCTTATGGCCAGAAGCCTATCTTGAATGATTGTCACAGGGGAGCATCTCAGGCTTTTGGGCTAATTTCCAGATCTAAGCCAGTTCACAGACCTGAAGTCTTGATGGAATAGGAGGCCCAATCCCTTAGGGGAGAACCTTGCAGCACTGCCATCACCATATACAGTACATCTTCCTCCAAGGAAGGGAGAAGGGAAAGTCCGGGCATTTTAGAAATTATTAGACATTGAGTTTGAATTGAGGCTACTATCTGGGAACCAAAGATTCAGCAAGTCCAAAACTAAACTAATGACCTATCTCCCGTCCCTCCACAACTCCTGGACCACTGCTGTCCTCTTTCAGGTGATTCTTCATCTCAGCATCCTTCCAATTGCTCAGGTCAAAACCTCGGAGTAATCTTGGATGCATCTCCTATCACATTCCACTTCTAATCATTAGCAATATCTTTTGGCTCTAGCTTCAGAAGACATAAGATTTAGATGACTTCTACTCACTCCACCCTACCACCCTGGTCCCAACCATCATCTCTTGCCTGGATTACATCCTCAGCCCCCAGGAACAATTCAGCCTCCCAATAACTGTTCTTCTGCGATCCCATTCAGATACCCCAAGGTCTTCTGAAGTGGGGTAAGGGCATCTTAGCAGCTCCTTCAACACATCTCTTTCTACTTTATTTGAAACTTATTTATTTTTATTTCTTGAAAACTGTATTCCCTTGTTCTCATTATGTAGAGTATTATCAGCAATAACAATAACAGTAATAATAGCTAATGTATCAGATTCTATGTTCAACATTTTATGTAGAATCTCTCATTTATTCCTGTAAGGTAGGTACTCTTCTTGCTCCTACTTTATAAGTGGGGAAGTTGAGGCCCAAAGAAGGTAAGCAACATGCCTGAGTTCTCACACACTTGTAAATGGTGAAGCTGGGATTCAAACCCAGGCAATTGAACCCCTTGTGCTCTTGACCTCATGCCCTGAGCTGGGCTTTCAGGATTCTTCGCAATCCCGTTTATCAACATGCTGAATTCCCTCCACACGTATCTCTGTCTTTGCCAACCTCTAAACATTTCACGACTGGCTGTGTTTCTTTTTCTTTCCTCACACTGTTTCTTTTCCCTGGAGTTCTCTCCCTTCTTCCTCAATTTCCTGTGTGTTCCATGGGCTTTATTCATGTTTTCATATATCACTCTCATTGCTTTTGTACTCTATTTGAAATTTAGACTTCCTTTTTTACTTCCTTCTATCAAAATTTAGTCTACAAACAAGTACTAAGCACCCACTTAATACTTTGTAATTTTTAAGTGCCTTCAGGAGAAAATGAGAATAAATCTTTGTGCCATCAAGGGCCAAGACCCCGAGTTATCTGTTCCCCTTGGCCTCATGAGGTTCCAGCTTTAGTCAAAGAGGCCACCCTTGCTAGCCCTCCAAGAGATTGGTCATCAAGAGATGGGAGCCTAGGACAAATCTTGTTTAGTGATACTGTGAGATCTGTGGCCAACCAAGTATCCTTTAGAGACTCCCCTAACAAGACTGTGGGATTAGGTGAACTTGCACTTGGAGGCACAGGCCACAGCGATAATTTTGTTCCCCAAATTACCCCACCCTATCCTATCATGACTACAGGAAGCAAGTCTGTGGAACTGAGGGGAGGTAGAGACTCAGTTTGGGAAGTGCTTTACCCAGGGACAGTGCCAGTCTGATTGTGTTCGAGCAAGGTGTTCCAGGTCCACCCACCAGAGGGCAGGCTTTATCCTTCAAGAAGCCTTCCTGATCCGCGGTTATCTGCTGGCTCTCTTTCCTCAGCCCTAGTAGCCAAGGGCTCACAACTTAGCTCTGTGGTTCCACCTGGTGACCACTCCCATGGTTATTTACGTTGACACTTGGTGCTTGGTAATACCAGTTAACCCGTAAGAGCAGTCCATCCTTTCATTTATTTGGCGGGGCTGACCAGCAGCCCCTGAGCGACGGACGAAGAGATTGTTCTAACATATATTTGTGTGAAAGAGCGGGCTAAGGCATTACTTGGCTATTGTTGCCAAGTAGTTTTGTGTGTCTGCCTTCTTTGGCTTTTATTGTCATAAGAGCTTGAACTAAAATCAACCTTTAGATACCATCAGCAGGGTAAGCATTCTTGAGAAAGTATATGCTTTTACAAGGTCGGGTCTAAAAGACTAAACAGAGATTCTAGCAAAACACTCCGGGGGCTCAGACTTGATTGGAAAAGTCAAGGTGGGGGCTGCCGCCTTCGGCCAGGCCCCCTGAGAGGCCCCCGGCCTTTCAGAGAATCCTTCTTTCCGACATTCCAACAAAGTCCCGTGCTTCCCCACACATTTCTATTTTCTTCTTGTTAGTTTATGAAATATCTTCCCGTTCGTTATTCTCATTTGGTTTGCAAAGCAACTTGGAAAGATAATTATGGCCATTTTTTAGAAGAGGTACCTGAGGCTCACAGAGGTGAAGTGGCCCCACCAAAATCACAGGGTAAGTTCCGCTGCTGCTGTCACCGACATCTATGAAGTACTTGCCATGGGCCAAGGGTGATGCTAAGGGTTAATTTATTTAATTTTGCAGTAATTAAGACAGTGACGTATTTACATAGGGATAGACATAGGTGACTGGAACATATAGAGGTTATTAATTGTAAGGTTCAAATCTCCCGTGTCCTTACTGAAGTTTTGCTTGCTTATTTGATTTATCAGTTACTAGGAGAGGTGTGTTAAAATATCCCACGGTGGCATGGCAGATTCGTCCATTTCTCTCTGGCGTTTTGAGGCTGTGTTATTTGATGCATACTAATTTAGACATGTTCTCTCTCTGGTGAACTGACCTTATCATCGTATAGTGACCCTCTTTATCTCCAATGATGCTTTTTGCTTTAACACAGCGATTTCATCCTCCTCCCCTCGCAGTGGCTCTTTTCCCAAACTTTGTCCATCTGTGTTCCTACAATTTAGATTGGTCTTTGTGAACAAAACATCACTGGATTATATTCGATCTGACAACCTTTAGCTTTGAACTGGAGAATTTACTCATTCATTGAGATCAATACGTTTTTATTTATTTCTGTCATCTTATAATGTGCTTCATGTTTGCTGTACTTTTCTGCCCCTCTTTTAGAAATATTTAAAAAATATTTTTTATTGATTTCAGAGAGGAAGGGAGAGGGAGAGATAGAAACATCAATGATGATAGAGAATCATCAATTAGCTATCTCTTGCATGCCCCCTACTGGGGTCCGAGCCCAAAATCCAGGCATGTGCCCTGACTGGGAATGGAACTGTGGCCTCCTGGTTCACAGGTCAACACTCAACCACTGAACCACACGGGCCTGGCATTTTAAACATTTAAAAAATTTATTTCTCTCCCCCACCTCATTCATTTGGAAGTTATAAGCTCTGTCTTCTAATGGTTACCTCAGCAATTCTAACCTAATGATTAGTTTGTCTACTGAGTTTTCAATTTCAATTAGCCTATCTTTTCATTTCCAAATGCAAAAAGAAATTGTATTTGGTTCTTTTTCAAATTTCCTAGTTCCCACATGTATTAAGCTTCTCTTCATTTCTTTAAACTTATTAAACAAGGTTATTTTATATTGTATGTCTGGTAATTTCTATATTTTTGAAGGTCTGTTTCCACTGTCTCTCAATTCTACTTGTTCTCCCTCATGGCGCCTTAATACCTTACTAGAGGCCTGGTGCATGGATTCGTGCACCAGTGGGGTCCCTCAGCCTGGCCTGCACCCTCATGCAGTGCGGGATCCCTTGGGGATCGGGCCAAAACTGGCAGTCAGCATCCCCCGAGGGATGCAGTAGTGTGTGAAGCAGCAGGTGGCCCGGGAGGAGCCCGAGCTGCACCACTCATCCTGGCCCCACTGTGCCTGCTGCCGCTACTGCTCGGTAAGCTCGCTGAGCAGCACTCCCGCTGTGGAAGTGCACTGACCACCAGGGGGCAACTCCTGCATTGAGTGTCTGCCCCCTGGTAGTCAGTGCGTGTCATAGCGACCGGTCGACTGGTCATCTGGTCGCTTTGGCTTTTATATATATATATGTATGTTTGGGTATTTTAAAAAATATGTTTTTATTGATTTGAGAGAGAGAGAGAGAGAGAGAAACCAAGAAAGAGAGGGAGAGAGAGAGAGAAACATCATTGATTAGCTGTCCCCTACACCCCCCCTACTGGGGATTGAGCTTGAAACCCGGGCATGGGCCATGACTGGGAATTGAGCCATGACCTCCTGGTTCATAGGTTAACGTTCAACCACTGAGCCACACTGACCAGGCAGAATTAATGAATTTTAGAGGTGGAAGGACTCTTGGAAATTATACTTAGTGCTGACAGTAATTAATTATATGAAAATCAAAGACATAAGTCTATTGAACCCTTTTGGTCCTATGTCCTTGAAAGAAATCCTGAAGTCAAAGTTTCTCCTCTAAGGACTGGGTCTAAGATAAAAGATAGGCCCAAATAAACATGTGATTTAACTCCAAAGAATATTTTTTTCTCCACAGCCCTTTGTAGCCCACAGGTACCGCCATTCCTTTGGGAAGGACTAGAAGAACCAAGTGTTTCCCCCCATCCACTGGTACTAATATGATCAGAGGGGTTGAAGGCCCACCAGACCTCTTATAGCTTCAGGAAATCCTGTCTGCTAAACTGGAAGACACAGGGCCAAGTCAAACCTCTGGAGCAGACTGGTTAGTTTGTGGGCCAGCTGGAGAAGGACCAGAGCCCCTGCAAACACACGTAGCTGTGTTCTGACAAGCAGACCTAGACAAGAATGGGTACTTTCCAGTAGACAACCAGTCCACTCCAGCCTAGCTTGGGCTAATCTGTGATTTAGCTTCTGAATCCCTTTGGTGCTCATTCTTTACTTTTCAACATCTGCTCCATTTACTCTGTACCCAAAGTTTTCATGCAATGGTTCCTTATGCTACTGTTAGTGGTTGTTAACATGGTGGAAATAGTAGTTCAAAGGTCTTTTGGACCTTTTCAAGAATCTGAGAAAAGCCCTAGCCAGTTTGGCTCAGTGGATAGAGCATCTGTCTTTGTACTGAGGGGTCCCAGGTTCAATTCCGGCCAAGGGCACGTGCCCAGGTTGTGGGCTCGATCCCCGGTAGGGGGCGTGCAGGAGGCAGCTGATCAATGATTCTCTCTCATCATTGATGTTTCTATCTCTCCCTCTCCCTTCCTCTCTGAAATCAATAAAAATATATTTTAAAAAGAGAATCTGAGAAAAGTTGTGAACTGTCACCATGGAAAAATGCATAGGCATGTAAAACTTTGCTTATAATAATCCTAGTCTGTCCACTGATAATCCTGAATTACTTTGTTGAATTCTGGCTTAAGGAGCCTTGCCCTGGAGTAAAATACCTGGAAGTGATATAACACATTGCCTCTTCTTTCTGTTTCTCAGAGACACAGCTAAGTTCTAACATGAGGTAGGAGTCTGAGGGTAAAAATAGGGCCTTGAGTTTGGGCCTTGAGTGGGGTGCTGGTTGGTAGGAGGCAAGCAAATCTAAAAGACACTACACTATGACCTTTTCTACCTATTCCACAGTCTGACCAATGCTGTTTTGATTCCTGTTTTCACCTTAGAATCACTAACACTGAAAAATATTAATGCGAGGGCCCTACCTACTGAAATTCTCATTTAATTATTATGAGATGGACCCAGGGCATCTTAAAAAAATTTAAATGGCTTTGTTGAAGTATAATTCATGTAAAGTAAAATGCATAAATTTAAGTGCATAGTTTGGTGAATTCTGATATATGTATGAAACCCACGTGCTCCATGTTAGTCCATCCTCCTACCACCTACCCCCCTCCATCCCTAGGCAACCACTGATCTGGTTTCTGTCATATTAATTATAGAATTTTATGTTAATGTAGCCATACAGTATGTACTTTGGGGGGAGGGGGCTGGTTTCTTTTACAGTGTCATTAAAGATGCATTTATTAATAATTTGCACCTTTTTATTGCCGAATAGTCATAAGGGAGCTTACACAAACGTCACAGTCTGGGGAACACTCCCCATAAGATTGACCTTATTCTAGACATCAGAGGCCACTTCAGAGACTCCCAGGGTCTCCCTTTCTTGGGAGGAGCTAGCTACGCATTCAGGAGTTCCCATGACATGACCACTCTCAGGTTCAATAATTTGCTTAAACAACACCTTGAACACAGGGAAGTGCTACACAGAAGGTCCTTGAATAACGTCGTTTCATTATAACATTGATGAGGGGGAAAGAGCCACCACTCATGACTGGGGGACCACTGTCTGCATGGAGTTTGCACCGTCTCCCCACGTCTGCGTGAGTTTTTCCTGGGGATCCCAAAGCTTTGCCTGTGAGGTGAATGGGCGTGTCGACATCGTCCCTGTCGGAGTGAGTGTGTGTGGGACTGCACGTGTGATGGAAGGGCATCTGCTCCAGGGTGGGTTCCCCCTTGTGCCCTGAGCTGCCTGGAGAGGCTCTGGTCACCTGTGAGCCTAAACTGGAATAAGTGGGTTGGAAAAGAATGACCTTACTTGTCTTATTCATCTTTCTTAAATGTATATGAGATTCTCATTTATTTCAATGTTTAATATTAGAAGTGTTTTGGGTCATTAACCAGAAATGTGCTGCAGGAACTTAACTCTTGTTCATGCCAATAAGCCTGTGATAAAATTAGTTTTGTTATACGTAGTTTCCCTTATAGTCACAATATCCAAGAACCTTCGATGATACTGTTTTTACGATTACATTTTTATTATAGCAAAAGAATACAAATGAGAACCAGATCTTCTAGAATTGTAAGCAGAGGCAGACACACATAAGACATAGTCTGGGAGAGTTCCAAATGCAAAGCTTCTGTCATCCTCAAAGACCAATTAACCTTCTGAGTTGAAGTGTGAACCAGGGACATCTTGGTCCATGGGATGATGCTCAACCACTGAGCCACACCAGCTGGGTTCATCTTCTTTTCTTTTAAACATCAATTTTCTGTTCTACTCATTTATGCACTCACTGGTTGCCTATTATATGTGTCCTGACCAGGGATCGAACCCACAACCTTGGAACATTGGGACAACACTCCAACCAACTGAGCTACTCGACCAGGGTTCATCTTCATTTTTTTTCTGGGTGTAAAGTTCTAGATTAATTATTTTTTTCTCTAAGTATTTAAAAGATGTTGTTCCTGGCAAGAGAACCAAGATGGCAGTGTAAGTAAACACCTGTACTTACTACCTCCCACAACCACATCAAAATTACAACTAAAATACAGAACAAACATCATTCAGAACCACTTGAAATCTGGCTGAATGGGAGACATTCTGAATTATTATCAATCATGTTTTCAGAAAATAGAAAAAGGAAAGAAAACTGGGCTAAGAAGATTGTTAGTTAAGAACTATACCTGTGTAGGGCTACAGGGCAGAGAGCCAGGCAAGACATTATAATAATAAGAGGCCCGGTGCCCGACACTCGTGCATTGTGGGGGTAGGGTCCCTCAGCCTGGCCTGCGCCCTTTCACAGTCTGGGAGCCCTTGCGGGGGTGGGGGAGTGGGTGGGGGGGGTGTTGCGGGAGTGGGCCTAAGCTGCAGTAGGACATTCTTAGCACTACCTTGGAGGCAGGCCGCTGGGCTTGCTAGCCATCAGCCCAGCTTGTGGCTGAGCAGTGCTCACTCTGTGGGAGCGCACTGACCACCAGGGGGCAGCACCTGCATTGAGCGTCTGCCCCCTGGTGGTCAGTGTGTGTCATAGCGACCAGTCGTTCTGTTCGGTCAATGTACATATTACCCTTTTATTACATAGGAAATATATTTTTCAAATAATTGTGGAAAAATAGAAGCTAATTTAAATTAAAAACAAGCAGACCTACTACCTATTAGGGGTGTAAATGACCAGTAAAGGCAGCTCAGAGTCATTTCCTATGAGTCTTCCAAAGAGAATGAGAAGCAATCATTTAAGTGTGCCATGTATTTCTACATGAATCATCTTATTTCATCTTCATAGTGCTGAATCAGGTATTATTGCTCTTTTAAAATATATTTTTTATTGATTTCAGAGAGGAAGGGAGAGGGAGAGAGAGAAAAACATCAGTGATGAGAGAGAATCAGTGATTGGCTGCCTCCTGCACACCCCTACTGGGGATCAAGCCTGCAACCTGTGCATGTGCCCTGGCTGGAATCAAATCCAGAACCTCTTGGTCCGTGGAACGACACTCAATCCACTGAGCCACCACAACCGGGCCTTATCTCTCTTTTATACATGTGGGAACTACGAATTTGAGAGGTTAGGAAACTCATGAAAGTCACGCAGCGAATAACAGAAAGGTAGTATCTGATTTCAAAGTCTGTGTCCTTTCCCTCTGCCTCTGAAACAACTGTCGAGGTAGTCTTCAGCTCCAATGTGCATACATGTTTTTTTTAAAAGATAAAGTTTTACTGAAGTATACATACCTGCAGGAAAATATATAAATTGTTAGTGCAGCTTGATGAATTTTTACAATATAAATATACCTGTCTAACCAGCCCCCAGATCAAAAAACAAAACAAGCCTGACAGGTGTGGCTCAGTGGTAGAGTGTTGACTTAAGAACCACAAGGTCATGGTTCAATTCCCAGTCAGGGCACATGCCTGGATTGCGGGCTCGATCCCCAGTGTGGGGCGTGCAGGAGGCAGCCGATCAATGGTTCCCTCTCTCATCATTAATGTTTCTCTCTCTCTCTCCCTTTTCCTTCCTCTCTGAAATCAAACAATATATATATACATATATAAAAAAGAAGCAGCTGCAAGACTTACTCTCTGGCGCATTTAAGATCTTGCTCCTCAGCATATGTCCAGTTTGGCTCAAATAAACTCATAAAAGTTTTACAGGTTTGACGTTTCTCACATTGACATATATATTGTCTCTGACTCTTACAAAAGCCCCAAAATGTAAATATCTCCATTTTTCAGGTAGGGGAACTAAGGCTCAGAATCAAGTGACTTGTCCAATACCACACATTAATTATGTAGGTGTCTGCAAAAGCTAGTATTCAGTATGAGATCTGCTGCAACAAAACACGTGCTATTGCTACTAAGCATGATGCCTTTGGCAACAGCAAGTTGCCTAACGTCTGTTCAGGACAAGCTAAGCTTGAAATACTAGGGCTGAACAGGAAATGAAATTGTGAAGTCAAACAAAAGCCCAGGCATCTTTTAAAAAAAACCACACACACAAGAAAAAGCACACAATTCCCCTCTAACCAATGAAAACTCATTGCAAAAGGGAAAGTACTGCCTCTAAAAGACGCACTTTGCCCTCAAGAGGTGTGGCCGGTAGGCTTCTCAAGTAGGAGTTATTATCTAACCACAAACCAACTGTCTATCATTACACTGCACTTTAACAGACACCTATGATTGGCCAACAGAGAGCAGCATTTGAATTTAAAGAAAAGATCCAAGTAACTACAGGTTATTACTTCAGTGAGAAAGATAAAGCTTTGTTGTTAGAGGAAACTCCAACTGGGGTCAGAGATTAGGCACTAAAGCCCTGTAGTAGGGTAAAACTATTACCTCGTAACGTGTTATTACTAACAAATTCTTCATCAAATCAGCCCTTATTTTAAGTTAAACCTATTGAAAAGATATGCAAAACCTTGTGAAGTCATTTTGTAAACTGCAAAGGATTACAAAAAGGCTAGTATACAAATATTTAGAGTTTAAGAGTCAATTTAAAATATTAATCTTTAAATAGAAAGCAAAATTTGCTTGTCTATACCAGGAAAGAGTGGCAGAGTCAGAAGCAGCCACAATTCCTGATGCCTTCTTTCCTACTCATCACTAATCACATGTAAAGTTAATGTTCCTGTCTCCCATTTTCCCTCTGCTGTTCCATTGGACACCAAGTGCACTGTATCCTCAGTACTTTGCTTATTCTGGAGAAGACATACATAATAAAACCTATAAAGGAAAGAAAAAAGTGGACCAGATGACTTTATGCAAATGAAACCATGGTCTCAAGTTATAGACAGAAAAACTGCATTTTCTTTCCTTCATTGTGAGTCTGGAATGCATCCTCAGCTTAATAAAATAGAAAGATAAATGAAAAAAATTTTTTCAGCCCCACCAAGTGGATCAGTTGGTACCTGAGCATCAGGTTTCATCCCCAGTTAGGTAGTATACAGAAGGCAACCGACTGATGTTCTCTCTCTCTCCCTTCCTCTCTCTAAGCATGTCCTTGGGTGAGGATTAAAAATATGTAGCCCTGGCTGGTTTGGCTCAGTGGATAGAGCGTCGGCCTGAGGACTGAAGGGTCCTGGGCTTAATTCTGGACAAGAGCACATGCCCGGGTTGCGGGCTTGATCCCCAGTAGGGGGCATGCAGGAGGCAGCCAGTCAATGATTCTCTCTAATCATTGATGTTTCTATCTCTCTCTCCCTTTCCCTTTCTCTCTGAAATCAATAAAAATATTTAAAAATATATATATACATAATATACATATATATACAAGTTCTTCTGACAAATTCTGCAAAATAGAAAGCACTAAAATTTTAGGTAAGTTGAAATGCTGAAAAGAACTTTTTTAACTCAACCATATTTCCCTCAGCAATAGCTTCTATTATAGAAAGTTTAATAGGTATGGCTGAAAATGACATCATTTCAAATTTTATACCCTATATTACATTCATTAAGTAAAGCACTATGGAACTACTCAGAGAGCCACCAAACCAGTAATGCAGAATATTCAGGGTTGTTTTTTGTTGAAACTCACTTTATTAAAAAAAAAAAAAAGTCATGAACAATAAATTACAATCATTTCCCCCCTTTTATAAATTCTTCATAAAATATATTTGACAATTTTAAAAGAAAATTTCAAAAGTTGCTTTCATTTTTGAAGTGCTGATGACTTATTTTTTGACCATTTTGTCATGCTGGTGAATTATTTTGTAGCTGCTACAATAGTTTGATAAACATTTTACAGTTAAAAACAACAACAAAGAGGAAAAAACAGACCAGCAGAAAAACTATTCAGTGTGCTATTTATCTGACACTTAACACTTACTTCATCATAATGACAAAGTATCCCTTAGCACCAAAAAATCTACAGGAACCCCATCTTTCTAAGTGACAACTAGTGCAAAATAACATTCTAGGAACTAACTGTACAACTCCATATTTTAACTGGTCACAGCTGCCTACAAGCTTATTTTAAATATTTGGTCTTTTTTCAATTAAGACAGATTTCATAAAACACTATAAAATCATGGCAAGAGACTCTATGAAGAATAATTGTTTATTGAGTACCTATTATGGGCAAGGCACTGTGCACAAATTCTTTCTTTCATTTTTCCTATAGCAAATATCCAAGAATTTTCAAGTATTGCTAATCTCTTGTATTTCTTACTCCAGGCTGGAAAAGACCTATGGCTATACACCATTTTAAAATTGTCGTTTTATCAACTGATCTTTAGTGCTGAGCACACAGTAGGTACTTAATAAATACCTCCTGAATGAAAGAATAATGACAAAGAATTTACTGTAATTTTGCTTGGTATCTAAGGCTATTTTAGGATACAAAGACTTGAGAGAAAATCCCAGAAGAAACTTCCTGACCACCTCACACCCTTACCACCAATGAAAGAAGAGTTTTATCTCACAGGTTAAATCTTTCAAAATAAATTATAATCATTAACTTTTTAAATGAAGCAGGACCAAAGACTGTGTACTTAGGAAAGGATGGCTCCAAGCACATAGATATTTGAAGAGCTTACCATCACCTGAATCATCATGAATCTCTGTCATGTTATTGACAGACATTACAATGCTGCTCTTTACTTCCAGTAACTCAATCCCCTTGGCCAGATCTATGTTATACTAATTTGATGATCTAGACTCGAGGGTCAATTATCATGAGGTGCCAATGTATTGTTCCACCTCTTATTATCTTCAGAGTGATGTTAAAATGATTTTTTGTCTTCATTTTAAAAGACTTTATTTCAATAAAACCTTTTAGTCCAAGTTTTAAACTTCTGGATCAAGTAACACACATAGTTCAGAAAATTTATATACTCTAATTTCTTTGTGCTTATTTTTATCTTTTATAGTCCCCTGAACAAATTTTAAATAAGAAAAAAAATTGATAGCAATATTCCAAAAGTTGTGTAAGTTCAAAAGGAACATCTGAAGAGACTATGCAAACTATCAATTATTTCAATATTCTAATTTTTAAAAATACTTTTGACCAAAGGTTCTAGTGCTTTATAAACATCAACCTAGATATGGTTTTAAGGTCTCTAACCTTGAAGGCTAATGTTCTGTTTTAGGAAAATTTTCTTTCCTTAGATATTAACTATCTGCTTTTACAGGAAAACTGGAGACAACCATGTAGAGTTAAAATCAAATTGACTTCAAGAGGAATAATGGTCTACTGGTTTTTGACATAGATCATACCAATGATTGTATAAAATCTATAACTTTTCTACTTGAAAGATATAGTTGATGCCACAATATATTATCCATTTGCCAAACTATATAGGTATCATCTCCGTTAGAAAAAGGTGATCAACATTTAATACAACTATATTACTACCATTACTGTGTCAAATTAGAAGAGAAAACAGCATTCGTACAAAAATGAAAGGAATTCCAGTGATGAAACAAGAGACGATTCAAGGTAGGTAATGTGAGGACAGAGCTCATTTGGTTTCTTCAATTTTATGCTGAGGCTTAGACAAATTCTTGAAATAAAAAAAGTAATATATCAAGTACTATAGTACATATATATAGCAATGATTTCAGAAATAGAAGAATCCTATGTTCAGATTGCAGATGCTCAAGTGCAAACATGTCCCAATGCAGTGGTTTAATTGATTAATTGAGTGCTTGGTTACCTAAAGAAGGTATGACTGAATCAATAAATATCCTTGCCAACCTGCTACCACACAACTGCATGGCTAGTTCTACTCCTGCAGCTATAGGGCACTGGAGAGCTCAAACATATTCGGCAGCTTTGATCACTTAGTTTCATTTATGTTTAATCAGATTTTAGGCCCTCCAAAATGATGCCTTTAAAAAAACTGTAATTATAAAAATAAAGAACTTAGTATGATTTCATTAGAGGGAGGGATAGGGTAGGAAGATGAAGATTCTTTTATTTTTCATCACTGATTTCACCAGCAAATCTCAAAAACCCAAACCTACATCAAATAATTTAAACAGAAGTGGCATTTTCTTCATATGGAATGCAATGCACACATTCACATACTTACATATACATAAATATATACATATATGCTTCCTTTACAAAGCTTCAAAGGTTGCATTACCAGCACGCAAACCTCTTCTTCCATGGAAATTGCTAATACTGACAAGGAATGTCTAAAATACTTAGAGACATATTTCCAGAAAACTGGATTCTCTTTTCTTCTTGGCTCTTAGAGAATTTTCCTGCCAAACTTCTACCAATGATCATAAAAAAAAAAAAAAAATTTACACCCACATTGGTAATACATTTAAAACATACAAACAAAGTGGCCAGCTCGGACTTAAGAAAAATGAGGAAAAAAACATCCCACAATAAATTCTAAACCCTTAGAAGGTGAGGTTCAGCTTTTTATATTCTTTTTCAGCCACATTATGTTGCATTACTGTGAAAACAGAAGCAGCATATCATCCAAGATATTTGCAAATAATGTATGTGTCACGTTTCCCAGCTGCTATCTTTAAATGCAATTTGTACTAATCTGAGTTCTAGTTCAAAAGCATCTGGACGATCCTGAGGGTTTGCAGCCAGCATTTCCTTAATCAGTTGTTTCATTCGCCCATTCATAGACTTTTTCTTCACAGGAATAAGAAGTTCCATTTTGGGATTTTCCAGAAGTGCCTCCCCAACAGGCACAATCTCAGTTCCTTGTTTCACATAACTCCCCAAGAGTTCCTTCTTTGTCTCTGTGTCTATGAATGTGATCCTTTCCAGCATTGCCCAGATGATAATCCCCAGAGCAAAGATGTCAGCCTTTGCTGTGTAATGTCCCTCCCATACTTCAGGAGCCATGTAGAAATCTGTTCCACAGGCTGTGGAAAGGAAACACTTGTTTACACTGACAGGTTCTTCTGGGTTCTGCCCAGAGGCTGAACACACTTTACTTAGACCAAAATCAGCCACTTTCAGTGTGGGTTCCAAGTCACTGGTATCCAACCTGCTTTGAGAAATCAAGATGTTATCAGGTTTAAGATCTCGATGGATGATCTGGTTTTTATGCAAAAAAGCCAGGGCACTGCTCAGCTGAAGCATGAAGCTGGTGTTAGTTTTACGATTGGGTTTCCTGGACAACAGATACTCATTCATATCTCCTCCATCACAAAAATCCATTACAAACCACAAGTAATAGGCGCTTCTGGGATCAAAGGCAATTTCTCCTTTTAATGAAGTCTCTACGAGCTATAAGTAGGAAAAGAAAACAGTTTATAATCATCTGCATAGTTTATATAATTCAGCTATAAAAAAAGAGTAACCGGTTAAGTTAGTCTCCAATTTTATGTGGATATTCTGTAAATATTTTATTTGGTCAGTGTTTTCATATGTGCATGTTATTTTAAACTTCAGTACTTGAAACTGTCACTTTGTCCCTAATGAGTACACACCTAATCTCCAAGTCAAGAGCTGAAAACTTATTTAAAAATAGCTTTATTTTAAAAAGTGTCCAACTGCATGTGTCAATGGAGTTGAACTCTACCCACTTAGCTAATAGCTTCATGAAAAGATTGATGTTTAGCAGTTAGATCCTGGGAGATTGCCAGCTGGCATATAAACATCAATTAGGAAATGATATTAAATGAAACTGCCTGAAATACTCTTCTTCCTCATTGCACATAGACTATCAACATCATCTAAAAAATTGAGAAAAAAATGATCAAGGAACAACTTGTCATTACAGAAATAAAGTGCTCCTGTAGTCACTGATGAAAAAAGACTGACATTACTCTATACACTTCTACAACCAGAATGCAAACATGTTGGCTCTTTGTATCACCAGATGGTTTCTAAAAATCCAATTTATAAAAATTATATTTGCATTTTGATATAAAAATTCAAATTGGAGTTTGTATATTTCTTTGATACAAGCTGAAAATCTGGAATAAATCACTGTTTTATTTGTTATTACCTAATTATAATTCTCCTATTATCTGAAATTCAAGAGTATTAATTATTTTACTGAACATGAACTACTATTCTAAAATACAGGTATATAGCCCTAGCTGGTGTGGCTCAGTGGTTGAGCATCAACCTATGAACCATGAGGTCCTGGGTTCGATTCCCAGTCCGGGCACATGGCCGGGTTGTGGGCTGGATCCCCAGTGTGGGGCATGCAGAAGGCAGCCAATCCATGATACGCTCTCATCACTGATGTTTCTATCTCCTTCTCCCTCTCCCTTCCTCTCTGAAATTAATAACAAAATATTTAAAAAATAAATAAAATACAGGCATATAGTGCTTTGAAAACATATGTACTATGGTGTCCTCTTTATTTTTTTTTTTTAAATATATTTTATTGATTTTTTACAGAGAGGAAGGGAGAGAGACAGAGAGTTAGAAACATCGATGAGAGAGAAACATCGATCAGCCGCCTCCTGCACATCTCCTACTGGGGATGTGCCCGCAACCCAGGCACATGCCCTTGACCGGAATCGAACCTGGGACCCCTCAGTCTGCAGGCCGACGCTCTATCCACTGAGCCAAACCGGTCTCGGCATGGTGTCCTCTTTAGAACCATGGGTTTAAAAGAAACTCAGTAGGGAAGCCGAAGCGTTGTTGAAGAGTGAGTGAACTGCTAACTTCACATTCAAATCTACGGGTACTTCCTCATATCACTTTGGTGGGCAGAAGCAAAGAACAATTCTCCATGCCATTTCCCCCCATGGCAAACAACAGTAATTGCAAAGGTCTGCTAATGTCCTTTTGGCCTGTATTTTCTTTGTTGCAAGTGTTTGCCAGTGAAGACAGAAAATGAAAGACTATCTCATAGTTAATTACCAGGTACACTATTACTAAATATGCTGAGAGTAAAGACCAGTACCATCACTCTTACTTCACTCTCTTTTTCTGCCTTTACTCTCAAAAGCAAACTTCCTAAACAGTTTAAGCAATGCGAAGTCCCAGCATTCAAAGAATGGTTTAGAGCAGTGGTTCTCAACCTTCCTAATGCCTCGACCCTTTAATACAGTTCCTCATGTTGTGGTGACCCCCAATTTCATTGTTACAAATTGAACATAATTAAAGCATAGTGATTAATCACAAAAACAATATGTAATTATATATGTGTTTTCCGATGGTCTTAGGCGACCCCTGTGAAAGGGTTGTTCGACCCCCAAAGGGGTCGTGACCCACAGGTTGAGAACCGCTGGTTTAGAGTAAGGCCAGATAGTAAATACATATTTTAGGCTTACAAGCCACATAAGCTCTCTCTGTTCCATGTTCTTTGCCCTTTCATTTTTTAAAAAAATTCTTAAAAAATGTAAAAACTGCCCTGGCTGGTTTGGCTTAGTGGATAGAGCGTCGGCCTGTGGACTGAAGAGTCCTAGGTTCGATTCCAGTCAGGGGCATGTACCTTGGTTGCGGGCACATCCCCAGTAGGGGGTGTGCAGGAGGCAGCTGATCGATGTTTCTCTCTCATTGATGTTTCTAACTTCTCTATCCCTCTTCCTTCCTCTCTGTAAAAAATCAATAAAATATATATTTTTTTAAAAATGTAAAAACTATTTTTAGCATTTAGGCCATACAAAAACTGGTCTAGGGCTATAGTTTGAGAGCTATAAAAACTGATTGAGAGCTATAGCAATACAGAGCCCAATTTGCTTATTTTCATGTGTAGAGGATGTTAGTCACTGGCTCTCTTGCCTAAAATCCTTCAATAGCTTTCCTGTTCTCTGAGGATATAGTCTAGGCTCTTTACTAAGGGCTAAGGGCTCCTGTGTGCTCTGACCCCTGCTGAGCTTTCTAGCCTCATCTAAAAGAACTCATCTTAGCCCAGTCGAGTGTGACTCAGTGGTTGAGCGTTGATCCAGGGACCAATATTCCTGGTCAGGCTGGGTTGCGGGCTCTATTTCCAATGTAGGGCATGCAGGAGGCAGCCGGTCAATGATTCTCTCTCATCATTGATGTTTCTCTCTCTTCCTCTCACTTCCTCTCTGAAATCAACAGAAACATATTTTAAAAAAATAACTCTTTCTATACACTAAAGTCTTACTACCTTCTTTCAGTTCTTAGAACCTGTCATACTTTTTGCTCCAATAGATTTGTATGCATAGTTCTTTCTGCCTAGGAAGTTTTCTTACTCACCTGGCTAATGCCTCTTCACCCTACAAGTTTAGTTAAAGCAGTTAGTACTTATAAACCCCAGGATGTCAGTTTCCCTATTATATGTTCCTATGCCATCCTGTACTTCTCACTCATGACACTTATCACAAGTAGGCAGAGTGGCCCCTAAGTTCTTATGCATGAGATTGTGTCCTCTGTTAATTACTTGTTTTACATTTTTTTCTAGGTGAGGTGTTTAGATATCAGGAACTGATTTTTTTTTTAAATCTTCACCCAAAGATATTTTTTCTTTTCCTTTTTTAAAATATATTTTATTGATTTTTTACAGAGAGGAAGGGAGAGGGATAGAGAGTTAGAAACATTGATGAGAGAGAAACATCGATCAGCCACCTTCTGCACACTCCCCACTAGGGATGTGCCCGCAACCAAGGTACATGCCCTTGACCAGAATCGAACCTGGGACCCTTGAGTCCGCAGGCCGACACTCTATCCACTGAGCCAAACCGGCTAGGGCCAAAGATATTTTTTTCATTGATCTTTAGAGAAAGAGTGGTAGGGGGAAGGAGGGAAAGAAAGAGAGAGGAACATTGATGGGAGAGACACACACCGACTATTTGCCTCCCACAGTCGCTCCAACCAACCAGGGCTGGTTATCGAACCTGCAACTAAGGTATGTGCCCTTGACTGGGAATCAATTCTGCAACCCTTCTGTCCTCTGGCAGATGCTCTAACCACTGAGCAACCGGCAAAGGCGGGAACTGATTTAATGATTCCAACAGACAACAAAGAAGCTATCTGGAAAAACAAGGAGAAAAATAAAAGATTTGTAGAGAGAATTGAGAAGACTACGCATAGGGACTCTGTGGCCACTCTCTAGATTTAATTGTCTTTACCAGATATAAATATTGGTTGTCTTTACTAGATATAAATTTAGATAAACTAAATGTGTTGATGAATACCTGGTTAACTAAACAAATCTATAGAAAAGACAATTTTAATAGGGCTACCTAGCATAGAGTACTCCTATATGTTAAGTATTGTATCTGCATCACTTCTAATTTTGACAACTTCCATGGAAGGTAGAAATTATTATTCCTATTTTACATACAAGAGGTAGATGCTGGGAAAAGTTAGATTATTTATTCAAGGTTATACACCTGGCAAAAAGTGCCACAAGTAAAACACAAGTCTATCAAGCTTTAAAAGAGGAAGGAAAGAGATTACTAAACAAAAAGGTGTTTTAGTTTAAAAAAAAAAAAATCATCACTGCCCTGGCCAGTGTGGCTCAGTTGGTTGGAGTATTGTCCCATACACCAAAAGGTGGTGAGTTTGATTCCCGGTCAGGGCACATACCCAGGTTTTGAGTTTGATCCCCATCACCATGTTTCTCTCTCACATTGATGTCTGTCTGTCTGTCTGTCTCTCCCTCCTTTCCTCTCTCTAAGATCAATTTTTTAAAAAAATCACTGAATCAAGTCTGGAAGTACTTATATCATAAAGCCTTGAAAGACCAGCTAATGCCTAGTTACTATAAAGCTTGCTTGATCTGGACTCAAGGATACCATCAGCACTGTTATGTGTTTAAATGTCTTGGTCTCCAAAATTCAATGGAAGGTTCTATACACTTTTAAGAGCAAATTCGGTGGTAAGAATGTTTCTGATATTTTCTATGAGTATAACTTACAAAATAAGCACTTTGAGAAAAGTAAACAATAAATCAAATAGAGGCAAAATAGCTGTGTTTTATAATCAATCTTAGAAAAGTTCAGGGCATAGCATGGTAAACTGCAACGTATATTAGATTCTCAAGATTGATATTTGTTCACCATACAGTAGAACTAATTACACATACAGGTATTGATTGCTTTCTTTGTTGTTTCTAATCCATAAGCCTTTGCTGTTTTAAAAATAGACTTTAGCCTAATGGTAAATTCTGAATTCAGACACACTCATGGAAAATTGTTTCCCTTTCCAAGAATGACTGGACTTAAGAAATTTTGTTCTGGCCTTTAACTAGCTATGTCTTAAGAATCTTTTCTCTTTAGTGAGTATAGAGCTACTAGAGATTTTGGTCGATGGCAGAAGCCAACCTAAAAAAAACTAACCAGAAGTTTTCCTGTTAATGCTTTTCCCAGGTCTACAAAAGAATAACATGGAGGCAAAAGAATAATTTGGAGGTTAAAAGAGCACAATTTTTAGGTTCCAGTTCTGCTAAATGCTAGCTATGTGACTTTGTATGTAATTTAAACCTCAGTTTCTTCATTTGTATGTAGATAATAATAGTACTTTTCTCATAGTATTGTTCTGAACAACTGCCTTTAAAGCACTTAGCACACAGCATGGAACTAAGTAGGAACCCAAATAAGTTAGCTTAGCACTGTTAATAACATTCAGGTGCTAAGCCACATACTTCATGAGAATTAAGTGGAACTGAATGGTTAAAAAACTATATAATCGTCTAAAACAGCAAAGGCTTATGTTCAAAGCAGTGTCCTGTTGGTGCTGCTATTGATTGTGGACATTTTCTCTTTCTTTTGTCTTCAGTTTTTAAAAAATTGATTTCAAATAAGTAAACTTATTAGGGTCTAGTCTTGATCACTTCTCTAGCTCCTATGTTGCCCCATTCCTATGCAGACTGGCAAATATCGTGGCATAACAGGTGGCTTATATTATTTTTAGGTATTTGCATCACGGTTTAAATAACACCTTGTTTTAAAGCAAACATCTATTCAATTTTTGGCAGACCCCTATCTACGCCTCTATGAACACCTGCATTTAAAAGTAGTTCATCTGATTCTTTCATTCCTCTTTTTGCTTAACAATGCCACATTCAAATCATTTCTATTTCCCGTTCAACCACACATACCTGTAAATAAAGGGAAGAATTAGAGCCATGGGACATCTTTTGCACCATCCCATCTTTTTGTAGGATGCATTCCTCCAAGTGAATCACATTTGGATGTTGGCTCTTGATACTGCTTAGGGCCCAGAACTCACGCAGGGCTAGTTCAACATTCTCAGGAGCATGGCATCGAATTTTCTTCACTGCCACGCGTGCAGAGGTCTTTCTGATGACTGCTTCATACACAACACCGTAACTACCTCGGCCTACCTCCCGTATTAGATCGTACTTTGGCTGGCTACTCACCATCTTCAAGGTCAAGGCTTCTGGAAAAATCAACAAAATGCTTTATTGAAATTAAGCATGCCTACTGGCTTGTATTGCTTCTTATGTACGATTTAGCTATCATTTCTCTGTTTGCAATGCTTGAAAGGTATTTGCTATACCTTGGGCAAATCTAAACATTTTAATCATAACAGTAAAACAGCTAACATTAATGTAGTACTTACCATCTATTAGGAACTGTTTCAAGCAATTTTTAATACAGGTTGGGGCAAAAGTAGGTTTACAGTTGTGACTATGCACAAGTTTATTCTTTTTTTAATATATAATTTTATTGATTTCAGAGAGAGAGGGAGAGATAGAAACATCAATGATGAGAATCATTGATTGGCTGCCTCCTGCAAGTCCCTACTGGGCATCTAGCCCACAACCGGGGCACACGCCCTCGACTGGAACCGAACCCGGGACCCTTCAGTCCAGAAGCTGGCACTCTATCCACTGAGCTAAACAGGGCAGAAGTTTATTCTTGTATTATTATTTATTAACTATTGTATTATTTTCTGTACGAACAACTGTAAACCTACTTTTGCCCCACTTTGTATTCTGGATATCAGCCCTTTGGAACATAGATGTGTCAATGCACTTGATCCTCATAATAATGCTATGAAGTAGATACTACTATTGTCATTTTATAGGTGAGAAAAGGGAAGCATGGAGAGTTTAAGCAACATGCCCAAAGTTGGCTATTTGAAACCAGGCCACCTGGCTCTGACATCCGCAGTTTGAACCACTGCACTATACTGCCTCTTACAAAAACTGCTCCAATAGTCACTGTTAAAAATAAACCAAAACATTCAGCATTCTTACAGATCACGAAAAACACAAATGCTAGCTTCTCTTTAAGGCTGACACACACACATAAAAGGTCACAAAACAGCAAACACCCCTCACAGTGAGAAATGCAAACACCTGGCTTAGGCTTCGGGACTGAAAGTGAGCCAGAGCACATTGAGAAACGAAAACGTGACCTTGTTTAAGTCAAAATGTATATGTTCCTATTTTAACTTTATGTTACTTCCTTATGTTATTTCCTGCAAACTAAATGAAAATAAAGTCTGTGGAGGAAAAAAAAACCCCCACACGTTCCTTACAGTGGTTCTCAACCTTCCTAACGCCGCGACCCTTTAATTCAGTTCCTCATGTGTGGTGACCCCCAACCATAAAATTATTTTCGTGGCTACTTCATAACTGTCATGTTGCTACTGTTATGAATCGTCATGTAAATATCTGATATGCAGGATGTGTTTTCATTGTTCGCGACCCACAGGTTGAGAACCGCTGCAAGTAAAGGGAGCTACTTAGAATATGATTGCCTTTCTGCTGTTGAACAATAGTTATTTAGATCTAGGTCATTTCTGCCAACAAACACCGTCCTACATATCAAGGGGCTCTCTTTGTTCGGGGGAACAAAAAGCCACTGGTCCTTGGGGCTGACGGACTGGGAACAGCTACTTTAAGTCCGCAGGGACGATTGAATCGAGAAAACGAAAGCTTCCGAGATTGCTCCAGTCCCGCGTCCTCCGGGGGGACGCCCACCCTGCAAACCCCAGTGTGTGTCCCGGCGTCCGGTTTCCTGGCCCAGAGCCCTCTGCCCGGACCGCACAGCGGACTTTCCCCTCGGCTTCCCACGGCCGCCCAGCGCTGCCCACCTCCCAGCGGCGGCGTCTGTGAAACCGTCCCGTCTGCCCGGACGCAGGAGCACCTCAGGGCGGGGAGGGCGGGTGCGCACGAAACCCTCGCGATCCGAGCAAAACACAGCACGGCGATGCACCCTGTGCTCACCTGCGGGGCTGAGGCGGGCACCCGGGCCCGCCCGCCCGCCCGCGGTGCTCACCCGGCGCCCGGACGCGGGCCGGCCGGGCCGTCCACCTGCTGGTGCCCGGGGAGGGCCGGTCCCGGGCAGAGGTGTAGCCGGACGCGGCAGCTGCGGGCCCAGCTCATTGGCCAAGTCTCAGGCCCACCCCCTCCCCAGCGCGTCCAGACCAAACCCGGAGGGAATGCTCCCGAGGCCCCGCACCCGCAGGGGCCCGTCCTGCGGCGGCCCCAACCCCCGCGGGCTGGCGGCTGAGGCCGGGGGCCCGGGGCAGAGGCCACAGGCGTCAGAGGAGGCCGGTGGCCTGAGGTGTGCGGGCCGGAGGCCGGAGGGGCGCGAGGCCCTCCCCAGGAGGACTCCGCTGACAGGGCTGTGACAGGCCCCCCGGAGGGGCGGGCACCTGCGGGGCCGCGGGCTCTGCAGCAGGGCCTCTCCGCCAGGCTGACGGGCCGGATTTACCTCAGGGCCGCCGCCGCCGCTTCTCCCTCTCACGGGCTCTGCAGGCCGCCATTATCGGGCAGCTCGCGCCTCCGCCGCCGCGGCCTCCCGTCAGAGGCCGGCGCGCGCCCCCGTGCTGCGCGGACTTACACCCCGACGCCGCGGGCCCCGCCCCCTCCGGCTTTCCGTAGCGCGAGCGGGACGCAGCGCGGTCCCCATTGGGCGCGCGCCCCGCGCTCCCGGCCACCTCCGCGCTCCCCGCTCCCCTGGCTTCCAGGAGTCGGGAGCCGGGAAGGTGTGCGCGCTCCGGCTCCGGCACGCACCACTCCGGTCCCTCCACGCAGGGGAGGCCGGCCCGGGAGCGAGGAGGCCACCCCACGCCGGGGACTCGGCCGCGCTGCGGCCGCAGCGGGCGAGCACGGCCCGGGCCCCGGGCTGGTCCTCAGCAGGGGTCGGGGCGCGGGGTGCACGCGCTCGGCGCGGCCGCCCCTCTCCCTTTCGCCCCCCTGCCGACCTACCCAGCGGCGGGCAGGTGTGCGAGGGTCGCTGGGGTCGGACGTCCGGTGCATCTTCCTTGGCGCGGGCCGAGGGTGCGTGCGGGAAGCGGAGAGCCTCGGCGGGCCCGAGCTGGGAGGCCTGGCGTCGGCCCCGCCGGGAGGGAGGCGGCCCCTTTTGTCAGAGTCTCCGAGCCATGTCTGCGGGCGGTGCAGTTGCCGAGGCGGCCGCGGCGCCGGGCTGGGTGCGCTCATCTGGGAAGACGCCGTCCCCTGCCCCGCCGGCGCGGTGGTATCTCCCTTAAAGCAGCCGGCGCCTCATTGTTCCGGGACCGCGGCCGCCGGGAGTCGGGGGCGCCCAGCCCGGCGCGGGGAGGAAGGGACGGTGGCGCCCGCACCTGGCCGCTGTCACCCGCGCGTGACCTGCTTGACGGCCGCACCCGCGGGCTCGTGGAGAGTCCGGACCCAGCGGGCGCGGGCCGGCGGGGCCGGGATTGGCGGAGAACGCAGCGGCGCCCTCGGCCGGCGGTCAGCCCAGTCGTTGGGCCAGCGACAGCCGGCGTTCAGCTCTCAGCGCGCGCTCGCCTGGCCGGCGCGGGGCTGTCAGTTCCTCGGGGACCAGAACCGCCCGTCATTCAGTCAGTTACCCAGATGAGTGAGCATCGCCGGAAGCGTCCATTCCTTCTGCACCTATTGTGCACCTCCTGTTTGTCAGTAGGCGGTCGGTCCTCCTCCCAGTGCTGAGTAAGGCACGATGTGCAAAGGATCTGCCGCCGCCTTCAAGGATCAATCAATTACCCATTTTATTTTCTGTCCTCCATTTATTGACCTTCTCTAGAGCCTGAAACTGACTTTAGAGAAGGTCTAAATTACCTCCTCTAATCCTGACCAAACCCCACAGGCTTTATTATTAACCCAATTTTTACAAAAACGAGGAAACAGGTCTCTGACTTATTTGATCTGAAGGTGTCTGTTTCTTGGGGGGAGGGTGCCTGCTTTGAATACTCACACCCCTAGTGTGACACCTCCCTTCCCTCCATCCCGCCCCTCCAAAAAACTGTTCTGTAATCTGTGCCAGGCTTTTGTCCTGAGTGCCATGCACCAGTCTTCACCTTTCTACTGGGACTACTGAGGTCGGCCGAGGCTTGGTTTCTGCTCTTCTTGAAAGTAGAGGGAAATACGGAAGGCTCTGTGGACAGCTAGCTACCTATATCAATAATTGATCTGAATCCGAGGATGGATATCTCTAGGCCAGGTTTGTCTCAATCATTAACTATAGGAGCCCTTCCTTTCAAGCTGGCTGCAGAACAGACTTGAAATCCGCACCCCTCAATCCCCAAAGCACAGCTGAGTCTAATCTGTGAGGTGGATTCAGGACTGTGGAGCTTAAAACTTTAACAATTTAGGGTGTCCTCTTTAGGAAAAAGATTACAAATTGGCCCTGTAAACACATTGCTGGGGCCTTGGAAACGGTTTCATTTTTTTATAAATATATATATTTTTATTGATCTCAGAGAGAGGGAGAGAGATAGAAACATCAGTGATGAGAGAGAATCATTGATCAGCTGCCCTCTGTACACCTCCTACCTGGGTATGTGCTCTGATGGGGAATTAAACTGTGACCTGGTTTATAGATCGCCTTTCAGCCACTGAGCCACATCAGCCGGGCAAAGAAAAGTTATTTTTATAGAATTCCAACTAATAAACACAGAAGAGATTATAGCATAAGAAAAGTATGATTTTGCAAACCCTAATGAAATACTGCATCTAGGCAAAGACCATGTAATGATGCTAAAACGTTTGGGTGAAAAATTGTTGGGTAACTTTGAAATGGAGAGCTTAGGCTGACACAGCCTGAACCCACTAACCTGTCTTAAAATCACTTAGTGCTCTTCATGGAATATTCTTGCAGGGAAAAAAAAAAGAAAAGAATCTAAGCCTAATTAAGTCAAGATCCAATTACTTGGCTAAGTTACCATAAATATGGGGGACAGGCTATCACCACAATCAGCCAAACTCAAAATGTGGGACATTCAACAGGACAAGTGACCTGGTTTCTGCAACAAATTCATGGCATGAAAATAAAAAGGGAAGGTAGAATATTAAAGCATAAAAGTCAAGACTTTACCAAAGGCAAAAACATTTGGATCCTGATTCAAGTGAGCCAACTGTCAAAATGCATCTTTGATACAATCTGCATTCTTTATATGAACTCATAAATTAAGGACTTTTCATTTTTCTTGGTTAGGTATGATAATAACACCATGCTTATAGAAATAAAACCCCCTTTAAAAAAAATTAGAATAATAATAAAAAAAAAAAAAAAAAAAAAAAAAAAGAAAAAAAAAAAAAAATTAGAACTGCACACTGATGTATAATGGATAAAGTAAAAATGTGATCTGGGATATGCTTTAAAAATACCCCACAGGCAGCATAGCAAACCAAAAGAGGAGGAGATTGGTAGAAGGTTGGTAATTGTTGAAACCTGGTGCTGGTAACATGGGTTTTGTGTACTATTCAACTTTTGTGTACGTTTGAGTTTTTTCATAAAAAGTTAGAAAACCATGCTCAAAAAATGAATGTGTTGACTAGGAACTTGGATGTAGTGTTCTAGCCCCCTGCTGGCAGATTCTGTTAGCACAGCTACTGCCCCAGTCACTCTGAATTCCCAGACCTGTCTAGAAGAGAAACTTTACCAGTATTTATAAATCTTACAAGAACCCTACAAAATGGATAGTATTAGCATACCATTTTACAGCTGGGGAAACAGACTCAGAGGGACTCAGTAATTTATTGTAAGAAATAGGTTTTTATTGATTTCAGAGAGGAAGGAAGAGGGAGAGAGATAGAAACATCAATGATGAGAGAGAATCATTGATCGACTACCTCCCGCACACTTCCTCCTGGGGATTGAGCCCGAAACCCTGGCATGTGCCCTGACCAGGAATTGAACCTTGACCTCCTGGTTCATAGGCCGATGCTCAACCACTGAGCCACACCAGCAGGGCAGCTGGGCAGGACTCAATAATTTCAGTTCCTAATAAGTCAGTGGAGCCCTAATCGGTGTGGCACCGTGGATAGAGCATCGGCCTGCGGACTGAGGAGTCCCAGGTTCGATTCAGGCCAAGGCATGTACCTTGGTTGTGGGCACATCCCCAGTAGGGGGTGTGCAGGAGGCAGCTGATCGATGTTTCTCCCTCATGGATGTTTCTAACTCTATCTCTCTTCCTTCCTCTCTGTAAAAAATCAATAAAAATATATTTTAAAAAAAGTCAGTGGAGCCAAGATTCCATGTTCTAAGTTCCATAGATTGGTGCTTCTGGATCTTACTTTTTCTACTCAAGCAAAGGGTCACATGGGAAAAGGCAAGTGGAGATGCCCCTAATGAGAATGGATCCACAGGAAGTATATCACCTATGAACAATAGATAAGTCAAGGTAAATAGGTCATATAAACAAGTCAGGCACAGTGCAAAGTGCCTGTCTATGCACGATTCCATTTACTCTGCAGTTATCCTGGGAGGTATACTTACTTCTCCCCTTTTACAACTGAGGAAAAAGAGGTCCTAAGAGATGAGAGGACTGGTCCAAAGTTACGTAGCTAGGAAATATCTGAATTGGAACTTGAACCCAGGTCTGACTATAATGCCTGAGTTCTTTAAATAATTTTTTGAGATATAATTTACACATAGTGAAGTGCTTACATATGCTTCAGTTTTAACCTATAGTAACTATTGTATACTGATTGTCTTACTTTAGCATGAATACAAATATTAATTTTTCATGGATATTTTATTACTTTTTTTTCTAAGTAAGAATGGAATCATGAAAGAGAAGAAACTGGTCAAGAAAGGGAAGGTGGACAGGTAAGGTCAAAGTTCACAGTTCTGCCCAGTGCTAACCATCCCTCTAATGGTTCTTTTCTTCTTTCTTTCTTTCTTTCTTTCTTTCTTTCTTTCTTTCTTTCAGGGTAGCTCCTTATATTCTTATCTCTTCTATTCTTTCAGTGGAATCTACATCATACCCTCTTAGCCGCGTAAACATACAGTTAAGTCAGTGGTTCTCAAATAGGGCTATTTGCTTCTCAAGGGACATCTGTCAATGTCTGGAGACATGTTTGGTTATCACAACTAGGAGATGCTACAAGCATCCAGTAGGTAGAGACCAAGGATACTGCTAAACATCCTACAGTACAGAGGCCAGTGAACAAAACATGTAGAGGACCTGCTCTCAGGGAGCTTACCTTCTCATGGAAAGAGACACTTCTATACAGTTGTGGAAAGTGTTAGGAAGAAGTAGCTCTAGGTACCACAAGACTAGTGGGCAGGGAGTGGAGGTAAGATGGGTCTTTTGAGTCACATTTATACTAAGAAATGGCTGATGAGTAGTAAATAGCCAAGCAAGCTGTGGAGGGAAGAGCATCCTAGGTGGAGGGAATTTACATGCCCAGCTGCTCTACCAAAGCCTGAGCTGGAAGTTAAATCAGGATTTGGGGGAAGGCAATGGATGGAGGCAGGTATTAGGAAGCTCTGTTGTGGCTATAGGCACAAGCCTTGTCTCCAGCCCAATGTTATCAATAATAAAACCCATATCTTTCTCTATTGAGTGATTATAGAAAACGCTTAGGATAAAATGTTAAATGAAAAAAGTCTCAAAAGTTGCGCAGCACTTAAGTACACCATGGTTACAATGTTGTAAAAATGATGAACAGGAGAAAAATCAGAAGGAAATGGAGTAAAATGGTGTCGGTGGTCGTGTTGAATAGTGGATGATAGGAGATGATTCTTTAAAGTTTCTTTGATAAATGTCTTCTTTCCATTCTGTCTGTGATGGGGAAACTGAGGCACAGAGAGGTTAAGGAACCTCACCAAAGCTACACAGCCCTAAGTGACCTGGGAGGGAGGCCTAGCCAGAGCCTGGCTCCAGAGGCTGCAGGTTTAACCAGGAGGGAACACTGCCCCTCAAAAGCTAATGTCAAAAACCTAAATTCAAGGCCTTTGTGGCCATAGCCTCTGGACAAATAGGCCTCCTCCCCCTGTGATTGACCCTGTCTCCTGGGATGCCCCCAATAGTCAAGCACCTCAAAGGAGTGAAGAGGTGAGTGAGGGTGGAGGACCAGAACCAGAAGAGAAGAGGTGAGCAGAGGGGTCAAGACCTGTTCCAAGCAGAACCGTGTGTCCCTGGGTAGGAGCAGCTGTTCCTGTCACCCGATTCCCCACTCAGAAGCCTGGGGAGGGCCCCTGTCCCAGGCTGGCCCTGTTTTTGCCCCCTGGGGCTGTCCTGAGGCCTGGGCCCACAGGTGGGGTCCTGCTGTCCACGGGAAAGGTGGATTCCTGGAAGTTCCTCCCCCTCCCCTGCCCCATCCCAGACAACTCTGTTCCTGGAAGTTAAAGGAACTGGGCTGCAATGTTTACTGTGGCCTGAGCAGGAAGCCTGTCATTGGCTCTTACCCCCCACGGGAGGGTTCAGCGCTGCTGGCAGATAGGATTTCAGTTCCTGCCTAGCCATCCACCTGCTGTGTGATCTGGGGCAAGTTACTTGACTTCTCACAGCCTCAATTTCCTTATATATAAAACAGATGCTAGAAGTCTCTGAAGGGATTGAATGCAACAATGTGAGCGACACATTTGGCACCCTGGCCTGGCACCCTACCGCACTCAAAGCAGGGTAGTTAGGATTATTGTAAGAGTCAGGAGGCTTTAGCTAGAAATAAATAATAAAGATTTATTCCAAGGCCTTAGGGTGTGCCAACTGGAGGCACAACTAGGCAATACCCAGAGTGTTCTGAAGGGAAAAGAAAAGCTAAGCGTTCTTATAGTGAAAAGTACATTGTTGGGAAGATCAGCCTTGTGTTCGTAGTCTCTGGGTTGGACCAAGATGGTGATCCTCTAGATGACAGTCTAGATCATTGGTTCTCAACCTTCCTAATGCCTTGACCCTCTAATACAGTTCCTCATGTTGTAGTGACGCCCAATTTCATTGTTACAAATTGAACATAATTAAAGCATAGTGATTAATCACAAAAACAATATGTCATTATATATGTGTTTTCCAAAGGGGTTTCGACCCACAGGTTGAGAACTGCTGGTCTAGATCAAGCATGTCAAACTCATTTACTAGTATTTGGCCTGTGCCTTTGAGTTGGACATGCGTAGTCTAGATGATGGATGTCAGGTGATCTGGAGACCTCAGTCCTTCAGGGGGTAATCAGATGGTTTAACCTATATCCAGGCATTGATACAGGACTGAACAGTTCAAAAAATTCAGTTCCCAGGCTAGTTAAAACAAGAATAGATGCCCGGCTGGCGTGGCTCCATAGTTGAGCATTGACCTATGAACCAGGAGGTCATGGTTCGATTCCTGGTCAGGGCACATGCCCTGGTTATAGGCTGGATTGCCCGTTGGGGGTGTGCAGGAGGCAGCTGATTGATGATTCTCTCTCATCATTGTTGTTTCTATGTCTCCTTCCCTCTCCCTTCTCTCTAAAATCAATAAAAATATATTTACAAAATAAAACAAAAAAACAAGAATAGAATCATTTCCTCGTGCCTCAACCTACTTGATTTTATAATTTTGCAGCTTGACTATAGTGACTCCATTTTATCTCTTCACTCTATTCCCCAGCACAAACATTAGAGTCTGGTTATTAATACCCCACTGGTCCCACCAGCTATTGGCTTTAGCATTCCAAAAAGGAGGTGGAGAGGTGGAGAGGTGGAGAGGTGGAGAGGGTGAGGCTGGAACAGGTGGCTGAGGGCTGGAGGAGGAGCCCTCCCTCTCCGTGGGAACAACCCTTCCCAGCCTCGAAGGCTGCTTCTCTGCCAGACACTCTCCACCTGCAGGCTAGGGTCTGGGAAGGTGTGAAATTCCTCCATGAAGTCAAGCTCCAGGCAGTCAAATTCTCAGTCCCCTAAGGGCACAGCACTGTCCTTCCAGGGATCCAATGCCCAAGTAAGCAGGGCCCCTCAACTGGGCCCCCAGAAGAGACAAAACAATTCATGGAATTGTGGGCTATTGAAGGTAGAAGGGGGCTAAGAGAACCCCCAAACTCCCCTAGTGGTTTAGAGCTCAGCCTCTGGGCTCAGATAGACAGGTAACTGGGAAAATCTATATCCCTCAGCCTCAGTTTCCCAGCTGTTTAATAATAATAATAATAATAATTTTGCCCTGGCTGGTGTGTGTCAGTTGGGTGTTGTCCTGTGCACCAAGAGGTTGTCAGTTCAATTCCGGTCAAGGGCACATGCCAGGGGTTTCAGGGTTTGGGGCTCAATCCCCAGTAGGGGGCATGCAGGAGGCAGCTAGCTGATCAATGTTGCACTCCTTCCCTCTCCTCTCCTCTCTCTCTAAAAAAATCAATAAAGTATTCTTTAAAAAAAAAAAAAAAAGGGAGAATCGAAGATGGCGGCATAGGTAAACACCAGAGACTGCTGCCGCAAACAACCACTTCAAAAATACAACTAAAAGACGGAACGGACATCAACCAGAACCACAGGAAGGCTGGCTGAGGAGAGACTCTTCAACTAGAAGGAAAAACAACAGCATTACGAGGCTCAGAAGAGGCGCAGTGTGGAAAATTTAAAGGTACGGTGGTGCGCGCAAAGCGGGCTGGTGGCTGAGGGCGCGGGTGTCGTTTTCAATCCGGAGGGAGTCTCAGACTCTGGGTTACAGATCCGGGTGAGTCTCTAGGGACCCAGACTCAAACGGGAGAAGCGGGACTGTCTGGTTACGGTCCCTCCGAGGTTTGCAGCAGTTGCTGGGACAGAGAGGCGGAGCCCCTGGGGATGGGCTGAGAGCAGCCATAGCTGCTCCCTCCACCCGCCCAGTTGATCCCGCCCCACCCAAGCCCTGCTCAGAGCCATTTGCCGGATCGCCTCAGGCAAAGGCTAGAGTAGCACCTCCCCAGAGGACTGAAGTTTTCCCACAGCTGATTCTCACAGCCAGTGGGCCTGGTGGTCAAATCCCTCTAGTATTAACTACAACAATTAAGGCTTAACTAGAACAAGACTGTGCACAAAGACCACAAGGGGGTGCACCAAGAAAGCATAAAAGATGCGGAGACAAAGAAACATGACAGAAATGGAGGATATGGAGCTAAAAATTGCAATTTTGAGGGCTTGCAATAAACTTGAGCAGAGCCTCACGAAAACTAATGAGACCCTCGATGCTACAATAAAGAAATTAGAAAGTAAGCATACACGGACTGAAATAAAGAATATTATACCCAATAGCAGACCAGAGGAGCACAAGAATCAAACCAAAGATTTGAAAGCAAAAAACACCCAACTGGAAAAGCAAAATGAAAAAAGAATCCGAAAGTGTGAAGATAGTCTAAGGAGCCTCTGGGACAGCTTCAAGCAGACTAATATCAGAATAATAGGAGTGCCAGAAGATGAGAGACAGCAAGATATTGAAAACCTATTTGAAGAAATAATGGCAGAAAACTTCCCCCACCTGGTGAAAGAAATGGACTTACAGGTCCAAGAAGCGCAGAGAACCCCAAACAAAAGGAATCCAAAGAGGACCACACCAAGACACATCATCATTAAAATGCCAAGAGCAAAAGACAAAGAGAGAATCTTAAAAGCAGCAAGAGAAAGAAACTCAGTTACCTACAAGGGAATACCCATACGACTGTCAGCTGATTTCTCAACAGAAACTTTGCAGGCCAGAAGGGAATGGCAAGAAATATTCAAAGTGATGAATACCAAGAACCTACAACCAAGATTACTTTATCCAGCAAAGCTATCATTCAGAATTGAAGGTCAGATAAAGAGCTTCAAGGATAAGGAAAAGCTAAAGGAGTTCATCACCACTAAAACAGTATTATACGAAATGCTGAAAGGTATCCTTTAAGAAGAGGAAGAAGAAAAAGGTAAAGATACAAATTGTGAACAACAAACATGCATCTATCAACAAGTGAATCTAAGAATCAAGTGAATAAATAATCTGATGTACAGAATGAACTGGTGATTATAATGAATCAGGGACATAGGGAATGGACTGACTATTCTTGGGGGGGAAAAGGGAATGGGAGATGCGGGAAGAGACTGGACAAAAATCGTGCACCTATGGATGAGGACAGTGGGTGGGGAGTGAGGGCGGAGGGTGGGGCGGGAACTGGAAGGAGGGGAGTTATGGGGGGGGGAGAGGAACAAATGTAATCTGAACAATAAAGATTTAATTAAAAAAAAAAAGAAAAAAAAAGAAATCTAATTTAAAAAAAAGAATTTTCAACCCTTCGTGTAATACAAACATTTTCATTTGGCTGTTGAAAGAAGAAATGAGATGATTTATGTAAAGCACAGGGCATAGCACTATTACCTGTCCCGCAAAGAGTAGCCCAATCTCTTCATTTCACACAGGATTTCTTTCTTGTTTTCCCGGGTGAGTGGTGGCAGAACTCAAGGAACAAAGATCTTTCAGGAGTTTCCCATTCGCTACCAGAGTTAACAATCATACCAGACAATACTTCTTTGTTTTCTTAGGTTGATTTTTTTCAAAATAAATAACCTTCATTTTTTAGAGTATTTGAGGTTCACAGCAAAATTGAGCAGAAAGTACAGAGAGTCCCCATATAATAACCCCCCCCCCCCCCAATTCCTTACCACCCTCTACTCCCATTCTCCCCCGACTATCAACATCTGCACCAGAATGGTACATTTGTTACAATCAACAATCCAGCATTGACAGGTCATTTTCACCCAAAGTCCGTAATTTACATTAGGGGTCACTCTTTGTGTGTATGGGTTTTGACAAGTGTATAATGACATGCAGCTACCAGTAAAGTTTCATACAGAATACTTTCACTGCCCTAAAAATTCCCTGTTTCACCTGCTAATCTCTCCCTCTCCCCCAAACCTCTCGCAACCACTGAACCTTTTACTGTCTCCATATTTTTGCCTTTTTCAGGATGTCATATGGTTAAAATCATACATTAGGTAGCCTTTTCAGATTAATTATTTTTCTTCTTACTGCTTTTAGAGAGAAAGAGAGAAACACTGACTTATTGTTCCACTTATTTATGCATTCTTAGTTGATTCTTATATGTGCCCTGACTGGGGATTAAACCCACAACCTTGGTGTATCAGGAAGATGCTTTAACCAACTGAGCTATTTGACCAGGGCCAGAATGATTGTTTTTCACTTGGTAATATGCCTTTAAATTTCCTCCTTGTCTTTATGTGACTTGAGTAGGTTGTGGGGTTTTTTTAGTGCTGAATAATGTTCTGTACCATAGTTTACTTACCCATTCACCTAGTGAAGGACATCTTGGTTGCTTCCAAGTTTTGGCAATTATGAATGAAGCTGCTATAAACATTCATGTGCAGGTTTTTGCGTGGACATAAGTTTTCACTTCATTTGAGTAAATACCAAAGAACACAATTGCTGTTTTGTATGCTAAGAGTATGTTTAGTTTTATAAGAAATTGCCAAACTGCCTTCCTAAGTGGCTGTACCATCTTGTGTGCTCATCAGCAATGAATGCGAGTGCCTGTTGCTCCACATCCTTGCCAGCATTTGGTTGTCAGTGCTTAGAATTTGGGTCATTTTAAAGAATATATATTTTTATTGATTTCAGAAAGGAAGGGAGAGGGAGAGAGAGAAACATCAATGATGAGAGAGAATCACCAATTGGCTGCCTCCTGCACACTCCCTACTGGGGATCCAGCCCACAACCTGGGCATGTGCCCTTGACCAGAATTGAACCTGGGACCCTTCAGTCCACAGGCTGATGCTCTATCCACTGAGCCAAACCGGCTAAGGCAGATTTTGGGTCATTCTAATGGGTGTATAGTGGTATCTGATTGTTTTACTTTGCAATTTCCTTAGACATATGGTGTTGAGCATCTTTTCTTATGCTTATTTGCCAATTTTATATCTTTTCTGGTGAGCTCTCCAGATCTTTTGCCCATGTTTTAATTGGGTTGTTAATTTCCTTGTTGAGTTTTTTTTTTTTTTAATGTTTTTATTGATTTCTGGAAGGAAAAGGGAGAGAGCAATAGAAACATCAATGCTGAGAGAGAGTCATTGATCTGCTGCCTTCTGCATGCCTTTTCCTGGGGATTGAGCCAGCAACCTGTGCATGCGTCCTGACCAGGAATAGAACAGTGACCTCCTGGTTCATGGGTCGATGCTCAACCACTGAGCCACACCTGCCAAGCTTTTGTTGAGTTTTAAGAATTCTTTGTATATGTTGGATACCAGTACTCTATCAAATATGTGTCTTGCAAATATTTTCTCCCAGTGTGTGACTTGTCGTCTTATTCTCCTTATTTATTTTTATTAATGACTCAATGTTTTTTTTTGTGCTACTTTAAAAAAAATGTTTTTTCTTATTTTTCACTTTTAAAAAATTACAGAAACAATAATGTGATAACAGCAGATTTTTAAAAAGGAAAATATTTAAAAACCACCCACAATTACTCCACTTCAATAAAATAACTGTGTCACTTTTCTGAGAATTTTGTCTATCTAGCAAAGGTTGGGACAAGGTGTGCGCAGGCACTAGAATAGTTATCCTAGTGTATCTTTTTTTTTTTTAGTATATTTTATTGATTTTTTTACAGAGGAAGGGAGAGGGATAGAGTTAGAAACATCGATGAGAGAGAAACATCGATCAGCTTCCTCCTGCACACTCCCTACTGGGTATGTGCCTGCAACCAAGGTACATGCCCTTGTCCGGAATCAAACCTGGGACCCTTGAGTCTGCAGGCCGGCGCTCTATCCACTGAGCTAGACTGGTTGGGACTATCCTAGTGTATCTTGTCCTTTTTTATTTTACTTTTTTTCCAGGTTTTTGCTTTCAAAATGATATTTTAGAATGGCTGCATAATATTCTATCTGTTCCTTAAACATGCCAAGCTTACTGCCTGGCTTTCCCACCAGCTGCCACAGGACTGACTGGCTTCTCCACATCGTTCAGGTCACCTCCCGGGGGGGAGGGAGTGGGGCTTCCTTGAATGTCATATCTAAAGCAGTCCCCCTGATTGCAAGTTTCTCTCCATCCCATTATCCCGCTTTCTTATCTTTTAAATATATTTTTATTGATTTCAGAGAGGAAGGGAGAGGGAGAGAGAGATAGAAACATCAATGATGAGAGAGAATCATTGATCAGCTGCTTCTTGCACACCCCCTACTGGGGATTGAGCCTGCAGCCTGGGAATGTATCCTAACTGGGAATTGAACCATGACCTCCTGGTTCATAGATCAATGCTTGACCACTGAGGCACACTGGCTGGGCCTGCTTTCTTTTCTTGATAGCATTTATTACTATCAGAAATTATCTTTATTTATGTCTGTGTCTGTCTTCTCCCACCAGAACATAAGCTCTCTTGCTCTGTATCTCCAGTACCTACAATAGTGCCTGGCACATAGTAGGTATTCAATGAATACTTCTCTATATATAAATGCCTAAGCGACTGAACAACCAGTTGACCGGTCGCTATGACTTACATTGACCACCAGGGGACAGACACTCAATGCAGGAGCTGCCCCATGGTGGTCAGTGCATTCCCACAGCCAACCTCCCATGGCACCTGTGCACAAATTCATGCACCAGGCCTCTAGTATTTAATTAACTCAAGAATTCAGAAGACCACAGTTTTCCAAGTTGGTCATTGGATAACCAATTTTTTACTTTATTAGTTGATACTGCAATAGACCTCTGGAGGAATCAGTATATCAAAGGACTTGGGAAGAGAGTTTTGGCAAAAGACTTGGGTTCCTCTCTCACCTCTGTCATTTACTAATTTTGGTGTTGGCCAATATATTTAACTTCTCTGAATCTAGGTTTCTTTATTTGAAATTAAGGTAATATTAGTGCCTACCTATTAGGGTACCATGAGGAGTGAATAAAAATAATACATGCAAATTGCTTATCACAAAGGCCACAAAACAAGAGCAAGTAACATCAGCCACCCATTACTAGCACTCTAAGTACAGTCAAGCCTCGATGACAGAGTGGTTTAGAAGGTGTCTTTGAAGAGGTAACATCTCAGTTGAGAAGGGAAGACTATTCTAGGCAGAGCACACAGCATGTGCAAAGGTCCTGAGGTGGGTACTACTAAGAGGGCTTTCAAAACCTGGCAGAAAAGGGTCTTCAGGGGTTGTAAGTTCAGACAGCCATTTCAGACAGTCTTGAGCAGTGGACTCTTCCCTCCATCACAGGCTGATTTTTCTTCTAAGTTCAGCTGCACTTTTTCACTTGTCTGCTGGTAGATGCCACAGAGTGGTCACCTCAAAGTCATGTGTCTTCCCCAACCAGCTTTCTAGTTCCAATTGTCCTTCTATTTTTCTACACTGACTCAGGCTGTTGCCAAGCTTCTTAATTCTTCCTTCTTCATTCTTTCACTCCTGTCTCATCTTTGGTCACCTTCCTAGACCAGGAAAGCAGCCAGATTCTGTGGTCCAATGGGCCATGTGGCAAGCACTTTGGAAACACACAGATCTGGGTTCAAATCCCAGCTTTGCCATTTAGTTAACTTCATTGGGTCTTGGTTTACTGGTCTCCAAAGGGGAGTTATACCTGGCTGGTAGCTAGGGAGCCAAATGAGATGATGATGTTAGTGACAGTAGCTAGCACATAGTAGGTATTTGATAAATGACAGTGTTTTACCTTTGCCCTACCAATCTTGGGAACTCTTGTTTTCATACCTTGGCCCTTCATATTTGGGAAACAGAGAGTTGGTAAAGTTCTGGAGTAACCACTGGCTCCCTAAATATTTTTCTGGAGGGGACCAAATCCTCAAGTATCCCCTTTCAAAATCCACTTTCTTTAATGTACAAAACCATATGAGTGGAAACAAAAGCAAGTTAAACATTATCATATTTGTTTACACCACTATCTAGTTCTTCATATCAACATTACTATTCAAACAATAGCAAGCAGGTGGCAATTTAGGGGTTGGGAGAGAGATAAGACAAAACTTTTCTACCATGTTTATTCTATACAGTGTAGAGCTGTGCTCACAGAGACGGCTTCTTTGACTTCTCCATTGAACCTGCTCAAAAGCTGAAGGAGACTAGAAATGATGGATCGGTGTCCTGGTGTATTGTCATGCAATTCTAACAGTGGTGTGGCTACCAGCTTGTAATTTTTAGGGTTTGCAAACAAGGCTTTCTCTTGAAGTTGAACCAAAAACAACTTCTTATGTTCCTTTGGTTTTGCAATATGTGCAGGAATATATAGATACCAAGGAGGTTCAAATTTTGGTTTCCACGTTACCAATGTAGTCATCAATGATCCAGTCCTGTGGGACTCCGCCTTGATGACCAAGTGTTTCTGTCATTAAGTATTTTAGTCCTTCGACGTCATCTTCTGGGTTAAATTCACCATCAAGTAGTGTGAAGAACGGTGTTCCCAGCTGTAGCAGTAACACATGGGGTAGCCGGCGCTCATGTACAACCAGAACCCCTTCTATAGTCCTTCTTATTCCAATTTTATCAAATTCCTCCCTCGTGCATTGAAACCTGGCTGCAACAGAGCTGTCCTCAGAGAAGGGCTCTTTTGTACCAAAAGTATAATGGGTAAGAGGGTACAGGGGCATGGTTCGCTCCAAGGTGAGGGGCTTGGTTTGTGGGATGTACTTGTTGCCAAACTGGTTGATACCCCTCTGTCCTCCCCCACCCCATTCCCCCTGGGCCAGCTGGTCTGTGAGCATTTGGGTGGCACCATGACAAGTTGGCAAGTACTGGCAGCCAGCAGAAAGGGGTGAGGCAGGGCGACTTTCCCTGTGCGAGCAGCGGTTATCTGCGTCCCATTCAGCAGCCTCCACCTGTCATTCACATGAGAACCTTATAGTATTTTAAACAGACTTTGATTTGTAATCATAATACCGATCATTACCCGGGGGTCTACTGCATGCTGGTTACTGCGGAAGTGCCTTATATGCGCTCTCTTTATGACAATCCTGTGAAGGTATTTCCATTGTTACCCCATTTTATAGTTCAGGAAACTGAGATTCAGAAAAGTGAAGTGATTGGCTTAAAGTCACACAGCTAGATAGGAAATGAAATTGAGACTTGAGCCTATGTTTTTCTGGTACCAGAAACCTGTGTGTGTGCCCCACCGGCAGGCCATCCTGCCTCGCAGCCCATTAGCAACATGGTTCATTTCCTGGATGACAGGAAGCCCAGAGAGGGGAGTCCTGTAATGGGCTGGACCCTAAGCCAGGCTGTGGTGGGCCTGCCACAGACCCCAAACTTGCTCCAGAAGAGCAAACTAGGAGGCCTGAGACCTCAGACTGGCCCAGACCTTCCTCCCCAGAGCAACAGAGTCATAAACATTGAGCTTGAGTGAGTCATGGAGTATTTATAGATGAGCCTCCTCTCCTCTCCTCAGCTTTGCCAGGAGTTATCAGGTTTATTTGGGGCTTGCAGGGTGACAACTTGTTTATCATCCAAGGTGCCCAAAAGGCTGTTGGGACATCCTCTGAGAAGGAGGTCTGGAAGACTGCCCATGTTTAGACCTGACCTGACCCTCCCACCCCCCTCACCTCCCACCCCCAGGCTGAAACAACTCTCCCTACCCCAGTTTTCCCATCTTCTCCCAAATACCACCGCACCCATGCACCAGCCCCCACCACAACCACACACACACACACCCAATGAACTCACGGTCTCAGGCTAAAATGGGACAGAAATGCTGCTTTTCTCAGGAATACCTCTTGGGTTGATCTGAGAAGTTTAAAAACTTTCTGTAGCCCCACTATCTTTTTTTAAAATATATTTTTATTGATTTCAGAGAAGAAGGGAGAGGGAGAGAGAGATGGAAACATCAATGATGTGAGAGAATCATTGATTGGCTGCCTCTTGCAAGCCCCACACTGGGAACCAAGCCCACAACCCAGGCATGTGCCTCTGACTGGAATCAAACCCGGGACCCTTCAGTCTACAGGCCAATGCTCTATCCACTGAGCCAAACTGGCCAGGGCAACATTACCTTTTAAATCCTCACAATTTTATAAATTGGATGTTAATTTAATATGATTTTTATAAATAAGGAAACTGTGGCTCAGAGAGGTAAAGTAACTTGCCCAAGACCACACAGCTCATACAGGTCTAGGTTAAAAATCTAGGCCTTTCTTGGTTCCACAGTCCAAACGGTGGGCAACCTTGAGCAAGTTACTTCTCCTTCTGATCTTCAGTTTCTTTACCTGTAAAACGGAGACACTAATACCCACCTTTCACAGTTGTGAGGACTGATTAAAACTGGTACACGGTGGGCTCTCAGCCACTGCTGCCCCTGACCCCCAACAATCAGTGAGTTAGCTTATTCTAAGCTGCTTAAGACAATCAGCTAAGTCACAAGTCACAACTGGCTCAAACTTCAGGGACTTGAATCCAGGACCCAGGCTATTCCAGCCACACTGCCTCCTGCCCTCACCGCGCACCCCCTTTGTTTTTTTTCCAATGACCAGGCTGCATATCCATAGTGACTCAGAACCCAAGGGCTGACGGGGGAGGGAGGCAGCTGCGAAAGTGAGGGGTGGAGAGGGTGTTGGAGGATTAGGCTTGGTGGATGTGTGCAGAGGCACAGTGGACTGACCAGGCACTCACTCCTGGGATCTATTTTGGATGGTGCCTGTCTCCAGGCTGCCAGCAGCTGGAACCCGAGGTGTCGGTGCTGAGTTAACAGAGCGGCCCCAGGAGCCAGATTTAGTGGTTGAGACCTGACCCCAGAGGGTGGCCTGGCTGCAGGCACAGGGTAGAACCTGCTTTTGTGATTCCTGGTAGGCTGGGGCTCCTGAGGCTCTGAGTCCTGTGGACTGGGTTTCTGAGTCTTTACTTAGGGCAGCCTGTGGTTCCCTGCAATCTTCATCCTCTCCCTCCCCAGCCCAGTGCAGAGCCCCTAAATAGAGGTTCAGACAGATATGGATTCAAGGTCTGGCTGTTCCATTTACTACCTGTGTGACCTTGGACAACATACTCAACCTTGGCATCCTGATCTAGAAATGGAGACAGTCATAACAACCTTATAGAGCTGTGATAATTAAATGGGGTCCCTGGTAGGGCTGTGTTCCCTTTTCTGCCCCTCCAGCACCACCACTGGGGCCCATGAGGGCAGGGCTGTCCTCCCCTGCTCTGCAGGGGCCTTTAAATGCACTCCCCCAGGTGTTGACCTGGCTATTCAGGGGTCCTGAGTCTGCTCACCTCTCACAGTGTTTCCAGAAACCCTGGTCCTAAGTCCTCTCTGGCCTACTGGCCAGGACGAGGCTCTGACACAGGTGACGGCCCAGCTCACTCAGCTGTAGCTTAAATTTCCTCTTGGGCTTTGGTAGAGGGCCCAGTAGGGAACCCCAGCTCTTTGAGTTCTAATCCATAAAAACAGTGACTTTTACTTTTTTTTAAAAATTCTTTATTAGTTAAGGTACTACAAATGTGTCCTCATCCCCCCCATTAACCCCAATCCTTCCCCCCCCCCCCCCCTCATGCTCTCATCCCCCTGTTGTCCATGTCCATTGGTTTGGCTTATATGCATGCATACAAGTCCTTTGGTTGATCTCTTCCCCTTACCCCCTCCCTCCCCTACTTTCCCTCTGGGGATTGATAGTCTGATCGCTGTTTCTCTGTCTTTGGATCTGTCCCTATTCATCAGTCTATGTTGTTCTCTATAATCCTCAAATGAGTGAGATTATGTGGTATTTATCTTTCTCTGATTGGCTTATTTCACTTAGCATAATGCTCTCCAGTTCCATCCATGCTGTTGCAAAAGGCAAGAGTTCCTTCTTTTTTTACCGCAGCATAGTATTCCCTTGTGTATATGTACCACAGTTTTTTAATCCACTCATCTGCTGATGGGCACTTAGGCTGTTTCCAAATCTTAGCTATGGTGAATTGTGCTGCTATGAACATAGGGGTGCATATATCCTTTCTGATTGGTGTTTCTGGTTTCTTGGGATGTATTCCTAGAAGTGGGATCACTGGGTCAAATGGGAGTTCCATTTTTAGTTTTTTTGAGAAAGCTCCACACAAAACAGTGACTTTTAAAAAATCGACCGGCCAGCATAGCTCAGTAGTTGAGTGTTGACCTATGAACCAGGAGGTCATGAGTTCAATTCCTCGTCAGGGCACATGCCCGGGTTGTGGGCTCGATCCCCAGTGTGGGGCATGCAGGAGGCAGCCAACAATGACTCTCATCATTGATGTTCCTCTCTCCCTCCCTCTCCCTTCCTCTCTGAAATCAATAAAAAATGTATATTTTAAAAAATACTAGTATATATATGTAGTTTTATTGATTTCAGAGAGCAAGGGAGAGGGAGAGAGAGATAGAAACATCAACGATGAGAGAGAATCATTGATCAGCTGCCTCCTGCATGCCCCACACTGGACTGGGCATGTGCCCTGACTGGGAATCGAACCGTAACCTTCTGGTTCATACGTCGATGCTCAACCAGTGAGCCATGCCAGTTGGGCAAAAAAAAACAGTGACTTTTTAAAAAAAATGTATTTTTATTGATTTCAGAGAGGAAGGGAGAGGGAGAGAGAGAAACATCAATGATAAGAGAGAATCATTGATTGGTTGCCTCCTGTATGCCCCCTACTGGGGATAGAGCCCACAACCCAGGCATGTGCCCTTGGCTGGCATCGAACCTGGGACCCTTCAGTCTGCAGGCTGACGCTCTAGCTACTGAGCCAAACCAACCAGGGCAAAAACAGTGACTTTTAACCTGGGGATTTTTCCTAGCCATTTTCTATGCCAGTACAAAATTTTTAATATATAAGTTTATTTACATACACACATATGTTGTGGAGTGAGGCCACAACATTAGTAACAAAGAAACAGAATTTCCGGAGGATGAGGCCCAGAAATCCGGATTTAAAAAAAAGATTCCCAGGTGATTCTAATGTGCAGTCAAGGTTGAGAACCACTGGTATAGACAGTTGGAATGCTTATTGGGGTACATTTTTGCTTTATTTTTTAGTAAACTTTTTTCTTTAAGTGTAATATGCATTCAGAACAGGGCACGATTCATAAGTGCACAGTTCAAGGCATTTTCACAAAGTGATATGCCTGCAAAACCCGAACCCAAGTCAAGAACAGATCATCACTGCCCGGCTGGTGTGGTTCAGTGATTGAACGTCAACTTATGAGCCAGGAGGTCATGCACGGTTCAATTCCTGGTCAAGACCCATGCCCGAGTTGCAGCAGAGTCAATCCCCAGTTGGGGGTGCGGGAGGCAGCCAATCAACGATTCTCTCATCATTGACATTTCTATGTCTCTCTTCCTCTCCCTTCCTTTCTGAAATCAATAAAAAAAAAAAAAGTATGTATTTTAAAGAGAACAGATCATTACCAGCAAGCCCGGAGTCCCGCTTCTTCCCCCTTTCAGCTCCCACTGAGTTAACAGGATCCCGACTTCCACCAGCTTAGGTTAGTGTGAGCTTTTTGTGAACTTTATAACGACAGAATTACATAATACGTACAGTTTTGTTCAACATTCTTTATGAGATTCATCTATGTTGTTGCATGTGGCAATATTTACTCAGTCTCATTGCTGTGGAGTATTCACTATGTGGCCACAGGACGATTTATTTGTTCCACTGATGGATGTTGGGGTTGTTTCCAGGGTTTTGCTACTACCAACAATATTGCAAAAAACATCTTTGTGAATAGATCTATGTTGTACACCTGAAACTAATGTAATATGGTATGTCAACTGTAATTGAAACATTTTTTAAATTATAAAAATAAATAATCTATATATCTGAATATCTAGCTAGCTATTTCTTTCTGTCATCTTTCTAGTTTTAAAAAATAAATATATATATACTTAAATATATTTTTATTGATTTTTAGAAAGAGAGAGGAAAGGAGAGGGAAAGAGAAACATTGATCAGCTGCCTCCTGCATACCTCCTACTCTGGATCGAGCCTGCATCCCAGGCATATGCCCTGACCGGGATCAAACCAGCAACCTTTTGGTGCATGGGATGATGCCCAACCAACTAAACCACACGGGCCAGGGCTCTAGTTTTTTGATAAGATAGATTTCTCAGAATAAACTACTAAGGCACATGTATTAATATTTTACATTTTGATTTTGTCAAATTACACCTCCCAAGGTCAAGTGAGTAGCAGTGTCCATTGCCCTACACCTTCACCAACCTTGGCTATTATTACTGTTTCGTATTTTTGTCAATCTGATAGAAGAAAAATCAGATCTTATTGTGGTTTTAATGAGATTTTTTAACATTAGTGAGGACAAGCACCTTTGTTTTTGTTTTGGGGGGAGGAGGCACTGGCATTTATTCTTTTTTGTGAATCTCCTTTTCTGTATCCTTTGCTTGTTTTTAAAATTTTAGTGTATTGTGGGGCTTGACACTTGGTCTTTACCAGTGTTTCTACTGTTTTCTCCCAAGGGTCACTTACTTGTCTTTTAGCTTTGTGTATGGAGCAACTGCCAGTTTAAATATAGTTTGTTTTCCTCCTGCTTACTGCTTATGATCTGGATCATCCAGTGTGTGTGTGTGTGTATGTGTGTGTTGTGGCAAACCTGAGGTTCAAGCTGGTGGGGGTGGGGAATAGCAGGCCAGGTGGAGTGGGCAGCTGGCCCCCAAGACTGTCTCTCTAGGATACAAGCACCTGAACCTCTGGGTCAGTACTGAGCCTAGGGCTTTGAGTTTGCCATGAGGCTTCCTCCAGTTTCTTTTGTGTTTTTGAAATGTATTTTGATTGATTTCAGAGAGAAAGGGTAAGGGAGAGAGAGACAGAAAATCAATGATGAAAGAGAATCATTGATAAGCTGCCTTCTGCACGCCCCACACTGGGGATTGAGCCCCCAACCCAGGCATGTGCCATGACCGGGAATCAAACCGTGATCTCCTGGTTCACAGGTAGACGCTCAATCACTGAGCCTCGCTAGCCGGGCATCCAGTTTCTTTTCCGTTTCCCAGTGCTGACTGGCCCCATGTTATTAAGAGTCTCTCCCCAGAGCCCAGGGGCCAGACAGCTGAGTCAGGACCACTGTTCTTAGGGCCGTAGAGGGAAGGAAAGTTTAAGAGTGAGAGCTAAGATGCCCAACTCTCTGAGTTCAAGGCCTGTCTTAGTCTGCTCAGGCTGTCATAACAACATACTACAGGCTTGAGGCTTAAACAACAGGAACTTATTTCTCACCGTTCTGGGGGCTGGAAGTCCAAGGTCAAGGTGCTGGCAGGTTTCATTCTTAGCCTTTTTCTCTTGGCTTGCACATGGTTGTCACCTCCTGTGTGCTCACATGGCCTTTCCTCTGCAAATGTGCATGAAGAGAGAGAGAGTGGGCTCTCTTGTGTCTCTAAGGACACTAGTCCCATCAGATGAGGGCCCTACGTCATGACCTTATCACCGAGTTGCCTCCAAAGGCCCCCATCTCCAATTACCATCTCATTAGGATTTAGAGCTTCAACATTTTGGGGAGACACAATTCAGTTCATAACAATGCCCATTTCCTAAAAATTTAACCTTAGCCAAATTACCTAATATCTTTGTGGCTCAATCTGTAAAATAAGGATGATAGAAATATCGCCCAGCCAGTATAGCTCAGTGGTTGAGCATGGACCCAGGAACCAGGAGGTCACGGGTTTGATTCCCGGTCAGGGCACATGCCCTGGTTGTGGGCTTGATCCCCAGTGGGGGGCATGCAGGAGGCAGCTGTTTGAATATGTTTCTCTCTCATTGATGTTTTTGTCCCTCTATCTTACTCTCTCTAAAAATCCTGTCTCTCTAAAAATCAATAAAAAACATGTTTAAGAAAGAAATATTGACCTCATGAATTAATAAATAAATCAATAGCTCTAAAACACTTAGGGCAGACTGTGATAGCTGGCCTCCAAGATGGACCTCAATAATTCTTGCCTCCTGTTATTCATGCTCCTGTGTGCTCTCCTCCACACTGTATCAGGGTTGTTCGATGTAACCAATAGAATACAATGGGAGTGATAGTGTGTGGTGTCTGAGGCTAGGTCATAAAAGACATTGCCACTTTCGTCTTGCTTTTTTGGGTCACTCTCCAGCCACCATGCTATGAGGATGCTCAAGCAGCTCTATGGAGAGGTTCATGTGCTGAGGAACTGATGCCTCCCACCAGCTGCCCACCATGTGAGTGAGCCACCTTGGAAGTGAAGCCTTGAGACGACTGCCTGCAGCCCCAGGCAACATCTTCACTACAACCTCCTTGGAGATACTGAACCGAACGACCCACAGAAATGGGATGAGATCATAAATGTTTATTATTGTTTTAAGCTGCTAAGTTTTGGGGAAATCTATTATGCAGCAATAGCTAATACACAGGTCATGGAGTTATCCATAGTAACTGTTTAGTAAATGCCAGCCTGTATTATTCCCCTGAGTGTGAAAAATATCTTTTTAAATATATTTTATTTACTTCAAAGAAGAAGGGAGGGAGGGAGGGAGGAAAGAGAGAGAGAGAGAGAAACATCAATGATGAGAGATAATCATCAATTGGCTGCCTCCTGCACGCTCCACACTGGGGATCAAGCTAGAAACTCAGACCTGTGCCCAGACTGGGAATCGAACCTCAACCTCCTGGTTCATAGGTCGACGCTCAACTACTGAGCCATGCCGGCTGATCTGACTGTGAAAATATTAACAACAATGTTTGCTGAGTGTCTTTCATGTGCCAGATATGTGCCATGTGCCTGGGCAAGTGGACTCCCACCTCTACCATCAATTTTCTGCAAGGGATAGAGTGTTGGGAGCAGTCACTCAAAACCCAAGACTCTCAGGGCTAGAAAGGTCCAGAGATATCATTACTCTAGCCAACTCTCATTTATAGATGAGGAAACTGAGACACAGTTAGGTAACCTTCTCAAGGTAACAGAACTGTTATGTAGAGGAGCCTAAACTTGAACTTGGATTCATTAGTACCTGGGCAGCCTCTTTGTTGTTGCTTTGCACTCTCGGGGCCTTATGGCAATGGTTTATTATATCTCAGTCTATAAAGCACTTTCAATACTCTATTTCAGGATCATCCTTGTAGAGCCCCCCCCCCCCCCCCCCCGGATCCTGTTGACACCCCATGTTCCCTGGACAGTCCCATTCTCTAAGGCCATCTATTCCCCAGAGCCCTTGAAGCTGTCCACAACAATTGTCTAGACCAGGGGACAGAGAGAGGAGGCCTGTGGGGCTTCCAGTCCTGAGTGCTGAGTCCCAGGACTCTATGTTCTCCTTCCATGGCATATGGGCCAGGCCCAGGGGACTTTGCCCTGGCATCTGGGGCACGACATCATGTCCCAGACCCCATGGACCTACTTCTGCCAACTGCTGTGGCTTTAGCCTCTGGATCAAATGACCTATTGGTTTGAACTCCTGATTAGGGCTGATTCTTCTATGAGGATGACTTTGATCTCAAACTATAAGGAAATAAGATCTCCCCCCACCTTTCTGAGGCACCGCAGAAGCTTGAGGGGAAATCCAGAGGAAGAGGCACAGTGGGCCCCACCCTCCGAGGGAGGTCATGGGGCCTGGAGGGAGAACAGCACATGTGGAAAGGAACACCGTGATGTACCAAGGAAACATGTAAGCAAGCCCAAGCTATGCGGAAATGAAAGGGGAGACAGAGTGTGGTTCCTCTCCTGCAGCACATCCCCCAGGCCTGTGTCATTACGGGGAAGAGCTCCTCCAAGAACCCTGCCGCTGGGGACGGGGAAGGACACTCAGGGATCATCTCTTTCAGTTGCTCCATTTGGCAGATGAAGAAACTGAAGGTGGGTGTGGCTTGCCGGGCATCACATTGCTGGTCTTTGGCAGAGCTAAGGACGGAGCCCAGGTGTCCAGGCCCCAGGCCATGGTTCTTTCTCCCAACCAAGAGGCCTCAAGATCTCAGGTTTCTAAAAAGTACCCTCTCTAGAGACAATCAAAAAGAACATAGACTTTGGGGTGAAATCAGCTTATTCCAGCTCTGCCTATACTAGCCGTGAGACTTGGGCAACTCCATATGCCAATCTGTGCCTCAGTTTCCTTAGCTCTAAAGTGGAGATAAGGATGACTTGCTCGTGTTTGTTGTGACAACTGACTGAAATAGTGCCAGGATGCCCAGCCACTTGCAAGCATTAAATCAAAAAATAATGCTGCACTGTAATTGCTGTTACCTTCCATCTCTCTCTTTTCCTTGCCAAGCCAGACCATTTTCCCTGCTGCTTTTCCTGCCCCCTTGATCAGCTGAGACCTGTCTCAGACAGTAAAGCTCCTCCCATTAGTAACACAGACTTTTTGGGACAGTAGCAAATAAGAAGTCTGTCTTTTAGCTGTGTGATGTTCCACAAGTCACTTAACCTTTCTGAACTTCAGTTCCTGATATGTCAAAATGGGGATCACAATGCCCAGAATCATTCTCTGACAAATCAATGGCATAGAAGGATGGGAGGGAAGGCGATTGTTATAGATTAAAAGAGACTGATGAGACAAAATCAACAATATGCCCTGTCTCAGACCTTATTTGGATCAGATTTGGCAAACTAACTGTAAAAGATATGTGAGACAATCAACAATCTCTGGAAATGCTTTGGGATTTAGATAATATTAAGAAATTATTGCCCAGCCGGTGTGGCTCACTAGTTGAGTGTTGACCTATGAACCAGGAGGTCACAGTTCGATTCCCAGTCAGGGCATATGCCCAGGTTATGGGCTTGATCCCCAGTGTGGGGTGTGCAGGAGGCAGCGGATCCATGATTCTCTCTCATCATTGATGTTTCTATCTCTCTCTCCCTTCCTCTCTGAAATCAATAAAAAATTTAAAAAAAAGAAATTATTGTGCCCTGGCCAGATAGCTCAGTTGGTTAGAACATTGTCCTGATATGCCAAGGTTGTATATGCCCTGGTCAGGGCATATACAAGAATAAACCAAGGAATACATACATAAGTGGAACAACAAATCACTGTTTCTCTCTCTCTCTCTCTCTCTCTCTCTCTCCCTCTCTCTCTCTCTCTTTCCCCTCTCTCGAAAAATCAATAAAATACAAATTAAAAAAGAAACTGCAAAACTATTATTCTCCAGAGCATTTGAGATCTTGCTCCCTGGCATATGGTGTCAGTTTGGCTCAAATAAACTCTTGGGGGAGGGGAGAAAATAATTGTTATTTTTACTAGGTATGATAATGGCATGGTGATTATGAAAGTCAATGATTATCAGTTGGAAATGCTTACTGAAGCATTTATGAGTGAAATGACTTAATGACTATGACTGGCTTTAAAATATTCCAGAAAAAAAGAAGTATGTATGGGGAATTATAGATAAAATAAGATTGAGGAAACATTAAGGGTGAAAGCTGGGTTTGGTTACATGAGTTCATTATACTATTCTCTCTACTTTTGTATGGTTGAAAGTTTTACTAATAAACAGTACAATGAATAAATAAGACTTGCAGAAAAGGAAGCAGTAAGATGTAGTAGTTAAAAGCTTTGGGCTCAGACATACCACTGAGATTCTGAATTTGTCTCTTCATCTGTCCGTCTATAATTTGATAGAATGTTCTAATAACTGGTAATGATACTGGTTTATAACTTTCTGCTTCTGATGCTGACTCTGTCACTCACTGGCTGGGGGACTTTGGCCAAGTAACTTAACCTCTCTGAGCTTCTGTAGCTCAGCTATAAAACAGGGAAAATCATGACCATCCCTGTCTCGCTGAACTATTTTGAGGACCGAACAAGAGGATGAATGGAAAAAAGCTTTGCACAGTGCCTGGAATGCAATAAGCACTCAATAAATGCTTCAGTGTAAGGAGTACAGGTTTAGGAGTCAGGCTACCTTGGATGTGAACCCCAGCTCGGCTCTGCCAGTTGTGACTTTGGCCAAGCCATTAATTCTCTGAATCTCGTTTCCTCCTGGGAAAAACGAAGATCATAATACCTCCCTTGCAGGACTGTTGTGAGGATTAAATGACAGGACATGTTTTGATGCCCAGCATGGCCCATGTGGGAATTTCCCTTTCCCACCCCTTGACTTTCAGCAGTGCCAGCCTTGCCAGCTCCCAGGCTGGAGTTGATCCCACTGTCCATTTGCTTGGCTTTTGCACCTGGGCTGCCAAGTGTGGCTGGAGAGTCAACAGAATCATGTGAATGGCTCCTCACAACTGGCAAATGCATGTTTGGAAACATCAGCGAGGCTCTTCTGCTTCCAGACAGTCCTCCCACCCCCAGGGCACTTCCTCCTGTGTTTCACACTGTCTGGTCCAAACTTTTTCCACCATCCACTCATGCTACCCTTCTCCCTGCCTCTGCCTCAAAAGTTGACCTCAAATCTCTGGACTGAAGTCGTCAACATGAGCACCTTTCTCTTAACTTTCCAATATCCCTGATTCTTACCTCCATCTTTTCCTCTCTCTTATCCTCCCATCTCAACAGTCAGATTGTCCTTCTTCTTCCGAAGGCTTCAGAATTTACTCCATCACCCTCTCCTCATTCTTCCAGTACTTCCTCTCCACGGGCTGCACCATCTCAGACAACACACACACACACACACACACACACACACTTGGTCAAGTACCTTGATCTCCCCCAAGTCTGACAGTGACCCTGCTGCTCCCTTGTTTAATTCACACGTTCACTTGTTCACCCATTTAAGAAACATTTGTTAAGTGTCTATTATGTGCCAGGCACTGGAGGTAAAGAGATGAATAGAGGCAGTTTTTGCCCTTAAAGTCTTCAAAATCCAAGGGAGAGTCAGACTCACAGATGGGAGGACGACAAACGAGATGTAAAGATGGACCCATGCTTGATGCTGAGATTGACTGAGTGCAGTGGGAGAGAGGGGAGCTCCAGGATGGCTCCCAGACACCTGGTCTGTGCAAATGGGTGTATGGGTCCTGAGACATGAAACAAGAAAAAGGGGGGGAGGAGCTTAGTGTGGGGGAGATGGTGTGTTCTGCTTGGGACATGATGAGTTTGAGGTGCTATTGGGACATCCCAGTAGAGAGCTCCAAAAAATCTCCAGTTTACGTGTGAGAGCAGTATGAACTGGAATCTGAGATTTGAGGGTCATTAACATGTACTAGTTGGAATCATGAATGTATATAGAGTGCTCTCTGCTGCAAGTAACAGAATAATTATACTATGATGACATTTGTTAAGTTAGATCTTAAATAACCAAGAACTGGGCAGTTCTGGGGGTGGGTAACCTGGCCACACAATGACACCATTGCTTTCTCTAGTCCTTCTTTGTCCTTCTCAGGGAACTGATTTCTTCCTGAGACTTGTCCTGTCTTGGTTGCAAGACTGAACAAAACTGAGGTCGTGTGAGCAAGGAAGAAGCTGGCACTGTTGGCTCCTGAGTCGAGCATATCTGGGTTCATGTCCTAGAGCCACTTCTTGCAAGCTGTGTGAATAATACAAGTTATTTTACTTTCCTGTGCCTGAGTTTCCTCATCTGTGGAATGAGGATTGTGATGTTGTGATTTATAATAAGAAATATGTGTTTGGTCTTTGCCATGTTTCTGGCTCACAGCTCCCTAAACCCTTGGCATTTCCCAAGTGCTGAGAGTGATGGAGGTGTGTTTTGTGATGTGAATGAGGTGGCTTGACTTGGAAGCACCAAAGCACGGGGGCTGGTTGCCAGGAGAACCCACCATGTGATTAGAGGGTCCCCTCTACCTCCCACTCTGGGCAGAGGGAGGGAGCTGGAGGTTGACCCAATCACCAATTGTTAATGATTTAATCAATGTACTTACATAATAAAACGTCCATAAAAACCCAAGAGGATGGGGTTTGGAGAGCTTCCAGATTTATGAACAGGTGGAGGTCCTGGGAGTGTAATGGGACAAACAATGGGTCCATGCTACCTGTCACCACTCAAGCCAATTCAGCAGAGACAGGGTTAAACCATATATGAGCGTTTATTCCAATACTGCCAGCAATATGGGAGAGCAGCAGGTTGTCCACAAAAATCTGCTCTGCAGCCCCCCCATAAGCCAGCTGCTTCTACAGGTAGAAGTACAAAGGAAAGTAGGCAAATGGGCAAATGGTCTTTTTACAGATATGCAGAGGGGCTTAGTGATAGGCAAGGGCTGGGGTTTCCTGGGGAAATAGCCAAAGGGTAGGCCAAATGGGCAGTTAACAGGTAAGCAGCCTGGAGATTTGCAAAGGCCTGCAGGTATGCAAAAAGGGCTGGGGGATCTTAGTGATTCAGATTCCTGCCTCTGATTTCTACAACAAAATTGTTCATCTTACTCTAGCTGGTTTGGCTCAGGGGATAGAGAGTTGGCCTGCAGACTGAAGGGTCCCAGGTTCGATTCTAGTCAAGGGCACATGCCGGGTTGTGGGCTCAATCCTCAGTAGGGGGCATGCAGGAGGCAGCCAATCAATGATTCTCTCTCATTCTCATCATTGATGTTTCTCTCTCTCTCCCTCTCCCTTCCTCTCTGAAATCAATAAAAAAATATATATTTTAAAAAATTGTTAATCTTTCCATGATAATAGGCAGCTCCAAATGGGCAGGGTGGGCTGCATTTCCAGGTGAAGCTCCCAGGTCCTGAGTGCAGCTGCCAGCCAAGTTATAATATGCCTTCTTTAACCAGAATAAAAAAAATCACAGTTATCAGCATGATTAATATTTCTTACAATACTAGCTGGTCCTCCAACATTCTATTTCTGCCCCCTTTCAGGAGAAGAGTGCCCCTGAAGAGGGCATGGAAGTTCCATGTCCCTCCCCACATACCTCAGATCTGAGGCAGAGGGATGGGCTCAGAGAGAGGGGCTGCGCTGCCCCATCCTGGGAGCCGCCCAGGACTCCAGAGGAGGAATGGATCTGATTATGGTCGGTGAGGGGGCCCTGGCTCTTAACCCTGAAAATCCCAGTGGCCCATTCTCTGGGTCCCATCCCTGGCTCACCAGCCTGATGCGGGAGGAGACTAATTTCTGGAGGAAACTCTGTTTCCCAGTCCTCCCCCAAGTCTGCCCACGAACAAGCTGTTCTTGTTTACGACCCCCATCTCAGGGGAACAGTGATTGCTCATCCCCACATGTGATTTGAGAGGCCGCTCTTGCAGGCCTGGAGGAAGCTCAAGCCCCGCCAGCCGTGCTGGCACCGGAATGCTCAGCTGGTCCCCTCCTGGGGCTCATGTGACCAGGGTCCCGCTATAAATATCAGAGGGGCCTCAGACCAAGACAGAATTTGGACGCCAGGAGAAGAAGGTCAAGAGGCTCCGGGCGGGTGTTTTGTGACAAAGGCAAGACCTCAGGTCTGCTTAGAGCAAGGCAGGTAAAGGAGTCAGCCAGGTGGGCCCACACTGCTGGACAGTATGGATTATAAATCAAGCCTGATCCAGGATGGGAACCCCCTGGAGAACCTGGAGAAGCAGCTGATCTGTCCCATCTGCCTGGAGATGTTTACCAAGCCGGTGGTCATCTTGCCATGTCAGCACAACCTCTGCCGGAAGTGTGCCAACGACATCTTCCAGGTCAGTGCTGGGCATGGCCTAGTCCTGGGGGTTCAGGGGGCTCCTCAGCTTTCCTGTGATGAAAGCTCTTCTCTCTTAGCCCAGGACGCTCCTAAGCCAGGGCCGGGCAGGTTCTTTCCCCTGCAAAGGCCTCTGGACTGGGCTGAGGGGGCTGGGGCGGTGGCTCTGGCTGCCCAATTCCATTTCCATGACGCATGTTTCCCCTCCCCACCCTGCCGGCAGCTCTGCCACCCGCCACCTCTGTCCTGAGCACCACAGTTGACTCTTCAATCAGGAGTCAAATGCCACAAGTGATAAGTGGGGGAAGCAGGGGAGAGGAGAAAGAAACCAGACCCGGGGGCTGGAGCCAGCTCCCTGGTGGAAGGGGGCCCAGAGCTCTAGGAGGAGGGAGGGTGGGAGGCACTGAGCAGCAGAGGCATTTTCCCTTTCGAGGCTGTGCCCTCAGATATAGGGCAGGAGGGGCTTCCTCTCCTGAAAAGGAATGAGAATGGATGTCCTGGCTGGGAGGCAGGACTCAAGGTTTCCCAGAAGCACGTGATAAATGTTCTCTCGCTATTTTATCTTTAAAGTAGCGGCCCTAATCACTAGCTCTAATTAAAATGCCCATTTGATGAATGGGCAAACTGAGGCGTGGAGGGATAAGGTTGCTTGCCCAAAGTCACTCGGACAATCACCGTGACTTGAACCCAGGCCTGCTGACTCTCAAACTTGCTGATGGCTCAGTGCTTACCAGGTGCTCCCTGTGTAAGTGAGCTGTCTCTCATCTCAGGACAGGGGACTGCAGTTCATGCTTTGATAAGAGAATGGTTGGGGTAAGCAGTGTGGAGGATAACCTGGAGATTAGAAAGGGGAGGGGCTGAGGAGGGAGCCCCGGCCTCACCTCTGCCCTTGCCACCCACAGGCCGCAAACCCCTACTGGTCCAGCCGGGGTGGCTCGATGTCCATGTCTGGAGGCCGTTTCCGCTGCCCGACCTGCCGCCACGAGGTGATCATGGACCGCCACGGAGTGTACGGCCTCCAGAGGAATCTGCTGGTGGAGAACATCATTGACATCTACAAGCAGGAGTGCTCAAGGTCAGTTCGCCCGCTGCTGGGAGGCCGGCCTCCTGCCCTAGCCGCTCTGTGCCCAGCTCTCCCAGGCTCCTTCCCCCTTCGTCTGCTCCGGATCCAGTCCCCTGGGTGGACGAGCTAACTAGCCAGTCCAGAGAGCGTGTCCCTCACCCTCAGGCAGGAACAGAGGCTTACTCTCTCCCCCAACCCAGGTTCTCTGCGTCACTCAGCGAATGGGAAGGGGCCCAGGCTGTCCTCCTGAAAGATACGGTAGGAACCAGAGGCAAGACAAGCTGTGAGAGGGACAGAGAGAGGCACTAGGGCCAGCTAAGTGGCCCTGATAAGCAGAGAAAGCGCCCAGTGAGAACATAGTCAGTCTCTCTATAGCAGCGATTTTTAACTGGTGTGCCATGGCACACTGATGTGCCACAAGAATTTTTAAGACATGCAGTACCTGACTACTTAGTCAGGGGCACTGACCTCTTTTCCCTTAGACTGTCAAATAAAAGATGACAACAGCCAACACAACAATAGCCATCTGGTGTTAATGATTCAAAATTATATCTTTTTTTGGGGGTGTCAGATTGTCAAAAAATATATATTTTTGATGTGCCACAGAATTTTAGTAATTAATTTGTATGTGCCATGAGATGAAAAAGGTTGAAATCACTCAGCCAGTGTGGCTCAGTGGTTGAGTATCTACCTATGAACCAAGAGGTTCCCTGTTCGATTCCCAGTTTGGGCTCGATTCCCAATGGGGGGCGGGCAGGAGGCAGTTTCTGTCTCTTACCTGTCTCCCTTCCTCTCTCTCTAAAAAAAAAAAAAAAAAAAATATATATATATATATATATATATATATATATATATATATATAAAAGGTTGAAATCATTGCTCTATAATGATAGCAACAGCTAAGGTCCCATGTGCTGGGAAGCACAGCACCAGGCACTGGGAATGCTTTTTTTTTCTTTTTTTAAAAATACTTTTTATTTATTTTTTACAGAGAAGAAGGGAGAGGGATAGAGAGTTAGAAACATCAATTCAGCTGCCTCCTACACATCCCCCTACTGGGAATGTGGCCGCAACCAAGGTACATGCCCTTGACTGGAATCGAACCTGGGACCCTTTGGTCTGCAGGCCAACGCTCTATCCACTGAGCCAAACGGGTTAGGGCTGGGAATGATTCTTCTTGCTGCTTCACACACCCCTGTGGAGCAGGCATGACTGTTTCACAGATGAAGAAGCTGAGGTTCGAAGAGGTGAAGTCAGCTGCCCAAGGTTGCCCAGCTGGGAAGAGTAAGAGCTGGGAGTGGGACCAGTGATGGAGCTCTATGTCTCCCTAATTTTAGAACAGCAGTTCTTTCTCAGGCAGAATTTGTGAGTGGTGGAGGTTGTGCGGTGTTGGGCCTCAAATTGGAGAGAGACACAGCTACCAGGGAGATCTTTACAAATCAGGACATCCTGACAAGGCTTCCCGGCTGCTGACCTCACAGCCCTATGGTCCTACAGGCAGTGTCCTGCCCAAGGAAAGGTGACAGAGCAGTCCCAGTGAGAAAAGGACAGGCCTGGGGAACTGTGTTTGCTGGTCTGACTGTTACTAATGCGTTGTAGGATCCTGGGTAAGTCTTTGGGCCTTCATTTCCCCTGCTTGCAGAAGGAACAGTAAGATTTGTTTTGTGACTGTATAGCATTTTGATGGGAAATGTTACAAATATCAAATATTTATTGAACACCTACTGTGTGTAGGCTCTGTACGAAGTATGTCCCATGCATTATCACTATTTAAGCCTTACAATAATCCTGTAAGACATTCTTACCCTCATTTTACAATGAGGGGGCTCAGAGAGGTTCAGAGATTTGTTCAAGGCCACTCAGCTTGCAAGTGGTGAAGCTGAAAGGGAGTGTTCCATGATGAATACTTCTAACTGCTATTGTCTCTCACATTGCTAGGGCTCAACACTGCAAAAATGCAAATATATTTTTGATCATTATAATCATAATAAAATCAACATTGCACCAAAATATTAGCCCACCCAGTGTTGACCTGTGAAGATCATGCTGTGTTTGAACCCTTCGAGGCCTTTCTGCATAGTTGGAGGACCATGATAGCTGCCCTTGGTGGGGGGTCTGCCCTGTGCCAGGCACTGCACATTCATTACAGACAACTCCTGTCACGATCCCAGTAGCTCTGGGAGGAAACAAAAGCTCAGAGAAGTGAAAGCCCTTGTCCTAGGTCCCAGAGTGAACACATTCAGGACAATATGGACTCAAACCCAGACGCGGAAGCCCGGGCTTGGGAGGTGCCTGCTGTGTTAGGGGCACAGACACGGTGTTGACTCTAAATGAGTGCGTAGTCTAGCTGGAGAGGTAAGAGCTACTCTCCTCAAATGAATTTCGGGTAGGAGGTAACCAATTTCCTGAGAGGCACAAAAAACATGCCAGAGACCCTGAGTGGAGAGAGAGAAAAAGGGAGAAAGACATTCCAAGAATGGATGTTTGGGAAGAAAGAGAAGGAAGAGACTAGACCCTGGAAACAACCTCTGGACTAGAAGTCAGGCTTGTGCTGGGCTGTTGGACAGCCCTGAGCTGCCCGTGGAATGGCTGTGTGACTTGGGGCACACACACTGCTTTCTTCTCTGAGCCTCGGGACACCCTCCTGGCATGCTTGCTTATCTGCTCCCTCCTCTGTGCAAGGCACTGTACACGGCAGATTCAGGAGTGAAGAGAATAGGCAAGTTTCCCTGCTTTAATGGAGGTTACAGTCTGGTGGGTTAAATATAGAATTCAATGAGGCCATGAGAATAAATTGCTTCACTTAGAGCCCAGCCTGCAGAAACCGAGAGCTATGGTGACTATAATTAGAGCAAATGAGCTTTAGCCTCCCCTACCCTGAGTTGCTGAGCGACCTTGGGCAAGTCAATTCACCTTTCTGAGGCCCAGTTTCCTCTTCTTGAAAATGTCTCTAGATCTGATGACTTGGGGACTCTACCACCCTTCCCATGTCCAGGCCAACCCCATCACCGGGGTTTGAGCCCTAGTCTACAGAGACAGCCTTGGTGTCATTGGCTTCCCCTGTCCTGGGTCCCCGGAGGATTAAACAAAAAGGATTAAGGACATCTAACCACTGAGAACTTGGGTCATAGATCTGAGGTGGAGCTGTGATTGGAGCTGAGGGAGGAGGCAGAGACTCGGGACCCCCGCCTTATGACTTGTGACTCTTCCACTTCAGTAGGCCCCTGCAGAAGGGCAGCCACCCCATGTGCAAGGAGCATGAAGACGAGAAGATCAACATCTACTGCCTCACGTGTGAGATGCCCACATGCTCCATGTGCAAGGTGTTTGGAGCCCACCAGGCCTGTGAGGTGGCCCCACTGCAGAGTGTCTTCCAGGGACAAAAGGTACTGGCCCGAGCCACTTCCACCCCCAGCCTGGGCCTGTTGGACATGACCCCATGATTCAGGCTGTGGATTTGATCCCTGCAGATCTGCTGAGCTGGCCTTTCAATAATGGTCCCTCTGAAGGGACTTCCCAGGCTGCAGGGACAGCAGTTCTTGCCTTCCGGGGGGAGGTGGCTGAGCTCATGGGTTATACTTAGAGCCACTTGAGAGCACCTGGGTGTGGCCACAGGGGAGAGACCAGACCCCAGGGCCAGGCCACCAGGGAACGTCTCAGGCCATGAATTCTACATCTCAGTGTGCTCTGGGTCCCGGTCCTCTCCTCTGACCGAGGCCTTCCTCTTGGACCGAGCTTCGGGAGGGATGCACATGGATCGGTGAGGGAGGAGGGGGACACCCGTCTAGCCATCCAGATCAGCCGAATCAACACTGGCGATCAATGAGGTGACAGATGTCACAGCCAGATAGCCCTCACCTCTGATCTCTCTCTTTTAGAACTCCCAACTGTATTTCTTTTCTTCATCCCTCCCTTCTTAGAAACAAGCCACTCCTCTACCAGTACCTTGCTGTGCATTTTAAGCAGCTCACTTCCCCTCTCTGTGCTTCATCTATAAAATAAAGGAAACAGTATCTGATATTCCCTGCTCTGGGCCTCAGAAAGAGGGGCCAGACAGCGACTGCAGGCTCTTCCTAGCAGAGAGGGAGTGAGGGTGCCGTTGTGCTGCCAAACCCCAAGAGGGCAGGCCCGGAGACTATTTCTGTCTCTCCTCTCCTGACCCCCACCCCTCCTCCCATCCAGACTGAACTGAGTAACTGTATCTCCATGCTGGTGGCGGGGAACGACCGAGTGCAGACCATCATCACGCAGCTGGAGGACTCCAGTCGAGTGACCAAGGTGAGGGGACAGAGTAGCTCTTCCTGGGGGTTTGAAGCCTCCAGTGCAGCCTGGGGCAAAGGCTCACCCATGGCTGGTGACTCAAGGTTGGGGCCTGGAGTAGGGTGTTCAAGCAGGAATGGTGAGGAGGGATGGACTAATCCGCTTAATTCACTAATCCATTAATTTATTATACATTGATCCATTAAGCCACTCATTCAACAAATGTTTCTTGAGCACAGCTGTGTCAGCCCCTTCCAAAGGCTCTGGGGATGGGGTGGTGAACAAGACAGACCCCCATCCCACCAATAATTCCCAATATTCTTTTGTTAGCATTGGTAGTTTTTATTTTTTTAATTGATTTTTAAAGAGAGAGAGGGAGCGAGAGAGAGAAACATTGATGTGAGAGAGAAACATGGATCAGCTGCCTCCTACATGCCCCCTACTGGGGATCAAGCCCACAACCGGGCATGTGCCCTGACCAGGAATGGAACCAGCAACTGTACTAAGCATGAGACGATGCCCAAGCAACCAATCCCCACCTGCCAGGGTCAGCATTGGTAGTGTTTAGGCCCATGGTCGGCAAACTGCAGCTAGAGAGCCACATGCAGCTCTTTGGTCCCTTGAGTGTGGTTCTTCCTAAGCCTTAGGAGTACCCTAATTAAGTTAATAACAATGTACCTACCTATATAGTTTAAGTTTAAAAAATTTGGCTCTCAGAAGAAATTTCAATCGTTGTACTGTTGATATTTGGCTCTGTTGACTGAGTTTGCCAACCACTGGTTTAGGCCATTTTCTCTGGTATGCTATAGACCAAGGCCTCAGACCTTAAAGTACATACAGATCACCCTGGGGTCTTGTTAAAATTTAAGTTTTGATTCAGTAGGTCTGGAATGAGGCATGCGATTCTGCTTTTCTAACAAGTTCTCAGGGTTTGCCCAAGTTGCTGGTCCATGGACCATACTTTGAGTAGCAAGACCGTAGAGGCAGAAGGAAACTTCTATTTCTGCAAAAACATCTGTGATTTTTCTTCACTTGGTATGGGGCCCTGGAAATAAGACGGGGGGAGGGATCATTGTATTGTTGATAGACAAAAAAGGGTGTGTTAGATAGGTTCGAAGGAAGGAAGGGGACATTATTACCACCCGTGATGGGACTCCCAGACTGATAAGTAATGCTAGAACCCGAGTCTGATGAGATGCTATTATTATACCCATTTTATAGATAAGAAACTGAGGACCAAATGATGCAGAGCTTCTTGAATCCAGTCTTGGTCCTAAAATGGGGGGAAGAGCGTGATTTGGAGACACACAGGAGGGCCAGAATATATATCATTTCATTTGATCCTAGAGTCTCTGTTTTTTGAGGAAAAGGATTGCTTTCTCCATGACACCAGACTCCAAACATGTACCGAGTAGCTATGAAAACTTAGCAAGGGCTTTCTTCTTACTAAGCCTTCATTTCATCTTGTGTACAATGAAGGTGTAGTAGGACCTTTTCCAGCTTTTAAAAAATAAAATTTTAAATTAATTTTTAGAGAGAGACAAACATCGATCGGCTGCCTCCTGCACGCCCCCTCCTGCTGGGGATGGAGCCCACAACCCGGGCATGTGTCCTGACCAGGAATTGAACGGTGACCTCCTGGTTCACAGGCCTATGCTCAACCACTGAGCCACACCAGCCAGGGCAGACCTCTTCTGGCTATAGAGCCTTTGTTCCTAATACATCCATCCTAGAAAGGAAGTGCTGGGGATAGGGAGGACCCCACAGGATGTGACTCCCAGATGTGTGTCCCCAGGAAAACAGCCACCAGGTGAAGGAAGAGCTGAGCCAGAAGTTTGACGTGCTGTATGCCATCCTGGATGAGAAGAAGAGTGAGTTGCTACAGCGGATCACGCAGGAGCAGGAGGAGAAGCTCAGCTTCATTGAGGCCCTCATCCAGCAGTACCGGGAGCAGCTGGACAAGTCCACCAAGCTGGTGGAGACAGCCATCCAGTCTCTGGACGAGCCTGGTGGAGCCATCTTCCTCTTGGTGAGCAGGACTAGGAGGGTGTGGGCAGAATCACTTCAACTCAACCGCTCTGTCTATAGTTCAAGTCATGCTCCTCCACGGACCATCCCTATGCCCTTGGGCAAGTCGCTGAAACCTCCCTGAGGCCCATTTTCCTCTTCTGTAAAAGGAGCCTGAGACAATCCCTACTTAAACCTATTAATTGAGCACCTACTGTAGGTCAGCCACTGAGGCAGAGACACAAAGATGTATGAGTTGCAGCCCTGCCCTACAGTTCAGTTCTTTTATAAAAATTTCCTAAACACCTACTGTAGGCCAGGGTTTGTGCTAGGCGTCGGCTATAAAAAAGTGATTTGGATAAGATTCTCATCTTGGAGGGTCCAGGGATTAGGTGTTTAGGCTGATATCCCTAAAATCCAAGCTTCCTGCCAGGACAATGGGAGGGGCCTAGAGCAGTGGTCGCCAACCGGTGGTCCGCGGACCACAGGTGGTCCGTGAGGTCCGAAAGGTTGGCAACCACTGGCCTAGAGTGATCAGCAAGACCTGTGCAGACCATGGACAGAGGAAAGATCCAAGTTCTGTTCAGCTCAGGATGGGAAGCAGGTCACGACTAGGCTAGGGAATGGCACCAAGGGCCCACCTGCAGCAGCCAGTCTCTGGTTTTGCTGATTTCGTGGAACTACCCCTAATGCAATCCTAATTCTTTGCTCTCTCTCCCCCACAGAGTGCCAAGAAACTCATCAAAAGGTCAGTGTCTCCCCAGGGCTGTGATCCAAGGCCCTCGCTCCCACCAGGGCCTCCCGCTTTACATTCAGGCTGCTGGGAGGGTTTCCGCCCAGGCTGGCTTTCCTGGCCTTGTATCATTCCCTGCTTTCTTGGACCTGTACTTGCTTGTGACTGGAAAGGAAGTACTCCACACTCCAGGGGGAGCCTCTAGGTGCAGGGCCTGGGTGTGGGCATGAGCATGTGCACTGGTGTGCTTGGAGCTAAAACACCCCATCCCTGCACTAAACCCCAGAGACCTCACTCCCCCTCATATCTCTCTCTTTCTCCCCCCCCCCCCCCCCCCCACGTCCCCTACAGCATTGTGGAAGCTTCCAAGGGTTGCCAGCTGGGGAAGACAGAGCAGGGCTTTGAAAACATGGACTACTTCACTTTGGATTTAGATCACATAGCAGACACCCTGAGGACCATCGACTTTGGGACAGGTAAGGGGGGCAGGTGCACTTGTCTATTTCCCTGCTCGACCCCTGGAAATCAGCTTCCCTTCCACTGCATCCCATGTGGAAACAGATACACTAGCAAAGATGCCCAGATATCAACCAACTTCTGGATGAGCCGAGAGCTGAGCACAATGCCTGGTACATAATTGTTGCTCAGTGAATTATCCTTGCAGGGAGGTGTCTTGGCTGTAGGAAGAGCAAGGCGTCTGGAGACAGGCGCACCCAAGTTTGAATCTGGAGCTGCCGTTTGTTATCCGTGTGACCTTTGGCGAACCCCTCCACCTCTCTGAGCTTCATTTTTCTAACTTTAAAAATTAGGTTAGCCCTAGCCAGTTTGGCTCAGTGGATAGAGCATCAGCCTGTGGACCAAAGGGTCCCAGGTTCAGTTCTGGTCAAGGGCACATACCTTGGTTGCAGGCTCCTCCCCGGCCCAGGCCTTGGTTGGGGCTCTTGCAGGAAGCAATCAATGGATGTGTTTCTCTCACATCGATGTTTCTCTCTGTCTTTCCCTCTCTTTTCCAGTCTCTCTAAAAATCAATGGGAAAATGTCCTCAGGTGAGGATTAAAAAAAATAAGGTTAGAAGTGGGCCTGCTAATAATGACTACCTCTTGTTGCTATTGCAACAACTACTGTAAGACATTGATAGGAAAGAGTTTGTAGAGTACTAAACGTGTACTAGTTAGAGTTAGTGCCTAAAGCCAGCCTTAGCTTCAGCTTTTTCATGCTATCATCTATGAATACTCAGGTGCCTTAATTTATCTATACCCTGTCCTCATTTCTGTTTATAATTACTCTTCCATAGAGTACCTATAATAATTGTAACAATGTAACCATAACAGTAATAAGGGGAAACTGAGGCAACCCAATGAAGAACAAAGATGTTAATAATTAGCTCAAGCTCACAGTTGAAAGGTAGCTATTTTGCGATAGAGAAAGAGAGAATCGGATCCAGTTCTGCCAAATGTTGCATTGTTCTGATAGGTGATGCTTCAATGACCAGGACAGAGAGAGGTGTCAGGAATAGGGAAGAATTGTACCTGGGCTGGCATGAGAAAGCTCGGCTCTCCCACAAGCTTGCAGAATCCGGTGTTGCATCTATTCTCAGAGCACCAGATGCACCTCGTTTGTGGGTGAGGACAAAAATGCATCCCAAAGCTGAGATGTTGGCAGACTTGGGCATAGCCACTGCTGTAGATCACCTGTTCCGCTCTACCTTCCCGAAGCTAAGATATTCAAGAGGGGATCATGCTGTGCGAACAGCATGGCTTTGTGAAGACCTGCACAGCCTTCTATCATCTCCCCGAGCCTCAGTTTCCTGAGAGGAAAACGGAGAGAGAACCACACCAACAGCTACCATTTATTAAGCACTTTCTGTGTCCCAGGCACTAAGCCCTTGACATAAATTCTATCATTTAGTGCAACTTCCTGAGGTAGTTCTGTTGTCATCTCCACTGTGAAAGCCAAGGCAGCGTAAGAGGTCTCCTGGAGGCCACACAGCTAGTAAGTAGCCCACGTGGATGCCAGCAAAGGCCATCTGGCTCACAGGGCCCTCATGAGGATTATATGAGGCAATGCCAATTTTTGGCACATAGTAAGTCCTCCGCAAAGCTGCTCTGAGTAGCTGTGCATAGGTCCCAGGGGGGTGGCTGAGATTTTGAGCTGTCATTTTGGAGGCATTTACTCCTTCAAGCCTCTTCCCAGACACTCTGGACAAATACTCTGACTCTGTGACCCCCTCACAGCCCCAAAGGGTTAAGGAATGGCTTTGGAGAGGGGGCAGGCAAGAGGCATGTTCCCTGCTGGCAGAGCTTGAAGGTGATATCCCAGGAGAGGAAAGTGAGGACACAGGTTGCAGCTCAGTCAGTCTGTCTGGGCTCAGCTTCAGAGCCAAGGAGCAGGAGGCCCCAGAAGTGTTCCCACCCCCAGCCACTCCCAGGAGGCTGAGGAATGAGGAAAGATGGACAGGGAGTGCTAGGCTAGCAGATTCCAAAGGCTGGCAAATTCCTTCAAGACAAGGACTCTGATTGCTGAGAACTCAGGTGCTCTTGTCCCATCTCCACAGGTCATGTTTACCTGTCTAACTGAGAGGTGGGCAGAAGTACAGTGTGCCCACCGAAGTCCCCTTTGGTCACAGGCAGATCAGGTGACAGCAGCTGCTGCAGCTGTTGAAACAAAGGAGCCTCTTGAACCTCCCTCCGTGGAGGTGCAGGAGGGAAGGGGCGGGAAGAGACAGGAGGAAGCCCGCCTCTGTGCAGCTGGGGTTTGGCAAACCCATCGCCTCCTGGGCTACTGATGTCATTGCATGGCCAGCTGACCCTGAGTGGGCATCAGAAAGGATTGGGATTGCCCTACCTGATTTGGCTCAGTGGATAGAGCGTTGGCTGTAGACTAGAGTCCTGGGTTCGATTCTGATCAAGGGCTCATGCCCAGGTTGCAGGCTCAACCCCCAGTGGGGGGCATGCAGGAAGCAGCCAATCAATGATTCTTTCTCATCATTGATGTTTCTATCTCTTCCTCTCCCTTCCTCTCTGAAATCAATTAAAAATATATTTTTTCTTTTTTTAAAGAAAGGATCAGGATCAGTGTTGTCTCCAGCCAGTCCCCCTCTGAGCAGCTCCTCTGAGAAACCAGCCTATCCTAACACTGTTGTTCTTTGTCACACACAGATGAGGAAGAGGAAGAGTTCATTGAAGAAGATCAGGAAGAGGAGGAGTCCACAGAGGGAAAGGAAGAAGGTAAGAAATCCATCTTCATTCATTCATTCATTCATTCATTCAACATGAGATGTTGATTGTGTGCAAAGTGCTGTGCTGAACATTGGGGATGATGCCAATATATGATGATGTTCCCAATATGTGTAAACCTTTTAAGGATAAAGTCCTGCTCCCTATACCCTTAGAGAAAAAACTCCAAACTATTCATAATAAAAAGCTCCCATTTTTAGACCTATATCTAGCCTGGCCAGTGTGGCTCAGTAGTTGAGTGTCGACCTCTGAACCAGTAGGTCACAGTTCGATTCCTGGTCAGGGCACATGCCCTAGTTTCGGGCTCGATCCTCAGTGTGGGGCGTGCAGGAGGCAGCCAAATCAATGATTCTCTCTCATCATTGATGTTTCTCCCTCTCCCTCTCCTTTCCTCTCTGAAATCAATAAAAATGTATTATAAAATAAATTAATTAATTAAATAAAATAAATGACCTATATCTATATGGAAAACAGTGTAGCATAACAGACATAAATGACAGAGCACTCATGAGCCAAGCTTGGTCCACTGAGGTATTTTGTTTGGCCAGCACAATGTTTAAATTTTTTTTAAATCAGTTGCCAACATTTAAAAAATTAGATTATTTTAAGGAGTATTTTATTTTATTATTTATTTATTTTCATGAATCCTCACCCGAGGATATTTTTTCCATTGATTTTTAGAGAGAGTGGAATGGAGGGCGAGATATAGAGAGAAGCATCGATTGGTTGCCTTCCACATGCACCCTAACCTGGGATTGAACCCATAACCTTGGTATGTTCCCTGACTTGGAATTGAACCCACCACCTTTTAAAAAAAAAAAAATTATTTATTGTTGAAAGTATTACATATGTCCCCCCCCCCACCCCCCGCATTATCCTCTCCCAGCCTACCCCTGCCCCCCAAACCCACCACCTTTTGATGTACGGGAGGACCCTTCAACCAACTGAGCCACACCAGCCAGGGCTTAAAGGATTTTTTAAAAGGAGATTTCAAGGCAGGGGAGGGTTGGTGGGTGGGATGAGATCAACCAATGAACTTGTATGCATACATGCATAACCCATGGACACAGACAATAAGGTGGTGAAGGACTGGGCTGGGGGTGGGGATGGGCTAGAAGAGATCAATAGAGGAAAAAAGGGGACAAATGTAATGCTTTCAACAATAAAGTTTTTTTTAAGAAATTTCAACTGAGAATCTGGATTTCCACCTTCTTGTAAAATTTTGGGAAGAGCTAACAATGTTGGACTTGCCCTTCTCTCTCATTCTAAGAGTTGGCGCTGGGCGGTGGCTGCCCCCTTTGCATGGGACATACACTTGCCAATTTTCCCAGACCCACCACTGTCAGCCTTCCTGCTCTTATGCATGCCATCTGCTGGCCCCTGTCGGCATCTGAGTTTGCCAACCTGGAAGACTACAGTTACGAGTTCTGAATTGCAGCTTTCTCACGGACTGGTGGTGTGATCTTGGGTAGATCACCACTTTTCTGGGCTACTCATTTAGGCATGTGGGCATAATAGTACTGACCTCAAAAGATTATAATGGAGAGTACGTTAGAGAATCTTTTAACACAGTGTCTGTACATAGGAAGGACATGTTTGCTAATTAACATATGTTTCCTAATGTTACTATTATTATTTTTAAACATATTTTTATTGATTTTTTTTTTTTTAGAGAGAGAGAGAGGAAGGGAAAGGGAGATAGAAACATCAATGAGAGAGGACATGACATCGATTGGCTGTTTCCCACATGCCCCTCACCAGCTAGCAGATATCGAGCTGTAACCCATGTGCCCTGACTGGGAAATTGAACTGGTGACTTCTTGATGCCTGGGTGGATGTTCAACTACTAAGCCACACCGGCTGGGCTAATCTAATTATTTTAAAAGCCAAGTTATTATTGGAACTAAATTCCAATCCAGTTGAAACATACAGAGTAGTCTTTTGGTATTTTGTATTTTGAATGTGCAATCCAATTTTGTTTTGGCAACTAAATTCTATTTTTCTTTAAAACGAAAGAGTTGCCCTGGCCTGTTTGGCTCAGTGGATAGAGCGTCAGCCTGTGGGCTGAAGGGTCTCAGGTTTGATTCCAGTCAAGGGCACGTGCGCTGGTTGTGGGCTTGATCCCCAGTAGGGGGTGTGTAGGGGGAGCCAATTGATTGATGATCCTCTCTCATCATTGAAGTTTCTATATATCCTTCTCCCTTCCTCTCTGAAATCAATAAAAAAATATATTATAAAGAAAAGGAAGAGGCCAGGCAGGAATTGGAGTTTGATCATTTTGTCACTACAGCTTATCCCTGAGTCCCCGTCTCACTTTGTGTTTCTTTTTCTTTTTCTTTTTCTTTCAGGACACCAGTAAGGAGTTGGATGAGGAAGAAACCTCTAGATGCAGAGAGACTGGGAAGGGTGGGATGGGCCCAGCTGTCTTGGTGACAGGCCCAGGGTGGGAGGGGTCGGGGCCCCTGGAGGGACAATGGGGAGGTGTGTCTTCTCCCTGCTTGAAGAGCAGGGACTAGGAGTAGGACCCCCACCGCTGTGTCCAGCAGTCACTGAAGCAGAGTTGGAAATGTGCTTGAAACAACCACACAGGATACTTTTCTACATTGGTGCAAAATGGAATATTTTGTACATTTTTAAAATGTGATTTTTGTATATACTTGTATATGTATGCCAATTTGGTGCTTTTTGTAAAGGAACTTTTGTATGATAATGCCCGGTCATTGTGTGACTGGCGATTGTTAGATAGAGGGTAATGTACTGTATTTCAGAGTCTATCCCTGACAGAGGGGATGGTAACTGAGTTTGTTATATGTTGTTTTAATAAATGCACAGTGCTCTCTTCTGTTATTGCCAAAGGAGTTGGGGTTTCATTCAGCCTTTTTTTCTGGAGACTTCAGATGGACAGAGGCCTGATAGGAAGTGTGTGGCAGGAGGGAGCCAGTAATGGCAAGGCTAGGCTTCTGTCCCACCGAAGAAGAGCTCTTTACACCAGCATTTCCCAATGAGAGCTCCGTGGAAAACTGGCCCTGAGATGATCCTCAAGACACAAGGGTAATGCCCTGTTCTCGGGCTCTCTGGAAAACAGAACCTGGGGCAAAACTTCAATGTTTTAGTCTAGATACAATCCCAGGGCAGTCAGATGAGGGAAAGTGGAGGCAAGGCAGGATAGGAGAGAAGCAAAGTGTCGGAGAGACCCGGCTCTTTGCTCCGTCACGTGAGATATTTCTGGCCGGTCATGAAGAACACAGCCACCCCAAAGCAGTTCCTCAGAGGGAAGAAGGGAGATTTTTTTATCTGCTGGCTCCTTTCATCTCTTGTCTCAGAATTGAAGTTTGTCTCCCAGAGTGTTAATTTCTTATACTTCCAGGCTGCATCACTTGGCCCCTTTTGGCAGCTGCTGGGGAAGCTAAACTAGATGGCACACCATCAGTTGACTATGTGGGTAGTGGAGGAGTAGACCCTCTGTGGTCCAGAGGGTTGGGCATGCGTGCTGGAGTTGCACAATGGATGCTCTGCTGGTTCCCAAATTTACTCCAGGGAAGGTCAAGACAGCCACCAGTTCTAGGGGATGAGGCGATGGCCAAGGCCAAAGTAGCACCAAGGCTCTCCATGAACAAGGAACCAAGGGGCTGGGAGAGAGATGAAACTGACTGAATCAAAGATGGTGCATTAGCCCTCACGGGTTTGGCTGGGTGCATAGAGCATCGGCCTGCGGACTGAAGGGTCCCAGGTTCGATTCCGGTCAAGGGCATGTACCTTGGTTGCGGGCACATCCCCAGTAGGAGGTGTGCAGGAGGCAGCTGATGGATGTTTTTCTCTCATTGATGTTTCTAACTCTCTATCCCTTCCCCTTCCTCTCTGTAAAAAATCAATAAAATATTTTTTAAAAAGATGGTGCATTAATTGGGTCTGAGACACCTTGGACTTATAAATTTGAGGGACACTGCAGAGTCTGTCCCACCTTTTCGAGATTCAGAAGGCAGTAGAAAGTTAAGGGCTGAGTTGTCCTGCCATAAACAAAGCGATTTGACTTTAGACAATGACTGGCCCACCAAGTTTATGGTGTTTGGAATACTGCTTGATCTTTAAGGCTCTTAATAGTTTTTTGTTGTTTTTTTAAAATATATTTTTATTGATTTCAGAAAGGAAGGGAGAAGGAGAGAGAGATAGAAACATCAATGAGAGTCATTGATCAGCTGCCTCCTACATGCCCCCCCACTGGGGATCAAGCCCGCAACCCCGGGCATGTGCTGTTCACCGGAATCGAACCCGGGACACTTGAGTCCGCAGGCTGACGCTCTATCCACTGAGCCAAACGAGCGAGGGCAGGCTCGTAAGTTTTGGTGGATTGAATATTTAACCAGCTAGGGCTGTTCTGAATAATTTTTTAAAAATTTATCCATTTCCCAATTTATCTGTTTATGTGACATCCTCCAGAACTAATGTTCTGTGGAACTCATTTTATGAAAGTGCGTGAAACCCTCACACCTTGGCCCACTTTCACTTCTGGTTTTTCCAAGGCTAACTCAGTCCCTAACTTTGAATTTCAGGGAATCAGATTTTTGTTCTCAATTCTAGTTCTTTCCCAAGTTCTGAAGCATTTTTTTCTTGTTAATCCTCATCCGAGGATATTTTTCCATTGATTTTTATTTATTTTTTAAAATATATTTTTATCAGTTTCAGAGAGGAAGCAAGGAGAGAGATAAAAACATCAATGATGAGAGAATCATTGATTGCCTGCCTCCTGCACGCCCCCTACTGGGGATCGAGTCTGCAACCCAGGCATGTGCCCTGACCAGGAATGGAACCCTGGTTCATAGGTCGATGCTCAAGCACCCAGTCATGCCCGCCAGGCCCATTGAAGGGAGGGAGGAGACAGAGAGAGAGAAACATCAATGTGAGACACGTTGATTGGCTGCCTCCCACACTCACCTGACCAGGGCTGCAGATCCAGCTTGCCACCAAAGTACGCGTGCCCTTCAGTCCGAGGGCTGACGCTCTATCCACTGAGCTAAACCAGCTAGGGCTGTTCTGAATCATTTTTTTAAATTTCTTTTAAAATTGTGTAATATATTACAGACATACAAATATACAAAACCAGTTATAGAGTTTAATAAACTATTGTAAAATGAATTCTTGTGTTGCTATTATGCAGGTCAAGAAGTAGCCACTATCCTGTCTTTTTTGATAATCACACACTTAAATTTCTTTATAGTTTTACTTTCTTTTTTAAAATATATTTTTATTGATTTCAGAGCAGAAAGGAAAGGGAGAGAAACATTAATGATGAGAGAGAATCATTGATAGGCTACCTCCTGCACACCCCCTACTGGGGGTTGAGCCTGCAACCCAGGCATGTGCCCTTGACAGGAATTGAACCCAGGACCCTTCAGTCTGCTCTGTTCACTGAACCAAACCAGCTAAGGTTATAGGTTTACACGCTAAAGCAGCGGTTCTCAACCTGTGGGTCACGACCCCCTTGGGGGTCGAACGACCCTTTCACAGGGGTCGCCTAAGACCATCAGAAAACACATATATAATTACATATTGTTTTTGTGATTAATCACTATGCCTTAATTATGTTCAATTTGTAACAATGAAAATACATCTTGCATATCAGATATTTACATTACGATTCATAACAGTAGCAAAGTTACAGTTATGAAGTAGCAATGAAAATAATTTTATGGTTGGGGGTCACCACAACATGAGGAACTGTATTAAAGGGTCGCGGCATTAGGAAGGTTGAGAACCACTGCTCTAAAGTATCCTCACATAGTTCTGTCTAGTGTGGCTCAGTTGGTTGGGAGTCAACCGGTGCACCAAAAGGTTGCTGGTTCGATTCCCCCTCAGGGCACGTGCCCAGACTTGGGGGTTCGATTCCCTGGTAGGGGTGTGCTGGTGGCAGCCCATCAACTCACATATTTCTCTCTCCCCGCCCTCCTTTCCTCTCTCTCTCAAATTCAATAAAAATATTTAAAAATAAAAAAGTAGCCTTAGCTGGGTTGGCTCAGTGGATAGAGCATCGGACTGCGGACTGAAGGGTTCCGGGTTGGATACCGGTCAAGGGCAGTACCTTGGTTGCAGGATCCTCCCCGGCGTGCGGACCCTGGTCAGGGCGTGTGCAGGAGGCAATCAATATTTCTCTCTGTCTTTCCCTCTCTCTTCCACTTTCTCTAAGAAATCAATGGAAAAATATCGTCGGGTGAGGATTAAAAACAAAAACAATAAAAGGACAGTATCCCTCCACAGAAGACTGAAGGAATTTGAGGCCAGAAAGCGAGAGGCGAACACCATGCGTGGCACCTCGCTGGGGCTCCTGTGAGCTGCTGCGGGCAGGGGAAAAGAGATGGTGGTGATGGTGGTGGTGGTGGTGGTGGTGGTGGTGGTGGTGGTGTTAGCTCTGCCCAAATGGAGACCGACGCCCAAGTGCGACGCTGCCCTAAGGGAAGGGAGATAAAGCCGGTCACTCCAGATTGTAAGCCGAGCGGAACCGAGCTGCTCCGCTGGCGAGGATGGGTGGGGCAGTCCCAATCAGTCCTAAGGAGGGCCATTGCCCCACCCGGAGGGGAGGCAGCTCCGGCCTTCAGGAACCCCTCCCGAGCCTGGGGGAGCGCAGCCCACCGCAGGTGACTGCCGCCTGAGGGCAGAAACAACCCTGTTTCAAAGGCGCAGGCGTCTCCCGCCGGAGGCGAAGACACAACTCTAGCCTCAGGAGCCACATTCCCTCCCTCCCCGGATCCAAAGCTAATTCCTACGAACCGAGATCGAGAACTTCTCGGCTGTCCACGCCCCGCGGGGAAGAGCGCACGCAGCCGTCGCGCAGTCCCAACTCAGTAGAGGCGGTTCGGCTTTTTGTCGCCAGCTACGCGGGCTCCCCGGGTCCCCGGGACGCGGGGATGGGTACTGGGTGGGGAGGGCTGGGAGGGGGCGGCAGCTCCTGGGCATCCTTTGCACTCGGCCACCCCATCCCCCTTCCCCGAGGGCTTTTGCACACGACGCACGGCGGGCCGCTTCACACGGGGTGGCGAGGGCCGAATAAAGGGCTGGCGCGCGGGGCTGGGCTGCAGCGGAGCGGAGCGGCAGCGGGACGGTCCCAGCGCGGCGGAGCGGGCGTGAGAGGGGCGCACGGGGGGCGACGCGAGAGTCCGGCTGGGCTCTCCCCGCAGGTGAGCGCGCCCCGCGCAGCGTCGGGCGCAACTTCCAGGTCTCAGTGCGGGAGTCGGCGCGCCGCTTCCCGCCCCAGCGCGGGGCCGCATGAAGACCATGGACAAGCAGCGTCTGTTGGGCGCCGGGTCCGGAGCGCGGTAAGGCGAGAGCCTGGGCAGGAGTGGGGATCTGAGCAGCTGCAGACGCTCCTCCTGGTTTGCCGTCCCGGATGGTTTGAGCGGCACTGGGTGGTTTGTGCACACAGGGTGGGGTGGAGCGAGGTGAAGGAGAGGGGAAACCCAGCGCGGCGCGGGGACCAGCCCTCCTTGGCGGCCGAGCACAGAGCCTAACCACGGCCCCGGGTTCGGAGAGCTTGGCCTAGAGCCCCGCCCACCTCCAGGAACTTTGCCCCGGGCAGCCTGGCCCAGGGAGGGCCCGTGTCCCCAGGTGCACGAGATGGGGGTTTGCCCATCTGCCAGGGCCTGAGCTCTGTTCCTTCTCCGTGCTCGACTGGCCTGGTTCCGCCCCTTGGCCACTTCCCAAGGTCTTGGCCTCCTCCAGGCCCTGGGAGGGATGGGGGAGAAGTGAACATCTGGGCCACGGCCCTTAGACTCCTGGGGACTGGTCATTCCCCCAGCACCCACCTGCGGACATGGGCCTCTGGTCGCTCCTTGGGGACTATGGAGCTTGGAGTGTCCCTAGCTAATCCCCTAATTGTACACATGGGAATGCCCAGGCCCCTCGGAGAGAGAGGATTGGGGTCAGCCCTCCTCGTCCCCATCTCAGAGCTGAGTCTACCCTTTCCTCTCTGGCTAGGTCTGACATGGGATCTCTGTGGCAGAATGAGGCTGGCTGGATTTCTGTGTCACGACCTGAGCTGGACTTGCCATCCATTGAGCTGAACGTGGAGAACAGTCACTACTGCCACTCCCAGAAGGGTCCTGGCAGTCACGGTGACCCCAAGAAGGAGCGGGCCCGGCGCCAGCTCTATGTGGCCTCTGCCATCTGCCTGGTGTTCATGATTGGGGAAGTCGTTGGTAAGGACCTTTGTGCTAATTAAGTGAGATTGGCACGTGGATACTCTGGATGATCCAAAAGGCTTTTCTCCTGAATGTTCCAGCAATATTAATACAGTTGACACTTGAACAGTGGAGTGGGGGTGGAAAACCATGTTTAGGAAACCGTGTTTGAGGATGTGAAAGTACAGTTTTCCACGGGGGTGGTTGAATTAACAGGTGGGAAATCCGTGGATATGAAGGGCTAATTGTATTTATTGAAAAAATTTCACATAGGAGTGGACCCCTGCAGTTCAAACCTGTGTTGTTCAAGGGCATAGCTGAAGACTGAAGACTCTATGTTCCTTTTAATTTATTTTAAGAACTTTATTTTTCAATTACTATAGACATACAATATTATATTAGTTTCAGGTATACGACCTAGTAATTAGACATTTATATATCTTACAAAGTGATCACTCCGATAAGTCTAGAACCCATCTGACACCAATAGTTATTATGGACTATATTTCCTATGTTTTGTTAAGTCTTTTAAATACACGTATCTCATGCAACCCTCAAAACAACCTTGTGCTGTCACATGGGTGCTGTTAGTCTCCTGATTTTATTTTATTTTTTATTTTTTTTAAATATATTTTATTGATTTTTTACAGAGAGGAAGGGAGAGAGATAGAGAGCCAGAAACATCAATGAGAGAGAAACATCGATCAGCTGCCTCCTGCACGCTCCCCACTGGGGATGTGCCCGCAACTAAGGTACATGCCCTTGACCGGAATCGAACCCGGGACCCTTGAGTCCGCAGGCTGACGCTCTATCCACTGAGCCAAACTGGTTCTGGCAGTCTCCTGATTTTATAGATCTTGAAACAGGTACATTTAGGTGATGCAGTTTGCCCAAGATTACACAAAACTAGTAGCTAAGGGAAGGGCTGAGTGCCTAGAAAGGAAAGAACAGTTACTGAATGTCTACTATGTTTCCCAGGCCCTATTGGAACTTGATTTTCACATTCACCCTGTAAGTAGGTGTTGTTAGTCCCATTTCACAGATGGTAGAAATTGAGGCTCAGAGAAAGTACTTGCAGTGAGTATACAGTGAGTGGGTGAAGAGGCCACCCAGTGTCTCCTTGGGGAGCTGACGAGGACCCTCCGTTCTTATCACTCCCCTGCAGGTGGGTACCTAGCACACAGCTTGGCAATCATGACTGATGCAGCCCATCTGCTCACTGACTTTGCCAGCATGCTCATCAGCCTCTTCTCTCTCTGGATGTCCTCCCGGCCAGCCACCAAGACCATGAACTTTGGCTGGCAGCGAGCTGGTGAGGGCCCTGGTCTGAATGGGGTTGGGGTTGCAAGAGTGACAGGTCAAGATATGGTTTCTTAGGTGGATCCCCTGAGCGAGGCCAGGAGAGCAACTTTCATGGGGGAGGATAATGTCAAACTTGGCTTCTGTCCTCTGGGAACTCCCAATCTGGGGGAAGGAGAGTTCACCTTCCAATGAAATGAAGTGGGCAAACTTCAAGAACAAATCCGGGGTGGGGCGGGGCGGGGCGGGGCGGGCGGGGCAGGGGGTGCAGGAGAGGTCAGCAAAGCTTTCTGGAGGATACAGGCTTTGAACAGGTATACATTTAAAAAGTCGTTTTCATTACATGTAAAATAAAGTCTTGAGCTAAATGACTTAACTCCTTCTAGCTCTGATATTGTCAGACCTTTGAGTGGTGGGATAAGGTGCAGACCCAGGCCCTGACTTGGGACAGGGGTCTCCTCAGCCTTCGGGCTCCACACTAAGATTGGTGTTGGGGTTGGCTCTTCCTCAGAGATCCTGGGAGCCCTGCTGTCTGTGCTGTCCATCTGGGTGGTGACTGGGGTGCTGGTGTACCTGGCAGCAGAGCGGCTAATCTCTGGGAACTACGAGATCGAGGGGAAGACTATGCTGATAACAGCGGGTTGCGCCGTGGCCGTGAACATCATGTGAGTCCTCCCTCCTCCCGTTTCTCACGTGCATACCTGTGTGCCTTCTGGTGGAAACAGGGCAGCCGGATCTCCAGTACAGAGGTTCAAACTCAAAGGCTAACGCGGGCCAAACAAGCAAGGTTTAAGTTTATGTTGCCTGCAACAAAACAACACTTCACTTTTCATAGAAACGTAGGTTCATTTCGATAGAGACATGCTGAATACCAAGGGCTGAAATGAGTAATCGTTGACATAAAATAATAGAACATTTTAATAAAAATTATTTTTTCTTGAACATTAACTTACCAGACATTGAATAACTACACAAATTACTAAGCATAATGCAAATAAATCTATTTTTCTTATTCTCCGAAAGCGAAATATTTCCTGTTGCGCACACCAAACAAGTCAGTCCAAGAGTAATGACGTGGCAATCGGCTGCTAAAATATTCGCTGCTAGTGTTCATGGAGAGAAACGGTGCGCCTGCACATAAGGCACATAAAGGAAATGAATGCAACACGATTATAGTAATCAGTCATTAGCGAACGTTGTAGTTCATTCGTTATTAATAATTATTTATAACAGGATATTGTAAAAATTAAGTTACAAAATTTTTTTTTAATATAGTTTATTGATTTTTTACAGAGAGGAAGGGAGAGGGATAGAGAGTTAGAAACATCGATGAGAGAGAAACATCGATCAGCTGCCTCCCGCACACTCCCTACTGGGGATGTGCCCGAAACCAAGGTACATGCCCTTGACCGGAATCGAACCTGGCACCCTTCAGTCCGCAGGCAGACACTCTATCCACTGAGCCTACCCGGTTAGGGCAAGTTACGAAATTTTTATTAAAAAGTTTTTTACATACCAATTTATTGGCTGGGCTGCAAAAATATTCGTTGTGGGCCGAAAGTTTGACCTGCTTGGGCTACAGGAACAGAATTTTCCTAACGGTCTGAGCTCTAGCATCTGGAACACCTGGGTTCTGCCTTAGGCCTGGGCCCAGACCACCAGGAACTGTAAGTCTGGGGCAGCATCAGTCCACCCCACCCCACATGTGTTGGTGAATAACCTGGGAGGCTTCATACCTGAAGTGGGAAGGGGTTAGTCTAGTTCTTGTAGGAGCAGATGTCCCTTGGGGAAGAGTCCAAGTTCTTTTTCAAGTGGATGTGGTGGAAGTTGGTCTCAGTGAGAGGCAGGGTGTGTAGCGCGTCTGTCTTATTTGGGTTCTCTCTCCCTTGTTCAGTGGCCTAGAGCAAGCCACTCCTCTACGACTCCGCTTCCCTGTCTGTGGCACAGCGGGGGGAGGAGGGGGGGAGGGCTGATGACTGCATGGTGTTCTGCTCTGAGACGTGCCACTGGGCATCTTTGTGCCCAGATTCAGCCTGGCATTGGAGTTGAGCCCTCTCTCCTGTGCACTCCGAACCAAGGCCTCGTGGGTTGGGTCAGGCTCCTCACGTAGTCAAAGGGATCATGCAGTCTGGGGCTTTGGGCTTTTAGCCCCACAGGGAAGCCAGCCCTCATGAGTAGCCTTTACCTGGCTGATCTGAAGCCTCTGCCCTCTATCTCAGTGAGCCCTTTGGCGTTGTCTCCACTTCCGTAGAATGGGATTGACTCTTCACCAGTCTAGCCACGGACACAGCCACGGCCAAGGGCACGGACACAGCCACGGCCAAGGGCACAGCCAAGACACCACCCAGCAGCAGGAGAACCCCAGTGTCCGAGCTGCCTTTATCCATGTGATCGGAGACTTGCTGCAGAGTTTGGGCGTCCTGGTGGCAGCCTATATTTTATATTTCAAGGTCAGAGCTGGGGACAGAGGGAAGTGGGCTGGGGAGTGGGGTAGGAGGGGCTCTCTGCACAGGACCCTTTCCAGATTCTAGCCCCCTTTCTAGCTCCTGGCAAAAGGGTGGGGAGAGGGAAGGAGCATTTCTCTAACTTCTGGTATTTTCTGCAGCTCAGAAAGGTTCAGTGACTTGCACAGCGTCACATGGCTAGTAAGTGGCGGAGCCAGATTCAAACCCAGCACTGTGTGCTGCCGAAGCCTGGGCATTGCCCATCACACAGCGGCAGTGCAGTGTATTGGAAAGGGCTGGGCATTGAGTTTGAAGCCTGGCTCCACCCCTTGCTAGCTGTGTGATGAAGAGTGAGTCCCTTGCTCTAATTGAGCCTCAATTTCTCTAGCTACAAAATAGGGGTGATGGACTAGATCAGTGATGGCGAACCTATGACACGCGTGTCAGAGGTGACACGCGTGTCAGAGGTGACACTCGAACTCATTTTTTTGGGTTGATTTTTCTTTGTTAAATGGCATTTAAATATATAAAGTAAATATTAAAAACATAAGTCTTTGTTTTACTATGGTTGCAAATATCAAAAAAATTCTATATGTGACACGGCACCAGAGTTAAGTTAGGGTTTTTCAAAATGCTGACACGCCTAGCTCAAAAGGTTCGCCCTCACTGGACTAGATGGTGCCTAAGATTCCACTCCGATCTGTCCATGTTTCAGCCCCGTGGCCAGGAGGTGGGAAGGGACTATGCCTTATCTGAACTGTGGTCTGGCGTGCCTGTCCTTCCGGGTACGGAATAGACTGGGAGGCAGGGCCTGGGTAAGGCTCATGCCCACCCTGGTACAGAGAGAGCCCCTCCTCCCTACGCACTGTGAGACCGAGGTGTGGGCGTTGAACCCTAGCTCTGCCTTCCCTTTTTCCTGCAGCCAGAGTACAAGTACGTAGACCCCATCTGTACCTTCATCTTCTCCATCCTGGTGCTGGGGACAACCTTGACCATCCTGAGAGACGTGATCCTGGTGCTAATGGAAGGTAACCGGGCGTGGGGCTCCCTTTTTGCTCTTGGCTCTCCTGCTCTCATGGAAGTTCCACGGTGGGGGTTGGATCCCAGCACATTGGTGGGGAGCCAGGGTCTGGAGCCGGCATAGCCTGGGGCCCTAGGCCGGTCTTGGCACAGAGCTGGGCCCTCAGGGTGGCCATTCCTGGAAATGTCCCCTGGACTGTGCCTTCCCTTCCCCCTAGGCACAGGGTGCCTCCTCCCTGCTGAGGTGCATCCTTCTTGCCTAATCAGGCGGTTTCTGGGTTAGCCCCTGGCACTCTCGCCCCTCCCCATACACTTCCTCAGTCTCAATTTGCCTTCCTCAGGCAGAGAGAGGGTTGAGGATCATGCTTCCCATTGCACAGGGGGACAGACTGAGGCTCAGAAAAAGACGGTTAGTGTTGAACAAGGCTGCTGAGAATGTGAAGCAGTCCGGGCCATCTTTTCCGAGGCCCCTGCATCAGGAGGATGTGGCTGGATTCGGAGGGGTGCTAGGTAGTGAGTGGCAATGGTCTGCCCTGAGTTACCACGCTGTTCATCCGGCTTTCTTGTGCTCCAGGTCTTGGGGTCATGGGTCTCTGTGTGGGAGGGTCATCTGGATCCTGGTTTGTGGTCAGCAGGAATGTCCAGCTGCAGGTCAGAGCTTTTCCTCCAAGAAAAAGTGACTGACCCAGATCAAAGTGACAATGATGATGCCTCACGTAGGTGCAGCTTCCCACGAAAAAAGAAAAACCTCTTTTTATTGAGCACCTACTATGGGCTAGGCACCGTTCTAGACACTGGGGAGGATAGGGTGGTAAATAAAAAATAAAGGCTATCCTGCTTTCATGGACCTTCCATTTTATTTTATTTTATTTTATTTTTAAATATATTCCACTGATTTTTTTTTTTTTACAGAGAGGAAGGCTGAGGGACAGATAGTTAGAAACATCGATGAGAGAGAAACACCGATCAGCTGCCTCCTGCCCGCCCCCCACCCGGGATGTGCCCGCAACCAAGGCACATGCCCTTGGCCAGGATCGAACCCGGGAACTTTGAGTCCGTAGGCCGGCGCTCAATCCACTGAGCCAAACCGGTTAGGGCATGGAGCTTCCATTTTAGAGGGGGAGAGACGAGAAACCAACAAACAAGAGAATGTCAGTGTTAAGAGGAAAACACAACAGGTGATATGATGGAGATCACATGGACGGTGAGGGTAACAGCGGGTCTGCTGGCCGAGGCGCTCTTCTTGAGATGACCTTGGAGGAGCAGGAACCAGCATGGGTGGAAGGGAGCAGTTCCCCTCAGCCCCGTCCCTGCTGTCCCCAGGTACCCCCAAGGGCGTGGACTTCACAGCTGTGCGGGACCTGCTGCTGTCAGTGGAGGGGGTGGAAGCCTTGCACAGCCTGCACATCTGGGCACTGACTGTGACCCAGCCTGTGCTGTCTGTCCACATCGCCATTGGTGAGTGGTGGGGACACTGGGGGTGGTGGGAGGGGGAGGGGCAGCCAGAGAGGCCTGGGCATCCCTGACGGGTCCAGGCAATCCCAGATGCTGCCGGTGCCCATGCTTTGAACCTGGCCCCATGCGGAGTGCTTTGTGCGCATTATTTCATTTGATCATCACAGTCCCATTTATAGATGAAGAAACTGAGGCTGGGGAGTGGAGTGGGGGGAGGGGGGGTAGAGGAAAGCCTAAAAGCCAGTGCCCTTCGTGTTCTTTCGGGATGTGGCAGGTATGGGACCTGGGGCTGGGGTTGGGGGCGGGTATCTGGTGCAGGGGTGGCATCTTAGTGTTCATGGTCATGGATCCTGTTCTGCTGTGGGCAGGGCATGAGAGTTGGGCTCCCGATTGTTTCTAAGGGGCACGAGTGAGTAAATGTTTTTCTGGTGTGTCCTCTTGTCTCCCAGCTCAGAACACAGATGCCCAGGCCGTGCTGAAGGCAGCCAGCGCCCGCCTACAGGGGAAGTTCAACTTCCACACCATGACCATCCAGATCGAGGACTACTCTGAGGACATGAAGGACTGTCAGGCGTGCCAGGGCCCCTTGGACTGACGGCCCGGCCAGGTGCCCACTGGAGCACGGACAGGACCTGCAGATGGTGGGGCCTCGTGTCCCCCAGGCCCAGCCAGGACTCTGTTTACCCTGGCGGTGTCATAAACCAGATCCCTCTTCTGACCTCAGCTCCATGCTCAGCGCGGAGGAGCCTTGCCCACTCCAGGAATGGGGCTCCTCCCCTGCCTCCCATCCGACGATAGCATCCCCAGGATGGGGACTCAGCAGGTACAAGCCCACTCCTCCTGCTCCTGGGTCAGTTCCTGGTGGGGCTGGGTTTGGGCCTGCTCCTCCGCCAATGCTCTTACCACCAGCCTCAGGGAGAGGCAGTGAGGGATGCTGGAGGGGAGCCTGGCCGCAGCACCTCCTGCCTACCTGCCTCATTTCCCATCTTCTTTGCCTTAGAAACCCGTAAAGAAATCTTGGGGCTGAGCCCTCTCCCTCTGCCTCTAACATGATGTGATTTAAGGAGGCCATGGGGGCTAGAGAGTTGCGAGACAGGCTAGTAAGCCAGGAAAAGTGGAATAGGGAAACTGAGACAGAAATGGCCAAGCAGGTTACAGCCAGCCACCGAGTAAATCACAACATCCCATCTCCCCCAGCCAAGGACGCTTAAGAGTAAGTGGTTTGCGTGTCTCCCCAACCAGAGGATAAAGAGCTAAAATCTCAGGAAGACAGATAACAACCAATGAGTGCCATTTATACCAACCACATCCAAGGACAGGTGAAGTTAGGGGAATAAATCTCATTTTGGTGCATCAGCATAAAGCTGATTAATATTCTATTGAGAGCTTCCCCTAAACTCCCAGCCTTTAAAACCCTCAAGATGAAGGACTTAGGAGCCTTTTCTTCCTCACCTCGCCCCACCCCCCCCCCCCCCATGCATTTCCTCCGCCTTTCTAAGCTCCAAGGGCCCTTCTGTAAGTTTCTAAATAAACTTTCTCTTAAAATTCGCGTTCTTGGCTCTGAAATCCTTCTCTGCTAAACTCAAGAGCTGAGGTGGTTTCCCTGCCAACACCACCATTAACACAAGGCCCCAGCCCTCTCCTCTGTGTCCCCCTGAGAAGGGGAGCCACGGGGCACCCAAGGCCCATCTGTGTGGTAGTCACTTCAGCTGTGAGCCAGATGTTTCCCTTTCCGAAGGGAGGAGGCTTCTGACCAGGTAAGGACCTGGCGGGGTTCCTCTCTGCTATTCCCCAGCCCAGGAAGCTGTGCCAACACAAAGATGCCCTGGCCACAGTTGGGGCAGGAGCAGGAATGTCACCCCGGGTCCTGCCCTGCCCACCTCACAGCTCCTGGGCCACTTCGCAGCCTGATAGTGTCCTGAAATCAGACCTGCTTGGGCCAGCGCTGTTTCCTCTGTGACATGACATACTCTGAACTTGGGGATGGAGGACAGAGCGGCTGAACAATTGGGACAGGACAGGAGACGATGGCCTCCTGGAGTGTGTGAAGGTTTCTGACTTCGGGGGTGGCTGCGTTTAGAAGATGAAGGGGGACCTGTCCCCAGGCTCACAGAGAAGGCAGCGTGCCCTGGTCTAGTGGTCTATCTGCCATAGCCAGCCAGCGCCCTTAGGCAAGTCAGCCTGGCTGAGCCTCTGATTCTCTGAGAATGTTAACCCCTACTTCACAGGCTGTGGGACTGGAGCCAGAGTCTGCGAGGCACCTGGTCAGTGAAGGGTTACTTTGATCTTTACCCTGGAAAGATGCAGCCTGAGGCTGCCTGGGTGAGGAGAGGGGGGCAGGGAGGGGGGCTTCTCAGCCTCCCCAGGGGCAGCACTGAGTTTGTCTTGACTCTGTCCTGACCATGGCAGGAGGGTGTGTATGTGTGTGGCGGGGAGGCGGGTCACTCACGTTCTCTCTGAGCCTCTTTCATCTGTGAAATGACATCTTTGTGCCTTTCCAGCACTGGCATCCAGGGTTGCCCGTGACCTAGGCCAGTGGGTTCTTCTGCCCTTGAAATCAGCGGGGAGTCACTTTGTGTTGGTTTGGAATTAGGGGTGGGAGGACCTGGCCTCTGGGGAATCCAAACCCCCTTCCCTCTCAGCCACAGCCCCAGGAACCTGGATCCTGAGCTTTGCTCTATGGCAAGTCCTTACACCCCTCTCAAGACAGTCATTGCGATGCTCCATTTTTTATTTTATATATTTTTTAAATGTTTTCATTGATTTCAGAGAGGGAGAGATAGAAACATCAATGATGAGAGAGAATCATTGATCAGCTGCCTCCTGCACACCCCACACAGGGGATCAAGCCCACAACCTGGGCATGTGTCCTGACTGGGAATCGAACCGAGACCTCCTGGTTCATTGGTCGACACTCAACCACTGAGCCACTCCGGCTGGGCAGGATTCCTCATTTTTACAGATGAGAAAACTCAGAGAGGTTGAGTCACTTGCCTTAAGTCACACAGCCAGTGTGAGGCAGGTCTGGGGTTTCTGCCTCATTCCCCTAGGCCTCCCCCTACAGCAGGGGCTGGGGACCTGCTCTGAGCTGCATGTTGTTACAGTGTGAGTCCTTGGGCCTTGCGGTGCCCTCCCCACGGGCAAGCTATGCCAAGGCAGTTCAGTGTTTTGGTTGCCGCAGCTGTGATTGGGGTGGAGAAAGGTGACTCTTTCCCCTGGCTGGCCTGGCACTCCGAGCCCTCCACCCTGGGAAGGCTGCCTGGGCTGCAGCTGTGTGCGCCCTCTCCCACTCCCAGCTGATCTTGATCCTGGGCCAGGCTGCCTCACTCCCAGTTCCCCCTCCACCTCAAGAATCTAGCAGCCCCATGCCTTCCAAGGGAGAGCCTTCTCAGCACCCCCAGCTGTGACTGGCCCCAGGGAGCAGAGTTCAGGCTGGAGGGTGGGGCTGGGAAGCCTTGGAGAGGCCCCGGGGGACAGCATGTTCTGGCCTGCGAGCTAGTCACGGGAGTTTCCAAAGCGGCGAGGCCATCAAAGCAGAAAAACACCTGACACCCTGGACCTGGGCTGGACCCACTGCCCCCACCCCTCTAGAGCCGCCCCCCTCCCAGGCTCCTCCCTCGTGCAGCTGCTGCAGGGGTATTTATAGCCTGGCTTGAGGGGGCAAGGACAGGCGCTATATTTCGGAAGCGGTAATTCCTGTTGCAGGTGGATGAATCCCGGAGAACTCAGCGTCCCCTCCCCGCTGCACGTTCACCTACAGGCACTCCAGTTTCTGCTTCCCCTAGAGATGGCCCTGCTCAGTCCTAAGTGTGTGGGCCAAAGCGTAGGCTCACTCTTCCAGCTAGTCCCCCTCCCTGAGTGTTCAGACTTCGGGCTGCGCACCCCCAAGCCGCCTAGTGCCCGGGCTCGCTCTCCGACCAGACGGGTGCTGAGAACTACATTCCCTTTCCCGGAGGAGGGAGCGCGGAGCGGCGCTGACCTCTAGTGGTCCGGGCTGGTAATGCAGGGCGACGGCCGAGCTCCAGCCGAGGGTCCCGGGCCGGCCGGGCCGGATCGCCTGCGTTCTCGTCCCTTTCTTCCCCTCCCCATTCGCTCCGCCGGTCGAGAAAGAAGCCCAGAAACTGGCTTCCCGGCGCCTCTTTGCTCCATCGCTTGGACGCGAGGATTGCGCCTGGCAACCCCGGCGTCTGCGGGTAGCGGCCTTCCCGCCGGACGAGGCACCACAGGGACGGGGTCGGAGTTTCGTCTTCTCACTCGGCACATCCTGTCCACACTCCCGGCACCGTCCTCACAGGGCAGGCCCGCAATTGATGTCTCTTCCAGTTACCTGTTCGTCAAATATTCGCAGCGCTACCTGCAAGGCCAGAGAGAGGAGGACACGACCGCGGCGTCCAGACCGTCCAGGGGCTGGCGGTGTACGCGGCAAGGAACACCGGGCTGTGAACGCGCAGAGGAGACCAACCCATCCGGAGAGGGGATGGGGGTCGGGCAAACCCCGGGGGAGGCGAGGATTTGAAGACAAGACGTCAGCTCGGCAGAGGAGCCTGCCGGGCAAAGGCGCTAAAGCCTTGCACCTGGGAGCAGAACCTGGCTGCCGGCTGGAGGGTGGGCCGAGGTCCCGCCCCCGGCTCTATGATAGGCCAATCGGGGGCTGACGTTTGGCCACTGGGCGCCCTGATTGGGTCCCTGGATGTCTCCAGGGCGGGGACACCTGAGCCGAGCCGCCCCCTCCAAGCGGACTCCGCGTTCGGGGTGGTCAGGGCGGGTCGGGTGCGCCCTCCTTAGGGCTTCTCCAGGCCCCGGTACTTCTTGCGCTGCACCGACACCGGGTCCTTAAAGAGCACTGGGTCCAGACGGAGGCGAGAGGACACCAGGGGCATGTGGCCGAACCCCGCCGCCACCCGGTCGATGCAGTCCCGGGCTGCGGGCCCCAGGTCCCCAGGCACCTAAGATGGGGAGGAGAAATGCGTCGGAGTTTCCCGTCCCGGACCCAGCCTCCCCTCCGCACCCCGCACCCCGCACCCCGCAGCAGAAAGAGTTCGTGTTGGCCGGTGAGAGGGAGCCCTCCCTCCCGTCTCCCCCCGGTGCCGACCGGCCCCCTCCATCCTCACCCGCGGTGGGCTGGCGTCCTCGTGCCGCCTCCGATAGGGCACCTTGATGGGGGGCAGCTTGGTGGCTGCTGCCACCAGGAAGTTCATCAGGACGTCCACACAGGGGGGTGCGGCCTCCGCCAGGCGCCTTAGAGCCATGGGCAGGGAGTGGGTGAAGAGGGTGTGGTAGTACCTGGGCGCGGGGGGGAGGCAGGGAGAGGCTGGAGAGGCCACCGCCCCGATTCTGTGTTCCCCGTCCTGACGTCACTCTCCCTTTGACCCCAGTCTCCCAGCCTCTGGCTAAAGCCCCGCTCCCTTCCCCGAGCCCTGGCCCCTGCAGAGGGCCCCGCCCCCAGTACCAGCCGCTCTCCACTGTTCCGTGCTCTGTGGCTGGTCTGCAGCCAGTGGTGTACGTAGTTCCTGCCCCTCCCTCCCAGCTCCCTGGGCCCCCACCCCAGGAATGAACTCAGCCAAATTGGGGCGGGTCAGCTAATTCCAAGGCCATCAAACATGGCAGCCCAAAGCCAGCTTCTGGAAGGATGTGGACTAACTAGGCTGAGGCGGCTCCAGATGAGCCCTCCCACGCTCCCGGGACCTACCGGCCCTACAGACATTAGGAGTATTCACTTCCTGAGAATCCCCCGCAAGATGTTCCATGTTTGGTTTAAACACGTGCCAGGAACTCCTCTAAAGAAGCCCTTCGGAGTTCAGTCCCTGCCCCAGACTGGGTGCCAGTGCAGTTACCCAGCTCATCACACACTTGGTAAAAAATTTATTAAAATTTCTTTTATCATGTGGTTATCACAGCAGCCCTGTGAGGTGAATACATTATAGAGATGAGAAAGCTGAACCTCAAGAGAAGTGAGGGGACCCTTGCCCGTTTGGCTCAGTGGATAGAGCGTCAGCCTGCGGACTGAAGGGTCCTGGGTTTGGTTCCAGTCAAGGGCACATGCCTGGGTTTCGAACTCGATCCCCAGAGGGGGGTGTGCAGGAGGCAGGCGATCCATGATGCTCTCTCATCACTGATGTTTCTCTCTCTCTCCCTCTCCCTTCCTATCTGAAATCAATAAAAATATATTTTAAAAAGAGAGAGATGTGAAGAGACTCGCCCATCACGCAGCTGGGACATGGCAAATCTGGGCCCTTGAACCTGGATCCCTGGGCTCCAGGCTGACTGCTGTGTTCACTCCCATGCCCCGCTGCAGAGGTGTAAAGAGCCTCTGATCCCGGTGCCTGGGCTACCGCCTGTACCTGTGGTAGAAGGCCGCCGAGGTGAGGACCATGGAGAATTCGTTGGCCCTCTCAGCGGTATAGCCCCAGCGCCCCTGGGCCTCATCCCAGAAGTGGCTCCATGTCAGAAAGCCCACCATCCGCTCCGGGAAGCTCTGCCACACCACGAAAGCAAAGTCCACCTGGGAGAAAGGTGAGTGAGGCGTGAGCAGGAACATCCAGAGAGATGGAGGCAAAGCCAGCCTGGCTGACAGGGGGTGGGGGCGGGATGCTTAGGGGAATTTTTCAGCTGGGAGCTGAAAATAATGTTTTTGAAAGAGTCTGTGGAAAGCTATTTGGTTTCTAAGGTGGAGGCCCAGTGGCTTGCTGGGGTGGTTTCAAAGCAAAAGGCTGGGCCTCTTGACATCTCGGCCTCCCTGATCAGGGAATCCGAGGAGCCACCAGGGCCCTCTGGCTCCGTCCCCACCCACACTGGGCTCCTCTGGGGCCCAGTCCTCACCTCGCTGGTGGAAAGGCTGCTGTGGGCATCAAGGCTGAGGATGGCGTCGGTGCTGATGGCACTGTGCGGGAGGAAGCGGTCGCTGACCTGCAGGGGCCGGGTGGGCGGGGGAGTGAAGGACGGGCAGTGAAAACAAGCCTGCGCAGCATTGGGACCCAAGACTCCTTCCACCTCTGGAGTTCAGTTTCCTCTTTGGGGACAGTGGTGTCTGGGGCCCTTTCAGTTTGGACATCTCAGGATTCCTCCCTTGTCTCTGGAGGCTGGCCTCAACTCCGGGGGTTGTCAAACCTCCTTTGTTTGAAAGAAACAGGTCCAGAGCCGTGACTAGTTTGGCTCAGTGGATAGAGTGTCGGCCTGTGAACTGAAAGGTCCCAGGTTCGATTCCGGTCAAGGGCATGTACCTTGGTTGCGGGCACATCCCCAGTGGGATGTGTGCAGGAGGCTGATTGATGTTTCTCTCTCATCGATGTTTCTAACTCTCTATCTCTCTCCCTTCCTCTCTGTAAAAAATCAATAAAATATATTAAAAAAAGAAAAAGAAAAAGAAACAGGTCCAGAGATGAAGGGACTTGCCCAGAACCACACGGCAAGCAGGTGACTCAGACCATCCCAGGTTCACTCGCTCTGGCCCATTTGCTGCCATCTGGCTGTTTCCTCAGGACCCCAGGCTTCTCTATCCCCCATCTGAAACATCCAGCATACTCCCAACTCATAAAACCCCAATTCTCTGGAAGCACAATTCACAAGGCCAGGGATGGAAGAGAATCATGCCTGTTAGGTCTGTAGCCAAAACCTCCTGTCTGATTTCTTCAGGCCCAACATGAAGTCCAGCCTCCCCCAGTTCCCAGCCTTCCTGCTGGGTGAGCCCACCTCCCCCGTGCCCCTCCCCATCCTGTACCTTCCTGTGCCCCTCGATGACTAGCAAGGGCACTGCTGTCTCAGGCCAACTGGGTGGGGGTGGCTTGTCATTGCTCCAGAGAACCAAGATCTAGGCGGAAAGGGGGGTGTTACTGAAGTCCGGGGCAGTAAGGTCCCAGGAGCCACCTTTCTCAGGATGGAAGGAATATGTGAGTTTGGGAAGAGCTTAGTTGCAGCCAAGGTCTTGTCATTACTGCCCTGTTCTTGCCTCTGGGCTTCTGGAGGGCAGGAATTCCAGTGACATGGAGGATGCTGCCTGTGGCTTTAGAACTCAGGCGGTGGTAGCCCCTGGCCGGGGTCCTGACCCCATTCCCACCCCCATCTTCTCAAAGATTTTCATTGTCCTGCTCCATTATCATTCCCAGCCCAGCTCACTGTCCCCTCTTTGTTGCCACTCCATCTGCCCTGGCTGAGCTCACGGCTTCCCTGCTCTGCAAGTACTCTAGGGAGTTTATCTGGCTTCTCTGGAAGTGACATTTGACAGTGTGTGTACTAGGAAATGCTAAGTGAATCGGAACCTCAGGGCAGAACCCTTTCCTGCTTTTTCTCTGTATCCTCAGCATCAAGTCCAGGGCCTGGTGCTCAGAAAGTGACTGCTGGGTGAATAAATGAGTGAACGCAGGTGTGTTTATTTCTCCAGCCTCCTCAAGAGGCACCTCTTTTTAGATAAAGTCATCAATTTCCATGGGGAGGTAGAAAAGAAGGTGGAGCGGGGGGAAGTGTAAGAGACCTGGGACTTGCCTGGCGGTGTGGCTCAGTGGTTGAGCGTCGACCCATGAACCAAAAGGTCAGTTTGAATCCCCATCAGGGTACATGCTCAGGTTGTGAGCTTGATCCCCAGTAGGGGGGAGGGGTACAGGAGGCAGCCCATTGATCGATGATTCTCTCTCATCATTGATGTTTCTGTCTCTCCCTCCCTTCTTCTCTCTCTAAAAATCAATAAAAACTAAAAAAAGAAAGAAAGAAACTTGGGACGTACAGAAAAAGGCAGCAAGGGCACTTGAAAGTCCTCCCCGTGCCTCCTTTCCCCAAAATGGTGGTTATCTTTGGGGTCTAGGTATCCTCAAGGGCCCTGCCCTTTCCCCCCACCCTGGATCCCAGGACCCCAGCTGGCAAGGGGGCAGACCTGGGCACAGTGCTGGGAGCCTGCCACTGCCTGGATGAGCTTCAGGGGGGGCTGGCCTGCGGCCCCCACCCAGATGAGGGCGCTGAACCTGCCTGCAGGGCGAGAGCCTGGGGAAGGACACAGGCTATTAGGGTGGGCGGGCACAGAATGCCCTGGAGAGTGACCTGGGTTGGGGACCCTGGGAGCCAGGAGATGCTGGGGACCTGGGGAGGGCCCTGGTGGGGCTCTGTGGTTGAGACTGGGAGGAACTGGGGGAGAGTTGATGACGGGGCTTCAGGTTGTCCCGCCCCGAGGACCTACCCTGCTGTAGGTGATAGAAGGGGAAGTCCCGGGGACTCGTGGAGAACGCGGGCAGGGCCAGGAGTGCCCCTGGGGGGCTGTTCCACAACAGCGATGGGTGAGCGGATGCTCCGAGGATCCGGTCCTGAATGATCTGCAGAATGAACGCAGGCTCTGCAGAGGGCGTGGCCAGGGTGGCAGGGGCCGGGTCTGAAGAAGTGAGGACCTGGCCTTCCCTCTCCTCCCCCGTAAGGCTGAGGGTGGGGCTGGCAGTTGCATCACCTGATCCCTGGGGACAGGTGGGTTCAGATGCAGAGGTCCAGGGTAGGGGGCTCTCGGGGATGGTGTCCACAGTTGGCAGATGTCGGCGAGTTTGCCTCCCTCTCCTTCCTCACCCATGACCGACATCACTAACAGCTCCTGCCATTCTCTCCAGCCCCAGAACCCCTCCCAACACAGCACCCGGCAGCCAGGACCTATCAGCTGGAGTTGGTACATGCCACAGCTGTCCCTGTACAGATGGGGAGACTGAGGCCAACATCGGGGAAGGAACGTATCCGAGAGCTCCAGTCCCAGCTTCATCCCAGGAGCGTCTTTAAGGGGGAAGCCCGGACAAGGCAGAGGAGGTGCCCGGAGAGGGGTGAGGCAGGAGCCCCCACCAGGGGAGTCCCCCTTACCTCCAGAGTGGTACGGATGACCTTCTCCACTGAGGAGAAGTAGGTGTCCCACAGAAACTGGGTCTGCTGACGCAGGGCGAGGACCCGTGTGGGGGGCATCTCCCGGAGGGCAGCCAGTACCTGGGCCACAGAGGGAGCAAAGGAGCAGGCACGCAGCCTTGTCAGGCCCTGACTGACCCTCGGGTGGGGACAGCCTGGGGTGGAGGTCTGGGAACCAGAGCCCACTCTCCGTGGGTCTCCCGTTAGCCACGGCCACCCGTGGTCAAGTCCCTGGTAACAGCATACGGAGTTCAAGGGTCACAGAGAGCTGAGTGTACATGCCATTTAGTAACTGACGGTGGACACGTTACTTAACCTCTTGGAGTCTATTTCCTCATCTATAAAGTGGGGAGGATAACTGTACCTGCCTCATAGGGTGGTTGTGAGGATTAAATCAGCACATATTAGGTGCTCAGCACAAAGCAGAAGCTCCGTGAAGAGTAGATGTTATTAACTCTCTACACCATTCTCACGTCTCAGCAGATTCAAGGCTCACACGTGTTTTTCAGAGCTGGGCAAAATTAGCTTCACCCGATGGAAAAGTCTCTGTCTTTCCTTTGCCACCCAAAGCCACATGGAGGCGCTCCAATTCTGATGTGTGTGTGTGAGAGTGTGTGTGTGTGTGTGTGTGTGTGTATGTGTATGTGTGTGCATGCATGCGGTCTTCCCTTAAATTGGGTATTTAAATAGTCATGGACCAGTGGGGCTGAGCCCATGGAAATCACCTGGTCTAACTTATCCCATTGTACATATGGGGAAACTGAGGCAGACAGTGGCTCAGGACTTGCTCTCAGAACCCTCAGGAGTCTGCCTCCTTCTGATCCTATGGAATCCCAGAGGCTTGATGGGGTGGGGGTGGGGGGGGGGGAAGAGGGATCATCAGTATATCACATTAGATGAGGACGGAGGCTAGCCTGGGGGCTGGGATCCTGGAGTCCCTCCCATGTCCGGGGCCCGGTCCCCACCCCATGGGCAGGGCCCTCAGCTACCTGCAGTGGGAGCCTCTCGTCTGCTACAATGGCCGCCTTGGTCCAGTCGATGACCTCCGAGAAGGGCAGCTCCCAGCGAGGGCTGAGAAGCACAGGGACGCAGCCAGCCTGGGGGGCAGGGGTGTCACTGGCGGGCCCAGCCCCACCCTGCACACCCTCACTCACCTCCCAGTTCCAAGTCAGCAGCTGCTGCTATTGGGGGCAAGAAGCAAAGAGGAGAAAAGTGTTTTTTGGGGAGTGTGGGTGCTGTGCAGAGGGTGAGGTGACTATGGACACAGGCACACCTGAGCCCCAGAGTAAAGAGCAGCTCACCTCTCCTACCATTGGCCCGGGGCCCAGAGACCCAGGCGGCTCAGGAGTGTGGGGGGAAGAGATGGGGAATGCTCAAGTTGGGGCTGTACCTGCAGGGCTTGGAGGAAGCGCAAGGCATCAGCATGGCGGCCGGGGATGAGGCAGAAGGTGGCATTGGGCAGCGCTGCCCCAGGGTGGGTCCTAAGGAGGCACAGGAGGCCTGAGACAACTGCCCTTCCCCCACCTGGCTCCCTCAGGACACCCAGCCCCACACCAACACTCCCAAATTCACCTGAACAAACACATGCTCTCAGAGGCGAACAAACACTCAGCTACACACTGACGCACACTCACCAGGGACACACTCACCCCTCACCCACACCTGAAGCCCAGGGTTCTAGCTCCGCCTCTGCCCTTGCTGGTCTTAGTCACCTGCCTTCTCTTCTCTGGGCCTCAGTTTTCTCATTTGCAAAATGGGAGGCAGTGGTGCCTGACTTTCCAAGGCCTAGTCTGACTTGGACATACATGTGTTAGCCCTCCCATGGCTCTGCTCCGCACAGACTCTCAGGCAGCCCTCACCTGAGTGGCTCCCATACTGCCCCCCCTTCCTGAGAACCAGCCCCATGAAAGGCTCCTCTGTCCCGAGGTGGGCTGGGCCCCCAGCCTGGAACCACACAGGAAGCTGCTGCCAGAGGCCTTCTCGCCCAGAGGACAGGCCTCCTCTGTTCCTCCCACCTCCTCCCCCAGCTCCAGGGCCACACTCAGGCTGTGTGTGCCTGTGGGGCAGGGGGCGGCCACAGCCCACCCAGGGAAGTGCCCACGACCTAGCTGCTGGGAGGGAAGGGGCGGCAGGCAGGCAGGGCTCGGGCGCACAGGCCTGCTCAGAGTAGGACGGATGGCTCGGGCCCAGAGGTCCCAGGATCCTCCTCCGCTCCAGCCTAGCTGGTCCTGAGTCTGAGCCTGCAAGAAGCAGTGCTGGGAGTCTTAGTCCATTCACCAACTCTCATTGAACAGATGGGGAGACTGAGTCTCAGACTCAGAGGAGCTCGGGGTCTCAGTGAGAGTTGGGCAGAGCTGGAACTAGAATCAAGGTGCTAACTCTGGGCCCTGGTTGTTTGAACTACTCAGAGCTGCTGCTGGGGGTCTCCCAGAGACCCCAGCCCTCTCCCTCCAGTGCTAAGGTGTCCGCCAGGCTTTCCCTGGAAGAAGCCACAAGTTAAACAACAGAACACCCTCCACCTCATTAAAAGGGGCAGCACCAGACAGCTATAGCCACCTTCCCACCCCCCAATGAAGCCTTAAGGCAGTGGTTCTCAACCTTCCTAATGCTGCCACCCTTTAATACAGTTCCTCATGTTGTGGTAACTCCCAATTTCATTGTTACAAATTGAACATAATTAAAGCATAGTGATTAATCACAAAAACAATATGTAATTATATATGTGTTTTCTGATGGTCTTAGGCAAACCCTGTGAAAAGGTCGTTCGACCCCCAAAGGGGTTGCGATCCCCACAGGTTGAGAACGCTGCCTTAAGGGATTGAAAATGCCTGAGGTCAAGGCTTCAGAGGACCCAGAAACAAAGAGCCTGCTGAATGAACTACACCCCTCAACCCTCATTAGCCTCAGCAGTTCCCTCTCTGCATGTCCTTCTCCCTCAGCCTGGAGCACCCCTCCACTGCCTGGCAGCCCAAGGAATCCTACTTGATCTTAATATCTAAGCTCAGACCTCACCTCTTCTAGGAAGCCTTCCTGATCCCTCTAGAGGTGGCTCCCTCCTCTCTGCCTCACAGCCTCCGTGTGCACTGGAGTAGTAATAAGCCAAGCTAACCTTTATTGAGCACATGCTTGGTGCTTTACCTTCATTATCTCAGTTCATTCTCACAGCAACCCTATGAGATGGTAGGTCTGTGATGTTAGTATCCCATTTTACAGATGAGGAAACTGAGGCCCACAGAGGTCACATAGCTCTGAAGTACAGGAGCCAGGCAGGCAGCTTGCATAGCTTCTCTCCGCATAGCAATGTGTTTTAACCAGTGGCTTGTCTATCTCTCCTACAAGACCGAACTACGTGAGGAGAGGGCTGTGCCTCCCTCATCTCAGTATCTCCAGGACCTAGCAGAGTGCCTGGCAGAGAGTGGGCACTCAGGAGGTGCTAAATGAATGAGTTCTCAGTGTGCCATAAGGCTAGACCCGGGACCAATGGGTCCAATGTCTGAAAAGTCAGTTTCAACACAAATTCTAGTAACCGAGCTGGTTGTGAATAGCCAGTAGTGGGTGGCCTTGGGAGGTGGTGAGTTCCTCATCAATAGAGGTAAACAAGCAGAGGCGAGATGAGCGTGTGTGTGTGTGTGTGTGTGTGTGTGTGTGTGTGTGTGTTATGGAAGGATCATCGTGGTAACTGCCAATTAAGTCTTAGGGTTCTGTGACCATGTAAGTGCTTGTCACGGTCTCTGGGCTTTAGTGCCCAAGGCTGGAGTCAGTGTGGCTCTGCCTACTTTCAGATGCCCTCAAGTTCATTTTCTCCTGATTTTGAAAAATAAAAAAATGAAAAAAATTTCACAGGCTCCCAAAGTATCATGGGCCCTGGGCACTGCACTCCCTGTGCCCAGGGGACTTTAAAACCTGCATTGAACTTGTAAATAAATAAAAAACAGGCAGAGCATGGACACATGTTGCTTGTACCCACACAGAGCACCTCAGAAAAGACACGAGAGGAGCAGCGGTGTTTGGTTCCAGGAAGGAAAGCGGGGTGGCCAGAGACGGGGCAGGAGGGAATTTTTACTGTGTACCCCTTTGTGCCTTTGGAATTTTGTGCCATGTGAATGAATTCCCTATTCATAAAGTAAGTAACAATTTCAGCGGGTGGAGGCTTATTCCCAAGCAACAGGAGTCTGTTGGACAAAGGTGGAAAAACACGGGCTTTGGAGCCACAGTGCAGGGTTTCATCCCAGTGCCAAGCGCCTGCTCAGAAACAGGAGGGAGGCCGTGGTGGATCAAGGAGCCCTAGGCTGGCTCCCTCCACCTCTCTGAGCCTCAGTTTCCTGTTCCTGGAAATGGGAATACTAATACCTCCCTTGAGGGTGCATCAGAGGGTTGGGCATGACTTACCCACAGCACCAAGCCCAGAGCAAGCTTTCCCCAATACCTGCTTCTTCCCCTCCTCCTCGCTCCTGCCAGCCGAGCGAAAGTGGGACAGTGGCAGGGACTGTGAGTTGCTTCTTTCTCTGGCCGGCGGTTGTTTATTCAGGCTGCCTTCCAGGGGCTGACCCATGGCTGTAGGCCTCTCTCTGTGACTCTGTCCCTCTACTGTCCGGCACTTCAGGGAAACTGAGGCTCAAACTACCCCAGAGATTAGAACCCCCGCTGCCTACAGGTGGGCTGAAGCCAAAGACAGAACTTCCTGACATTCAGAGGACAGTATTGGAGCCTCCCAGGCGTCATACCTTGGAAATAAGCTTATCAAAAATGCTATTCAGAGGGTTAGAAAACTGATTAGAAAACGCTGGCCAGTTCTGGCCAATTTTGGATCAATCAGGAAACATTTAGTGAGCACTTACCCACTGTGTGCAGTTTCCTAACTTGCCGTTTCTCAGAGTCGAGGCTGCAATAGCTTTCAGACTCACCAATAACCAATTGCCTTCAGCAGCAACTGACGTCCGCTAGCACTTTCTGTGAGCAAGAGTAGCTAAGTGCCAAGTCAGAAAAGTGACGTGGGGCATGGTGGCTGGAGAACCTGGTCACCAAAGGTGACGTCTGGGCTGGAGGTACCTGGGGGACCCTGACTTTTCAGGTAACTGCAGGGGTGGCTCCTGGCAGAAAGGCTGTGGGAGCTGAGCTGATGGGGCAAATTCTGTTCTTAGCCCTGGCGGCCGGGGTGCTCCCTAGAGGAGGTGGAGGGATTCATTCCCACAAGTGCCCTTTGGCTGAGAGAAGCCCCAAAAGCCCCAAGCGGAGGCAAAAGTGGAGTGTGGCCACGTGAACAATTCCTGGGAGGGAAGTGGAGCTCAGAATAGCGCATGTTGTTCCAGGAGAGGACAGGGAGGTGCCTGGGAGAGGGAGCAAAGGAGAGGGAACCCTCTGCTTTGGGGGCCCTGGACAACTTCAGGACTGATATGAAAATGAACATATTCCTATTATATATGAAAATATTCTTGCCTGCCCCGCCAGCCTTTGGATCCTGCTGGCTTCCTGGGGGTGCAGAGGGGTTAGGGTGTTTAGGGGCTCATTGCTCTATCACCTAAGGCCATGATCGGCAAACCGCGGCTCGTGAGCCACATGCGGCTCTTTGGCCCCTTGAGTGTGGCTCTTCCACAAAATACCACGTGCGGGCACGCATGTACAGTGCGATTTAAACTTCGTGGCCCATGCGCAGAAGTCGGTATTTTGTGGAAGAGCCACACTCAAGGGGCCAAAGAACCGCATGTGGCTCTCGAGCCGCGGTTTGCCAAGCCGCAGTTTGCCGACCACTGACCTAAGGTATGTCACCCCAAATAGCGCAGGTAGAGAGAAGTTTCTAAAGAGCCCTCCACGACCCTTAGGCTCTGGTGCTCCTTATATGTATTAGGACTCTCACTAGCAGGAAGTTCTTCTGCAAGTCTAGCCTAGTTCATACTTGTTATAACCAAAGGCTGTTTCCTGGAGAGGTTAATCCCCAAAATTAGACATAAGAGCAGCTTCCATCTGTGACTAATCTCCATGGCTCTGAGGCATTTGACGGGGTTGATCATAAACTCCTCTTTAAAACTCAGAATTCTAATGCTGAAGGCAATTCTGAATGAAAATGCTGGCTGTTCTCTTTCTGGCTGGGTGGCTTCAAACAAACGACTTGACCTCTCTGAGCTTCAGAGGCTGGTACACAGACAATAATCGCCATCAGTATTATCTTATTAGAATCACGATTCATGAAAGTGCTTAGCACAGAGCACACACGATAGAAGTGTTATGTCAAATAAAATATTAAATTGGAATAAGATGAAAAGAGTAAGAGCGACTCATGGTTTTTGTTTTTAAAGATCCCCGAGGGAGACTCCAAACCTGACTGGGACACCGCTTGCAGCAAGTCGCCATGTTGGTGGTCGTGCTCTCTGCCGTCTGACCTGCCTCCCGCCTGCTGTAGCTGGTTCTCCCATCTCACTCCTGCCCTCTACCTCGGCCTCGGGGCTCGCTCCCATTACAGGTCCCTCCCATCAGCCCCCGAAGGGAAAGGTCCACTTACTGTTCCGGTCCATGGTCCTGCTCACAGTGCCCATCCCACGGGCAGGCCGAGGAGTCGGTGCCTGCCACGCGCCAGCCGCCCCTCTCCTCCGCCAGGGCCAGCAGCGCCGCCCCGGGGTGGGGGCTGTGCTGCCGCAGCTGGCCAGGAGCTCCGCCTCGAACCGGGTGGGCTTCAGGGAGAAGCGGGAGGGCCACGTCGAAGCCAGGCCTGAAGGTGTCTGCCGTGGGGCTGGCCTCGGCCACCATTGCCTGTCCCAGCTGGAAGGTCCCAGAGCAGGAGGCCGGGTGGAGCCGCAGGACCAGATGGTTCTGGCCCCCGTTCCATGTCGGGGGCACCAGGCTGCACGCTCCAGCCGGGGCGTCCAGGCTGAGGAGGTGGAGGCAGGCCTCGGTAGGGCTGACTGTGTGGTAGCGGGATCCCTCGATGGAAGCCAGGATCTTGTGCTGCATCTCAGAGACGGGTCCAGCCGCTGGGTACACGAACACCTTGAAGCCAGCACTCCTGCACTTCGAGGTATCAAAGCAAGCTCCCCAGTTGCAGCTGCCACCACGGGGGACTCGAGGAAGTTGAGGGGCATCTTCTGGGAGCTCCCCAGGCTGCAAGAAACTCTGCAGGAGCTCTGCATCCAGCCAGCGGGGCCAGCCTTGGGGGGCCCCCGCCCGAGGTCCGGTGGGTACCGCCAGGCGGAGAAGGGGTAAGATTCCCAGGAGGCCGAGGAGCCAGGAGGCCAACAGTGCCAGCCAAAGGGACTTCCTTCTCCACGACTGCATGTGGCCACCCACAGCCAGGGCCGGGGACACGGAGGAGCAGGGGCCTGAGGGTGGGCCGCTGGAGCTGGGATCAACCTAGTTCAGCGCCCTCATTGTACAGATGGGAAGACTGAGGCTCATCAAGAGCAGGCTGCCTGCGCAGCGTCCAATAGCAAGTCAGCACCCAGGCACGAGGAGGCCAGCAAGGGCCCAGCTTTCTGGCCTTGCGTTCCTGTGGTCAGGACTCTGCTTCCTTGGTCTTTGGACAAGCGAGCCAGCCTTTGCCCTCCCAGCAGGGCCCCCTGCCCCCAGGCACTATTCAGGCTGATGCAACCCCTGTCCAGACTACTAGGCTGTGTCCTTCTGCCCTTCTGGCTGAACCCCCTGACCTGGCCCTCAATGCAAATGACTGTCTGCCAGGCCATGGGGGACCTGTCAGGGCTCCCACAAGAGGCAGCTTGTGGCCAGGATGCAGGGCTGGTCTCCCCAATCACCTCCCCGCCCCCTTCCCCCCTTACCCCCCCCCCCCCCCACACACACACCCGCCTGAGCAGTCCCGGAGCAGCCCTGCCCACCCCTATGCCAGTTGACCGGCACTCCTGGGCTCTGGGCCCTGTGGCTGAGCTAAAATTAGACCCTGTGCCCCATGTGGGCTATCAGGGTCAGCTGAGTTCAAGGCCTGGGTGCAGCCAGTGCTCCCTGCCTGGGGGGCCAGGAGGGATCTTGGTCCTGGTCCCCTCCCACCCTACCGCTGTCTCCAGCTCAGGCAGCTCAGCCCCTCCTCCTCCAACCCCTAGAAGCTGACCCTGCACCCTCTGGCTTGGAGCTATCACCTTGCAGAGGCCGGCGACCCTGCACCAAGGCTCTGCCCCATGGCCCCCAGCCCTTCCTATGTGTCTTCTCCCTTCCCTCTCCAGGCAGCATCTGGCCAGTCTAGATTTCTCTCCCAGTGGCAGCCTGGCTCCTCCCCTGCCAGCCTTGATTCGTTCCTGGCTGGGAGGCAGGGTCTCCCCTTAACCCCTTCCAAACCAGTTTCCTTGATTGCTAAAAATAACCAGCAGGGACCAAGCCTCGGTTTGCCACAGCTACCACAGCCTGTGTCTCTGAATTCTCACATCAACCCTTCGAGGCAGGAGTTTAAAGCGCCAGAAGCGTGTCTGGGTACGATAGCCCGGCATGTTAGTCATCCCGAGTTTTGCAAGCCTTTTTTATGCATCAAGTGGAGGGTGGAGGTAGATATAAGCCCTCTGAAGGGATTACATTAGCCACAGACAGAGGGGAGGGGAGGAGGGGAAGCAGGGCCGATTCTGAGGTTGGTGCAGCCGGTCAGAGCCGGCCCACAGTCAGCTCTTACTGGCTAACTGTTCTCTTTCTTTAACTCCCCAGACACTGTCATTTTAATTTAGAACATCTCAGATTTTTTTCTTATCATTACCCCCAAAAACGTCCTCCAGACGGTCAACAAAGGGGGAATCTGGCCTCTTTGCATTACAGGGTCAGTCACTGAGTGATGGACTGACATTCACTGCCTGGGTCAGGTTCTCTCTGTAGTGAGAGGCCTTTGCACACGCTCTCACTGCTCCTGCCTGCAACTCGTCCCTCCGTTTGCTGGGCTAACTCCTCACCCTACAGCAAGCATGTCAAGCTCAAAGGCTAACACGGGCCAGATAAACGAGGCATTTGGCCTGCGGGCTTCGAGTTTGACAAGCTTGCCCTATAGGAATCAGCTCCCTTCCTAAGGGAAGCCTCCCTGACTCTCCTCCGACTGGGTTCAGGCCCTCCTCTAGCTTCTCATGCCATCGCTTCATCTCTCTATACCCAGAAACATTCATTCATCCATTCATTCATCCAACCAATACTTACTGAGTACTAAATGTCGGCCAAACTTTGGGCCAGGCACTGGGAAGACACCATTGGAGAACAGTAATAGCTAACATTCATATTACTATGTTTTTTTTTCATTTAATCCTTCCCTATGGGGGCTATGAAGGAGATACTATTATTATTCCATTTTACAGATGCAGAAATGGAGGCCCAGGGAGCTTTATGTAACTTGCCTAAATTCCCATCGCTTAGCCAGAATCTACAGCCAGGCAGTCCATTCCCTTAGCCGCCGCACCATTCTGTCTCCTGCAGAAGACAGACCTGGCCCTAGGTCACTGTCCCTGGGAAAGAGACCAGTAACCAGGCCATTATGGAAGAAGGGGGCCAGAGGAGGCGTCTGAGGCAGTAACACCTTCCCTAAGACCTAAAGGATGACAATGTGTTTTTTTAGAACAATCACTGTGGCTACCTGTGTGGGAACAGTGAAAGGGGTGAGATGTAGTCAGATTCTGGCTATATTCTGAGCCAGGGCAAAATGAGGGGATTGTTGATGGGTGGGACCCTGAGCCCCAGGCAGGGTGATGGGGAAAACTTGGAGGGAAGGGGGGCGACTTGGGGAAAAGGTCATGTGGACTGAAAAGCAGCCACCTGCTAACCCTGACAAGCTCAGGGGAGGCTTGCATGGTGGGCCCTGCAAACTCAGAGACTGGAAGTAACCACAGAGGATGGTCTGAACATTAAAATGCCTAACTAATAGCAGGTCATGGCGATAGTCACATCCAGCCACATCCGGGGCCTGTAGCTTCCTTGACAAAGGTCAACCTCTACCTTAAGTGAGCCTGTCTATTGCCTTTTTTTGCATCTAGGATAACACACCTTTGAAATGTCAGAGTAATCTCCTTTTCCAGACCCCTCAGGGCTGTACCAGAGCAGAGACCACAGACCCCTCACTGTTACTCTTGTTCCCCAAATACCATCTCCATGTGCCGTAAATATTATTAGTTATCCTGCACCCACCAATGTAAAAGAAGTTATGTGTCTCTTCCTTTTGCTCTTTATCCAATCCCAGAGATGTCCCCGCTCTGCTTCTCCTGCCCCCTTAATCTACCACCCGTGGACTTCATGTCACCCTCCTTCCATTTTCTCCTTTGATTCTGGTGTGCAAAATAAGATGCAAAACTGCCATTCTGCCGAACCGGTTTGGCTCAGTGGATAGAGCGTCGGCCTGCGGACTCAAGGGTGCCAGGTTCGATTCCGGTCAAGGGCATGTGCCTTGGTTGCGGGCACATCCCCAGTAGGGGGCGTGCAGGAGGCAGCTGATCGATCTCTCTCATCGATGTTTCTAACTCTCTGTCCCTCTTCCTTCTTCTCTGTAAAAAATCAATAAAATATATATATATATTTTAAAAACTGCCATTCTCTGGAGCATTTTCTCAATTTGTTGAGTTTTTGCTTCTCGGCAATTGTCATCAGTTTGATTCAAATAAACTCAAAAATTCTCTACAGGTTTGGACATTTCTTACATCGATAGTCAGGTTCTTAGGCTGGGAATTCATCCTTCTCATTCCTAGTACCAGCATAATAAATGTCCAATCAAAGCTTGTTGAACTAGAGGATGGATGGATGGATGGATGGACGGACGGACAAAGTTGGGAGGCTAGGAGGCCAAGGCCAGCTGCTGAGAGGATGGTGGGGGGACACCTGCTCCAGCTCTGGGGCCCCTGGCTGGCTCAGGCCCACGCCCACACTTGAGTACCCACACACACCTTCTCCTACCTTCATCCTCGCAGGGGAGGCTCTCAGGCCAGCTGGGCCTGGGCTTGTCTGAACTGCCATTCACATTCTTGCCTTGGGACTTGGATGAAAAAAGGAGAAGGCAGGGCATTCTGGCAGGCAGGACTGAGCTGGGCTCATCCTAAAAATACATCTCTGGGCTCTGCTAAGGGCTCTGGGCCTCCACCAAAGCCACCAGGAGTGCCTGTCCTATACCTGGGCTCTGATCACTGGAACAGAAGCCAACACTTTGGGGTGACGAGAGTGGGACAGGGCAGGAGAGAGGAGGACAACAGTGAGGAGGAGGAGGAGGAGAAGGAGGAGGAGGAGGAGGAGGCAGCGGCACCGGGCTCTAGTTCAACAACGGGAGGCTTCTGGGAGGAGGCAGAGGCTTGTTTGTTTCCTGCAGGGCAGTTTGAAGCAGGCCTCTAAGTGGGTTTGCAGATAAGGAGATGCTCTGGATGGCATCCCAGAGCTCAGCAGTGTTTGCTGCATGGCTGTGGTGGTGTCATGCTGCCTGGGGCGGGTAGGGCGGGGCGGGTCTGAGGGCTGCCTGAGCTTGGAGTTGCTTCCTGCCTGAGGTCCCAGGTATCATATTGGTCAAGGTGCCCAGGCAGAAAATGGAAGCTAACTTCACTGTGTTTGATCGGAAGTGTCCCCTCTTTGCACCCTGATTCTGCTTCCCCACCACCCTCCCTTTTCTGGGACGGGCATGAAATCTCCAGAAGGAACGTATCTAGTCTTCTAGGAGAAAGGGGCCTGGAGCACTAGATAGGGCTGTGGTTCAGAGCACAGCTCAGGTGCTCTTAACAAGCTATGTGTTCCTGAGCAAGTTACTCCACCTCTCTGTGCTTCTGTTTCCTCATTTATAAAATGCTGATAATAGCTTCTTTCTCAAAGGCTTGCTGGGGAGAGAATTAAATGAGACAATGCCTGGCACAGAGCAGGCACCTAACAAATGGTATCCTTTGTTCCTCCTCAGACCCCGAGGGAGGCGAGATGACTTGCCCAAGGGACACTGAGCTTCCATCTGGGGTCGATCAGACCAGGTTTTCCCTCCCGCACCCACGTTCCTCCTGCCGCACCTCCATCTCCGCTCAGAAAGAAGACACTTAGAGCTCTAGGAGGCAATCACCATGGAAACCCATCTGTTGCTTCTTTGCTGCTGCTTGTTCCTCCAGCTCGGAGCTGTCTGGGTGTCTCGCTGCAGAATTAACCAGTGCAGGGGCTGGAGGCTGCAGGAGCCTCCGGGGTCTCAGCTCACTTGCTTGAGCACAGATGAGTCCCAACTGTGGTCCCCAGGGGGCATCATCAAACAAGCCTCCAAGGGTCCTGGCTCCCTGTGGATTCAGGCCCAGACATTTTATAGGTCCGAGAACTAAGATGCTAATTTGTAGAAAACAGATATCCAAGAGTGATGCAAATGATTTCTGGCCAGTAGAGATTATAGGTTATAACCCAAAGGTCATAGGTCACGCACTGCAGGGCATTATGGGCTGGAATCTGACTAGCGATCTTCTTCCAGTATTCTCTGTGCTTCTTTGATTATACCCGTCAGTCCTCCAAACTAGCTTTATCATCCTGATTGTTTCCTCATGATTAAGTGAAATACAACTTTAACTTGTGCTCACGATGCGTTTGTATGATAATTTTTAAAAACAGTCAGATGAGTATAATTTGGTGACTCACTGAGCCTCATTTTCCTCCTCTGTAAAGTGGGGAATTCAAAGGAGCAGCTTACAAATTTGCCGACCCTGCACCAGGCACGAGTGAGTTCCTGAGATCCGCGATTTCATTTAAGCTTCACAGCAAAGCTGCAGGGGCGGGGTGGTGGCGATTCTCCCCATTTTACAGGTGAGGTGAGTGAGGCTCAGAGAGGGGAAGTGATTGCCCCAAAGCTGCACAGCCAGTGAGAAACAAAGTCTGTATTTGAACCACTGCGTCACAGGGGGCTAATTCCTGCTTCTGTGGGGCTGGATGGATGAGAACACAGGTGGGAAGGTGCTTGGCAAGCTAGATAGGTGTGCTCACATGTGAACAGTTATAGACGGCCCAAGGCAATCTCCTAGCCAGCCACATGTAGACCTGGCCCAGGATCTGGGCTCCCCCCCGACGGGAGGCAGATCTCTGCTTCCTGTGGGGTGGGTTTCTGTTGTCTGAGGTGAGTAGGCATCGCTGGTCCAGCCCCTCACACACAGGACAGCGTCCCTGCCGGAACCTGCAGAACAGTTTCAGCCCTAGCCATTCCTTTGGGGCCTGAATTGCTGAGACAGGTGTCGGGCGGACAGCAGGCCAAGTAGAGGCCATTTCAAACCCTGGTTTTGAAGTTATTCCGTCTCATCCTCCTGACCGTTTAGCTCCTCCGGAATTAGTTCTTCTCTGAAGGCTCCAGAAGCCATGCCCAGCCTCCTCTAAGTTTCCGGACCCTCCCAAGCAAACCACACGCAGACAACTTCACCTCAGCGCTGGGGGGCCAGGGGTTAATCAGTGGGGCCAGCTGACAAATGTTTACGAGCAGGCAGACAATTATCAGCCTGCTTTCCGAAGCAGAGGCAGGAAGATTTATGTCTCCTCTCCTCCCTCCCTGGAGGTGCCACTTGGCAGAGTAAACACAGCTTTCTGCTGGCTCTTTGAGGAGCTACCCAGCCGAGAGGTGGGAGCCAAGGGGAGGATCAGGCTTGGAGGAGGTGCAGGGGGCTCAGTCCCATTTCTCTTGAACTCTGGGCTCCACCTTGGGAGCCTGGCCCCTCATTTAATCCTCAAAACCACCAGAAGTGCTGGGTGCTCTTGCTCTTTTTTTCTTGGGGGTGGCGGGGAGAGAGAGAGAGAGAGAGAGAGAGAGAGATTTGTTTGTTGTTCCACTTATTTATGCATTCATTGGTTGCTTCTTGAATCCCCTGAGGGGATCAAACCCACAACCTTGGTGTATTGAGATGATGCTCTAACCAACTGAGCTACTAGGCGAGGGGGCAAGGTGCTCTTATAACTCTGCTTCCAGATTGGGGAAGGGCCCAGCCGGTGGCTTGGTTCACCAGGAGGTAGGTCATAGTCCGATTCTGGTCAGGGCACATGTCGGGTTGTGGGCTTGATCCCCAGTGGGGGGCATGCAAGAGGCAGCCAATCAATGATTCTCTCTCATCATTGATATTTCTATTTCTCTTTCCCTCTCCTTTCCTCTCTGAAATCAATAAATCAATACAAATATATTTTTGTAAAGAACAGATTGGGGAAGGTGAACTCACACGTCTAGGGGAACCCAGCTAGTAGGTGGTAGAGTCTACCAGGTAGACCAAACCATGGTCTGTCTGACATCAGACCTGCCAGACTTTCTACTTTACCTCATGGAAGAAAAGGCTGTCGATTTGTTGAAGATCTACTATGTGCCAGGCACTATGTTGGACACCACTTCTTCCTCTAACCTGGAAGTAGCATTTCCTAGAACCCCTTTCCTATGCCATTAACCTCAGAAGAGTGAGACAGTACAGCCCATAACGGGGGAGGAAACACAGGAGCGAATCCCAGAAAGAAGAAGAGATGGGCCTCAAGCTGCCACATGTCATCCAACCAGGGTCCTCATCAGAGGCCCATGAGGTCCTGTCGGTTTCACCTCCAAACGGCCCCCATGCCTCAGAGCCACTGAAATTATTCATACTAGCCCATCCTAAGCCTGCTCACCCTGCCTCATCCATTCTCACCATGGAAACCACAATAAAGACTCTGGCCCAAGTTACCCCTTGTTTTCTCTGCCCCCTGACCAACCTGGTGGTCCCCCCTCCCCCTCCTTCCCGTGGCCCCCTGCAGCATGGCGTGACTCCTCCTCCTGGGATCTCTGAGTATTGCAAACTGTCTTTTCAATGGCATTATCTCCTGTTCTCATCATACCTAAATAATAATAACATCTATATTTTAAAACAAACTCCCCAGTGGTTTCCATCATACAGAATAAAACCCAGGCTTCTTTCCACGGCCTAGAAGGCCCTCCAGGATCTGGACCCTGCCTGCCCTCCAGACCTTGTCTCCTTCCCTCTCCCCGGCTCCTCCAGCCCCACCGCCTTCTCTCTATTTCTCAGACCCAGCAAAGCAGTTTCCACCTCAGGACCTGGTTTTTCCCTCGCCAAGCCTCGGGCTTCTCCCAGAGCCCAGTATGGTGGCTCCTTATTCACATCTAGGGCTCAGTTGGCATGTCCTCTTCTCCGAGAGGCCTGCTCTGAGCACTCACCATCCAGGAACAGGAAAAGCCAGCAGCTCTTGGGTGTTTTCCATGTGTCAGGCACTCTTTTGTGGACTTTCCATGTGTTCACTCTTTGAATCCTCACAACAACCCTATGAGGTAGGTATTAGTATGATTATTTCCAGAAACAATAATAAGAAACTGAGGCTCAGAGAGGTTAAGTGATGTGACCACAGTCCCACAGCTAAGAGGCGGGAGAGCTGGGATGCAAACCCAGCAGCTCATTTACAGTCCACACTCTGAATCACTACACCTGATCTCCTGGGCAGAGTAAGTTTAAACTAATTATTCTTTCATTTGTTTTTTAAAAATGTTTTCATTGATTTCAGAGAGAGGAAGGGAGAGGGAGAGAGAGAGAAGCATCAATGATGAGAGGGAATCATCGATTGGCTGCCTCCTGCACGCCCTCCTATTGGGATTCGAGCCTGAAACCCAGGCATGTGCCCTGACCAGGAATCCAACCTTGACTTTCTGGTTTGTAGGTCAACACTCAACCACCGAGCCACACAAGCTGGGCTAAAATAATTATTATTTTATTACATCGTATTGAACAGAGGCTGGATTCCACCCACCCATTTTCTTTCACCAAATCTGAACTCCTTTATGCAAATCACTCACTGCCCCCTTATCCTCTTACACCCTTTTCCTGACTTACTTGGACCCTGAAGGCATTTGTGTTTGCAACCCCTGCTCTGGGTGCCTCTCACACATTCCCTCATTCTTTTAACCTGCTGTGCCAGGTGAAAGGTTAACATGGTGGTCCAGGGGCAGGCTAAATAGCCATCTCAGATGGTGGATAAAGAAAAATTGAATTTATTTAAGGAAAGGGGATGGGGGATGGGATATCCAAAGGGAAGGGCTGCACAGCACTGAGCCAAGGAGACACTGGGTGGATGATGGCAGCACCCAGGAGCTGAAGTTTCATCCTTATATGCAGTCACTGACCGGAAGCTCTTGTCGTCAATGGGTCTAGGGCAGTGGTTCTCAACCTTCTGGCCCTTTAAATACAGTTCCTCATGTTGTGACCCAACCATAAAATTATTTTCGTTGTTACTTCATAACAGTAATGTTGCTACTGTTATGAATCGTAATGTAAATATCTGATATGCAGGATGGTCTTAGGCAACCCCTGTGAAAGGGTCGTTTGACCGCCAAAGGGGTCATGACCCACAGGTTGAGAACCGCTGGTCTAGGGGCTGAGTCAGTGAGCTTGGAATGCAGATGGAATTTGGATGTGCAATCAGGTGTCTTTAGGACAGTTTCAGGTCCTCACATGGTCTGATTCCAGGTGTCCAGCAAGTTTTCCCTGGTCTTTGTTCTTCTGTGGCAGGAAGCCCTTAAGGATCACATTGCCCTATAGTCCTAACCCCAGGCTCTGTGCTAGGCCCACTGAGATGAATCAGATGGCGTCTGTGCCCTCAACGAGCCCATGGCCGTGAGGGGAGGCAGACCCGCACACCGTTGTTCCACTGCACTGTGACGTGTGCGATCGTGGGAAATGTCAATGCATGTTAGGGATTCAGCCAGGAAGGATTTCTCAGAAAAAGTGTCAACTCTGCTGGGTTTGCAAGACTAGACGGAAAGCAGGCAGGAAAGATGCCGCACAAACAGGTGCATGGCTGAGTGCTTCACATCTAGGGACCGGCCTGTCACTTTGGGTGAGAAGGAGTGAATCTAACTGGCTGGGGGAAGCTGATCCAGATCTCAAAGCCCTCCTGGGCGTCTGATAAGGGTGCAAGCTTTGCCATGGAGGCTGAAAGCAGTCTGAGGAGGACTTTAAGCTGGGGCTGGTGCCGTGTTGTCGGGAAGGGTTCTCCCCTCACACCACCCTCATTTCCCCAAACCTACTGAGAACTTCGTACCTGCCAGGCCAGCTCATGTTCTGCAGGCCGGGAGCTTTTCCAGGCATTTGATGGGATTGATGATAACAAGGCTGGGAGCCAGGAAAAGAAGTGTAAGAGTGGGAATTCAGGACTTCCTTGGCCTCTGGGCCTCCCTGAATCATTTTTGATGAGAGATTCTGGGAAGCAGGCCATTGCCAAGGCCAAGTAAACTCCTGAAGGAATGGAAGGAGCCCAACAGTAGGAAGAGTAATGGCCTCACCAGTTTTCCCCTCCTCAGTGGGGGTGGGCCGGATGTCCTGCCCCTCCCAGTGCAGGAAGCCCCCTCAGCCTGCACTCCTTCCTCTGGGCTCCAAAGTCACTACTCCTCCCAGCTAGGGCTCTGGCGACTGCCTTGGGGGAGGGGATGTCCCCTCAGTTGTAAAGTTAGACCTAGGGGTGGGTGGTGGAGGTTCAGGGGAAGTGGGGGAGGGGGAAGTGAATGTTGGAGCAGCCTCAGAGGCTCTCATTCCTATCCTCTTCCTCAGCCAGGCATCAAGGTGTGGTAGTGTAGTAGGCAGTTGGACAGACATGAGCACAGCAGGGACGATGGGCCAGGTACAGAAGGTCACCAGGGTGGCAAGCCCCAGGTGCCTAGCAATGGACAATCAATTGTAGGGAGGGCCCTCACCCCGGGGTGACTTTTCCTCCCCTAGCATATCCCTGGTCACACAGTTTGGACCCCCTGACCTTTCCTCCTTAGAGGTAACATTTTTGCCTCAGTTGTAGCTTAGCACCACACCTGTTAGGTCTGATCAAATAATTGATACCCTTTCCCCTGGGAAACTGACCTTTAGATCATTTCACAACCGACATTCCCTTTTGCTTAGACCACATTCCATTTGCTAAGACCATCATCTTTCCCCTCCCGACTTGCCCAGGATCAGGACCCGCAGAGAAAGCCCGCCTAGAGTCCTTTAAAACTTCTAGCCTGACCAGCCAGAGTGGCTCAGTGGTTGAGCATCAGTCTATGAACCAGGAGGTCACAGTTCAATTCCTGTTCATGTCCGGGTTGCGGGTTTGATCCCTAGTGTGGGTTGTGCAGAAAAGGCAGCCGATCAACGATTCTCTGTCATCATTGATGTTTCTATCTCTCTCCCCCTCTCCCTCCTCTCTGAAATTAAAAAAAAAAAAAAATACATTAAAACAAAACAAAAAACAAACAAACCTCTGACTGCCTGGTCCCTGGCTGCTGGCACCATTTTGGGGCTCAGCCCATCTGGTTTTCCAGATGACCTAATGCATTTATAATTGTTTACCACTTTTGGCCTCATGCATTCCTCCTTCAGTGACCCCTGGTGCCAGCCAATCAGCCAGTGGAGACCTCAACCCTGAAAGGACACACCTGGAAAACTGCTGAATATTCTATTAAAATCTTCCCCTGGGACCTCCCCTAAAATCTTCACTCTTAAAACCCTTAGGATGGAGGACCCAGTGTGCTCTCCCTCCCGGGAGCAAGCCCTGCTGTCCCCCATCCCTTCTCCTTTCCCCTCCCCTCCCCTCCCCTGCCCAGGAGCTAACCATTGGTTTCCTCACCTCCAAGCTCCAAGGGCCCTTCCTTTACCTCTATAACTCATTTCCTCAACCCGTTTCTTTCAGGAATTACTTCTACCTCTATGATTTACCAAATAACTGTTCTCTTACAGTTTGGGTCTTGGCTCTGAATTCTTTCCTAGCCAGAACCCAAGTACAGAGATTGCTGAACCCAGGTTTGGTCTGACCGCACCGGTCAGACACCTGGCGCCGTTCCCGCCACCTACAACAGTGGCAGACGGGTAAATCTGGGTTTTGATTCTGGCTTTGCCAGTCATTAGCTCTAAGACCTTGTGTAAGTCACCTGGCTTCTGTGAGCCTTGGTTTCCTGACCTACAAACTGGGAATGACACTACTGGTGTCTCAAAATTATTGTGCCAGCGGAATGAGACCAGGTATGCTAAGCACATGGCACAAACACGAGTCTAACCGGTGCTGGACACTGGCGGCTAGAATTCATCATGTGGAGGTTGGCAGGGAGATAGTGAAGGTGGACACTGGATGGACCACAATGGCTTCCTCACATGTGTCGCCATTGGAGATAGCACTTGCAAAGGCATGGAGGGTGACAGGGCATGGTAGGTTTGAGAATGTTATACCCCCAAGCCTAGTGCAAGGGGGCAGGGGAGGGCTGAGAATAAGGAGATGGAAGAATATGAAACCAGACAACCAAAGCGTCCTACTTGAGCCAATTAAGCAGAGATAAGATTGAATCATATTTGAGCATTTATTCCAATAATGCCGGCAGTATGGGAGAGCAGCAGGTCACACACAAAAATCTGGTCTCCACCCTTTCCCCCCCTAAACCAGCTGCTTATATTGGGTAGAACAAAGATTACCTGGGGAAGTATGGAAAAGGAATAAGATTGGGTATAATGGTTACAGATTACAGGCAATGTGGGCTGGAGGCAGGCAGACTCCATTGTCTGGGCAACAAGGTGGTTAATCTTTCCATGATATTAGGCAGTTCTTGATTGAGAATGGACTGTATTCCAAGGTTGACTCCCTGGGGGCGTACAACTCCCAGCTAGGTTAAAAGCTAGGTTGCCTTTAGCCAGAAAAAGGCAATCACGGTTAACAGAGCATGATTAATATTTCCCATAACCATAGCTAGTCCTCAATATTCTATTTTTGCCCCTAATACAACCACCCTCTACCCTCATATAAAAGACTCTTGCTTCTTACTAAGGGCTGCTGTAACCTCAGTCGTCTTCCCTCCTTCAAGGTAAGAATCACTCAAATCCCAGTCAGAGAATTACCTCCACTGTTTGACAGCGTCCAATCCAGAGCAAAGCCCTGCTTCTTTAAAGCCTCCCTGAAATCATCTAACAAAAGCCCAAGTCCTGTAAGTCTGTACCCTCTTTTCGAGCTCCCCATCATGTGTATTCTGACTCCCTGGAGTGAGTATCCAACTTATTCAATTACAGGTGTGTCTCCGGTGGTCTTTGACAGGAATGGCAGTGGCACAGGTAACAGACGCCAATGGATCATTGAGCATAAAATATTATTGTCAAAAGTTATGAGACGTTGTTCCCTCAAACTAGTTGATGATGACAGAGAGAAAGAAAAACAGTGGTTTGCTCTGGGGAATGGGAATGAGTGGGTATGAGATGAGAAGGGACATGAAGCAACCGTTCAGGGTATTGGAAATGTCCTACATTTTGAACTAGGTGAAGATGACATCAAATTTTTAAAAGGGGTTAAGCTGTACACATAATATTAATGCATTTTACACACTTTTATGCTTTGACTAAGAAATGTCTGCCAACTTCAGCAGGTAGAGGGTGTTAACAAAAAAAATAAAGTTTAAGTTGTAATAAAGAATAAAAAGTATTTATTTGAGCATAGGAAGAATGGTAATGCAGTCGGTCTGTAGATTCGGGTAGCAACCTAAATTGTGCTCCAACGGGGACAAAGATAGGCAGGGTTTATAAAGGGCAAAACCATAAGTGCTGTTCTAATTTTGGTGCCTCATGTAAGTGAAGGATGTTGGTTAGGTCAGTTAGAATTGGTTACACCCATTATGTAAATGAATGATGCAAGTTGTCAGAATGGATTGGTTCCTTTCAAGGTAAAGAATGCTTACAGTCTGGTCACCCTGAGGAGGAGGCAAGGTCCACATACGTCCTTGTAGCAATCATTGACCCAGATGTTTGTGTTGGCCTTGAGCTGCGTGTAGCAACATGTCAGCAACTTAACAAAAATTCCAAGAACTGAGACATGAGACATGCATAGGCCTCACCTCCTTAATGATCCCCCGACTCCATTTTAACTGACTCTCTTAGCAAGGCTTATTCTATTTTATTTTCCCCATTGTCAGGAGGAGAAGAGGAAATTCAATGCTCGTCACTCAAATACCAACTTAAAGTAACTTAGCAACAAGGTAAAGGCCAGAGAGGGATTGCGGCCGACTAGAAGGGGACCTGGGACCATTGGAAGATGAGATCTGTGGCTGGAAAATCAACCATTTGCTGAACACTCAAAGCATCTGGGTGTTCATCCCAGAAGAGACTAGATTGGAAGGAAATGCAATTGGACTCAAGTATTTTATTTTGCAACAGAAAATAGTTTGGGCCCTAGGCAGATCTTCCTAACAGTGACAAAAGAGGTAAAGGAAGCTGTGACATCCCTGTTTCTGGGAAGTTTAAAACTCAACCGGCAGATGTCCCCAGCGTGGCCTGGTCTAGAGCAGGAGACAGAGAAATGACCTCCAGCTGCCCCTCTCGTGCCTGGGAATCCAGTTAGGCAGTCATGAGTGTTCTGGACCAGCAGCAGAACACCGATTAATTAGCCAAAGGGAGCGTCTCTCTGCTCTGCACTAAGCTTTTTATGTTCTGCCATCAACCACAGCTTTAATTAAATCCGGGGCTTAATTACCACAGTGCAGTGCTGCCATCACTCTCTCCTGATGACTTTATCTTGGATCCTGGAAGGATGGTGGTGACGACAGTGTATCAGGAGGAGAGATGAGCCTAAAGAAGCCTAAAGCACAGACTCTGAACACTGGTGATTTGAGGGTCCACCGAGTGGGCAGGTGGAAGGATCAGCTGTAGGACCCAGCACCTGCCCTCAAGTTGCTCATAATTTATTGCAAAGTTAAAGCTTTCTACCTAGGTCCTAGGAGATGGCACAAGGCAATCTATAATAATAAAAGTGTAACATGCTAATTAGACCAGACAGCCGAACGACCTTCTGGACACAGCTGGGGCTGCTGCCAGGGCCAAGGCAAGCTGTCGCATTGTAGCTGCGAGGGCCAAGCCCCTTGCATAAATTTCGTGCATCGGGCCTCTAGTGTGAAATAAGCCCCCAAATGAGAGGCACACACAAATATCCCAGCAACTGAGAGGGAGGAGAGACCCTTTGGGACTGGAAGGATCAGGGAAGCTTCATGGAAAGTGAGGACCTAGAGGAATTTTCAGGGAAGAAGAGGATTATACAGGCAGCAGGCAGGGCAATGTACCTAGTGCAGGGAAGAGCATGAGTATGGAAGTAACGATGAGAACCTGACACATCTTGAGAATGATGAGGAGGGCAGTGTAGCTGGGAACAGAGCAGAGCAGAAGAGAAGGGATTCCTGTCAAAGATGAGCATGAGCAACACTTTTGGAGAAGGTGGGCGACAGGGAGGGAAGGCCTTGAATGCCAGGCTAAGAAGTTGGGACCTCATTCAGTAGGTAGTAGGAATCCATTGAAAGTTTTTGAGCTGCTTGAATGATCCAAATGTCTTTTTGTTTGAACTTTATTTCTTTTTACAATATTTTTGGAAATACATGTTGTTGTTTTTTAAATATGTTTTTATTGGTTTTTAGAGAGAGAGGGATAGAGAGATAGAAATATCGATGAGAGAGAAGCATCAGCAATTGGCTGCCTCCTGCACACCACCTACTGTGGATTGAGCTCACATGAGCCCTGACGGGGAATTGAACCTGTGACTTCTTGGTTCATGAGTTGATGTTCAACCATTGAGGCACACTCGCTGGGCTTAACTATTTTTACTATTTTTACAGATGTCCTCTTCCCTCCACCCCCACCAAATTTCTTATGAAAGCTTACAAGACTCTTGAGGATGTGGTCCTGCCTATTCCTCAGATCTCTCTCTCTCTCTCTCTCTCTCTCTCTCTCTCTCCATTTTATCCCCCGCTTTGTGCTCTAGCGGAGTGTAAAACGTTCTTCACACTCCTTGTATTCCTACATTCTATTCCTTCAGTTTTCAACTTTAACTTCTCTGTAAGATCTCTAAGAAGCCTTGCTGACTTCATTTCCCCTTGGGAAGGTACCACCTTTCAAGGCTCCCACAACCCGCTGAGTTTCCCCCATTCTAGTACATATCACTGCGTTGTAATTATTTATTTGTTGGAATCCTCTGCTGGACTGTGAATTCTTTTGAGGCTGCGGATGGCGTATTGCTCACCAGTGTGTCCCTAAGTACCAGCACAGAGCCAGCTGGGTAGGGAGGATGGAGGGGCTGGGGCTCGGGAGGACCCGTGATCTCTCATGTTTCTCTTGTTCCTGGAGAAGGACAATAGAAAGTTACTGCAGTCAACAGGTAAAGGTTGGTAGGAAATGCGCACTTTACCTGAATGATCAGTCTCTTATTCTCACGGGCAACAAAGCTGGGGCGGGGGGAAACGAAACAAGTTCCCACCTCCCTAAAAATAAAGTGAAGCCACGCTATTTCTTGGCACGCCTGGGAATTATTGAAGGAACAGTGAGGCTGACGGTTGCTAATAGGACTAAATGTAGAAACCTCCGCTAGAACCTTGTAACCACGGAGGTGGCTCCTTGACCACCAGGGGGAGGAATTGCATCGCATCGCGGGCCTTGGGCGGTTTCTCCCAACGACAAAGGGCCGCGTAGAACTATGGGAATTGTAGTCCTAGGGTAGAAATGCGCGATCTTGCGCGGAGCACCACGGGAATTATAGTTCGGGAAAGAGAGGCGAGAAATGCTTTTAAGTACCAATGTTGAGTTCTAGAAACTACAACTACCACTGGGCCATGAGCTCCTGGGCAGTTTCTAGGTTCCGTCGAAGTGACCGTCTGGGCTGCTTCTGAGAGGTCAACTTGACTGGGTAAGTTGGAGAGGGGGAAGCTCCGATTCTGAACGGAGGTGTCAGCAGACTTTTTCATATCCCCGCCCGGTATGGTGCTCTTCGTCTCATCCCAGGAACTTCATATTAACCTCTCGTCCTTTCTGGTTCCTATTCCGACGCCTCCAGTAGCCACCCACACCCTTAACTCTCCCACTGTCTTCTCCAGCCGTCACTCCCGGCTGAGCACCCAGCCCCCACAACCCCACCCTAAGCTCACAGCGTCACCTCTCCGAAACCTGGGCTTCACGCGCCACACCTGTGCGCTTCACTGTCCCTCACTTTGCTGTTTCGCATGCTAGTGGGAGAAGGCTCGCCATTGCTTCTCCGTCCGGGGAACGCCTGGAAGGACTGGAAGTCCGCAGACCCGGGTTCCCGTCCAGCCCCGCAGCTCACTCGCGGAGCGACCTCCGGCAAACCAGCCTTCCCTGGGCCTCACTTTCTCCATCTACCAAACGGAGATGAATGACAGTTGCGCCCTCACTCTTAGGATGAGGCTGCGTGGTGCAGCCAATGGGCTGGTCTGTGTGAAGGTGCTATGTAAACTGTAAAGCCTCCACAGGCGAGGGGGGTTATTTTTATTAGAATGATCAAGGCTCTGGAACAGTCCTATCTTGGCTCCTTGTTTAGCTCTGCCCCCTTGTTGCTCAAGCCTGTCCCCCGAGTGCGCAGGATGGAGTTTCCTCACTTCCTCCAGAGACCAAAGGTCAGGCTAACGAGCTCTGAGTCTCCAGAGAGCTTTCCCTGAAAGGCAGCTCCGAAGAAGTGCTTATCTTGGACTCTGTCCTGAAATAGTTGGAGATGAGCAGTCCACCCAGCTGGCGGAGGGAGGCTTCTGCTCACTGGGAACAGGGCCCCGGCAGGAGATGGACAGCTGCGGCATCGGCCCTATCCCTTCCCTCTCGGTTCTTCTGGGCCTGTTCTGTAGATTGTGGTCTTGGCAGGGCTGTCTCCGGCGGGAAAAGGCTGGGAGGAAAGAATGCATTTTGCCAAAGACTTTAATCCAGAAAAAAATTAGAGACCTTGGTTTGGTATGATAAAAGAGAGACATAGCATTGTTAATTAATTCCTAACATTTTATGAGCACTTAAAATGTACCAGGCCCTATGCAATATTAATTTGAAAAAATATTTTTATTGACTTCAGAGGGGAAGGGAGAGGGAGAGAGAGATAGAAGCATCAATGATGAGAGAATTATTGATTGGCTGCCTCCTGCACGCCTCCTGCTGGGGATTGAGCCGGAAACCCGGGCATGTGCCCTTGACCGGAATCGAACCCAGGACCCTTCAGTCCGCAGACCCATGCCCTATCCACTGAGCCAAACTGGCTAGGGCTCAATATCAATTTTTTAATTTAAGTTTTACTATGCCCCCATTTTACATAGAAGGAACTTAGGCTCAAAGAGTTCATGTGGTTATAATGATAGAGCTACCATTTATGGTTATAGTGCCTTCTACATATTATTTACATATATTTAATTTACATTTTTATTTAATTTAATCCTCATCTACAACTTCATGAGTAATCATTATTTCTATCATGTGGTTAAATTATCAGAGGCCTAGAATTTAAGGAACTTGCTCAAGATTACACAGCCAATTAAGTGGCAGAGGTGGAATTCAAACTTCACCAAAGCCTTTCTTTCTTCACTATAACATATAGCCTTACTTTTAGATAAAAAGAGATTAAAAAATTGAGAGGGTTTAAAACAAAGCCTCACAGAGGGACATTTTTTGGGGGTCCCTAATAGATGGAGAAAGCATGGAGATAGGTGGTTTGGCCTGAAAAGAACTACAAAACAATCTTTACCTTGGTAGTATATCTGAAGAGATAAGGCATAAGTATGTAAAAAATTAAATAGCATTTATTGGATAAATGAATTATTGAGGCCTGTTATTACAGGACACTACCTTAAGCCTAGTGACTAGCAGGTATATGTTTCTTGTGGCTATGGGATTAAACCAAGTGAAATCATAGTAATCATTTCATTAATTTGAAAATGAACTGGAACACTCGGGAAATGTTGCAGGTACACGTGTCTGAATAAAAGAAAAATCCTGTGTGCCAACTGAACCAGAGGTTCTGAAACCTTGCTAATCAGAAACACTCGGAAAGCTTTTAAAAATTACTTGACCTCTGGGAATGGGGGCCCTAAAATCTCTATATTTGAAGAGTGGTTCCCAGATGATTGTGATGATAGGTTCAGGAACCTCTGATCTAGATTCTTCTTGAGCCACTTGCAGGCAAGTCACTGCTAGAAAACTGCTAGAAGAAGTACTAACGTAGGAACTGTCATAAGGCAGCCTGTGATTGGTTACCAGGGGGGCTGCAGACAGTACCTAGACTGGAGAGGAGGGAAGGTGGTAAGGACTTGGGGAAGCTTCAGAGAAGACCAGGGATTTCATGGGCCTTGATGAATGGGGCAGGTTTGAAAGGGCAGAGAGTCTTCTAGGCACCACCATGAATTGTTTAGATAAAGTGAGCAAAAGAAGATAGAGACACCGAGGCTGGTTTCCTTGGAAAATTCTGTAGCAATTACTAGAAATGACTGGATGCTCTTTGTGGATGTTTCTTAGGCAAAATTTGCAAGTCAGATTGGATTTTTCCATCTCTCCATTCTACTTGGGCATTAGTCAGTGTGAGCCCAGAGAATACAGAATCATTTTTATGTTAGTTTCATCGTGCCCAGTTAGCTTCTTTATTTTTTATTTTTTTAAACTTTTTATTGATTTTTTAGAGAGAGAGGAAGGGAGAGGGATAGAGAGATATAAACATCGATGAGAGATAAACATCATCGATCACCTGCCTCCTGCATGCCCACTATAGGGAATCGAGCCTGCAACCTGGGTATGTGCCCTGACCAGGATTCGAACCGGTGACCTCTTGTTCCTGGATTAATGCTCAACTGCTGAGCTATACTGGCCCGGCTAGTTTTTATTTCCCAACTTAATTTAGTTGATAACCTTCCCCAGAACTTTCCAGGAACCCCAAAGGATTCTACCCTCCTGGTTAGCTGCTTGTAAGTCCACTCATTCTGATTCCAATCCCAAGCACTTTTCTCTGTGGGGTAAGACCAAAATCTCTTCCCATAAGAAGCTGCTATCATTCTACTTAATCCTGAAACGTGACTCATAGTTGGCTCTTCCTTCTCCCTTGACTCCCAAATCCACTCAGTTGCCAACGCTTATTTCCACTTTTCAGTCAATCAATAGATATTTCCTGGATACTTTCTAAGAGCCAAGTAATACACTAGGTACTTTAAATGCATTATTTCATTTATCCCCATAGCAACCTGATGAAGGTGGGTAGTATTCTCATTGTACAGATGGGGAACCAGGCTTAGAGAGATCGGATAAACTTGCCCAAGGTAAGAAAGCTAGGCAGCAAAAGAGCTAGGGCTCAAACTTGGGTTTTTCAGACTTCATCTCTCTCATATCTACGCCCTCATTTCCGGAGCTGATTACAACTCCTTAATCTTGAGGGACTGCTACCTTCCAGGTTTGATCACACCATCCATTTCTCACCTGGCATCCATTCCTCATTCCTCATTTCTCCTGTGTGCATTCTTACCTCTGTGCCTTTGTTCACACTTTTTTCTACCTGAAAGTCAACTTTTTCCACCATCCTCCTCCACTCCCGAGCTAAAGGAGCTCTCTTTCTGCGAACTTCTGCACTGTCTTATCTGATCCTCTTTTATGGCAGTTAGAACTTTCTGCTGCTTCATTGTCATATGGGTGACATGTGTCTTGTGCCCCTGTGTAGGTCTTCCTTTTGTATGCTGTCAACGACAAGGGGAAAGGTCATGTCTGAGACCAGCACACTAAGCAGCACACATTCAATTTCACTGGCTACATAGTCCACTGATTGCATCAGTCATTTCTGAAATAGGTAGCCATAGTCCATTCCTGCACGCGCCCCATCTGGCCTGGGGATCAAACCTGCAACCCAGGTACAAGCCCTTAGCTCAGCTTCTTAAAAAGAATTGGGTTTACTTTTAAATTGGCTTCAGAGAAAGGAAGTCTATAGTAGAAAAGAAATCATTTATTACCTTCCATAGTTAAATAGATTTACACTAGGATTATTGGTTGTTTGGGGTTTTCCACTGGACCAGACAGTTGGCAGTCAGGAGATCTTTGTGTGATAATAGTTCTGCTTGTGACCTTGATCTGCTCACTTAACCAAGTAGGACCTTGATTTCTTCATCAGGAAAGCACGTGTAGGTTACTGGGCCGGTGGGGAGGTGGGGGAGGGCGAAGATGATTGTGGGGAGGATTGATGAAAATTATCTCTTAAGGCTTCTTCTTCTTCTTCTTTTCCTTCTTCTTCTTCTCCTCCTCCTCCTCCTCCTCTCCTCCTCCTCCTCCCCCCACCAAGGAAATTTTTCCCATTGACTTTTTAAAAAAGGTAATTTTTTAAAAATATATTTTATTGATTTTTTTTACAGAGAGGAAGGGAGAGAGACAGAGAGCCAGAAACATTGATGGGAGAGAAACATCGATCAGCTGCCTCCTGCACATCCCCCACTGGGGATGTGCCCGCAAACCCAGGTACATGCCCTTGACCGGAATCGAACCTGGGACCTTTCAGTCTGCAGGCCGACGCTCTATCCACTGAGCCAAACCGGTTTTGGCAAAAAACGTAATTTTTATTGATTTCAGAAAGGAAGGGAAAGGGAGAGAGATATAGAAATATCAGTGATGAGAATCATTAATCGGCTGCCTCCTGCATACCACCTACTGGGGATCGAGAGCCCGCAACCCAGGCATGTGCCCTTGACCGGAATTGAGCCCGAGACCCTTCAATCCTCAGGCTGACGCTCTATCCACTGAGCAAAACTGGATAGGGCTCCATTGACTTTTAGAGAGAGTGGATGAGAAGGAGGGAGTGGGGGTAGGGGGAGAGAGAGCGAGAGAGAGAAACAGGAACGTTGATGTAAGAGAGACATGGATTGGTTGCCCCCTGCACGCACCCAATCTGGCCTGGGGATCAAATCTGCAACCCAGGTACATGCCCTTGACTTGGAATTGAACCCATGATCCTTTGGTGCATGGGCCAGTGCTCTAACCACTAAGCAATAGCTGCCAGGGCTAAGGTCTCTTATTGCTTTGACTTGAACTTTCTTTTCTTCTTCTTCTTTTTTTTTTATGACTTGAACTTTCTGATCCATCTCAGAGCATCTTTAAAAAAGCAGAGTAATGTAATGATTAAAAATGTGGGCTTAGGGCCCAGCTGGTGTTGCTCAGTGGATGAGCATCGACCTATGAACCAGGAGGTCACGGTTAGATTCCTGGTCAGGGCACTTGCCTGGGTTACAGTGTGGAGCGTGCAGGAGGCAGCCGATCAATGATCCTCTCTCATCATTGATGTTTCTATTTCTCTTTCCCTCCCTCTCTGAAATTAATAAAAATATATAATAAACAAACAAATAAGTAAAATAAAAAGATGTGGGCTTAGGACTGGACTCAGTGTATCAGTTTAAATGTGTGTGTTTTTAATTGATTTCAGAGAGAGGAAGGGAGAGGGAGAGAGAATCATCGATCACCTGCCTCCTGCACACCTCCTACTGGGGATAGAGCCCAAAACCTAGGCATGTGCCCTGACTAGGAATCCAAGCATGACCTTCTGGTTCATGGGTTGATGCTCGACCACTGTGCCACAGTGGCTGGGTGTCAGTGTATTAGTTTAGATGCTTTTGGTTCAAGCAATAAAAATCTAAACTCAGTTGGGTTAAGCAAAAAAGGGGATTTATTGATTTATGTAACTGGAAAGTCTAGGATTGGGTCAGGCTTCAGGTGTAGTCAAATCCAGAGATTCTTAATGCTTGCACAAATGTGACCATTTCTCCGATTCTCTTAGCTCTGCCATCCTCTACAGGTAGCTTCATCCTCAATGTAGCAAAGTGGCTGCAACACACAGTTCAAGGCTTCATATCTGCACATCACTCTAGTTCAAAACAAGGACTTTCCCACCTTTCACCATCAAACCAAAGTCCTGGGCTTCACTCTGATTGGCTCAACTTATGTGACCCGGGAATACCAGGGCTAATTGGCTCAGGTCAATGAAGGCCCAACTCTAAAGGTTAGGGATGGGTCAGAATGGATATTGAGAGTGTGACGATCCTCTCCACAGCCATATTACCCATGATCAGATTCTGGTTTTGCTAACTGTATGTTCTTAGATAGATTACCAACTTTATCATGCATCATTTTCTTCATCTGTAAGATGAGATAACAGTATCTCAGAGGATTGTTGAAAGGATTCAATTAAATAATTCATGTAAAGCATTTAGTGTAGCTCCTGGCACAGAGTCAGTATAATGATGACGGTGCTGGTGGTGATGAGATTGAAGAGGGACAGGGAGCAATGGCATTGGCCCCAATGCAGAAGCAGGCAAGTTACAGGAATGTCTTCTAGGCAGAAGCGTGTGCAGCTGCCACATTGAAGGCTCCCGGTTGAACTACTGCCCCCACCGTACTCTTTCCTATTTCTGCCCCATTTTGCTCTTTTTTTATGTCCTGTCTAGAAATGCTTTTCTTTTTCTTCCCTGCCTCTAGTCTTCCTTATGTTTCAAGGCCCAACATAAGTGCCACCTTTATTGCCAATAGTTTAGGTCAGTGATTCTGTAAATATATAGTTGGCCCTTGAACAATGTGGGGGTGGGGGTGGGGGCTGGGGTAGGGCTACCAACCTCTCATGTAGTCAGAATTCATGCACAGCTTTTGACTCCCTCAAACTCAATTACTATTGTGCCTCAGTATCTGCAGGGGATTGGTTCCAGGATCCTAGCCCCTTCCCCATAGACACCCAAGATCTGCAGATGCTCAAGTCTATTATATAAAACTAGAGGCCCGGTGCACAAAAATTTGTGCACTCGGGGGAGAGAGGGGGTCCCTCAGCCCATCCTGTGCCCTCTCGCAGTCTGGGACCCCTCAGGAGATAATGACCTGCTGGCTTAGGCCTGCTCCCGGGTGGCAGAGGGCAGGCCCAATCCCTAGGTGCAGCCCCTGGTCGGGCTCAGAGCAGGGTCGATTGGGGAGTTGGGGCGCTGTCCCCTGTCATGCACAGAGCAGGGCCGATCAGGGGGTTGGGGCGTTGCCCTCTGTCATGCACAGAGCAGGGCCCATCAGGGGGTTGAGGAGCTCCCCCCTGTCACGCACAGAGCAGGGCCGATCAGGGGGTTGAGGAGCTCCCCCCTGTCACTCACAGAGTAGGGCCGATAGGGGAGTTGGGGCACCACCCCCTGTCACACACAGAGCAGGGTGGATCAGAGGGTTGGGGCGCTGCCCTCTATTACCCACAGAGCTGGGCCGATCAGGGGGTTGGGGCGCCGCCACTGTCACACTCAGGGCAGGGCCGATGGGGAGGTTATGGCTCTACCCCGTCACACACAGAGCAGGGCCCGTGGGGGGGGGGAGTTGGGGCGCCCCCACTGTCACACTCAGGGCAGGGCCGATCAGGGGGTTAGGGTGCTGCACCCTGTCACACACAGAGCCGCAGGGCAATCAGAGGGTTGGGGAGCTCCCCCCTATCAGGCACAGAGCAGGGCTGATCAGGGGGTTGGGGCACCTTCCCCTGTCATGAACAGAGCAGGGCGGATAGGGAGGTTGTGGCCCCACCCCCTGTCACACACAGAGCCACAGGGCGATCAGGGGGTTTGGGCGCTGACCCCTGTCACGCTGATCCCGGTGCCAGGAGGCCTCGCGGCTCCGCTGATCCCGGTGCTGGGAGGCATATTACCCTTTTACTATATAGAATAGAGGCCTGGTGCACGGGTGGGGGCCGGCTGGTTTGCCCTGAAGGGTGTCCTGGATCAGGGTGGGGGTCCCCACTGGGGTGCCTGGCCAGTCTGGCTGAGGGCTGAGGGCTGTTTTCAGGCTGGCGGGTGACTGAAGCTCCCAACCGCTCCTTTTTTTCTTTTTCTTTTTTAATTCTGGGCCAGCTTTAGCTCTGAGGCCTCGGCTGCTGAAAGCAGGTTTCTGGCCTGTGTTTACCTTCTGTACTTGATACAATGTTGCGGTCCGGCTGGCTGAAGCCCGGCTGACTAAAGCAGGTTTCTGGGGTTTTGTTTAGCTTCTATATTTGCCACATAGTTGCTTAGAGTTGCAGCTGAGAGGCCGGCAAGTCAGGCGGGGAATGTTGGAGTTCGCCGTCACTGGAGCAAGCAAGCCTCCCTGTTCGCTTCAGTGCATGGCTGCTGGCCGCCATCTTGGCTGGCAGTTAATTTGCATATCGCCCTGATTAGCCAATGGGAAGGGTAGCGGATGTACAGCTAATTACCATGTTTCTCTTTTATTAGATAGGATGTGTAAAACAATGCACACAGTCAGCCCTCCCATCTGCAGATTCCCAAGCACAGATAGAAAATGTTGTGTTTGATCTGTGGTTGGTTGAATCTGAGGATGCAAAACCCAGAGAAATGGAAGGTTGACTGTATATTTTTTGGGGAAAAAAAATCCAGGTATAAGCGGACCTGTGTGGTTCAAACGCATGTTGTTCGAGGGTCAACTATTTAACATGAGCAGGATCAGTAAGGGTTAAGAGCTCAGGTCTGGATTAGACAGACCTGTGTTTTGCCACCTGTAAGCAGTGTGACTTGGGCACATTGTTCAACTTCTCTCTGCCTTATTTTCCTCATCCCTAAAACAGGGTCTTGGTAATTAAGTCCCTTCTTCAGACATTTGTTGAGAATGAAATGATGTCGTATATGTAAAGATCTTAGTTCAATGCTGACACAGTAAATAATATGTCTAAGTGGTTATTATTCTTTGCCTCATGAGGACAAGGTTTGTGTTAAATTCTCTGCAGCAATTGTGTCTCCTTACCACCCCTTCCCCCATCAACAACAACAACAAAATCTTGGCAAAGGCAGTGTAGCAAAGAGATGATGTGAAAGATGGAAAGAGCCACACTGGCAGGGAGATGGGGTGATAAGGAGGGGTGGTCAGGGGTGGCAGATGACACACATAAGCAACAGGAAGCTAAGAGGGAACCAGCGAGAGCTTGTTCTGTGTTCCACTCTCCAGCATCAAGGTCAGCCCTGCCCAAGCCGTTCAATTCGACTGGAGACGAGATGGGGGTCAACCAGTCCGTGGGCTTTCCGCCTGTCACAGGACCCCACCTGGTGGGCTGCGGGGATGTGATGGAGGGCCAGGGTCCCCAGGTAAGTGTCTGCAGCTCCATCCCGGGGCACCTGCACTGCTTCTGCCTGAGTGTGACTTATCCATAGCCAGGCTGATGGGGAGGAAACTGAGCTAGAGCTGGTCTGGACCCGGTTATAGAGCCCCCAGGTCTGTCCTCCCGGCATTTTTCTTACTCCTTTTAATGAGGCACCTCTCAGAGATGGTGGGTTCTTTGCCCAGCTAGGAAGCAAGGGGGCTCTGGCTTCAATGGCAGCTTTCAGATCCTTCTCCCCGTCTTGAGAGCAGATGCCTAATCCTGGAAAGGTTTCTGATCTCCTACTAATCGGAGTGCCTGACAGGAGAGCAGTGGACCATTTGCCATTGGCCTGTGACTCCCAACCTGGATGGGAAGACAGTCTCCTTTTCCTCCTCTCCTGCCTTCATTTATTTTCCCCTGCTGCTTCGGTTCCAGACTTTTCCTCCAAGAGCTCCTAGGTCCTTCTCTGCTGGCCTAGGACTCCCCTCTCTTGTGAGAGGCACACACTTCCTGGTGACCTCTCACTGCTGTGTAAGAGGAGTGCTGCTGCTTCCCGAGGGCCCGCCTGGAGGCGACCCAGCAATGCCACCCCATCCAGCATGGGGCTAATTTCTCACCCCAGGGTTCCTCCAGGCCTGGGCTCAGGGCCAGATTTAAATCTTTCCATGTCCCAAGCACTGAAAACATTTTGGTGCCCCCAGATGTAATTCAAAATACAGTTGGCTATTTGAAATAACATAAGCCTTATGTGTATTCTAAAAATAAAATTGCTTCTTTCTGGATTTTCTGAATGCAGAATTCAGGTATGTGAATTGAAGCTCAAGTTTTCCCATTTTGGTGCTTTGCTCTTGCCCCAGACACCTGCTGAGTGGGTTTGTTGGGAAATCTAGCAGTGCTTGGGCCTCTAGCTGTGAGCAGCTGCTCTCTTCTTCCCTGCAGGGGAGCTTCTTCCGACTCTTCTACCCCTGCCAGGAGTCAGAGGAGACCATGGAGCAGCCCCTGTGGATTCCCCGCTACGAGTACTGCGCTGGCCTGGCCGATTACCTGCAGTTTAATAAGCGCTGGGGGGGTTTGCTCTTCAACATGGCTGTGGGTAAGAGTTGGCCTCACCCCTCGATGCTTTCCCAGGTTCTTGGTTATGTTCCTAGGAAATCACCAGGTAGACACAGTACCTTCCAGCTTGCTTCGTCCAGCACTTTTGTAGCGGGACATCCATTAGCCAGCATGGTGTGGAGAGCTGGAGGAGGATTATATAATAAGAGCTTTTATTATAGAGTTAGGTTGTCCTGGATTCGAGTCCAGACGTTATCATTTACTAGCTGTAGGGCTTGGGCAGGTTATGTAACCTGCCTGAATACCTGCCTTTGCAGGTTCTAGTCTGGGGTGTATGTAAAGCCTCTAGTGCAGGGCCTGGGACAGAATGTGTTCCATAAATGGTGGCTATTACTCACTTACTTGGCATGTAATTCCCACCCTGCCAGCTGTGTAGATCAGAGAAACATGCCTAACTGCCAGAGAGCGTACTGGCTCCCGCAGTTCCCCCTCCAGCTCTCTCCTCTTCTTGGGAGGGTCACGTTGAATCATCCACTTCCCCCAGTGACCCCACCATGAGGAACTCTACCCACTGTCTTGGCATCTCATTTGGATTTATCTTCCTATTTCCTATTGTGTTCATGCTATCCAGGGAACACAGAAAAGGTGATTGGTTACCCTGGGCTACTCAGGGGTACATGACAGTCCTCCAGAAAGGAGGGACATGTGCTCCCACACATGCCTATGCCCAGGCTGCCCTTGGGATGACAGCTTTGGGGCAGCCAGAGATTCTATAGCCCGTGTCTCTGCTAGGATCTTGTCGCCTGCCTGTTAGCTGGAATGGCCCCTTTAAGACAAAGGACTCTGGATACCCTTTGATCATCTTCTCCCATGGCCTGGGAGCCTTCAGGTAAGAGCTCTTTTCCCTTAGACCTTGTCATGTTCCTTGCCTGGTGACAGCTGTTGAGACTTATTCTCAAAGGGCAGCGAAACAGATATTTCCATCTGCCTGCTGTCTTACCTGCCATCTGCCTCATTCCCCGGCCTGGGGTCTACCTTCTCTCGAAGGCCTTTCCCAGGCTCCTTTCACCTGGTGGAGCCTTTCAGCGGGCTTCACACCCTTCGCCTCTCATGTTCCAGCATTTATATAAGTTAATACTTCTGGTTTTCTTCCAACATAACAGCCCAGAAATGTTGAAGGAGTTTGAGCTTTATAGTCAGATAGTCATTTATTCCACATATGTTGAAGGATGACTGCACTGAATGAGAGAGGCTCACTTCCTGCCCTCGGGGAGCTCTCAGCCTCCCCTTCAAGTCGCAGCCAAACCAGCTGTGCTCTGTGTGAGCTGTAGAACTCTGAGCCTAGGTTTCTTCACCTGTCAAATGGGGACAGACGCTGCTCCCATAAGCGGTCTGTGCGGATTCAGTTGGACTGACCAGTAGGAGCACACACACAGTTCTCTTCGTTTCTAGCTGGAGGAACATGAGCAGGTGAACTGTAGGGTCCCTGTCACCAGACTTCAGAGACTCTTTAGTGTTTATAAGCTCCATGAAGACAGAGACCATGCCTGTCTTCTCTCTCTCCCAGGGCCTAGGGCAGTACCTGGACAGTAGTTGTTTCCCAGAAAAATATTTATTGAATGAATACAACGGCTATGTTTTTCTAGGTTCTCATTCATTCAGAAAATATCTGTTGAGCACCTGCTCTGTGCTAGCCTCTTGGCCTGAAAGGAAGGTGAGACATACAGAATAAAAAGGAATTCGCATTCACTAGAGGAGCCTGAATACGGACTCACATGACTATAGCCTATGGCAAGAAGTGGAGAGTTGATGTGAGATGAGAGTAGAAGACAAGTAGATGGTTTTCCATATTGCTTTCTTAGTCAATAAATTGGGTATCTGCTGTGTGCCAGGACCTATGCTGGGATTGGGTACTCAGTAGTGAATAAGATAGAGCACCTTCCCTCAGAAAGATAGTCTAGTGGGGAAAGAAGCGAAGAAACATTCTCTCCCACATTCACAGGTATTTCATATAGTCAGCAGGCAAGCACATGACTTTGAAGAGTGATCTTGGTCTCAATCTGCATTGAGTCTTCACACCTCAGTAGACCTGTGAGCCCATTATAAATAAATGCTCTTCATTAACCAGAGCAAAATTCCAAGAAAAGGGAGGAAAGGAAGAGACATGATTTCCTTTCGTAGTTTCTGTGGTTGATTCAGGCTCTGAAACCCTTCCCACACTCCATAGACTCATGGTTTCCCATCCCAGGGCAGGGTATGTGCTTTAAACACTGAACATTTGCAATGTGCCATTGTCTCATTTGGGGCAGGCCGGGGAGGGTGCATATTTTACAGAAGAGCAGACAGGCTCCGGAAGGTATACGTGCCCAAGGTTACAGTTTGAACGAGAAAGGGATCAGAAATCTCTCCGGCTCTTATGCTCATTGCCTCCCAAAAGAAAAAGAAACTTAAGAAACTGACCTCCCTGAATCAGTTGGGATATGGGGAAGTTGTATTTAACAGAAAACCACCATATCCTAACTGATAATAGTGACCTAAACGACATTGATTTCTTTTGCAGATAAAAGGAAGCTAGAAGTTGACGGCTGATATGGTAGTTCTATGCAGTTATTAGAGAAGCAGGCTTCTTTAATCGTCTTACTCTGCCATGGTGGCTTCCATTTCTGAAGATATCTCATGACCCAGGGTGGCTGGTTTAGCTCTAGACATTACATCCATATTTCAGGCAATAGGAAGGGAGCACTCTTCTTTTTGAGATTTCCTGAAGTATAACACAGCTGCTTGCCTCCCATTGACTAGAGCTGCTGTGTCCACTATAATAGCTTCTAGCCACATATGGCTACTGAACATTTGAGATATGGCTGGCCCAAAATGAGCTGTGCTATACATATGAAATACACACTGACTTTCAAAGATTTCATATTTTTAAAAAGTAGTAAAACACCACATTATTTTAAAAAAATATTTGTATTGATTTCAGAGAGGAAAGGAGAGCGGGACAGAGTGATAGAAACATCAGTGATGAGAGAGAATCATTGACTGGCTGCCTCCTGCATGCCCCCTACTGGGGATTGAGCCCACAACCCGGGCATGTGCCCTTGACCAGAATTGAACCCGGGACCTTTCAGTCCGCAGGCTGATGCTCTATCCATTGAGCCAAACTGGCTAGGGCTTTAAATTTTGATTATATGTTGAAGTGATCATGTTTGGCTATATTGGGTTACATATATTATTAAAATTCTACCTGTTTCTTTTTACTTTTAAAATTTTTAAGTTACTCAGTGTATTATATTTCTTTTTGTTTAAAAAAATTTTTTTTATTGATTTTAGAGAGGAAAGGAGAGGGAGAGATAGAAACATCAATGATGAGAGAGAGAATCATTGATTGGCTGCCTCCTGCCCGCCCTACGCCTGAGATCCAGCGGATAACCTGGGCAGATGGCCTGACCAGAAAGGGAATCAAACCGTGACCTCCTGGTTCATAGGTCGACACTCAACCACTGAGCCACGCCACCTGGGCTAGTATTATATTTCTTTTGCTGGACTAGAATTTAATCACATACAAACCTGGTTGTAGAGGAGGCTGGTAAATGTCATATTTTGATGGCATGACAGTGTCTTTAGCTGAACATTAGAATTTATCAAGGAGGAAGAAGGTGTTTGGAGTGGGCAGTTAGCAGTGTCTGCTTTATTCTTTTTTTCTGTAAAGCTGGAGGACAGACAAAAATTCCACGTGCTAAATCACAGATGCAGATTTGCATATTAAAGAAATAGCCAGAGTCCTTGTCCTCAAGGTGCTTATGAACTAATTTGGGAGACATACAATATAACAATAAAAATGCAATTGTTGCCGAAACCGGTTTGGCTCAGTGGATAGAGCGTCAGCCTGCGGACTGAAGGGTCCCGGGTTCAATTCCGGTCAAGGGCATGTACCTGGGTTGTGGGCACATCCCCAGTAGGAGATGTGTAGGAGGCAGCTGATCGATGTTTCTCTCTCATTGATGTTTCTGACTCTCTATCTCTCTCCCTTCCTCTCTGTAAAAAATCAATAAAATATATTTTTTAAAAAATGCAATTCTTGAAGTAGCCAAACTGTATTGGGGATGGTGTGGGATGGTGTGTGTGTGTGTATATAGGGTCGGAAAACACCATGGATTGATTTGCACGTGCTTCCTAGCAGAGGACTTTGGGGGCTGTGGTGAGAGCAGGGATATTCTGGCTGGAGAGAGCACCGTGAAAAGGGCTGCTACAAATGGAACTTCCTTCAGTCTTTTGAGATGGTCACTAGCAGAGAATAGTTAGAATGGGGGCTAAGGGTGGGCCATTTTTCTGATCACTTTTCTTTTCCTTCCTGAATCTCTAGGACACTATATTCAGCCTTCTGCATGGAGCTGGCCTCCCATGGCTTTGTGGTGGCTGTGCCAGAGCACAGGTGAGCAATGGCAGTCACAGTGCACTATCGTGGATTGGGTGCCTGCAGTGGGCTAGGATATAGGTTAGTCCCCTAATCCTCACAACTGCTATGCAAGTATCAGATCCATTTTAAAGGTGAGGAAACTAAGGTTCAAAAATGTTAAATAGCCTGGCCAGTGTGGCTCAGTGGTTGAGCATTTACCTATGAACCAGGAGGTTGCAGTTCAATTCCCAGTCAGAGCACATGTCCCGGTTGTGGGCTTGATCCTCAATGGAGGGTGTGCAGGTAGCAGCCGATCAATGATTCTCTTTCATCATTGATGTTTCTGTCTCTCCCTCTCCCTTCCTCTCTGAAATCAATTTTAAAAATACACTTAAATTAGTGGTAGTAAAGCTTTAAAAAAAAGAAAAGATGTTAAATGATTTGTTGAAAGTGACACAGCTGAGTTAGGGTTCAAACTCAAAATCCATGTTTTTTCTACTCTCCTATGCATGCCCTTAGATTTTTCCCCTAGCAGCTGAAGGAAGGGTGATCCAGAGAGTCTTGGGTGAAAAGGAGGATTTGGTAAAGGGGAGAAATAAGCTCAAGAGTGTCTTCGTGTTTCTTTCTGGTGACATGTGTACTTCAGGGATGGGTCAGCTGCCACCACCTGTATCTGCAAGCAGGTCCCAGAAGAGAAGCAGCCCTCGAATGAGTTGCTGGAGGAGGAATGGATTCCCTACCGTCCAATTAAGGAAGGGGAGAAGGAATTTTGTGTTCGGAATTGCCAGGTAGGCTTGTGCCAATTAGGGAAGAAGAATTAATAATTCACCAAGAAGACTTATCCAAATTTCTCTTGAAATCTCAGGTGTAGTGAGTCTGAGCTTGCCACATCAATAGGAGAAATGGGGTATTAATCAAGACTGTTGATAATTGCAAGTGACAGAAACCCAACTTATGCTTTCTGGGCAAAAAGGAGAATAGATAAGCTTATGTAAGTGGACATATACGATGGGCAAGACCACTGGAACCAGCCTCAAATACCATCAGGACTTGTCTTTCATTCTCATCCCTGTGTCCTCTGCTGGTTGGTCTCATCTGCAAACTGACTGACTTTATGAAGTTAGAGCCACAGTTTTGACAGCTCTGAGCTTGCATATGTTTGACCTCGCCATCTGAGAGAATGGGACTATTTGAGGTTGCTCCCTCAGTCCCTACCCCTGCCCGAAGCTTCAGTAGGAAAAATCCTGGAGAGAGACTCCTAGGCTGGGAGAAGTACCAAAGTAGGAAGTTCCCATCAGAAAAACATTGTTAGATTTTTTTTTTTTTGCAGGGTGGGGGGCAATCCTCAAAGGCAGGGTTAACAGAAGTGGAGCTGGTAAGTGGTAGGCAGACAAAAACAGTAGATGTGGGCAATAAATGACAAGTAGAATCCAGTACTGGATTGATAATAACAGCACCCTTATGTCCTTTTGTTTTCAAAGCACTTTCATATACATGTCTTATTTGGTCCTCCTGACAACCCCAAGGGTATGTAGATAGAGGGTGAAAAGCAGGTCCGACTCTATTGAACCATTAGGTCAGGGTTGGGAACCTTTTTTCTGCCATGGGCCATTTGGGTATTTGTAACATCATTCACAGGCCATAAATTAGCCTGCTGTATTTGGTCAAACATTTAATTAACTCACCCCTAAGGCCTTGGCAGGGCCAGACCAAATGATTTCTCAGGCCTTATGTGGCCAGGGGCCAGACATTTCCCACCCCTGCATTAGGTGATGCTATGTGAGCTGCTAAGAAGGAGCTGAGCCTTTCTCATCATGTGGGGCCCACAGGGCTTACTGAGACAAGGGCGAGCAAACTCTCCCTGCATTCTTCCTTGGCTCTGCAGGGGAGTGAGTTTCTTGCTAGATGGTTTGTGCAGTGTTCCCAGCTCCCACTGGGACTGTCTCTGTTGCAGGTGTATCAGCGGGTAGATGAGTGTACTCGAGTGTTGAAGATCCTGCAAAAGGTCACTGCTGGGCAGACTGTCCTCAACATCTTGCCTGGTGGGTTGGATCTGATGACCTTGAAGGTAGGACAGTAACTGGTATGACCTGAGCTCATGTATTCATCAGGACTTTCTTGGTTACACGTAATAGGAACTTACCTAACTTACCAGCTTAAACCAAAAGAGAATTTACTGGCTCGAATAACTACGAAGACCAAAGGTAGACTGGCTTTGAGCCATGTAGTTAGATCTAGTGTCTCAAACGTGACCATCAAAGTTCTGTCACTCCTTCCTTCTGTCTCAGTTCCACTCCGTGTATGTGGGCTTCATTAGGCAAGAAAGGTAGTTGCTGGTAGCCCAAGCTTGCATTTCAGCTCAGCTCCAGATTTGAAAGGAAAAGAGACTCTGTTAGCTTCCACTAATCTGGGGAAGGCTGTGGCCCTTCTGGAGTCACATGCCCCTCTGGGCCAATCACTGTGCCAGAGGGATAGGATAATCTGATTGGCCTGCCTAGGTTACACACCCACTCTGACAGCCCCACAGGGCCACGTGGATGAGGGAGAGATGGTCCCTTCCCCAAAGGAAGGGCTGTCTGGCAGCAGCAAGTCCCGTGTTCCCTGTAGGCTAACTCCTTTCTTTGAGGGAACCCCCAGAATCCCCAAGAGGATAGAAACTGCCCTGGCTGTTTGGTGCCTATTAGATACATTTTTCTCCCCCACCCAGTTCTTTTTCTCCCTAATTTCAAAAGTAGCTCAAGCACTAGAGAACTAAGAAATCACACAAAAGCATAAAGAAAAAAGAAACAGAATTTTTTTTGACATTTTGATGTTTGTCCTTTCAGTTCTTTTAATGCATTACACGCACACACACACACACATTTGTATATATATCCTATATAATAAAAGACTAATATGCAAATCGACCAAATGGCAAAACGACTGGTTGCTATGATGTGCACTGACCACCAGGGGGCAGACTATCAACACAGGAGCTGCCCACTGGTGGTCAGTGTGCTCCCACAGGGGGAGCGCTGCTCAGCCAGAAGCTGGGCTCATAGCTGGTGAGCCCAGCAGCAATGGTGGGAGCCTCTCCTGCCTCTGTGCAGCACTAAGGACCCCTCAGGGGATGTCCACCATGGGAGCGGCCTAAGCCACCAGGCAGATATCCCCTGAGGGGTCCTGGACTGTGAGAGGGCGCAGGCCGGGCTGAGGGACTCTCCCGCCCCCCAGTGCACAAATGTTGTGCATTGGGCCTCTAGGATAGATAGATAGATATATATATATCTACACTAATAAAAGAGAAACATGGTAATTAGCGTACGACCGCTACCCTTTTCATTGGCTAATCAGTGAGTATATGCAAATTAACTGTCAGCCAAGATGGCGGCTGGCAGCCAGGCAGCTGGAAGCGAACATGAGGCTTGCTTGCTGCAGTGAAGGAGGACTCCAACGTTCCCCGCCTGCGCTGCTGGCCTCTGAGCTGCAACTCTGAGAAACTTTGTAACAAATATAGAAGCTAAACAAAACCCCAGGATCTCAGAGCTGGAGTTATACATTGTTTTGATTATAGAATGGCAAACAAACCAGCGGAAACCTCAGAGCTAGAGCCAGAGCTAAAGCTGGCCCAGAATAAAATAAAAAAAAGAGAAAAAAAAAGGAGTGGTTGGGAGCTTCAGTCAACAACCACCAGCCTGAAAGCAGCCCTCAGTCCCTCACCCAGACTGGCCAGGCACCCCAGTAGGGACCCCCACCCTGAAGGGTGTGTGACCAGCTGCAAACAGCCATCATCCCCTCATCCAGGCTGGCCAGGCACCCCAGTGGGGACCCCCACCCTGATCCAGGACACCCTTCAGGGCAAACCAGCCGGCCCCCAGGCCTCTATCCTATATAGTAAAAGGGTAATATGCCTCCAAGCACCGGAATCAGCGTGACAGGGGGAAGCACCCAAACCCCCTGATCGCCCTGCGGCTCTGTGTGTGACAGGGTGCGGTGTCCCAACCCCCTGATCGGCCCTGCTCTGTGACAGGGTGCCGCGCCCCAACCTCCCCCCTCCCCCCACAGGCCCTGCTCTGTGTGTGACAGGGGGCGGTGCCCTAACTCCCCTATCGGCCCTACTCTGTGAGTGACGGGGGGAGCTCCTCAACCCCCTAATCGGCCCTGCTCTGTGCATGACAGGGGGAAGCTCCCCAACCCCCTGATGGGCCCTGATCTGTGCATGACAGGGGGCAGCGCCCAACCCCCTGATTGGCCCTGCTTTGTGCGTGACAGGGTACGGAGCCCCAACCCCCCTGATGGGCCCTGCTCTGTGTGTGACGGGGTGGCACCGCAACTTCCCCATCGACCCTGCCTTGAGTGTGACAGGGGGCGGTGCCCCAGCCTTCCAATCGGCCCTACCCTGAGCGTGACTGAGGGTGGCATTGCAACCTCCCAATCCGCCCTGCCCTGTGCATGACAGGGGGCGGCGCCTCAACTCCCCAATCAGCCCTGCTCTGAGCCCGACCAGGGGCTGCACCTAGGGATTGGGCCTGCCCTCTGCCACCCGGGAGCAGGCCTAAGCCAGCAAGTCGTTATCTCCCGAGGGGTCCCAGACTGCGAGAGGGCACAGGCCGGGTTGAGGGACCCCCCCTTCCCCCTGAGTGCACAAATTTTTGTGCACCGGGCCTCTAGTATGTGTATATATATATATATATATATATATATATATATATACATAAATCTAATGTTATTTACTATAAGCTGTATTGTGGCCTCTTTATTTAGTAAATATATATAAAATAATAATTACTGTTTTATGAGTACTTACTATATAAGAGCAGCTCACACAAATGTATGCAGTAAGCATTAGCATCTCTTCACATAGAAAGAAATAAAAGATCAAAGAAGCTAAGTATTTTCCCAAGGTTACACAACTAAGTGAATGGTAGAGTTAAAATTTAAATTGGGTTTTTGGATCCCAAAGACTCTGCTGTGTGCCCAAAGCCTCTTTAGAAACCATCTTTTAAAGGTTTTGGTAAAGCCTTCCAGAAAGAGGCACCTGTCGGGATGGTCAGTAGGGAAGGCAGAACCTGGAATCTGGAGTGCTTTCCCAGCCCCCACCAGCTAAGCGGGCTCCCAGGCACTGAGGCCCAGGCCTGCATGCCACTGGGGAATGGCAGGCTACAGTGTAGTTGGGTTAGTTAAGAGGTAGCCTTTTGGAGAAATACAGAATAAAAAAGGGTACATTTTCACCTATCAGACTGAGTAAGATCTGAAAATTGATTACTCATTCTTGTTGGCAAAGCTGTAGGGAAGTAGGTACAATCTTACATTGCCCATGAGAATGCAGATTGCCCCATGTGGGGCAGTTTGGCAATAGCTATTAATGTTACAAATGCACATATTTTTTGACCCGGTAATTTCCAGTTTTGGAAATTTATTCTGCAGATACCTGCACACATGCAACATGATATATGTACAAGGTTATTTATTCCAGTGTTGTTTGTAATAGCAAAAGATTGATCGTATCCTAAATGTTTACTAATAAGGGAACTAGTTCAATAGATGATGGAACAATGGCTGTATTCATTTGGGTAATGCTAATTGCTCTGACACATAAATCCCAAATCTCAGTGGCTTAACACAATAGAAATTTATTTCTCTCCCACATGAAGTCCAAAAATGGGAGCTCAGGGACCCAAGCTACTTTTATCCTCTAGCTCAGTGATTCTCAACCTTCCTAATGCCGCGACCCTTAATACAGTTCCTCATGTTGTGGTGACCCCCAATTTCATTGTTACAAATTGAACATAATTAAAGCATAGTGATTAATCACAAAAACAATATGTAATTATATATGTGTTTTCCGATGGTCTTAGGCGACCCCTGTGAAAGGGTTGTTCGACCCCCAAAGGGGTCGCGACCCACAAGTTGAGAACCGCTGCTCTAGCTCTACCCTCTTCCACTTATGAAACCCAGCTTCACTGTGTGCGTTAAGCCAGGAACGGGAAAGGACATGGAGGTGTGCACGAAGGAGTGTACATGGACTAGGCCTGGAAGTAGAGATTTCACTTTCACTCACATTCTATCAGCTAGAGCCACAAGGCCACATCCAACTGCTGGGAAATAGAGTCTAGCTATGTGTCCAGGAAGAAGAGGAACAGATTTGGAGATCACTAGCTATTTGTACCATGGTGAAACCAAATGTAGCTGTAAAAAAAAGATAAGGAAGCTCTTTATGTACTAACATCATTATGCAAAAGGGTAAGATATAATACCCCTTGTGTAAAAAGGGGGGAAGTATATATTCATGTTTACTCATATATGTGTCAGTAAGTTCTTCAAAGACATGTAAGAAACTTACCTGTTTGGGTGCAGGGAGTGGAAAGGGAATGTGGTAGGTGGGAGACTTCTCTGTATACTCTTGATTTGATTTGATTTTTCAAAATATTTTTATTGGCTTCAGAGAGGAAGGGAGAGAAAGAGAGAAAGATCAATGATGAAAGAGAATCATCGATTGGCTGCCTTTTGCACGACCCCTGCTGGGGATCAAGCCCACAAGCCCAGCATATGCCCTAACCTAGAATCGAACTGTGACCTCCTGGTTCATAGGTCGACGCTCAACCACTGAGCTACACTGGGTGGACTATTCCTGATTTTAGAGTTATATTAACCTATACAAATACCTGAACAGGCCACCAACCAAGTTGCTGGAGGCACTGAGTAAAGGGGGAGAATTTAAATATAAAAGCTTGGGATAGAAATTGGGGATAACCAGGTTTAAGGCAGAGGCTGGGCAGCGAAGCCTACAGAGACTTCCCAAGCCCCTTAGCAGACAGCTGCAGTGGCTCTTTATGTAACTGTGCCCTGAAGGCTTCTAGAGGCAATTAGAAATAGGTACGTGCAGAGCATGTTCCAGCAAGCACATCACTCCACTGGATAAAAGTCAGGACAGAGATCCAGAGGAAGTAGAACCTGAGTTGGTTTCTCTACAGGGAGGTCTTGCTTCAGAGCAAAGTGGATGGGCAGCAGGAGCTCCCCCATTCTGCCCTTGACTTGGTGCGTGTGTCATCCCAGTGGACCGGTTTTAAGACAGGGGTCTAGCGGATGGAGAGAGTTCTTACTCTTAGTGTGCTCTTAGGCTGATGGGTCAGGTTGGAATCACATAATTTTTATCTATTCATCTATTCATAGGTATTTTTTAAATGAGGAAAATAGGTTTTTAATATATTTTCATTGATTTCAGAGGGAATAGAGAGGGAGAGAGAGATAGAAACATCAATATGAGAGAGAATCATTGATTGGCTGCCTCCTGCACTCCCCACACCGGGGATCGAGCCAGCAAACCAGGTATGTGCCCTGACCAGGAATCAAACCGTGACCTTCTGGTTCATAGGTCAATGTTCAACCACTGAGCCACGCTGGCTGGGCTGTTCATAGATATTTGAATGGCTACTCTAGTCCAGGTATTGTACGTATTAAGATGGCAAAAATAAAGACGGAGGCCCTAACCAGTTTGGCTCAGTGGAAAGAGCATCAGCCTGCGGACTGAGGGGTCCTGGGTTCGATTCCGGTCAAGGGCATGTACCTTGGTTGCAGGCGCATCCCCAGTGGGGAGTATGCAGGAGGCAGCTGATCAATGTTTCTCTCTCATCAATGTTTCTAGCTCTCTGTCCTTCTCCCTTCCTTTCTGTAAAAAATCAATAAAACATATTTAAAAAAAATAAAAATAAAGATGGGCCCTAACCGGTTTGGCTCAGTGGATAGAGCATTGGCCTACGGACTGAAGGGTCCAGGGTTTGATTCCGGTCAAGGGCATGTACCTTGGTTGTGGGCACATCCCCAGTAGGGGGTGTGCAAGAGGAGTTGATCGATGTTTCTCTCTCATCGATGTTTCTAACTCTCTATCTCTCTCCCTTCCTCTCTGTAAAAAAATCAATAAAAATATATTTAAAAATAAATAAGTAAATAAAAATAAAGACGGAAAACATGGCAGGTTTTTGGATTTCCTGCCTACAGAAGGCTGTTCAGTCCAGGGATTGCCTGGCAGGCTGCTCTCCAGCTGGCAGGGTCTTTCATGTGGTGGGGGTGGGTGGAGGTGCTGGAAACTCACTCGCTGAATTGTGCTTCTGCGTGGTCTCGCTGTTTCTTCTTGCCCCTGAAGAAGTCCTCAAAAAGCACTCTGCAGTGTCTGACTTGGCTAAGTTCTCTGCTTTCCTCAGGGCAGCATCGACATGAGCTGTGTGGCTGTGATGGGACACTCATTTGGAGGGGCCACAGCTATTCTGGCTTTGGCCAAGGAGACCCAATTTCGGTGAGTTTCCCAGTAATGCTGCTATTTGTTACGTAAGTATCATGCACTAGGCACTGTTTTGGGGGCTGGGAATTTAGTGGTGAACAAGAAAACAAGGTCTCTGATTTCATGGGATTTGTGGGAGGAAACAGACTAGTAAACAAGCTAATAGATAACCAAATCCCCAGCAAAAAGTGCAATGAAGAAAATAAAATAGGACAGCCGTATAAAGGTCTAAGGGAAGATCATTCTAGGCAGAGGGAACAGCTAATGCAAAGGCCTTGAGGTGGAAGGAAGCTTGCTGTGTCAGTGTGGGAGGAGCATGGTGAGTGAAGGGGAAGAGATTAAAATGTGATCAGAAAGATAAAAGGGCAGATCACAGGGCCTTTGGTCAGAGTAAGGAAGTTAGGTTTTATTCTAAACTAGAGGCCCAGTGCATGAAATTCATGCATGGGTAGGATCCCTAGGCCTGGCTGGCGATCAGGGCCAATCTGTGGGGTGACCGGCGGGTTGATCAGGGGCCCCCCTGCTCACACTCACCTTGGCTGGCCTGGGGCCTGTGGGCTGGGGGCAGCTCCTGCATTGGGCATCTGCCCCCTGGTGGTCAGTGTTCGTCATAGTGACTGGTCGTTCCACCGGTCATTCTGCCATTTGGTCAATTTGCATATTAGGCTTTTATTATATAGGATTTGATGGAAGCCGTTGAAGGAGTTAAGGAGAGAAAAAACAATTTTTTACATTTTAAAAGATCCCTCTGGCTACTGTGTGAAGAGTAGATAGTAGCTGGACAGAAAGCAAAGAGGCTAGTTAGAGGGAGCTATTTTGGGGTCTAGGTGAGATGATGGATTTGCATTAAGATGAAGGCAGTGGGATGACGAGAAATGAATGGAGTCAGGACATGTTTTAGAATTTTCAGGACTATGTGATGTATGAGGTGAAGGAAAGAGAGGAATCAAGGTTTTTCATTTGTGTATCCATCATTTGAGTGAAGATGATCGCCCTTTCCTGAGAGAGAAGGCTGGAGGAGCATTTGGGGTGGGAGTGGGGAAGCTTGCCCTTGGTTACTGCTTGTTTACTGCTTGACACACTGGCTAGATCTCTGAGTTGTGGCACCAAGAGGCTTTTCCTAGTCTCTGCCTCATGCTCTGGGCTCACTTAGCAACTTGTGCAATCAGGGTGCTAAGCTGTATTTGTTAATTTGTCTGTCCTGCCTCCCTTTCTCGACTGGGGACTCCTTGAGAGCAAGATCTGTGTCATTTAGCCCTAGCTGGTTTGGCTCAGAGGATAGAGCATCGGCCTGTGGACTGAAGGGTCTCAGGATTGATTCCGGTCAAGGGCATATACCTTGGTTGCAGGCTCCTTCCCCAACCCTGGTTCAGGCATGTGTAGGAAGCAACCAATTGATGTTTCTCTCTGTGTCTCTCCCCCTCCCTTCATCTCTCTCTAAAAATCAATGGAAAAATATCCTCGGGTGAGGATTAAAACAAAAACAACAACAACAGAACTGTGTCATTTATCCCTGTATCCAGAGCATAGGCCTAAGCACACAGTCGGTACCCAAAGAATGTTGAGTGAAGGATTAAACGAAGGAAGTGCCATTCTGTGTAACTGAAGGCAGCTGCCTGAGCGTGGTATAGGGCGAGGAGAGGTCCGACCCTTGCTCTCAGTGAGTTTAAAATATAGAAGGATCTTTGGCAACAGGTGAAAGTGGTCTCTAGCCAAGATCCTAACCGAAGGGTGTGGACCCTGGTACCTCCTTGGCTTTCTGAACCTTCAGAAGATCTCAACACTTCCCCCCATTGCCCTGACCGCTTCTGCACGGCAGCTCCCAGTGTCTGGTCCTGTTGCAGGTGTGCTGTGGCGCTGGATGCTTGGATGTTCCCTCTGGAACGTGACTTCTACCCGAAGGCCCGAGGCCCTGTATTCTTCATCAATGCTGAGAAGTTCCAGACAGTGGAGAGTGTCAACTTGATGAAGAAGATGTGTGCCCAGCATGAACAGTCCAGGATCATCACTGTCCTGTAAGTAGACTCCAAGGCCATGGTCCCCAGTGCCCTGCCATCTTCTTGCCAGCTGGGCTCCCTTGATTACTTTTGGATTATCCAGAAGCTCTGCCTGTTAATGGGATACCTGAATGCTTCCCGATTTTCAAAATCTTAATTCCTTTAGAATTTCATATCTGCTCTGCTCCACTTAGTTCTACAGTGATTTCTTCACCAGTTTATGACTCTGTGATAGGATTTGTCTGTTCACTTCTGGGAAAAGGGTATTGTGGGATTGTGTGTTGGGGAGGAAAGTGGTTCTGGGTGGACTCCAAAGATCTTTAACCTCATTTGGGAATTTTATTGGGTCTTTTGAAGAATGTGGGTGAAGCCCGGCCAGCATGGCTTAGTGGTTGAGCACTGACCTATAAACCAGGAGATCACGGTTCAATTCCTGGCCAGGACACATGCCTGAGTTGCAGGCTTGATCACCATTGTGGGGCGTGCAGGAGGCAGCCAGTCAATGATTCTCTCTCATCATTGATGTTTCTATCTATCTCTCCCTCTTCCTTCCTCTCTGAAATCAATAAAAATGTATATTTAAAAAAAAGAATGTGGGTATGATAGACCTTTGACGTTCATAAGACAGATTTTTAGAGACCTTCATGACTACCTAAATTCAGACATCTTCCAGAAACCATCTATATTCTGGCTGAGAAAAACCAGTCTTTTCACTCCATCATCAGCACTATCAGCTTTCTTTCATAAGCCATTTTTCACAGAAAATTTTTGAGAAATTTTAAGAAACATACCATCAATGGGAAGTGGCCTAGAGCTCCAGGTGCAGGCTGAAGGCTCGCTAACAAGGCTGTGACTTGCTCCTGTCCTGCACTTGAGCCTAAAATACATGCTTCAAGGGTCCCAGGCCCCATTAAAGCAAAACAAGTAACTGCATGCCACAGACCTTGGAATCTTCCAGAAACCATTTCAGGTAGTTGAAATGCCAACTCCACAGCCCTGGGAGGCTAGGAATCTGCTCAGTAATAGCGGCTTCTTCCCTTGCTCATTTTGGCCCCGGCTCTCTTCCACCGGGCCAGCCCCCTCCCTTTCATTCTGACTTCATGGCAACAGAAGACTGCTTGGAAGTTTCCCCAGACCAGTCAGATTCAGGATCATTGTGACCCCTGGAGGAAAAGGTGGCAAGAGCAGTTGGAAATGGGTACACAAGGGGGATTTAACTGCTGGTAATGTATTCTTTCTTAAACTGAGTGCTGCACATTCAAGTATCCATTATATTATTCTTTATGCTTTTTCATGTGCCTTAAAAAATACATTTAAAAATATTTTTTATTGATTTCAGAGAGGAAAGGAGAGGAAGAGAGAGCTAGGAACATCAAGATAAGAGAGAATCATAGATTGACTGTCTCCTGTAGGCCCCCTACTGGGGATCGAGCCCACAACCTGGGCGTGTGCCCTGACCCAGAATTGAACTGTCATCTCCTAGTTCATAGGTCGAATGCTCAACTGCTGAGCCAAGCTGGCCTGGCAAAAAAAGACATTTTTGTAAAGTCACCTTTTTTTTTTTTGCATGATATCAAAGTTTAGCATTTAGATTTTTCTTCCTCATTGATTTGACTAGTAATTTTAGTTTTAAGTAATTTAGCCCAAAATGAACCTAGTCAGAATTTCACCTTTGCAGTAAATATATTTGATACCAAAGGACTTAAATTCTAATCCAGAAACTCTCTTTTACAAGCACTGCCCTCACTTAAATTCCTTTTTCCTGTTTACTTTGTGGTACAGTTCTGAAGAGAGGAGCTGACATGTTTTATGAATGTTCGGAAGTCACCAGGTAAAAGCCGTGGTGTTATAGTTTATAATAACATAGGAATGGCAGGTGCTGCAGACCTCGCCTCCTTGGCCCTGTCCCCACTCTGGCTAACTCAGCCTTTTCCCTGCACCGTCGGGCATTGTGGTCCAGGAGCTGAGGCAGCTCTGAAGCCAAGCACACCTAGCGCTGTCCCCTTACTAGCTGTGTGACCAGTTCTCTCCTGATTTTGTCAAAGGGGAATATTCTTCCCTTATTGTGAAAATGAAATAATGCACATAAAGTACCTTGCACATAGTAGGTGCTTAACAAATATTTGTGTGCCCTGACCTCAAAACTCCTACCAGTTATTTGTTTTTCTTTTCTTCTAGTGGTTCTGTTCATCGGAGTCAAACTGACTTTGCTTTTGTGTCTGGGAACTGGATTGGTAAATTCTTCTCCAGTCAAAACCGTGGGACCTTGGACCCCTATGAAGGTCAAGAGATTGTGGTGCGGGCCATGTTGGCCTTTCTGCAGAAGCACCTTGGTAAGACAGAACTGGGACTTCTGGGGCAGCCTGGGGTCCCTTAGATTTCCATGCACAGTAGTCTATACTGATAGGTCTCGGATCAGGGAGATTATGGCTAAAGGAAACTGACTGAAGGAGAGAGTTACATAGACGTATAGAAATAACACAGCTGAAAGTTTGGAGATCCTGACTCTGTCTCTTACTACCCCAATGACCTTGACCTACTCTTAACTTCTCTGAGCCTTGGTTTCCTCACTGTAAATGGAATATTCACATCTCTCTACTCCACTACCTCTGTTCTAACTCATCACTTATCTGTATGGTGGAGGAGGTTATGATGAGAAGTGGGTTAAATTTGTAGACGTGCTTTAATAAAAACGAAGCACAGGAAGATGGTGACTAATATCATAAATCACCCCAGCTAAATGGCAAGACCCGCAGAGGTCTTTGGTCCCGCCTCCTGTCCTTAGGAGATACCCTCTCATATCCTCCCTGCCACACAGTCCAGCAGCAGGGAGAGTGCTCTGCCACAGCGTCAGCCCTCATCACCACTGGAAACTTCAATGGTTGGAAGTTACTATTGTAGGCTTTTTGGGTTACAAGGACTAGAGAGATTCACTGATTTACCTCTGCTATTCGGCCAGTGACTCTCATGACCCACAGATGCGAGGACTCAGCCTTTGGGAGACAAGAGAGAAAGGAGGCTCCCTAGACCAGTGGTCGGCAAACTGTGGCTCGCGAGCCACATGCGGCTCTTTGGCCCCTTGAGTGTGGCTCTTCCACAAAATACCACGTGCGGGCGCGCACGTACAGTGCGATTGAAACTTCGTGGCCCATGCGCAGAAGTTGGTTTTCAGCCTGGGCGAGTCTATTTTGAAGAAGTACTGTTGATATTTGGCTCTGTTGACTAATGAGTTTGCTGACCACTGCCCTAGACAAAGCGATGCTTGTCTTTAATCTTAGCAGGTGATTAGGGTTCAGCAGGCAGGGGAGGGCAAGGGTCTTCTAAACAGGAAGCACAAAGGCCTGGGTGGGCCTGGTCAGTTTTGAGAAACTGTGTTCAGTGTATCTGGAGCTCAGGATGGTGAATTGTTGGAAGATGAAGGTAGAGAAATGGGCAGAAACCAGATCTCGAATCCCATGTATTTGCTGAAATAAGCTTGAACTTCCCCCCACAGGCTGTGAGAGTCCTTGGGTTCTAAGCAGGGGGATGTCATGATTAGACTTGTATTTGCATTTGGGCTGCAACGTGGAGGATGGGCAAGATGGGGCAGGTTGAGAGGCAGAGAGCCTGGGTGGGAGGCTCTTGAAGTATTTAAGTGCTGAGAGATAAGACAGAGTCTGAAAAAAAAAAAGCAGAGCTTCTCTGCTCCAGTTAATTAGCTTTGCAAAGAGAGAAAAGCTTTTTGATGGCCGCACAGTACCTTGTCACATGGGAAACTAAAATAGATTGAAGAGGCTGAGCAGAACTTCTCACCAATCCTAAAAAATACCACCGAGAGCACATAGTCCAGTGACACAGGGATGTTATTGTCCATCGAGAAGATTGGTGCTTCTCGCATATTAACTACATGCAGCTCCTGCCCCCACCTAGTCATTCTCTCTTCCCCTCTCCTGGAAGACTGACTATTTTACACCTTCTCCTTTATCTTCAAACCTCCAACACCTCATCCTTTTTGGTCTGCTCAAGATGGTTGTGCCAGCAATTCTTTTCTCTTTACCTTAGATCGGGGTGGGCAACCTTTTTTCTGCCAAGGGCCCTTTGGAAACTTATAACTTCATTCAAGGGTCATACAAAATTATCAACTGCCCGGCCGGCATGACTCAGTGGTTGAGCATCAACCTATGAACGAGGAGTTCATGGTTCGATTTCTGGTCAGGGCACACGGCTAGGTTGCAGGCTCCATCCCCAGTGGGGGGCGTGCAGGAGGCAGCCGATCAATGATTCTGTCTCATCACTGATGTTTCGCTCTCTTTCTCTTCCTCTCCCTTCCTCTCTGAAATCAGTAAAATATATATATATATTTTTAAAGAAATATCAACTTAAAAATTAGCCTGCTATATTGCTCAAACATTAATTAACTCACCCCTAAGGCCTTGGCAGGGCTAGACCAAATGCTTTCTCAGGCCTTAGCTAAATCCAGTGGTCAGCTCCCATTCCTCATCTCAGTGGAGCTCTCAGCACTGCTGACAGAGCTGTGATGACATCCTTCCAAGACAACCCACTGTGATTGTCTCCTGTCTCAGGATCTGCTCCTCCTCCGTCTACTTCGCTGCTTCCAGGGCTCAGCGCTTGGACCTCTCCTCTATCTATGTCCTAATGTCATCTAGTGGCTTTAGATGCCATCTCCAGGCTGACGAGTCTCCAGTTTATATCTGCATTTTGATCTCTCCCATGAACATCAGATTTAGATAACCCACTTATTCAACATCTAATAAACATCACAAAGACCAGTTGCAGTTACAGTCTTTCCCTTCTCAACTAATAGTTACTCCATCCTTCTATTTACTCAAGCCAGAGTCCTCATTCATGTCTCTTCTCTTACACCTCCCATCCCATCCCTCAGAAAGTCCTATCAGCTCTACCTTTCACATACATGTGGAATCTAATCACTTGTCACCCCACAACTGCCATGCTGTGCAAGTCAGCTCTCACCTAAACTTAAATTACTGTATCAGTTTCCTACTAGTCTCTCTACTGTCATCATGCCTCCCCACACAATCTTTTTTTTGTGTGTGTGTGTGTGTTGTCACTTTTTATTTATTTATTATTTATTTTAAAAATTTTTTTTATTGATTTTAGAGAGGAAGGAAGAGGGAGAGAGAGAGAAACATCAATGATGAGAGAGAGTCATTGATTGGCTGCCTCCTGCATGCCGCCCCCCTGGGATTGAGCCTGCAACCCGGGCATGTGCCCTTGACCAGAATCGAACCCAGGACCTTTCAGCTCGCAGGTCAATGCTCTATCCACTGAGCCAAACTGGCCAGGGCCCTACATATTCTTTTTAATAGTACAGCCAGAGGGATCTGTTAGAAAGCAAGTCAGATATTGTCACTCTTCTGCTCAGAATCCTCCAGTGTCTCTCCATTTCTCTGAGAGTCAGAGCCAATGTCCAGTGTCCTGCTAGACCCGATGATGTGGTCCTCCAGTTAGTCCCTCCTGAGCTCACCTGCTCTCTTCCCCCGGCCTACCTCACTCCTGCCACACAAGCCTCCAACACTCCAGGGACACTCTGGCTTCAGCCTTTGTAGTGCTCTTCCCACTGCCTGGAACATTCTTCCTGTGTAGTCTCGTGGCTCACTTCCACCTCCTTCAAGTCTTTGCTCAAATCTCACCTTCCCAGTGAGGCCCACCCTGACCAGCCTTTTAAAAACATTACACCTTCCCTACCTCCCTCAACCCGTCCTTGGCACCACCACTGCTTCTCTTATCTGGCTCTTTCCCCCCATAGCACTGATCACCTTTTCACATCCTATATAATTTATGATGTTTATTGTTATCTCTGCCCACTGGATTGTGAGCTCTACGAGGATGAGGATTTCTATTTGTGGATGGACTTTTTGGAACCAAGAACAGAGTGTGGCACGTCATGGGTGTGTTCAGTATTTTTTGAATTAATGACTATGGAGCATTTATTTGTTGAGGACCTATTCCATGCCAGGTTCTTTGCAGGGCACTGGGACCCAAAGATGAAGGCAGTGGGCCCTGCCTTCTGCCCCAGGTGTTGTTTGTTTTGAACAAGGAGGTCCTTTGCCTGCTCGGCTGTGCCCTTCTCCCTCAGCCTGAGGCTGCGGACCCTTTCTGACTGTTCTTACCGTGTCGTTAGACCCACCTGCCCATGACCCCAGTGCTCTCTCTTGATCATTCCCAGTGTTACGCTGCTTCATGATGTTGCCACCCTATTCCTTCTGCCCTTCACGGGGGTGGCCCTGGATTTGCATCCACTGGCTGGCGTACGAAGGACCTTTTCTTGCTCAGCACCATCTCTGAGCCTGAAGTAGGCTTCCCATTTTCTCACCCTTTCTGACCAAGGTGTGAACTCTGTCATTACCAGCTATAATGACATTGGACAAATCAGCGTCTTTAAGCCTAGTTTCCTCAACGATAAAGTAGGGCTAATCACAGTACTTAGCTAATAGGGATATTGTGAAAATTAAATGAGACAGTGCATGTCCATTGAGTTATTCTATAATGAGTTATTCTTCAACAAATGTTACTTTTTTGTTATCATTATTGAGTTATTGTGGATTAAGCAAATGACTTATGAAGCATCTTTATAAAGGCACTGAATGTACAGTAGTTACCATTACTGCTACCACCCTCACAACCAGTCCTTTTAGTATCCCAGGTGCTTCTCTCTAGGATGGCCCACCAAGTCTGTGGTCAGTACTCTTTGCTCTAAACTTACAATGACTTACCTAACCTTCCTGGGGTTTTGTGTGTGTTTTTTCCAGGCCTGAAAGAGAACTATGACCAATGGAACAACCTCATTGAAGGCATTGGACCATCGCTCACCCCCGGGGCCCCGCACCATCTGTCTAGCCTCTAGACACAACTGGACTGAATTCTCATTTGGGATCTGCCCATAACCTCCTATCAGGAAGTGGTCAACAGCCCTTCTTCACAGATCCAAAGGATGTAATCACACTGCTGATTGGATGACGGGGTACTTTGATCTTAGACTTGTTGATCTTAAATTCGTGGTGGGACTTGGATCACTTACTGATTGGCACACTGACTTTCTGGGGCCTGAACCCTAATGGTGTGGGGTTGGAGCAGTTGGAGTGGGGCTGGGGAGCACTCAGGCCCTAAGCTGAGCACTGTGAGCACTATTAACCCAGCAAGCCTTCGCCCTCACCTTGGGCCGGGTGGCTTCTGCAGTGAAAGAAATGAAGCCAAAGGATGGAGTGAAAATTCCTACCTTCAGGACCTTTAGCCAACCTGGCCCTCTCTCTTCATACCTCTCTCAGCCTTCTCCCTCTCCAGGGCCACTTGGTGAGTTCTCAGCACTTTGGTAACTTTCTAGGATATGGACCACCGTCAGGTTTTCTGTATTTTCGAGCTTCTCCTGCATGAAACATAGTCCTGGGCACTTAGGACTAAGTTATCCTTGTGAGCCTATGGAGGAGGGCAGACAGCATCGCCCTCACAGCACAGGGCGAGATGCGGAGCCTCAGAAGCTCTGGATGTCTTGGGGTTTTGCTAAAAATGTATCTTGACACAAGTAGGTTGAGTTGGAGAGTAACAGTGTTAAGTAGCCATTTGAACAGGCCCTTGCCACAGAGGGATGTAGTTTGGTAGCTAGAGTTCAGGTGGCCAACCCTAGAAAGGTTACGAACACTTTGGTCTTGCCTCTTACCTCAGGTATCGTGGGCCTCCACCTTGCTCAGACCGGGGTGCTATAAGTTGTCTGTTTTCTGGCTCTGAGGCCCTAGCCCCAGATTTAAGTCAGGATATAGGTTGAATTTTTATTCCGTTCCATTTATATAATATGAATGATCTTAATACTCATGTTTGCCTAATGATATGTTGGGATATTCTTTACTTAATCTGCATTAGAGCAAGATGGGGAGCCATCTGGAAGTAACTTTTCCTTCTGTCTTTCTTTGTTCGCTTACCACTTGTGACCACGCGGAAAAAAAACTTAACTTTAAAAGGAAATGAAGTCTTCCTGGGGAATCTAGTTCAAAGCTGTCTGGGAAGATCAACCTGAAAGACCCCTCTCCGCCACCCTAGACCTCTTACCTCAGTTCAAGTAGGGGACCCCAGAGGAGCAGGAACTAAAGGGACATGCATCTCTGCACAGCAGGTCCAAGGTCAGTGCCTCCACCACACGCTGGGACGAGGTCTCCCACCTCTTACCAGTTGCTCTAAGAGGTGAAACCTCAGATCCGTGGAGGCTCTGAACCGTGGGAGGATCTATGAATTCCAGTGAGACGTAGCGTAAAGAGAATATCACTAAAGCCTGGGCTCTAGAGTTCTATAGGCTGGTTTTGAGTCCTGGTTTCACCATGACTAACTGGGTAAATCTGAGCAAATGATGTTCTCCTTCCACTCTCGGTTCCTGCATTTCTAAGATGCATTATGATAGGAGGGTTAACTGAGAGGATGTATATGCGTATGGATTATTTAAAAGTATGTTTCCTATTTTCCAAATATACAAGATTTTTCCAGTTATCCTGTAGCTGTTGTTTTCAAGCTTAATTGCTTTTGGTCAGAAAAATAACCCATATGGTTTTCATCCTGAAACTTGCTTGTGGGCCAGTATGAGGTAAATTTTGTAAATGTTCCTTGTACGCTTAAAAAAACTATATTCTCAAGTTGTTGGCTCAGTCAACAGCATGGTGTTTTTCCTTCCATGAGAGCGCAGACAGATACGCAATAGGGCCTTCCAACCCCCGCTGGGGACCAGAGCCCCTCAGCACTCACAGAAGTGGCAGGTGCCCCCCATGTGCATGGACTGGTTCTGCAGCTTTAGCACATGAGCCCCACCTGCTCTCTGCCCTACATGATGCAGGTATATTCTGTAAAGACCGGAGCCTCCCAAGAGAAAGAAGTTGTTTGGAAACTGGATCTGTCTCTCCTCCATTCACTTCGTATTCTGTCAATGACTCATTTATGCAGCAACATTGGAGCAGGTGAATTTTCCCTGTAATTGAAAATGATTCTTTAAGCCACAAAACATAGCATTGACTATTTTGAATGGTAACTTACCAAAAAGATAGTGCACATATCTCTTAATGTGAATTGACCTCATTTAAATGTTTAGGATGTTTCAGTCAGGATAGACTATATTACATGGTAGTAGCAAGCAACCCGGAAAAGCAACAGAAGTTTATTCTTTGTCCATGCTACTTGTCCTCTGGGGGTCAGCTGGAGGGCAAATGTCATTTCCCTGCCCCTCCATGTCATTTTTTACAAAATATATTTTTACTAGAGGCCCAGTGCACAAAATTCGTGCACTCAGAGGTGAGGGGGTCCCTCAGCGCGGACTGTGAGAGGGCGCAGGCCAGGCCGAGGGACCCCACCGGTGCCGGGGAGGGATGCAGGAAGTTGGCCAGCCTGGGAGGGACCACGGGAGGCCTCCAGGGAATGTCTGGCCCATCTCACTCAGTCCTGATCAGCCAGACCCCAGCAGCAAGCGAACCTACCAGTCAGAGCGTCTGCCCCCTGGTGGTCAGTGCACGTCATAGCGAGCGATTGAGCAGCCTTAGCATATCATTAGCATATTACACTTTGATTGGTTAAATGGACGACTGGACACTTAGCATATTAGGCTTTTATTATATAGGATTGATTCCAGAGAGAAAGGGAGAGGGAAAGAGGGATAGAAACATCAATGATGGGAGAGAATCATTGGTTGGCTATTTCCTGCACACCCCATACTGGGGATCGAGCCCACAACCTGGGAATGTGCCCTGACTGAGAATTGAACCGTGACCTCCTGGTTCACAGGTTGATGCTCAATCACTGAGCCATGCCAGCCAGGCTCTGTGTCATTTTTATCCTTACTTGGGGACTCGGGCTGGCAGAGCTGCCACCGTCTGGAAGTGTTGGAAGAGCATGGGAAGCTTTCTGCCCAGAAGTGACACTCATTATTTCCATCCATATGTCATTGGCCCAAGCAAGTCATCTGGCCATACCTAACATCTCATGGCACCCCAGGAGAGCCAGAATATCTGTGGCCAGGCTCAGGGGCAGTGCAGTGGCATCCTTTGGCCTGTAAAGATATGATAGCTCTTTGCACCTACACTGCGTGGCTCCCAGCAGCTGTCCTCTCATCCTGGGATTGCATTTCATAGTCTGTGTCATCTCCCTATGGTCAGGCGGCCAGCCATTACTCTCCATTGCCTTCGATGTGCCAGCCCCAAGCAGCTCTCCCATTCACTTCAGATTTATTCAGATCAGCTACATTATTTACAACTGTCTAAAGTAAAAGTAGGTAGTTACTGAGAGAGGGCTTTAGGGACTCTCCTGCAACTAAAATGCACTGCCTTTAGTGCTTAGAATTTGTAACCCTTTCTATGCTCAGAGGGGGTATAGCAAGGTTTTTGGCCCTTTGCCTTGGTTAGCTTCCTGGGAATAGAAGGACACCAGATACATGACCTTTAGAAAAGCAAGATAATCCTACATAGTAATTGTCATGGGCTGATAAACTGCGTTCTGGTGACTCTTTTCGAGAAGCAAAGGTGTCTTGGGTTTCTTTTGCATCTTCTTGTTCCCATGCCATAAGGAACTATGCTCATGGAGGCCTCCTGGTGGCGTGTTGTGAAGGTTCTGTGCTGGGCACGGTATGTCAGTTAGGAAGGGAGGTGAGTCAGCACGATGGAATGAGACTCCTCGACTCCTGGTCCCTCCCACTTCCTGGAAGCATCAGGCTGAGGCTGGTTGGGTTCTTGCAATGCTTCCAACACAACTGCCCCCTTGCCCTTCCTCAAGAAGTCCACTGGGCTCTTGAAATATCACAACTTCATGTGTCGGCCTTGCGGGGACCTGCATCCGCCCTCTTTTTCTTCTGGGCACCACTTACCCCTGGACCTGCCAAGTGTGACAGAGTGACAGGAGGGGCCATACACTGTACTCGGGACCCAGTCCTCATTAGGAAGCTCACTCTGTCCCATCACGGCCAGATGCAAAGATCAAGTGTCCCTGGCCATAGCTGTGTGGCAGTGACCACAACGACGACGACGCTGATAATCACTGTAATAACCAGCATTGGTGAGGCCCCGGATGTGTGTCAGGGACTGTGCTCAGTGCTTTACAAGCCTCGTCGCATTTGCTTTTACAGTGACCCTGGGAGGTCAGGTGGCATCAGCCTCATTTTGTGTAGGAGGAAACAGAGCCGTAGAGAAGTGATTTGATTAAGTTCTCACAGCAAGAATTTGGCCAAGCTGGGATTTAGGCATCAAAGTCCAAGCTCTCAACCACTGGGCCATACTGCTTAATACGCATACTTGGTTTTGCACCTCCCCTTGTCTCTTTAAACTGTTAGGGTGGGAGGAATATAATTTCATGATAGATTGAATCAAGAATGTCAAATTTTCCAGCAATTTCTTTGTTTTAATTTTTTGTTGTTAATCCTCACCTGAGGATATTATTTTCCATTGATTTTTCAAGAGAGTGGAAGGAAGGGCAGAGGGAAAGAGGGAAAGTATAAAAAAGACACATCCGTTGGTTGCCTCCCATACACTCCCCCACCAGGGCCGGGGATCGAACCTGCAAACCAGGTATGTGCCCTGGACTGGAAGTCAAACCATGACCTTTTGGTGCGCGGGCCCACAGTCTAGTCACTGAGCCACACTGGCCAGGGCCAGCAGTTTCTATATGACTTGTATTGAGATTCAGTGATGGCCTTAGCACTACCAAGAAGTGGATTGAAGAGAATTGATCTTCATTGAAGACTGTGGGGCAGGTGTTCTCACCCATGACAGGTGAGGAAAGGAGTTCAGGAACTAAGAACATGGTCTTTGAAATCGGACAGCTCCAACACTATTATCCCTGTGACTTTATGCTAATTTATTAACTTATATGAGCTTCAATTTTCTCATTTATAAAATGGCAATTTTAATAGTGCTTACTGCTTAGAGTTGTAATAAGTGAAATAATGCATGGAAAGTATTTAGCAGTGTCTGTACTAAGGGATTATTAGACATTAACTATTGGTGTTCTTTTATTTGGTCCTCCTTACCTATAAGGTGAGGTATAATTTGCCCTTGTCCTCAACAGCCCCAGGTGGTCTTGGTCTAAGTTCCCATTCCACCTTCTCCTGTTTCAGTTACCTCCCTCACATGAAGCCTGCTAACCACCACTCAGCTACTACCATTGTGTGAGGGTGGAGCCAGAGGAAGAGAGAGAATTTTTCCATTCTCTTTGCTCTCATTTCCCTGCCCCTCACAGCAAACGTCAAAATCCACCGTAGTTCTAGCCTTGCAGGCTCTCTTTACCAGGGTCTAGTTTGGGTTTTTAACTTCACACCTGATCATCCAAACACACTCATCTGTGCACAAAATATAAACGAAAGGTCCTAAAATGTTGAATGGGGTGCTCAAAGGAGGTCTGTGTAGAGGACGTGGGATAGGAATTTGTAGGAGGGGCCGGTTGTGTTCATTCTTGTCTGCTGCCTCTGAGGCGGGGGTCAGGGTAAAGTACCCGTGACCTCAGGAGAAACTTCCCCAGCCTGAGAATGGCCTGCGAGTTACCTCCACACAGCTCTCTCCCTCACGGCCATATCTGATTTCCTGCCAAGTTCTTTTGTTTCTTCCCACTTGGTGGGTCTCACTCCCAGCCCATCCTTTCCATTTCATTCCGGCCTAGTCCCTCCCGTGGACTCACCCGGAAGTCATTTTTACAGTCTCCTGGACTCTTCACTTCTCCTTTCCGCTGCATTCTGCTGCCAGATCTGCCTGAAACACCACTTTTATATCAAAATACCAGCTTGGCAAGGTGGTCCAATGGAGAGAAGACCAAACTGATTGGAGCCCTGGGTTCTTGTCTCAACCCTCACAGTCTCTCGGTCTATGGCCTTGTGCGTATGCTTTTCCTCTGGTGACTTCAGCTTCCCATAGGTAAACCTGGATGTAGGGTGGTGGTGGTTGAACTGGCTGGTCCCTCAGGAGGGCTGGCATTTCACGTCTCTGTCACTGCGTTGTCCAGACTCTACTGGACTCTCTTTTCCCTGTTCAGTTGCATCTCACCCCCTCATTCTGTCTGGTCTTGCCCCACTTCTGTCCTCTGCTTCCTCCCAGGCACTCTGCTTTTTCCACATTCCCCTTAGCATGCCCACCCCTTCCCCAGACTAACGTGCATGCCCTTTCCCCTGGTCTTTTCTGGCGTGGAGGGGCCTTCCCAACTGCCTCTCTGTATATCCAAATATGGCTGATCCTTGGGCCTAGTTCTAGCTCCACCTCTTCTGTGGCAGCCATTTTTATGAATTTCAACTAACATTTGATCTCTTGGCCTCCTGTTGCCCAAGAGAAATCTATTCTGTGCCATATCTGGTATTGTACTTTCTTACATTATTCCAGGAGCAGGCCTATCTGCTGGACAGGGAAACGCATCCTCCTGTTGACTGACATGGGGAGCAGGGATTGCTGTCCCCTCCCCCACACCAGCGGGTTCTTGTTCCCCAGCCAGACTTGGGAACAGCTGGTATTTGCCCAGCCTTCTGATGTCTCCAGCTGCCCCTGCTTTTTTTCTTTGGTTTTCTCAGGTCCCAGCTGTAGGGCCCAGGGCAGAGCCACTGGACGATGCAGCCAAGGGCAGCTGGAGCAAATAAGATACATGGACGTGTAGCAGTTGCGAGTTAGAAGGAAGGCAGAACTGAGCACAAATCACACCAGTGTGGAAAGTGAGGGAAAGCCGTTTGCCAGCTTATTTTTCCCATCTTGCTTTCATCTAAAAAAAGAAGCTTCTCAGAAAGACAGTCCTCCTCAGCCTGCGAAGCCAGGTGGTCCCTAGATTCCTGCCAAGTGTGCATATATAATTACTCATCTTCATGGATTCACACCCAGGTCTGAATCTAAACACTGGTACTTCTTTGCCATTTGATCTGGAACCAGCAGACCTTTCTTTTTCTATGAATTGGGGTCACTAATGTCTGCCTTGCCCCCTCAGTGTTTGCGGGGGGGGGGGATGCGTTCCATGTAAAATGTAAGAGCACTTTGTAATTTATAAAGCACTGGACCAATCTATGTTGCTATTAATAGGAAATGTGCCATATTTTATTTTTACTGCAGTGTGCTACTAAATGAGCACTTATTCTGTGCCAAATACTGTGCTAAATGCTTTACATACACTGTAAATACATTTAATCCTAACAACTTTCCTGTGAAATAATGCGTGTTATCCCCTTTCAACAGATCAGGAAAGTGAGATTCAGAAAGTTTGGTGCTGCAGCCAGGACTTGAACTTCAACTGCCGGGTTCCAAAGGCAGTGCTCTTAATTCCTGTTCATTCCTGTCTCACAAAAACAAAATGGTTCTTCACCCCGAGTAAGCTAAGATAGCCCACAGTCTGAGCTCCAGTAAATGCCCTGTGCGTTGGGTCATATAAAGAGCCATTGTTGTCGAAGACACGACTGAGTCCTGACAGCGCACCGTGAATTGCTTTTCTGCCAGTAGAGATGGGCTGGCTCCATCCGTTCACCCATCCATCCATCCATCCACCTACCTCACATAAAGTTAACCATAAGTGCCGTACAAACCATGGAGCCAACCAACTGGCAGAATGGTATTTTTAAATCTCTAACTCATAGATTATAGATTAGTGATTCTCAACTCTAGACGCACATCAGAATCACTTTGAAACTACATAAGAATACACATATTCTACTCTGGCCAGGTAGCTCAATTGGTTAGAGTGTCTTCCCAATACCTCAAGGTTGCAGATTCGATCCTCAGTCAGGGCACATACAAGAATCAACCAGTGAGTGCATAAATAAGTGGAACCAATAAATTGATGTTTCTTGCTCCCCATCCCCTCTCTCTCCCCATTTTCCCCTCTTTCTCCCTCCCTTCCATTCTCTCTAAAAATTAATGGAAAAAATATCCTTGGGTGAGGATGAACAAAAAACATGTTCTGGCCATATCTCCAGAGATGCTGATTCAAGGTATAGGGAGGAGCCCAGGGTGTGTGTGTGTGTGTGTGTGTGTGTGTGAGAGAGAGAGAGAGAGAGAGAGAGAGAGAGAGAGAAACTATTAGCTTTGCCCTGGCTGGTGTGCTCAGTGGTTAGATCGTTTCTCCCTCTCTCTCCCTCCTCTCTACTCCTCTATCTAAAAAACATCCTCACTTCTCTGGTGAACATTACAAAGAAGAGAGATAAAACTATTAACCTGTTTTCTCTTCTATGAAACAAGAGTATTTGCTGGCTGAAAAAAATAGAATCATTAAGTTTTAGACTTGGAAGAGCCCTTACATCATTTGGTTCGTGAGGAAACCAGAGCTCAGACAACCTCAACAAGTAGCTGGCAAACTTGAGTCAAAATTCAGGTCTTCTGACTCCCAGTCTAGTGTTTTAGATATATCCAGGGGCGCCGGGGCTTGTTTGGATCACTAAGAAAAACCTCAGGTCCCACTCGCCACGACATCCATGATTCCCAGCCGTCACGCCTTGGAGTTTTTGTGTAAGAAGAAGCCTGGCTAGAAGGCCTGTGAGAAGCTATTGAGATGGCAGTTCTCATGTGTGTTCACTTATTCTGCAAGCACTTACTGAGGTACTGGGTGCTATGGCTGGCACCGCCCTCAGGGACTGAATCTAGAGAACAAGGAAGGCAAGTCAGCAGCTTGATGAGTGCTAAACAGGGCGTGTATGAGGCGCAGAAGTGGCACAGGGTGGGCTCAACCTCAGCAGAGTAAAAAGGCGCCAGAGAGTATCATATACTTGAGCTTGGTGTTTGTATTAATTATCTATTGCTGCATAATAAATAGTCCCCAAATTTAGCAGCTTAGAGCAACAAGCATCTCACGCTTTCTGTGGCTCAGGAATTCAAGAGTGGTTTGGCTTAAGGTTTGTCATGAGGTTGCAGTCAAGATGCCAGCTGGGCCTGGCTGGTGTGGCTCAGTGATTGAGCATTGACCTATGAACCAGGAGGTCACGGTTCAGTTCCCAGTCAGGGCACATGCCCGGGCTGCAGGGTTGATCCCCAGTATGGAGCATGCAGGAGGCAGCCAGTCGATAATTATCTCTCATCATTGATGTTTCTCTCTCTCTCTCTCTCTCTCTCTCTCTCTCTCTCCCTCTCCCTCTCCCTCTCCCTCTCCCTCCTTCCCTCTCTGAAATCAATAAAAAAATATATTTTTAAAAAATAAAGATGCTGGCTGGGCCCTAGCTGGTTTTGCTTGGTGGTTAGAGCACCGGCCTGTGGACTGAAGGGTCCTGGGTTCGATTCTGGTCAAGGGCATGTACCTTGGTTGCAGGCTCGATCCCTGGCCCCAGTGGCGGAGCATGCGGGAGGCAACCGATCGATGTGTCTCTCTCACATGGAAGTTTCTCTCTCTGTGTCTCTCCCCACCCTCTTCCACTCTCTGAAAATCAATGGGAAAAATAGCCCCAGGTGAGGATTAACAACAACAACACAAAGATGACAGCTTCGATGCCTACCATCTGAAGGCTTGACTAGGACTGGAGGATCCCCTTCCCCGCCGGCTCACTCACATGGCCGTCACATGGCCGTACAGGAGGCCTCAGTTTCTCAACAGGCGAGCTCTCCATGGGGCTGCTGCTCCAGCCGTGGCAACTGGCTTCTCCCCCAGCAAGTGGTCCAGGGGAGTAAACGAAGCCACAGCGTCTCCCCATCCTGGGAAGCCATGCTCCCTCCTTTCCACGGTGTCATATTAATACACAGGACAGGCCAATTCAGTGGGGGAGAGGGGGACAGGAGGGCTTGGCTACCAGGAGGTGGGGCTCGTTGGGGACTGTCTTGGAGGCTGGCTACCATGGCATTGAAGATGAATGGAATTTCCCAGATGGACAAGGGCGGAGAAAGGCATTCCAGGCCGAGGAAAGGCAATAAATAGCAGGGAAAGTAAATAGGGCACCGCATGTCCAGGGCATTGTAGCTGGATTTTTGAAAATGGGGAAAATAAGGATATGGGAGAGCTTACAGAAATCAGCCTTCTATGCCCAGTGCACAGGTTGGGCCTTATCGTGTTGGCTAGTGGTTTGCAAATGTTTCTGCAGGTTGCAATCACCTGAGGAGGTTTTAAAACTTCCAATGCCAAAGCGACACCACTGTCAATTAAATAAGACTTTCTGGGCATAGACCTGGATATCTGTAGTTTTTATTATTATTATTTACTTTTTTATATTATTATTGATTTCAGAGAGGAAGGGAGAGGGAGAGATTGAAACATCAATGATGAGAGAGAATCATTAATCAGCAGCCTCCTGCACTCCCCCCCTCCCCCCGCCCCCACCGGGGGTGGAGCCCACAACCCAGGCATGTGCTCTGACCTTAATCGAACCTGGGGTCCTTCAGCCCACAAGCTGATACTCTATTCACTGAGCCACATCAGCCAGGGCCTGGATATCTGTCCTTTTTAAAGTTTCTCAGGTGATTCCAAGGCTGAGCACCAGTGGTGCAGGCAGCGTGGAGTAAGGGAAAGCTTGAAACAGGAGAGTCATGTGATCAGATGTTCGGTCTCTTCTCCTGGAAGTACAGCTATACCTTCCTTCTCGGCTCCCCTAGGAAAGTACATATTAGAACTAGAAAGGCCCTGTCATCCACGCTCACCTCCTCACTTAGGTGTTATGTTTCATCATTTCTACTACCAAAAATTGAGCAGAAACATTTAAACTCTAGCAGCCCCAAATAAGTTCCCAGCATCCTGAATTACCTATTTAAATTTCCAAGCCCAGGGTTGATGCCAACATTCTAATATCAACCTAACCACTTTCGAGGGTTTTTCCCCACTTTCATACATGCATTTCTCTGTTTGTGCATGGTCCTCACATGCAACTGTCCGAGGCAGTAGGGTGTAAAGGTTAGGGCATGGCCTTCGGAGGTGGGTGGACCTCTGGATCTGAGTCCTGATGTCATCGTTTATTAACTGGTGGATAGAGTGTGGGCCCATGGACTGAAGGGTCTCTGGTTCCATTCCGGTCAAGGGCACGTACCTTGGTTGCAGGCTCGATCCCCAGCCCTGGTCGGAGCTTGTACTGGAGGCAACCAACTGATGTGTCTCTCTCTCTCTAAAAATCAATGGGAAAATATCCTGAGGTGAGGATTAAAAATAAATAAATATAATAAAATAAAATGTTAGTGCTTCCTTTAAAAAAAAAAAAAATACCGCCCAGCCAGGCTGGCTGTCATTAAGCATCGACCTAAGAACCAGGAGGTCATGGTTTGATTCCTGGTCGGGGCACATGCCCGGATTGTGGGCTTGATCCCCTGTGTGGGGCATGCAAGAGACAGCCGACTGGTGATTCTCTCTCGTCATTGATGTTTCTCTCTCTTCCTCTCCCGTTCTCTCTGAAGTCAATAAAAAAATATTTTAAAAAAAATACCTACCTCAGAAGATGCTCAAGGATATGAAATGAGACTATGCATGCCAAGACCTCTGCTCCCCCTCCCCCCAAAAAAAGATCTCTGCCCAGTGCACATAGTGTTCAATAAATGTTAGTTTTTCAACATTCCAAAGGCATTTAATATTCTGTTGCAGCAACACCCATCCCCCCACCTCCTGGGTCTGCCTAGTAGTTCTCCCCATTGCCAGACTATATAAGCCATTTCTTTCTTTTTTTTTTTTTTTTTAACATATTTCTTTATTGATTTCAGAGAGGAAGGGAGCAGGAGAGAGAGATAGAAACATCAATAAGAGAGAATCATTGATTGGCTGCCTCTTGCACGCCCCCTACTGGGGATCAAGCCCACAACCCGGGCATGTGCCCTTGGCTGGAATCGAACCTGGGACCCTTCAGTCCACAGGCCAACACTCTATCCACTGAGCCAAACCAGCTGGGGCTATATAAGTCATTTCTAATCCTTTTTAGTTATATTATACATTTCTTTATATAAATTGGTGGGATGGGTTCTTTAAAGTTATTTCCCTAATTTCTTTAGTTCTGGAAACTAAAGATTGGAGAGGTGAAGTATCTTGTCAAACAAAAGTCATACTACTTGTTAGTAGCAGAGCCAGGACTAGGGCCCAGGTCCCAGGTACCCTGAGTCTTGACCTATGTTCCCTCCACCAGGACACCCAGCCTCGATACTCACTGGAGACTGGAGGACTGGCCCTCTTGCCTTCTCTTCTGAATGATTCAGATCTCCCATTGTGTCCTCTGACATCTCTCCCACCCTTTCATCTGCCTCGAGTTTCCTCATCAATCCAGTATAATTGGAGCAGCATCCCTGCTTGTCCCCTGGGGAGTGGGAGCAGACAAGGACTAATGCTTTGGAGACCTGGACTCATCCTTGGCGCCTCTGGGTCTCTGTTGGCTGATGTTGTGCAGTCAGACGGAGATGGGGATCCTGTCTGACTCAGACATACTCCTCCCTCCTACCTAGAATGCTGTCTGGTTTTATCAACTCCACCTTGCCGGAAAATAACACATAAGGGACCCTGAAGATTGTTCTCTAACCTAGCCCCTGTTAATCTATAATAATAAAAGCATAATATGCTAATTAGACCAGATGGCCAAATATTCTTCCGGACAACATTCTGAATGACCTTCCGGACAAAGCCAGGGTTTTGAGGGCTGAGCGCCTTGCACGAATTTTGTGCATCGGGCCTCTAGTTAAAAAATAGCTGAGGCTCAGTGATGAAGGGTGATCACTGGCCTATCTGGGACTGGGACCCAAGCCTCCTGACTCCCAGTGTGGTGCTGGCGACAGAGCACTGGGCCAGGCTATACCAACTGTGTGAACTGGGGCAAGTGAGTTAAAAGATGCTCAATTTCCTCTTCCATAAAATGGTAATATCCAGCTCAGGGGTGTTATAAGAATTAAATGAGATAACTGATGCAGAGTCTGGAGCACTGTGCTCTGGAAATGGTAGTTATTATTCAGTAGGGTGCACTGGTTAGGAGTCTGGGCTCTGGAATCAGAAAAACGATTAAAATCCTAGACACCCACTTACACGCTGGGTGATCTAAGATGGCTTATTTAAAAAGAGCTAATAATTACTGAATTTATTCTAGGCATTAAGCCAAGTGCCTTAGAAATATTATTCCATGTAACTTTCCCAACAGTTTTAGGAGGAAAGTGCTATCAGTATCCTGGTTTTATAAGTGAAGATACTGAGGCATGGACCAATTCAGCAACTTCACATTCCCATTGGTTTTCCTGGTTATTCTCTAGTTTGAATTCTTTCTGCCAAACACCCATCTTCCCCATCGATGCTTAAGAATTGTCTCCTGACTTTGAACTTTGCAACAGGCTGTACTCTCTTAAGCGCGCCCTTACCTCTTCTCTTCACCAAGTCCTGTTCCCCCCTCTGTTCCAGCATCGCTGACTCTCCTCTGAGAAATCCACCCTGCTCCAGCCGCTCTCTCTCCTGCCCCCTGTCATCTCTGGATCTATTCCCAGGTTTGTTAGTTTCACTTTTCCTGGTACGTCTCTCCTATCCAAGTCTCTGTTGTGCACCCTGGTTCCCCCTGACACCAGGGCTTCCTGAAGGACAAGTGCCCCTGCCAATCAATGCAACCAACACCACACCTGATGGGGTCACCTCTGGACCAGGTGTTGGGTGCTGCCCTGATCATTAAGCCAGGCTGACAAATCACATACTGCTCACCCCTGCTCATAGAACAAAACTCAGATTTCATACCCAAAACGTGTAAGTCGGAAAATATGAGCATCAGCAAAAATTTGGAACGTTGGGAACAACAATCCCCTTCTGGTGGGACAGCAGTAAACACTTATATGATTAACAAAACCGCCCATGCCATTAACAAAACATTAAATAACCAATGTTTTCATTTATCTTAGCATTTTACAGCCTCTTTTTCCTTTTTGGCATAAAAGATATGTGCCTTTTTTCTAATCTTTGTACGTCTATGTTTTCCACCTTTTTATTAAGAAAAACTGCAAACATAGAGAAAAACTAAAAATAATAATACAAGGAACACCTGTAGTCCACCATCTCGGTTCAATAATTTGGAGACTCTTACTCAAGCAGTTTATAAAATGTTACCTTCATAGGTCTTTTGGGTTAGTTGTTCTGTTTCCTGTATCCCATTTTCTTTCTGGGATTCCTTTTTTTATTTTCCTAGAGGATGCCTACTTTTTGGAAAAGTCTGCCTGAGAGGGAAATCTGGAGTCCTTGGAGGACCTCAGAGATGTAGCTACTTTGGCTGGGGAGAGAATTCTCGGGGCTGTCTTTCCCCTCAGAACTTGGGAGGCCTTATTCCTTTGTCTTGTGCATACAGCACTGCTGTTAAGAGATCTGATGCCAGTCGAAGTCTTGGTCCTTTATTTCTAGAAAGCTTGGAAGCCAACCTTTATCCCCAAAGGTCAGACACTTCACTAATACTAGTCTAGATATGCATCCCTTTTTGATTGAAAGACATCCTATCTAATAAAGATGGAATATGCAAATTGACTGTAACCTCACAACAAAGATGGCAGTGCCTACAGCCAATAAGAAGGGAATATGCAAATTGACATGACAAGGCAAGAGGCGGAAGGCAGCCCTGGCCAGAGCGAAGGCAGAAAGGCGGCTCCAGGCCAGAGCGAAGGCAGTGCCGGCAGCCAGGGGAAGGAAGGCCTATTCTTGCATGAATCTTCGTGCATCAGGCCTCTAGTTTATGAATAAAGGAGCTGGTGATTAGTATAGATAGATAGCTGTAGGCTTCCGCTGAGGCCTGGGAGGTGCTCTGTCACAGAGGATCTCTTTCCTGAATGGGATATCTGACTGTGGGATCTGACAAGTGGGCAGAGCCTGTCAATGAGCAGGCTTCCCTTGAGGTGATCGTGGGGTTCCCGTAAGTGCCAACGTAAGGAGTGGAACACTGTGTTAGGGGTCTGTTAGTTGCCAGTGACAGAAAGCAGACTGGATCCAACTTAAGCAAAAAGAGAACGTATTGGCTTAGGAACTTTGAAGTGGGGTTGTTGGCTATCTGCATGGCTACCAAGGTGGTGGCCAGCAGTCCCAGACTCCACAATCCCCAAGGAAGATCTTGGAGATGTTCTTTCACAGGGACCATGTTATCGGTCCCCGTGAAAGGAGGCTGACTCTGCTTGAATCCTGTGTGCACCTCTAGGGTCGCTGTGGACAGGTGATCAGCACTGAAATGGTCCAGGTCTGAGCCAAGGCCCAACTCTTACACCAGGGCAGGCACAACCCTGTGACTGATGGTTTACCAGAAATGTGGGGGATGGCAGAAGGACAGGCAGCCCCCCCGCAAAGGGAAGAATTCAGGCACACAGACCACCCATATCCTCATAAGGATCCTAGAGCAGCGGTCACCAACCTTTCGGACCTCACGGACCACCAGTTGCCCGCGGACGACCAGTTGGCGACCTCTGTCCTAGAGTATTCATTCCCAGATAGAGCTGCCTCTTTCTCTCCCTCTGGGACCTCTGGCTTTTTCACTTGGGAACCCTCCCTAAGATCTTTCACTTTAGAAAGCACTTCCAATACCTTTAGAAGATTTTAAAGCAATCATTCAACCATGGATGCATTGATGCAGCACTACTCATATGAGGACATTTACCCTAAAAACCAAATAATCAGATTTATAGCTTTTATTTATTTTTACTATCAAGTGGTACATGCAAAGCAGACATCCTCACTTCCACTCCACCCAGTGCCAACTCTCACCTCTGGGAACTGGAAGTGATCCACAGTGGAGAGGGGTCAGTGGCACGATGGAAATCAGGAATAGAGTCCAGGTCAATGGTGGAATGAAAGCTAGGGGTAAGGTGAGCATCAGAGAAAAAGGGTTGGATATGTCTTTCATAAGCTACTTGATAATTTTGAAATGGACTAAGAAAGGAATTTTATATTTTGACTCAGTTCTATCAAAATTTCTGCTGTGTCAAAATGTCCCCCGTATCAAATTGGCTTTGCCAAACTGCCCTGCTTTGAGACACAGTTAGACTGAGACTCAGATGGCTGACTCTCAGGCCAATACTCTTATCAGATAGGGCACCGTCCTGGGCAGAGTGGGCCTGGGTCCAGGCAGGACAGGTTCCAGGCCAAGATCTGCCCTCGTTTGTCTCCCATGGGCAGCCTGAGCAGTTGGCCTGAGCGGATGCTCCACCCATTCTCTGTCTTCCTCCGCCAACCCCCTTCCTCTCCCTCCTGGGTTGCAGATCAGGGAGGTGAGGGTGGAATGGGCAAGGGTGAGCTGGCTGCCTGCTTCTACCCACAGCCCCCACCCCAGCTTCCGCAATTCAGTCTCTCTAGCCTCCTTGTCCTCCATAAATAAAACTATCCCCAGAGGATGCCTCATCTTCCTGCTCCACCCAGTTCGAAACACCGAGTTCAAAAGCTGCAGAGCCTGTGAGACTTCCTCTCACCTGCTCTGGGTGGCTGGGGCAGATCCACCGCCCCTGCTGTCAACAGGGCCGCTGACTCCCCAGGAGCCAGTCCCTCTTCACTTTAGGGTCTCAGCCTTGAGTTGCTATTTTTATTTTATTTTTTGTTTGTTTTAATTTCTCTTTGTTCCTCCCCGCCCCACACACCTGCTCTGTGTTTGACTCCCACCCCCACCCCCACTATCCCCATTCTTTGAGTAAGAGATGCTGTCTTAGTCAGCTGAGGCTGTCATAAAATACCACCAGTTGGGAGGCTTAAGCAACAGACATTTATTTCTCACAGTTCCCATGCTGGGGAGTCCAAGATGAAGGTGCCAGCTGACTTGGTTTCTGGTGAGGGCCCTCTTCCTGGCTTGCAGACAGCTGCCCTCTCTCGGTGTTCTCACAGGGGAGAGAGAGAGAGAGAGAGAGAGAGAGAGAGAGAGAGAGAGAGAGAGAGAGAAAGGAAGGAAGGTATAGTCTCTTTTCCTCCTCTTATAAAGGCACTAATCCCATTATGGGGGCCCACTCTCATGACCTCATATAAATCTAATAACCTCCAAAAGGCCCCACCTCCAAATGCCATCTCATTGGGAGTTAGGGCTCCAACAAATACATTTGGGGAAGAAGCAAACGTTCAGCCCATAATAGATGCTTATTGTAAAAATTTTGAAAAATACAGAAAGTGAAACAGAAGAAAAGCACAACCTATCCTACCATCTAAAGGTAGTGTTGTAAACTTTTAGTATATATGTATATATATATATATATATATATATATATATATATATATATATGAATAACCTTTTTAAAAAAATATATCTTTATTGATTTCAGAGGGGAAGGTAAAGGGAGAGAGAAAGAAACATCAATGATGAGAGAGAATTATTGATCAGCTGCTTCCTACACACCCCGAGCTGGGCATGGAGCCCGCAACCCAGGCATGTGCCCTTGACCGGAATCGAACCATGGATCCTTCAGTCCACAGGCTGAAGCTCTATCCACTGAACCAAACTGGCTAGGGCAAGCTTTTAGCATATTTGCTTCAAGTATTTCTCAGCACTTACTTTTAAAACTATAGATTATACATAAAGTTTTGTATCTTATAAACATTTTCCCGTATTAAACAATCTTTAACATTTATTTATATATTCACCATTTGTTGTTGTTGTTTTGTTAATCCTCACCCGAGGATATTTTTCCATTGATTTACTGGGCAGCAGAGGAAGAGGGGTTAGCCATACTCACAGACTGCCCTATGAAGCCGTATGTCAGAAAGCCGGAGTACTAATTTACAATGAAAAATGTCAGTGGAGATCAGACCTCCCCGAGCCTGCCCAGTAAATCGACCTGTGGGCCCTCCGCCGATAGAGGCCACATTATAATCGGTCAGAGCAGGGAATTAAGTGACATGATCCAAATGTTCAAAATATCAGGCTAACGCCTGCTGTACACATCTCCACATAGAGCTAAACCATTGTCCCCGGGGTAGACAGACAGGTTCTTGGGCCACGGCTCCTTTCCCTCAGGGCTTGCATGAGGACAGCTTCTGTAACTCTCCCAGGGCTTACTAACCCCTGTTCCCATCAGCACGTTGTATCTTTAAGTGTGTGATAGCCAAATCCTGTTGGCTGGGAGCTGACCTCATTAGAGCAATTGTTCCTAACCTTTGGTTCAATGGACCTCTGGAAGGTTCTAGAAGAGTTCCCCTGAGAATCCTATATAATAAAAGCCTAATATGCTAAGTGTCCGGTCATCCGTTCGTCGGTTCAACCAATCAAAGCATAATATGCTAATGATATGCTAAGGCCGCTCAACAGCTCGCTATGATGTGCACTGACCACCAGGGGGCAGACGCTCAATGCAAGAGCTGCCCCCTGGTGGTTAGTGCGCTCCCACAGCCAACCTCCCACAGCCAGCCATCCTCCCCCAGTCCCTCCCCCCAGCCAGCAAACCTCCCTCGGTTGTCCCTCTGGCCCCGTCCAGCGGGCCCTGTCTGGCAGCTGGCAGGCCCCCAGGCCCCAGCCTGCAGCCCCAGCAGCTCCACCCAACGGGACTGGGTGAGACTACCCATGATAGGCCCTGATCGCAGGCCAGGCCTAAGGACCCCACCCATGCACAAATTTTGTGCACCGGGCCTCTAGTATAGTCAATAATATTCTATAACCATGTGTGGTGTCAGATGGGTGGGAAATTTATTGGGATGATTCCCTAGTAAGTTATATAATGTCTAATCACTGGGGTGTATACCTGAAACTAATATAGTACTGTATGTCAACTGTAATTGAAAAATTAAACAATGATTTTTTTTAAAAAAAGAGCCCCCCCTGAAATTGTGTGTATGGTCAAATATCCATTTTCCTGGAGAGAGTTTCCGATGTTTACCAGATTTTCAGAAGAGGATATCAATTTAATAGTGACATCATGTGGCCCCCATGTTCCAGACCTTGTCCTGAGGGGGGTTTTTTTGTTTGTTTGTTTTTTAATTTTGTTTTATTGCTTAAAGTATTACAAAGAGTATTATATATGTCTCCTTTTTTTCCCCTTCTTGACATTCCCCCGGCTTCCCCTATCCCCCAGTGTCTTATGTCCATTGGTTATGCTTATATGCATGTATACAAGTCCTTCGGTTGATCTCTTACCCCCCCTCCTGCCCCCCAACCCTCCCCAGCCTGAGGGTTTTACATACATACATTGTCCTGAGGGCTTTACATACATACATACATTATCTCATTAAATTCTCACTGAGGTCAAGAACCTTGCCCCACATTAAGGTTTGGGCAGGTGGAAGAACTACTGCTTTAAAGAGGCTTGTAAATCTTTTCTCTGGTACATTCGATGCCTGTGCTACAGGGAAGTGTTATCTCTCCACCCCTCTGTTATCTTCCTCAATGAAGAAAAAGGTGCTGCCAACAGGCGCACACGATCCGGCCAGATGGAGCCGGGGACTGGCTTTGTGGGTCCTTCCTGGAGACTGAGCGCTGCTGTCTGCCCCAGCATCTCTGGTTACCTGTTTGATTGTCTCCTTCACAGATCGCTTTGTGCACCTAAATTCACTTGTGAACTAGCACCTCGTATCGGCCTCTCACCCACTTTGACAGCTTGGATGCCGTCTTCTGTAAATGACCTTCCTACCAAAAAGCAGGCCGGCTGTCTGTCTGCCCCCCTTTCACTCCATCAGAGTCTGGAAACTTCAGATTTTCTAAAGGATCATGGGGTTGCTTTTTATTAAAAGAGGTGTGCTTGGCTTTCCAACAGAAAGCAGGCGAAGTTATTCACTGAATGCTCATCAGTTTTCCAGATACTGTTCTAGGCATTAAGGACATGGATAGCCCGACCAGCGTGGCTCAGTGGTTGAGCGTCGACCTATGAACCAGGAGGTCCGGTTCGATTCCTGGTCAGGCCACATGCCTGGGTTGCAGGCTCGATCCCCAGTGGGGGGCGTGCAGGAGGCAGCCTTTCAACGATTCTCTCTCATCATGTTTCTATCTCTCCCTCCCTCTCCCTTCCTCTCTGAAATCAATAAAAATATATATATGGATAAAAATCTTTGCCCTCATGGAGCCTAGGTTTTAGGGAAAAAAATTAAACAAATAAAATATAGTCTATCAGATGCTTTAAAGTGCCTAGGAGATAAATAAAATAGGGTTGGGGTATAGAGAGTGCCAGGGATGGAGGGTTGCATGTTTACCTCGGGTGATAAGGGAAGGCCTCACTCAGAAGTGACAACTGAGCAGAGACCTCTGTGGCAGAGTGGAGAAAACAGGCTTCAGGGTCAGACAGGCTAAGTTCAAATCCTGGCTGTTTTTTTAATTGTGTGGCCTTGGGCTAGACTCAGACTGAGCTTTCGTTTCTCCATTCTCAGCAGGTAGAGAAAGTACCTACTTCTGAGGATGGGAACAGTTGTCTTGAGGGTCCATCCAAACCAGCGTTCCCTTATTTCTGGAGGGTCTTACTGGGACCCAGAGGCCCCAGGGGAGGGGCTGGAGTCTCCTCCTTGCCCCGAGTCTGGCAGCAAGATGAGGTCTACACCTTCTCTCCCGGTGATTGAGAAGGAAGTCACTCTGCAGCAACATGAACACCTCTCTCTGAAAACAAAGGGTTTTTGTTTTTAAGAAAGACCCCTCATCGTCCCCTCTCCTCCCTGCCTGATGGCGATGTGGTCTTCAACCCAGTTCACTGGTTGCAAAAACCCGGATTGGTTCAGCACACTTGATCTATTTTCATCTCTCCACCACTTGCTTAAAATAAGGAGCTCATTGCTATTCCGCCCACGGCAGCGTCTAAATCATAACTGGGCTGGGAGTTGAATACATTTTTCTCTCTCCTGCTAAATATCATTTTTATCTTTGCGGAGCCCACATGCCAGACAACAGTGTCTGCGTTAGCAGCCGGTGCACGGAGTGAAGGAACAGAAAGGTGTGGAGGGGCCCCTCCCCAGCTCGGAGTGAGCAGCCAGCCCCACGACCTGTTTGTTCCCCACTGAAAATCCTCCTCCACCCAGTGCTAGCGAAGCCACTTTCCACGCTGTCACAGTCCCTCCTGTTCCCACCATCCTCTGCCCCTGGTGGGGCAGGGCGTTTGGGAGCCTGGGAGTCTCCAATTTCTCCTGCGAAGGCTTGAATCTAAGCCCTCTCTGCACTGACGTCTCCCCTTTATTATAAAAGGTAGAAAATTAGCAAAATGAGGAATTCAAGGAACTCCAAAGAGCAGGTCCATAAACATGAGTTAAAAGAGACTCTTGGAACAATAAAGATTAAAAAAAAAAAAAAAGAGACTCTTGTCCTAGCCGGTTTGACCCATGGATAGAGCGTCAGCCTGTAGACCGAATGGTCCCGGGTTCGATTCAGGTCAAGGGCACCGTGCCTTTTGGTTGCAGGCTCTTCCCCGGCCCAGACCCTGGTCGGGGCTCATGCAGGAGGCAACCAATCAATGTGTTTTTCTCACATCAATATTTTTCTGTCTTTCCCTCTCTCTTCCATTCTCTCTAAAAATCAATGGAAAATAACCTTGAGTGAGGATTAAAAAATAATTTCAAAAAAGAGAGACTCTTGACTCCTAAAAGGAATGATGTCATGCTCTAAATTCAGCCTGAAACTCATGCTTTTTCATCTCTAATCCTCTCCCATCCAAGCCTAACTCCTCCCACGTACCCGCTCTCCTTCTCCTTCCCAGGAGAAAGGTTGACACTATTATCATTTTACAGACAATGGAGTCAGCCCCGCTGGGGCAGGAGTCAGTGGCTCGGTCCCCATTCGGACCCGAGGCTCCCCTGAGGACAGCTGGAGCCTGAGGTGTTCCTCAACTGTCTCATTATTTTAATCATTTTGAATTTTCCCTTTTCTCTTAGCCCCTGTGCACTTGTGATAAGAAATCCTTGCCACCCACCATTGCGGACCTCACGTATGATGAAAGGGACTAGGGAATAAAAAAGAAAAAAAGAAAAAAGAAAGGGACTAGGGGAAAAAGTAAGCTTCCCATTCTGCCGTTGGGAAAACTGAGAGTAACTGGGGAACAAAGGGCAAGGGCCCCAGAAAGAGGAACACAGGGAGAGAGCGAGACAGCTGGCCTCCCAGCTGGAGCCATTCAGAAATGGTTCTATCATGTGAAGGGTTTCCCAGCAGTGGAGGTGGAGAGCTGTGAGCCAGCTGCAACAAGGGCAAGAAAACACTCTGAAGTGAGTCAGCCTCTAGCGAATCCTGACTCTGCTGTTTTTTAGCCGTGTTACCCTAGACAAGTCACTTTGCCTTTCTGAGCCACAGTTTTCTCATCTGTAAAATGGGAATAATAATATTTCTGCCCTGTAGGATTGTCATAAGGATTATATGAGGTGACACAGTGCAGCGCTATTCAGGTTAGAGTCTGAGCTCCCGCGTCCCATCCTTTCCATGGGCGCCTCGTGTTGGTTGTTGGCGGTTCCTGAGAGAAAGAGGGTCCACTTGTGTTGGTTGGCTGCTGACCAGCGTAACCTGCTCCATCAGGCAGGGATTTCTGTCAAGCCACCATGGTAGGAGTTGGCCAGCCATTGGCCATCCCATCCCGGGTCCGAGCAGGATTGGTTTTAATCACAACCCTCTGCGACCTTATGCAGAGAGAACTCAGGACATCCTCCTCAGAAGGGGCTGGGAGTGGAGCAGGCACTTCGCTTCCAGAACTCGTCGCTTGGATGGCATTTAATCTTTGTTGTCTATTCTCTGAGCCCTTTTCAGTTGGGACATTAGGGTCCAAAGTTGCCATTTCATGATTTTTTTTTTCCTTTAATGTACCCCGAGTTTAATGCAGTTTCTCCTATGGAGAACTGTGTGGATTTCTCCCTTGGACAGAGAGAGTGGGAGCTGAGAAGGAACCTTTAGAGGTCACAGTCCAACTTACTTTACAGATGGGGAGACTGAGGCCCAGAAAAGGTGACTTGCTCAAAGTTGCTCAGCATGTTAGCTGCAGGGCTAGGCCTAGAACCAGGTCTCCTAACTTCAGTCAGAGTTTTTGGTCGATAAAGGTACTTCTGTGCTGTCGAGGTGTTCGTGAAGGCACCTGCTGAGTACAAGGCAGTGTGCCATCTCCTGGGAAGAGGCAGCCATGTTATCCCTGTCCTCTAGGGAGCTACAGCCAGGGTATCAGAGCAGAAACAGAGAAAGATAGCTGTCCCATTTAAAACAGCCCTGAGGGCCCTAGCCAGTTTGGCTCAGCTGATAGAGCTTCGACCTGCAGAACAAAGGATCTGGGTTCTATTCTGGTCAAGGGTATGTACCTTGGTTGCAGGTTCCTCCTGGTCAGGGCTTGTGCAGGAGGCAACCAATCGATGTTTCTCTCTCTGTCTTTCCCTCTCTCTTCCATTTTTTCTCCTTTAATTTACCCACTGATTTTTAGGATTTTCCATCCTAAAAATCAATGGGAAAATATCCTTGGGTGAGGATTAAAAACAACAAATAAAAATAAATAAAATGGTCCTGAGGTAAATTTTACTCTGTCCAAGGCAGAGACCTGTAAAGCTCTGAGTGCCTACCTGACCCTCACAACCTTCTGAGAAAGATGACCATCGTGATTTTTTATGTTTTAGTTTTGTTAGAACCAGACAGGCTCCAGCAGGACTTCTGGACCCAGCCATAAGCCAACAGATAGCGGTGAGGAGCCTGAGGGCATGGAAAGGGGGAGGTTGGGGACCTCCTTGCATGGGGCCTGTTCCCTAAGCCATCTGTTCTTGCAGATCCCTAGAGCAGCCAGAGCCGCTAGTCAGAGGGACAGGGGTCTTTGAAACACAAATCATTAGTAATTACAAAGCCATGGGGTGTGAGACCGTCTTTCCTCTCCACAAGTGGGTATGGTTATCAAGGACAAATGGTGTGTCTTCTCTGGCCAGCCCAGCGTCCCTCCGACCAGCGGCGAAGGGGATGCTGTCAGAGGCTCCTGGGAGTGGCGGTGGACCGGCTTCCAGAAAGATAAGTTAAAACCCAGCTCCAAGGTAAGCAGCAGAGCCTGGACCCTGGCAAATTAGTCTTTTGGCCTGGTTGCCATGGAGACAGACAGGCAGCAGCTGCGAGGGAAGAGGGACCAGCAGCTTCACCGACATCCAGGATTCTGAGGCAGCCATGATGGGGGAGGGGGCTTGACACCGCCCTTTCTCCCCCAGACACGGAAGCTCCTGTCTGCCCCTGACGCCCAGACACAGGATCTGGTGAGTTGCCAGGGCCACACGGGGAGACATGGCAGCACTGGCTCCTGAAACCCCAGGTTTTCTGCTTCTAGGCCAGTGCCCTCCCACCGACCACAGCTGCCTGCTGCTCTGCTTTTGCAGCAAACATCTCCCAGCGATGAGCTCCTGGGCCCTGGGAGGTTCCCAAGCTCCCTCCTTGTCATTAGAGGTGAACCTTGCAGTGTTGGCCATTGGAGGCCCATTTGGCCCCTTGCTCTCGCCATCCCTCTGGAACACTTGGCAGAGCCCCATGTGGGGATGTGACCAGCCATTGTCTGGGGAAGGAACTTGAAGCTGAGCCCAGAGGGAACTCGGCAAATGATGGGGTTTGTTGTGTTCTCATTTGATGCTACACTGATACCATTCGTCTGTGGCTTCAAGCCCTGTCCTCGCTGGCCTGGAGGCAACAGTCCTCCCCTCCCCTCCCCTCCCCTCCCCTCCTGGGGGTTATCTCTGGAAACCGAAGGTGGGAGAGAAGGGGCCTGGCATCCAGGTCGCCTGAGTCCACTTTCCCAGCAGAGCAGCCAGGAGGTTGTCTCAGCATCTCGGTTTCCTCCTCTCTGGTAAGAGGAGAAGCGAGGCCGGTCCTGTCTGGGGCTTTGCGCTCCTGGGCCGAGCACGTGAGCAGATGGTTACCTAAGAGAACAGAGCCCTAATGTAGAGGGACAGTGGAGCTGGGGAAAAGCAGAGGCTCCGGCCCACCAGCCGCGCTTTTAATGTTGTTTTAATGATGATTTAATATAAAGTAAATGGATAAAATGTCCCAATCCCTCATTCCTGCTGGAAACTACTGGTAATATTGTTGTGAATCTTTTCAGAGCTTTCTCTAGGCTTATACTCCCCCCTTATTATTATTATTATTATTATTATTATTATTTTAATTACACAAATGATATGAGAACGAATTTTTATAAACGATGGGAACACCACAGATAAATGTAGTTAAAAGCAAAAGTAGTCTTCTAGTCTTTGCCCTTCACCAGAGACAGCTATTGTTAACAGTTTAATGTTCTCCAGGCATTCAGCTTTTCTTTAGCATACATGCAACCATACATACTCATTGTTCTGCAGGTAGCTTTTCCCACCACAATAATGTTACCCTGTAGATTTTTTCCATGTTGACATACCTACCCCATTGTCCATAACTGTTGCTTAATAGTCTACATTTATGGGTGTTCTGTACTTACATAAGTGGTTTCCTCTCATAGACACCGGAATTGTTTACAACCTTTTGTTGTTAATAATGCTCTGAGCCTTTGTGCATCTATTTATACAGGGTTTATTTCTAAAAGTAGAATCGCTGAGTTAATATGTCTGTAGATCTTTAATGTGTCTAAATACCATGGGAATTTATTTTTAAGTTTTTTCTTTAAAAAATTGTCCAAGACATGGGTGCCCATTACAAAAAAATAAAAAGTGGAGAGTGTGGAAAGCTATCCAGGGGAGATAAGATCACTCACAATCCCTGCACCCAGTGGCCGTGGCCGCGTACTCTTTGGCTTGCTTCCTTCCAATTATTCTCTATGCTGCTGTTGTCACCGTGTTCGGATTATACTGCACAGATAATTCTCTATCCAGCTCTTTTTTTTTTTTTTTTTTACTTAATGTTATAAGCATTTCCCTATGTTACTAAGGTATTTTTTGTAAGTGTCCATTTTATTATTTCATGATAGGTATTATATGTACTTACCATAATTTTCTTAGCTATTCCCCTGTTGTTGGGTTTTTAAGTTGCCTACATTTTTTCACTCTTATACCCCAGTGAATATTTTTTTGTATAACTCTTTGTAATTTCCTTAAGCTAGATTCCCAAAAAGGAGAATTAACTGGGTCTAGAGGTAGGATTTTAGTGAATCTATTTTTTTTTAATTGCTAATATGTTCACAGGGTACAAAATTCCAAAGGTTATAAAATGAAAAAAAAATGTCTTTCTCTGACTGAGCTGTGATTTTCCTCCTTAAGACCAATACTAATCCAGGAGGCAGCAAAGCGTTAAGCGATTCAAAGGCAACACCATTACTTGGTTTCTTGTGTATTTTTCTTAGGAAAAAGACCAAAAAATGAATACACACATACATAAACATACATTCCTTTTTTCATATAGAAATAGTAGCACATCAGATACATATTTTATACTTTTCTCTTTTCACTTAATATTTTTGATGATTATTCCATATATAAAAAAAATAGAACTGCCTCATTTTCTAGAAATATTTATATAGAATTTCTATAGCCCAGCCAGCATCCAGCTATGAACCAAGAGGTCACGGTTTGACTCCTGGTCAGGGCACATGCCCGGGTTGCGGGTTCGATCCCTAGTGTGGGGTGTGCAGGAGGCAGCGGATCAGTGAGTCTCTCTCATCGTTGATGTTTCTGTGTCTCTCTCCCTCCTCTCCACTCCTCTCTGAAATCAATAAAAATATGTATATGTAAAATAGAATTTCTTTAAGTGAATTTATCGTAATCAATCCTATTGATACATTTTGAGGTTGTTTCCCATCCTTCGCTATTGGGCAGTGCCGTGGTGAGTGTCTTTACCATTGTGTCCATGTGCTAGGGCACCCACCTGTAGAAAGGATTCCTTCCTGTGGAATTGCTGGGCCCCAGGGAGTGTGCATTTCACATGCCGGTAGCTACTGCTGTCTCCTTAGGCAGTGGTTCTCAACCTTCCCAATGCCGCGACCCTTTAATACAGTTCCTCATATTGTGGTGACCCCCGATTTCATTGTTACAAATTGAACATAATTAAACCATAGTGATTAATCACAAAAACAATAGGTAATTATATATGTGTTTTCCGATGGTCTTAGGCAACCCCTGTGAAAAGGGTCATTTGACCCCAAAGGGGTCGCGACCCACAGGTTGAGAACCGCTGCCTTAGAGGATGACCATTTCCTCATTAAAGGGGACTGACAGTTTTGTTGTTCTTGATTCAAATGGCTAAACTGCTTTCCAGAAGTGTTACCTCCTCACACTCACCAGCAATACACCAATTACTCCTCCCACTGTTCAAAAATAATGTGGTGATGTTTGCAGTGTTTGTTCTCAATGGTCATTTTTTCAAAAGGATCTGAGAAAGATTACCAAAAGTGAGCAAATAGTTCATTTAAAAAAACAACTTTTAAATAAAACACAGCATCTGGGAGAACGTCCTAACCCACTTCTGCCACTATATATGTGTGACCTTGGGGAATTGCTTGTCCTCGCTGAGCCTGTCATATCTTGGAGTTGCCATGAAGAGGAAATGAGATCATACACCAAGGGCTCAAAAGGTGGTAGCTGAGAAAAAAAAATGCTGGCCCTCCAAGTAATCCCAACCGAGAGGAAGGGGGCCAGCCTTCTAGGCTCTGGAAGGTAGGCTGGGGGGCGGGGGGGGGGGGGGCAGCTTTGTTCTTCCCCCCAAATTCTCCCACGGGCTTTCCGGCCTTGAAGAGGACGATGGAAAGCTGGCCACCAGCTCCTGGGGGAGAAGCATTCCACTCCAGGACTGGCCCTTGGGGCGGGGGGGGGGGGGCGGTCAGGGCCTCACCCTCCTTCACCTTATGCCCCTGGAGGAGCCCAAGCAGAGTTCACCCTTCGCCCTCCGTGGAGGGCCCTGCAGAGGAGCTTGCTCCCTGGTGGAGGCTGGGAAGTGAGGAGCGCCGACCAGCCTCCCATTCCTCCCTCCCGCGGTCCATCCTGCGTTTCCGAGCTGCGGGGCGTGGCTGGGGACGTCCGCGTGACACCTTCGCGCCGCTTTCTGGCTGCAGGGCCCGGCCAGAGGCAGCCCACCCTCCGGGCCCGGCCAGTGGCAGGAGGTGGCCCTGGCCACCGTGCGCTCCGCACCCCACAGCCCAGCGAGGCTGGGCGTCCCCCTTCTCCCAGAGCAGAGCCGCGGCTGCAAACCCGCGTAGGGGACGCCATTTGTGTGTGTGTGTGTGTGTGTGTGTGTGTGTGTGTGTGTGTCCCCTCCCGTGTCGGGGCGGGGAAGAGCCAATCAGCTCCTGTGTCGCTGTGAAAGCTGCAGGTGCAAACTGCCTCGGGTGGGCGAGCAGATCTGTGCGGCTCGGCGGAGCCATTTTCTGGGAGGATTTGGAGTCGTTTCCACTCACAGTATAATCACCATATTGGAGAATTGCAGCCACTCCCTCTTCGCCGCCGCCCCCAACCCCTCGCACTCACCGGGTGTTTCCTTGGTTTTCCAGGGAGGGCTACAGGGACCACAGGGCGTGGTGCAAGATTGTGCTCTGGGGAACCAGCTGACCTGGTGCTTACACTTGGCCCTGAACCTGCTCTGTGACTGTGATGAAGCAGTACAACCGCAGACCTCAGCCTTCTCGCATATAAAAATGTAAGGAGGAGTAAAACCAGACCACGACAAGCATTGGTAAGGTTGTGGGGAAATGGAGGCTCTCAATTTGTTCTTGTCTAGGGAAGCTGAAGACATTCATACCCTGAGCCCTGACAATTCTCTCGGCTTCTACGCTGGGGAAATACTTGCACCTGCATTACAGGAGGCTGCCCAATGCAGGACCATAGCTAATCACCATTGAAAACAGCTCAGTGGCCATCAACAGGGCAAGTTTAAATAAAATAGCGTTTATATTCATGGTGGGTCACTATATCGCTGTTAGAAGGAGTAAGTTAGATCTATAGATGCAGGGACATGGATAGAGCTCAAAATCTACTAAGCAAGCACAGAAAGTTGCAGAATAAGGCATACACTATGATACTATCAACAATAAGAAATAGCCGAGACCGGTTTGGCTCAGTGGATAGAGCGTCGGCCTGCAGACTCAAGGGTCCCAGGTTCGATTCCGGTCAAGGGCATGTACCTTGGTTGCGGGCACATCCCCAGTGGGAGGTGTGCAGGAGGCAGCTGATCGATGTTTCTCTCTCATTGATGTTTCTAACTCTCTATCTCTCTCCCTTCCTCTCTGTGAAAAATCAATAAAAAAAAACACAATAAGAAATATATTTAAAAAGGAAATAAAAAGAATTATGGAGGGCCTTGTGTGCCATGCTAGATGCCAATATTTAAAAATCAGAAGAGTTCATAGGAAATACTAAATTCCAGCTTCTCTGGACACACATTGTTCCAGGAGAGCCATCAGGCAAAGCTAAGTGGGAGCCCCTTCTATGGATTGAATTGTGTCCTCTCAATAGATGCGGAAGTCCTGACGCCCTGTACCTGAATGTGACCTTATTTGTAAACTAGAGGCCAAGTACATGAAATTCGTGCACGGGTAGGGTCCCTAGGCCTGGCTGGTGATCAGGGCTGATCTGTAGGGCGACCGGTGGGGTGATTGGGAAGGAACCCCCACTCGCACCCGCCTTGGCTGGCCTGGCGCCGCCCACTGCTGCCAGTCAGGGCCTGCGAGCTGGGGGCGGCTCCTACGTTGAGTGTCTGCCCCCTGGTGGTCAGTGCGCATCATAGCGACCGGTCATTCAACCTGTCATTCTGCCATTAGGTCAATTTGCATATTAGGGTTTTATATAGGTAGATTGCATCTTTGCAGATGATCAAGTTAAGGTCAGATCATCAGGGTGGGCCTTAATCCAATATGCCTGGTGTCCTTATAAAAGGGGGAAATTTGGACACAGAGACAGACATACATCGAGGGATGATGATGAGAAGATGTGGGGTGAATGTGGTCTGCAAGCCAAGGAACCAATGAGGCTACCGGAAGCTGGAAGGGAAGCATGGCAGACTCTCCCTCACAGCCCTCAGAAGGAGCCAACCCTGCTGTCACCTTGGTTTTGGACTTCGGACCCCCAGAACTGGGAGACAATAAATTTCTGTCGGCTAAACCACCCAGTTAGTGGTACTTTATCAAGGCAGCCCCAAAAAAGTAATACAGCCCCTCCTCCCGCTTAAATGGAACCTGCACTCTCCAGTGATTTGAGTTGGCAGGTGCCCATGTTGGAAATGGAGGGGAGGGACCAATTAGAAGGCTGCTGTGGAAATCCAGTGGGTCTGCGAATGCCCTGCAGTGCTGATGCATACTAACTGATGCAAGGGCTTAGCCATAAGCCCCCGAAGGTCTGTAAATCAACCCTGAATTCCAGTGACACATCTTTTCTTCCCCTCGTGTATTTCCTCTTACGCAGCATCCCACCCTTCTCTGCCTGACACCCCAGCCACCCGCACCTTCCAGGCTTGAATTCTACTCAGTGTATACTTCCCCGCCCCCTCTCCTCCCTTTCCCCCCTCCCCTCGCCTCGGAATGGGTGTGATTTCAGCAGTCTTGGTTTCAACTTCCTGTGATAGCTGTAACCTCTGTTCTCACTGAATTGCTAAGATGCTGATGAGTGCCAACTGCTTGGAGTTTTGTGAGTACTGGGAATGTGTTCCCATGCCAGGCCATGGGAAAATGGGCTATGGAATGACCCAGAAATTTATTGAATTAAAAGTAACTGATAAGACCCCTCCTCATTTTTGTTTTAAATAAATAGATTTTTTTTAATTTTTATTTTTATTCATTTCAGAGAGGGGGGGGGGAGAGAGATCAATGATTAGAGAAATCATTGATCAGCTGCCTCCTGCATGCCTACACTGAGGATTGAGCTTGCAACCTGGGCATATGCCGTAATGGGGAATCGAACCATGACCTCCAGGGTCATAGATCGATGCTCAACCACTGAGCCACACCAGCCGGGCTGTTTTTAGGCCCACCAGTGGCCATGCAAGAAAAGGACTAGATCTCACATGAAAACCAACCTCCTAGCCCCCAAAAGCCCAGCAGAGGATGAGAGCTCCGACCTGACCATCCCCCACCTCATTTTTCTTGCTCACGTTTTGATTATTTGGAAAAGGTGTATTGGAAGAAACAATAGAAAGCAATCACCTTCAGCCTCCGCATTAAAATAAATGTCGCTGGTTAAGGAGACATGCTGCCACATGCAAGGTGGCGTCCTGAATTGGATCCTCGGGGGATGTCTTGCCTGTGAGAAGGGGCACAGCTGGAGGAGGAAGGGCAGAGAGAACACAGCCCTTCAAAGTGCAGAGTCTAGGGCCAGGACCCTATTTGACATGTCTACAGAAGACACTGTCTCTGTGCCTCAGTTTCCATTAGGGTGGCCCCTCATCTGGGTTTGCCTGGGACTTTCCAGTTTTAGCACTGGAAATCCTGCATCCCAGAAAAAGCCCTCAGCCCCAGTCAAACTGTGACGGTTGGTCACCCTTGTTTCCTCACCTTTATAATTAGGCTAATAATAGCTCATAAGATTGTTAATGAGGTCTAAATGAGTTATTACATGTGGAGTGATTAGACCAGTGACTGCTGCATGGTAAGCATTCTATGAGCATGTATTAGCATGTTAGCTATTATCTTTTTTCCAATTATTTTTATTGTAATAAAATATGCCATCTTAACAAAATTTTTACTTTAAAAAAAACATTTTTAAGTATTCAGTTCAATGGCATTAAACACACTCACAATGTAGTTAATAGTCACCATTCGTCTCCATAACACTTTCATCTTGTAAAACTAAAAACTCAATTCCCATCAAACACTAACTTCCTATCTGTCCCTCTCCCCAGCTCCTGGCAACCACTATCGTACTTTCTATTTCTATGGGGTTTTTTTAAATGTTTATTTGTTGATGTGTGTGTGTGTGTGTGTGTGTGTGTGTGAGAGAGAGAGGGAGAGAGAGAGAGAGAGAGAGAGAGATTGGTTTGTTGTTCCACTTATTTATGCATTCATTAGTTGCTTCTTGTATGTGACCTGACTGGAGATTGAACCCACAACCTTGGTGTATCAGGACAATGTTCTAACTGTTGTAATGTACCCCGTGAATCACAGAAGGATGCCTCAAGAAGTCGAATTAAAGAGTCACATTTATTGCAATCTGGGACTATGAGGGGACATTCCCAAATCTCATAGTAGTCATTTGGTCACAGTTCCAGGATTATATAGGCAAAAAATCACACAGGTATTGATTACATCTCAGGGTTTGGAATGAGGCACCTGGCTCGCAAAAAAGCAGATTACAGAAGCAGAATTAAGCATGTTAATTACAGTTTCGGGTCTCGGGGTCACTGAATTGACAGAAATACATTATCTAGAGCCTTTGGGTAACCTGGGTTAAACTTAGGCATGTTATCTAAATTACAGTTCTGGGTCTCCGGATCACTGAGTTGATAGAAACACATTATCTAGAGCCGTCGAGGCAATTTAGAGTAATTGCACTATCCTGGTCTTAGGACCACTGAATCAACTGGAACGCACCACCTGTGGCCACTAAAACAATTTAGGGTAATTGTGCTGTCCCGTTTCCCAGGTACAGAAGAATGTGCTTCGATAACCAGTAAGATCACAATCAATGGGATAGTCATTCAATCAATAAGGCATTCAATCGAATGGGATAACTTATACAATTTAGAAAATCCAAGTAACCTGTCCATTGTTAAACAAAGCAAATAGGTACCATACTTCATAACCAACTAAGCTACCCAGCTAGGGCTCTCTGATTTTGACTAAGTATCTCACATATGTGGAATCATACAGTATTTGTCTTTTTGTGACTAGCTTAGTTCACTTAGCATAATATCCTCAAGATTCACCCATGTTGTAGCATGTGTCAGAATGTCCTTCCTTTTTAAGGCTGAGTAATACTCCATTGTATGTATCTACCACATTTTGCTTATCTGGGTATCTGTCAATGATATTTAAGTGACTTCTACATTTCAGCTGTTGTGAATAATGCCGCTGTGAACATGTTGTGCAAATGTCTCTTCAAAACTCTGCTTTCAGTTGTGTTGGCTGTATACCCAGACATGGAATTATGGGATCATATGGTAATTACATTTTCAATTTTTTGAGGACTCTCCATACCGTTTTCCACATTGGCTGTACACTCCTGCCAACAGTGCACAAGGGTTCCAATTTCTCCACAGCCTCTACAACACTTGTTATTTTTTTACAGTAGCCATTCTAATGGATGTGAGGTGTTATCTCATTGTGGTTTTTATTTGTATTTACCTAATGTTAGTGATGTTGAACATCTTTTGGTGTACTTATTAGCTATTTGTATGTCTCCTTTGGAAAATGTCTATTCAAGTCCTTTGCCCATTTTTGAATTGGAATTTCTTTTTTTTTAAATATATTTTTTATTGATTTTAGAGAGGAAGGGAGAGGGAAAGTGAGATAAAAACATCAATGAGTAGAGAGAATCATTGATCAACTGCCTCCTGCACGCCCCCTACTGGGGGTTGAGCCTGCAACCCAGGCATGCGCCCTGACCAGGAATTGAACCATGACCTCCTGGTTCAATGTTCAACTGCTGAGCCACACCAGCCAGGCCAACTTCATTCTTTCACATGAGGATATCCAGTTTTCCCAGTATCATTTGTTGAAAAGACTGTCCTTTCTCCGTTCAATGGTATTGGCATTCTTGTCAAAATCATTGGACCATATAGGCAAGGGTTTCTTTCTTGGCTCTCTATTTTATTCATTGATCTATATGTCTGTCTTTATGCCAGTACCACATTGTTTTGATCCTTGCAGCATTGTATTAAGTTTTGAAATCAGGAAGTATGAGTCCTCCAGCGTTGTTCTTCTTGTAGCTATTATCATTTTAAAGGTTCCATTCTACTAGAAAATGCTAAGTTTCTATAATTGGAGGCATGGAGGGTGAGAAAGAGGGAAGAGTTGAGTCTGACTGAAGTTTTAAACCTGGAGGGCAAGAGTCCAGCAAAGCCACTAGCTGAATGGGAAACCCTAGATGTTGTTGGTGGGGAGATGTTAGTTCAATGTGACTCATATGGAATTTGAGGGCCTTATGGGGTAGGGGCATTCATGAGGAGATGTCCTTTAGGATTTAGAAATAGTGTGGTTTTGGAGTTCAGGAGAGAAATGAGAACCCAAGAAACAAAAGGGAGTCATCCCCATAAAAGGAATCATTAGAAGGAGGCATGGACTTCAATAAGAGGGATGAGGGTTAGAACATGGAGTGGGAAGACTGGCAGGGGCAGTGACATCTTCACCCCATTCCACTCACACATGTAATATGTGTTTACCATATTTCACTGACTCAAAATGACATTGATTTTTAAGACATACCATTATTTTATGTACCACTAAGAAAATATCCTGTCAATAATGATGACATGTTATTTATTGACTATGAGGTACAACTGATTTCAAAGATACAGAAATGTGGGGGAAATATGTCTTAGAATTAATTAAGTTATATGCCAGGCATTGTGCCAAGCGTCAGGAGGAAGGGAGTGGGATAAAGCTCTGAGAAAGACCCTGCCCTCAAAAAGCTTCCAATCTCATAGCGACACCGACGGACACTTCTAAACCGACAGACTGACGGAGACAACTGCTACAGTGCAGACACCAGCTCTGTTCGGAGATCAGCAGCTGCTTGTCAAGTATTTATAGGAGTTATTAATATAGACAGAACTGACAGCCACCTCTTTCTTGGGATTTCTAGTCCTCCCCCTCCTTTTCCCTGATGCCTGAAATGTCTAGGGACAAAGCCTTTCAAACCATTTTTGAATGAATTGAGGTAATTCATTGTGGGTGTTGAACTGGTACAACTCCTATGGAAGGCAATTTGGCACTATTCAAATTACAAATGCGTTTTCCCTTTGAGCTTGCAATATATATATATATATATATATATATATATATATATATATATATAGTAGGAATATATCTTGCAGATATACTCACCCACGTGGAAAATGCTCTATATACAAGGTTATATTTATTACTGCATTGTTTGAATAGCAAATAATTTGGAACAACTTAAAAATCATAGACAGGGTTAGGTTATGGAACAGTCATTCATACAGTGAATCCCAGATCAAGGAAGTGCTTGATCTATGAACAGATCTCTGTATGAAAGGATTCCTGACATATATTGTTGAGTGAAAAAATCCTAAGTGCAAAATAGTTACAGTAGATGACCATTTGTGTTTTGGAAGGGAAGAATACATATCTACAAATTTGCTTGTGTACATATAAAGAAACTTTAGGACAACAGGAAGAGAACAATGGTTATGCTGGGGGAGGGGGAGGTATCAAATTTGGCAGGTGGAATAGAGAAGGGAGAAGGACTTTCCATACTTTATTTTTAAATTATGTGAATGTATTACCTATTCAAAATGTTAAAGGAATTGAAATTTGTAAAATACCCCATGGGAAGAGTTAACCCAGTGACTATGATTCCCACCAAAGGGTGAAAGTCTGCTATTCATTCATTCATTCATTCATTCAATAACCTATAGCAATCAAAAAACTTCTTTAGCAATAATAGTTAACAAGCGTTAGGTACTCCTGTAGCTGTCTACACAGATCAAATTAGGTACTTTTGAGAGGCACTGTGCTGAGTACTTTCATGTACACAGTCTCATTATAATCCTCGAGCATCACAGAAGAGGAAGCTGCGGGTGAGAGAAGTTGTTCTTGTCTAAAGTCAACTACAATGTCCAGGCCCCACCATCCTGGACTCAGCCTGGATCTGGGCACTAGGGATATCACGACAAAGATACAGCCCCTGCCTTCTTGGACGTACTACTCTAATGAGGGAGCCAAGCGTGTGAAATGGCAGCTTCACAGACAGCATCTGATCAGGGAGGGGAGTGTTAGAGCACAATGTTAGGGGACAAAGGGAACAGAGAGGCCGGGGACAAGGAGAAAGCCTCTCCCACGACACCCTTCTGCCAAGGACAGGCCCTGTAAGCGAGGTGGAGCGGGGCGCCTATGTGGGAGACAACCCCTGCAGCCTCAGCGCCAACAGTGGACAAAGGCTGCCGGTGCTCCGTAAGAACAGAGGAGATCTGACAACCGCCCCGGCGCGACTGATCCGTGTAGACATCCCTTCTGGACTTTGAAGCCTGAAGTGCTCCCCTGGAGCTGTCTACACAGATCAAATAAGCTGGGTGGCTGCCCTATCTTGACTTCACTCTGTGCTGATGCAGTTCCAGCCAGCTCCAGTGCAATCCGACCAAACCATCTGAGCAGAGGCAAAAGCAATTCTCATGGGGAAGGAGAGACAGAGCCAAGATGTGAGCATTAACTTCGTGCTGCCACTTCAGGGGGGACTAGGTTTTGAGTTAGTTTTAGGAAGCGTCCAAGAAGGGAGCTCTGTCCCTCTCCATGGTGAAGTGGCAAAACTGTTTTGTCTCCTTATAGTTGACAGCCCTTCCTATTCCAGGGCTCATATATGAACACCCATAAGAGCTGACAATAGATAGCTCTGGTCTGGCTCTCAGAAAGACAACCCTACCCTAAAAACAGGCATCATCCCACCGCACCAGCACCTTTTTATTCTTGGGATCATTCTAGGGGAAACCTTATCCCACCCTCCTCAGTCCCCAAGCAACAGTGAGGCTCTCCGGAAATCCTTGTCACCAAACTGGCAGGACCAGGCATCTAACAACAAGCCCAGAAGCTAAGCGGCATCGTTAACAAGGATTGGAAATCTACATGAGTTCTGACATCTTCTTGCTAGCTATGGTTTCCATGGAAATAGACATCTGCTCTAAGGAGAAAGAAAAGGGGGGGGGCGTTGTAAATGCTTTAAAATAATCAGTGTTTTGAAAGATTAATTTTTTTCCTGTCACAACATTAATAGTCAGAAATGTGAGATTTTTGCGTGGCAATTTCTTTCCTTTTCCTTTTTTAATGCAGCAAATGGGTGGGACCTTCCGCTGGAAACCTCCAGATCAAGTACAAAGACTTCAAGATAAAGGGTGGTTCCGGGGATAATAGCACTCTTGGTCTTGGGTTCCTTGCTCGGTTGTGTTGCCTGCCAATCTGTCACTTCAGGGAGGTCGAGTCCTCACCTCTCTCCAGCTATTCTAACGATTTCTGAAATTTCACTCAGAAAACTGAAAAAGATGGAAACACCTGGCTGCTTCGTGGCCAAGTTTGGTCTGAGAGGGAGAAGCCTTTCAGGGCTGAGAATCTGAGTAATTTCTGGTCCTGCTCACATGCTAAGGGAAAACCACTTGGATTGGGGGCAGGGGAAAGGCTGACCCCACAGAAGGGCAATTGTTGTAGAAAATGCAGCAACAAGCATATTTCAGGCCACAGTACATTGCTAACTGTTTGCTTTGTGTGGTGTGTCTGCTGCCTGTATGATCCAGTTTTCCTTGTCTCGGCACCGATTCACTGCATTTATCTCCAGCACATCTTTAGTGACTAGCAGGACATGGAGAGTCTTTTAAAATGAGGACTGTTGTTTCAGCAGAGTTGGACATATTTGTTTCTGGGTTTGGGGAGAGGGAGCCCATTGATTAATAAAATGAAGGTGTTCTTCTACCCAGTTAGGATGTCAAAGCAGGTGCATTAGTGTAATGACCACTACCTGAGGACACAGCCTTGGTCAGGGGAATGGGAGGAGGGGCCTGGGAACCATATTCATTTTATTTTTTTTCCCTCGGGCCTTTTTGTGGGAAGAAGGAGGCCAATCATTCTAATCAGATAGCCAGGGTCAGACCAATTTCCTTTGTACCTCTGCTGTGCTTGGATCTATCCAGGCATGGAGGAGTAGTGACCTTGTGGCTCCTTTTGTTTTAAATTTTTTTTTTTAAAAAAAGGCCCAGCATCGCTCTGGGGAGCACGTGCTCAGAGAACAAAAGCAACACTAAGGGCAGTCTGTGTAACTGCTTTTGCTCTTCCTTCCCTGTCATCTGGCCAAAGGCAGGCAGAACAGATGGAGTCTGCATTTAAGCCAAGTGACTGTTAGACCAAAGGAGATCAAATTCCAGAGCTTTTGGTCTAAGTCACTCACGCTTTTCCTCCTCGGCTCTGATCGCCAGTGTGGGGACCCGTAGGATGGTAGCGAGAACGCACACTGTGAGGAAAGGGCCACGCCCGGGATCTGTTAGGGCGGGGTGGTTTAGGGATGATGATGATGTCACAATACAGGTGATACGCAGGTGCCACGGTACGGCCTCGGGTGCAGGGGGCCTTTCCAAGGGGCGCAGAGTGGCATTGTCCTGTCACAAGGGCTTGGGCATCTTAGGTAGAGGCACCGGATGGGACACCGTTGGGGCACTGCGCCATCTGAGTATTGTCCTTTCGACGAAGCGGAGCAAGTAGCTCAACCGAGGCGGAGTCCAGGCAGCCACCCTCGGAGAGGTGCGGAGGGACCACGCCCCGCCCCGCCCCGCCCTTTTCCCAGGGATGGGAGAGCTGGTTCAGATCCAGACCAAGGACCATGTCGTTTTCCGCCGCTAGACAGCCGCCTGGGTCTCCGGTTTACACCTGGAGAGACCCCTAAACGCCCCCACCCCTCGCATTGTCCTCCTGCCACGCCAGCCTGGACTACATTTCCCGAGGTGCTCCGGGGCCCACAGGGGCGGGGTCCACTGCACTGTCGGGGGAAGGGGCCGGCACGTGCCGCCCCTCTCAGCCAATGCAGAGCCCTTCGGGGAGGTCACGTGCCGCTGTTTGGCGCTTTTGTGCGCGCTCGGGTCTGTTGGTGCTCAGTGCGGCCAGGCGGCTCGGACCGGGCAGGTGGGTGTGGGGTTCCTAGAGGAGCCTGCAGGCAGCCAGGGGGACCGGATGGACGGGATGAGCTGCGTCTTCGAGTCGGCTCCCAGCAGAGAGACGGCGGGCGGGGCCGCGGGCCCCTGAGGGGCTGATGGGTGGGGGGTCGCTGCGCTTTGTGTGTGGCTCGGGCGGAGCCTGGGCTTTGTCCCCAACTCTCTGGAGGTGCGGCTGTCGTGGGGAAGGGGCGCGGCCAGCTGGGCGAGCCTCCGACGTTGGCCCCCGGGTGCTGTCGAGGAGACAATAGGGGGCGTGGGTCCCCGTTTGCCTCCCTCACACCTACTCCAGTCGTGGCCCCGCTGGGGTCCCCATTGTCTGAAGGGCCAGGGAGGCGCCTCCTGGCAGCAGCGCCCTTAGGGCCAGACTGCGCCACGCTGAGGCTGCGCCCGCTCCCCGCGATGCTCTTCGCCCAGCGACTGTGCGGCCGCGCCCGAGAGGCTAACACCCCACGGAGACTCCTGCCCTGGCGACGTGGGGCGCGGACAGCCAGGGTGGCAGTGGGTTGGGTGGGAGCGCAGGGAGGAGGTGGTGAGCGGGTGTGGAGGCTGGCCCACGGCCTGCTCCCGAGCCGCGGCTGGGTGGGGGGTGGTTTCAAGGTGATTTTGGCGGGAGTGGGGGGGGGCGTCCACGGGGAGAAGCCCGGGGTGGGCGGAGTTATCCGATAGGACCGTTAGTCCCGCCCACCCCTCCCCTTTCCACGCTCGCGGGCTCCTGGGTGTTGTGAGTTCGGATTCGAAAAGGCGCGGGGAGGAAGGGGGCGGGGTCAGGGGCCGGAGCATTGAGCGTGTTCTGATTGGCCGGGGGCCGCTTTCGGGCCAGGGCCACGCCCATCCTGGGGGCCGCTGCTGCGTTCAACGCTCTGCTAATGTTAGAGCATTTCTCTGCCTCTGATTTTAATTTCCAGCCGGTAGGGACCTGTAATCTTAGGTTTTTGATACTAGCGTAGGGCCTACAAGAATCATGACCTTAAAAAAATCAAGATAGGATGTAGAATTTTTCGTGACATAAGGCAGCAAATAGCACGTAAAACGTAGACGTTCATAAAACTAATTTTGCCTGCTGTTGGACGAGGAGCTTAAGCCCCAAGAACAATAGGAGTTCAACATTACTGGCTAATATTAGCCTGGGCGTTTTGTTTTCCACCATGGCAGGCATAGACAAAGCAGGGGTGGGTATTTCATTTGCACAATGAGTTGTAGGCACTATTAAGATGGCTCCGGTCTTACTGTTGAGTGAACTACAACCAACGTTCTATTCAGTTGAAATTTCCCAATGGTTGGTATTTTTTGAGATTTCCATAATTTCTAGTTAATGATGTCTTATTTAATTACACGATAGTGATTTTTCTGACATTGATTTATGTGGATGTGATTTGTGGTCCCCAAGGGATTGATGACATAGAAATGCAAAGAAATTGATTGCATGCTTTTGAAAATCATTTTCAGGGCTTTCCTTGCCAGTGGATTGTGTAGAATATATTGCCAGGCTCTTGTCTTCTGTTCACCATGGCTTCTTCTGGTAGGTAAACGATTTGGGAAAACGGAAATTGTGATGGGCTTATGGTTTAAGAATAGGAGGTGGCTTAAGTCTTAGCCATTAATTTGGTACCTGTGTTTTGGTTTTATAAAAAATATATTTTATAAATCGGAGAATAATTAAAGAAGAAAAAATGGCTATCATTTGAACGTACTGAGAGCTTATAATTAATTGTTTCATTATTAGACAATTTGGCTTGCTCTGAAGCAAAATGTGGAGTTTTGCACAAGTCTTTCTTTTGTTCATGAAAGTGATTGTCAAATACTGATATATCAGAATGGTATTTATTAATTAGAAAATGCTGAACTTTGTTTTTTGGGGACGTGGTATTTACATAATTTCTTGCTTGCAAACACAGCTTCATTAGCCCTAATTCTATTCATTACATTGATTTGGCTTTTAGAAAATTATAGAACAGTTTATTAGAATAGGAAAACCCTATTTTTCTGAGTACATTATAAATACGATCAAATCCAGATATCCAGGTGAAAGAATTGGAGAAGCGTGCTTCAGGCCAGGCTTTTGAGCTGATTCTCAGCCCTCGATCAAAAGAATCCGTCCCAGAATTCCCCCTTTCCCCTCCAAAGAAGAAGGATCTTTCCCTGGAGGAAATTCAGAAGAAATTAGAAGCTGCAGAAGAAAGACGCAAGGTAAACATCACAATTCACAGAAAATGGTATTTATTAAAGTAATGTGGCAAATCAGTTTTATTTCCACAACAGGAGGAAAACAGAATTGTAGCTAGACAGTGGTTATGCTTACGTGAAAATTACGTAATGCCAGTGGCTGGAAGAAAACACCAACCATCATTTATTGAGCTCCTGTTATACACCAACTTCTTTACTTATATTTTTCTCTTTTAATACAGTGACTCTAAAAGGGTAGGTGATAGATACCAAGCTTAGAAAATGGTCTTGAGAATGTTGTCATTTCCCAAGTCATATAGCCAGTGAGTATTGGAGCCAGAAGTCAAGCCCAGGTCTGTCTGAAACCAGAGTTCATGCTTCTCATGCTTTTTCTTTGAAAAGGAATTGTTGGCGGATGACTCTTTTTCTGTCTTTTTAGATTTGGGGGGTTTCTTTTGATTTGTGTGTGTGCCTGTGTAGTATTTTTGTTTTTGTTTCCTTGAGAACTATACAATAAAAACTTCAGCCCTGCCTGGTTTGGCTCAGTGGATAGAGCCTGCGAACTGAAGGGTCCCAGGTTCGATTACCGGTCAGGGCAAATGCCCAGGTTTTAGGCTCAATCCCCAGTGGGGGGCGTGTGGGAGGCAGCCGATCCATGATTCTCTCTTATCATTGATGTTTTTGTCTCTCTCTTCCCTCTCCTTTCCTCTCTGAAATCAATAAAAAAAAAAGAAAGAAAGAAAAAGAAAAAACATTTTAAATTGCTAGTAGTGTGATTTTGTTGCTCAGCTGGCATTCTGGTATTGTGGCAGCATTTCTCTTGTATAAGCTATTCTATTTAAAGTAGACATCTTTAAAAATAACTAATCAGAAAAATCAATAAGCATTAATATGCTTGTTATAGAAAAATTGGGAAACCCAGAAGTTTATAAATACGAAATTGAGTATTTATTATCTTACTTCCTAGAAATAACCATTAACATGTTGGAATATTTCCTTCCATTCAACATTATTCTATTAATTGAGAATTTTACATAAATTCTCATTTAGTCCCCCTTACCAATAACCCTGATTGGGGTTAATGGGTTTAATTTTGAAATTAGGGAAACTAAATCAGAAAAAGGTAAAGTAATAACCTGCCCCCATCAACACAGCAAGTGCAATTTAAGTCCAATACATGTAACCACACACATCCCCATATAGGCCCCTTTTTAAGCTTCTGTAGCATGTGCTGTGCGCTTTTCAGTGCCACTGTTGAATGCACGTACACTGGCCCACTGTCAACACTGCAAAGCCTTTCCCCAGGAAGATGGCAGTGTGTGCAGTGACGCATCGCCCCCTACCTGCTCTCCTCTGTCGTTTGTGTTCATGGAAGAAATGCAGCCTAAGGCTGGACAGAGAAGCATTGAGAAATCCAATCCACCGTGGCCCTGTAGCCATTAGCCTGTGCTTTACATAGGGACTGACTAAATATAGGGAAACTCCTGTCTGATTGGGATTTTGCAAAAGAGAATTAACAGAACCAGTGGCAGATGCTCTGTCGTTTTCCTGCAAGTCAGTGCTTCCAAACACATCGGAGTCTGTTGGATAACAAGCTATTCGGAGTCTGTTGAAGGAGGCACACCATGGTAGTCAAGCTCCAGGGTCTGGAAGTTAGTGCAGCTTCCACAGAGGAAAGCTTTTCTTTGAGACAGAAATCCTTCTGGCTTAAATAGTAATCTGGAGGCTTAAAATTTCTGGTTACATTGAGTTGTGATTTTTATAATGAGCTAATTTTCTCTGGATAGCCTTTGAAGTTAAAGAACAAAATTCTTTATAATAAAGTTCCATTTTTAAGTGCATCTCACTCAAGTCATCTTGATACCATTAAGCAGTAAATCTTATAAGGATTTCCTTAAGGAGTAATTGGATAAGGTTTTCTGAGCAAACAGTTTGCCAAAGTAAACACAAACACTAGAAAATGATTTTCATAATATTTAGATACAGATAATCCAGGGCCCGGCTTCAGTGTTATCTGACGAGATCTCCTGTTCTGCCTTTAGTCCCATGAAGCTGAGGTCTTGAAGCAGCTTGCTGAGAAACGAGAGCACGAGAAGGAAGTGCTTCAGAAAGCCATCGAAGAGAACAACAACTTCAGTAAAATGGCAGAGGAGAAGCTGACCCACAAAATGGAAGCCAACAAGGAGAACCGCGAGGCACAGATGGCTGCCAAGCTGGAGCGTTTGCGAGAGAAGGTGGGTGTCTCCGCCTGAAGAGGCTGGAAGTTTCATGCACCAGTGAACTGGCTTCCACCAATGGCCTTGATCAAAGGTGTTTGGCATCTTTGTCATCGATTTGGGGGCTTAACATGTTAAATGAGAGGTGTCCTTCCTGCGCTGGTGCCATTTTGGGGCTCAGCCTATCTGGTTTTCCAGATGACCTAATAAATTCATGCTTCTTTACCAAAAAAATAAAATAAAAACATAAATGAGAGGTATCTTGTTTTAAAATAAGATGGAATAGCCCTAGCCGGTTTGGCTCAGTGGGTAGAGCATCAACCTGAGGACTGAAGGGTCCAGGTTTCGATTCCAGTAACGGGCAACATGCCTGATTGTGGTCTCAATCCCCAGTAGGGGGCATGCAGAAGGCAGCTAGCTGATCAGTGATTCTCATCATTGATGTTTCTCTCTCCCTCTCCCTTACTCTCTGAAATAAAAAAATATTTTTAAAAAATGAAATCAATTTAAAAAAATAAGATGGAATATTCAACAATTTCCAGCATAATAGCACTTTCTTTGGAAGAACAGTAGGAGGCTCAATCATTAGATTCCTTGGGTGATCCAGGAAGTTTGAAGATTATGTCTTAGAACTCTTAATTATGTGATTCACATAATATAATTATATAGTAGTCCTCCCTCATCTGTGTGGGCTGTGTTCCAAGAACCCACAATGGATGCCTAAAACCACGGATAGTAGCAAACTCTGAATGTATACACTGCCTTTTCCTGTGCATACTTGCCTGTGATAAAGTTTGCGGCTTCTCTTTGGCATATCCAAATTGCCAGCATTACTACTCTTGTATTTTCAGGTCATTAAGTAAAAGAAGGGTTACGTGAACATAGATACTGTGATATCGTGACAATTGATTTGATAACTGAGACAGCTACTAAATGACTTAACAGGCAGGTAGTACAATGTGAATACGCTGGGCAAAGGGATGATTTTATCCCGGCAGGAGGAGCGAGACAGCATGAGAATTCATCATGCCATTCAGAACGACATATAATTTAAAACTTTATGAAATGTTTATTTCTGGAGTTTTCCATTTAATATTTTCATACTGCAGTTGCCCGCAGTTAACTGAAACCATGAAAAGCAAAACCGAGGAAATGAGTGACTACTATATTTATAATATTATTACTTATATAATAAACGTCCTGACACTGTGTTGGGCCTCTTCAGGCAGCGTGACTTGGCAGGCCGCTTTATTTGACTGATGACATATACTGTTTCTTTACAGGACAAGCACATTGAAGAAGTGCGGAAGAACAAAGAATCCAAAGATCCTGCTGATGAGACTGAAGCTGACTAATTTGTTTTGAGAACTGATTTTCTCCCCCTCCCCTTCCTAAATATCCAAAGACTGTACTGGCCAGTGTCATTTTATTTTTGCCCTCCTGACAAATATTCTAGAAGCTGATGTAGGACCATAGGTAGATCCAAATTGTATGATGTTGTTTTAGGGGTTAAAGGGGAGAAACTGAAAGTGTTTTACTCTTTTTCTAAAGTGTTGAGGTCTTTCTAATGTAGCTATTTTTCTTGTTGTACCTTTTCTACTTCAGTACACTTGGTGTGCTGGGTCAATGGCTAGTACTGTTTTGGCTCTGTGAAAACATGTTTGTGAAAAGAGTATGTAGTGGCTTCTTTTAAATTGTTAGATGCTGAATATCTGTTCACTTTTAAATCCCAATTCTGTCCCGATCTTACCAGATGCTACTGTACTTGAATGGTTAATAAAACTGCACAGTGCTGTTAGTGGCAGTGACTTATTTCGACCCAGGTAATAAATTGCCCAGTGATGGAGACCCTCCTAGCTTCTGTTTGTGCTGGGTGGGGCCTTTGGGCTGGCGGGAGTACCCATCCTGCAAGTTCTCTGCCCTGAGACTTCTGCACCAGAGTTGTTTGCATTGTCTTCTTCCACAATCGTCACTTTGTTGTCATGCTGTGGCCCAGATCAGCTGTTACATAGTCTTTCTGATGTTTATTTGCAAACAAGCGTTTTTTTGTTTCTGTGTCCCTGTTAAAAAGGCAGACTTCAAGCCACAAATGATGTTTCTAGAGAATAGTTTAGAGGAAATCTTAAGATCCTAGTTAAAGGTATTTGACAGTTTGCTTGGTGTTACAGTTGGGGGTGGGGTGCATATTAACCGTTTCCTGCTATGGAACCTATGACTCAAGAATTGGAATATTCATAAAACTTTCTGTGCCCCTGTAGCAACTCCTGTGACGTGATTAAAGGGAACCGCATTCCCGGGAGCAGCATTTGACTTAGATGGTTAAGACTGGCAGTTACTTCATCTTGTATCCAGAGGCTGTGTGATACTGTTGCCTCTCAGTTCAGGGAAAGCCTTTGGCAGCTTTCCCAGGGTATTTGGGAAATATGATTATTTGCTTCTCAGCCATCTGTGTACCAGCTCTTGGGAGCCAGCACCTATGGTGAGGAGGGCTAATAACTGCAGTCAGGTCTGCATGCCTCCGCGAGTGCTCTGCCGTTCTGCCTTTATCTTGATGAGGGTTTTACCAAACTTAGAAGGATAACAGCTTCTCTCAATCTTCCTCTATGTTAGGATTAAGTGAGTTGGTATATGTAAAGAGCACGCTTAGAACTACTTAGTACGTATTTAGCACGACACATAAAGTACTATTTTTGTCCAGAGGCCAGTGAGTGAAGCTAAGTTTATACTTGGAATTAGAAATAATTATGCAGCTATTGTGTACCTTGAACTGAGATATATTTACTTAGACCAAAATGATCAATTATAGGAATTCAAAATAAAAATGAATTTAAAGAGTTATGGCCATGTAGAGCCGAAAGGAACAAGATCAAGTGTAGTTTAGTAATACAGTGGGTTCTGACAGTGTCTAAGTAGAGGTCACGGTGAGGCTTGTGTGCAGGAACTCGGGTCCTCAGTCTCTGGCACTTAGTAGGTGTTAGAGGTTTGCCTGGGTGAGATGGTGGAATCTTTAAAACAAATTCTGAGTAGCTGGGATATAAAGATGGCCCAAAGGTAGAAATTCGGAGTAATGATACAAGGTGTCCTATAGATGGCAGTAAGCTTTTGTTTATGTAGGGCTCAGAAGGGAAACGCAAGAAAAGGACCAAGCTGGATCCTTTTAGTTACAACCAGCCGCGGAGGCCCTGACAGTATCAGAAAGTGGTCCTCCGCTCCCACCTCATGACAATGATGTCAGGCTAAAGGGTGTGCATCTAACCCACAAAGTCAGAAGCCCCACTTTTCTGTTCACTCTGACCTTGGAGAGACACTTAGTCCTGGGCCTGGTTTTCTCCTGGATGAAAGAGAAGGTTGAGCTAGGTTAGTTAACTACCTTTCACTCCAAAATTCTTTGCATGTAATTTGGGGGGAAGGAGGAACGGTGGGTGCCCAGGGGTTCTCTCCTGGCCTCAGCGTGTGTCTCTCTCCCAGCAGGGCCTCTCCGGGGAGCACACTCCACTCCCTTTGGTTTGAGTGGAAAATCAGGCTTGTCCCTTCTTCCTGAAGCTTTTGCACTTGAACATGGTGGTTGCGTGGCCTCGGTGGAAAAGAGGTTTGAGGGATGTGAAGAAGCCCTTAAATCTACATTTAACAAACACCTAGAATGTGGACCACATTGGACTACATGCTAGCAACGGAGAGATGAAATGGGGTCCCAGCGTATCATGTGCTTCTGCGGGAAGGGGGAGAGTTTACAACAGCTAAGAACACTGTTCTGGACCCTGTGCTCACACTAACCAAGGGGCTTTAGTGGTTTGGTGGAGGGAGTAACCTGCTATTCTGGAGAAGAGAGGTTTTGGCCCTGACCCACCAGACCTTTAGGAAGGTTCCCCTCTACTCTGGGTGCTATTTTCCCAGTGCAGAGTCCTGATTTCCAGGGATGTTTTAGCACCCCTTGTGCGTCTGTCCTTCCAGGTACAATTTGGCTACCCAACTATGTAATGCAGTTGTCCGGGTCCCTGTTAAACATTCACTTAGGAGCAATACAAAGGTGAAGGCCTAGCTCCTCAGAGAAGAGCTCCCCCTTTGGGCAGGAAGTTACATTCAGTGCCCTGAAGATCCCTCCAAATCCAAGCCTGGTTCTGGGTCCTCTCTACCTGGTTAGATTGCAGACCCCCGAGGTCAGGGGCCACTCAGGATGCCCCCACTGAGGTGAACTCCAAGGCCCCAGAAACTGCTGCTACTTAAGTCTCCTGCCACCTCCTCGCTCTTCTCTCAGGTCAAACAGAAGGTCCACAGTGTCCCTGCGTCTGAGGCCTCTGCCAGCAGAAGCTGGTATTGTGTTCTGACTTGTTTTGTGCACACCCAGATTTTAAAAACTTAACTGTAGGATTTGATGAGCTCCAAAAGGGAGGGGCTCTGGCCCATAGCAGGAAAGGCCCAGCCTTGCAGCGTGGTCAAGAGTGGTACCTTCCCTGTCCTTGGGCACCAAGTCCAATGAGGACAAGTGCCCACGAGGACAAGTGGGCTGTGAAATGGGTCCAAGTGAAGAAGCTACAGGTGGGAGATCAGCCAAATCCCTGTGGCCACAGCAGAATGGTGGGTGTGAGGGGCACTGAGCCTCTGAGTGCAGGCGGCCTCGGGCCCAGGCTTCCATCCTGTGGCCTTCCGCTCCCCTTACTGGCAAGAAGCCCCAGTATCCCTGGGATTGGGGCGGGCTTGGTGGGGCTCCCGGCTAAGCTAGACACCCCTTTTAATGCTCTCACAGCTCTCTACAGCATTATAATTCAGTATGTGTATACTCGATTGCATGCTTACCACCAAAAATCTAGTTTCCTTCTGTTACCACATATTTAACCCTTTTTCTCCAATTTTCCCTACCCTTACCCCATCCCCTCCTACTATTTAAAGGAAACTCTATAGTCTTTTCTCGAGTGACTGCGTTAATTTACATCCCAATGGTGCTTGAGGGCTCCCTTTCCTTCACCTTCTCTCCAGCACTTGTTATTTCTTATCTTTTTTAGTAATAGCCATTCTAACAGGTGTGAGGTGGCATCTCATTGTGGTTTTGATTCGCATTTCCCTAATAATTAGTGATGTTGAGCATCTTTTCACATGCATGTTGGCCTTCTGTATGTCTTCCTTGCAAAAATGTCTATTCACATCCTCTGCCATTTTAAAATCAGATTGTTGTTGTTGAATTGTGTAAGTTCTTTATATATTGTGGATATTTATTCCTTATGGTAAGTATCATTTGTAAAAATCATTCAGTAGGTTGCCTTCTCGTTTTGATGGTTTCATAGCTTTTGATGTGCAGAAGCTTTTGAGTTTGATGTAATCCCATTTGTTTATTGTTGCTTTTGTTTCCCTTGCCTTTGGGGTCAAATGCACAAAAACAACACTGAGACCAAGGTCCAGAAGCTGGTGCCTATGTTTTCTTCCGTGCATTGTTTCGGGGCTTATGTTCACATCTTTAGTCCATACGGAGTTAATTTTTGCGTATGGTGTCAAATAGCAGTCTAGTTTTATTCTTTTGCATGTGGCTTTCCAATTCTCCCAACACCATTTACTGAAGAGACTTTCCCCATTGCATATTCTTGGCTCCTTTGTCACAAGTTAGTTGCCCGTATATGTGTGGGTTTATTTCTGGGTTCTCAGTTCTATTCCTGTGTGTCTTTTTCTGCCAATACTATACTGTTTCGAATTCTATAGCTTTGTAGAATACTTTGAAATCAGGGAGTGTGATACCTCCAGATTTGTTCTTTTTTTCCTCAGGATTGCTTTGACTATTTGGAGTCTTAGTGTCAAACCCAAACTTGTAACTCCCATGCTATACTGCCGCCCATCACGTATCACAAATGAATGAACTATTATGCAATTACTGGTTTCAAGTGTGTCTCCCTGGCTGGACCAAAGGGTCCCCCAGGACAGGGACTGTGCCTGTCACATTCACCACTGGATCTGGCACATGGTGGGAGGTTAAGAAAATGTATCCAATTAAATGTTCGAGTGGGTGAGTGATCCCTGTGGCCCACCTCTAGGCACTGGCTTTGCCCTCGTTCTTTGTGGACCTCATGGGGAGTCAACCCGTTTTCCTAGAAGCAGAGGATGGCTCTGCTCTGGCTTTGCAGACTTGCCTCGGAGGTGCCCAGTCCTTGCTGGCAACCTAGATCCAAAGGCACCAACAGGTGGCCTGCAGCCAGAGTCAGTCCACAGGCATGTTGTGTTCAGCTCCTGTTGTGTTTTACATTTTTGAATTAGTTGATCATGAATTCCTCTTGAAAATCTAATTTCAGGCTTATCTTGAAAAACCGGAAGATCTGGCAACACAGGGCTCACATTCCTACCTGGACACAATCAGCAGGCGCTGGGCAGCTGCTGCCCCCTTGAGGTAGGATGTGCACTCTACAGCTCTCCATTCCTCTGGACCATCTGTTCTTTAAGGACTGTGGGCGCCTCCCTGCTGTAGGCCTAGAGTTTGCAGTAACTGACATAGAGGACAGCCACTTCATCAGTCAGTCCAACTATTTTTAGGTCCAAAGTCAGTAGAAAAGACATAATAAACAGTAAACAGTATAATAAGTGACTCCCTCCCTCTGACATCCCCCAACTCCTCTTCCACAGACGCGCTGCACCTCTGTGAGCTGCAATTATTGTCACCTCTCATGGGCCAGACACCTCCTGGGCACCAGAGTCACATGGCACTTTTTCAAAATTCAGAGACTCAGGACCCTCGTCTCACCTTTGGAGTTAGAATTTCTAAAATTGGAAGCTAGGTGTCTTAATTTTATTGATTTTAGAGAGAGAGGAAGGGAGAGGGATAGACAGAAACATCGATGAGAAAGAACATCGATCGGCTGCCTCCTGCACACCCCCTGCTGGGGATCGAGCCCCACAGCCTGGGCATGTGCCCTGACTGGGAATTGACCTGGGGACCTCTTGGTTTCTGGGTCAATGCTCAACCACTGGCTGGGCAATTTATTTTGTAGTTTTTTATTTTTTAAAGCCAGCAGTGTTTCCTGTTGCTCAGCCAGGCAGAGACTACTGTACTCAAGATGTGATGTCCCAAACCCAATTCCTGCTCTTCAGTCCCCCACAGTCTGGCGGAGTCGGGCCCGGAGCTCCAACCATCTGCTTAGAGTTGTGCAGACAGCATGCTGCATGGGGCACCCAGCCAAGGCCTGAAATCTGGTCATCCCCTTGAACCAAAGCACATGGCAACAGTGCCCCACCCCCCGGAGGAGCAGGCACTGCTTTCAAATGTATCATATCCACCATTCAGTGCAAATACAGGCAGATCTGTGCTGTGAGGTGGGGGCACAGACAGGCTCCTCATCCTGCAGGCCCAGGAGGACTTCCTGTAGGAGGTGATGCTTGGGCCAAGTTTGGTATATGGGTTAGAAGCAAAGAAGGCACACCTCTATGGGTACTTCTCCCTTCCAGCTCACCCACCCCACAACTCCCTACGGTTATCAGGGGCAATTGATGGGGACACTGACCAAGTACATCAAGAAGGCCTGGGAGATGGACGGACTGGGGTGGAAGGAGGGGTCCAGCCTCATGTGAACCGGTGTGTCCGCCTGAGGCTGCATGGCATCCAGAGCACCTGCTTGGAGGAACAGAGATGCAGGAGAACTGTTACTTCTGGAAAGTCCTCTAGGACAGTGGTTCTCAACCTTCCTAATGCCGCGACCCTTTCATGCAGTTCCTCATGTTGTGGTGACCTCCAACCATAAAATTATTTTCGTTGCTACTTCATAACTGTCATTTTGCTACTGTTATGAATCGTCATGTAAATACCTGATATGCAGGATGTATTTTCATTGTTACAAATTGAACATAATTAAAGCATAGTGATTAATCACAAAAACAATATGTAATTATAAATGTGTTTTCCGATGGTCTTAGGTGACCCCTGTGAAAGGGTTGTTCGACCCCCAAAGTGGTCGCGACCCACAGGTTGAGAACCGCTGCTCTAGGGGCTCTGGAAAGCCAGGGCCCACCTCTCAGCAGCCTGACTCAGTGCAGTCACAGAGCAGTCTTCCGACTGCGGCCCGTCCACAGATTTACTGATCTGCAAGGAGACAAGTACAGAAACGGAAAGTAAGCATTTGGAAACTTAGAATCTGTTGAATACTATTAGAGGCTAGTATTTTGCATCATTTTTTTTTTAAAGTGAACATATCCTCAAGGTTTTATTGCCACATAAGAAGACAAAATAGGAAGCTTAGAGCTGGATCAATTGGCCATTTTTCTTCCTATGTCCTCCCAGCTCAAAATGCTCGCATCTCTTAGTAGCCAGCATTCCCTTAGATCTGCGGTTGGGCCCTATGCATTCAAGCCTCAGCATAATCTTCTTTGCAGTTTTTTAGTTTTTTTGCAGAAAGTCATCTTAGTCTGCCCACCACAGCCGCTCTGCTTCCTGTCACAGCACAGCTTTCCCTGCGCAGAGAGGATGCTGCCCTTCTTGTTCTGTGTTGCGTTGTGGGCTTGGCGCTTGCCACACTTCCTCCAGGAAGTCCGGCTGATTTTAGGAACATTCATCATGTTTGCAAGAGCACTGTGGGCACTGAAAGCTGCATCTTTTAATTTCATCACAAAGTTGTTATTGTAAAATATACGTAACAAAATGAGTCATTTTAACCTTTGTAAGGGTACAGTTCAGTGGCATTAAGTACCTTCACAATGTTGTGTAACCATTACTACGATCTACTATATTTAATTTTTACAAAAGTATAATTCCTAGCAGATTAAAAACATTTGTAAAATTTAGGTTGAGAAGCACTGGCCTAAATCTCGACCTGTGGGCTTCCCAAAGCCTCAAAGATTTGGGGGGAACAGGCACCTCATTGAAGGTCTTGATATATTGTTTGGCTTCATTTCCTCAAACTGTTGAGTTGAGATTTGCCCCAGAGGGTGGCGTGGGCTGGGGAGTGGAGGATGGGCACCACCCTGGAGCGCAGGGCAGGAGGCATTGCACTGCCTGGGGCTGCGGCCGGTGGAGGCCTCCTCTGGGCAGGGCTCCTGCGGCAAGAGGCCGGATGAGGGCGGATGAGGGCGGATGAGGGTGGATGAGAGGCTTTGGGGGCCTTCTGGCAGGCTTTCCTCTGACTCAGCCCGGATGGACGCTGGGAGGGGTTAGTTGAGAATTCCAAGAATGTCAGCTCCAGCTGGAAGGGCCTGGTGTCTACCCTCCTTGTTTAGAGAAAGAACTTGAGTCCAGAGAGAGAGGACTTGTCCAACGCTACAGCCAGTTCGTGGCGGTCCCAAGTCCAGGCCTCTCCATTTCCAGGCAGAAGCAGGACAGGTTTTGGGGTCACACACAATGGGATTCAAGATCCAACTCCGTTCGCTAGCTCTTCGGAGGCCTTGGGCATCCATACCCTCATCTGAAAAATGGGGACAGTCCCACACAGGCTGAAGAGAATTGAGCCTGTGCTGGTGTTAACGAAGCGTCTAGCACAGGGCCTGGCGCGCAGGGGGTGGGCAGGACAAGTCAGTCCCCGGCCCTCCATGTCCTTCCCTGCCCCTCGCTGCCCAGTGCTGCTCCTGCCACTGCAGGGCTTCTCAGCCTGTCATCGCCCTCCCTGCAGATGAGGGGACAGGGAGGCTCGTAGTCCACCGCACCAGCCCCCATGAGCAGGCGCCATCTCTCTCTGCCAACTCCCTGAGTGTCTTAGAGAAATTGTTGTCTTTGCTGGGACTCAGAATATTTGTAAAATGAGAGAGTTGAACCAGAACTCAAAAGTCCATCTTGGGAAGGGGGTAAAGTGTGGATGCTTCCAAGTTCTGTGTCTTTTCTGGGAGTCAGACTCCCAGCACCGACTGGGCTGGCCCTGGGTTTCGAGTCCCTCTCTCTGTTGTCGCCTGGCTCTCTCTTATGGCGGAGGTGTTCTGAGTGCTTACTATTTGCTGTGCACTGTCTATGCATTCTATTTTATTTTTATTTTTTTAAAGAAGCATGTGTCTATCATTTCACTTAAAAAAAAATTTTTTTTTAATTTATTTCAGAGAGGAAGGGAGAGGGAGAGAGAGAGATGGAAATATCAATGATGAGAGAGAATCATTGATTGGCTGCTTCCTACACGCCCCACATTGGCAATCGAGCCCATAACCTGGGCATGTGCCCTGACTGGGAATCAAACCGTGACCTCCTGTTGATGCTCAACCACTGAGCCAAGCCGGACAGGCTGTATATTCATTTTACATCATCCATGTTATTGGATCCTTAAAACATCTTTGTGACGTCACTACTATTCTTATCCCGTTTTCCAGAGGAGGAAATAGGTTCTGAGAGGTTAAGGCACTAGGCGGCAGGCGGGTGTTCTTAACACCAATCCCCAGTCGGTCAGGTCCCGGTCGGGCCTGAATTGGCAGGTTTAATATGCCAGTGCTCACCCCTCCCTCCTGTTTCCCCCAGACGGACTCAACTCCCATCCTGGACATGCTCCACTGGCAGGGTCACTTGGGCATCAGGGAGGAGGGTTTGGCGCTTGGTGGGAAGATGGTCACTTGTTGGTTCCAGTTTCTGACTTGTATCTCAGGTGTTATGTTCCCTCCCAATCTTTTTTTCTCTCCTTTCTCTTTAGATGTACAAGAGCAGAAGGTCTCCTAAGGGACTACCCCAAACAAACCTCTCCATTCATTCATTCGTTCACTCATTAAACAAATACTGAGTCCTCCTATATGCCAGATACAGTTCAGGCCATGGGCACAGAGCTGTGCACACAGCAGATAAGGCCCCTGTCCTCATGAGCTTACATTCTGGTTGAGGAGGCAGACAAAAAGATGATGATGCGTGCAAAAGAGAAAATGAAAATGGGTAGCGGAATAGTGCTGTACGGGGGTGCAGGTCTCTACAGACAAGGTGGTAGGGGCAGTATTTTCCTGGCTGAGGGAACAACTGGTACAAAGACCTAAAGGCAGGTGCCAGCAGGTGTGAGGAAGGAGCACAAACGAGGCCCCCATGGCTGGATAAAGGTGAGCAAGGAGGGCCCAAGCAATGCAGGCCTATGGCCCAGGACGAGGGGTTGCATTATATTCTCTGTGTGTGATGTGGAGCCTTTGGGGCTTTACCGTGGGGGTGACATAATGAGATTATGTTTGGAAAGGATGAGAATGGATGTAAGAGGAGCAGGAGTGTGGGAGGAAGGGATGAGGGTGGCTTGGACCAGAGTGGGGCCAACAGGATGGAGAGACCAGGTCAGACTCAGGATCTGTGCCACAGCAAAGCCAATAGGATGCTTATGAACTGGTTGTGGGCCGTGGGGTGAGATGGCTCCAGGATTTTTCACTTGGACAGCTGAATGAATGGAGGTGCCATCTACTCAAATGAAGAAGCCTGCTATCTCCCTTCTCTCCTTAATTAGAACAGAAGCTGGAAGGTTTTGTGTTTTTATTTTATTTTTAGTTTAAGTATTGATCTGTCTGGCCCCTTCTCTGCCTTTTGCTCTTTTCTCATCCTCCTCTTTCCTGCATGGAGACAGGATATGAGAGGCACAGCAGCCATCTTGTGATCACGAGGCTAAAAGCCACATGATAATGTGCCTGGAACTGGGAGATAAATGAAGCTCGGTCCTTGATAATGTTGCAGAAGACCAAAGAAAAACCAAGCGACGCTTTTAGAGAGAAGGAGTGACGCTGTTTATTTACGCCAGCGGACTCAGGGAATAACTTTCCAAATCTGAGTAAAGTAACATGCAGGGGGCTTCTCTTTTATATCTTCCTGGGGTCTTTGTCCCACAAATAGGATTATGTTTCCAGTCCTTTGCATGGGCCTTGCAAGTGTTGGGGGTCTCCAGGCCATATCTGCTGGTCTGGCCTGGCGCCATCGTTAATAACCCTCCCTCCGGGGCAGTGCACTGTTCACAATTTTATGGCCTCTGTAACAGGTTCTGCAAAACCAGTTTCTGGAAAGAGGTAGTGACTTAATTATAGGTTATCAAGAATATACACTGAGCTTGCTGGCATGGATTCAGATTGCTAGGCCCCCTCTCCCCAAATATCAGGGTTACATTGGAATTAGCCTGTTAGCCTCCTCGATAATACCACCGAGCTGACACACCGGTCTTGGCTTGCCGAGTCCTTTTCTCTTTGCTTCTTTCCAGTACAAATGGCCTTTACTGTTTGTAACGGGAAGTGGAAGAGCGGAGGGAGGAGGGGATAGGACAGCTCTGGCTCCAGGGGTGGCTCCAAAGACTTGGTTTCCCCTTTTTAGGTTCCTGTTGTAGGAGGCAAGTTAGTCCTTATTTAAGCCACTGTTCTGTGGCTTTTCGTTGCTTGCTGCTGAATCAGTTAGTTATAGCTATGGCGTCATGTTGAGCTTGAGATTTTTGGAGGATGAACCAAAACGCAGTCATTTCTTCAGGAAATATTTATTGAGCACCTACTCTCTAGGTGCTGCGAATTCAGTGGCGAATGAAACAGGCAACAATGCCTGCCCTCGAGGAGTTGATACTCTGCTGTCAACTAGAAGCCAGACCTGACTTCTGGGCTGTGCATCTCCGTTTGATCCAAAGGTGGTCTGAGTTGAAGTATAAATGTGAGATGGGGGTGGGATGTGGAATGTCTGTTCCCCTCACCCACCCATTATGTTAGCAGATCATAATGATCAGCATATTTCTCTCGTGTTCTCTATGAGCTGACCATGGGGCTAACTTCCTCTCTATGAGGGAGGTGTGTTACCCCCGTTTTGCAGGGAGATGCTATTCTTAGCCCCATTCACACAGTGGCTGTGCTGGAATGTGAACCCAGGGCTTCCGGGTTCCAGAAACGCCACTGCACTGACCTCCTGGGTAGACTCTTGGCCCCTCCTTCCTGCACCCCTTTTGGCCATTCTCTGGCAGACTGCTTCCTGATTTCTCCTCTGTCTTTGCTGGACAGGCAGTAGGTCTCTTGCTCATCTCTCTCTTCCAGGCACCTAACAAGGGCCTGACACCCTTCATTCATTCATCCCACTTTTCAAGAAGCTTTTTCTGCACTAAGTGCTAGGAATACAGGACAAGTTACAGAACAGCACACCCAGCCCAGGAGGCGGACAGGCAATTAACAGGCATCGCAGTGTGATGGGTGCTGGTAGGGTATCAGGCCAACAGAAGCACAGAGAAGGGCAACCAAGCCAGACCACAGTGGTGGGGACCAGTCAGGGAGGGCTTCCTGAAGGAGTCAACTCCTGAGCTGAGTCCCAGAGGAGAAGCAGGAGTCGAGCAGGTAACAAAGCTGTGGTGGACATTTCAGACAAAGGGAGCAGCACCAACAAGGCTGGGAGAGGCAAGGTAACAGTAAGTGGGGCGACTGGACTATGGAGTAGGAGGGCGCAGGGGGGCATGAGGCTGGAGGTCACGCAAGACCTTGTCAGCCAGGACAGGAGTCTGGATTGGATTTGGTAAGCACTGGGGAGCCACCGATGGCTGATGAGCAGGGTAGGTCTGGGCCCTCCCTGCTTGATGGAATGAACACATGAAAGGAATGATAACTGTGGGGTTCCATGCATGTGTCCTCCAGGGAGGGGCTGGTTAAGTGACCTGACGATGGGAGCAGATGCCTGGATACCAGCCAACCACTCCCCTCACCACCTCCTCCCTGCCTGGGCCACACCATCACTCACTGGGATCTTTAGGGGATCCTCCCACCCAGCCCCCACTGCTGTCCTGGCCCCTCTGCAGTGTGTGCTCTCAGCCACCCGGGGACCTGAAGTCAGGCTCCCACTCTGCCCAATGCCTTTGCCACCTCAGCTACATCCAATGGAAGAAGAGCCCGGCCGGTGTAGCTCGGTGGTTGAGGTCGACTTATGAACCAGGAGGTCATGGTTTGATTCCCGGTCAGGGCACATGCCTGGGTTGTAGGCTCGATCCCCATTGGGGGTTGTGCAGGAGGCAGTGCAGCTGATCAATGATTCTCTATACTCATTGATGTTTCTCTCCCTCTCCCTCTTTGAAATCAATAAGAAAAATTTAAAAACAAAAACCAGCAAATGGAAGAAGAAATTGCTGCACTCGTCCCCCGCATTGGCTCTGGCGTGGGCAAAGCTGGATCTAGTGGGAACGATGCCCCCAGAGTGTCGTCGTAAATGTGGGACGGGGACAGATATGTGGGTGAGGAGCTCAGAGCAAGAGGAGCATCCTAGCCCTGGCCAGTTCAGCTCAGTGGATACAGCGTCGGCCTGTGGACTGAAGGGTCCTGGGTTCAATTCCGGTCAAGGGCACATGCCCGGGTTTCGGTCTCAACCCAATACGACAATGGGGGCATGCAGGAGGCAGCCGATCAATGATTTGCTCTCATCATTGATGTTTTTATCTCTCCCTTTCCTTCTGAAATCAATAAAAATTTTTTTTTTTTTAAAAAAGAGGAGCGTCCTGACCCTGAAGTGCCCCATTGAACTCGGCTACATGGAGAAAGGTCTGGCATCATACTCTCCCCACAGCTGCCTGAGGAATACCCTGTTCTCTTTACCAACGCTCTGCTGGACTCTAAGGCCAACAGGGGCAGAATGACCCAGATCAGGCCTGAGACCTTCAATACCTCCCACATGGCTGCTGCCCAGGCCTGGCCTCCCTGTGTGCCTCCGTTCACATCACCAGGATGCTTGTGGTGCCACCCTCAGGGCCCACTAGTGAGGGTGACGTCCTGCCCATGCCAGCATCTGTACACAGCTGGCCATGAGAGAGGACCTCACAGAGACCCTGACAAAAAGAGGTTCAAGCTTCACCCAGCTGCAAGGGAACGGTGTGTGGGTGTGTGACGTGGAGGGGATGCTGTGCTCCGTCACCCTGGACCCGGAGCAGGAGACGCCCCTCCTGTGTCCTCCCTGGAGAAGGGCTGTGAGCTTCTGATAGTCAGGTCTCCCCTGGCAACAAGAGAGGTCCAGATGCCCAAAGCATCTCCTCGAGCCCTCTTTCCTGGCCTTGGAGTCCAGTGGCATTTCATGAAACAGCTTTCAACTCAGTCCTGGAGTGTGATGTTGACGTCCAACATGATTGGGGTGCCAGCAGAAGCCAGGAAGACGTCAGAGCCAATGGCACAATCTCCGTCCAGCAGACGTGGGTCAGCAAGAAGCAGGAGGAGGAGTTGGGCCCGTTCCCTGTCCACCGCAATGCCTCCAAATGATGCAACTGCACCGTGCTTGTTGCCTGAGTTCATTCACGAGTGTAATTTGCCCCGGCCTCGTGAGCCTAGAGCAAGCCTCTGAGAAGAAGCCTGCCCTGATATCGACAGAAATAGCAGCCCTGGGTTGTAAAGTCAGTCAGTTAATTAGCATAAGTCAGAGCTGCCACCCCACTGCTCAAAAGCCTGTGGTGGGGACTCCGTAGCACTAAGCATCAAAGCCAAAGTCCTTACACGGGAGCCCCTGAAGGACACTCTGATCTTATCACCTTCTGCTCCTCCCCTGCCACCCTCAGAATGCCAGCCAAGACCCGCTTCAGGGCTGTTGTACTTGCTGTCTCCTGTAAGAGCACGTGTCACCTTATCCGATCGGCCTTTCCTGCCCCAGCCTCATGCCTGTTTCTTTACCCTGCCTCATTTTACTCACAGTCTTCGTATCTGTTCTCTTCCCCATTAGGAGATAGGTTTCCTGTGGGCAGAGACGGTGTCTGTCCTGTCCTGTGTCCCCGGCACCTGGCTTAGGGCCCAGCACACGGCAGGCGAGCTGCTCCATAAATTATTTTGGAAGGAGGATGCCTGGACCCGTTGCACGCTATGTGGCCTGTCTCTCCCGCCGCTGCCACGCTCTCGTCTCCAGCTCCAAGGCTCTGTGTCTCCTACCAGCTGTCGGGGGAAAAGCGGAAATTTCCACTTGAAGATGGAAAAACAACTATGTTCCCTGGCTGGGCTAGAGGGACTAAGAGGAAATTTCCATGAACTGTGTCTCGAAGGGTGACAGGATGGCGGGGGTAAGGGAGTGGTGGTGGTGCATGAACCTCTGCCTGCCTCCTGCCCAGACTGGAGGCCAGCATCTGTTCACCATCTGCAGATCAGGAACTCCGTCTGAGCGTGTCCAGCGTGTGGGGCCTGGAGCACCCTCCACCCTGGAGCCAGAAGATCATTCATCATCATCAAGTTCAATCTCCTCCTTTTCCAGATGGAGAAACTGAGACCCAGAGAGGGGAAGCAATTTGTCCCAGGTCATACAGGAAGTCTGTGAGAGACAATGGACTCAAACTCAGTGCACTGCCCGGGTTTTTGCTTCTCCTCTGTTCCCTCCCTCTTACCCCTCCACCCTCTTCCAACTAATCTTTCCCACGTGCCACTTTGGGCCAGCGCAGTGTCCCAGCCCTGAGGAGCGCCCTGCCCTGGAACCTCAGGCTCCCTGAAGGTTATGTCACTGCCACTGCCTTCCATCAGCTCTCCGGAGCTGCCTGCCCCTCCTCCCCACACCCTGTACCTGCCACAAACTTTGCTACATATTTTAAAATCCCGAAGCCAAGGTTGTTCCTCATACCAATTGGGTCAGAGTGTCTGGGGCGGGGTCCAGGCATCAGCATTTTAAAGTTCTCAGGGTGATTCTATTTGCAGCAAAGTTTGGAAACCACTGTTCTAGCTTTAATGAATGGCGCCTCCACCGCCTGTCCCTTGGACCCCAGGCTGCAGATCACCTGCTGACTTTTTCCCCCCAGATCTTTCTGAACACATGAGCCTGGGTCCAGGACAGACTTTGGCTGAGCAATCCTCTCTTTGTTGGGGAGTATGAACTTTTCCCTAAGACAAAGGTTATTTCAGCTGGTCTAATAATTAAATTGACATGAGACAGATTAACAGGAGAAAAACAAATTTAATTTTGTACATTTGGGAACCCCACATATGTGACAGGTTCCAAGATGAAAAGTAATATGGCGTTTCTATACCGTGCATATAATGTCTTGAGCCAAGGAATAGGAGAGGGTCTTGGGATTTCAGACGGGAGGACAATAATAGCAGATGTTCAGTGATTAGATGTTTGCTCCGACATACAGATAGGTCATAACATTTATTTCTGGCAATAACTCTTAATCTGAGCAAGGCCTCCTGTTACAGAAAACCAGAGAAGAACCAAGCAACACTTAGAGAGATGAAGTTTCTTTTATTATTATGCGCGGGCCCAGAAAAAAATGTCTCTAGAATTCTGGGCGAAGTCACACAGGAAGTTTCCTGTATTTATACCATCTTACCCTCTTTGTCTCCCAAATATGGGGTTTTCCAGTCCCCTTTGCAAGTTCTTAAAGAGCCCCTCTGTGCTGGGGCTTTGAGACCTTGACCAAAGGCTTGGCTGGTGCCAGCACTGATAACTTCGTCTGGGGAAGGTTTAATGGCCTCTCTGGAATGGGAGTAGTCTTATTTTCCTTTTATTATTTAAGCCAGCAAGCATTTACAGAAGCCAGAAATAGCAGGGTTAACATTTCAAACAGCAGTTTTTATATAAGATGGATGCTTCACTCCAATTTACACTCTTTAAGGGAGAGATGAAGGCTTCTCTTGAACCCACAGGGTCTTTAGCTCAAGATAATTGTCATGCCCAAGTGTGGGTACATCTTGGGGAGGCCTATTCTGAACCCCTCCCCCCTCCTGCTGCTGCCTCTTGCCTCACCCTAGGCCTCCAGTCTGCTTAGATTGCCTGGTCTGACCTTCACCAGGTAGTAATTAAATATTTTCTGTGGCCCTGGCTGGTATGGCTCAATTAGTTGAACGTCATCCCATCTAATGAGAAGTCTCTGGTTTGACTCCTGGTCAGGGCACATGCCTGGGTTGCGTTTCAGGCTCAGTTCTCAGTCGGAGGTGTGCAGGAGGCAGTAGATCCATGATTCTCACTCATCAATGTTTCTCTCTCTCCCTTTCCCTTCCTCTCTCCCTCTAAAATCAATAAAACATTTTTTAAAATCCTCACCAGAGGATATTTTTCCCAATGATTTTTAGAGAGAGTGGAAGGGAGGGAGGAGAGGGGGAAAGAGAGAAATATCGACGTGAGAGAGACACATCTATTGGTTGTCTCTCGCATGCACCCCTACCGGGCTGGAGAACCTGAACCGGAGTTACATGCCCTTGACCGGGAATCGAAACTGCAACCCTTTGATCAAAAGGCTGACCCTCTAACCACTGAGAAAACCAGCCAGGGCAATAAAACCATATTTTAAAAAAAATTTGCTGTTAATGATGGCAATAACCTCAGTCTGGCCAAGAGGAACCTTGACATGGAAGAAAGAAAAAGGCTTTGAGGTCAGGCAAACTTCGATTCTAATACCAACCAGTTCTGCTTGCTGGGCCTGGGCCTCAATTTACTTGTCTGTGAAGGGGGTGGGGCAGGTGAAAATGCCCACCTTGTAGTTTGTTGCCAGGATCAAATAGACGGAGAGGGCCCAGCAGCTCACAAACCAGTTGCTCTGAGAACAGGCTGGTGGTGGCGAATGGATACTGTTTTCATGGGTGGGAACTAGAACCTTAGGAAGGAAGGTGGCTGTGAACCTTCTGAAAAGGACCCCGCCCACGGGGCCTCCTCCTAGGACAGGGCAATGGGAGAGGTGCAGAAGCAGAGGGCTGGAGGTCATAAGCGGTCAGCTAGAGAGTGCCACTGTTTGCCAGAGAATGTAGTGTGGGAGGCCCCCTGCCAGGGAAGGTGCCATGGCTTTCTTTAAGTTATGTTGACTGAACCCAAGGCTTGGGCATAGCCCTACCTTGAGGGCATTTCTGGCCAAAAGGTGAGATGCCTTCAGCTGGACTCTTCAAAGCCCAGGTACAGGGGAATGGGTTTTTATTACGTAAATTCAGTCAAGTACCTGGAATACCTCCCTTATCTTGAGTTTTGGTGAAACCTCCTGATATTTTGGGGGAATTGGGACTATAAAATAAACACACTGTCTTGGGACTTGGTCTTTCTGCCTCTCTGCCAGAAGAGGACAGAAGCCTGAAAGGGCGAGGGCTAGGCCCTCCATCTTGCCCCAGGGTAAGGGCTACGTCCTCCATCTTACCTTGGCCACGTGCTTGGCAAGGAGCTTCTTCCCGGAAGTCTAAGACTCTGCTAGCCACACCCAGGAACAAGACATCGACTTGCGCCTGGCCAATCGGCAGAGCACAGTCCTTTCTCCTCCCCTTACTCCCCCTTTAAAACCCGTCTCTAGGCGGGGTTCTCTCTCTTGGCCACTTGGCTAGCCGATGTGTCGGTGAGTCTGGTGGACGGGGAGCTCAAGCTAGCTTGAAATGCAGACTCTTATGCTTTTGCATCGGACTGCTGGCTCCCTGTTGGTTTCTTGGGGATCCTGAAATCTGGGCATAACAAAGCCCACCCAGGCCCAGCTTTCCTTTCTATTTTGTGTCTGTCTTTCATTTTCTCAATACCCGATACACCTCCATTTGAAGGAACCGGTTCAGGCTCTCTTTCCCGTGCGGGTCGAGGAAAAGGGAGCACACGCCCCGGAACAAACATCTACTCGTGTGTTTATTGGCCACTCATACAGCTTCTGTTGTAATGTATCCCACAAATCACAGAAGGACGTCTCAAGAAGTCAAATTAAAGAGTCACATTTATTGCAATCTGGGACTATGAGGGGTTATTCCATTCCCCAAATCTCATAGTGATAAGATGGCCGCAATACCAGACTTATATAGGCAAAGATCACAAAGGTATTGATTACATCCCAAGGTTTGGAATGAGGAAACTGATTTGCAAAAAGCAGTTTACAGAAGCAGAAGCAGCATATTATTTAAATTACAGTTTTGGGTCTCTGGGTCACTGAATTGACAGAAACACATTATCTAGAGCCCTCGGGTCTGGAATGAGGAACCTGGTCAGACTTAAGCATGTTCTCTAAATTACAGTTTTGGGGTCTCCGGAACACTGAGTCAACAGGGACACGTTAACTGGAGCCCTCTGACCTTGGGATAACTGTGCTGTCCTTCCCAGGTAAAGGAAAATGTGCTTTCTAAGACCAGTATGACCACAACCAATGGGATAGTCACATTACAATCAATAGGGTATTTAATCGAATGGGGTAATTTATATAATTCAGAAAATTAAAATAACTTTTCTATTATTGAACAAAGCAAATAAGTACAGAAGCCAAACAGCAGGGTTAAAGTTAAACTATAGTTTCTACCTGAGATGATTGCTACCATACTTCACTTCTTTGGTGAAAAGTCTATTTAAATCCTTTGCCCATTTTAAATTAAATTGTTTATCTTTTTATTGAGTTGTAACAGTTCTTTCTATATCCTAGATCCAAGTCTTTTAGCGGATATGTGATATTTGCAAATATAAGTCTGATTTATCCTTTTTCAGTTACTTTATCAGAAATGTAAGGGTTTATTTCTGGACTCTCAATTCTGTTCCATTGATTTATATGTCTATTCTTATGCCAGTAACACAGCGTTTTAGTTACATAGTTTGATATTATCTTTTGAAATCAGGAAGTGAAAATCCTCTACTTCTCCTTTTTCAGAATTGTTTTGACTATTTTAGATTCTTTGCATTTTCATATAAATTTTAAGACCATCCCTGGCTGGGTAGATCAGTTGGTTAAAATATCCTCCCCATATGCCCAGTTTGTGGGGTTGATCCCCGTCAGGCACATACAGGAAGCAACCAATGAAAGCATAAATAAGTGGAACAACAAGTCGATGTTTTTCTCTTTCCCTTTCTCTCTCTCTCAAATCAATAAAGTTTTAAAAAAAAGTGATTATGTGTTTTCCCTGGAAAAATCACACTGACCATGACGAATGTTGAGGGTAGGGACATCTAATTCATCTTCCTTTTCCCAGGACTGAGCAGAGAGCCAGGCACCAGCCAGATGCTCGGTGTGATGGCCACTAGTGTTTGCCACCAAATGTTTGTTTTACAACCTTTACCATGACCTGGGTCATGGGCGCAGTCAGCAGGTAAGTATCCGGTCATCATAAAGCCAGTCCCGAATGGCTTGCATGCAAAGCATATCAGCTGCTTCATCTTGGGTGGCCCCCTTGGCATGAATAGGGAAGATGGACAGTCTCCCTGCTGGCGGAGCCCTTGGGAATAACGCCCAGTGTGCCTGGATCATGTACAGCCCCTCGTGACTGTTCCCCAGGGAGCTGTGAGTCCTGCATTAACCTAGACACACTCTTCCACTCTGCAGCATTCAAAACCATGTGTGTTACAGGAAGCAAAGTAAAAGAAAACCCAGATTCCATTTTTCACCTAACAAATTAGCAGAGACCAAAAGGTTGGGGAGCAGGCACTTTTATACGTTGCTGGGAGGAGTGTAAACTATAAACTAGCCCAATGCGAGCACAACTTAGCAACATCTCCCAAGATTCCCTTTGACCTGGTCATTCTGCTTCTAGGACTGCATGTGACAAATGTCCTTGCACACGGGCAAAATGATGTAGGTGAAGGGGAGGTTACTCATAGCAGCATTGTTTACAAGCAAAAAACTGGAAACTATTGAAATGTTCATCAACAGAAGATTGGTTAAGTAAATTATGACCCATTCATACAATGGAAACTACGATATTCAGCCATTAATGGGAATGAGAAAGCCTGTTATGTGTACACAAGAAAGATCTCCAAGAATAGTTAAATAGAAAAGGGAGGCAGCAAATCTGAATGGTAACTACATGTATGCAAAGGGAAGGGGAGCATACATATGTATGTGGTCCCAGCAGATAGAACAAGGGGGGGACACGTGGCTGTCGTAGCAAGGGAAACAGCTTTGTCTTTTACCCCCACTGCCTGTGTAGACACTTGCTGCGGGTGGGGTCTTCTTGTCCCTTGATTAAAACCTGGAGCAGGTCCCATCACTCTACTGGACAAGCTCAGATGAAAAAAAAGAAAAAAGTTTCCAGTCACTTAGTCGTGAAACAGTTCCAGTATTTTGACAGCGTAAGAGGCACAACTTCAGACTATTCAAAGATTTTCACTCCCCAGGCCTAGGCCTGCTCCACATGTAAAGACATCTTTGCTTCTCCCCCGCCCTCCCCACCTTTCTCCCTCCATTGATCGCTGTTCCATTTATCTCTGTTGAGCACCTACTGTTCTAGTCCTGGGGATATAGCAGTGGCCAATCAGGCCTGGGTTGTGGGCTCCATCCCTAGTGGGGACGTGCAGGAGGCAGCCGATCAATGATTCTCTCTCATCATTGATGTTTCTATTGCTCCCTCTCTCTGTCTTCCTCTCTGAAATCAATGAAAATACATTTAAAAAATATAAAATTAAGTCCAGTACAAAGCCGGTATTCCAAAAAGGGAAGCTGAATCCAAGTAACCTTCCAAGTTTTAATTTTTTATTCACTGTGATAGAATATATTCCATCTTAGAGCATACAATCTCCATAATGTCCTTACTTGTTTCCATTTTCTATACTCTACCTTTTCTAAATAGATTTTCTATGACACTTTTCCTATTCCCATGAGTAATGGAGATTTAACAAATTTCTATGGCTTTGTCTAAACCTATTGAAGTAGAGACCTGTTTTATCCTATCATATTATAATTATATACATTTTATTATAGTAAATAAATATACATTCCTCCAGTACATTGCAGTTGACAAAGAATCTTCCTATCCTCTTAACAACCCAGTCAGGTTGGTATTATCTCCAGTGTTTTTAAACCTCCCCTGAGGATATGTTTTTTAAAAATTGATTTTCAGAGAGAAAGGAGAGAGAGAGAGAGAGAAGAAAGAAATATTGATTGGCTGCCTTCTGTATGCACCCTAACCAGGGAACAAACCTGCAGCCCAGATATGTGCCTGGACTGTGAATGGAACCCGCAGCCTTTCCTCGTAGGGAGAACGCTGGAACCAACTGAGCCACCCGGCCAGGGCACTATTATCTCCATTTTACAGGTAATAAAACTGAGGCCCAGAGAGAACAAGGAGACTTGCCCAAGGTCACTGGCGAGTTAGGGGTAGGGCAAGGACTTGGATCCTTCAGGCTGTGTCTCCCCACTCTGCCTGGTCCAGGTCTTTGCACACCTGAGGACTGCTCAGTGCCTGCCAGTTAACGAGACATTTCCTGAGGGCCTACTATGTGCAGGGATCCCTCGCCCTTTAGGTGCTCCCACTCCTGGGAGAGGTACACTTACACTGGGGAGTATTTTGTGGCTGTTTTATTACAGCTCCCACAAAGTGGCTGGGGTTGGGCAGATCTGGAGACGCTGCCCGGACAGGGCTTTAGGGGGGCACTTGAATAAATAAGGCAGGGGTGCAGAGGTGGGGTGCAGCCCCCCAGGCACAGATGAGGATGGGGGAGGCCAGGCCATCTCAAGCAGAAGTCATTTAGGAGGGGTGGGGAGTGTGGGCTACCGTGAGCTCTAGCAGGGAACCGGTCCTGCTCCTGCTGCGGCTGGCTCCCTCCGGACCAAGCCAACGGGCCCGGACTCCGGAGCTGGTGGTTCAGGCCGCGGGCGGTGGGAGCCGCTCGACTGCAGCCTCCGCGGGGCCGCCGCGCTGAGCCCTGGGACTCGGACCTCCGTTCCCCCATCTGCACAGGGACCGCAGGAACTCCGACTGCACCGTGGGTGCGGGTGACCCTGCCCGCCTCCGCCGGCAGCTCGTGGACGCCGGGGCGGGGCGGGCGGGGCGGGGGGAGAGGGCGGGAGGGGAGGGGAGGGAAGGGGAGGGGAGAGGGCGGGAGGGGAGGGGAGGGGGCAGCTGGCAGTCGCCCAGGCCCCGGCCTCCGCCCGCCGAGTCCCCGCGCTGCCCCGCTCGCTCCCGGCCGCCGCCGCCGGGCCCTCCTCCGGCGCGGGGTGGGGCCGCCCCTTTATCTGCGCGCTCCCGGCCCGGACGCGCCCTGCCGCCTCCCGGTTCCGCTCCGCTCGCGCAGGTACCCGGCTCGGGGCGGCGGGGGGGCGCGGGAGGAGCGGGCGGGGCGCAGCCGGCGCTCCTGCGGGGCGCGGGGCGCGGGGCGCGGGGGGCAGCCCAGGACCGGAGTTTGGGGCGCGGGTGCGGGAGGGTCACACGGGGAGGGGGTGAGGGGAGGCAGGACAGCGCTGCGGGAGCTGTGGCTCCTCGGGTCTCCCCGGGAAACCCGCTGGAGTGGCGTCCCTGCCGGGGGAGGGGAGCTTCTCGGGGACCAGGGGGCGGGAGGCAGGGCTGCTGCTCCCACCCGGGAGGGATCTAGGGAGACGGGGCAGGAAGGGGTGCGAGTCGCTGGGGCTGGGTCATGTGCGGGGCTCTCGGCTGGGGGCGCAGAGGGGCTCCTGCTCCCACGGAGCCTGAGCCCCTTGCGATGGAGAAGCCTTCCTTGGGGTCAGGAGAGCGAGGGGGTTCCCGCTCCCAGTGCGGGAGGGGAAGATGGGGCCCACACCACCCACAGCGTTCGCCTCAAGCCTAGAGGCTTTGAGGACCCAGAAGTTTCCCTGCGATGCGACGACCCCTGCAGGCCCGGATGGCGGCCAGGTCAGGCCAAGGCTGGGGAGTTTGAGTTTGATGGGTTCCCGAGCCTGGCGGCACCTGGGTGGGTGCCCAGCACGCGTCCTGAGGGGGGTGCCGGGGGCTTGGGCCACCTGCCCCTCCCCAGCTCCGTTCCCCTGCGCAGGGGCTGCTGGCTGGTTGGTGCTGGAGCTCGCGCTGTGTCTGTCTCCCGTGCGGAGTGACTGTGGCCGGCGTACCCAGCCTCTCTGGGCCTGCTTTCCTCCTCCAGAGGGTGCATACAGAGCATTGAGGAGTCTGAGCTCCAGGAGAATTCCTTGAAGCTATTTCTTTCATTCTGACTACATTGTTCAGTACAAATGGAGGCCCCAAGTGCAGTTACAAAAAAAAAAAAAATGGTTTCTGTTCGATTTTGGGAGATATTTTCTTTAACTGCATTGGGCTGAGTTGGGGAACTGGTTTGCATGCAGGGAGGTGACCCAGTTGCTGCCAGCCAGGGATGAAAACTTGGCTTGTATAATCTGTGGCCACCCACTGGCTGCCTGGGAGCTGACCACGGAGGATGAAGGGCAGGAGAGCTGGGCTTAGAGTGAGGTGGACGGGCTGTGCTCTGCCATCCCCAGGCCGTGACACCTGCTTAGATGCAGGTTGAAAGGTTGCAAACAGCAAGTGACTGTAAATTATTAAAGTTCTTTGTAAACAGCGAGTGACTGTAAATTATTAATCCTAGTGCCTAACCGTGTTAACATTTCAGGCTGTGTCATACCATGTCATCCTTGTCAGTGCCCCTCAAGCAGTGATTCTCAACCTTCTGGCCCTTTAAATACAGTTCCTCATGTTGTGACCCAACCATAAAATTATTTTCGTTGCTACTTCATAACTGTAATGTTGCTACTGTTATGAATCGTCATGTAAATATCTGATATGCAGGATGGTCTTAGGCGACCCCTGTGAGAGGGTCGTTCGACCGCCAAAGGGGTCGCGACCCACAGGTTGAGAACTGCTGCTCAAGAGGGTTCACCTCTGACAACCCCAGTGTGAACTCAGGTCTGGCCTTACTGTTATTTGTACTTAATGAGTTTAAACTTTGCTTTCCATGGCAAGTTAAGGTTGTCTTTAAGGGAGTGTGCTGAACAATCAGAGCCTAGAAAAGCAACAATACCTTTGAACCTTGAACAAGGAGGGGATTGGGGGATTGCCCACCCCCAGTCAAAAATCTGCTTATAAACTTTTTTTTAAAAAGTTTTTTTTATATTTTATTGATTTTTTACAGAGAGGTAGGGAGAGGGATAGTTAGAAACATCGATGAGAGAGAAACATCGATCAGCTGAGCTGCCTCCTGCACGCTGCGACTGGGGATGTGTCCGTAACCAAGGTACATACCCTTGACCGGAATCGAACCTGGGACCCTTCAGTCTGCAGGCTGACACTCTATCCCAGGGGTGGGCAAACTTTTTGACTCGAGGGCCACAATGGGTTCTTAAACTGGACTGGAGGGCCGGAGCAAATGCATGGATGGAGTGTTTGTGTGAACTAATATAAATTCAAAGTAAACATCATTACATAAAACAAACGGCCGGATCCGGCCCTCGGGCCGTAGTTTGCCCACGGCTGCTCTATCCACTAAGCCAAACCGGTTACGGCTGCTTATAAACTTTTGATTCCCCCCAAAATTTAACTACTAATAGCCTACTGTTGACTGGAAGCTTTACCAATAACATAAACAGTTGATTAGCACGTGGTTTTTATGTTATATGTATTATATACTGCATTCTCATAATAACAAGCTAGAGGAACAAAAATGTTATTAAGGAAATTATAAGGAAAGTACATGTACATACTGTACCTATTTATTGAAAAAGCCCTTGTATAAATGGACCTGCCAACCTTGTTGTTCAAGGGCCAACTGCATTTTGCATACCAGGAGGCAAAAGAAGAAGTGGAATTATAACCAAATAATATTTATGAATGGGTGTTTTTTAGGTAGGCTCTTCAACTCCAAAAGGTCAAGAAATTAATATCCTTAGGTGTTGCCCTTAACTGTTAATTAGCTGGGCTATTATTCGATGAGGGCGGTATTTTAACTGCTTTGTTCATGTGAAAGCTCCAGGCCTGGCACACAGTAGGCCTAAAACAACTGTTGGTATGTCTCCAGGGAGACTGAAGGGCCCTTTGAAGTTACCGGTGAAGTCACTCTCCTTGACATTTGGAGAAAAAGAGCCAAGAGGGGAATGGACTTGTCCAGGGTCACACAGGGATCGAGTGGCCGAGCCAGGAGTAGAACCCAACAAACACAGTGGCACCCAGGCTGTGCCAGAGCCAACACCCAGCATCTGTGACTATTTCGCTCTTTTGCTTTTGCAAGAGCCCTTGAGGTGGTTAATTGTTAGTCTCTGATTATCAATGAGGAAAGCAGGCTCAGAGAGGCAAGTCACACAGCTGCTAAGTTCCAGTCTTGAGACCCAGTTTTCACACGAAAGTGGGGGCCTGGCTTCTTTTGAACTGGTCTGCTCAGGTGAGTGGTGGACACCCTCCCTTGGGGCAGCAGTTCTCTCAGGCACCCCCCGGGTGGCTTCTCTCTGGGCTGGATTTTCCTAGGCCCTCGGGCATTTGGTCTGTTGGGTTTGTCGGCAGGCTGCTGTCTGCTTCATTCACCATGTGCTCCAGCCCTGGTGGTGGTCCTTGTGCCTGGCGAATAGCAGGCCCTGAGTAAAACCTGTGGGATGGGTATAACCGGGCGCTCTCCCCCCTCCAACGCCCATTTACTACCTCTCCCCACACCTGGTCCTCTTTTTGTCCCCAGAGGCCTTAAGGGACTCTTTGATGGTGTATCTGGTGGTGAGCCCCGAGGAACAGAGGGTAGCAAGCCTTGGGTGAGGAGCGAGTTGAGGAGATTGACCTTCAGTTTAGGAAAAGGGGAATGGGAATTGGGAGGGCTGGGGAGGTGGGAGGGGAGAGGCGGGAGGAGCTGCTCAGACTGATAGGAACTCCACTAGGGCCCCGAGATTTCAGTTCTGAGGCTCTGCCAACCTGAAAGCCTTCCAAACTTGCAAGACATGCCCGGCCAGGCCACATGCCTTTTGGATTACCTGCTAGCACGGTTTCCCTGCTTGATTCTCTCCCCTGCTTGTTCAGGGATGGGGCTGCTGGGGCTGTGGGGCTGCAGCCCCCTTCCCCGGGGGTTGCACTTCCCAGCCACCCCTCTTGGGCCTGTGGGCCACATGTAAGTCTTCAGGCCTCTGTGAATCCGGAGGGGTTACTCTGAATGGTCTTTGCTGAGAACAATTTATTTAATAAGGTCAGTGTCCCAGAAGTCCAAACTCTAGCCAAATTTCAAACTCTAGCCAAATTTCCCTGTCTCTAAATGTACCCTCAGAGAAAGGTAAATATTTAAAGAGACACAGTTAACTTTCTAAAGGCCCCAAATCCAGTGGAACCAGAGATTGAGAGCTAAAAGAGGACTGAGTTGTTTGTTTTATCAGTCTTCACCGAGGATATTTTTCCATTGATTTTTAAAGAGAGTGGACGAGAGAGGGAAAGACAGAGCCTGCAACTGCTGTTAATAATAATTAATTACTACTATTAATAATTAATAACAATAGCAGTCATTTATTGCGTTCCTAAAATGTGCTAAAACTTTGTTCTAATACATTTAATTTTTCCAGCAGCCGATAAGGTAGATATTATAATTGCCGTGAGGGCGCTAAGGATCAGAGAAGGTAAATCACTTGTCGTGGGTCACAGTTACTGTGTTGTGGAATCAGGAGTCAAACTTGGTTTGTCTGAATCTGAAGTTCACTCATGAGCCTTTATAGTATCTGCTTTTTATTCCTAACTTCCTTTTATTCTGAATTAGAGGCCCGGTGCTCGAAATTCGTGCACTCGGAGGCGGGGGGCGGGAGGAGGGGGTCCCTCAGCTTGGCCTGTGCCCTCTCGCAGTCTGGGAGCCCTCAGGGGATGTGTGACTGACAGCTTAGGCCCACAGCAGTCGGACATCCTTAGCGCTGCCACGGAGGCGGGAGAGGCTCCCACCACTGTCGCTCTGCTCACCAGCCGTGAGCCCGGCTCCTGGCTGAGCAGCACTCCCCCTGTGGGAGTGCACTGACCACTAGGGGGCAGCTCCTGCATTGAACGTTGAACGTCTGCCCCGTGGTGGTCAGTGTGTGTCATAGCTACTGGTTGTTCTGCCTTTCGGTCGATTTGCATATTAGCCTTTTATTATCTAGGATAAGGGACAAAAGCCATTCAAGTTTGCCTGATATCCATCAACCAGGCCCTGGACACCTGGTCTCAGCCCAACTTCGGCTGCCTTGCTGTGTGGTCTTGGGTAAGTCACAGCTTTTTAGCCAGCTTTTGGTTTCCCCGGGTGTTTCATGCAGAGGTTAATGGCGAGTTTCCTTCTGCAGCTTAGGTCCATCTAGGAGGGCCGAGTTTAGCCTGGATTTGACCAATGTGGGAGTGGTGATGGGGGGAGGGGAGAGGAGTGGCGGTTGTTTTTAGCCCCACCCTCTGGTGACATCACACAAGACACCTCCAGTCCCTTGAAACCCCGCCCCTAGTGACCCTGACCTGTGGAAGTGCCACCCAGTGCTTGGCATCTGGTGAATTTGCCTAGTCCCACAGAAGTCATCAACCCCAGGCTCTAGAGAAACCCCTAGGTAAGCAGTGCAAGGGGGCCTGGAATAGGTGGGTCCTGGCAGCCTGGTGGGCACTCCTCGGAGATTGCCCTGAGGGTGTACCCACCCTCATCCTCTGGCTGAGGTCTAAAGGAAGTAGGGCAGCAGGACCTCTGCCGTCTCAGTGCGTGGCCTCTGGGTTCTGTATTTAGGGCCCACTGTGCCTGGGGGAGGGGGAAGGCTGTGGATGAGGAGGTAGCTGTGAGCCAGGGCTTCACTGGTGCAGAGCCAGTGGGTAGCTGCTAACTGGGGGAGACAGGTCCCTGGATGTGAGTCAGTTGCTAGAAGCCTAAGAGAATAATTTACTGAAAAGGACTTGGTTGCCTGCTTTAGACCAGTATTTTCCAAAGTAGTTCTGTGGGATGCAGGTAGGTGTGACAGGAGGCGGGGCAGCAGCAGAGTGGCTAAGAGTGTGTGCTCCGCAGTCAGAGAGCTGGGTCCAGTCCAGGCTCCACCTCTCTCTCTGTGTCTCTGTGTCACCTCAGGTAAGAAGCTAACCTCTGAATTTCACTATCCTGAACAACAAAATGGCATAATAATATTTACCTCACAGGCTAGTTATGAGAATTAATTGCAACAAGGTTGTAAAGAGTCAGCATAAACACTTATTACATTTCAGCTAGCTTTATAATTATTACTGAGAAAGGAATTCTCGGTCACGTAAGCTCAGCAAATATAGGTTCAATAACAAAACGAAGCAGGCTTCTTTACTGCAGGACTTCTCAGAGCCTTTTTTTTTTAAAAAAAAATATTTTATTTATTTTTTACAGAAAAGAAGGGAGAGGGATAGAGAGTTAGAAACATCGATTCAGCTGCCTCCTACACATCCCCCTACTGGGGATGTGCCCACAACCAAGGTACATGCCCCTGACTGGAATCAAACCTGCGACCCGTTGGTCTGCAGGCCAACGCTCTATCCACCGAGCCAAACCGGTCAGGGCACTTCTAAGAGCCTTTAATATACTGTGATGCCTGGGGAAGTTCTAAGAGTGGGGTAGGGAGCATTTGACTGACATAATGGATCACAGAGACCCAGGAACGAGGCCACCGTCGCATGTCAGCCTTCCCTGGTCTTTGCCCTTGTGGTGGGACGGAACCCTTGCTGGATTGGGCAACTCTGGGAAAGGCCTCTCTGCCTCTGGGCTCTTGTTTCCTCACAAAGGAGCTGCATGAGATGCTTTCAGAGGGCTTTTTGGCTCCCTGAGGTTCTGAGTTGGGAAGAAAAAGCTGTAGACAAGGATGGAGGCCAGATGGTTGAGGCGGAAGCCCACTCTCTTGAGGAGGAGAAGATCCAATATTGGTTCCCCAGGCAGCAAGGCAGGACAGGGGTTTTCATGGTTGGGATGGCAGTGGTCCCATTCATTAGTCCATCAGCAAGGTCTGTTTCCTCAACCTGCTCTGTCCAGGGAATAGGAAGTGGAAGAGCCCTGGACTCCCCTGCTGTAGCATCTCTCATGCGGTAGAGTAATGACTTCTTTCACACCTGTCTCCCCACTGGACTAGGAAAGGCTACAGACCAGAGCGACTCCAGAAGTGTCATGTGGGAGGAGCTTACAGATGCAAATTGGGCTGGGGAGAGGGGGCGAGGAGGCATGTGGCCTGCCTGGACCATTGCTGGTGGTAGAGAATATGAATGCCCTTCCTGCCCAGGTCTCCTTGCCTCTTGCAGAACAAGAGTAGTTGTAATGAAATCTGATGCAAAGAGTAGTTGTAATAAATCTGATGAATGATGGACAGAAAACCTGGATGCTGAGTTCAGTAAGCTTGTTGGAGGGAACTTACTTGATGGAGGGGAGTGGTCTGGCAGGTGCCAGTTTTTCAATAGATATTTGATTTAATGAATGACATGCTGAATAATGATAGCCTGAATCAGTGGTTCTCAACCTTCTGGCCCTTTAAATACAGTTCCTCATGTTGTGACCCAACCATAAAATTATTTTCGTTGCTACTTCATAACTGTAATGCTGCTACTGTTATGAATTGTAATGTAAATATCTGATATGCAGGATGGTCTTAGGCGACCCCTGTGAAAGGGTCGTTCGACCGCCAAAGGGGTCGCGGCCCACAGGTTGAGAACCGCTGGCCTAAATAAAGTAACTGGTACCAGCAAATGCTATTAAAAAACTATAGCATATAATTATGAAATGATTAATGGCACGTGCCACCTTATCTTGCAAAGAGCAGTTTAGGGTAATGGTTAAGATTGGAAACAGGCCTGGCCGGTGTGGCTCAGTGGTTGAGCATCAGCTGATGAACCAGGAGGTCACAGTTTGATTCCTGGTCAGGTTTTGAGCTTGATTCCCCAGTGTGAGGCGTGCAGGAGGCAGCCAATCAATGATTCTCTCTCATCATTGATGTTTCTTTCTCTCCCTCTCCCTTCTTCTCTGAAATCAATAAAAACATATTAAAATAAAAGATTGGAAGCAGGATTTAGATTGTGTGCCTCTGCTGCTTCCTAGCTAGGTGGATAATAGGGTACTTAACTTCTCTGTGCCTCAGTTTCCTTATCTGAAAAGTGGGATAGTATCAACTTCACAGGGTATTATGAAGTGTAAATGAGTCCATTAAAATGCTTAAAACAGTGTCTGGCACATTGCAAGTATAGTGTAAGCATTTGCTATGATTTGTTTTCCTTTCTATAATCTCTACCATATCAGGAAGTTCCTGAGGGCGGGGCTCAAATTCTTTTTCACTTTGCCCTCCCCTGGGTCCAGCACAGGACCTGAGGCAGAAGAAGAGCTCAGTGTTTGCTGAATGAATAAATGAATGAATGAATGAATGAGTTTTAAATACTAAATTGTATAACCATTATAAGTTTCCCACAGGAGAAAGTGGGCAGGGGGCAGTAAGGAGGTCCCCTGGGGGTGGCAGCTTGTGGAGGGAAAGGAAGTTGGTGTGACATTTGGGTTAGATGGGGATCGAGGGTGGGAGCAGGTCATAAAGTCTTGAAGGCTAGGGTGAGGGGTTAGATTTGATTTTGATTTTTTTGGGAATTGGCAGCCATGGCTGGGATGGAAGGGCTGGAGGAGGGAACTCTTGTGTTGGGGGTGTGGCTGAGGGCAAGGGCTGTTTTTATAAGGATAAAGTTCCTGGAATTTTCAGCAAAAAAGTGGCTTTTTTGTTGGGTCTCAAAGGGTATGAGGTATTATCAGAATGCAGTTAGTTGTTCTTTGACTCAACAACCACTGAGTGTCAACTACCTGCTAAGCACCAGGGGTTCACAACATAATGAGACAAACTGCCCAGCCTCGATGAGCTCCCATTAACAAGTTTAATGCCCGTGCGAAGTGTCATATGGTCAAAGGATATACCTGATGGTAGGAACTCTAGTGAAGAGGTCATCACCTGAGGTTCAGGGAAAGTATCACAGATGAAATGGGTTTTGAGGGATGAATATGAGTTTGCCAGATAAGCAAGATGCGGCAAATATCTCAGGTGGAGGGGACCAGCTTATGCAAACTTATACAAATGTGAAACAGGCCCAGGAGGTTGGTGAGGCTGTGGCTGGATTTGAATACACTGTGGTTGAGCAATACTAGGCTGGAAATGACAGCAGGGACTAGATCACGTAGGGTAATGGAGGGTCAGTGGGAGACTAAAGGGGCTAAAAACAGAGGCAGCTGGTCTGTTAGCAAGGTCATTGTCACCACCAGGTGAACGCTGGTGGCAGCCTAAACACGGAGAAAACAATGGGGCTCTTCAGTGGAGCTTGGACTCAAAGGAAGTGGCTGAGCCAGTGAGCCTTATCAGTGAATGCATTCCTCAAACATTTATTGAGCACCTATTAAGTGCCAGGCACTGTTCTAGGCATTTGGGACACATCAGGGAGCAGGACAATCATGAATCAGAGCTGAGCTCTCCCTTCGGACGGACGACTCCTCTCTTCTGAAACTCAGCGTAGGATAAGGGGGCGGGCAGGAGGGAGTGAGAACTGGGCATGGGGGTGAAGACACCAGACCCTGACTTTGCTCTGGTCCCTCTCCCAGCTCCCTTCCCAGTCCACAGCCATGGCCACCTTGGTGGCCCAGAAGCTTATCCACCTTCTGCCCAGTTTTCAGCAGGCCCACCAGGAGCTTCAGCCATCTGTGCAGCCAGAGCCTGTCTTCACGGTAGACCGAGCCAAGGTGCCACCCATCTACTGGAAGCCGTACATCTACGTGGGTTATCGGCCACTGCACCAGACCTGGCGCTTCTACTTCCGCACGCTGTTCCAGCAGCACAACGAGGCGGTGAACGTCTGGACCCACCTGCTGCCAGCCCTGGTGGTGCTGCTGCGGCTGGCCATTTTTGTGGGGACCGTGGACTTCTGGGGAGACCCCCACGCACTGCCCCTCTTCATCATCGTCCTCGCCTCCTTCACCTACCTCTTCCTCAGTGCCTTGGCTCACCTCCTGCAGGCCAAGTCCGAGTTCTGGCATTACAGCTTCTTCTTTCTGGACTACGTGGGTGTGGCTGTGTACCAATTTGGCAGTGCCCTGGCACACTTCTACTATACCATTGAGCCTGCCTGGCATGCCCAGGTGCAGACCATTTTCCTGCCCACGGCCGCCTTTCTCGCCTGGCTTTCTTGCACTGGCTCGTGCTACAACAAGTACATCCAGAAGCCCGGCCTGCTGGGCCGCACGTGCCAGGAGGTGCCCTCAGCGCTGGCTTACGTACTGGACATCAGCCCGGTGGCGCACCGCATCCTGGTGTCCCCCAGCGCTGCCACCGATGACCTCGCTCTTCTCTACCACAAGTGCCAGGTCGTCTTCTTCCTGTTGGCTGCCGCTTTCTTCTCGGCCCTCATGCCTGAGCGCTGGTTTCCTGGCAGTTGCCACCTCTTTGGGCAGGGCCACCAGCTCTTCCACGTCTTCCTGGTGTTCTGCACTCTGGCTCAGCTAGAGGCTGTGGCGCTGGACTATGAGACCCGGCGGCCCATCTATGAGCCACTGCATACCCGCTGGCCCCACAACTTCTCCGGCCTCTTCCTGCTCACCGTGGGCAGCAGTGTCCTCACGGCATTCCTTCTGAGCCAGCTGGTACGGCGCAAACTCGATCAGAAGACCCAGTGAAGGGAGGTGGCAGCTGGTAGGGAGGGAGGTAGAGTGGGAGCCCAGGGGTCCGGGCTTGGCTCCATATAGGAACAAGGCCCGGTAAAGTTGTTTGTGTCTGCACTGCGGTGTCTCTGTGCGCACGCCTCGGCTACCTAGGATGGCATTGGCTAGTCCTTGGGTTTAGGGGTTGGCCTGGAGTTCTGGGGTCCACTCCCGGGCCTGCCCTAACTCCCTGACTTGGGAGTGGGAAAGAGATAAAGATGTGGCTACCCTGGTTTGCCCCCCCACATTGCCTCTCACTACAGGTGAGGATGGGGAGGGCGAAGGGGGCCAGCTGGGGCCAGGACTCTGGTTTGGGGCTTCCAGATTATCTAGAGGGGGTGAAGGTGGAATTTAGGCTAGAGTTAGATTTGAGCTGAGAGGCAGAGGAGGCCTCAGCAATGCCCATGTACCAGATTTCATTGGTGGGTGGGGAAGGGGCAGGACCGAAGTGTGTGCAGGATCTTAACCATTGTCTGAACCCCAGCCTGGAGTTTTGGAGCTTCAGAGTCCCCAAAGGTAAAGACTGTGCGAGGTGCAGGTGGATCCCACCCAGTGCCCCCTATCCCTCAGTCACTGTCCCCTGCAGCTCACCCTCCTAGCTTTGGCCTCCATGTTCCAAATGTCCTGTTCCCAGCCATTCTCCTGGTTTCCACTGGGCCCTCTGGATCAAAGACTTTAATATTGGGATGGACTGTCAGGGGAAGCACTGAGGAGGGAATAATCAGTATGGCCTGGCCCTCGGGGTTTTGGGTTGGGAAGGGTGAATAGGAGTTTGCAGACGGAGAAGAGGAAAGGTATTCCAGGCAGAGGGGAAAACCTGTACAAAGACAAGGGGTACGGAAGGAGTTCAGTGGGGCTGGAGCTAGGGGCGGTCTGGACTTTGGTATGTCCTGGATGCAATAAAGTTACTGTGATAACAGCTGCCTCTTTGTTTTTTTGTCTCCTGTTCCAGGGAGACCCATGGGCCTGCTCATGGTGTGGTTTTGTTTTGTTTGTTTTATCTTTGCCTGAGGTGACATTGGGGCCTTGTGTACTATATGTATGAACTTTTTAATTTTTTGGGAAGGGAAGTGGGGGGGGGTAATTTTATTAAGTAAAATTTAGAAGTTAAAAGAATGTTTTAAAAATATACATCATCCTGCCTTAGCTGGTTTGGCTCAGTGGATAGAGCGTCTGCCTGTGGACTGAAGGGTCCCGGGTTTGATTCTCATCAAGGGTACATGCCCAGGTTGCGGACCCGATCCCCAGTAGGGGACGTGCAGGAGACAGCCGATCGATGATTCTCTCTCATCATTGATGTTTCTCTCCCTCTCCCTTCCTCCCTGAAATCAATAAAAATACATAAAAAAAATACATCATCCCATTTTATAATTTGCCGAAGATTTCATTTTTTGGATTCAGTCAAGGAGGATTTTATGTCAATTTTTCATGGCATGGCTATAGGTTAACTTTTATAATAATGCTTTCTTCAGAGTACACGAGCAATATATGTACAGTGAAGGAAAATTAGAAAGTTAGAGGTAAGAAAATTCCCCAAATGCCTAAGAAATATGTAATATCTATGAAGATTGTGGTTAGGAATGGAAGGACAGGGTTGGATGCCATCATTTTTGCATGTCTAAGGCTTTCACAAACGTTACTTCACTTGATCTTCTCTAAAATCCACAGAAGCCACAGAAGGCAGAACTGAAAGCTAGATCTTGGCTCCAAATTTTTAGTTTTCATTTTAACATTTTCTAAATCCTCTCCTATGTGGCTTCACAGTCAAGCTTTGATTTCCTTTCTGTGAATTATAACAGTAACTGATAAACTCCAGGGCATGTTAGCCATTTAAGGGTAGGGTGGTGGACCCCAGATTTGGAGCCCGTGGATCTGAGCCTCGACTCCACTCTTCCTTTTTGAGACAAAGAAAACCCTGAGCGCTGGAGTAGTTATTATCTATAACTAGAGGTCTCGTGCACAAATTTGTGCACAGGTGGGGTCCGTTGGCCTGGCCAGTGATCGGGCCAATAGGGGTCCTCTAGCCCAGTCCTGTTTGGGGGCCGGCCAGTCAGGAGGAGGGACTGCGGGAGGTTGGCTGTGGGAGCGCACTGACCACCAGGGGACAGACGCTCAACGCAGGAGCTGCCCCCTGGTGGTCAGTGCGCATCATAGCAACCGGTCAACCTGTTGTAATAGTTGCTTAGGCTTTTGTATATATATCTACACTAATAAAAGAGAAACATGGTAATTAGTGTATGACTGCTACCCTTCCCATTGGCTAATCAGCATATCGTTATGCAAATTAACTCAGCCAAGATGCCGGCTGGCAGCCATGCACTGAAGGGAGCAGGGAGGCTTGCTTGCTCCAGTGACGGCGAACTCCAACGTTCCCCGCCTGACTTGCCGGCCTCTCAGCTGCAACTCTAAGCAACTATGTACTATGTTGCAAATATAGAAGCTAAACAAAACCCCCGAAACCAGCTTTCAGTCAGCCTGCCTTCAGCCAGCCGGACTGCAACATTGTATCGATGTTTTCAGCTAAAGCTGGCCCAGAATAAAAAAAAAAAAAAGAAAAAAAGGAGCGGTTGGGAGCTTCAGTTACCCGCTTCTGGAAAATAACCCTCAGCCCCTCACCCAGACTGGCCAGGCACCCCAGTGGAGACCCCCACCCTGATCCAGGACACCCTTCAGGGCAAACCAGCCAGCCCCTACTCATGCACCAGGCCTCTATCCTATATAGTAAAAGGGTAGTATGCCTCCCGGCACCGGATTCAGCGGAGCAGCGAGGCTCCCGGCACCGGGATCAGCGTGACAGGGGGCAGCGCCCAAACCCCCTGATCAGCCCTGCTCTGTGCCTGATAGGGGGGAGCTCCCCAACCCCCTGATCACCCTGCTGCTCTGTGTGCGACAGGGGGCAGGGCCACAACCTCTCTATCCGCCCTGCTCTGTTCGTGACAGGGGAAGGCGCCCCAACCCCCTTATCATCCCTGCTCTGTGCCTGATAGGGGGGAGCTCCCCAATCCCCTGATTGCCCTGTGGCTCTGTGTTTGACAGGGTGCGGCACACCAACCCCCTGATCGGCCCTGCTCTGTGTGTGACAGGGTGAGGCGCCCCAACCGCCCCCCCCTCCCACGGGCCCTGCTCTGTGTGTGACAGGGTAGAGCCATAACCTCCCCATCGGCCCTGCCCTGAGTGTGACAGGGTGCAGTGCCCCAACCCCCTCATCTGCCCTGCTCTGTGTGTGACAGGGGGTGGTACCCCAGCTCCCCTATCGGCCCTACTCTGTGAGCGACAGGGGGGAGCTCCTCAACCCCCTGATGGGCCCTGCTCTGTGAGTGACAGGGGGCAGCGCCCCAACCCCCTGATGGGCCCTGCTCTGTGAGTGACGGGGCAGCGCCCCAACCACCTGATTGGCCCTGCTCTGTGTGTGACAGGGGGTGGCACCGCAACCTCCCCATCGACCCTGCCTTGAGTGTGACAGGGGGCGGTGCCCCAACCCCCCAATCGGCCCTACCCTGAGTGTGACTGAGGGTGGCATCGCAACCTCCCGATCCGCCCTGCTCTGTGCATGACAGGGTGGTGCCCCAACTCCCCAATCAGCCCTGCTCTGAGCCCGACCAGGGGCTGTACCTAGGGATTGGGCCTGCCCTCTGCCACCCGGGAGCAGGCCTAAGCCAGCAGGTCGTTATCTCCCAAGGAGTCCCAGACTGGGAGAGGGCACAGGCTGGGCTGGGGGACCCCCCCCCCCCAAGTGCACAAATTTTTGAAATTTTGGTGCACCGGGCCTCTAGTAGATAATAAAAGGGTAACATGCTAATTAGACGGGACTTCCAGACATCTGAGGAAGCCAGGGCTGGAGCGAAGCCACCTGGGTTCCTGGTGCCTGCCTGTGGCCGGAGGAGGGAAGCCCAGGTCCCAGGTGCCTGTGAGCAGCCCAAGGGAAGCCAGCCCGGGTCCTGGGTGCCTGCCAGTGGCCAGAGGGAAGCCTGGTCTCGGGTGCCAGAGGGAAGCCGGTGCCGGCAGCCGGGGGAAGGAAGGCCTACTCTTGCACGAATTTTCGTGCATCGGGCCTCTAGTGTTTGCAATAAGGAAGTACAACTAACTCAGCAAGAAGAAAATGCACGTTTCTTGTGCAGAGTCGCGAACGCGTCCACACAGCATATTTCCTGGAATACAACCCTTGAATGAAGAGAGAAGAATACGAAGTCTCTTCCCAAAGAGAAAAGGGTAAGGAGAAGATGGGTTAGCGGTGGTCGTTTCGCGTGGGGCGGGGCTTAGAAGGGGGCGGAGCCTGGGCCGGCTGGAGCAGACGCTGGGGGCGGTGCCTGCGTCAGGACGGCGACGTAGCTCCGCCCCCAGCGGTGGCGCGAGATCCGAACGTTGGCGGAGGCGGTGGTGCCGGTTCCCGAGGCGGCTGGAGACCGACCGGCGGGAGGCGAGCGAGGCCTCCTCAGCCGGCATGGGGCGCTCAGACCCGGAGGAGGCCTGCGGCGTGTGGCTGGACGCGGCGGCGCTGAAGAGACGGAAGGTGCAGGTGGGATGGTGGGGAGCGAGAGGTGTTTGGGAGCGGGGAGGGACATTTTGGGGGACCGGGAGGTGTTGAAGGCAAAGTCAGGGACTGAGAAGGAGACAGCTTTGGGAATGCAAAGGCGAGAGGGAGCGGAGTCTGCAGAAGCGGGAAACATGGAGTCCGGGGAGGGCGGGAGGAGGGCGGACGGGAGGGATTCGCAGAGACTGGGACTCGGAGGTGTGGGGCGACTCCTCGGACTGGGAGCCCTGAGGCGGCCGGAGAGGCTGAAGACGGGGGGGCGGCCCTGCAATAATGGCAATATTGAAAATGAAAGAAACAGAAAAAAAGGAAAGAAAAGGCTGAAGTATTGGGATCTTCTCATTATGAGTAGCCGCCGGCTTGCGGGCGGTCTACCTGAGAGAACCAGGAACTTCAGGGGGAAAAGAATGGGAGAGACGGGAAGGGAGCGGCCCCGCGCTTACTGAGCGCCCACCGGATGCCGGACACGGTGCTAAACACCGAATGTGCGTCACCTGTGTCGGCGCCATCGCCGGGGGGCCTGCGGACCGAGGCGGCCACCCGCCCGGGCGTCCAACCGGGAAGGTTGGACATCACACCCAGGTTTGCCGCACGTTCAAGATTCTGTGTCAGTCGTTACAAAGGAGCAAAAGTGTGAGGTCATCTTCAGTGCTTATTGAGCGTTTTGTGCTGGGCATGGTGCTGAGTGTTCCAGACACGTTATCTTGTTGGTGCAGCTTTATGTGGGAGGGAGGCTAATGATACCCATTTTATACGTGAAAACTGAGGCTCAGAACACACTGAAGGCAGGATTCTTGCTCTAGAGTGGGAAGAAAGGAGGTGCCCTTGGCTGAAGTATCCCCCGTCTCATTAATGGTAGGTAGTCACAAAAACACAGTGATGTAGATACTGCCGTTATTTTTTTTTTAAAGATGAAAAAAAATCGAGGCTTAGGTTAAGAAATATTCCCACGTAAGCAGGGGCTCAAGCCCCGTTCTTACTGTGCAGAGGCCAGTGTTCTTATTCTTCTACACTAAAGGCAGAGTATCGGCCCAGGTGGGTGGTTTCAAGGGAAATGGGACTTTAGAGACGAGAGGGATCATCATGATTTGGGATTAACAAGGAAGATTTAACTGAGCAGGTCGAACGGGACTTGAGATTAGCCAGGTGTGCTGAATCTGGATAGTTTGGATAATAGTCTCAAGACCAGGTGGTTAACGGTTAACCACCCAGTGGTCGGCAGACTGCGGCTCGCGAGCCCCATGTGGCTCTTTGGCCCCTTGAGTGTGGCTCTTCCTAAGCCTTAGGAGTACCCTAATTAAGTTAATAACAATGTACCTACCTATATAGTTTAAGTTTAAAAAATTTGGCTCTCAAAAGAAATTTCAGTCATTGTACTGTTGATATTTGGCTCTGTTGACTAATGCGTTTGCCAACCACTGGACCGTTAACCTAATCTAAACCATGAATGACAGTCTTTTCTTTGGGTGGCTACAGCTTGTTTGAGTAAAAACAATTGAGTATTGTTTAAAAAAAAACCTCTTACAGCCCGGCAGGTGTTGCGCAGTGGTTGAGCGTTGACCTATGAACCAGGAGGTCACAGTTCGATTCTCCTGTCCAGGCACATGTCTGGATTCATACCTGGGTTGCATGCCTGGGTTGTGGGCTGGATCCCCAGTAGGGGGCGTGCAGGAGGTAGATGATTCTCTCTTATCATTGATGTTTCTGTCTCTTCCCCTCTCCCTTCCTCTCTCTGAATTCAATACAAACAAAAAAGTGCAGCCGGCAGGGCTCAGTGTTTGGGTGTGGACCTATGAACTAGGAGGTCGCCAGTTCTATTCCTGGTTGGGGCCCGGGTCCCGGTTGTGGACTTGATCCCGGTGTGGGAGGCAGCCAATCAATGATTCTCATCATTGATGTTTTTATCTCTCTATCTCCATTCCTCTCTGAAATCAATAAAAAAATATTTTTAAAAAGAGGAAAAAAACCCAAACACATCTTACAACTAAAGCCATTTTTTGAGAAGTAGCAAATGAGCCACCTGCTCCTTTAATTTTATTTAAACTTAAAGTTTTGGGGATAGGTAATACAGTCACATGGTACATAATTTAAAATGTACAGGATATACAGTAAAGTATCTCCCTAATAGTCCTAACCATCCTTCCCCATCTCCGAGGCCATGACTTTCTTATGTATCTTTCTAGAGTTATTCTATGCATCTACAAGCAAATCATATTTTCTTTCTTATAAGTAGGATCATATTATTCATTGTTCTGCAATTTGCTTTTTCACTTATTGCACATTATGGATCATTTCATATGCATTCATAAAGAGCTGCTCCATTCTTCTTAAAGACTATATAGCATTCCATTACATGGAACAGTACCCATTGAGCAGTGTATCCATGAGACATTATTGTTGTAGTCTGTTCAGGTCATGTTCTGGTGAGGACTTCCTTCCTGTCTTTCAGATGGCCACATTCTCACATTCTCACTGTGTGCTCACATGGCCTTTCCTTGGTGCATGTTGTGGGTCGAGAGGGGGAAAGTGGGGGAGAGATGGGGGGGAGAAAGAGATACAAATTGTTCTTCTCAGATGTTGCAATTTTTACAAATTGAAGGCAAAATCCTCTGCTAGCAAAAAGATTACAGTTCTGATTCTCATTTTATTGAGGTGGTCTAGAAGCTGTTAAAAAAAAATTCAACTTCCACAGCTGAACATCTTTAAAAAAAAAAGGGTTGTCCTGCCAGGTGACTTAGTTGGTTGGAGTGTCATCCCATACACCAAAAGGTTTTGGGTTTGATTCCCTGTCAGGGCACAACCTAGGTTGTGGGTTCCACCCTGGTTGGGGCGCATACAGAGATGTGAGTTGTTTGGAAAGAATTTACATTGGCTATACAGATAAAGGGAGAGGGAGAAGAGGAAGGGGAGCTAGTTCTGGGATAAGCACAGTCTGTAAGGAGGAAGTGTTTGCTCCTTTGGATGGATGGGCAACAGTCCAGAAAGTTCATGCATATGCATGATGAGATGGCTCTAGGGTTCAATTGCACCTGGCTGTTCTCTTGGATAATGACAGAAATAGCCACCTGGAAGTTAATTCAAAGTTCCACCACACACATGGGTGGCTGTGAGCGTCCTCCCAAGCACAGAAGGTTTGTTGGTTTGATTCCCACCTGGTCAGGCACATCTGGGTCTCTTGGTCTCTCTCTCCCTCTCTTTCCCCCTTTCCCCCCCTTCTCCCTTGCCTCCCTTTCCTCTTCTCTCTCTGGTGTGGACTTAAAAAAAGTTCCAACTCACACTCAGGAATGTAAGCAGTCTTGTTGGTTTTTGCCTGCAGTTTTAACTGATTAACCCCTTCTTGTCTCTTCCTTCCATTCTCTGGCCTGCTGCAATTTAATTTAGGACTTTTCAGAATGTTCTTGTCAAACCAAATTGCAATATCTCTGAGATTTGTGTATATTTGGCAAGAAGGCCAGCATGGCTGAACAGAATGAGGCAGACAAGAGTGAATGAGATCTAAAAGGTGTGAGAGGGCATACATGGACAGATCCTGACTTATGGGGGTTGGGGCTTCAACATAGGACTTTTGGGAAGATACATTTCAGTCCATAGCATTGTGTGTGTGTGTGTATGTGTGTGTGTGTGTGTGTGTGTGTGTGTGTTTACCAGTCCTTTACTGACGAAAAATTATCTCCAATCTTTTGTTATTAAAAACACTTCTGTAATGAAAAATTTATACACACATTATTTTGCATATACTAATATATGAATGTATCTGTAGGATGAATTTCTAGAAGTGGAATCACTAGGTCTGTAGTGGAATGTATCTGTTTTTAAAATTAAGACTATGAAACCTATGATTTTGTTTAGTAAATACAAAAGTCTCTCCCTTCTATATAATAGTTAAAGTTTGGATCACTTCAGAAACCTGAAACATATTTTCTACAATGCAGGAATTCCTGAGAGAGCACCTTGTGTTAACTAAGCTTGTTAAATTAGTAGTTTAAAGTTATCTTGCTTCCTTGGTAATCTTTTTGTTCTTCTCTAGTTTGTGAATTAACAAGCAAAAAAGTATAAGTTGTATCATATTATAGCACAGATAGAATGGTGACTGTTTTTTCCCCAAATATAGAAGAAAAGACTAATTTATGGTTGGTGGGAAAATACACATATTTATAAAAAATGATCAAAATGTGCAATGGGTATTTATTACTCCTGAATTAGGAATAAGCCTTTTATTATTAGAATACATTCTGGAATGACACATGTGCTGAGTGGAAAACCTGTATACTTGTTTAATTTAGAAAGAGGAGAGAAATGAAAGAGAATTAGGAAGAGTTCAGGAGAGAGAAAGGGAGTAACCCACAGAGGAGTCCAGTAATTTGTCTCTAGGTCTACAACTCTGTCACCCCAAATTACACCCCTTCTTTCCTCCCTCCCTTCCTCCCTCCCTCCCTCCCTCCTTCCCTCCTTCCTTCCTCCTTCCCTCCCTCCCCCCCCCCCCTTAATCCTCACCTGAAGGAGGGAGGGGGAGAGAGAGAGAGAAACATTGATATGAGAGAGACACATCGATTAAGGCTGGAGATAGAATCTGCAACCAGGAATTGAACTGGAAACTCTTAAGTCCATAGACTGATTGATGCTTTAACCACTGAACAATACCTGCCAGGGCTCCATTTCTTTCATGCTGTTAATGATGAAAACATTTGTTCTGCTGATCTAGTGTATGGTGGGAATCCTCTCTCCAAGATCTCTAGGCCCTTACCATCCTCTGATTTCTGGAGGCCTGAACCTTATGACCACAGTCACTGATACCATTTCCTGCCTCATTAGTTTATTCCCAAAGAGTCCTGTTTAAAACTTCGGTTCCCCAACTAGTTCCTGTTTTTCTGACTTTAAGACTTCCAGCCCATAGCAAAATACTAAAGGTTCCCTTTTACACAATGTAGAAACCTGCCGCTTCCTGAAGTAGCTATGAAATAAACACAGGTTTGTTTGAGTTTTTTTTTTTTTTTTTTAATGTATTTTTATTGATTTCAGAGGAAAGGAGAGGGAGAGATAGAAACATCAGTGAGCCCTGACTGGTTTAGTTCAGTGGATAGAGCGTCGGCCTGCGGACTGAAGGGTCCCAGGTTCGATTCCAGTTAAGGGCATGTACCTAGGTTGCGGGCACATCTCCAGTAGGGGGTGTGCAGGAAGCAGCTGATCGATGTTTCTCTCTCATCGATGTTTCTAACTCTCTATCCCTCTCCCTTCCTCTATGTAAAAAATCAATAAAATATATTTTAAAAAATTTAAAAAAAAAACAAAACATCAGTGATAAGAGAGAATCATTGATCGACTGCCACCTGCACGCCCCCTACTGGGGACCGAACCCCAGGCATGTGCCCTGACTGGGAATAGAACTGTGTGACCTCCTGGTTCATAGGTCGACACTCAACCACTGAGCCAAGCTGGCTAGGGTAGGAGTTCTTTACATATATTGGATATTAATCCCTTATCAGATAATATGATTTGCAAATATTTCTCCCATTCTATATGTTGTCTTTTCACTTTCTTTTTTTAAAAAATATATTTTATTGATTTTTTACAGAGAGGAAGGGAGAGGGATAGAGAGTTAGAAACATTGATGAGAGAGAAACATCGATCAGCTGCCTCCTGCACACTCCCCACTGGGGATGTGCCTGCAACCAAGGTACATGCTCTTGACCAGAATCAAACCCAGGACCCTTGAGTCCGCAGGCCGATGCTCTAGCCACTGAGCCAAACCGGTTAGGGCTCTTTTCACTTTCTTGATAGTGTCCTTTGAGACACAAAAGATTTTTACTTTTGATAAATTCCAATTTATTTTTTTCTTTTGTTGCCTTTGGTTTTATTGAAAAGACTGTCAATTCACATTGAATCTTCTCTGAGAGTTTATTTCTGGGCTCTGTATTCTCTTTCAAATATCAGTTTCTAGATTACTTTGGTAATTTGTTAGATTACCTTGAGAGTAAACATTCACAATTTCAGTGACTGTACCCTTTCATCCTCTCTGTTTTGGACCTTATGTGTGACATCAGTTTTACAGTTACAGGAGCTCATCTTAGCTTTGCTCATAGTATTAGAAAAGCCTTAGTTAGTGTTTTCTGACAGCGTTGTTGATGTTGAAAATGTAATGAGTAGGTATATATAAAACAGAAACAGGAATGTATCCTTCCTATATACCCATCCTCTTTGTAAAATATTTATTGAATTGAGTACTTACTATATTAAGCTAGTTGTGTGGAGGATAGAAAGAAAAGTGAGTCAAATGTTGATCCTAGGGTTTTGTAGGAGAAGTCTTGAAATATCAAGTGATAAATATGAAGTTCAAAAGAGGAAGAGGTCACATATGGCTGTAGGAATCAGAAATGTTTGGGGATGAGCTGAAGAATATGTAGCATTTCAGAGTTGGGTGTGAAAAAGGCCCTTCTGTGTAAAGCACAAAGTGAGGAAGGTGGAGGCCATAATAGGAACTGGCATCTAGCTCAGTATTATGATACAGGGTGCATGAAGGGTTTTTGGTAATGGAGGGAAAGGTAGACTGGAATATGAATGTGTGCAGTCTAAGAGTCCACCCTTTATGCTATAGGTAGCAGAGAAGCTATTGACAGACAATGTGACGGTATGATCACAGTTGTTCTTTAAGAAGATTGATCTATATGTGGGACTGATTGAACAGGTAGGTAATAGTTTAGGACTAGGCAAGAGTTTATGAAATCCTGAACTAGGGTAGGGTGTTACTTGTTTTGCAGGTTTGGAAAGGTTGAAGTAAGTTTTGATTTAAAACTTTGTTACTAATTCAACAGAGCTTATTTATAGTGCTAGAGATGATGAGAATCCTGATAGCTTTTCTTGGTCAGACTCCTTAAATAACTTTCCTTATTAGATAGCACATCCTTTCAGCCTGATTTGATGAGGCATGATAGTGACTGGTTGGAAAAGGTTTTTGTTCAAAATGTCATCAAATTAATGCTATAAGAGATTAAGGAGGAAGGGGGGACTTGGTGATGATGCTGTCAGTGACTAGAAGCAGGAAGAAATCAGTATGAGCCCTGGGAAGCATAAAGGCGGTAGTATGGCAAAAAGAATGAAATACACACATTCATGTATTTCACAACTATGTTAGTTTATATGGAAAGTGAGACTTATATATAAATTCAAGACCAGAGCGACCATTATAAAAAAGGAAGTTGGATCAAATTATGTACTAGACTTGTACTAAAGGCCACATGAATCATAAAGGAATTAAATTGGTTTGAAAGCAGGACTTGAAGACAAGCTTATAGGTAAATAATCAAAAGAGAAAAAGATAGAATGAAGGCTAAACTGAAATTAAATTCTGTGGAAGAATAAAACATTTTCTAACGAGGAGTGAAGTATATGATCCCAGATCTGCTTTGATACTTTGTGGAGTATAAGAAAGGGTCACAATTTGGGGATGATTTGCAGCCAAAAAATAAAAATAAAATAAAAAACATCACATTCTATAAGAAAATATCACAGAGGATACTTATAATACAAGAAGAGCAGGAGCTCTGTCATTGTAGGAAGTCAGTTTTTCCTTCCACCACTCTGAAAGAAGAAAACTTGATGGGACCATGAATGTGATATACCAAAGAACGAGAGATTCTTTGGTTTGGAGGGAATATGTTCCTTGAGATTGGATTGTTTAGGGCATTCTTATAGGGTAAGAATTGTTAACACCTAGGTTATGGCTCACCAAGGGGGTTTGATCCTATAGGAACCCTATGCCTATTAGACAGGCATACTGTATACACTGGGGCTGCCTTTGTTTTGAGGCGGGGGATAACCTACTGAAGGACTTTGAGCCTGGGCCCCTCTCAGTTCCAGATGACCTGTTCTTACTCAGTCTTAACATTCCATTGAAATAAATGTGGATCCTTCTAAGAAATCTACATTTGGGGCAACATCACTCAGGACATCACTCTGACCTAAGGAATAAACGTCCCATTTACTCCTGCTAAGTATGGTCATGTTGGTGAAAAGCTTTATTACTACATGTTTTGCTAATTGAGGTCTTACTGTTTGTCATCTGATAAACAGTAGTTTTTTGTTTTTTCAATGGGACTTAGCATACTTGTAGTAAATTTAAAAAATATTTATTTTTATTGATTCCAGAAAGGAAGGGAGAGGGAAAGAGAGATAGAAACATCAATGATGAGAGAGAATCATTGATTAGCTGCCTCCTGCATGCCCCACACTGGGGATCGAACTGTGACCTCCTGATTCATAGGTCAATACTCAACCACTGAGCCACGCCAGCTGGGCTACTTGTAGTAATTTTAATAGCTATTATTAGTTTGTCCCCCCCCCCCCCCCACAACCCCCCTTAAACTATAAGCTTTACCAGGGCAGAAACAGTCTGTTTTGTTCATCACTATATTCCCAGTAGTTATCACATAGGTGCTCAAATACTTGTTCACATACTAACACATTATTTCATATATCTAGGATGTATGTTTCATAAAAATCTAGAGACTCATGTGCCTGCTTGGACTTCTCATAGCATGGTAGCCAGGTTCCAATAGTGAGCATCTTAAGAAAGCAAGGCATTTTTGTGACCTCGTTTGGGAAATCATGTACTGTTACTTCTATCATACTTTGTCAGGTAGTGACAGAGTTCTTCAGAACCAAATTCAAGGTGAGATCTCACCACTTGATGGGAGGAGTGGCAAGTTCACATTATAAGAGCATGTGAAATAGGAGATCTTGTATTGGCCATCTTTGACAAAGACAGTCAATTACAGTTGTTTGTAGTTTTCATCAAATTAAAAAACAATTTTACCCATAATTTCTTCAAGTATATTTTGTTCTCATCTGCCTTGTTTTTGGAATTCTAATTATATGTATGCTTGATATCCCATAGATCATTAAAACTTTTATTCTTTTCAGTTTTTTTTCTCTCTTCATTTTGAATAGTTTATATTGTCTTCAGGTTCACTGCTATGTTCTTCAGTAGTCTCTAACCTTTGAGCATATTTATATTAAACTAGGGGCCCAGTGCATGAATTCGTGCACCTTGAAAGGGCCTGTGGGCCTCGAGGCTGCGGTGAGCACAGGGGTGGGTCTCAGCCCATCCTCTGCGCCCCTGCCTGGCCCCTCCTGCTTCGGCCCCCATCTGCCAGCAGCCCTGCTCCTGCTGCCACCGTTCCCACGCGCTGATGGCGCCGGCCCCGATCACACCCACTGGTGGCACAGAACAATTGGGGCCGGTGCCAGCAGCGAGTACGAGTGGCGGCTGCTGCCCCAGTTGCCCCTCACGAGCAGGGGTTGGTGGAGAAGCCCTGAATGGCGATTGGGGCCAGTGCCGCGAGAGTGATCGGGGCCAGCGCTGGGTGCCGGCAGTGGGTGTGAGCAGTGGCTCTGGCGCCGGCAGCAGGTGCGAGCACCCAGTGGGACTGTGGCACGTAGGAGCAAAGAATTTTCAGTATCCACTAGAGGCTCGCCGGATGATAGTGACCGGTGCCCTGCCTTGGTCTGGCGCCCCCACTTACCCGCTCCACCATCCTGCCACCGCTGATGCCTGCCATGGTCTACGCGAGCACCCCCTGGTGGTCAGTGCACATCATAGTGACCGGTTGTTCCACCCGGTTTGGTATATTTGCGTATTAGGGAGATATATATATATATATATGTTTTAAGGTTTGTCTGCTAATTCTGTCATCCCTGGGTCTGTTTCTATTAACTGATTCCCCTCACCCCAAATTTTTATAATTTCCAAATATAAAAATAAAATATTTTCCTGCGTCTTCACATATCTAGTAATTTTTTATTGTATATTAGCAACTTCAGTGCTACATTTTTAGGTGTCTAGATTTTGTTGTCTTTAAAGAATATTGAAACTTGTTTAGGTAAATAGTTACTTGCTAATCAGCTTGCTACTGTAAATGTTTGTTTTTAAGCTTTGTTAAGGCTGTTTTGGAATAGCTTTTGCACTAGGGCTAGTTTAGCTCTAAGTCTAGGGGTGATCCTTCTGAGAACTCCACCAAATTTAAGGAGGTCTCTCTACTGTGGCTATAAACTATCCCAGACCTGTGTGAGCTCTGGGAATTAATCAGTTTGCAATCCTGGCATTTCTTTGGCCCCATGGGTTGTCACCTAACACATGTGTAGGTTAGTATTCAGTAATAGACTCAAGGGATCTCTATATAGATTTCTGGATGTATTTCTCTGTGCTGCAAATCCCAGCCACCTCAGCTTCCTCAAATTCTAATCACAATTTACTCCATTCATCAAGCAAGATGTGGTACCTTTTTTTTTAATTTTTAAAAAATACATATTTTATTGATTTTTTTTACAGAGAGGAAGGAAGAGGGATAGTCAGAAACATCGATGAGAGAGAAACATCTATCAGCTGCCTCCTGCACAACCCCTACTGGGGATGTGCCCACAACCAAGGTACATGCCCTTGACCAGAATCGAACCTGGGACCCTTCAGTCCACAGGCCGACGCTCTCTCCACTGAGCCAACCGGTTAGGCACCGTGGCCAGCAAACAGCGGCTCTCGAGCCACATGTGGCTCTTTGGCCCTTGAGTGTGGCTCTTCCACAAAATACCACGTGCGGGCGCGCACGGACAGTGAGATTGAAACTTCATGGCCCATGTGCAGAAGTCGGTATTTTGTGGAAGAGCCACACTAAAGGGGCCAAAGAGCCGCCTGTGGCTCGCAAGCCGCAGTTTGCCGACCACTGGGTTAGGGCAAGATGTGGTACTCTTGCCACTCTATACACTGTAGTCTGGCAAGTTCTTTCAAACAGAAAACTAGGGTTGTCACAGGGCTCACCTTATTTGTTTTCCTTCTTAAAAATCCTTTTCAGGGATCACAGTCCTGCACTGAATGTTACCCATTGTCTAAAGCCAGTTGTTTCATGTAACTTATCCAGATTTCTAGTTTTGTATGGTAAAAGGGAGAGTTCTATACACTATTATAAGTCAAAGTATGAATTTTAAATTCAGGATTTCTTTTTTCATTTCAACCACTTAAGTTTTTAATTTCCAAATATAAAAATAAAATGAAGTCAGCTTTGGGCTAGAATTAATAATTTGGGTTCAGGTTTCACGCCTACTTCTAACTTGCTGCATGAATATTGGTAAATCCCATTTCTTCTTTGACTTTTACAGCCAAATTAAATTGAATATAACCCTATTCTCACTAGTTCTCAGGCATTCCATAGCAAGCAAATAGAAATAAAAAACCACACTAAATAAGGATGAGGTTATAAAAGCTGACACTTCCAAAACCTCTTTGGTCCATCTTCCAATTCATACTTTTTTGTAAAGTATAAAGGGGCCTGAAATGAAAGTATGGTAAGACCGATGCTGTTTCATTCCCTGTCCTCCTACTGAGTGCCAGGAACTGTGTAAGACTTACGTGAATTAACTCACCAAATCCTCATCACTGTCCAATGGGATAGGTAATGTTATTTGACCCCATTTCTCACATGAAAATGAGACACAGAGATTAAGCAACTTGCAGAGGGTCATATAGCTAAGTGGCAGAGGCAGAATTGGAATTGATTTGAACCCAAGCTGTGTGACTCAGGAGCCACGCTCTTAACCACCGTGTGACTATTTGAAAACTTGAAATGCATCAATTGCTGCTGATGGAGAATCATTGTTTGTAACTGTAAATTCATCCTCAGAATCCCTTCAACAAACCCTGTTTGTTTAGTCAGCCTGATTTCCATGAGGAAGCAGAAAGATTGGGCTATAGTTGGAATATGTGATTCCTGAGAAAAACACACCATCAGTATTGCAGGAAATGATGGAAGATGATATACAGCAAAAACTACCTGGGAAATAGGATCTGAGGGGAGTCCAAAGGGTCCAGTGAGGGGTCACTGGCGTTTACTGAATTTCTCCTGACTGGCAACTGTTTTGATATTAATAATTTCTATTCTTTTTCTCCTAATTTTCAGATACATTTAATGAAGTCAAGCACCAAAATGCTACCACTCTTGCCTAGAGAGAGAAAGGCTACTCCAAGAACTCCACCTGCAGGCGTTCGGCAGACCAGCATCGCTTCCTTCTTCACCTTGCAGTCGGGTATGGTGACCTGCCTGGGCGCACCCAGGGAGCAAAAAGGAGTGCATTCATTTTTTCATGCTGGAACATTTATAAGTGACACCAGTGCATAGCTCACCTATTAGAAGAGGTTATAAAACAAAATCATCGCCTTCTGAAAAGCAATATATACATACTTTTACAAACATATTTTTCTGGTTCTGTTTTGCTCAGTGTAATATTAAGTATTTGTATTCCCTGTCAGAGCAGTGAGGACGGGTATACTTGGGAGTTGAGGGTATATAGGGGAGCTGACCTTTAGTTAGGGGTATGTCTTGGATTGGCCACGAGTAGTCTGCATGATTAATTGATAATTGATATTTTTGTATGAAGCGTCTCAGATTAGCCAAGGTTCAACAATGTTTTTTCCTTAGAAAGGTTTGCATAAAGTTGGCTTGTGTCTCAACATCCTTTGACAGTTCTTTGCCTGCATGTCCCACTTCAGGGGACCAGCTGACTCAGAGCAGGCTGGGACTTACCGAGCAAGGTTCCTGCAAGGTGAAAGGAGAGCTCTAACTCTTGGTGCGGTACCAAGGATTGCTTTGCATAAAACTTCAAAATGCACTCTCCGTACCCCAAACAAAAACTTAAGCTCTTTTGCTTTAACAAGGACAGGCTTTTTTTCCCCCTTTTTTTTTCTTTCCCCCAAAACACTTCCCATTTCAAATTGTAAAATCCTGGTATATTCTGTTTATATAGAATTTTTAGGCAAAATAGACAAATCTTTCACAAAACAATTTCTGCAGTGTGATAAACTTCACATATGAAAACTCAGCTGGAAAAGTGGTCTGATTTTGTCATGTTTGACTTTATTATGGAGCTCATGGGAAGCATCTATGTATTTGAGTAGGGGGATATATAAGCTTTGTGTTTTAGAAAGATCATTCAGGCAAGAATAGAGATTGAAAGCTAGAAGCTCAGCCACAAGGGATGTGAAGAGTCTAAGACCCTTGCACAAGGTAGTTATAATAGCTGATACTGATTTCAGAAAGAACCAGCTAAATCCTGCTCAGGGCAGAGTTTTCCTGCAGAATAATATGTGTTCATGTCTGTTTCACTAGGAAAGAAAAATGGTGATCAGAGGAGTGTTTCATCATATATAGAAAGTCAGACCAACAGAGAGTCTAAGAAAGATGCAACCCAGCTAGACCATCTGACCCAGGGCTTGGGCGATGATTGTGTGGCACCCCCTTTAGCCTCTTCAACCCCTACAGACATCCAGGAAGCTGGACTTTCTCCTCAGTCCCTCCAGGCTTCTGGCCACCACAGACTGGGAACCCCATTCTTGACTGTGCTGTCTTCATTCCAGCCTGAGACTAACTTAGTCTGTGCTGGAGAGAATCAAGACTCACTGGCTTGTTCCTTCACCCAGGACGTGGAAAGTTCTTGCTTGCTGGACCAGAAGGAGGGAGAGAAGGATTCTTCCTGGAAAAGGGAATGGCTTCATGGATCTAAGAAAAAGAACCGTCAGGGTATGGAGAGACGCAGTAAACCACCTGGGGGCAAGGGCTTACAGCCCTGGGACAAGCCTAAATTGGAAAAGGTGTCTGCCAAAGAAAACAGGCAGGCCCCTGTCCTCTTTCAAACTTACAGGGAGTCCTGGAGTGGAGAAAACACAGAGGCAGTGAAACAAAGGTCTTGTCCTGTTCCTGTGGTCTCCTGGGACAGTGAGAAGGATGACAGGGACTCCTGGAGTCAGCTTTTCACTGAGGATTCTCAGGGCCAGCGGGTCATTGCTCACAACTCCAGAGTTCCTTTCCGAGAGGTAACCAACAGTTGGAATCAGGGTTTAGGGCAGTTTCCTAGCAGCCCTGGGGCTCAGTGCCAGGATAGGCTCACTCAGTTAAACCAGCCTGATTTGCTCTTTACCCAGGACTCTGAAGGTAACCAAGTTATCAGACACCAAGTCTAAATATCTTTGAGGGTTTGGTTTTAAAAATACTTGGGGAGGTATGGAATGAAGCTATTGTTGAACATTTTGTGTAAATAAAGCCGGTGGTGATACTTGTTGAGACAGTATGGTTGGCATCATTCCTTTCCCTGAAGAACAGGTGGCTAGTAAATTCCTTGTATGAATTCAGTGAGCACTGAGGAGGCAAGGGAGGTATTCATCTCTCCACTAAAGGGCCTATTACTCAAGCAACTCTTTGCTCTTTCAGATGCCTAACTGGGACATTGCTTCTTCTTCTTCTTTTTTAAAAATATATATTTTATTGATTTTTTACAGAGAGGAAGAGAGGGATAGAGAGTTAGAAACATCGATGAGAGAGATGCATCAATCAGCTGCTTCCTGCACACCTCCTACTGGGGATGTGTCCACAACCAAGGTACATGCACTTGACCGAAATCGAACCTGGGACCTTTCAGTCTGCAGGCCAATGCTCTGTCCATTGAGCCAAACCGGTTAGGGCTGGGACATTGCTTCTTAGAGATGTGTATACTTTTAATCTCTGGTTGTAATCATACTTGCTCAACCTAAGCTTGGGACCACTAATTCCTAACACTTTTGAGTGGTAAACAGGAGCAGGGGGATAGAGAGATAGGTAGAAGGTAGAATTGTAGCAGTATTATTTGTTATTTTATTCTTGTGGTGACTTTACAGCATTTTATAGTCTCTGTTTAAACATCTCTTCCTTAAAATTCCTGAGCTATATAGAAATCTAGATGTGACTGTAACACTCCTCTATTACAAAGTGGGTGAGAACTCCCTTTGTAAAACTGAGTCCAAATAAATGACTGTTTACCAAGCGGCTCTTGTGGTAATTAAAACATTACCAGTTTTATTTTTGAAAAAGCAACCTTTTAAAAAAATATTATTTTTATTGATTTCAGAGAGGAAGGGAGAGAGATAGAAACATCAATGATGAGAGAGAATCAATGATTGGCTGCCTCCTACACACCCCCTACTGGGGATTGAGCCCGAAATCTCAGCATGTGCCCTTGGCCGGAATCGAACCTGGGACCCTTCAGTCTGCAGGCTGAAGCTCTATCCACTGAGCCAAACCAGTTAGGGCGAAAAGCAACTTTTTAATATCAGATGCTGTCACTGCAGTAGGTCCGATCTGAACAGGAGTCTAATTTGACCTTTGTTCTATCCAAGACTTTATCCATCAGGTAGCAGTTTTCTCTGATGCAGGTGTAGTACCTAAGAGGCTCCTAGGGGGCAAGCTTGCAAGTTATAAGATGGAACCACTTTAAGAGCTTAGGACAAAATCTCTCCATTTTTTTTTTTTTTTTAAATAAAAGGCAGGACTTTAAAAGGAAAAGGGGTACATCAGGAGCCTATTATGAAAGTTCATATACTACAAAATTAACAGGAATCCTATACCCATTGGGTACATCAGGTGATTGTAACTCAGAGATGGACACAGCAAATGCAGTATCTTGCCAAATCCTTTAATGTCAGGTAGTACTTCAACCCAAACACACACGGGATACATACTGCAGAGAAAGGGACCTGAGGGCATCTGAGTCATGCATGCTGTGGATACAAACCTTGGCCCAATGCAAAGAAGCAGTCAAGGGCCTCAAAGAAAGAAGGTATTCTCTTTCCCCTCCCCATTTCTGTTTCCTACTGGGCTTGAACTAAAAGTCCATGGAAGAATAGGAGTTCAGTCAGTGGGGCCTTGGAGGGTATATTTGGTTGTACAGTATTACAAAATATATTTAAGAAAAAAATAGCCCAGGCCTCCCAGAAGCAGCCCAAATGTCAGCTGGTCCAGAGGGCCGACCTCTACATCTAGGTGTTAGACATGGGAAGAGGGTGATTGCTGGGCATTGGTGTTGGTTTGTGATGGAGCAGCATAAGATTTTTCCTGCCCTGTGAACATGTACATAAACACTGATAGCTCTCTCTGCTGCAAGAAAGCTGCTAAGAGTAAGTGACAGCTGGGCACAAAGTGTCTGGTAAGACCAGTTATAGGGTCTTATGCAGTGAAGTAAGTCATTCAGGACCTATTTTCACACAGGGGCAAGGAAAAACCAGAAACTTCTAGCTCAGCCTTTAGACCGAAACATTCCAATCTATACATTTACCTGTAACAAGTCTCTGAGCTCACAACAGGCCTTAGCTTCTGCTAAGGTTTGAAGTATGGGAAACATATAATCCAGCTCTTTCAGTCCAAGCTCCAGCTTTCGGCAAGACTGTTGCAGAAAACTTCTGATGGAGAGACAAACATTTGCGGTGAGGAAGGCAGCTACTGAAGGAACTCCAGGAGCAGGAGACTGTGCAGAGCTGAGTGCTGTCAGTTTCCTTTTCTACTGAAATCTTCTTCCTTCAGAGCAAACTTCCTTCTTAGGACCTCAGAGATAAGGACAGCAGGGTCCTCCTCCTTCAGTAAACTCCGGTTCCTAGAGACATAATAATAGCATAATTATTAATAATTTAATAATTTGAGTACTTGCTCTGTCTTGGGCAGTGTTCCATGTCTTTTAATACGATCTCATTTAATTCTCAATCTTATGAGGTTAGGTGCTATTACAATCTCTTACAAATGAGGAAACTGAAGCACAGAAAGGTTATACAATTTCCCCAAAGCTACTAAGTCAGTCAGTGGTGAATCCAGAGTCCAAAAGCAAGCTAGCAGATTGTAAATCTCATTTCTTAACTAGAATGCTTTACTATTTCCTGAGATGGCTATAAAATGTGGACAAAGGACCATCAACTAGTTAGAATTGGCTGTGATGGCCAAGCTTCTGCTCCCACCTTTGGTGCTATATTTTCTTAGTAACATTTCCCCAGATCAGCAGAAGAAGTGACATATCTCTTGTCCATTTTGACCTTTATTAGTTCCAGGGAAATGGTGTTCAAAAAGTTTTCTACTATTCTGTCTCCCCATCAAGGGGTCTGTGAGCTTTTTAAAATGAGATCTAGAATTTATAGTAAAATGTTCACATAAGGGACCAGTGGGAACAAAACCCACTCCAAATTGGCGTAGGTTCAAATTACCTGACACATCATAAAAGTATGTCCTAGATATCTGGAAAATAGTTGCTTGAAATCCTAATGGACTTATATCCATATCCATATATCCTCATGAAGTTTTGCTAGATATAAGGGTCAAGATTGATTATTAAACCTTGAAAGCAAAAACAAGAGTAATTGCCTTCAGTCTGTCACATTTCTGCCCCTTTGTTAGTGGGGCTACTTTCCCACTCTTTGTCATTAACCCATCTCCTCCAATGAACAAGGGACAAAAGATCCCAGGACACAAGTGGGAAGAGGGGCTTGGATCTAATATGGGGCAAGAAGCAAGTAAAAAAGTTTGGGAGTCAATGACCAGAAGAGAAGGACTCAGGACAGCTCCAGAGTAGCAGCTGAATTTGGGAATGCAGGAGACCGAAGAACTGTGGGTATGACCAAGACCAACCTGGCTAGGGCCAGAGAAGGAAGGTGAAAGTGACTTCCCTAAAGGATACACTACCAGGAAACAATGAGGGAATCACAGCCTTGTCTGGTTTTCAGACAGAAATGGCCAGACACACAAAGGGGTCCTTGCACAAGGTGAGTAACCTTCCCTTCAACAGGAACTTGGGGGAGAGCCCTCTTCTCTCACAAGAGCTTTTAATCTACATTAACAAATACATCTGCACATCCTGGCCTTCGAAGTCTGGATGTCAAACTTAAATGTTTTAAAGCCCAGAAACCTGCAAATAAGCTCCTTTGGTGTGTCCCATGCAGGTGCTCAGACCCCACTGAACACTGCAAGGTGGTCACCCCTCCAATATGAGCATTCTGATAGGCAGCCAGGTTTAGAAACTTCTCAAAAAATTCTTGTTCTCAAGTCTCTGAAATTGCAGGGTTAGTTTGCATAACACCACTATTTCAAAGCAGAAACTCCCAACCTGATGAAATTCTTCCACCAAAGAAGTCTACCAATTTGAGATACTAAAGTAATTATTAGGCAACCCAACTTTGAAGGGTGGGACATGGGGACACTATTAGCAGTATGGTAATGGTAAAGTCCCTGGGACAGAAGTGGGATTAGATGAACCCTGTAAAATTCCACTAGTCTAACATTTGGTTGGGTTAGATCACCCCAACAAATGTAAAGTGTTACTCCTCAAACTGGGGCCCCAGGCATTAGCAAGCAGGTGGCAAGGTTTGTGAATGAAGTTAACACATGGCAACTACTGAGGACTTGCTATGTAAGTACCCTTTATTAGATCATTGGCCACAGGTAACTAAAATAGTAAATAGATCACCAGAGCTCATTATCAAATACTTACAGATCTTGACTCTGTTTCATCCGGTGAAAGTCCTTCAGGATCCCCATCATATCTGCAAAGCTGCTGGCCTTGGACAGAGAGACACAGTCATCCTCTTCAGATGAGCTGCAGGTAGCTTTGTGTTCCGGTTTGCAACATTCAGGGCTGGCAGAACAAAGCAGGGGGACTGATGGAAGCTCGGGGACCTCTACCTCAGTCTCCTCAGTGATGTCACTAATGACAAAGGAAGTTGTAGAGTGGAATGAGGATCCAAAACAAGGTAAGGGAGAAGAGACATTTGAACTTCCTGGAGATAAGAAATCTGGCGTTAATGAAGCCGAAGCTGAAAGAGAAAACAACAGGCATGGATGGACATTGGGGCTAGAGCACAGCAGTAATATCTTCTGCTCACAAGCACTGCCTACCATTCATTCATTCTGGGCTGATATCCCAGAAGAGCCCAGGGTGGTTTCTGTAAGCCAGAGGAAGGTTCCTCCACTATGCTTCCCTCTCAGGATTTCAAGATGTAGAAGCAGGGCTCCTCCATGTTCCAGGAGAGCACAGCACCTCCCCCCTCCCCCCATAAAGACCTTGGCTCCTAAAAGCTCCCATTCCGCAGTGAGCTCTGGAGTAACAGCCTGTTTGGACTGAAACGACAGGACCAAGGCCTGAATTTGTTTCTTCCTCTAACTGGGCTAGAGCTTTTGACTGCCCTCTTTAAATGTCCGTGGCTAGAAGCAGCATTCTGTAGCAACAGAATGGTGACCATCCTCCTAGTTCCCCAAATGTTAACGAATTTCCTCAATTTTTAAGAAACACTCTTGTTTTTCATAAACTACTTTAGCTTGTCTTTTAGCTGCCAATAAATGCAATTCCTCTATAAAAAACAACAAACGATTTCAAAAAGAACACTAATTTTCATGTTCTACCACCTGGTAAGCTTTAGGAACTGACTGAGCTCAACTAGGAGGGGGAAAAAAAAAAGGAATATGGGGATGAATAAACCCTGAGCTGCTTGGGAGAGACACCTATTGGTATTTCATGCCACCAGTAAAGGCAGACTCCCATCCTTTTCCATTGTTCTGCCTAAGCTGCAGACAGAAAAGTGGAGGGATGGAGAGGTGGTCTCTGGTAGACAGGACAAGGGAAGAGAAGACAGGTGCTCAAAGGGGATGCTTATTTCTTATATGGAAAAGGAAAGCTGCTGAGGGCTCATGGAAGACACGATCTTAGAGACACTTGGCAGAGGGTGTTGGTTTTGTGGCCACGGGAGAACCTGCTTGGGGTCACAGGCTAAGTGAAGATCTTGTTCCTGACCAAGCTAGTCAAGCTCAAAATAACTGACAAAAACCATCCAAGTAGTACTATAGACTAACCAGGCCTCAGAGCAACCGAGTCCTGGGTCCAAGTCCACCTGAACCAGGGACCCTCATTTTCTTTACCACTATCCTGTCTGAGAGCCAGGGGAAAAGGAACAGCCTGCTATATTCTGGCCCTGACTCAGAGCTTCCCACCTGTATCCGCTGCCACTATCTTAGCAATCTGGCTGCGCAGGTGGCTCAGCTCATCCTGCAGCTCTGTGGTGCGGCTCAGGGCTGGCAGGGCTGGCTTCTTCAAGGCCAGGAGCCTCTCCTCGGACCCACGCAGGTTGGGCACTGAGGCATTGCGCTGCATGACAATCAGAGGGCTGGGCTTCCAAGTGTGCCTCAGGGGGCGTGTATCACTCCTGGACCAGGGAAAGACGGGTATATCAGAGTCAGCTGGCCACTCGCCCCTTCTAAAATTCCTTCACCCACCCCAGTGGTTCTCAACCTTCCTAATGCCGCGACCCTTTAATACAGTTCCTCATGTTGTGGTGACCCCCAACCATAAAATTATTTTCGTGGCTACTTCATAACTGTAATTTTGCTACTGTTATGAATCGTAATGTAAATATCTGATATGCAGGATGTATTTTCATTGTTACAAATTGAACATAATTAAAGCATAGTGATTAATCACAAAAACAATATGTAATTATATATGTGTTTTCTGATGGTCTTAGGTGACCCCATGTGAAAGGGTCGTTCGACCCCCAAAGGGGTCGCGACCCACAGGTTGAGAACCGCTGACCCACCCCTACAAGATTAACAGCCAGGTTCTGCTTCCATTCTGAGCCCAGAGATCTTATTCCTATTGCCCTCAGCCTCTCACAAGCCCTCCCCCTGCTGCCTGCCTCACCTGGGAAGGAGCTCCCCATTCCCCAGCAGTCTGGCCATTGCCTTGCCTACCTGACCCGGGCGTATGTCTCCTCTTCATCTGCAGCAATCCAGGCGATATCAGCCAGAGTAGGGACTGGGGGCACATCTCTCAGACACAGATCAGAGACATTGGGCAGGGTCTATAGGGAAGCAAAATTCACCAAAAAACACATCATGATGAGACAATCAATCTGGGCAAAATACATAGGAGGGCACCTAGGTCAGCACTGGGGTGTCAGAAAGGCTTCTTGGACCCCATCCATGCCTACTGTTTTCTCTTTCAGAGGGTTCCAGGTTGGAAACAGCTTGAATGAGCAGCCAGAGCGAGTTTGTGGGATTACAAATAGTTTTGCATGGCTAAAACAGAGGATGGGGGGTGAGGAGGTTGTAAGAAGTTGGACAAATTAGGAACTTTGATTCTAAGATCAGTAATAAGCCACTGGAAGTTTTAAGTAAGGATTCGATTTTAGGCTTTAAAAGATTACTCTGCTGCTGTGTGGAACACGGATGGGAGGGTGAACAGACCAGTTATGAGGCTGTTGTATCCAAGCAAAACAGGTGGCCTAGAGGAGGGATGGGCTCTGTTTTAATAAAGTTTTTACTTGAAAAACAGTCTCACCAATTTCTGTGTGTGTGTGTGTTTAAGAATATGTTTTTGATTTTAGAGAGGAAAGGAGAGAAGCATTGATGAGAAACACTGATTGGCTGCCTCCTGCATGCCTCCTACTGGGAATTGAGCCTACAGCTGGGCATGTGCCCTGACCTGGGATCCAACCAGCGATCTCTTGGTGCTTGGGATGACGCTCAACCAACTGAGCACACCAGTCAGGGCTCACTGATTTATGTGTTGTCTGTGATGGCTTTTAAGTTGTAACTGCAAAAGTGAGTAGTTGTAACACTGTTATAGCCCACAGCCTAAATGTTTTAATCTTGTCTTTTACAGAAAAGGGGGTCTTCAGTGGAACAGGCCAGTTACCTTTTAACAGAAAGGGCTATTGCCTACCAGTGTCTTGCCCTCTGGTTGTGAGAATACAGGTGCAAGGATATCAATAATATCAGGATTATTGATATCAACAGGAAGTTTTAACAGGAAGTTTCCTCTGGCTAGCTCTTGACCACACCTTTGTAGCTAATTGGGATTTACACTGTTATAGCAACACTGTTTTATTTATTTTTTAAGATTTAAAAAAAATATTTTTTTAATTGATTTTAGAGAGGAAGAGAGAGATAGCAACATCAATGACGAGAGGGAATCATCTCCTTGGCTGTCTCCTGCCTGGGGACCAAGCCTGCAACCCAGGCATGTGCCCTTGACCGGAATCGAACCTGGGACCCTTGAGTCCACAGGCCAACATCCACTGAGCCAAACAGGCTAGGGCGCGACATTGTTTTAAGCCAACTTGGTAATTTGAGCATTTAGACTTGAATAAAAAGACACAATTATATAAAAGGAATATAGTAGGATTCCTTAAAATAACCATTCAACCCAAATGAACGACAACCAGGGAACAGAGTCTGAGTGACACTTGTTAAAATTAAATGAAAAAATTAGTATTCAATCATGTTGAGTGTAAAAACAAAAAAACAAACATACATCTAGAAAAAGAACTATACCAAAACAATAGTTACTGTCATAACTATGTTATTAGAAGTAATTTATTTTCCTTTCTCCTTTTTCTTCTTAATCCTCACCCTAGGATATGTTTATTGATTTGAGAGAGAGAGAGAGAGAGAGAGAGATCTGTTGCCTCCTGTACGTGCCCCAATACAGGATTGAACCTGCAACCTTTTTGGTATACTAGTTGATACTCCAACCAACTGAGCAACCCCGTCTGGGCTCTTTTCTCTTTATTTTCCATAACTTAATGTTTTTATATGGGTAAATTTAAAAAAATAAAGATTTCCTTAAATAATATTTTAGAGTGATTTACAACAGAAATTCAGGGATAATTTCTCAAAAAGCCACCTATACATACGTTAAATTCAGCTGTCCCTGCTACCAACTGTTTGGCAGGTGGATCAGGAATTGATGGCTCTCACTTTTAGGTAGGGATCCTGGGTCTCACAGGAGTGATCTTCCACTGACTCAGGAGCTGCTGCTAAGGTGGGCCATTTAGGGAAGCTTTCCTTGATCAGAGCAGCGCTCTACTACTGGCAATTAAATGAGAACATAAAGTAGTGGGCACAATGCCTTAGCATACAGCATGTGTTCAGTAAAGGTTAGCTGGTGTTACTGATACAAAAACACCTCGCTTTATTGAGCCTCACAGACACTGCATTTTTACAATTGAGGGCAAGACCATGAGTGAAAAAGATTATAACTTGCTTTACTGTGGTGATCTGGAAGCAAACCTGAAAATACCTCTGAGGTATGCTTGTACTAGTTAACATACTCCCCCTACCTTGTGGGAACCTGTGCCCTTGATTAGCTCTGCCAGGCAGCATTTGGCCAAAGGACTGGGGAGATTATAACCAAGTGTCGGAGCATCCTCCACCAAGTCCCCCATACTCCCTAGCTGTGCTCCCCTTGTTTCTGATACTTTAGGCAGTTAGGGCCACATCCCGCTCGTGCCCTTTAGGCAATTATGGATAATCTGGGCCGTGGGATGGTCCCCCTCCATCCCGTAACACACTCCTAACCCCATTCCTGACTCTAATACCAACCCTGACACTATTTCTGACGCCAGATCCAGCTCCTACACAGACTTCACAGGTCAACATCTAATATACAAATTCATCTCCTTCATTTCGGTAACCACTGGGCCCATGTATCCCATATGTCTTTTCAGGCATATATTTCTGCCTCGTCTGTGTAGGCAGAACGTTGAAGTTATTCTTTTGTGGCCCAGCTCCCCAGATACACCTTAAGCAAGTAGTCTGAAGCTGGTGCTTAATCATTAGTTCTTAGAGGGAGGCAGCTGGGACTAATAAATGCTATTGCAGAAGGGGTTTCAGCGACACTGGCCACGCAAGAATCTCTACTGCAGAGTGGGTGCTAAAGGAAGGCCCATAGACCCAGAGGTAAGACTGAAGTAGCCTAGTAAAGGAGAGGCCAGATTTGCCCAGAAAGAAGAGGCTGAGCCTCAGTGAAACTGGAAATAGATGGCTAAGTGGCCAAGTCTCAGGGCTAGTAAAGAAAAGCAGAGTTCAACGCAGTCACAACACAGTACTCAGTGTCCCACGTGGGGATCTGCCAGGGTTGTAGGAAACACCTCAGAGCACAGACCTGGCTAGTGTGGCGATGTGGTTCGGCCAGGGCCTTTGGCCTGTTCTGAGGAACGACTGCTAGAGTCTGATGAAATCTGAGCCACTTAACAGAGTGATCAAACATAAAAGATTATGAATTTATGAGCAAATTGGGAACCTGACTGTGTGGTCAAGGGTTGTGTGCAATCAGGAAGGCACAATGACCATGATCCATTAATCAACACTTACAAAATGAAAACAACAACAACAAAAGCAGGAGACGGGCACAGAGCAGCACCACCCTTCCATACTCTCCAAGCCTCTAGTCTCCCGGCCCTTCCAGTGCACTCACCTCAAAGGACGCCCGGGGACATGGCTTCAGGGGCAGGTTGGTCCCAATTCTTCTCACTACACTGCGAGCAGCCCCATGCGGTTTATTCTGCCAGATCGGGATGGTCTAGAGCAGAGAGGGACAGTCACAACCTCAGAGATGAGTTCAAGCATCGTCCCCGTCCTCTCCCCCACTCCCTTTACCAGGGAGCCTGGACTCCTCAATCCCAGGGAGAGGGCACCCTGTGGGCAGAAGTCAAGTCTCAACTGTAAGTGAGGGCAGGATTCCCTGTTGTTAGCCTTCACCTTGGCAAGCCACCTAAGGGATACCTGCTGCTGCCAAGGCACAGTCCCTGTTGGGAGGGTCCAGTAAGGCCTGAGGAATTAGCTGGGTGTAGGATCATCCCGGCTTCCCTCCTTTCCTCTGTACAGAAAGGCAAAGAGATACATGGACCCTTTAACTGCCCCCAGGTCACAGTTGGTTCTGCCAACTGGGGGAGTGGGTGGGAAGGTGGCCTCCTTCCAGCTCCAGGCCTCCAGGGGAAAGGAATCACCTGGGGAGTCTCCACCTCCCAACAGGCCCTGTGCTCCGCCTTCCCCACACACCACAGCCCCGTGATGCCCCTTACCGCATTGGCTTCCATTCCCGACATTTCAACCGGCTCCTGCACTTGAAGGACAAGGCAGCTTGGGGAGGCGTGATTCCTTCATATCAGGCCATCTTGCGGACACCAGAGTTCCCTTCCTGTGAAACAACCCTCAGTGGGGACTTGATGGCCCCCACACAAGCCCCACAGAACCTGCAGAGCAATGACTAACACCAAGGCTTCTCTTCCATTTCATGGGGGAGAAAACCAGCTCAAGAGACTGCCCTCGCCCACTAATGGCTCTTCCAAATCCAGACCCTTCAAGGGTCTGTTTCAGACTTGTTGCATGAGCTTGAACAACCCTGGAAGCCCTCCTGGGCCCTTGGTTTCCTGAGGCAAAACTTCTAAAGATGAAATAGAACTCTTTTGTAGTTAAAAAGCTCACGGGAAAGGCAAACTGTAGGTACCACCCAAGCCCCACACTCCTTGTTGAAGATGAGATGCAAAAGCCCAGCATGTGTCACCCCCCTGGCACTGCGGGGCCCCGCAGGGAGAGAGGTAAAATAGACAACAGAATGAAAGCATGCTCTAGCCCCGTGGTCGGCAAACCGCAGCTCGCGAGCCACATGCGGCTCGTTGGCCCCTTGAGTGGGGCTCTTCCACAAAATACCGACTTCTGCGCATGGGCCACGAAGTTTCAATTGCACTGTACGTGTGGGCCCGCACGTGGTATTTTGAGGAAGAGCCACACTCAAGGGGCCAAAGAGCCGCATGTGGCTCACGAGCCACGGTTTGCCGACCACGGCTCTAGCCTATCAGTCTACTAGGCTACAAGGAAAAGAGCCAAATTCTTTATCCTGGCTCCGCCGTCATAGGCAAGTCATTTCACCTTTACAAATGTTGGTTCTCCACCTATAAAAAGGGGACAAGAACAGGTGCCACTCTAGGCTACTTAAGGGTGCATCAGTGAACTAGGGAATCTTAAAGGGCTTAAATGAACTGTTAAAATGTGACAGCTGGTAGGGTCACTCCTGCCTCGATTCTTCACAGCTGCCCTTGTGTGGTGAGCAGAGGCAATCAGTGAGCTCTCATTCCCTGGCTCATCAAACACTAACAATGTCCACCTTGTGTTGGACACCGGAGGGGCTATGGAGGAGTAAGGAGCCACTCTCTCAAGGAACTCACAATCTAGGAGAGAGACAGCACGTGAATACGTAGTTCTGGCCATGGCTGATGATCAGTCGCTGTGTGAGAAAGGCACAGAGGCAGGTGGCCAGTGAATTTAGTCCTGACCTCAAGGTCCCCTGTGAGCTTGGAGGGGGAAGAAGGTAAGGAACCAGCAACAGTAGCACAGGCCCAGGACAGGAAGGTGAGGTATCCGAGAGGAGCGCAGTATGATCGGGGTAAAGATGCTCGGGTCACTCATGAGGGCCAGGAACGGCCACGTGAGAGTAACCGGGGGGCCAGGGGGAGGCTCTGAACGGGAGGGACTGGACCCCAACGCAGCTGTTCTGGAAACCTCCCTTGTCGAGTCTCTCCTTCTCCCCGAAAGGAGTTATCCCTCACTTTATGGAGAAAGAAAGCTGGAAAAAAGGAATTATCATTCACGCGGGGAAAGGACGCCAGAGACGAAGAAGCTTGTCTAAGGCCACTCTGCCAGTAGAAAGCACCTCAGGTCCGGTCCCAGCCCTGCGGCCCTGCAGGGGCTCACCTTCCAGGCGCAGCTGAGCCTTTTGTCAAAGTCCCGCCGTGTGCCAGGCTGTGCCCGTCAGTGCCGACAGGGCACACGCCTGCTTCCCTGTTCCTCTCGGAACCTACCCTCCAGAGACTCGGGGCCTAAGTCTGCACAACAGCCAGAGACGCTCCTGGACACAGTGCTAGTCACATTGGTCCTTCACCTAAAACCCCGACAGACTTAGACTCCTGCAGGCCTCCCAGCCCAGCAGACCAACCCCACAGCTCCGGGGCCTCCAACCTGGCCCCGCACACGCCCCGCCTGGTGCTCGCCCTCCGGCCACCCTGCCTCCTTTCGGCCCCTGACGCCACCTGAGCCGTGTCCACGCCATTCCCTTCCCAAAGTTCTTCTCCATGATTCTTCCGAGCTCAGCTCCAGCATCCCTCCCCCTTTACTGCCCACCCCACCCCCGCACCCTGTTTCCTCCGTAATGAACTGTGACGGGCCACTTGTCCCGCGGGCAGGCCGTCCCCAGGCACCGCACACACGTAAGCGTTCGTCCGATGAAGAAATGAATGAACGAGAGCACCGACGTGGCCTGCACACCCTCCCCCACCGTCACCGTGTGGCCGGCTACGGGAATCCTGCCCCCGTCCACTGGCGACGCGGGCTGGTTCTTACCGCCTCTGCGCCCCCACAGCCCCTCTCGAGGCCGGGGTCGTGTCTACACCCGGTCTCCCGGGAGCCGGGCCGGGCCCGGTCTCATCACTCCTGGGTCCCGGGCGCCCCACGGGGGCCGCCGCGCTCAGCGGAACTTGGCTGGGCGGACAGCGGCGCCGGGGGCCGCCGGGGGACCTTGCCCGGCCACGCCTCCCCTCCCCCGCCACGGCCCGACCCGACAGGGCCAAGGTCGGCCAAGTCCTCGCGGCCCGCCCGGCGGTCCCGGACCCACAGGCCGGGGCCAGGCCCAGAAGGAGCGAGGAGGCAGCGGCGGCCCGGCCCGCAAGGACCGCGGTCGAAGCGAGAAGCCTCCGGGGTAGCTCGGCCACCGAAGCTGGGGACGCGGACGAGCCGCTACCCCGTGGGGACTCAGTTCCCCCCTCGCCAATGAGGCCGACAACACCGGCTCCCGCGAGAACTGGTGCGGGAACAGCAGCAGCGAAGCCCGCACGGCGCCCGCACTAGGCCGCGCTCCCTCCTCCCGGGCGCACTCGGACCTGGTCTCTCACCTAAGACTCCGGCTCCCGGACTCCCTCACCTCACAGCCCCTCCTACCACGGCCGGCCGCCCGGCCTCCACGGCGCTCACTTCCGCTGCCCGCCCCCGGAAGCGGTCCTCCGCACCTGCGCACCGAGCCGTCCCTCCCCCCCCGCCCGGAAAGCGGCCCCGCGGGAGGCGGGGCTCGCGCGCCTGCGTGGGCGGGGCGGAGGGCGGCCGCACGTGCGGACCCTAAGGAAGGACACGCCCCCCGAGACCACGCCCCCTGCCGGAGCCCGAGGTGTCAGAGGCCTGATTGGTCGCCAAGCCTTCAGGTCTCCGTCTCCAGTCGGCTCTTAGTGGCGGTCCGGCCTCGGGAATCCGAGGTCTGTCGCTGCTGGGCCCCCAGTTCGGTGGTGTCCACTGTCCCCACCCCGGCAGCAAATTGAGAGCCCCGGCGTTCCAGGCCCTTTGCCTTGCACATCGCCCTGGTCCCCTCACAGCTCATACTTCCCCCCAAGACTCCTACAGCCTTCTCTCCGGCAAGAATGGGCTTCTCGGACTCCTGCCCTCCAGCGCTTTGTAGCTTTCTATTTTAGCCTTTATGTATTTTACACACACACACACACACACACACACTCAAGCTATTTTCAGTGACTTGGTTGATCAGATGGGCAGGGTAGATCCCAGAGGCATTGGGAAAGAGAACCACCCACATTCCTTCCATGCCCACTCACCGGCACTCAGATCTCCATGGCATCCAGGCCTGGGTCACATGCCCTCCTCTGACCTCAACACGTGGCTGTGCCTGACACCCAGGTTGCAGTTTTTGGGTCTCAAATCCCTCAAGTCCCAGCTGCCAGACACAGGCCAGTCACACACGGCCTCCGGTAAGGAGTCTGTCCATACTTGCTTTAATGTTCTGCTGTTGCCCTCTTGAAATTTATTGTTTTTTAAAAAAACAAGCATTTTCATTTTGCACTGGATCCTGCAAATTATGTGAGGTGGCCTTGGCCAGAGACCTCAGAGGTTGTCCCTGAGTCCTACCATATTTCAAATGATGTTGACTTCTAGGTCCAGCCCTTTTTCCAGGATGGCAAACTGTTGCTTAATCACTGATTTCACTCTCCAGGGCCATGGCAGATCTTGCAAATCCACCCTAGCTGTCTTTCCTGGATGTGGCAGATGCTGTCTTGGTGCCCCGCTCAGGTCCGCTCTACTCTGCCAGTGAATCCATTCCCCAGCTGCTGTGTCAGCTACTCAGCTGCCCCCTTTTCTGGAAAATTGCCCTTGCAGGAGGGAGAATGGAGGCCCCATCCTGGGAAGTTACTCCACCCCCCACCCGCCCAGCCAATGACTGACGGATACAGGTTACAAAAAGCTGGTTCAACTCTGTGCTGTGGTTTATGCTCCAGAGCCTTCCCCTGTGAGCAGGCCAAGGCCAGGCTTCGACTCCATCCCTACCCAGCATTTTTCCCTTTCTGTTTCACTCTTTATAGTTTTTTTTCCTGAAGTGCACTCCCTCAAAAAATAAAAAATTACCTAGTACCTGTCTTGAGCTGTGCTTTTAAGACAAGGGGTTCAACTTGATAAACACAGCATCAGATTCTAAATATAGTAAGTTCCACTGGAGGTCCATCACAATATTATTTTCAGAAAGTCACTCAAGCCCATGGTGACAGGTAAGATAGACCCAAAGGCATTCCAGCAGCGTTCCCTACCCCCCTGGCCAGCCAATCCCACAAGAGTCATACCAAGGACAAAACTGAACTGTTAACATCCCACTCAAAGAAAGGCCCTTCAAACCACCCTCGTATCTCCAATTTTATTACAGGACGTGTTGGGGACAGGGAGGAAAGTGGCAGAGGTGTGACAAGAGGGCAGCTGGGGGCCCTCCCCCAATGAGCTTCGAGGCACATGGGGTCAGGCAGAAGCATCTGAGGAGGGTGCCGAAAGCCGAACAATCAGTACCTTATTGCCTCCCGTGCTTGGAAGCACTGGGAAAGGTTTCGGGTCGTCCCTCCCTGTGAAGGGCATGGAACAGGACATGAACTTGGCTGAGCTCGCTAACTCATGCCTCGTTTGGTCTAGAGATCAGAAGGGAATGAGACATTTTGGTTTGAAAGGCTTTCTTTTTCACATCGGAGAAAACAGGCAGGGGCGTGGTAAGGGTGCAAAACACCCCGCAATCAGGACTCAGGCTGAATCTCAACTCTACCACTGAGTGACGCTGGGCAAGTCAGTTAGTTTTCCTGAGACTCGGTTTCTTCATCTGCAAAACGGGAACAATTAATATCCACCTCACAGGCTTGTTGTGAGGATTAAGTGAGAAAAGACATGTAATCTTGACAAAGTGCCTCAGCTAGAGAAGGCCTGGGACTGTGTCTGATGAAGCGTCTGCCTGCCTTCCTCTTCCAGGTTTAGGGTGGGGAGCAGGCTTGGGTGCAAGGCCTTAGTGAAAGGCCAGGGCCCTCATGGGCTGAGTGAAGAGCAAGGATGCAAATCTACTCTATCTATCTTTCCTGGATGTGGTAGATGCTATCTTGGGGCAGTCAGACCCTCTGACTGTTTTTAAAAAACTAGAAGAGAAGGAGAGAGGACTGTTTCTTCCCATGGGGGCAACTGCAGGGACATCAAGCTGGGCCCATCTAGGATTTCAGACCCAGCCATCATGCGCAGCTGCTGGAGGAAGCCTTTGCCCCTTCCTTCTCCTTAGCACGGGGTTATAAAAAATACTTACAAACGGTAAGAAAGTTCACGTAAAAAGACTTTCCTGCATGTATAAAAAAGAGACTGGCCGTGGTCAGTGGTTTGGGATGCGAACTGAGGCCCCAAGCTTGGCCAAGGAGTGTCAACACCCGTCCGGGGTGGACAAGCTGGTCTGGGCTGCCCTGACAGCCCTGACAGCCGGCTGCTCCTTGGCTGGGCTACACTCTGTGGAACTGAGGTCTCGGGGGCAGGAAGCAACACCAGGGCTCTGGTTCCAGCAGTGCTCCTGTGACCCTGTGCTGAGGTGGGCGGGGTGGTGCCTTGGGTCTAGGCCTCAGGGACCCCTTTCCTAAGGGCAGGAGATCTTCCCAGGCAGCTGGCCTCCAGCAAGTCCCCAAACAGGTTTGGGGGCCTCTCATCAAGTCGAATAGACTACACTGGTCTGGGGAGCCAAGGCCTGGGGTGCTGTATGGTTTCTGCTTCTGAAGGAGGGTTCTGCCCAGAGCCTCCAGATGGCTGTCTCTCGCGAGCCTGACCCCCTGGGGAGCGGGCACAGGAGGGCAGCCAGGGCTGTGGCCAGGAAGAAGGCTCCAGAAAAAACAGGAGCACTTCTCTGGCACCCCACCCCACGCCAGGGCTTCTTGATGTTCCTTTTGGGAAGGGGTGAAAGTGGCGTAAAAGGGGTGGCCCACTTCTCCCTATTCTTCACCCCACAAGGGCCTGGACAATGTGTCCGAGAGGGTGACGTCTAGGGAAATGGCCCCAGGCTCCGTTTTGGGGGGTCCCAAGCAGCTTCCGGAGCCAGATGGGTAGTAAAGGGCCGATGGTGGCAGCTGGAGCTAGAGGTTCACCCACCGGCCAGCCCAGGCGCCTCCTTGCCAACTCCCCCCAAATAGATGCAAAGCGAGGACAGCCACCTTAGTTGACCTCCAACCTCACAGGCATCCTGGGAGGGGCGGGGTGGGAATGCCTGAGTTAAATGTGACCCTCCTTGCTGGAGGCCTTTGTTCCCAGCTCCTGCCCAGCCCCTTCTCAGGGCCCAGGGGGCGCGCACTAGGGCTGGAGGAGGGGCAGGCCGCGCCGGAGGCCCTCCTTCAGGAACTGCAGGTAGGTGGCCGTGGACGGGTCTTCAAAGGTGGACGCGAAGCTGAAGGCGTGGTTCTCCACGTCCTCAGGCTTCATGGAGGTGATGTCCAAGAAGTAGTTGGCGTTGATGTGGTGGACCTTGGAGAAAGGCTGGGTGAGGTGCGGGGCCACCCAGGCTCAGAGCCCCCTGCTCCGTCTGCTCGGCCCCTCGTGGGAGAAGTGGCCACCCTCAGGCCTCACCTGCCCTCGCTGAGGCGGACGGCAGCCAGGCAGAACCGTCGGAACCGACCCCGGGGCTGGCTGCCTCCCTCTCCTGCCTCTGCTCACACGGGGCCCTCCGACCACAGAGCTCACACACCTCGTCCACTAGCAGAAAACCTAGTGCCCTTCAATTCACCTGTCCCTCGCCCCACCCCTTCTCTGCTCCCGTGACCCCTGAACTCTGCTCCCCTCTGTCAGGAAGAGCAGGAGATGCTGAGGCCCAGGCAGACCTCATTTCAAAGCCAGCTACACTGCTTTCCTTTTTTATTTTTTAATTCTCACCCGAGGATATGTTTTTTTTTTCTTTTTCTTAGAGAGAGGAAGGGAGAGAGAAACATCGATGTGAGAGAGAAACACTGATCAGTTGCTTCCTATACCTGCCCATACGCACTCCGAGCAGGGACTGGACCCAAAACCCAGGTATGTGCCCTGGCCTGGAATTGAACCTGCAGTCTTTGGGTGTACGGGACAGTGCTCCAACCAGCTAAGCCACCCGGCCAGGGCCCAGCTACACTTCTTACTTGTGCAACTGTCTCCAAATCTCTGGACCTTCTGAGGCTCGGATTCCTTGATTGTAAAGTGGGTGTTTGTAATCATCTAGCTCCCAAAGCTGCTGTGAGAATCCAACTACAGGATGCGCTTGGGTGCTTGTGAGGGGCCCTCAGGGACAGGTAGGGTCTTGATGTTTGGCTGGGCCTGGGGTGGGGTGGGGGTTTCTGGTCCTCTCTACCTGTCACAAGGCCTGGCCTGTCCCTCCTCCTTCCATCCCAGGGCGGACCGCAGTGGTCCAGGTGAGCCTTCCCTCCAGGCCATGGTCCTTTCCACGCTGCTGCTACACTGTGCCTACTGCTTCCCGGCCCCCTAGGTGCTGTTGGGGTCCCCCTTCCCATAGGAGCGTCCTGACCCCTGCACGAGGCAGGCGGACTGGGCATCAGGATCCCCATTTTATAGATGTGACCACTGAGGCTCAGGCTGGCTAAGAGCCCAGCTAGGAAGTGGTGGAGCCAGACCCGAAGCCTGATGAGGTCGTGAGCCTGCGCCCCTGGCTGGCTGCTTCCTCTCCCCAGTGCCAGGCCTGGGCTGGTGGAGGTGGGGTGACCTACCACGGTGCCATTGGGCAGGCAGATCATCATCTCCACGGGGAAGCTGTACTTCTCCAGGTGCAGGTCTGCCAGCTTCTTGTGGGAGGGGTTCTCCCGGCTGTTCTGTGGGGACAGTGGGGCACACCCTGAGGCCTTGGCCCCCAGCATGGTCCTAGGGGTTCCCAAGAGGCTGTTCCCATCCACCCTCCACTCACTCGCAGGTCCTCCAGCTCCTTCACCAGGGACCAGGTGCTAATGAAGCTCTCGTTGAGCAGCGCAAGGATGGGCGAACTTTCCAGGACCGTCTCCCGGAGAGTCCGCCCGGAACCTGTGCAGGGAGAGGCCAGGCCAGGAGAGTGAGGCAACCCCACGTCTCACTGGGCTTCCATCAGCAAACAACCTCATGGACTATGCACCCGGGTGAAATAACAGAGTCTGTAGGTGCTGAATAAATGGCAGCTGTAACGTCGAGAACATCCTGGCATCTGGGCTGAGACTTAGGGTGAGCCTTACCCAGGGACCTGTGGTCCCAAATCCACAAAACTGTGCCCCAGGCCTTTGCACAGACTGTTCTTCCACCGAAATACTCTTCCTCCCGTCACTTGACAAACTCCTACTCATCCTCCAGAGTCTCCTCTTAAATGTCACTCCAAGAAGCCTCCCCTGGCGCCCCAGTTACACACCCTCATGCCCCCTGGACCAGCCTGTGTAACGCTCACCAGCCTTGTACTTATTCACTCAGCGTCTGCCTCCTGCTCTACACTGTGCACACCCCGAGGACAAGGACCACGCTGACTTCCTCACGGCAAGGCCCCCAGCACCAGCCTAGGGCGGGGCCGGGAGGCCCCCAGGATGTTTGCTCATTGACTGGGCGAGGACGGGCTCGTCGTTTTACTCATCCTCACCCACTGGGTGACACCCAAAGAATCTGGCGCCCAGCAGGCCTTCAGTGAATGCTCTGCATAAGCGGATGCACGCCCTGCCTCCGGCACTGTCCTTGTTATCTCACGTGTGTGCACACTGTGCCAGCACAGGCGCTTTCACAGCCATTTCTCATAACTCCGGGAGGTAAGTGTGTTTCCCTCCTTTACTGTTGAGAAAACGGAGGCGCAGGGAGAAGTCACTTGGCCAAGGGTTCTAAGCTGAAAATGGCTGAATTGGGCTCAGCTTGTATCCAGCAGCTTCCTCTGAGCTCAGCACAGAAACCTCCCAAGCCCTCACCCCCTGCCCCTGCCCCTGCCCCTGCAGTCCCCTCCTACGGGGGAGGCCCAAGGTCTTAGCCTCCTGCACCCCACAAAGTGTGAAGTTTCTCCCGTCCTCCCCTGGGGATGGCCAGGTCTCTCTCACTCACCTCAGCAGGACTGGTCGTCCAGGGCCCCCCACAGCAGGATCGAGTGCACCAGCTTGTTCTTGGCCTTGGCTTGGTCGAAGGCCTCGGTGAATGGCAGGTAGGTGACCTGGGCCAAGCCGAGAGAGAAGCTACTGTGTGCAGCCTGGGTCCCATTCAGGTGCTGAGTGTGTAATGTGTATGTGTGTATATGCACGTATAGTGTGCGTGTGTGCGTGTGTGTGTGTGTGAAGGGGTGCTGCTGAGATGGGGGATACCTCCTCCAAGCTCTGAATGGCAAAGGGAGGCTCCCCGGGCACCACTGGGCCCTGCAGGGAGAAAGCCCAAGAAGCAAGCCCTACACCAGTGATGGCGAACCTTTTGAGCTCGGCGTGTCAGCATTTTGAAAAACCCTAACTTAACTCTGGTGCCGTGTCACATATAGAAATTTTTGATATTTGCAACCACAGTAAAACAAAGATTTATATTTTTGATATTTATTTTATATACTTAAATGCCATTTAACAAAGAAAAATCAACCAAAAAAATGAGTTCGAGTGTCACCTCTGACACGCATGTCATAGGTTCGCCATCACTGCCCTACTCATAGCCCACCGTCCTGTGCCCACCTGCTGCTCCCATAGCTCCAGCCCCCGCCCCATGGATCCTGCCCCTGCCCTCACGCATGCCCAGCCTCACCTTCTTGAAGGGGTACATGGCCACCTCCAGGCGCCGGGCAGCCTCCTCCCAGCTCAGCTCCTGCTGCCACCTGATCTCCTCAAACACAAACTGGAGGGGCTCCCCCGAGGGCAGGCGGCTGTCAATCATGTTGCCATCCTCATCCAGGATCACGGAGGGTATTGAGGGGCCTGTGGCCTCCAGCTCCATCTAGGCCGGAGGTCAGTGAGGGATGACCTCAGTGAGGGATGTCTCAGAGATAGGCCCTCAAAGATACCCCATCCACTGCAGAGGCGGGGAAATGGAGGCCCAGGAAAGGGGGGGCCTGGTCAAGGCTGCGTAGTGAGTCCAGGCCCGTGTCCAGCCAGGGCTCCTTCACTGCGTGAAGCTGCCTGAGGGCCATGGCGGATGCTGGGTTCTGTGTGCAGAAACAGATGCCAGGAGCTCCGCCCTCCACCCTGCACCGCGCTGAGGCTCCTCGCCAGCTGGGCACCCCCTGAAGCCCAGCCCTGCCTTCCTAGCCGGGTAGGGACCAGGTGTGTGCTCACCTGGGGTATGTAGCCGATGTCCACCTCCATATTGCTGTTCTCACTGGCCCCATACAGCCACTCCATGTCCACATTCAGAGACCTGGGTCGGGTGAGGGGGTGGCCAGGGCAGAGCACTGTTAGCAAGGCCCACGAACCACATGCCAGACATCATGTTGCTGAAAGCACACAGCTGTGCCCGTTTTACAGATGAGGACCCTGAGGCGTGGCAAGCTGAACCCAGGGCTCAGCGCTGCTGGGACTCGGACTGCAGAGCCCGGGCCCTTTCCTCTCCCTGGGCAGCTCTTCCTAAGATGGCAACCGCAGCCCCTCCAGTGGCCCAGCCTTCACCGTTCACCAAGGGCTTTCCCATCCGTGACTCTTGTATTGCCCTCAACCCCTCTAGGCAGAGGTCACCAGTGCATCCCCCAGGACACAGTGCAGTGGAGCGAAAACCTGGCACAGTCTGGCCTGACCAGGTGCCACCTGCAGGTCTGCCACATGGGGGCGCCCGAGGACTGACAACCAACCACTTTGGGCACAGTGAGCTGGGTGCCCTCCTCGGAGGGGTCAGCAGTCCCTGGGCCGGGTCATTTGCCCCCCTCCTCCTGTTTCATCCAGGCCAGGACCCCCACCTTCAGCCCTGGGGTGGAGGCAGGTGTGGCTGGGCTGAGCCAGTGGAACACAGTGCTGAGCAGCGGGAGGAGGACTAAAAGGAGTGCGAGGTAGCCACTCTGCTCCTGGGGCCACTTTCTCTTCCCAGGTTGTCCCGACCACCCCCTCGCCCCTGCCAGCCTTCTGTCTAGAAAACGAGGGACCTGAGGCCCAGAGAGGGCCAGGGTCTTGCCCACAGACAAGCAGTCCGCTGGTGTCACGGCTGAAACTTAACTCTGGCCTCCCTGCTCCCAGCCCACATTCTGTCCCTGTACAGTCACTAGGCAGCCACTTGGGAATCAGGAAAGACCTGAAACCCGGGTCTCCAGGTCCCCTGCCCCCCCGACAAGAGGCTGACCCTGAGCCAGATGGGCAGGTCGGCAGTGGCTGGCACAGAGCCATCCCAGGAGCCCCCTGAGACCCGGTGGTGGCAACTACTGGCAGTGAGGGCCTGCTGTCCTCAGGCCTTTGCCTGTGCTGTTCCCTCTGCCTGGATAAACCCTCCTCACCCCCAGGTCTCTGCTTAGATGCTCCTTTCTCTGAGAAGCCTCTAGATCTCAACCAGCCGAGCCCCTGCCCACCTGCTGGCCTCCCCGAGGGCGGTCTGAGAGGCTGGGTTATGGTCAGCATTATGAGGGTGGGGCGGCTCCAGCTGCACTGGGTCCTGGGCACAGAGTTGGTGGGCCAGGCCCTGCAGCACCTGGGACGCGCTTGTCAAGGGATGAAATGACCCTCCTCAAGCTGCCTCTTCCTGGTCAGCGCCAGGTCCCTCCCGAGAGAGGGGGCTCTGGGAGCAAAGGGGCAGAGACTGAGGGGCCTCTGGGCACCTGTTTCCAACCTGGAGCTGGAGGCTTGGGCCCAAGTTCCCACCTGTGGTTGGGCACGAAGAGCCGGAAGTCACGCACGTGGGTGGCATCTTTGGAGAGGACGATGTGGCCGGTGAACTGGCCGGGCGAGAACCAGAAGGGGAAGTCGGGCGGCTCACTGAGCTGGAACTCGGCGTGGATCCTGGGGGGAAGGAGCCCAGCTGGAAGCAGGCCTCCCACAGCTGCCCCAAAGCCGGGGACCCAGGCTCTGTGTTGGGGACAGGGCTGGGCAGGGGGCCAGGAGAGTGTGGGGCAGGGAGACGGCACGGGCCTCCAAGCACCGCCCATCCCCAGGGCCTGGTTCACATGCTGCCTTCGGAAGCCTTGCCCGACCCTCCTCTGAGCTCACACAGTCTGTGTGTGTGACTGGGTCACAGCTCCATACACCCCTCTTCTGTGTGGGTGACCATCACAGCCCAGCCCTGTGCTAAGCGCGCTCTGCGCACTTTCCTCCTGGGAGGAAGTCACCACCTCCCTGATCCTCACAGGAGGAAGCTGAGGCTCAGAGAGCCCAAGACCCAGGGTGCTCAGTGGGGGAGGGGGGCTCTGAGCCAGGCCTGCCTTCCGCTTGCCGAGCCTCTGTGCGGCCTGGAGCCCCAGGTCCCGAGAGGGAGGCGGCCTGGAGCCCCAGGTCCTGAGAGGGAGGGAAGGGCGGGGCTGCCAGGGCCGCTCACCGGAACACCACGGTGTAGTAGAAGTCGCTGACCGCTGTCACGCAGGCGACTGCCCCCTGCGGGGCAAAGCGGGTCTTCACGAAGGGCCGCGGGTGGAACATGCTCAGGAGCCGGTGGATGATGACCTAGGGCAGCGCAGCGGGACCCGGGTGGCTGTGGGCCCTGCAGGCCTGGGGTTCAGGGTGGAGGTGGGTCCGGAGGGAGGTGGACAGCAGGGGGTAGGCCTGGCACAGGATCCGGTGCAGACTGGGCGGGGTGCAGGGCCCAGGGCTCCCCGGGGCTTCCCTCACCTCCTTTCCCTTGGGTGGTGGCGGGTAGAAGCGGTTGTTGGACAAATAGCCGGTGAAGACGCTCAGCTCACTGGGGATGATCCACCAGGGCTCGCCCAGCTCTGCCTGGCCCCGCGGCGGGAGGAAGGGCCGGAAGTGGCGGGCGGCAAACTGTGCACGAGGCGAGGCTGCGGTTGTCCAGTTGCGGAGGCCAGACAGGGCCAGGCGGGAGACCTGGGGCGGGAAAGCCGAAGCTCTGGGGCAGGGGCACCATGACTTTGGGGTCCCTGTCCCATGTGTGGAGGCGGCGAAGGTCAGAGTTTGGGTTTGGAGCCAAGTCTGAGGAGAGAGGCAGTCACCACCTTTAGGGGGAGGAAAGGCACCCCCCAGAGAGTGCCCTGGGCCACCCTGGCTGGGTACCCGGCTCACTTCTATCTGATGGGCCAACAGGCAGGGAGCATGAGGGCCAGAGACTGTGCAGGCCAGTCCGCACACCAGCCTGGAGTGGAGCATGCAGGCCCCCTGATGAGTACCCTCTTCGGCTGCTCCTCCCTGCCCTGGGCTACAGGGGGCTGTCCCTTCCCACCGAGGCCTCAGCCCACTCCCCTGGGACACTCAGCCACCAGGAAGCTGCCTCTGTCTTTTTTAAAAAATATATTTTATTGATTTTTTACAGAGAGGAAGGGAGAGGGATAGAGAGTTAGAAACATCGATGAGAGAAACATCGATCAGCTGCCTCCTGCACACTCCCCACTGGAGATGTGCCCGCAACCAAGGTACATGCCCTTGACCGGAATCGAACCATGGACCCTTCAGTCCTCAGGCCGACGCTCTAACCACTGAGCCAAACCGGTCAGGCGCTGCTTCTGTCTTTGACAGCAGCAGGTCCCTTTCCTGTCCCCACCTTGATGGTGATGGCGGTGGGTGGGGGCACAGGCTCAGAGAGAAGAGGAACTGGGAAGAGAGGGGCAGGGAGCTCCCACTGAGGGAGACGGACAGGCAGGTCCTCACAGCAGCACTGGCTGTGCAGGGCCAGGCACTGCCCGCCCGTTGGGTCCTGCTCACAGGGTCCCGCTCACTGGCTGGCAAGCCCTGCAGGGAGCTGCCTGCAAAAGGGGCTGGGCTCTGCGGGGCTCTGCGAGGGGGCGGGCTGGGGGTGCTGCTCCTCCCCCATCTCCCCTGTAAGTGCAGGTTCTCACTCCTCTGCAGGGGATTCATTTGCTCATTTAGCTTCAACCCAACTCTAGGCTCATCACCACCAAACTCATCTCCACCCAGAACTTGGCATGGAAGGTCAAACCTGTGCTTCAAACCACTTACTGGACTCCCCCGACATCCCCGATGTGCCTCAACCTCAATCCGTCCAAACTGCCCCCATTCTGTCTCCACCAGACCTGCTTCCCTCCTCCGGTCCATGGGGCTAACGGCCACCACCCACCTGGCCGCCAGCCAGAAGCCTGAGTCATCCTCCCGGTCACTTTCCATTAGTGGCCACGCCCTGCGTCTCCCAACCCGCAGCCTCAGGGCTGTCCTTCCTCCATCACCTGCTCCCAGGGTCCTCATCCAGGATGTTTAGGTCCCATCATGGGCTTGGACCTTTCCACAGGGCCTCGGGCCCGAGCGGGGCTGGTCAGCAAAGCGTTTGTCAGGCATCCTGCCCACCCCACAACCCCTGCCAGGGGCAGAACCTCAGGTCTGCGTCATCAGAGTTCAACAGAGCACCTGTCAGGTGCAGGGCATCGTGCTAGGGGCCTGGGGATGGGGTGACAAATGTGGGGGGACACAGGCCTGGCCCTCAGCAAGCACCGCCTGCGGGGAAAAGACTGCCCTGCAGAAAGCAATGATCTAGTGAGGCGGCTGCACCAACGGTCTCTAGTGCACTCGCTGTGTCCTCCAACCAGGTCCCTCCTGCCCCGGCCTCACCTGGCCAACCCTCCTCCTCCCGCATCCTGTCAGGTGTCACTGCCCCAGGAAGCCCTCCCAGATCCCACCTGGGTTCCAGGCTCACCTTATCCCTCCTGCCTCCCCCACCAGACTGTGTGCCTGGACCGCAGGGATGGCATCACACCTGCTTCTGGACCCCCAGGGCCTGGCACACGGGGTGCACAGAGGGCAGCTGATAAAGGCAGATGGAAAGAGAAGGAAAGATGAACACAGCCCCATTCCCAGGCGGCGACTGCACACAGATGGCCCTCCTATCTAAGGCCCCACCCCAACTCACCCCTAGGAACCCATCTTTGCTCTTGGTCATGGATTCCGGGAGCAGAGGCTGGAATCGGGCTTCTATGGTGAGTGTCTCCTCGCTGGGGTCAGGGGGCAGCTCCTCCTCCTCGTAGCTGGTTGTAGGAGTTGACCCTACGAGACACAGATGGAGAGGCCCTGCCCGTAAGCATCCACTCTGGCCAGTGACTAAGGGAACTAGGCCTGGAGCTGGGTGGGTAACAGTTAATAATCGCCCAAGTAAGAACCAACATGTGTCACATTTTAGTTTCAGAGTAGCCCTGTGAGGCAGACACCGTTACTACCAACTCCTGTTTTATGATTGAGAAACTGGAGGCTCAGAGAGGTGATATCACTTCTTCAAAGTCACACAGCGAGGTAGTGGGAGAGTCAGGATTGAAACCCAGGCCTGTTTCACTCCACACCCACGATTAACCACGACCCTCTTCGGGGGAAGTTAAGATCTCAGAGCCTCAGTTTCCTCAAAGAAACAGAATCAGGCCAACTTCGGTGTCACAGAAAGAGCACTGGTCTGGCAGTGAGGAGACTCGCCTCCCCCTGGTTCCCTGGGTAGCATCATTTCCACGTTTGCATGAGGAGGGCTGGACTGGCGGTGGCTGGCCTTGATTTCCCAAATCTCTTCCTGCTCAGAGATGGGCCGACTAAGTCTGTAACCTTCCAAGTGTAGAAGGAGTCATGATGGAGGTTTAAGGGAGAAAGGAAGCCTATTTCAAAGGAGGTGACAAATAGAGGGGCAGGGCCCCAGGACACAGAATGGAATAAAGCAGCGGTGGGTGCTGTCACACCTGCTCTCCCAGGGCAGGTTCCTGGGAGGGACCGTGAGCGGCATCTGCTGACAGACTGCATGGGTGCGTTCGAAGCAGTTCTTACCCGGGATCCCCAGAATCCCCCAGGATGCTTTCTGCACTTACAGATGCCCCGGGCCCATCTCAGACCTACTGAGCAGGAATCCGGAGGGGCTGGAATCAGCAAACTGCTCTTTAATTGGCACTCCCAGCGCTCCCGATGCAAACCCCCCCGTCCTATAGAATCACTGCTATTTCTGCATTTGTAAGTCCATGCGGCAAATCTTCCCTAAAAACGGCAACCTGGGGACCTCCGAGGCGGGGACAGTAGGAATGAGCAGGATTATTAGTCTGCTTGCTTATTTTACTGTTGTCCCAGATTATTATTAATAATAAGGCCCAGCATTTTATGGCCCTTTCGTTTTTTAATAAAAAGTTTTATTTCCTGACTTATAAGTAACAGTTGCTCATTCTAGACAGCTTGTAAAACTTTTAAGGTATAAAGCAGAAAATTAAACACTCATAAATGTACCAACTAGAGAGACTGTTGGCCCCTTGTCACTGCTTAGAGTTGGTGTTTCATGTTTTTGTTTTTGTTTTAATTTTGTCTTCCCAAAACTTGGTCCAGTTTTGCACTCACGGTGGCCTCAAAGGTAAGGGGATTCATTTAAAAAAAAATTAAAATGGCCCCCGAGCCCAGTAGGCTTGGCCAGCATGTCATTACTCTTGCTCACTGGCCATAAAAAAGGACGAGGAGGTGGCCGTGTGGCTGCGTGGCTGCGTGTGGAATTAAGAGGCTGGAGCCAACCCGCAGGGGGCCGACCCGCATACCCGCCGTCTGCTTTTACCACAGAACTGACTGTCACGAAGACACTGGCCCACGTCTGCCCGGCGAATTAGCAGTTCTCCTCCGACGCTTCTCCTTGGGCAGTGACACAGCCCCCGGGACCCAGAGAGCTCACCACGGGCTTTGGTGCTTACTCACCGGAGAGCAGCTGGCATCGCTCTTGCCTTTCCCATCAATGGACCTCCTTACGCCGGGCCGCTTGGGTAACAAGTAGGTGCCCAAGATCGTAAGTTCAAGAAATGTCACCAGAAATGGACACAGAGGTTGGGGTGGTGGTGAGAGAGCATTTCATAATTCACTAGGAGCCTGGTACATGAATTCATGCATGCGTGGGGTCCCTTGGCCTGGCCGGCGATTGGGCCGATCGGGGTGTTGCCCAGTCCCAGTCAGGACCCCTGGGGCCGGCCAGCTGTGGGGGAGGGACCGTGGGAGATTGGCTGTGGGAGCTCACTGACCAACAGGGGGCAGCTCTTGCATTGAGGGTCTGCCCCCTGGTAGTCAGTGGGCATCATAGCAACCGGTCGTTGGTCATTCGGTCGCTTAGGCTTCTATGTATATAGATTAGATGTTTCAGGCCTTCATCTTTACAAAACACAACAGTAACAAAAACCCAACAACCATGGGTCACAGCCAGGCAACAATGGGTAGCGAGATGGGACAGGCATCTGGCAGCACCTAAGAGTTTTAATGTTCAGTAAAATAATCAGAATAGCTCCTATGGCCTATCTACTGCTCGCCAGCCACTGCTGATACTCTCTCTAATCCTGAAATCTGTGAGCTGCGGCAGGACCTGGAGCCCATGTCCCTGGCTCTGCCCCTTCTAGCTGGAGCCGGTGAGCCTCCCTGTGCCCCAGGCTCCCAACCTGTACCCATGGGGATGTGACGGTGTCAGCCTCACAGGGCATTGCAAAGAGTAAAGAGAGAACTCACAGGAGGTGCCTGAAGCCATGTTGGCCCCGAGGAAGTGGCCAGGGGATGCTAGCTAGGAATTCGGATGTGAGGAGGACAGACTGGAGTGCATGTGAGTGTGTGTGTGTGTGTGTGTGAGTGTGTGTGGGTGAGTGTGTGTGTGTGTATGTGTGTGTGTGTGAGTGTGTGTGTGTGTGAGTGTGTGTGTGTGAGTGTATGTGAGTGTGTGTGTGTGTGAGTGTGTGTGTGAGTGTGTGTGTGTGTGAGTGTGTGTGTGTGAGTGTGTGTGAGTGTGTGTGTGTGAGTGAGTGTGTGTGTGAGTGTGTGTGTGTGAGTGTGTGTGTGAGTGTGTGTGTGAGTGTGTGTGTGTGTGTGAGTGTGAGTGTGTGTGTGAGTGAGTGTGTGTGTGAGTGTGTGTGTGTGTGTGAGTGTGTGTGGGTGAGTGTGTGTGTGTGAGTGAGTGTGTGTGTGAGTGTGAGTGTGTGTGTGAGTGAGTGTGTGTGTGAGTGTGTGTGTGCAAGCAGCTCCCCCCAACCGGAGGCTAGAAGGTGTCAGGGTTAGGGTGACGGGGCTGCCAGGACCCACATCTCCCTCTGCTTCGGGTGGCCCCTGGCTGGGAGCAGACCCGCCCTGCCCGCCCCGGGTACCTGTCAGCTTCTCGGCGAGGGGCCCGAACTCCTCGGGGCTGAGGTACAGATCCCGGTCGGTGTCCAAGGAGGAGAAGAGAAAGAGGCCTTCGGTTCCCAGGGCCTTCAGCGCCGACTCCTGCGGGGGAGGGAGGGTGGGCACCAGCTGGACACCAGCCCCGGGGGCTCCACACCCCAGGTCCTCTGTCTAAATGCCCCCACCCAGACCCCATCCCCTTCTCCTTCTCCGGTCCCGCTCTGCTCCCGCCGCACCCACTCGGCCCGCGTCCCCATCCCTTCGTCCTGCCCATCCCCGCCCCCCCCCCCCCCCCCAGGGCCCGCGTCCTCCCTGCTCCCTCCCTGCTGTCCCTCCGCCCGGTCCCGGGGCGCCCCCGCCCGCCTCCCCTCCCACCGGCCTCCCCAGGCGGCCCCGCCCGGGACCCTCTTCCAGGCCGTTCACCCCGCCCCGCGGTCCCCCGGCCGTCCCCCTCCGGCCGCCCTCCCACCCGCCCCCGCCCAGCGCACCCTCCGCGGGCTCCCCGCCCGCCCGGCCGGCCCCTCTGCGAGTCCCGCCGTCCCTGCGACCCCCCGCCCCGCCCCGTCTCCGGTGCCCGCGCCCCCGCGCCCCTCCCGCCGCCGGACCTGCCGCGCGGCCGCCTGGGCCTCGGTGTAGCGGGCATAGGCCCGGGCGGCGGCGGCCGCGGCGGCGGCGGCGAGCAGGGCCCCGAGCAGCGCCAGGGCGCGAGCGCAGCGCGGCGGGGGCGCGGGGGGCGCGGCGGGGCCGGGGCCGGGGGGCCCGCGCTCGCCCGGCCGGGACCGGCCCATGGCGGCGGCTCCGGGCGGCGGGGACGCGGGCGGGCGGGCGGGCGGCGGCGGGGAGGAGCGGGGCGGGGCGCCCGGGCGGCGGGGCGGGGCGGGCGGCCTCTGGGCGGCGGGGCCGCGACCCTCGGGGGCCGCGTGGCGAGGCGTCCGCCCACCGCGCGCCGGGCGCAGGTCTGAGCGAGCGGGAACGGGCTCCGAGCTCCTGCCGGCCCTCGGTCCTCTGTCCTCGGCCCGGCCTCCCCGCCGCCTCCGCGCTCCTTCCTGCACGTCCGTTCCCAGCCCGGCCAGGCCCCCACCCCACCCGCAGGCGGAGGCCCCGAGAAGGAAGGGGCTGGGCGGGGGCGAGGGGGAGCCGCACCGCCCAGGGCTTCCTGGGGAGCGGGGTCCTGGGGAGCGGGTCCTGGGCCCGGCCTCGTGTCCACCTCCTGGCCCTGCCGGTCCAGCAGCAGCAGATGGGCAGCCCCTCTCCACTCCTGTCCCGCTCACTGCTAACATGTCAGCTAGAAAAATGGCCGAGTTCCAGGCTTCCTCCCTTCGTGGTGCAGCTGGAAGGCCACCTCTGGGATGGACGGGGATGGAGAGCGCGTGTTCACGGCACCCTCACCTGTCAGGGCCCCGCTCCCCACCGCCAGGAGGAGTCCAGGAGCCTTTCTGTGGGAGGTGGAGGGCACCCTCACCTGGGGGCTGGGCTGGGAGTCACTGCCCCCCCCCCCCCGCCCCCCCAGGACCCTGGATCCACTGGCGCTCTCTTCCTCATTCATGCCAAGGTCCCCAGGAGCTGGGAGCTCTGTCTGCACTTTCCCAGGAGAGGGCAGCCTCTGGATGGAACGGAGCCCAGGGGGGCAGCACCGTCCTTGGAGACGCCAGCCCCGTGCTGGTGCACCTGCCAGGTGTGGGAGGTCAGCGGGGTTTGGCAGGCACCAGGCACCCACTGTGTAAGGCACTGGCTGTTGGGTGCCCCACGTGATCTCATTTTGCTCTCGAGCCACCGGGTGAGGGGAGGATGATTTGCCTCTTTTTAAAGTGAAGGGGGCTGAGTTCTGGCACGTAGGTTTATCGGAGTCAAATCTCTTGCCGTGCTTACCTCCCAGGGGATGACCCAGCCGACTGCGTGGGGCAGGGGCTGGCCTCTCCCACCACTCCTGTCCCTCATGGGTCACCAGCCATGACAGCACCATGCACGCAGGGCCCCGTCTCCCCAGCGCCACGTGGGACCTGGCACGTGGTGGGCACGCCAATGTCTTTTGGATGAATGACTCCCAGGGACCAGGAGTTGTGGGTCCTGGACCCAGCCCTTGCCCAGTGCTCTGGCCCCACATCCTCAGTGGCACCCGCTGAGGGCCTGACATCTGGTGTTGGCTTCCAACTGGGCCACTTCCAGCTCGTTACCATTAACGTTTGGGGACACCCAGCGTACGGCAGATGCCATTAGAAAAGCAAATTCCGTTCTGTCAGGAAGCAAAGCTAACAGAGCACAAAGCAGGTTAGGAGGGGAAGATTGATGAGCCAAAGCCCCTGGAAAACAAATGAGGGACGTTTTCTTTACCAGATAACTTTTATTTATTACACTTGCTTTTTGTTAAAGACACAGACACCCTGCCGGTCTCTGGACCTAGGGCTGGAGATGCGCTGCTGGGACTGGGAAGGTCAGCGGGTGCTGGGACGGGTGGGTTTACAAGCCTCTGGGGAAAGGATCACCCCTGGGACTCAGCTCTGGGCTTCCACAGAGCTGCCCAGAGGCCAAGAGCCGCTGTTAGACCTGAGCAGGCCTCTCTGGGCCTCGGTTTCCTCCTCTGTGAATCTTTGCCTGCAGGATTTGTCAAGACTCCAGACTCCATGAAGAGGAAATATGAATTGGACCTCAACCTTCCCCCAGAGCAGAGACACCTCTCGGCCAGATCCCTGGGCATGCTCTCAGCATCCTCCTTCAACCCTCCACCCCGATCTGAGCACCCCCCAAGGCCAGGCCGGCCCCTGGAAGCCCTGGGACAGTCAACAAATCTTCCTCCCAATTTCATAGATTCAGGGCCAACAACAAGATGCTTGCACAATGCGAAAGGCATAAAATGTTCAGATTTATTGCTTTGAGAGTTTGGTTTGTCTCCTGGGCCTGGTTGACGCAGCTTCCTTCAGGTTTCAGAGCATTTTGTTTAAAAAAAAACAAAAAGAATTTTGACAGCAATGTTTTGCCTCATATTTTCACAAGCCTTTATAGTTTACAAAGGACATTCTCATAGAGCAATTATCACTGTATGTATTGAATTTCTACACTGGGGAGCTCAACCCTGGAAATCACCCTCCTTTTCCACAGATGGGGAAGCAGAGGCTCAGAGAGGTTAAGGGCCTTGCCTAAGGTCACACAGCCCAGGGAAAGGTTTCACCCTGCTCTTGGTCTCTTCCGTCCTGCCACTCTGCTTTTCTCATCTTCAGCCTGCCCTAATGCACAGTGGTCTGCAGACAGACAGTGAGTGAGAACAAAAAAAAATAAAAGCCAGAGGCGTTTGCAGAAAACAATCAGAGGCTGGGATGAGTATAAAAATAACCAGGTATGTTCAAGGGAAGATTGTTTTTGTAATGATGCCATTGGTGGAGGGCCAGGGAATCAGTGAGCAGAGGACAGGCTTTCTAAGTTCTAAGACTGCACTGTCCAGATCGGCGACCAGGAACCACACGTGGCTATTCATAGTTAATTAAAATGAAACAAAACCAAATATTTCCTTCCTCAGCCTGGCCAGTGTGGCTCAGTGGTTGAGCACTGACCTATGAACCAGAAGGTCACAGTTCAGTTCCCAGTATAGGGCGTGTAGGAGGCAGCCGGTCAATGATTCTCTCCCATCATTGATATTTTTATCTCTCTCTCCCCCTCCCTTCCTCTCTGAAATCAATTAAAATATATTAAAGAAAAAATTTGTTCCTCAGTTGCACTGGCCACATTTTAAGTGCTCCACATCCACAAATGGCTACCCTACTGGACGGCACAGATATGTCCCTATTTTATGTATTGGTAACAGGAGTAATTGGGCAATTCTCGGGTTGGGCTGAATCTGTATAGCTGTGGTGGGTGGGGAAAGCAAAATCTGTATTTCTCCTGTGTAGTCTGCATCAACAACTCCTGGGATGACTAAGATCCCCTGTAAGGAGGTAGAGCTCCGTCCTAATATTAAACCTACAGTTCCCTCCGGCAGCGGGTCGGGACACCCCTGTAGCAATGGCTGCTACTGGCGAGTCTGGGGTTAGTATTGCCTGGGTGCTTGAATGGAGGTCCAATCCTGCACTGCCTGGGGTTGCCCTGAAGAGGTCACTGACTGATTGAAATTTGCAGAGGGGTTGAGGGTTGATGCCCCTATTATTGGCGGGGTCTGGGGCTGGCCGCCTCTCAAGTTTCCCAATTGAGGTGATGGGATAGAACCTCCTTGGGACCGGTTTGTGGAATTTAAACGCCGACCGTTTTTATGGTATTTTGATCTACATTCCTTTGCCCAATGGAATCCTTTCTCACATTGGGGATCAACAGTTAAGCGGTCTTTTTCCAGGGCAAGAAGCATCCAGATGGAGGAGCCCTCCCAGGGCCTAGTAGCAGTTTTCTGCTAACACCGATGCTGAGCTTCCCTCCCCAGGAAACTGGGACACCAGGCTGGACAGATTTAGGCCAAGTGTTCCAAGGTTATAGCTCAGGGGTGGGCAAATTTTTGACTCGAGGGCCACAATGGGTTCTTAAACTGGACCGGAGGGCCGGAACAAAAGCGTGGATGGAGTGTTTGTGTGAACTAATATAAATTCAAAGTAAACATCATTACATAAAAGGGTACGGTCTTTTTTTTTTTTTTTTTTTTAGTTTTATTCATTTCAAAGGGGCCGGATCCGGCCCACGGGCCGTAGTTTGCCCACGGCTCTTATAGCTGGTGGAGGGAGGTCTTATCACGCCCCTCTGGATGAATGTTCTGGAAGGCTCTTGGGGATTCTGTGATGTCTAGTTGACCTCTGGTGGTCCTGGAGCTGCCAGGCGATGGGTTCTCCAGTGAGCCCCCCAGTAACTCCATCAGTCTAACAAAGATGGAAAGCAGGGTCAGCGCCACACCTAAGAGATAGAGGTTCAATAAATGCCTCATAGCTGAAGGGATCCCACTCCTTTGCAGAGCAGTAGAGCTGCCTTCAGTTTCTGGAAGACTCCTGGGTCCTGCAGGAAGAAGGGCCGGAAGCGGCCGGCTGGATGTAACAGCAGGTAGTGCTGGAGTCCGGAGGAAAGTCGGCCGACAGGCAGCGCAAGGAGGCGACTCAGACAACCCTCAGAAGACGAGAGCGCACAGTCAGCAGCAAGTCCCAGAGTACGGCCGCCCACACTGCTCACTTATACACAACGCCTGCTCGGCGCCATGCGCACTCGGGTCCCTGTACAGGCTCCAGATGTTTGGGTCCAACCCCAGCAGGTCCAGGGGTCTCCAAAGGTGTGGACGGAGTCGACAAAGAAGGAATGACATGGAGACAGTGTTCAGTTGATCAGCAGCCTAGCCAGGATCTCTAGCCAGGACCTCCAGCCAAGTTCTGTGTTTTTTTGTCTTGTTACATCTGTATTTATACCAGTTGACTTTAATCCTGTCAATTTCTATTCCAAAGGCTAGGGCATTTCTCATCTCCATTCCAGGGAGTAAAGATTATGTAGCTTAAGGCGATTAACTACCAGCCTGACACTTAGTTTAGGGGATTTTATTCCCTCCCTAACTTCAGGGAAAAATCCCTACCTGGGGAAACAACCTTCTTCAGAAAGGTGACCTTGGTTAAAACACATGGCGCCAAGAAGGGCAGCAAACATATTAAGAACAGTATGCCATATACACCAGGTCCCTTGAAACATATGCTGTGCAGATGTTTCTTCCCTGCAGCGACTGTGTCAAGCAGCAAGGATGGACCGGCTTCCCACATCTCAGTGCCTGGAGCCAGGTGCTAGTGGAGCTTTCTGGGAAGGAACTAGCACCCAGCTGTTACATGACGAGAACAGGTGCAAAGGGTTCCGTCACAGCGAGGGCAAAAACGAGGCTTCAATGAGCCCAGCATCACGCTGACCAGGCCCCGAAGGAGGATCTGCTCAGGGCCTGGTTCTGGAGCTTGGATTCTGCTTCAGTGAGGATGATTCATCCTTTAATTCCTCTCTCCTCTCAGCCTACCCTGGGTCTTACTTATTTTTATCCCTGGAATGGAGTTAAATTGCCTAAAGGACGATGTTTCTTCACCTTCAAGGGCCCTCCTGGAGGATGAATTTTAAAATATTCATTTTTACAACTTGCTCCCAGCGGTAACAGAGAAGATGGAGAAGAGGAGATGCTGGGGGAGGAGAGGAGGACAGGGCCATGAGCCCAGCGGGCAGCCTGGGGCCTCGGGGAACTTGGAAGTGACTCTGTAGTCGGGAGATAGTCCAGGAATTGACTCTGAGGAGTTGGATAGAGGAAAAGGAATGGCCAGCTATGCTTTTGTTACTCTCTTTATGATACTGAAAAACTGAAGCAAAACCTTCAAACAGTCCGCTGTTGGGTGCCTAGTCCCATAGGCAGGTCTAGTATTTTGGTAGCCACCTTATTTTTTTCTCCAGTCAAGATGCCCTGCCCTCCCTTGGCTGATTGGAAGCTCATGTCCTAAAGGGAAAAGGCAGGATCTGGAAGCACTTGGATTCACCTGTCCTGGCATCGTGCCCGGGGAGGCTGCCCTGGCTCCCGCAGCCTGGATCCCCGGCCAAATCCTCGTCCTTATCCTTCTTGAGGTCTGGCTGTTCACTCTCTTGAGATTTCACAAGCTTCCCCAAGGCATTTCAAGGTATTATTATTATTATTATTATTTATTATTATTGCTTAAGTCAGAGGGAGTTGGCTTCTATTTGCAGTGAAGAACCCCAATGCCCAGCAATCAGGGCTTGGACCCACCGCATGAGACAGCACATGAGGGAATACTGTGCAATGTGATAAATATATATTTGTTGACATGAAAATATGTTCATATGCATAGTTTAGCATAGAAGCAGATTGTAATAAAACAGGGTGCATAGTATTTACAAAAAAATATATCCTGCACATTTCACAGAAATAGGTCTAGAAGAAACTACCCCTTGGAGGGCTGGACAGTGAATGCTTTTTCTTTAAGCTTATCTTTATTTGCTAACCTTTCTATAGAGTTTGTGTAACGTCTTCTGTTTTCCTTCCTTCCTTTTTTTTTTTTTTTTAAATCCTCCCCTGAGGATATTTTTCCCATTGATTTTTAGAGAGAGTGGAAGAGAGAGGGAAAGATGGAGAGAAACATCAATGTGAGAGAAACACATCGATTGGTTGCCTCTGGCACATGCCCTGACCAGGGTACGGTAAGTGCCCTTGACCAGAATCAAACCCGGGACCCTCTGGTCCGCAGTCCGATGCTCTATACACTGAACCAAGGTAGTTTGGCGGTTTTTGTTTATTTTTTGTGGGCACAGGTGAGTCACCAAAGCCACAGGTTCAGGAGTGAAGTGACTCGCTGGACTCAGGCAGTGACTTATTCGCCCAGTGCAGGGCTCCTGCGACAGGTCAGGTGACGTCACCGACAGCTCTGGCTGCTGCGTGGAAGCGGCTGGAAACACCAGAGTCCCTGTCCTCCACTTCCCACACTCCCAGGCACCAGTGGCGTCCCACCTACTCTCACAGCAACCACGGGAGGTGCAGGAAAAGACGGCCCAGAGAGGTGAGGTCCCCTGCTCCGGGCCCCACACCCCAGGGCTCACAATGTCCCTGCGAAGTAAGCTGTGTGGACAGCTGCAGGGGGGCGGGGAGGGGAAGACGAGCGCTCACCTCACTGCTGGGGCCTGAATTCCTTTCAGGGGGCTTCAGGGAAGCAGAGGCTGGTCACAGGGGAGAGTCGATTTGTGGGTGCTCATCCCACTGTCCTTCTTAGCTTCTAGGTCTCAGCTTGAAGGCTACCTGGTCAGAGAACCTCTCCTTGACCGCTAATACAGGCCCTGGCCATTGGTACTTCAGCGGTTTGTCTCCTTTGCCGCATTTCATACGATGTATAGGCACATCACTTACTGTGCTTCTGCCTCCTTGACTTGTAGGCTTCCTGAGGGCGGTGTCTCTGGCATCTCCCCTGTCTGACCCTGCGGCCCTCTCCGAGCAGCTGCTGAAGGGTGGAGCACATGAACACAGGCCTGGGTGGTGGGCAAATCACAGGGGCCGGGTCACCTCTGCCTTCACTGGCTGTGTGACCTCAGGCAAGTTGCTGCCTCTCTCTGGGCCTCTTCCAAGCCTTGACCTAAGTATAAATGTCCAACTCTTCAAAAGATATCCCCCTTTTCGAATATATTAGGTCTTATTTAAGGGAAGGTAATAGAAGTTGGAGTCATTTACTAAATTATACTTTAAGCCAACTGCTGGTTGATTATTCTGAAAACATTGCAATAGTTTTCCCAGGAATCACTGATGTGCAATGAACCCAATCGTATTTCTTATTCAATAAACTCTTTTATTGTAAGTTTTTAGATTTCTCCATTACAATAATGAAAATAGCACTAGTATTCGTAACACTTACACCCAAATCAAAGGGAAACCCCTCCTCAAATTATAAGGTAAATGACACGTAATTGAACGAATAGTAAATGTTGGGCAAGAGGCATTTAAAATATAGAAATAAGGTCAAGGTTTTTGTATACGTACAAATACTTTAAGGTTTAGTTGATGAAGGTGATTGTTTTTGAAAGCATGGGATTTTGAAAACTAACTTATAATTTGTGATAAAACACAACTGTAGAGAAAAGGCAAAATCAAGCAAAACCCAAAATGCCCCCAATACGAAAGGAAGTGAACCAAATACACGGGGTCGGTATGCAAACCTCCAGTTCTTTGGCCCTGGAATGGCAACTGCGTGGGTTTCATAGAAATTCTCCATAGAAAGGAATGTCTGGGCCTGGAGTGACATCGCTGTCTCCGGGCCTGTCTCCTCACAGAGGAGAAGTGGCGTGTCCAGCACATCTGTCTGGAGTGGGGCCTACGTTCCCAATCCCTTTGAGAACAGTCCCCAAACCTGAAAAGGCGAGGCGTCCCTGCAGCTCGGGGCGGCAGGGAGCTGGGGTCAGAGCTGGCCCCCAGCCCTGCCAGTGCTGTCTGAGTGGTTCACGGGCAGCGGGTGGGCCTCCGTGTTGAACACCCAGTCTTCCAGGGACAGCATGTCATCTTCAGAGAACAGAAGATAGAGGTACCTGTGCCAGGCAGGGAGGGGGCGAGACACAGCTGTCAGTGCTCTGGGAACAGGGGCCCCGGGAAGGAACCTCAGGGGCCTCTGCAACAGGCCTGTGGCTACGGTGCAGGGTGGGCAAGATCCCAAATCCACTCAGAGGGTTGGACCCAGGGGAGATGCTGTGATGCTGAGACGCGCACTGGGCTTGGGGCAGACAGCCCTGGTTTAATCCTGGCCCTGCCCCGGCCCTCACACCCAACAGCTTCATTCAGGTCCTTTGCCCCTGGCCTCTGTGGGAGTCCTGCCAGGGCACCGTATGGCCTAGCTTCTCCTTGCTGTGCAGGGTGGCCTGAGCCCTGCACTGGCCCAGTCTCCTGGGCTCTCCCCGATGTGCCCCTCAGGAGACTCTGTAAAGTACATGTGAGGGCACTAAAATGAACAGGGAGTGGTGACTCCAGAACCCCAGCTTCCCAAGCCATGTGGGTTTTTATTAGAAGGAACGGACCATTCCAGTTCACCCTAAAGGCTCAAGGGCATTGCTCTGGGGAACGGCAAGGAGCCCAGGGGACAGTGCAGCAACCCTGCAGAGGAAAGTCACCAGCATATCGACACCATCACCCTTGTTATTTTGCAGAAGGAGCTTAGTTTTATGGACCTTAAGGAACCTGAGGAGACAGGTTGCAGAACTGAACTTGTCCCACAGCTAATACTTCAGCTATACTAGTGGGTAGAGTCCAACCCAGTCTCGTTCTCTGAGTAGAAACCGGCCTGGCCCAAGGCTTACCCATGGGGAGCGGGGGTCTCACACTATGCCAAGCCCCCACCCCTTGGGCCCCCTTCCTGTGACTGCAGACCCTAACTCTGGGGAAGGGACAGACTGCTGACCGCCCGCCTCCCTAGGAAAGCTGCGTTGTCTGCTGGAAAGAACAGTGACCAAGCCCCGGCTCACTTTAGCGTCTCCGCTAGGAAGAAGGTCTGCTGCTTGTTGTCGTGGTTGGGGATGCTGCTGTACACGTCTTGGATCCCGGCAAAACCGGCTTCTGTCCGACAGTATTTCTCCAAGGCCTGGGTATGGCGAGAGGAGAGGACCCCCCCAAGCTCGCAATAGGCAGGCCCCTGACCCCTCGACGGCGGACCCCTGGCGTTTGTGGAAGCAGAAGGCCGAGCTATTCTCAAGGTTCAGCGCCTGCCGCCAGGCTGGGGGGCCTGCCGCCAGTTCAGTCCCAACGGGAGAGCTGTGCCCGGGCTCTCCACCTGGTGTGAGCAGAGAGGAGGCTTCTCTCTGCCTCTCATGGAATAGACTGATGTCAGACTTGCCCAGTGGGGACAGAGGAAGGCGCTGGTAGTGTTTGTGGCTGGGCCGTGGGACTGTCATCCCAGGATTCTCCATGAAGATATGGTCCCTGGGCTGCAGGTGGGTAGGCCATGGGCTCTCTGTCTTTTGCATAGAAATGCATTTCTCACCCACGGACGGTTTGCAGATGGGGCCCAGGAGCACAAACACTTGGCCTTCAGAGGCCAAGAACAAGGCCTTAGGGAAGCAAGAGACTGACCAGCAAGCCATGACAATGATCCTGAGCAGGCCTGTGCCCACCTGAGTATGACACTCAGGGTGTGGCTCTCCCAGGACAGTACCTGCCTCTGAGAGCAGTGGGTGGGGAAGGAGGAGAGGACAGAGAAGGCTCAGCATCCATCAAGGAACCTTCCAGAGTCCCCACACCTGCCTTTGACACTTGTCCTAAAGTGGGCATGAGATTTCCCACTAGGTAGCTGGGGACAAGAGGAGAGACAGGTGGGGTGAGTGGGTGGGTGAGCAGAGCCCAGAGAGGGCGGGGGTGGCAAGGGGCTGGGCTGGCTCTGGGGAGAGAAGGGAGGGGAGCTGCTGGCCTAGCAGCTGTTCCTGTTTGAGAGGCGACATCTGAGGCACTGGTCCAGGCTTCAGGGTCAGAGGGCAGCGACCGCATGTGCTCTGGCCCCCTTGGCTGCTGCCCTGCCTTTGCCCCTCTACGTTTGTTGGCACCGGGGCCAGAGCCTCAAGGCTACGGGCCTCAGAACCCTCTTCAAGTTCCTGGGTTGACTGTGCCCAGCTGGGGACTCCTGGCTCTGCAACCATAACCTTGACCCTTGATTTCTGAACTTCAGCCAGATGCCAACCTGGCTTAACCTTCCCCTCAGCGCCTGAGCCACGGGGTTTTGGAGTCTGACTGTGACTTCTCAAGGGCACCTGCCACCCGTTTAAGCCTCCCACCCTCCTTCCCCCAGCCCAGCCCAGCCCACTCACCATCACCACTTCCCAGCCCCACTCCCGGTAGATGGGGTCGTGGGTCTGTCGCCATAAGTACATGTAGCTCTCCACCACCTCGGGCCTCAGGATGTAGTAGCTCTCACTCAGCTGCGTGGCCACCGCCTCTTTGCCGGAGTTAAACCAGAAGGCCTCGGGCCCCAGTTTGGTATCTGTGGAGTGACCAACCAGAGGGCCTGGGTCAGACCACTCACCTGCTGCCCAGGATAGATCCGGGGGTGACGGTTGGCGATGGAGGGTGTGGGTGGGCCTGCCTGGATTGCCTGAGCCTGGCAGATATACAACTTCCCTCTTGGCCCAGACTGGCCAAAGCAAGACCCTTGAGGCCTCAAAATTTTGCAATTTTAGAATGTGAGAATCCAGATGAACTACCCAGCACTCTGGGGAGACAAAGGTTGGGGTGGTGTTCCCTCACTGTGTGTTTTGAGATATAAGCCCTGCAAGATGTTCATAGAGTTCAGCCAAGACAGGGCTCCAGGTTTCAACACATTTGGAGAGGAGTGGGTTAAAAGTAAAACAGTCTCACTCCTGCAGGACTTACCAGATCCTTTCACGTGCTAATATGCAATGAAGCTTCTCCACAGACCGTAGGAAGCTGCTTTTAGCTCCTCTCAGAACCAGCCTTCTGGTTTGACAGTTTGGGAGACTGTTGACATGGAGAGGAGGGAAAGAAGTGCCCAGAACAAGCACACTCATCCTCGGGCAGAGGGAGCCGACTGAGTCCGGCTGGTGGGGTCTGCTTTGCTGCTGTCATTGTTTTGTTAGTTTGTGGACAATTTACTGCCGGTCCTGTTTTGTGGATGACCACAATTATATAACCACTACCACAGCCACCATTTGTGATGTCAAAGGCTGTGCTGGGTGCTTTACTATACATTACTTCAGTCCTTAAAGGAATGTGTTCTTGGTGAGGGAGGTGTTATTATTCCTCTACTATGCATGTGGGAACTGAGGATCAGAGAGGCTAAGTAATCTGTGCAGGGGAACACAGCGCGCTGTGGCTGTGCGGGATGTTACCCGGGATTTGTCTGATGCCCCCTCCCTACGCTGTGTCCTCTCTCTTTCCCTTCTGAGTCTGACTCTCCAGGCCTCAAGTTTAGGGTATGTGGGTTGGGTCTTCCTCCCTTCAATGCCTGCACGTCCTGTCCAGGTTGGCCGAGGGCCTGGTTCTGGTTCTACTGTGAGCCCTTCCTCCTCCCTCCATGGTTCAGGACCCTAGAGGCCCTGAGTTGTTTTTCCTCAAAACACGCGCTTTGCAGGATGTCCTTCTCTTCCGAGGAGGGCTTCCTGGGAGAGGAATTAGCCAGAACCAGGCCCTTCCGATCCTCTCAGATGGTGCAGACACTCCTACCATCAGAAAACAGTCGTCTTGCCAAGCTGCTAATGGGGCGAGGGCGAGAGCGCCTCTTGCAGCCGCCGCGGACGAGCCAGGCTGGCTGGAACAATATGCTCTATTACGCGGACCGTCTTTTATGGTCGGGGCTGATTGTCCCAGACAAATAGCAAGCTTTTTATTATTCCTGAGATTTCCTATTTGTTTATGGTGCTGACAGAGAGAGCTCTTTGAGGGGACTTGGAGACCAGTTTTAGGACCCGTTGTGAATTGCTGGTTTTCTGAACAGCTCAGTCAGGACTCAGCTGCTGCGGTCACAGACACATCTCGGTGGACCTAACAAACCCTCCCATGCTGCTGGCTGAGGGCGCTGGCAACGTGCTTTCTGGGATCAGGGAGAGACCCATCCTGGTGACCTGTGTTACTGTTCACATTGAATGGATGAGAAAATGGAGGCCACCAGCTGGTGAGTGGCGGAGTGGCACCTGAACCAGGTATTTTTTACTGCAAATCTTGGGTCATCTGCTCCAGCCAAGACTGGGGTTAAACTCAGAGTAGTGGGCACCTCCTGGGGCCCTGGGGGGCTGGGGATTGCTCTGAGGGCCGCTGTTCAGAGGCAGCACACAGCGGGGAGCTGAGCATCAGGAGACCTGGGTTCTGGCCCGGCTTAGCCACTCACAGCGGTGTGACTTCGGCTCTGGACTGACTCAGTTTCCCCACGTGTAAAATGGAAGTCGGGTTCATGTTCTCTAACGTGACTGCTGACTCTGGCATTTGACCATTCTGCATGAGTGCTGAGCGGATGGTCAAGAAGCGCTCAAGCTTGGATCAAAGAGGGTGATGAAAGGTGGTGCCAGGAGGTGCCCAGCCCCACTAAATGGAGGGGTTTTGAGGAGGAAAAGCAGAGGAGCTGGAGGGTAGGGGGTGAGGGAGAAGGAATTCTCTAGGCTCCAGAGGCCAATGTTTCTGCCTCAGGGGCCGGAGGACCCTCTGCTCTGTGCTCCACCCATAGGGCCGCGTCATGTGATCTATGGCCACATCATCCCTGAGCCTCAGTGTCCTCATCTGTGTTGTGAGGTTCAGAACAAGTGCTGAACAATACCTGGCACACACAAAGGGCTTAAAACGTCACCCTATTTCCCCTTTAATTTAGTTACAACCTCAGTGCACAGACAGTGCGTCCCTTGTTCAAATTCTGCCTAACTGCAGAGGGCGAGACGTCCCTAAGACCACGGTTCCCTGCACTCCCCCACTCTGCTGGACTCCCAGCTCTTCCTGGTGTCCGGCCTCGGTGTGTCCTGCCGGCCCGCCCCGGGCAGGGTTACCTGAGCGGTCGTACGACTCGTGGCACGTCTTCGTGATCTGGGCTGCGAGCTCGCGGTAGTGGGCCCTCTTGTCCTCGGCGGCATCCTCGGCACCCAGGGCGATCATGCCCCCGGAGAAGCAGGCCAGGTGCCCCATCTTGTGGTCCAGGTTCCCCCCGCGCCACTCGGCAATGTAGGTCAGGCCCCCGGGAGACACGTTCACCAAGTGGGTCTCGATTGCCTGGGAGCGAGGTGGGAAGTGGGCAGGGAGGGGGTGTGGGTGGGAGGCACAGGGAAGGAGCGGAGAGGACAGAGAGTGAGGATTTTGGAGACAGCAGCAAATGCAGCTCTACCGAGCCCTCTGTCCCAGGCCAAGGGGGCCCACTGACCGCAGCCGGCCGCTGGCCCACTGGGGCCGGTGGGAGCTCTGCCGCTCGCCCAGCTAAGGCCTGGGGCCTGCTGGGGGCTTAGACATAAGGTAGCTCCCCAGGGTGAGTCTCACACAGACTTGAAAATCTATGTACAAAAAATTTCAAAAAATCTTTAAGAATTATTACCCTCCTTGGTTAGGGAATCTTAACCTGTGGATGGGCTTCAGGGTGTCACAAATGCCCCTAAAATTGTACACGACACTTTTGTGTATGTGCATTTTCTTTTTCTTAAAAATTGGTTTTTATTGATTTTAGAGAGAGAGGAAAGGAGAGGGAGGGAGAGACAGAAACATCCATGTGAGAGGAAAACATCGATCAGCTGCCTCCTGCATGCCCCCTACTGGGGATCGAGTCTGCAACCCAGGCATGTGCCCTGGCTGGGAACTGAGTTGTGACCTTTTGGTGCATAGGATGACGGTGAACCTACTGAGCCACACCGGCCAGGGCTGTATGTGCATTTTCATGGGACAAGGGCCCATATATTTCATCAGATTCTAAAATAGACAAAACGAAACAAAACAAAAACCAGAGAAAATTGAGAGGTGCTCTCTACAGCCCCTCATTACACGCCTTCCCATTTAATGCCCAGGACAAGCCAGGTACGTAGTCTGCAGTGCTCTCCACAAGAGGCCGAGTGCCTTGTCCCCGGTCATGCAGTCAGACCAGGACTGGGACAAGGACCCCCAGATGCCCAAGACTCCAGTTTGGAGCTGTGTGACTTTGGGCGGGTTCTATGTTCTCTCCATGTTGTAACTTCCTTGTGTATAAAATGCAGGTAAGAACATGAGCCACTTCATAGGGTCATGAGGGCTACATGAGATGTGTTGTAAGCTCAGCCTATTTCCCAGCACAGGAGAGTCCTCCATCAACGTTGGCCTTCACAATTCCTCTCCAGCCGGCCCCCTGCCCACCCTCCTCTGCACCACTGGCCTCTTCACTCATGCACTCCAGCCCCGATGAGTATTTTGTGAGCACCTCCTCAGTGCCAGGCTGTGTAGGTGCAGGGGATACAGCCCCTGAAGATGGGCCTGGACCCTGCCTTAGGGAGCTCACCCGTGAGCACAGTGACTTCCCCCCAAGTCAATACACACCAATATCACCATTTGTGACCAGCATTTTGAATGAAACAAATTGAGGGGACAGGCCAGGGAAATGTGGAAGGGGGTCCTGCTTTGCAGTGAGGTCAGAGGTCTCTGCCACGGGGATGCGTGTGGAGCAGATGAGGGTTCCTGCCTCAGGCTTTGCCCGCTGCTCCCGTCCCACTGCTAACTCCAGCCCGGCCTTGGAGCCTCTTCGGGGTGCATCCTTGGAGAGGACAGCCTAGCCCACGCCACTGCTGCCATGTTCTTCTACTATCCCACTATCTCCCTACGTGGTGCCATCCCCATTTTGTGTACACATGTTCATGTATGTTTCTGTGGAACGTGTCTCTCCCAGGACTCTGATTGCCGTGTGACAGCAGAAGCCACCACCAGCAACCTCCAGCCAGGGCCTGGAACACAGAAGGTGCTCAAAGCCAATGTGCTCCCTGAGGGTTTTTTCCTTCTTCTCTGTAAGGTCTGGGCTGGTGGGTTGGCTGCAGGAACCTCCCTGAGCAGCAGAGGAGGAAGCAATGTTGATGGCCAGGCCAGGGCACCTGCTCACACGGGGAGGAGGCGTGGACAGCTGGCCATGGCTGGGCAGAGCTGTGTCCAGGCAGCTGCTCTGCATCCCTGAGCGTGCAGGTGCAGGGGCGGGATGGCAGGCCCAGTCCAGGTGCAGAAACATGGTTCAGTTACCCATTGTTAATGCTTGGGAGAGAACACAGACATGAGTTGGAGGGGATCCCAGAAAGTCTCACACTGCAGCCGAAAATCTTCATCTTCAAGACAGTCTCCCATAGGTTATTTCTATTTGGGGTTAACCCCAAGCTAAGTAACTTTGGTAAAGAGGAAACAACGCAGTTTCTCTTTGAAGAGACAACTGAGATGGCAGATGCAAAGATAAAAATAACAACACAAAAAAACCAAGGCTTCTCAAACTCCAAGAGAAACAAGACAGCACAGGCATCATGGACTGGTCAGGAGGCTTAAATCCTGGCAAGAGATACAGCAAAGAGCGGACTGAGAGGCAGGCCTGGCCTGAACCCCAGCTCTGCATTCTGGGTGTTGGGCGACTCTGGGCAACTTATTTCACTTTTCTGAAGATTCCCTTTCTTCATCTGTAAAATGAGACTAACTTCTGGGCTGGCTGGGAGGCTATTCAGAGGCTCTGGCTTCCTTAGCCTCCTGGAGGGGACCCTACCCGACCTGTGCCCGCCCGAGAGGGACTTTGGCAAGCCAGGCTCCTCTGTGAGTTGCAGCTGTAAGTGGAGGCAGGAGCACTGCACCTTGAGGCAGCCAGACCCTGTCTGCACCCTGGCTCTGACATGTGTGATCGTGAGCCTTTCTGAGCCTCCGTTTCATCACCTGTAAGACGGGGTCTAAGGCACTGAATGTACTGCCCAGAGAAGGTCAGAATGACCTTTAGTGCCTAGTCCCTGTCCTTCTTGTCCTTTCTCCCATGACCTTCAGGGGTTGCCCAGTCAGCCTGTCTGAAGCCCCCATGCCCACCCCACGAGATATTGGTCTAACCTGCACACCGACACTGCCCCCAGCCCCCAGCCCAGCAGCTTTTCTAGGCTGTTGCTTGGGTCCCACCCAGAGGTTCTCATGTAACCTTGTTGGGGTGCAGACTGGCCATTGGGATAAACATTTTTTTTAAACCGATTTTTAGAGAGGGAGGAAGTGAGGGAAAGAGAGTGAAACATAGACGTGGGAGAAATACATTGATCAGTTGCCTCTTGTATGTGCCCTGATGTGGGGATCAAACCTGAAACCTAGGTATGTGTCCTGACTCAGAATCGAACCCTGGACCTTCTGGTGCATGGGATGACACCCCAACCAACTGAGCCACACTGGCCAGGGCTGGCCATCAGATTTTTAACGTGTGACTTAAAAAAAATATTTTTTAAATGGACTTTTCAGAGAGAGAAAGAGAAACAGCAATCAGCTGCCTCCTGCATGCCCTACTGGGGATCAAGCCGGCAATTGGGGCATGTGCTCTGACCTGGAATCAAACCAGCAACCCTTTGGGGCACAGCCAACTGAGCCACACCAGCCAGGGCTGACCATCAGGATTTTTAACAGGCCAACAAGGTTGACAACCACCAGAACGCTCTTCAAAGCCCCCAACTTGGCACAGGCCCAGCCCTTACCAGCGTCAGAGACACTGCAGGAGAAGATCAAATACAGGAGCAAAGCCAGTTGTCTCCTATTCAATCAAGTGTTTCCATAAAGCTCCCAGTTTGCTTAAATAATTCGTGGCCATTTCTTCCCCGAAGCCTCAACTACTGTGCGCCTGAGGGCAGGGAACTAGGCTGCTCGTTAACTGCATGTGGGTGGCAGGAAGGGCAGCACCTGGCCCCCAGCTGAACCATATCTGACAGGAAACACTGGCTGTGGGCTGGGCTCAGCCATAGAAGCTGTGTGGATGGGGCTGAGCCAGGCTGAGCTGGGACTGGAGTCCCAGGAGCTGCTTCATGACTGAGTCTTGGTGCCTGGGCGCTGGGCAGGGAAAACTCATTAGTGAGGCTGTAAGCTTAGAGTCCACAGCCCTGCAGGCCTGGTTCAATGTGCTTCCTTTAAGCACTGCCATTGCTGCCTAGATTCATGTGATCGGAGGGCAGTGAGAGATCATCCATCCACCCACCCATATTCCCCTACCCATCCACCGTCCATCCTTCCACCATCTATCCAGAGCCAGGAGACCTCGCTCTGGCTTCAGCTCTGCCAGTGCCGTGCTGTGAGGCTTTGAGTAAGTGCTTCTCCTCTCTGGGCCTTGGTTTCCATCCACATAAAGAGAAGGGACAGAGCTGGATGCTCCACTGACAGAGGCCCCTCCCACTTGGATGTACTAGCTGTCACCTCTGGCTTGGCAGGAAGGTGGCTGAGGGTCTTGTTTTGCCGCCTCCTGCCTGGGGGCTGCCAGCCACCGCCTGGCTGCGTTTTGGGCTCCGGCACATCAGCTGAAGCACAGACACCGAGGTTTCTGAATCAGACTGCCTGCCGCTTCCCGTGAGGCCTCAGACAAATGAGCGCCCCTCCTCGAGCCTGGGTTTCTATCTGAAACAAGGCTGCTAACATGGCCCTAATTTCAAGGCGTTGAGAAGAGTTACGAGACAGGTGTGCAGTGACCGATGGGGCAGGAGCTGTCTGTGGTTCCCCTGGTCAGCGCACTGTGGGGGAGGGACAGACAAGGCCCTGGCACCGGGCCTGTGTGAGCCGGGGGGCGAAGGACCGTGAAGGTGCTGTCTTACCGTCAAGGCTTCGTAGTACATGTCTTTAGCCTCCGTGTCTGTCTTGGCTGACATCAACCAGGATTTGATCAAATATTCATAAAAACTGTCCCCGAGTCCTCCAACCGAGACGTGGTCTGTGAGGGGAAAGCAGACAGAACATTATCTCCATCGCCGAGGCGCGGCAGGACCAGTGGAGCGCACATCTTGCCCACTGGGCTCGTGGCCTGCGGGCGGAGCGTGCGGGTGGAGCAGCATTTAATCAGCAGCCCCCCAGCCCGGAACAGCGGCTGAGAGAAAGACACAGCCTGTGACTCGGGGAGGCAGGCCTTCTCCAGCGCAATGGCCCTGCACACAGGTGCAGGGGCTCAGTCAGGGCTATAAATCATGTCGCCATAGCAGGCCGAGGACGGCAGGGCCTCTGGTTATTAACTGGAAATGAGCTGCATTTCTTTAAAAAGATAATCTGGTGGCAGGGAGTGGAGATTTTTATTACCTGGTGACAAACATGGTAATTAATGCTGGGAAGGTTCCTAAAAGGCTTTGAAGAGGAGGAAGGAGAGGCTTGATTTAGGCGGTCAGGGTACAGAGCCTTTCTGGAAAAACTGAATTTAAATTTAGCGAATTGGGATGAATGGAGTTCAAAGGAGCAGGGGGAGGACAAATGAGATTTGAGGACGCCCCTCTCTGCCTGGTGGCATCGCCCGAAGTCCCCACGGAGCAGGACCTCCAGGCTGTGGTTGAATGAGGAGGCATCTCCACCCAGGGCTGTCCTGGGAGAAAAACGGGGTGACCAAGGAACCACAGAAGCAAGACATGGACAGAAAACACTCACATGCTTTAAAAAGTAACAACGGGGAACATAAAGGCATTTAATGATATAATGCAGAGCAAACGTCACTTCCCTGTTAGGATTCACTTAAGCAGAGAGAGAGAGAGGAAGAGGGAGGGGATGGGGATGGATTAAGGTAGGGTGGGTGGAATGGGAAGAATATTTTCAGCTCCTTTGTAGAAACGGTAAAAAGAGTAAGAAATAGAGAATACACTGACAGCTACCAGGTCGATGGTGGGCTAGGGGTTTTGTTGTATTATTATTATTTTTAAAATATATTTTATTGATTTTTTACAGAGAGGAAGGGAGAGGGATAGAGAGTTAGAAACATCGATGAGAGAGAAACATTGATCAGCTGCCTCCTGCACACCCCTTTCTGGGGATGTGCCCGCAACCAAGGTACATGCCCTTGACCAGAATCGAACCTGGGACTCCTCAGTCCGCGGGCCGATGCTCTATCCACTGAGCCAAACCAGCCAGGGCTTGTTGTATTATTTATAACATCTTCCCCAGAACCTTGCAAGGTGAGCACTATCAACCTCATTTACCGGATGGGAAAAAGGAGAGCGAGCCTAACCCGCTCACCCGAGGCCACCCAGCTGGCAGAGCTCTCACTCTGCAGCTTCACACAGTCAACCAGAGGACGAGACCAAAGAGGCACAGAGAAGCACAGTGCACAGAGAAGGACCAGAGGGTGACGGCAGCCGGGCCAGGGAAAGGGCTGAGAGGAGGCCCCCACAGTAAACCAGCCTTCAGCCCCTCCACAAACAGATCCTGGCCAGCGAGGTTTCAGGAACGGCACAAACACTTGCAAAAACTGGAACCAAGCAGGTAAAGCCTAAGCCTTGAGGAGTGGGAGGGGGTAGGTGTGGGCTGGACTTTGCCAGTGAAGAGGGAAGCGAGAACCAGCACAGCACACCCCTCACCCCCTATTCCTGGGTGGAGGGCACACAAAGGGCAGGGCGGAGGGTGCCAGGCTCAGCATGTCGATGGCGTGTCCATGTTGGAGTAGGAGGTCTGTGTGGAGCAGGGATGGGGGGAAGGCTGTAAGCAAACTGAGCCAGCCTCTGCCTCGAGCCGCTGAAGCTCACAGCCCACAGAAGGAGCCCTGGCTCACAGGTGGCAGCCAGGGCACTGCCATCTCCACACTCATCTCCTGGCCCTGCCTCCCCTCACTGTTTCTCCACCACCCCAACCTCCGGCCCCCAGCCTTCCCATGCTATTTCTCACCTTGTAAGGCTAGGCTTCCTCACTGGATACCTCAGCTTCCTCCCCTCAGAAAGGCTTTCCCCAGTGCTCTCATGACCCCTCCCCTTCCTCCCTGCAGAGTGACCATGAGGGAGAGTGAGACACACACACACACACACACAGCCTGGCCTGGCAGAGCACCCAGTGGGGGCTGTCCCCCGGTTGCTGGGGGCGTGCCTGATGCTGTTGTCAGAACCTGTTTGGGGTCTGCCTCCCGGACTAGGCTGTGGGCTCTTTGTGGAAGGGACTGCGTAGGATTCACATTTTATGTTCAGGACCTTTACTGCACACAGTAGCCGCCCTGAATGAATGAAAGGAAGGTAGGTTTGAGCTGTGCTGGAAAGGGCCTCAGACGCCAAGCCGAAGAGTTTGGATTTCATCACACGTGTGTCGTGGAGCAGGCTCCACCTGGCCGGTGTGTGCAGGAGAGGGGAGCCGGGTGGCAAGGACTCCACAGGCGACTGAGACTGGACACCCACGTGGGGCGGTGTGGATAGTCTCTCAGGGGACCTTGACTGAAGTGGACAGTTCTCACTTGGAGGTCCCACTGCTTTCTAGCTGCCGTGTGGCTGTGTGTGTGTGTGTGTGTGTGTGGTGTCGTCTCGGTGCTGGGTGATGTACTGGGAGAAGCCTAGGCCTGGGTGGGAATCAGAGGCCGGATCTGCTACTAGCTCCAGGCAAGCCATTTCCCCTGCCAGTCCTCAGTCTTCTCCAGTAAAATGCTTTTAAAGGGGAGCCCGAGTTGGTGTAGACAGGCCTTAGAGCAGAGGTGGGTTCTGCTGCTTCCTAACCACGTCAACATCTCATCACACTGGGCAGCCAGAAGCAACCACCCAACAAGCTGGGAAACCTGCCGGCAGAAGACAGCATGCACTGGGGAGGCCGCCAGGCTCGCGCTCCCTTTTGGAAGAATCTAGACCTGCCACTGCCTTCCCACCGAGGAGAGAGTGGGATTCAGGCAGTGGACAAGGAGGCTGAGCCCTCCAGGGCTGGCAGCTCTTTGAGCTCTCATCCGTGATGGGTGCCAGCAGGAGCCTGGTGGCTTCTCCGGCTGAGATCCTAGCAGCCAGAGGTCTTGGTCTCCCCTGTTTCCCTGAAGCTCAGCTTCAAGCAGGAGTGGGGAGCTGCCAAGAGCACCCCAGTTCCTCCTTTGCCTCTCTAAGCTACAATTTCTACAGCTGCAAATTGGCTAAACAGAGGATTCAACGAGAAAAAAGAATGTGAACACACTTAGCTTATGCAAGTGGGGAATGTTATCATCTGGAAAAATACACAATCACAAAAAAACGCCCTGATGAAAACCTGAGATGACCCCAGGCGCCAGAGCCCGGGAAGGAGGAAGCAGGCGCCCAGATGTAACCCCCTCTGCTCTTTGGCAGGCTGTGGATTCATATTTTATTAATATGAAACAAATTTTCACACGTGACCGACTTGGCCCAGCCCTGTGACCCCTGGCGCAGCCTGAAAAGAAAATTATGCTTCTCGGTGGGGGCTCCCTGGCAATTTGCCAAGGTGGCTGTCAGCTGGAAGCCACACCCTCTCCTTTTGTGGGTTTGCTGCGTTGTCCTGGAGCAGCGGAGGCCAGCAGCCCGGCAGTTTATCTCTTTGTCCAGTCAGGCCTTGCAATTAAAAGCAGTAACAGTTACTGAACGGTCTCTTCCTGTGGCCATAATCTTAATTCAACCCTTCGTTTTCTCCTGCACTTTTGGATTTCATAGAATGTTTGGTTAAAAATACTGTGCGTTTCCAGAAGTGGTTTTCGCAGGAGGCCACTTGGGAGTGAGGTCATCACCAGGGAAACATCCTGGGTCCAACTTCCTGGGCCTCGAGACCTGCGATCAGGGAGGCTGGGGCTGGAAGGACAGGCCCTGCCTGCACACTGTTACTCATGGGCCCGTCTCCAGCAGATGAACTGAAATCTGTTTCCTGCAGCTTTTGGCCATTACTCCAACCCCTTCCACAGCACACAAAGAACATATCTCCAGTTCTTCTCCCATTTTGCAGGAGAGGAAATCAAGGCTCAAAGAGATAAAATGAACCCCCCCCTCACTCCCAGCCATGCAGTAATCAGACCCATGTCTCCTTTGACGCCAGCCCTGGCTGATGCCATAACAGCTGGGGCTAGAGGGGGTGGGAGAGGGAGAGGGGCCCTTGTTTGGGCAGAGGCAGTGAGGTGTGGGCTCTGGGGAGGCCCTTGAGCAGGGCCCATGGAACCTGCTGCCACCAGTTTGTGCGAAGACCACAAGACACGACCGGGGCCTTGGTCAGGAGGGCAAGGTGGAGCAGGGCTTCTCAGCAGGGGCAGTGCCAGGGGCCTGGAGACTTTTCAACACTCTTGCCTGAGTGTCCCCCGAGACCCATTTTGTTTCAGCAGGTGAAGCTGGGGGCTGTGAACTCGGCTCCACAGGTGACCAGGTGACCAACATCTCTGGCTGAGAAGCCTCTGCACGGAGAACAGCAGGAAGCCCTGGGACCTGTGCTGGCACGTGTAGGACACTGCAGTGGATTCGTGGTTTCTATATCGCTGTATTAGGTAGGTTCTGCTTAAGTTTTAAATCTAAAATCAAAGGGGCTAAGCAATGCCGGAAGGGTGAGGGATGATGGAGGTGTCAGCGGGCACAGAGATGGAGGGTGTAGCCCTGATGGAGGCTGGAGACAGCTGGTGTGAGGGGGATGCACAGGGCGTCCCCACAGCAATGACAACCATAGTGAAAGCCCCAGCTACCTGGTGGGCGGGGCACCCAGGAGCACTGAGCGAGTGACTCTGGTCTGTGCCCTGCAGGGGCCTCACCGGGAAGCTGGCCAGGAACCCGCTAAGGACGGGGCCGTGTCTCTGTACTCACGTTGTATCCAGTTCCCACTCACTGGGCTGATGAAGTTGGGGTAGAGGCCGAATGGCTTGTCGATCTTCCTGAGGAACTTGCGGATGTGCCTGACCTGCCAGGAGATGGACACCGGGCACACCTTCACTTTTCCGAAGAAGCCAGCCCCTCCCAGCTCGCCAAGGACCAGGCAGCTGGTTCAGACCCCGAGGAGGCAGGAAGGGGGAGCGGTCAAGCCAAAAGCAGGCTCCAACCAGAGCTGGGGGGATGGCCTTGACCTGTGCCCTTGTGCGGGCGGGGCCTGGCTCACCATGTCTGCACTGACCACTCTGCCTGGGGTCTGCCAGGCTCCTTACCCCGCCCCCCCAACCCCTCTGATCTCACCCCTTCCTCATTGCATGTTGCTTTTGGCGGGGAGAGTCTTCATAGGAGGGAGGATTCACATAAGGGATGGTAGCTGTTTTCTAAGTACCAGGTAAAACTGCCTTTTTAATAGGTCAGAAATGGTCAAACATTGGCAATTTCATATGGTTAACCTGGTAATATGTTCTTTTTTCTGACACCATAGGAACCATTCCAGAGGGGAGGCCTGGGCTCAATACACCATAGGCACCTCAGGTTTTTTTATTTTTATTTTTTACAGAGAGGAAGGGAGAGGGATAGAGAGTTAGAAACATCCATGAGAGAGAAACATCGATCAGCTGCCTCTTGCACACCTCCTACTGGGGATGTGCCCGCAACCAAGGTACATGCCCTTGACCGGAATCGAACCTGGGACCCTTCAGTCCGCAGGCCAACGCTCTATCCACTGAGCCAAACCGATCAGGGCGGCACCTCAGGTTTTAATGACAACATTTCTCAGTTCCTCTGAGCCATACTGTTACATATATCATCTCCAATCATTGGAACAACCTATGTGGTATCACTAGCTCAGTTTAACAGACAAGACACCCGAATCTTAGAGAGAGTCAGTGATTGCCCATGGCTACCCACTAGGTAAGTGGCAGGGCCAGGACAATTTCTGACCAAACGGAGCAGCCCCTGGGTCCAACACGGACCAGGAGGGGACCATGCAGCCACCTGTAGCGGAGGCTGCCCCACCTGAGCAAGAGGAAGCTAGATTTGCAACCTTTGGGCATACCAAGGGCAAGGGGGCTTTGGGCTATAAAAGTGGGAAGGCCTTATCCCTCAGGGATACACGAACCCTCCCAGTGCAGACCTGTGGGAGAAAGGCCTGCGGGGACCGTACTGTATCATGCTCAGACTCACCTACAGGGCAAGGAGCAGGGAAAGCAGCCTTTGACTGTCAGCCCTTTCTTTTCAGGGGACGGCATTGCTCTGCCACATCAGATCTCACATCCATTTATGTTAATGCAGTCCATTACGGGGACAGGAATGTGCTTGTACCTGACTTATTCGCGGCTGTCCTGGTGGAAAGCAGTGGAGCAGGCTAAATGAGCTCCCCCAGAGGGTGCGGGCGCTTCTAGAATTTGGGCCAATTTGTTGACTGCCAATAATCGCCTCTGTGGGAGGCATGGCTGGGGGATGCACAAAGCTGGAGAATGTAAATGTAGAGGGAGACAGAGAAACAGAGCGCGGACCCTGGAGGAAAAGCCTGAAGCCTGTCGTATTAATCTGCTCTTGAACGAGCGTGGGCTTCAGAGACAGGAAGTCCTGGATTTGAATCCTGGCTTTAGCACTTCCCAGATGGATGATCCAGGACAAGTGCCTTAACCTCTGAGTCTCAGCTTCCTTCCCTATAAAATGAGGATGACAGGAAGACCTGACTCCTAGGGCTGTTGGGAGGGTTAGAGACACTCTAAGTGCCCAGCACACAGTAGGTGCTCAGGCAGTAGTAGCTAATTAACTCCTGACTAGCCAGGGACTAGAGGGAGCTGCTGGTCTTGCTCCATCCTGAGCCGGCCACAATCTTCCTGGCGGAGTTGGCTCAGGAGCAATGGCAACTGGGAAGCTGGAGGGGAGGGAGGACGTGGAGGTGGGAAAAAGGATCAGCCAGTAAGATTCATTGGGAAGTGGATTAAAGTAACTGCATGACCCTTAGAGGTGGAGTGTCACGGGGAGGCAGAGTCCTCTCCGTACAAGGTCTGACAACGTGATGGGCTATTTAAGGGTGGTAGTGAGCCCCAATACAGAGGAAATGGTCAAAGATTTGAATTGCTCTTCTTAAGCGTTTTCTCAAGAAGGCGGGTGGATTCCCACACTGAATAAGCAGTGCTCCTAAACCCCGTGTCAAAAAGTACATGAGCGCTTGTTAAAAATGCAGATCCCAGGGCCAGGGCCTGCTGGGTGATGCTCTGAGGCTGGCGGGCTAACCGGCCACTGGGAGCCACTGGGTAGAGAGTGGCTCTAGGAGCTCCCAGCCCCCCGGCTAACTAACCATTAGGGGGAAAGAAGGCTTTGGGAGTGGGGCGCTCCTGAGGGTTCTTCTTGGAGGGCAGGGCTTCACCTCCCTGCCATGGAGCCCGAGTGACATCTGAGGGTTGAGGGTTAGACCCACAGTGACACTCCAGACAGTGGGACTGCCAAGGCTGGGAGAAACTGCCCCTTCTGGAGGGCCTCCAGAGGACCGGCCGCTGTCAGAATGGATGGCAGCCTGGACGCCATCTTTCAGCTTCCCCGTGTCCTTAGCCAGCCTGGCACCAGTGAGAAGAAGCGGCCATGTGCCTGTCCCGGAAGTGGAAATCGCTGTGCCAGCCTGCTGATGGCATGAGCTAGACGGGCATCTGGAAGGAAAGGCCAGGCAGATCTCACAGGAAAAAGTTAAATGTCTCTGGAAAGGCGGCTTTAGCAGCCGGTGGCCCGTTCCTGCCAACTCGAGCTGGTGCCTAGGTTCCAGCCGCTGCGCTTTCTGCAGACCCAGACCCACGTATGGGTGGTTGCCAGAAGCTGACACACGCCGGCAGCTTTGTCTCTCCCCTGCCCTCTGTAGGGTCCCGACTAGTCCCTGTGCTCGTCTTCCCTGCCACCTGGGATTGGGTACAATCATGTCTCCCACAGTAACTTAGGGGGCTCTGTGTTCCCCATACACCACCCTGCCCATCTGGGACCCTTTCCTGTGGCTGTGCAAGGCTGAATGCCCACTCTTCTGCTCTCTGTGGGGAGAAGGCGGAGGGGCTGTTTTGGGAGGGAGCAGGGAGAAGACTTGCCTTTTCAGCGAAGACCTGGTTGCCGGAGAGCTCACTGAGGTGTAAGAACTCCAAGTGCAGGGATCCAAACTCTGCCAGGATGCTGCTGCTCCCGGTCATGCTCCAGCCCCAGCTCCTGTTGGAACCACTAGAAAGACAGAGTAGCCATCGTCACCCCCACATCCCAGGGTGATGCTTTGAGGCTGGCGGGCTAACCGGCCACTGGGAGCCACTGGGTAGAGAGTGGCTCTAGGAGCTCCCATCCCCCTGGCTAACTAACCATTAGGGGGAAAGAAGGCTTTGGGAGTGGGACCCTCTCCCCTGCTGGCTCCTCTACTGAGGGTAACTCCACTGCTTAGTAGGGGAACACCTACTCTGTGCCAGGCACTGTCCTAAGAGCTTTTGCCACATAATCTCAGTTACTCCCCCTGGGGGTCTGTACTAGTAATAAACCCATTTTGCTGATGAGGACACTGAGGTTGAGAAGTGACTTGCTGAAGGTCATTTGAACCCAGGCTTATCTGACTTGCAATAGTCTTTGTCCCTTTAAGACTGGGCTTGAGCAGGACAGTAGCAAAGCTGTCTTGGTGGCCAAAACATGGCATACGTGCTTTGCTAAATTATAGGTGATATCGGTAATGCTGTCATGGACCATAAAGACTCACAGACACTCCATTTCCACCCTGTGGCTGAAGGCAACCCGACTGCTCACAGTCAGTGGCCCTGCCTGTGGAGGGAGGGTCTGAACAGGGGCAGATGAAAAGCAGGCCCTTTTTCTCTCCCCTCACTGCCAATGCTGCCCAAGGACACACAATGGCCCCCTCCTGGAGTTTCATGGAACCCACACCTGACGGGCAGGCAGCTCTGATGCAACTACACACCTGGAGCCAGACCCTGGGGAAGCTGAGGTTAGGAGTAAGAGAAGCAGGGGCTCTTGGAGCAAAGATTTCCTCACCGGTGAGCCATGCACCTCTCAAGAACACCTTAGATAAAGTAAATGAGGCATACTAGCACGCTGCCACCTCGCCAGACAAGGCTGTCAAAGAACTCTGCACACACTGGGTGCTTTCAAGGAGGAAGAGTGCAGCCCTAGCTGATTTGGCTCAGTGGAGAGAGCATCGGCCTGTGGACTGAAGGGTCCCGGGTTCGATTCCGGGGAAGGGCACATGCCTGGAGTGTGGGCTCGATCCCCAGTAGGGGGTGTGCAGGAGGCAGCCGATCAATGATTCTCTCTCATCATGGATGTTTCTCTCTCTCTCCCTCTCCCTTCCTCTCTGGAGGTGTGCAGAGGCAGGGCCTCGGGTAACCCTGCCACCTGCCCTTTTTACAGAAGAGGAAAACAAGGCACAGGACAGTAACGTCGCCCGAGGAGATCACACGGCAAGTGAAGCAGCTGGGACCCAGCGCTGGGCTGATGTCCTAACCACCTAATCCCCATGCTTTTAGTTACATAATAATAAGCAAGGACCTGCCTTTCCAGGCACTTTCGCTTAAAACCTCCCAGGGGTTCACAGCCCGGAGGCACAGGTTCAAGTGTGTTAGCCGAGGGGCCTCGGGTAAACCATTCCTCCTTGTGTGCTTAGTTTCTGCACTGGACAAAGTAGGCAAGGACAATACCTCACAGTCCCCGTCCTGGGGCTTTTTAAGGGATTTAGAGAGAAGAGGAAGGTGCACAATGGGGATGGCCTTGGGCCAGCTTCTTCCTCTCCCTGTGCCTCAGTTTCCTCATATGCATCATGATGACCTCTCCTATGATGACCCCCTTGGGGGGGAGGGGCAGGGGTCAACCTCCCTCTGCAAGAGATTGTAGAGGTGGAGGACGGGTTGGGGACAGAGTGGGGAGGAGTGAGCTCCCCATTTGCAGGGGCTCCAGGGTGCAGTTAGCGTGAGGCAGGCTGGGGGAAGCCCTTTGCTTCCTTGCTGTGATGGCCCAAGCTCCCAGGAACGGCCCCTGTCTGTCCCTCTGCCTCCCAGGGTGAGGCCTAGGAAGGCAGGCGTGGGTGTGGGAGGTCATAGTTTGCCACCTGAGGTGGCAGCTTTTCCTGGGGTGGGGCCGGGGCTCCCCTTCTCCTTTCTAAACTCCATTCTCTGGCCTGGATGTGGTTTCCAGGAAAGTCAGGGAACTCATGTCTCCTAGCTTCTAGAAAGAGAGGACACTCGTTTCGGGATCTCTTGGGGCAGGTGACCTCAAGAAACACAGAGGAGACCACCTCTATGTTTCCATTTCCTGTCTCCATTTCCTGGGGCAGTTCCCTGACTTGGGGGCAGGGGGCAGGTGGGATGGGATGGGTTCGTAGAGGGGACACTTGGTTCCTGGATAATAAATAAAACAGCTTCCGTTTATTGAGCTGCTACAGACAGCGGGCACTGGGCAAGCTGCCTGCATCATTATTTCATTTACAGCCCACAGGCAGAGCGTCATTAACTCCAATATGCGAAAGAGGAAACTGAGGCTCAGAGAGGGAAGGTCACCTTGGTAGGCGGTGGAGGTGGGATTCATACTGAGATCTGCAGGGCACTCCCTAAGGGGTCTCCCCTCCAGACGGCCCTACCTCTGCCCAGAGGAAAGGGGAAGCTGTCCCCACTCAGTCCCTCTTCACAAGCGAGACTGCTCTCCAGCTTGTGATCTCAGTGGGCAGGTTTCCTGAATCATCGGCGCTTCCTGCCCTTGCAGAGAAATTCAAGGTACAAAGAAAGCCACCAGCCGTCTTTTGTTCTCATTCCCCCCACATGAGCCTTCCTCTCCTCCTCCCTCCAATGCTCACCCTCCCTGGAGGGCTTTCTGTAGTGGAGCCGCTGGCAGACAGGCCATGCCAGCCAGGGCAGAGCGGGCAGCGGGCAGGTGCCGTCCCTCTCCTGCCTGGCTCCAAATGCTGGCTTCCCCGCGGACCTCAGGCAGGTCGGTTAATTTCTCTAGATCTCAGTTTCCTCATCCGTTAAATGACAGTACCCACACCTCATAGAGTCATTGTGAGGTATAAATTATGCATGTAATTACTGTCATTTTATCATTATGCAATTATGCACATGTAAATTATGTGTTGTTTGCTAGAGTTATTCAGTGCCTGATATGTGCCAGGCAGCTGTGGTGTCTTATTTTAACTTCACCTCCAACTTGGGAGGGTAGATACCATAATCCTTATCTCGTAGGTGGAGATACTCAGGCTCCGAGAGGGGAGACACTGGCTCCAAGGCCACACAGGAAGCGATAAAGCTGGCAGAGCTGAGTCTAAATCCAAACCTCAAACGCCTCTTCTCCGAGCAGCATCCAGAGCCCGGAGGTCCTCTGGTCAGCCCTGGGAGGCCTGCAAGAGGGCCTGCAGCCCGTGTTCTCTCCCCTGGTGGGAGGGGCCGCTCCACAATGCCCCTCCCCAGCCTGGCAGAGTGTCTATGTGTGTGCCTGTGTGCCCTCCTGTGTATGATGTAATCCTTAACTTTGCAACTAGACCTGGATTCTGATTCTGACTTCACTTTGCTTCCGAGTGACCTTGAGTAAGAGACCTCACCTCTCTGAGCCTCAGTTTCTTCACTGGTAAAATGGGATCCATGTGGTGGTTGTGAGATTGACAAAAGAGAATCTATGTCACAGCTCATATTGGGTCTGGCACACAGTGAAAACTCAATAAACAGTGGCAATTATTAAGATGTGTATCCCTGGCCAGTGTGGATCAGGGGTTGAATGTCAATCTATGAACCAGAAAGTCACGAACCAGGAGGTCATGGTCCGATTCCCTGTCCCGTTGCGCATGCCTATGTTGCTGGCTCCATCCCTAGTAGATGGAGTGCAGGAGGCAGCCAATCAATGATTCTCATAATTAATGTTTCTCTCTCTCCCTCTCTCTCTTACTCTCTGAAATCAATACTATATCTATAGAGATAAAACCCTAATATGCAAATAGACCAAATGGCAGAACAACCGAACAACCGGTCACTATGACATGCACTGACCACCAGGGGGCATGCATGGAACATGGCGGGAGTCGGCCCCGGTGGGATGGTGGAGCAGGTGAGCAGAGGTGCCAGACCAAGGCAGGGTACCAGTCGCTGTCATCAGGGTGTACCTCTGCTGGTTACTGAAAATTCTTTGCTCCTGCACGCTGTGGTCCCGCTTGCACTTGCTGCCGGCTCTGGCCCCGCTCGCACCCACATCTGGCATCGGAGCCACAGCTTGCACCTGCTGCCAGCGCCCAGTGCCGGTCCCGATAGCTCGGCGCCGTCAGCGGGTGCGAGCAGTGGCTGCTGGCCCTAATGGCCCTTGAGGGCTTCTCCACCTCCCCCTGCTCCTGAGGGGCAATCCCAATTGCTCCTCACCATCAGCGGGTGTGAGCAGGGCCAGAGCCATCAGCGTGTGGGAGCAGCTGCTGCGGGACCAGGGCTGCTGGGAGACAGGGGACTGAGGGCTCTGGCGGGAGGGGCCAGGCGGGGAGGTGGAAGATGGACCAAGACCCGCCCCTGTGCCCACCACAGCCTCTCGGCCCACAGTTCCTTTCAAGGTGCACGATTCGTGCACTGGGCCCCTAGTGTATATATATAAGATATGTACCTCAGTGTGCGTATGCATATGAAAATGCATATTTGTGTGTGCGTGTGCACACATATTTATGGATGTGAGAGTGTGTGTGACAAAGGCGAGCTTGTGTATCTGAGCCTTTATGTTTGGATGGGTGGCAGCAGAGTGTAATGTGTGTGTGAGAGCCAGTGAGTCAGCTGCAGAGGGCCTTGGAGTGGCTGCTGCCGCTCTCCCAGATAGCCCAGGTGTCCCTGCAGGTCACAGGCCCTGGTTACTCTTGCCCCCACCTTCCAGGCCAGGCTGCAAAGACACACCTCCCCATTAGGGAGGAGGAGCAGCCAAGCTCACTAGGGGACCACCTCCCCTCAGGGTCCTCCTGACCGACAGTTTTGGGGCAGGGCCAGTCCCCCCTCCTGCTGGGGCCCATCGCCAGCCCTGCCCAGAACAGGGTAGCATGTGGCCCAGCTTCCCCAGACACCCTCCAAAGAGCAGAGTCAGCACCACTCGGGCCGCATACATCCCTGACTTTCTCCCTGGGGAACAGGGACGCACTTTTAGCAACAGACTCCGACGCAGAAAAGGAAAGGGGGTGCTGCCAGGAGATCAGCACGTGCATACATGTGTGTACCACACTGGCAGCATGCAACAGCCCCCAAATACATGTGCTTTCTTAATCAGAAATGGCAGATCTGTGTGTATCAGGTCCGGGCTCTGCGGGACTTGGGTAATGAAGATAGCCAGGGATGTGGTTTGTAGGACTGGCAGTGCCATGCACAGAGGACAGAGGGTGCCTGAGCTAGGGTCCTAGGGACCCCAGACAGCAAGGCCCCAGAAGCTGCGCATGGAGAGAGAGCTGGAAAGAAAGGGTGTTTGTGTCTCAGCTCCATGCCAGCTGGTCTCATTTCTTTAGGGTTAGTGTTTGTGGAAAGGAATCTGAGCAGAGATCCAAGTGTCTAGTTCTGGGGAGTCAACCCTGGCCCTGAGATGGGATTCCATTGGCCCTGAGGGCCCCTCCCCAGCCCTCAGAGATGTTGGTGAGAGCTAAGTGAGGTCACACCCTGAGAAAGCTTTCGGACCACAGGACAGTAAGAGAAGATGCCAAGTCTTCTCTCCTCTGCAAGGCCCAGGCTGACCGCGGGCAGGACCTCCCCAGGACCCAGAGGGAGCCGCAGGCCTCTCACCAGGGCCCAGGGCCCCCTTCCCCTCCAGTGTGCTCCTTCCTGCCCAGGCAGCTGGCTAAAGCCCCTGTTGGGTTGAGAGCCCTGAGATAAATCACTGCAGGAGGTGGAAGGGGGAAGTCTGGTGCGATGGAAATGTTATAGCCTTCCTCCCAGGCCCGGGGTTCTAGGAGGGCCTCGAGGCTCGAGGATGGCCCCAGAGAGTTCTCTGGGTGCGTTCTACAAGGTCTCCCAGGGGTCCACTCCACCCACCTCAGGAGCAGCAGGGTTCCCGCATGAAGGCGGGCTGGCAGGCCGCAAGAGCAGAGCTTTCTGATCAATCGTAACAAAATGAGTTTAAATCTTAGCCCCATTATCTATTAGCTATGAGAACTTGGGCAAGTTACTTCATCTCTCTGAGACTCTGTTTTCATAATGGGGATAATACCCTCAAAGGATTGCTGTGAGCAATCAGTTTGGTGAGGCAATGTGTGGAGACTCCTAGCACAATGCTAGGCACATAGTAAGTGCTTAATAAGTGGTAGGACCACTGTTGTTATTCATCTCTTACCCCCCACACACTGTCTAGCAGGAATATTTGTCAAAGGCACAAAGAATTGGACGTGGATCCTGCCCTTGAGAAGCTCCTGCGGGGGGTGGGGGGGGGGGCATGAAGACAAGTGTGACGAGGGCCAGGAGAATGGCAATAAAGTGCCTGGAGGCCAGGACAGGCACGGCCGCTTCTGGCTTAATGATAAGGTGCCATCTGGGCTGGGTTTTGATGGCCAGAGAAGCTGTGAGAGATGGGCAATCCAGGGAAGCAACAGAGTGAGAGAAGGTAAGATAGGACACATCTGAGGTGTTCAGGAGCAAGATTCATGCTCCCCAATGTATCTTAAAGCTGGTTGGGCCATTAGTTTTCTTGACTGACCCTGTCCTTTTCCCTTTCTGGGTCTCAGTTGCCACATTTGGAAAATGGGTGGATATAAATACACTCCTAGCCCATGAGAGGGGAATGGTGAGGGGACAGGTGAGCTGGACGGAGCTGCAGCCCTGGCTCCCCCCGCTCTGGCTGTGTCACTCTGGCTCTGACTTAGTGACGGCCCAGAGAGATCCTAGTTCAGTGATGGCGAACCTATGACACGCGAACTCATTTTTTTGGTTGATTTTTCTTTGTTAAATGGCATTTAAATATATAAAATAAATATCAAAATATAAGTCTTTGTTTTACTATGGTTGCAAATATAAAAAAATTTCTATATGTGACACGGCACCAGCGTTAAGTTAGGGTTTTTCCAAATGCTGACACGCCGAGCTCAAACAGATCAGGAGGGGAAATGATGAAAGCGGCCAATGAAAATCAATGTTTAAAGACCGAGCTAAGGAAAGAAACACTACTGGTGGATTCTTTCATTAGTGGGGCCACATGTGATTTTTTTCAGTCTTATCCAGCATTTTTTATATAAACCACATGTTCTGCCATGAGAATTTATTATTTTATAGAGGGGAAGTCCCAATGTCATTATTAAAAATTATTAACTCCTGAGTTTAGGTCTTGGGACAGTCAGTTACTGGCTTAGATGACCTCAGCCAGTCACATACTTGCCTCCTCGGAGGGTTTGACACTCCTCCGAGCCCCTCTGTGTTCTGACTCTGGGCTCCTGAGACCCAGCCCTGAGGGTGGGGGCAGCAGACCAGGAGTCCCTCTGCCCAGGGTCCTGAGACCCCCCTGGCAGCGCTGGGTACCTTCTCAGGGCAGGAGGGTATGGTGTGCCTGACTGGCCCCTGACCCTGGCTGGGAGGGAGGGCACCTGGAGGGCTGAGTCAAGGCAGTGTTGTGGGACAATCACAGGAACAGCTGTCCCTCCCCACCCCTGAAGATCAGGTCTTGGGTGTCCTAAACCCCAAGAACCAGGCTTGGTGACAAACACCTGCCCAGGAGAGCCCTTGTGACGGCCAGTGTTCACTCTGCCGCTGACTGGCCGTGGTTCCAGAGGCGTGTATGGTCCCTCTCTCTCTGTGCCTCAGTTTCCATAAAGATACAGCCAAACGTGTCCTACCTTTTGAAGTTCACGACACCTTTTGGGATTCCCGTGGGGGTGTTGAAGGCCGGCAGGAGTTTCTCTCCGAGCTTGATGGCCTTCATTCGGAACACCTGGAAGGGTCAAAGGACACTGTGAATCTGGGCTGGGTGGGGTGCAGTCACTGCAAGAGGGTGCACTGGTGGATAAACCGGCAACGCTGCCAGCCCCAGAGCGGAGGTGGCACTGCCTCAGGCTCTGTGGTGGGACAGGCCAGGGTGTGAGCCTGGCTCTGTGGTCTGAGGTGAGGCACCTCTCTCTGAGCCTCAGTTTCCTTGGTCATAAAATAATGACAATATTGCCTTCCTCGGAGGGTTATTGGGAGGAATACAAATTAGGTAACAGTTATAAAGCACTCACGGGTGTCAGGACTACGATGAAGGCTCAGTGACCATAACTGTGATTTGGGTGGCCCTTGGGAAGATAAAGCAATCAGGGCAGTGGGTCAAAGGGTCTATGCCTGCCCACACTGTGGGGCCAGCTGTCACAGGCTGTGCTCGTGGGAAAGTGTGTACAGAATATAAAGAGGACTGGATGGGGAGCCCAGGCCCCACCCGGTTCCAGGCTGTGTCCCACCTCTTGGCATCTATGTGCTTCTCGGTGAACCATGGCCTCCTCCTGGACAACACTTTTCCACCTGTAAACCAGGGAAGGGCCTTTTCCCTTTCCCCTCCGGATTCCGCCTGCTGCTTCCACTTTATCGACGGGAATAAGCAGAAGGAGAACGGCTCTTCCTGAACCACCCATATGACGGCCAGGGAGCCGTGAGGAGGCCCCAGGCCTCAGGGCCCCTGCCCGAGGCTCTGACCTGTCAAACTGTTCTTCTGATTAATTCAAAAGCATCTGTGACCTCCTGACTCAGCAGTGCCCCTCACAGGAATTTATTCTAAGGAAATAAATAATCGAGGATGTTGTGAAAATTTAACCTTATGGCTGTTTATTCCAGCATTGTTAGAGGAGAAGATGGAAATACTCTAAATAGCAAACAATACAGGAGTGGTTAAATGACAGCTCATCCCTGCAAGGGAACACTGTGCAGCCACTGAAGTGATGCTATAGGAGAATATTTAATAGCAAAGAAAGGGTTTATAATGTATTAAGAGAAAAGTATGTCAAAATAGTGTCATTCAACTTTCGTAAAAATTGTATTCATATGGACACTTGGGGAAAGGATGGAATGCACCAGAATATTAGCAAGTGTCTCCTGGGAGGGGTAGGCTCACGGAGGACGTTTATTTCCTTCTCGTGGCTTATCTATTTTCTGTGCCATTTTATCATAAAACAAACCCACGTTAAACGTCATGTATCTTTTAAAAGATGAGATGCAAGTCCCTAAGCAACCGTTCCCAGTGGGACAACACGTTTCCTTTTACTTCTGCAGCTCGAGGGTGACCCAGTTTGCTGACCTCCTGCGTGTCATTGCAAAACAAAGTCATCTTGAGGTCCCCAACCCCAACACACACAATTTACTAATGCTGAGTCAGCTGTTTAGGGACTGCAGTGGGAAGTGGGTGAGAGGCCTCAGAGCAGAGTAGTGGGTGTGGTGCTTGCTTAGGAAGGGGGAGGGAGGGGTGAAGGAGGAGAGTAGGAGGAAGGAGCAGGAGGAAAGAACCGCATGAGGCCTGGCAGTGCCGGGCAAGAGAAGATGCTAATGTCAGTGCCAGACAGTAGGTCCCAGAAGTGGGCACGGGGACACCTATGTCAGAATTTCTGGGAGCTTGTCTAGAATCCAGGTTTCAATGTCTCCTGTCACTACAGAACCCTCTGGTTTAGCAACAACTCAGAGTTCTCGTGTGAGGCTCTTGAGGAGGCTGAGCCAGAGACATACAGGGACCCACCGAGCCGGAGCCCAAGGCTGAGGCCAGGCTGCTGTCTGCTGCCCTTTGCCCGCAGGACTCCACGCTCACTCCTCTTAGACGCTCTCCTCAGCCAGCAAACCCTGTCTTCTCCTTCAGAAGGTCTTGCTGCCGCTGGCAGCGCAGGTCTCCACACCCCGGGAGGATGCTGAATGAGTGTGTGTGACGAGAGTGGGACCACTTTCCTCCTTGTCATCTTGGAAGTGAGTGGGTGTGTAAGGGGTTCAGAACCCAATTCCCATGTCCGTGTGGAAGTCCCCCCACACCACCAAGCAAGTCTCCAGACACCGGCTCCATGTCTAAGAATTCAACTCAACTCTGACACTGTCCACAATGGAGAGAGCATCAGGTTCCATATGTTAAGGGTTCAGGCCTACAAGACCGCCCGCCCCCATTCTTCAGCTGCCAATGAAGAGCAGGTGTTACCCAGGAACCCCACCTTGGGTTTGATTATTTTTCTAGAGCGGCTCACAGAACTCAGAGAAACATGTTACTTACTGTGCCAGTTTATTATAAAAGGATATAACTCAGGAACAGCCAGATGGAAGAGGTACATAGGGCAAGAAATGGGGGAGGGCACGGAGCCTCCGTGCTGTGTGCCACTCTCCCCAGCTCCCCACCTGCTCACAACCAAAAGCTTGCTGAACCCAGTGCTTTGGGTGTTCACGGAGACTTCATTACACAGGCACGACTGAGGGAACCACTGGCCACTGGCTACTGATTCATCCTAGCCCCTCTCCCCTCCTTGAAGGCCTGAAAGCTCCAACCTTCTCATCACATGACTGTTACTCCTGGCAACCAGCCTCCATCCTAGTTGGGGCCAAAAGTCACCTCAATAACATAACAAAAGGCACTTTTATCATTGTCACCGCTTAGGAAATGCCTATGGTTTTAGGAACTCTGTGCCAGAAACAGGATGAAGACCAAATACCTATTTCTTATAAGTCACAACATCACAGTGTGCCAGGTGTCTCATCTCCAGGGCCTTCATCCCTTGCAGCGGCCGTGGGCAAGGTATTGACCCACTTGGAGAAGGACTAAACTGAGTCTCAGCAAAGCAATTTGCCCAAGATGAGGAGCTATGAAGTGACTCTTTTCCAGGACACCAAGCTGCCTTCCCAACACAGAAAGGCATCAGGCAGCCATGGTAAGCAACGGGCAGTGGCCTACTGGCTCCAGACAGAGATGAAAGAAACCAGCAAGAATTATATTCTGCAGAGTGAAACGGACACTGTTCTGGGAGTCACTGAACAGGCATGTGACCGTGGGTAAGCCATGCACTGTCTCCGAGCCTCATCTGCACAATGAAATGGAGACAGCTCTGGCTGCTTCACAGGGTCCTTCTATTGTTTTTGACTTTTTATTGTAGTTGATTTCTAATTTCATGCCATTGTGATCTGAGAAGATGCTTGATATGATTTCAATCTTCTTGAATTTGTAGAGACTTAGCCTATGTCCTAACATGTGGTCTATCTTTGAAAATGTCCCATGTGCACTTGAGAAGAATGTATAGTCTGTAGCTTTGGGGTGACATGTTCTGAAGATGTCAGTTAGTTCCATCTGATCTAGTGAGTCCTTTAGGATTGCTGTTTCCTTGTTGATTTTTTTGTCTAGAAGATTTATCCAGTGATGTCAATAGGGTATTAAAGTCCCCTACTATGATTGTATTGCTGTCACTCTCTCCCTTGATATTGTCCAGAAGTTTTTTTATGTATTTGGATTCTCCTGTATTGGGTGCATATATGTTTACCAGAGTTATATCCTCTTTTTGTATCCATCTCTTTAGTATTATGAAGTGGCCTTCATTATCTCTTGTTATGGCCTTCACTTTGAGGTCTATTTTGTCAGATATAAGTATTGCTACCCCAGCTCACAGGATCCTTCTAGACATCAAATAAGAGGGTGTAATAGTGAATGTGCTATATAAACTGTAAAGTGCTATGTCAGTGCCACCTGGTGTGGCTGTGGCTGTGCTTGTGGTTCCCGTGGGAGTGTCTGTAGGGCTGGCTGTAGGGAGTGTCTGTATAGCAGGGACTCTTCTCCCACAGGTTCCCTCTGAAGCAAAGAAAGGCCTCAGCCCAGGAGAGGGCGGGGGGGGGGGGGGGGCGGGGGGGTGAGGTCTCTTTCACCATTCATTCCACAAATACTCATGGGGGATTTTAAGAAAGCCTCACTCCACAGGCACCTTCTGTGTGGGAAATTAAGGACTAAGAGGAGGGTGACCCTGGGCCAGGATGAACGAGGGCCCATGGCAGAGAGGTCACAGGGTCATAAGTTGACCCAAAATAGCCTCCCAGCCTGTGACCTGAGCAAGTGACTTCTAAGTCTCAGATCCTGCACCTGCGAGTCGGTGAAGACATCACCCCATGGGCTGTTTGAGGAATGAGGACACGGTGCACACGCCCCATCTCTGCCGTGTGGAGGTGCTGGGGACAGGGGGGACTAGGAAGGCGTGGCTGGAGGTAGGAGCCTGCCTGCTCAGGGACTCGGAGCCACGTGGCCTCTCCTTGGGCCTTTTAAACTATTTCTAAGTCACAGGTGCTCCTATCCACATCCCACTGTCTGGTCTGCATCCTGGAAAGACAGGCTGACAGTCCCTTTTAGGGAGCCGAGGCCTCAGAACAAGTTCTCAGAATCCCAGACACCTCAGAGCAGGGAGGGAGGGACAGCAGGTCTGGGGAGCACCAGCTCCATCCTGAGCCGCTGGCCCCCACACCAGCCCCCGTGAGCCCCCTGAATCACTGCCTCCCCTTCCTGCACCCACCACCTCCTCCCACAACGTAGACGTAGATGAGAGGTGAGCAAGGGCCCGTGGAGAACATGAATGCTTTTTTCTGCTCCATGTGTCATTTCCTGTCCTGGGGTTTTCAAATGAAATTCAGGCCTTGGGTGGCTCCAAGCCCAGGGCTCCCATCTATGATTATTTGGGGACAAATTGGTACAAGCGGTAATCTCCGCTGAGGAGATTATGTTTGATGGAGAGAGGCCTAAAGCTACTGGAGAGATAAAGCGCATGCCCGCCGCCTCTAAATTCTCGGCTTCAGCCCGTGTGCCTTAAATGAAGTGAAGGGGAACTGGCTCTCAGACAAGAGCTATCTGTAGAGGTGAAGTGGAACTTGGTTGGCCTCACCTCCAAGGCCCCCCACAGGCTTAATTACTCATCTCTGAGTGGACAGAGAGGGGGAAGTGTGAGGAAAGGAAAGCGCCCAGGCCAAAGGACCAGCCCCATTCACAAGACTTGTTGACTCAAGGGGGGATGAGGACCATCCCTGAAGTGGGGAAGGAGGGAGGCCCAGGGATGGGAAAAGGGACTTGCTGAAAGCCACAGGCAGGGGTGGTGTGGGGAGGAGGTACTGGTTTCTGACTGTGCCCGCGGCCTTCTGGAAGGCAGCGCAGTGCACCTGGTATTTACAACATGTGGCTGCTCCATCTCCCCTACTGCCCCCGAGACCTGGAGCTGGTGTCTGGCCCAGAAAGAAAGGGAAGGGGTGGTTGTGGAGTATAGAGCAAGACCTAGGGGCCCCTGGGTAGAAATGGCGAAACAATGGTCTTGGCTCCATCAGTCCTGAGGATGAGCACCTGCAATAACCAGCCCAGTACTCTGCAAGCCCACAGCGAGCCCAGGTATTGCTGCACGCCCTGCAAGGAGCTGCACGGATGGTGAGCAGACCTAGTTGTCGCCCTTAGAGAATTTACTACCATCGGGGCAGCAGAATAGAAGCACCAGACAGAAGAGGTTGCAGGTGGCATCACGGAGGTGGGGGGCATGGGTGGCCCTGGGCAACTCCTCTTGGATCCTTGTTTCCTCAGGGGAAGTGAGGGGAGGGGATGGATGTTCTCCCAACCCCTCTCCAGCCTGGAAGGTCCAGGTGCCTGGAAGCACCAACTTACATCCTCTCCTGTCAGGTAGAAGGCCGAGAGGAGTCCTCCGATGTACCGGATGTTGACCTCAAACAAAGATGCTTCTCCACTCTGCAGGGCAGAAAGAAGGGGCAGGGCAGTGGGGACGCTTGTGAGATGCCTGCTGGGCTCTTGGGGCCAGCCAGGCCCTTGAGACCAGTCACACTCCACTGCGCCCACCCCCCCGATGATCTGGCTGCACCTGGGCCGGTTCCCAGATGCAGTGGTGGTGGTTTTGAGAACAAAGGCACCTACAGGGCGGCCACTGCACATTTACAACATCCCAAATAAACACCGGGTTTGGCTTCCTTCCCCAGCCCTTGCCGGAGGCCATCAGAGCAAAGTTCTGCCTGGCTGCTCTCCAAGGAGCTTAAGAACTCACATGGGGAGCTGCTGGCTGAAGCTTAGCCTGAGGGGAGGCAATCTTCCTCTAGCCCGCAGGCCGCCTCAGCTTAGCAGGGAGATGGTGTGACCCTTCCTTGAGGTGGCAGGGCAAGAGGAAGGGTCTCAGAGGAGGTTCTGGGGCAGACGGGGCAGGACCCAGACCGAGAGGGAGGTGCGCCAAGCAGATGCTTGTAGGCAAACAGCAATTTCTCTGCTGGAGCTGGAGCCCTTGGGGCACGCCCAACCTTCCAGAATCATTGTTATTTTCTCTCTGAAATGTTGTCTGTAAATCAGGGGTGTTGGGCATCATGCCAAGGACCAGATCTGGGTGAAAATCTGCCTGAGCCACTTCCTTGGCTTTGGGACTTTGAACAAGATGTTCAGCCTTTCCTTTCCCGGTGCCTTCGTCCTGGCAGGGCAGAGGGGAGAGGCTGAGCGGTGCCGCCCAGTGCCAGGAGTGGCTTCAGAAAGGTGCCCGCTGTTGCCTCCCCTCCCCCAGGGCTCTCCTTGGTGCACTTCCCATGTCATGGCCTTTTATTACTGACAAGAACAATGGTCATCCCTTTATCTGGGAGAGCTTTCCCCTTGACCGAGCACTTGCAAAGCCATACTCTCCTTTAGCCTCACAATGCACGGTGATGCCATCACTCCCATTTTTCAGATGAGAAAGCCAAGGCTCAGAGAGGGGCAGTGACCATGTCTTGCTTTCTTCCAGGGAAACCCCCTAACCTGCCCAGCCTTCCTGAATGTCCCCATCTGGCTCCTCGGGCAGCTGCCTGATGCCCACTCTCTACCCACCATCTGCAGAGAACAAGGTGGGTCTATAAAGACACCTCCCTCCTCCACCTCTGCCTTTCTTCCATTCGATGCAGGAGGAAATGGGATTCTAAACTCCTCACCTCACACAGACCATCAGAAGTCATAACGAGCCTCAAAATAATCATGATGGTGATGACCATAACGGCACCACTTACATCTGTGTTGGACTTTATGGTTATAAAATGCTTTTTACAACCTCCGTGATAGTTAAAGCTCACAAGCCTGCACGCCGGGCATCATTACTGTTGCTGTTGTGTCATTTCCGTCTTAAAGTGGGGAAACTAAGGCCCAGGGAGGCTGGCCGCCCCCAGGCACCTGCTGAGCCAGGGAAGCACCCCTGCAGCATTGCTCTCCCAGACTCTCCCGTTGGTATCTCTGCTGATACTGGCCTCACTTCTGCCATAAGCTGCAGGAGCTGGCCCCATTCCCTCCAGGACCCCTCACTCGTGGAGCCTGATGGATCCCCCCTCCTATCTGCCGTAATTTCTTGCTCCCCAAATCCACCTAAGCAGAGGCCTCCAGGATGGGTCGGTCACTTTAGTCTGGGCTAGGAGATCAGTGGGGGTGGGGTCTGGTATTTAAGGGTTTTGTGCCATCCAGACACATTACCATCTCCTCCCCAAGGTTCTGGTCCCTGACCAGGGATACCTGCGAGGCTGGAAACCAAGAGGGTTCAGCCCAGGTCATGGGCCTCTCAGCTAGCTCAGGAAGGCAGCACGGTGTAGGGGGTGGGGGTCCAGGTAGGAGCCGCTCTGAGCAGATTAGTCACTTCTCCACAGTCACTTCCCCTATTGCTGTTGTGACAGATGCAGCCCTAGAAGGGTCTTCCTGGGTGTGAGCAACGTGCCTGGAGCCCCAGGGAGGGGAAGGCAGGGTCGTGGCTGAATTGCTCTGCTGGCAGCCTGGGGCCAGAGCCTCCACACCTCTGGGTCTCAGAGATGACAGGGTGGAGCCATGACCTCTCCAGCTGCTTCTGGCCCTAACACCCCAAGGGCTCTGACTCACCACATTCAGGTGGAAGTTCTCTTCAACCCAGGTCTTGGCCTCCTGGAACTCCTCCTTCAGCTCCATGAGGTAGAGGGTGTCAAGGGAGTCGATGACCGTCGCCCCGCTGAGGCCTCCTGCAGCACAGAAGATGGAAGGCAAGACCCAGGGTCATTCTCACCCTTCCCATCAGCCACACAAGCCACCATTCCCCGGACTCCTCTAAATGCCTGGCAGTCTCCAAGGCCAAGGCCAGCTCAGGAACAATCCCGGGAGAATCCAGTATCACCATCCTTGGAAGGCAAGCCCAGGACCCAGTGTCCCCCAGGGGCTGCTCCTCCTCAGGGCAGTAAAGGGCAGGCAGCAGGCGGGGGAGACCGAGTTCATGGGCTGAGCCACTTCCCAGACCTGAGGCCACTGATACGAGCCAGCAAGTCCACCATCAGTGCCAGTCGGGCACCTACCACTCTGTGATGCTGGGGGTAAGGATGAACTGACATGTGGTTTACACAGTCTTAACAAACATGCCAGTCCTCTGGCTCTTCAATTCCATCTAAGAAAAAAATATAAAGATCTTCATAAATATATACTTCGGAAGGTATTTATTGCAGTGTCATATATAATGGGGGGATTTCCCATTATATATGGGATTAGTTATATAAATTGTGGCTCAAATATAAAAGAGGTATTTGCCCTGGCTAGTGTGGCTCAGCTGGTTCGAGCATTGTCCTGTACACCGAAAGGTGGTGGGGTTCAATTCCAGGTCAGGGCACATGCGTAGATTGTGGGTTCAGTCCCTTATTGGGGCATGTAAGGGAGGCAACCAATTGGTGTTTTTCTCTCTCACATCAATGCTTCTCTCTCTCTCTAAAAAAAAATTAATAGAAACATTTTTAAAAAGTAGATTGTATAAGCAAATTAAAAGTGCAGTATAATTTCTTTATTGTATGTCAAATGTGGATGTGTCTGCACAGAACTGTCTGGCAGGACATGATTCCGTGGTCAGTCCCAGCTCTGGCATTACAGGCTTTCTGATTTCTTCAATCATGAATTATTTTTATAATGAGAAATTTATTTCCATTAAAAAAAAAAAAGGAAAGAAAGTTTGGCTAAAGAAACCACACAAATGCACAAACCAAAGATTTTCATAGTGATGCTTGCTCTGGGCAGTGAGCACACACGCATGAGCTATGCGGCCTGGCCCTTGCCATCAGGACTTCGATCTTGTCCTGGGAATAAATGCTGAGAAAATTGTGCAAAAATGAATTTTCCACACCACAAACTAGAGAGAAGAGTGATGAGGAAGACCTCCCCATGTGGCACAACCAGAGACCGAAGAGTAGAGGACTGTGAAGGAGGAAGGGAGGGTAAAAGGGATGCACCTGGTGTCTTCTGGAGGGCTTCCTGAAAGAGGTGGCTGCTGCCTCCCATCAACTCCTTACTACTATAGTCATTGCAGAAGGCAGCAATTTCCTTTAGGGACCAGAGGGTAGCTTATGAGAAGTAATTGTTCCTTCAATGTCCTCCTTGCAAGGGGCTCAAAGCACTGAGAATAGCAGGCTCGGCCCTCCCAGTGGAACTCCAGAGCTCGCCGACAGCGCTGAGCCCCACTTGAATCTCCAGACATCTTTGTGGGCACTTCTGCATTCAGTTAGCATCTAATCTCCTTAGTTACTGCTTCCCTAACTACTCACTTGTGTTGACTTTGCAGGCAGAGAATCCTTCTGAAACTCAAACACTTAACCACCTCCTGGGGCAGGTGGTAAAGGGCATCACCTAGAAAAAGTCCAGAGGGAGATCAGGGAGAGCTGGGAGACAGATAAGGCTGGAGGTTAAAGAATCCATCCAGAAGGGAGGATTCGCAAGGAAGAGCAGAAGGAAGGGAGGGCTGGGGAAGAGAGGGGCCTCCCAATCCGGGGTCACCTGGGAGGGCTTTGGGCTGAATTTCTAGAATGTCAACCCCTCCTATACTGAAGGATTTTGTAGGAAAACATACCCAAAGCCAAACAAAGTCGAGCCTTTCCTGGTTTATCCCAGTTGCTTCCCCTGTAGGTGTCAAAGGCTAAACATGGTTCCGGAACTCTCGGCCCTCCTGAGGTGCTCAGGCACGGACACTGATGAGACACACATGGACAGTCCGAGACACGCCCAGGCCACAGAGCCTTAGGCTGATTTTTTCAGGGCCTGAAGGGATTTTCAAGATCCTGCTGCCCAACCCCTTCATGTCATAGATGAGGGCCACAGAGCAGGGCTGGGATGGCCCAAGACGAGACTTTAGACAAAGGGAGGAGTGGAGCCCCAGCCCCCCTCAAGTGTGATGTGTTTTTCATGACAAGGATGCCTTTCAGCTCCCTGTGAAAACAATATCAGATCTGACTGCTGACCCTGCCCCACCCTTGCTGTGAGCAGGGGAGGCTTGGAGAGAAACCCACACTGTGTGCTGTGCGTTCTTCAAGGTCAAGGGAGAGGTGGCCTAGAATATCTGATTTCTGATTCTTGCCCTGGGCTGCTTGGTGTTTTCACCCCATGGGACCTGCTTCCCCTGGGCTGAGCCTGAGCCAAGGCCCCCGACCCTTGGGCCAGGAAGGCGGCCAGGGCTCCTCGTGACCAGCTCTCATTCCCAAACCCTCCAGAGGCACCAGGTGAGAAGGCAGCTTGCTAAGAAATTTGTTGGCAAGATTCTGCCCCTGCTCTCAGGTTCCTGAATCCTTCTCTTGGTAGATCTCTCACCCTCACACCCACCTACCACACAGCTGGGCTGTGGGCCAGCAAGGCACTTATTGGAAAGCTTTTCATTCCAGGCCAGAGGTCGCTCAGCGGCCAGGCTGGGCAGGAAAGAAGGCCCTATCCTGAGTTCAACTCTATCTGTACCTGTGGCAGCCTGGGCAGCTTCCCGCAGGGGAAAGACACATGTCCACTCAGTAAGGAGGCCCATGATTTATGTGCAAAGAACCAACAGGGCACAAAAGTTAGGCAGCCAGCTTGGACTGGGCCTAAGCCTGGGGTGGGTCCAGGTTGGCTCACTCCCCCAGCTCCAGCTCTGAACACTTGCTGCTCACAAAGGATCCCCTTCTCATCCCCTCCCTGCCAGGGCAGGAGGGAGTAAGGGTCTTAAAAGAACATAGCTCTGGGTTCAGATCTCAGTTCAGGCCAGCAACACATCTGTTCTAAGTGTCAAAGTTCTCATCTGTAAGTGAAGTTAGACCACTGGGTTAGGTACTGGGGACACACGGCAGCTTCCTGAGCCTGGATAAATGCATCATACACACCTGATAAGGACATTTGTAAGTGCCTGGCACAGAGCAAGTACTTAAAAATCAGCTCTTTGGTTATTTCTGTGGTCCCTCAGCTCATCTTGAAACCTTGGTCTAACCAGGGAGATGTAGGTTCAAAATGGCTCCATCACATACTAGCTTTGTACCTCTCTGAGCCTCATGTGCCTCATCTGCAAATGGGATGACAGCAGGACCTGCCTCCTAAGGCTGCAGGGAGGGTTAAATGGAGACAGTGGACAGAAAGTATCCAAGATGTTGGGTCCATGTGAGCTTAACTAGTAAATAGAAGTGTGGTCCTCCTTCCCTCCAACTGGCCCTGGGCCACTCCTACACAAAATCCTCTGGGGTCGCGGTGGCCTGTGGCACTCCTGCATTTCTGGCCTCTCCACACCCTGCAGGGCAGTCTGGTCTTGAGACTGCAATTTGCAAACCCTTGGCCCAACTTAGAGGAAAAGAGTCACATGGGACCGACCTGTGTCTACTGCTGAGGTAGGTCATCACCACCCCTGACCTGGGTGTGCACCTGCCTGGGTATCTTCCTACCTCTGGGAGCCCCTCCCTTTTCTTCCAATTCACCCTATACATTGTTGCCTGACCTGTCTTCCTAAAACCAGATCCCACTGTGTCCCTCCACAGCTCAGGTACCTGTAATGGCTTCCCAGTAACCATGCAACAAGGAGATGAAACCTTTTGGGCCTGACTCCAAAAGATCTGGCTAATCTCATCTGCGATCAGGCTCTGCTTCCTGGATACATATTGCAAGCGTCTGCCTCCATACCTTTGCATGTATGGTCTCCTCTGCCAAGAAAGCTTCTCCGTGCATCTGGGCATACTCAGTACACACACATTCCTCAAAGTCCGCCTCCTCCTGGCAACCTTCCCTGATCCTCCCCAGCCAACCTCCTCCCACCCTGCACTGTGAGGCTTTGTCTCTTTGAGGTCAAAGGTTCTCATGGCCTCTCTTGCAGCTCTTCCCCTCCGTGTCTCCAAGCAGCCCCAAAGGCCAGAGTCCCCAACCCAAATGGGCCGCCCACCATTCTCTGTGACATTTATACAAATTGCTAGGGATTGCTAGGGATTGCCTGCCCACTCCACCTTCTCCTGTGGAAATCTAGAGCTCGCCCCTGGCCCATGAAGCCATTGTGATCTCCACCCCATGATCCACATGGAGCCTCAGCCTGCCTGACTCTCCTCCATGAGAACTGTTCCCTGGGCCCTCTGGGGCCACACTGGATGCCCCCAAGCTGTCTAACCCCATCTCTAGCACAAGTGCTCCCCCATTCTTATCATACTGTACAAGATTCGTCGATTTACTTGTCCCTGCCCCTCCCTAATAGCAGGAGTTCTAGTCTGCACTGGAGTCATCTCCAAGCTCAAGAAACATCTGAGAGTGAAAGTGGGAAGGCAGAAGGGGCATCACGCTTGCTCTCTGCTGGGTCTTGGCCTTCAGGGCACCACTCTTCCTCTTGCTCCTCCTTCAAACCCTGTGATTGCTTCTTTGCAGCCGTCTTTGCTGGTTCTCCCTCATCTCTAGACCTTTAAAGACTGGGGTGCCCAGGGCTCTGTTTGGGCCTTTTCTCTTCTCTACCCTCCTTCATTTCCTTAGTGATTCACGGCTTAAATTCCCTCCACATGCTGATGAACTCAGCTTTAAACTTCCTGCCAGGACCTTGTCCCTGAACCCAGGCTCAGCTATCCAACAACTCCCCTCCCACTGCCATTTCCATGTGGAGCTCCACAGGCATCTCACATTCAACTTCTCTGAAAGCAAGTCCTGCTCCTCCCTCCCAACCTGCTCCACAGTCTTCCCACCTCTGTTAATGCCAACCCCCTCCTCCCAAGAGCTGTGGCTCCAACCCCCACATCCTGGCTCTATCTTCATTATTTCCAGACTCCACCCACTTCTCACCTCCTCCTGCTACCACCTTTGAAAATGCAAGTCATATCATGCGACTCCTCTGTTCAAAATCCTCCCATGGCTTTGTCTTCCTCCAGTCACACGCTGTTCCTGAAACCCTCCTGAAGCCTGCTCCCTCCCTAGGCCTTGGCTCAAAAGAGCACCCCCTTGATCTCCCCTACCCTCCTTCTTCCTCCTCAGCCCCTTTATCCAGGGACGGTACACATGGATCTGCTTTCCTATTTGCTGACAGCACATGCTGCTGGGGGAAGAGCTCTGCTCTGTTCACTGCTGTCTCCGCCACCCAGAACCCCTTCCAGCCCATCACAGGGGCCCCATAAGTATTTGGGAATACAGGGTCCGCTCTCCCCGGGGGAGGCTTCAAGGGGGCAGTGGTCCACTCACATCTCTCAGTGCGTGGTCCCCAGAGGCATTAAAGGTAAACATGTCTGTTGAACAAACTGAGCCCACTGTGTGGACATCTGCGGGGACCATGTCCAGGGCAGCTTCACTGTCTACTCGGCACCACTGCCCTGTGCAAAGCTATTGGCCGTGTGTCAGCTCTACAGGGACTGGCCCAGCTCCTGTAGTTTCCTCTCTGAGGGCTGCCTGGTCAGGAACTACCCTGCCCTGCTAGACTGTGGTTTGTCCTCTCCTGGTTCTGCCATATTACTGACAATGGTGTTGTTTTTAAAATTTGATTTTATATTAGCAAAGATAAATGGGTCAGGCTGGGCAACATAAGCTCCAGGAAGAACATTTAGAAGAAAAAAATCACCCAAGGCGAAGCCTATTACCACAGTATCCCCAGAGCCATATACTAATGGCTGCATTTAACTTGATGATATAATCCACAGAGACTTCTTAATCTGGAAAGAAACAACACAACTGTTTTTCTCCGCTTCCAAAGATGGGAAATACATCCCATCCCACAAGAGTAACTCTTCCCAGGGCTCCCCGCCCTGAACCTGGGTGACCTGTGGGACTGCCTGGAACAACAGAATAGAGAAGAAGGATCATGTGCTACTTTCCAGGCCCAGACCTTAAGAAACCGGTAGCTTCCACTTTCTCTTGGAATGCTGGCTCTTGGAAACAGCCACCATACTGCGGGGAAGCCCAAGGTAGCCACAGAAGAGAACACAGGGAGAGGCCATGTGTATGGTTTTTAGACTGACAGCCCATCTGAGCTCTGAGCCAACAGCCAGCAGCAGTTCCAGACATGTGCGTGAAAAAGGTTCCAGCTGTCAGTCACCCACAGCCTCTAAGCCAGTGGTTCTCAACCTTGGCTGCACATTAGAATCACCTGGGAATCTTTTTTTAAAATCCTGATTTCTGGGCCTCATCCTCCGGAAATTCTGTTTATTTGTTATGGGCTGGGGCCACAACATTAGTAACAGAATTTCCGGAGGATGAGGCCCAGAAATCAGGATTTTAAAAAGATTCCCAGGTGATTCTAATGTGCAGCCAAGGTTGAGGACCACTGCTCTAAGCCCTTCCAGCCGAGGGCCCATACATGGCGGTAGAGAAATAAGCTGCCCCTGTTGAGTCCTTTCTGAGTGCCTGACTCACTGAATCTGTGAGCATAACAAACTAAGTGTTCTGCCACGTGGGTTTCTAGGAAGATTAATTAAAGTGATAGCCCCACTACCCCAAAGTACATTGTTTAAAACCACATCATCTACTAGTATATGGGGAGGTCTTCTGGCTGCATGAAATTCGTGTAGGGTTTAGGACCTCTCCATTTCTATCAGGTCTGGTTTTTGTGTTTTTTCCCCTCCAGTAGGAACTTTTCTTGAATCCTCCCATAATGGCTATTTGCTGGGTCACACAGTTGTGTTCAGAGGCTGTTTCCAGGCAAAGGTTTGTTTCTTGGAGCCTCTGGAAGGACTAATGATATTTTTTTAGGAACTATTTCTGGAACCCAACAGAATGCTTTTACTAGAGGCTGATTAATAAATGATGACCAAATCTGACCATGTCACTGCCCTTTTTAAAAGTTGCCAACGCCCTGTTCTCCAAGTTCAAAGTCCTGGGCACAGCGAGCAGGATGCCTATAGCCTAGGCTTTGCCAACCTCTCCGACTTCGCCTCTCCAACTGCTCTCTCTGCGTGCCATGCTCTACCCACATCAGACCACTAGAAGCTCCCCAAAAGCTCTGGACTGTCTGCTGACATGGGTCCTTATGCCTGCATGCCTTCCTTTTACGAGATAGCTAGATAAACAACTACTCATCGTCTGGCGTTGGCTCGAATGTCGAGTCCCCGAGCAAACCTAACCACCCCTCCTTTGCAAGCCTGTCCTGCTCTGCTGCAGGTGCCTCCGTCACAGCGCTGCCTGTCCCTGTGCTGACACGCCTGTGAGTCCCGCAGCAGGGACGGGACTTGACTCCCCCCAGATCCCCAGCATCCATGCCCAGGCCAGGCACAGAGAAGATGGGAACAAATGACTGTGGAATGAATGATCAGCTAGTGGCAATGCCTACACTGCTTTCCTAGGGATCTCCAAATACTTGTTACAGGGCCTCATGGCCTCGGAGAAAACACGCCACGGGCAGCAGGGGTCAGGGAAAACACTGTGGAGGGACAAGATGGGCGGTCGCAGACATCCAGGCCCTGGTGGAACTAATGGCTTCCTCCAGCTTCCCAGACAGATGCCACTCGGCTGCCACGGCCGGCTGGAGAATGCTTGCTGGGGTCGACTGCTGGATGAGGTTCACTGTGACGAAAGGCTGGACATGGTTCATTGAACCAGTCTACTGGACAGGCCTCCGTTGGAAATAAGGGTCTGTTTTTTAAATGTTAATGTTTTATTTGCTTGTTGTTAAAAAAGAGCTGAGGGTGCTGTCTGCCCTGGAAACTTGTACTTAAAAACTCCCTCTGACAGTGCTGTGGATCAAGTGCTGCACGGCTTTTATCTCAGAACATCTCAGAGAAGACAAGGCAGATAGAGAAACTGGAGCCCAGGATGCTGCAGTGATTCTCCAAAGTCACAGAGGCTCAGCCGCTCAGGGCAGAGCTGTAACCAGATACCACCTTTGGGACCACTCGACCTTGCAGGCATGCTTCTCATCCCAGCTTCCGCCCTTCCCAGCTGAGTGATCCTTTCCGACTGACTTGACCCTTCCGGGCCTCAGAAAATGGGACAATGAGGTCTCCTTTTTAGAACGGTATGGCCAGTTCAGACAAATGTATACAAAGAGCATTCAGCAGGCACTCAATATAAGATAAACTGACATACCCAGCACACAGTACATGCTCAAAGCATGGGGCTGTTATCACAAGGCTCAGTGCCAGCCGAGGAAGCCCCATCAGGGCTGGCAAAGCGAGGACCCTTTGCAGATCAATCATTGGCTCAGCAGGAAGGACGACACAGCCTTTGTGCCAGGCAGGCAGGAAGTGTGGGCTGTCAGGAAGGCACTGGCATTTTTAATACTCTTCTTGCCTCAATGGGGAGAAGAGCCAGAGTCGGAGCCCTTAGCTGCTCACCCCAAGAGACACTAAGACACAATGGCTACTCTTGGCAGCTCCTCAGGGCAGACCTAGAGGCACTCCATGCTCTGGCTTCTACCTGTAAATCAGATGATTGCTTGCTCAGTATTCCCCACTTCCATGGGAGGAGTAAACATCCCTGTCCCATCAGACTCGCTCTTGCCCATGTGACTTGCTTTAGCCTCCTGTTTGTTGGGTATTAAACTCTGCCCGACCTAGGCTTGGCCACGAGACTTGCCAATGGGATTAGTGGGCATGCCCCTCCTGTGCTCCTGCACCTCGTCATGAGAAGGTCAGTCTCAGGTTGCCACTGGTCCAGGAAGAATGAGAGACAGGTGGAGCAGACCTGGGTTCCACTGAGCGGAGCCTAGATAACCCAAACTCCAGCCTCTACTGCTGGACAAATGAGAAATAAATGCTCACTGTTGTCTGCCACTCACTGTGAGGTAATTTATTACAGGAGTTATTTTGGAAACAGCTAATATAATATGCCCTTCTAGCCGTATTTCTTAATAGTCTTTTCATACTGCAGCTAGAAAATGGATTCTATGTGGCCACTCTTCCTAGCCATCCAGCCCTTTACTGAAGCTGATCCCTCTGCTTCAAATGCCCTTCTCTAACCCAACATGTCACCACCATGTCCCAAGCTACACATCGGTGTTAAGTCCTAGAGAAAAGGCTGCTTCTTCAAGGACCATGTAGACATCTCTGATTCTCCCAGTGGACCTGAGGTCTTCTTCCTCTGAATTCTATTAAAAGAACTGCTGTCCAACTTTCAATAGAGTAACCTGGGTCATTCCTGCAGTTTCTCAAGTCCATCCCAGGCAGCGAGTGTCTGCAGGCTGAGTCTAAGCCTGGTCACTCCAAGCCGGCACTGCGACCTGCTGACTGAAGGGCTGGCAGCCTCCTCCCACTGCCTCAGACCCAGACAAGGAGGCCTCCCTGAGAGCCAGTGCCCTTGCCAGAGGCTGCTCCTTGTGGTGTGAGGTGCTGGGGGCAGAGATCAACCCCAAGATCCTGGCCCAGGGCAGACAGCCCACAAAGGCTTGCTGGTGGGATGTGGAACTCTCCTAAATGCCAGTCCCCACCCCTGTCCATCCCAGGCTAATAGAAACCATCGCGGTTAGCAGTGACCAAACGCTTGCTTGGTGCCAGGCATTGTGCTACGTGCCACACGCACCTTGTTTTTTAAACCTCATGACAACTCTATTATTGTCCCTCAGATGAAGAGTGAGGCTTCAAGCAATTGAGTCACTTGCTCAAGATTTATTTATTCAACCACAAACATTTCTGAGTGCTGGGGATGGGGGGGGGGGGGGGCGTGTTACGCCTGATGCTAGAGCACAGTGGGGCACGGCAGTCCTGGTCTCCACCCTCAGAGAGCTGCTGGGGGAGAGACACCAATCAGGCGCCACACAGATGACATCTGGCTACAAAGTAATGTGTGTGATAAAGGAAAGTGAGCAAGCAGCAGGGGGGCAGGAGGGTGGGGGCGGCAGCACTGCCTCCTGAAGGAAGCACAGGAGGAAAGGGGATGGGAGCACGTCAGGCGGAACGCACAGCGAACAGCACAGCCTGAGGTGGGCAAGTCTGGCTGTCTGTGGAGCACAGAGGTCCCGGGCAGTGAGAAAGAGGGCATGCAGTGGGCGGTGAGGAGGAGGGGCCGGGCCCCACAGCGCCTTGGGCTGTGGGGATGGCCTAGAAACTTGTTCTGAGGGGTGTTTTGAAATGATCCTCCTGCAGCTGTGTGAAGAGTGGCCCAGAGAGGACCCTGTGTGGGGTCATTCAGGGAGCTGTTGATCTGGGTTGCTGAGTGCCCACTAGTCACTTATGGAGGGAAGAAGGAAGCAGGGAGCACCTGGGCCTGTCACTGAGACCCCTCGAAAGCAGCTGTTTACCACTTAGGGAATGAGATGAATTAGCCCAGAGCACAGGGCAACACCGGGCAGTTGCCTCATCTCGGCCCCGTCAGGGGAGATGCCAGCTGTCCTCTGACGGCACCAGGGCCACCCAGGCCTGCAGGCACAGGGCCACAATGCCATCTTGGATATACATTGCGGCCCCACAGAGTTATGCATTGATCATGGCAAACTCAGCCTGTGGGTCAGAGCCAAGAGGCGCAGATGGGTGGCTCTGATAACAAGATGAATGATGATTATTGGAAAGGGGAAAGGAAAGGAAATCAAAGAGGCCCTATTCAACCCAAGAAACAAAGAGATGGCAGAGGCAGTGCTGGGAGAACCTGGTACAGAACGAAGCCCCAGCCGAGGGTCCTTCCAGGCACTGACATGGCTGAGCTGCAAAGTATGGGACAGCAGAAAGGGCTGAGCCCTGGAGCCAGGTTACTTCCTAGCTACCTCAGTTTCCTCATCTGTACAATGGGAGCAACAACACACCTCCACCTTGCACAACTATCTTGAGGCTGAGAGAGCACACAGTGTGTGTACTAGTAAACATGGGGTGCAGCAGCTGCCCCAGGCAGACCTCAGCAATGGCCACCAGCATGGGGAGGCAGACACCGTGCTGCTGAGCGCCCCACAGGCAGAGCCTCTTTTAAGTTCAACAGCCCTATGTGGAGGGTGCTTAGTGTCTGTGTTTTACAGATGGAGAAACTGAGGCTTAGAGAGGTTGTGTAAATTTCTCAAAGCTGTTGAATGGGGAGGCCAGAATTCAACTCCGCTGTCTGCCTGGGAGGCTCTGCAATTTCATTACTGTCACATCCTGCTCCTGTGCAATATCTGAGAACTTGGCCAGGTTCAGAGGGCTCATGAGGGTCCCAGGGAGGTGCCCACAGCCACACAACCCCCAGGACATCTCCTCAGGGCCTGGCAGTGCCTCCTACCCGTGGGCTGGGCAATGGCCCTTAGACATAGTGTAAAATCTTACATTGGCTATTCCTAGCTGTGTAACCTTTGGTTAGCTATTTCACCCATGTGAGCCTTAACATCCTCATCTGTGAAATGGGGATAATGTCAGAGAATGCATATTATTAGAGAGACTGGCACTAGAAGGTGCACAATAAAGGTTTTTTTCTTTTCTTTAAATGTAAATGGGCTTCTGGGGATGCCTGTCAGTCACCTTTTATTCAATTTAATTTGACTTCTTTTAGAGGCAGCAGTAAGAGGTTCTGGTCAAAATGTTCGAGTCTTGGCTTTGCATATTGCTAGCTGTGTGACCACAACCAAGTTACTTAACCTCTCTGAACTGTGAGCTTATATCTTAAAGGTGTGGGCAGCTTGGATGAGGCACAGAGTCGGGCAGAAAGGAGGAGCAGGAGGTGGAGGAGGCCTACCTGACTTGTCATGCCCACCCAGTCCTCAACCCCTGGTGGGACAGCCCTGAGCATGCTTGCTGGGTGAGAACTGCCTCTGTTTTAGATCTCGGGGCCAAAGCAATTCACAAATGCAGCAAACGTGTCACAGCCCAGGAGACAGCTCTCTCTGCTTCAGAGAAAACACAGTTCAATTTCCTGAAGATGGAGCCCCAGGAGCCTTTCAAGGTTTTCCCAGCAAGAACAGTTCTCGGAACTCAGGAGGCGCCGCCCTCACGAGACTGAACAATTAAAGTCCAAGTATTTGTCATTCTCAGCAAAGATTTGCGAGGATGACTGAGAAAATGAAAAAAGATCTGATTTTGGCGGCGCAGTGTTCAGAAATTTATGGTAATCCATTTCTGTCAATCCAGGAAGGCACTGCTCAAATCATTAAAAAGCCATCGTACTTAATCATGCTCAGGGAAGGCTGGTCCATGCCTCTTAGATCATTTTCAAATCATTTCAGGTTAACTTTCAAAACCTGACAGGCAAGCAGGGAGGGGATTATGACAGATGATAATCTGAGGAATTTCTGGTTCTGGTTCTCAGGAAGGAGAGGGATTTATTTGAGAGAAAATCGCCACCCAGGCCTTGGCTTGGCGGTGGTGGGGGCGGTGGGGAGGAGGAGTCCAGGATGGATCAGCGTGACTTCTGCCCTCGAGGAGTCTGCAGCTGCTTTCTCGGAAAAACAGCAAATTCATAGCAAACGATTCAGTGAACGAGTAGTTATGATGAATTGTGGCAGGTGCTGATAAAAGGCAGAAGTTTGCCCAGTGGTTAAGTCTCAGCTGTGAGCATACAGACCTGGGTTTGGAATTTGTCTTTGTCACTCACTAGCTATGTGACCTTACAAGTTCTTATATCTCAGAGACTCATCTATAAAATGGGATGCCCATCTCATAGGCTTGGGAGGTTAAGAATGAGTTAATTCTTATGAAGCCTTTCAGGCACTGCCTGGTACATACCAAGTTCTCATTCAGCGCTGGCTAAGCAGCTAACACAGCTGAAGGAGGTTCCATAGATGACCTTTGATTTGGATCGGGAAGGATGAGGAGGAGTCTGCAGGGGTAGAGCTGGAAGGAGGACATTCCAGCAAAGGCCAGTGGGGAGACTTTGGTCAGGGAGGAGGAGCAGCACAGGGTATGTGGGAAGGGGAGTGAGGGGGAGAATGCTGCAAGCTAAGCTGGAGTCCTGTGAAGGTCTGTGGATGCCGGGCTAAGCAGTTTGGGCCTTACTGAGAGGGTACTGGGGAGCCATGGGGGTGTGTTAGCAGTGCCAGGCCCGTGAGCAGCTGTGTGGATCAGGAGCTAATTAAGGGGCAATGAGAAGGCTGCGGAGAAGGTGGAGAAAGCTGGGACGGTGTGCAATCCAAGATCCTCAAAGGGTCAGGGACACCTGTGTCTTCTTCCAGGTCTCAGCCCATGTTGCGGTTTATTGATTTTTAAGTGACTGCCACCCATCAAACTCTGATCCAAGGTCCCCCGCTCTGTTTGAGGAAAATACCCTTTATGATGGCCAACAAAGCACATGCTCCCCTTCCTCAGGGCATAGCCGTTGTGGGGAAACTGCTGCCCGGTCAGGAACTGCACGTCATCCCCTTTGCATTTGAGTGGGGCCCTAAGACCAAGTTCTGGCCAGTGGAATGTGGGCATGAGTTACACACACCACTCTGAGGCCTGGTCCATTAGCACCAGCTATGGTGTCCTCGAAGGCTGAGAAACCTTGAGAGTCATAATCTGAAGAAGATGGAGCCTCCGTCACCCTGGGTCCCTGAATGACCATGAGGAGCAGACTCCCTCTTCCTCCCACCAATTGGACTTTACATGAGCAAGAAAGAAATGTCTGTTTTCTCAATCTCCTGAGATCTCTGGGGTTATCTGTGACAGCAGCTATCATTACCTTAAATAAATACACCCACTAAATGGAATGACCTTCGACATGTTATTTTACCTCTCTGAGCCTCAGCTTCTCTACTGCATATTTTTGTGAAGGCCCCAAACGACAAATGTGAGCGATGCTTTGCAAGCAGCGAAGTACTGCAGAGGTGCCATTCATCGAAGTGTTATTGGCTTAGTTTTCTCCGAGAGCTTGAAGGAGGGGGACTTCGCCAGCCACTGCTGAGGCAGGGGGAATGCAGCCCAGGCTTGGAGAAGCAAGGGGTGGAGATCCCCCGGCAGATTCTGACCTGCCTGGGATCCTCACTCCAGGCTGAAGTTCTGCCCTCTGCAGAGATGCCTTCCATATAGCTGACCTCCCTGGGGCCTGGCTTCCATCTCCTGGTGGAGTCAGCCCAGACTCCCTGGTAACTTGTTCCAGCCTCTCACAACTCATTACCAGGAAACTGCATGCCCTGCCAGGAAGAGGCACGCCTGATTCTTCAGACATGTCAAGTAGACACTGTTATCAAAACCTTGTCTTGTCTCTGCACAGCCCCCACATTCTCTGCTCTGGTGCCCACCTGCCAGGCTTGTTGCTCAGGGCACACACTTGCTGCCTTTGGAGATTCGAGAACCTTGTGTGGTTGAGTGTTCTGTCAGATAGTCTGATGGGGAGCAGGGGCTCCGGATGGAAGCCTGTATGGGTGGCGAGGCACACCCTGCACCCCACTCCTAAGGAGTCCTGCAGCCCAGCCCTGGAATGGTGTGAGACCCCGTAGGAAGGAAGACAGGAGCGAGGCCTGAGCAATGTGTGATGTGCTGAGCTGGATCTGGCCCTGGGCAGCTTTAACTGGACCCTGGTCACTACATGTCCTTTTACTGTGGGTTTCCTTTTCCGTGTCTTGAGGGCAGGGGATGGAGAATGCCGCATTACCAGCCTCTTAAGCCTGAAGTCAGGGGCAAGGCCACGTTGTTCTGTATACCTGGCCCCACTGCCCTGTTCTTGGGCGAGCAGGTGCAGACACTGGCCTCCCTCCTGTGCTCCCTCACCTTTGCCCACTGCCCTGGGCAGCTGCCCTTTGCCAGCTCTAGCTAGGAGCTTTGAGGAGCTCTCAAATCACCTGATGGAGTGAAACCATCAACACCCTGAACTAGATTCTATGAAGCAACAACAACAACAAAAAGCATCCAATGCCACAGTCTTTTCACACACAATAATGCATATGTTTGATTCTTATACCCACCCAAGGGGTGCCATCACCCCTATTTCACTGAAGAGGAAACTGGGGCTCATAGAGATTAAATTACTGGTGCCCAAGGTCACCCAGCGAGTCCACTAGGCAGTAATCTGAGCTGTGTTCAGCAGGCCCCATAACAATCATGGTCACTTATTCAGGACATCCTACCTGCCATCCACTAAACTGAGCATTTTATTCTTAATCCTCATAACACTCTACAGCATAGCAAATTCTATTATCTCCAGTTCCAGAAGACAAAACTGAGGTTCAGAGAGGTTAAGCAACGTGTCCAAGGTTACAGAGCAAGTTAGCAGGAACCAAGGTAGGAAAAGAGACTATAAGATCCTATTAAGTGAAAAAGCAGGATATAAAACTGCACACATGCAGGTCAGAACTCCATTAAAACCATGAGTATGCACAGATCAGATGGGTGGGATATTGTAGACAGTGGTGTGTGTCTCAGAGTGAGGCAGGGCCTGGCAACATGTTAGCTCATAGTCTCTCTTGGCTGCATTTTTCTTTGTAAGGATGGCTGGGGGTGAAGGTGAATAGGAACCAAGTGGGTGCAGGTATGGTGGCTCAACAACCTTTCTTAGCCATGGTGGCAGCCCTCTCCCCAGGTGCAAGAGCCACCTGGCCAGGTAACTGCTCCACCCCACCACATTCTAGACAGGCTTCAGTCTCAGAGATCAAAGCAAACCAATGACCACTCCTCTGGGACACATGGCTTTAGGAAAAGTGAACACTTGCAGGAGAGGGGCTGAAGCAGCAGCTACAATCCAAGCAGTGTTAGAGAGGCCCCGTGTCTGCAGTACCCCCATCACCGACACCAAGACCAAGGAGCTGGTCTCTAATTACCCTCTAAAAGGCACTTTGTGATTTAGCCCCTGCCCACCTGGGCAGCTCATTACCCACCTTTCATTTTGGGATACAGTCACACTCAATTCAACAAAGCATACCACCAAGCCTTGGCTCAGGCTGACCGTCTGCCCAGAAAGCCCTCCCTTCGCCTGCCTTCCTATTATTCTTCATCTCTAGAATGCACATCTGTTTTTCGAATTGCCTTGAATCCATCCTCCACCTTTCAGATTGTTTAGAGCCTCCCTTAAATGTCAAATATCTTAAACTTCTGTTATAAACACTTTAAAAGCCAAAGTGCATACTTGCTGTGTAACCTTGGACAAGTTGCTTAACCTCTTTGAACCTCAGTTCTGTTATCTGGAAATGGAGATAACAGAATTTGCTATGCTGTAGAGTGTTATGAGGATTAAGAATAAAATGCTCAGTTTAGTGGATGGCACGTAGGATGTCCTGAATAAGTGACCATGATTGTTATGGGGCCTGCTGAACCTGGCTCAGATTGCTGTCTAGTGGACGAAGAAGGGGAGAGAGGAACTGAAAAGTGTGATGGGATGGCCCAAGGACACACTGCACACCTGTCTGGAGGCCTCAGGATGACCTCAGAGGCCCCGGGCAGCCTTGCTCCAGTCCGCCTCTAACAGCTCCTGGGCCCTCGCAGCGCCAGGCCCTGGCGCATGCTGTGCCCTCTACCTGAATGCGATCTGCTCTTCTCTGCATGGGCAGCTCCAGCTCATCCTTCGAGACCCAGTTTGATAAAGCTCCAGAGGTAGAGTCAGCGGCTCCTTCCTTTGTGTTCCCAGCACTCTGTATCTCTCAACTACATGTGGATCCTTCTCTCTAGGAGAAGAACTCTTTGGGGGCAAGGGACCTAGCTATCTCACCTTTGCATCTCCGGCAGCAGCCCAGAACTGGCCTAGAAATGCCTTATGAATGAATGAATGAATGAATGAGCCTCATGCTAAGATCCCAAGATGTCTAACTCCCCACTTCCTGCTGGGCCTCCCTCTCCAGTCAGGAGAGGAACAAACTGTGCCTCTGTCTCCAGACTACACTGGTATTGACCAGAGTTGGGTTTTAATGGTGCTTGGACAAAGGGCAGCGCCCACGTTCATTTTCCTTGGCTAATTACATTTCCCAATTGAAACGCTTTTCTCTGGGCTGGTGTTAAAGACATGATTAGTTTCCAGAATGGATTCAAAAGAGGTGAGAAGCAAGAAAATAATTAAGCCAACTTGTGATTGAATCAAATAATTAAGCAGATTACATCAGTTGCCAAGCCCCAGCCCGAGCCCGGAGAGTGCATTTCTCTGCCAGAGAGAGCATTTCTGATCGTGTTAGAGATGGAGAGCGGTTTCTTCTGAGTGGTAAGTAAAGGAGTGACTCTTTCGACAGTATACGCCAGAGTGGCAGGACCCTACGTTACTGGTTTAGGCAAAGAATTCAGGGTTTAACAGAAGAAAACTCGAAGGTGGGGAGAGCTCTGTCTCAGAGCCATGCCTGGGCACCATGGCCGAGAGGCAGAAACAATGCCACCGGTGTCCTCATACCCCTGTGCCCACACCCTTTGCAACTCTAAGCAGGGTGTCCTGCCCTGTCCTCTTACTCTGGGCTCAGCCATGTGGCTAACACTAGCCAATGAGAGCAAATGTGATGTAAGCAGAGGCTTGAAAAAGCACTGGCATGTTTCCACTTGCTTTCTTGCCCCTTACCATCACCATGAGAATATGACTGGACTAGACTCCTGAAAGGGAGAGACGCGTGGAGGAGACCTGTGTTGCCCAGTTGTCCAGCCAGGGGACGGCCCAAGTCAGCTGCCCCCAGACATGAGGGTGAACCCATTCAAGATCAGCAGAGTCACTTAGCCAACGCAGCCTGGAGCAGCTGAGCCATGCAGACTCCCATGCCAGATAAACACTTCCTGTTGCATGCTGTGAGGTCTGTGGGTGTTTGTAATGCAGTATCACTGTGACAACAGGTAAATGATATAGTATCCCTCAGCCCAGGGTGGCCCATTCTCCAGCCACAGCCTCTAGAAGGTACCCTGTACCCTCAGCCAAGTATCTTGGTGTTTGAACAGAACATCCTCTTGCAAAAATTCATCTGATCCTCACAAAGGCTTTTGGGAAGTAGTCAGACAGGGATCATTTGCCCCATTTGACAGATGATGATGAGGCTCAGGAAACCAAGCAATTAGAAGAGCAAGAGATTGAGGCTAAGAGAGGGGTTGAAGGAATGCATTACGTCTATCTCCCCACAGAAACAGTGCTAACACTTCAGTGTGAGGTTTTGTTTTGTGTTTGTTTGTTTTTTTTAAGGCAACAGGGGAAACACAATAGCAACAAAGTCTTGGCAGCTGGAAAGGAGAAAGACATGTGGTACTGACTTAGCAAAGCCAAGAAGGAATCTGAGCCATGACACCGAAAGCAAACAGGCTCTTGGGTCTACACCAGAAAACCACAGAGGCTCTGGGATGGGTGGCAACACAAGGCATCTCTGGAAGTGGAATAACAGAGTATTTGTTGAAAGTCAGCACAAAAGGAAGTAAAACCCACAGGTCTCCTCCCTGCCTCTACCCAGCTAAGAAAATGTCCCCTTCATCCCAGCAGAAAACTAGGGGTTAAATCTTTGGAGGGAGTAAAACAAAGGTCCTCTGGATTGTGGGACACATGGCAGAGGCAGAGGGCACCATCCTTGCCCCACTGTGTGCCTCAGCCCTTCTGATCACCTGGCTCTCAGCAAGCTGCAGCCAGGAGTCCACTCTCTAGACAGGAGAATGAGAACAATGTCTATGCAGAACCTGACCAGCCCTAGATCGCAAACACCTATTATCAAGAGTGCCCCTGTCCCGTCATCCCACAGTGAGGCACTGGCCAACAGAACCCACTCACCACCCTGGAGCTCCAGCCATCTTTTTTTTTTCTTTCTCACATTTAACATGAGCACACAGCCAAGAATCCCCAAACATTTTAGAAATACTAACATGCAAGGAAGAAACAAACAGGAAAAATAAATTTAGAGAACATGAAGGCTCTGTAAGAAGATGAAAACTACAAAAAATACCTTCAGAGACACAAAGTAAAATATTGCATCTATGAGATAAGAACAGGATGCTCAAAAAAGAGCATTCATAAAATAAAACAGAACTCTCAGAATTAATACACCCTCTAAGGCAGAAATGAAAAACTCAATACAAGAGTTGGGAGATAAACTTGAGGAAATTTCCCAGAATAGAACCAAAGAGAGAGGGAGGGAGGAAAGAAGAGGGAGAGGGAGAAAATAGAAGAGAATTGATAAGAAAATTAGAAGACCAGCTCATGAGGTCTAATATTCAAACTGCAGAAATTCTAGGAATGGAGAAAATAGAGGACAAAATTACCATATTTTTCCATGTATAAGACACTATTTTTTTCTAATATCGTTAGACTGAAAATCGAGGAGTGTCTTATACACAGAAATCAGTGGAGGAGAGAGCCGTGCAAGTTAGCCAAGGAGAGAGCCACGCAGGTGTGTAGCTGCCCATACCTTGTCAAACATTGGCTTCCTCCAATCACGAGCCTTATTGTTACTGATGTCAGCTGATGCTGTAATTGGAGGTGGAGGTGGAGAGTGCACAGATGCAACAGGGACCGGAGCGTTCTGAGCTCAGAAAGATGTCAAAAAATAAAAAGTTAAATACTGGTAAACGATTGTCTTACTCTGCAAAATTCAAACGGAATGTAATCAGCTATGCAATAGAGCATGGAAAAAGAGCTGCAGAGAGACAATTTGGACCTCCTCCCACTGAGTGTATGATCAGACAGTGGAGAAAACAGGAAGAACAACTCCTTAAGATGGCAAAAAAGAAGAAGGCCTTAAGAGGAAAATCAGCAAAATGTTTAAAATATTTATTTCTTAATTTTGGGTTGGAAAAGTGGGGGTCGCCTAATACATGGAGGTGTCTTATACACGGAAAATACTGTAATTAAAGCAATAATTCAAGAAAATTTTCCAGAACTGAAAATGTCCACAAAGTGAATTTGAGAGGCATACCGAAGAAAGGGCATGGACTTGTCAAGTAGAGCAAACAGTGTAAGCATGGCTGTGTCTGCTAGATGCCCCCCAATATTCATTCTTCCTTGATTTCTACAGACACAGAAGCCATAATTTTAGCTGAGCTCAGGGCCATGAGAATAGAGACTACATCTCCCTGCCTCCCTTGCAGCTAGGTGCAGGCATGTGCACAAGTTCCAGCCAATGAGATATAACTGGAAGTGGTGTGTCCAACTCTGGAGAATTGATAAGAGAATTTAAACATACTCGGGAGAGTTTGTTTAAAAGGAATGTGGACATGATGACTGGAACCAGAGCAGACATCTTGGACCACAAGGTAGAAGCCACTACTAAGACTGAATGGTGGGACCTGAGTCCCGATGAGAGTGGAGTCACCTTACCGGTCCTAAACTAACTACCGGGCTTGTGACAGAGAAAAATAAACATCTTTTGTTGTTGTTTAAGCTATTGCTTTTTTGGGTTTTCTGTTAGTTCTGGGAGAATCCAACACCAAGCAATAAAATGAACAAAGGCAAAGAGAGGTGAAGTGAAAATCCCCCAGTGCCATAGACTCCTGGACACCACCATTAAGATTTGACTATGGCCCTAACCGGTTTGGCTCAGTGAATAGAGTGTTGGCCTGTGGACTGAGGGGTCCTGGGTTTGATTCCGGTCAAGGGCACATACCTTGGTTGTGGCACATCCCCAACAAGGGGTGTGCAGGAGGCAGCTGGTCGATATTTCTCTCTCATTGATGTTTCTAATTCTCTATCCCTGTCCCTTCCTCTCTGCAAAATATCAATAAGAATATATTGAAAAAAGTGAAAGTGAGTGAGTATGCTAGTGAATCTGTTGATAATATGGGTATGTTGTGGAGGTGTAAAAAAAAAAAAAAAAAAAGAATATATTGAAAAAACAAAAAACAAACAAACAAAAAGATCTGACTATGTATTGCTTGAGGGCAGGTCACTGGTGTTGCTCATGGTTCTGCTTCCAGGGCTTGGCCCCAGCAGGTGCTCAGGAAAAACACTGAGTTGCCTGAAAGACCATAACATGGCTCAAGCCCCAGCATGATAACATGGACTCATGTTTGTGTCTCCCCAACATTCATATGTTGAAACCCTAACCCCCAATAAGATGATATTGGAAGATAGGGTCTTTGGGAAATAACAAGGTTTAGATGAGATCCTAAGGGTAGGACCCTCTGATGGGGTTAGTGTCCTCATAAGAAGAGACATGAGCCCTGGCTGGTTTGGCTCAGTGGATAGAGCATCAGCCCACGGACTGAAGGATCCTGGGTTTGACTCCGGTCAAGGGCACATATCTTGGTTGCAGGCTTGATCCCTGGCCCCAGTCGGGGTGTGCAAGAAGCAACCAATCGATGTCCCTCACATCAATGTTTCTCTCTGTCTCTCCCCATCTCTTGCACCCTCTCTAAAAATAATCAACGGAAAAATATCCTTGGGTGAGGAGGAGGCGGAGGAGGAGGAGGAGGAGAGATACCAGAGAGCACTTACTCTTTCTCTCTTTCCCTCCCTCCCTCTCCCACATGTACACAAAGTCATATGAGATATGAGTACATAGAGAGAGGGTGGCCACCTACAAGCCAAGAGAAGAAGCCTCAGATGAAACCCACTTTGCTGGAACCTTATTCTTGGAATTCCAGCTTCCAGAACTTTGAGAAATAAATGTCTGTGGTTTAAGCCACCCAGTCTATGGTATTCTGTTATGGCAGCCGGAGATGACTAACACACACAGGATAGACTATGTGCTTGCTCTACGAGGGGAGAGTCTGGACCTCCCATTCCCCACCATAACCCTTGCACCCAGCTCCGGAAGGCTTATTATGGGACCTCAGGTGTTTGTTGAAGGAAGAATGAAAGGTTGATGTCACAGAAATCTGAGGTTTTAAAGGCCAGCATCTACCCATCCTTCCTGTTAACAGGTCCCCAAATTGCCATCTGGGGTACCTTCTCTCCTCCCTCACTCCTAGTCCATGCCCTCCTTGGGGTGGAACTGTAAACCTTCAGCAATGGGAATGCGCAGGTGAACTAGACCTCAGTCAATCCATACCTTTCATCTCTCTGGACATAAGAATTAGTTAGAGACAGACAGAGCCATGGGCCTAATTAAAGCTTGTCAGAGCTAATCTTGGGATTTCAATGGAAACAATCAAGAAAGTGACAATAGCTATTTTATACCACACACAGATTAAAGCTAAAGTAACTGGAACATGTTATTGTAACTGTACAGAAACTTCATTTCTATAATATGAACTTTTCACCGTTCTTTCCTTTTATTAAAACTGGCCTTACCTAGCACCCTGACTCACCCACTTCCCTTCCCTTGCATGTCTACTCCCTTAATTATTAACCCCTCAGGACAATGAGGTCAGCATTAAATAATCCTAGGAACAAAGCCTTGGGCCTGTTGACCATAGAGACAGAGTTTTAATCAAACTAGAGATAACATCTAGGCCTCATTTGTATTTCAGCTCCAGAAAATGGGGATGACCCCACTGACCACACCCTTGTGAAAACAGTGATGCCATGACTGATATCAGGACCAGAGGCAGTGACGGACTACCCCCTACCCTAGTACCGAAAATCAGTAGAGACCATGACCCTGGCCATGACTCTAACTCCCTTAGCCACCATGATTAATGATTTCCCCCATATAACCCATTCCCTGGAAGCCTTTAGGGAGCCAAGTCTTTGAGCACAAACTCACTTGTGACTCTAGACATGGTGCCATTTCCTTAAAAATGAAGCTTTAGCTCAGTGGATAGAGTGTTGGCCTGCGGACTGAAGGGTCCTGGGTTCGATTCCAGTCAAGGGCATGTACCTTGGTTGCGGGCGCATTCCCAGTAGGGGGTTGCAGGAGGCAGCTGATTGATGTTTCTCTCTCATCAATGTTTCTAACTCTCTATCTCTCTCCCTATCTGTAAAAAAATCAATAAAACATAAAAAATGTGTTTGTTTTTTTTTTAAATGAAGCTTTATTTTCTTGGCTGCAAACTCCTGTTTGCATTTGATTGGGCTTTGATGCACGCAGCTGAACAAACCCCTTTAATTTAGTAACATCGTCAAGGAAGAACCAATCTGAGGATGAAGCCAACCCAGAGAGAGTAGGGCCAGAGACAGAGAAACTGAGTCTTGGTGGCTTCATTTGATGCCTGGATCAAGCTGTGACTGAAGTCTACGCCTAGTGGTTTCAAGTAAGCGATCTAGTAAGTTCATTTTGGGCTTAAACCAAATGGGCTTGAGTCTTCATCTCTTGCAACTCAGAGAGTGCACACTAACACAGCTGACCTTGAGGTTAATGTCACCCTTAAAATATGTCATCTTGGGGGCAGCGTTGCCATCTAACACAGGTGCCAGGGCACCACCAGGTTGTTGCTTTAACTCTACTTCCTTTTGAGTGTAGCTGACTCAGAACTCAAACAAGGCCTCCTTGATTCTACTGGTATGTGACATTGTAAACCAATCTCACATTATCAGCATTGCAAAAATCCCCCTATAAAAATACAGGAGTCTAAAATGTTAATCTGGGAATTAGTGGACATTTATCTTCTTTTGGATCGGTATAATTTCCTCCCATTTTTAAAATCTGTTTTCTGAGCCACCTCATTTATCTAAGCTTTCAAAAGCTCATGCAAAACACATAATGCACTTCAGCCACAAAAATCAATACTGGAGGATGCATTTTTACCAGGATGGCTATGGAAATTCTTCTACTGTTTTCCTGAGGCCTTACTACCCAAGTTTTTATTCATGAATGACAGCCAGAATAGTTTTATTCATAAACCAAGCTTGTCCCTAATGTTCAAATCAAGGAAAAACATAAGTTGAAAAATATATTCTTTTTCATTTTTGAAGGGAAGGCGGCTCCAAACAACCTTCCCTTCCCCTCAAACACCAGGGACAACTGACCGACTTTAATTAAAGACCGTTTACCCTGGGAATGGATTGCTTGCTGCAATTTGTACCTAAGAGACACATTTGCAGATGAATGGATTGCAGTCCTTAGATTTTCTCAAACGAGCGGTTATATGCCCTTGCCACTTCCTCACTCTGAAAAACTCTATTAAGAGAATAATTTGAACGGACTCTCTGTGTTTTAAAATGTGATCTATTTCAATGCCTCCAACAGTTTTCTCACTTTAAAAATGAGTGATATTTAAGGGAAAATGCCAGCTGGGTGTCTATTTGAGGAGGGGCTGAGGAACCTCGGTTTCTAACGCCCTCTGAAGCCCCCGTTGCTTGCAAGTGCATGAGTAACCAACCTGTGGCCTGGGTTTGCGGCTGCAAATAGCAGACAAAGACAGTATTGGAGCACAGGAGGAGGCTAATCAAGTTCACACGCTGGTTCTGGACACCTTGTGCTTTTTCCTATTTCCTGGCTTCCCAGGGCTGGAGGGGTTTGGATGGTGCTAACTCCAGAGCCAGGGAGTTTAAGTGGAATTGTTGGGCCCTAAGGCTTCCTAATTTGTAAGTCCTCTGAAAAGAGGCCTGTGGATCTGCCTCAGCACTGGGCTACAGGAAGGCCAAACTATAGGGCGTTCTCTGATAGTGCCTTCTCCGTGACCCCGTGAACACCTGTGACCCATGAACACCTGTGTGTGCTGATTACAATGCTTCTGTGTCTGTGATCCTGAAGGAATGAGGGTGCCTTGCCAGCAGAGGCCAGTCTGCCTCCTTAGGGCTTAGCTCATTACCTGGTGCTCAAAAAAGGCAGAGTGAGGTACTGAGGGAAAACCTGTTCTTTAGTTCTGTCCATTTGGAGCTGAACTCAGCACCAACAGCGACTGGGAACCTGGTCAGTTTATCCCAATTCCAGGAAAGGCATATTTAGCCTTGGCCTGAGATGATGGAACTTCAACTTCTTTCTCTCACTCTGATCCATGAGCTATCCGATTTTAGAGTAGGAAGGAATCTCAGTGTGATGGTTTGAAAAAGTATTTCTGTTTCTCCACCCATCCCTGTATCCATGACTTTGGCAACATGACTTAGCAGCAGCTCCTATCAAGACATGGAATCTACTCCTTACTCCTAGGTCTAGGCTGGCCTTCTTACTTGCTTGACCAACAGAATGTGAAGGAAATGACAGTGGCAGTTCTGAGCCTGGGTCTTGAGAGGCTGTGCCTGCTTCCACCTGTATCTGCAGTGAGAAGAAGTCCAAGTCTACATGTAGCAAAGCTAGTCATCCAAGCAAGGTTGTCCTAGACCAATGGGTTCCCAGGTGACCTATCAGCTGACTGTAAACACACGAGTTAGCACAGCCAAGACCCACAGACTCACGAGAAATAATAAATGGTTTTCGGTCACATTTCGAGATGGTTTGTTCCACAGCATCAGGATATACTGAGTTCAGCATTCCAAACAGGTGGGTACTCTGAGGTCCATACAGGGAAGAGACAGTCCCTAAAACCACATCTGCCAGTGACAAGAATCCAAGTATGGGAACCACCCACCCAGGGCTCTTTCAACTATACTGGACGCTGACCTTATTTCAAGAACCCCTTTTTCATCTTTGTAAGTCATCAGCCCTCAAGTTCTGAACAAAAGGGCAGGAGCAGGTACCTCGAAGTTCGCTGAGCAGTCGTAAAGAAGCAAACTATACATCACTAGTTCCCAGCTTGCTACCTCTGAGGTTCTAGAATCATGCTCCTAGAAAGCCATTGGGTACCCACATATTGTAACCGTGTGTCCTGCCATAAAACTTAAACCACAGTAGCCTTTTCCCAATTTGTAAAAAATTATGGTGAGTGTCCTTCTCTTTGAGAGGAGGAAATATCACCTACAATCCAAGCCTCACCAACTTAGAAATAACCAAAGCAACAGGGATTGCCATCCATGCCTGCCTTTCATTTCTCAAGCAGGAAGACCTGTTCCCTCCTGGAACATGGTGATGCTGCAATGGACTGGATCTTTGTGTCCCGTCAATTTTCATATGTTGAAATCCTAACTCCCAATGTGATGGTATTAGGAGGTGAGGCTTTTCAGAGGTCATAAGAGTGAAAACCTCATAAATGGGATTAGGGCCCTTTTAAAGAGAGGCCTCTCTCACCCCTTCTGCTATGTGAGAACACAGCAAGAAGATGGTTATTTATGAACCAGGAAGCCAGCTCTCAAGCAGGCAATGAGTCTGCTGGTACTTTGATCTTGGACTTCCCAGCCTCTAGAATTGTAAGAAATAAGTGTTTGTTCTTTAAGCCACTGAATCTGTGGTATTTTTATATATAGCAGCCCCAGCTAACTAGGACAGATGCTGTTTGGTGGGGGCAAGATGATCTTCCACCCCCTCCAGTTCTCCCTTGCTTAGTGCCCTGGGGTTACTCAGTTCAGCAGGTCCTGGACTCCTGCATGGCAGTGGACATTGGCTGTGTTTCATCTGGACAGACCTATGAATTCCCAGGTCCTGGGCTCAGGAAGATGCAAGTGCCTATGCCCCGGCTTGAACTGAATGAGTAATTTTTTCAGGGACTTTCTCAAATACTTTCCAAGGCAGCAGCCCTTTGGTACTGACTTGGGATTGAACTCACCACCACCTCAGGTTCTAAGATCACATATGTAGTTTTCTAACATTCTATATTTAAAAAATATTGTCATATGATTCTTCTAGTTTCATCCTTCTAACCCTAACCTTTGAGTCTGGCCAGAGTTAGAAAATTGTCTCCCATTTTACAGATGAGGAAAGTGAGGTCTGAAGGTGAATTCCTTAGAATCACATAGTCTTCCTACCTGGCTCAGTCCAGTGGTCTTTCAACTAAACATCTCATGCCCTCTCATAAATAAGGCAGGGTGGGGAACAGAGAGACAGGGAGAGAGGGGTTAGTACTATAGTGCGCCCGGCACCACATTAGGTACCACACCCCGGTTAGATGGTATTGTGACCATTTCAAGATGAGGGAAGCTCAGTGGTTTGCCCAATGTAATGACAGTAACAACTGGTAAAGCAAAAAAATTCAAACCCAGGTTTTGAATCTCCACAATGGCAGGCAGAGACCTACTTTCTAGAAACAGAGTTAACGGGGTCCCAGTCCGTGAGTAATAAGAAATCAGTAGGACAAAATAACGTGTGGGTCATGCGCTGACTTCTGAAAGCAGCTCTCAGGTGGGAGAGTAGAGCTGTTTGAGGCTGGTGACATCGGGGAACTCATAAGTCAGCCTCTTAAGGAGCACCTTGAAAAAAAATGAGTCACTTGTGTTATTCTAGTAGGTTTGTTTTAAAAACAATGTTTTTAAAATATATTTTTATTAGTTTCAGAGAGGAAGGGAGAGGGAGATAGAAACATCAATGATGAGAGAGAATCATCTGATTGACTGCCTCCTGCATGCCCCCATTGGGGATTGAGCCCGCAATCTGGGCATGTGCTCTGACCGGGAATGGAACCGTGACCTCTGGGTTCACAGGTCAACACTCAACATGGAGCCACACCTGCCGAGCTAAAAACAATAAGTTTTAAGGTCAAATAAAAGACTGTCAGTCTGGAAGGAAGAAGCGCGGTCCCAGAATTATGGCTCCAGTACGAATTGTTATCTCAGGCCACGCTCTTGGATTTTGCCCCAAAATACTTATTTTGGCAGGAGACCTTCACCTCCTTCATGCTTTGGGGCTGTGGGTGTTACTGGCCCGGGGGAATGGGAAGATTCCCACTGAGGTAGGCAGTGGAGCTGTCACCAGTTCCTGGAACACCTTTTCTATCAACACTCCAGTTTGCAGCATCTGAACACTTCACAGAGAAATAAACAGAAACAGCTTCTCCATAGCCAGTTTGAGACTTCAGATGCGATCTATCCCAGGCCCCCATGGACAGGAAACAGAAGCTGAGCTCCTGCCCTGGGACAGGGGCTGGAGACCTGCTCCCTTCTGCTCCTACCACCTGCATCTTAGCTGTTTGCAGCTGTCTTCCCCGTGAGATCACGAGCAATGTAAGAGGGCCCAGGTCTGATCTCTCTCTGAAATCTCCAGTGTCTAATCCAATACTTGGAACTCTGCAGTTCAACAATGGCTCATTGAATAGAAAAATGAATCAATAACTGATAAGTCTTGTCTAGTGACTACTTCGCTGTAGCAGGGGCCCAGCTGGATAGGACTGTGAGGATGACATAGGGAGGAAGAGGTAAAATTGTTCAAGGTTATAGCAGAAGAACAGCGTCTGGGCAGGGAGAACAGATGCTGACCTTTCCAACCTCAAAGCCTGCAGTAGCTTTCCCAGTTGGCCGATACCCTTTGGAAGCTCTCAAATGCATTGTCTCAAGATAAAGTACTTCAGAGGCACCCAACTCTGGTTAAATAAAGAGAATATGAGCAGATTATCTATTGATTGTCATTCCCCCCACTTCCCGGGGGGGGGGGGCGCGTTACAGATTAACAGCCACCCCTTCCCACCCTATCCCCCCACCCTCCCCACCCCTGCCTCTGCACGGAGCACTGATGGGCCAAGAGGCAGCATGATGGGAGGTCCAGAGGCCAGGTCACTGAACGGCCTGATTTCAGTGCTTCAGAAATCTCTGCCTTTGTGCGATGGCTTTCTATGTTGGCATTTCCGCTCCTTGGGTTTTAAAGAATGAGAAATCTGTGGTTGATCACATATTCAGCAACCAAGTGCACTTATTTGAAGACCTAAATTGCAGAAATAACTCGCGTGATTAGCTGAATGAATATGAGTCTGGATCATCAAGCTCAATCTATGGATAAATCAGGAAGAGAAAACTGGGCCGAGTGGAGGGCAAGCCCTCCCCATCCAGCTCTTCTGCTGGGCCAAGACATACATTCCCTGCCAAGTGGAATCCTCGGAGATGCTTTCCCTTGTAATGTCCACGTATCAGGGCTGGTCACACTCCGTGCCCCAGCTCCACAGCAGAGCTCCAAGGTCTAAGGCAGCAGGACCTCTGTTGTCCTCAAAGGGCAGAGCTGCTGCTGCTGAGCCAGGCCAGTGACGGTCATGAGAAGAGAGCCCTGGTCTCACCTCCAGGCCACAAGCCTGTCCTAGTGTTCACTGGTAAGTTCCTGCAAAACAGGTCTTACCTTCTCGCCCTGACCTTGGATTTGCCCAGTCTAGCAGTATCTCACAAGCACAGCCCACAGCCGTTGTTCCGGAATCTGCCTCTCCCTCATACCCTTCTTTTCCCAGCACTTCCTGCTGAGAGTTCAGGTGCCTTGTGAATGCCCAACTCTCCCCAGAGTATCCTGCAAGGATTCCGCAGTCAGAGAGCCCAGTGTTTGCAAGGAGCATGTTCAGATCCTCCCAGCACAAGTGCTCCCATTGTGCAATTGTGGGCCTGAGGGGACTCTGAGAGACCAGGTCTCAGGGCCAGGCAATCACTGAGTAAAGAGCTGCTGGAGAGGGAGTAGGGGACAGGCAGCCTTACACCACACAGTGGGAGGCGAAACAGATCTAACCTTTTGTATCAGAAGCTTCTGGGTTAAAGGGCTTGGGTTCTAATCCTGACTCTACAATTTGCTGGCTGTGTGACCCGGCCAAGGTACATAACCTCTCTGGCCCTCAGTAGCTTCATCTGTAAAATGCAGCCATTTCTGAACAGAATCATTTGTAAGTTCTAATAGATAATATATCTAAAGCACTCAGCAGAATAGCATGTGGTAAATGCTTGGACATGCTAGCTAGTCTAAAAATTTACCCTAAGAAAACATTAGGGTAAGTATTAAGATTAGTGAACTGAATTAGGAAATTAATCTCACCGTTGGTTAGAACAGTAAAAAGTAAAATAAAAAATAATCTAAATTTGCAGAAATAGGAATGAGAAAATATATAAAATGTGTACATATATATGTGGATATATATACATATACATACACACATACATATATAATCCATCCATACAACAGAATACCACACAGCCATTAAGTCTGACAATATAGGTGTTTAGAATTTAACAGCTTGAAAAGGTAATCACAAAATACTGATAAGTTAAACAAGACAGTACTATCATATAATTCTATTGATGCAAAAATACATATTTATATCTATTCATTTTCACAGGCTGTATCTAGAGAGACACATGAAACGATGGGCCACCTCTGGCTGGTGGGGTTTCAGAAGCCTTTTCTCTAGTTCTTACTTGTAATTTCTAATTTCTCCACAATAGTCATATATTACATTTAACATTTTTTTAAAGGAAAAAAAGAGATAAAGTAATTTTAAGGGTAGAAAAAGGTTTTCACACTCAGATAATTCCAACACGAATAAAGGGATTTGTTCAAACTCATCACTCTCCAACTGAGAAGAGGCATGACGAAAGGCAGCCTTAGAAGAGGGAAAATCCACGTTTCAAGGTTTAGTGTCTGTGAAGAGTGGCTTCAAAATGAAAGTGTCTCCAGCATCCTTACATGTCCTTCCCCATCGCTCCATCCCATGGGACATCAACCTTGAAAGTCAGCAACAACCCAGATATGAACCATGCCCCCCTCCCCCCCCCCCCCCCCCCCCCCCGCCCGGGAATTCAACATCGGAGGATCAGGATGACAGCAAATATCTATTTGACTCCAAAAAGAGACCTTTCCCGCTGAGATGAGGAATTTTGGAGCATAAATCAGCTCTCTGGAAAGAGAGACATTTTAACAGGCTCAGCTGGAGGTCGGGGGAAACAGAGAAGTCTAAACATCTTCGTGTCATAACTTTGTCAGCTGTGTTGAAGTTGACAAGATGCTTACCCAGCACCTCAGACAGATGCCAAATTGCAGTGGTTAAATGGGTAAGCTATAGTCACTACTGAGCTTCTTCAGCAAGCTCGTGCCCAGTGGCCTGCTTGTCTCTGCTCCCCACCCCTGGACTCAGGACAGGAGTGGCTTGGTTTATTCACCTGCCCACCTCCAGCATCTGGACTGCCGGAGCCAGCACGGGATGTAAGGGTCAGTCCAAAGAGGTGCCTGCCTTCAGGAAGCAGTTTCTACTACAGAGCTTGTTCTTCAAAGAGAGGAACACAAATTTAATATACCTCACAAAAGGAACAGCAGGACTGGAGGCAGGAAGGACCATACAGGGGATAGGGAGAGGCTGTTCTGCCACTGAGCCTCAGGAGAGACAAGGGCCAAAGTTGCCTACTTTCCCTCCTATTGGTCAGAGAAGGGAGCAGAGATATGCTAAAGTGGTAAGGAGCCAAGTCGGAATGGCAGGCAGGGGTCTGCAGGTGGGCTGGGCAACAGGATGAGCTCTGCCAGGGGAAGGTGGGAAGGTAGGGTCCAACAGTGTCCAAGGAGATGGGCCATTTATGATAAAAAAGCTCCTTGAGGCTTTTCTTATCAAAAGCATCCAAAATATTTTTTCTGGGTATGTAGGAAGGTGGGGCTGACACATCCACACCACCAGCCCTTCTCAGGCACATTTCAGAAACAGTGCCAAGTTACAGGGAGAATATATTACACTAGAGGCCCAGTGCACAAAATTTGTGCACTGAGTCGGGGGTCCTTCAGCCCGGCCTGCACCCTCGTGCAGTCCAGGAGCCCTCAGGAGATGTCCAACTGCCATGGAGTTGAGAGAGGCTCCCCCACCGCTGCTGCATGCCAGCCGTGAGCCCGGCTTCTGGCTGAGCGGTGCTCTCCCTGTGGGAGTGCACTGACCACCAGGGGGCAGCTCCTACGCGTCTGCCCCCCTGGTGGTCAGTGTGCATCATAGCAGCCGGTCATTCCGAGATTTTCATATTAGCCTTTTATTATATAGGGTTATCTGTGAGGGGGCTAGCCCCTAAGTTCCAAGGGCCAGTAAGCACCCCCATTTCACAACTGTCCCGCTGCCATTTGCAAATGCTCCTGTTCACCAAACATCTGCTGAATGAAAACCCCTGGACACACCCCACCCACTCACACCATACAGATGCTCTCCAGGCCACACAGCCTTCCTGCTGACCCAGGGGCCTGCCGCCTCTGATAAAGCGGGACCCCAACCCAGGCGGCAGACTCAGCACAGAGGGGCAGGGGATCACCCTTGCTAAAGGCACCTTGACAAATGGGGCTGTGGGAGGGGGCCTGATCACTTCAGGAGCAATGGACTTTAGACGAGGAGGGTCCTGTGGTTCCTAATGTGTTGTGCATCAGAACCACTGATGGAGATTCTGTTTTTAATACAGATCCTGGGCAAGCTCCAGATCCATTGAATCAGAATTTATGGGGTGGAACCCAGAAGTCTGTGTTTGTAAAAGCTCTGCAGGTAATTCTGATGCTTTCCCCTGGTTAAGAGCCACAGATTGGTGCAAACCACTCATTTCATAGAAAGCAAGACCATCCCAGGGAGGAGTGAGGAAAGAGTGATGTCCAAGGTCACACATGCAGTCATTGGCGGAGCAGGGATGGACACAACTCTCCTGCTTTCCTGGGCAGCTCTGACTATTAACAGATGATGGAGACGATGGTATTACAGCTCTAATACTCGGTACTACTCTAAGCCTTCACATGTACTAACTAATTGGATTCTCACAACCACTCTATGAGGCAGGTATTGTTATTCCTTTTTTTTCCCCTAAGGGAGAAAATGATAGCACAGAGAGGTTAATTCAATTGCCCAAGCTCACACAGTGAGAAAGTGGTGAAATGATGGCCAGGAAGCCTGGTGCCAAAGCCTGTGATCCTAACCAGTTGGTGTAACTGCCTCAAATCACCAGGATCCTCTCTCAGGGATTTTGCTTCCTCCTATCAGTGAGTTGAGCTGCAGACTCTGGGATGTTTCTGGAGAAATGATTTTTGTGGTGCTGCCCAGCTTTGCACCCTGAAGGAGGAGGCAGAGCCACAGCCCTGACCCTCAGAACCTGGGGGAGCACAGACAGTAGGTCTCGTTGTCTGTTGGCCGAGGGACCTGCTTTTGCACTTAGGTCTGGGTCTGGGTGTGATTCGTGACCCAGGAATTCAAGGCCCTGCAGATGAAGCCACGTCACAGTGGGAAGAACAGGAGAGGTGGCATTTCCCAGCCCAGTCCCCTGACATCCCCTCCAACCGTGGAGAGGGTCATGCCTTGTCAGGGGTGCTTGGGATTTTACCTTCTTGGTTTGGGGATGATAAGTAACAACTCTGGCTTTGTTTTTACAGCCTAATGCAGGGGAGAGGGACAATGGACCAAGGCTGAGCAGGGTCAGCAGAGAACGTCACAACCTCCTTTCAATCAATACACACTAAGACCCTGCTTTGCCATTCACTGTTACCTTTGGGTCCCGCCAAAACACCTGGGCCTGAAGCCACACCAGTGATGCACAAGGCAGGAACCCGGACCGTGGGCTCTGGATGTAGATAAGCCTGGTTTGAACTGCCACTCTGCAGGCTCGGACAAGTTACTCCGCTCAGACTCGCAGTTTCCTCGTCATAACAACACCTGCCTCAGAGGGGTACCGTGAGGAATAGATGAAACTCACTAAACGGTGCCTGTACTAGCAGGTGGCACCGGCGGCGACACCCTTCCCACCAGCACTAACGGAGACCAAGCACCTGAGCTGCTGGTGGCTCCATCTGCCAGCTTTAAGCATCACAAGGAGAAGGAAGGGAATCCTGCCCCTCACGTCTGAGCAGTCATAGGCTGCTAGGCCCCTCACCTGGCGAGGAAGACAGGACGCAGGAGCAGGGCTGACCTCTGACTTCTATGGACCCTACCACCATAAAAAAATACTAAAAACGATCTTTTACAATTGCATTGATATGATGTTGAATATAATTCAGGCTGGAGTCATTATTATCTGTTCATTATTATATTCATATTTTTCTTCTGATTTTAAAAGAAATTAAAGTACTTTTGTGAACGCTGGGCACTGTGCCTAATGGAGACGTTGGCCTGGTGCAGGGGCAGCTGGGGAGTGCCTAGCTGGGTGCCGGATGCTCAGACTCAGTCCCTTCACTCCAGGTCTGCAGCCTCTGTCTCTCTGAGAGAAAACACTCCACCCAGCCTGACCCCCTAGGCTTGGCCTGTGCTGTTCCTCCACCTATAACATTTCATTGATGTTTGTCAAAATCCAACCTCTCCCATATGATGCCTCTCAAATGCCACTATCTCTGTGATTGCCCTGCAATGACATGTGGGGAACTTCATGAAAACTTGGTAAACAGTCTCAGGAACTTGCTCAGCAACTGTCCCGAGAGACACATTCTCTCCTGCACGTGTGTCTTAGGCACGCGCTCTGTCTGGCAGCACAGCCAGATGTTATCTGTCTCCTCTCAATGAGCTCATCGTGTTTTGTTCCTTTTTGCACCCTTTCCCACTCCATACCCAGCTCAGAATCTGGCACACAGTAGGTACTCAATGCAAAGTAGTGGAATTAAATTAAAACTTAAGAAATAACTTAAACGCTCCACGTCCCCACATGCTATCAGTTACTTGTTGCAAAACAATATGCAGATGCATTTCTGGGCGATTTCTATTTCGGGAACAGCATTATTTGGGGAGCCGAGCCCTGCCTGCTGGATAAGAAGCAGGCTGACGGCCTCCGCCCGGTGGCTCCCTTCCTCCCCGTCCTAATCATTTGCTTGGCCATCAGTGGGATTAGACAACAGCAATTATCCCCACATGGTCTATTTCCAGAATTCAAAGTTATTGGGGGAGAAAATGCAATTGTGCTTTATCCAGTGATTGAAAATAAGAAAAGCAAGAGCCTTGGAGTTCCAACCGCCTTGCAGTCTTGATGAAAAGAAAAACAAACTTGAGTATTAGCCCCAGATTGTGCTGACAACACACTTCCGGGTCTCTTGTTCTCCTCCAGGCTCTCTTCAGACATTTCCAACAATTCCCACTGAGCTCTGTGTGGCTCTCGTCCGACCATTTATGCTTGGGAGAGCAGCCCTCTGTGGAGCAGGGATCCGAATTGCCTGCCAGAGAGGCCCCAAGGGTGAGGGGAATGAAGTCCTGGCTCCCACCTCCCAGAAAGTGGTTCTAGTTTGGTCCTCACCCTGTGTGGTGCCACCATGTCTAGTGCGGCATCTCTGCCTCCATCACTGAGTTAGCTGCCCACTCGGATGCACCAGGCTCTCTTCAGCCAGGGAGAAACACACCCAAAAGTGGCCTAATCACTCCTAGTTTAGGACCTAGAAGTAACATGAGAGACCGTATGCCAGATACCCACGCTGTATGTGGAGAGAGAAGCTCAGAGAGGGACATGCCTTGTCTGGGTCACAGAACAGACAGGCGGCCAAGAAGCAATTAGAGGCCAGGTCTCCTGGTTCTTGGGGCCTGGGGTGGGGTGGGGAGAACGTACTGAGGAGCTACATTCCTGGGGCCCTATTTATATACCAGCAGTGCTCACAGATGGTCTCTTACCATGCTGCCCCTGCATCCCACTAAACAGATTTTTTTTTAAGGGAGCCCAAGGTGAATAATGAGAGAGTCAGAGAAAACTTCACTTTTTAAAAAAATGTTATTGATATTTAGAGGGAGAGAGAGAGAAACATCAATTAGCACACGCCTTACCAGGGATCGAGCCCCCAATCCGTCCATGTGCCCTGAACAGGAATCAAATCAGCAACCTTTCAGTGCATGGGATGATGCCCAACCAACTGAGCCACACCAGCCACGGCCCCACTAAACATCTTTCAGACCCCAAGGGGCCATGGTTTTGCTCAATCACCCCTCGAGGCCTGTGCACTACGCTTCTTAAAAAAAGGTTTATATCTTTTTATAAATAATTTTTATTTATTAATTTTAAAGAGAAAGAAACATCAATTTGTTGTTCCACTTACTTATGCATTCATTGGCTGATTCTTGTATGTTCCCTAACCAGGGATTGAACCTGCAACCTTGGCATATTGGGATGATGCTCTAACCAACTGAGCTAGCCAGCCAGGGCCTGTTATACTTCTTCATTCATGTTTCAGGCCCTAGTGTAGAGATCACTTCCCCAGGAAACCTTTTTGAAGCCAATCCCTCCCAGAATGAGTTAAGGAGCCCTTGCAATAAGTTTGTATCTCAAAGCATTCACACTGCCTTAACTGAAGTTACAAATAAGTCTACGCCTTCATTTCCCCACTAGCCTGGGAGGCCCATGTGGGTGTCCATCTTGATCCCTGTTGCTTCCTCTGTGTCTAGAACAATGTCTGGCACACAGTAGGCACTGAACAATCCTTGACAGATAAAGAAATGTTCTCATGTGATCCCAGTGACAATCATGTGAGAAGGTGTCATCATCCCCATTCCACAGGAGAGAAAATCGAGGCCCAGAAAGGAAACATGACACTCACCCAGTGTCATAGGTAGAACAGGATTTGGAGAACTCAAGTCTTCTGACTCCCAGGTCTACATTTTCTCCCCTGTCTAGGCACAGTAACCAAACTAGAGAAATTCCAGTTCATGCCTTTTTGGGCCTGTGTATCTCAGCTGGGGTGGGCTGCCACCCTATTTCACTGGGAAGACAGTGTGGAGTAGGGGTAGTGAAGGAAGACATTGCCAACCATTCTTTCTTCAATGAAAGCAGGTGGCCTGGGAGCCCGGACTCACCACTTAGTTAAGGCGGGAAGAACAGGGACCCTCTCCAGACCAGGACTGAGCAGGCAGTGCAGGGCAGCTCAGCTCCAGGGAGCACAGGCCCAGGAAGCTGGAGCTTTGAACACGGGGTGAGGTGAAGGTTTGATTAGGAGGGAGGCAGCATTCAGCAGGAGGCTAATATTAAGCATGCTGACAACAGCAAACATTGGCAAGGATAATGGAGCAACTAAAACTCATCATAGCTAGAGGGACTACCGATTGGTTTATTCACTTTGGAAAACTGGCAGCATTCAACTTAAGCTCAACATATTATAATACAGTATGACCCATCAATTCAAATCCTGAGTGGATCTCCACATAAATGATTGCTTATTTCTGCCAAAACATGTGCAAAAAGTGTTTGTAACTCTCAAACGCATGTGCAGCCACTTTGGAAAACAGTCTAGCAGTTCCTCAAAAGGATATACATGGTGTTACCAAGTGACCCAGCAATTCTATTCCTAGGCATATGCCCAAGAGAAAACCTATGTCCACATAAAAACTTATACATGAATATTCATAGTAGCATCTATAATAATAAAAGCATAATATGCTAATTAGACCAGACGTCCTTCCAGACATCCTTCCTTCTGGACAAAGCTGCAGCAGGCAGGGTCCACGGCAGAGGCAGTAGAGGCCCTCCGGCCACAGTGGCAGCAGGCAGAGGCTGCAGCGGCAGCGGGTGGGGGGCCGGGGCCAAGGCCCTTGCACGATTTTCGTGTATCGGGCCTCTAGTTATATATAATAGCCAAAAAAAAGGTAGATACAATCCCAATGTCCAAAACTACTGAATGGATAAATAAAACATGGTATATCCGTACTGTAGAATATTATTTGGCAATAAAGAGGAATGAAGTACTGATACTTGGCTACAATGTGAATGAACCTTGAAACATATGCTAAGTGAAAGAAGCAGTCACAAAAGGCCAGATATAATTCCTTTTATATGAAACTAGAGGCCTGATGCACGAAAATTTGTGCAAGAGTAGGCCTTCCTTCCCCCGGCTGCCGGCACTGGCTTCCCTCCGGCACCCAGGACCCAGGCTGGCTTCCCTCCAGCCCTGGCTTTGTCAGGAATGACGTCCGGTCTATTTAGCATATTACTCTTTTATTAGTATAGATTATTATTATAGATGTTCAGAATAGGCAAAGCTATATGGGAATGGAAAGTATATTAGTAATGGCCGAGGGCTAATGAAAATAACCAGTCACTAAATTTTAAACAATAACAATAAAAGTGTTTATAGTGGCTTTACTCATAATTACCAAATACTGGAAACAAAACTGTCCAGAAAGACTAGAATGGGTAAACTTGAAAAATGAACTACAGTTTAGAATATAATTATGAGTGAAAAAAGTAAACCATAAAACAGTATATACAATATGATATGAAATTTTAAAGCAGATAAAACAAATCTAAGGTGATAGAAGTCAGAGCAGTGGTGACTCTTGGGGGCTACTGACTAGGAGGGTCTGAGGGAACCTTCTGTGGTTACAGAAAGCTCTTGTCTGCGGGGTTGGTTACGGGGATGAATCTGTATGTAAAATTCATTCTGCTGTGCACTTAAGATTTCTGCATTTTACTGTTTGCAAGTTATAAGTTACATCTCAATTTCTGAAAGTAATTAAAAGGAAAAGAAAAAGATAGAGGCTCAAGTTAAAAAGCAGGGTTCAAGTCCTGGCTGTCAGACCTTTGTGAGTCCCTGTCCCTCTCAGTGCCTTTTATCCCATCATCAGACAACTGGGCCAGCTGGTTTCAAAGAATCCAACTGGCACTGCCAGTCTGAGATTTTGGGAATTCACATACCTATTTGTCACTGAGTTTGCTGGGAAATTTGGCAAATGCTTGCCTCAATGCCATGCAAAGAAAAGGGGGCTGGCTGGCTGCTGTGGGCTCAGCCTTGTTTCTAAGGGAGAAAAGGTCTATGGAAAGTGGGTGGGAACACGTCGCCACCGGGAATGTCAGTTTCAATATGAATCATCTTATGTATCCCCAGCAACTTGTTCTGGGAATAGATACCCTGACTCACTCCTTCCCAACAGGAACAAGACCTGCTACTAAAATTTCAGGTTCAGGAGAACCAGCACAGCCCAAATAGCCTAGCAGAGGTGAAAAACCAACCTAGTAACCAACCAGGAATCACAGAGAGGACAGGGAGGGCCAAGAGTATGGTCCTCTTTGTTCGAGTCCCCAAGGAGGACGCCGGCTCAGGAGGCTGCTGGCGCCAGTGCTGGGATGGGGACCCAAGACTCCTAACCTCGAGTTTTCTTTTTACAACCTGCTACTATATTTTCTAGAGAAATAAATTATGCTCTGTGCTGGTAGGAAGCCTTTTAAACAAAAAGTAAAAGAGAACATCCAAGATGCATCTTAATTAGAAACTGCTTGGGGAAAAAATCTTTGAGGCAGGAGGGTGCGGAGCACCATGCCATGAGTGGTCAGCGGGACCAGAGTGTGAAAATAAGCAGGCTAATTAGGAGGTGAATGATTTGCTTTGATAATCCCCAGTGTGCTCCCATGGGACCTCCTGGTCTTCAGAAAGTGGCTGAAGATTCATGGATGTGTCATTCAAGGCCACAGGGAAACCATCCGGGGTGACAGCATTTGACCCGTGACTGCCAGTTCTGCCTGTCCTTCCCATATGGGGGGCTCATGTTTTAATCCCGTTCCCTTCCTTGTGCTAAAGGCCCGTCTGCCGGGGACCAGGTGCCTCTAATCCATTTGCTCTGCAATGTGACAGTCTCTGGCCTCCAGATGGAGCAACTAGGGCTCCAAAAACATGTGACTCCCGGGAAGGTTTTTCTGCTGCCCTTAAGACTGACCCATTCTATCCAAGGAATTGCAACATCACCACTTCCAAGGCTGATGACAGCTCTTTCTCCAAACAAACTCAAGGCCTGGGTCAGGAATGTGCGCCACGGACTGGCAGTGATTTCCCAAGGACTATGGACACTTGGTATTTTGTTTTTCTTCTTCAGAAAAGAAAAAGAACTCATGAAACAAAACTCATAAAAAGAGGTTGCAGTATTTTCAGCCAGATGCATCAAAGTACTCTGTTACCCAATAAAAGGGGAGAGGGAAGGAAATTAGGAAGGGTATGTGTGTGTGTGCAGAGAAAAAAAACACAAACTCATGTTCTGTGAGGATTTACTATGTGCTAGAAAGTGTTCTGGGGCTACCTAACTCTGCCCCCTGCCCTTTTTACAGGTGCATAAACTGAGGTTCAGAGAACTTGGTGACTTGCCCAATTTCATTCAGCGGGTAAATGCTGGGGATTTGAACCTGGGCGTATATCCAAAGTCAAAACTGCTGCCTCCCGGAAACAAAGTCAGAGATCCGTGGAAACAACATGGAGATTTGAGGAAAACTGGGGAAGCAGGTGGTTTTCACAAACTGGCAAAGTGTGCAGTTCCCCAGGCAGCCACACTGGTAGAGAAACTGTCACCCACAAAAAGACCCAGTGAGACTGGCGTGCACGTGTAGCAGACTGCGAACAGTTTGCAGAAGGCACTACTGAGTCACACGCCAAAAAGCAATTGTAAAAATGACATCCTGGGGCCTGGATTTATTCCCTCTTCAACATCATATTTGCTCTGTTTACAAGGCAAAGATGATTTTTCTCTCTGCCAAGGCCAAGCATTCCCAGCCCGTGATCTGAAAATCATGCTCTGTTCATTTTGCCTCTTAACTCACCCAGGGCCATAAATCATCCCTCGAAATAGGGATTTGGTTGGCAGTTCTATCAGGGATTCACAGGACAGAGGCAGAATCCAATTTGGGGCTCTCACAGTCATCCTAGGCCAGCTCGAGAGGGGGCGTTGCTTTTGGCCACGCAAGCAGCTCCGTCCTCCACAGAGAAGATGCCTGAGATCACATCTGCTGACCGGGCAGGAAGGCTGCTCTTACAGGGTCAGTTTGCTGATTCTAACTGCACTTTGTGACAGAGGAAGAGGTCAAGGCAGCAAAGAGAATGAGAGGAAGAGAGAGCAAAGCAGGGCCCAGTCCTTCCCCAGCCAAACCCAGGACGTAGGGCAGGCAGAGACCGCAAGAGGCAATTCTTTCATTGTACAAAACTTATCAAGAGCCTCTTATGATCCTTTCCTTGGAATATAATTATTCTCACAATTATTTTATAATAAATATAACAATGGCAGCAGCTTACAGCTAGTGAGTGTAAATGGGCAGGTGTTTACAAACATCCACGTTATCTAATCCTCACAATTGTTACGTGAAATAGGTATTATCCTCACTGTACAGATGGAGAAACTGAGGTGCAGAGAGGTTAAGACACTTGCCCAGGCCACATTACTAGTAAGTGGCAGAGCCAGAATTCAAACTCAGGCTTGTCTGGTTCCCAAATCCATGCACCTCTCAGCTGTCAATGAGGTGTTTTTAGGTTATTGGGCAGGGTTAAAATATTTTCCTGTGCTGGGAGAAAGGAGGGAAACCTGAACATTTTTTCCAAGCCCTGACCACTCAGTTGATGTCCAATAAATACTGATGCCTACAGATGGGTGGCTGCAGAACCTGGCCATGAAGTACACATCTTCCCCGGCTCCCAGGAGGGCAGAGGAGTAAAGATGCAATACTACCCACCCTGAGGCCATCCCTCTGCCCAGTTCCCTTCTCCATGGCCACTGTATGTGATCGCTGGGGGACAGGGCAGCATGGTGGCTGATGAATTGGGTTTTGGAATCCAACAGACCTATGATCAAGTCCCTGCTTGATAACTGTGTGACCAAGCAAGTCCCAAAAGTCACCAAGTCTCAGTTTCCTCGTCCGTGAAATGAGGATAAGATAGGTAAGGGCTGTGAGGAGAATACAAGAGAGTGTAGCAACAATGGCTGATGTGACGCATGTACAGGGAGCGGTAGCATCGTGGTCCCCAAATCATACACGTCCCCACAGCTTGCTCCTGCTAATGTTTTGACAATGTCTAGTTCCTGGTGGTGACAGGCCCATGTTTCAACAATCTGGCCTTGGACATTTCACCAATCTCAGAGTGGGTGGTGCCAGTCCTAGAGTTAATATGCTGTGCCACCCTTCCCTTCTCTGAGTTTGATTTCCCCAACTCTAAGATGAGGGAGTCAGACTTGCCTTGCAGGGCCTCTCGGTGGCCACCTCCTAGCACTCTGTGCCCTGGGAAGATTTCCCCACTGCCAAGCAGGATGAAGTTCTCACAGATTGCTCTGGCTTCTTGGGAGCATGAATGCTCATTAAGTGCTTCAAGGCTGGCAGCTGGCACCCAGTGTGAGGTGTCACTAACTCCTCACCCAGAAACCCTAATGCTAGCAGGAGGCCGATTTATCTCACGGCCTTGAACCCTAATCTTCCTTTGCTTCTCTCCTGTTAAAAATGCAATTGTAAGCTGCTTAAATGAAGGGGTGAGAGGTACAATGCCTACCAGTGGGCTGCCCATACACAATCTCTGCCATGGACGCTCAAGAGCTGGGGGAACGGAAAGAGGGATCAGGCTGACAAAATCCTGGAGTCCTCATGTGGTCCCTGGGTCCAGAGGGCTTGGGCACACCTTGGTCAAAGCAGGAGAAGCTCACTGTCCCAAGAGCCTTATATCCTCCTCAGAGCAGCTGCCTTTGAAGAATGCTGCTGCCTATGTGCCAGGCATAAATATGAGCACTTCTCATGTATTTACTCATTTAGTTCTTAAAACAATCTTGTGAGTAGGTACTGTTGTCCCCGCTTTATAGCTGGGATGCCAAGGCCCAGAAAAGTTAAGCAACTTGCCCAAGATCACACAGCTAGTAAGTGGCACAACAGCATGCAAATCCAAGCTGCCTGGCCCCAACAGTCCATGCTCTTCGCTTAGCTTATTTGAAATTCCCCCACATCCTAGCAGTAGCCCCTTCCTATAGGTGAGGAAGGTGGGCCTCTGCTGCTTATGGCTGGTGCTTCTCAGAGGCCACTCAGCTGCTAAATGGCAACTCAGAGCTTCCACTCAGGCCCACTGGGTCCTCAGTCCATGCTATTTCCACCTCCTCCACCCTCTCTGGACACTTACTGTCCCATCTGGCCACCTCTCAGAGGAAAGGGAAAGGGGCCAGAGCCCAGGTGAGCAGCATGCTGTGCCCTCTTTGCTCACAGCCTCTGGAGTCTTGGGAACATTTCCTGACAGGGCCTGCTCAGCAGGAAGCTGGTAAAAAGGAAGCCGTTTTGACACTGAATTGCTTAGGACACAAGAACTGGCTTGAGAGACACCTTACCTAGTGGTCTTGTCACAAAGTAAGAACATATTCAGGGAGGGGCACATGATCGGTTGGGAGGGAGATTCAATTTGGTGCAGTGCCACACAGGAAGACCAGGCTGCCATCTGATGTCTTCGCTGCAGCTCCTGTAAATCCCACAAAGCCAGGCACTGGTGTGAAATCATTACCCTTTCCCGTATGCAGCCCTCCTGGCCCCGCAGGCCTGGAGAGGAGGCTGCAAGAGCCCGTGTCCAAACAGCACCAGGGGCAGCCCAGGGTCCCCTGCACATCGACTCAGCCAGGTGGGCAGGGTGGGCACTGCTGCCAGCTGATTACTCCCCAGAGGGCCCAGTTTATTGGAGGTCACTAATGACGGCCGCAGCCAGGGTCCAGGAATGATGTTGCCCAGCCACCCCCGTGAGTCCAGAAAAAGAAGTGGGATAAGACAAGAGTGTCATTCAGGCCAGTTCATCTCCTTTTATCTTTGGGAATCACCTGGCTTCAAAGCCCCACATGGGTCTACCCCAAACTTGCCTCCCCCAGGCTCCTAGATTGCCCCTAAGCCCTCTTCTCTGCATCACAAGACCTATTTGTGGTAACAGTAATCATAACCCTACCAGTTAAGCAGGTGCTGTGTGTCAGGCAGACCTGGGCTGGGGGTTGATGTCTTTATTAGCTCTACTTTACAGAAAAACTCAGGCTCAGACAGAAATGGCTTGCCCAAGGTCACACACCAGGAAGTTGTGAAGTCTGAATTTGAACCCTGGTCTGTTGGGTTTGAGGCACAGAATCTACTAGTAAAGCCAGTGAAGGACTGCTCACGTGCTCACCTATGATCACCTTCTACTTGTCCCTCGCTCTGAGAGCACCTGGACAGACCCCAGAGACCCGGGGAGGGTTACCAGTGTATGTCTTGGCAGAACTGGTGGAGTTTCTGCTGTGCCATTTACCTCATATCCCTAGTAATCAGCATCAGGCAAGGCACCCAATAAGCATCTGTTGAGTGAAAAAGTGAGTAAATCAAGCCCAGCTCTCCCGGCTGGTGCCTGGGTCCGTACACACCCTCCTTTCCCAAGGGCCAGACCCACTGTGGATCATTTTCTGACTGCAGAAGGAAGGCTCTGCTCACTGCCAGGACTGCTGTAGGCACTGGGTATTGGGCACCCAGGGCTCTTCCAAAGCCACACTTGGGAGACAGATAACCCATGGGACCCTCTATGGCAGTGGTTCTCAACCTGTGGGTCTCGACCCCTTTGACGGTCGAACGACCCTTTCACAGGGGTCGCCTAAGACCATCCTACATATCAGATATTTCCATTACGATTCATAACAGTAGCAACATTACAGTTATGAAGTAGCAACGAAAATAATTTTATGGTTGGGTCACAACATGAGGAACTGTATTTAAAGGGCCAGAAGGTTGAGAACCACTGCTCTATGGGCTCACATGGGCAACTGCCAAACACATTTCTTGCAACGGAAATTGTAAGTCACTTATAAATACTTGCAGGTTCAGGCCCACTTTCATAGCAGCCCCAGTGTGAAGGATGAACCAACAGGGGCCCAGAGAGGTTAAGTGACCTGAATTTAGTCACACAGATAGTTCAAGGCAGAGTGAGAACTTGTACTCAGGTCTTCTGATTCAGGGTCCAGTGTCTTTCCATCATTCCAGGCTCCCACTCCCCACCATGCTCACTGATTGGAAAGGGGCAGGAGGGTTGAGGTTTACATCTGCGGCCTTGAGGAATTTTGCAAAATGGGACTTGGTTTAGCCTAATCCCTCCCAGAGTGCTCCCCATGGCGCTCCCTCTACTCCGGTTGACAGTCTGATTATTAGCTACACCCATGCTGTGCAGGGTCAGAAATCAACAGCCTTGCCCCAACCTCCACCAATCCCCTGACTACCTGCAGACGGTTAGGAAGAAAGAGAGAAGAAGCCTCCTGGATCGCATCCCTGACTTACACTAGAAGCCAAAGCTCCAACAGCTGAGACCCACACCAGCCACCTTTCCCAGTGTGGATGTGGGCTGTGGGGAAAGTCTGTGTTCTAGGCAGGCAAGGCAGCTGTGCACCTAACCTGGAATCCACACATTGCCTATTTGAGGGTAAAGGAACATCTGTCATCCTCCCCTCTCACTCAGGAGTCTTCTCTAGGCATTTATCCTAAGACAACATTTTATGCACAAAGATGATAATTGCTGCATTATTTTTAAGAGCGAAAAATTGGAAACAACCTTTGTCCAACATTAGTGGATGGTTAAATGAATTATGGCACATCCCGGCAATAATTGCAACCACTAAAAGCATTCTTTATGAAAAAATTTAAATGAGTTAGAGAAACACTTATGATATAACATTAAGTCAAGAAAGCAAAAAGGACATAAAATTGTATATAGGAAGGGAGAAAAGCACACAGAAGATTGGACGGATATGAGCCAAGATGTCAATAGAGGCTGCATCTATGTGGTAGAAAGAGATTTTTTTGGCCTGCTTTACATTTTTTTGATACATTCTCAATTCCCTACAGTCCTATAATAATTGGGGAGCAGGGGAGCTACTCAAATACACCCCTCCTCCTCACAAGGGGAGTGAACTATCTGAACAGCCAAAACAGTTGTGAAGCTGGATGGTTAAGCAGTGGTTCTCAACCTTCTGGCCCTTTAAATACAGTTCCTCATGTTGTGACCCAACCACAAAATTATTTTTGTTGCTACTTCATAACTGTAATGTTGCTACTGTTATGAATTGTAATGTGAATATCTGATATGCAGGATGGTCTTAGGCGACCCCTGTGAAAGGGTTGTTTGACCGCCAAAGGGGTCTCGACCCACAGGTTGAGAACCGCTGGGAGGAAGGCAGGGAGGTCCCTTTTCCCACAAAACCAGTCCTTCTGCCAGGGCCATACATGGGGGGCTGCCCCTTGTAAACCTGCTTTTGAGATTTTCCTGGGACTTGTGATCCGACTTGGTTCTTTGGGTCTCGATTTCAGGAGCCTATGTCTCTAAGGGGTGAGGAATACAGGTACTGAATTTTTCCGTCTCCAGCCCCAGCTAGCTCCTGCCTCTCAGGGAAGAAGGGAGCCAGGCTGCCTCCAGCATCTTTTCACATAAGAAACCTGCGTAGAGGGGAGCTGGCAACTTGGACGGGTGTTAAATTTGAAACCCAAGGCCCTGCCCACAATAAGGCACCTTGCAGTCTCTTTGGCTGAGAGAGGCTTTTGAGGTGCTGGGTTAGGAGAATCGCAGGCCAAAGACAAGCCACCGACACACAGCAGTACCTGTGCTACTCCCTCACACTTTCACCGAGTCAGAGAGCGAGAGACACCCCCCGGACCCTAAAGGCAGCGTATGTGGCCATCTCATTGGAAATGTGTTCAGTGTCTCTGTGAAAACACCCAATGTCGTTTTACAGCTATCCTTGGAAGGGTGGGTTAAACGAGTCTCCATCACTCACGGTCCCCACTTACATTTCCAAGTTTGTTTGATCCAAGAAATAAGTGATCAGGGCATACAAAGAAGTGTGCGAGGAGAGTAAGGGTTGCCCCAGATCTAGAAGGCTCAGAAACCTGAACAGTCCAGAAGGAACCCAGACTTGGAGAAATAGGGACACAGCTCAGGAGGTAAAAAACAACAACAATAAGTTCAGCTCAGCCACCGGGGGGCAGTGGGCCTCCCCGACGACCACTCACCGAACATGTTGCCCTGGTAGCCGTCCTTGGTGAGGGGCTGGAGCTCGTTTTTCCCCATCGCGTAACGCTTGTAGCTCTGCCAGGCGAACTGCATCATCTATAAGAAAAGGTGGGCAACATGAGCATGGCGACTCCCAGGAGTGTGGACTGGCCTCCCAGCTTTGCCCTTTGCAACAGGGTTTGAAATCACATTCAAAAAATAATCTTCCAAATTGAGGAAAATGACTTCCTCTCGCTATAATTTTATTCTTAGTGACAGCTGCCCACAGGCCATTGTCCTTGGACAACCCCACATGTCCAGAACCGAGGCATAGATTTCCTAGAGAAGACAGCCGGAGCCAAAGCAGAGGCCCGCCTCGTCCAGGAAGGAGCCTCTGCTTTGCTCTGGCCTCAAGCGATCCTCTGAAGGAAGGAAACAACTCACTGAATGATGCCTGTTATAATCAAATAGAATAATCCCCGAGCGAAGGAGAGCGAAATCCATTTTGCAGAAAAGAAGACAGGTCATATGTGAGGCGACTTGCCCAATGTTACACAGTGAATCAGTGCTGGGAATTGAACTCATGCCTCTGGCTCAAAGCATTAAGACTGTCCCCAAAGCCTTGGTGCTGTCCCTACATGAGTCTCTTCGAACTCCTCCAACACTTGGCTGGACCTACCCTGGCTGTCCCAGGCTCCCTGGTACCCCAGCTGGTCACTGTTATTGGTTGTTTTCCTGGCTCTGAACTATAAACTCCTTGAAGTCAGAAACTAGATGGACCTTGCCTCAGTTTCTCCCACAGCACCCAGCACAGGGCTTGGCACACGTAGGCAGCAATGAGTATCTGTCAATGTTGTCACCGAGTGTGTGAGTTGTTACTACATTAAGGCAACTATGTCAGCTCCTTGGGAGCGTTACACTGGAATTTGGTCCCCTGGCTGCATTTGGCACTGAGCTGGAGGAATGCACGGTGACAGTGGGCCCAGTCCACTTCCCCAGGGCCTCCTTTATTTGCTTCTATGGTGCCACCTTTTTGCCTTTGCATGGCAGCTGCAGAGCAGGAGAGCAGAGCAGAGCTCTGGGGTGACTGTGGGACCGAGGAGGGAACCAGGGCAGGGAGCTAAGGGACAGATGGGTGGGGAGCAGCTTGGTATAGTGGGAAGAATTCTATCTCTGTCACTATCTCTATGACTTTGGCCAGTGACTAAACATCTCTGAGCCTCAGTTGCTTCATCTTTGAATTGGGAATAACAGGCCTGCTTTAACACAATCCTGAAAGGTTTAAATGAAATGCCAGTGATCAACAAACACTGGTTGGTCAGCCTTTAACATACCCATCTGGTTCTCCTAGCCTCTTCTGTCCACTCCTCCTTCGATCCATCCTATAGGTCCTCAAACTTCAGCGCCCACCAGAATCACCTGGAGGGCTTGTAAAAAGGGCCTCATTCCTGAGTTTCTGGTTCAGCAGCCTGGGGTGGGCCCAAGAGTTTGTTTTTCTGACAAGTTCCCATGTGACACTGCTGGTCCACGGGCCACACTTGAGAACCACTGATCTATCATATGTGTTTATTTTTTGTCACCTCACTTCCAGGCTTTCTTTTGTTTTCCTTCTATCTCTGGCCTCCCTTCCTGCCTTGGCCCCCTCCTTCTGGACATTTCCACCTGCATCCTCTATGTTCTGCAGCCCCATCTCTTCTAGGCACATCAGGACAGTAACTTCTGCTGTGCTTGCTGCACAGACCAGGAGGGCAGACGTGACACATCTACGACCTGTGCTCTCTATCAATGGCAGAATAACCTCGTACCTCTCCATTTCACTGCTGATGAAACTGAGGCCCGCAAACAGAAAACGCTCAGGGCGGCACAGCCAGCAGGGCTGGAATCCAGCTCTTTCAACTCCTGGGCCACCGGACCCGACCCCCCCTTCCCCCAACCCGTGCCTGGCCCACGTGACACACATGTAAATGTCATGATAATGCATGCCAAGCACTTTGCATGGGCTTTGGTCCTGGTTCCATTCCTCGGTTATTTTCTATTTATCTTGAATTGCCAATAACAGAAACTAATTGCTGGGTATGAGCGCTTGAGAAAGTCTGGTCTCCTCCCTCAGTCTCTCTTATGCGGAGCCCCTTGAGTAAGTCAGTGTGAGGGGAGGGAAGGGCGGTGGTGGGTGAAAGAGCAGCAGGAGGGTGTTGAACATAAATGACAGCAGAAAAAAGGAGCAGAGGTCTGGAGGGGGAAAGACAGTACCCTATCCTCAATATCCCCTCTGCTTAAGGGAGGGAGAGAGATGTGGGTGTACAGGAGTAATAAGAAAATCACGGGTATCTACATATTCTCAAAGAAGCTGTCACTGCAGGGATGCCGAGATGTTTGAAACATGGGCCATTCTCATAGCCATCCACGTCAATGAAAGGGAATGATGGCATCAGTGATCCCATGCCACTGGGGACTGGATTCAGAAGGCCATCAGAGTTTCTCTCAATCGCATGCTCGCACACACACACAGAGAGTACACACAGACCCGCAAACCTTGGGTCTTCTACTTTGAGTCATGAGTGGCTCAGCCCAGGCACTGGATGAGCAGGGAACAGGAAAGACCCCCAGCCAAGAAGTCCTAATTTCTCTTTCTCACGCACCCAAAGCAGCACTCACCAGATGTCCTGTCTGTGCTTGGCCGCAGTTTGGACTGCAGCTATGTGGGGAGTGCTCTTCCGACTCCCACCCTCTACTTCCCTGCCAACTGCTTGTCTTCCTTGAGATCCCAGCTGAAAGGGCACTTCTGCAGAAAGACCTCCTCCCCAGCCAAGCCCAAGTCAGGACCTACTCCTACCCCACATTCCTGATACCCAGTCCCTTAGCAGCCTGCAGCCAAGCTTTTATGCTTGCAACTATTTGGTCAGTCCCCTTATACTTATCCATTGCCACAAGCCCTGCAACTCACTCAGGGACATCACAGGTATATGACTGCTGTTCATTAAATATTTGCTTAATGAATATAATAACACATAAGAAAATTGGCTCTGGAGCTTAATATATGGCTGGGAGACTCAAGGTGAACCATACATGGCACCGGATAAGTAACAGGTCAGAGGGAAGGGTCTTATGAGCAACAGAGGTGCTCAGAAAAGAGTAAGCCTGTATCTCAAGGGAGCTTTGTGGGTACCCAAGTGTCCTGATGGCCAAGTAGGACTGTGAGGGGCACAAGAAGAGGACGGCACATAGAAAAGCTTATCTTTTTATCTGGATAGTTCAGGGGCTTGACAGGATAGGTATTGCTCTCATTCAGAAATAACCATGCAATGGCTAAATAAAGTATGAGATGTAAAGTATTAAACAGATATTAAAACTTATGTTTCCAGTTCTGGCCGGTGTGGCTCAGTTGGTTGGAGTGTCATCCCATGCACCAAAAGGTGGTGGGTTCGATTTCCAGTCAGGGCACATTCCCAGGTTGTGAGTTCGATCCTTGGTTGAGATGCACATGGGAGGCAACCGATTGATGTTTCTCTCTCTCTCTCTCTCTCTCTCTCTCTCTCAGATCAATTTAAAAAATGATGTTTCCAAATGTTAGGGATGTAAAAAATGCTCACTATATATTAAGTGGAAAAGCAGGATACTAAACTATATAGTATGAAACTCACTGGCCTATGTATAAGTTTATTAAATTAAAAAAAAAAGACTGGAAGGAAATATACCAAAAATGCTGACAGTGGTGATGTTTGTCAGAAGTTATTTTTTTCTTCTTACTGACCTAGGTTTTCTATGGTTAATATCTAGAAATGTTTGTAATGTGAAAACTAAAGGTTGTTAAAGTGGAAAACATAAGGAATAAATGATAAGGTGCTACTCCTAAATCAGAAGGGAGTGCTTGGTGGCTGGCCATGGGGTGGATGGGATGGAACTGAGTTTTGATGAGAGAGAAAGCCCATCAGCAAGGGAAACAACGTACGTAAAAGCAAGAACCAGAATCTCAGAGTCAAACAGAACGAGAGTGCCAGAGACATCATCTAGTCCCAAAGCCACACTGTACAGGACTGTGTGAGACCCGTACAGGAGAAGTGACTGGTCACGGCCAGGACACAGATGTCATTAGCACAGTGCTGGTTGTGTCTTCAAACCACGGGCCAGGACAGTGAAGCAACTGACTGGGCCCAGGGTGGCCTGAGCTGTGGCGTGAAATTTGGGACAGAATCAAGAATATGACTGTAAGAATCAAGAGACATGAGACTAAATACCAAGAGAAATTATAGCTCTGCTCCCACTGGGTTCTAGAACTACACAACAGGCAGTTATCATTTGTGTATGCACATGTCTGTGCTAGAGACAGAAGGCAGCTCTAGATGGTCTCTGGAAGCCCCTTCCTTCCATCAGTCTGTGATTTATGGATTCACAGAACACCTAACAATAGCCTGCAAAGCCTTCCCTTCACCGAGTCCTGCGAAGGCAGCAAACAAAGCTCCAATGATAGGGAGACAGGCAGAGCAGTCGGAGCTGAGTCCTAAGACATCTTGTCAGTTCTTTCTCAAACGAAAGCTCTTCTTGTCCACCGGAACAAATTACAATGACATGAAATCTTAAAGTGAAAAATAGTTTACTAGTGTGAGGCAGACATTATTATTTTATTTAAGATGCTCTTTCTACCTGTCTTGGAACTCTAGGATCCTCTCCTGTAGAAAAGTGACTAGAATTCAGTGTGTCACCCAGGCACAGAAGCCCACCCCAGCCAGGGAGCCTCAGAACAATGGAACCAAGAGAGAAAGGTTGCATTTGAGGAGGGAGGCAATGGGAATACTGGCAGACCACCTCCAGAGGGGAAAACTAATAGAAAGTCTGCACTGGAAAGTTCTCTGAAGGCACCTGGGGAGGAAGGAGGTGAGCATGGAAACAGTGAGATATTCTCCTTTTATTGCCGCTCTTTTTGTTGTTGTTGTTAATCCTCATCTGAGGATATTTTTCCATTGATTTTTAAAGAGAGTGGGAGGGAGGGGGAGAGACAGAGAGAGAAACATCGATGTGAGAGTTTCACATCGATTGGTTGCCTGCCGACAACCAACATATATGCCCTTGACTGGAACTGAACCCGGGACCCTTCATTCCACAGGCTGACGCTCTATCCACTAAGCCAAACCAGATAGGGCTATGCTCCTCTTTTTAAAATAAAACAAACACACAGACAGGATCAAGTCTGGCCCAGAACCACAGTTGCAACAACTCGAGGCTGCCAAGAAGGGAAATGGATTTCCCCAGTCATTAAAGATGTGCTTACACCTTATTTACATCTCCCAGCAGAGACACCTGGCCTGTTAGCAGGGGCAGAATGGGAAAGGATTTGGTCTCTAATAATCCTGGGATCTAATGACCACACAGATAGAGAGATCAGAATATCGAGTTGATATTTTTCCTTCACTTTTAGCACAGTCCAGGGAAATAGCAGACAGCTTGGTACCTGAACATCATCTGTTAGATTTCTCAATTCACCCCATCTATGGGTGCTCCACAAAATGATCTTATTCGCGCCTGCTGATGAGACATAACCCCCGATCTATAATTCAGAAGCTGGATGCAGATGGACTTTGATTATATGCTGAGAGTGGGGGGAGGAGTAGAACCCTCTCACTTTCGGGTTTCAATGAATTATTGAAAGGCATATGTAGAGCCCTAACTGGTTTGGCTCAGTGGATAGAGCATCAGCCTGTGGACTGAAGAGTCCCAGGTTCAATTCCCGGTCAGGGCACATGCCCGGGTTGTGGGCTCGATCCCCAGTGGGGGGCATGCAGGAGGCAACTGATTGATGATTCTCTCTCATCATTGATGTTTCTATCTCTCTCCCTCTCCCTTCCTCTCTGAAATCAATAAAAGTATATTAAAAAGAAAGAAAAAAAAGGCACATATAGAAAATGAAAATGTGATATGACTCCCTACCTATCTGAGGTCCACAAAGGTCTCCCACATCCTGCCTATGGAGATTCAGATTTGATCCGTCTCAGAAATCTTACTCCATCTCTAGCTGTTCTGAGGCACCATGGTTGCAAGTGTGGGCCCTGGAGGCAGACAGACCTTTGCCACTCAAAGTGTGGTCTGGGGGAGGGCAGATGGGCACACCCAGGGAGCATATTAGAAACGCAGCATCCTGAATCTCACCTGAGACCTGCTGAATCAGAGCCAGCATTTTAACAAGATCCCCAGGGGATCCAAATGCACATCAAAGTTAGACACTGCTGCCCTAGCCGGTTCCTCAGTGGTTAGAGCACCGGCCCGCAGACTGAAGGGTCGAAGGTTCAATTCTGGTCCAGGACATGTACCTCAGTTGCAGGCTCCGTCCCCGGCCCCGTCAGGGCGCTTGCGGGAGGCAACCAATTGATGTGCCTCTCGCACATTGATGTTTCTCTCTCTGTCTCTCCCTTCCACTCTCTCTCTAAAAAATAAAATAAAATAAAATAAAATAAAATAAAATAAAATAAATGGAAAAATATCCTCTGGTGAGGATTAATAAGAAAATAAAGTTAGACACTGCTGTAGGGCTCTGCCACCTATTGGCTATGTGGCCTGAATGAGTGACCTAACCTCTCTGAGACTCAGTTTCCTCATCTGTAAACGGAGGGTAGGAATATTTAATCCTTACAATAGCCCTGAGAGTAAATAAGATAACATATGTGAAATGTTTAGCACAGCAGCTGGTACATAATAAGTGCTCAATAAAAAGCAGCCATAAGATGGTTGCTAGATAATTTACCTACTAAGTATCTTTCCATCCATTTCTCTCTGCACTCTAACCCAAGCCCCTGGCATTTCTCCATGGGACTCCTGCAGCAGCCTGTAACTGGTTTGGAGGAGTCCTTTCTGGCCTCCTACACATTCCTCCACACTGTAGCCTGGAGATTATTTGAAATGCAAATTTATTCATATCTCCACCCCCCAACCCCCAGCACACACTCACACACTTCCATCAGTATAAAGATCAAACTCATTAAAGCCCATCAAGAGCTGCAGAGCCCCACCACTCATGCCTCCAGCCTCAGCTTGTCCTCCCCATCTCTGTCCCAGCCCACTAGCTTCCATTCTCAGTTCCTCAAAAATCCACTCCTCCTGCTGCTACAGGGCCTCTTAACACCGCAGCCTCACTCCCTGAACCACCCGTCACTCCTCATTTGGCCTGGCAAATAGCACTTATCTTTCAGATCTCGACTTAGCTGCCATGTCCTAGTGCAGCCTGGCCTCCTAGGTTGTCTGAATGCCCCTATTACGGAGGAATATTAAAGTCAGAATTTTATATTAATTGTGTGATTGATTCATTAGTACCTACTTCCCCCACCAGAATGTAGACGACATTGCTCACTATTGTTCCCCAGCACTTAGCAGAGTGCCTAGCATTTAGAAGCCCTCCATGAAAATATGCTGAATAAATTCCCAACAGAGGGGGAGTCTCCCTGCCCCCTTCCTCCCCCGCCCCCGCCCCCCCTTCTGCTGTGAGGACCATGAGAAAATGGCGATGCCTGGGACAGAAACACACTCCCCAGTGGCTTTGCCTCAACAGGGATTTACCAAAGGCCCAACAAAGGAACAGCTCCAACTGTGAGGCCACAGGGGGTAGCAAAAACAGATGAGACACTTTCCTATTGAGAATCTTTAGGATCTTGGTATGGAGTTCGAAAATGGACAAAAGAAGCTGATGAAGAAGATCGAAAGCAAATTCGAGCTCTGTCACTGCACTGAGGTCGGTTCCCTGACTGCAAAGTGGAAGGTCCTCCTTGACTTTAAACCAGTGAGACCCATTTTGGACTTCTGACCTTCAAAACTATAAGAGAATAAATTTATGTTGTTTTAAGTCACAGAGTCTGTGTGATTTGTTACTGTAGCAATAGGAAACTAACTATCACCCTGAGGCCCTTGCATTTGCCAACGAAAAACTGAATGAATAAATTACCACATCTCCAATGCACTTTTCATTCCACCATAGCCCCTTTTATGCACAAGAAATTCCGATATTCTGGAGGATGGGAATCAGCATCGTCTACATTCCCTGGTGGTTCTCCTTAGAGCCCAGAGAAGATGGTACCATTCTACTTGAAGATTCCCTCAATAATACTTAACCCTTCTGCAGGATAATTCCTTTCATGTCTGCCTCCCGTGTCCTTGAGCTCTGTGACCTATTCATCTCTGCAACCCACCCCCTGGCACAGAGCCTGGCCAAACAGAGGAAGTCAAATAGTAACAGTAATGGCTACGTGTGTTACCTCTGTTATCCAGTAGTGGACATCTGTTGAGCAGTTACTGTGCGCCGAGCACTGAGCCAAGCCCTGCACCAACCTTTTCATGGCAGGTTACCATTATTGCCCCTATTTTACTGGAAGAAGCAATCAAGTCCTGGAGGGTTAAATAACTTGCAAAGGACACAGAACCAATTCGTGGCAGAGCCAGGCAACGGATGCAGGAGGAAGGTCGGGAACCTGCACTCTCACTGTGGCAGCACACTGCCTCCCACTCAACAAGCCTCTTTTCCCCAACTTGTGGGGCTATGCAGCTGGCAAGTGGATGGGCCAGTGTTTGAAGCTGGGGTCTGGCTGATTCAAAAGCCTGTGGTATCCTTTCCATCCCACCAGGCTGCTTCGCTGTCTAATGAATGCACGAACAAAACATCAACCCGGCACCTATGGACAGCACATGGCCCTCCGAGACTCAAAACGAGAACCGGCTGCTGCCTTGTGCCTGGGCCAACTGGCCCATCCTGAGGTTCTGCATCTCTTGGAAAACAAGACATGTCCAAATTCCCTGTTCTCAGAGGCTCAGTCTGCTAGAAGGAATGGATAACCTGCTTTAAAGCTGCCCCAGCTGAGCCTGGAGCCTCTGGAAATGAGAAAGAGGCAGAATCAGTTCTTTTGCCTAAACATCAAGAATTAAAGAGAAAAAACAAACAAACACAGGTTTAAGTGAAAACAAGGAAAATACCAAAGTAAGAGGTAGAGAGACGTTGAGTGGACCATGGAGAGAAGTAATTTCTCTTGCCAGGTTTCCCAGGGAGGCAATGCTATTTGAAATATGGAAGGTCAGCCTTGATAATCACTTTCGACTGTCAGCGGCCTGGGTGTCCTGTTTTGGGCCTTTGGGGTTCACAGGGAAGCCCTTGGCTGAGGATGAGAACAAAGGCTTCAGGCTGACAGGAGCCTCGTTTTCCAGTCAGCATCACTATCTGAGGAACCGGCTCTGGGTACAGAATCCTCGGAGATTCCATTCCTGGACACTCACGGGCAGGAAAAGGCCCTGTTTCCTGTCCAGTAAACTTGTGTCAATCAAAGCTTGGAGAATGAGCCACAGAGCATCTCCATGTAGCAGCCCCTGTGTCAGAGTTCATCACATACATCTCATCTAATCCTCCACTGCTACTCTGGGAAGCAGGTATTATGCCCATTTTATCGATAAGGATACTGAGGTTAAGAGAGGTTCTGAAACTATTCCAAGGGCATACAACCAATAAGTGGAAGGTTTAGATTCAAACCCAGGTCTGGTTCCAACCTTTGCCTCTTTTTGTTCTTTCCTCAACCTCCCCGCATCTGAAATCCATTCAGAAAATATGTATTAAAGCAAGCTGGTATGGTTCAGTGGTTGAGCGTCGACCTATGAACCAGGAGGTCACGGTTCGATTCCCAGTCAGGCCATATGCCCTTGGTTGCGGGCTACATCCCCAGGGTGGGGCATGCAGGAGGCATCTCTCTCATCATTGATGTTTCTATCTCTCTCCCTCTTCCTTCCTCTCTAAAATCAATAAAAATATATTTTAAAAAAGAAAATATGTATTGAGCATCCACTATTGAGCATCCACTACGTACCCCGTGTTCTGGTACCTACAGCAGTAAATAAGACAGGCAAAGCACCTGCCTTCACGGCTGGTGTTCCCTCCTGTGGGAGACAGGCAATAAGAAAGAAACATATGAGCAGGGTAACTCTGAATGGTGACAAGCTCTATGAAGAAAAATCAAGCAAGGGAAGGGGATACGGGATGACAGTGGGTGGAGGTGACCAAGGAAGGCCTCCAAGAGAACATCTGCACTGAGATTTAATTAGTATCTGAAATAAAAGCTCCTTCTGCTTCTCACATGTAACTGAGAAATGCATTTGACTTTTCTCTTCATTCCTCCTAGGTGCCCATCAGCAGAGATTTCAAAGTACATATTTTGGTTTTTGTTTTGTTTTGTTTTTGGCTAGAAAGGCTTGCAAAATCCACTGATAAGGTTACCCATTCACACCAGAAGAGAGAATTCAAAGCAGTAAACAGACCCGCTTCAGCCCTACAAAAACTGTTAAAGTGACTCAGGTCTTGGAGCTCATTGGTCCTAGGAAGCCAAGTAGCTGCCATCCTGTAAGCTCCTTGATTTTGCATTGATCAGACAGCTCAGCATAGGTTTTCTTTTCATATTTTCTAGGTCTGTGAAGATGGATGATGTGCAGAGATATTCTGGATTCATAATCAGGGGCTGATGGAGATTTCTCATTCCTCTAAGACTGAATTTCATGGGGCACGTTCCTTGATGGTGCTGAGCCGAAGTGCTATGATCTTGAAAGGATTCCTACAGCTCTATTATGAAAGATCACCTAATCACACTGGAGAGAGTAAAATTTCAAGTAATTTGATTCCAAAACCCTGAAATAGAATACCACAGAATAATTAACTAAGAAAACCAAGAAGGCTCTAATCTTGATGAACGAATGGGACAGACTAGGAGAGGGAGAGAGAGAGAGAGAGAGAGCGCGAGCGAGAGAGAGAACTCGGATCCTCAAGTTTCACAGATTTTTGAATTGTTTGAATGATCAGAATCAAAGCTCAGACAGGCCTGGCTTGATTTTCTGCTTTCCCCTCCCACCTCCCTCAAATGCACACATCCCACTCCCAAAGAACTGAATTTCCCAGCCCCAGCTCCGCTGCTGTGGCTTCTAATGGAATCAGGATTTTCTCTTTACGAAGCTGCCACCAGATCTGAGCTTCCTGCTGGGGCCTGTGAACCTGTGGCAGGAAGGTGGAAGCTCCCGCAGAGCCGACAAAACAGACCCTTTCACAGAAGGCAGACAGACGGACTGATGGCTGTGACAGGTGATGGAGCTTTCACACAATTTCTCTTCCCTGTCTTGCTTTTGAGGTACAACTATAGGTGGTGGTGGCTCACTGGGGCTCTTTCATAAATCTCAAAGACAGGCCCTTTCAGACATTCCCGACAAAAGAAAGGCCTTGGTGAAATTTCCGTCACTGACAGCCATGTATAAGGAAGAGGACCATCCTGTTTTCTCAATTCTGAGCACAATGCTGAAAAAACATTGTATAAAATGATATCAGTTCAGCTGGCGGGGTGGGGTCTTCTCCAGCTACTGTTAATAAAATAATATCAAGCCTCGGGTGCCTTTTCTAAGGAGGTTGGCTTCTACTCAACCTGCAGCACTGAGAAGCTGCTCTTTGTGTCTGTCTTTTTCTGGGCAAGAGGAAGGAAGTCCTCTTACTTTTACTGTGGACTTGGTGCCCCATTTATGAACCTGAAAAAGATGTGAATCACTGTTCACTCTCAGATCCGATTCCAGACCTGGCGGGTACTACTTACAGTGGAAAAAAAAAAAAGGCTGAGCCTCATTAGCTGGAATTCCATAGCCCCCTCATGGCTGGGAAGTCACTAAGTGAGAAAGCTTCATTCCAGGTGATGAAAGGGGGTCAGGGGTGGAAATGATGCAAAAGAGACAGAGAATGTAAATGCAAAAACATTTCCTGAGTGATTCACTGGGGCTATTTAACCATTAGAAGTTTAAACTTTCTTGAGGTCAGGGAAAGAACCAGAGGAAAATCAGATAAACCCAGCAAAATTTTTAAATGCAAAGCATCTCTAAACAGCTATTTGATTAGGTGTTTTTCCCCCCAATGAGGCTATGATGATTAGAAAATGCCTAGGAGATGAGATTTAAATATGCCAATCAGTCCATATCAAGAGTTTAGCATGAAAATGTAGAATGTAATTATCTTTAAACGATAACCACTTTTGGGGGGCTAAGCCTTAGAGATCTGAAACCCAATAGATGACCTCTCCCTGTGCCCAGAGCAGCTGCCTCGAACTTAAAAGAAAAATAGCAATGCCAAGTGTTATCTGAAAATTCCACCAGTGTGACCTTTAAAGAGAATGATTTTGAGTATTTCTGGTGATAACTCTGCCACCATTTCTTCCACTAATGGGGCATTTTCAGAACCAGCAGGGTGATGGAGATAACCTGACTTCACAGGAGTGCAAATAGAGTCTACTTGAAATATCTGATCTCCTATTTTCTCCATTGGTGATCATTTCTGAGGTTGGAAATCATCAAAAACCTAAAGATTCACAACTTCTTCCTTCTCATGCAGTCTGTAAGGGTGTGCAGAATGGATCCCGCAGTAGAGATCGGTCTGTAATGGGGCAGAATGTTATCCGAAAGAGGAGAGCAGGATGCAGTCAACTGTTTAGAAGTGGGTTTTTTTTGTTTTGTTTTGTTTTGTGTGTTTTGTTTTTTTCTGTCTTGCTACTGGGGAATGTTGCATCACAAAGAACTACTATGGTTCAAAAGAAGTCTTAGGCCCTGGCCAATGTGGCTTAGTTGGTTGGGCGTTGTACTGTGCACTGAAATATTGCTGATTCGATTCCCAGGTTGTGGGCTCAGGAGGCAGCCAATTGATATTTTGCTCTCACATAGATGTTCCTCCCTCCCTCTCCCTCCCTCTCTAAAATTTTTTAAAAATATAGACTAAGCCTTGGTCCCTGCCCTTGGGGAGCGCCAGTGGTGCAGTGGGGCTCTCCTATTCAGTCTCCAGAAAACGGGAACTTTAAAAAAGTCTTTAAAGAATCTTAAAGACTCGAGCTGTCATCAGGTCCATTTTTCACCCACCCAGGTAGGACTCAACTATCTCTCCGAACAGCTTTTTATAATATTGTGATGGTAAAATGGCTAAGAAAGGTTTCACTTCTTCCGCCTGTAACTACAGAAACGTGTGTCTTGGGCACCAAGGGATGTTACCAGGCAACATGACAAAAACGAATAACATTGATAGTCCATCCCATGGTAATAGCTCTTATAATTAAAGATTACTGCAAATACAATAGACCCCCACACAAATGGGAATAATGGAGACACAGCCATCTCTCTGCCTCTTTGTCAGCAACTCTCCTGTCTACACATGGACCTTGCACTTCTATGGGACTAGAGAGGTCTGTATTAACCTGTCAGTGTCGGTGGCCATAACTCTAACTGGGGCAGCACTTCCTTGACTAAGCTCTTTCCAGTGATAATTAAACCCGCCAGCCTCACTTGCAAGGTCTGACCACAAGTGAGCAGCACATATATACATTGGCATGTCTAACGGTGACGAATTCTTCAAGTACCACTGGCTGGGGCCTGGGCTCCAGCACGCTCATCATGAGATAAGTATCTCCTTATGTGAGCACCTTGAGTCACAGCCCCTGCCCCAGGAGCCTTCACCTTTTCTTTTAATCGACCAATGTTTTGCAATATCAGCTCCATTTATCAGGCACCTCCATGGTCTGCTAATAGAATTTGCAGAATCCTATTCCCCAGTCTATAGCCAAGGCCAAGAACTCTTCCGTCATTGCTGAAAGTCCAAGAACATTTCAGATGCACTATAAATTGAACTTGAACTTCGTCTACTATCAGCTGCTGACCTGAGAACATGCCAGCAAGGGCTTCAGTTCATGATGAGATGTTGGCTAGACAAATTACCTGCCAAGGGTACCTTTGCCTATCAATATCGCGCAGGCCAATAATGTTCAACGTGGGGATACATGGAAAGAGAGCTCTCCTGGGAGGAAGTGTTTTTGCAAAATCCATTCCCTTGACAACTGTTTTACAAGCAAATGATAGTATTGTGGGGTTTTTTACCCCATAGTTTTCAACTATTCTGATGTCTAAAAATCAACATTGTCAAATGCCCTAATGTGAAAAATAGGGATTAAAATAGAAGCCAAAAATGTTCAAGCTTCTAGAGTTGAACATTTTTAAAGCCAGGGATTTACACTGCCTTTTGGGGGGTGGGACAGTAATGAGCAAAACATGGGCAACATTTAGCGGTACTTCTAGGGATCACTTATTCAACACAGGACCATGGAGAAGAATCTGGAGGACAGATGGCCTGCGATGCTGTTTCCCTCCACCCAGAGTTGAAGGACTAACCTGATCTCTATGGGGAGTGCAGCCTAGTCCCTAATCATCCCCTTCTGGGTTTAAAGAAGCTTTAAGAACAAGCCAATCGGCCTCAGGACTAGGTTATATTCCTTTAGAATCACATGATCTCTGATTTTCTGAGACAGGCCGAATTTCAAATATTCTGTCCCATTATCAATGTCAGACACAATGTCCTAAGTTTTTATTTGGAAAATTGAATTGGTGGGCCTCCCTGGTGTGGGCAGAACCACACTCCTAGGGCAAGGACAGAGCAGTGGTATAAAGAGTACTACATTCTCTGCTCAAAGCTGAAGTCTCCCCCCTGATGACCTCAATGGAATTACTAGCTCAATTCTAAACAAGCCATAGCAAATCAGGGCACTTCTTAACATAATCATCTACCCATCCATCCTTCTATTCATCCACCCACTATTCCACATTAAGTACTGCCTGTATGCCAGAATCATGCTTGAGAGTGGGGCTACAGAGGAACAGGATGCATGCCTATGTCAAAGTGAATCATTTTTAAAAGCAGGGTTCTTGATTTGGGGTTTTTGGTTGGAAGGGGAGCCTGTGAATCCTTTGAAATTAAAGGAAAACTGTGTGTGTTTTTTGTGCACACATGTGCACACCATGAGCATTAGTCTGGGGAAGAGGGTGTATAGCTTTTATCTGATTAACACAGGAATCTGTGACTCAAGAAAGGTTAAGAATCACATAAAGCTTTAATGCAAATTGCTGTGCCCTATGCCAGAGATCTAGCCACAGAGAAGCGGTAAGACAAAGCTATGCCACAAAGGTGATGCTTGGGTGGGACTTTGACAAGTGCATGAGTTTGGCTTCACCTGGCCCAACTCAAAGAATGAAGACTCATTCTTCTAGCTCAAGCCTCTTCCTCCAATGCCCTTTGGGCCTCTCACCCACATCAATCTCCCTCCTCCATGCTTGTTCCTCCCTCCTTTTGCTTATTCGACAAGTTTCTCCTGAGTGAGTGCCTACTTGTACCCTGTAAACAAGACAGACACGGGTCCCTGCCCTTCTGGATCCAACATTCTTGTGAGAGAGACAGACATTCATCAAACATGGACAGAGACATATAAGTACACACTGAGATTAATGCTAGGCTGGGGAGAACAGAGAAAGACTACCCACGGGGCCTGATTCCAAAGAGACAGGGAAGGCTTCTGCTCACTGGCCAGCAATCTGGATTATAAACTGCCCCACGAGTCTGAAAATCCCTCACAGGGAGAGACCGTGGATAATTTGGGTTGGCAGCTCATACAGCTTGCAAGCCCCTGGCTCCGGGTAGGCATTTGTATTTGCTGAACAAATAGATGAGTGAATCAGCAGGCTACTCTGTAATATTTCTTATATTAAATATTTTTAAGCCCTTTCAGGTGCAAAGATCTCAGTTTTGATGTCCTCCAAGCTCATAGCACAGAGAAAAGCTAACAAATCATTAGATTGAGAGGGTGCATCCCATTTTCACAAACTCTAAAGAACTGTGACTTTGCTTCCCTCTTACTGGCTTTCTCCCACAAAACTACTTTAATATTCAATCCTGGGCCTTCATTCAAGCTCCAAGCCATGCACACATGACTCTGCTCAGACTCTGTCCTCAAGCTGAGCCAAGGCTCAGCCCCATCAATGCAAAGTTGACAGATGTGACCACAGTGGAGGCAGAGCTCGCTCTTGGTGGGGATGATCAAGACACAGAGAGGGGAGGGGGCACCTGTGCCTCGAAGGAGGGAAGAGGTTGAAAATGCAAACTATGGGGTTGACATATTGATTTTGCTTACTGTCTATTTTGTCCCCTGCTGCATCTCTGGTGCCTGGCACATAATATACACTCAATACTTATTTGTTAAATAAATGAGTCAGTGAGTGAAAGGGGAATTGGGCATGCCAGTCAAGGCACTGAAGTGGTAACACAGATGGGCCATGCAGCAAAGCTGTACCTAGTGGTGTCCTGGCAAAGGTGTAGTTCCCACATGAGCACTGGTTATTTTCATTTATCTTAAAAAGTAAGACAAAAATGGCCCTGGCTGGCGTTGCTCAGTGGTTAGAGTGTAGGCCTGCACACTGGAGGGTCACAGGTTTGATTCTTGCCCCCCAGATTAATGTGTCTGTCTCTCTCACATCAATGTTTCTCTCTTTCACCCCCTCCCCTCTCCCTTCCACTCTCTCTAAAAATCAATGAAAATAATATCCTCACTCCTGGGGTGAGGATTAAAAAAAAAAAAAAACTAAGACAAAAATGAAATAACAAAAACATACCAGAATTTATTTTGTTTGTCAATGATGTGAGCAGATTCTTTCCTGAATTGGAAGGTAGTTTTCGAAAACCGGAGGCAGGCCATGGCCTAGAGTTCATTACCCTGACTCTACTACAGGGCAGTGATTTGCTGTGCAAGCTACATGGATGTTTTTATTCTAGTAAGAATAACATATAAAAGGAAGACGGGGGGCCGGTGATAACTTACCGAGGCCAAAGCTCTGTGGGTAACAGGGTCTAACGTTAGGTCACTGAGTTCCCTGGTTCTGCCTTCTTGTTTTTCTATGGCTCTTGCTGTATTAAATCTCTTTTTTGTATGTTTGTCAAAGGGCATCCCCAAGCCCCCAAATGGGACATAAATAGAATTGATGTACAAAGAGCTACTATATTCTCAGCACAGGAAGTGTAAGGCCCTTAGTCTCAAAGTGACAGATGAGTAGGAAATTATTTCTTGCTAAAGAATAATGAAGACCATAAATTGCTGTGTGTATGGATGATTCACTAGAAGGTGAGCAACTCTGACTGAAAAAGGAAGTTAGAGCCTCGGGGCCTTGCTTCATGGCTTTGTTCCTATATTTCAAGCCCCCCACTCCCCGACAAGAACACCCTCACCCCCATCCATATAACCTTTGTCCCTCCTTCTCTCCAATCTCTGGAAAAAGGCAAATATTGAGGGTGGCTTTCTCAGAATTAAAGTTCTTCACTCCTAGAGAGTTTCATGACAATGACAGGTTCTTGCTTAGAAGGTTGAGGCCCTGGGATCCATTTTACATCCACACTTCAGACCTTTACTCTGCCTAATTACAACCCAAGTTGGTCTATCTCAACCCCTGTCTCATCTCTGGCTCCTCCCTGGCCAAGGAACCTAAACAGAGAGAAAGATGCCAGCGTGGGCATGATCAAAAAATGTCTTGTCCTTTAATTTTCTACTTCTAACAGCACCCACAAAAGAACCACTACAACTAGGCAGGCATAAGCACAGCTGGACAGCAGAGAAACACACACAGAATTGCCTGCAGAAGGTAGAGACCCAAAAGGAATTTAATACTCATACTTATTTGTTCCAAATATGAAGCTGACCCTATAAAACTGAGGCAAGTGTTTCAGCTAACACTTTGGCAAATCACTGCTAAAACCAGCAAATCGCTAACCCTGGAGAAGGTGCCAATGTACCTGTAAGCCGTATTATGAAAAGATGTCTTTAAAAGGACATGATGAGCCAACCTAAGACCCACATCAGCTTTGTAGACAGTCCTTTGCACACAATCCATTTGCAGATACCCCCACCCCAAGAGGAAGCAGCTCCTGAGGACCCCAGTCTAGGCCCCGGGGTCCCCGGCCACCCCAGCCTCAGGGGAGCTATTTCACACTGTCAGGCTTGAGGATGCGATTTTTTCCTTTAAGTCAAACTACAACAGGAAAAATTGAGGTTTCAGGGTAAGAGTGAACTTCCTGACGTTGTCCTATTAACCACTGGCACAATTCCCTGAGGGAAAAGTGGCTTCTTCTAGACAGTTTGTAAAAGGAAGAGATTTTAACCAACAGACTTAGAAGTCAGTACCCTTGATATGAGGCCAACAATAGACCCGAGGAGAGAAACCAGGAGTGGAGGAAGGATGCAAGAGGAAGAGCCTGCCTTCTAACCTGCTACACTCTGCCCCACATGCCGATCATCTTCTGTCCCCACGGGCCAGAGGACAGTTTTCTATTTATATTTGTCAAACTTGGCTCACTCCTTTGAAGCCAAGAAAACAGATTTAAACTATAAGTGTTGCCCATTCGGTGTAGCTAAACTAGTTATTGGTTTCTTTTTTCTTTTTGAATATATTTTTATTGATTTCAGAGAGGAAGGAAGAGGTAGAGAGAGATAGAAACATCAACGATGAGAGAATCATTAATCAGCTGCCTCTTGTATGTCCCCCACTGGGGGTCAAGCCCGCAACCCAGGGCATGTACCCTGAACCCAACCGTGAATCCAACTGTGACCTCCTGGTTCATAGGCTGACACTCAACCACTGAGCCACACCGGCCAGGCATGATTGGTTTCTTGAGAGCACCTGAGAATTGTAATTATGGAGATGAGGCGAGAGCACTGCCCACTCTTATTAGAGGGGTGATTTTTGCTCTGAAAGAGCAGTCACAGATAACAGATTCCCTCCCCAAGTTCCATAACCTCCAGGAGCTGAGCGAGAGGCTGCAGCAGGAATGGAATTAGTTTGGGCCCCATATTTTACATATAAAACTCAGACCTGGAGATGCTAAAGGACTGACCCAAGGTCACACAGTAAATGAATTCCTTAATCCACAACCTTTGGGGATGAAGCAGGTTGGAGCCCTCAATCAGAGATAGGCACTAAGTTTTGTTTCTATTTTAAAATAGCCGAGCTCACAAGATGTTTATTTCAAACCAATAAGGCCTTGCTTTGTTCTAAGCCACGTCAATTTTCAGAGAACAGCATGTGTTCCGGTGAAGTCCACAGCACTGTGGAACCACGGAAAATTTACAACCTAAATGTGAGCAGATTACGTTCCACAGCAGCTGCCATAAAGTCAGTCTTCCCAATGCGGCCATACACGGATTATGGTGAAAGCTCCACTAAGCATGAAGAAAGGACAATTATTTGCAGAAGAGAAAAACTGCTTTGGCAATGGCTAGGTCCTGGGACCTGGGAGAGCTGGGGGCAGGGTGGAGAGGTCCACCCAAACTGTGGGTCATAACTTCCTTAACTCAGAGGCTGGATCCAACTCAATACTCCCCCCAAAAAATAAAGTCAGAACTGCTTTTCTTTTACAAAGCCTTACCCTCTGGAAGGAGTCAGGTGCCTCATGAACCCATACAACAGTGTCTCCTAAGACAACAATCTCTAGACTTGAAGTCTTTGATAGACCCTCATCTAGAAAGGCAACCCCCAGTATCACTGTACACAAGGCTCAGAGGGGTTAATTAATTTGTCTACAGTTGCACAGCACATCTGTAAGAGATAAGTAGTTCTAGGTTTTGGGCAGGGGGGGAAGGAATGAATGAAGGACTCAGGCTGATTATCTGGGTGGTGCAGCTCCTACAATTCTTAGAGTTCCCAAACTTGTCTCCCTGTCAACCAGGAATAGATCAGGGTTTCTAAACCTCATCACTGTTGACATTTTGGGCTGGATAATTCTTCATTGTAGGGGACTATCCTGTGCATTGTCAATGTTTAGCAGCATCCTTGGCCTCTACCCACTAGATGCCAATAGCATTCCTAGTTGTGACATCCAAAAATGTCTCTGGACATTGTCAATGTCTCCTTCCCCGGGGGGGGGTGGGGGGGGGGGTGGAAGTTACCCCAGTTGAAAAGACAGCAGATTTCAGAGAGTGCAGTCCCCTGTATGGTCCTCCCAAACATGCCTTGCCCCCTAGGAAACAGTTGGGCCACTCAGCAAGTTTCCTGCAAAAGTCAGGCTGAGGGAAGCTGAGGCCAGCAAGAGCAGCCTAATTCTGGGGAAAGTAGCTTAAGACCAATACCCTCTCCAACATGGCCCCTCAGCCCAGAATACTGACACCTGCTGGGTGCAAGAGGGTTTAGAAAAATCAGGGAGTCTGAAGAGCATCCAAGGTGGGGTGACAGGACAGCTGATTAGAAGGCATTTGAATTAGGGGCACACAGTCACATCACAACACAAAAGGATGGTTTCCTATAAGGAACCCTTAGAGAGATGGGCCATGACCAGCAGTGCTAGGAAATTTTTAGGGGTCTCAGCAGAGATGTTACAATAGAAGCTAGTAATGATTAAATACCTACTATGTGCTAGGAACTATGCTAAGTAATTTATGAATACTCCAACCCCAAGGTTATCACCTATTGTGCAGAGGAGGAAACTGAGACAGCAGTTAAGTAACTTGTTTGAGGCCCCTGTTCATCCTGCATGTCTGTGCACCCAAGCTCTACTGTAGGAGGAGACAACCTCATGATAGTGCCTTGTGGGGCTCTGGCCCCAGCTCAAAAAACCCACTAAAGTAGGGGGGAAAGATGGCATGACTGGAGGCAGCAGCAATCTTTGCTAAACATCCACGTGCCAAGTGCTGCCACCAGCTCAGCCCCATGCCCATGTGGGTGCTAGAGGCCTTCCAGCTGGTGGGGCAGGAACAGCTGACACCAGCTGGAACAGAACTTGAGAACACATTAGCAGCATCTCACTTCCCAGGAGAGTGCAATTTCACCACACTGAGTATTCTTCTTGGACAGCAAATAGTACTCGCAGGAGTCCCTGTGTCCCTTAGAGAAGCCATTTGTTTCCCACAGCAACCAGGAAGGTGGCAGCCCTCCTGTGGCAGGAGTCACGGGCGCTGCCTGGACCTCCGGTCAGGGAGGCCTCTGCCGGGGACCACACAGCCTTCCAGCCCTGACACTCGGGGCAAAGGATCCTCATCTGGGAATCTAGGAGTAGAGTGTCTACCATTGTCCTTGGGAAGGGCCTGGAGGCCTGGCGGTCAGCTGGTCAGACTCCTAGCAGTCAGGAGCTACTATGAAGGGGGATATTGGAAAAATGAAGCACTTGGCTTGGGTGCCATTGCTGGGAAGCGGGACAGGCCCACCGAGTCCCTAAACTACTCAGCCATCCTTGCTCAGGTTGGTCTAAAGGCAGTGGGCTGGCAGGCTGCAGGGGCTTCCCTCCCACTCAGGACCCCATGACACTGATATGGGACCATGTTGCTAACACGCCTCAGATAGAACACACTTCACTGCTTTTCTAAATCCCACACCTAGGAGTCTGAGGAAACACCTGAAAGAAGCCTGATAGAAAGCACACATTTTCCCCAGGGAGACTTTCTTTCTGACAGCTGACCTCAGGCCTCCGCCAGGGCGGGGATTAGAATGCCCACTCACAGGCCAGGAGCATCAGTTTGTGGTTAAAGGATGAGCACGTTAATTCTGTGTGACCTGCTCGGTGACAGGAGCCAGAGAGAGGCGCACACATTAGCCTCTCCCTGCAGAGAGCATCTTACTTGGAGAAATGGAGTTCCTTGGGTCACAGCTCCACGGACACAGAAGGGCAGGTCACTGCTTTGTGGAGTCTTGTCACATAGCTGGGCATGGCTGTCTTTTCCCACCTGCTGGGAAGCTGCTCACAATGACACAGGCAAAATGGGAGCAGGAATCTGTCCAGCTCATACAGGACCACGAGCAGCCTGAAGCAACCCTCCAGCCCCAGGAACAGGGCAGTGAGCTGGGAGAGGCTTAAGGTACAGCTGAAGAGCTAAGCGAGCTCAGGCCAGGTCTGGAAGAACCAAGAACCCTCTTCCTCTCAAACATGGCCGTTTGTCTGTCTGGCCAGGTGGGCCTGGTTACCATCAGAAGTCCCCAGCAAGAGCTAGTCTGCACTTCCCGTCTGGGACACAAGAAAGAATGGGAGGGGGTTTCCAACTGGCACTCCAGGCCTCAGCAGTGGCCCGCCCGGCAGCACCTGGTTCTTGGCATTCATTGATTTCTAGAAAGTTTGTTCACTAGTTGGTGAACACCATTCTGAGTGTACAGCAGGTGGGAATCTCTCCAGAACCGAGCTCCTCACCCAACTCTTTCTTGGTCATGTACTCTCTTTCTCTTAAGCCAGTCTCCTCCAGTTCTCCTTTGAGGGGTTCTTATTTATTGAACAAACAAATGAAAAAAGTTTAAAAATAAGCTCAGATAAGAACAATAAAGCCTCTGTTAGCCTTTGCCATTAAAACTGATTTGAAATAGGAGAGCCAGATTTTCCAGGTTAGAATTACAGGGTTTGTGGATTAGAAAAACAACCAAATCTCCATTCTTTTTCTTCTATAAGGACTAAATTGACATTTACTTGCACAAGCCAAGAGCAAAAAGGGACAGCCAGCTCTCCTAACAGCTATTTATACATCCAAGTGTGGCAGATTTATCAGCGTCTAAAATGGCAGAGAGAGAAATCAGAACATGATTATGTCAGAGATAACTTCTATATTGTCCCAAATAGAGCTTTCTATTGTTAAAAGCCCCTGTTCCTGACTGCAGGGGAGACCTGGGTTATGCCATTGAGAGAACACAGTCAAGCAGGCAATGTCGGACTTAGTCTCTCTCGGGGCAGGTCATGAGCTCTCAACACAGACCTGAAAATAAGCTCAGCACAACCTCAGAAGCAACCACTACACTGAAGTAGCCTGGAGCGGTGGTTGCTTGCAGAGGCTGATGGGTCTCCTAGAGGCCCCAGCATGGTGAGCACTGGGCACTGATTTGGAAATAAAAGGCTCCAAACTCCTACACAGTTGCTAGTTGGAATCCCCTCGGCTCTCTGGCTCTTGGGTCACTTATACTTGTTCCACAAGGTCACAGCCCAGCAATGAGCCAGATACCTCCTTATTCATTCCTTTAGGGCAGAATACATAAATATTGGATAAGAAACAATGCTGAGGACCTGATTTATAAAAGGAAGAACAATCTGTCTTCTGGTAGAAAAGACCCGCCTCATGCCCATGGTAAGTGGAGATGCACAGGACCCCACCAGGGATGCAGATCTGTGTACACGGAGTCCACCAGCATTTATACCCTCTGCTCTGAGTCAGAAGCTCTGTCCCACACCATTGGCAACTCGGCATGGCCTGTGGCCAAAGATCGTTTTAGGAGCCAGTATTTCCATGAACAAGATGGAGCATCTAGAGTTTTAAAAGCATTGAAAGCAACAAGGCTGGAATACACTTAACCTCTGGAGTTCACCCTGTGACACTGTCAGGGACCAGATGCTTCCATCAGAGGCAGGGCAGCTGGAGAAGAGCAGCAGGCAGGCTCTCAGAACCCCAGGAACCACAAAAGTCCCCTTGGAGGCAAGGAGTCCAGTGTGCTGGGACACTCCAGCCTAGAAGCCACCCATGTGTTGTACTCAAGGGACAGAAACATGCACCTAGAGACAAACTGGCCTCTGACCGCCCCCAAACCATCTCTTGACTATGAAATGACAGGGGCATCTCACAGGCCAAAGGGGCCTGCAGAGAAATGCAGAGCCACTGAGAATAGAAATGACAGGTTCCCAGGGCAGGTATTCAGGGCAAGATGCTAAGGTTTCTGCCTCAGAGCTTGCCATTGGTGAACTATAGTAGCAAAACGACCCATCATCTTGAACTTCAGAACCACAAAAAACAGCTACCTAGCTCCCAGACTGGGGAAGCTGGTACAGCCCAATGACGTAGGCATAGGATCAGCCAATAGGGACCAAGGATCTCCCAGAAGGTGCTGGTAAAATCCAGAAATGCAAGGACTTCTTTGCCCAAGAGAGGCTCAGTCAAGACAGTTAATAGGGCAGAGCTGAAAACGGGGCAAGCGTGGGCCAGAGAGACAGAGGGCATTCAGTCAGACTGAGGCCTTTGAAGTCCTCCCTCTTTCCCACCCTCTGCAGATTCGTACCGCTACCAGGAACATGTCTGGGATTTCTGACATTCAAAAAGTACCTGAGTATTAGCACCCTGTGTACACCATCATACCATGCATTTGTCACAAAGACTAAAACTGAGGCTCAGAGCATCTTCAGAAGCATCTTCAGAAGACCTGGTCCAAGAGTTCTTCTGAGACTTGAGTGTATATGAGACTCAAGTGCCAGGCAGTCCAGGAAGGTGCACTAAGTCAGGTGAAAACTCAGATCGAGAGTCCTGGGATCCTTCCTGGTACGTGCCTGGCATAAAAGTTAGGAACAACGCTTGTGAAATTCCTAAGGAAGCTCAGTAGCAGGCTGATTCGGCTTCCACCGTTGACAGGAAGTAGGAGACAGGTAGTCAGGGAAGAGTGACAGTTTGGGGATTAGTGCGATGACAATTAGCCAAGTTCTGCTCTGCTTCTCTTTACAAAGAAAACTTCCCTCCTCTTTGCTTTTGGAATGCCATGTTAGAAGAGAGACATTTCCATGGCAACCACATACACATTTAGTGATGTGTCACTAAATTTGCGTGTGCACAAAGGCACATTAGGAGACTTTTTTAATGTGGCAAGAGAAATAGATTTTCATAATTGAATGTTGCCCTCAAGTAGCATTTACCATTTGCTGAAAGCTGGGGCTGCCACAGGAGATGCTACCTCTGCCTCATCAGAACCAAGGCTCGACCCCAAAATATCAGCCAACTTCCGATAAGATCTGTCTCTTTGGGAGGCTGCTGCCCAGAAAGGGACATAGACAGATGGGGGGAAAGATTGGGGGGTGCAGAGGGGGGCAAGGTAGCCTTGGCAGAGCCAGAGAAAGCAGCTCCATCTCACGTCTGACCAGAGCTCAGGTAGAGCAAAAGCCACCTGTGTAAGAATCAGACATGACCCTGATCCTTCCCCAGGTTCTTAATACCTCATGACCCCAAGACTCTGATCTGTTCCAACAAAGATAATGTAGAAAAAGATTAGCACCATCAGACAGCTTCCCCAGGAAGTGGAACACAATAAAAAGAACGCTGAAACTAGAGTCAGAAGTCCCAGGTGTGTATGCTAGTTCTGTCTCTTCCTCATCATGGAACTATGAAAGCCACTCTTTTTCTAAGCCACAATCTGTAAACTGGGAATATGCTTCCTGATTACCAGATGCTCCAAGGAAGCAGTGAGTGTAGACACATCACTATTAAACTGTAACACTGCTTACAAGGCGGCACTGACTTGCTCACCTGCCCCCGAGGAGGCCTCTGCCAGATGCAGGCTGGGCTCCCAGAGGCTGGTTCCAGTGACGGGACCCACCTCCACCCTGCTGTGGGTTTATGACAGCCTGACTCCATCTCCCCATGAGTGATATGATACAAGGTGAGAGGACATCCCTGCGCACGTGCCACAGCCCCAGAGCCTCTGATGTCAGCCTTTCTGGTCTTCCCCAGCCCCACACCTACTCCAGGTCCCAAGCCATCAGTACAGCAGAGAGAAGGAGGGGGGAGTCACATTATGTATACATTTAACTCACACACAATCAATTCTACCTCTCTGCCACTCGATCTCTTTATTCTCCCTATTACCCTTTTCCCACTCAAACAAGACCTTGGCTTCCTCTGCTCCAGGAAGAGAAACTACCCCTGAAAAGCAAACACAAAAAGCTACAATTTGGCTGTTGAAGCTCCAAAGGCCTGGATCCTGGCAATGAGAGATCTTCAAAGACAGTTTTGACCATACATGCTTAGATTTCAATCACATGCCAATTCAGAACCTAAGCCCAGATTTGAGGCAGTTGTCTTAGCCTCAGGAGAGGGGCTGTGCTTTGCGGTAAGACATGGCACCTCCATACTGGAGTCCAAGGAAGTACCCCCACCCTGCATCACAGCGCTCCTTCTCCCTGCCCCTCATCAGCCTCCTCTGTGGCCAGGGCTTGGACCTGCCTCCTCTTTCTGCTGGTAACCAGTCTTCCCTAGGGTGAGGCTACTCTGCCACCATCTCAGGCTCAGGGTCTAACACCTCACACAACAGGCACCACCTGGATCAGCCCTCCGAAGCTCACCATGTGGCCCTTAAACTAGTCACCTACCCCTGCACTTCACACACTCCCATCAAACTGGAGAGGTTCAACCACCCCTGAGGGCTGGGTCCTGAGCTCGATCAGAGCTCCCCAGGCCCTGTGTTCCCTCCTTGCTCTTTCCTCACTGGTCCCAGCTACCCTACACTAAGGCTCACCCCAGATAACTATTTTGGCTTATGCCAGTGAGGCTGACACACTTGGCTCCAAAGGTCACCACTGCCCTTGAGGCTGCTGATGAGAATGGAAGATGGAGCAGCCATTGTGGAAGTTGGGTAGTTCCTCAGTAAGTTAAACACAGAAATACCATGTGGCCCAACAAGTTCACTCCTAGGTATGTACTCAAAAAAACTGAAAACATATATCCACCCAAAAAAGTATATATGAATGTTCATAGCAGCATTACCTAATAGCCAAAAGGTAGAAATATCCCAAATGTCCATCAACAGGTTAATGGAGAAACAATGGAACATTATTGAGGCATAAAAAGAAATGAAACTGACACATGCTACGTCATGAAATGAACCCTGAAAGTGTTATAAGGCTACATAGTATATGATTCCATTTATAAATGTAAAATATTCAGAATAGAAAAATCCATAGAGACTTTACAAAGCAAAATAGTGGTTGCCAGGGGCTGGAGGGTCGGGATGGAGTGGTGCTCAATGGTTATAGGGTTTTTGTTGGGAGTGATGAGAAGGTTTGGGAAGCAAACAGTGGTGATGGTCACACACCATCATGAATAGACCAGGAATATCCTTATTGCTACTGAATTGTATGCTTTTAAGTGGTTAGAATGACATATTGTTTTTAAAAGTTTACCACGTCACACAGCAGGCTCTGCAGCCTTAACTCCTGTGAGATTGTGGAGTCTTGAGAGCTCCAGAACTGGAGAGGAGTACTGAGGACATAAAGTTCGGGCCCAGAGGGGGAAGCAAGTGTATACAGCATCAGGAAGTCAAACACTTCTCAACAAAGCTGGGAACTGCAACAAGATCTTCTGCCAACAAAAAGACTGGGTGAGGATGGGCATGGATGAAGGAACAGGAACTCATTTTAACTCTCAGCACCCCTTCAAGGAGGCTAGCAAACCCCACACAGGCTGTTGCTGGAAACATATTGACCACAAGGAAGAAAAGCACCACATGCTTCTCAGTTCTCTGACAATAAACCAGAACTGACCAGCACTCAGCGTTTCACCAGTTACTCAGGGGGCGAGCAGACTTAAACATTCAGACTTCAGGATGCTCAAACCGCTACAGGAGAAGTCAGAATGGTTTGGGCAAGACAGAAAAAGCTAAGACTACCTGGTTGCCAAAGATGGGACTGCTTTGGCACCAGAGCTTTCTGGATTTCTTCTAGACACACAGCTCAGCTGAGGAGTCTGTTTCTGATCCCAGGATGGGGCCAGGAAGCAGGTGGCTTCTCAGGTGAGGGCAGGAAAAAATCCGGGAGGGTGGTCAGGGTGAGAATGCCACTTAGACACTCCCTAGATCGCAGTGTCAGTGGGGGGCTCTGCCGAATGACCCTTCCTTCGATGGTCAGGGGCTTGGTTTCTAAAGAATCTGCCCATTTGAGTGGAGGATTCCGGCCACAACCCAAGAAGGACGTAGTGGTATCTGTGTGGCCACTGCCTGAGCTGTGGTCATTAGGAAAAGACAACGTGCATCCTCACCATTCCACAATTTCTTCCTCCTCAACAGCAATGAAGATTAAACTACGACTTCTCCCAACACAGTGGCCCCCTCTTTCACTGATGGAGGAGCTGGCTTGTGAATCTTCAGTGAGTGGCCCGGCCGGGGAGGCACACATCCCACTTCCTGCAAGGAGCTGGAGGGTGGCTCTGCGTGTCTGCTGGGCAAGGAGAAAGCGAGCTACAAGGCTGAGCTCACTCAGCATCAGCCAGGAGAAGGCACACACCATCCTCAGGCTGCTCCTGGGCTCTCGGTCAGAACAAACAGCTCAGAGCACCCAGCTCTTCTTAGCAGAAGTCTGATGGTGAGCCCTGCTATTCCATCAGGAAACAAAGGGGAGAGAGACTCTCTGTCCCTGATGCCAGCAGGGCAGGGCAACTAAAGAATCTGAAGCTAAAGAATCTGAATCTGGGGAGGAGTGGGACCTCAGGGCAGCCCAGGAGAAGCACTGGGTGCAAGCCTGCATGAGGCTGAGAACTGCTCACTGGGCTCCATGGGCAGCCAGGTGTGACAGACCAGCCGGTGAAAGGAAAAGAAGAGTGGGCCCGGCTCTCTTGGTCCCTCTGCCACCCAACTCTCCCTTGTCCTGAAGGCTGTGACCCCTTGTCTTTCAGTCCAGGTTTTCCTTGGATAGCTTTGTGCTCAAGCCTCCACCCCTGACACACCATATGACAACTTTTAAATCTGCATCTCCTGTGCCAGCACCCCATCAGTCCCACACCCACATTTCCAACCACCTAGATTTTGCAAGCGCATCATTTTTATCTTGTCTAGAATTCAACTCTTGTCCCCTTCCCTGGATTTCTCCCCGTTCCCAATTCCTGATGTCTCTATGTACCCCAGGTGGAAACCTTAGCCATTTCAAACTTCCCCTCCCACACCCACTCTATGACACCTCCCAGACCCAGCACATGGAACACCTTGCTTTTTTTGCAAGCCCGCTGCCCCACTACTCTCCACATTTGCCTGAAATGCCATCCTTTCCCCAAAGCTCACATCACGTTGACATGACTCCCCAGCCCTTTGTTCACTCCTTTATTTTGGCACCTTCATGGTGTCACAACTGTGCACACGTACGCTGCGTACGCGTCTGTCGCACCCTGACTCGATGTTGAACTCGTTGAGGGCAGAGCCCCATCTCTGTATCCTCAGTCTCCAGGGCACTGCCTGGCACGCAATCAGAGCAAGGTAAGTTCTCTGGAAAAGTTGAACTGGGATGAGACAGATAAGCAGCAGGTTGTTAATATTCCTCTCACTACATATCAGTTCAACTACATTATTTCATAAAGTCTGGTTTGAACCTGTTTGACAACTAGATTTCCAACATGCATCAGCTCTGCAGATTCTGGCAGTCACATGAAGGCAGTTCCTAGAACAAAAATGATAGAGAACAAAATCCCAGCAGCTAAAAGGAGGTGGATGAGGATTATATCAAGACAGAAATGAGGGGAGAGAAGGTTTGGCTCAGAAAAGCCCCAAACCCTCTCCAACCTAAGGACTGGCACCCACCTGGGAGAACTGGCAGAAATGGACCCTTGCAGAAATGCCTCAGCATCTAATTAAACATTTTAGACTCCACTGCACACGGGAAGGAAAGCCACGTCCCCCATGGAACCCTGACAAATGAGTCGTTTCCAACCAATCTATCACCATAGCATCTGGGTACCTCAGGAAGATGAAAATAAGACCAACACATAAATGAAAACCAATATACAAACAATCATCTCCCCACACAGGCCTGCAGGAAGCCGCAGCCACAGCCATCTGCCAGGCTCCATCCTCCTCACTGCTCCTGCAGCCAGTGCCTCCGAGTGAGCTCACTCGAACATAAGATTGAACGACAGAAGGAAATTTCTTCTCCGAAGTCTGACTCTCCATTAGTTCTAAATGCCCACGCCCTGTAAGCTGGAATGAAATAAGTTTAGGATAAAAAGGACTTGTTCTATAGTCCACATCGGCCAAAGAATTTGCTAGAAGTAGTGGGGACAGATTAAAGAAAGATTGCAACTTGGCACTGGTTGAGAATTCAAAGGTTTCTTACATGGAAACAGCTCTCAAGGGGACCATCACTAAACTGCGGGGAGGACACCCACGCTCACATACAGTGTATTCTCACCTTCTGCAACTTCCCCCGGAAGTGGCCTGGATAGATTTGATCTGATCAACCCAGGACAGCAATTCTCAGGTTAAGTCACATGTGGCTCCTGGCAAGGTGGAGATGATATGATTGCAGCTGCTGTGAATCTGAACACCGGGGACTGGGTTTGGCTCTTCTACTCCTTCAATATCTCCTTTTTCCTGAGCAGCTGTTATTCGATTTTAAGGCCCAAGCAGCAATGTGAAAAGGCTGCTCTGTTAGCTGGAATGCAGCAGAGGCAGCAGCCACGGGAGGGAGGGTGACGGCCTTTTGGGAAATCTACTTCTGGGCAAGCACCTATTTTCATTTCAGATGTTTATGCCCCACCTGCTTCCCCAAAAGAGATTTAGGTGGAACAGGCAAATATTTATGCAGCTAACCAATGTTTTTCTCCCTCCATACATCTGTATGTGGTGGGAATGATTCAGACACACGACAATCTTACACTATAAAATGTCTTAAAGCCAGAGGTTCCTTTGCTGTTCCTTCAGCTCATATAGCTTTCAGTGTAAAACTGGGGCTCGATTAGTTGTTGTTTTCCATATTTTTCTTACAGTTTTAATAAATTCATGGCTTTTGTTGATCATGTTAACAGCATGTGCTCTTAACTTTAGAAAACTCAATTTTAATGGAGTCTTTTCTCCAGCTCATTTTTTTCTTCCCAATCCTGGTTGAGGTCTTAATAAATATAGAAAATGTCCAACCTCTTCCATAAGTGGGTAAAAGGGAAATCTAGCCAGAGAGGAGATACAGCCCAGGTGAAGACAGCACTGACATAGATGAGTCTAAAGCATGGTGCACGATAGATCCACCTCCGAAGGCTTTAAAAATTCTAATGCTTAGGCTTCACCCCAGACCAATTAAATCAGACTCTCTGGGGGGAGGAACTGGGGCCTCAGTATTTACTAAGATCTCCTAGGGCCGTGGTTGGCAAACCGCGGCTCGCGAGCCACATGAGGCTCTTTGGCCCCTTGAGTGTGGCTCTTCCACAAAATACCACGTACGGGCGCGCACGTACAGTGCGATTGAAACTTCGTGGCCCATGCGCAGAAGTCGGTATTTTGTGGAAGGGCCGGTATTTTGTGGAAGAGCCACACTCAAGGGGCCAAAGAGCCGCATGTGGCTTGTGAGCCGCAGTTTGCCAAGCTGCAGTTTGCCAACCACTATCCTAGGGGGTTCCAGATTGCAATGAAGATTAAAATCCCTGTTCTAAAGATTAATGAGACCAGTTCTTTTGAATATCTACCAAGACTCTGAAAATTTCTACTTTATTCCATCCCAAAGTGAACTCTTCCTCTAATTATCACACATTAGCTTTCAGATGATGTAACAGAAAGAATGTCAACTTAAGCGTCAGGAGAAGAGGTTTAAGTCAGTGCATCACAATTTAAACTGGCAGGGCCTGGAGCTGGTCACTTCCTTTTCAAGGTCTTTGTTCTGTTCACTATAAAATGGAATTATAGTACGTGCCCTGTAGGCCAGTGGCTGTTGTGGGGATCAGCTAAATTCTTAATGGGAACCTAGGGCTCTACTACGAATACCACACACAGGAGGAATTACTGATCTGATTTGTCATGCGGGGGTGGGCATCAGGCCAACCCAGGCCCCACTCCTTCCAAAGCAGGCCCCCTAGAGATTTTCCTGGGGATTTAGAAGACAATGGGTGATACAGAGGCCAAAGAGCCCGAAAACCTTTTTCTAACATGCAAGAAGACTTCAAATTCCACGGCTGACCAACTGGAATTCTGCTCCCACTGGTGCCAAATTTAAGAGCACTTTACTCAGAGCACAGAAAATCTTATTATGCTTCAATCTAATCCAGCCTAATCACAGGAAATGTCTAACATTGCTTGTCTCCCGCAGTCCCATCTGGACTCTTGCCACTCAGGTGCCATTCTTCACTACTTAAAGATGGATAATTAGACATAGACTTTCTAGAATGGTAATAGGGAGGCTATTACACAAGACCACCTTTGAGAGACAGCAGTGTGAAGTCTCTACCCCTTACATAATATTATACACCCAGGAAAGCCTGTATCTGAAACTGACCAAACTTCTATTTTTCTGTCAATACATGAACCTTTCTGATAGAGGGTTTCCTTATCATTTAAAGTAGCAAACTTGCTTGCATTTGATAGGCTGTTCTCTAAAAGATCCAGTTCTGAAAGCAAGACACTAAAGTCTTCTTTTCCCATGATCCTTATAATTAAAAACCAAGACTACACCTGAACTCTGTCAGGTATGACACGGACAAGACATGAAAAGTGTCTTCGGGAAGAGTTGGAAAAGAGGAAGACTTGCTAATTTAGGTCAAGGACACAAGTACAGAAAAACAAAAAGATGCCAAAATGTCTTCCCAGGAAACCAGCACTTACTTGGTAAAATGTAGGTTTAACGGCCCAGCCGTGGGCAAACTACGGCCCGCGGGCCGGATCCGGCCTGTTTGAAATGAATAAAACTAAAAAAAAAAGGTCTTTGTTCTGTTCACTATAAAATGGAATTTATATTAGTTCACACAAACACTCCATCCATGCTTTTGTTCCGGCCCTCCGGTCCAGTTTAAGAACCCATTGTGGCCCTTGAGTCAAAAGTTTGCCCACCCCTTAACCTCTGAGAGGCTCATTCTAGGGATGCAAATGGGGAGAAGGATCTTAAGTAAGAGACATAACTTTTTCTCAACTCCCACATAGCCCAATGAGACAAACGCAATTAAAGGTAGCCTTTTCAAAAATATACTACATTTGTTTCATTCTGAGCTTTCCTGAACAAGGGGAAATAAGGGATCAAATCTCACAGATGCACCTTGGAAATCCTTTAGCCATGTACATTTAGCTTCCTTCTGATCAATAATTCGGCTATTTGGCCTACTCAAACAGTACTTTTTTTTTTAATGTGAGGATTTACAAACCAAATTTTAAAATGCTGTCATTAGACTTAAGGCAAAGAGCCAGAGAAAATATTAGACGCATTAAAAAATCCTAAGAGGAAAGTCACACTAATGGAGGCTGCTGGAACATCACAAATATCAACAAATATTTCTTCTAACATCTAAAAGCAGAAAAGCAAAAATATGCACACATAACTTAAGTTGACATCAACCAGAAATTAGGAGCCCTTTTGAGAACTATTGTCTCTATTCAGGGCATGATTTCAACACAAAAGTGTGTTTCATTCATCTAATACCAATTACCAAAAATGAATACGAATCTTTAAATATCTAAACTACACTAAAATATGTACATTAAAGTTCCTGCACTTGATTCAGGAGTCCTCAGAGACCTACTCAAGTCTGCTTATTTGTACTTTACATAATGCTAACAAGCTAGATTGAATGGTTTCCTAGCTAACTGCAGATTAGAAAATAGCAAAATCGGAAGAGTAGGGAATAAAGCAGCAAGAGGCAGGTATCCTGTCAGCTAAAAGCACTGACAGCTGATAGCCTGGCATAACGGGGAAGAAAAACTGCTTAAAAGCAGACAATTTAGAATCTCAAAAAAGTAGTATTCACAATGTTTGTCATAAAATTTAAAAACTGGGTAGACACATGTAGGAAAACGTGAGCAATAACCAGGAGATAAATGGTCAATAGGGACAGACCCGATGATGACAAAGATGTTGGAAATAGCAAAGACTTTCTGAAAACAATGAGTGAATAGAGAGGGAATACTGGAGAAACAAAAACAATAAAGAAAAGGTCCAAATTAAAATTCTAGAAGTAAAAAAATTACTTGAAATAAAAAATTCACTGGATGCAAGCTTGATAACAGATTGGACAGTACAGAAGAAAAGTTCAGTAAACTACAAGGTGGGTTAATATAAATTATCTACACCAAAGCACAGAGAGAAAGAAAGACTGAAAAGAAAATGAATAGAGACTCAGTGACCTCTAGGAAAATATTAAGAAATCTAACTTATATGTAACTGGAGTTCTAAAAGAAAAGAAGATAGATTGGGGTAAAAAAATGTATTAAAGAAATATGGGCAGGAGAGGAACCAAGATGGCTGCATAGGTAACGCCTGTACTCACTGCCTTCCACAACCACATCAATATTACAACCAAAATACAGAAACCATCATCCAGAGCTGCCGGAAGCTGGCTGAATGGAAGTCTTACAACTAGAGAGGTAAAGAAGACAGCACACTGAGACTAGTAGGAGGTGCAGAGGCACAGAATGGGCTGGTCCGACACCCACGTGTGTCACTTTTTCAATCAGGAGGAAGATCATCTCTACAGAGGCCGCCTGTGAGGAGCAAGGGTCCCAGCCCCACACCAAACCCCCAGCCCAGGGTCTTAGAGCTGGGAAGAGAAGTTCCCGTAACTACAAGCTATAAAAACCAGTGCTGTTTGGGGCTCAGTGACACAGAGGCTGCTGGAGACCTAGCTGTTCCTCTTAAAAGGCCAGCACCACAAACAGAACTTACAAGGTTCCACTTCCAGCACCAGGGTGAGGCTTTGGAAGACACAGACACATACGAGGAGGAACTGGATTGTCTGACATCAGGGCAGGAACTTGGGGCAGTTTTCTCCCAGACTGAGGTGCTCTCAGGGATCATTGTTCCTATGCTGGGACCTCCCATGTCGCGGGGCTGACTGGCAGCCATTTCTGTTTGCTCTGTCCTAATGATTCCCTAAGACCCTGCCTCATCCAATTTACAATCCAAACCAACCTGTGTGCAACAGCTTTTTCATATCAATGGCCTGTTCTTTCTCAGGCTAAAATCTGGCAAACAAGCTGCAGCTGGGTCAGGGAGCCCCAGACCTATCAATAAAAGGCCCAAGATCTGGCACTAGCACCAGCCTGCCTTGCTTCATAGCTGGGCCTCGCCTGGGCACTTCCAAACCCTATACAAAGAGGAAGAATCTGCAGATCTCTCTGTAGCTCTTGCTGGGTGGGCCCAGGCAGTGGCTGACTTTGGACCTCCCTGGAGACCCAAAAGCCAGTGTACCCAGTGGTCAGTGTCAAGACCATAGCAGATTACAACTCTATACAACCATAAGAGACACACTAAAGGGGCAGACTTAGTGAGCACCAAAGCCCCACTGAAGCAAGTTCTGCTCCATAGGGGTATCTCCTACACAGCAGCTCTCCCACTGTAGTCACAGCTAGTCCTCACAGCAAATTGGGCTGGAGGTCAATTCCTCCCAGTGACACCAACAGAAATCAAGTCTCAACTACAACAAAACTGTGCTCACAGCCCACAAAGGGATGTACCTAGAGCTCCCAGCTCAGGTGACTGGGGAGGTTGAGCCACTGGGCCCTACAGAATACCTACTACACAAGGCCACTCTACCAACTCAAGGAGACATAGCAGTTCTACCCAATACATAGAAACAAACACAGGGAAGCAGCCAAAATGCGGAGACAAAGAAACATGTCACAAATGAAAGAAATGGAAGAAAGCAAACTACTGGATATAGAGTTCAAAACCACGGTTATTAAGGTTATTCAAGAATCTTCTAAAAACCTCCAAAAAAATGGAAAAGAACCAGTCAGAAATTAAGCATACACTGACTGAAATAAAGAATAATATACAGGGATTCAATAGTAGAGTAGAGATTTTTGAGAATCAAATCAACAATTTGAAATATGAGGAGGCAAACAAAAACCCAACCAGAAGAGCAAAAGAAATAAGAATCCAAAAATATGAAGATAATGTAAGGAGCCTCTGGGACAACTTCAAGCATACCAACATTCACATTATGGGGGTGCCAGAAGAAGAGAGAGAGTAGGATATTGAAAACCTATTTGAAGAAATAATGACAGAAAACTTCCCCTACCTGGTGAAAGAAATAGACTTACTAGTACAAGTCCAGGAAGCACAGAGAGTCCCAAACAAGAGGAAACCAGAGAGGACCACCCCAAGACAAATCATAATTAAAATGCCAAGGGGTAAAGACAAAGAGAGAATCTTAAAAGCAGCAAGAGAAAAGCAAGGGAATGCCCATACGACTGTCAGCTGATTTCTCAACAAAAACTATGCAGGCCAGAAGGGAGTGACAAGAAATAGTCAAAATGATGAATAGCAAGGACCAAAAACCAAGATTACTCTACCCAGCAAAGCTATCATTTAGAATTGAAAGTCAGATAAAGAGCTTCACAGACAAGAAAAAGGTAAAGGAGTTCATCACCACCAAACCAGTATTATATGAAATGTTGAAGAATATTCTGTAAGAAGAGGATGAAGAATAGAAAGATCAAAAATATAAACAACAGCCAAAACCGGTTTGGCTCAGTGGATAGAGCGTTGGCCTGCGGACTGAAAGGTCCCAGGTTCGATTCCGGTCAAGGGCATGTACCTGGGTTGTGGGCACATCCCCAGTAGGAGATGTGCAGGAGGCAGCTGATCGATGTCTCTCTCATCGATGTTTCTAACTCTCAATCTCTCTCCCTTCCTCTCTGTAAAAAAAAAAAATCAATAAAATATATTTAAAAAAAAAAAAGACTTTAAAAAAATATATATAAACAACAAAATAGCAACAAATACATACCTATCAACAATTGAATATAAAAATCAAAATAAATGACTACGAAATCTAATGAACAGAATAAACTGGTGAATAAAATAGAATCAGAGGCATGGAAATGGAACAGACTGATGATTCTCAGAGGGAAGGGGGTTGGAGGGCAGGAAGAGATTAAACGAAGATCTTATATGAATATATACATTACCTATGGACACAGACCATAGGGTGAGGAAGGCCCGGGATGGAGCCAGAATCGGGGCAATGGGGAGAAAAAAGAGTGACATCTGTAATAACCTCAACAATAAAGATTAAATACACACACACACACTCTCTCTCTCTCTCTCTCTCTCTCTCTCTCTCTCTAGAGGCCCGGTGCACGAATTTGTGCACCAGTGGGGTCCCTTGACCTGGCCTGTGGGATCAGGCCAAAACTGACTCTCCGACATCCCCCGAGGGGTCCCAGATTACAAGATGTGCAGGCCAGGCCAAGGGACCCCACCGGTGCACAATCGGGGCTAGGGAGGGACGCGGGAGGTTGGCCAGCCGGGGAAGGACCATGGAAGGGCTCCAGGGTGTGTCCAGCCTGTCTTGCTCAATCCCAATTGGCTGGATCCCAGCAGCAAGCTAACCTACTGGTTGGAGCATCTGCCCCCTGGTGGTCAGTGCACGTCATAACAGCAGTTGAGCGGCCTTAGCATATCATTAGCATATTATGCTTTGATTGGTTGAACCTCTGGGACAACTTCAAGCTTTTTGTCAGCCAACCCGACAGCCAGACACTTAGCATATTAGGCTTTTATTATATAGGATATATATATAGATAGATAGATGAAACAGAAACCCCAATCAATGATGGAAGGACATAATTGTTATACTAAAAACTTTGGGTTTGTTCTGTTAGTAACAGTGAGAAAATTGAATATATTAATAAAAATCATGCAATTTTTTCTTTATGGGAAAAAAAAGAAATATGGACAAAATGTTTCCAAACTTGATGAAAAAAATCTTACCCAAAGAAACTCAACAAACCCCAAGAAGGATAAACAATGATATCCACACTTAAGCACAACATAGTCAAATTATTGAAGAATAAAGATAAAGAGAAAATCTTAACAGCACGGAAAGAAAGGGGGAAAGATTACACACAAGGGAATATATCCTAACCTCTCATCAGAAACAATGCAAGTTACAAATCAATGGGTCTTTTACGTTAAAAAAAAGAAAAAGGTCAACTTAAAATTCTATATCCAGCAAAAATATCAAATACTAGAAAATCAAATGCATGTTGGGCTTAACATTCTGTTAAAATCATTATGATCACAATAATAACAGAATTAAAGAAGAAAATTATTTGATGATCATCTCCATAAATACAGGGAAAAAAGCATTTGAAAAAATTCAATCCTATTCCTGATAAAAACTCACAGCAAACTAGGAATAGAAGGGGGCTTCCTCAATCTGATAAAAGGCATCTATCAAAACCTGTACCTAACATCATACTTAGTGATGAAAGACATTTTTCCCTTGCTATCAAGAACAAGGCAAAGATGTCAATTCTCACATCTATTTTTTTTTTTTTATTTTTATTTTTTTTCGCTTAAAGTATTACAAAGGGTATTACATAAGTGTCCTTTTTCCCCCCCCCCCCCCCCCGCCCTTGACAAACCCCTACCTTCCCTTACCCCCCAGTGTCTTATGTCCATTAGTTATGCTTATATGCATGCATACAAGTCCTTCGGTTGATCTCTTACTCCCCTCCCTCCTGCCCCCCAACTCTCTCTGGCCTTCCCACTGCAGTTTGACAATCAGTTTGAGGCAGCTCTGCCTCTGTATCTATTATTGTTCAAAAGTTTGTAATGGTCTTTATTATCCATGAATGAGTGAGATCATGTGGTATTTTTCCTTCATTGACTGGCTTGTTTCACTTAGCATTATGCTCTCCAGTTCCATCCATGATGTTGCAAATGGTAGGAGTTCCTTCTTTTTAACAGCAGCATAGTATTCCATCATGTAGATGTACCACAGTTTTCTAATCCATTCATCTACTGATGGGCACTTAGGCTGTTTCCAGATCTTAGCTATGGTGAATTGTGCTGCTATGAACATCTGGTTACATATATCCTTTCTGATTGGTGTTTCTGGTTTCTTGGGATATATTCCTAGTAGTGGGATCACAGGGTCAAATGGGAGTTCCATTTCCAATTTTTTGAGGAACCTCCATACTGCCTTCCATAGTGGCTGCACCAGTCTGCATTCCCACCAGCAGTGCACAAGTGTTCCTTTTTCTCCACATCCTCTCCAGCACTTGTCGTTTGTTGATTTGTTGATGATGGCCATTCTGACAGGTGTGAGATGGTACCTCATTGTTGTTTTGATTTGCATCTCTCGGATGATTAGTGACTTTGAGCATGTTTTCATATGCCTCTTGGCTTTCTGAATGTCCTCTTTTGAAAGGTGTCTATTTAGATCCTTTGCCCATTTTTTGATTGGATTGTTTATCTTCTTTTTGTTAAGTTGTATGAGTTCCCTATAAATTTTGGAGATTAAGCCCTTATCAGATATGACGTTGGCAAATATGTTTTCCCAAGAGGTGGGTTTTCTTGTTGTTTTGTTGATGGTTTCTTTTGCTGTGCAGAAGCTTTTTATTTTGATGTAGTCCCATTTGTTCAGTTTCTCTTTAGTTTCAACTGCCCTAGGAGCTGTATCAGTGAAGAAATTGTTTTGGCATAAGTCTGAGATTTTGTTGCCTTTGTATTCTTCTAGACTTTTTATGGTTTCCTGTCGTACATTTAAGTCCTTTATCCATTTTGAGTTTATTCTTGTGTATGGTGTAAGTTGGTGGTCTAGTTTCATTTTCTTGCATATATCTATCCAATTTTCCCAACACTATTTATTGAAGAGACTATCTTGGCTCCATTGTATGTTCATGCCTCCTTTGTCAAAAATTAATTGAGCATATTGGTTCGGGCTAATTTCTGGACTCTCTATTCTATCTCACATCTATTTAACATTGAACTGGACAGCCTAGTCAGTGCAATGAAGCAAGAAAAATAAATGAAAGGCATAGCCATTGGAAAGGAAAAGGTAAACTGTCTTGACTCGCAGACAATATGAGTATATGCATAAAAGATCCTAAAAATATTTAAAAATTAATAAATGAATTCAATAAGGTCACATGATGAAAAGTCAATGTACAAAACAATCTATTGTATTTCTACATACTAACAACAAACAATTGAAAAATAAAAATTTAAAGAATACCATTTACAACAGCATAAAAAATATAAAATACTTAGAGATATGGCTAATAAAAGATATCCAAGCCCTCTACATTAAAAACTACAAAACATGTTCAGAGAAATTAAAGAAAATCTAAATTAACAGAGATACCACATTCATGGACCCAATACTGTTAAGATATCAATTCTCCCCAAGTTGATTTATAAATTCAAGGAAAATCCAAAGTCCTAACAGGAATTTTCACAGAAACTGATTAGCTTGTTCTCAAATATATGCAGAAATGTAAAGGACCTATGTAATAGCCAAATCTATTTTGAAAAATAAGTTCAAAGATGGAGTAATCAGATGACCTTAAGTTCTTAACACTTACTAAAGCTCCAGCATGAAAATAGTATGAATTGGCATTAAGATAAATCAATAGAACAGACGAGTCCTAAAACAGTACTACATGTATATATGGTCAATTAATCTAACAGGACATCAAAGCAATTCAATGGGGAAGAGATGAACAAGTACTAAGCAACTGGGCCATCTAAGTGGAAAATAATGAACTGCAACCCCTACCTCACACCATACAGAAAAATTAATTTGAAGTAGATGAGAGACCTAACTGTAAAAACTAATATGATCAAGCTTGTAGAATTAAAAAGAGACAATCTTCATGACCTTAGGGTAGGGAAAGATATTTTTTTAAGTACACACAGAAACAATCACCATAAAAAATATTGATACATTGGACTTCATTAAAATTTAAAACTTCTGCTCTCTGAGTGACACCATTAAGAAAATGGAAAGATAAACCATAGAAGGAGAGCAAATACATATATATCTGACAAAGAACTTACATCTAAATATGTAAAGAATTTCTAGAATTCAGTAAGATGGCAAACAGAGCTTTTTTTAACAAAAAAGGGCAATATATTTTAATAGGCACATAAAAGGAAGATACAGAAATGGCAAATAAAACACATGAAAAGATGTTCACTATCAATAATTAACAGGGAAACAAAAATTTAAACCACCATGAAATATCAGTACACAACACACAGAATAGCTAAACTTAAAAAGGTGGACAATACTTAGTGTTACTGAAGACACAAAACCCTCATACACACATTGTTGGTGGGAGTATAAAATGGTCTAACTACTTGGGGAAAGTGTCCCAGTTTCTTTTAAAGTTAAAAATACATAACTACACAAAAGAAAGGAAAACATGCCTACACAAAGACTTGTACATACAATGTTCATAGCAGCTTATTCATAATAGCCAAACACTGGAAACAACCAAGAAGTCTAACAACAGGTCAACAGATGAACAAATTGTGGTATATTTATACAACAGAATACATCTCCACAATAAAAAGGAATGAAGTACTGATCACATGCATGAGAGAAGCCTTGTGCAAAAAGGTATATATTATGCTATTCCATTTAGTTGGAGTTCTAGAACAGGTGAAACTAATCTCTGGTGACAAATCAAAACAGTGGTTGGGGGTGGATGATAGGGGACTGACTGGGAGGGAGTAGAGGGGACTTTCTGAGGTGGTGGAAATGCTCCATATCTTGACAGGGGAGTAGTTTATATGGCTTTCTGTATTTGTTAAAACTTACCAAACTGTTTATTTAGGACCTGTGCAGTTTGCTATATGTAAATTATACTTAAATAAATAGATGGTACCTGTATCACAGGATTGTTGTAAAAAAAAAAAAAAAAAAAAAGACGAGAACACAAGGGACAGGCACTGAGAGGCTAACAGTCTTACCTACGCACCTCATCAGGCCCTATAGAACATTGCTGTATTGCACAGTGGATTTTATGTGACCACCATGTCATGGTAGAGATGGAAGGAGAGGAGTAAAATCTCTTCTTCAGTCAGCGAAAATGGTTGCTATGGAGTGAAAACTGTTTGCCTATAAGTTTCACCTGTGGAGCAGCTGACTCCCAGAACATTCCAGATAAGAGCATAAATATTGCTTATCTATTAAGGAGGACACTAATCATATATCAAAGTTTCCTTGGTAAAAGTGACCACTAACAGTGCTGGGCTAACACAGATGGACAACTGCCTGGTCTTTAATTAATGAAAATTCAGAGTTAAGAGATATACTCAGACCCCTTGTAGTCTAGCTGTTCTGCTGCTGAGTTTGCAGAGCTCTCAACCCAAATCTTCAAAAACAGCTTTCTCAGGGGAAGAAACATCTTCAACTGGGCCATCACACTAAGGCCATGTGATCTCTATAGCTTCTGTTCTCCAGGAATGGAGACACCAAAAAGCAAGTGTAGCTTACAATGATCTCTGCATTTAAAAGGACCAAGTATAGCCCTAGCCGGTTTGGCTCAGTGGATAGAGTGCTGGCCTGTGGACCAAAGGGTCCCGGGTTTGATTCCTGTCAAGGGTGCGTGCCTCAGTTGCAGGCTCCTTCCCCGGCCTGGGCCCTGGTCAAGGCCCTTGCAAGAGGCAACCAATTGATGTGTTTCTCTCACATCATTATTTCTCTCTGTCTTCTCTCTCTCTTCTACTCTCTCTAAAAATTAATGGAAAAATATCCTTGGCTGAGGATTAGAGAGAGAGAGAGAGAGAGAGAGAGAGAGAACCATGTATGCTGCCTCACCTATTAACTAGTCCCCAGAGCTGAGTGAGGGTGAATTTTGAGTCTTTGAGGAGTCTCCAGTTTGTTTCCTACCATCACCTGCCATGAAAATACAGAACTAAGAAAGCTGAAATTTCCCCAAATTATGCAAACACTTGTGCATAAGGCCTTGGCCCCAGGGTAATGGGAAATCAAGAGCCAGGGCTTACTGTTTGATGAGCCTGTTTTTTGTGGGTTTTTTTGTTTGTTTGTTTTTTTTGGACTGCAGGTGTACAGGACTGGAATAATAATCCTTGGTTTATGACATTCATCCCAGCCCTGTGCATGGCCCTTCTTTTAAAGAAATGTAATAAATGCCCATGAATTCACCTGAGGCAACTACTCTCCTGAATCCTGTCCATCATTTCCTTGCTAAGGCTTTCCTGATCTGACCTATGAAAGCAAGGTAGGGAGAGAATTTCCTAAAGCTCCCACCTCCTCCCTTAACACAGACTCAACTTAGGATGCAGAGGCAGGCACCTTCCCCCAGCCAGAGGCACTACCTCAAGGCTGGGTGCCCACCTAGATTACCAAACAGCTTCCCTACACAGGGCCTTCCAATCTGCATGCCTGATTTATTTATTTTTTTTCAATAAGAGAAAAGATGTAAGTCCCTTTGAGCAAAGTATGCCTGATACCTATCACAATATTTATTTTTGGTGGAGTAATGGATCAGTCTTCAGGGAAAGCTAGAGAAAAGGCATTTCTTGAGTTTGGATGTAAATCAGTCACTCTGAAAACTGCAGGAGGATCTATATTATTACCCCCCTGCTAACTACAATGTGAAATAAACAGCTGACTTTTAACAGTCATTGTATTACTTGTTTCTAAACCAAACACTAAGGAAAGTTAGGGATCTGAGGCCCAAGAAGCAATTGCTCCTGGAATGTCTGCTTTTAATTCCCCCAAGGGATGGTGCAACTCAAAATGAAAGAGATCCACCCAACCTGCAGGTGTTAAGTTGTTCACCTGGCAGGGACGAGTTCTAAGCTTTCCTTGCAGTACTCAGCTCTAAGGAGGAAGGATGAGGTCTGTGAATGAGCTTAGGATGCAAGGGTCTCCCAAGGGACCTTTCCAGTTATTATAGGCCACTCTTCCTATCTATATTAACTGTATCACAGAGCAGAACAAGAGTGAAACTGAAGGACAGGGGAGGGATCCATCCAGCATTCGATGGATCTGCACTTTAAACAGAGCTCTTCAAAGGAAAGCTATTTAAATCTGAGGCGTTCCTAGTATTAATTATCTTAACATCTCACAGGCTCAGATTCACATGCTACAAAGAACACAAAGCCTTTTAATTTTCCTACCTGTCCCTGACACTGGCGGTGATAAATCAGACATACAGAGAAACCACACATGACTAACGAACCAGCCCATTAATGGGGAGCAAAGATCATTTGCCAAGATGACTTACTCAGACATAGCCACATATCATAACCAGCAATATCCTGGAGGCTGAACGCAGCAGGCACGGACGGCAAGAGCCCGGGCGCTCCCTGCCAAGTTGCAGGCATTCCAGGGAGACTCAGGCATCCTGCAGATGCCTGCTACCCTGGCATGAAAGATTTCACTCATGGCTGCCCCCTCCCCACTCCCTTCGAGTTAAACTTGGACTTGGAAAATTACTGCACTTCTATAAGATCTCTTGAGTCTTTTAGAAGCCCCCAAATCTGGCTGTGGCCCCCTACTCTGAGTCTCAGAATCAAGAACCTTAGGAAGAAGGGCCAGCCTCTGCCACCAGTAACTTTAACTGCTAGTTTATAGATTTTTGCTGTAGCCACTTATTCAAGTATCTGAGCCAACTAGGTACCATACCCTACTCCAGGTGTGTGGGCAGATCCATAAACAAAACAGTAAACAGGTGGGAGTGATGGAGAGATAAGAATCCTCTAAATGCCAGTCTGTTCATTTTACCATGAAAACTGAGGCACAGTGATAAATAGGGATTTTCCTCTTAGGTTGGGGTGATAGTGTGGCTAGGGCATGAACACAGGTTGGATTCTTAGTGGGACTGCCACATACAGTGGTGTGTAAGGGTAGAGGGGATGGGAACGAGGCTGAAATTTAATCCATATTCTTCATAGGGCTAAGGGCAGCCCCACTCCAATACTCACTGTCCAGGCTGCTCAATTCCCTTTAACAAAAGCCCCCTTTACTAGAAGGGACAACTGAGGCTCCCCAGATCAGCAACCAATCCTCATTAATAGGGGCCAAGAGAGTTTGAATCCCTTCATTGGGATGTAACCCTGACAAGCTATATAACCCCAATTCTTGTCATGAGTGAGAAGAAGAGTCTGTTGAACTTAAATTCATCAGAAACCCACCTATAGCTGAGGTCTCTATACTAATTTTAACAATAATTTCCTAGATTATCATCAGATCTGAAAGAAAAGACAGCTAGCAAGCCGTTTTACATTTTTGCCAACCCTTTACTCTTCATGATCCCAAGCTGAAGATCTGTCACTGTTCGATCTCACCTTTAACCTCAAGTTATGGGTGACAGGAATAATTAACTTAATCAAATCTATAAATATCTACTCTCAGCTAGGTGTTAGGGATACAACATAAACACTGCCACCATCAACAGCAACACTCTTCTGTCCCTGACTTCATGGAACTAAGACATGTTGAATATTGAGCTGGGGAAAGCCCATCTGCTAAGAGAGAAGACTGGCAGTCTACTTAGAGGCTAGGTCTGGAAACAAGAGTGTATGTGGCCAGCCTATTGTCCCCTCCCTCACCCCATTTCACAGAAGGAAAAATAAGGTCCAGGAAGGAGCTGAAGTGACTTGCCCAGAGTCAGACAGCTGACAGCTGAGCTACACTGTCAAACCCCACGTTCTCTGGGTCTCCCCTTTACAGCACATTGCCTCCTCTAAGGTCCCAAAATCGCAAGGTGAGGAGAAATAGTTGGTTTGCGTGACAGATTGTTTCCTGATGCATGGACCAGAGCATGCAGCTCCAACCCAACTTATCAGCACAGACCTTGCACCCATGTCCATCTTTCAAACCAGAATGTTTATAAATACAGTTCGTCGATCTAGAGCCCAGTGTCCAGTCTTCGTTTACTCTCATTTATCACCCTCTCTGACTCTCTCGATGTTTACTTTCACTTAAAAAAAAAACCTCATAAGAACAGAGCCCTTTTTATCTGATGCTAGCTCCCCCTCTGCTCCTGGGGTCTAATCAATCCATGTCTGGAAATAAACTAGCCAGAGAGAAAATCCACAGTACCTTTTATGAAAACAGGCACCTTTCTGAAATGATCCACCCCTGGGCATGGCACAGATAGAACTTTAAATGAGGAGGAAATAAAGACATTCTCCAGCAATAGTCATATGCATTCCCATCAGGCAGGACACCAGGGAACAAGGTCACTCTGGGTTAAGAGCTAAACCAAAAACTCAGCCCCACATTATTCAGGCTGTTTGGAAGGGTGGGGGCCCGGGGAGAGTCCAAACTCAGGAAGTCTGAAGAGGCAATAGGCTTCCAAACATAATAGTGTATATAGTCCAGGCCCCTCCATTCTGAGGAGCTTAAGGTCTTCAAGACAGTAAGAGAGGGCTCACTGAACATCAACTTCAGGCAAATGCAAGTAGGCCTCCAGCTACTACTGGGGCACACAGAGATGCCACATAGAAAGATCCAGACATGTGGCACCCAACATGGACCTCCACCCATCATGTTATTTTACACCCACCTGCGAAGCATAGTCCCTGCACCTCCCAACTCCCAACCATCCCCAGCTGCTGCTGCAAGTCACGCCCACAGCCTCTGCCCGCGAGGGAGGCTGTCATTGTATAGAGGGGCCAAACCAAGTCCTCACTAGCCAGGCCACCGTGACTCCCAACCCCAGGCTCTCAGAAATGGGTCACACATCCAGACACAAATGCAGAAAGCACCTCTTCTGAAGAGGACGGTAGTTAATAGTTAATCCTTTGAAAATCTCTGGCAGCTCTGGACACCCCATGAAAAACTGCATCCATGCAGCTTATATGTCATTTCCCTGGGGGTTACTGCCCTCTTGGGGAGGTCTGAAAGGGCAGAAACTCAGAGGCAGCTTTGAGAAAGGGGGCTGCGTGTGGTCCAGGTGAGTATTCGACAAGTTTCTTCACCCCCTCCTTAACTACTGCAAGTCCCAGCCTATAATACACCTTTGAGATTTCAACAAGAATTTGGAAGGTGAGAGTACACACACACACACACACCCACAACAAGGACTCATCTTTGTGGCTTTCTATCTTGATGTCACAAAATGTCCTGCGAATACTAATGAAGACAGTCTCCAAACAGGGCTTAGAGCGGAAGAGCTGAGTAGCAGCAGACGGAAGGAGTTGGGGGAAAGGTGGGCGTTGGGGAGGATAGTCTGGACAAGGAGAGGGGGACAACTAGTCTCTCCACTGGCTGAGTAGGTCTCAGCACCGCAGGTCCTGGCCTCGCTGCCTGCTCCCCCTGGAAATCACAGCAGAGCGCGGGCAGGGGGGCGGTATCCTCTCCTTTCTAGGGAGAAGACCCTGGCCCACCGCTTGCCCAAGGCCCCCTGGTGGCCTGGGGTGTCACCGCAGCCCCCTATGCATTGCTGGGCAAAAACCTCCCACCGGCAGCTCTAACAGTGGCAGAGCAGACTATTTAGGTACCAGTGGCAGCTTGGCAACGGTCTTCAAGCCCTGGTGAGGCTGCGTTTGCTTGTGGCTTCTTAAACTAAGACTAAGATTCGGATCAAAGTGATCCTTCTCAACCACTCCCCTAGTACAATCCCTATAAGGGAACAAGTCCAAGAACGGCTTCATTAAGCCAACAATCCTGGAGCGTCTGTAACATTCCTACGGTCTTACTGATCATTTCTTCCTGCATCACATACCATGATGTGCAACTGTTCCAAGGCTCAACAGCAGCAGCAGTTAGCAAGAATGCACAACACACTCTGGTTTGTAGGTTACTGACCGGATTGCAAAAGATTTGCAGGGCACCAAATGCCCCCCCAAACCCTGGGTTTCCAGGTAGCAGATCCTACAGGCGTTTGGGGGAAGTCGGGATTTCCAGTGAGAAAGAACAGGGCCCTTGACTCCTGCAGGAAGATAGGATGTCCATGAAAGAACCTGACCGGAAACCGCACAAAACTCTACCAGCAACTCCACAGGCAGGAGGGAGCCCACCTGGGCTGGGGCCTGGGCTGGAACGACTGGAGCCTGGGGGGGGGGGGAGGGGGGGGAGGAAGGGGGGGGCGGTCCAGAGGTTCAGCTGCCACTGGCCAGGGGTGGGGATCACTGAGGGGACCCGAGGCGGGCAGTTTGGGAGGAGAGAGGAGGGTGCAGGGGGCGCCAGGCGAGTCCAGAGCCGACCAGGGACCGGGCGTGACGGCGGGCCGGGAAGTGGATGGAAGCCCAGGAGGGTCTTCTCCTTTTGGGCGGAGGAGAGTCCTTACCTCCTTGATTTTCTCCCGCTGGGTTTGGACCAGGCTCTGGGGCTCCTCGCTGCCGCGGGTCCGGGTCCCCAGGACCGGGTGGCGCAGGCGGCTCCGGAACGCGTGGAAGTCAAAGCTGAACGGGGGGCTCCCCTCCTGGGGGCCCTCCCCGCGGCCGCCGCCTCCGCTGCGGGGCGCCGTGGCCTCCTCCCGCGGCCGGGTGGGCTGGGTCCGCCGCGGCCACCCCTTCCTCCGCCGGGGGCTGGCGAGGCTGCTGGGGTCCTCCTCCCGCGGGGCCGGCGCGGCGGGGGCCGGGTTCGGGGGTGACTCCCGCGCTCCGGCCAGGGGGAGCCCCGGGACTTCGGGCACCGCCTCCAGGCCCGGCTGCCGGGGCCGGGGGGCCAGGAAGAAGCGCTTGAAGCGAGAGGAGTGGGGCAGCAGGAAGAGGGCCCCGAAGCACAGCGTGAAGAGGCCCGAGAGGAAGAGCAGGAACAGGAACTTCTGCGGCAGCCGCAGCCCCCACGGCGAGGCCGGCGCGAAGCCGGGCACTTTCCTCCCGAGCATCGTGGCCGGGCGCGGGGCTGGCGACCGTCCGCTCCCGCCGGCCCCGGAGCTCCGAGTCCCGGCACTTGGCGGCCGGGGCGGTCGTCGAGGGGCGCCGCCGGGCGGGGGCCCCGCGTGTCTCCGGCCGGGGCCGCCTCCGAAGGAAGTTCGGGGAGTTTGGAGCGAGTCTTCCCGCGCCGGGGCGGGGGCGCCGCGGCCTCGGCGGGGCCCGGGCGAGCCGGGCAGCACGGCCCAGGGCCCGGGCCCGCGAGGGCCGCCGCCCGCCGCCGCCCCCTCGCGCCGCGCAGCCCCCCGCGCCGCGACCGGAGCCCACGGGCCCGCGCCTTCCCGCGCTGCGGCCGCCGCCGGGGCCGTCACATGCCGTCCGCGGTGCCCGCTGTCGACGCACAGGCGCCCGCAGGCCTGGTCCCCACGCCGAGCCCCTCGGCCCGAAGTTTCAGCCTCAGAAGCAGTTTCCCGAGAGCTCGCCCCGGGGGCGAGGCCGGCGGGTCAGCGGCGCCCCGAGCGCCGACCAGCCAGGTGGCGACAGCGCGCGGCGCGGCTCTCGGCGCGCGGCCACAACTTTGCCCTCCGCGGACGGCGCCGGGCGCGGGGGGCGACACTTCGGAGCCCGCCGGGCGGGGGCTGCCCGGGCCCAGGTCCGGAGCCCGGCGCCGTCCGGCGGCCGCAGCGGCGCCCGGGAGTGGGGGCTCCCGCCCCGCCAACTCGGGAGGGCGCCGGGTTCCCGCGGGGATCACCTGTTCCCGGTCCCCGCCGGCTCCGCGGAGCGCGCCGCCCCCGCTGCAGCTGGGGTGCCAGCCGCGGCCGCTCCACAAGAGCCGCCGCGCCGCAGGCTGAGCCGCCGCTGCCGAGCCTGCGCCCCACGCGAGCGCACGGCCAGCCCGCCGCCTCCGCCGCCGCAGCCCGGCTGTCACAGAGACGGCGCCCAGGCCCCGCCTCCCTCCGGGCCACGCCCTCCGGCCACGCCCACTGCGCGCGCCCACGGTCCACCTCTGCCGCGGCGCCGCAGCCCGGCCGCGGGCCTCGAGTCTGGGGCAGGGAGCGCGGGGCCGCGGCGAGGCCGGGAGCGGGACCGGACTCCAAGCCCCGCCCCGCCCCTCCCGTGGCCGGCGCCGTGCACACCCCACATCCCCCGGCACCAACGGTCCAGCGGCGCAGGGCTGGCGGGGGCGGGAGGGTGGCTGGGGCGGGGGCGAGCGCAGCGAGGTCATTGGCTGCCTCGGAGGGATCCCCGGTCGCCCATTGGTTAGTCCCAGCGTCCGCTGGCCTGGAAGCGACCGAGACCGCCCCGCTTCGCCCCGCCACTTGGTGGTTGGTCCCTGGGGGCAGGAGGTCTGGCTAGTCGGGAGGGCTCTGGCCACCTTAGGTGACCTCTCTCGCCCCTCAGGGTCAGTCCCTGTTGGCAGGGTGCTGGGGGCCTGCCCGGGGACCCCAGAGCTTCCGCAGAAGCTGCGGTGGTGCTGCTGTGGCCGGCTGTGAGCAAGGGGTGGCCACGGCGGGAGCTGTGGCTGCTGTGGGGCCGGGTGAAGGCCGTGTGTAGACTGGACTCCTGCAGACCACTGCTCTGCCTGCCTTTTCCCTCAGCCCCAAGCCGGGCCAGGACCCCAGGGTGGGGCAGGGAGAGGTGCTAACCACAGCGGTAGAAGGGCAAGGAAGAGACCTACCTGGTCATGTGCACAGAGGACCGCACACGCGTGCATGGGTACCTGGATGCCTGAGTGTGTTTATGTGCATTTGTTTGTTCCTATGCATAGATTACACGCACGTGTGTGTGTGTGTGTGTGTGTGTATTTGCACACAAACATAACAATTTAGGTGTGGACACCAAGTGATTATACCAAAGCAGACATAGACATAGATATATGAGTACAACTATTGACTTGTGCATTCACATACCCACAGATGCACAACACATAGGTCCAAGCACATGTGCACACTGCCCAGACGTGTGTCTCCACCTCAAGGCCGTCACTCCTTCCTCCTTGGACTTAAGTCTCTCTGTGTCTTTCCTTCCTGTTAAGCCTAACCCAGGGCAAAGCAACATTGTGCTGTGTGGGTCTTTCATGCAAAACACTTTATAGAGACAAATAACAGCAGAGGGAGAGACAAATTAAGAGGTGTAATAGGCAAGAGGGAAAATATCTGCTTTCAGCTGCAATTTAAAATGAAATGCAGCGTTGACGAGACAGAGAATACTGCAGGGAGGCTTTTCCCGACAGAAGAATTGGCCCAGGCAGACTCTCACCTCCTAAATCTTGCTTCTTCCCCGAGGCCTGCTATGGATGGGCTCTTGGGACTCAGACATCCTTGTACCTCTGGCCAGGCCATTGACAGCAGACCCTCCCCTGATATTTAAATACCCTTGCCATGTGAATCTCTTTCAGTTGAAAATAAAAGCTGGTCTGGGTAACAGGTACAAATAATTTGGCCATGGGGTTGAACAGTTTCTTCCAAATCTAAAAAATTCTAATTCAGATGTTTCAGTCTTTGCCGAGTTTGATTGACAGGACTCAGTTCCCTGGAATCATCAGAGACAAGGATGTGATCCAGTTGGAAACCTAGCCTGGCCTCTCCTGATTCCCATTGCCTAAGCCTCGCCTCACTGGGTCTGACCTCCAGAAGTGGCAGGCTTGTCTCTGGAGAACCAGGGAGGAACCCAGCTCTCCTTGAAAGTACCCCACATTCCATGATGAAAGAGTAAGGGAATCATTATTCAGTCCCCTGAGAAGGTAGGACCCAGGAGAATGGGAGGAAGGCAAGGCTGAGTCACAGAAGGATATGTCTGTTTGAACGACGCTCACTGGACCAGTCTGTGGTATGCTGGTGAACGAGGGTATCAAATGGGGCTGCTGCCCCGCTGGTGTGGCTCCGTGGTTGAGCATCAACTATGAACCAGGAGATAACAGTTAGATTCCCATTCAAGGCACATGCTTGGGTTGTGGGCTTATTCCCAGTAGGAGGCATGCAGGAGGCAGCCACTCAATGATTCTCTCTCATCATTGATGTTTCTATCTATCTCTCCCTCTCCCTTCCTCTCTGAAACCAATACAAATATGTATTTAAAAAAAATTTTTTTTTAAGAAAGTGGGGCTGCAGTAAGACTGACATGCCTTCCACAGACTCAGGCTACAAAAACCGGAGCCCAGCAGGGACAACTCCATTTCCAACCAATGTCATTTGGTGAGTACACTGATTTGGTGATACCATAACCTTTACAATCTCCCCAGCAAGCTCACTGAAATTCTGGAGGTCCCTATCCCACCCCCCACCCCCACCCACGAACCTCTAGCTCCCAGAGATCTTACACATACCATCACTGGATTTTCTCACTGGATTTTTTACTATTGATATGGATTTTTCTCACTGGATTTTTTACTATTGATATGCTGTCCCATAGCAGACACTGAGGTCTGCACGGCAGGGACCATGGCTTGTTCATCTCTCTAACTGCCCTAGATCTTAACTACAATGTCTTGCACATGGGTACTGTGTTTGTTGAGTAATGAACGAAAGAATGGATGGATGCCCATTTCACAGGTGAGGAAACTGAGGCTCAGGATAGAGAATAATAGTGAACTAACCTCTTCTATGTGTCAATTACATATTGCTTCATTTACTTTTCAAGGCAATCTTATGAGGTAGATACTATTAATAGCCTCATTTTACAGATAAGAATACTAAGGCTTAGACATATTGAGAGTCAATTAACAAGTATCTTTCTCAGTTTAATTTAGAAAATCAAGTGGGATTGGGCACAGAAATGAAAGCTATTTCAAACATCTATTTATCCTGCCCACAAACATTTATTGAAATTAGATGCTAGGTATTACATTAGTCTTGAGAGGACACAAAGATGAGCAAGGCATGGTCCCTGTCATTGCTGATTCACTCATTCTTTTAGTGGAGAACTGTTTATTGAACACTTATTATGTGCCAGGCAGGTACAGAGCATAACAGCCCTAAATATGGCAGGCATAACAGCCCTAAATATGGCAGGCATGAAGCCTACCTTCAGGGAATGCTTGTCTGAAAGGCAACAAGGACCAATTCAGCCCATTAGAAAGGGAATTCCAGGCACTGGGCACTGGCTAAGTCCTTCACTCTCATCCTATCCAACCTTCACAATGGTCCTCTCTGAAGTAGGCCTTGAGATCTCATTTTAACCGACAGGGAAACTGAGGCTCAGGGGCATGATATGACCTGTCCAAAGTCACACAGGGAATAATTTGTAAATATGAGAGAAAACCAGACTTGTCCCAGAACCTATTCTTTTTCTGTTAAAATCTATCGATATATATAAAAGCCTAAGCGACTGTTACTACCAGACGACTGGCCAGTAGCTATGACGTGAACTGACCACCAGGGAGCAGACGCTCAACACAGGAGCTGCCCCCTTTTGGTCCGTGTGATCCCATATCCAACCTCCTGAGGTCCTTCCACACAGCCAGCAGGCTCTGATCAGCCCCAATCGCTGGCCAGGCCGAGGGGCCCCACCCATGCACAAATTCGTGCACCGGGCCTCTAGTATTGATAATAAGTATGATTAATGGGGCATTCACTGTGTGTCAAGCCCTTATAAAAGCATGTTATAGAAGCTCACTTATTTGATCTTTACAACCACCCATAGACAGGTACTATTATTGCCAACATTTTACAGAAGAAGAAACTAGAACACAGAGATATTATGGAACTTGTCTAACGTCACACAGTTGAGAAGTGGCAGAGGGAGGAGTCTGGACCCAGGTGGTCAGGCTCCAGACCCCCTTCTGTCTTTCAGAGTCTATTGCTCTGCACCTTTTAATGCCACAACAGCAGGTGCTGTCAACGGGCATGGCAGAAAAAGATCACTAGCCTCAGGCGAAATTATCACAGGCTTGTTGGATTATATGAGCTCATTCAGTCATTCCACAAGTATGTATAAAAGACCTGCTATGTTCCATGTAATATAGTAGGCGTTAGGGATATAATGGTGAGCAAAAATAGACACATTATTCCCATTGTGGAGCTTACAGTTTCATGGGGAAGAGAAGTTAAAATAAATAAGCAACCCTCAAATAAGTATGCAAGCTGAGAAAAGAGAAAGGAAGGAGAAAGAAATACTGCTATAATCATATGTAGCAATGGATCTGGACCCTGACTCGGGTTGGGCCAGCAGTGGTCAGGGAAGACTTCCCCTAAGGATGAGCAAAGAGGGGTAGTCAGAACACTCAGACGGAGAGGACAGCATATGCAAAGGCCCTGAGGTGGGAGGAACATGGTGTTGTTAAGAACAGACAAGCCAATAGAGAGAATGATGGAGAAAGATAGGAGATGTCACTGATGATTTCGGGCAGGAGTAGGAATGTGTGCAGGGGCAGGTGGGTGGGTGGATTCATATTAACATTTTTAAAAAGGCTACTCTAGCTACAGTGGGAAACAGAACGGAAAGCAGGCGTGAATGAAGTGGGTGCCCTTCCAAGGGTATTGCAAGTCTGTGGTGTCTTGGACGGGGGAAGTGAGGCTGGACAGGACCGCAAGATCCAAACCAGACTTAGAATCCAAAATTGATAGGACTTGGTAATGGCTTGATATTAGATGTTGATAGAGGGAGACATCTGCAGTGATTCCCAGGTCTCTAACTCGCCTGGGGGCCATGGCATTTGTTGAGATGGGAGCAGCGAACCAGGCAGGGCTTCCTGTCTGCCCAGGAAGGCGCTAGACAGTTGGTGCAGAATCTGAATCTCAAATGGTCATTAGTCCCATTTAGCATCAAAGACTAGAAATGAAGCCAAGGTCTAGCCAAGAGATAATCATCAGGCAGCTTCCTTAATGGCCTCCAGACAAATTCAACCCCGGGCAGGAGAGATGCTGATGACAGAACCTGCTGGGTGAGAGCACAGCCAGGTCAGTCCCCAGATAAAAGGCCCCGCGGCTGTGCTAGGCTCACTCCAGTGGCTGCAGTCAATACCTCTCTGTGCACTGAGGCTGATTTCAGGATTACAGAGCCCAGAACACCTGCCCTCAGACTCTTAAAAGACCATGAAAGTTTCCTTTCAATTCTTCTTTGCCAGAGTCCCCAGCCTGGCATCAGAGGTGGCCCGGACAACCAGGAGCCAGAGTTCTCCACCAGGAACCATGTAGCCCCCAGGGAACATTGGGCCATGTCTCGAGATGATTTTGGTTGTCACAGTTGGGGAAGGAGTGCTACTGGCATCTAGTGGATAACAGTCAAAGATGCTATTAAGCATCTTACAAGGCACAGAACAGCCCCCCCCCCCCCCCCCCCCCAACAAAGAATGGTCCAGCCCCAGATGTCAACAGCACCAAGGGTGAGAAACCCTGGCTTAAGGCCAAGGCTTTGAAGTCTGAGAGGCCTGGGTTTGCAGCCTGACTTTGCCACATAATCCTCTACTTGACCTTGGCCAATTTATCTGACCTCTCAGAGCCTCGATTTCTTCATCTGTCAAATGGGGTCAATAGTGACGCAGGCTTCATAAAGATGATGTGAGAATTAAATGAGATAACTGGCTATTAAAGTGCCTGCAGCAAATGTTACACTCATCCTCCAAGTGAGCAGGGGCTGGGTTGGACTTACTATTCTGGATCTACCCCACCCCAAACCTAAGTCCTCAGGGTGCTGGAGGAGGGTAAGCAAGGTGACAGGAATGAGGACCCCCAGAGTCCCCGCTTTGAGTCTTGACTCAATCTCCTACCAGCAGTGAGATCCTGGGCAAACTGCTCACCTCTTGAAGCTTCAGCCTTCCGTCTGTGAAATGGGGATGGTCACAGTTTCCACCACATGCGGTGTTATGGGGACCAAAGGTAAATGCCTTCGCGCAGAGTCTGTAGGTAGTGAGCACTGGGGGAAATGTGAACCAATCTAATCGAAGAATCAGTGTTGCCTCATTTCTTAATGGCAAGCAAGCTAGGAATCTGAACTAAAACTTTGTAACTCAGTTTCCGGGGAAGCTCCAATTTCAAGTACTCTGTCCATAGGCCCTATGAGAACTCTCATTTGTCAGGCTGCACACACGGACCTCTCATGTCTGAGGACATGGTCCCTGTCTCGATAACAACAATGGGGGTGTTTATGAAGTCCTGTTGTGGTAAGCACCGGGCTCAGCACGACTCGGGTAAGCCCCTCCTCCCCAGGAGTTTCTAGAACAGCGGTTCTCAACCTTGGCTGCACATTAGAATCACCTGGGAATCTTTTTAAAACCCTGATTTCTGGGCCACATCCTCCGGAAATTCTGTTTCTTTGTTGTTGGGTGGGGCTACAACGGCAGCAGCAGGCAAGGAAGCTACCAAGGACAGGGGTGTAAGAGTGAGCACCTCCTGCCAACCCAGAACCTCTTGGGTGGGGCCACAACATTAGTCACAAAGAAACAGAATTTCTGGAGGATGAGGCCCAGAAATCAGGATTTTAAAAAGATTCCCAGGTGATTCTAATGTGCAGCCAAGGTTGAGAACCACTGTTCTAGATCATCCAGCTGAATGGTAGACTGTTGCAGATGTGGAATCTCAGGATCAGAGCATATAAATCAATAACTTGCAGTAGAGGCAGAGCAGGCTGCTGGGTCTCAGGACTTGAGAGTCCCAACTGCGGCCACTACCTCAAGCATACTAAGGGGTCAAGGTTCTTCTCACCCCACAGTCCTGGGCCACATTGACCTAGCTGACATGGTGAGGACTGAATGAAATAACCCATGTTAATGTTCTAGCAGAGTGCCTGCAAATAGCAGGAACTAAATGTTAGTTATTATTATTTATGGCGCTGGTACATTTTAAAGGGCACATAAAGTTTGAATCTCATAAAAATACATTTCTAAGAGCTTACATCAATTCCCCCTAAAGCAAGAAATAAAATTGTATCTTCAAAATGTAACCCTGGCATAATTTAGTCATCTGGTTCTACTTGCTAATAGCAAGAAGTTTTGTGTTGTTGGTGGGTCTGTTTGTTAATGTCCATGGGCTATGGAAGCTCCAACTTCTATGCAGGGTCTCAGAGCATCTGCCCTTCTGGGATTAGGCTGGTGAGAAGGGCCCAAGGCATCAGGCAGGTGTTGCTGGGTGAAGACCACATGGACCAAATAATTGTGGGAAATTCCCTCAAACCTTATTCATGATGCCATCCAAGTATTTTCTAGAACCAGACCCATAAGCCAGAGGTTCAAAGGAGCATTGTGGGCAGAGCCTTGAACCTCATAGACCTGCCTTTTGGTGGCTGTGTAACCCTGGGCAAGTCACTGCATCTGTTTAAGCCTCCGTTTCCTCGGCTATAAAAATAGCAATAATATTATTAGTAAACTCAGTATATGACAAATGTTAGTATTATTAAAAGAAGCACTTTGAGACAGTCAGTCAGAGAAAGACAAGTATCACATAATCTCACTTGTATGTGAAATCTAAGTAACAAAATAAACAGATGAACAGAATGGATAAAGAGGCATGGAAGCATGGGACAGCGTGTGGAGCGGGGGGGGGGGGGTGGGTGGGGGGGGGGTGAGGTAATAAACCAGGGGTCCTCAAACTACGGCCCGCGGGCCACATGCAAATACAAATATTGTATTTGTTCCCGTTTTGTTTTTTTACTGCAAAATAAGATATGTGCAGTGTGCATAGGAATTTATTCATAGTTTTTTTTTAAACTATAGTCCGGTCCTCCAACGGTCTGAGGGACAGTGAACTGGCCCCCTGTTTAAAAAGTTTGAGGACCCCTGTAATAAACCAAAGACCTTGTATGCATATATACATAACCCATGGCCAAAAACAATAGGGTAGTGAAGGCCTGGGGCGGGGGCAGGGTGAAGGCAGGCTGGAGGGCGTCAATGAGGGGGGAGAAAGGACATATGTAATACTTTCAACAATAAAGAATTATTAAAATAAATAAAATATAAGTTTTAATTTCAAAAAACAAAAAAGCAGCAGCCTTGCCACCATGACTCAGTGATTGAGCGTTGACCTATGAGCCAGGAGGTCAAGGCATGCCTAGGTTGCGGGCTCAATCCCCAGTGGGGGGCATGCAGGAGGCAGCCGATCAATAATTCTCTCTCATCATTGATGTTTCTATCTCTCTCTCCCTCTCTGTTCCTCTTTGAAATCAATTATATATATATATATATATATATATATGAGCAGAAAACCAACAAGTTTAAGATTCCAGGTTGATTAATGAAAGAGAAGAAAGATTGAAGCTTGAAGAGGGAGTTTCAGTTATCCTATTGTCCCAAGTCCCAGCTCGCCATTTGATTGGGTGACATGGATACATCACTCACCTGTCTGAGCCAGTTTCTTCATCCATACAGGGTGCCCATAATACCCTAAATGAGATAACCAGTGGGTAGGGTAACTTTGTTGGCGTTAATGCCAAGGAGACATGTTCCTTGTGGCTATGACCCCTGTTAAAAAATAATTTTCATCATTCCACATATATTTATTGAGACTCAATCATGATTTAACAGTTTTTGTGATGCCCCCCGATGTATTTCCTATTTTATTCCATTCTACTTTTTTCTAATATCCTATTATATGTATTTTTTAAAAAGCTGATAGAAACTGAACTAGTCATTGGTACTGTTTGCCAAATGTTTCTGGAACTCTGCCTTTGGGGCACGTGACAGGGTGGCCCCACCCCCTCGTGGTTGAGTAGAGAGCCAAGTGACTCATTCTGGCCAATGAGCTGCTAGCAGAAATGACATCATTCCTAGTCCAGAGCATCTAGTTGCCAGTGCCACATCCTCCAGAGCTCCAGCTTCCTCTCTAGCAAGGTGACTGACAGGGATTGAGCTGGCAGCTGCGCCAGCAGCCAGGGCCCCTGTGTGACTATGACGAGCAGAATCTTCTGCACATCGGCAGTGGCGTGGAGGAGCTTACAGGAGAAATTAATACACGTTGTGTCAAGCCACTGAGACCGCAGGGCTTCAAAAACGTTTTCAACTTAAAAGCCAGTTATAAGATAGGTCACTTTTTTTTTGCATACTCAATCTTCATGGTCTAGGGTGCACTTTACATTTACAGTGCTTCCTAATTCAGACCAGCCGCGTCCCAAGTGCGCCGGAAGCCCCTGTGTGGCTAGTGGCTCTGGAACTGGGCAGCGAGGCTGTCATGGAAATGACCCTCATTTTGAAACACATTGTCCTGAGGCATCCTGAATAAATAGATCTTTATCTTTGGCCCACGGATCTTTAGAAAAGGAAATCCCGTGTTCCCTAAAACAGGCTGTGGCTAGACTTCAGATCCATTTCTCCTCATTTAGTCTGCAGTGGGGGTTCCTTCCTTCATTACAACTAGCTGCCATTTCCCTCCCTCTAGCCAATTCGCTCACCTCCACTCTCTCAAATTAAAAAAAAGGGGGTGGAGGGAGGGCTTTTTAAGAGGCCTAGGCTGAAAATAAAGAGAAAAGTATGAATATTTAAAATGTTCTCAGTACCCACAGTATTCCAGCATAGAGGGCTCAGGTTTGGGAGGTAGATCCCAATAATAAGTCTAACCCAGTCCCTGCTCACTGGGAGGAGGAGTGTCACATTTCGTTCAGGCTCTTTATAGCCAGTTATCTCATTTAATTCTCACGTCATCTCTATGAGGAGTGTATTTACTATTGACCCCATTTGACAGGTGAAGAAATTGAGGCTCTGAGAGGTCAGCCAAGTCAGCCAAGATCAGGCAGCCAATGTGTGGCAAAGCCAGGATGCAAACCCAGGCCTCTCTGACTTCAAAGCCTTGGCCTTAAGCCAGGGTTTCTCACCCTTGGCGCTATTGACATCTGGGGCTGGACAATGCTTTGTTGTGTGTGTGTAGGGGGGCGGGAGGGGGCAGCCGTTCTGTGCATTGTAAGATCTTTAATAGCATCTTTGACTACTGCCCACTAGATGCCAGTAGCAGGTTGACTGGGGGGAGGGGGAGACAGCCTACACTTTCTTCAAAGGGTCTGAATTGCAGGCTTCCAGGTCCTGAGGGATTGAGGATGGGGTGGGAGGAGGGTGAGACTAAGGCATTAATTAGAACTTGATCTCATACCCTGGGGAAGACGGAATTCCTTTTGACTTGGGATGTTGACTTGGGACCTATACAACAGGATTACGGGTTGCAGGTAAATATTAATTATTTTCTTATTAATTTGTGATTATGTACGTGTGTTATTGTTAAAATGGGATTACACTGCACCTACTCCTGAGGAAATGTGTATCTTTAATTTACCAATATGTCAGGAGCTTTTCCCCATGAAACTAAATATTCTTCTACTTCATCATTCTGACAGCCCAAAGTATTTTTAAAATGGATATACCATACTGTATTCACCCAACCCAGTATTGCTGGACAGTAAGGTCATTTCTGATTGTCATTGCACTTGACAGTAGTTCATTGCTCTCAACGTGCCTTTGGTTCTAAAGAAAGCAGGTCAGAGGACATATTCAGAGAGAAAGGCGCGATCACCCCCGAGGTGTCCTCCTGGCCTTGTGGGGTTTGACCACATGGACGCCAGCTTCTGTGGCGGAGAGGAGGGCACAGCTTCTCTGAGCTTCGCGGGGAGAGCTGTGTGAGGGGGAACGTGTGAAAGACGGAGGGCCCGGGCGGTGCCAGGCCTGCCACTGATTAGCTCAATGGACATCCTCCTTAAGCTCAGTTTGCTCATTTGGGAAATGAGAATAATAATGCTGGCCCCTTGGTATTGCTGTGAAGATTAAACGAGGCTGCCTATAAATCCTGGCTAAAGAAGACAGAGAGCGCACACACCAAGCTCTGCTCTCTCCTGGTGCTCCACCAACGTGAGGCGAAAGAGGTTTTTCTAACGGCATAAAGCCACAAGGGCAATTAGCACAGGAGCAAGTAACAAGATTGGAAAGGCAGAGATGCAAATCAATGGGTTGTAACTTAGGGGAACCGAGAATCCTGAAGTTTAGTTGAACCCTAAATCACCAATGGGGAAAGCTAGAAGTAACTGGATTTATACTTTAGAACCCCACCCCCCACCCCAAAGGCTCAGCGATGATCTATAGGTCAATGGAGAACTAAAAACAGGAGAGTGGGTCCCTGCTCTTCCTGCCTTCCCCTGTACTCACTTACCACCTCTGGGTAGCAAACCAGGGTGGGGCCTGGGCCTGAGGACAGGTGTGAGAGAGGCAATTCCTCCTGGGGGCCTGCCCAGCCAGCTCCCTGCCGGGCCCCAGGTTGGGGGTGGGGGGGAGTGGCAGACACAGAAACAGAGCAGGAGCTGTGGGAGGGAGACTGTAGGACCCAGCAGAAAGGCCAGCCTGCATGGCGGGTGAGAGGGGACTGAGACAGGGAGGTCTGGTGGGCGGCCTCACACAGAGCGTTTGCTCCAACTGCCCACATTAAGACGGGGGCACTGGGCCTTGCCCCAAATCCACACTCTTTAGCCTCCCCAGCCCCCGCTCTCTCTGTGCCTCCTCCTCCTCCACCAGGCAGACAATGGCCTCTGCAGGCCCTGTGCCTGATGCTTTCTCTTCAGCCCTTGCTCAGAGGGGTGTGGGGGCATCCTGCTCAGCCTGTAGCTGGGCCCAGGATCCTCCGAGGTTGCACCGCCTTCCAGGAAATCACCACTGAATCTTGTTCTCAGAAACTCCGCCTCCTAATCAGCTGTCACCTCCAGTGCTGGCTGATGCAGCTTCAACCCTCTCAGAGGCATGAGCTTGCCCGGCCATTTGGAAAGAAGCAAAAGCTTCCAGAGATCAAAGCCAGAAAAGGAGGCCGGGCGGGCGTCGGGTGGACAAAGGAGCGTGGCTCAAATGTCACCTGCCGATGGTCAGCTCTATAGATCGAGTCCACTGTGCTCAGGAGAATGAGGAAGGTGTTCCCAGACCTGTGTGTTCGCCTAGAGCAGCGGTTCTCAACCTGTGGGTTGGGACCCCTTTGGGGGTTGAAAGACCCTTTCACAGGGGTCGCCTAAGACCATCGGAAAACACATATATAACTACATATTGTTTTTGTGATCAATCACTATGCTTTAATTATGTTCAATTTGTAACAATGAAAATACATCCTGCATATCAGATATTTACATGACGATTCATAACAATAGCAAAATCACAGTTATGAAGTAGCAACGAAAATAATTTTATGGTTGGGGGTCACCACAACATGAGGAACTGTATGAAAGGGTCGCGGCATTAGGAAGGTTGAGAACCACTGACCTAGAGTCAAATGCCTTTGGCAGAGGTAGGGAGTGCTCATACTCTCCCAGGGCGAGGGCCAGCGCATTCCAGTACCGTGGATCAGGGAATAAAAATACAGGCAGTCCAGCTACATCCGAATTACAGATAAGCAACCAACACCTTTTACTCTTAAGTATGCTCCATGCAATATTAGGGACATACATATAGTAACAGGTTAACAATCATTCACCTGGAGTTCCAGGTTGATGCGACTGTCTGTAGTTTATCCGGCAACTCATCTGCCCCAGCACCGGCCTGGCCCTTAGCAAGTGTTCATTGGAGGAGGGATTTGTTTGCACTTTGAACTTGGATGTGAATCAAAATTTTACATTTCACTGCGTCAGAATGGACTTCCTAGTTCCTGAAAGTGAATTTTAATCACCAAAATGAAACTGTTATTTTGAACAAAAGGAACCAGGAAACCATGAATCTGCCTGAATTATCACCAGGAGTCAAGGGTTGAGCTGGGGGAACTTTCCTCCCCCCCCCTTTAGCTCTCCTGGCTGGTTGAATAGTGTATGCAACGTACAGCAGAGGAACAGCAGAAAATCAAATTTTAGGATGCGCATGGGGAATTCACATAAACATGAAAAGTCCCAAGACCCTGCGGCAAAATGAGGTACATGTGTCATTTTAGACTAAGGAGGGGGAGGTAGGCAACACATACGTAGATGAGAAAGAGCAAATGTTTGGTAAACAAATTCTTGCAGGGCCCCCCAAAAACAATGGGGCAACAGGGGATCGCGTGGAACAGATTTTTGGTGGGATCCTCCTGTCCGACGCACTTAATTCACATGTACTAAGGTGGTCATGCTAAGGTTCCGGAACCTTCCTGAAGCAGGCTTTTCTATCTGAATCTCTTTAGACAGCAAAGGGGCTGGTGAAAAAACAAACAAACCAACCTGTCCCAGCTGCTATGGCTCAGTTGGTTAAGTGTTGTCCTGTGCACCAAAAGGTTGCTGGTTCGATTCCCAGTAGGGGCACATACAGAAGGCAACCCATCAATGTTTCTCTCTCGCATTGATGTCTCTGTCTCTCTCTCTCTTTGCCTCTCTCCCTCTCTCTAAGCATGTCCTTGAGTGAGGATTTAAATATTTTTTAAAATTTTCCAATGACTCTGCTTTGCCTTATAAGGCAATGTCCATGTTGCACCTGGTTAACAGAACCTAAATCACCTCTGGACACTTTGACTTAGAAGTCTAGCTTCTTGGTGTCTCTAATACACGAAACATGCTGAGCAAGCCATGCTGCGGTAGCTCCACAGCCCTCGGCCTTCTCTCAGTCCCTCGTAATTTCTCTGCTTTCTCTTGCCACAGAGCCTCTGTACATGCTGTTCCCTCTCCCCACGACTCTTTTCCCTCTCCCCTCTCCCCCTCTTTCTTCAGATCCTAGCACAAGTATCTTCTCTGATCTCCCTATTATTTTATATCTCTATTTTACAGGCGAGGAAGCTGAGGCCCAGAGAGATTCAGCAATTTGCCCAAGAGCACGTAGCCAGTAAGCAGTGAGCGACCTGGAATTTGAACTCTGGCAGACTGACTCCGGAGCCCATTCTGTTTAACAGCTGCATCATGTTAAGCAAAGATGAGTTCGCCTGTGTTAAAAGGCCAGGGGCGGGGCATAAAGCTGCCCAGCAAACAAACAGGATGAAACTACAGCAAATGTTGACGAGCCCAGAAGACTCTGAGAGTGACAGAACCTGCAGGTGAAAGGTCTCAGGACAAGGAACATCTGAGGGGCGGGGTGGCTGGTCCCGGGCGAGCTTCTGGAAAGCAGAAAGCCGGGGCTGTGCCCGCCCCTGCTCTGGGGTTTGGGAAGGGGGCTCCCCTATGATTGAGAATGTGCTGTGAGCAAACAGGAGGGAGGAGGCCCACCCGCCTGCCCGCCTGCCCCAGCCCTGCCTAAGAGACTGCCAACGTTTGCAGAGGTGCTTCCTGTTAACATTTACCTTGGCTGATGTTTATTAATCGGGTCTATTAATAGCTCTTTTTTTTTGGCCCTTGGTAAGGAATAACTTCTAGAAGAAGCATGTCTCCCCAATTATCCCCTGCCTTGCATAATGTTTCAGATTTGTAAATTGATTTTTTAGCCCTTATCTTTTGATCTTTTCATTTATTTATCCATAGCACACATAATTTATTGAGCAGGGAACAAGGCAGGCTCAGCTCCTACCCTCATGAAGCATATATTTTTGATAAAAGACAAGTCTGGAGGGCCCTGGAGGCTCGTCCCCTTCCCCCGCTTGCCTTTGGTAGCTTAGCAGAGAACTGGCTGGGCTGGGCCAGGCCAGCCTGTGGGGAACGGCCGGCCGACATCAGCTCTGGCGGACATCAGCGTTCCTGTGCACAGAAATGCTTCAAGGCTCTTCCCGAGTCCTCCGGGTGCGGCCCTGGCTTTAGTAAGCACACTCCCTGGTGTCGCCCACACCCAGACATCCCTTGATAAATTTCTTGTTACTTAGAGAAATTGCTTGTCTCCTCTCTTCAGCCGGCAGCGTGGGTGGGTCCTTCCTGCTGGAGCCTGGGGCACAGCCAGCCCGCTGGCTGAGGCGGGCTCCTCTGCTGGGGCACCGGCCATGGGAGGACACGCTGGCCAGGCTGAGAGCCCATGAGGATGACGGGAGTCCAGGGACCGCAGACACTCCTCTGCTTCTAAGTCCCCCTCCACCCCCCTCCCACCCCACTCCCACCACCGTGATCTTTCTGTGTCCCGTGCTGGCGCTGTGTGTCCACGTCCCCTTGCATGACAAATCTAGTGGAAGTAGGCAGGAAACAAGGAAGTACCCTAAGTCATTATGAACGTTACAAAAAGATGAGCAAGTGCATGGGAGTAACCTGTGACTTGGGCTGGGAATGTCGTCACGGCTGGGTCTCTGGAGGCAGAATCTGAGACGGAGGTCAGCATGCAGGTGTTTTAGGGGGTGTTCTGAGATCGACACCTGTGGAATGGAGGGGCAGGAAGTGAGTGGGGAGAGGGGAGGCCCCTGGACAGGTCCAATGACAGCCGCAGCTGGCCCTGTGGAGCTGTGGAGCTAGGAGAGCCCTTCTGAGTTGTCCTGAATTGGTTGGACATGGCTGGGTCTTTGGTTCTCTTCCCCGCCATCACTCACCGGTCGGTCACTGGATGTGGGCAGCCCTGACGGGTGACAGCTGAAGGGTGAAGGCTGCCTGCAGACCTGGGGCACCAAGTCTTCCACTGAAGGGAGATCTGGGTGACAACCCAATGTCCACCCTGAGGAGCTACAGGGAGGCTTCCTAGACTCTAGACCAGTGGTTCTCAACCTTCCTAATGCTGCGACCTTTTCATACAGTTCCTCATGTTGTGGTGACCCCCAACCATAAAATTATTTTCGTTGCTACTTCATAACTGTAATTTTGCTACTGTTATGAATCGTCATGTAAATATCTGATATGCAGGATGTATTTTCATTGTTACAAATTGAACATAATTAAAGCATAGTGATTAATCACAAAAACAATATGTAATTATAAATGTGTTTTCCGATGGTCTTAGGCGACCCCTGTGAAAAGGTCGTTTGACCCCCAGGTTGAGAACGGGTGCTCTAGACCTAGAGGAAGGTGTGTCTTGCCTTGGGGATGCAGGGTGGACAAGGAAAGAATAGTGGTCGAGCCAAAGGGAACAGTATATAAGACCTAGACGCAACAGGGCAAAGGTCACTCTCAGGAGCCACATAACCCCGGAGGAAAGCATTTTAAGATAAAGAAACAACCTCAACAAGACAATGGACTCATCCAAAGTCAGGTTTCAGTAAATAAGGGAGCCTGGATGAGAACCACAGCTATGAACTCTGACCCAGAGTCCTCCCACGCCCCCTCACAGTCTGGACACCAGGCGTTGGCCACTGTGTTCTCTTCTTTGAAACGGCCGCTCGCACCCTCCGTGCCCCTGCGTGCTCCGTGCAGGTCCCACGGCTCTGCCCAATGAAACACTAGCATTCCTTCTGGTTCTGGCACACATTCTGCCGTTTGACGAGCCCTGGGCTCCCGCTGGGTTAGGTTTCAGGTCAAGGGTTGGTTGGTTGTTTGGAAATTAGCGGTCAGTCTGTGGCCAGAGTCACAGTTCAGCCAAGGATGGAGGTCTGCACTGAATTAGAGCTGGATCATGACTGAGTTTCTGACCAGAGTCAAGATTTAGTTGGGGGGTAGGTTTAGAGCTTAATCTATAGTAAGGACCTACCTGGAACCAGGGTCAAAGAATAGTCTAGAAAAAGGGGCTCAGTTTTAGAACAAGCCCAGGAGTTGGCCTGGAGCAGGGTTAGGACTCAGTCTGGCACTATGATCAGGGCTTAGAGTGGAGCCAAGGCAAGGATCGGTCTCAGCCTGGAGCCCGAGTCAAAGTTAAGACATGAGCTGGGGCTCAGGGCTGTGAATCTGCAAAATGTAACTGTTCCCTGCTAAGACCCCTGCACTCAGAGGGCTCAGCAAACTGGCTACAGATGTCGGCTCCGCATGGAGCGTCACTTGTTGAAGGCTGGCTGCTGGGACTGGCTCACACTGTGCTCAGCACAAAGCCGGACACATCACGGGTCGATGGCTGACAAAAGAATGAAGAACTTCCTCGTTAGAGAGAAAAGGACACTGAGGCCCAGGGAAGCCATGGCCCTGCCCAGAGCCGCACACACAGAGTGGAGGCCAGGACTAGAACTGAGGTGTCAACCTCCTATGGCCCAAGCCCATGTTGGGCTGGGCTGGATTCCACAGAGAGCCCCTCCGCCAGCTGTGCACATCTGCCGGCCTAGCAGGATGAGGCAATCGCCTGGAAGCCTGGCCAAGGATTCAGACATCCGGGACAGAACAACAGGAGGCTCTTGCGAAGGGCAGGTTGGCAGCGGGGTCCCCGCAGGGCTGCCTCCTCCGGCCTGGCTCTGGGAGCTGCATTCCTAAGGCCACACCTTGCCCTGTCACCCCAATTCCTCCTGGCTGGGAGGCGGGGGTCCTGGGAGACTGTCCTGGTCAGGGATGAACTCAGCAGGTCCCCGCCCCCTCTGGATCTCGATTTCCCCTTCAGTGTCATCAGGTTCCGTCAGCTCTGCTAGTCCCACGCCTCCCCCTGCGTGGCGCCTGCCGCACTGACTTAGGACACTCCGCCTGCCCTTAGGTGCCCCGATCTGAGGGAAGAGACGCCTTTCGCAGCCCCAGTGTGAGGTGGGGAGCACAGCCTTGCACACAGGACCTCTGGACCCATCGGAAGAGATGTCACTCTACCCGAAGGAGCCTCCGTGCTAAGGAGGGGGACCCCCTCTGATTCAGGAACTCCCAGTCTGACGGGGGAGACCTGGTGCAGCAGGAGGCCCCCATGCCAATGCTTGGGCTTTGGTCGGTTTCTCTCTTTCTTTCACATGCCCTCTCCTCTCTCCAGATGTGGGCAGAGGGCTCACACCTCTGTTTCTCGGAACCCAGCATCTCTGTTTCCACAGCAGGGCCCCACCTGAGGCTGTGGGCTGCAGCCAGGGTCAGGACAGATGGACGTGTGCTGAGGCCTCACAGAAAGCTCAGTCCTGTTACACCGGTTGCTTTTGGTGAGAAGCTCTCTGGCTCAGCTGTGGCTGCCAGTCCCCGGGATGGTGCCCTCCTGGTCCGGGACCTGTCCCAAGCAGGAGAACAGCGGCCGTGTCTAGAATTAGTAAGTGCTGATTGGGCAGGCTCTTCCCGCCTCTGCGAGGCCCAAAGGCCAAGGCTGGCCTAAACTGAGAGGTAACCTCTCCAAACACCTGCTCGGAGCTGTCCAGCATCCATGGTACCCAGCCTGGCCCTCCCAGGACCCCACAAACCTGGGGTTGTTCCTGATGAAACTCAGATCTTGTTTCCCCAGCTGTAAAAACGGATTTGAGAAAAGATCACTGTAGAGAGGAAATTGAGACAATGCAGGTAAATGTTAGCATGGTGCCTCCCCAAGGAGAACATTGCTGTTTGGATTTTTTTCCTGATCAGCACTCCCCCCCTTTCTCGTTTGGGGGACCTCATGCCAACCCCCTTCCACGTCTGCCCCTTCCCTGATCCTGTTCTCTAATCGATTCTGCAAACTCCTTGGTGTCCTGCCAATACATTCCTGTTCTGCTTAAATCACGGAGCATCCGTTTCCATTGTTTTCCACCAGGAAACCTGATTGGTTTGGAAACTGAGCTGAGCGGGTGGGTTTCGGACAAGACGCCCAGAAAGAAATGGGGGAAACAGTGATCCGGCCTAGTTAGGGCTGAAGGACGTGAGAATCCAGCTAGTACCTAAGGATGAGACGCCAGCAGCCTGCAGTGTGTAGGGGGGAAACCGCTAATTAAATTAAATTAATTAATTACACGATGGCCTGTGGCCACCTGGAAAAAGTACCGTTGAAGGCAACGCTTCGAGGCCTGAGTTGCCACTGCCACTGAACACACGAATGGCAGGAAGATTTCAAAGATGGGGCGGCTGCTTCTGTGACACTGGACAATTACAAGGGGAAGAATAACAAGCTTCAATCACTATATTCTTGGCCCAAGGCATAGACTGGAACTTAGGAACTTTCTATAGCTGAGCTAAAAATTCTCTTATCTGTCACCGCAGCAGGATTAAGTTTGTGGAAAACCAAATGCGAAGTCTGATCGTCGCATCGCCAGATCACCATGGCAGTGGGCTCACGGCCGCCTCTCCCTCTGCTCGCTGCATGACAGCTGACAGCTCGTCAAGGCTGGTCCGGGCCCTCTTCTCCTGTCGCTCTGCATGCCTGCAGCACGTGGGACGCATTCGGCTGCCAGCAACAGAAAACTCCGCGAGAGGGGAGGTCCAGGGCAGGTGGCTCCTGGCATGGCCCGGCTCCCCGCAGCTCCCACTGCTGTCAGGGGGCTGGTGCTCTTCTCACTCGTCCGGCATCCTCCGGGCTGGCCTCATCCAGGGGCGCTGGAGCCGCTCACGCTGGCTTTGCCAGAGCCGATGATGTGCATCTGGTCTCCATGTGCAGTGACGCGTGTGTCGGCAGCTTGAAATTGGCCATGGAGGGGATGTTTACAGCGTGGAAATCAGTAAATGCTACAAACCAGTGCTGTTTTTGTTTTGTAATTGGAGAGATGGTATACCACCAACACACCACGGGCTTCACGCTAAGTCTGGTTCCCTAAGGGGTGGTGATGGGGCACCTGCTTCATTGTGAATGCACGCACTGGGGAGAGGGCGTCGGGAATAAAGAGGGAGGTTTGGGGGGGAGGGGGTGGAGGAGAAGCTCTCCCCTGACTGAGGAACCAGGTCACTCTCCAGCCTCAGGGGACCCCGCACTGGGTGGGGGCAGGGATGCCCTAAACTGACTGGCTGAATCCCACTGGGGCCGGGCTGTGTGGCCAGCTGCCCTGAAGAGCAAGGACTCTGTGGGAGGCAGATCTCCGAACAAAACAAGTCTTTCAGAGAATGAGGAAAGAGGAATAGAGGTGATGTGCCCCCCATACTCTCTTGGGTGCCCACTCACACTGTGGCCTCCCTGACCACTACCAGAACTAGTCCCCGCCCAGACTTGTGTAACTGACCACCCACTGGGTCTCCACTTGGAGAATAGAGCAATAGTCCTAATAGCTAATGCTCATCGCATCGACTACATACCAGCCGCTGTTGCAAGTGCTTTACTGTGTCAGCTCATCTAAACACACAACAGCCCCATGAGGGGGTCCATTGCTGCCCCCACTCACAGAGGAGGAAGATGAGGCTCAGAGAATTGGCATGACTTGCCAGAGCCCACGCTGGTGGTGCTGGGACAGGGAACCAGCCACCAGGCTCCAGGTCCTTGCACTGAACCTCACTCCACCCTGCCCCACAGGCACCTCAACTCATCGCCTTCCCTCCAAACCCACGGAGCCCTTTCCTCCTCATCTAACTCCAACTCCATGCTGAGGCGTCACTGCAGACACCTCTGTCCTCGAAGGCCTTGCTCACCCCAGGCCAGGTTAGCTGGGCTGTGTCTGGCACCATGCCCTCTGCCTCCTCCATCACAGCCTCTGGCACTAGGTGTTACAACTATCGGCTTCTTGTCTGTTTCCCTTGAAGGCAGGAAATAGACCCCATTCACCTCCACATGCCCAATGTCCTCAGCCCAGGGCCCAGCAGGCACATAGGGGCCACCTGGTAAAGAATGGGGGGGGGGGGGCGGTAAGAGCCCAGCCCTGGGCCCTGGCGATCCTGGCACCTGCAGACCCCTTTCCCCAAACTTCCAGGCAAATGTCGTGGCAGCCCCTCCACCACCCGCCTCTACAGCTGGGTCCACTTCACACGCTCAGCACGGATTTCCTTACCTCCGCGCCTCAGCCGCCTCCCGCTTTACTCTTTTATTAAGATTCTAATTAAATAATTCTAATTAAATGTAATGAGCTGAATCGACAAACTTATTGCAATAAAGCAGCATTCGAGACATTCTCTCCTGATGTTTCTCGGGAAGTGGAAGTGAGGATGCACAGGGCCTCGGCTTCCCCAGGGTGACTCAGCAGGGCTGGGGCTGAAGGCCACGCTCGGAGGGCAGTCCCCTGGGCCAGAGCCGCTGGGGGGCTCCCGGGCCCAGCACAGGCATCCCCTGACCGAGCCACCCTGCGGCTCCGTGCTTTAAGCAGGAGTCCTGCTCTTACAGACCAACCACCAGCCTGGACCACAATGCCTGTGCCTCCGGCCAGCCCCGTGGCGCTGCCTGATGGCACCATGGCTTCCTCCACACCAGAAGGGCAGGGAAAGCTCCAGACCTGAAATTGGGGTTTGCTAATTGTATGTCTGCCTCTGCCCTGAGGTCTGGCCCCTGCCCTTCTGTGTGACCTTAGACAAGTCCCATCCCCTCCCTGGGCCCCACCTTGGTTCCCACCACATGTCAGGTTTGATATGGTGCGAGGGAGCAGCTATGAAAGAGGGAGAGTGCTGGAATGTTGAATTGGGCCGGGCCTCAAAACCTGCCCTCGCCCTTGCCTGGCTGTGTGACCTGAGGCAAGTCACTCCATCTCTCTGAGCCTCAGTGTCCTCATTTATAAAATGGGACCAATTTCACCTATGCAGACCTGTTGTGAAAATTACCTTACAACGAATCTAAGGCACAGACTAAGTACTTGATAAATTATGATCGTGATTATCCTAATCCATCTCCCTGTCCCCATGGTAACCCTGGGGCTGAGAGATGACCACGGTCAAGGGAGCTAAAGAGGGAAGTTAGATCTTTTAGAATTTTCCCAAACCTGACCCCCTGCCTTCTGCTCTTGGTTAGATCAGAACAATCAGCCAGTGTTGGGGACACGGTGCCCTGTTGGCCCCAGGATCAGCTCTGCCTGGAGCAGTCCCCACTTACAGCCTGCCCCCCCCCCCCCCCCCCCCCCCCCGCCCACCAGCTTCTGCCCTTGCTGGACTCTCACAGCCACCTGCAGGGAAGGCAGAGCTCCAGTCATGGTCCCACTTCACAGACAAGGAAACTAAGGCTCAGAGAGAGGGAAGGTGACTCATTCAAGTCACATAAGCAGACAGTGATGGAGTCAGAACTTGAACCCAAACCTCTGGCTCTGAGACCAATAAGCCACCACAGGCCCCCTCCCCTACAAATGCCACGAGGCCAGAGATACTCTGTGGGTTCCAGTAACCCCAGCCATGATGATAACCGGAATGGTGAGCCGAGGTATATTTACCCCCGGGGTCATGTCTCCCAACGCCCAAGAATGAGCTCCTCAGACCAGAAGATTTATGAAAAAGTGTGGAAAATTTTTTACAAGCAGATTCAGACTCCCCACACGGGGAGGGGAGCCCAATAATGGGCTGCCCACGAAGCTAGTCGGTCTAGGGGTGTATACGTGCTACAAGCCTGCTCTGTATCTACCTGTGTTGCCACCTGATTGAGTCCCTCAATTGGTCTTGCCCAGCAATGGCCTGAACTTTCCGTTTCTATGCATTAGTACACCTTGTTGCTGCAGACCCTCCCTAGTTTCACATGCCTCCCGCTTTCAGTCTAAAAATATTTTGTTATTCCTGCTTGGTTGGTTTCTGTGACGAGGCTTGCTCCAACTGCCGTGTCTGCCTCTGTCCCACCTGCCTTTGTTTTCCCCTGGATCCCTGCTGTGTGCTTGCATGTCAAGCTAACCCTCTCAATGAGCCAGCAGCCCTGGAAACACGCAGGACAGGGCAACTGAGGAGGACAGGGAGGGGCTGAGGCCAGGAGCAAAGCTGAAGATCTGGGCCCTGGTTCCTGGACCGTCCTGGGTTCACCCAGCCTCGGGCCCTGCTCTGGGTCAGAGCAGACTGACTCTGGTCACGGTGACCTGGGTTGGAGTCCTGGCACAACGCTCCCTTGATGTGTGATGGGGCTGCTGACTGCACCTCGCTGGGCCTCGGTCTCTTCACGGGGTCAATGGGGGGAGGGGGGGTTCTATCCCCAGAAATACTGGTGGGCGTTGTGGATGTTATGTCACAGGTGTATTCGTTTCCTGCAGCTGCCCTAACAAAGCACCACTAACTGGGTGGCTTACAACGGAAATGTATTCTCTCACAGTTCCGGAGGCCAGAGACCCAAATCCAAGTGTCAGCAGGCCGCGCTCCCTCGGCCACCTGCAGGGGGGGGGCCTCTTCCAGGCTCTGACAGCGTCAGCTGTGGCGGCATAACTCCAACCTGCACGGGTGTTCTCCGTGTCCCTCCGAGCCTGCCTGTCCCTGTGTGCAAACTTCCCCTTTTCTAAGGACCTCAGTCTTAGTGCATAGGGCCCACCCTAATGACCTTGTTTTGCCTTGACCTTCTCTGGAATGACCCTATTTCGCAAAAAGGTCACATTCTGAGGCACCACGTGTTGGGACTCAATGTATCTTTCTGGGGAGGACACAAGTCAGCTCATGCAGGGCAGCAAACTCCTTTGTACACATTTGATCCTTGGTGGCAGGTGGGAAATGAGTGTCTTCACTTCACAGATGGGGAAAACGGAGGCTGGGGGAGGGGCAGTGAGCAGTATAGGTCACGTAGTGAATGAGCCATAGAGACGGGGTCTGAACTTTGGTCTCCCAAGTCTGGTGCTTTCCTTCCACCCTCTTTAAATTTAAAAGGAGAAAAGAGAGTCCAGAGCTATCTCTCAAGGGTCAGGAGTTTGATCCGGAATAGCCATTTGGGATCAATAACAATAACCACCATTGGCTGGACGTCTACCCGAAGCCAGGCCCTCTCCTTCCTACTCACTGCCTCAGGCTGCTGCTTCTGCCGTCAGACTGGCCCACACGCAGGCTCTGCCCATTCCCAGCCGAGTGACTCTGGGCAAGTCATCTCACCTCCCTGGGCCTCGGTTTCCTCTGCTGTAAAATGGGGACAGTACCCACTTCACTTTGTGAAGATTACATAATGTGATTCATTCTCTGTGTCCTTAGCACGGTGCCTGGTACATGCTAAGTGCTCATTTAATCTTCCTAATAACACCTTGAGGTGGGTCCGTCCTCTACAGAGAGGAAACTGAGCAGTCGTTTGACCAAGGTTACGAAGTCGTGACAGAGGTGGGATTTGAGCCCAGGCTCCTCTGACTCCTCACTCTGTGCTCGTTCCAGTGCTGAAATCCCGGCTTTTCCTGAAGGCACCCAGGTTTAGAAACCTGACTCACTTAGGGCTGGCAGGGCCCAGGCACCAGATGGTCTTCCTGATCCGGTGGTGAGGACCCTGGCCCAGCGTGGTCGGCTGGGAGGGATGTGGGTTTCTGGGTTTAAAGCACTGCATTGTGGGGACGAGGGGCTGGGGGTTCTCCCTACTTCAGCTGTCAGAGACCTCCAGGGGCCGGCCCTCAACCCGAGCCTCCAAGAATTTACCCATTAACCCACCGGGTCCCAGGAGCCATCCGTTTTGATTCGCTGTAAAAACTAGAGCTGAGCTCTGTGGAATGTCAAGCGAGCAGGGGGCCCAGACAATGATGAGCCAAACTGAAAGACATTCCCCATTGCTGCCCACTTCAGACGGGCTGATATCACACACACACACACACACACACACACAGAAATACACAAGCCTGCTCAGCCCGACTCATAGGTTCACGTGCTCACGTTCAGGGATGCACACCTGCAGCACACTCAGACCCACTGAGCCAACACACATTTGCTCCACACAACCCGAGAAATGACACAACATGCCAGGGGACACTCGCTGCACCCCACCCTCACGGCGGGCAGCGACTCAGAGAGGCCAGCTCCCCACATCACACAAAGGCGCACAAAACCCAGACGCAGACCCACAGACACACGGGCTTGGGAACAGCCCCACACTCAGGCCTGGGCCAGGCACACGCCATTTTCCTCCTCCCTTTTGTAAGGACCCTTATGCCATTTCCTCTTCAAGCCTCCATCTGCCCCTTTTCAAGCCTCGGGCCCCTTTCCCTTGGGCCTGACCCCGGACCATTGCTATCGTCCCTGAGGTCTCTGCACCAACCCTCCTGGTGCAGCCTCTGCAATCTTGATTTCCTCTGCACAGAGGCTCCTCATCACTCAGAAGCAAGTCGCAGGCCCTGGCCATGGCCCTGCTCTCGGCCCCCACCCCCCAGGCCTCCTCTGCAGCCACACTGCGCTCCTTGCCCATCTGTTCTGTGCAGGTCCCACTCTCCCGCCCGCCTCAGGGGCTTTGCACTTTGCCACTTCCTCTGTCCCTAGTGCCCTTCCTCCAACAGCACGTGTTCGCCTCCCCACCTCCTCAGTCTCTGCTCAGGTGGCCCTGACCACATACACAGAGCAGCACTGGCCACCCCTGCTTTTCTCCTTCACAGCACTGAGCACCATGAGACGATGTGGACATGGTTGGGGTGCTGTCTCCCCCACCCAGTGGCATGGCAACTCCACGAGGGTGGGAGTTTTGTCATTTCGTTTGCTGCCATGTTCCAAGCACCTAAACCAGCCTGGCATACGGTGGGCGCTCAATCAGCGGGTGCGGACCCCCTGCCGGGCTCAGAGAGCAGCCAGGCAGGCCCCAGCTCCTGTGCAGACAGATCTGGGTACAGACCTGGGCCTGTCACTTCTTTATCAGTTCACTTAACCTCTGAGCCTCAGCTCTCACGTGGCTGTTGTGAGGACCACAGAGAAAATGTGTGGTGCTCACACAGCACCTCTGGTAGCGAGGTCTGCTCTGGACTAACCACCGGCTTCTTGGGTTCCCCCCCACCCCACCACCGCCACCAGGAGTGGCTGGGCAGGAGGGGTGCCCAGGGTGGGGCGGTGTCTCAGCACCACCTCCCTTCCTTTCTACATGCCGTGCCCCCCCCCGCACCCCCCCCCCCCCCCCCGCCCGCCACCAGGAGTGGCTGGGCAGGAGGGGTGCCCAGGGTGGGGCGGTGTCTCAGCAGCACCACCTCCCTTCCTTTCTACATGCCGTGCCCCCCCCTCCCCGCCCCCCCCCCCGCCCCCCTGCCCCTGCCCACCCAGCCTGCAAACCACGATCCCGCCTCCACTCGCCAGCAGCTTCCAATCAGCTTCTGCCAATGAGGTCGGGGGGGCAGCAGGCACCGACCGCTGGCAGCAATTCCCACGCCAACCTCTTCTGGCTCTCTGACCCTCGCAGAGCCTCCCTCACATCCCTAGCCCTTCAACAGTGCTGAGAGCAGAATCTCTTGAGCTGTATTTCCTACTTGAAAGAGCAGGGCGTGGGGTGGTTTTCTTGACTGAATCCTGACTGGACAAGGGAGTTTCTAAAGGGGTCCCTGAGGGCCAAATTTGGCGGTGGGGCGGGGCCAGCGTGTATACCTGGGTGGCATCAGGTTGGAAAGCTGGTGGGACAGCTTCCTCCCCAACTTTGGTACCTTGGGTGGGCCTTCCTCTGGTCTTCCCCACTCGTTCCCCCACGTCCACCCCCCCGTCCTGCTCACCCGGAGCTGCCTGGCAGCAACGATCACTACAAAGTGCGAAGTGCCAGGCACGGCGGACCGTGTCCTCAGCACCCTGCAGCCTCTGCCTCATTCATGAACTCATTCACTCCTCACAACACCCCAGACTGGACAGTGCTGTTATCATCCTATTTCACCCGAGTAAACTGAGGCCCAGGCTATGAAGTCATTTGCTAGTGACGCACTTACATGGCTAGTAAATGGCAAAGCCAGTCTGGTTCTAGAGGCCATGCTCAAAATCACACTCCCTGTTCTCTCCCAGGCGTCTGTGCCAGCAGCTCGAGCTGCAGAAGAGACCTGGGCCCTGGAGGAGGGAGAATGAAGAGACGGTGATGAGTTGACGCTCATTATGTGCTTGAGAATCCACCAAGGCCCTTTCTCCAGCCTCCTCTCATCATAATCACTTCCACTTCCCCGCAGCCCGCAGACCTCAAGCGCATGGGGAACGGACGGGGCGTGAGGTCTGTGGAAAAGCAGAGCTCAAATCTCAGCTCTGCTTAACTGCCCTGCGGCCTGGGGAAGTCCTGGCCCGCTGTGGGCCTCGGTTCCCAATTATACACAGAGGGTGGGCTGGAGGACCGTTAGGGGCTCTTCTAGCACCCACATTCTCAAATCCTGCTTTCCAGACATTTTGAAAACCAAGAGCTTTGGTCAGGGCAGAGGAGTGGACCACACATTTCACCAAGCCGGGCTGGGCTGGTGTGCCCGGCCAGGGGCCGAGGGCGGAGAGATAGTGTCAAAGCCCAGCGCGTGGGGAGTCGCCATGGGAAGGGTTTGCCTGTGGAACAGATAACCTGCAAAGTGGTCCATCAGGCTGCAGAGGCTCCAGTCCTGCCAGCTGCCCCAGGACTGCCCGTCTCTCAGCAATCTCTCATAGGAAGCCAGGCTGGTTGTCCTCCTCTGACAAGTTGACTTAAGTCACTGACGGCCACTCTATGCTGGACACTGGAGCCACAGGGTGAATCAGACACAGGCCCGGGCCTCTAGGAGCTTGTAGGTAGCAAAGGCAGACATCAACCTTTCTGCCCCCCAAGGCCCAGCGGAACATTCCCCCTGGCTTCCTCGACCCTGGCTCCCGATGTCCCCCTGGTGTGGTGCACACCTAGCCCATGCCCAGGAACTGTCCAGGGCACCATGACCTTCAACCCCTGGACTCTGGAGAAATCAAGCCAGACCTCTGCAGCCCCACCCCATGCAGGGGCTCGGCAGGTATAGTCAGAATTGTTGCTTGGCAACAAGATCTTGTGACATGGCTTACACTTGTCCAGGCTAGAAGGAAAGGCACCACCTGATCCAGCATCTGGGTACTAGGCTCTTGGCTAAGGCTATTCTGTGCGCCCTCAGAAGCTCCTAAGCAAGAGCATTGTGATGTCCCAACGTTTCACATGCCCTGCCAAGAGGCAGGGCCACCCCAGGACAGAGAACACAGGCTTTGAATCCCAGGCCTGCGTTAGCTCCGGGGGCTTCAGTTTCACTGCCTCTAAAATGGACTAGGACTGCCTACTAGCAGAGTCGCTGCAGCAGCTTAAACCAGCTGGCGTGTGCAGATGCTGTGGTGCTCCCCTCCCTCCCGGCCCCTCTGAGGGGGCATTCACCACCGGTAACGCACCGAGTCGGCTCCAAACTCACTCAGGGGCCCCCTCCCACCCTGTACCCCATAGGCTGGGCAGCGCCTACTGGGGCAAGACAGGGCCCTGATGTGATGGGACACACCCTGCGGAGTCCTAACTTGGGCAAGTCCAGAGCAGCAGCCCCAAAGGGCAGCCACCTGGGGAGAGGTGGGAGGGACCCGAGTCTACGGGACAGCCCCTGCCCCTGGTACCTAGCCTGGCCTAGGCCTGACAACCTCCCGTGGAGACACCCACTGGTCAGCATCTCCTGTCTGTCCTGTGGCAGAGGCTGTCCATTGCTGGGCTGCTGGCAGAGCAGGGTAGGGCATGGGCAGCTCAACTTGGATTTGCCCTTCACTCCACAGGGTGGGTGGTGCCATGGAAATAAGTTCTGGAGTCAGGCAGACTGGGGCTGGAATCCCAGGTCCACTCCTTACAGGCTGTGATCCTCCCTGACACTCGGTCGTCCCATCTTCAACATAAGACTAGGACCATCCGCCTCGGAGCATGGTTGCCAGGACGCTGACGTGAGGTATAAAGAACCTAACAGAGTGGCATGTAGTAAGCAAAGGAGAAAGGCTCATTCCCTAATAAATAAACAGGCCACCTGTTGTGATCCCTACGCAACAGGTGGGCAGGGGAGGCAGGCCGGGGGCAGACCAGACCCCAAACCAGCTCCAACCCCAAGCCAGCACCGAGGGCACAGGATTTCCCCAGATTCCCTATCCGAGTCTGTGGGCAGTCCTTGGAGAGATTTAATGGGGATGGTATCTCCCCCTGGGAGAGAAGACCCCCAACGTCCACCAGCAAAGCTGAAGGGTCACATCAAGTCTGAAAGGCGACTTTGTTCTTCCGGCTTTTCCGTCCGTTATGCATGAAAGAGCAGACAGCGGGTGCTCGGGATTCATAATTTGAGACATGGGGAGACTAAAGACATCGGCCAAATTTAAACCGAAAGGTGAACTTGTTGGGTGTCATTTCAGATTACAGGGGAAGAAAGGAGAGACTTTAAGTTTTCTAGGATCCACTCAGAATTCACAGCGAGTCTTCCGGACGGCTCTGCCTCTGGGTTCAGAACATTTGGAGAATCACTGTTTGAAAGGAACAAAGGCAGAAAGTCTGAGGAGACCCCACTGGAGCCTGCGAGGGCGGCCTTCCCGTGCGGGCACCCTGTGGCTCGCCGGGAGGGCAAGGGCACCACCACCGCAGATGTGGCTCCAGGAGGCCAGGACCTGGGGGGTCAAGGGTCACCCACTTCTGAGTCTGGGCTGAGGCTCTGCCAAGTGCTGGAAATGTGACTGCCTTCTTCCCGGGCCGCAGGGCCTCGGTGCTTACAGTCGAGGGCTAGTCCCATCTGACTCAACAGGTTACTGTGATGAGATAAAGTTGGGAGCTTAGCAGAGCCCGGGGCACAGAGTGGAGCTCAGTTAAGAGGAACTGTCAGTTATCAATTTCACTTTGACATCCTTAAACCACATTTGGTCCAATTGCCTTTTGCTCTGAGATAACCTTTAGCTAAGCCCTCCAGTCACATCACCGATATGATAATGGTCACCTCTGAGTCCCACAAAACCCAGGGAGGTAGGAAGGGTAAAGCTTATTATACCCTTTTCCCAGATAGGGAAACTGAGGCTAAAGGAAAGAGGTCACTGATCCAAGGTCAAACCCCTAAGTGGCAGAGCCAGAGCTAGACCTGAGGTCTCCCAAGTCACTGAAACATATTTTCCACCAGCATCCCCCCCCCTCCCCAGTCCCATCACACCCAAGCCACACACCGAGTCCACTGGACCTGTCTGGACTGCCAGCCCAGCACTGAGCCCCAGGCTGATTTGTGTTCGGCACAGTCTGTCAAACGAATAAATGTGGGAGGCCCACTTGAATATGTGATGGAAACGATGGACGACACCCTCCCCAAGAAAAATGTACATAGAAACACACAATAGTATGCAAATTCTGGGGGTTCACATACCCTGGTTAGGAAGCCCAGACTCTTCGGGGCTGACATGCTGAGCTGTCCAGAGGTGACCTCATCACATCCCCACCTGCTGGTGAAAAGGGGGTCCTACTGGGGCCAAAGACCTTATCTCCCACTTCTGGGCCCGTGGCCGCTGCTGCTCCAGCCCCTGGAGTGCAGGCACTGCTCCCACGCGGGCCTAGGCCACTCCATCCACGTGCTCTTTGTATTTCAAAAAGAGAACATTTATTATCCTTTTCCTCATTAGAAATTCCTTGACAGCAACACAAAGAAAAGCACAATAAGACTTATCTGTGAACACACAGGGCGCACACCCGCTGCTGGTGGCCAGAGACCACAATGGAGGCCACACCCCACTCACAGCCCGGCCTTTCTCAGGCCTCCTGGATGGACCCTGGTACCAAGGACGGCGTGTGTCAGGCCCAACCTCACTGCCTCGTGGCAAACGCAGAGGCAGATACCAAGGTCTGGGAAGGGCAGCGGGGGTATAGGAGCTGGGCAGGGAAAGGCTGTTCTAGCCTGATAAAGACCCTGCAAATCCCACCCCACCCCTCACCCAGGCACTTTGGTCTTTGTATTTTGGTTTAAGCGCTTAGATAAGGAGATTCTAAGAAATGGTGTGTTTTTCCTGGGCTGGTGAAACCTGCTCCAACCACCAGCAGTGTCTCACTTGAGGTTAGCAAAGCCGGGCCGGGGGCACCTCGGGACGGAGAAGGTGCTGACAGCTTGGCCGGGTGTCAGGATGCGGGGAGCCCGGTGGGGGCGAAGGGGGAGGAGGAAGGAACACCCTGAGAACAGCCGGCTGCTGGTGCGTCCCGACCCGGGGTCAGAGTGTCCAGGTGCTTAGAGTTTGGTTTTGTTTAACCGTCCGAATGAACAGTCTTCAAACAATTCCATTTTCACGGAAATCAATAGCAACGAGGCAGCAAGCAAGGAGGCTCCTGCCAGTTCCGTGTGGGAAGGCACCAGATGGTTTGTTACGAAACACATTTTGGTCAGAAAATAGCTGGGTTTTTTGGTTTCTGGGGGGACAACAAAGCTAGACAAAAGGATGTGTGAACTGAGGGAGGCACAGGTGAGAAGGCAGCTTTGGCATCAGGCCCGGGTTCTACTCTAGACTCTACCCCTTCCATGCTGGTGGCCTCGGTTTTCTCTCTATAAAAGGGCAACAACATATTCTTCGCCAAATCCAGGAAGTGTGGGGGTGGGGCTCAGGGACACTCACACAGACACACAGACAAAAGGGAAGAGTGAGCACAGCTCATCCGTCCCGGGGAGAGGGGTGGGTGGGGGCGCCGATGGAGGGCAGTCACGCGGTCAGACTCGGGGAGTCCGTGGGACTTTGGGCCCCTGCTCGGGGAAGGGCAGCGAGAAAGCTCTCTGCACGGCAGCACCATCGGGCACCCTGGGCGCCACACCTGCTGTGTGTGCTTTAAAGTGCCAGCTGTGTCGTCTTTGGTCAGGGGCTGCCCCTCTGTCTCCGAGGACCCCCGGGCCTGCTGGAGCCCCTGCAGCAGATGAGCTGGAGGGACAGTCTCTGCCAAGGCTGCGGTGCCCTCCTGTGCTCAGAAGGCAGAAACGAGTGCTCTGCTGCCCTCAGTGAGGGGCAGGGCCGCCGCGGGGAAATCTGGGTCCTCAGAGAGAAGGGAGGAGAAATGCTTTGGTCACCGTCCGGACACCCACAGCCGAGCAGAGCTTGCTCAAGAGAAGGCAGGAAGCTGGTTGTAACACTGTTCGTGCCTGACACAAACCCAGCTTCCGAGCTGAACCAGAAGTCACTGAATAAATACTCAAGCCCCTTTCAGTTCTTAGAGAGTGGGGTTAGACAACACGTCTCCTTCCCTTCGCTTGACTGGCTGCAGCTTTGATCTGCAGGCTGACAGAGCTGCCCACGGGAAAGGGGGGCTGGAGGGCCGAGGGCTGCCCCCCGCAACTGCAGGTGGCTGTGGTCACACACCCCACCAGCCCTGGGCGCTCAGAAGCTGAAGAGGTCCTCCTGCTGAGGGCTGCCGCTGTCAGGCTTGTCCCAGTCGACGGGCGAGAGGCACTGGGCGTAATGGATGTCCTGCGCTGTCAGTCCAGTGTCCAGGACCTGAGGGTTCGTCCGAGACTGGGCGAGCCTGGAAGGCAGAGCTGTGTGAGCCGAGGTGCAGGCAAGGGGCTGGCGGGGGCCTGAGGAGCCAGTCCAGCCCGGCCAGCACCAGGGTCAGAAGTGAGAGGGCACGAGTGGGAAAATGCTAGGACACAGGGGCCAAAGGAGAAAGTCCCAGATGTCAGGAAAGGTGGAGTCTCTGAGGGTCAAATGACTCAGCAAACTGTGGGGCAGGCAGTGGCATTCTCACCACAGAGAGAGGCCGGGGCACACACACCATCCACGGCTCCCTCAGGAAATGCCCAAGAAAGGGAAAGGGCCGCCGCACTGGTGCGGGCACGAGAGAGGCACATGGGGGGGGGGGGGGGGCGGGGGAGTACCACCCTGAGACTATTGGCTATAACTATGTTCAACACAGTGCTGTTCGAAAAGGAATTCAGAAAGAAGACAACCTAAGGGGAGAGTTAAGTAAACTGCAGCCAAGTCCTAAAGAATGCAGGCAGCTGATGAAATGTGTGCCCGAGGCACTTTCGACACCTGGAGAGATGCTCCTGATATGTCAGTGGCAAGTGAAAATCAGGGTCCCAAATGCAAGTATGTCGAGCTGATCAATGCAAAAAAAAAAAAATATATGTATATGTATAGGATTAAGCCCAAAAGTCTGAGCTGTGGGATGATGGGATGGTATCATTTCCAATTTAATGCTTTGCTGATTTTTGAAGTTTTTAATAAAAGGAACATGATTCTTGGGTAATCTGGAAAAAGCAAATGGAAGGTTTTCTTCAAACGATGGGGAGGTAGTCAGCCAGTGAAGCAGGGAAGATAGTAAAAGAAGGAGCCACACAGGCCACGCCCCACCACCAGGGCCAGGGGCTTCCTCCAGGCTCTGGCAGGAAGGACCCGGGGAGGAGGGAGAGGGATGTAGGGGGCTGCTCCCAGGGAGAAAGGGAGGCCTAGCTGGGAGCCCTGAGCTGCCTGGGCCTCCCCTCGGCCTTCTCAGGGGCCTTTCCCCAAGCTAACGGTAGCCATGGCTACGGGATGGCCCTGGGAAGATGGGGAACTGCCCCCTCAGGCTAGACGAAAACAACTCCGTGCTGTGCCCGACATTCCTCCTCTGTGTAATGCTCCACGGGCTTAAGTGAGCAACACCTTCCCCCTGCCCTTCTCCATAAATGGAAAACCTCTGGAGGGAACAAAAGCTGCAAAAAAAGCCAGTTTTTGGCCCGGCCGTGGTGTCTCAGTGGTTGAGCATCAACCTATGAACCAGGAGGTCACGGTTCAATGCTTGGTCGGGGCACATGCTTGGGTTGCAGGCCCGATCCGCAGAGTGGGGTGTGCAGGAGGCAGCTGATCAGTGACTCTCTCCCATCATTGATGTTTCTATCTCTCTCTCCCTCTCCACTCCTCTCTGAAACCAAAAGCCAATCTTTGAAGGTTACACCAGGAGCAGGAAGAGGAAATCAGCCTCAGCTATAGCTACAGCAGTGTACTTAGTTCAGCTCAGACTATGGTAAAGGAGCCACTAGGAACTGTTTTTTACTTAATAGCAAGAGCTTTCTAGCAGACATGGCCAACCCCAGGTATTGAGCTCTCCACCCCTGGAAGTATTCAAGTTGAGATTTTTGTTCTGGAGATGGTCAGAGGTGGCCAAGGGCCCCAGAGACCTGCCCACAAATGCCAGGCCTCCTTCCCCAGCATAAGGAGCCCAGTTAATGTTACCTTGAAAATGCTTCATCCAGGTCGTCATCCAGCTCCTTGGGGAAAACAAAGTGGGAGATATGAATCCTAGGTGGGGGACTTGTCCCAGCCCTGGGTGAGCTACAGGGACTCGGGACATAAGCATAGGAGTCTGGGGGGCGCCTGGAGGAACAGGCTTAGGCAGGCCTCCCACCTGGCTACCGCCACCAGCATCTCAGCGCGGGGACCCACACCTGGGATGTGAACAGGAGAAAGGGCCCCTGGGCACCTGGACACCTGGGTGGGTTCGATTCCCAGCTCTGTTGTTACCCGAGTGACCCCTTAGGCAAGTGGCCACTCCTCTTTGAGACTCAGCTTTTCCTCCCATCAAAAGGGAGGGTTAGGCCGAAGGCTGCTAAGACTTTCGAATTCTGAGAGGAAGAGGGCGGGAAGGGTTTCCTTGCTTTCATCCACTTCCAAAAGCCCAGCCCAAATTCCAAGCTCAAGGGATTAGTGCCGAGGCGGGAAAACAATGGGCGAGGCCCCGCAGTCTCCCAGAGAGCAGAGCGTGGGCAGGGGCCAAGGGTGGCTGCAGACAGCGGGGGACGGGCTCAGAGCGCCTGCCTGGCACACCTGGGTGGCCCCCGGCAGGCAGAGGGATTTGACGGTCTTTCATGTCTGTCAGGTGCCAGAGTGTCTTAAACTAAAGAGATATGACAAGTAATGTGTGATTCTGCAGTGGAGCCTGGACCGGAAAAGGACTTGTGGGGACCACAGATTATGTAACAGTGTCATACCGACGTTAATGGTTTTGATAACTGTAATGTGGTCACATAAGATGCTAAGGTTTGGGGAATCTGGATGAAGGGTGAACAGGAATTCTTTGTACTGTTTTTGTAACATTTTATAATTCTAAGATTATTTCTAAATAAAAGACTTTTTAAATTTTAATTTAAAAAATGAGGTTCCTCTGGTAGATTCTGCAGGCAAGTCATTCTCCTCCCTGAAGAGATGAAAAAGCTGAGACACACAGAGGTCAGGGGCCTCCCCAGTTCGCAGAGCGTGTCAGGGGCCAGCTGCCGGCTGCCCAAGTCCCAGACTCCTCATTCAGACGGTGGGGGGAGGCGGGTCAGGAGCGAACTCTGCCCGCCCTGAGAACAAGGGGGCCTTTGGCTCGCCCTGCAGTCGGGATGCTTAGGCCAAGAGGCCAGGCATTGTGGGGAGACAGCTGTGCTGGGAGCCAAGCCTGTTGGGGACGTAGCCCTGGGTTCAAAGGGGACATTGTTCATCGCCTACCCTGGGCCTGGGTGCTGCTGGGCTGGGGGTGGCCCTCCCAGATGCCTGTAAGTCATGGGTGCCAGGCCCCGGACCGCCCTGGGGCCTCCTCCAGGGATAAGCCTGTGGCTCACCGGATCCCCGAGGGGTCAGCAGGCCACACGGACACTCACCCAGACAACACTGCTGCTACTCAGGGCTGGAGGCCTCGGGGCCTCGTCGACGTTAGTGGTATTAGCGCTGACTGTGGACAGCGGGGCCTTGGCCATCTCTTCCAAGTCCAGCAGGTTCCCCGTGGCAACCACTATGAAGGGTACGGGCAGATGCGTCAGTGCGAGAGGAGCCTCCTGTCTCCCCGCCTCACCTCCTCGTCCCTCCCGGAGCCTCCTGGTCTGTCCTGGCCCCGACTCTCTCCTTGGCCAGGGCCTTTCCCAGGCCTATCACGCAGAACACCCAGAGCCCCACCTTGGCACCTCCCAAAGCAGCTGCACAGCTGCCCCCGACGAGAGATCCTCTCCCCGACTAATGGTTTATAGTCACAACAGGTGCTGAGTTCAGTAAGCGATCCCCGAAAGCATGGAAAGTACACACAGAGAGAGGTATACATATGTGCATATTTTTGCACAGGGACACATCTGGGAGGACATGCACCATAATGAGTAACTTTCCCCCTTTGTCTCCATCTTCTAGTTTATTTATAACGACCATGTATTATGTATTTAACAACAAAACCAAAATAAAAAACTGAGAGTTTGCTCCAACCCAGGAGGGAGCAGGGCCTCTGGGTGAAGGGCAGACCCCGAGACCTGCAGCTGATTCCAGCCCCTCCCCCTGCCCAAGACTCACGGTTCTTCAACGAGGGGGTGCTGCTGCCGCGGCCCCCGCCCACGCCGTCCCCGCCCTCCTGGCTGGCTTTCTCCCTCTTCTCCTTCTCTGTGGGATCAAGGCACAGCGCGTTAGTGCCTCCGACCCCAGCACTGCATCCCCAGCAGCTGCTGGGCGGGGAGTAGGCTGTGGCCAACCTCAGGGGGCAGGTCTCCCTCCAGCAGGTCTCAGTTCATCCCCACAAGGCACCTGTCTAAAGTCGCAAACTGGGGAGGTGATGAAGGTGGGAGTCTGTCCAGGCCTTCACCACCCCCTCCCCAGCCCATAGGACCCTGCCGGCCTTCTTCAGTGCTCCCTCCTCACCCCCGCCCACACACAATGTCTGTGAACAAGGCTCACCTTCCTTGGACACCTGCCAAAACTCAAAGGCAACTTTGAAGGCCTGGGCTACGGTGAGGGTGACAGCCTGAGCCTGAAAAACAGGAAATGAGTTCAGGGGAGGGGTGCAGTATTAGGGGGGTAATAGCAAGTCTGAACTGGAGGCTGGGGGTTCCTGGGCAGGCCCACCTGGCTCCATCCCAAGGCTCTGGAACGCCTGATGAATGGAGGCAGAGTCCCGGCCTCTCCCAGGTCACAAAGCAGCCAGGTCAGAAAGAGGCCACGCCCTCCCCAGGCAGCTGGGCCCCCTCTTCAGCACCTGTAGCCCAGCCAAGGCTCCCGCCCTCATTCCAGCCCGTACCTTGGCAATGGCTGTTCACCTCCACTTTTTCCCTTCCCTTTGGGCTTTCCTAAATTCAATTCATTGTGAGGCTTGCTTCTTCTGAGAAGCCCTCCCTGATTACTCAAGGACTTCACACAGTTACTTAACCCTTGGAATTAAGAAACAGAAAAGCCAGAGTTGGAAAGGGTCCGACCACTGTTTGAATGAGCCACGGGGGCAGAGGTCAGACTGGTTAGTACTGCACAGAGTCAGAGGGCTTATACCTGAACCCCAGAAAGGCAGTGGGAAGCTTACACATTTCCTGACAGAAGCAAGTTGTCAGTGAGCACCATGGCAAGGGGTGAAAACCATTCAGTGCCACCACCCTCCCGTAAGGTGGGGCCACACCTTGGCCCTTCACCCTTGGGGAACTCCCACTCACTCTTCCAGCCCAACTCCAACATCACCCCTCTCTCTTGTCACCAGCTCACATGCCTGTGTCACCCCACCTGGTGCTCCCCAAAGGCAAGAATCACCCCTGGTTCCCAGAGCCCCCCAGAGGGGCAACGTGCTGGCTGAACTGCATTTTCCCGAGAGGCAGGCATCCTGAGGCCTCACGCTCCAGCCAGGGCCTCCTACCCCAGCCCACATTCCACTCAAGCCCTTCTTCTCTCTGATTCTAGACCAGGGTTCATCAGCTCAGCTTCTGGGAGTGCAGGCCCCAGAGCTCGCAGCTATGGCTGGAGGCGACAGCCAGCTTCCTTCCGAAAGCCGGGCCCAGGGAAGAAAGCACCAGACCCTTTCAAGTGTACAAGCTCCGGCTTCACCAGCCTCTGCCCCACTCCCTTCCTCTCGCCAGACAACTCAATTTAATTGAGAAATGAATCCATGGCTACTGCCTTTAAAACTCTTTTTTTTTTTTAATTTAAAATCCTTAAACAAGCTGACTGATCCATGCCAATTAAACTTCATGAAGTATAAAATCTCATTTGAATGTCTCCATCATTTACATTTTTGATGGAAGTACGGGGACTTTATGGCAAAACTTAAATATGGTAATTAAGTATGAAACTCTTCACAGCTGTTTACAATTTAAGCTGTCACAACTGAATCAAACTGAATAGACTCAGTTACCATTGAGAATTGCTCATGAACTAAAAATATGGACTAATTACAAGCCCGAGTCAGTCACTATACACCCAAGCAAGGCTGGTCATCCGAAGTGGCAGGGGGATGGAAACACCATGATTTTTGCCTTCGGGAAACCTGGGGGCACAAGCCTGTCTTTGCATTAATCTGCTTATTCGTTTGCATACACTCCTGCCCCTTCTCCCTAAAGTCCTGAGCTACAAGCTAAACCAAATATAACCCAAGATTCGGAGGTGGACAGGTGGCTGCAAGCCCAGGCTGGGCAGGACCGGGAGGGGTTGGGTCCTACCCTCTGGGGCGGCTGTAGGAATTTGGGCAGCACCAGAAGAAAGGACTGCTCCAGCCTGCCCTCAGGTAGGGGGGTGAGGAGAGGGGGGAAGGGGCGGGAGTCTTCCTGGATTCCACAGGACAAAAGCCTACCTATCCCTCTGAGTGGGTCTGGACTGTGGGCCTGTCTGATTGCCCTGACCAGGTTCGACCTCGCACATTTTTTTCCGTGTCTCTATCTTGTTCCCGGTAACCAGGCTGTTCGTTCCTCAAAGGGGCCAGGTCTGGCTTAGGGCTACGAGGCTGGGCCAGGACCCCCGGATCCCAGCCACGAGCCCAGTACTCAGACCAAGGCAGCCCCAGAAGCTTAAACCTTCGCACAAAAGGATCACCTGAGAAATGCCAATGGCCATGTGGGGGAGAACAGCTCCCCCCCACCCTGCCCGGAGCAGGATTAAGGGTATCGCTTTGCTCACTGCCAGTACACCTGCACCGAAACCCTGGGCTCCCTGGGCTCCCGTCAAGGCCAGCAGCTCCACCTTCGCCCCAGAGCCCGGAGGCTGAAGGGCTCACTGAGAAGTCCCAGTTGGGCAGATGGAAACGTTTCTTTGTAGAGAAATTTATCCTAGGGGCCACTGGGGAAGGGAGGCCTGGTCCTGCCTGAGTTGAGCTGAACGGGTGGGCAACCCAGAAAAGAACCCCTTGCCCCCCACTCCGGGTGGGTCATAGGCACCTGGCTCATTCAGGCATCCAGGCGAGAAAGGGTGGGGATGCAGAGACTGTGGCCCCGGGCCAAAAGGACTGAGGACTATGTCAACATCCAAATTCAAGGCTCCCCTGCAGGAGGAGGGACCTTGCCACCCTCCCAGGCTCCTCAACAGCCATCCACTCCACCGCGTTTTGCACCTCTGTGTCTTTGCACCTGCTGATTCCTGTGCTGGAGGGCACTCACCCTCTCTCCATCCCATCCCCTTTCTCTTGGCCTGGCAAACTCCTACCTATGACTCAACCTTCAAAGCCCAATTCAAAACACCTCCTTCTCTGGGAAGTCTTGCTGACGTCCAGTGAGACTTACTAACCTCGACGCTAGAACCGAGACCCTGTATTCCAGTTACTGAATCCGGCCCCTTCTCCCCCACCACCTTGTTCATATCCTCACGGCTGATTTCCTGGGTCCCCAGAGCCCGACACAGGGCTCAGCCCAGGCCAGACAGCAGCGAACATCTGCGGGGGGACCTGTCAGCAGGTGGGTTGCAAAACCTGAGGCACCCATTTCACCTGCTGCCTCCTCCTCAGAAACGTCCACTAAGCCCCGAGAATCTTGGGATTTCCATCGTGGCCAGGCACCAGGCCGGCTGGGGCTCAGCTGAGGCCTTGGGGACCACAAGAACACCATCCTTGCATCAGTCAATTTACAGCCCCTTGGGCTGGGCTAGCTCCTCCAGGGGCTTCCCCCGGGCTCCCTGTAGGGGGAGGCCAGGTGGGAGAGGGTAGAAAAGGAGGACAAGCTGTGATGCCGTCATCCCGGACACGGGTGAAAACCTGCCAAGAGGAGTGGGCGTCGGTGCCCGTGTCCAACAGGCGCCCTTCCCTCTGCCCGACCGGGCTCTACTGTCAGCATGAAGCCGTGGCCGGGCTGTTTTCCTCAGTAACCGGCTCTGGGCCTGGGGCAGGCTGATTTTGATCGGGGCCGTCTACAGTCCTCTGGACCCGGCATACCGGACCAGGCCTCTCTTCGCCGCTGGGCCAGCATCAGCTTTCTTTTATCCCCCCAACCTCCCCTTCCCAGAGGAAGCCTCTGCATCTTGGGAACCCGCCCCCCCGGCCTCCCCCTCACCCCCTCCCCCCCCCCCCACCGCAGCCATGGCCATGGCCAACTGCCCGCCCAGCGCCTGCTCTGGTCATTGGGGAGGAAGAGCAAACAATGCGGACATAATGAGCCTGTATTTTAAGTCGTTGTGGCCTCATAACAGACAAAGCCAGGAGTCCACTGTCATGGGAGAAGCCACCGCAGGGGCATCACGAGGCCCTGGGTGAGTGGCCAGCGACACCGAGCCGGCAGCAAAGAATAAAGGTGCACCCAAGAAACGGGGCCTCTCAGATCAATCCCGACTCTGCTGATGGGCAGGCAGCCCAGAGAAGGGCAGGGTCTTATCCACGGTCACACAGGAAGGACATGGGCCAGAATCAGACCCTCGTCTGTCTCCTCCTGTAGTGCTCCTTCCGAGAGACCTGTGGGAGGCGGAACTGTGACCCCAAAGAGGTCCACACCCTAATCCCTGGAACCTGGGAACCTTACCTCACATGGCAAAAGGGACTTTGCAGATGTGATTAAATTGAGGATTTTTGAGATGAGGGATTATCCTGGGTACCCAGTGGGCCCAATCACAAGCGGCCATATGAGAGGGAGGCAGGAGGGTCAGGTCAGAAATAGTCATGTGATGAGGGAAGCAGAGAGGGAGATTGGCAGGTGCCACACTGCTGACCCCAAGGCTGGAGAAGGGGGTCATGAACCAAGGAAGGCAGGAGGTCTCTGACACTATAAACGGCAAGAAAATGTATCTCCCCTGGGACCTTCGGGAGGAAAACAGCCCTGTCGACCCATTTCAGACTTCTGACCTCCAGAACCAGACAAGAATAAATTTGTGCTGTTTTAAACACTAAGTTTGTGGTAATTTCTTACAGCAACAATAGGAAATGTATATCTAAAGCATGGCTCATGAGTATAGCAGGAAGTCTGGGGGTCCATGTCAAGACCGTGATGTCCTTGATGTGTCCTTGAGGATGGGAAGGGGATACCCCATAGGGCACCTCCCCTGAGTTTCAGCGAGCCTGCTCTCCCCCTCCGCCAGTCTCCTTGACTCCCAGGAACATAAGGCCTGGGCACTGGGGCTCTGGCTCCATATGCAGGTTAACAGAGGCCAATACTAAACCAATAAATGTGTGCAACCCCTTTCCAGGGCAAACGGTTAGGCTTCAGGGGCCTTGGAAATAAAGGGGCTTCCAACACCGATGGCTGACTCACTCCCGGTTCCCTGCCCCAAAGCTCAACACAAACGCCCAGAGACCTCGGAGATTCCCACTGATCCCAGCGAGGTGTGGCCAGGGGGGCTGGAAATGGGGCCTGGAGTTCCTGCTCCTTAGTCATGCAGGGAGGGGGGAACCATGGGTTTAAACCCTCACTCTGCCTGGCTAGTTGTGTCATCTTCAGCAAGCCAGCTGACCGATGAGTCTGATTTCTCATTAAAAATAAAAACAATGAAGACAGTAACTGCTCCTACCTCACAGCACTGTTGTATTAAATGAGAAGACCCTTTAAAGCCTGCCACTGGACCAAACACGTGGTGCATACCAGAAAATGGCCATGCCCTCCCCGCTCTCGCCACAGGAAGCCGGTCCACCTAGGCTCTCACTTTTCCCTTTCACTCTGGGCCCCTCTGATCACCAATCTCCAAGGCCGAATCCCTACAAGGCCCTGCACCTCCAGACCAGACTATTACAGGAGACCCCCAAAACCTCAAATCCAAATCACATTACAGACAGGCAGGGCCAGGGCGCTCACTGGGGACACGGGCTTATCATGCTCACAGCCCACTCTGACAGGTGTCTCGGCGCCCTCAGCCCACTTGGGGTTCCCAAGATTTCCTATTTTAAGTGATGTGTCACCTTGGCTTTGCCTTCCCACCAGACAGGCCGCCAAGGACAGGCAGCCAAGGCGAGTAGAGCTGCCCGAGCCCCCGCTCTCCCCACTGACCATTTTCCGCTTGGTGCAGAGGAAGGCGTGGCACTCGAGATTCTCGTTGTGCTGGCTCTGGGCGATGTAGGCAAACACTTTGCCGTGCATCTTGTCTGCCGTGCAGTAGGAGATCCTGAAAGGCGAGTGGGAAATGTCACCAGAGCCCTGCATGGGGGCCTGACAACATCCAGAAGACCCACCCATATTGCATCTCCCCTGAGTTCCAGACAGCCTGTTCTCCCACTCCACCGGTGCACGATTCCAGAGAGCCGGCCTCGGCCCCTGGGCCTGGCATCCTGGGCCATCCATGACGGAGGAAGGACTGGTGGAAAGACTGGAGAAAGGGCACTTCCCCCTCTACTGAGCCACACCCCAAAATTGTAATAGCCGAGCCTTTACTGTACACCAGGCAGTGTTCAGATATCACCTCATTGAACTCAGAGCTGCCCTCTGAGAAGGGTTTTATTAGACCACCAGCTAGTGGCAGAGCTGAGACCTGACCTCACCCGCTGATTCAGAGGCCTAACCACTGCCATGCTAACCTCTCAAGGGCTTGTGCTGACCAGGTGGAAGGGAAAGCGGACACTGCCCACCCACTGAGGCCCTTTGGCCTCCTCCTCCCCTACCTGCCCTCATGCCCCTGACCAGAGGCCAGAGGGGCTCCAGGACTGTCCCTCCCAGGGCGACCGAGACTGCCAGCAGACTCTCCTGGAGAAGGTGGAGTAGAAGGGCTGGGAGGAGGGTGAGGGTGTGGGAGACGACCAGCCCAGGAGCCCCCGGGGTCCAGGAGCTCCCTCATCTTAGACACTTGCCTCCCTTGTCTGACCCTCCATGCTGGGAACTGCAACCAGCACAGGAATTGGCAGCTCAGAATGGAAAGAGTTCAGCAGACGCCCTTCCCCAGTGTGGCTCCAGCTTCAATCAGGCATTGACATAGGGATTAGCACCACTTAAGACCCCCAGATGGGCAGAGGGATGGGTACCAGGTCCCCAACTACCCCTTCTCCATCCAGCGGTTCCAGCCCCTCTCTCCCCCCGGGTTTCCCCACACAGGCCTCTCCTTCTTTGCCCTCGTGGGAAATACTTATACTCTATCTCCTATTTCCTCCTCTCCATCCCTCCTCGACTGGAAGCTCCTTGAGGGCAGGGCTGGGTCTGATGCCTCACCTGGTTAAAGGAGGCAGATAAAACCAGGCAGGTGAAAAATAGCAGCCAGAAACTCTAAAACCACCCCAACCCCAGTACTGGCCCATGCTCCAACCGGCTAAGCCACCTGCTTAGACACAAAGCAATATGGCAGAGGGATGCCTGGCAGACCAGGGCCTGCTGGACAGAACTCCGGCCTTGGTGTCCTGGTCCCAGCGTAGCCACTACCTCACCGAGGCCTTGGTCAACCTGAGGCCTCTCTGGACCTCAGATTCCCCATTTGTGATATGAATCTCTGCTGCCCCTTCCAGCTCTGAAATCCTACAACTGACCAGCTGAGAGAGGATGGAGAGAGCCTGAGGCTCCCGGGCTGGGCTCTGCCGCTCATGAACAAGGCATCCCACCCGCAACTGATACCATCTACATTCTGCCCTCAGACTCTGCCTTCAGATAGCACCTCAGTTAATTCAGTGGCTTCCCTGGACGCCTGGCCAGATGTCCAGAGCAGAGCTGCTGCATTCACAGTGGAAGGAAAGGACCATGACTCTGCAGCTGTCTGCTCCAAGCCTGACTCAGCAATGCTTGGGAATGGGGGGGGGGGGGGGGTGCGGCGGCGGCTGGGGAGGCGGTTCCCAGTCCTCTCAGGCCTCAGCTGCCTGCTGCAACTAGTGATCACAGCAGCAGCAGCTGCCATTTAACCAAGCGCCCAGTGTGAGCCAGGTGCTGTGCGCTCCTGTGAGGCAGGATCTGTTTCCACCCCAATTTACAGATGAGGAAACGGAGGCTCCAAGGTCACTCGGACAGGGCGTGGCAGAGCCTGGCTGGCTTCAGGCAGGGCCCTCTACCCACTGCCCCAATCGGCTAGTGAATGTGGGTGATGCTGAGCTTACCTGTAAATGGACACGTTCTCAATGAGCTGGCTGGTGATGCCGTCGGTCAGGATAATCCCCCGTGGTGACACCTTGAGAGTCACCTTCTGCAGCTTCTTCCCGCTGGCCTTGGCCTTGGGGCAGACATGGGTCAAAGGAGCCTGCCTGCCTCACTTGGGGCCCACCCTCATGGCTACATCTAGCTGCTCCAGCCCCAGACTCCAGGCCCATGTGAGGCCTCAGCTGAGGTGACTGGAAGACATGATGTAGAAGACATTTCCGCCAACACCTTCTTCTAATAAAAATAGGGACAACTGCTTCTCATTGAGCAGCCACTGTCTACCAAGCACTGGTCCTCGAGTCAACAGTGCTTTTTCCCAGGAGGAGAAGGGCCCAGAGAGGCTAAGGGACTTGCCCCAAAACACACAGCTAGGAGGACCTCACACTGAGCTCTGAGGGGGCTACCACAACCCAGTAGGATGACTTCCGGGGACGCTGCTCTACCTGCTGACCCCGCTGGGCCTGAGCTGGTCTGAGACCGACAGGGGAGGTGGATTTACAGGGCCCTCGATCACGCAGAGCAGGCGGGAAGGAAATCTGTCTCTGGTGTGCTGACCTGCCCCGCAGGACACAGAGCAAGTGGTTGGGTGACAGTAGCCTCCCCCATCCCTTCCTGGCACTAAGTCACTGTTAGGCAGGGGACCCGAGCTCGGGGAGGGGAGGCTGGGAGAGGACATGGCCACAACTGCTAGAGCGGGGGACACTGATCCTCACCCTGCAAGCCCAATGGCTACCCTTTACCAGAGTCCCCGAGGCAGATTCGAGAGGACTCAAGGGCAGGGACAGGCCAGACACATCCAATTGGGGTAATAAGTGCGGGACAAGCAGCACCCCGGGAAGCAGCTGAACCTGGCTCCCCACACTGAGGCTCACCGTGGCCACGATCCTCTTGACGGCGGCCGCGGACATCTCCTCGCCCTTGGGCTGCTCCACCAGCGTCATGCCCAGGTACTTGAGGTTGAAGAGCATCCCCTCGAGCAGCGTCTCCCGGGTGTCTGTCCAGTTCTCAGGCAGCTCTGGCAGGAGGACAGGCGCTCAGACCTGCTGGGCAGGCACCACGGCAACAGCCCTCGCAGCCCCTTTCCCACGGACCCAGCAAGGGGCTGTGGGTCCTGCCATCGACCATTATTTTTTTTAATATATTTTTATTGATTTCAGAGAAGAAGGGAGAGGGAGATACAGAAATATCAATGATGAGAATCACTAATGAGCTGCCCCTGCACACCCCAAATGCAACCCAGGCATGTGCCCTGACAGGGAATCGAACGGTGACCTCCTGGTTCATAGGCCGACGCCCAACCACTGAGCCACGCCACAACCCAGGCATGTGCCCTGACAGGGACTCGAAGAACTGTGACCTCCTGGTTCATAGGCCGACGGTCAACTACTGAGCCACTCCAGCTGGGATCATTATTTTTATAGTTAATAAAGGGCAAAACTAACATTTTCCAGTATGTACCAAGCACTGTGGTAGCAAGCTTTAAATAAAATATTCTCATTCATCTTCACGAGAATCTAAAAGGTAGATCACTTTATCATACCCATTTACAAAGACACTGAGGCCCAGGGAGGCAAAATCACATAACTGAGTCCAAAGAGCCAGCAAGTATAACAGCCAAGATTGGAACCCATGATTTCAAGCCCAAAGCCCAAACTCAACTTCAATGCTAACACTTGCTGAGGGCAAACCATACCATTTTCTCACTGAATCTTTAATGCAACCCTGGAAGGTGGATATTATCCCTTCAGACACGAGGAAACAGGTTCAGAGAGCCAGTCATCAGACAAAGGCCCCATAGACGGAGTTAAAGGGATGGAGTTCGAGTTCAAATCTGGGTGGTTTCCACAGCGCCAGGCTGCTCTGCTTTCCTCCATCTGCACGGCCATGGAGACCAGGAGGAAGGGGACCAGGAAAGACACAGCAGGCCAAGGAGAGTAAGGCGAGGGTGCGAGTAAGGGTTTGGGAAAGGGGGAGGTAACTGCTCAAACGACATCATGTGAAGGCGCCTGAATCCCGCAGGCCTGGGTGTGAACACCAGCTGTGTCCCACCACCTGCATGGTGTTGGAGAACTCTTCTCTCCGAGATGAATAATGCCCGGGCTGCAGCACTGACCCAGAGCAGGCACAAGGGAAGGGTCCTTTGAAAACTCGGACCCTCATGGTCGGAAAGGTTGGAAACAAGGGATGAGCCTAGCTCCCTGGGCAGGAAAAGGCCAGGAAGTAGAGTTGGAAAGAGGCCCCCACCTCGCCCCACCCACCTGTGAGAGGACTCCGAGCAGGCACAGGGTCAGGACCAGTCAACCATCCCCAGGGTTCCTCCGCAGGAGCTGAGGCCCAGAGGCACCAGATCACTTAGCTGGGGAGCAGGGAGGCCAGAAGAAGGCAGGCCTCCAGGGATCCTTCCAAGCCCATCACCAGGACGAACGAACATCCATGCTCCTGCCAGTTGGGGCCCGCTGTCCATCCCTCATCACCCTCTATCAGATGCTGTCACGTAGGAGGTATGTATTATGGTTGTACCCATTTTATAGATGAGGAAACTACTCTTCAGCCTCACACACAATCTTGGCTAGAGCAGGATTCAGACAGGAATCCGTTTCCAGGGTGCACCACCGAGATGGCCAAGGCCAGCTTCCTTAGACCATTTCCAGAAATCCATCCAAGCCGGGAGGGCAAAGTACACACTGCCATGCTTGCCTCCGGTGTCCTTGGCAGACATTGCTAATCAACTGTAACTCCCTATTCCCTCTGATTTACAGGCTTTGGACTGTTCCTCAGCACAAGGCTCCAGGGAGGCAAAACCAATTGATCAGGGATGGTCTTGTTCATGTCATTACCCATCATGGCCCTATGGCAAACACCCCCCCTCACCACCACCACCACCATTTTCATGTCTCCCACTCTCCCATTTCCTCCAGCTCAGCCCTTTCCTGGTCCGTGTCCAAAGCCACTTCCGCTCCCTCCATTCCAAAGGGCCAACGCTTGCCAAGGTCACAGACAACCTCTCTGCTGTCAAAACATTCCCCAGCCCTCCTTGACCTCTGAAATGCTTGACATTTTTCTGCATTCCTCCTTCCCTGGCCTGACCCTTCCCCTGGTCCATGGCCTCCTGGAAGAGGGCCCTAGTAGACAGGTTGCCACTCATCGGCCTCTGAGACCTTCTGCCCAAACTTCTCCCTCTCCCTTCAGGTGATGAAACCGAAGCCCAGAGAAGAATGGGACTGGTGCCAAGTCATACAAGTAAAGGGACCCCCAGCTCCCAATCCACTACAGGCAATTCCTACAATGACTGTTGGGGAGCGAAGGTTCCCCGTCTTCTCTCCCACAATCTCTCTCTCCACCCCTCCGCCCCCACACACACACCCATGCCCACACACATGTTTTAACCATGCAGAGCTTCTTCCTCATGGTGGGACATTTACTTTCCCACTTCTGTGCCTCTGCCCAAGTGGTCCCCTCTCCATAAATGCCCTTCCCCTCCCTTGCTCGAAACCCCTCACATCCAGCCTCCTCCAGGAAGCCTTCTTTGAGGCAGTATTGCCTAGTGGTTAAGAGCAAGGGCCTTAATCCTAGAATCCCAGCTCTGACACTGAGTAGACTTAGAGCAAATTACCTTCCTTGAGCCTCAGTTTTCTTATCTAAAAAGTGAAAGAAACAACAGTCCCAGCTTTCAGGGCTGTTTTGACCAAGGTCTCCTCCAGGGCCTCCTCCCTCCTGTCACTGGATTGCTCCTGCCTCTCTCGAGTGTGGACTTCCTTTTCTCCCTCCCACAGTCAAGCAGCTGCCTGCCATGTGTCTTCCTGTTGAAGGACTTCCATTCTTGCCTGCCTCCCCCAGAAACGGGTATGGAGAAGGTGCATTCCTGCCCAGCGCTGCTGTTCTGCCTGTCCCACTTCTCCCTCGCCCACCTCCCACCCTCCCAGGACAGCAGAGCCCCTCCTTCCCACCTGGGGAAGCCAGCCTCCGCTTCTCCAGTTCTGGGTACGACTCATTCCTTCAATGAGTGTACATTTTCTCATGCCCCACGCCCTCTTCAAGAAACCAGCCCTCAGGAGCTCTCCATATACACAGAGGGGAGATTCACTGCCACGCTCACCCTGCTCACCATCCAGCCGCCTCATATGGGCGGGAGGAGCCTGGACTTCAAGAAGAGCTCCCAGAGGGCCCCAGACAAAATACAGGCCTGAGTCCACAGCCTTGTTCCGGTCGGGTTATTTTTGGCCCTGTGGTGGGTAATGACTAGGCTATTTTAACTTTGCAATTTTACAGATGACCTGCCTCTCAGAGTGAGATGGGGACAGACCATATGCCCAGTCTAACTCGAGGCTGCAAACATGTGCTCTCTCCTCATTAAGGCCCCCTGCCCAGGGGGCAGAGCTGGGTAGGGTGCCCCTGTGCCCCTCCTGCTGAGCCAGGTGACCTGACCTGGCTGGTCTGAGAAATATCAGAGTTGCAGCCAAACCCATGGCCTGGGGGGAACCTCTGGCTGGGGCTCCCCCAGCCTGGAGGGGAGACGGCCTCAGAACCCTCAGAGCGACACCTCAGAAGGAGACTCATGATCTGCTGTGACCTGGAGTGTGGCTGCTTCTCTAGGCCGTGGTCTCCTTACAATAGGTGCAGTCCCTCAGGAGCACCATCAGAAAAAAGTTCAGGATGTGAAGGGTGCTGGACAAATTTCAGAAACTGTCCGTTTCAGTCGGTTAGAGTGTCACCCTGATACACCAAGGTTGTGGGTCCGATATCCGGTCAGGACACATAGAAGAATCAACCAGGGAATGCGTAAACAAGTGGAACAACAAATCGATGCTTCTCTCTCTCTCATAAGTGAATTTTTTTAAAGTTTGTTAATATTTTCAAGAGAAAATTAAAAAGTGGTAACAGCAGCAGCAGCTATCATTTCCTAAGTACCTATTTACACTATTCGAGAAAAAGATACTGTCAAGGTTAAAACATGGGGTCTGCATACGGGCTGTGGGGTTCCCAGTCCCTCCACTCCCTGGTCCTCCGTTTCCTCACGTGATGGGATAATCACACTATCCACCCCATGGGGCTGTTGTAAGGATGAAAGGAGTTCACCCATGAGGTGGGCTTAGAACCATGCCTGGTCCATAGCAAGGGCCACTGAAGTGTGAGCTACTGTCATTTCCCAGGGTCAAGTGCAAAGAGCCTTAATGCATACAGTCATTTGTAGTATTTTATTAGGAGCGTCAAGGAGATACTAGGATTCCCGTTTCACAGGTAAAGAAACTCAGGGGAGTCTGGCCATGGTTCATATCGGACAGTGCTGGGTCTTGAATCCCACAGCCGGGGCTCTTCACCCACACCTGCAGCCCACCCCACCCTTTGCTATGCAAGGCAGGAGTCAGACGCAGGCTCACCCAGGAGGGGCGGACATGCTGCCTTGCAGGACTGCCTGAAGGGAATGTCTGGTTCCCCCTCAGTGGGCAGTAGATGACCTGATCCCTTCAAGCCACGTACCCCTCTGGCGCCAGACCTGTGAGAAGCAGAATCCCAGCCTCCAGTTAAATGCTCCTTGTGCTTGCTGTTCCCTCTGGCTGGAATGCTGTTCCCAGACTCCTCCCTCCCTGTATTCATACATGTATTACAGTCACCTTCTCTGAGGGGCCTTCCCTGACTTCCTACACTGACACGATCAGTGCCCTACCTTTGTCGCCTTGGTAAGGGTACCATTTTCCGCACACGCCACCTGACACACCACTCTGCCTGTGGCCCCCTTTGGCTGCTGGAGATGCAGACTGGGGCACTGGGGCGTTAGAGCTCCCATCCCAGGAGCCCTGCACCCAGCAGACAGCACAGCCCCTCAAACAGTAAAGGCGGAACACATTCTACCAGAACACCTCCTCCCAGAGCTCCCCACAGGACGGCGCTCCAGCCGCCCACCGTGGTAAGGGGATTAGATCATTCAGTGTCCACTTTTTGAACTCCCTTCACTTCTCCTAACACTAGTTCCTGGGACCTCTTCCCAAATAAATGGCTTGTGCTTACATCTTTTTTTAAATGTATTGATTTGAGAGAGAGGAAAGGAGAGAGGAAGAGTGAGAAAAAGTTAACAATTTGTAGTTTTACTTACTTATGCCTTCATTGGTTGATTCTTGTATGTGCCCTGACCAGGGATCAAACCTGCAACCTTGGCTTTTCAAAATGATGCTTAACCAACCGAGCTACCTGGCCAGGGCTTATACTCAAATCTTTGTCTCAGCATCTGCTTCTAGAAGAATCCAAATGAAAACACCACCCTATGTAAGGAAGCTGTCCCCATCATTTCTTCACCCCAACTTTCTCTTTCTTCATAGCATCACCAATACCCACAACACACTACTCATTTGCACCCTGGTCAACCTGCCTCCTCCACCAGCCAGTAAACACTATCTGAAGGGAGACCAACTCGTTCACCAGACTCCCCAAGGCCTCTATCAGTGACTGACACATAGTCAGTGCTCAATAAGTTTTATGGTCTGAGTGTTTACTTATATCTTTTATTGTAAATACTAGAGGCCCAGTGCACAAAATTTTGTGCACTTGTGGGGGGGAGGGTCCCTCAGCCTGGCCTGTGCCCTCTCGCAGTCTGGGACCCCTCAGGGGATGTCCACCTGCTCACTTAGGCCCACTCCCCGGGGGTCTGGGCCTAAGCTGGCAGTCAGACATCCCTCTGGCAGCCCGGGAGCCCTCGGGGGATGTCCACTTGCCAGCAGGAAGCAGGCCTAAGCTGCAGTCGAACATCCTTAGTGCTGCTGAGGAGCCGGGAGAGGCTCCCGCCACCACCACTGTGCTGGCAGCCGTCAGCCTGGCTTGTGGCTGAGCAGAGCTCCCCCTGTGGGAGCGCACTGACCACCAAGGGGCAGCTCCTGCATTGAGCGTCTGCCCCCTGGTGGTCAGTGTGTGTCATAGTGACCAGTCATTCCCAGTTGTTCTGCTGTTAGGGTCAATTTGCATATTACCCTTTTATTATATAGGTTTAAAAAATAAGTACGACTAGACCTTCTGCCCCCTGCCTTCCACCATGAACTAGCTTTACTGAGCCTGTGCCTCCTATTCCTCAGCGGTTCTCACTGAGCTCTCTGATAGGCTGGCACAACCCACGAAGGAGCCCAGGCTCAGAGGGACCCTCCTGGAAGAAAGGGGTCTGAGGGACCAGGGTGCGTCACCCTTCTGACAGCTGGAAGAAAGGAAAATCCCTGGCCAGGGACCGAAATAAAAATGTTATGGTTCCTGAAGAGATGGGGGGAAAACCACATGTGGGAGAGGGACAGTCTCCCCTTCGAAGTTAGGACTAACTGAGAGACGGGGGGCCGTGAGGTTCAGTGCAAAGAAGCTTGGGGTCCTGGCTTTGCAGTGTGATCTTGAGCAATCTTCCTCCTTTCTCTGAGCTTCAGTTTCTCCACAAATAAAGCAATGATCATGCTAACCCCAGCTGAGGGCCTTGAGGGGTGAGGAGGTCACAGCTGATAGGTGTCAAGTGTACCCCTAATTCCACTGGTTTCAGTTTGGCCTCAAAACCACCCAACCCTCAAGGTCTGAGACCAAGGTCTGGCTGGAACACTACCCCAGGCCAGGCTGTCCCCACATCCCACCCCAGACACACCCCACAGCTTCCCTCTCTATCTTGTGGCAGCCATTGTCCTCAGGGCTGCAGCCCAACCTGGGATGGGCCTGCTCCTGCTCCTCCCAGGGCCAGAGTCCACGAGGCACAATGTTGACATCTGGGCTGGGGATCTGGAGCACTGCCCCTAGGAAGCTGTGTCAGAGTCAGTGACTCCACTTCCCCGAGCCCCTGTTCCTTTATCTCTAAAATGAGTCAGATGAGAATCCTTGCTGTCACCTCACAGGAGCAAATGAAATAAAGTAAACAAAAATACTGTGTAAAACATTAATGACAAAGCAGCCTGGCCGGTGTGGCTCAGTGGTTGGGTGTCAGCCTATGAACCAGGAGGTCCTGGGTTCAATTCCCAGTCAGAGCACATGCAGGGGTTGCAGGCTCGATCCCCAGTAGGGGGCCTGCAGGAGGCAGCCAATCAATGATTCTCTCTCATCATTGAGGTTTCTATCTCTCTCTCCCTTCCTCTCTGAAATAAAAACATATATTTTTTAAAATGACAAAAGCAGTAGTTACTATTTATCAAACTCTTTCTCTATGCCAGGCAAAACACCATTTCATTTACTCTCTCCCCCCAAAAAATATGACATAGATACTACTACTGTTATTTACAATTTACATGAGGAAATTGAGACTTTATAATGAGGGACAGGTAGGGATCCTTACAACAGCCCCATGGGGTGGATAGTCTGGGGTCCACAAAGCCCCAGAACAGCACTCTGGGCATACTGGGGTCAACAGGAGAGAGGGGCTCTCCTCTCCTTTTTTCTGCAAGTATAGACAGGCTCTGAGACCCCCCTACCCCCAAACTTGCTCCATCACAGTAACAGTCACGTGGAACGTACACATAACAGGTGAGTGAAGGGGAGTGGGGGAGAAGAAAACCACCAATTAGGTGCCAGAAAGAAGCATGATTATCAGTAACTTTCTCAACACCCCTGCCAGGTTAGAATTTTTATACCCATTTTACAGACAAAGAAACTGAAGATCATAAAGGACAAGGGGCTTGTCCAAGATCAGAGCAGGCAGGAGAAACTCTTTTCTACCAACCAAGATTTCCAGTTCTCCAGATTCAGAGGGGTTGCTATGTTTCCTTCCCTTGCCCAGCTTCCCCTCCCTCCCTCCCTCCCTCCCTTCTTACTCCCCTCCCTCCTTCCCTTATCCCAAGAGAAAATAGCAGGGTTTCCCCACTAGAACAGTTCATTATTCTCAGAAGTCCTGGTCAAATCCCACAAATATTTAAAGGGGCTCTGTTGGGAGTCATAAGTGTGGGAGATGGCGCACGCCTGGCCCTAGGGTCTCTGTCCCCACCCCCACCCACCAGCCCAGGTTCCCAATGCCAGTCTCGGTTTAGGAGACCACAGCGAGCACAGCAGAGGAGGAGCAAGGCGGCCTCTCTAGGCCCAGACACGCTGGCACTCGGGGCTGCGGGAACTTCGACTCCCCTGGCTGAGCCCGGGAACGCAAAGGGAAGGGGGGCGAGGGTAACTAACTGTACTGTCAACGGTTTCCTCCTGCGGGAGAGGCCAGGGGGGCGGCAGGGGGGTGGCAGGGGGCTGGCAGGGGGTGGCAGTGTGTAGGAGTCCTGGCTTTGGCTCCATCCACCAGGAAGGCAAGCCACCCGGTTTGTCCTCGCGAAGAAGCAGGGACTTAGGTTGGGTTTCTCAGGCCTCAGGGGAAGGTGCCAGGTGACGGTTCCCTAGAGTAACTCGAGACGGGAGAGGAGGGAGGCCGGATGAGGCCCCTCCCAGACGCCCTGGGGAGAGGGGGTGGCGAGTCTGCGAGTCGCCAGGGTGCTCGGGGACCCTGGAAGCCCGAGGGGGAAGGTGCGAGCGAAAACAGGTTTCAAAAGTAGCCAGGGCGCAGCCTCAACGCCTGGACTCGGCTGGAGGGGTCGCGGGGGTCTAAATGGCCGGGTGGGTGGTACCTCCCGAGACCCAACTTCAAGGAGGAGCCTGCGAAGCCAGGCTCGGACCCGGGGCGGTTTCTGGGCGCCCGGGAGTCAGAAGACGACCTCCTGGGTTGGACAGCTGGAGGGGGCGAGCTGGGCTCCCGGGGCGCACGGGCCAGGGGGTGCGGGCATGTCCCCCGCTGCGGCGCCCACTCTCCCCCCCCCCACACACCCCGGCCACCCCCGGACCCCGAGGCTGCGCTCCCGCCTCCCCGGGCTGCCCAGGGCGGCGGGGTGGAGAGCTGGCGGGGGTCGCGCAGGTCTCCGCTCCGGACCTGCAACCTGTCCCACTGCCGCTCCGGCCTCTTTCCCCAACTTCGGTGCCCCCTCCCCGGCGGCACGGAGCGGGCTCGGGAGGAGAGGCAAACCGGAGCCCAGCGGGTCCCTCACCCCGCAGGACCGGGTCAGGCCCCGCCTCTCCCACTGGGCGCCCGCGAGAGGCCGCTCCGCGGGCCTGACCCCCGCCCGCCCCGGCGGACGCGCACACACTCACTCCGGTGTCGGCCGCCGCCCCCCCAGCTCTGCTTGGCGAGGCTGGGGCTTCGGATCAGCGCCCTCCCGGCGGACTTGAGCGCGTCCATGGCCGCTCCGGCCGCCGCCGCCACCAAAACTCCGCCAGGGAAAACTTTCCGCCGGGGTCGGGCGGCGCGTGGGCTCCGCGCTCCTCCCCTCCCAGCGCCAGTCGGCACCGACGTCCGACGGGGCGGGGCGAGGGCCGGGCAGGACCCGCCCACAGTCCCGCCCACGGTCCCGCCCACGGCCCCGCCCACGGCAGCCAGGCCCCGCCCCGCCCCGCATGGCCCTTGCCCTCGGTCTCCCCTAGGCTGTCCAGACAAAGGGCGCCTGTAAGGTAGGGAGCCCAAGAAGGCCCCCTCTTTTCCTCCCTCTCGCCAGTTCCTTATTACTCACCCGGAGGCGTCCGAGGTTCGCGAGCCGCCTTCCCCGCCGCGGGAGGCGGGAGCCTAGGATTTCTAGACGGTGCCCATTTGGGTACTTGGAGACCGTTTTTAGAAATGGGGAGACTGAGGGCTGGAGAGAGGGTCATGCTCAAGGGGAGGGAGATGCCTAGGACAGTGGGAGCCTTAGAATGAGAGGTGGAGGTGGTCGAACTTGGCTGGGAACGGGGCAGGAATATACAAGTTTGCCTTAGCAAGACCAGTTGCACTTTACCAGCTCAGCAGCACCCAGGCTGCTCCCTGGTGTCACCTGGGCACGCTGGGTGGCCCCATGCCACCCCCACTCTCCAGGTAGCCTCCAGATGGCCTGGGTGTTGTGCTCTGAGGTTTAGGGGAAGAAGCCTTCACTCTGGCTCTGACTTGCTGGGTGACCTCAGGCAAGTCCTTTCCCTCTCTGGGTCTTAATCTTTATCTGTAAAGTCCTACCTCCAGGGACCCTTCATATCTGCCAGGGCCAGGTGCTGCATGACCTACACCAGTGATGGCGACCCTATGACACGTGTGTCAGAGGTGACACGCGAACTCATTTTTTTGGTTGATTTTTCTTTGTTTAAATGGCATTTAAATATATAAAATAAATATCAAAAATATTAAGTCTTTGTTTTACTATGGTTGCAAATATCAAAAGATTTCTATATGTGACACGGCACCAGAGTTAAGTTAGGGTTTTTCAAAATGCTGACACGCCGAGCTCAAAAGGTTCGCCATCACTGACCTACACCCTGCCCTGCCCTGCCTGCTAGGAGGCACTTCGAGGGGAGTCTGGCTGCTAGAATTCCTCAAGCACAGATGTGCTAACTCCAGGATTTAGAATTCTCTCTAGGGTCCTGTGCCATCCCATCAGGCTTTGCCAAAGGGAGTCCAAAGCAGAGCACATATATTCTGGCTGCTTCTTGATGGGGGTGCCTCAGCAAGGCAAACCAACCTCCGGGATTGCGCCTGCCCGAAGGCAGGAGTCCTGTTTCTGTGTCTGGGGAGAGACGGGGCTGTGCTATCTCCAGCTGGATAGGAGGCCTTGCTGACATTTCCTCTCTCCATTTATAAATTAAGTGCTTTTTCGGTCATTCCAACCACACAGCAGCCAGCAATAGACCCGTTTTGCAGGGAAGAGCCCAAGGTCCAGGAGAGAAGCACTCATGAGGGTCTCTGAATCAGAGGCTGGGATCAAATTCAAACCCAGGTCCAGGGGCCAGAGTAGAGTGCCAGGGGTTTGGACCCAAATGTTCCTTCTTTTGGTGGTTGTGAGCTCACCTTTCTGAGCCTCGTCTGTAAAAGGGGAAACAATGCCATTCCCCAGGGCTGTCTGTAAGGATTAAATAACATGAGTTGGAAAGGCTGCGTCCTGTCTTTGAGAACTCACCTAGAAAGTTGCCTCCTCTAGCAAGCCTTCCCTGACTGTCACCGTTGGTTAGGCCTCTCCCTAGGGGACCCCACAGGCCTGAGCTTTGGGCTTGGCGAGTGTTGCTGCTGTTTCTACGCTTCTCACGACCAGACTTTGTGTCCTTCAAGGACAGTCAAGTTTTTCTGAATCCCAAATGCCTAGCAAGAAGCCCAAATGGAGTTGGAATAAAGTCCATGTTCCTCTCCTCTCCTCTTCTCTCCCTCTCTCCTCAGCTTTTCACTACACCAGGCTGTCTTCTCCCACAAAGGACGGTGGCTACGGAGCTAAGCCCCTCCCCATCTCCCTTACCCCAAGTCAGTTGGGTCCTGGGACAGTAGAGAGAACATTCTGGAGCCTACTGGAAAAGCAATCACTCAGGGCTGGCTGGTGAAGGGCAGCTGGTGGTGTCCGGCTGGCGGGGGGCACCATATGGGCCCAGTGAGGCAGGCAGGCCTGGGGACGCTGTGCCTGCAATGAAGGCTGTTTATGGGGCCGTCACAGCCTCCCGGAGGTGACTTGCTGTGAGCTGTCAGCCATGCGTCCCCCGCAGACGGGCAGCCTGCGTGTGCCCCTTCTGCCAGTTCCAGAAACAGAAGCAGTAACAGAAGGTCAGAGCTGCAAGGGGCCTCATCTGAGGTCACCATGTCCAAACTTCCATTTCACAGGTGAGATGTGGCCCAGAGAAGGGCAGGGGCTTGCCGAAGGTCACACCGCAAGCCAGGACAAGAAACCAAGCCTCTGGCCTCCCGGCTCAAATGTGTCTAAAAAAAACAGAGAAGGAGCAAAGTAATCTTGAAAATATACCAGTATTCAAGAAGGAATTTTAAGATGATATTTTTTTCTTCTCTTTTTTTATCTGACCTTTGTGAAGTTTTGTACAATGATCATCTATCCTTTAATAATCGGGGTCGGGGTGGGGCGGGGGGGAGAAACAATTAAAGGGAAAGGGAAGCTAACTATGGGCATAACTGGCTTTTGTCCTTAAGAAAATGGTGTCAATTGTAATCTTATTGTTTTTCTCCCCCACTGGGCTCTTAAGGGACCCCAATGAGATAGAAGGTGCCAGGGAGCTAGGAGGGCTCTCAGCTTCTCTCCAGCTATCACTTGAACTTGCAGTGGGAACCAAGACAGAGCCACGGCTAGGATCAGGACCTCTGCTTTCTGACTCGAGTGATCTGTCCTCCCCACTTCCCTGTGAGCCAACCAGTCCCTTCATCTGGCTAGGCCTCAGTTTTTCCATCTGTAAAATGGGAGTTTTTACAGCAGTATGTATTCTTGCTCCCACTAGCAAAGCACAGTGGTTAAACACATGGATACTGGAGCCTTGGGTCCCATCTCCTCCACTTCTTTACTTGATGACTTTAGGCAAATTACTTAAATCTGTAAGCCTTAGTTTCCTCACCTGTAAAATGGGGATAATAAATAAATAAGATGGGGATTATACCTCATGGGTGTTTGTAAGGATTAAAAGAGTTAATGTTTAAGACATCTTTTGAATTATGCCTGGCATATAGTAAGTGTTATATATGTTGCATATTTTAATAAAACTAAAATCCCTTGCTATGACTGGTTTGGCTCAGTGGATAGAGAGTCAGCCTGAAGACTGAAGGGTCCCAGGTTTGATTCCGGTCGGGGGCACATGCCCAGGTTGCGGGCTCAGTCCCCAATGGTGGGCTTGCAGGAGGCAGCCAATCAATGATTTTCTCTCCTCATTGATGTTTCTATCTCTCTCTCCCTCTCCCTTCCTCTCTGAAATCAATAAAAATATATTTTAAAAATAATAATAAAATAAATCCCTTTTCTAGGTGACTCCACAGGCCTGAGCCTTTGGCATGGCAAGTGTTGGATAAACAGTGAAGATGGAATGGCTATTATCATAATTGTTGGTTGGCCCCCAGGGAAGGGAGTTCTCTTGGAATTGGAACCAGCCTGGCCCAGCCTGAGCTGTAGGTAATCCAGCCTCACCACTGAGGGCCCCACCCTCACTCCCTGCTGGTGGGGTAGGGCCACCTCCTCCCCACTTGGACCCAGGTCTGTGACAGCCTTCTTCCAAGGAATCAGAGTAACCTGGTGAGTCAGGAGCCCAAGGGGTTCCCTGCTTAGGCTTGGCTCTGCCCTTTCACCCAATCTCCAGGGCCTCTTCTGCCTGCTGTGTTCCACTGACCCAGCAGCCCCAAACAGTTGCCTCTGAACCCTTCCCCCCTCAGACTCTTCCCATGCTGTTTCCTCTTCCAGAAACATCCAGCCAGATTGCCTTCTCAACTCTGCCAGCCTCCCTACCTTTGCCCAGAACATCTAGTTGGCCTCCGCCCCAATACCCCCAGTCACAGCTACCCACACACCTCACTTCCCTCCTTAACACACACACACACACACACACACACACACACACAACTTTAGCTAAATGAGCCTCAGTTTCCTTATTTGTACAATGGGGGTTAGCCTGCCTTAAAGGGCTGCAGAGGCTTCTGTGGGGTAATATGTGGAAATAAATAAATAAGTGCCTGGCATGTGGCAAGAGCTCAGCTGACACACCATGTGGTAACTCTGGTTATCGTTCTTTTTTTATGGTTTTTGGTGAACCTGTTTGCCTCTGGCAGCAGCTGAGCATGCCTGGAGACCATCATTCACCCCAGTGTTCCCTGGAGCAGCTGGCCAGTGCCTGGCACAGAGGACTTGAGCAAGTTCTGTCCTGGGGCTCTCAGAGTGTGCCCAGCATTTGGATGACCTCTGCAAGTGGAGAAGCAGCAGCAGCACCTAAAGGGGCGGGGGAGGTGCTCCCGAGGGGCCCTACCTGCCCAGACGGCCATCCTGGGCAGGCCCAGCAGCTGTCTCCTCTTCTGCCTGGGCAACCACAGGGAGGTCTCCGGCCATGGAGCTGCTGAGCTCGTTAAGAATAACAAAGCAACTGATGAGTCCCCTGCCTCTCTTTCCCTTGCTCTCATTGGCACTCTCTGGCCCGGAGGTCACCACACAGACACAGAGGCAGGCAAAATGGGGAAACTGAGCAGAGACTGGCATCAGGAGGCCTGGAAGTGGCTGCCTCTGCCACCCTCTTGCAGTGGAACTCGGGGCAAGGAAGCTTCCCTCTTACATTGGCTCCATGTCCCTGTCCTCAGGGCTCTTGACCTTGTGTTAAGAGGAGGACAAGGCTACAGGACTCTGCTCGGGGACCGGGCTGCACCTGCCAGATGGGTTGAGTGCAGTAAGGCAGGCAGCCACAGCTTTGAATCCCAGCCCTGCCACCACCAGCTGTGTGATCTTGGGCCGGCCACTTCCCTTCTCTGAGCAACAGATTCCTCATTTACAAGACAGGATTTGTCTGAGAGCACTTAGCTCTTGCCGTGAGAGCCTGCTTTTGTCCTCACTCTCTGCCTGCCACAGAGATCCCTGGACAAACCCATCTCTATCAACATGAATATAGAACCTAAGGGTTGAGAACTTGCAGAGCAACTTGACAGAGTAATTTTATGTCTTGACTCATAATAAAATAGGCTTATGTTTTGGAATTTTTCTTGTAAGTCATTTTCCTTATATTTTACAAAAGTTCTTGATTTTTTTTCATGAATTTCCATGGTGTAAATACATCTATCATGTCCAATTTCAAGTTACCAAAAGTTTACCAACCAGCTTGCAAAGTTCTTGAATATTTAACCATCTGTTCTTGTGAACCACCCAGCTCCAGCACCCCTCCAAGGCCCCTCAGGGTGTGACTACTCTTAGCAGAAGAGCAGCCAGAGCAGGCGTGGGCCCCAGTTGGGAGACAGGCTTCCTCCCAGGCCCTCTCCCCAGCCAGCACATTGAGGGCCACCCAGGGAAGGGCCATAAGGTCAGCCATGACCCACACAGAAGCTCACTCATCCCACCAACCCTCCAGCCCCTTTGTTCTCTGGGATAAAAGCCTGTGAAATCATTCATCTATCTCTTCCTTAGAAGGAAGAAGAGAAGTTGGGCCAATGGGTCCAGCTGAGCCATCCATCTGGGAGCTAAGGCAAGGGGAGCGGGGCTACCCATGCAGTCAATCGGGGCCAATTCGCAATACTCCTGTCCTCTCAGCAGCTGCAGCCGAGTGAAATAGTCACAGTGTCCCTTGGTCATAGTGAGGAGCAAAGGAAGTTTGTGTACAGCCTCCTCTCACCTGCTTTCCTCCTCTCCTTCAGGCCTGCCCAGCCTCCAAATCTTTGCCGAGGCCAGTGATGGCGAACCTTTGGAGCTCGGCGTGTCAGCATTTGGAAAAACCCTAACTTAACTCTGGTGCTGTGTCACATATAGAAATTTTTTGATATTTGCAACCATAGTAAAACAAAGACTTATATTTTTGATATTTATTTTATATATTTAAATGCCATTTAACAAGGAGAAATCAACCAAAAAAATGAGTTCGCGTGTCACCTCTGACACACGTGTCATAGGTTCGCCATCACTGGCCTATGCAGTTCCCTCTGCTTGAATGCTCTCTCCTTCTCTTCCTGTTCTCTACCCTGCAAAATCGTCCCCCCTTCAACACCCAGCTGATACACCGCACTCTACAAGAAGTCCATTGCTATAGGTGGCAGGCCAGCGGAAGCCACCCCAGAACCCCCTGAGGGGATGCGAATGCATGTCTTCCTTGGGGCCCCCTTTCCAGCTGCCACCCATGCCTTGCCCTCTGCCCCTACAGCTGCGGTTCCTTTGGTGTGCTTCCTAAAAATTCAAATTCCTAGGCAGCACTCTCAGAGCTTCTGGATCCACAGGTGGGGCTCAGAATCTGTGCCCCAGGAGATGTGGATACAGAGGACCTGAGAACCTGACCTTGAGGAACCCTGTCCCAAGTCACGGTATATGTAACCGATCCGTGCCGAGGCCTCGTCACCCCTCCCCAGGACCGGGTGCTTCATGTGCCTCCTCGGGATCGAATCCAGTGTCTGCTCCTGAAACCGCCCTGGCTGGAGGGCCCAGCCCCTGGCTCAGCTAAGTGCTGCTCTCCACTCATCTCATGGGGCCCGAGGAGAGCATGGATGGGTGCAGGGTGTCCCCCTTCTCCAAACACTGGTGCTCAGGCTTCAGTCTCCTTCCCTGTAGTCAGCAGAGACCATACCTACCTGGCAGGATTATTTGATGATTAAATAAGCCCACGCCCCAAGGGCCGTTAGCAACTCAAATGCAGTAGAAGCAGCCTTCATCTGATTCGGCCACATGGGCCTCCTTGCGTCCCTGGGACACACTAGGCACGTGCCCAGCTCGGAGCCTTTGCACTTGCTGTTCCTGCTGCCTGGAACACGCCTCCCTCTGAACCCTGAGTGGTTCATCCCTTCTCCTTCAAGTCTTCACTCAAACATCGTCTTTTGATGAACAAAGTCTCTTCTGAACACTGATTTAAAAGCATCTTTCCAGGCCCAGCTCCTGGGAGCGCTGCCAGTGTACAGGGCCCTGTGCTCAGAAGGGCCCATGCTTGGCATTTGACGCTCCTCCATCACCGTTCTGAAATTCTTAGCAATTTTATCTTTGACTGTGCATTTTGTGAGTCAGATGGGACAAGGGAGCATGTGCCGGGGACTTGGCCTCAGCTCAGATGTGTCCCGGCTCCTGCCACCTGTTCCCCATTAGTACCCCAGGCCCCACCCACTGTGGCTGTCTTTGGTGCCTGGCGGGACCCTGGTCACAGGCACAGGACAGGGGAAGGGAGGTCATCCTGAAATGGCAGTTTAAAAATGTTTGGGGGTTGCCCCTCTGCCAGGGCTGCCGGGAGTGGGTATGTCCCAGCGGTGGGGTGAGGCCCCTGGGTGTCTATGAGTCTTTATCCTGAGAGTATCCCTGTGCCCAGGAGCGCTAGCTCCCTCGTTCTGTGGCGGGGAGGGGGGCGGGGGGGTGCGGGTCATCTTCCTGTTTGCCTCTTCTGGCAGCTTGGGCACCTGGGGGAAGAGCCATGAAATACAGATTACGTATTTTCTGCGATTCTACCTATGAGTTAAATGCTCCGATATTTGCCTTTAAAACCGATATTGCATAATATAAAGATGAAAGATAAAACTCATGTTAATCATATAAATTTTACATTTTTCTTTACTCAGAATGACATTAAATAGCAAATAAAAATCACAGTGACAAGGAGAGAGGGAGAGAGAGAGAGATTACAGAAGGAAGTAGAAAGTTTCCTGTGTGCCTTTAATGACACATTTTCTCTGTTTTTTGAACAAGGGCCCAGGTTTCATTCATTTTGCACAGGGTTCTGCAGATTACGTTAGTGGGCCTTGTCCCCATCATCCTGGTCCTTTTCAGACCTGGTGCTTCAGTCCTCCTGCCTCCCGCCAGCCCCCAGCACTGTCAGGGCGAATGGCCGCCACCCTGGAGGCTGCAAGGCGTTCCCCAGGTGCCTGGGCCACAGGCTTCCCTCCTTCCTGGAATCCCTGCACTCATTTCCATCCATTGTCTTCAGCCGCAGCTTCTTGAGTTAATCTTTCCACCTCCGGTAGTTCCCTTGCTGGCTTCCCCATCTGCTTCCAGTTTCAAATCCTTTTTGGCACCAAATCCTCTCTTGGGGTTCCTTTGGCCCCTTCCGCCTCTAATGGCCAGAGTGACCTTGGTCAAACCAGCCACGGTGCTCTAGGGAGGCCCTGGTGAAACGAAGGGGCTGCTTTGTTCTCCTCCCAGGGAAGGGCTGCAGGGGCCCCGGTCCTCTAGCAGACGATGCTGGGCGAGATGAAGGTGGCTTCTACTGCGTCTGAGTCGCTGTCGACACTGCACCCCTGATGACCTGTGACCTCAATCTTTCCCCTTCCCCTTTTGTTGCACAAGAAACTGTCATCTTTCACTGCAATGGCAACCGCCCCCCGCCCCCATTCAGTCCTTCCGCAATGTGGGATGGCACAGAGCTCATCACGTGAGAGTGGTCCCAGGCTCTGCTCCCCCTTTCTCCTAAAGAGGATTCTGGTGGCAACCCCTCAGCCAGCATCTCTCCCTCCCCTGCTCGGAGATTTAGGGGGTACAGCTAATCTGCTAGGGAAAGAAACTCCAAAACACAGCAGCTTAAAGAACGCAGAAGTGTATTTCTCTTTCACGTGACAGTCCTGGGGAGAATGTCCCAGGTGTGGAGGGCATCTCTGCTCCACGCAGTCATTCAGAAACCCAAGTTCCTTCCACGCCCTAAGGCAGCGATGGCGAACCTTCTGAGCTCGGCGTGTCAGCATTTTGAAAAACCCTAACTTAACTCTGGTGCTGTGTCACATATAGAAATTTTTTTATATTTGCAACCATAGTAAAACAAAGACTTATATTTTTGATATTTATTTCATATATTTAAATGCCATTTAACAAAGAAAAATCAACCAAAAAAATGAGTTCGCGTGTCACCTCTGACACGCGTGTCATAGGTCCGCCATCACTGCCCTAAGGCTTGTCGTCTTTGCGGTTGTAACCGGGTCTGATTTCAGCCAGCCGGGAGGAAAAAGAGGGCACAGGGGCTTCAGACGGAGGCCTGGAAGAGGCTCCGTCCCTTGCACTCACATTCCCATGGCTGGGACTCAGTCCTGCGGCCACGCCTGCCAGGGAGGCTGGGAAATGCCATCCAGCGGAGCCGCCTCGTGCCCGTGAGGAAGAGGAGGACGGGGTCTTGGAGGACAACCAGCTGACTTGCAACACCTGCTTCTGCTCTAACAGGTGACTCTGGGTTTTGGACAAACTGGTTTCTAGGTTTTGTGTCATGGAGGGCCTGAAGCAGGAAAGCAGGAGAAAGAGGAACGGGGAGTCGAGGGGAAAGGATTTTAAAGCGTATTCGAAAGACACAAGTCATAGTTGGAATTCTTTTTAGCTTCTCTTGGTTAATGGCCTGTGTCTTATTTAATGCTCTGCCCGCGGGTGCGGAGCCCCAGCTCCCCGGGGTCCCAGGACGCGTGGGTTACACTTACACAGCACACTCGCCACGAACAGAAACAGGGATAGAGACAAAGCTGAGGCCGAGGCTACAGGACACGGTCTTTGCCCTCCAGGAATTCACCGTCCACAGGGCAGACAGATGCAGGATTAGAGGCAAGTCCAAGCTGCTGACCGACATTACGGAGGGAATTATCTCTGCTTTGGCAGGGCCTGCGACCGGCAGACAAGAAACGTCCATAAAAGGGACAACCCTCCTAGATTTACCTCAGCCGGTGGGAAATAGTCCTCTAACTATTTATTTTATTATTATTATTGCTTAAAATATTACAAAGAGTAGTACATTTGTCTCCTTTTTTTTTTTTTTAACTGCTCTGATGGTGGGTAGTTACATTTGGGCTGGTATCTTCACTGACAAGGTCGACCTTTACCTTCACTGAGCCTGTCTGGCTTTTTGCATCTATAATAACACACCCTTTAAATGCCTGGGTAACTTGTAACTTCCCTTTTTCCGGACCCGTTGGGGCACAACCTAATGTGCCTGGGCGCCAGGACAGACACCACAAATTCCTTCATTGTTATCATGTTCATTGTTCCTGCACCCACCTAAGTGTGTGTCTATCATTTTACTTTTTATCCAATCCCAGGGGCCCCTCCCCGCCCCTGCTTTGCTTTCTCCCGCCTCTCTGGTCTATCACTAATTCATGGAACCCACCTACGTCCCTTCCTTTGATTGCAGTGTATAAATACAGATGTAACCCACCATTCTCCAGAGCATTATCTCAATCCATTGAGGTTCTGCTTCCAGGCAATTGTCAACAGTTTGGCTCAAATAAACTCACAAAAATTCTTTCCAGGTTTGAATGTTTTTTACATTAACAACCTCCTGGTTCATAGGTCGACGCTCAACCACGGAGCGGCACTGGCTGGGCCATGAAGGTGTTTTAAAAGGAAGGTGCCTGAAAACCACCACAGACTCACTGAGGCAGCTTCTGTCAGCAGCGGGGAGCCAGCACTTGGGGGTGCTGGGAGGGGCTGAACCTGGAAGAGGAGGCGCAGGGCGGGAGGCCCTCTGTGCCAGGGAACCTCAGCCTTACCTGGAACTGTGGCCACGGGCGGGCGGGGAGCGGGGAAGGTCAGGCAACCAGACGGCCTGTGATCCGAAGGGTTTATAGGAAAAGCGACGGGGAAGGGGTGGGAAGAGAGGAGGCCAATGGTTCCCAGGTCCTGAGCCACAGGCCACTCGGTGGCCCCAGGCCAGGCTGCTGAGCTCACACCCAGCGGCCTCCACCCAGGAGCCAGCCTTCAGGGTTACCACCACGCTCCCCAGAGTTGCTCTGGAGACAGGAAGGAGCCCGACACCGAGATGTTTAGAGATAAGGACTCTGGGCCTCCGGGAGTCAGCTCTGCCGCCTCCAGGCCAGGGTCCTCTCAGCTGGAAGGAGAAAACCAGGGTTAAACCGCCCCCACCTCCCAGCCCCGAAACCTTGGACTGTGTTTCTCAAACTTCGCAGGCATTCAAAACCACTTTCACTTCTGCCTGTGCTGACAGCTATTTGGTGGTGTTGTTTTTTAAAACCAACTCATTGTTACTTATGTAATTTATTTTCCCAGGGAACTATGTGAAGGCGAAACTGTGGGGTTGCCATAAAAAGCTAAGCAATCGCACGAGTACGATGCTAATCAAGCAGTTTCTTCAGTTTCGGGCTCTGGATCTGAGGGCCAGTTTCTCTTTTCAAAGGGAGGTTAGCAGAGGTCAGAAAGGTGTTCACGATGGGCAGCACCCACTGGAGATTCCCTTTCACATCCAAAATGCATCCTGTTCTCCCTCTGTCTGAGCCCCACCTCCCCCACCCCATGAACTGCTTCCAGGGGTGAAAACTGTCCCGGGGAGATCACTGCAAGAGCCACCTTTGTCGCTGAGGTTGAGGCGGGAGGAGCTGGGCCTTTGGCTCTGGGCAGGGGATGGGCCCTGAGCTGACCCCCAGCCTCAGCCTGGGGACTCCCTTTAACCCCAGCGGTAGAGGAGCTGGCCCACAGTACGTGCTCAGTAGGGGCACGAGCTTGACCCAGATGAGCCTCTCTCCTGGAACAGCCTCATCCTTGAGGTGGTTTCCACATGCCTCCCGTGCTCCGTGAGAGCAATCACTCACCTCGGCAGGAAATCAGAGCCATCGGTAAGTATTTAAGTATTGGAAGAGGGGGTGGGTGTGATCCTCAGTGAGCCTTGTGGGTTTGGCTACAGCGATGGCTCCCAGAGGGGCTGGTTCATCTCATGATGCAGCCTCATCCCTGACATGAGGGAACCCCGTTCTGTGGGCACAAAGGGAGAGGGAGGGGGCCAGGATCCCAGAGAGAAGCCATTGGCGGGGGAGGTGGGGAGGGGGGGGGCGCATGTGAAGGGAAGCAAGTGGGTTTGGTGCTGCAGTTTTGTGGTGACAACTGGGCCCCAAGAACAAAGCAATGATAAACACAGGAAGTATCAAGCAGCCAGGTCCTCCCCCTGACTTCAGCCTTCCCCAGTCCCACCAGCCCTCTGTCCCTCCACATCCTCACACACTGGGCTCATCACCTGTCTGGCAGGAGGGGATCAGAGAAAACTCAAGAGCCTCCCCATTCTTTTTTTTTTTTTTTAATCCTCACCAGAGGGTATATTTCCATTGAATTTAGAGAGAGTGAAAGGGAGGGAGAGAGGGAGGAAGGGAGGGAGGGAGGGAGGGAGGGAGAGAAAGAGAAACATCAATGTGAGAGAGACACATCGATTGGTTGCCTCCCACAGATGCCCCGACCTAGGCCAGGGAGAACCTGCAACCCAGGTAGGTGCCCTTGACCAGGAATCCAACCCATGACGCTTCAGTATGTGGGCTGACGCTCTAACCATTGAGCGATACTGGCCAGGGCTAGAAACTGTTCTAATCCCCTTTACGCAGACAGGGGAGGAGATGGGCCCAAGGAGTTGCCTCAGTGAGGTGGTGTCTGCATTTGGACAAGCAACGATGTTAATCCCTTCGGGCAGAGCACTTTATTGCCCGAGTGAGACCCTCCAGAGCCCTGTTTCACTCGCCCTCCATCACAGAGCACAGCAACAACTGGGTTGGCGGCCACTCCTTCAGCCTGTGTGCCCGGGTGCCCACCACCAGCAGAGCCCCAGCGGAGCCACAGTGGACATGCAGAGTGACTAAGAAAGAAACCTTCGTGGTTCTAAGCCACTGAAATGCAGGGGAGATTTGTTACTGCAGCAGAGCCTCGCCTCCCCTGACGGATGCATCCTCCACGGGCAGGGACCCACGCAGCCTCTGTTCACAGAAGCAAAGCCCAGGCTTGTATGTGCGCACACACAGCTTCGGGGTATTTTTGAAACAATTAGTTAAGCACCAAATTGGATAACAAGCAAGATCGGGCGGTGTGACTTGAGTTTCCAAGGACTTGCATGTGCATCTTGAGAGCTGATTGTCATGAAAAATCCTGGCTGCACAGTGGCTGAGGCTTGACCCAGATGAGCCTCTCTCCTGGAACAGCCTCATCCTTGAGGTGGTTTCCATATGCCTCCCATGCTCCTTGAGAGCAATCACTCACCTTCGCAGAAAATCAGAGCCATCGGTAAGTATTTAACGAGAATTTCCCACAGGGGCTCCTCACTTCATTCTCTGCACTCCAGCCACATTGGACCACCAACACGCAATTCTTTCTGCCTCTTTATATAGCATTAAAGGCCCTGTGCTCTCTGTACAATTTTTTCCTTCCCTGTCTATCCCTCTAGGTCAGTGGTTCTCAACCTTGGCTGCACATTAGAATCACCTGGGAATCTTTTTAAAATCCTGATTTCTGGGCCTCATCCTCCGGAAATTCTGCTTCTTTGTTATGGGGTGGGGCCACACATTAGTAACAAAGAAACAATTTCTAGAGGATGAGGCCCAGAAATCAGGATTTTAAAAAGATTCCCAGGTGATTCTAATGTGCAGCCAAGGTTGAGAACCACTGATCTAGGTAGTAGTTGTAAATCACCCTTCCAAGTTTGTACCCTTTATGTGTGTACAACAGGGCATATGTGTAGAGAAGAGGACACACACACACACACACACACATTTCCCAGATACTGCCCTGAGTGCTTTTCTTATCTTTTATCCTCCTAACCATCCTATGGGATAGGGATTATTATCATCCCCATTTTCCAGATGAGGAAACTGAGGCTCAGAGAGGTCAAGAGACTTGCCTGAGATCCCAAAACAAGTAGTTGGAAGAGGCAGACTCAGCATCTACCAGTGCCTTGTGCTGAAGTTCACAGTCAGGTCTTCTAAGGGCAGCTACACCACAGTGTGTAGACAGAGCCCGGGGTTAAAATCCAGGAGCCCTGGGTTCAAGTGTCAGGTCAAGTTTTAACTTAGACCATGGCTTAGGGCAGCGGTTCTCAACCTGTGGGTCGTGACCCCTTTGGGGGTCGAACGACCCTTTCACGGGGGTCGCCTAAGACCAACCTGCATATCAGATATTTACATTATGATTCATAACAGTAGCAACATTACAGTTATGAAGTAGCAACGAAAATAATTGTATGGTTGGGGTCACAACATGCGGGACTGTATTTAAAGGGCCAGAAGGTTGAGAAACACTGTCTTAGGGTGAATTCCTCCCCTTCTCCAGGCCTCAGGGTCCACAACCATGAAATGGAACATTTGCACCAGGTTGGTGGTTCTCTGAACGTCAGTCAGACAGATAAGAGCAGAGCAAGGACGATGGGTCAGGTACAGAAGGTCACCAGGGTGAAAAGCCCCAGATGCCTAGCAACACAACTGTAGGGTCATCCCCAAGGTGACCTTTCCTCCCCTACCATGTCGCCGATCATGTGGTTTGGACCACACCCCCTGACCTTTTCATTCCCAGCGATAACATTTAGGCCTCGGTTATGTTTCATCTCCAGGCCTAGAAAAGCAGCAAAACCAGACAAGTAACACCGAGGCCAGGGCTGACCTCAGAACCAGCTGTGTTTGGTGCCGACCAATCAGTCAGTGGAGACCTTGACCCTGAAAGGACACACCTGGAAATCTGCTGAATATTCTATTGAGATCTTCCCCTGGGGCCTCCCTTAAAATTTCCACCCTGAAAACCCTTAGGACAGAGGACAGCATGCTCTCCCCCCAGCACCCCCGCCTTTCCCTTCCCCCTCACCTCGAACACAGTCACCTTGACCTCCCTCACTTCTAAGTTCCTTTGCCTCCATAACTTCTTTCCTAAGCCCAGTTCTTCTACCTCTGTGATTTTCCAAACAAATGTCCTCTGATAGTTTGAGTCTTGCCTCTGAATTCTTTCCTAGCCAGAACTCAAGCACTGAGGTTGCTGAACCCAGGTCCAATCTGATCCCACCAACCCAACACCTGGGGTGCCGACTCCGCCATGGCCAACAGTTCCAATGTGAGCTGTACACCCGCACTACCTAGCAGCTAATTAAAAATACCGACTGCCGGCCCTGCCTAGACCTGCATTATCAGGCCCGGGAACCCCAAAACCACAGGCGACGCACACCTGAAGCAAGCATTGGCAGCCCAGTTTCTAGGACCTTTCATAGCGCCATCTCTGTGAGTTATGAAGGCAGAAAAGGCCGACCCAATAACCACGCTGGGCAGTCTGAGTCAAAACCCAAAGAAAACAGTTTCTGGACAGTATGTTCTGGAAGAAACTAGAAAAGAAAGAAGTTGGTTAGACTGTGGACGCTGTGGGAGTAGAAGCAGAAGCTGGCTCTGGTTTGTTGTCCTGGTTTCATTCTCCCCCCCGGAGAGAAACCACATTTCCAGGTAAAGCACCTGCCTGGCCCCCTTGCAGTCCGGTGGGCAGTTCTGGCCACACCGTTGGTAGAAGCCATGAACACCTGTTCCAGGCCTGGCCATAACCTGTGGGTCCTCCAGGATGTTTCCCCCTTTTGAGGTGAACTTGGACATGAAGTGTTAAAAGAATACGGGTTTCGGTGGCTGCAGAGACGAGAACCCCTCCCCTGACATACACCCCCACCCCCACTTACAGTGAAGGAAGCACAGTGTCCTGAGGACTTTATTGACTGCTGGTCTAGGGGGCAGCAGACTTAGATTGGGTTACAGTCTTGAGATTATGGGGTTGTTACAGCAGCTAGTGCTGTTGAACCTGACTAACACAGCCTGGAGGACGTAGGACCAGAGCAGGCTCTGAAGAGGTGAGTAAGAGTTGGGCCCAGGGAGAGGAGGAAGAGGGCATTCCAGAGCGTGGACTAACAGGAGCAAAGGCGTGGGCCTGGGACAGTGTGACATGTTTGCACCTTAGAGAGAAGTTCAGGCTGAGTGGTGCTGAGGGCCGTGCTGGGTAGGAGATGAGACCAAAAATGTCCCAACCAGGGGTTGCAGGAGCCAGCTCATACCAGCTCCGAGAGCCCACTGTCAGCCAGCATCCTTTCCCAACTGTGTTCAGTGACAGATGTCGCTTTGGTAGCATGAAACGGGCCGTGGTGGGAGTGTGTATACCATGGCAACCGGCAAACACTGTAAGCCAGAGTTGGTGGGGCTTTTTCCTCCCACTGTTAAACATTTATCAGCTGCTGGCTGCACCCCACATGCCAATGGGTCCTGCTGACCTGGGGGCAGTGAAAAGACCGAAGACCCTGCAGCCAGCGCTAGTGCTTGCCCCGCCCCTTGTGTGGCCTGGGGCCAGTGAGCCTCCCCTCTTTGAGTTTCAGGTTCCTCCTTTGCAAAATGGGGCTCATACTAGTCCCTCCGTCTTAAGGTTGATGTGAGGACAGCGATGAATTCGGTCGTGTATGTGGAGCCCTGCCCGCATCCCTTCAGCATCACATGTACGTGTCTCCTATGCAACTACCTACAACTCCGAGGGCTTTCTCTCCCAGGGGCACGCTCGGCCCCCTCCCGGGGCAAGCGGGAAGCGCTGGGACACGTCAGTCTTCTGGAGCAGTCCTCAACCACAGGTGGCTGGGAGCTGGTGGACAAATAGCTCAGCCTAACCACCTCTTCATGAGGACAAATCCGAGCCCATTCTACCCGTCTCCTGAGCCCCACCCTCTGCCCCGTTCCCTGCTGCAGCCTGCCCATCAGCATGCCCTGAAGTGCACAGTCTTCCTTTCCTGGCCCACTTCCCCACTTCCCACCAGGGCTTCTTGGGATCACCACCCAAGGGAACTTCTCTTACCCCTGTCTCAGTTTGCTTCTCAGGCAAGATTATCAACACCCAGAATCACCTCTTCTACGTGCACAGAGATTTACACAGCGAGATCCCATCTGCTCCTGGCTGGTCCCCACAGCAACCCCAGGAGACAGGCAATGGGGATTGGCCACTCCATACTGCAGATGGAGAAACTGAGGCTCGGAGAGGAGCAGTGGTTTGCTTAAGGACATGCCACCATCAAGGAGAAGAAGGGCTAAAACTGGGGGGTCCATATCCCAAGATTTCAACTTTGAGCTGCTGTGGGCTCCTGGAGGACCCTGGGCTGGCTAGGAGGGTGGTCTCTACCCCCTCTTAGCTGTGCTCCCCTGACTGGTGAGGCTCACTCTGGCCCCTACACGGGCCTGGGACAGTGCAGGGCTAATGGGCTGGTGGAAGGAATGGCTGTTATTAATCCATCCATCACTCTGGAGGCCTGACCTCATTCTGTCCTTGGAAAGCCTGGGGAGGCCGGGCAGGTAAGTGTGATGCTGACCCAGCAGAAAATGGTAGGTGGGGGCATCCCAGGCCAGAGTAACTAGGGTGGGATGAGGTCAGAGGCAGCTCCTGGCCAACTGGGTCCCATCAGTGTGAGGTCAGCCAGGGCCCAAGGGACAGGTGAGAATATTAGACAAGGCCCGTATGATCAGATAGACACTGGCACCCCCTTGGGCAGTGGCCTAAAGAAGGGGCCTGCTCAGGGTCTCTACCTCTAATTCCTTTTCACTGCCCAAGCCATGAGAGTTTCGAACGCACCAGATCCACAAACCCCAGAAGATGGGGAATCAGGGGCAATACAGGGGCTATGACATGAAAACCGGATGTGGCTATGGGCGTGCAACTATTTAATGAGCACCTACTATGTGCCACACACTGTGTTGGGCACTCAACATGTCTCATTTCCTCCTTAGGCCAAGTAGGGAAGGGTCAGAGGCTTGAGTTCCGGAGGCAGACAGACCTGGGTTGGAATCCAGGCCCCACCCCGCTGACTTAGTGTCTACATCTGTACAATCTATAGTAATAAAAGCGTAATATTCTAATTAATCGGATGGCCAAACGACCTTCTGGACAAAGCTGGGGCTGCGAGGGCCAAGGCAGCCACAGCAGCTGCGAGGGCCAAGCCCCTTGCACGAATTTCATGCACGGGGCCTCTGGTAGGGTTAATCATAGCAGCTGTTTCATGGGAGGGATGTGGTGAGATCGTGTGTACCTTGCTCAACTCAGAGCCGGGCACGTTGGACACATAGTAAGTGGCAGGAACAATGACAGTAGTGCCTACTGTGTGCAGGGCACTGTGCTTCCTTCCCATGGATCTTATTTAAATTTCACAACCACCCCCGTCTTATAGGTAAGAGAGCCAAAGCTCAGAGGGGTGAAGTCACCGGTCCGAAGTCACACAGCTGCTGGGTGGCAAAGGTAGGATTTGAATCCAGGTCTCTCTGTCTTGGAAGCCTGATTAGCAAACCCCCTGGTCCTCCCCAACCCCCCCCCCCTCCCCCCACCAATATGTGGTCCTTTGGTCCTTGAAGAAATACTGCTGGGGGCGGGGGGGGGGGGGGCGGGGAGCTCTCCTGGAGGCCGGAGAAGGCAAAGCCCCAGCCGGGGGCTGTAGATAAGATGGTGCTGAAGTTGAGACTAGAATCCAGGTCTATGGCTCTCTGGCCAGGGCCTCGGTTGTCATTTCCAGCTCCGCCCTGCCCCCGCCTCGCCCTCTCTTGTAGAAAGGTTCTGGGCTCCGTGGGAGCTCGTGGCTTTTCTTCCAGAGGCCACTGAGGAGAGGGATTGAGGCTCCTTTCTTCTCTCTTCCACTGAGAGGTAATTTGCTTGGAACATGTTGAGCACTTTAAAAATTTGGTCACATTGCAACGTCTGGGTTACCATGGTGACCTCACTTTGAATTTGCTTCCCAGAGGGAGTTGGTAATAATTAATATAGCACTTAGCTCTGGCTGCCCACAGCGAGTGTGGGGGAGCACCACAGCGTCCCCCTGGGATCCGCCTCCAAGCAGGGTCCTGGGGCTCCCCAAGAAGGCAGGGGAGGGAGGACACACCCACTCTTCTCACCCCTTCAGCAGCACCAACAGTCACATTGCTGGAGCTGGACTAGATCGGAGCGCTCCCCCTTACAAATGGGGGACTCAAGGGTCCAGGGAGCATAACTGACTCGTCCAGGGCTGCACAACACGATCAGGCAGCGGCAGCAGCGGCCGGGAGGCTGGCTCCCTAAGCTTAAGGACGGGCTCTGCTGGTCGCCAAGGTGGGGGAAGTCCTGCTCAGGAAGTTCTCCGCTTCCCAAGTGCCTGGGATGATGCTACCTTTGTGAGCCACTTGAGAGCAAAAGCATTGTCCTAACCGGTTTGGCTCAGTGGATAGAGCGTCGGCCTGTGGACTGAAGGGTCCCAGGTTCGATTCTGGTCAAGGGCATGTACCTTGGTTGCAGGCACATCCTCAGTAGGAGGTGTGCAGGAGGCAGCTGATCGATGTTTCTAACTCTCTATTCCTCTCCCTTCCTCTCTGTAAAAAAATCAATAAAATATGCCCCCCCCCCCCCCCCCCCGCCCCGCCAAAAAAAGGCATTGCCGTCTCTGGGCCCCAACGAAGGGCAAGGACCTTTGTTCAGTCATTATCCTTCAGCGCCACGTGGATTATAAAATGGTGCGAGGCGCTGGGGACCGAGTCTGGGGGGTCTGGAAGAGGGAATTGGCGAGACTGTGATGGGGACCAGGGACTGGGAGGGAGCTCCAGGCAGGGATGGGCCTTAGCCGTGTCTGCAGAGGGGCCCCAAGAAGGAAGTGCAATGGAGGGCACTTGGCCTCCACTCTCCTCTCCATCCCACTCCTCCCCATCACTTCCTGTCTCCACCCACTCCAGCTCATGTGGAAAGGCAGGTAGTAAAAAGAACAAGAAATCTCTTGCTGAATCCAGACTCCATCCCACTTTTTAGATGGGAAAACTAAAGCTCTGATAGGCCTTAGAGAAGTCCAGGTGCCCACAACCAGTGATGGTGGACCAGGATTGAACCACATCAGTCCACGTACAGCATCTGTACTCAACAGTTCTCATATCCCCTGGAGGGCTGGGCTGAGGGCCGGGAGGGGAGGCGTTAGCCCCGATGTAGAGCTGGAGGGCGGCATGGACCTGTCCCTGATGCTCTCCAGGGCTGGGGAAGGGCAGGGAATGAGCAGCAGCAGGTTAACTTCCTGCTGGGACACCAGCGGTGGGGCTCAGACAAAAAGCTGGGAACTAGGAACCTTCAACTATGGAAGTGGAGTTTCAGCAAAGGCGGGAGGAGGAGGAAGGGGGAACGGCTTTGGTATCTCTGGTCTTGTCTAAACATTGATCTTGCAGCGTTTTGTTCATCTCAAACAAAATAAAACAAACCTGTGACTTTAGTATGCTGCCACCAGGTGGTGGTGTAGTTTGATTGCTCCGATCAGATATCAGCCTCCACTAAAATAAAAGTTTCATTTTTCAAAAAAGATAAAATTCGAAACGCGTGAGGCCCTTCGATTGAACTGTCGACTGCACTGCAACCTCCTGCTTCAGCGAGATCATGTTTCTCAGGGTTGCCTCAGTGGACAGGGAGACTGGGTCTATGCCCTGAAGAAGTTCGATCCCATGGGACAGCAGACCTGCTCAGCCCCTCCTGCTCGGTTCTCCCAGACGACGGATACTCTCGACACCGAATCACCATCACAAAACATGTCAATGCCCTGGCTGGTTGGGCTCAGAGGACAGAGCGTCAGCCTGCGGACTGAAGGGTCCCAGGTTCAATTACTGGTCAAGGGCACATGCCAGGGTTGTGGGCTCTCTCTCATCATTGATGTTTCTATCTCTCCCTCTCCCTTCCTCTCTGAAATCAATAAAAATTTATGGAAAAAAAAAGGCTGAGTAATATGTATATACTACATTTAAAATAAATTTAAAAAAATAAACATTTCAAAGTGCTGATGACCCAGCAACCGTGCCCTGTACTCCGAGGGTCCCTTAAATTTCACTTCTCTCCTGCCACCTGCAACCCCTCCGAGACTTTCTGAAGCCAAGCTTTTCAGTCTGTGAGCCTTGGAGCCTTCTTCCCACCCTGGCTCCTGGGAACCCGGTGTCGCCATTACCTTTGGTCATGCTTGCACGAAGCCATCATGGTAGCATCCCGCTTAAAGGGACCAAGTTTGAATCTTCTCTAAGTATTTTGACTCCCTGTCAGGTTATGAAAATGATTTGAAAGAGCTCTTTTTAAAAAAAGATAAAATTCTAAAGAATTACCTTTATATGTTCTTTCACATAATTTTTAAAAATTAAGATAGTATTTTAGGGGGAAAATGCCTGAGATACAAGTTGTTCCATTCTTCCCTGACCCTTAATTTTTTTTTTCTGACCCTTAACTTTTATCTGTCTATTTACCCAAAACCTTGGGCTCCCTGGTGGCGGCTTTTCCTCCCTCTTCCGTCTGGCTCGGATCAGCAACAACTGGAGCCCATTCCAAATGTTTTCCGTGCCAACTCGACATACTAGAAACAGCCGGGGACATGGTGTCAGCTCCTGCTCCCCGCCTCCATCAGCCCAGCTCTGGAAGCAGCTGCTCGCCACCCCCTGTCACCCCACATCTGTACAGCAGACTTTCCATATACATGGTTCTCCTCCACTGGGTTTTAACTCTTGACCGCCTGCCACACCAGAAGGTTCGTTCTTCTAGGCAGAGCCCATGGCCCATTCATCTCTGCCCACTGCCCCAGATCTTAGCCACAGTGCCTGGCAGGTGCAGATTCGCTGATTCTCTCAGCAATATGTGCATCGTTCCCATTTGACAGATGAAGACAGTGAGGCAGAGAGCTTAGGTGACTTGGCTCAACGGCGGTACAACAGAGAGCACCCTGGGGGCGGGGAGTGTCACACCAAACCCCGCTGCTCTCACAAGGAATTCAGTTTGTCCCAAGTCGGGGCCCCTGGGTCTCCAGAGCAGCCTCCCCCCTGGGCCTCCCCCACAGAAGGCCCCAGACGCCTGCCACGACGCCTGAAGTGCCCCTCGGGGGCCGTTCCTTTGAGTCTTGAGGACACGCGGGGCTCCAGCGGTGGCTGCCGGAAGGATGCACTCTCAGGAGCTGTCAGCTCCCACTGGTGGGGGTGGGGGCAGATACATACCAGTAAAGGCCTGGGAAGGAGTCACACGCACTCCCAAAGCTATTTTGACATTTCAAAGAGGCGGCCCAGGTGACTTGAGAGGCGGAATTCTCTCGCTTTTCACCTCCACGGGCCACGGCCATCAATCAGAAGTTACGCCCTGGACTAATATCCGTAGTCACAAATTATACATGTGGTTACTTTTGTTTGTTGGTAAAATTCTTAAAACGGAGCTCATGGGAGAGGAAGATAATGACGGGGCCTTGGGGGCAGGAGGGGGAGGACTCATTGCCTCGGGCTTTGGCCACTGGAACTGCTGGTGTGGCTTCCTGGCTCCCAGCCTGTGGGGCCTGTGGGGCCTGGGTTCCTTTTCCGTAACAGCCTCTGTTGATGCATGCAGCAGGGGGTGGGCGGGGTGCCCGCCAGCTGAGTCTCCCACCTGGAAGCTGAGGGGCCCTGCATCTCCTTCCTAAGGCTCCTGCTCTCCACCCCAGAGTTCGGCCAATGGGAGGGCGTAGGACTCCAGCTTAGCCTCTCTTTACATTGGTCAGCTTTTGCTGCGGTAACAAATAGCCCCCAAATCTCAGTGGCTTATACCAGTAACATGCATTTTTTTTGCTCACAGGTCTGAGGGTTGGCTTTGGCTCTGCTCAGCTCTCAGCCAGCGTGGCCCCGACCAAGGAAACACTGTTCCCCTGGCAGAGAGAGCAAGAGGCTAACCTGAGTCCCCCAGGTGCAGGTAAAGCTTCTGCTCAGATCTGGCGAAGGGGATGTCCACTCACATTCCCTGAGCCAATCCCCCCACCCAGGAGGGCGGATGTTTAATCCTCTCACTGGGGATGGAGAGAATAATTGGGAACAACAATTCAGGTCTATTTACAGTCTCCCAAAACTCTTGCTTGAGAGAGACGGGGTCATGGACCCATTCACCCCAGGAGTCTCACAGTTAGTACTGTGAGAGCCCAAGTACTAACTCCTGTCTTTCCCAGCGGGCTTCTCAGCTCCTAGACCACCCTATATGCGCCCACCCCCTCCCTTTCCACTCAGTTCCCTTTGGGGTTTATACCGGCCATAGGCTGTTTCTATGGCTTACAATATAAAACACTTCAAACAAAAAGCACACACGACGACAACACATTTGAGGTGATGCTAACAGTCTCTTTTTGGAAATTGGAGGGCCAATAATTTAAACTGGTCAGTGTGGGAAATGTGGTTGGCAAGGAAAATCCAGGATAAGGACCTGGAGGGAAGCCCAGTGGAGAGAAGAGAAAGCAAGAAGCGAGCCAGCGAGGGTCTCCAAGGAGAAGGGGGGCAGACAGCCAGCTACCCTCACATCTCAATTTGGCCAGCTAAGAGCACCTAAGTCCAGACCCCCACCCCAAGCCCACAGACACCCATGGCACATCCTCTGAGGCCTGAGGCCCAGGCCCCGGCCAGGACTGAAGATTTCTCTTATTCCTCTCTAGCTCCCAGTTTTTCAATCCTGGCTGTTCATTATAAACTCCTAGGGAGTTAAAAAAAAGAAAAAGAAAAAGAAAAAAGCCCAGAGATCCCCCAGCCCAGTTAAACCAGACTCCCTGGGGGCAGGCCCTGGGGATGGCATTTCTAAAAACTCCCCATGTGGATCTAGTGAGCAACCACGGCGGAGACCTGAGGCCCACTGCTCCCAGCTCTGCAGAGCATTTAGAGATGCCAGCCCCAGGACGCCAGATCTGCAGATTTTTTGGCAGAAAACAAAAATCTGGATAATGTGAAGTCTCCCAATTTTTCAATGTTAGCTCAAACTTACTCAATTCTATGCAGGCCAAATAAAATATGTCTACAGACCACTAAGGAGGAACCTCTGGGCTGCAAAGGCTCTGAGTTTGAATATGTTAGGCCTGCTCCACCCGCTTGGCCCCGGAGCCCTGGTGTGGATGTGGCTTGGTGCTGTGCTCAGGGGGGCATCAGGCCTCACGCTTCAACAGGTGAACTGTAGAGGGGACAGAGCCCTCGCAGGTAACTGTCTGTTCCCTGGTTCCAGCCAGGTCGTCCTGAGCACGGAACCTACTCTGATCCCACCACCCCACCCTCAGTAGACACTGGGTAGAACCACCAAGCAGGAGAGTGGGGGCAAGTTCCAGCTGGGGAACTTTACCCGCAGCTGCTCACCCCAAGTCCCCCCTTGGGTTATTGCTGGCTTTTTAAAAAAATTATTATTTGGTTTGGCTTTTAATTACATTTAAAATGTGTTTTCAAATCATTATTGTTTTCTGCTATAAAAGTACTATTAAATTTATTGTAGAAAACATGGAACAAATGGAAAGTATAAAGAATATGAAAACATAACCTTAACTGCCCCTTGGGTTCTGAATATGGAGTGATTCCAGGACACTCTGGAAGGAAGTCCCTCCTCGGTGGTGGAGGGAGGCGGCCCCGGGAGTCTCCCTCAGGAACAGAGCTCCGTTTCTCGGAAGCTTCAAGAAATGAAGGAGATAGTCAGTACCTTCGAAAGACTGGTCCAGCAGGCCTGTGATACTTACCAGAGACAGACTGGGAGAATCCACATTATTTTTTATTTTTATTTATTTATTTTTTAAAAAATATATTTTATTGATTTTTTACAGAGAAGAAGGGAAAGGGATAGACAGTTAGAAACATCGGCCAGCTGCCTCCTGCACACCCTTTACTGGGGATGTGCCCGCAACTATGGTACATGCCCTTGACCGGAATCGAACCTGGGACCCTTCAGTCCGCAGGCCACCGCTCTATCCACTGAGCCAAACCAGTCAGGGCTCCACATTATTTTTTAGATCCATATTTCTTCTTCCTAATACATAGTAACAAAAATTACAGTTAAAGAGAAAGAAATCTTAAGGAAGAACCTCCGCTGGCTGCTGTTGGAGGTGAAAAAAGACCTTCCCTAAGGTTGCATGTGCCCTCTGGTGGCAGCTGCAGGGGATGGCTTCAGGTGGGGCTGGGCCCCAGGGCCAGCCCTTGCTCTTTAAGTCAGTGGTTCTCAAAGTGGGGTCCCAGGATCTAAGCTTCACTTGGGAACCTGTTAGAGACACAACGTTTCAGGCCTCACCCCAGACCTCCTAAGTCAGAAACTGCAGGTGGAGCCCATTCGGGCAATTCTGGTGAACCCTGAAGTTTGGGAACGATGTTTCTAGATGAGTATGGACCTGGTACCTGATCATGTGTCAGCATAGGTCTGAGGCTGAAAGAGAAGGGAATGGGGAAAACTGGCGATGCTGAAGGCACCGGGGCCGGGCCCCCTAGAGGTCCCTCAGCCACACTCAGTCTCATCTCCTTCTCAGCCCTAAGATGTCTGGAGCCGGCAGAGCTAGGGAACAGGGCAGAATGGACCGTCTCCCAGAGGAAAGCAGTCTGGGCTTCTTGGATGGAGCTTAAAAGGCCACACGTGTGTGTGATGCTAAGCCTGGGATTCTTAGGAGAGAGATCAGAGGTGTAATAACAGGGTGATTCCAGAACCCTAGCAAGCCCATCCAGAGGGGATGTAAGACTTGGACCTCGGGCAAAGGCAAAGGAATGAAAAACAACCATTGAGATAGTTAGAATAAAGCAGGAACAAAGTAAGCCCAGCGAATGAGGGAGGCCAGAGAAAGGTGTGGCCCCTGGGCAGATGGAAGGAGACCCTTGAGACAGTCACTTAACCAGACACCCTCCTGGAGGAAATGCTTTCTAATTCAATCACTATTGAAAACGCCCACATTGACTCAAGATGCAGCGGGGCCAGCACGTGGGCAAATCTGGTCTCAGGCTCCGACTCGGTGAAGCATGGATAGGCCCCCAGCAGGCTGCCTGACAGGGAAGTAATTATTCTCAGTCAATCCAGCTGTTGGGTGCACCTGGCTACGTCGAGCAGGAGTTGGTAGAGAAAATTTGATAAGGAAAACAAGGTTTCAGCAGAAACCAGAGATAGGCAGATGAAAGACGTCACGATATGTCCCCCTCTCCTTCCAGAAACAGTTCTATTTTTCACTAGAAAAATCACAGAAATGCTCTGGTTCAGTTAAGGTACATTATTTCAGCCCTAGCTGGTTTGGCTCAATGGATAGAGCATTGGCCTGTGGACTGAAGGGTCCCAGGTTCGATTCCAGTCAAGGGCACATGCCTGGGTTGCAGGCTCGATCCCCAGTAGGGGATGAGGAGGCAGCCGATAGATAATTCTCTCTCATTATTGATGTGTCCATCTCTCTCTCCCTCGCCCTTCTCAAAAAATCAATAAAATATATTTTTTAAAAAGATACATTATTTCAGATTACATGTCTAGCCTAGTAATTAACCTTACCCGTTCAATAGTATTTATTGAATCCCTCCTGTGTGACAGCCATTGCTGGGGTTACAGCAGTAAAAAAGCAGAAGGTCTCTGCCCTCCCGGAGCCTGCATTCTAATGGGGAGGAGAGAGCAACACAATGAGCAACATCTATAAACCCTAAGGAGTTTTTCCTCTCCAGGGCCCCCCGCCTCAATGAAGCTCTGAATTCTGAATTTTCAGAGCCTGAGCGCCGGCTTTCTCTGAACTGGAAGAGAGTGACAGTGTGGAGCCTTCAGGTTAGTGTGAGAAATGCTCACCTGTCTGAGGCAGAAGTATGGCGAAAACGAGACTTTTAGTAAGTGCTCGAGAGCGTGGCACAGGCACACCTGGGGTAGCGAACACAGCCTATTTATTCAGCCCCTCCTCCCGTTCCTCATTGGCTGAGTGCTACGGGGGGGGGGGGGGGGGGGGGTCATCTGTTTCCTCACACGTCTCCCATTGGGCCATTAAAAAAAAAAAACTGGACTGAGGCCTTTTCTAGTTGCCTCCACCTCCCCGTCTAGGTGAGGCAGGCATCTCGGGGGTTTCCACCAGGATGCTGGCTCCCGTCCAGGTCTTTGTTCTCATATCCTCTTCCCTCCCCCCTACATTCAGTTTGCCGGGGGAATTCGGTAACCGTTGCCAGTAAAAGTTGACTGCTGGAGATGGATCACAGAGGCCTATTTCCTACAGTTAGGAAAGCCGTTCGCACAAGGGCTTCCAAACATTTAATAGGCCACCGAGTCACCTGGAGATCTTGTTGAACTACAGACTCAGATTGGGGTGGGTGTCCGGGAAAGGGGTCCCAGAGATGCTGATGCCCAAAGTGAAGCTGCAGATCGCACACGTTTGAGGAGCTCCCCTTAGGAGACAGGCTGTGGGGGTGGAGCTGCCCCAGGAACAGGAATTCACCAGGTCCCTGTCCCACCTTCACTCTGAGGCTACAGTTCTGGTCTCCACCAGGGAGGCGCTGCATCATTTGCAGAGCGCTTGTGCAGGTCACCCCGTTCCCATAGTAACTCCTTCCAGCAGGAATACTACTTGTGGAAGGTAAGGAAACAGCACCCGCCTAGGGAGGTTAAGAGAGGTCACAGAGCAGGGGGCGGCAGAGCTGGGCGCAGACGCTCATCTCTGCCTAGAGCAGCGGTTCTCAACCTGTGGGTCGCAACCCCATTGGGGGTCGAACGACCCTTTCACAGGGGTCGCCTAAGACCATCGGAAAACACACATATAGTTACATATTGTTTCTGTGATGAATCACTATGCTTTAATTATGTTCAATTTGTAACAATGAAATTGGGGGTCACCACAACATGAGGAACTGTATTAAAGGGTCTCGGCATTAGGAAGGTTGAGAACCACTGGTCTAGAGGGCTTGCTGGCCTGCAACAGACTAGACCAGCCGTGGGCAAACTACGGCCCTCGGGCCGGATCCGGCCCCTTTGAAATGAATAAAACTAAAAAAAAAAGACCATACCCTTTTATGTAATGATGTTTACTTTGAATTTATATTAGTTCACACAAACACTCCATCCATGCTTTTGTTCCGGCCCTCCGGTCCAGTTTAAGAACCCGTTGTGGCCCTCGAGTCAAAAAGTTTGCCCACCCCTGCTTTAGGACAAGAGCTTCCCATCAGCCTGAGTCATGTGCCCCAGCCAAGGGAGGGCAGGGCATCTTGACTGGAGAAAAAAATAAGGTGGCTACCAAAATAATAGACCTGCCTACGGGGCTAGGCACCAACAGCGGACTGTTTGAAGGTTTTGCTTCAGTTTTTCAGTATCATAAAGAGAGTAACGAAAGCATAGCTGGCCATTCCTTTTCCTCTATCCAACTCCTCAGAGTCAATTCCTGGACTATCTCCCGACTACAGAGTCACTTCCAAGTTCCCCGAGGCCCCAGGCTGCCCGCTGGGCTCGTGTCCCTGTCCTCCTCTCCTCCCCCAGCATCTCCTCTTCTCCATCTTCTCTGTTACCGCTGGGAGCAAGTTGTAAAAATGAATATTTTAAAATTCATCCTCCAGGAGGGCCCTTGAAGGTGAAGAAACATCGTCCTTTAGGCAATTTAACTCCATTCCAGGGATAAAAATAAGTAAGACCCAGGGTAGGCTGAGAGGAGAGAGGAATTAAAGGATGAATCATCCTCACTGAAGCAGAATCCAAGCTCCAGAACCAGGCCCTGAGCAGATCCTCCTTCGGGGCCTGGTCAGCCTGATGCTGGGCTCATTGAAGCCTCGTTTTTGCCCTCGCTGTGATGGAACCCTTTGCACCTGTTCTCGTCATGTAACAGCTGGGTGCTAGTTCCTTCCCAGAAAGCTCCACTAGCACCTGGCTCCAGGCACTGAGATGCGGGAAGCCGGTTCATCCTTGCTGCTTGACACAGTTGCTGCAGGGAAGAAACATCTGCACAACATATGTTTCAAGGGACCTGGTGTATATGGCATACTGTTCTTAATATGTTTGCTGCCCTTCTTGACGCTATGTGTTTTAACCAAGGTCACCTTTCCGAGGAAGGTTGTTTCCCCAGGTAGGGATTTTTCCCTGAATTTAGGGAGGGAATAAAATCCCCTTAACTAAGTGCCAGGCGGGTAGTTAATCGCCTTAAGCTACATCATCTTTACTCCCTGGAATGGAGATAAGAAATGCCCTGGCCTTTGGAATAGAAATTGATAGGATTAAAATCACCTGGTATAAATACAGATGTAACAAGACCATAAAACACAGAACCTGGGTAAGTGGCCTTGTTCTCCACCTTTTCCCTTTTGGTTCTGCTGACGCTGCCCGGCTCTCCTCAGCCTCCGGCCCACTCTCTCCTTGAGACCGAGCACCATGCCTTCAATGAAATTGCAGAGTTCTGATGGAGAGATATTTGAAGTTGATGTTGAAATTGCCAAACAATCTGTGACTATCAAGACCATGTTAGAAGATTTGGGAATGGATGATGAAGGTGATGATGACCCAGTTCCTCTACCAAATGTTAATGCGGCAATGTTAGAAAAGCTCATCCAGTGGTGCACCCACCACAGGGATGACCCTCCTCCTCCTGACGATGATGAGAACAAAGAAAAGCGAACAGATGATATTCCTGTTTGGGACCAAGAATTCCTCAAAGTTGACCAAGGAACACTACTTGAACTAATTCTGGCTGCAAACTATTTAGACATCAAAGGTTTGCTTGATGTTACATGCAAGACTGTTGCCAATATGATCAAGGGGAAAAGCCCTGAAGAGATTCGCAAGACCCTCAATATAAAAAATGACTTTACTGAAGAAGAGGAAGCCCAGGTACGCAAAGAGAACCAGTGGTGTGAAGAGAAGTGAAAAGTTGTGCCCGACACTGTAACACTGTGTGGATTGTTCCAAATACTAGTTGCACTGCTCTGTTTATAATTGTTAATATTAGGCAAACGGTAGACAAATGCAGCAGCAAATCAATTGTATTAGCAGAATATTGTCTTACCAATGGACATGGACAACAGGGGGATGGGAGCATGAGTGTGCGAGGGGCGGGGGTGGGGGAGTCGGGCGGGGGAGGTTGGGGGTTAATGGGGGGGATGAGGACACAATTGTAATACCTTAACTAATAAAAAAATAAAAATAAATAAAAAAGAATATTGTCTTCATTGCATGTGTACTTGGGGTACAGATTCCAAATCTATGGCTGAGTTTCTTCCAGTATTATCAAAATATCTTTTTTCTTTGCTCTGAATAAAACTGAATTGTGGGATCTCTACAGAAAGTGGCATTTTGGGCTTTCTCTCTTTTTGCAAAGCGATTTCTGCTTAGTTTATTGTCCAGTTAACTTTAGTTTAGTGACTTTTCAAAAGTTGGCATTGTAAATACAACAACTTGCAAAAGTTTTCTGAGGAAAAAACAATTAGAAAATTTTTTTTTAAAGCCACACACACACACACACACAAAACACAAAACCTGGCTGGAGATCCTGGCTAGAACCTGGCCAGAGAACCTGGCTAGGCTGCTTGATCAACTGAATGCTGTCTCTGTGTCATTCCTTCCTCACCGACTCCATCCACACCTTTGGGAACCCCTGGACCTGCTGGGGTTGGACCCCAACAATTGGCACCCAAACAGGGACCCCTTAGGTAAGCCCCCCGCAGCACTCGGGACGGATAGGACTGCACCGTAGGGTGCTGCAGACCCCCTTATAGAGGATAAGTAGGGTAAGAGGGTGGATAGTAGAGAATTAGATTGAGAAGATGGGTCATACTGAGTCTAAAGAAAAAAGACTCTGTATTAATCTTTTAACACATATGCTTGCTAGCAGAGGAGTTAAGGTTACTCCCAGTCAGGCAGAAAGTTTTATACAAGAAAACAAGAAAGGTTGTTTCTCCAGGTAGGGATTTTCCCCTGAAGTTAGGGAGGGAATAAAACCCCTAAGGAGTTGGACTTACATCCCCTTAACTAAGTGCCAGGCGGGTAGTTAATCACTTTAACAACGAACAATCACGCTTAAGCTGCATAATCTTTACTCCCTGGAATGGAGATAAGAAACGCCCTAGCCTTTGGAATAGAAGTTGACAGGATTAAAGTCAGCTGGTATAAATACAGATGTAACAAGACAAAAAAACACAGAACTTGGCTGGAGGTCCTGGCTAGAGATCCTGGCTAGGCTGCTGATCAACTGAACACTGTCTCCATGTCATTCCTTCTTTGCCGACTCCGTCCACACCTTTGGAGACCCCTGGACCTGCTGGGGTTGGACCCAAACATCTGGAGCCTGTACAGGGACCCGAGTGCGCATGGCGCCGAGCAGGCGTTGTGTATGAGTGAGCAGTGTGGGCGGCCTTACTCTGGGATTTGCTGCTGACTGTGCGCTCTCGTCTTCTGAGGGTTGTCTGAGTCGCCTCCTTGCGCTGCCTGTCGGCTGACTTTCCTCCGGACTCCAGCACTACCTGCTGTTACATCCAGCCGGCCGCTTCCGGCCCTTCTTCCTGCAGGACCCAGGAGTCTTCCAGAAACTGAAGGCAGCTCTACTGCTCTGCAAAGGAGTGGGATCCCTTCAGCTATGAGGCATTTATTGAACCTCTATCTCTTAGGTGTGGCGCTGACCCTGCTTTCCATCTTTGTTAGACTGATGGAGTTACTGGGGGGCTCACTGGAGAACCCATCGCCTGGCAGCTCCAGGACCACCAGAGACTAGACATCACAGAATCCCCAAGAGCCTTCCAGAACATTCATCCAGAGGGGCGTGATAAGACCTCCCTCCACCAGCTATAAGAGCCGTGGGCAAACTACGGCCCGCAGGCTGGATCCGGCCCCTTTGAAATGAATAAAACTAAAAAAATAAATAAATAAAGACCATACCCTTTTATGTAATGATGTTTACTTTGAATTTATATTAGTTCACACAAACACTCCATCCACGCTTTTGTTCCGGCCCTCTGGTCCATTTTAAGAACCCATTGTGGCCTCGAATCAAACAGTTTGCCCACCCCTGGACTAGACCCTTAGAGTAATGGCTGCCCTTGGGCAAGTGCTGCTGGCCGGTGAAGAAGCCAGCTCAGCAAGAAACACCACTGAGAGTCACAGGAAACCAGACATTTATGGGTCTCAGAGGCCCTTTTACCTCAGCGGTCGAGCTACTGTGGCCCAAGTGAAAACAGTTTACTACTTGAACTTCACTTACCCGGCTTTGGGGTAGGTTTCCGGTTCATCATTCCCGCTCCCTCTGGTATTGTGTGGATTCTGTAAGAAGCGATCTAAGACCAGCTCTTAGAAAGGCTCAGCCCTCCCAGGCACCTTGCCATAGCCCAGTGATGGCGAACCTATGACACGCGTGTCAGCGGTGACACGCGAACTCATTTTTTTGGTTGATTTTTCTTTGTTAAATGGCATTTAAATATATAAAATAAATATCAAAAATATAAGTCTTTGTTTTACTATGGTTGCAAATATCACAAAATTTCTATATGTGACATGGCACCAGAGTTTAGTTAGGGTTTTTCAAAATGCTGACACGCCGAGCTCAAAAGGTTCGCCATCACTGCCATAGCCCAATTCATATAGGTGGATGAGCGTGGGAAACGGGTGGTCAGAGAAAGGACCGTTCCTTTCCCCCTGGCCAGGGGCCAAGAGGAGCTGTTCATTCTCATCTTGCAGGGCCTCTTGGAAAGATGGTCACCACAAGAATGGACACTCAGGATCGCTTCCTCCTTATGTCAAGTTGGGAGACGTCAGTAAGAGGTTGCCTGGCCGGTCAACACACACTCTGCCTGCTCTTAAGGTAAATACCTAGCCGTCCAGAATGGCAAACACTGCTTTATGGCATGTAATAAATTCTAAAGTACTAAGACATGGGTCTGTTTTATGATGGGCCTAAAAAAACAAAGACGGCGCTGGCTGGTTTGGCTCAGTGGATAGAACATTGGCCTGCGGACCAAAGTGTCCCCGGTTTGAGTCCAGTCAAGGGCATGTACCTCGGTTGCAGGTTCCTCTCCAGACTGGGCCCTGGTCAGGGCTCATGCAGGAGGCAACCATTCGATGTGTTTCTCTCACATCAATATTTCTCTCTGTCTCTCCCTCTCTCTTCTACTCTCTCTAAAATCAATGGAAATATATCCTTGGGTGAGGATTAAAAAAAAAGAAACAAACAAAGATGACAACTGGAGATTTCCCTGGTGGAAAAGACATGCTGTTGAGAACGCTATAGGCAGACATTTCTGCAGGGACAGCAAAGGTAATAAAGCCAAACTAAAGTGCTTCCCCTGGGAACTCTGCTCGCGGTACTATGTGGTGTGTCTGCGAGACCCTAAACAGCGGAGACTTAGGGAGGCTACCCAGCAACAGGGACATAGGTGAGATGCCAAGACAGAATTTTCAAAAACTGGAGCCAAGACCAATGGTAACAATGGCCAGGAGAGGAAAACAGGGCTGAGAGGGGCGCTGGCTTCTCGGAAGACAAAGCGAAGCCTCCAGGAACGGGAGGCTTGGGAGAGGTTCCTTTGGCGGTCGGTGTGGATCACAGCAGGAGCAAACCCAACAGGGTCCTGGTCACAACGTGGGCCTACAAGGTTCTGGAAAATGGGAAGGAGATTTGCTCTCAAGATCGTCTCACCGACTACCTTCCAGCCCCGCTAACTTGGTTTTTTTTAGGACAGGAAGACAAGTCAGCCTTGGTTCTAATCAGTCACCAGAGAGAAAGAGGGAGGGAGCAAGTTACAACAGCTAAGATCTGGAAACAGCCCAAGTGCCCATCAGTAGACAAGTAAATAAAAAAGTCGTGGTACATTTATACCGTGGAATACTATGCAGCAGTAAAATAGAAGGATCTCTAATCCTTTGAGACAGCCTGGAGGGACCTGGAAAGTATCATGCTAAGTGAAATAAGTCAGTCAGAGAAAGACAAGTATTACATGATCTCACTCATATGTGGAATCCATTTAACAAAATAAACTGATGAACGGAGTGGACCCAGAGTCATGGAAGCAGGGGACAGAGTGTGGAATCTCAGAGGGAAGGCGGAGGAGGGTGGGTGAGTGGGAAGTAATCATCCAGACCCATGCATAACCCATGGACAGAGACAAGAGGATACTGAAGGCCTGGGGTGGGGGGCAGGGTGGGCTGTAGGGGATCAATGGGGGTAAAAGGAGGACATATGTAATATTTTGAACAAAGATCCTATATAATAAAAGCCTAATATGCTAAGTGTCCAGTCGTTCATTCAACCAAAGCGTAATATGCTAATGATATGCTAAGGCTGCTCAAATGCTCACTATGACTTGCACTGACCACCAGGGGGCAGACACTCCGACCAGTAGATTAGCTTGCTGCTGGTGTCCGGCAGATTGGGACTGAGTGAGGCCTCCCGTAGTCCCTCCCTGACCCAATCGTGTTCTGGTGGGGTCCCTCAGCCTGGCCTGCACCCTCTTGCAATCCAGGACCCCTCGGGAGATGTTGGAGAGCCTGTTTCAGCCCGATCCCACAGGCCAGGCCAAGGGACCCCACTGGTGCATGAATTCGTGCACTGGGCCTCTAGTTTAAAAAGAAAAAAGAAAGAGGGATGAGGGAGAGTAGCAGGGAGGGAGGGAGGAAGGATGCGGGGAGGAAGAGGGAGGGAAAGAGAATGAGAATGGAGATGTCTTAAGTAAGACGTGGTGAAGCCACCTAAATGGATTCACCCCAAATCTTGTGTCTGCTGGACACGGCCACCTGACAGGAAGCTGAGATGAGGAGAGAACAAGAACAATAATCTAAGGTTCATTCGGAACAATCAAACTTGCTGTGCCCTCCTAAAAAGTTAAAAAGGCAGAAAACTAGTTTATCTGTAAGAAAATGTTTATTCTTTTGAACCCCACAGGAAAAAAAAATGCAGCCAAGACCAAGTATTTAACGAAAATAGTGTCCCAAAAGGCAGCAAAATGGGGGAAACCTCAACACAAAGTCAGTGACAATTTTCCATGTTTTTGCACAAAGATGAAAAAAATCTATGACAATTCTGAGTAACACTTTCATGGTGACAATTACACAAGATGATTCAAAAATGCAAAATGGCAGCAACATGCACACCTGGCTAAAGCTAGAAGTTTTTTTTAAATCCCAAAATAAGATCTGTGTTTAAAAGGATGATTCTTTTTAATACTTCTATTTTGCTGACTTGCTTGTCCTACTTAATTTTCTTTAAATGAGACGTACATGCCAATTAACAGGAAATTTTAGAAGAACTATGTCCTTCCAGAATCCATGGCAAGGAAGCAAAACCAATCTATTTGGTTTCTTAATTTTCCTAGTTTCCAAATACAATTTTGCTTTGCCCCTCCCTCTCCCAGTCCCTCCCCCCACCCCCACCCTGATTCTTAAACACTTCCAAAAGTTGCCAGTGCAAACACTTTTCTATCAATGTATAATATACACTTGAAACTGAAATCTTTGTGCAGAGTTTTGAGTTTAGAATTTTTAAAACAAAACAAAACAAAACAAAAACCCTCCTTGGCACAAGAGCTGAGGAATAGTCAAGTTTGTTTTAAATCATCAAACATAAGATGATGAAGAGTGAAAAGCACAGTTAAGTGAAACGAAATGAAAACAAAACAAAACAAAAACAAAAGAACCTAGAACTGCAGCTTTTATTAGCTGTCATTGCAGCCTCACGTACACAACCACCACCCAGCTCACCTTCCCAAGGTGCCGGATTTTAGACAAGTCCAGAACACTGTGGTGCTTTCTATGACAGGAAAGAAAGTGCTGGTCGTGGTGGTAACGAACAGCCCAGCTACCCACCAGTTTTACAGCAGGATCCGCAGTGAGCTCGATACAGATAGAAGATAGATGATGACAAAGGGGGAAAATAGTCTAAAATCATCAAGTTTCCTCTTGAAATGTCTTTTCCCAAGGCACTGTGAACAAGACTGCCGCTAGCAATTTTCTAGGTCTAAACACACTGATGGGAATAGAAACATTTCAAACACATCTAGTCTCATTGCCGGAGTCTCTCCCCTCAGCTTAAATGACACTCTTTCAATTTGTTTGGTCCTTAGAGGGGTAATCAAATGTTGTTTTCTGTAATATCAAGAATCACCTTCTTGAATTCAACTATACAATCAAAACTGTGTTATGTTATTTAACTCTTTCACTCTTAAAACAAAGTGTTCATTATCACCCCACATGGATCCAATGTGCAGGTTTTGCTTATTTTAGAAAGAAACAAAACAAAAATAGAGGATTGAGAAGCAAAACCCCTTTTTTTCTTTCTTCAAGAGGAAACTGTAAGATTACATAAAAGGCAAAATTGGCTACTTGAAATCCAAGAATGGTTTTAATGCATTGGCCGAGAAAAATAAACTGCAAAGTTCTGTGAGGTCTTCTAAAAATTTACAAGAAAAACTGATGGGCAGTTCTAATCAGATGTGGAGTTATCTTCCCCCCTTTTTAAAAATGACAACATATACAGTCCCACAAAATACAATATAAACTTTTTGTTATCTTGACTGCCAGAGATGCTTCTTCGCAATGCCTTCTGGAAACGACACTGCTGGGCGAGACACAGCTGGTCTTCACTTCTTCATGGGCTGGTAAACAGAGGCGTTGGGGTCCAGTCCAGAGGGGCTGGTCTCCACAAATTTGGAAGAGTAGTGGGGGGAAACCGGGCTCAGGGGGCTGGTGGCGGCACTGTACGTTATGCTGGGCATGACGGCCATGACTTCGGCTATCTTCTGTTTTAGGTCCTTGATTTCCTGGTCTTTCTGAAGAATTTGTCCTGGAAGATCAAAGACCCACCATTAGTGGGAAGGGAGGGCCAACCCAACACAATGCCTCCTGGGCCAGCCCCAAGTGGGTATGACTCGGCTGTGATGTAAGGGTTTGCAAGGGTAGGCAAACTTTCCTGTAAAGGGCCAAATAGGAAATATTTCAGGTGTGTGAGCCACATACTGTCTTTGTCATGTTTGTGTGTGTTTTTTTAAACCATGGAAGAATATAGAAACCAATCTTAGCTAATGGATGGTACAAGAACAGGCAGCAGCCAGATTTGGCCTGAGGGCCATGTTTCACAGTAAAAAGGGATTCCCTCTATGTAGGTGTGACTAAGCAAAGAGGTTAATTTCCAGGAGCCATGTTTTGAGCATGGCAGTCACCAATGGCAGCCTAAGAGCCTTTAAACTATGGCTCTCCCTCTTGAGCTGCAGTATTTTTCTGGGAGAGTGGACTATCTCTGGGTGTCAGACCAAGAAATACAGAACAACTAAGGCCTCAGAACTGCCCCAGGTCCTCACGTAGAAAATAAATGGAGCTCTGGCTCTGGCTGCTGCACGGGGGCTCTCACGTGACTCAGATTGACTGCCCAGCTTGCCATGGGCTGAGCCTTTGACACCCTCCCTCACTACACTTCGTTTCTCATCCACGCAGAGATGCCTGCCTCAGGGCTATTTCCCTTGCTCTCTCTGCGTTAGCTCCTGGGATTTCTATTTCTACTTCCTTACAAAGCTTTCCCTAATTTTCCCATTTAAATCAGACCCTATCCCCTCAACTCATAGATTCTCAACACACTCTAAACTTTTCTGTCACTTCACTTTTTGTAATAATGACCCTATATAATAAAAACCTAATAGGCTAAGTCTCTGATCATCTGTTCAACCAATCAAAGCATAATATGCTAATGATATGCTAAGGCCGCTCAACCACTTGCTATGACATGCACTGACCACCAGGGGGCAGACAGTTGACCAGTCAACCAGTCGCTATGACAGACACTGACCACCAGGGGGCAGACACTCTGACTGGTAGTTTAGCTTGCTGCTGGGGTCCAGCTGATCAGGACAGAGTGAGATAGGCCAGACATGCGGTTCCTCCCCAGCTGGCCAACAGCCTGTGTCCCTCCCCAGCCCCATGCACTGATGGGGTCCCTCGGCCTGGCCTATGCCCTCTCTTACAATTCGGGAGCCCTCAGGGGAGGTTGGAGAGCCAGTTTCGGCGGATCCCACGGGCCAGGCCAAGGGACACCACTGGTGCATGAATTCATGTATTGGGCCTCTAGTAATAATTATATTAGCTAACACATATGTGCCAGACACTGTTCTAAGTACTTCCACATACAAACTCATTTATTTATCACAACAACCCTATCAGGAAGAAATTATTATCCACATCATCCATTTTATAGATGAGGAAACAGGCATACAGAGGTTGAGTACAGAGCCAGGATTCAAATCTATGCAGTCTGGCTCGAGTCTGCACTCCTGCCTACACATTCTTCCATCTCTCTTGCAACTATTCACGTAGGTGATGACTTGTGTTCGTTGTCTCTCCGTTGGGCCATGAGCTCCATGAGGGCAGGGACTATCCACTTTTTTTCCTCTCATTACAGTATCCCTAGTGCCCAGCCCAGTACAAAGCTGAGGCGCTCCAAGTTATGCATCTTGCCCAGTTATTAAGAGGTAGAGCAGGATGTCAACCCAGGACCCTTCGTTCCAAAGCCCATGCAATTTCTATCATTCTTTGAAGCTCCCTGGTCCACTAGAGGAAGAACACTTAGGAATAGCACTTCAGAAATTTAAATGCTCAGAAAAGAAGGAGGTTGCATTTGAGTTGCACTCATTCCGCGTCCTGTGGAAGATGGTAACATATTTAAAATGTAGCTGCCCTTGGTGGCATAGTTTTTAAAAGGATGTAGCAGAGATGAAAGTCATTTTGAAACCAGGATGAATCAAATGATATAGATAGTAGGAAGGAGAAAAGCAACACAGGGGTTTGATTTGAATTACAAAGTTGGGTTCCTATTAGAATATTCTGAGCATGACAGTGAAGGGAAGTAGTGGGAAAGGCAGCAGCACAGAGCCGTGGGAAGAACCTGCTCCCTGGGACTTCCTTCATGTCTCCTCAGCTGTAAGTAAGCACAAAGCCCGCCTTCCCTTTTAACACAATTAGCCTCAGATGAATAAAATTCCTACAGCATCTGATATATGAGCCACTGGATCTTTTTTCTACACAGATTTAAATTTGATGTCTTTAATCAGTAATATGCAAACATTCCCAGAGCTTTTGGAAAAGACATTTCTCTCTGCTTCTCTGTTGCTTTACAAGAATTCCTGGGCTGACAGGACAAGCTCCCCTCAGCTACTTGGAGACCAGGTGCTGCCTCACTGCAGGGGGAAATCTCTTCCACGTTGGCAAATCGGAGTAAACGGGATGCTGCAGAGAGAGGTGGCCACTTCCCAGGGAGCTGGGCCAAGCAGGCAAAAAGCCAGTGTATGCTCAGAAGTTCAGCCTTAAAGCAGGATCCCTGGAACCTTCTTTTCAAATGCTTTCCCTGAGTCCACAGACTAATAAGCCCGATTCTCAACTCCCTTCTCTTTTTGCTCTACCAGCTGGGCCATTCCAAGCCACTCTTATGGCTTCGCTAACTTCTCGTAGCTTCTATATCCCACCCCCACCCACAGGGATTTTGGTCCTTTCTCTGGAGTTTAGGCCCAAACTCCCAATGACTGATGAACTCTTTTTACCTGGGTGTCCAGGAAGCAACTCCACATGGAAACGTCCCAAACCAAACTCACTCTCTCTTTTCACTCCTCACAACTTCCTGCTCTTTCTTGGTTCTGGCACCTTTATCCTTCCCTCCCGTCTGGGCATCCTGCTCCCCCACTCATCACTCTTAGCTAGGACAGTGGTAGCCTCCTAAACGGCCTCCCTGCCTCCACTGTCTCTTCAATCCATCTTTCACACAGCTACTGGAAAGAGACTTCCAAAACAACGCCAGAACCTCTCACCCCCCCTCCTGAAAATCAGGGAATATGTTCTCTAGGAGGCTTCACTCATGGTCCTCCTGCTCTCCCCCCCTCTCTTCTGCCAGGCCCCCCAACTTGAGGTCACTGGTCTGCTCACCTGGACATTCCCAACACTTTCTTTCCTTCGCTTTCACTGTTCCCTCAGGTAGCAATGTTCTTCCCTGCCGTTCTCTGCTCTCAGAAGTCACCCTTCAAAGCTGAGTCCCCTCCCTCATGAAGCCACCCAGTATCTCCTCTCGCCTTTCACGCCCTCTCCTCTCTCTGAGGGCAGTAGGCCTTGCCTTGCTGCGTGGCTTGCCCTCTCACAGGATCCACAGGGTCCATCGCACTAAGGCATGACTGGCCTTCTTCACACTCATTCCCTCATGGACATAGAAGAGTTTTCCAGAAACAACATGGCCAGTGAAATTACAACAGACTGAATGTAGAACGAGATGGGAATGGAACTATCTTTCATTAAGCCAGAAACGAGAGATTTGCTAAATGTAAAACAATGTCACTTTTCTCATTACAATTTTTTGAAAATAGTTAATTTTCATAAAAATGTTATTTATGTTAACAAGTAATATGTTTATTTTAAAATAAGTGAAGAAATACATGTTTGAACTTTTCATTTCTAATAGATAAATGTTGATAGATATAACCCAGTTTTTATAAAAACATCTTTGGGTACTCAATGATTTTAAGAGAGTAAAGTGGTCCCTAAGACCAAAATGTCTGTTACTGTCTGGTCCCTCAGGGATTCTCACAATGCCTGGCACACAGTAGGTCTTAATAAATACCTGCTGAGTGAACAGCCAGTTCTCCAGACTCTCCTCTCACAGCCAGCTGCAGCTCTGAACACATCAGGCCCCTAGCTTCCCTGGCCTCGCTCAAGCTGCTGCTTCTGTTATATGCCTCTCTAGTCCTCACTCCACTCTACTGCTTCTTCACTGGGCTAACCCTTTCTCATCATTCAAGACCCAGCTCAGACAACAGCTTCCCTGAGCCCTCTGACTCCTCAGACTGGCTTCGTCCCCGCCTCTCTCCATGTTCCCACAGACCCTGTAAGTACTGCTGCACCAGCACCTCTGAGTGACTCTGCAGTTCTCTAATTCAGCAAAACTGTATGCTGGGTGTTTAAACCATTAAGGAGAAAACTGATACACTCTCGTCCTTGTGCATTCTCAGCCACACCACCTCCCCTGGGGGCCCGCTGTCCCCCTACCTTGGGCAATCTCGAGCTGCCGCTTTGCGTCCCCCAGTGCGGAGAACAGGTCGAGCTTGATCCTCGTTTCTGCACTCAGGCTGTTCTCCAGGTGCTGTGTTTTATCTTGCATGGCTGAGAGAGCTGACATCAACACCTCAGTGTCCTTCTCATTTTCCTTATACTTCCGAAGCTCCTATCAATATCATCAAAGCAGCAATGTTACAAGATAGTTTTGGCATTGGTCTACAAATTAGCCTGAAATCACAAATAAAATCCCGCTCTTATTGACCTGGCCCCTAGAACACAGAATGCTAGTGTTCTATGGGTTTAGACCCACCACTTAGAGGGCAAAATGTATTTGTATGGTGATGTGCACATACAAAAACATTTTAGATAAATCTGACTGTGTTGGGTTTTTCTGTCTCCAAACAAGACACTTTCTTACAAGCTTAATTCAGAACCAAAAAGAACGTTTTCCTTGCTGCCAGCTGCAAATGTTGCTGTAATGCTGTAATCAAATTTGCCAAATTCTACTCTCAATTTGCACTAACAATTGTAAAAATGTTAATTATTTTAATAGGGCACACTGCAGAATAAGTCCACTTAAAACATCTGGTGATGTAACCAATAAATATATGTATAGAGATATTTTAATTTCTTCATTTTAAAAGAGATATCCACACATATTATAGAGAATTTTAAAATATATTAAAGTTCAAAGAGGAAAATGGAAATCACCCAAAATCCCAACACTGTGAAAATTTGATACATGTTATTTTAGTCTTTTAAGCACATGTGTATCTTTTAACATAAATGAGGTTACAGTATGTGTTCAGTTTTGTATAATTAAAAAAAAACTTACATAATCACAAATGTTCTTTGAAAATGTAATTCTTAATGGCTGCATAATACTCCCTCATATATATGTACCATAATTTATTAAATGAATCACCTATTGTTAAGATTATTTCCTCTTTTTTTTGCATCTATATTACCACCATGATGAACATCTCTGTATATATATCATCAATAAGACTTTAAAAAATATTTACCTTAGGTTGAAGTCCTAACAAGGAAAATACTTAAAAAGTACATGAGCCTTTCCAGAAAGTTACACTTCCCCAGCAATGTATGAGGCCTATTTCATTGCAGGCTCACTCAGATTGATATTATCACTTAAAATTCTTTGCTAATTTCACAGGCGATAAATGATACTCAATTTTAATCTATGTCTTATGATTAATAAGGATATAATAATGTTATCAGCCATTTCTAGTTCTGCTGTGAATTAACTGTTGGTATCCTTTGCCTATTTTTCTGTATATTTGAGCTTAGCAATTTTTATGAATTATTTATATATCGAGAGTATTAATTCCTTATTTATATTTGATGCAATATCTATACTCCCCCAGTTGATTATTCTAATTTATATTTTCTGCTTTGTGATTTCTTCCATTACATTTTTTACTGCAATGTAATTTTTAACTTATTTAATTGTGGGGTGACTGACATTGGTTAATAAGATTATATAAGTTTCAGTATTATAACACATCACCTATATATTGCATGCTCATCACCCAAAGTTTAGTCTCCTTCCATTACCTCTTCCACTATTTTTGTTTAGAAAGTCTTCCCCTGTTTCAAGATGAAAGAAATTCTACTATATTTTCACGTAGTTTAAAATAAAATGTCTTTTTATTTCTGCATTCAACTCTTCATCTGGAATTTCTTTTTGTATAGAATGGAGATGACCTTCTAATTTTATTGTTTTTTCCTCACCATTCCCATCCATTTCTGATGCTACCTTTACCGCACACGAGTCAAATTACTGTAACTTTATAAAAATTACTGTAACTTTATAATATATGACATTCATTTTAAATGTTCCCTTGAAGTGCCAATGCCAAATACTTTGCCACAGTACACATGGCTCCCAAAACTGGCTACGTTCACAGCACTGGCAGCTTTCCTCCCAATGTACTGCTCAGAACTGCAATCTGGAAAAGCTCAGAGCAACCAGAATGGCCAATTCCCTGGGGATGGAGAGACGGTGAGGGCTGATAAGAGATGCAGAAATCCCAAAGGACACTAATCTGGCCTATAACCTAGAAAAATAAAATGAATCTACAGTAATTCAAATTCTGGTATAAAACATGTCAAAGGACCATCAACATTTCTGGCTTGTATTAGAATCTGACTAAGTTAAATATGACATCAATGAGCTGGACAAGATTAGAGCTTCCTCTGGTCACAGAGCTTTTCAGATGCAATGGGATTTGCCTGTATCAGAAAGCACCAAGGCCACCAATCAACGCAGAAGAGGAATTCAAGTATGAGAAAGCCTTTAGTCCTCCCATTACCTGGACTTTCAGTTCTAGTTCTCTGAGCTGGTCTTCTTTCACCTTCATGTCCATTGTGAGCTTCTTACCCTCTGCCTCCAATTCTCTGATCCGATTCCGTAAGGTTTCGGTGCACTCTCCCCTTTTGAAAAGGAAGAGAAGGAGAGAAGGGGACTTAAAAAACTATTGGTTTATTTATATTGCAGGATTGATACTTCTCTATACTCCAAAGTCAGTCAGGTATTGGCTGTCTGGTATGCTCTCTATTCTTTGATAATTTCAACAAACTCTCAAAAAATAATTATCATTTTTTTAACTGGATATCTAATATGAGCCAGGCACCAAGCTAGGTACTTCACCCACACTACGTTCTTGATGGGGATAGGGTATATTATCCACTTTTATAAATAAGATATAATACTAGTTCATGGCTACCTAGTTTGTAGATCACAGAACTGGGATAAAAATGGAGGTTTCCCAACAAGCTTCCCTCCTGGCCATATGACTTGAGACAATGCACACAAACTGAGCAAGGCAGAGCCAGACATGCCCAGCAGGGGGCAGTGAACCAGAATTTTTTTCCACTTTTGAGGGACTATGCCTTGAGACTTTCACCTTTCTTTAATGATGGCTGTCACAGGCCTGGAGTAAACAGAAGGGAGCAGCATTAGGTGCCTTTTCAAGGCTACAATAAGGATAAACTACAAAAGATGACAGCAAGATTGCAGAAACAGCCTGATGGAGAAAGTAGGTGTCTTGCCTACACAAAAATATAGGTCCAGTGAGAGACTCAAAGGCTTGAGATTTCGTTAAGAATAAAAACGATCTCAACACAAGTGATGAGGACCATCTAAGAGTAAGATCAAAACAAAACAAATAAGCTTAACTGGAAACAAAAGAGATTTAGAGTAGAGAAGAAAACCAATTTACTGATTCTCAGGTATACTAGCAAGAGGCACTACACACATGGTTAAGGAATTGTCATATACTTCTCAGTGGGTTTTGGTGGGGGGAAAGGGTAGATGGTAGATGAATTAAGGACAGCATGGGCCACACTAGATTATTGTTCAGAAAAATCTCCTGCAAGTTTAAGTACTTCAGAAATGCTTACAAATCTTCAAACAATTAACAAACCAAAAACTCCACATTAGATTAGGTTAGTTTGCCCGTGGTCGGCAAACTGTGGCTCACGAACCACATGCGGCTCTTTGGCCCCTTGAGTGTGGCTCTTCCTAAGCCTTAGGAGCACCCTAATTAAGTTAATAACAATGTACCTACCTTTATAGTTTAAGTTTAAAAAATTTGGCTCTCAAAAGAAATTTCAATTGTTGTACTGTTGATATTTGGCTCTGTTGACTAATGAGTTTGCCGACCACTGGGTTAGGCAGACTAATAAAGGGTCTTGTGTGTCTGTACAGATGCTGATAAGCCAAGTGAGAGCTCAGCTATCTGCAGTACAGAGTCTGCTGAGGGGAGACAGGATCACACAGGAGAAAGAGTCCTCTCCTGCTGTTATTTCCTAAAAGGTAAGCTGAGGATTGATCAATTATTCTGCAAATGCCAGAACCCAAAAGAAGGCTATTAACACACCAAATACAAAAAAGCAAAACTCAAGGAAGAATGCCAGTAGAATTATATCACATAGACACAAATTACGATAGAAACTTAAAATGAAATAAATAATTTATCCTCACTCTGCATCTGTAAACCCGTAACTGACTTCTACCATGCAGATGACTTCACTGATCAAGAAAACAAAGGAAAAAAGTGAAGTAGAAGCCAAAAACAAACCAAGAGGCTCTTACCTATCTTCTCTCCTTGCTTATATTCAGATAGCAGTTACGTATCAAGTTTGAAATATTTGCATACTTTTCAATGGTATAGGAAGTAGTCCCTAATTTGTATCACTCCACAAGTTCAATGATATCTAAGAGTGACTTATGTTTCCTTTCCCCCCATCTTTTCCAGCTCATTTGACAATTTGCTGATATCCAACAAAGACATAAGCAGTTAGTACATAGTACTTGGGAACCAAGATTTTACCTTTCTTCCATCTATATATATAAAAGGCTAATATGCTAAGTGTCTGATCGTCCAACTGGTCTATGACGTGCACTGACCACCAGGGGGGCAGACGCTCAACACAGGAGCTGCCATGATACACACTGGCATTGACAGAGAAACGGTACTGTAGACCTGGTGCCCACAGAGCAACACTCGGCTTCCCCCAAGAGGAACACAGGCCCCACCACCACCCTGGAGTGACACCCCACCAAATCGCAGCCAATGCTGCCAAGACCCCATGGTGCAAAATGTGGCCCACAGCCCAGCCCAGCCCAGCTATGGGCGCTGGGTAATGATGTCACGTAGCAACTCCCACCTTCCTCTCCCTAGCGACTAGCTTCCCTGGAGTTTCTTCAGCCCAGGAACACGACTTGCTTTATAGCCAGGTGGAAACATTTCACACTTTAACCAAATGTCTGTGAAGCATTTTCTTGTGCCTCATCTCATTTGGTCCTCACAGAAGTCCTGGAGCAGGTAGGAGACTCAGTGGAATCCTATTGTCTTTTCATTACCCAGAAAATGGAGATTTAGAAAGCTTAGAAACTTGAACCAACTGAAAAGAAGAAAGAAATGGTGGAACTTGAAAATGACTTCAGGTTTTCTCACTGCGCAGAATATAGTCAAACACTGCTGCAGTTAAATATTTTACCCTTTGTTCTCCCTGCATGATCTACAATAATAATCTGCTTCGTGTTGATATTTACTGCTGTGTTGCTAACAATTACCTGAAAGAAGTTGGGGTGCTTCACTGAGCTGGAAAAAGTTTAGCTAAATCAGAAAGCAGGTCTAATTAAGCAAGTTTATCTATCTATCTATATATAAAGCTCTCGCTGGCACCAATCGCACACATGTGTTTCCATCTGTCATTGTCGATTGTGAATTTGGTTGACACTTCTATTATAGAGAAAGGGTGAATAGCGGTATTAAAATATTTCTTCTAATTAATTTCCATTCAATGTGCACGAATTCATGCACCGGGCCTCTAGGTTTAAGTTAAAAACTTCAGAAACACACACCAAAGAGTAGGGAGTAGTGATGGTTCTAGAAAGAGTACAAAATTCTAGATTGGTTCTTTCAAAGTGTTCAGTAATTATCAGTTTGGAAGAAAGTGACTGGAAACCCTTTTTTAAAATATATATATTTTTTTTATTGATTTCAGAGAGGAAGGGAAAGGGAGAGATAGAAACATCAATGATGAGAGAGAATCATTGATTGGCTGCTTCTGCATGCCCCCTACTGGGAATCAAACCTGGGACCCTTCCACTAAGCCAAACCAGCTATAGCTGGAAACCCTTTTATGAGCAGCACTTTGCCTCCCAGGTGTGGGAGGCATGGTGATATTCTCCCCTCACTTTATGGAGGAGATCGCTGAGGATGAAGTTGTTATAAGAGAGTGCAAACTTGCACAGATGGAGTTTAAACCAGCTAATAAAGCCATAATTAAAAGCAATCCATCCATGCACGACTATTGTATTTCTAATCCTGCCAGAAGCATCAAATTCCCATGGCTGTCTCGGTACAAGGAAAGCCAACCGTAGATTAAACACTCAGGTGATACGGACATACCTAGACGCAGCAGCGAATGCAACAGCCCGGGCAGCAGTAGCTTCTTCTAACTTCTTCCTCTTTTTCTCTTCCATTAACTGCTTTTCTACAAAGCTTCGGGCTTCCTGCTCAGCTTTTAGCTTTTTTTCCAACTGGCTGATATTCTGTTTGTCTTTTTGCTTCACTTGCACAGCATTATGTAACCTATATGGAAATGATTGTCACACAGAGTTTTACAATTACAATACCCACTATGAACCCTGGAAAAACATGGCTCCTCTTTGTCATTTTAAGGCCAAAGTAAAGAAGAGTTTTGAACAGCAAACATAAATGTCAACTCCCAGAGTGCCCAGGGAGAACACACTGTCATAATTATTTAACAATTTCTAAATACCAATAAGCAAGCTGCCATATAAGATACAGACCTAGCTTCTGCTCTATCTACAGAAGGTCATTCAGAAAATAGGGTAAAGCAAGTTTCTATCAGAGGGAAATATAACAGCAGAACTAATTCAAGTGCCCCAAAGCACCATGAAAGAACTTCAGTCTGACCAAGGCACAGCTGATGGAACCAGCACCACTGAAACTGAGGTAAAGGGTGATTGGGGGAATGTCTTTCTTTGCCTGAATACAATTATGCTGCTGCCTCTTCTTTCCAGCTGTGAGATGGTTTTTCTAGAGTATCCCAAACTACATTTTGTAGGGTCATAGGATGCTTCATTTCAGATGGAAATTTCAGCCATATTTTCTTCCCTGCCTACAACCACCCAGCAGCTTAACATAACAATATAAGGTCAGTTTATCTAAATACATCAATAAGGGTGAGATGTTCTCTATGTATCAATGCTACAGTCACCACACATGTGGGTCAGAAGCAGTGGAGAGGTTATTTGCCTATAATGCTTAAACTTTTGAGTTACATTCCTTAAAAATGTTGAAGAATTACTCTTTCAATAGGGCAAGCCCAGAAAACCCAAAGCCTATAATATTATTCACTACTGTAGGCACACAGTGCTAAGAAACTAAAAAATAAAAAAAGGACAGACCCATACTGAGTCAAGAAATAATTCCAGAATGAATTAATAGAAAGCATAAGAATTCACACAGAAGAGCTGGCTTTTTGCCTGTCTCTTCAAGTAAAATCAAAGTTCAATGTCATTTAGTTTGGGAAGTCACAGTAAATGGAGTCCAGTGCTCTGGAAACTTTCACTCAAAGGATCAAGAGCTTCAAATTGTGGCAGAAATACTTCTTTTCAACTTTCCGTATATTATCATAAAAGCTTGATAACTATTTTAAATTAAGATAAGTCATTAAATGAGAGAAGACAAAATAGCAATATTAACAAACTTTTGTTGAAATGAAATAGGTTCTTACAGATTTTATAACATGTTGTATATCTGGTATTAAATTAAACATTTTATTTAAAAACCCCTTTGCTCGATCCCTTTGTCATCATGAATCTTGTGCTCCCAGCCCTGGAAACAAAAGCAGCAGTGAGGCCACTTGGCTCATCAAAGGCCTGACAGGTGCACATACTTGTTCTGCAGCAGCTCATTCTCCTGCCGAAGCTGGCCCATTTCTGAGCGGATCCCTCGCTCGGTGCTCGAGAGGGAGCTGATCTGACTGCGGAGCTCTTGTTCCACTTGCCTGCTGGCCTGCAGGTCAGCCTTTAATTTTTTAATGTCTTGTTCCAGCCTAGGAGAAGGAGAAACACAGCATTTTCATCACAGAGAGGGCACCCACGGGGCTTTGTGGAGACCCTGGCTAAAGTCCCAGGCTGCTGGGTGAGTGGCCGAGGACCCCTCTGGCAGCTCAGCCATCACCACACTCCTGTCTGCACCTGGCTCTTTACTGAAAGCTTCTGCCTGGGTCCCCACCTCTTCCCACCAGAAGGTAACCTCTGATTTCCCCCAAATGTTTGTGAACACTGATGGCTAAAGAGGGTGCTTGTGAGCATCTCAGCTGCTAATAGAGGAGGAGGGAAAGGCAAAGAGAGGGTGGCTGAAGGGTAAGGTCCCCTCCCTACTGGTGAGTTGCCCGTGCCCCTCAGCAAGGGAGGTATGTTAGTAACACCCAGCTCAGGACCCACCTGCTTTGAGATATTCTGATAGATCAGAATCTACTGTCTGAGATTCCATCCCAGCACAGGCCTAGAAGAAAACAGTGTCGGAAACAACCTCCTGAAATTTCTAGCATCCTTGCTAAGTGATGTTCATACCTCTGGTGAGTGTGACAGAAGAGCTCATTAGACTCAGGACAAGGAAAGAAAAAAAGAACAAATTGCATGCTCTAAGACTCATAAGAAAACACCATCTGTGAACTGAAGCCTGTATTTTCTTTTCAATTCCTTATTCCTGTTCCATCTACTTTCTTTATTTAATACAGTATTAGTTTCATGTATTGGGGAACTATTATATGCACATGTATGGCTAGAAAAGGTCAACAAGAAGTGTAAAATCAAGCTGCTTTCTTCATGAGAGGACTTTACAATGTCACTAGAGGCCAATAAATACTTAAAATGATTGAACAACACAAGGAAGGCCATGATTACATACATGCTAGAAGGAATAATAACTAATATTTAATGAGAACTTATGTACCAGGCATTGTTCTGTGGGTTTTAATAGTATGAACTCATTCACTCTACACAACTTATGGCTAAATCCAATTATTATTCCCATTTTTATAGGTGAAGAACTCTATAAAACTCTAGATTCAGGAAAGCTTCTGGCCCAGGTCACACAGACGGGCTAGCTCCAGAGTCCACTCTTCACCAGTAGGCTGAACTGTAGTTATACCATCCATAGCCTGGTATGGGTAGAAGTGCCACATGAGTTCTGAGGAGAGAAGATGGGAACTGAATTGGGCCTTAATGGCTGGGCAGGATTTGGAGAAACAGAAGGGGAGGAAGGGGCATTCTACATAAGGGAGAAAACATGTCCAAAAGCTCAAAGGCAGGAACAGCCATAGATATGTGAGGGACAGAGCCTCTGAGAAAGGCTTGTACTCCGGGAACAGAGTGAGAAAGGATAGAATGGGTTTGCTGGATGGTGCTTTGGCGAGGGGCACTAGAGGTTAGACCAGCCGTGGGCAAACTACGGCCCGTTTGAAATGAATAAAACTAAAAAAAAAAAAGACCGTACCCTTTTATGTAATGATGTTTACTTTGAATTTATATTAGTTCACACAAACACTCCATCCATGCTTTTGTTCCGGCCCTCCGGTCCAGTTTAAGAACCCATTGTGGCCCTCGAGTCAAAAAGTTTGCCCACCCCTGGGTTAGACCAACGATGGCTGCCATGTGAGACTCAGAAGACACCTTTTTCTACAAACTTATAGGTAGGCAGAAATCAGTGTGCTCTGATGAGAATTGTGCATTGCCCTAAACAACATACCAACAGAACCAGGATTTCTGGAGGGTGATGGTGAACTCCCCCCAAATCCCCAGGGCCCACCACACTTATCAGTACTTACTATGTTCCCTGGCCTCTCTTAGCAAACCAAAGAGCAGCCTTATTTCCTTATCTACCTTTCGCCAATTGAAACAAAATCTCAAAAACAAAAAGGAATATAACATTGATGGTCATCTCCCAGGCACAGTAGCTAGTCTCCCTGCCCAGTGACGGGGAGCACAGACTGAGACTTTGTGTTCCAGAAGCTCTGTCAGGTCTCCTGACACAGCTGCTCCCCAGGGAAGGGTCACAAGTCAACATCACGCCACACTTTCCCTATTGCCAGGGTTACTCCAGTTGAACGTCCTCCCAGACCTGCTCTAAACAATTACCGACCGGCATTTATACCATCCCACACCATCCCTCATTTGCCCGAAGTAACCCAAGGGATACTTTCCAAAATAGATCAATGCTGTTAGGTTACCCCCATTAAGAAGTTTGGCTGGAAAACGTGTTAGGTAATTTATCTTTCTTCAGAAGTCGATTTCGCAGTCTCAGGATTGCATTTTCAGTAGAAAGGGTGAACTTTAAGATGAGAATAGTGACTTAGCATGGGTTAGTAATGGGGTTTAGATTCAGGATTCTAGACTCGGTTCTGGTGCCAACTCTGTGACCCTGGAGGAGGCATGTCACCTGCCAGGACTCGGTTTCCCCATCTGAGGCTAACGCCTGTAAAGTTCCTCCCAGCTCGGTCTAGCATTTCTAGGCTTGACACACTTACTGCTGGCTGCTGATCTGCTTCTTCAGATTAGCAACCTGAGCTGTATCATATGCAGAGGCACAGGAATCAAGTTCCACACAACCAGCCAACTGGGGGAAACGTGTGCCACACTGGGAATGAAAGAAAAATTAAATCTGCACAGGCTAGATGTCAATAATTTGCAGTTATTACCTTTTTGCATTTTTATCTGATAAAAGCCTTTTTTGTTGCCATGAACTAAGAATAGCAATATTCTGAATGAAATTTTAGAGCTCCTTGAAAAATGTAAAAACTCAAAGAGTTAATAAAATTATGAGAGCAAAAAGTGCAGAATATCTAGAATGTAACTTATGGAAACCACAGAACACTAAACAACAATGTATTTTTAAAAGTAGAACTATGAAAATTTTGTCAAAGACATAGCAGCACAAAACAAAAAAATATAAAATGATGTGGTTACAAAGGTATGTTGAAAATTTGTAAGTTGTACACTTAAGATTTGTGTACTTTTATGGATGTGTGTTATCCTATATAATAAAGAATATGCAAATTGACCATCACTCCAACATACAAGATGGCCGCCCCCATGTGGTCAAAGATGGCCAGCAGGGGAGGGCATGGGGGGGACCAGGCCTACAACGGAGGACACTTGGGGGGACCCAGGCCTGCAGGGGAGGGCAGTTGGGGGGGGGACCAGGCCTGCAGGGGAGGACAATTGGGGGGACCCAGGCCTGCAGGGGAGGGCAGTTGGGAGGGACCAGGCCTACAACGGAGGGCATTTGGGGGGGACCAGGCCTGCAGGGGAGGACACTTGGGGGGACCCAGGCCTGCAGGGGAGGGCAGTTGGGGGCAACCAGGCCTGCAGGGGAGGGCAGTTAGGGGTGACCAGGCCTGCAGGGGAGGGCAGTGGGGGGAACCAGGCCTGGAGAGGAGAGCAGTTAGGGGTGACCAGGCCTGCAGGGGAGGACAGTTAGGGGAGACCAGGCTGGCAGGGGAGCAGTTAGGCATTCAACAGGCTGGCATGGGAGTGGTTAGGGGGTGATCAGGCTGGCAGGCAGAAGCAGTTAGGGGCAACTAGGCAGGCAGGCAGGTGAGCGGTTGGGAGCCAGCAGTCCTGGATTGTGATCAGGCCTAAACGGGCAGTCGGACATCCCTCAAGGGGTCCCAGATTGGAGAGGGTGCAGGCTGGACTGAGGAACAACCCCCCACCCCCGCATGAATTTCGTGCACCGGGCCTCTAGTCTATAATAATAAAAGGGTAATATGCTAATTAGACCGGACATCCTTCCGGACGAAGCCGGGGCCGGAGTGAAGCTGCCCGGTCCCGGATGCCTGCCGGCAGCCTGAGGAAAGCCCAGGTCCCAGGAGCCCGAGGAAAGCCCGGGTCCCAGGTGCCGGAGGGAAGCCAGTGCCGGAGGGAAGCCGGTGCTGGCAGCCAGGGGAAGGAGGGCCTACTCTTGCAAGAATTTTCGTGCATTGGGCCTCTAGTAATTCAATAAAAGGTTTATTTTAAAAAATAAAATAATTTCACAAGACACAGAACTAAAATGTTTCAAGATTTTCATAACTGCTACCATCAATTTTGTAAAACTCTGAATTAGTTTTCCAAACAGTTGCAGCAAACCTATGAGTTAGCACCAGCATTACCCAGTTTAAGAAACACTGATCTGCCCGGCCAACGTGGCTCAGTGATTGAGCGTCGACCTGTGAACCAGGAGGTCACAGTTTGATTCCCGGGCAGGGCACATGCCCTGGTTGCAGGCTTGATCCCGGTAGGGGGCATGCAGGAGGAAGCCAATCAATGATTCTCTCTCATTACTGATGTTTCTATTTCTCTCTCCCTCTCCCTCTCCCTTCCTCTCTAAAATCAATAAAAATATACTTTTAAAAAAAGAAACACTGAGCTATAGGAACAATGCATAATGACACGTAAGATAACTTAAAAGTGCTAAATAGTAAATTCAAAGTAATTTTTAAAATTTCTGAGGGGAAGTTTTTCATTGTCTTGCTACAGAAAGCATTAACTTAACCTTAAACATTCACTGTATTTTAATCCTTTACTGAAGTAGGTGGTTAAAATGATTTACAATCCCTTATTGGATTTCTTTTTCATTATAGAAGTGATACCCAATCTATATTTTTTAAAAACTGCATACAATAGAAAAGTATAAGGAATAAAAATGTAATAACTCATAATCTTCTCATCTAGACAGAACCACTCACTATTCACATTTGGTTTACTTATTTTCTGTCTTTTTTTCCTTTATCTTTCTTCACACATGTAAATATTTTTAATATTGGTGAGAGAGTAACACACATACAGTTTCTATATTTTAAGCCATTAGAAATTTTTTATAAATAATTTCTTTGCTGCATAGTATTCCATTGTGTGAATGTACTATGCAATCTTATTTTCTAAGATATAGTTCAGTTTGCATTGGTCATTAAAAAGTGTCTGCGTGAGTTTTAAATGAATTATGTGATCAGTACATTGAACTGAATCAAGCCAGTCAAGTGCCAGGGGCATTTATTAGACAGATAACTACTACCTGTCTTAATGATATACTTAACCCCTTGATGCTGAAGGTCAATACTTCATAGGTAAAAATCTACACTAATAAAAGAGAAACATGGTAATTAGCATACGACCGCTACCCTTTTCATTGGCTAATCAGGGCGATATGCAAATTAACTGCCAACTAAGATGGCGGTTAACTGCCAACAAAGATGGCAGTTAATTTGCATATGTAGGCACAATGCAGGGAGGCGAAAGGGAAAGCAGGAAGAAGCCCCCTGCCACTGACAGTGATCGGAAACCCAGGGGGGAGCTAAAAGCCAGGGGGCAGGGCAAAGGCGGCCCTGGGAACCGCCTTTGCCCTGCCCCCCAGCCATGATCGGAGAATCGGGCGCCTTTGCCGCCCTGGCCAGTGATATCGGGAAGTAGGGGTGGAGCCAGCGATGGGAGCTGGGCACGGGCGAAGCTGGCAGTCCCGGGAGCTAGGGGTCCCTTGCCTGGGCCTAAAGCGGAGCCCGCGAGATCGGGGCGCCGCTGCCGCTGTGGGTCCCCACTGCCCAGGCAGGGGCGGAGCCCGCTCGATTGGGACGCCGCTGCTGCTGCGGGTCCCCGCTGCCTGGGCCGGACGCCTCGGCCAGAGGCATTAGGCCTGGGGAGGGGCGGAGCCTGCAACCGCAGGGAGCTGGGGTCCCCTGCCCAGGCCTAATGCCTCGGCCAGAGGTGTTAGGACTGGGCAGGGGCGGAGCCTGCAACTGCGGGGAGCTGGGGGTCCCCTGCCCAGGCCTGACACCTCTGCCGGAGGCCTCAGGCCTGGGCAAGGGGCCGATCCGGTGATTGGTGATCGGAGGGTGATGAGGGTCAACTCCTCTGGCCGAGGCATCAGGCCTGGGCAGGGGGCGGAGCCAGCAATCGGAGGGGGCTGGGGGTCCCCTGCCCAGGCCTGATGCCTGGGCCAGAGGCATCAGGCCTGGGTGTGGGGCGGAGCCAGTGATTGGGGGGATATGAGGGTCCCCTTGCCCAGGCCTGAAGCCTGGGTCAGAGGCGTCAGGTTTGGGCGGGGGGTGGAGCAAGAGATCAGAGGGAGATGGGGGTCTCCTGCCCAGGCATGATTCCTGGGCCAGAGGCATCAGGCCTGGGTGGGGGTCAGAGCCAGTGATCAGGGGGAGATGGGGGTCCCCTGTCCAAGCCTGACACCTCTGGTGGAGGCGTCAGGCCTGGGCAAGGGGCCGATCAGGCGATCGGAGGGTGATGGGGGTCGACGCCTCTGGCCGAGGCATCAGGCCTGGGTGAGGGCGGAGCCGGTGATTGGGGGGAGAAGGGGGTCCCCTGCCCAGGCCTGATGCCTGGGCCAGAGACATCAGGCCTGGGTGGGGCGTAGAACCAGTGATCGGGGGGAAATGAGGGTCCCCTGCCCAGGCCTGACACCTCTGGCAGAGGCATCAGGCCTGGGCAAGGGGCCGATCCTGTGATTGGAGGGTGATGGGGGTCAATGCCTGAGGGCTCCCAGTATGTGAGAGGGGGCAGGCTGGGCTGAGGGACACTCCCTCCCCCCCCCACCCAGTGCACGAATTTCGTGCACCGGGCCCCTAGTCCTATATAATAAAAGGCTAATATGCAAATCAACCCAACAGCAGAATGACTGGTCACTATGACATACACTGACCACAAGGGGGCAGATGCTCAATGCAGGAGTTGCCCCCTGGTGGTCAGTGCACTCCCACAGGGGGAGCGCTGCTCAGCCAGAAGCCCTGAGTCGGGCTCACAGCTGGTGAGCACAGCGGTGGTGGCAGGCAGACATCCCCCAAGGGCTCCCGGACTGCGAGAAGCCGCAGGCTGGGCTGAGGAACCCTCCCTGAGTGCACAAATTGGGCCTCTAGTACAGATATATAATTTATTGATGTGATACACCGAGAAGGTGTTAAGAAGGTAATGCAAAATCTTCAAATGTATTCATGAGATTTTATTAAAATGTCAATAGCTATAATATAAATTTAAAGCAAGTGATCAGGAAGAACATGAAACAGAAGTAATAGTTTATAACCCTAAAATGCATTTCAGTAAATAGAGATTGAAAAAAAAAGGAAAAAAGTTCATCTGTGAGCTCATACCCCATTTTTGAGAGCTAAAGCCTACTCTCTTCCCTACATAATAGAAGATTAAGGAGTAAAAGGCAAATTTCCTCCAGAACTGCAACCTCATCCAAAAAAAAAAGAGGGGGCCAGACATCTGGATTAGGCAGGCAATAAATGCACTTGCAGCTTGCCCAGCTCCTGTGGCACGACTTCTCACCCCCACAAAGGCTGTCTAATGGTGTCACCACTTGGAAGACAGACAGGGCCCATGGCGAAGCCGGAGTCTATGTCCAATAAATAAATCTATTTGTGCCAGTTAGACAAGCCAGGGTTCTAGCCAACTGAAAATGTCACCTATTAGGCCCAGGCACCTTTCCTAGCCACTTTACTGATCATTTTAGAAAATAGCACTCAACTTCTAACCTTGTGAAGCTACATCTGAACTCCAGCTCACAAGTGAGAGCTGGGGCCATCAGAGCAGAACTTCCTCAGGTCTGCACTCTGATGGCTGGGCTGACTTCAAAGCCAAACTGACAAGTTGAGGATCCCTCTTACCCACTCCAAACCTTAATTCTATCTCACCTTCTCCCTCATCCTTCCCACCTAAGGTAAGTTACAATGTAAATGGTGGATAATTATTTAATTTTAATAGGAAAAGATTTACATTTTAATAACCTCCGGGAGAATGAAGCTCAAATATTAGCCCTTCAGGCAGGCTAAATAGGAAAAAAATCTTTGAGTATCTTGAAGTATACCTGGTAGTAAAACAAAGTACAGTATTTAAGTGTCAGCTTTTAGTTGAAAGGGGTATTGTTTTTAAGCATATGGAAAGGTTGGAAGATATTTATGTCTAAATGTCTGTAATCCTTATCTTTTGTGAATTACTTGAATTACAGCCCACACTAAGATGATTTCATTGAAAGTTTAAAAGGCTCCAATAACTTCGAGGTTTTAATAAAGCGTGAAGCGCCCTAACCCGTTTGGCTCAGTGGATAGAGCGTTGGCCTGCGGACTGAAAGGTCCCAGGTTCAATTGCAGTCAAGAGCATGTACCTTGGTTGCGGGCACATCCCCAGTGGGAGGTGTGCAGGAGGCAGCTGATCCATGTTTCTCTCCCATCCATGTGTCTAACTCTCTATCCCTCTCCCTTCCTCTCTGTAAAAAATCAATATATTTAAAATAAATAAATAAATAAAGCCTGAAGCTTTGAGGCCTGACTGAGAAGCACAGAGGAACTTGAAGGCTTTGGGGCAGTAAATTTCCCTAGGAAGCAAGCCTTACAAAAAAGAGGGAGACCTTTTCTCAGCCAGGACTTTACCTAGAGATGACTAGGTTCCCTAAACACTCTGAGTCACACTCCATAAAACTACCTAAGTGTATATCTGCGGACGTGGCCCCAGGAGCCCATCAGGAAGACAGGAGCCGTGGCTCTGCTGGCTATCTCTGAACTCTTACGTGCTAGTGACAGAGATGCTACAGGCTCTCCAGGACAACACGGCCCTCACAATTCTGCTTGCTTTCTAAGAAAAGGGCTTCAGGTCCTCTCCAAATTATACAGCCAAGTGATTGAAAGAAACCTGTCGCACAAGTCAAAATCACCCACTCCTTGTTTCCAGACATCTTCTGCCTTTTATTATACCACTTAACCTGGGAGGAACGGACTCTAACTTTCAAATTTTACTCATTCTCTAAGGCCCAGTTAAAAAATTAAAACAAACAACTGAACAAACTCTCCAGCATGAGGTGCTGATCTCCAGGGCCCAAAGTTCCCTCTCTTTCTGAAATCTGAAAGCCTTTACTGTTGACGCTTCTCATTTGGCACTAAACCAGTGGTTCTCAACCTTCTGGCCCTTTAAATACAGTTCCTCATGTTGTGACCCAACCATAAAATTATTTTCGTTGCTACTTCATAACTGTAATGTTGCTACTGTTATGAATCGTCATGTAAATATCTGATATGCAGGATGGTCTTAGGCGACCCCTGTGAAAGGGTCATTCGACCGCCAAAGGGGTCACAACCCACAGGTTGAGAACCGCTGCACTAAACCATTCATTGCTTGTACTTTTAAAAATTTGTTCTGGTTTTTAGTCGTTTCCCATGGATCTTATTTCTAAAAAGACTGTAAGTTTTCTGAAGCCAGAAACCAATTGTGCTATAAAATTAGAAGCTGGAACTATATTTCTAAAGTTTCTTCCAATCCTTCCAGACCATGTCTCTCACCCTCACTCTGTCCTTAGAGAGAACAGGTCAGCATTACAACAGAGGAGGCTCTAGAACCCTATCTACAGCAGGCCGTCAGATATTTAATTTAAATAATGGCTGAAGGAGACGGGGCAAGTAGGTTCTTGCTTATCAAGAAGGCAGGAGAAAAATGAATGAAGAGCAACTGCTCCATCTTGGTAAGTATCTAATTCCATTAGGACAGTGGTCGGCAAACTGCGGCCCCCTGAGTGTGGCTCTTCCACAAAATACTGCATGTACAGTGCAATTGAAACTTCGTGGCCACACTCAAAGGGCCAAAGAGCCGCATGTGGCTCGCGAGCCGCAGTTTGCCGACCACTGCATTAGGAGATCCCCTGGTATACATTAATCATACAAGACAAGACTTGCTAAGGGACCACACAGCTGTCTATGCAGAAAGCTGAGCTCATAAATCAAAGATCTGCCCCCACCCCCAAATAGCCTTTATCCTCTCCATAACTCCTTCCCCTCTCCCCTTTACAGGTCACTCACACTGACAGGACAGGCAGCACGGGTCATTCTCATAAAATGGTGAAAATACCTCATTACTGACTGAAGCTGCTCAGGGATACCCTGTGAACCACAGCTTTGGAAACAGCAAAATAAAGCTGCCTCCGGTCTCACAATTGCTTGCCACCCACAAGCATCCAAAAATAAGCAACAGCCTGATGACCTAATTACTAGGTGAAAGCGTATTACAAAATACCTCTGCCTCTGCTCCCCGATCCATCAAATACAAAAGGCAAACATTCCTTTTCATTAAGGAATGCAAAGAAATGCAGAAAAGGAATCCTAGACTTTCACACAACTGGTCATTCTGGGAAATGAACTGACTTCTCGAAATCCTTCAAGAATAAAGGTATAAGTGCCACAAACTAGTATTTTTAATAAGGTCTTTAAAGGATGTGGTCAGATTTGGTAGTTTGTAAAAGTCCTTAAAACGTTCATATCTGTTGATGCAGCATACTCCTCCCAGATATTTCTTCAGAAGACTGGTGATAGACTTATATAAAAGCGTGTTTGTTGCAGCATTACTTATAATTAAGAAACACTTAAACATCCAACAGAGATTGGCTAAATTGTATATTCATGTGTCTGTCTGACATGCAACCATTAAAAAACCATTGAGGAAGAATATTCAATGACAAGGGAGCATGTTCATGATACAGTCAGAAAAAAGGACAAAAAACGAAAAAAGACTTGGAGGCTATATATTAAGATAGTGGCACCTTAGCTGGCTGGTTTGGCTCAGTGGATATAGACTGTTGGCCTGCAGACTGAAGGGTCTCGGGTTCAATTCCGGTAAAGGGCACATGCCCTGGTTGCAAGCTTAATCCCCAGTAGGGGGTGTGCACAGGAGGCAGCTGATCAATGATTCTCTCTCATCTTGATGTTTCTAGCTCTCTCCCGTCCTCTCTGAAATCTCTCTCTCTCTCTCTCTCTCTCTCTATATATATATATATATATATATATATATAATAGTGTCTATCTTTTATCTTAAAAGTTGGATATAATCAACATATATAACTTATTTTCAACATTTTAATTATTTTATAATTGGGGAAAAAGTTATTTTAATAGAGGCTGTTAATGGACTTCCCATAGTTTTCACTGTTGCTCTTAGATTTTCCCATGTTATAGACCAGTTTTAGAATATTCTGAAAGTCTTAGGGAAAATCCAACTCTTTTACTTTACAAACTTTTTAGGTCATTCCAAAAAAAAGGGGGTCTTAACTTTCTGAAGTAGACAATGGTTCGGTTCCTTAATCTACATTCCATTCGTCAGTTCCTATCAAAACAATAGTTTTTCTAAATCTGGATTCTAGAGCTAGTTTATTGTCCTACTCTGGCTCCCTAAGGAAAGAGGAGAGAGCAGGCATAGCTTTGACATCAGGCCTGACATTACAAAGGATGGTACTAAAAGGTCCAATTCTAAACTAGCTGGCCTGTGAAATCTGTGAATAACTAGTGTCCATGTCCCAAATTCTGGTGTATTTTTTGCTCTAAAATCATGGCAGAAAAACATCTTGGAGTGGAAGAAGTCACCAGTCCTAGATATAGGAGGCCTAAGCAGTTCTGTTTTGTTTGAGGAATACCAGAAACCTAAACCACCTTCTTATCACAAGGCTGTCCCCTCTCTTCTAAGTGGTCTGAAAGCCTCCTAGTCAGGTGTGAGGATTAAACAATAAAGGGGGTAGTCTTTGACTGGGGGCCGAGTGCTGTCAAAAGTGCATATTTTCCAGGAGCGCAAGGAACTACAGGAGAGGAGGCAAAAAGGTACAATAGTACATGGCAAATTAGTTAATCGGATTTACCAGATAATCCCTAACAAAAGTCCTTCCTATAAGAGCCAAGTTTGATTGGTATATTAGTGGGGTCAGGGGGTAGGAGGGAGCAAAACATAAGAATAATAGGAAGGGTCGGGTGCAGAGGTTGCAAACTGGTAAGCTAATCTGCTCTATAAATATGTTTTGTTTGACCCTTCCCTGCATGATGTTAAAAAAAATTTTTTTTAACTGGTAGATTTCACATAAAGATATCTATTTTCAGCATCTCTTCAAAATACCAGATTTAGCAACATTGGGCCTACAACACCCCCCCTCCCCCCGCCCTCTCACTCAAGCCACAATTAGCTGTCCTGTTTGGAAGAGTATGTACTCCAAACTCTCTGGTGCCTGGTGCAGTACTAAATACAGATGATTGAACCCTGGCCTCCCCCTCATGCCTGTGCAGCACTGGCTCTAGAGCCAAGGGAAAGGTCAGGGCAGTGGTCATTTTGAGTTCATTATTCTGTGTTTCTGTTTCAAATCTGTTACAGCATTCTATCAAGAAAGGTGAAGTGGCCCCTAGCTGGTTTGGCTCAGTGGATAGAGCGTTGGCCTGTGGACTGAAAGGTCCCAGGTTCTATTCCCGTCAAGGGCATATGCCCAGGTTGCAGGCTCTATCCCCAGAAGGAGGCGTGAAGGAGGCAGCTGATCAATTGATTCTCTCTCATCATTGATGTTCTATCTCTCCCTCTCTCCTCCTCTCTGAAATCAATAAAAATGTTTTAAAACTACAAAAAGAAAGGTGAAACGCACCTTATGAGAGAGAAGAGTTGCATTTTTCCCATAAAAACAAAACAATAAACAAACACAAAATTTGTTTTGTGTTCTAGCCAGTCTCAGCTGGCTAGAAAAAAGATCTCAAAATCCCCAAAAGAGGTGCACAGACTGAAGTATACTCATGCTGACTGTTAAAGTATTCAAACAACCAGTTTCTAAATGATAGCATGAGTAACATTTAAAGAACATAGTTCCTTTTGCTAGAAGTACCCCCTCTTCAGGGAATCCACCTCTAATCCCCTTAGCTGGAAATCTCAATTCATTATGTGCCAGCAGGGGTACTGACTCAAAGTTTTATAGTAGTTCCTTCTGAATTCTAGGGAGGAAACTGCAATCCGTTTCATTAGAATGAAGTCTCAGTACTAAACATCAAAATTTTTCTAATGCAGACTCTGCCTCCCAGATAATTTGTGTTATTTCAAACTTTATATATGCATACAACATAGGTAAGTATCTTCCTTGACCACCTGGGTATGGACTCATTAAGTGAATTGCTGGCTGAAATTCATTAATGTCTAGGTTCTAAAGTGCTACATGGGTTTCAAGCCATAAAACAGTCTATTTAAGTATATAATGATCATGCTTCTATTGCCACGTTTATACCAAGAATAGTATAGTTTTAAATCACTGCAATGGTTAAAATAAACTCAAACTATATTGGGAGTTAATATAAACAGAGCTAACCAAGTAAAACTTATAGGTACCTTAAATATTATAAGCATGGCAGAAAATGAAAATAAATCAGGTCTGAGAACATAATCTGCTCAGAGACAATGCTAGATAAACAAATCAAATACATGTTCCCACAGAGATAAAACAAACACACCAAACTTGGCTCTACTACTTATTTTTTCCACTTAATTATTTCCAAATAATTTAGTAGCAGCTATATCCAATAAATTTAATCTAGTTAGAACCTCCACGTGTCCAGTGTTCATAATCTTCATTCTAAAGTTTACCTCTCAGCTGAAACCGATACTGTTACAAATAAACTACTCCATGCACCTGGAAAAGGGACACCGGGGAGGGTGTCAAGCAAGCCATTTTGCAGTAGTAGTTTGGCAGAGCTGCACGTGACCGCACATATAGGGAAAGCAGCCAGGGTGAAAGCTCAACACCCAAATCACTTCTCCCAGGTCAGATTTTCTTTGGCAAACTGTTCCTGACACACAGTTAAATGCATTCAAATACAAAAGAGAACAAACAAATACACTGTAGCACCGGAGATGATCTATGTAAAAGCAGTCAACATATTTTCTAACCTGGGAGATTTCTTTGGAGGAAAGGTTGAAACAGAAACATGGGATCTGAGCTCTCTCCAGTTGCTACTACAATACCATAAAGATGAAGAGAATGGCCAGGGCTCAGGGTGGAGGGAGGGAAGACCCATAGGAAAGATGAGTAAGACATGGCAAACTGAGGTTTCCTCCCTGGCTGTTCCTGGCTGAGATAAGGCTTGTGCCCAGCTAGATTCCTTGGCCCTGGAGTACAAACAACCACTGCTGAAGCTAATGGCGTTTTTGCCAGCAGTCCCCTTGCAGTTTTCTTCCCTTGTAACTTCGAGAAATCCTTGAACTTCCTGCACAGCCTTCGAAAAAGTACTGACAGAGTACTGAATTTCAAAACTTTCTGGGAAATATCAAGGAAAGGAGCTTAGAGTGTAAGGGTCTCCTATATTTTAGAAATAAAATCCATAACAATCTACTCAAGAACAACAAAGTTTGATACTGGTGTCTGTCTGGTTCTTGGCCTATTCTAATGTGATATGTAGGTTTTCTAACTTTGAAAGCCTTTGAGCTACACTGCCACTCAACTCTGAGAACTACACTGCATTGAAATGAAATTAGTGAGGCCCATCTCCTATCCGCATTCTAATATTTTCCCTGCATAAAGGTAATATTCATTCAACAAGTATTTATTGAGCATCTACTCTGAGCAAAGAACTGTGTACTGTGGCAGATTAGGAGAAAAGAAGGTCCCCCTGCCTTCATTAGGACACATTCTATTATAGGTATAAACCTGTGGAAAAATTCATACTACATAGAAACAATGTAGGAAGTAAATATCCTATATAATAAACGGTTAATATGCAAATTGTCCCCTCAACAGGGAGTTCGACTGGGAGTTCAACTGAAAGTTCAACCAGGGGGCGGGGCCAGCCAGCCAACGGCCTGCGGCCCCTCCCCCAGCTGGCCCCGCCCCCAATCACCCCCCACACTGATCAGGGGCGGGGCCACTGGCCAACTGCCCACGATCCCTCCCCCCTGCCAGCCCGATCGAGGCAGGCCAGCTGGACCCCACCGTTCACGAATTCATGCACCGGGCCTCTAATCTCCTATAATCATCTACAATTGACTATTTGGTACATACTATCCTATATAATTAAAGCCTAATATGCTAAGTGTCCGGTCAACCAGTCAGCCATTCAACCAATCAAAGCGTAATATGCTAATGATATGCTAAGGCTGCTCAACTGTTCGCTATGACGTGCAATGACCACCAAGGGGCAGAGAGTCGACCGGTTGACCAGTCGCTGTGATGAGCACTGACCACCAGGGGGCAGATGCTCCAACTGATAGGTTAGCTTGCTGCTGGGGTTTGGCAGATCAGGACTGAGCAAAATGGGCAGGACACACCCTGGAGCCCTCCTGTGGTCCCTCACCGGCCCCAATCATGCACTGGTGGGGTCCCTTGGCCTGGCCTGTGCCCTCTTGCAACCCAGGACCCCTTGGGGGATGTTGAGAGCCCGTTTCGGCCTGATCCCACAGGTCAGGCCGAGGGACCCCACTGGTGCATGAATTCATGCACCAGGCCTCTAGTTTCAAATAATTTTCTGTGTACATGAGAACTGTATCCTCCCATTTTTGTAATGGGTTCATACTAAATAATCTGTTTTGCTACTTCCCCTTTAATAACTGATCTTTCCAATTACCTTCTTTTAAAATGGGTTTCTACCCTTCAAGAGGATCCTTTGTAACCTTCCCATTTAAACTACTGTGATTCCCACACTTAGTACTCTTCAGGGCCTTGGGGGAGGGCTGGAATGGTTCATAAAAGGCCATGCCCCTCCCCAAGGTACCTGTCCCAGGAATGCTCATAGGCTTTATTCCTGCACTGACTGCTGTGTCTTGTTTCTTCTCCATAGTCAGGTCTTGGCTTTGGATTCTAGTCCTGCTTTGTGTCTACAATCTTGGGCTCCATGATCTGAATCTTCTTCCCCACTTCCTGTTGTAACTTGGAACTAACAAGTTCATTCCCTTCCCTGCCCTGGGAGCTAAAAGCCGACCCCACCCACTCCTAACCTCGATCCAGGCCAGTACCCAGACAGCTCCCTACAAGGGAAAGGAAAGATGGAAAGTTGCAGGAAGAACTGATGACTCTTTGTTCTTCTGGTAAAGAGCATTAGCCCTCAATTTTCCTTGTTGCTTTGAAATGCTTAAGCTAACAACATAGGGGCTTCTTGGAATCTCTTCACTTTGCTCTTTTTCAGTTATTCACACCAAATTATACTGAATCTACTGATGATTAAAAATCAGTATTTTAAAAAAAATGACCCTTTCTTTTCCATGGATATATATATATATTTTAATATGCTTTTATTTATTTTAGAGAGAGAGGAAGGGAGAGGGATACAGAAATAGAAACACTGATGAAAGACAGACACCCATCGGCTATCTCCTGCATGACCCCTACTGGGGATCAAGTCTGCACCCAGGCATGTGCCCTAACCGGGAATCGAACCATGACCTCCTGGTTCATAGGTCAACGCTTAACCACTGAGCCACACTGACCGGACGATATATCATTTGTGATTGTACATTAACATCTTAAAATGTGGGAAAACAAAAAACATGAAGTACTGTAAACTGTCTCCTGTTGTTTTTCCCCAAACAGCAAAACCACACTAAGTCAGAGGTTACACAGCAATCTCAAATGCTGGTATCTGGAAGATAAGATTACTCAGAAGTACAGAAGACTGAATGCTAGTCAAACCACATTTGGGCGAGTCCAGTATAAGGGGAAAGCTGGTTATTTTTTAGCTTTTGCTATCTTCATCCTCTCTTTTGAGAGAAACCTAAAATTATAAAACATGTATTTAAAAGGCTTATTGGACTAGAAAGTGGAATGAAGAGCAATGACATTCCCATCAGCTTAAATTAGAAAGTCACAGACACTCATATCATAGCCTACTAAAACACAATACTCATTAATATACTCACTAATGAACTAGAACATTGTATTGTATAGCCTACTTATAAAGTATATTGATATCAATTTATACGCTCCAAAAATATAATTTCTCTAAGACCTAGATCTGGTAATATAAGTTAGTTCCTAGGTATGAGTATAAGTTAAAACACTCTTCAGTATAAATGAATGAGTTAAAATTTCTTAAAGTACTTCTCACCCTGACCGGTTTGGCTCAGCGGATAGAGCATCGGCCTTAGAACTGAAGGGTCCCAGGTTCGATTCTGGTCAAGGGCATGTACCTTGGTTGCGGGCACATCCCCAGTAGGGAGTGTGCAGGAAGCAGCTGAATCGATGTTTCTAACTCTTTATCCCTCTCCTTCTCCCTTCCTCTCTGTAAAAAAAATCAATAAAATATATATTTTTTTAAAAGTACTTCTCTATTCCTCTCCTCCCCCTAGTTCCCCTTTGAGGCAGGACCCTACGTTCTTAGAGATTGCTGGGAAAATCCTGATAAACATATTCTCTTTCCTACCTCCACTTCCCAACCCCACCAGGCTCTCAAGTCTCCAAATAAGCAGAATTGTATAAACAAACTAAGTTATAAGTAACAATATTTTAGTATTTGAAATAACCAAATGAATTTAGAGAGAGATAAAAGAGCGAGTATTTGATATACTACAACTTTTCCCAGATTTCAAATTTCCTGTGAACAACAGGCCCCTCTCCCCATTCCATGGCTTCAAACTTTCTTGGAACTTACTATCTCAGCAAAGTCCAGACCCCAGGACCAGAGGTCTTCCAAGCAGCCAATGATGGGCTCTCCTCGGTAAGTTATCCCTTGTCTTAAATTCTTCCAGTTCAGGGTTCTTAGGTCTGCTGCTGTCTACCCTTATAATTATCCCTAAAAGGCAAATTCCATGCTCAGTGGGTCTAGGCTGTCTGGACCAGACTAACTCCCAAGCTAGACCTAACCAGAGTTAAATTCTCAAGGGTGTAAGCTCTCAAGGGTGGTCCCCTTCTCTTTTGAGATAAGTATGCACTTGTGTCTTTAGCAGGAGCAAGACTTTTTAAAACACTTAGAACAGCATCTCTCTAGAAGAAAAATAAATGAATTCTTAAATTCTAAGCATTTCTTCTATAAATGTTAACCACTGGAGCATAAAATCTAGCTCTGGTGCCAACCCTTGAACCAACTTTATCTATATGTGCATTTAAAGCTAAAACTAAAATATAAAGCAGAAAAATGAAGGCGATCAATAAACTTCTATTAAGCAGCATGGTATAACAGAAAAGGCAGAAGTCAAAAAACTTTGGTTCTGGACCTGGCACCACCACTCCAACTGGGTCACTTGGACTAGCCATTAACCTTCTAAGGCTCATTAACTTCACTGCTCAAAAGAGTTGAGGAGGCTGGTGTAGATTTTTAGATCTCTTGCAGTTCCAAAAAAAAATAATCATCATTCTAAATTCTACTCCGTTTTGTTGAATGCATTTCTACTAGGCAAACTGTGGATACTTTTCCTTTATGACTTCTCACCAGACATTATTCAACTAAGTTAAATAATTGACATCTTATTAAGAATTAGCACGAAATATAAAAAAGATGAATCTTCTGTCTTGGGTACCAAAAAAGTGTCATGGAAATAAACCAAGAAGAGACTTCTCCTTTAATACTTCTATAGAATATGGAACACTTTACATTTTATACTCAAAGTTTTAAATTCTCTCTCTTAACCAGGAAAACTGAAACAAGTAACAATCACCAACAAAAAACCCCACAGTCTTGCAGCTGTATTTGAGAGGGAACTCTGTGCCAAGTGCAAACAAAACTGTTGGCTCTCCTGCCTGCAGGAAAGCAGCTCGGGTGTCCCACAGCGATGTGCCCAGTCTTAGAGTGACTGCTGAACGATTGCACAGACCCGCCATGGAATATTCCACATCAAGTGAACATGAGGGTTAGGCTAAATTGGGAAAAGGCTTTCTATATGATTTAAGTGAAAAAAAGCAGAACAAAAAACTACACAAACACTGTGGCCACAATTATATAAATGTAGTTGATGAAAATACAACATTTAACAGTAATTTGTGTCATACTGGTGGGACTATTTTCACCTTTTCTCTACCTAAATTTTCTATAATTTTTTCACACTTAAAGTATTTTTTTTTTTTTTAAATATATTTTATTGATTTTTTACAGAGAGGAAGGGAGAGAGATAGAGAGTTAGAAACATCGATCAGCTGCCTCCTGCACATCTCCCACTGGGGATGTGCCCGCAACCCAGGTACATGCCCTTGACCGGAATCGAACCTGGGACCCTTCAGTCCGCAGGCCGACGCTCTATCCACTGAGCCAAACCGGTTTCGGCACACTTAAAGTATTTTTTAAATCACCACTGAAGAAAAAAAATAAGCAAATCTCCTCCTAATTTTTTTGTTGTTGTTAATCCTCACCTGAGGATATTTTTCCATTGATTTTTAGAGAGAGTGGAAGGGAGTGGGAGAGACAGAGAGAGAAGCATCAGTGTGAGGGAGACACATTGATTGGTTGCCTCCAGCACAATCCCCAACTAGGGCCAGGGATCAAGGCTCCAACTGAGGTACAATCCTTGATGGGAATCAAACCCTAGACCCTTCAGTCCAAGGGCCAACAATCTACCCATTGAGCCAAATCGGCTACGGCTCTCATTCTAATCTACATCGTTCTTTTCTAACCCAGCACTTAGTTAAAAAACAAAAACAACAACAACAACACAAAAAAACTGATCTTTCTCATTGCTTTTTCTGTTTTTGTCTAGAATTTTTTCACATGTCAGAATTAAAAATATTTTTGGCTACAACATTGTAAGTCTGTTGCTAAATACCTTGGGTAAAGAATTCAGAAACCAAGCTGGCAGAATTCAAGTGATTTTGTAAGATATGTATTTCTCAAATCAAAAAAGGGCTTTGGCCTGGTTTTAGCAAATTCCAAACTTTTCCTGGGAAGGATCCTACAGGCAACACTTAATCCCAAGTTCTTTAACATCACCCACATTCCTTAACCTTAGTGATCTATCAGCATGTTTTCTGTAAAGGGCTAAATAGTAAATACCTTCGGCTTTGTAGGCCATTACAGCTACTCAACTCCATCACTGTCATGCAAAGGCAGCCATAGACACTATGAAATAAATAAAATGTTTTACAAAATCAGGCAGTGGGCCAGATTTGGCCTGTGCCCAGTTGTTTGACAACCTTTAATATATAGCACATTAGAGAACATCCATGGAGCTTGGAGAAATGGAAAAAAGATCTGAAGGACTATTTGCCCTTTCTTAGGGAATGAACATCAAACCTTATTTTGACAGCTATAGTGATCTACAAGAATTCTCTTTGAATGTAGTATACTAATGAATTCCCACCACCTAAGAAAAGCTACTGAATTGGTTCCTCAACTATAGCAGTTCTCATCCATGATATTGAGAAAGACACAGCTATAGAATGTGTTGCAATTAATTTACTACTAATAATACAGTAATAGCTTTCAAAAGATTTTTAAAAATATGTATTTAAAGGGGTAGCTCAATATTCTCCCTACAGCCAGCATGGACCTGCACACAACCCTGGGTGTGTCTGCAGTAGCAAAGGGCTAATATGCAGTGTCAGCCGTTTATGTTGCACCAGAAGGAGCCTGAGTCCAGCCCTCTCCATCTGAACTCAAACATGCTAACTCTCTAGCTAACAACTCAAACATGTCAAGTTTGGATCATTTACAGTCTTATTAATATTCATCATGAAGTCAAACAAGAGGAAACAGGAGAGAGCCAAGAAGAGCAAGAGGAAGTGTGATAAGACCTTCTACAGCCAAGCTGGATAATTTACTCAGATAGATAGTCTTCTTTTCATAAACTTTCATTGTTCAAAAATAAAAAAACTTGAAAATGCATGAAAGTAAAAAGAAAAAATCAAGCCTCAATACTACCATGGGGCAATAACCATTGTTATCATTTTGGTTTCTCTCCCTTCAAATCTTTTTCCTATGTATATTCTTTAAAAATTATTTTTAATAAAATTGCTTTCTACTTTCTTTATAAAATATTGCCATTAGCACTTTCCTATATTGTTTAATATGGCTCAAAAACATAATTGTAATGCCTATATTAAAAGTCCATCAAATGGATGAACCATAATTTATTTACATTTATCCCCTATTGTTGGATATTTAGGTCATCTCCTTATTTTTTATATTACATTAAAAATTGAAAATAATCCTATGGAAGCTTATAAAACTATTTAAATACAATATTTTCTACTTATGTATTTGATAGAAGGTATTCCCTAAAACAGAGTAATATTCTGGGACCCTTCCGATCAGGCACATCACATTAGTGACCACAGGAAGAGGCACGGGGGCACTGGACCCACCACATACTGGAAGACTGGCCATCTCAGTGAGTCCTTGAACTTCTTTACTGCAGGTAGATCAGGCAGTAGAGTCAATCACAACCACAACTGAGGCCCAAGTGAGATGGTGTCATAAGACTGAGCCTTGACTGCTCTCTCTGCAATACCCAACAGAGGAAAGTTGTTTTGAGTTGACTGCTATAATTAAAATTGTATAGGAGAAAGGATATCAAAAACTTGATATCAAAAGGATATCAAAAGTTTTTATTTATAGCATATAATAAATCTGTGGGATAGCTGAAATAAAAGGTCAACTAATTGGTCTTTCTCCCATGGGCATCTACTGGGTTCTCTGCTGAGTGCTTTCTCTATAAGGCATGATGTCATAACAAACAGATGGGGACACCAGCCTGACATCGGCAACAACAGGGTGTGCTTCCAAAAGTGACGGGGCTATAAAATTTCAAGAGCCTTTCGCAGTAGAACCCAAATATATTTCCCTTAATCTAGCCACCAATCAGAAATGAAAAGAAATTAATAATCTTGTTTATATAAGTTAAAACACTGGAAACCTTCTCTCCTAGAATACACTGTTCTTACGCAAGCCAAAGGAGGAGGATTGTAAGGTAACTTTTAGAGGGAGTTACAATTGCCCTCTTCAGTTACTTACTTATTTATTTATTTATTTATTTATTTATTTATTTATAAATATATTTTATTGATTTTTTACAGAGAGGAAGGGAGAGAGATAGAGAGTTAGAAACATCGATGAGAGAGAAACACCGATCAGCTGCCTCCTGCACACTCCCCACTGGGGATGTGCCCGCAACCCAGGTACATGCCCTTGACCGAAATCGAACCCGGGACCCCTCAGTCCGCAGGCCGACGCTCTATCCACTGAGCCAAACCGGTTTCGGCCAGTTACATATTTAAAAAAGCTCTAGTTCAGATCCCAGTTTCCAAATTAAAAGATATGAGGGCACAAGGAACATGGGTATTTTAAAGAATACACAAAAATATAAAATACAGCAAAATTAAGTCTGAGCCAGTCAAGGTAATACAACATTATTATTTTATTAAAGATGAAAAAAGGAATATTTCTGATTTAAATCCATGTCTAACACTGTATTTACTTCTGGAACTTTTAGAAAGAGATTATTTTTCAAACCTAACTTTCCCAGAGTTATTTGGAGAATGATTTGCATTTTAAGTAGAAAAACAATCAAGCACAGAGTGGTAAGGGCAATTTTCCACCACCCTTTTTGGTATCTATCTGACAAAGAGATTTGCATCAACAGGACACACACTCTTCTTTTTGTGTCTATGCCACAAGAACTTTGAATATGCAAAAAGGACAAAGACTAAAGATAAACTTCTCCATAGCATTAGAAAATCAAGTTACATCTAAATACGTCAAATGTGGAAAGCAATCACTGTCCCTTCTTACTCAAAACACTGGAAAGAGCTGGAATCAATGCTTCAGAATAGTGGCACCCGTGGCCAACAAACCCTTATGAAATAAACACTAAAATGTCAAATGCCACAGTTTATAGTTATAATATCTGATCACCAACAATTCCCACAGGCCCATATGGAAGTGTGTCTTTCAAGACCTAAGATAAGTTTATTGGAAAGTGTTGGTAAGGACACAGCAGGCACACTTACCTTACCAGTGCATCTGGTTTGCTTAGCTGGTTATTAGGAATACAGTTTTCCATTAAGTCTTTGTGTGTAGTTGGGCTCTTGCTACTGCATTTCTGCTTCTTCTCATTTTTACTAGATGAAGAAGGAATGCTTCCATTTGTGGCGCTGTGACTTCGAGGTGAGGAGTTCACAACTCCACTGGCATTTTTGTAATTTTTTGAGGAAGCAGTGCATGAGTCCTCTTTCAAGAGGTTTTCTGTACTTCCCACAAGATCATTATTTAACCTTTTACTGTTGATATGATTTTCCATATACTCAATTTCTTGTATTTTAGAGTCTACAGGTTGTAGAATATTGTTGTTATTTATTCCAAGGTTGTGTTTTTTGGCATCCTTGTCCTTTTCTTTCCCTTTTTCTCGGTATTCTATCTCTGGCAAAGTTGTGGAGAGTTTTTTGTTGGCTGGGATGCCTCCGTTGTGGTGTATAAGGATGGAGGAATCCATATCAGGTAATCCTTTGGCAGCTACAATACCAAAAACAAACCAACAAACAAAAAATCCACATCAGAATATTTAGTTGTATAAAACAGAAAAGACTGATTCAATAAACTGCATTATCTATGCTTAGAAACTCACATTAATCTGCAAGCTCATTTAGAAGCAGTAACTACACCACATCATGCTAACTTCAAGAAGCAAATCCAAATAAATTTGAGAAGCTGAATATTTAGAAAATTGCCATCTACATATATAAAAGCCAAGCAACTGGAACTACAGGAAGACCAGAACGACTGGTCACTATGATGCACACTGCGGCGGCCAACCAGCCCGATCAGGACCCTGATCGGCCCCCCAAACCTCCCACGGCCCCTCCCCTATCGGCTCCCCCACCCCGAATGAGGGTGGGGCTGGCCGGGGGTGGTGGGGAGGGGCTGTGGGAGGTTGGATAGCCATCCTAGCCCCTAATAAGCCCTTTCCCCCTACCCCCCCCCCCAGCTGGTCCAGCCCCATCGGGCCCTGATCGGGAGCAGGGCCAGCTGGCCAACTGCCTGCAGCCCCCTGGCCCGCCCCACACCCAATCAACGCCCCCCTGGGGCCAACCTCCTGCGGCCCTGTCCCCGGCTAGCAGGCCCCGATCACCTAATTGGGGCCTGCCAGCCAACCTCCCAGTCCCTCCCCCTGGCAGGCCCCAATCACCCAATCAGGGCCAGACCTAGGGAACCGACCTGTGCACGAATTTTGTGCACTGGGCCTCTAATCATTTATAAACACCAAACAAGCCACTAAAACTTTGCCTCAAAAATACGATGAGGATTTTATAATTAAATCCTACTTCATTTATCAGTCAAATCAAACTTGAGGTGAGAGAACACAAGCAGACCATATTTGTAAGAAGCCATATTTTAAGAGATGTTTAGATTAAACAAACTTAATAACTTAATTGAAAACAAAGAGATTAAATGAAACAAAAGAAGTGTGATGTTACAATTCAAATCTACTCTTTTTTTTTCTTGACTCTAGCTTTGACATAAGAAGTCTGGTCTGGCTGGTGTGGCTCAGTGGTTGAGCATCAACCTATGTACCAGGAGGTCATGGTCAACTCCTGGTCAGGGCACATGTCCAGGCTGCAGGCTCGATCCCCAGTGGGAGTCGTGCAGGAGGCAGCAGATCAATGATTCTCTCTCATCATTAATGTTTCTATCTCTATCTCCCTCTCCCTTCCTCTCTGAAATCAATTTAAAAAACTTTTTTAAAGCAGTCTGTATCATTTACTAGGTATCTTATAAAAAATTTTCTGTTTCAGGTCTACACATTCCAATTTGTCAAAGTCTACTTAAAGAGATATTTTTGCACCACACCAGAGAATAAGATTTGGCATATATCAACTACAAATATGACCCCCAAACTTTCAACTATCAAACCAAAGAAAACTGGTACTGCTGTAAATTCATCTACTGAATTAATTATATGCTCATTAGAGAGGTCCTTATAGAAAAGGTACCATTTAGGTTCCACATTGCATTATATGAGCCATTTAAAATGGGACTTATCCATCTTTGCTCTATTCAGAAAAATTTTGACTTATAAAACAATTCTGTCTATCTATTTCTCTATCTGACTTATACTTTGATTCTTGGTTTGCTTCAGGTACAAACTCATACATTTATACATACTATTTTGCTACTAAGAATGTTTTAAAATATTTATAACAATTAAAATATAAAAAAATTAAATAAGCTTAAAAAATAAACATATTTAAAGGTACATGGTCTTCAGATCCTAGGTAGAGAACATCACTCACACTCTATATTTCATGATCAAACAAAGCAATGGCCCTAACGAGGAATACCAGAAAACAGAAAATCCTTGGTAATCTTCCAAAGTCCTAGCAACTTTTCCAAAAAATATAAATAAATAAAATTGTACTGACAAATAAAATAATGACTAACCTATTGAGCCAATAGCTTTAGGGTAAAGACCTACCTTCCTCAGACTCTTTGTCTTGCTTCTGTAACATCTGCTGCTCTGGGGGTAGGGCTTGTTGAAGAAGCTGCATGTAAAATTCGTTCTCTTTTTGTACTTCCTTTTGCTTCCTTAACCGCATTTTGTAGCTTACATAACTTTTGAAGCCAAAGCCCAAAGTCACCACAGGGTACCCAATACTAGAGAGAAGACAATCCAGCCAGTAATTGCAAGTTAAAAACAAAAGAACACATGCATCATACATATGAGGACACCTATGACTGAAATTAAGAAATAAACTCTAGATGATGATGGTTGAGCATTCAGCAAACACATAAATAAATGGGGTGTCTGCTGTGGAAATCAGAAGCAGTTGGTATGTAGAACAAACCCCCAGGGAACAGTGGGACCCTTAGACCATAAGAAGCTGCCCATTAGAGTTGGCATTCTTCAAGCTAACTCAAGAAGTTACCACAGTGATTGCTGGATACAGTGGCTAATGTTGTTGATTAACATTGAAGTGCCTTGTGCAATATTAGAATTTGGGCATCTGTATGCTTTTAAGATCTAACAGGGTAGGGATCATAAGTCAATATCATAAGTGTTAAAAAATCAAAAGGACATCATTTGTTTTTTAATACCAGAAAACAGGCTCAAATTCAAGTGACTAATTTAATCTTCTTGCTACCTGAGGGAATAAAAGTTGAAATATTTTCATTCAACTCATCAGTCTGTTTCAAAGCCTCTGCAAATACTGTTAAAACTCATATTATACTTCATTAATTTTAAAACTTATCAGTCTCTGCCGAGACCTGTTTGGCTCAGTGGATGGAGCGTTGGCCTGCGGACTGAAGGGTCCTAGGTTCCATTCCGGTCAGGGGCATGTATCTGGGTTGTGGGCACATCCCCAGTGGGAATGTGCAGGAGGCGGCTCATCAATGCTTCTCTCTCATCGATGTTTCTGACTCTCTCTGTCTCTCTCCCTTCCTCTCTGTGAAAAGTCAATAAAATATATTTTTTAAAAAAACAACAAAAAAAACTTATCAGTCTCTGGAAAGCAATGGTAAAAAAAATAGCCTCATGTGAGAATTAACAACAAAAAAAGTTTCATGGTTAAGGTTAAATGAATAAATTATCTTAATATTAATTTACATTTTAAAAGAAAAAATAATATTCCTCTAAATAGTAATAATATTCCATTAAATATTAATATTTTCTTGCTTTTATAAATTAGGTAAGAAAATTATAAATTCATTTATGCTTTATGAAATAGCCATATATTTCATCAAGACTTTTTAGGATCAATACCTGATCATTATGAAAACAGATAACATTTATCAGATACCTATGTACTTGGTATTAAGTTAAACACTTTACATTCATCACTTCATTTCATCTTTCCCATATCCCCATGAGACAAGTCCCCAATATACAGGTAGGAGAACTAAGGCTTAGAGACAGTGACATACATGTTCAAGGCAACAAAGCTGTTAGGGGACAGAGCTGGCATTCAAACACTCATTTGCCTGAATAGAGAGAGCTCATGCTCTTTGCCACCATGTTATGTGGTCTTCTGGGTTCACATAAAATCTCTAAGAAAAAATTTACAATTGAACTTACCATTTACATTAAAAACATTGAACTGAATTATAGATTAAGAATATACATAATACTCACCAGTGAGCAGCAAATGGACGACAAAGGTCTACATGAAAATTTTTGAGATCTTTAAATCTAATTGCTGCTTCAATATAAACAAAGAGTATCCAGAGGGACACTGTGGGCAAACACACTCCTCTTTCTGTGGAAAAGCAGCAGAGAGACAAGCATCAATGATACATTAACTAACAGAACAGATGGGTTGTTTGAAAGACTGGTTCAACTACAGTTACTTTCATTAAGACTTTCAAACAATTAAAAAGCAATTTAATACAAACTGAAAGCTTTTATATGACAAAAGATGCTATGGAATCATAGGAAGAAATAAAAGACAAACATTCTGGCAGAAAATATTTACAGTATATGTAAACAAAGGAGTTATAGCCCTAACATACAAAGAGCTCCTATAAATCAACAGAAAGGCAATGATGATAAGCCATAAAAGAAAACACATAGATGGCTAAAAAGCATATAAAAAGAGGCTCAATTTCACTACTGATTAGGGACATACAAACTTTAAAAATGAGATTCCTTTTTTTAACCTATCAGATAAGCATAAATTTAAGACATGTAATCGTATAGGGAGGGTATGAGAAAGGGTTCATTCTCATACTTGGCAATGATATAAATTGAGGCAAATATCTTAAAAGGCAATTTGGCAATATAATTAAATTTAAAATACTTATACCATTGACCTAGAAATTCCAATTCCAGAAATCTACCCTACAGAAATATAAGAGCCTTGAGATGCCCTGACCGGTTTGGCTCAGTGGATAGAGCATCGGCCTTCGGACTGAAGAGTCCCAGGTTCGATTCCGGTTAAGGGCATGTACCTTGGTTGCAGGCACATCCCCAGTAGGGGGTGTGCAGGAGGCAGCTGATCCATGTTTCTCTCTCATTGATGTTTCTAACTCTCTATCCCTCTCCCTTCCTCTCTGTAAAAAATCAATAAAATATATTTTTTTTAAAAAAGAGCCTTGAGATAAGTATATAAGACTATGCACTGTATTATTATTTGCAACAGTAAAAAAATAGAATGAATTAAAATGTCCATCAATAGGGAATTGTTTAATTTTGGTTAACTTATATAATAAAATATGATGCAGTTTTCAAAAGAATGAAGATCTGTACTAATATGAAATATGTAAAAAAAATAAATTATTAAGTACAAATGAGCTACAACACAAAGAAATTTTTCTGACACTGAAGTACTATTAAAAAAATTTTTTTTCTTAACTACAAGCTCATATTCCCTTTGTAATTAAAAACAATTTCCAAGGAAGAAAAAAGCAGCTTGCAACAGAGTAAGTTGCAAATAAGAAATAATTTTCATTGGTTTTAGAATCAAAATCTGCAGCGAGGTCCATCTTTGTCAGGATGTGACTAATAATGGGGTATTTTATAAAGATGGACTACAGAGGCATGAGGTCCAAAAACTGTGGAAAGAGCTCCTTTTAGACTGTATAAGGCAAGCAAGTTACAAAAGAGAGACTAAGGGAGAAAAATCAGTGATCTAAAGCTTTTTGGTAAGGATCTTTGGGATGAAACAAACAAACAAAAAAATCATACAATTCTGGAACTAGAAAGAATATCATTTAGCCCTACTTCCTTATTTTACTGAAGAGTAAAGTGAGGCCCAGAGTTTATACAAATTGGTCCAAGTTTACAGAGATAATACTAAGTCTGCTTCTAAGGAGAATAAACCTAAGTTCTCTTAGGCCTAGACCATAAAGAAGGAAAACACTCCAACCTCTGTGAAGGTAGCTAATAGACTCAATCATTCTTATAGATTATACAAAAAAAAAAAGGTATTTTTACAATATAGGATGATAGACAGCAACCTTTAGGAAAATACATCTTCATATTAGTTTCAAAATAATTTATATTCCCAACTGGCCAGTGTGGCTCGGTTGGCTGGCTGAGCATCGTCCCATGCACCAGGAGGTTCTGGTTCAATTCCCAGTTTGGGCACATGCCCTGATTGTGAGCTCAATACCCAGTAGGGGGCGTGTAGGAGGCAGCCAATTGATGTTTCTATTCCTCTCTCCCTCTCCCTTCCTCTCTCTGAAATCAATAAAAACACATTAAAAAGTTGTATTCTCTACTCCTTATATTAATTTCTAAGGTTATCATAAATATAATAAACACATTACAGAAAAAAATAGAAAAATTTGGACAAAATATCTGTATTTCTAAACCTATCAAATAATAAAATAAAATTATGTTGAAAATATTTTTGAACAACAGTCATGTTGTACAAACAATTTTGTATCCTATTTCTCCCCTCTCAACAGCAAGGGGAAAAGTTTATAATATAATATTCTTTTGTGGCAATATATAATTTCATCAACCATTCCTAATATTCTTAAGAAAGAATTTTACATTTTAACAACTGGGAAAAAATTAATCCCAAGTTACATAAACTGCACTCGTGTTTGTTAGGCCCAATAGTAAAACAAAGTTGTTTTGTTTGTTTGTTTGAGCTCCAATCATTCCTAATTAAAACATACTTAGCAGCTTAGCTATTCCAACATACATTTCTGAGCCTAGGGCTAAAGAGAGGCCAGTATCACTTATGACATTAGCTTCATTGCTGTCCTGTGGGTCACCCACCAAACTCGTTCCCAGTAGATTCTATGAATAGTTATATGAGTAGTTTTTTCTTAACTACTGAGACATTATTAAAGTAATTTAGGAAATCATTATAGTTCATCAGAGTCACAGATTATCTGAGCTGGAAGGCTCCCTTAAACATTATCTAGATTACTCCACTTTCATATGACAAAGAATAAACTGAGACCTAGAGACAGTGACTACTGTAAATGGTAACTCACTCGAAACAGGCCCAAGCCAAGGAAATACAAGGAAAAACTGGTGTGTAGGAAAATCTCTTTAATTAGAGGAAAGCACACTCAGAAACCATCATGCTAGCTTATAAATCAAGTCATATATGAAGGAGTGGTGAAGGTGGAGATGGAGAAAACCATGCTCATGTGGATACTTTAAATAACAGAGCTGAACTGCGTCTTCTACATGGACCAACACCACCCTCTTAGCAACTTTGAGAAGAGGATGAATGTTGCTCCAGAGAGCTTTTATTAGCTGGTGTTCCCTAAGTGGTCAAAATCCTACAGGTTGCAGCTGGTCCTAAGAATCAAGTTTCAGGCAGCTTTGCAGACAAGTTAAATAATCGCATCCCTATGCATCTGATGTTCAGTCTTTGACAGTGGAGTGGAACTGTCAAAACATCTCATTTCATCTTAATTTGAAATAGCAGTAAGAAGAAGGGAGGTGACTGTGTAACTTCAAGTCAGAACATACCTGAAACAATAAATTTTGGTTAAAAGAACTACTAAGGCCTCATTGGTGTGGCTCAATGGTTGAGTGTCAACCCATGACCTAGGACAGTGATGGCGAACCTATGACACGCGTGTCAGAGGTGACACGCGAACTCATTTTTTTGGTTGATTTTTCTTTGTTAAATGGCATTTAAATATATAAAATAAATATCAAAAATATAAGTCTTTGTTTTACTCTGGTTGCAAATATCAAAAGATTTCTATATGTTAGGGCACAGAGTTAAGTTAGGGTTTTCAAAATGCTGACACGCCGAGCTCAAAAGCTTCGCCATCACTGACCTAGGAGGTCATGGTTTGATCCCTGTTAGGGCACAGGCCCAAGTTGTGGGCTCGATTCCCAGTGTGGGGCGTGCAGGAGGCAGCCGATGAATGATTATCTCTCATCACTGATGTTTCTATCCCTCTCCCTCTCCCTTCTTCTCTCTAAAATCAATAAAAACATTTAAAAAAAAAGATAAGGATTCTTAAAAAAAAGAAAACCCACTAAGAACTAGGGAGATTAGGGTGATGAAGTGCTTAAAATAACACACAAGGAAAAGCTGATGAAACCAGAGATGTTTTACCTCCAGAAAAGAAGACTTGAGAGGATATGACAGTGTCTTTACTCTCTAAAGAAATATTAATGTGGATGGAGGTTACCCCTATTCAGTGTGGCTCTAATGCAAGGAGGTCCAATATTTGGCCTTGAGGAGATGACCTGCAGCTCCCCTGAAATTTTAATGAAATTTAAAATTTATATCCTCTAAGTCAGATCAGTAAGTCCAAAAATAGTTAAGACGTACTAGGTCAAAAGTATAAGGAAGAAAATTCTGGCTCAGTATGAGAAAGAATTTTCTATTACAGATGCCCCAAAACAACAGTAGTACTAGTAAGTGCCTTGTCACTATAGGTTTTCAAACAGAGACTAAATACCATGTGTGAGGAATGCTATACCAAATAAGGCTTCAACTAAATGACCTCTGACTTCCTTTCAATGCTGAAACTCCCAGAACATTTTTCCTATTTGGCACATAGCTGTCTTCAAGTCTACCTAAATAGAAATCCCTTTGACTTTTAAAAAAAAATGATGATGAGAGCCCTGGCCAATTTGGCTCAGTGGATAGAGTGTCACCCTCAGACTGAAGAGTCCCAGGTTCCATTCTAGTCAAAGGTACGTGCCTTGGTTGTGGGCTCGATCCCCAGCCCTGGTTGGGGCGCCTGTGGGAGGCAGCCAATCCATGTCTCTCTCTTCCTGTCTCTCCCTCTCCCTTCTTCTCTCTCTGAAAAATCAATGGAAAAATATCCTCAGTTGAGGATTAACAAAACAACAACAAAATGATGATGACAGCAGTAACAATCGAGATATCAAGTCATAAAGGCTTAAACTTTTGATTTAATAATGAAAAAATAAAATATATTTTAAAGGTATATTATAATCTATTAGGAAAGGATAACTTTAAAATGTCTACATTAAACTGAACTCTAAATAATTTATTTAAAGATTAATCACATTTAAGAAGTCTGAATCTAAGATTTTAGTCCATCTAAGAAATCATTAAGACTTACCTGTGTGCCATACGTACTGAACCCATACATATGTGCTAGCAGCAAAAAAAAGCCATTGTATGGGGATGAACAGCAGACATATGATATTTGACGTGAATGCTACACAAACAAAAAACACTGAGAAGGCCTAAAGGGAAAAACAAAACAAAATAAGAAACACCTCTTAGAACCTGTTATTTTCAAACAGAGATTATTAAAAATATGTTGGACAAAATCTCTGAAACTGCCATGCAATAACTACAGAGCAAGTTGTAACAGGAAATTTTAAACATTTAAAATCAACCATATAAAAAGTAGTGTTAATTTAATGTTAAAGAGTAATCCTGTTTATGGCCTCAAATCATGAAGAACTGGACTAAAACAAATTGAGGTTGGTTCAAGTGAGTTCACTTGAACTCCACAGGTAGGTTACTAAAATAACTAGCATTTTAACACAGAAAAACCTCCTCTCTCCTTACAATACATTCCTAAAGAGCCTCATTCTTAAAGGGTAGGCTGCTGGAGCACATATGAACCAAACTAAATAATAAGAATTATGCTGATGTTAGTGATTTTACTAACACAGCTTTCCTCGGGACACACTTCTACCTATTACCAATGGGACATGAGCTCAAAACCATCTTTTCAAGGCATAGATTTGCTTTGACCAAAGCACCATGCCCAGGTAGAAAGAGTTATAAGTTTAAGATATGGCTATGGAACACAACAGAACTGTAAGACCTGTGCCCTTGCTCTAAACCAGCAATTCTCAACACATGGTCTGGGGATCTCTAGCAAGTCTTCCAGGTCAAAACTGTTTTCATAATAATACTAAGATGTTATCTGTCTTTTCCACACGCATTCACTCAAGAGTATGGTGGCGTTTTCCAGAAGCTACATGATATGTGATACTACAATCGACTGAGTTCAGAAGCAAATATGAAAATCCAGCTGTCTTCCATTAAGCCAGACATTATATAAATTTGCAAAACTGTAGTCGATCTTCCAATTTTTTTTATTTTGAAAAATATATTTATTTTTCATTTAAAAATGTAATTTGTATTAACAGGTAATAAGTTTGTTATTATTTTTAAGTGAATTAATAAATATTTAAGTTTTTGTTTTAATTTCTAATATAGTAAATATGGATTGATGTAACCCTCATAAATAAAAAAGCTCTTTGGAGTCCTCAATAATTTTTAAGGATGTAAACAGGTTCTGAAACCATAAAGTTTGAGAGGCACTGCTCTAACTCTAAGCCAATCACCAACACAGTGATAGGGGCTCTAGAAACATTTTAGAGTAGGACGGGGTAACTGCTCTTCCTCCGGGAGTCCTCCTTCCCTCCCCTTCTTTCCACTGCAATGGTAGAGGAGGAGGGATTATAATTTGATCAACGGGTTTAACAAAATAGCCTTAGAGTCAGTTCATAGACTCTATTTAGCTCAATACAGTCCCCTAAGTATTACTAATAAAATCTACTTTAAACAGTTTCATTATCTGTTATTGAAGATTTTCTTGGAAGGGTTATTAAATTCATTATACTTGAAAAACGTATTAATAAACATACCAGTCCCTGGTATCTGAAGGAATCATAGACGCTTCTGATGAAAAGCCAAAACGGCCACAGGTATTCAAATCTGAACTCCAGGACAAAATCTGCCAGGAGGACAAGTGCCCACACTACCAGAAATTTCAGGTATAAAAATGTACTGCAAAATATAAAAATAAATAATTAATTCACAGTCATTTGTGAAGAACTAGAAAGAGAAAAATGCACTGTTTTGCTTAAAAGAGACAAAAAGTATCTTCATATACCATGAAAACAATGGAGATGTTGCCGTGGGCCATCTACAATTTCAAAGCTCTGGCATTCATTCGGAGACCCACAACTATCAAAATAAAATGATGACCAAATTATGCTTAATTCCATTTAAGGTGGGAAAAAATTAAATTTCACCATTATTTTAAAACGTGCTGTCTGCCTTCAAATACCGCAACTCTCAAAATAACAGCTTTCAAGCTGCTGAAGGCTTCACATTTGCTGTTTTCCTACCTCTCTACACCTGTATGAAGTCTTTGAAATTGTTTATGCACATCCCTACATGCTTGAAGAATTCTGTCTTTTCCCCCATTTCTCCTCTTGCCTCCCTATGTAGTTTTCATCTGCATTAACCAAATTAAAAACAAATGACTTGCCATGGCAACTGAGCTTGGCTTTGATAATTTCCTAGGGATATGGCTGCGCCATTCTTCGTAAGCGGGGTACTTTGAAGTGACCTTTGTTTGGTTCTAGTGGCTTTACAGATTTGCTATCATATTAACAAATGTCACTGAACATGTAAAATGCTGTAATAAAAATAGAACAGGTTTTATTTAATAAATCCTTAAAAAACAAATGACTTCCCAAAAGAGCCAGAAACCAACTTAGGGAGCAGATGCCAACACTAAGAGCTGTGAGGGCACAAAAAAGCATACATTAAAGAAAACACCCTGAAGTGTGCCGGCCTTGCTCTGTAAATGTGTGCTCCCAGTTCCCTCTGGACTTACGTTAAATAGAAACATACTCTGATAAGCCAGTCAGAACACATATCTAACCACTGCAGAGCTCAAAACAAGGTAAGGGCAGGGCTTAAAAAATATATTTTTAATGTCCATTCTTCCAGTTCATTAACTGTATAATAGATAATGGAAGCCTTCAGATTCTACCCATTAATAAACCCCCAATTCTAGGTCCTTAACCCAATTCTACAGCAGGATAAATTTAGGTATTTTTTTAAAAAAGGTTTTCTAGCCCTGGCTGGGTTGATTGGAGCATCAGTCCATACACCAAAAGGCTGCAGGTTCAGTTCCCAATCGGGGCACATACATAGATTTCGGGTTCAGTCCCTGGTCGTGACAGGTACAGGAGGCAACCGATGGATGTTTCTCTCTCTCTCTATCTCTCCCCCCCCCCCCCCCCCCCCCCCGCCCCGCAACCTCCCCGAGTCCCTCCACTCCCTCCCCCTTCCTCTCTTTCTAAAAATCAATAAAATGTATCTTTGGGTGAGGATTTTTTTTAAAGGCTTTAAAAAATATACCGATTGGAGATAAAATTCACTTTGACTTGGCCTAGAGCAGTGGTTCTCAACCTTCTGGCCCTTTAAATACAGTTCCTCATGTTGTGACCCAATCATAAAATTATTTTCATTGCTACTTCATAACTGTAATGTGGCTACTGTTATGAATCGTAATGTAAATATCTGATATGCAGGATGGTCTTAGGCGACCCCTGTGAAAGGGTCGTTCGACTGCCAAAGGGGTCGTGACCCACAGGTTGAGAACCGCTGGCCTAGATCCTTGCATGGTGTTTTGCAATACAAATATTCCAATAATGCCATGATTAAATTAGCTGTTTGAATATATACCAGTAAAAACAAAAATCAAGACTTTTAAGAAATAAATTTGAAATAAAGTAAGATACAAAAAAGTATATACCTCTGGAGGAAACAACAAAACCAGGATCCACCACTGAGGACTCTTTCTGTGCCCTCTGAAGCTATACAGGGAAAGATGTTAAGAACAGGCACATACGACCCTCAATAATACAGGGCCATAATGATATCCATAATTTGCAAGTAGGGTCAATTTCTAATACTAATTCTTGGAGACCTTTTGGGCTTGATAGTAAATAAGTTTCAACTAAGAGGTTTACTGTAGAATAGAGGAACCCAAGGTAAACCAGAAGAACACAGGCTTGAATCCTAAACCCAGCCTTATAGTTTCATTTCACTAGAGTCATGTTAGCCAGATGAGAACAGGGCCCTCACTCTCACCCATTAAACCCCATCACTGATCCAGGGGAAAGCAAGGCATATTTTATTAGAAGGAACAACTGAATCATGCAAGCATTCAGGAGCACAAATATAGTTTGCGACTAGATTGCCAAGCTACTTGGCTTTAAAACTGAAAGGCTTTTTTTTTCTTGTTTCTAGGTTTTAAAGAAGAAATAATAGCCGTTCATCCATGTTTTGAAGGCATTTAAGAAACAGCATGGAAATTGCCTGGCTGGTGTGTCTCCGTGGTTGAGCATCGACCCATCAAACACGAGGTCACCGGTTTGATTCCTAGTCAGGGCTCATGCCTGGGTTTGGGCACATGCAGGAGGTAGCTGATTGATGTTTCTCTCTCATCAATGTTTCTATCTCTCTTTCTTCCTCTCTCTTAAAAAAAAATCAATAAAAACATATTTTTAAAAAAAGAAATAGCATGGAAATGTATTTACTTCTCTGATGAATCGTTTTTTCCATGGGGCTGCCTTTGGAATGTAGCTGTACCCCATCATGTCTCTAGTCATACTATTCTCCAGGTGGGAAAGGTAGAGTACTACCAACTGTTCCTGCCCCAAATGCTCCCAAGCATGGCAGGATCCCAGTCTAACCGGCAACACTCCATGCCACTATAGCATCATCCATACAATGGCAGCCTATTGAACACTTTTAAAATACTCAATCATTTAAACCTAAGGCAACACAAAAATGATCATCTTTGTTACAGTGACTACTCTTTTTCAACTCAGTAACTTCAAGGGGATTCCCTTTTACATATTTCATTTCTTTTCAAACAAATACTCACATACCTTTGATGTTCCTTGACACCCAGTTCTTACTGAGTCAGTTTAGAAGGAAAGTTGATTTTTTACAAACATATGCCATACCCTCAGCTTTTCTCAGTCTCCCCTTTTAGGTGGGCCTGCGTCTAAAAATCAAGAAGCAATCTAATTGACAAAGTTGATTTTACTCTAGAACGAATCTTGAATTCTACGAATTCAGTCTTAGAGGGTTTTAAAAAGTTTATGATAGTTGCCTGATTCGGTATTCTCTTAGTCCTCTTTATTAGTAAATTATGTCTATTGTCCTTCTATAGGTTAATATACAAAAGTTAAAAGACAAGTAACCTAAAACGACTGCTCATTACTGTAGAACCCCTAATTCCTTTCTTTAAATGTACTGGAAGTCATATAATTTTGCCAAATCCAAAAACATGACATTCTAAAGGGTGAGAAAATCAGACAGGATTTTAAGTCACTATAACTTAAATATTTCTTTTAAACCACAAAGAACCAAAATCTGTGGGACACAGTGAAAGCAGTCCTGAGAGGGAAGTTCATAGCTCTACAGACCTACCTCAAAAAACAAGAAAAAGTTGTAATAAATTATCTAACCCTACAACTTAAAAAATTACAAACAGAGCAACAAGAAAAGCCTGGAGTAAGCAGAAGGAAGAAAATAATAAAGATCAGAGCAGAAATAAATAACATAGAGAAAAAAAAACACAATACAAAAGATCAATAAAACCAAGAGCTGGTTCTTTAAAAGGATAAACAAGATTGATGAACCTCTAGCCAGGCTCACCAAGAAACAAAGAGAGAGGACCCAAATAAACAAAATCAGAAATGAAAGAGGTGAAGTAAAAAAATACTATGAACAACTCTACTCCAACAAACTGGACAACCTAGACGAAATGGACATATTCTTAGAAAAATAAACCACGAAAAAAATATGATTAAATAGAAAATACTTTATACATACAGTTCATAATATAACATGCTAACTTGATGTTACTTTAATTCTCTGATCCAAATAAATTTACTAAGAACTATAAAACATCTTGAAAAAAATTTAAAAGCATAACTCTAACAAAAGATATTTCCCATAATAACATATGAAAGAAGGGCAGACCAGTGATGTCTTTTGACAGTCTTATAAGCTTCTATTTTGGGTGCCAGAGAAATAAAAAAGAGACATGTGCAATTAATAGGCTTAATGGTGGTGATTCTTTCAAACTGGATATTAACTATAAGATTCCCCTTTTCCCCACTTTATTTCTATCTTTGCCATTTGAAACTTTTTTTTAACCTAAATCTACTTAGCAGTACCCTCCATCTATGGATTAATCATCTATGAATAACAAAAAGTAGTATTAAATGTTCTCTTTCCAAGTCAAACGCACCTTCCTTTCTAGTATCTTTAGTTGCTTGTCACAGATCATTTTTAGAGTCCACATAATTACCACAGGGTGGCCATCAATCCTCAGTACCTGACCTTTTCCCTAGGCAGACTAATGACCATTTAGTTCACTTGGTCCTCACGAGAGAAATGACTCTGTGAAATATTTCACTGGCTGTGCTAGTGGACATTTATCTCAATCCCTAGCTTTCCTGTCCTCTGTAATAGCAACTGTGAAGTGCTTTTAGCTTTCTGTGGTAGCAAGATAACTTCTTACACCAAACTGTTTTGTCTTCTGTTATCAAATATCTCTCCCTATCGGGCATCACCTCTAGAATATCCATCCAGCCTCTTATTCAGCTGGTATTCCTGTTTAAGTCTTATAATGTGTAAATATAGTCTTGCTACTCCAACTGTGGTCCATGAACAGCAGCACCAGCATCACGTATGAGCTTTTAAGAAAAGCAGTACTTCAGGGCCTACCCCGGGTCTATTTAATCTAAGCCTGTATTTGAACCAGATTCTCTAAGCCATTTGTGCATACATTAAAATTTGAGGCCCTGGCCAGGTAGCTCAGTTTATTAGAATGTCGTCCTGATACGCCAAGGTTGCCAGTTCAATTGCCAGTCAGGGCACATACAAGAAGCAACTAGTGAATGCATAAATAAGTGAAACAACAAATCTCTCTTTCTCTGTCTCTGTCTCTCCCTCTCTCTCTAAATTTTTAAATAAAAATTTAAAATAAATAAATAAATAAAATTTGAGAAGTACTGGTCTACAGTATAAACTTCTCGTTGTCATGGAACTTCCACTGAAATCCACAATGTCTGAAAAAAAAGACAGTGATCTGCTCAGATAATCAGTATTTATCTCCAAACCGGTAGTTGTACTTCCCTTAACTGGGAACATTCAGATTGTTCAGGGTTAAATCTTCCATTTTTCTACATTTCTTTCTAAGTCACAAACAAAATCCCTACCTAAGTACAAGTTAAATGACGAGGTACACTTTCATTACTCCTCATCCTTCGGCACACACAGAAGCACCACTTCAACAAAGCCCTCCCTGACCCCGAGGCAAAAATAGTTACCCGGTTATATGCTCACATCACATGCTGTGCCGTGAGAATATTTAATCAAAGTTATAATTAAATAATATTCTGTGTAATTAACAGTTTAAATGTAAAGTCCACAAGAGCAGAGGAGCTGCCCATTTTGTTCCCTGCTTTATCCTCAGGGCCCAGCACAGTACCATGCACGCTGCAGGAGCTTAACAAATACTTGTTGAACAACTGATCTGCAACGCATAGAGTGTTTAGAACTGCCAGTAGGGCTTTTATCAAAGTACACTTACAATGAAGGTAGAGGGAGAGATGATGCATAGGTGACTGGGAAGGGTGCCTAACAAAGCAACATGAACAAAGATAACAAATACAGATTCTGCCTGAAGGATAACCAAGCACCTGCTACCAATCTATTCTGATTATTCTTCTTTAGGAAAAAATGAATCTAATCAGCCTTGTTCTGGATGCCGAACTAACACTCCAGTTGGCCTACCGGCCACTGGTTCTAAGTAGGGGTTCTCAAAGTGTCTTCTATTAGTCCTGACATTAAAGAAATCTGCAAAAATATAAAATATTACTCTTCTCATGGATTTGTTATTGTTATTTTTATATAAACTAATAATTGTTTTACATTTTTGTCTTAATTTCTAATACAGTAAAATGGTGGACTGCAGAAAGTTGTGTCTGAGCCTCCAGATGAATTGGACTAAAACTATTGCTGCATTCTGCAACCACATCCTTGTGTAAAATCCAGAAAAGAGAAGCAGCCTGAGAAGACCTAAGCTATTCCATATTTCTCTTTTCTATTTTAAGCCTCCGGCAAGCTGCAAAGAGAACCTTTCTAGAGTCAACTACACATTTACACATACATACACACAATCTCATACATATACATACAATATATATGACAACAAATCTATCAGTGTGAAGTATGTCCAATTTAAAAGAAAAAATAAACCTAGAATGGATCACTATAAAAGGTTTTAACAATTGTGTAGTATAGTACTTCTATAAGAGATTATGTAGACTACAGAGATATCAAGGACAGGTATTATAACCTAAGGCAACTGGACAATTTCTGCTTCAAAAATACTTTCAACAGTGTGCCGAAACCGGTTTGGCTCAGTGGATAGAGCGTCGGCCTGCGGACTGAAAGGTCCCAGGTTCGATTCCGGTCAAGGGCATATACCTGGGTTGCGGGCACATCCCCAGTAGGAGATGTGCAGGAGGCAGCTGATCGATGTTTCTCTCTCATCGATGTTTCTAACTCTCTATCTCTCTCCCTTCCTCTCTGTAAAAAATCAATAAAATATATTTTTTTAAAAAAATACTTTCAACAGTGTGAACTCCATGGGGTTTGGGATGGAGAGGTTAAGAAATACATCAAGAAAAATAAAACAACCCACAGGCTCTAAAAAACTATGTTAATTTTGTATAAGTATCAGAAATTTCATAAATAAAGTGTTATGATTCACATCTTCGATACCCAACCATACCTTCACTTATATCACACTTGTAACTTTTCCAAATGCTTTCATATTATCTCATTTTATCCTGACAACTGTGAAATAGGAAGGGTAGTTATTACCATTTATAGGAAAGAAGCCTGAGAAACAGGGAACTCACAGGCTGGAGGGCACTACTGAAAGAGCACAGAAATGGGAGTTTGAAGACCACAGAGAACAGAGTGAATTCTACATAAAATGCTATATTGCTGCTAAAAATAAATAAATTTGTAGGTAAAGAAATGGGCAAGAGACTAAATGAGGAGAAATGCCAAGAAATTTTCTGTGAAACAGAACCCTATTTCTGTTAAGAAAGAAATACATTTGCTTTATAGAAAAAAAGGAACTATCTTATAAATTAGATAACAGTGGACATCCAGAGCAGGAGTACTGAGGTCCTTTACATTAGACCAGTGGTTCTCAACCTTCTGGCCCTTTAAATACAGTTCCTCATGTTGTGACCCAATCATAAAATTATTTTCTTTTTTTTTTCTAAATATATTTTATTGATTTTTTACGGAGAGGAAGGGAGAGAGATAGAGAGTCAGAAACATCGATCAGCCGCCTCCTGCACACCTCCTACTGGGGATGTGCCCGCAACCAAGGTACATGCCCTTGACTGGAATCGAACCTGGGATCTTTCAGTCCGTAGGCCGACGCTCTATGCACCGAGCCAAACCGGTTTCGGCCATAAAATTATTTTCGTTGCTACTTCATAACTGTAATGTTGCTACTGTTATGAATCGTAATGTAAATATCTGATATGCAGGATGGTCTTAGGCGACCCCTGTGAAAGGGTCGTTCGACCGCCAAAGGGGTCAATTTATATTGATTTCAGAGAGGAAGGGAGGGGGAGAGATAAAAACATCTCGACCCACAGGTTGAGAACCGCTGCATTAGACATGTACACTGTCATATTGTCTAATTTTTTTAAAATTTTGTTGTTATTGCTTTTAGAGACAGAGGAAGAGGGAGGAAGAGGAAGAGAGGAAGTGGGAGAGAGGAACAGAGAGGGAGAGAGAGAGAGAGAAAGAGAGAAAGAGATTTGCTGTTCCACTTATGTATGCATTCATTGGTTGCCTCTTGTATGTGCCCTGACTGGAAGTCAAACCCACAACCTTGGCATATGAGAGGACGCTCTAACCAACTGAGCTACCTGGCCAGGGCTGCTTTAATTTTTTTGTAACAAACCTGTGTTACTTTTATTTTTTTAACTTAATTTTGAAATAATTTTAGATTTAGAGAAAAGTTGCATAAATAGTACAAAGAATTCCCATATATCTTTCACCCAGACTTCACAAAAGATAAAAACATTTTATCAAGTTTCTGTTATTATTCTCTCCCTCTATATGTATACACATTATTTTTCCCTAAACCATTTAAAAATAATTACAGACATAATGCTCTTTTACTCCTAGATTTCTTGAAAACAGGGATAGTCTCATATAACCACAGCACAATTATCAATATAAGGAAATTAGCATTACTATAGTATTACTGTGTGATCTATAGACTTTATTCAAATTTCAGTAATTATCTCACTTATGTCCTTTATAGTGATAGATAGGTAGATAGGAAGGTAGACAGATATAGACAGATCCTAGTCCAGGATCACATTTTGCATTGTTGTCATATCTATATTGATTCTTATTTTATTTATTTATTTTTAGACAAGAAGGGAGGGAGAGGAGAGAGAGAGAGATGAAAGAGAAACATTGATGGGTTGCCTCCTGCATGTGCCCTGACTGGGGGTTGAACCCACAACCTGGAAATGTGCCCTGATTGGGAATCGAACCTGCCGTCTTTTGCTGTATCAAAGGATGCTCCAACCAACTGAGCCAGGGCTATATTGATTTTTTTTTTTAATAGAGGATAAATCTGGTGGGGTAATAAGGGACTGGCTGACACTTTTTTTTTATTTGTTTGTTTTAAAATATATTTATATTGATTTCAGAGAGGAAGGGAAGGGGAGAGAGAGATAGGAACATCAATGGAGTTCAAGAAAGGCCATAAGGATTCAATATGAAGAAAAAAAGAATATCACTGATAAAACAGGAAGCTTTTAAGCAAATCTGAAATCGATCATGTTCCCTCTTTTCCAGCTTCAAATGGTAGCAGCAATGTAAAGGGAATTTTCAAAACATCTAATGAAACTAAACTGCCAAGAGTGCTCAGAAAAGAAGTATCGTAAATGAAAGCTGGAGGAAAGTGCTTTCTCTTTTTATAACATAGTACACTACTAGCAAAAATTAAGGGCAAAATTCCACTGTGGCAGATTTTTTAAAATGCATGTTATAGAAACTACAAATAAAAAGGTTTAGCTAAACACCTGGCTGGAAAGGTTAATGAAAATATTTCAATTTCTCGATTGTAGCTATCCCATTGTACCAACACCCCTCTAAAACAATACCAAATTTGTCACTTTTATGTCAGGTCCAGCACTGTTGACGTTTAAGCCTGCCAAGTTACCAAAATGCTTTTAGCCTATGAGATTGCAACATTGGTATCTGGGGTTTCAGTTGCAGAACACATGTAAAATCAAGGCAGCCAAGGGTCACACCAGCCTCCAGTGGCTTTAATAAACATAGCCCAGAGGAGCCTAAAACCAGGCTTAGGCAACGCAACATCATTAAGGAGGCAGGAAAAGCAGTAAAGTGAAATCTCTAGAGACCAGATAATTCAGACAAGGGTCTGAAAAAGGACATTAGGAAGCTGAGAAGGATGCAAATTGACCAATTAAAAAGTTAAAGGCCAGAAAACTCTTCTCTGAAACAAAGATGGGAAAAGGTACATATGCCAGTGAAGTCCTCAGTCCTAGTTTTACGACACTAAGCTATAAAAATGTGAGAGTTAGGTACAGTATTGCACTGCCGAAGCTTCAGGAAACATGCTACACGCAGAACCAACCCAGTACGATGGCAGGAAATATTCATAAATTCACAAACGAAGAGGTGCTTTCTTCAATCATCAGTAACAAAGCCATAAATAGTTTCCTGAAGCTTACACGTGACTTACTTAAAATTCTTATTATACTTACTTAGGTAAGTAACAATTTTAACTATAGAGACTTTAAACAAATGTTTCTGCCTCTGTCTTCTATTTACCACACCTTATCTCCTCATCTTCCTATTATAAAGTCAGTAACTTCAGGTAGATAGGAGTGAGGAGTATGGCAAGGTGAAAGGTGGGTGACTCACACAGAACCCCCTCAAGGCTTTTAAAATCTGCATAGCACGCCAACCCCACTTCGCCTGGAGAATCACTTCACATAATTAGATAGGACTGTTGGGAGTGTCTGTCTGGTGCATGTGCGAAGGCAAGCTCAGGGAGAGAACCATTGCCATCAAACTGAGGACCTCTGCAATGTCATCGTTTAGTAGAATTATTCATCTACTTTCCCTTATTAATAACTTGTGTTCATAACTTCCATAGTACTTTCACATCTATCTCTCTGAGTTAGAAAATATTCCCTCACTTAAGTATCTATTTCATCATAAAACAGCACAGGGCAAAATAAAGCTGTTAATGTATCAGGTGAACCACTAAAACAGCAAACTAAAATTTAAGTCAACACAAATATTTTTATTTGAACAGAACTCAAAGTTCTTTAGAACCTCAAAACCACTGCAAAATTTAAGAGGAATTACTATGACCTACTAGACGGTAAACTCCTTGAAGACAAAGAACTGTCTGTCTTATCCTGTGACCTTCCATAATTCCTTGAACAATGCAGGTTCTTAAATCAGTGGATTGGATTAGTTTATATTCATTTATCAATTCACTCACTCAATATTTATTGAGCCCTGAATTCTTACTCTGTGTCAGGCTCTGTGTTGGCTCGGATTTTTTTTTTTTAATGACACTAAATTTTAGCCCTTAATTATATAAAAGAAAATGATCACCATTCCTGTTTCCTTTCTCTCATTCTTGATTAACTTGACTAGAATAATGTATTTCTAAACATTTCAATTCTTAAATAATGAGCATATATCTAAATATAGCTAACATTAATATCATGTCTAAAATCCATTTTCCTTCTATCTTGCCCCTGAAACAAAATTCTATCACAGCCATTATACTGACAATAATGGTATCATTTGATAATCACCTCAGTCACAGTTGTTGGATTGGAGCCCATGATTAAAAACGGATCAGCAATAGGATTTTTTTCAAGACCAAGCAGCAACTGACCCTTGTTTTGACTACTCGACTGTTGTTTATAGTTGTACCAAATTTTATAGTCTTTCCTGCCTCTTTAAAGAATAAGCCCAACATGTGATAACATGGCAAGTAATATTTCTGTGGCATGCCAGAACTTATAGTTCCACAAACTGTACATATCTCCTTTAGTCCTCAAAACTCATGTGACAGATGAGAACTGGAGATCAAAGCTGTGGATGCCCTGCCTGTTCGAAGTGGGATTCTGAGAATGAACCTAGCTCTCCTAATGCCAGCAGTCCAATACTCTTCTTAGCACAGCTGCCTCTTTGCTACACCAAAGCTCAGAAAGTTATACAGACTGAGAACATAAAAAAATATAAACCCATGAAAGGTTATGCTATGAAACAGTGGACAATAGTTGTCAAAACTGTCAACAGAGCCTCAAAGAAAAAAATAAAAAGAAAGCTCTCTGTTTAATAAGACCAAAATTGGCTAGATGTTGAGAAACAAAATGGGCAATAAATGGTGTGGAAAACAAGTTAGGATAGACTTAAATTTGATGATCAACAGAAATTTGATATTCACAAATCCTCAAGCATCACAATTTATAACTAGCTCACTCAATCTGCTTGCTTCAGAAATGATTATAAATTTTCTAAATCTTTTCTTAAAAACAGAATTGAGGGGGGGGACCACCTATGATCTATTCTTCAGTCCAATACTCCGTAATATAAACCAAGAAACAGATAATGAAACACTAATTTGATATATGATGTAAAAATACATTTAGGTCTTTTATTGACAATTGACTTAATGCCACACAGTGGAAATCAAACAGATTTGAAAGCTGAAGAGTTGGTTTCTTAAAATTTTACATATGAAATTCTAAATCACTTGCATTAGGTATTTACTATTCATCTTTAATGTAAGAATTGAAATTACAGAAGATCATCAGTAAAATAATTTTCATTAGACAATGAATTCACTTCTTCACACTGATTCACATTGACTGAGTGGTTATAATGGGACAGGTACTAAACGGGGTATATTTGTTCAAACACAAAGAGAAGTTGAAATACAACAGAAGACATGTAAACAATACGGGATTCCCAATCTTCTCTCTATAAATGGAGGTACATAGCCATTGCAATGCTACAGTTGTCCTTTGTCTACCAATTCTGCTTTATATACTTTTTCTATTCTTGAGTCAGTATTAATATTTAGCTGTTCAAATCTTTTTCAACAGCCAGGGAAAAAAGCCATTTTGTTACTCAAGAATCAATAGGGTGTGTAACTTGAAGAGACCTTTCCCCCATCCATTAAATCTATAGGAAAAAAAAAGTTTTTTCCTTTTACAGTCCTAGTTAAAACGGTCAGGTTTGATTAATTCAGCATGGATTTTGGTCTGTTTTACTCAATGCTGTCTTCTTCCTGGCTAGAAGAGGCCTAGCATATGGTGTAGAAATTTGTTAAATGAATGAATTATTCCTATGATCTATGGCTCTTACATAGGAAGATATTCAAGGACTGTTTACTTTGACTCCTTAATGCTTTTAAACATGAAAATAAGAAAACCCCCAATGTTTACAGCAGTCAGTTGCTTGCGAAAAGAAATCATTCCATTCGTGTAAACAGCAGCATGTGCAAGGTGTACAGTTATGCTCAGGCAACTGGGTGTCATCAGCTACCGCACATATTTCTAGAAGTCCCACCGCTCAGAGAAATATGCTAACCTGTCAAACACCATGAGGACTCAGTTTAACCTATATCCACATGCTGAGAACTCTCCTTTGTAAACTAATTACTTCTCCACTGAAATCATTTCTTTATCAAGTCAAGTACCATTTAGAATTAACATCCTGAGAACCAGAAAATAGCAATGATTGTCACTAAGTTGCCCCATGAACCTGTTCTCCCCCTCACCTCCCCACCCCCAGTACTGAATTTAATTTCTCTTTAAAAGCACACTGTCTTTCTCTTGGAGGAAAAAAAAAAATTGCGAATTTGGAGAAAAATCCATTTGAAAAGGTTCGAAAATCACCATCCACTTGTAACTGTCAAAATAATGTTTGTTGACAAAATGATCATCAGCTCCTTTTCTGAGTCTGGAGTGGGGCCATAGGGCATGATTTGGGGGTATCGGCTTCAGGCCTCCGTGCCAAGTTGGAGATCCCATCAGAGAAGTAGAAAGCGAAAGATGGGGCGGTGTGGTCACCTGCCCGGTCTGCCCGGGGCCGCGGGGACACTGCCTGCTCCCAACTTTGTCAGCCTTGCCCCCCAGTGCGTAGGGTCCTCGAGCCTCCGGGCTCAGGCCCGCGACTCCCAAGCCGGAGGGGGGCTGGACCAGCGGAGGCCGGTCGACCCCCGGAGCGGCCCTCGGGGTGTGCGACGCAGGCTGGGGGGCGCGGGCCGGAGGGGGCTCGCCGCCCCTCCCCCCCGGGGGTCCGGCGCTTCCAACGGCGGCGCGGCGGCTCCCTCAGCCCGCGCCCGCCGCTCCCTCCCAGTCCAGCCGGCGGCCCTCGGCCCCGCCCCGCGCCCCCGGGGCGGACCCCGGCGGGCGGGCTGGGCCCCCAGTGCAGCGCTCCACTGGAGAGCCCCCAGCGCGGGCGTGAGGCCTAGTCGGGGTTACATAACGGGGCTGGGACCCTCTGGAGCGGCCGGGGACCTCGGGGTCCAGGCCGTCGGGGGCGGGGACGCGACCGCTCACCTGCCGTAGATGCCCTCGGTGATCCGGTTCCGCTTTAGGGGCCGGCGGAGCTTACTGCAGTCGGCGTTCCGCCGCTTCATCCTCCCGCTGGGGGGCCGGGTGCTGCCGCCGCCGCCGCCGTCTCTCACCTCCGCCGCCGCCGGCCCGCCCCTCGTCGGGCCTGGACTCTACCCCTGGGGCCGGTCACGCAGACACGGAGCCAGCACCCGGGGGAGGGGGTACGATAGGGAGGGGGGTTCAGAGCCTCCTCCGCCTTCGGAAACAAAGAAATGACAATTCCGGGGCCCGCCCGCCCCAGCACCAGCCAGCCACCTGCCCCGCCTCCTCGGCTCCGACGGACGGCCCTTGGGGCCAATCGAAGGCGCCGCTACGTCGCTGCTGGCCAATCCCAGGGCCTACTGAGGCTAAACGAACTCGAGAACCCGCCTCTTTGAAGGACAGAAAAATGCGCCAATCATTATGGTGTCTGGGCCAGTGCCTGGGCCTATCAGAAAATATTTAAATAGAGGCTTATAAATAGGCCCTATAAATATTGCATCCTATATTATGCCTGGTATATGCGTTTCTCTGTATAATCCGTACTAGAGCATACCGTGCTGTTTTCATTGTAGGCTATCACAGGCAGCAATGAGGCCTGGGTTTGGGGCATGTGCTGGTTCTGCGCTGACATGTGCTCCGTCAGTCGCGTCATTATGTAAGGGGCTCGCAGCACCTCTCCCGGCCAGGAGCCTCCAGGGGCAGCGCCGGGAACCTTTCCTGCGGTTCCTGGGCCGCTGGGCCAGGCCGGCCGCATCACTGCGCGATGGGGGTATAAATGACAAAGCAAACCCCACACACAGACACGCGCACACGCACATACCCTGCCAGCTTCCCGCGAGGTGATGACAGCGCGGCGGCCAATCGGAGGAAGCGCAGGGGGCGGGGCCACGTCGGTCCTGCCCCCTGGCGTTACGTCACGGGGGCGGGACCGTGGGTGCGCGCGACGTCGCGCGAGGCTGTTGGTGTGGAGCGTGGGGCGGTGCAGCCGGGGTTCCACGTCCGCAGGGCGGGCTGGGCGGCGGGCGGCGGGAGCACCGCCCCTGCTGGACAGAGCCCGCGTCGGCGTAGGAGAAGTGTCTGCCCCGGCCAGGAACCGGGACTGACGAGGCGGGAGCTGGCTCGGGGGCGGGCCTGGCCAGGCTCCCGAAGGTGGAGACGTTGGGCTCGCAACTCTTCTCACCTAAGGCTCCTCGTGCGCGACTTTGTGCCAGGCACGGTGCTGGGTGCTTTGCATCTACTATTCATTCATTCCTTATGAGGCAGGATAGTAAGAAGCCAGGAAAATTCCTTGGCAATGGAATAGGGAAACTGAGACAGACGGTTAAATGGCCAAGCAGTTTACAGCCATCTAGTAAGTCCTATCTTCCCTAAACCAAGGACACTTAAGAGTAAATGGTGCCCTGCTGGGGTGGCTCAGTGGTTGAGTGTTGACCCATGAGCATTGACCTATGGAGGTCTTGGTTCGATTCCTGGTCAGGGCACATGCCTTTGTTGTGGGCTCGATCCCTGGGGCGAGCAGGAGGTAGCAACCAATGATTCTCATCCTTGATGCTTCTGTCTCTCCCTCTCCCTTCCTCTCTGAGATCAATAAAAATATATATATATATTTAAAAAGAGTAAATGGTTTACACTTCTCTTCCCCAACCAAAGGATAAATAGCATAAATCACTCTACTCAGGGAGGTAGACAGCAGAAATCCAAATAGTGCCATTTGTGCCAACCACACCCAAGGACAGATGAAGTTAAGGAAATAAATCTTTTGGTGCATCAGCATAAACCTGATGAATATTGTGAATACACAACGCAATTTACAGATGATGTATTATAGAATTGTACACTTGAAACATAATCTTTTTAAAAATATATTTTTATTGATTTCAGAGTGAGGAAGGGAGAGGGAGAGAGATAGAAACATCAATGATGAGAGGGAATCATTGATCGGCTGCCTCCTGCACGCCCCCCATTGGGGACTGAGCCCACAACCCAGGCATGTGCCCTTGGCCGGAGTTGAACCCAGGACCCTGTAGTCCACAGGCCAATGCTCTATCCACTGAGCCAAACCACCCAGGGCGAAACATAATCTTATTAACCAAAGCCACCCAATTAATTTAATACAATTTTTAAAGTAAAAAAAAAAATAATAGTAATTCTGTTGAGATCCTTCCCCAAGACCCTCCCTAAACTCCTAGCCTTTAGAAACCCTCAAAAAGAAGATCCCAGTTTGTGTTCTCTTCCTGGGAGCTTTGCCTTCCCCTTTCCTTTCCCTCCCTTCTTCCCCATAGGCATGCATCTCCTAAACTCTAAGGGACCGCACCAGACTTGAAACCAGGGGAGCAATGGGCAGTGATAGCTCCTCCCCGGGCTAATTCCCCAAACCTGTCCCCGAGGCCCTGAGACAGGGAGTTACATGGCCAAGCAGTTTACAACCACCTAGTAAATCCTATTTCTTTCCTGTAACATTTCTGGAGAACCAAAGCAGCCCCAACTAGGTCTCTCCTGTTGCTTTTTCTATGACAAGCCCTTCCTTGTTTCACTGTCTCCAGCTTTAATAAACATATCCTCAAAATCACCTGGACTCATGTTATGAAATCTTTCCTGCACCAAGGCAAGAACCCACACACTACCAACTGACCCTAGGCCCATTCAGGGTCAGGTCACCTTTCCAGTAACAATTACTCCCCTGCAATGTAGATATAACAAAATCACTACTAGAAAAAAAAAAAAAAACAGCAAAGTTGGTGTGCTTTTTTTATTTTTTAAATATATTTTTTATTAATTTTAGAGAGGAAGGAAGAGAGAGAGAGATAGAAACAGCAATGATGAGAGAGAATCATTGATTAGCTGCCTCCTGCACGCTCCCCACTGGGGATCGAGCCCGAAACCTGGGCATGTGCCCTTGACCGGAATCGAACCTGGGACCTTTAGTCTGCAGGTCAACGCTCTATCCACTGAGCAAAACCGTCTAGGGTGGTGTGCTTTTTTTTAAGAGAAAAAGATGAATGTATATCATTAAAGAAAATGGAAGATGTAGAAAAGTCACAGGAGGGGGGAAACACCCATGCATTTCATCACCTTAACACACCCACTGTCCTATTAGTATTTTCTATTTTTTCTTTCCTTTCCTGTTTTCTCTATGGCTGATATTACTATTATGTTATTATTATTCAACAGAATAGTGATCATACTAGATACTCAATTTTGTATTCTGTTCTTTATTTAATACTAGAGGCCTGTTGCACGAAAAGATTCCTGCAATAGGCCTTCCCTTCCCCTGGCTTCCGGCACCGGTTTTCCTCCGGCACTGGATACCCAGGCCTTCGCTCCGGCCGGGGCCGCTTCACGCCTATGTGTGCAAATTAACCGCCATCTTTGTTGGTGGTTAATTTGCATATCTTGCTGGTTAGCCCATGGGAGGCGTAGTGAAGGTACAGTCAATTACCATGTTTGTCTATTATTAGATAGGATAAGCATTTTTAAGTGTTATCATGCCTCCTTCCTAAATATTTCTGATGTTTGCAGAATCTATCAAGTAGCTATACCAACTTAACCATTCACAAATAGTGGGACTATTCGGTGGTCTTCCAGCACATTTTTTAAAATTCCAGGAAATACACGGCATCTTGTTTTGCCCTGGGATGGGTAGACCTCTCTCTCCCTGCCCTGTGATCACTCCTTTAATCAACACCCACTCCAAGGAGGAACAAGTAATTTATACCAAATGCATTGTCCTCAACCACTGCTCTCTGTTACCTTATCCTAATTGCAAATCTTCAAAATATCCTCCGTACCTGAAAGAGAAAACCCATTTTCTTTATTACAGAGTGCAGAGCTGGTCACAATGGGACCCTTTCCAGGCCTACCCAGGCAAGCAAGCCTCATCTACTCACTGTCCTCAAACCCGCTCCAACCTATCTCCCCGCCTTCCTGCCTTTGCTTTCGCACAGAGCATCTCCATCAGCTCTGCTCTTCATCTGTGGTTTCCTGGGTGAGGCTTACCCATCTGCCTAGGTGAAAAGCCTCTTGGGGATTGGATCCATACCCTGCAGAGATGAAGTTTGGAAAATGGCAAGAGTACCTGCTTTTTCAGACGAGGATAAAAATTCCAGCTTGGCCACTGACTAGCTTGGGCAAACTACAGAATCTCTCAGAGCCTCTGTTTCCAGTTCGGGATCTTTTAAGGCTTCCAGGATAACGAACTTTCAGGGCCAGACATGCAGTAGGTGACAGCAAGTAATTCCTGTTAACAGGGCCCTGTTTTTAACCCCTCGCCTCTACTCCAGCATGTTGATAAAGTGGCACTGGGTGACCAAGGGTAAACTGGGAGCTCAAACTTTCACCAAGGCTGCCCACCACTGTGAAAGCCACTTTACAGATGAAGAAACAGACTCAGAGATGTTGGTCGTCTTACCCATGGTCACACAGCAGAGGTAGGATTTGAACCCAGGTTGCCTCACTCTCAAGCTCAAGTTTGTTAAATGAATGAATAATTGACTTAGCCACACTTTACCCAGGTGTGCCCAGAGCAGGACCATACCCTTGGTGTGGACAAGCTTTCCTGAGAGAGAATGAAGGCACGATATTCCTCCTTAGTCACTGCCCATGACCAAGGTGAGGAGGGCATGGTAGCTATTCTCGTAGAGTCCTGTTTTTACAGAAAATGCATGATCACATGTGAAAGCTGCAGTCCCTCTGACTTGAGTCATCACACCAGCCATTCAGACCAGGATGATACAGTCATAGCACCATTTGCCCACCTTCCTTTCTATGACACAGGTGCCAAGCATGCTTACATATTCTTTTTTATAATAACCCTGTGAGGAAAGCAGAGAAGCTCATCTCATTTGACTCATACGGAAACTGAGACTGTGACTGGTTTCGTAAAGGGAAGGTAGAATTGTCAAGCAGTTCACAGCACAAGCTGTGGCATCAGGTGGACATGAATTGGGTCCCAGCTCTGCCACTTGTCAGCGGTGTAACTTTGGGGACTCGCTTCATCTCTCTGAGCAGCACTTTCCTCATCTGTAAAATGAAAGTGATGATGCCTATCCTCACAAGCTTACGGGGAAGATTAAATGAAACAATGGATGCAAAAGCCTTGGCCCAGAGCTTTCCAGAAGTGGCAGCTCTTGTTCATTCAACAACTATTTATTGAATATCTACTATGGACCGAGCAGCAGGTGCTGAAGATTGAACAGTCAAAAGTCCCTGGGGCTTGGATCTGATAGCTGTTGGGGGGAGTATTTCAGGCAGAGCGAGCAGCGGGTGCACACGGTGCTCTTTTCCCACCATTTTATTATGAAAAATGCCAAACATACACAAAAAAGTTGAAAGACTGGTTCAGTGAAGTCATTCACCTTCCACCTAGATTCAACAATAACATTTAACTCTATTTGTTTGGTGACATAGCTGCCCTAGATCCCCTGTGCTTTTTGGTTCCAGGTGGCCTGCCTTGAAGATCTGCAGACAACCTGGAACTGTCAGAAACCAGGAGACTTTTTCAAGAGTCAGAGGAGAAGAGAGAAAACTCCCCTTTGAACAAACCTGTTGGAAGAGGCCAACTCGGGGGGGGGGGGGGGGGGGGGGGGGGAGGCGGGTGGAGCCTTCCTTTATTAAAGAAAGCTTCTCACCCTAGCCCTAACTGGTTTGGCTCAGTGGATAGAGCGTCAGCCTGCGGACTCAAGGGTCCCAGGTTCGATTCTGGTCAAGGGCATGTACCTTGGTTGCAGGCACATCCCCAGTAGGGAGTGTGCAGGATGCAGCTGATCGATGTTTCTAACTCTCTATCCCTCTCCCTTCCTCTCTGTAAAAAATCAATAAAATATATTTTAAAAAAAAGAAAGCTTCTCTGTTCAGCGAGAAGCTTGGCCCTCTTGTCCAGCAGCCAGGCTCTCATTGGGGCTGGATCAGGATGCACAGGTGTTTGGGGTCCCGTGGAATCAGTTGCTATTCACACGGAGCTTGTTAGCTGGGAAATACAACTGTCCCGGGGTTGCAGTCACAGGGGCTGAAAATCTTGTGTTCATCTGGCTGACGTCTGGTGCCCCTGGGCAAGTGGGTCTGACTGCCTGCTTTACAAGCTACTGGCACAGGACTCAGACTAACAGGGGTCACATTCATTTATTCCTCCACACAGAGGAGTCCTTCCTTAGGATACCCAGGTCATAGGAAGTTCTGATGGCCAGAAAAAGGCCAGAAATCAGAACCAGGTGATCATGAGGGGAATGGAGACTGCTGATCTCTGATCTCTAGGAGTCAGGGCACCTGCTCCCTTATTTACTGTTGAGGTATCTGAGGGCTAGGAATCCTATATTCCTAGACTTTAGAAGAAGACTTCGAAGTCATCTGGGCTAGTTAAGTGGCTAAACACTCCTGTGCACAAGTCAGACTGCCTGGGTTTAAATCCCAGCTCTCCTACTTACTAGCCCTGTAAACCTGGGCAACTCATTAACCTGTCTGCACCTCAGGTTCCTCGTTTGTACTCTAAGACTAATAGTTCCCATCTCACAGTGTCATCAACTGAGTCCACATATGTTAAGCACCTAGATAAGTGCCTAGCAATTGTAAATGCTTAGTAAATGTTAGCTCCCAAAAGCATCTAAAATAAAAGTAACCTTCATTCCTTCCTTCTTTCCTTATTCTGTTCTTTCCTTTTCCTTCTCCTCTCTCTCTCCTTTTTTGATGCTTATTATATGTTAGACCTTCTGCTAGGCACATGCATGTGGGTCACAGGAGAAATTAGCTGCAGGGTTGGAATTAGAAATCAGTTGGCCTAAATCCCATTTCAGGGACTGTCCACCACTGTGGGATGGGAATGCTGAGGCTGGTGTCTTTCCTCAAAGTGCTCATGCCCCTAGCAGATTCCTAGGCTGCTCTGTGAGGAAGTGACCAGGTCTCCCACCAGGTTTCTACTGGACCGAAGCCTCCTTTCTTTTCTCCCACCTACCCTTAAAAGATCTATATATATAAAAGCCTAAGTGACTGTTTGACCGTTCAACCGGTAACTATGACACACACTGACCACCAGGGGGCAGACGCTCAATGCACAGGCATAGAAACATGGAACAGACTGATGAATCTCAGAGGAAAGGGGAGAGGGGAAAGGGCTGGAAGAGATTAACCAAAGATTTTTTATGCATACTAGAGGCCCCTCGGCCTGGCCTGTGGGGATTGGGCCAAATCTGTGCACTGGACCTCCAACATCCCCCAAGGGGTCCCAGATTTCGAGAGGGCACAGGCAGGGCCAAGGGACCCCACCGGTGCACAAATCTGTGCACCAGGCCTCTAGTTTAGAAATAAGTAGATTTAAATACAGATTCAAATATAAATAACTTCATCTGTGTAACTCTAAGGAGTTAGTTCTCCATGGGGCATATCTATATCCTCCCTAGGGCTTAGTATTATTCCTTGCTTTCATTCATTTATTCATTCATTCTCATTTAATACATTCTTATTAAGAGCTCACTAGATGCCCTAGATCAGTGGTTCTCAACCTTCCTAATGCCGCGACCCTTTAATAGAGTTCCTCATGTTGTGGTGACCCCTAACCATAAAATTATTTTCGTTACTACTTCATAACTGTAATTTTGCTACTGTTATGAATCGTAATGTAAATATCTGATATGCAGGATGTATTTTCATTGTTACAAATTGAACGTAATTAAGGCATAGTGATTAATCACAAAAACAATATGTAATTATATATTCAATATGTGTTTTCTGATGGTCTTAAGCAACCCCTGTGAAAGGGTCATTTGACCCCCAAAGGGGTCGCAACCCACAGGTTGAGAACTGCTGCCCTAGATGAAGTTTTAAAGTATAATTTTGCCAATCTAAAGTCTCCTCTGAGCCTTAGTTTCCTCATTTGTAAAATGGGATTGTTGATCCATTCTTTGTCTTTCTTGCAGGACTATGGTGAGGATAAAGTAAAGAAATGAATAAAGGAGAAACCAAGATGGCGGCATAGGTAAACACCAGAGATTGCTGCCTCGCACAACCACTTCAAAAATACAACTAAAAGACATAATGGACATCATCCAGAACCACAGGAAGGCTGGCTGAGTGGAATTTCTACAACTAGAAGGAAAGAGAAAAACATACCGAGACTCAGAGGAGGTGCGGTGCTGAAGTAAATACAAAGGTGCGGAGGTGCATGTGGAGAGGGCTGGAGGCTGAGGACACGATTGTCTTCTTCAATCGGGAGGGAGTCTCAGGCTCTGAGCTCCAGTTCCGGGCGAGTCTTTGGGGACCCAGACTCATACGGGAGAAACGGGACTGTCTGGCATCGGTCGGAACTCAAGGGCAGCTTTCTCTCGGAGGCACTCTCGGCGATTGCCAGGACCTCTGAAGGCAGGACTGAGAGCAGCCATACTGCTGGCTGGCTCGGCCTGCCCTGTTGATCCCCTGGGACCCCGCCCCGCCCAAGCCAGTGCACGGAGGCTTTTGCATATGAAAGGCCTGGCCCTTTGTAATCTGAAAAGAACTTAACATACTGCAGCTGCCCCAAGGCCCCAGGGCAACTTGCATTGCTTTACAGCTGGCTTCTGCTGGGTAGCCTTAGGCAAAGGCTAGATTAGCACCTCCTTAGATCCAAGAGCCAGTGTACCCAGTGGTCAGAGTGGGACCATCCAATTACAACTACTCAGATCTATAAGGGACACACTCAGGGGGCAGACTCAGTGAGCACCAAAGCCCCACTGAAGCAAGTCTTGCCCCATAAGGGTGTCTTCAGCACAAAAGTTCTCCCACCGTAGACACAGCTGATTCTCACAGCCAATTGGCCTGGAGGTCAAATCCTCCCAGCTTTACATACAACAATCAAGGCTTAACTACAAGACTGTGCACAAAGCCCACAAGGGGGTGCACCAAGAGTGTCTACCTCAGGTAATTGGGACACTTAGCACAGAAAGCCACTCTATCGACACAGCGAAGCACAAAAAATGCCGAGACAAAGAAATAGGACACAAATGACAGAAATTGAGGAAAGCAAACTGCTAGATATAGAGTTCAAAACCACACTTTTAAGGTCTCTCAAGAACTGTCTAGAAGCCGCCGATAAATTTAGTAAGACCCTCGAAAAGACTGGTGAGACCGCCGATAAATGTAGTGAGATCCTCAAGAAATCTAGTGAGACCCTCGATGTTGTGATAAAGAACCAACTAGAAATTAAGCATACACTGACTGAAATAAAGAATATTGTACAGACTCCCAACAGCAGACCAGAGGATCGCAAGAATTAACTCAAAGATTTGAAATACGAAGAAGCAAAAAACACCCAACCGGGAAAGCAAAATGAAAAAAGAATCCAAAAATACGAAGATAGTGTAAGGAGCCTCTGGGACAGCTTCAAGGGCACCAATATCCAAATTATAGGGGTGCCAGAAGAAGAGAGAGAGCAAGATATTGAAAACCTATTTGAAGAAATAATGACAGAAAACTTCCCCTACCTGGTGAAAGAAATAGACTTACAAGTCCAGGAAGCGCATAGAACCCCAAACAAAAGGAATCCAAAGAGGACCACACCAAGACACATCATAATTAAAATGCCAAGAGCAAAAGACAAAGAGAGTATCCTAAAAGCAGCAAGAGAAAGAAAGTCAGTTACCTACAAGGGAGCACCCATACGACTGTCAGCTGATTTCTCAACAGAAACTTTGCAGGCCAGAAAGGAGTGGCAAGAAATATTCAAAGTGATGGATGCCAAGAACCTACAATCAAGATTATTTTATCCAGCAAAGTTATCATTCAGAATTGAAGGTCAGATAAAGAGCTTCACAGATAAGAAAAAGCTAAAGGAGTTCATCACCAAACCAGTATTATATGAAATGCTGAAAGGTATCCTTTAAGAAGAGAAAGAAGAAGAAAAAGGTAAAGATACAAATTATGAACAACAAATACACATCTATCAACAAGTGAATCTAAAAATCAAGTGAATAAATAATCTGATGAACAGTATGAACTGGTGATTGTAATAGAATCAGGGACATAGAAAGGGAATGGACTGACTATTCTTGGGGGGGGGAAAGGGGTGTGAGGGGTGTGGGAAGAGATTGGACAATAATCGTGCACCTATGGATGAGGACACTGGGTGGGGAGTGAGGGCGGAGGGTGGGGTGGGAACTGGGTGGAGGGGAGTTATGGTGGGAAAAAAGAGGAACCAATGTAATAATCTGAACAATAAAGATTGAAAAAAAAAAAGAAACGAATAAAGGAGGATTCTTATGGTTGGGAGCTGAGTGAATAAATGCCCCCTTTTAAACTGAGCACATCGTCTGCCCCTAGTAGGAATGCAGCAACTACTTGTTGAGTGAATAAATGAATGAATGAATGAATGAATGTTGGAATACATGCATTTCCTCCCGCTCCCTGCCATAGTTTCTCTGCTCCTGTGTTAACTTCATAGACAGGCCAGCAGAGCCAGCCTTGCAGCCTGAGATAAGGCTTTTGGCGGGTGGCTCCCCATCACTCCCTCAGATGGGTGTGGGGACAGAGGGGTAATGCCGGCAGAACCACGCACAGAGACGCACTCAGGATGGGCTCTAAGTACCCACGGTCTATGCGGGGCTGCCTGCCCCTGTGGACCTTAATACTGGAGGCGGCTCTCATTGTCATCTTCTTCTTTTTCGCCAACTATGACAGCTCCTCAAAGGATCCGAAGAAGATTGTGGTGACTCATGGAGGTGAGTGCCCAGAGGGGAGGTGGTCACAGAGGCAAATAGGGGCGGGGGCAAAGGAGGTCTGTGGTCCTCCGGGAGCCTAAATGGTCCTTTCCACCAAGTCTCCAAGGAAAGGGGTTCTCTGATCTTGTTCCACAGGTTGCACAAAGATGAAGCTCACAATGTAGGCATCACCTCTTCTAGGAAGCCTGCCTTGGTTTCTCAGAACAGAGTGAGGAGCCTCTGCTTCTGTGTTCCCAGAATTCCCTTTGACAAATAGTCTTCATCATTCTCCCCTTCCCCCAACTTCTCTCTCCTTAGCAGCAGAATTTCACATTGTTGGGTTTTGGGGTTTTGTTATCTTTTCGAGGTCTCTCATGCTCTTTTCTGTATCAACCACCTTTTGGAAGCTTTAGTCTATTGCTCCTTCTCCATCCCCAGCCCTCTTCTCACTTTGAGGCTGAAAAGTCTGCAATCTGTGAGCAAATCCAAAGCCATAAGGTACAGCTGAAAGGGAGTGTAGGATGGTTGTTATTTTATATACAGCTAAAAATATTTACAGAGGATGGTGAGAGCAACTCAGGTGTCCACAAGACAGATGTCCACCGTGGTGTGGCTTTTGTTTTTCACAAAAATTGAGATGAGTTTTCAAGCATCTCATGATAATGGACAGATCTCCTTATGAGGTGGGTTCCTGAGACAAAGCTGACCCTTGAGTCTGGTGAGTCCTTGCTTGTTCCTCAGTGATGTCAAATGACTAGTTCACTGGAAGCAAAGGGAAGGTACTCTAGGCCCTCAGCAGAGGAAAGTAGGACAAAGAGATGACTTAGAGAGGGAAGCTCGTACACCACGTAATGGGCTGGCACAGAGGGGCCCTTGCAGGCAACAAGGCCTGGGCACAGTTCTAATTCATTTCCATTTACTTTAATCTTCTCCGTCCAATACAGTGTAATTCAATGCATTCATTCATTCACTCATTCAACCCTCTATTACAACTAGTGTGGGATCCAGACACATGCTAATTAGAGCTGATATTTATTGAGCTCTTACTATATACCAGGCACTATTCTAAATGCTTTCACTGAACCCTCACAATAACCCCAGGAGATAGGCACTCTCATGATCTCTGTTTTTCCTACGGACGTTAAGTCATTTGCCCAAGGTCACTCAGCTAGCAATAGCACAGCACATTTAAATTTGGGCAGCTTGGTTTTAGTTTGCATGCACTTAGCCATTATTCTTCATGACCCCATTTTATAGTGGGTTGAGTCACTTCTCATATAACCAGTAGGCATTGGGGCCGGTGTTCCAGCTTCATTGATTGGCTCCAGGGTCTTCACCCCTATGCTGTGCTGCTAACGTGGATATAAAGTGTCCTCAGACACCCACTTTATATAGACGCACAGAGGAAGGCCCACAACCAAGCGGGAAGATGACTACCCAGCCTGGTCGCGGAGGCTCAGCAGGAGTTAATCATGTGAAAATGGGAGGCGGAGAGCTCAGCAGGAATCACTGTGTGTGTTGCAGGTTCAATCTCAGTCCTGGTGGGGGCAACCAATCAATGTGTCTCTCTCATATGGATGTTTTCTCTCTCTCCCACCCTCCCTTCCCCTTTCCACTCTTTCTTAAAAAAAAAAAAAAAAAAAAAAAAAGGGAAAAAATATCCTCAGATGAAGATTAACTAACTAAGTAATAAATAAATGTATAAATAAATAAAAATAAGTAAAACTGGAAGTGCTAATATCTTCCTCCAGCCTCTATGGATTGTCTGGAGCGTCTCCTGAGGTGTGTTCCCTGCTCTGATGACAACTGGTCTGGGTAACCTGTGATGAGGCCAATGGGCAAGGGGAGTGCAGGAGAAGCAGTCAGGTTCGCGGGATATTCAGGAGGTAAAATCAGCCGCCCTTGGTGAAAACGGAGTTGTCAAAGGTGGCTTCAGGTGTGTGGTTTGGCAGATGGAGGTGCTAGCTCCTGAGATGACAAGCCAGGGGAAGGGCAGATTGTGGGGTGAATGGATAAGGATATGTTCATTTTAGGCTTGGGGTTGCGGTGCCTATGAGATGACTAAGAAAGGCAGAGTGTATCAGTTATCTATTGCTGCAGAACAAACCACTCCCTAACTTAGTGGCTTAAAATAGCAACCCTTTAATTTGCTCATGATCCTGATCCTATGGTTTAGCACCTGGGGCTGGGCTCAGCAATGTAGGTCCTTCTGCTGGTTTCACCTGAGGTCACTCATGTAACTCCAGCCTGGAGGATTACCTGGGGCAGATCGCCTCAGATGGCCTCATTCACATGTCAGGTAGCTTAGCTAGGTGGGGGTTGGCAGCTAGCCCGTGTGGTGCCAGCAGACGAGCCCGGAATTCTTCACATGGCAGCAGAAGAGTTACTGCAGTAACAGAGGGCAAGCCCCAATGTGCAGGAACTTTTCAAGACTCTGCTTGTATCATGTTTACTAATGTCTCATTTGCCAAAGCAAATCACAAGGCCCAACCTAGGTTGGGAGGGATCCACATTAAAAGGCATGATTCATTGGAGGCATTACTGTAACAATCTGTCACACGGAGCCTGCTCTAAGACTGCCAAATTGGGGGTGGGGGTGGGGGTGCAGCCTGGGCCCTGCACTGTGACTACCACCCAGGTCCCTCCCCCTGTACTCCTCAGAAGCAGGAGGAAGAGCTACTGAAAGACAAGAGGGCTTTGCCAGTGACAAGGGAACACCCCCAAGTCCTGGTACCTTCCACATCTTAGCTTTGGCTGCTCCTCTGGTTGGGAAATCTCTTTTTCTCTGCTGCAGGGATGAGGGTGGGATAGAGTCTGTGGGGAGGGGAAGGCAGCACGTGGCTCCACGGATGGTCCCAGTCGGGGCTGCAACCATCTTCCCAATCAGCAGCGGAGAACACAGTGTGGAGGTCAAACCCACAGTCTGAGGGCAGAAGGAGGTCCTGGCATCAGAGCTGATGGTGCTGCCGTATCGACAGGCCAGAAGGAGGGGCAAGGGTGGGTGGGAACACAGAGCCAGGGTCACTGGGGCATCCAGGCCCGAGGAAGGGTTGGGGGGTACAGTCTTACCCAAAGTCACACAGCTAACAAGTGGCAGGCCTGGGATAATAAGTACTAGTACTTACCATGCATCCAGCGCTAAGTGGAGTGATTTCCAATGCTAGCCAGCAAGTTCAATGTTCACAGCAATCCTCTGATCAGGCACCATTGTTTTCATACTCATTTTACAGATTAGAAGGCTGGGACACAGAGGCAGAGCCAAGCTGTGAACTCGAACAACCTCACTCAGAGGCCCACACTCTTCACCATCACACTTTATACACTATATGGTGAGGCAGGATGGTGTAGTGGTTATGCCCGGATAGTCGGGATTCAGATCTCCCACCACTGTTGGCTAGCTGTGTGACCTTGGCATCTCTGTGCCACCCTTTCCCCATCTGTAAAATGGGGATAGTGTATAATACCTACTGTGTGAGGTTGTTGCCAGTTAAGGCTGTGAGGCGCTTGGAACAGAAGCTGGTATGTGGAGGGACCGTGTATGTGCCTGCTGTTACCATGATAGTAATTACTGCCTCATCTCAGGCTCCTGGGACTTTTGTAAACATCTGCGGGAGGCCTGCCTTAGATGGTGAAATTCCCCTCGGGCGCCCAGTCACTGGGGCCCCTGGAGCACACAAATTCCTTATCAGCCAGAAACACCTTAGAGTCACTAGCTTATCAGACCAGCGGCTGATGCAGGTGCAGCACAGGCTCTGAGAGGTGGAGGCTGACGCCAATGAGGACACCTGGAGCTGGGACCCAGCCTTGAAGGGGGGTCCAGGCAGTGAGATGTGGGAGGAGCAGGTGTGGGCCTAGTGCCCTGGGAGAGGAAGGGGGAGGGAGCAGGGGGTGAGAAAAGGGGGGGCCTGAAATCATGTTATTTACTGACCAGTGTGGTGTGAATGGGCTCTGTTAACAGCTCCCAGAAACTGCCACCCTAATCCCATCCCCCTGGCTGAAGCACACCTCCCCTCAGGGACAGTGTGGGGCCTTGGGGGGGAGGAGGGGGGGGCGGCGACTCCTGTACCCAGCAGCGGTGGCTGCTATGCCTGATGAAGCCCCCACCCAAGATCTTTCTCACATTTCGGGCCCCACCTCTGCCCTAATCTTGGTTACCCTCCTCCCCCCCGACCCCATGCACCTCCATACAGATCCCCTCCTCGGAATATCCCAGAGCAGCGAGGTCTTTAGAGAATATCAAGTCCAACTCCCAGGTATTACAGATAGGAAAACTGAGGCCCAAAGAGGGCAAGAGGCTTACTAAGGTCCCTTAGGGAGGTGAGGGCAAACAAGAACAAGAGACGGCCTAGCCTGGTGGAAGGGCACCGTACCTGCTGGCATGCTGTGTGCCTTGGGGAAGTCACAGGCTTTCCCTAGTCTCTTTCTATAAAACTAGAGGCCCGGTGGACAAAATCTGTGCATGGGTAGGGTCCCTAGGCCAGGATGGTGATCAGAGCTGGCCAGGGCCTTCCTTCATTCTGCGCCACCCCCTGGTGGTCACTGCACATCATAGCGAGCAGCTGAACTGTCAAACTCCCAAGGGGACAATTTGCATATTAGCCTTTCATTATATAGAATGGGAGAAAAATTGAAGGGTCTCCCTATTCATGAAATCTTCAATAAGTCTGAACCCTATGCATATAGTGTTGCTGCAAATGGCAGGTATGGTTTTTTAACAGCAGTGTTTAATAAAAGATTGAATTTGAATATCTGAAGTGGGGTGTGCAGTGCCCAGTTGGCTACTGGCCTCACCACTCCCAAGTAGGCATTGCACCCTTCACACACATGGTTTTCTGCTTGGCTTCTGAAGGAATCTGAACAATCCCAAGATGAACCCCTCTACAAAATGCCCCCTCCCACCTCCATCCCACCCCCGTTTCTAAGAGGATGCAAACAGGAGAATGAGACATTGCCTGCACCCCTCCCTCACGTCGGAGAAGAAGGTGCAGGAAGTTGAATCCTCCTGAATGCCCACTTCTCACCCGCTCCCCACGTCCCCGGATTCCATGGTGGTCCTCAGGGGTCTCCTACATCCCAGTGTTGTCAGATGGATCTGGGAACATCAACACCCACCCAAGCCCCATGTGCAAGACCCTAGGCGTGTTTTCTGCAATGAAAGTGAATTTAAATGTAAATTGAGACTTTGGAGAGTTCTGGTTTTATGAGTGTTCTCCGTGTGCCAGGCACTTTGCCAATATTCAGCTGGTGAGGAAAGTAAGCAACCTACAAGGCCACATGACTATGAAGTTGAAACATGTAAACTGCTATTTTTATACATCAAAAATGGCCAAATATTGGCAGTTTAATATGGTTTACCTAATAGGGAATGATAGAGCTGGAGTCAAATAGAACTGTCTAAACTCAAAGCCATGCTTTTTTTCTTTTGCTTTTTTAAAAGTTGTTTATCATCTACAACTAACTGTAGAAAATTTAAACCCTGAAAAAAATTTAAAAGTAAAACTCTCCCAAACCAGAGATAACCTCCATAGGGGGGCGAGGGGGGGGGTGGAGAATTCCTTCAAGATCTCTCTCCAGGCATTTATACACGTGTAAAAGCAGTGGGTGTTTGTTGATAAAATAGTCTTTCCTGTTCAGAGTGATTCTGTGCACCATACCACTGGGTTCTGGCAGCCTGACAAAGGTGGTATGAGTATTTTTCCCATTTAACAGATGACAAAACTAAAGGGAAGATAGTGTTTTAGTTAAAGGCACAGGCTTCAAAGCTGGTCCTCTAGGTATAAATTCTGGCTCTACCAGCTGAGGCAAGTTTCTTTTTAAAAAATATATATTATTGATTTCAGAGAGGAAGGGAGAGGGAGCAAGAGATAGGAACATTGCCCTGACCGGTTTGGCTCAGTGGATAGAGTGTCAGCCTGCGGACTGAACGGTCCCAGGTTCGATTCCGGTCAAGGGCATGTGCCTTAGTTGCAGGCACATCCCCAGTTGGGGGTGTGTAAGAGGCGGCTGATCGATGTTTCTAACTCTCTATCCTTCTCCCTTCCTCTCTGTAAAATAATCAATAAAAAATATTTTTTTAAAAAAAAGAGATAGGAACATCAATGATGAAAGGGAGTCATTGATCGGCTGCCTCCTACACGCCCCACACTGGGGATCAAGCCCACAACCCGGGCCTGTGCCCTTACCGGGAATCGAACCGTCACCTCCTGGATCAAAGGTTGACACTCACCCACCGAGCCACACAGGCCAGGCTGTGGCCAGTGTCTTAACTCCTCTGTGCCTCAGTTTTCCTATCTGTAAAATTATCATAAGAATAGCACCCACCTTGAGGGTCGTTGTGAGAACTAAACCAGATAGTCTGTGTAAAATGCTTCAAACAATGTTGGGCCCCCGCTGGCGAGCTTCTCTTCCCTCTTTTCTGCGTGATCTGAGCCAAGCCATTGGCTCTTGGGCCTTATTTTCTTGTGCTGTGATCAGGAGGTTGAACCGGGTCCTCAATAGCAGCAGTAATTACCTTTCCTGAGTGTCAGCTACTAGTATGTGCCAAGCGCTGGTCCTGAGGCTCTACACTTGCTCATATCATTATGCTTAATGATAGCAATAGTTGCTACATTTCCTGAGCACTCACAAATGGGCCAAGCAAGCTCTGACTTTATGCTTAACCAGCTTAGCTCATCTAATCCTTCCCTCAACCCTGCATGGCATGCATGTCCTAGCCCCATTATTCAGATGAGAACACTGAGTCTCAAAGAGGTGAAGTAACTTGGCCTCTAATGTCACCTCCAGCTGCCATTCTGTAAAACTCTGATTTCATGCCACCCTCTACCTCAGCGATGTTGAACCAGTGTGCCACAATAATTTTTTAAAATATATTTTTATTGATTTCAGAGAGGAAGAGAGGAGAGAGAGATAGGAACATCGATGATGAGAGAACCATGGATCAGCTGCCTCCTGCTAGGGATCGAGGTGGCAACCAGAGCAGCCCTGACTGGGAATCGAACCGTGACCTCCTGGTTCATAGGTCGATGCTCAACCACTGAGACACATCGGCCCGGCGCCACAAGAATTTTTAAAGCTTGCAATACCTGACTATTGAGTCAGGGGCACTGACCTCTTTCCCCTTAGGTTGCCAAATTTAAAAAAATGATAACATGCCAGGCTGGTGTGTCTCACTGGTTGAGCATCAACCTATGAACCAGAAGGTCACGGTTCAAGTACGGATCAGGGCATAAGCCCAGGTTGCAGGCTCAATCCCTAATGGGGGGCAGGCAGGAGGCAGTTAATGATTCTCTCTCATCATGGATGTTTCTATCTCTCTCTCTCTCTCTTCCTCTCTAAAATCCATAAAAATACATATTTTTTAAAATGACAACAGCCAACACAACAATCGCCCTCTGGTGTGAATGAGTCAAAATTATACCGTTTTTGTCCGATCGGCAAAAAAATAGAATATATTTTTTGATGTGCTGCGGAATTTTAGTAATTAGTTTCTGTATGCCCTGTGATGGAAAAGGTTGAAAATCACTGCTCTCTCTTGTCTGCTTCTCTCCCTCCTCCTCGGTATCTCCTCCCTTAGCCATCTTACAGGATGTTGTGGTCATGGCGGCCCTGGGCATGGGCTTCCTCACCTCGTCTTTGTGGAGATACGGCTGGAGCAGCGTGGCCTTCAACCTCTTCATGCTGGCCCTCGGGGTGCAGTGGGCAGTCCTGCTGGATGGCTTTCTGGAACATCCCCCCTCTTGGAAAGTGGTCATCAAGCTGTCCAGGTAACCCCATAGCTGCTGGATTCCTTTCGGGTTCTGGAGGGTGTGGGGCCCGTGAGGGTGGCTTCTAGAAAAACCAGATGTCTACTTCTCTTCCTAGCACCAGACCTACGCAATATTTAGGACATACGTCCAGTAGCAAATGGCTCATTGTTCATCTGAAATTCAAATTCAGATCCCTAAGCCTTTTCTTTATTATTGGGTATAATTTTGGAAAGTTACCCAGTTAATAAGGATTCAAATAAAAATTAATAGAGTTAAGACAAAAAGAAATAGAAACGTCACACTCAGCAAGACAGTCTCTTGAAAAGAAAGTAGTCTCAGTCCTTAAATGCTGATCAACAAGACATAGCCATAGCTTTACTTTCTATAAATCAATTTTGATCCATTTAGATGCATTTATATGAAATTCTAACAACCAGAAAAATTAACCCGTGTTACTAGAAGTCAGAATAATGGTTGCCCAGGGAAGGTGGGAGTTATTGATTAGGAAGGAGCACAAAGAGCCTTATGGGGTACAGTAAGTGTTATTTATGTTACCTTGAGTAATGGGTACACACGGATATATACTAATATATTGAGCTACACACTTTTTAAAAATGATATTAGCACTTGACAGGAGGAACGAGGTAAAATTTTTCCTTAAAACGCATTATTTTTGTTTGTTTTATGGAACTCCGAATCTCTGTCCTGCCCAGATGATGGTCAATACCATTTTAGGCATCTTGTGGAACTGGCCACCTCTCAAGGCCACTCCATCCTCCCCTCAAAGACCCTGCTAGGCCTCTGAGCACTGCTGTGGAACATCTATCTGTCTATGAGCCAGGCACCGGACAAACACGATTTTGTGTAAGCCTTCTAGTAGAGGTCTAACCTGGTGTACAGGCAAGGAAACAGGCTCAGAGAGGGTAAGGCACTTGTCTAGGGTCACACAGCTAAGTGGTGACATGGCTTTAGCTTTGTCACACTCCAGGTAATCAGGATATGAAACATAGAATAGTCAGCTCCCTACTGGCCCTGAAAAAAAATACTCTCCGCATTTTTTCTTCTATCTAGAACGTTTTAGAGCTAATCCCCATGGGGATTCGATCACCCCAGTAATCACATGGGATACAACACAAGGCACTCTGGGGGGGGGGGGGGGGGGTTCTGACAGTGGTGGCCTGGTCTTGGTGTTCCTGCCGCCTGGGCATAATGCCACACAAACCTTCAGCCTCCGGGGTTTCAGCCCACAGGCATCTCTGGGCGGCTCCCTTCTTTGAGGTCCTGCCCGCAGGGACCTGTTTATTCTTGACTCAACCTAGAAAGACAAGAAGAGGTCATTTACAGTCTGACTGAACTTCCCTGCCCCGCCTCTGACCAGTGGATCCTCCCCAGTTGTGACCCCTGGTGAGACTGGCATCACAGATCTGAACAATGGGCTCCTTCCTGACCTTTCCAGCTGGACTGGGCTGGTGGGTGGCGCCCAGGCCTGCCTCCCAGATGGGTCCTCTCCCTCAGCCTCACCCGCTCTGTGAAGCCTGACTTGGCACCGAATTGGTTCAGCCTTGAGTCATCCATGACCAGTTCCTTCAGGGCAGAGCCCTGACTTATTCAGCTTTGTCCTTTGTTTTCCTCACATAGTAAGGAATTCTAAATAATTCCTGGTCCCTGTGAGACTCCTTCCCTTGCCCTTTGCCCCCTGACCTTCCCTCTGAAGTCCTTGACCTTAAGCGGGGCCCTACATTGGCAGCAAGCACTGGGGGAGCTGTGTCCAGACTTCAGAGCACAGTCTTTGAATCAGGTCAACTAGGTTTGAACCCCATGTTTGTCATTCACTGGCTGTGTGGTCATTGCCAAAAAAAGTCTCCTCTTCTAGTCTCAGTGTGCTCTTGTGTGAGATGGAGAGACTGAGTGGTACCCTAGCACCATTTTCAGAGGATTACTTGGATTAAAATTTAAATGCGGAAGTCCTAGCCACAGCAATCAGACAAGAAAAATAAATAAAAGGCACCCAAATTGTAAAGAAGTAAAGTTGTCATTATTTGCAGATGACATGATACTGTATATAAAGAAAACTACTAGAACTAATAAATAAATTCAATAAAGTGGCAAGATACAAAATTAATATCCAGAAATTGGTAGCATTTTTTAAATTTATTTATTTATTTATTTATTTATTTTAAAATATATTTTATTGATTTTTTTGCAGAGAGGAAGGGAGAGAGATAGAGAGCTAGAAACATCGATGAGAGAGAAACATCGATCAGCTGCCTCCTGCACATCTCCCACTGGGGATGTGCCCGCAACCAAGGTACATGCTCTTGACCGGAGTCGAACCTGGGACCTTTCAGTCCGCAGGCCGACGCTCTATCCACTGAGCCAAACCAGTTTCGGCTGGTAGCATTTTTATACACCAATAAAGAACTCTCAGAAAGAGAAATTAAGAAAACCTCATTTACAATTGCATCAAAAAATAAAATAAGACAGAGACCAAGATGGCGGCGTAGGTAAACACCGGAGACCGCTGCCGCAAACAACCATTTCAAAAATACAACTAAAAGACTGAACGGACATCACCCAGAACCACAGGAAGGCTGGCTGAAGAGAGACTCTACAACTAGAAGGAAAGAGAACAGCAAATCGAGGCTCAGAGGCGGCGCAGTGTGGAAAATACAAAGGTACCGAGGTGCGCGCGCAAAGCGGGCTGGTGGCTGAGGGCGCGGTTGTCGTTTTCTGTCGGGAGTGAGTCTCAGACTCTGGGCTCCAGATCCGGGCAAGTCTCTAGGGACCCAGACTCAAACGGGAGAAGCGGGATTATCCGGCATCAGTTGGAACCTGAGGGCAGCTTTCTCTCCGAAGTTTGCAGCGGCTCCCGGGGTTCTGTGAAGCAGAGCCTCTGGGAACGGGACTAAGCGTGGCCATAACTGCTCCCTCCGCCCGCCCTGTTGATCCCGCCCCGCCCAAACCCTGCGCACAGCCATTTGCCGATCGCCTCAGGCAAAGGCTGGATTAGCGCCTCCCCAGAAGGCAGACGTTTTCCATACAGCTGATTCCTATAGCCAGTCGGCCTGGTGGTCAAACCCCTCTAGTGTTAACTACAACAATTAAGGCTTGGCTAGAACAAGACTGCGCACAGAGACCACAAGGGGGTGCACCAAGAAAGCATAAAAGATGCGGAGACAAAAAAACATGACAGAAATGGAGGATATGGAGCTAAGAATCGCAATTTTGAGGGCTTGCCATAAATTTGTGCAGAACCTCACGAAAACTAATGAGACCCTCGATGCTACGATAAAGAAATTAGAAAGTAAGCATACACGGACTGAAATAAAGAATATTATACCCAATAGCAGACCAGAGGAGCACAATAATCAAACAAAAGATTCGACAAAAAACACCCAATTGGAAAAGCAAAATGAAAAAAGAATCCGAAAGTGTGAAGATAGTGTAAGGAGCCTCTGGGACAGCTTTAAGCGGTCTAATATCAGAATTATTGGAGTGCCAGAAGATGAGAGACAGCAAGATATTGAAAACCTATTTCAAGAAATAATGGCAGAAAACTTCCCCCATCTGGAGAAAGAAATGGACTTACAGGTCCAAGAAGCGCAGAGAACCCCAAACAAAAGGAATCCAAAGAGGACCACACCAAGACACATCATCATTAAAATGCCAAGAGCAAAAGACAAAGAGAAAATCTTAAAAGCAGCAAGAGAAAGAGGCTCAATTACCTACAAGGGAATACCCATATGACTGTCAGCTGATTTCTCAACAGAAACTTTGCAGGCCAGAAGGGAATGGCAAGAAATATTCAAAGTGCTGAATACCAAGAACCTACAACCAAGATTACTTTATCCAGCAAAGCTATCATTCAGAATTGAAGGTCAGATAAAGAGCTTCACAGATAAGGAAAAGCTAAAGGAGTTCATCACCGCCAAACCAGTATTATATGAAATGCTGAAAGGTATCCTTTAAGAAGAGGAAGAAGAAGAAAAAGGTAAAGATACAAATTATGAACAACAAACATGCATCTATCAACAAATGAATCTAAGAATCAAGTGAATAAATAACCTGATGTACAAAATGAACTGGTGATTATAATAGAATCAGGGACATAGAAAGGGAATAGACTGACTATTCTTGGGGGGAAAAGGGGTGTGGGAGATGCGGGAAGTGACTGGACAAAAATCATGCACCTATGGATGAACACAGTGGGTGGGGAGTGAGGGTGGAGGGTGGGGTGGGAGCTGGAAGGAGGGGAGTTATGGGGGGAAAAAAGAGGAACAAATGTAATAATCTGAACAATAAAGATTTAATTAAAAAAAATAAAATATCTAGGAATAAATTTAACCAAGGAGGTAAAAGACCTGTGCTCAGAAAATTATAAGATATTGAAGAAATCAATTGAAGACAAAATAAATAAGTGGAAGCATATCTTGTGTTCATGGATAGGAAGAATTTGCATCATTAAAATGGTCATCGTTAAAATGATGCATCATTAAAATGCTACCCAAAGCAACCACTAGATTCAATGCAATTCCTAACAAAATACCAATGACATTTTTCACAGAACTAGATCAAATAATCCTAAAATTTATATGGAACCACAAAAGACCCCAAATAGCCACAGCAATCATGAGGAAAAACGAACAAAGTTGGAGGTATCATGCTACCTGATATCAAACTATACTACAAAGTTATAGTAATCAAAACAGCTTTGTACTGGGATAAAAAAACAGATCAATGGAACAGAATAGAGAGCCAGAAATAAATCCACTCCTATATGTTAAATTAATATATATCAAAGGAGCCAAGAATATACAATGGGGTTAAGATAGTCTATTCAATAAATGGTGTTGGGAAAATTGAACAGATATGTGAAAAAAAAAAAAAAAGGAAGAAGAAAAGAAACTAGACCACCTTCTTCCACCATACACAAGAATAAATTCAAAATGGACTGAAAACTTAAATGTAAGACCTGAAACCATAAAAATCCTAGAAAACATAGGTAGTAAAATCTCTGACATTGCTCTTAGGAATATTTTTTTCTGGTATATCTCCCCTTGCAAGAAAAACAAAAGATAACATAAACAAGTAGGACTACAGCAAATTGAAGTTTTACACAGCAAAGGAAACTATCAACAAAATGAAAAGTCAACCTACTGAAGGGGAGATTATATTCATTAATGATACAATGTCACTAATCATCAGGTAAATGAAAATTAAAGCCATAGTAAGATATTACCTCACACCTGTCAGAAGGGCTATTGTCAATAAATCAACAAACAACAAAAGTTGGTGAAAATGTGGAGGAAAGGAATCCTCGTGCATTGTTAGTGGGATGGCAAATTGGTACAGCCACTATGGAAACAGTATGGCGTTTCCTCAAAAAATTAAAAATAGAACTACCTTATGACCCAGCAATTCCACTTCTGAGTATATATTTGAAGAAATCCAAAACACTAATCTTAAAAGATATATGTATGCACCCCTATGTTCATGGCAGCATTATTTACAATAGCCAAGATTGGAAGCAGCCCAAGTGCCCATAAACAAACAACTGGACTAAAATGTGGTCCATATATACAATGAAATATTACTTGGCCATAAAAAAGAATGAAATCTTACCATTTATAAAAACATGGATGGACCTACAGAATATTATGCTAAGTGAAATAAGTCAGACAGAGAAAGATAAATACCATATGATTTCACTTACATGTGGAATCTAAAGAACTAAATAAAACAGAAACAGACTCATAGATACAGAGAACAAACTAATGGTTGCCGATGGGAGGGGGTTTGGGAGGCTGGTTGGAAAAGGTGAAAGGATTAATAAGTACAAATTGGTAGTTACAATATGCTCTTGGGGATGTAAAATACAGCATAGGGAATATAGTCAATAATGTAATAGCTGTGTATGGTGCCAGGTTGGTGCTGGAATTAGGGGGTGATCACCTCATAAATTATATAAATGTCTAATCACTATGCTGTACACCTGAAACTAATATAAAATAATATTGAATGTCAACTGTAATTGAAAAAAATTTAAATAAGGTGATGTAGTTGCAAGCCTATTATACATGACGCTTAATAAATTATTATTGTTGTGATGTTGGTTGTAGCATCATCATTATCAGCTCCCAGGTGGAAGGGGGTGTCTCAGAGCAAGGTGCCCAGGGAGGATGGGTTGGTTTAACCACCATGTATTGCTCTAGTCAGTGCCACCTCCCCCAGGAAGCCCTCCTTGATGAGTCCACTCTATACTGTTCTTTCCCTTCAATGTCTCCCTCTCTAGCCTCGTTATATCAGGGTTCATAATGTCAGTCAGGCCTGTCTCCCCAGCTGAATCGTAAGTTCCTCAAAAACAAAAATTGTTTTATCCTGAATCCTCACACTGAGTTTGCTCATTTGTTAAGAGGAGGAAGAAATCAGTAGTAGTGCTAATAATGCCGGCTTCTACTCCTCGGTCGTTCTGTGTGCCATCACGGTGCCAGACACACATACATGAATATTCCTTCTACGCCCCACAAGTCCTACCATGAAATCTTATTATCATTCTTAGTCCACAGATAGGGAAATTGTATATATGGACCACAGGCTCAGTGAGATTAAACAGCTGCTCAAGTGGAGAGGCTGAAACTGGAAGCCAGGCCTGTCCTACTTCCAAACCCAGTATTTCTCCACTACCTGGGAGAGGGAGAGGCTGGGGTGGCGGGCGCGCGGGCGGCAGGTGAAGAGCGCCCTCTATTGAGCGTTTGTGAGCAATGACGGCAGAAGAAAAGCCGTGGGCAGAGCCCAGAAGGGCGCTGAGGGAACGTTTGGCCTGTAACTCACAGTGACATTCCTAGGAGAACCGCCCAGCACCCTCAGTGTGGATGAGAGATCAATCTCCCCCAGTGTAGACGCCACCCTGATGGGGGAAAGGGACGAAGGAAACCCCAGGCTGGGCCCCATCAGCCACCATGTGGGCAGAAATCTTGCCTTCTGTTCTCCCGTGTCCGAGTTCCTTGAACAGTGCCAGGCGGAGAGTAAGAAGACCCTCAACAAGTGTTTGTTAAATGAGTGAATGAACGAGTAAAGGAATGAGAGTCATCCTTCCTTCTTCGTCCTCCCCGGCTCCCCTCTCTCCCCAGGATTCAGCAGGCGACCATGAGTGCGATGTCTGCGCTGATCTCGGTGGGGGCCATCCTGGGGAAGGCCAACCTGGCGCAGCTGGTGCTGATGGTGCTGATGGAGGTGACAGCCTTTAGTGCCATGAGGATGATCAGCCGGCAATTCCTCGTTGTGAGTCATGGTGCTGTGAGGGCGGGCGAGGAGGTGGAAAGGGGGGCCTCCATTGGGTGAGGCTTCTGGGATGTTAAATAATACAGCCAGGCCCAAATGGGGTGACAAAAGTGGGGTCTATGCTAAATGTTTAAACATAGCAAATGAATGCCTTTCACTTCCAAAATATGACACTGTAGGAATCACAAGATAATTATGGGCTCTATGAAAAGATCATTCCCATTCCCCCATCTCCCCCAGCTGTGGTCCAGCAAGCTGCATGGCCAACGTCTTCTTTCAAACCAGTCAATGTGTGTCACTCACTGTACATGGGACCTCATTGGGGAAACTGCCCAAAGCCTGAGGCTGAGGCCACTGGTGAAGGTGGGAGAACCAGGCCAGATGGTTCTCCCAGCGCTTCTGCTGTAGGTGGGACCCTGTGGTCAGATGACCACAGGTGAGAAAGCTGACACCCAAGATCACACAGCAAGGTAGTGGCATTTGTCTCACGACTGAGGATGTTAACTTTGATCACTTGTTAAGAAGGTTATTTCAATCATTTTGGTTTGCGGGGATGGTGGCTTAAACCAAAGTGAGGTCACTGAGGTATGGTGGTGAAAATTCCGCTAATTCTGGATATTTTTTGAAGGCACAGTTGAAAGGATTCAGGAGTAGCCCACTAAGTGAGTTATTAAGGATTACTAAATTTGATATTGATAAGGCAAAATTAGCATATATCTAGGATTTACTAAGGACTTCAGTTCAGTGATGAGAAGTCTGGCTGTTTCATGTTGCAGTTTACAGCACTTATCACTCCATGAAATTCTGCTGAAAAGTAGGAAGCAGTGGGGGCATGGCCGTGTGACTTCTGGCCCCACCTTAGTGGACCTCGGCCAAGAGCATTTATTATTTATTTATTTATTTATTTATGTTCATCCTCACCTGAGGATATATTTTTTAAATTGATTTTAGAGAAAGGAAGGGAGAGGGAGAGAGAAAGAAACATCAATGTGAGAGCGAAACATTCGGTTGCCTCCCACACACACCCCAGACCCCCCAACTAGGGATCAAACCCACAACTGGGTATGTACCCTGACTGGGAATCGAACCTGTGACCTTCCGATGTACACTCCAACCAACTGAGCCACACCAGCCAGGGCTGGCCAAAAGCATTTAAAAGCTGCTGGCAGTCCAGCCAGTGTGGTTTAGTGGTTGAGTGTCGACCTATGAACCAGGAGGTCACAGTTCAATTCCTGGTCAGGACACATACTGAGGTTACGGGCTCAGTCCCCAGTTTGGGGCATGCAGGAGGCAGCTGATCAATAGTTCTCTCTCATCATTGATGTCTCTCTCTCTCTCTCCCTCCCTCCCTCCCTCCCTCCCTCCCTCCCTCCCTCTCCCTTCCTCTCTGAAATGAATAAAAATATATTTTAAGCCACTGTGGAAGACAGTATGGAGTTTCCTAAAAACAGAACTCGCATTTGACCCAGTAATCCCACTTCTAGGACTATATCCCAAGAAACCAGAAACACCAATCAGAAAGGACATATGCACCCCTATGTTCACAGCAGCACAATTTACAGTAGCTAAGATTTGGAAACAGCCTAAGTGCCCATCAGCAGATGAGTCAATTAAAAAACTGTGGTACAGCTACACAATGGAATACTATGTCACTATAAAAAAGAAGGAACTTTTACCATTTGCAACAGCATGGATGGAACTGGAGAGCATTATGCTAAGAGAAATAAGCCAGTCAGAGATAAACATCACATGATCTCACTCATATGTGGGATATAATGGTCAATATAATCTGATGAACAAAAATAGATCCAGAGACAAATGGCAGAGGAGGGAGGGTTTAGAGAGCAACCAAAGGACTGTATGCATGCAGATTAGCATAACCCATGGACACAGGCACTGGGGCGGTGGGGGCTTGCCTGGGGTGGGAATGGCTGGGGGAGGCGGTCAATTGGGGGAAAAAGAGACATATGTAAAACTTTAGACAATAAATTTAATATATATATATTTATTTATTTATATATAATATGAAATAAAAATAAAAGCTACTGATAAGACCAACCAGCAACCTCCCTGGAATAGACACTCAGCTACTCACGGGGCTCCTCTGAGAGGGGAGCTGCTGGGCTGGATAAGTTTCAAGCACCCGTCTCATGACTTCAAGTCACCCCTCCTCTGTGAAGCTCAGATCTTTCTCCAAGGAACATGGGGGTTCGCCCGTGGGCAGAGGGTGCCCACACTCACTGCTCCCGCTGGGTTGGTTGCAGGCAGACAACCACGTAAGCATGATGTACATCCACGTGTTTGCGGCCTACTTTGGGCTGACCGTGGCCTGGTGCTTCTCAAGACCTCTCCCCAAGGAAGCGGAGGAGAAAGAGCAGAGGACGACGAGCCCCAGCCTGTTTGCCATGCTGGGTAAGGGCGAGGCGGAGGGGAGGTCTGGTACCTGGGTGAGCAAGAGGCTCCAAAACTCCACGGGAAATCTCTCACCAGCCTGCCCCGTGTCTGAAGCCCTCCGCCACGGCTCATCTCCCCACGTGGGGCTGGATGAATTCAGGCCTTTGAGTGAAGCCTTCCCCTCGGGGTACCTCTCTTCATTCATATCCAAAGGAGAGGAAAACTCCCTCCATTGGCATTTCAATAAGTTTATCCAATCTGTTCGGCCTCAACTTAAAGGAGGGAGTTGGACAAGTGAAGGGCCCCAAAGTCGAGGAAAGGAGAGGGTAGGGACTGAAAAGTAAAAATGGTGTATTTTGACAAGCTGCGGTGAAAACGATGAACTGACTGTTGGGAGAGGCTTAGAGGCTCATGATACCCAGTGAGCTCCACAGCAGGCGACGGGGTGTCAGGCCTTGGGGCTGAATGAAAGCTACTGAAGTGTGTCACTCACTGTACATGGGGTCTCATTGGGGGAAACTGTCAAGTCTAATGCTAACTTTTAAGATAGGCCTTTGGCCATCCCACGCTGGGGTCAGGAGGGCTGGGGTTTGGTGATTCAGCTCGCAGGGCCTTGGCTTCGCTGCCTGTGAAGTATGTTAGCCGGGCCCTAGCAACTTGAGATTTCAGGAAGGACGCGAGTCTTGCCTGAAGTCACATAGCTGGAGAGTGATCAAGCTGAGATCTGCCTGCTCCGGGCTGCTCCCGCCTGAAGTCCGCCGAGGCTCAGGCTCTGGAGCAGGAGTTCTGGTTCTGGCCACTGACCCTCTCTGGCCCCCCAGGCACCCTCTTCTTGTGGATGTTCTGGCCGAGTTTCAACTCTGCTCTGCTGACCATACCACACGAAAGGAAGAATGGCGTGTTCAACACCTACTACGCTCTTGCGGTCAGCGCCGTCACCGCCATCTCCCTGTCGGCCTTGACTCACCCCCAAGGGAAGATCAGCATGGTGAGGAGGGGGGCTGCCCCTGGGCCGCACTTGGGTCTCCCAGGCCCCACACACGTGTTCACGCCCCGCCCCCCAGCCCCAGCCCTCAAGTTTGGGAGGGGGAGCCTTGTCCGCTGTGTTATGGGGCCCAAGGGAGAGCAGCAGCTTGTAAAATGGGCACTGGAGCTTAGGAGACGGCGCAGTGGTGAAAGGCTTACTAGGAGAAGGGATTTAGTCCAGCAGCATTGGCATCAAACAGACCCAGGTTTGCCCCCTATTCCTGCTAGTTATGAAAGCCAGCCGCCAGGAGCAAGAGTCAGTGAGGGGTAGAGGGGAGGGGAGACTAGAATAGAACGTGTCAGCCTTTCCTCTTAACCCAAGAACTGTCAAGATTGGAATAAGAATCAGAAGTAGAGAAGTAGGTTAACCCAGCCACATGGCCTTGGTGAAGCCACTTAGACTTTGTATGTAACACGCTTCACGTGGAATAAGTTCTGGGCAAACATTAGCTGCCATTATCAATGGAGCCGGGAGATCATGTGAGTTTTGGGTGGGGGAGATGGTGGAAGTGTAGAGCTAAAGACAAAACAAGTTCCCGTGATGCTCAGGGCATGGAGTCAGCCAGCCAGAGGTGGTGGGGAAAGTTCTAGACAGGCAGTGGGGCCTGGAGTGGAGAGAACGTGGCCACGGATGACAGGTGAACAGTACTAAGGGGAGGCAGGTGTCCCCACAGGTGAGCTCCGTGGTGACAAGGACTCTAGGGTCAGACAAGGTGGGGTCATCCAGGGAGGCAAGTTTGGCCATCAGGTCAGGGAAGCCCCGAAGCTGGTCCGAGGGCCCAGAGCTCCTAGGCTGGTCCGAGGGCCCAGAGCTCCTAGACCTGGTCAGAGTAGAGGGGGACGGGGGGAAGAAGCGTAAGAGGAGGCAAGGCCCAGTCCAGAGGAATGAAGGACAGAGCAGAGATGTGATCCGGGACTCACCTTATTGGGTCCATACAAGTGGCATAGGCGCCAAGTAGCTAACACTAATAATAAAAATAATAAAAACTATAATAATGGCTTATATTTAATGGGCATTTACTCGTGTTCTATGCCAGGCACTGGGCTAAAGGTTTTTTTCTTTTTACATGTGGTAACTCATTTATTTCTTACAATAACCTGCATTAAGCAGGTACAATCAAAACCCCGTTACCTGGTAGAAAAGTTGAAGCGCTGAGCTGTTAAGTGCGCAAGGACACGTCACTAATGAGTGTGAGGGTGGCTGAATGCTGAGAAACTAGACTTTCAGGCTGATTCTCTAAATGCCGCCCAATCAGGGTGACTGTTCCCTGAGCCTGAGAAGTGGGGTGAGAGGAGACCATTGGTAAAGTCCAGGTAGTTTGACAGGGGAGTGGATGGTTTCAGGATCACTGAAGGAGGGAGGACCTTACAGTAGGGCTTACCAGCTGGCTGAGGAACTTTGGGAGAGATGCTGTCCTCTCTGTGTCTCACTTCCTTCACCCACAAGCTGTTTCTTTGCAGACTCATATCCACAACGCAGTGCTGGCGGGAGGTGTGGCTGTGGGTGCCTCGTGTCACCTGATTCCTTCTCCTTGGCTGGCCATGGTGCTGGGCCTGGTGGCTGGGCTGGTCTCCATCGGGGGAGCCAAATGCCTGCCGGTAAGGAGCTGGGCAGCTAACACCCTCTGCTTTGTCTCGGGCCGGAGGACCCTGGGGCCTGGTGGACCATCATGTGGTGCCAGAGGCTGCACCAGACAGGTGTTGGCACCCTCTCGGTTTAAAAGCTTGGGGTGGAGGACCCGCCCAGGCTGGATGGTGCATGTGTTAGGATCTGGGGAGCAAGTAGCAGAACCCATTCAAGCTTGCTCAGACATTGGGGGAATTTTTTATAAGGCCCCTGGCTTGTCATGGGACCCAAGGACAGAAATGCTCCTGGGAGCCCAGGAGTGGCTGGTATCGGGGATGGGAGTGTTTTTGGGAGCCCAGGAGTCCCTGATCTCCTTTCTTTGTTTTTCCCGAATATCTGCTTTATTCTCACTCTGAAGACTTCCTTTCTGTTGTCCTACTGCTACTCCACATGGTGGAGTGTAGTATCTCTTTGCAAGAAAGCAGCTGGGTGACATCTCTTGGCCCTGATTCCAAGTTCTTTGAAGAAGGAGCTCATTGGTCTACCTTGGATCCTGTGCCCACCTTTGGCTGGGTGGGGGTGGGGCATGCTGTACACACAGGGCGCTGCCCATGCACCGTGAGGATGGGGGTGGGAAGGGCAGCGCCTAGAAGAAAGATGCTGGCTCGTCGTCAGGGCATGCCCACTTCTGATTGTTTAGTTCTTCTAAGTGGATGGACTTTTCTTCCTTCAAAATCCAACAGGCACAGATACTACCAGAATACTTCATTAGAGCCAATTTGTTATTGATACACTTATAAAGGAAATATTTAGGAACCACAAATCTTCATGGCTTTTGGCGGCTTGGTGGAGAATAAAGGAGTATACTTTTGGGTGGTAAAGGAAGCTGAATTTGACCGACAGTGGATATTCAGGGAGGCAGTTTCAACTCCAGATAAGGAGGAAATTACCAATAGTTTGATTTGAGCCGAGTCTGATTTCCATCTTTGGAATGGGAACAGATGTCTTTTACCTCCTCTGGCTTGGAGGCCCTACGATGAAAGGAGGAAGTACACAGCAAAAGAAAAAAAAAAAAAGCATACATTGTCCAGCAGGTGTGGCTGAGCGGTTGAGCGTCTAGCCAGAAACCAAGGGGTCCCTGGTCCAATTCCTGGTCAGAGCCCAGTAGGGGGCCTGCAGGAGGCAACGGATTGATGATGTTCATTTCACATTGATGTTTCTCTCTATTCCTCTCCCTTCCTCTCTCTCTAAAAATCAAATTTTAAAACCGTATTTTAAAATGCGTAAGTTATCATCAGTCTTAGAGTCCATCACTCTACCTGTGCTTCAATTCCCTTGACTCTATCACTGGGGGAACAACTCAAGGATGATTCACTCACTCATTCATTCACTCATTCACTTATTCATTCACTCATCACCTATGTCTTCACATTTATCCTGCTTCCCAAGCTGCAGCGCAGTGAAGAACATGGACAAACAAGACAGCTCAGTGCCATGACTGCTCCAGGGCACATCCACGCCAGCCTGAGACGTGTCAGGAAATGCTCCCCAGAGCAGAGGTTGTCTCCGCTGAGCACTGACAAATAACTAAGATTAGCAGGCGGAGAAGTGGGAAGTGTGTTCCAGGCAGAGGAGCAGTGTGTTCAGAGGCTCAACAGGGAGAAGAGCAGGTGGCCCAGCCAGGAAACAGACAGATGTTCTCTTGACTGAAGCGTTGGGTTCACCTGGGAGTGCGGTGGGATCAGAGCCTTGAGAGATGGCTGGTGCTCAGGTATATCTCCTGAGCAGGCTGAGGAGTCTGGGGTTTTATTCTGCAGGCAATGGGGAATCTAAGGAGAAAGTAGCCTGAACAAATTCTCATTTGTAGCCGTATCTGTTGGCTGACGGCCATCTGGGAGGCTAAGTGGTGAGGTGGAGGAGCATTTGAATGGGAGTCTGAAGGTGTGGTCACATTCTTTTCTTCTGACTTTTATTCTAATCAGCCATTTGTCTTTGGATGGCAGTTAAGTTTGAGCCAGACCAGTAGGTCTCGATCACCTCCCGATATCTGGAGACATCTTTGGTTGACACACTGGGTTGGGGGTGCTATCGGCGTCTGAAGGGTACAGGCCAAGGATGCTGCTAAGCATCCTACTGTGCACAGGACAGCACGCTCACAACACAGAATTAGAGCCCAAAATGTGAGTAGTGCCTGGGTTAGATCCTTGCTTCTCAAAGTGCGGTCAGTGGACCAGCAGCACCGGCATTCCCTGGGACTTTGTTAGAAATGCAGAATCTCAGGCCCCAGACCTTTTAAATCCAACTCTGTGGTTTACCAGGTAATGTGAGCGCATGTGCAAGTCTGAGAAGTGCTTCTTTTTTTAAAAAATATATTTTATTGATTTTTTACAGAGAGGAAGGGAGAGGGACAGAGAATTAGAAACACTGATGAGAGAGAAACATCGATCAGCTGCCTCCTGCACACCTCCTACTGGGGATGTGCCCACAACCAAGGTATATGCCCTTGACCGGAATCGAACCTGGGACCTTTCAGTTCGCAGGTCAATGCTCTATCCACTGAGCCAAACCGGTCAGGTTGAGAAGTGCTTCTTACGTGAGCCCTAAAGCCCATCCCTTTGGGTGGCCCGGGTGTAGAGTCGTAGGGAATGTCAGTCTCACATGCAGATCTACTGATAATGATGTTTGTCCCCAGGTGTGTTTTAACCGCATGCTGGGGATCCATGACACTTGTGGCGTGCACTACACCTTTGGCTTGCCGGGTCTGCTCGGAGGGATCACCTACATCGGGCTGATGGTGCATAAGATAAGCTGGTCCAAGAATTCCATGTGAGTCACTTGGCTTATTTCCTTAGCACCCGCACCTAACTCAGGAAGCGGTGTGCCCAGAGCCATTAGCCGGGGTGCATGCACTCAGGGCCAGGCACTAAGCAGGCCTCAATGAGTATTTGTTGGCCAACTTATTCAGAAATTCTTCCCAGCCCCTAACTTGTGTGGAGTCATCACCTCTTCAGGTTACTTCTTCCCAAAGTGGGCAGCTTAGGTGCAAGGCAAAGGCACCTAAGCCCCGCCCCCCCCCCCCCCCCCCCCCGAAACAGACAGAGCAAGACAACCAGGCCCAAGCCAGTTGAGTGAGTCCATGTTTCAACCTTTGATGGTGTAGGTCATGTGAGGAGTTGCCGTGGAGTCAGACTGGTCTTGACCTCTTACAAGCTGGGCACGCTCCCTAACTTCTCTGAGCTTTGGTCACCTGGTTTTAAATGAAGATAATGATAATACCTCCCCTTATAGGATTGTTGGAGGCTGCCTGAGGCCAGGAACCATGTAGTTTAGAGGATTAAATAAGTGAAGGTAGGAAAACGGTAGACACTCTCCTAAGCATTAGCAAAAGATTCAAAATCATTAGAAAAATTGTGTGGGCCAAATTCCAGGCTGCTAATCGGAACATCTGGACCATTTGTCCTTCTAGATCCCAAATTCTGTGATTCCGAGGCTCTCCTAGAGCAGTGGTTCTCAACAGCATCAACATCACCTGGGCATTGGTTAGAAATGCAAATTCTAATATCAGGGGGCTCAATCTGTAAAGTATATGATTGTCCAACCACTATGCTATAAACCTGAAACTAATCCTATATAATAAAGAGCTAATATGCTAATTAGACCAGATGGCGAAATGACCTTCCGGAATGACCAGAAGCAGCCTGGGCTGCGAAGACCTACTCTTGCACGAATTTTGTGCATCAGGCCTCTAGTACAAAACAATTTTGAATGTAAGCTGTAATTGAAAAATAAAATTAAAAAAAAAAAAGAGCCCTCGCTGGTTTGGCTCAGTGGATAGAGCGACGGCCTGTGGACTGAAGGGTCCCAGGTTTGATTCTGGTCAAGGGCATATGCCCGGGTTGGGGCTTGATCCCCAGCAGTGGATGTGCAGGAGGCAGCCAATCAATGATTCTCTCTCATCATTGATGTTTCTTTTTTTTTCATCATTGATGTTTCTATCTCTCTCTCCCTCTCCCTTCCTCTCTGAAATCAATAATATATATATATATATTTTTTAATATATTTTATTGATTTTTTACAGAGAGGAAGGGAGAGAGATAGAGAGTTAGAAACATCGATGAGAGAGAAACATCGATCAGCTGCCTCCTGCACACTCCCCACTGGGGATGTGCCTGCAACCCAGGTACATGCCCTTGACCGGAATCGAACCCGGGACCCTTCAGTCCGCAGGCCGACGCTCTATCCACTGAGCCAAACTGGTTTCGGCTTTTTTTTTTTTTTTTTAAAGAAATGCAAATTCTAGCCCACCTAGATCTGCTCAATTAGGAATCTGGAGGTAGGGCCCAGGAGTCTGTGTCTCAACAAGCCTTCCCGGTGATTCTCATGCAAGCTTGGGTATTACTGGCCTAGAGACAACAAAACAAAAAAAAGTCAACCAATGGTATATCGGTAAAGGATGAACAACCCACTCTCCAAGAAAACAAAATCCTGACTTAGCACATTTGCTGAGTGCTAACACCCCCACCACCCTGATGCTAACACCCCCACCACCCTGGTGCTAACACCCCCACCGCCCTGGTGCTAACACCCCCACCGCCCTGGTGCTAACACCCCCACCACTCTGGTGCTAACACCCCCACCGCCCTGGTGCTAACACCCCCACCGCCCTGGTGCTAACACCCCCACCACTCTGGTGCTAACACCCCCACCACGGCTGCCGTCAAGGGGACATCACTGAACATGGAGTTGGGGAGATGAGAACAAGGGCCCAGAGCCTGTGTGGCTGCCTCCAGCACACTCTGCAAGGCAGCCCTCATCAGGACGACACAGCTGAGGACCAAGAAGTCGTTCTTCCTCCTCTGCAGGAACCCAGCAAAGGCAAGGGCACAGTGACAGCCATGACCTCGTAGGAGGCCTTCGTTCTGCTGGAAGTAAAGGGCACAGGCTTCAGGGACAGACAGAGCGAGGTCGCATTTTATCTGTTGTGTGACCTTAGGCATGGTACTCAAACTCTCCTTAAGATTCAGTTTTCTATCTGTAAAATGGGATAATAAGATCTACATCTGGGGACTGCTGTGAAGATTCAGCAACATATAATTAAAGGGCTCAGGACGGTGCTCGGTGTGGAGTAAATACCCAACAATGGCCCCTTTCCTTATGATTATGGATGCCGCTGCTTCCGTAGGAGGGGCGTCTGTATGTAACTGAAAGATGGAGAAAGCACGGAGCGGGCAGGCAGGAATACCTCATACGAAATGGGGACCAGCTACTGTATTCGTGTGGTGTCATTGGGCAAACCAGTTGACCTTCATTCATTCCACAGACAGTGTCTGCCAATTTCCTATGCAGGTGAGTGGATGTGAATGAGTCAGAGGCAGTGCTCTGTGCCAGGACGGAGGGATTTTCACAAAATGTAGGATTGTAAGAGGTGTGAGGACACACTTGGAGAACAGTGAATCACAGAGTGCACTGGCTCTTTCTCAATTCTCATCCAGACCTTTGATTACATCAGGGAGAAAGTCTCCACTGGGTTTGAGGAGTCTCTGCGCCCTTCAGACACGCGCTCACACGATGACCTCAGTTTGAGCGACAGCAGAGGGAGACTCGGGCTGAGAGACTTGCCCAGGCTGCCACATCTTGGAGAGATTCTAGCTACGTTTTGTTTTCATTGTATTTTTTTATAGTTGCCTCTCGTTTCTCTTCCACTTTAGTGACACAACGTTTTATTTTAAATGTCTATATAAACGTAACCAAAAAAGTCTATTTAAAGAAAAATATTTTTAAAAACTATTTCTGGAATGTCAGAATGGCCACATTGTGAAAGGAACCCTCCAATGCTGAAAGCTGGGACGGATCTGGCCAGCCTTTGGTGGGTAGACAGACCTGCCTGGTTTGAGTCCCAAGCACCATCCATTCCAGGCCTGTGACATTGGGACCCTTGGCCCACTTCCCTAACCCGGACCTCCCCATTGGTGAAACCCCTTGTCACAGGGCTGCCGGGAGGATCATGTGAAATCAGCTGGAAAGGCATCGAGGGCCTGGCACAGGGGATCCATCTTGCGTGGGGACTGTTGTATGGTGATTTCTGCTTCATCTTTGCTTTCAAATGGCACCAGGATAGAGTGAATTATGGGTTGGCAGTCAGCAGACTTGGATTTAGCTTCTATTCTGCCACTTAATGTTACTTAAAAACAAGCAAACTGTTTTTATAGGACAGTCTACTTCCAGAAAAGTGCAAATATCATAAGGGTGTCCCTTGATCAATGTTCTGACACGTCGGTATAACAGGCACCCAGAGCTCCTTCGTGTCCTGTCCCAGGGTGACCACTGTTCTGACTGCTAACTGCATTGATCAGTTCTGCCTGCTTTTGTCCTTTACACACATGGAGTCATATCGGAAGTCTGTGTCCTTGTGTGCCTGGCTTCCTTCACTCAGCATTGTGACTGTGGGATTCACCCATGTTGTTGAGTATCTCTGTAGATTGTACATTTTCACTGGGGTACAGTGTTGAACTGTGCTTAGGTTTAATTTATAAAGGTGACGGAGTGACAACATGGAGAGGCCAATACCACTGAAAGGACAATTTAATGTTACTCACAGCACCCCTCGAAATGAGAGGCACGGCATACCACGCAAGGCCACATGTCCCACGGGACCAGGCGGCAGAGGACGGGGGAACTGAGACTATGCCTGTGGGAGTATAGCGGTGGGGACATCCCCTAACGGGCAGGAAGTGAAAATACGTGTTAGAGTTTGTGGTTGGGGGGTTTGTGATATGAGTTTTGCATTCCCACAAAAGCTGACTTGCAAGAGAGAGAGGTACACAGCTTGGCCTATTAGTGTGGCCCTGTGATAAATGAGTACCAAGTAGTAGACAAATTACAGAGCCTAAGAAAACACAGTTAAAACAAGTGTCCCATTGTGTGAATACAGCACAATTCATTGATCCATTATTGATGACCATGTGGGCAGTTTCCAGTTTGGAGCTATTAGGAACATTCTAGTATTGCTGCTATAAACCGCCTAATGTTTTGGGGGAACATATGGATGCACTTCAAGTGAATATATGCCTAGAAGTGGAATTGTTGGATCATACAGCTTGCATACATCCATTTTATTGGATACTATCAGTTTTCCATTGTGATTTGCACCAATCTATACACATGAGAGTTCCCTGTATCCCATATGTTCTCTAACACCCTCCATAGTCTCCTTCTTTTATACTGTATGTTAGCCATGTAGCCATCAAACTTATTGTTTGGATTTTAATTTCCCTGATGACTAAGTGGAGCACTTTTCATATGCTTTTAGGACATTTTTTCTTTTGAAATGTCTATTCAAGTTCTTTTGCCCATTTTGTATTGTTTTGTCTTTTTCTTAATGATTTTTAGGAATTCTTTATCTGTTCTGGATATAGATCCTTTATCAGATATACTGTGAATACCTTCTTCCGCTTGGTGGGTTATCTTTCACCTTCTTAATGGTGTCTTTGACGAACAGTTCTTAACTTTAATAGAGTCCAGTTTATCGCTGCTCCCTATATTTCTACTGCAAGGGCATGTCAGTGTCCTCTCAGGGCTGTTTAATTGTTTGAAGTGAAGTTCTGGGGTTGCCTTGAAGGACAACGAACAGGGGAGCATGTTCAAGAGGGGTAGGCAGGGGAGATGGATCTGATAGCCAAACTGTACCTCTCCTTGACTTGATAGAAATAAAGCCTTCATCTTTAATGGCCTAATGAGGAAACTCAGGGCTCTGAGAGGGTAAGTGACTTTTCCAGGCCACACAGCTGGTAACAGAACTGGGACTTGAACTTGGTCTTTCTAGCTCCTGGTCTAGTTCATCATCCAGGGGTCTGAGGATTAAAGTAAGCCAAAGAGGTTCTCGGAATCCCCCTCCTCCATGTCCGCATGGCTTTGCAGGAAAATGACAGAGTAATATACCACCAGGAAGAGGACACTTGTTGCCCTGATGGCCCTTTGTGACCGTGTCACTACTCATGCAAGCAGTGTTTTTGGTCCCCATCACCTCTGCAGCCTGACACCTGAACACGACCATCTTTGCTTTGTCATTTCCAGGCTCGGCTTCCAGGTGCTCTTCGACACTGGGGTACTCAGCTTGTCCATGGCGATGGGTCTAGCATCTGGTCTCATAACAGGTCAGTGTGCGCTCACCCTCCCACCACTGCCCAGGCACAGGGCCCGGGTTCGGAGTGCATCTGCCCCATCGCTGGATGTGCACAAGCCCATCCAGTTCCCTGTGGGCCCACCTCCTCAGCTCCAGCCAAATGATTAAAAAACACAAACAGAATCACATCATTTCAGAACTGGAAAGGCCTTCAGAGGTCACCTGCAACAGCTGTGCACTCTGAAGGCCAGGGAAAGGAAGAGGGGTAACATTGCAGCCTCTTAGAGCCAGGACTGGTGATTGCACCCGATTTTGTACAGAAGGCCAAGGAAATCCTTATGCCAAAATGCTTACCTGAGGACATCCATAATAATATTTGGTTCAGCAAATATTTATTCAATATCTACTACGAGCCTGGCACTATTCTTAAGTGCTAGGGACAAAGCAGTGAATAAAACAATGCCCTGATCTCATGGAGCTGACATTCTAGTGGACAATAAAAAGGCAAATAAATGCATACTATTCAAGATGGTGATAAGTGCTATGAAGATAAATAAACCAGAGTGGGGGAACTAGTCAGTGTGAGGGCAGTCTGCTCTTTTGGAAGGGTGGTAAGGGAAGGCCTAGCTAGTAAACCTTTGAGCAGAGACCTGAATGGAGAGGAGGGAGACATACAACATGCTTATTTGGGAGAAGAGCATTCTACGAGAACGAACAGCATGTGCAAAGGCCCTGAGGCAGGAACATGCTTTGTATGTTTGGGGAACAGCAAGGAAGTCAGTGTTGCTGATGTGGATAGAGTGAGGGGGAGAGTGGCCGGGTTGAGGGCAGAGTGGTAGCAAGGAGTCAGATCACTCTGAGAGGTGGGGAGCTCTTGGGGATCTTTAAACAGAGGATTGATGTATGTTGTTGCTTCTGCAATATGATAGAACAGCAAAGAATCTGGGAGAGTCACTAATTTGCCAATCTTACTTATATGCCAGGTGAAAATATGCATCCTTTCAGAAACGTTCACTTTTATTCTTTAAGTGAACAGCTTTTATGGGTTAGACACTCATATATTGTGTCCCTAGGCAGGCAGTGGATGCCAAACAAGAGACCAAGTAGCATAAGCAGACACTAATGAACTGGGTGGTGTTAGTCACATTACTTGATTTCTCTGGGCTTGGCTGGCTCCTCTATATAATGGAAGGATTATGGTAACTAACCGTTTGGCTTCCTTTCAGCTCTGAAACATGTAGGAACGGACTTTTTGGAGTTCCCTGGGTGGTTTTAGAGAGTAAAACTGTCTAAAATTACCTTAATGTACCATCTGGCCTCAGCTTTTGAGTCTGAGGTGATTAACTAAATACAGATGAGAAAATGCTTTCATCCATAAGTTTACATTCTTTCCTGGGTAGAGTGGTCATATTTAGCAAAGGGAAGTATAAGGTGCCCATTCTTTTGAATTCAAATTAGCTGAGCATTCTGTACTTTATCTGGCAACCTGCACCGGGGCTCTTCCCCCCTTCACCGATATTACCGAAGGGACACTGACTCAGTGACTTGTAAAGGACTCTGGGGCGGGGTGTTCCTTATACTCTAATGGGGCTAAGAAAGAGAAGAGTGGGAAAGACACCTGGATTATTCCTCAAAGAGTTAAAACCAATGGCTTTCCTCCTTACATGTTGCTTTGGACATAAGGGAACTGATGAAAAAGAACTTGGACAGCCCTAACTGGTTTGGCTCAGTGGATAGAGCGCCGGCCTGCGGACTGAAGGGTCCCAGGTTCGATTCCGATCAAGGGCATGTACCTTGGTTGCGGGCACATCCCCAGTAGGGGGTGTGCAGGAGGCGGCTGATCGATGTTTCTCTCTCATCAATGTTTCTAACTCTCTATCCCTCTCCCTTCCTCTCTGTAAAAAAATCAATAAAATATATTTTAAAAAAAATAAAGAACTTGGACAACAGAAGGGGAAAGTGGCCCCAAGCAACCAAAATAGCACCCATAGCCCTCTGAAAGCCGAGCATTTTACTTGTCAAGAGACCCCATTACTTGGAATCTGTCTATACTATTTAAGGTACAACCCCATCAGGTATGGTTGTTGGGTCTCCAATTCAGGAAGATTAGAAATGGATTAGAAGTGGGGTTGGTTCCCCAAGATAAGGCACACTAGTATGTTAGAAGTGAAAGCAGAGAGTCTCACAGAGGACAAGAAATTCTTAAAATCAGACACAAGAACACAAAAAGCTTGGGCTGCTGGAGAGCAGGCCGACAACCCTTGACAGCTATCTACCTGCGTTCTATAGCAATTCCTAAGTAGATGTTCCCAGCAACAGTTCTGATTTTTTTAACAATCTAAATGTATTCAGTGATGACTCATAAGACAAGAAAATGCAATATGGATTTATGTATTTAGATGGATTTTCATTAGTGATGAGTAAGCCTCAGCTACCTGGAAAATTCATGTCGGTGATAGAGCTCATTTCTGAGTAATTCTAGCAAAATAAGACGTGGTAATTGTACCTTACCTGCCAATATCAGTTAAAGGCATGCACAACAACAGGATAATATGACTATGCATGCGCCTACTCTTGTTAATCTTACTCCTGAATACATTGAGACTGATCATCATTAAAAACACACAGATAAATCGATGAATGGCATGTCCCTGCTTCCTGTGAAAGGTAAGCGCTCACTTCATGGATTCTGGGAGATTCGGCAGGTTTTACTCAGTGGCAGAATGCATAGGGCCAAGCCCTCGAGGCAGAGCCTGGACAGGTGAAAAGAACAGGGACAAAAGCAAATGGTTATAAATTACTTTCCTAACTACACAAGTGGAACCTTGAGCTGAGGCTGGTGGGAGTTTATTGGACCTACAAGGTGCCTACTTTGAGCCGCTCTCCATGGCAGCTCTTGCGTTTCAAATGGATAAGCTTTTACGTGGGGGCACAGTCTGGTAGGGCCGTTCTATTCCATCTCGGGAAGCGTGTCAGATCCATGGTTTTCCTACACCTCTCAGAGTAATAGAAATCTTTTAGAAATAATTGCTCTAGCCAGTTCCTGTTAAAAGATCTATAGGATCAATTAAGCGGGCCCAGGAAGAACAGTGCTTCCATTTGTCTGTCTCCTGGTTGTGGGAAGAAAAAAAAGGATTTCTGTTGAGATACTATAGTTGACATATGATATTTTGAGATAACAAATGCTGTGCTCTAAATGTTCAACATTTTTTAATGAATTTAAACAGGTCTCATCTTAAACCTCAAAATATGGAAAGCACCTCATGTGGCTAAATATTTTGATGACCAAGCTTTCTGGGAGGTAAGTTTTTTTTTAACCTCTTCATGTCATAGATGTTGAGGGAATGAACTTAAAAAGGTATTGGGGCATATGTTCACTTGGTGTTTACGAGAGTAAAATAAGAACAAATGAAAATGAAGAGTAAGGAAGGAGGAGCAAATCCACAATGTGCTAAAGGTTACCTTTCCCTGATGCCCCAGGGTCAGTGAGGGCCGGGGTAAGAGAACTGTCCGTGGCCACACTTCTTTCCACCTGGAGTTGTCAATGTGGGCAAATAGTGTGACGTGAAGGTGATAGAATCCTGAATGCAAGGGCCAGGAGGACCGCAGGGGCCAGCAAGTCTAATACCCTCATTTGACAGATGCTCAGAGTGAAGCCAGGACTGACCAAGTTCTCACAGTGATTGAGTGGCAGAGCTGACTCTAAAACAACTCTTGATAAATTATAGCTGGTGGACACAAGGAAACTTTTAGTATAGAACCTGGGGTCATTTAGCCAAGGGACACAAAGCTCCAACTAGTCACCTGCATTACATTGTAGCAGTTGTTATAACTGGGCTAGACACTGTCACCCCCTGCCCTCCTCCCTTTGACCTACACTCAGAGTTCACAAAGCACTCTGATGTATGTTGCCGTGGGTAATCTTCCAATCGAAGCTGAGGTTGGGGAAGCAGGGATCAATATTGCCTGTTACAAATGGGAAGTGGGGGCTGACGGAGGTCAGGCTAGTGCCCAGTATCATACTTTGGGAGTGGCAGAGACAAGACCAGGAACCAGGCCCTAAAAGTCCCAGGCCAATCCTTTCTCCACCCGCTTGCCGATCCACTGAGCACTAAAGGGTCAGAGAACCAGCGTTAGTATGGGCCTTGACACCTGTCTCTGTAGGGGCAAAACAGAGGACCTGCCTCTACTCTCCTCCTCCCTCCTCTTCTAACAGCTTTGTAACTGGCAATGAACCACACACATTTAAAGCCTACAATTTGATACTTTTAAATGTGCTCTCCACCTGTGAAAACCATCACTGCAATCAAGATAACGAACATACCCATCACCACCAAACATTTCCTCCTGCCTCCTTGGAACGACTCCCTTCCTACCCCACCCCACCCATTCCCAGGCACCCACTGACCTGCTTTCCGTCACTACAGACTAGTTTGCATTTTCTATAAACATACATAAATGGAACCAACCATGGGATACATGCCCTTCTTCACCTGGCTTCTTTTACTCGGCATGATTCCGGGAGCCATCCACATTGTTGTGTGTTACCTGCCTCATCCTGCATCTGCTTCTCTCTAGTCATTGGCTCTTGGCTTTTCCCAACAGCCAGTCTCTTCCCATGCCCTGCAAGTGTTCTTACCCTTTTAGCAGCAGCAGATCTGAATTCTAGTCCTAGCTCACCCTAGGCAAGTTGGTGCCTTCAGGCAAATCACTTTACTTCTCTGGGGCTGTTTCCTCATTGGTAGAATGAGATCAAATTCCACATTCTGCATTCAGACAGAGCTGGGTTCTGCTACCTCTAACTCTGTGACCTCTCAGAGAATCAGCCTCCCATCTCTGAAATGGAAATAATAATAATGTCTCACTAGGTTGTTGTAAGGATTCAAAGGAGATAATGTGTGTGAATGTTAGCACCCTGATCCATAGAATATACCCCACGTTAGCTACTCTGAGTTCCAACTCTAGAATTCTGTGATCCAAGCACCTCAATGAGTACTGATATTGTAAGGCACAACTAGAGAATTCAGGATGTAGTCAGCTTGCAGAAGAGAAGACCCAAAGGAGACCTAAGAACTATCTTCAAATACTAAGAAGCCGTTGTGTAGGAGAGAAAAAAGATTCTTTTCTATGCTTCTCCAAAAAGTGTACCCGGGCCCAGTAAGTAATGCAGTGTAAACTGTTAGCTATTTGAACTGTCTGCAAATGGAACTAGCTCCTTTACATGGTAGTGAGTCCATTGCTACTGGAGGTGTTCAAAAAAAACCCAGAGGACTATTTGGCAATGATCCATGTAAGGAGCTATACGAAATGAGATCTGTCTAGGACAGTGGTTCTCAACCTTCCTAATGCCGCGACCCTTTAATACAGTTCCTCATGTTGTTGTGACTCCCAACCATAAAATCATTTTTGTTGCTACTTCATAACTGTAATTTTGCTACTGTTATGAATCGTAATGTAAATATCTGATATGCAGGATGTATTTAGGTGACCCCTGTGAAAGGGTCGTTCGACCCCCAAAGGGGTCACAACCCACAGGTTGAAAGCACTGGTCTAGGAGCTCTTCCAATTCATATTTTATGCAAAAACCTCTGTGATAAGACATTTTGGTTAATATAAATTTCAAAAGATCAAGGCAGATTCAATATGTGCACAAATTTTAAGAGTGGAAGGATTCATCTGTAACAAAAATGTTTGCTTTGCTTTTACAGTTTCCTCATTTGGCTGTTGGATTTTAAGCAAAGGCATCCAAGAAAAACAAGGCCTGTTCCTAAACAAGAGAGCTTCCTTTCACTGTTGCCCACATTTTTTCTGTGTGACAAACTCGTTACTGCAGTCTCCCTATGTACAATGAAACAGGTCAGAAATAGATTTGATATTAAAAATAAAAGACTAAAGACTTGTTTAAATGGTAATTTCATAACAATTTTATTTTTTTTTATTTTTAAATATATTTTATTGATTTTTTACAGAGAGGAAGGGAGAGGGATAGAGAGCTAGAAACATCGATGAGAGAGAAACATCGATCAGCTGCCTCCTGCACACTCCCCACTGGGGATGTGTCTGCAACCAAGGTACATGCCCTTGACCGGAATCGAACCTGGTACCCTTAAGTCTGCAGGCCGATGCTCTATCCACTGAACCAAATTGGTTAGGGCTCATAACAATTTTAAATAAATGTTTGGTTTCATTAAAAATGATGCTACCAATATTTTCTTGGATGCAGGCACCTCATTAAGGTTTGGGTTAAATTTCTTGACAATTCGTAGATTCTTTTTCATGCTTAATAAAGTATGCTACCCAATTAATTCTTGTCTACACCAGCAGAGCAGATGATAAAAAATAGGGGGAAATGAGCTCACTTAAATTTAGTCCTTGCAGACCTTGATTTTATTCCAACAGTTTTCAAGGTACAGTAGTTCTTATTCCCTGAACACATTCTGAATTAACTGTGGGGAAAGGCATCATGGTCGAGGTGCACTGCCTCAACATTAAAACACTAGTTCCATGGCCCTGACTGGTTTGGTTCAGTGGATAGAGCGTTGGCCTGCGGACTGAAGGGTCCCAGGTTCGATTCCGGTCAAGGACATGTACCTTGGTTGCGGGCACATCTCCAGTAGGGGTGTGCAGGAGGCAGCTGATCGATGTTTCTATCTCATCGATGTTTCTGGCTCTCTGTCCCTCTCCCTTCCTCTCTGTAAAAAAAAATAAAAATATATTTAAAAAAAAACAACAAAAAAACACTAGTTCCATGACCTTGAGGAAATCATTTAAATTTGCATGGTCTGAGTTCTCTCATCTGTGAAAAGAGAAGGTGGACTTCAACCTCTAAGATCCCCTCCAATTCTCACAGCCTATGGATCTGAAACTCACCATGGCTGAATTGCTGTGGGATGACAGCAATAGTTACTTCTTTGAGCAGTGACCAGGTCGTATTCAAAACATACATACAGGGAGGTAACTGTGCCTGACAAGAAAAGGAGTACCACAGGTTTAAATCATCTGAGAGATATTTCGTGTTTAATGAAGGCTAATTGTAGCAAATTTTATAAAATAAAACATTTCAAAGTGTAGTTCTGAAGAACATGTACCCATAGTTAGCTAGCTCCTTTAAAAAAAATCCCACTTGGCTAAAGTGGGGAGCCTGGGAGGGAGGTGGGGGCGAGAGGGAAGGGATAGCAGGGATCCAAAGAGGAAGAGACTATGAGCACTCCGGGTAGTTAACGTTTGTAATTATAACTGACCTGGCTGGTCTATTTTGAGCATAGTGTTTCATTACAGAGATACAATGAAACATGGAATCCAATTTATTATTAAACCACCACCAACAAAATTTGTTACCTTAGTGTCAAATCCCTATCCTTTTTTTCTTTCCTTCAATGGTAGCTGTGGAGTAACTGTGTGTCCCACCAGAACCATGTGTCACAACTGATCACGGATCAGTGGCACAGAAGGGACACTTTTTTTAATATATATTTTTTATTGATTTCAGAGCGGAAGGGAGAGGGAGAGAGAGATAGAAATATCGATGATGAGAGAGAATCATTGATCGGCTGCCTCCTTCATGCCCCCTACTAGGGGTCAAGCCCACAACCCAGGCATGTGCCCTTGACAAGAATTGAACCCAGGACCCTTCAGTTCGTAGGACGAAGGACTGAGCCAAACCAGCCAGGGCCAGAAGGGACACTTTTGAGGAGCCTGGTGGCTGGATCAGGAGCTGCTCCCGACATGCTCACTCACCCCTTCGGAGACTTTTAATAGCTACTTACTTACACTGAAACATTTTCAGAATTTGGCAAACTGAATAAACCCAACACAAAGTATAGTGAAAAAGAATTCTGACCACCGAATAGTTTTTAAAAACAAGAAAATGTTTATATTTCACTTAATATTTGACACAGAAGAGCCCACATTTAAATAAACACATCGTATTTTAAGAGCACTTCAATTGCATTTTGGATCTTGGCTATGACAAATACTCAGATAAGATGTATCCACAATTTCTTTTCTGATTTATTTTTATTTTTACAATTATACCATGATAAAACTTAACAAAACTTACTCACGTGGAATACTTTTCCTTAACATTTGATAAGTTAATCAAATGCATACTACAATAGATTTTTGTTGTTATTGTTTAAATAGCGATTTCTCATGATTTTAGTATCACACAAATGTAAGCTGAGACTATACTCAGAAATAAGTTTAGAAAATGTCATTACAAAAGATTGGGAGTGAGTATTAAAAATAAAAAACAAACACAACAGAACAAACCCATGCAGGGCTGTTGTACAGGAGCAATAAATCAGATGTTTTCACTGCCATAAGTCTTCAGTCCGGCCAAACTTAAAAACCAGTCCTCTGTGAATAAAACGAGAAGCATCACATGACTAGTTACGTTTGGGAAAAGAAAAGATATGTGAGACTTAGAATCATGGGAAACTAGCTCCAAAGAATAATTGATGAGCTGTATGAAAAAAACCATGCCCTATGTCAGAACAGAAGCTGATCACTCTTAAGGCAGTAAATTCTTCACTGTTCTCAGCTGTGCTATTTATCACCAGCGTCCCTGCATCCTTAACTATGAGTATTGGGGACATATGTCACTCTTAAAAAGTTAATCAAGGCTTAGTATGTAACCATTATATGTCTGACTTTTATCAAATTCATTCAACAAACCTTATTTATTTATTTATTTACTTATTTTTATTGATTTCAGAGAGGAAGGGAGAGGGAGAGAGAGATAGAAACATCAATGATGAGAATCATTGATTGGCTGCCTCCTGCACGCCCCCTACTGGGGATCGAGCCCACAACCTGAGCATGTGCCCTTGACAGGAATCAAACCTGGGACAGCTTCCGTCCACAGGCTGCCGCTCTATCCACTGAGCCAAACTGGCTAGGAATCAACAAACCTTTTTTGAGTATCAAGGTACTAGGAGCTAGATGCTAGGGCTATAAAGATAAATAAGATATAGTCCTTGCTCTCAAGTTGTTCCTTGGTGAGGATTTTTTTAGAAAGTGGAAAGGAAGGAGGGGGTGGGGAGAGATACATCGATGTGAGAGAAACACATTGATTGGTTGCCTCCCGAACATGCCCCAACCAGAGCTGAGGATCAAACCTACAACCCAGGTATGTGCCCTTGACTGGAAATTAAACCAGTGACTCTTCAGTGCACAGGCCTATGCTCTAACCACTTAGCAACACCAGGCAGGGCAAGCTGCTCACATTCTTGATGATCCAATGTGGTAAGTATTCAGGGAGGAGGGAAGAGGTATATATACCAAATATTAAGGGAGCACAGAAACATAGAGAATTTATTCTGTCTGAATGTTTAGAAAAGGATTTAGAGTCCTGACCAGTGTGGCTCAGTTGGTTGGAAGGTTAACCCGTGCACCAAAAGGTTGCTGGTTCGATTCCCGATCAGGGCATGTGCCCAAGTTGCGGGCCTCATCCCCAGTAGAGGGTGTGCAGGAGGCAGCTGGTCAATATATCGCTCTCACATCGCTGTTTCTCTCTCTCTCAAAATCAATTTTTAAAAAAGAATCGTAAAAAAAAAAAAAATTCTGATTCTTGATTCTTGTTTAACAGGTCACTCTTCAATGTATTTCTCTATTCTTTTAAAAAATTATTTTTATTTATTGATTTGAGAGAGAGGAATGGGGGAGGGAGAAGAAGAGAGAGAAGGAAAAAGAGAGAGAAACACTGATATGTTGTTCCACTTATTTATGCATTCACTGGTTAATTCTTGTATGTGCCCTGAGCAGGGATCAAACCCGAAACCTTGGCATATCAGGATGATGCTCCTACCAACTGAGCTACCCAGCCAGGGTGGTGGTAGCAATTTTAAAAATCAATGTATATTCCAAAGGTTGGCAGTAAACTAACCCATGTATTAAGAATATCTTTCTTGCCCTGGCCGGTGTGGCTCAATTGTTGGGGGCCATCCCTTGCACCAGGAGGTTGCTGGTTCAATTCTTGATCAAGGGCACATGCTCAGGTTGCAGGTAGGGTCTCCGATGGGGGTGTGCAGAAGGCAGTAGAAAGAGCATCGATGTCTCTCTCTCTCTCTCTTTTCCCCTCTCTCTAAAAGTCAGTAAGTTATTCTTTAAAAAAAAACCTTTCTCATTCTTTATATTTTACTAGAGGCCCGGTGCATGAAAATTCGTGCACTGAGTGGGGGGGGGGGGGCTCAGCCTGGCCTGCACTCTCTCGCAGTCCGGGACCCCTCGGGGGATGTCCACCTGCCGGCTTAGGCCCGCTCTCTGGGGGGGGTCAGGCCTAAGTTGGCAGTTAGACATCCCTCTGGCAGCCCAGGAGCCCTTGGGGGATGTCCACCTGCCAGCTTAGGCCTGTTCCCCGGCTTATGGCTGAGCAGACCTCCCCCTGTGGTAGCACACTGACCACCAGGGGGCAGCTCCTGCATTGAGTGTCTGCCCCCTGGTGGTCAGTGCATGTCATAGTGACTGGTTGTTCCCAGTTGTTCTGCCTTTAGGGTCAATTTGCATATTACCCTTTTATTATATAGAATGATAATAACATGGAGGGGCACTGAACAGGGGTAAATAAAGCAACTAAATATATAAATGACATGAAAGAAACTATTATAAAAAAAGCATTAAAAAGAAAAGATAGGATGAAAAATGCAAAACAAACTTACCCAAAAAAGATGAAGGCATTTTGGAAAAATACAGCAATTCCAGGGTATACTATGGCTTTTTCTGTAAAAATAATAATAATATACTAATGTTAATGTAAAATAATAATAATTTTAGAGGTTTATCATCTCAAAACATTTTAGTTTCTGATAATCTGATGCATATCAGTTTTCCTAATATAACTGATTTTGATGGTAACTATGGTTGGTTTGAGTATTAAATGACATAATACATGACAGAGTCTAGTATTGGTTTAGTAGTTGACAGATCCCTTCATTCATTTAACAAATACTGATTACATACTATGTTTGACACTGTTTAACGTGCTGAGGAACGTCCAACCGGCGTGGCTCAGTGGTTGAGTGTTGACCCAGGAACTAAGAGGTCAGTCACCATTTAGATTCCTGGTCAGGGCATATGCCTGGGTTGTGGGCTCAAGCCCCAGTAGGATGCAGGCAGAAGGCAGCCGATCGATGATTCTCTCTCATCACTGATGTTGCTATTTCTCTCTCCCTTTCCCTTCCTCTCCGAAGTCAATAAAATAAAATAAAAAATAGAATGGCTTATAAAGATCCTGTAGAAAGACAACTTTATAAAACTATAGATCTGCTACTAATGATTCTCAATGCATAACCTGGCTCCAAAAACCTTTTGGAGAGAAATCTTAAAATTCTATGATATAAACACATTCCTATATAAAGGAACTCTGTATTAATAGTTGTATCTGGGAAAGAAGAATTATCAGTAATTTTATAATCTTCTTTGAGCTCTTTTATAGTCTCAGTTTTCTACAATGAACAAGTATTATGCAATTCAAATTAAAAAAAGTAATTTTTTTTTCTTTCTAATATGATGGTGACAAAGATTTTGTAGCAGCAAGAAAACCATATTATGTAACATGCAAAAGCAGGCTTCAAAAGTTTATTTATACTATAATTATAACTACATAAAAAACAAAAGAGAACAAAGAAAATGTACCAGAATATTTAAGAGCAGTAAGATTATTATAGTTTATTTTTCTATTTTTTCTTTTTTACATTTTTGGCAACATGATTATAATAATAAACATATAAACAAAATAAAGATATGAATATTTTAAAATGCCTATCATTCTTATCTGTAAGACTTAAAAAGATTTTAATAAAAATTCAGGAAACTCATGATTTTAGTTTAAGAATCACGTTTTGTTCAAAGAAGGGTTAGATTATATCTCTGCTAGTCCAGTTTCTACAAATCATTAGTATTGTATTTTTACTATGATAAACATAGTCAATTTTACTTGGAACATTAAGTGGTTTTGCATATTTTTCTGATATACCTCAGGCAAAATTGCAGCCAAGAATCTAGGAGCAGGCCTTTATCTGAGCTTGCCTTAAACTGGCCTCATGTAACAGATGCACATGAAATGTTAATTTACTTTGCTATCTAAAAGGAAATGATGTCATTATCAGAAATTTATTAGTTCAATAAATTCTAATTCTAGGATATTAGAGTTTTGCATGGATATTATTCAGCAAATCAAAACCTGCCAAGTAGCTGGAGAACATATATATTCTGCTTTTGAGGTTTTTGGAAGCCAAAGAATAGCAAGCTATGTCCTATTCCTTCCGAGATACTAAAAACATCCAAACAAAACAAAATACTGATAGGGAGAGGGGAGTTCCTAGGCATAAATGTATTGCTAGTAGCTGGCCTAGCTATATGAAAAAAGCTAATGAAAAAAATAACCAACTTTAACGCTCAATTTCAGTATTCCATTGAAGTAAAATATAAGCTGTGCTCTCTCTTACCTTTAGCAACATAACCACCAAAGAGAATCCACATAGATGCAATCAGAGAGCCAAAGGCCAACATGAAACCAATGAACAGCCAAATGCGAGCACCTTAAAAGAATTAACATTTTACCAGAATTGTTTTTCATACGGCAGCAGTCAATTCAATTAACTTTTCAAAAACTCAAACAGAAAAAATGTGTAGTTATCATTAAAGTCTAAAATAAAAAGACCAGATGTGTTGAGTATCTTTCAACAGTGAAGATGTGGGCCTTTTTCTTGTTGGCTGATCTGTGTATTTTAAGTGCCTATATTTACTTTCCCTAAATATCTACGCTAAGAAAAACTGTTCTCAACTGTCCAATAAAAATCTTACAAAATATATTTCACCGTATTTAGACTCCTTTTTCATATATTTTTAGAAATTGTGCTGCAAAATTTAAAGTCCTCCAAGAGAACTTTCAAACAAAAACATAGGTATACTTACAAAAGATTCATATTCAGTGATATCTGAATCTAAACACTATCGTAGTTTGGCAGCATAATAAATACATATTTATTGTGGCTGGCACTTAGAAAAGCTGCATTAAAATTATGTTAATAGAGGAAGACTTAAATCACATTTAAATAATATTTATGAAGATCTGCTATAAAATCATTACACTGCCTAAAATGAACTCCAAGCTGAGTTTATTTAATTAGCATGGCAAATAGAATGCTATATATATATTTCTTATTTAATATACAAACATAAAATAATAGTTATGAAATAAGCTGCTACTCATAGATGTGATATTAAAACACACACACACACAAAAAAAAAACAAATACAACTGTCTCTGAACCCCCCCAAAGCTATGCTAGCTAACAAATTTTATTTAAAGATGTGATGGCCATATTCTTTTAGTCTTAGTTCTAGCTATTATTGTCTTCCTAGAGGCCGGGTGCACAAAATTCGTGCAGGGTAGGGTCCCTAGGCCTGGCCGGCGATCAGGACCTTCCGGCTGCCAGCTGGGGCCTTCCTTCGTTCTGTGCCACCCCCTGGTGGTCAGTGCACGTCATAGTGAGCAATTGAACTCCCAGTCTCCCGGTTGAACTCCCAAGGGGACACTTTGCATATTAGCCTTTTATCTACACTAATAAAAGAGAAACATGCAAATTGGTGTCACTCCGCTACACCCACCAGCCAATCAGGATGAGTACGCAAATTAACCCAGCAAAGACGTTGGTTAATTTGCATATGCAGGCACAGAGCAAAAACTGAAGACGACTGAAGCCTCGCTGCTGCGGCCGGAGTGGAGAAGCCAAGCCTCGCTGCTGTGGCCGGAGTGGCTGAGGCTTGGCTTCTCCGCTGTGGCCGGACCAAAGGCCTGGGTCCCGGGTGCCAGAGGAAAACCTCTGCCGCCAGCCACAGGAAGGAAGGCCTATTGCACAAATCTTCATGCAACTGGCCTCTAGTGTATATAGAAGATTATTATCAACACTAACTACTAACATTCACCTATTCCTTTAGTTTATAAAGTTATGGTAGGTACATGTTTCTGGATCTCTTCTACTTAAGTTCATCTACGAAGACAGTGAACGAACCAAGGAGAGATCATAGCTGACTAGTGGTTTCTCCTATCTATAATAATAAAAGCACAATATGCTAATTAGATCAGACGTCCTTCCTCCTGGATAAAGCCACAGCAGGCAGGGGCTGGGGCTAAAGCCCTTGCATGATTTCGTGCATCAGGCCTCTAGTTTCATTATACAAACAACAAAAAACCTTGCAATTTGCCTACATCCAAGTTTATTTCCGTATGGATGTAATACTTTCAGTTTACCATTTACATTGCTTAATAAATATTTGTCCCCTCAATTCTTTGAGCAAACTGGACTCTAGAAACTGCCATACATGTCCTGTATCCTGCTTACCTCAGGTGCATGGCAATGGAGTCTAGGGGATATGATTTCCTCAGCTGAGGAGGAAAGGCCTGGATGAACCCACACACTAAAATTCTATTATTATATTCAGTATGCAAGATAAAAAGAAGTTCTGGAGGTTGGCTGCACAACAATGTGAATATACTAATACTACTAACTACATTTAGAAATGGTTAAGATGGCAAATTTTATGCTGTGTATTTTAAAACAGACACTAAAACCTATGATTCTAAACTATTTCAAAATGCTAGTTCAATCAAATAAGGTTGGCAAAAAGAAGAAAATTTATATGGGATAGCTGGAAAGTAAGGTAAGTTCTATTTTGCATATACATTCACTATATACTGTTCTTTATTGTGTACATTTATATCTACATTATTGCACAGGGTTATATATTCAAAACTGCATATTCTGTACTTTAAAGCCAAATCTAACCAAATGCAACTTTTACTTTATGCCTTGGAACCTGTAACTTCTGCTCTAGATACACCTTCATTCTATTCCTGATCTGAAGGAGTTATATATATTCTCCATATATATTCTCATTTTAAGGATGCATAGTAAGACATTATTTGTACCTATTTACCTGTTTGACCCAGGCAACCTTCACTGTAACTATCTCCTCGGACTTGTCCATTCGATACTGCATTAATCCTGTATAAATAAAACCAAGAAATAAGGGTTTCCGATGCCAAGAGGAGACTATCCATGACATCAGATTATCAGATACAATAAGCTAGAGTTCCTCAAATTTAAGCTTAGGCCTCATGAGTCTAGAGTAATGGGTTCATATGATCTTAAGCAAGTCCCTTCAATCAGATATGCTCTAAAGCAGCAGTTATAGTCATAAGACTGGCAGAATCAGCCATCACCTGGGAACAGATTAGAAAGAAAATTCCCAGCCCCATCTAAACTTATGAAGCAAAACTCTGGGTATGCAGCTTAGCAATCTGAGTTTTAACAGGTCCTTTAGATGATTCTGATGCTTTTTAAAATGTGAGAGTGAAATTCTCAAAATAGTCAATTATACCTCAATAACAAATTTTTATCTTGCTAAGACTAGAATAATCTTTAGCTTGGTCCCATCTAGTTTTCCATTTGTACATATCAGACATACTCAACACAAAGAGAATCAAGGGGTAAAATCTTTTTTTCACTTCCTGATAGATTTTCCAAACATAAAAAGTCTCACTGACTTTCACAGAGCACCACTCTAGACTGAGATAGCCTTGCCTTCTTTAGAAGTATCCTTTAAAAAATGTTTAAATGTCATGGGAAAATGTTCACAATATATCAAGTTAAAAAGTTAAACATTATATACATTTAGCACACATACATATACCACTAGAATATAAGCTTCATGAAGGCAGGAGCTCTGTCTATCTTGTTTCCCATTTTTATTTTCAGTGTCTAGCACAGGGCTTAACACATGGTAGGTGCTCAATAAATGTATTGAATATTTGAACCCTAATTTTTTTCTCAATAATATAGTCTTAATTTATTCATTCAAATCTAAATTTTAGTTTGTTTGTTTTGTTAATCCTCACTTGAGGATACTTTTCCATTGATTTTGAGAGAGAGAGTGGTTTGAGAGAGAGAGTGGAAGGGGGAGAGAGAGAGAGAGAGAGAGAGAGAGACAGAGGCAGAGAAACATTGATGTGAGAGAGACATATCGATTGGTTGCCTCCCACAAGGGCCCTGACCAGGGCCGATGATTGAGCCTGCAATCGAGGTATGTGCCCTTCATAGGAATCGAACCAGGAACCCTCCAGTCCTTGGGCTGACACTCTAACCACTGAGAAGAACTCAAATCTAAGTTTTAGAATGATCAAAATACTCATAATTATTTTCAATGACATTAACTAAATTACTTGGTACATGAAATAGATCTAATTTATTTTTTAATGTATTTCTATTGATTTCAGAGAGGAAGGAAGAGGGAGAGAGAGATAGAAACATCAATGATCAGAGAGAATTATTGATCGGCTGCCTCCTGCACGCCCCCTACTGGGGATCAAGTCAGCAAGCCAGGCATGTGCCCTGACCAGGAATTGAACCTGTGACCTCCTGGTTCACAGGTCGATGCTCAACCACTGAGCCACGCAGGCCAGGAAAATAGATATATTTTAAAACAAGCTTCATATTTTTAAAAATGTAGATGTTCCTGTGTTAGTGGTTCTTAGCTCGTTTTTCCTTGCTGAGCCATCTGAATAAAATTCACAATTTTCTATTAGATAGCCATGACCCCGTATTGTCAGTCTTAACTATTCAGCACATTCTTAAACAATCTCTATTTGTTCTCTGATATTACTAGTTTTATAAGTAATCTCAAACTTACAGAAAAGTTGCAAGTACTTTAAATTTTTGACCCTGAATATTTTAAAGTTGTCAACGTGATGACCCACAATCCCAGGAACTGTACTTCCTACAAACAAGGCATACAATTATATGTATTTCCCACAAACAAGACAGTTCTAAAGAACCACAATACAACCATCAAAAGCAGGAAATGAGCAACGATTCATAACCATTTAATCTTCAGACCTCATTCAAGTTTCCCAACTGTCCCAATAATGCTCTCCCCCGCCCCGCCCCAATAATGCTCTTAATAGCAAAAGAATCCTGTCCAGAATCATGAGGTATATTTTATTCTAATATCTCTCTAGTCTCCTCAGTCTGGAACAGTCTTCAGTCTTCTTTAGCTTTTATTACCTTAGCCCTTCACTCCAATCTTACTGATCTCCATGCCATAGAGTCCTGGTACTTGCTGCTGTCTGAAATGATCCTCTCTTATATGTATATCCCCATGATAAGTTCCTTCATTTCTACAAGTCTTTGCTCAAAAACCACCTTCTTAGTGATGCATTCCTTGACTTGGTATGAAATCTCTACACGCTCTGTTGACATTTCATATCTCCCTTCTCTGCTTTTTCTCGCTAGTGCTTACCGTTATCTAACATGCTATGTATTTAACTTCTCTTTTGTTACTATCTGCCTCATTCATTAGAGTATGAATTCCAAAAAGGCAAGGATTTTCCTGATTTATTCACTACTCCATTTCCTGTTTCCACAGCAGAGTCTGGGACTATAAAACCTTAATAAATATTTGGTAGATGAATAAACAAACCCTTAGACAAAGTACTACACGGTTTCTGACCTAAAAGTAATGTTATAAACATTGATAGAATAGAAATAGGACAGCTGCCGAAACCAGTTTGGCTCAGTGGATAGAGCGTCGGCCCGCGGACTGAAAGGTCCCAGGTTCGATTCTGGTCAAGGGCATGTACCTGGGTTGCGGGCACATCCCCAGTAGGAGTTGTGCAGGAGGCGGCTGATCGATGTTTCTCTCTCATCGATGTTTCTAACTCTCTATCTCTCTCCCTTCCGCTCTGTAAAAAATCAATAAAATATATTAAAAAAAAAAAAGAAATAGGACAGCTGAGAGAAGCTGGAAGACAGAAGTGGAAGAGGAGAGGTAAAAGGAAGAATAAAAAAGAGCGTTGTGGCTTCTCTTTATAAGTCCTCTATTGTTTGACTTTTAAACGATGCCCAACCTGTTAACTTCACAACATTTCAAAAATTTAAATCTACTCAACTATGTGTAAAACATTTTTATTTTGTGACAACCTATGTAATTAGTGTCACTGACAACGACACTTACATTAGGAAGGCGATGGTTGCTATAACGCCACAGGCATGGTATGAATGGTTGAACTCTTCCATAGTGGGGTAAATGACAGCTGCATCTATGATAATCCACCAGCCTGTAAAAAACTAAAACAAACCAAAAAGGTGATTACCAAGGAGAAATTTCATATATTACTGGCGCAAAAGAAAGCAAGGTATTAAAGTGAAGGAATCCCTTCAATGAATTTCCAATTTTTCTTAAATGTTCCAGCAATTTCTTACATGTACTGGCACATGGTTTAATATCTGATTAAATATTAGACACCCTTAAATCTGACAGCAATGAATATTAACATAGACTTCTTTTCTAAGTCTACTTTAGTCAATATTTATATTTTCATAATAAAGCCTATAATCTTACTTTGTGAACTAGAAATCAATTACAATATCTCAAGGAGGAGAAAGAAATAAAATGATTCAGATTCCAACTGACAAAAGGAATGGCCTGCTGCTGATATAAGCCTCCAGAAAGATATACGTATTGAAAAATAAAACAAAACTTCAAAGTATTATAGAGAATAATTATTGTTGATAGAATTTTAGCTATTCTCTTGACATTGTGAATAAGTAATGGCTGCAGTTCTGCTTTTCCTTTTGATTAATTACAGTGCAGTCTGCAGATGGTTTCAGGTAGGATGCTAAAGTCAATTTAACACCACAAGATAATTTATTTTACTTTAATCTGGTTCTGGATATTATCAAGGGCAAATATATAATGAAAAACATTAATTTAAAACAGCATACAGAATTTAAAACATAAAAACAAACACACCAAAATAGTGACGACCCAAATTATCAGTGACACTTACTAGAACACCAGCAGCAATGGAAGCAATAGTATTGCGTTTTTCCCCCCAATCAATGCATTCTGAGCATCTCAAGCCTTCTAGAAATCCAGACATTTTTTCAGGCCACTTAAAAAAAAACCAAAGAAAAACAATTAAATAAAGCGCTTCTATTTACTTGTTTCAAACCTGACTTATGTTCTTAGAAAATAATTAATAGCTCAGAAATAACTTAATAAAAGTGAAGTTACAAATATAGTTGATCCTTGAACACAAGAGGGTTTAGGGGAACCCAACACTCACGCAGTGGAAAACCTGAGGATAACTTTTTGACTCCTCAAAAACTTAACTACAGTCCCTCAGTAAAGGGGGGGGGGGGGGGATCGAGATTAGTTCCAGGATCTCCAAAGATATCAAAAACCAAGGATGCTCAAGTCCCTTATATAAAACTAGAGGCCTGATACATGAAATTCGTGCAAGAGTAGGCCTTCCTTCCCCCGGCTGCCGGCACCCAGGACCCGGGCTTCCCTCACAGCCCCGGCCGGAAGGACATCCAGAAGGACATCCGGTCTAATTAGCATATTATGCTTTTATTATTATAGATAGTGTCGAACAATGCATACAGTAGGTCCTCTGCATCTGTGGATTCCTGGGATGGGAAACCCCAGGATGCCGAGGGCTGTATATTTATTGAAAAAAATCCGCCTATAAGTGGACCTGCACAGTTCAAACCATGTTATGCAAAGTTCAACTGTACTGCAGTTTGGCTACATACACTTCTTCAGAACATTCAATTTAACTTTTGATAAACTTCCACATTATAAAATTTGGATTCATTTATTTTCCCTTTTTTTCTATTTAGTATTTTTCTTAATTTAAAAGATGGCTTTGGCCGAAACCGGTTTGGCTCAGTGGATAGAGCGTCGGCCTGCGGACTGAAAGGTCCCAGGTTCGATTCCGGTTAAGGGCATGTACGTTGGTTGCGGGCACACCCGCAGTAGGAGATGTGCAGGAGGCAGCTGGTCAATGTTTCTCTCTCATCGATGTTTCTAACTCTCTATCCCTCTCTCTTCCTCTCTGTAAAAAATCAATAAAATATATTTAAAAAATAAAAATAAAAATAAATAAATGAAAGATGGCTTTGGCTTGCATTTATAAAATAAGTAAGTCCTGGGGAGGGATATAATATACAGTGAATAATACTGTATTGTATTATTTGAAAGTTGCTAAGAGAGTAGATTTTGAAAGTTCTCATTACAAGAAAAATTTTGTAACTATGTGGTGATGGATGTTAATTAGACTTATTGTGGTGATCATTTTGCAATATATAAGAATATCCAACCATTATGTTGTATACCATTATGTTGTATACCATAAACTGTTACATTTCAATTATATCTCAATAAAAAAAATCGTTTTGGTATATTTAAGTAATCTGAACAAAGGTAGATAGCCAAGTATTTAAAATTTTTATAATAATTATTAATTTTAATTCTAAACTAAGTTATCACATGATTTTGATATGTATAGTCCAGGAGCACTAACATAGTGGAGAGAGAAATGATAAACTTTAGCTCTGAGTTAAAGCATGCAGTCAGACGAAAAATATTTCTCTTAGGAATTTATACATTTTATTTAAAATGTGTTTCTTCACATTCAGATTAAGAAATTAAACACTGCACTGCAGGTCTTCTACTCATATCACTTCATTATTTTTCCTTCGCCAAGCCTGGCTTTTGGTGTAATTTCTACAAAAAGAACACCCATTTCATTTTGATATCTCCATCTCTGATTCTAACAGCTATTTTCCAGCCAAAAGAAAGTACAACATTGGAATTAATATTCGGACGTAAAAATCCACTGCTAAATTACCATAGTTGACCAGGTTACATAAAACATTCCTCCGAGCTGAGCTGTACAGACATGGCTTGAGACACAGCATAGTATCTGTTTCAGGGTATGAAAAAGCCAGAATTACGTATAACTCGCTGATAATCCAGCAACATCCGAACCCCTACAGCGAATCTGAACCCGTCCATTAAGCTGCTCTGCAGCCAGCAAGCATGACTGTCTAAAAACTGATGTCCTGCCCTGGCTGGTTTTGCTCAGTGGATAGAGCCTCGGCCTGCGGACTGAAAGGTCCCGGGTTCGATTCCGGTCAAGGGCATGTACCTGGGTTGCGGGCACATCCCCGGTGGGGGGTGTGCAGGAAGCAGCTGATCGATGTTTCTCTCTCATCGATGTTTCTGACTCTATCACTCTCCCTTCCTCTCTGTAAAAAATCAATAAAATATTATTTTTAAAAAAACTGATGTCCTAATAAAGAGCAATGAATCCAACGTCCCCACTTAAAATTAAATATTAAAAACTGCGATATGACCAGGGCTAATAAGTCTTTAATTTTGAAAATTCACTCGTTTTACTCTTCCCCGGGAGGAACAGCACGCCTCCTATGTTTACTTTCGGTTCTTCCCGGTGACCCCGCCTCGAAGCCCTTCTCCTGCCCAACTCCGCCCACAGACGCGGGGTTCGGGTGCGGGGTGTGGACCGGCACGGTCTGGAGACCGGTCCGGCTCGCCGGGTGAGCCCGCCGAGCCTCAGTTTCTCCAGCTCTCCCGTAGGGGAGGCAAGGCGCTTTTCAGGGGTCCTGTGAGTCCTGGGAAGGGCGCGGCCCGGCGGCCCGGCGGGATCCGGACGCGGCTGCCCTCTCCCGCCGCCGCCGGACCGGTCCGAAGAAGGTAGCCCCGAAGGTCCGTCCAGGCACAGCCCGTCTGTAGCTCCCAGAGTGGGAGACAACGACTCAGCATCCGCCGGGCACCGAGTCCGGGTCCGAGCACTATCCTGCCGCGGCGATGCCTTCCTCCCCCGCTCCCACCTGGCACTTACGTCCAGCCCCGCCCGTGCCGTCGGTCCGGAGCCCGGTGTCGTGCCACTCGGGGCCGCCTCACGCTCCCGGTTTCAGCCAAAAAAACAAAACCACCGCAGGCCGCTGGGTACCCGGATGGAGCAGGGCCACCCCCGTCTGGGACGCGCATGCGGAGACGGGGACGGAGGGCGGGGCGTCGGGTGGAAGGAGAGGGGGCGGGGCTAGGGTCGGAGTCACGCCCACGACGCCGACGTCTCTGCGCATGCTCGGCGCCGGGAGCGGCCAGGCGGGGCTCTCCTGCCGGCGCTGTTGGACGTCGGAAGTAGTAGTCCTTAGGGTACACCTTTCAACGGTGGGTGCGAGAAGTAACTCTTTGTACTGAGGCTTCGAAAGGGAGGCCGCTGTTGAGCCTTTGTACCCGCCTGGAGTGCGGCGGTAAATTTTCTAGGGCTGTGCCAGCCCCCCAGTTATCTCAGGTGTAGGTGGTGAGAAAAGTGCCAGCTTCCCCGTGGTGCAAAAGATGGGTCCAGCCCTGGCCGGTTTGGTTCAGTGGATAGAGCCTCGGCCTGCACACTGAAGGGTCCCGGGTTCGATTCCTGTTAAGAGCACATGCCCGGGTTGCCGGCTCCATCCCCAGTAGGGGGCGTGCAGGAAGCAGCCCATCAATGATTCTCTCTCATCATTGATGTTTCAATCTCTCTCTCCCTCTCCCTTTCTCTCTGAAATCAATACACATATATTTAAAAAAAAGGGGGGAGGGTACAGGTTGGCGGCTCCACAGCGCTATTGTGAGTTTTAAAGTCTTGTTTATTTTCCGAGAGTCTGGCCCCGCCCTCGCCATAGCTCCGCCTCCAAGAGGAGCTATTTCAGAGTATGAAAATTTGTGAATTTAACTTTGTTACTACTGTGGCCGTGTTTTCTAAGTCACTGCTGCGAGGTGGGGATTTCCGGTTTCAGTGTGCGGGGTGCTGCGTGTCCCTAATCCTGGTGCCGTGACCTATTTATGGGATTTGACCTTTCTTCCCTTTGCTTTAAGGCAAGGTTTCTAAGCCTGGGCACTACTGACATTTTTGAGCCAAACACTTCTGTTTATGCGGGGTGTCTAGTGTGCATCCCTGGCCTCTGCTCCCTCGGTGCCGGCGTCATTCCCACAGCTGTGACAACCAAAAACGTCTCCACACTTTGCCAAATATCATGCCCCTGGAAAATCCTCTGGGTTCGAACCGCTGTGCAAGAGATAATGGGGTTTGGGGGGAGTGACCATCCTCAAAAGCCGGAAGAAATGATGTCTTAGCTGTGTGAAAGGCTTGAGGCCGCTGGTCCCCTCGAAGCTCTCAGCCCTGTTTCGGAAGGTATTACAGAAGTGCTACGCTTTAACCCTATGGTGTAAGGGAAAGAGCTCAACAGTTGGAGGGAGGGATCCAGGAAGAGGTAACAAAGCAGAAAAAGGTGGGTGGGTCATTTGTCCTTAAGAGAGGCATCTACAGGTTCACCTTTTTTACATGTAGGGAGACAGTATATAAGTAAGCCAGGGAACCAACGTTGTTGGGTCATTTAATTACTTTGATATTCTTAGAGGCATGAAATCTCCGTAGCTCTGAGGTTTGGGTGGTGGGCATTAACTGACTAGAAGGCAAAGCTATACAGTATAATCTATAGCATATTTTTAAATGAACATCAGTTTAGTAGTCTTACAAAATAGACGAGTCTTACACACCCTACTGCTCCAAAAGGAGGTGCATATGTTGTGATTGGTAAAACATGTTCGTGTTAATAAATCAGGAATTGTTACCCTAAATGAAAAGATCTTACAGATCAGATGTGACTCTTTCATCTAATGAGCGACATTTCATCTATTGATATATTTAGTTAAATCTTGGCTCCTGGGAATTTCTGCTCTGGGGAATTTTTAAATCCTGGGCTATTATTCTCCTCATAGTCATCATATTAACCTCCCTAGAGTGTTGTATCTTCTCAAGAGTTTTAAATGCTTTTCTGCAGCTACTTACACATCAAATAATATCCATCAGAATTAGACAGGGCGAAGAACTCAACGATCAACTGAGTCATCCTATTTAATAAAAGGGTAATATGCAAATAGACTGAAAGGCAGAACACCGAACAACCAATCAAAGCATAATATGCTAATGATATGCTAAGGCTGCTCAACCGCTTGCTATGATGTGCACTGATCACCAGGGGGCAGACAGTCAACTGGTTGACCAGTTGCTATGATGTGCACTCACCACTAGGGGGCAATGCTCTGACCGATAGGTTAGCTTGCTGCTGGGGTCCAGCTGATCAGGACTGAGCGAGATGGGCCAGACATGCCCTGGAGCCCTCCCATGGTCCCTTCCCAGCCTGACTGTGCACCGGTAGGGTCCCTCAGCCTGGCCTGTACCTTCTTGCAATCCGGGACTCCTTGGGGGATGTCAGCCGGTTTCAGCCCGATCCCACAGGCCACTCCCTTTGGGAGGGCGCCAGATGCAGGCCTCATGGCTGGGGATTGATTGGGTGTGAGCCCATGGCAGGCACAGTGGGGCCGGGATGAGAGGGAGTGGCAGGTAGGAGCTGCAGGTGGTGTTGGACTACAGTTTCAGCCTAATCCCTGCAGGCCACCTAGAGGGACCCCACCCGTGCACGAATTCATGCACCGGGCCTCTAGTCTATATATATAAAAGCCTAAGCGACCAAACAACCTGTCGCCTGGTCACTATGACATGCACTGACCACCAGGGGGCAGACGCTCAATGCAGGAGCTGCCTCCTGGTGGTCAATGCGCTCCCACAATGGGAGCACCACTCAGCTGACCCATGGGTGCCAGAGGCAGGGCTCAGGGATGGGGACTGACTGGGCTCGAGCCAGCAGCAGGTGCAGCAGGGCCAGGATGAGCGGGAGTGGCAGGCAGGAGCGGCAGACAGTGTTGGACTGCCGGTTTCAGCCCAATCCCCACAGGCCACGCTGAGGGATCCCACCAGTGCACGAATCCATGCACCAGGCCTCTAGTGCTTATAATAAATGTGTAATTGCCATTACGACATGAACAGTGGTACACAATAGCAATGCTATATTTGAAAAGTAACCTCTGAGAGGGCAGAGGCTCAGAAGGGAACACCCAATTTCCATCTAGCTTCAGATGTCAGGGTACACACATAAAAATAATTACATGTATGTACAAAGCTCAGATCTCATGGGAGAAAAAAAAAGACAAGCAGAGGAAATAATCCATGACCAGAGGAATATATAATAAAATATAGGTATAGATGATTAGAGAACAAGGACAACTCAAGCTACTAACCGTGTGGGCCATGAGCCTTCCCTCATAGTAAACACAATTCAAGAAGTAAAAGTAATGCTCTGTCTCCAGTGACCAAAGGAAGTCATGAAAAGCTTTCGAAAGAGGGGGGAAGGACACATATGTAATACCCTTTGTAATACTTTAAGCAATAAAAAAAAACTATTAAAAAAAAAAGCTTTCATTTCAGAGTTAGACACACCTGAGTTTAATGCCTGGCTTGGGCACCAACTAGGTCTATAATACTGAAAAGGCAATTCAACCCTTTTAAGCTGCAGTTTTCTGAGGTTTATAGCAGCACCTCTTTTCCGGGGCTGCGGTAACAATGACAGGAGTATGGAAAAGTATTAGCATAGTTCCTGGTACCTAGAAAATGCTCAATGGATATTTATTGAGGGAATGAACTTGAAGCATTAATCTTAGGACCTGAAGCAGGAGAGAATCACATGAGGAAGAGCTTTCAGGAGGAGGTAAGACCCTGGAATATACCTAAAGTGCAAGAGGAGGAGGCGTTCCAGGGACACTAATGGAGGGACAATAAAGCAGGTGCTTAAGAAATGGGCTTTTGGAACCCAGGTGGAAATCTGGGTTCAGATATCAGTTCTGCCACTTAATAATAGTGTGACTTGCCCTAGCTCCGTGGTCGGCAAACTGCAGCTCTTTGGCCCCTTGAGTGTGGCTCTTCCTAAGCCTTAGGAGTACCCTAATTGAGTTAATAACAATGTACGTACCTATATAGTTTAAGTTTAAAAAATGTGACTCTCAAAAGAAATTTCAATTGTTGTACTGTTGATATTTGGCTCTGTTGACTAATGAGTTTGCCGACCACTGCCCTAGCTGGTTTGGCTCAGTAGATAGAGCGTCAGCCTGCAGACTGAAGGGTCCTAGGTTCGATTCTAGCCAAGGGCACATGCCTGGGTTGCGGGCTCGATCCCCAGTAGGGGGCATGCAGGAGGCAGCCAATCAGTGATTCTCTCTCACCATTGATGTTTCTATCTCTCTCCCTCTCCCTTCCTCTCTGATATCAATAAAAATATATTTAAAAAAATAATAATAGTGTGACTTGAGCAAGTCACCTAATTCTAAATCTTGTGAACAGAAAAAAATTGAAGTAAAAATGGCAAACCTCTATGTATTGTAGTATATACAAAACAAAATTTATCATTTTAACTATTTTAAGTGTATAGTACTGTGGTATAAGTACATTTCCATTGTGCAATCATTACCACCACCCATCTCCATGGGTACATGGATGAGAGTTATGTTGTTGTTGTTGCTGTTTTTTCTTTTTAATTTAGATTTACAGTAAAAATGAATCAATCATACAGGAAGTTCCCATATTACCTCCCTGCACAGCTTCCCTACCACAGTATTAACATTTTGCATTTTTGTGGTTCATTTGTTACAAATAGTGAACTAACATTGATACTTTATTTATTTTCTCTCACCATTTGTCTCCCCTATTGATACATTGTTATTAACTAAAGTCAATAGTTTACTCACATTTCCTTAGTTTTTACTTGATGTCCTTTTTTCTGTTCCAAAATCCCATCCAGAATATCATGTTACATTTAGTTATTATGTCTCCTTACTTTTCTCTTGTACCAAAAAATGTGTGTGTGTGTGCATGTATTTTTTTTTTGTTGTTTGTTTGTTTTTAAGTATTATTGGGGGGAAAAGAACCTTGGTCTCAGAATTTTCAGTGAAAATAATACTTTGTTCATACCAAGATACTCCACAGTAACAACCTATTTACAGCCATATTGAGTGACTAAATTGTGTTTATGATGACCGGCTGGCCTGGCTCAGTGGTTGAGTGTTGTTTACCTATGAACCAGAAGTCATAGTTCAATTCCTTGTCAGGGTAGCCTGATCCCCAATAGGGGGAGTGCAGGAGGCAGCAGGTCAATGATTCTCTCTCATCATTGATGCTTCTCTCCCTCTCCCTTTCTCTCTGAAATCAATACAAATATATTTAAAAAATAAAAAAAAATCATGTTTATGATTTTCTTAAGCAATTGAGCTTACATTTTGATCATATATCTATTAAGAATTATGCAAGAAAATCTCATGTTCATTTTTCATATTCTGTTTGGCAAACAAACCTTGGCAAACTGAGCAGTAACAAAAGAAAAATATAACCCTGGGATGCATTTGTAATCAATGCAGAGCGGTGGTATCAACTTTTGAAGAGCATTTAAACACTGCCACACACTGGCCATCTGTGTGTCCTGCAGTTGAGTGACTGCATGGTTCTGCCCTTGGTCTCAATGGAAGAATGAATCACAAGCTCTGTTCACAAAACTGTTAATTCTTCAAAAGCACCAAGTGGTCTTCAAAAGGCGAAGTATAAAAATCTTAAGACTCTAATGGTATAATCTAATTAGATTCCATGAAGCACATGACTGTAGTTGTAACAAGGCAGTCTCTATGAGCACAGTTTCCTGTTAAAAAAAATAGAGACCCTACCAGAAAGATTTTTAAAAAATATATACTTTGATTTTTTTTTGTTTGTTTGCTTTGTTTTTTGTTTTTGTTTTTTTAATATATTTTATTGATTTTTTACAGAGAGGAAGGGAGAGAGATAGAGAGTTAGAAATATCGATGAGAGAGAAACATCGATTAGCTGCCTCCCGCACATCTCCTACTGGGGATGTGCCCACAACCCAGGTACATGCCCTTGACCAGAATCGAATCCAGGACCTTTCAGTCCGCAGGCCGACGCTCTATCCACTGAGCCAAACCGGTTTCGGCACTTTATTGATTTTTTACAAAGAGGAAGGGAGAGGGATAGAGAGTTAGAAACATAGATGGGAGAGAAACATCGATCAGCTGCCTCCTGCACACCCCCTACTGGGGATGTGCCTGCAACCAAGGTACATGCCCTTGACCAGAATCGAACCTGGGACCTTTAAGTCCGCAGGCCAACGCTCTATCCACTGAGCCAAACCGGTTAGGGCCAGAAAGATTTTATTTATATCTTTATTTATACACACACACACACACACACACATATATAGTTAAACTTATGTGTTTGAATTTTTCATTTTACAAATTTCATAAAATCCTCTCTTTACTGGTGCTAATTTTATGTGATACTACATAGATCAAGTTCTTTAAAAGTAGTATTTGCCTCTTCTAAAGCAGTGTAACATCCAGATGCCTATGATCTATTCCAAGGCAGAAATCATGTTGTGATTTTCCTGTAACTGGTAAGAGAAGAAAGAGGAGGAGGAGGAGGAGGAGGAGGAGGAGGAGGAGGAGGAGATATTGAGGGAAATGCTTGCTGAATGGATAATCAAGCATAGTTTCAAATTGTAAACATTTCTAGAGAAGTAATATGAGATCCTTAAAGAAGTTACCATTTACTCTAGTTTCCCTCTTTTCTGAAAATAATATGTAAATAGACAAATTTCAAGCTAATTGTCAGTTTTACACACTTCTTTATTCAGCAACAACATCCTCAAGAGAAATAAAGGCAGCTGCTATGACAACATATCACAGACTGGGTGGCTTATCACAAGAGAAATTTATTTCTCACAGTTCTTTTTTTTAAAAATGTATTTTTATTGATTTCAGAGAGGAAGGGAAAGGGAGAGAGAGATAGGAACATCAATGAAGAGAGAATCATTGTTTGGCTGCCTCCTGCACGCCCCACACTGAGGACTGAGCCCACAACCCAAGTACGTGCCCTGACCAGTAATCAAACCGTGATCTCCTGGTTCATAGGTTGACACTCAACCACTGGGCCACGCCAGCCAGGCACATTGCTCACAGTTCTGAAGGCTCGAAGTTCAAGAACAGAGTGCCAGTGTGGGCAGGTTCTGGTTAAGGCCCTCTTCCAGGTGTCCTCCCATGGTGGAAGGGGTGAAGGTGCTATCGGTGGAAGTGAGTTCTTAGGGTGCCACCAGGAAAAAATTTCCTTAGACCCCCCCAGGATGATGTCCCAACACCTCAACAGTCTCTAGTATGGGAAACCAGAAGCCTGTCTGTTAGGCTGAAGCTCCAGAATTAGTAAATATATATTTTTTCTCTTCCTGTCGAGCTATTGGAAAAGCTAACAGAAGATGGAACTAAAGAAGCCAATGAAGAGTCTTCCCAGTGCTTCCGTCTGCTGTTTATACAGTGCCCCGAGGGTGGTAGCCTGCTAAGAGCGGTCTTTTTTTTTTTTTAATATATTTTATTGATTTTTTACAGAGAGGAAGGGAGAGGGATAGACAGTTAGAAACATCAATGAGAGAGAAACATCGATCAGCTGCCTCCTGCACACCCCCTACTGGGGATGTGCCCGCAACCAAGGTACATGCCCTTGACTGGAATCGAACCTGGGACCTTTCAGTCCACAGGCCAACGCTCTGTCCACTGAGCCAAACCGGTCAGGGCAAGAGCGGTCTTTTTGATTGTTACTGCCCCGAGGAGCCCAGGAGGCCAGCTCCCTAGGTCAGCGGAGTGATCAAGGGGCACACACCCCCCCTGCCCCGTGTGGATGGCAGACTGCCGCTGGTTTTAGGGAGGCAGCTGGAAAGTAACACTGTTATGGGTTCAGTATTCGTAATGGTAGCACCCGGAATTTTTCTAGTCACCTTCTTTTAGGCACAGATTTGACTGTTATCATGAACTCTCTACAGAGACTCCTACCACCCTTTTCTTATTCATAACCAAGAGCTCAACATGGCATTGTCTTACACACATAGTTCCACATTATTTCCCCCAACACACCGTTTTTACACTTGTCAAATCTGAAACTCGTTTTTGTCTCCTCGCACCGCTTCCTGAGAACTTCCAGCAAACATCCCTGGTGGGCAGGCACTGCCTTCACTTTCCTGGGCTTGTCAGAGACGTGGTGTGAACCTGTGGACAGTGCCAAGCAAGAGACATCACGGGGCGGGAGCGGATTCTATCGCAAGTCTGGGGATGGGGGGGGGTGGGGCGGTGAATGTGAACCAGAGAGAAGTGAGTTTGTATCTCCCTCCGAAGAAACTGGCTTTTGTAAAAATGCCACATAGAACAACTAACTCTCCCCACAGTTGTGATTGGTTCTCAATGAAGAGCTATTTCAAGACAAGTGTCATGCTTTATTAAGGATAAGTATGTTTGGAACGTACCCTATTTATAAACCCTTGGATATGAAATAGTCATGGCTGGTTAATCCCCCACACCAAGCACAGTGCCCTTGGGATGACGTCTCAGACCGCACTCTGACCTCCTTGTTAAAGGTCAACCATGGTGTCCGTGCGTCCGTTTCCACCTTTCTTACATCTTCTAGCAAAGTCACGATAGCACTGACTGTTTAGGGATCCGGTGAGTCCCCGACGCGGTCGCCCTCCCGTCGCCGGTCAGGAGGAAGGTCCAGGGAGGCACAGCCAGGCTGCAGCTCCCCAGAGGGCGGAGGCAACGACCACGCCACCATCAGCCGGGCAGAGGCCGGGAGGCCGGGGTCACGCCCCGCCTCACAGTCTCAACCAGAAAAACAAACCACCGCAGGCCTCCAATCCCCGGATGGAGCAGCCCCGCCCCCCCCCCCCCCCGCGCCCCCCTGCTCGGTCGCGCGTGCGCATCCTGGAGGCCTCGGCGCCAGGCGGGAGGCAGGGAGGGCGGGGCGGGCGGGGTAAGGAAGGAAGGGCGGCGGTTGGGCGAAAAGGAGGCCACGCCCATCGCGCCAACGTTTCTGCGCATGCGCCACACGTCAGCTTCTAGTATTTTCGACGCGTCAGCTGCCGCCCAGCTCAGTTCGCGTCCGGAGGTCCGAGGTGCGGTTCTGCTGTTCCCGGTCGGAGCGGCTGTGGGAAAAAATCCCCTCTTCGTCCCTGGCTGAGGAAGGGAGGCGTCCGTTGGGCCTTTCTCTTCGTCCTGCGTGAAGGTCGGCGGCCTGTGGTAAGTTTTCTGGTGGCGAGGTCGGACCCGCGGGGACCTCGGCGTGGGTGGCGGGGAAAGTACGGGGCCCGGCCTGGTGCACAAAGGGGGTCGCTGGCCCGGCGGGAAGGCCGGCGTCTGGCGTCGATTGCACCGGAGTTGGCGAGTCTCGTTTGCTTGGTCGAGGCCCGCGGTCCCCTCCCCCAACCACCCGCGGGCCTTACTTCCGGGAAGTCACTCCTCCCCTCCCCCCTCCGTTCTAGGAACCGAGTCATCGGGAAGGATCCTCAGAGACCAGGAAGCTCCCTACCGCAGGCCCAGATGTCGAACTACGTGAACGACATGTGGCCGGGCTCGCCCCTGCAGTCCCCGGCGGCCTCGGGCGGGTCCAGCCGGCTGTCCTCGGCGACCCGGAGCCGCTCTTCCAGAAGCTCGCGGTCCCGTTCCAGCGGCTCCAGTCGGTGGTCCAGCAGCAGCGGGAGCCGGCTCCGGCGTAGGAGCAGGTCCAGGTCTCGGTCCCGAAGGCGCCACCAGCGGAAGTACAGGCGCTACTCGCGGTCTTACTCGCGGAGCCGCTCGCGGTCCCGCAGCCGCCGGTACCGGTACCGGGAGAGGCACTACGGCTCCTCCAGGAGGTACCGGTCTCCCTCGCCAGACCGATCGCGCAGCCGGTCCCGCTCTCGGGGACGGTCGTATTACCGAAGGGCCGACGCGGTCACGCGGGGGCGACGCTACTACGGCTTTGGTCGCACGGTGTACCCGGAGGAGCACGGGAGTTGGCGGGGAAGATCCAGGTCGCGGTCCCGGTCCAGGTCGCGGTCCCGGTCCCCCACGCCTTTCCGCCTAAGTGAGAAAGGTGAGTGAGAGCGCAGCTAACGTCTCCCGGGCTCCGGGCTCCTTTTCACGCGTGCGCCGACGGCATGAGAAGCCGCGGTGTGGTTTTCAGTAATTTCATTTTCTTTGGTGCCTGAAGTCTCAATAGTTTTGTTAGGAGGGAGGAAGACATTAGGCTACCAGTTAAATTACTCTACAGGTGACACCCAGTTTTTTAACGACACCATTTCCTCCCCTGGGATTAAACCTGGGCGGTAAGTGGCTCTGGCCACGTGGAGGTAGGTGCCCTCCTCTGCTGGGGGCCGGCACTTAGGAGTCTTAGTGACTTCGGTTGCCCGCCTGTGTCTCTGCTAAGTTCATTGTAGAACGTGAAGGACAGGATCAAAACATTCCTTTTTTCAAAAGTTAATACTATATTACCGAAAAAAAAAAAAAAAAAAAAACCACACAAGGATTTTGTTCCAGTGTTTCAAAACAAATGACTTCCAGGACAGGAGCATGGGACAGAAAAGAAGATAAGTTTAAAAAACAACACACTTTTAAGTCTGAAAATGGATTTAGTAATTTGTCAATGATGGTTCATTAGTTGGGAAATGTACTGTATGAAAAGTTTTTTAAGTACGATGTTCAGAATACATATTTGAAGAGAAAGCAAAAACAATGTGAAGGCTAGGACTTTGATAAGGAAAACTGAAAACTTGAAATTATTTAGGGATGCTTATTTTACTCAGCAAAAGAGGTAGAAAATTGTTTCATGAATAAGGGTATATTTTACATAAATATTTGTCTTGCTATTATAAATAAAATGCAGCCTTATTTTGTGATTCTGAGTTCTCTTGGGGAATACTATAAGATTAAGGAATATCTTGGTGTTTCTTTTGTAGATCGAATGGAGCTGTTAGAAATAGCAAAAGCCAATGCAGCAAAAGCCTTAGGAACAACCAACTTTGAATTGCCTCCCAGTCTCAGAATCGTTCCTGTATCTAAAGAAACAAACCATGGAACAGCTGTATCAAATAATGGTGCAAAGTTTGAGGTAAGTATTCTAGGTTTATCCAGACAGAATCTTCAGAAAGCTGCTGCCAGACCTGATTAGCAATTTTTATTCAATGTATCTTAGCCTTCTTGGAAAGGCTAGCTAAATATAATTTGTTAAAGTAAAAATAGCAGATCTGACATCACTAGACTTAGTCTCTTCCATAAAAGTGGGAGATTACTGACCATTATTTTCAGTTGACACCGAATTAATTGCTTTCATGATTGTAGCTGGTACTTTGGTGATTTCTATGTAGTTACCAAATTTTTCTAACTTGTTTTTACAGAGTATCTGTAGTTTTCATTTGCAGCATAATGTTCCCAGAAATTCTGTACTCAAACATACAGTATAGTTTACCTGCTTTATTTCTGTCTTATAGAAATCATGAATGTGGTCTCCAGACATTGCTGAAGAAAATCTGTTGGTAATTGATACATGGGCATAAGCATCAGAGGTTTAACTAATTTGAAGTTTATATTCACACACTGAAAGCTTAGTTTTTATTGATAGATCCATGTGCATGTTAGAATTTGGGATAGGTACTTTTTGGATAAGATACTGAAGACAGTTTTAAACTAAAGTGCACTTTGTAATGTTGGGGCATCTGTGATCAGGATGTCCATTTCATAATATATGCAATATATTCCAGATGTTTTGAGAGATTACAGAAGAAGAGGCCTGCTTCACTTGCAGATAAGTTTATAATTCTACAGAAATGCAGGATGTGCATTGGCAAGTTGCACTTTGTTCTTTAAGTTATGTTGAAACCCAGAGCATAAAACCATAGCTTTGAAGTTTAAGGTAGTTAAGAATTGATAGTCTATGTAAACAGGAAAGATATTACCTAGATAATCCTATCATTCCGACCCAGTTATGGGTATGCTTTATTAGTAAACAAAATCTTAGTTGAGTTGCTTTTTCGACAACTGGGCTAATGCCTTAGTTCAGTGATTTTCAACCTCTTTCATCTCATGGCACACATAAATTATAATTAAATAAAATCCTGTGGCACACCAAAAAATATATTTTTTTGCTGATATGATTTAAAAGGTATAATTTTGATACATTCACACCAGATGGCTATTGTGTTGGCTGTTGCCAAATAAAAGGGAAAAGAGATCAGTGCTATTGCATGTTATAGAAATTCTTGAAGTACACTGGTTTAAAATCGCAGTTTAGTTCTTTGTAACTAGGTATTTTCTGGTATGGCTTGACTTTCAGAGTTAACTTGTATTTGGGAATACAATACAGCTTTATGGGGAAGCCTGTCTTCATCAGATCCATTTATTGTATCAATTTTGTTAACGGGAAAAACATTCCAGTGTTTATACTACTAGCTGTATGGTTAGATCCAACTTGATTTGCTGTGTCTCTACAGTTAAATTTATATGCAGTTGGACTGCTTTGTATACAGTTCTGTAAACCAAAAATATGGTTTTAAGACTATATATTTTCTCTTCCTGTCTAGCTATCCGGAAAGCTAACAGAAGATGGAACTAAAAATGCCAATGAAAAGTCTTCCCAGCAAAAAAGCATTAGCTCTAATGTAAGTATCTAACCACTGACTACTCAAAAATTGGACTTGGAACATACATCTGTTATGTGGGCTTTTATTTTTATTGGAAGACTCATTGTTTTGTCTGCTGTGATAATTGGGGGCCTACCAAGTCACTTTATAGACGTAGTATCTACACACACACACACACACCCACAGTTGTAATTCTCAGGTCACCTAAGGATATTTTTTCCATTGCTTTTCAGAGAGGGATTGAAGGGGGAGGGGAGAGGTGGGGAGGAGAAGAGAAGAGGGAAACATTGATGTGAGAGTGAAATCAGTCGGCTGCCTCCTGCACATCTCCTATGGAATGGGTAACCCTTTGGTGCATAGGAAGACACACAACCAAGCCACACTGGCCAGGGCTTGTCCCATCCCCCCCCTTTTTTTTTGAGAGAGGAAGGGAGAGGGAGAGAGATAGAAACATCAATGATGAGAGAATCATTCATTGATTGGCTGCCTCCTGCACGCCTCCCATATGGGATCAAGCCTGCAACCCAGGCATGTGTCCTTGACTGGAATCAAACCCGGGACCCTTCAGTTTACAGGCTGATGCTCTATCCACTAAGCCAAACCAGCTAGGTCTTGTCCTCCTTTTTAACACCTCACAATTTGTAATATGTCCTGCATATGTTTGATTATACTTGGCAGTTTCTTGGCCTAAGTTTGAGTGAGGTTACAGATGAGGTTCACACTTGGCATTTGGTTGGTGTCTCTTAAATTTCAGTCTTAAATGGAATTACTTAACGTATTGTGAAAAGCAAATATTTTAAGTATGTACAATATATATGTGTCTGGGAAGCTGACTTGAAAATTTGTTCTCTTACAGAAATCCGCTGAAGAGACCGCTTCAGGATCCCTAAAAATAAATCAGAAAAAAAGTCCATATGAATTGTGGAAACCTATTTAAAAAGAGAACTGATGGCTAAGGTTGCTTGAAATGCACTTTACTGCAAGTTTGTGTTTTCTATGGCATTATTTCATTCCTATGAGCAACTTAGTGGTAATTGTTAACATCTTAGATTTATTTTGCAGATAGTAGCACAGATGGACCAGAGTTATGTACAGGTGGGAGTCTTGTATATATACTTGTAAATGTTTTGTATAATATCAATTGGTTACATAGAAATGGAATTTATAAGAAACAGTAATTAAACTATTGTGTATATATATTTGTAAATAAATTTGTTTTTACTATTTTAGTCTTGCTTTATTATATATATCTATATATATAAAAGGCTAAGTGTCCGTCTGTCTGACCGGTAGCTATGATGTGCAGTGACCACCAGGGGGCAGATGCTCAATGCAGGAGCTGCCACAACATGCACTGGCCATCCTATATAAAGAGCTAATATGCAAATGGTTGTCATGCCCTTTGGCCAGGGGACCTGAGGCCGAGCTCCCTGTCCTGCAAGGCTTGACAGGGTGGGGCCAGCCTGGTCTGGGTCTCGCAGGATTTTTAGGTGCACTTGGGTGGATGGGGACTTGACTCTGGGTCCCATGGTGACAGGAGGGAGATTTTCATATATATTTTACTAATTTTCTTCCATCCCTGACACTATTATAGAGAAATGGCAAATAGCAATATTAAAATATTTCCTCTAATTCCCTTTTAATGTGCATGCACTGGGCCACTAGTCTATATCTATAATAATAAATGGGTAATATGCTAATTAGACTGGACATCCTTCTGGTCAACCTTCCAGACGAAGCTGGGGCTGCGAGGGAAGCCTGTGCCAGCAGCCAGGGGAAGGAAGGCCTACTCTTGCATGAATTTCGTGCATCGGGCCTCTAGTATATATATAAAACCCTAATATGCAAATAGACTGTACAGTGGAATAACCGGTCACTGATGTGCGCTGACCACCAGGAGGTGTGTGCAGAACATGGGCATTGGCCTGGTTAGACAGTAAAGTCAGAGAAAACAAGGATTGGCTTTAAGATTTGTAACTGAAAATATGGTTAACCTGAGCATCCTGTTAGTATTAGTTGGTATCTTAGTAAAATTACATAACTCAAGGATTTCCTTGTAAGGGAGACTTGAAATAATTGACAATACTAGATTTTTTTCACTGTCACTTAGCTCGTAACGGAAAGTGCCCAATCTGATTATGACCTACATTCAAATAGCTGTTTAACAGATGAGAGGTCTGGCTAGTTGCTGTGGATATGTGCCACTTCTGAGACTGCACTTCTGTGATCTCAACTGCCTTCACCATTAGCTTTGAAGTAGACTTCAGCCTCTTAATATGCTTGAGACTTCCCTATTTAATTTTCTTAGTCTATTCATTTTCTCTTCCCAGTACCCTGAAAAGAATATAGTTATATTTGTGTTTTTCTCATAATTGCCCCATCCTTGTCTAATTTAACCTTATTAGTTCAGCCTGGCCAGGACTATGTTTAATCTTTCCTATACTTTGAAACACAGAAGAAACTGCATACCCCCAGACAAGCTGTCATTACATAATTGGGATACAATTACTCAGTGTGATACCCTGTTACCATCTAATCTGTGGACAATATAGTCAGGTACCGCTTCAACCACAGGAACATGTTCTGAGAAATGGGTATAGCCGACTTCATCATTGTGCAAACAGGGCACTTACACAAACCTGGATAGTACAGCCTACACACCTAGGCTAAATGGTATCCCGTGGTCAGCAAACTGCGGCTCCTGAAGCACATGTGGCTTTTTGGCCCCTTGAGTGTGGCTCTTCCTAAGCCTTAAGAGTACCCTAATTAAGATAATAACAATGTACCTACCTATATAGTTTAAGTTTAAAAAATTTGGCTCTCAAAAGAATTTTTTTTTTTTTAATATATTTTATTGATTTTTTACAGAGAGGGAGAGAGAGAGTTAGAAACATCGAGAGAGAAACATCAATCAGCTGCCTCCTGCACATCTACTGGGGATGTGCCCGCAACCCAGGCACATGCCCTTGACCGGAATCGACCGGGACCCTTGAGTCTGCAGGCCGACGCTCTATCCACTGAGCCAAACCAGTTTCGGCTCTCAAAAGAAACTTCAATCGTATTGTTGATATTTGGCTCTGTTGACTAATGAGTTTGCCGACCACTAGTATAGCCTATTGCTCCTGGGCTAGAAGTCAAGCACACACGAGCAAATGCAACCAAGAGTGTAAACATGATGTAACGTGGCATAGTGTTGTACAGCAAACTAAGAGTACACTTTCAGTAGCACAGCTGGTGTGGCTCTGGTTGAATGTTGACCCAGGAACCAACAGGTCAAGGTTTGACCTCCAGGTCAGGGCACATGCTCAGACTGTGGGCTCAGTTCTTGGTGGGGGGTGTGTTTCTATCTCTCTCCCTTCCTCTAAAAAGCAACATTAAAAAAAAAAAAATAGAAAAAAAGTAAATACATAAACCAGTAACAATCATTTGTTAAGTATTATGTACTGTATGTAATTGTGCTGTACTTAAGTAGGTTTGTTTACACAGCATCACCAGGAACACCTGAGTAATGTGTTTTGTTACAGTGACTACTTCCCTAGGTAATAGGAATTTTTCAGCTCCATTGTAATTTCATAGGACCACCCTTTATATTTGCATTCCATCATGAACTGAAACAGTTATGCATTGTATGACTATGGCAAGGTGAGAATTTGTATCAAGGGTCTAGATTCAGTGCTGTCCAATAGAAATACGGTATTAATTCACATCAGTAAATTAATTTATCCCAGTATATCTAAAATATTTCAACACAATATAAGGAATGCTGTGAGGCATACACCTCACCTTCTCGAGCAGGCTTGGTCCCGGCGTCATCCTCATCTGATGTCATCCGACCTTGGGAACTCGGGTAATTACTGTGTGGTTAGCATGATCCAAAGGTACAGAATGGATCTTGAAGGAAAGGGTCATTGCTGGACCTTCAAAAGAACCCCGTGTAGACATTGAGAACCTTCGGCCTCCTGACCTCTGGGGTTTACTGTTGGCAGAAAGCAGCCTTTGAGTGGACCAAGATTAATCCAGGAGTGGGGAAATGATTGAAGTGATGTGCACATTTCTCCTAAGTGCCCATGCTCACATGGCTGAATAGACATAGAATCCGGAGAATGGAGGAGGTCAGGAACCCTGTGTGCCATTGGTCAGAAAGGAGATTGATTATAGTTGGATCTTCCCTTTGGCTTGGTTCAGTCTGTCCAGTAGCAGTTTCTGGCTCAGGGAGTTGAAATACAAGGCCTCTTAGGAAAGACTGACCCTGTATTTTCCTGATAAAGCATAATAAATTTTGTAGGCTTCCTATCTGGAGAAGGAAAGTAAAAAGTTATTTAAATAAATAAAAAGAAATGCTGTGATATTTTACACGGAGTGTGTGTGTGTGTGTGTTTGTGTTGTGACCTAATGTGCATTTTTACACTTAAAGCACAGTTTAATTTGCCCTAGCCACATTTCATATAATCAATAGTCATATGGTGGGTGGCTACCATTTTGGGGCTAGAGTGAATTTCCAGTATCAGGCACTGTTCTCAATGTTTTACATATTTTATTCTCTGTTTTCTGAGCTACGGATGAGGAATCAGAGCCAGAAAGCTTGACTGTACACTGCCTCAACAAAACACAATATTTGGATCTATAGCTTATGAGGCTGGTATGAATTGTATTTACCTTTTTCTTTTTTTCCTGCAATTCTCATTCCACAAGAGGTTTTTTTGCAGGTAATCTCCCCCACAACTTCTTGGTGACTTAATTTTCAAACTTCATTCTACCATGAGGATAAATCAAGTTTGTTAGCACAGTGATGTAAACAAACCCAAATAGATGTTACTTGTATGATAGGCCATTCATAGCAGACTTTCCGATTTTATTGTAGGGGGAGGAGATGAGGCATTCAACTGTATTATATCTTTAAATGTTACTTTACTGCTTCAGGGGACAATGTAGTAAGGATGGAAAAGCAATTGTTCTTGAATAAGAAGGCCAGAGGGATATACTGACTCTGATTATTCAAGGACTGTGTGATGTAAGCACGTCCCTTGGGATTGCTTTGAAACAGGTGTCCCAAAGGATGAATGTCACTGTTTAGGTACTTGAGAGGATTGTAGATGCCACCGAATGACAGTCACATATGGACAAACGCGCAGGGGGCCTAGCCTGGTGGCAGGTTTTGTCCCGGAACTGCTGCCCTGAGGGGCTCTCCTCCTCCGAGCCGCCGAGCTGCCCACCAGCACTTGCGGGGGGAGGGCCGGCTTCTCCCCGCACCGCCCAGCGAGACCCAGGAAGCTGAGCCCTAGGGGTTGCACCGATATTCAGTCCAACCAGTCTCACCAATACAGGTGTGGCCGAGCTTTTGGATTTTTGCCATTATTGTACAGTTCCCCAAACAGAAAGAATAACCCACCGAGATTCTGATGGGAACATTATTTATACTGCTTTAGAGACTCCTTTTGGGATACGTTTCTATATCGTCTTCGAACCAGAAAATCCTTCACCTATTCAAACTTAATTTTTTTGGACCTCACATTATGCTTTTCTTCCTGTTACCGTTTAAATTTTATACCTAGCTATCTTTTCATTTTGGGGCTTACTCACTCATTTCTACGTCGAATTAGTGGTTATTAGTGCAGAAAATAATTTCCATATATCCCTCTTGTATCCAGCACTTTACTTTTATTAACTTAACGCACAGGTTCCCTGCTAGAGACGAAGAGTAAACAAGATGGACGCTTCTGCGCTCCTTGTTTACAACGCTGACGCGGGAAACGGAAATGAACAAAGGGAAATCTCTTACGCTCTTGAGAAAATTAAAACGGGGCCATCTGTGACAGTAGTGAAAGCCCACGTAAGACAAGGTAGTCAGGGGCGAGCTGACAGGATAATAAACACTGTCCGCTCCAGGGAGCAACACGCAGCGGAGGTGACCCCCTTACCAGGCCCGCAGTCGGCCTTTCTTCCTACCCGTGCCCTTCCGCGCGCTTCCTGCCCTTCTCTCCCCACCTCCCCGCCCTCCCCACCGTCTTCTGCGGCTGCGCAAGGTCCTGCCCAATCGAAAACCGGCTCACTGCTAGAAAGAGCAGGGATTGGTCCCAACCTCCGAGGCTGCCGGGAAGGGGCGGGGCTTATCGTAGGTTATTAACATCAATCAGAGGACCGACGGAAGTGCTGTGTTGTTGCCGGAAGTGGGAAGGAGAGGGTTGTGATGGCGGCTGCGGTTCTAACCGAGAAGGTAAGTGCCGCCGGCTCTACCCAGGGGATTTCGTTCGGCGACTCACAGGGGCCGACAGGGCCGAGAGGTGGAGGAGATGCCTGGGTGCTGGGACAGGGAGGAGTAGGCGCTGTGGAGTGCGGGCCCGGCGCGGCCTGTCGGGCCCGGCGGGGACTCGGCCTGGGCAGCCCCGGGAGAAGCCGACCAGCCCTGCCAACCGCCGTCCCTCCCTGTCGCAGGTGCTGGCGAGCAGCGCGCAGGAGGAGCAGCCCCTCGCGGCGGCAGAGGAGCTGTCCGCCCAGAAGCGCGAGCAGAGACTGCGCAAGTTCCGGGAGCTGCACCTGAAGCGGGTGAGTAGGTGCTGAGCCTTGGCACTGGCCGGGCCCCTGCGTGTCGGTGGGGGGACGAGGAAGTCGCAGCAGCGAGCCTAACAAACCCGCGTGGCCCGATGCAAGATCTGTCCCGGTGGTTCTCAACGCTGTTAGCACGTTAGTCACTTTTGAAAATACAGTTGACCCTTGGACATCGCATCTGGGTTTAGGGGTGCTGAACCCCGCAGTCGAAAATCCATATATAACTTAGGACGCTACAGTTGCCCCTTCGCATACTTGGATTCAACCAACCGCGCAAAATGAAAACAGTATGAGCTATACGCGAATTTTCGACTGTGCGGGGGCGGCACCCATAATCCTGGCGCTGTTCAAGGGTCAGCTGTATTTTTAAAAAATATATTTTTACTGATTTCAGAGAGGAAGGGAGAGGGAGAGAGAGATAGAAACAACAATGATAAGGGAGAATTATTGATCCGGCTGCCTCCTGCATGCCCCCTACTGGGGATCGAGCCCACAACTTGGGATGTGCCCTTGGCCAGAATCCAACTGGGACCTATCAGTCCGCAGGGCTACGCTCTATCCACTGAGCCAAACCTGCTAGAGCGGGTCAGCTGTATTTTTGGTTTGCGGTTGGGAATGTGGAAATACTGTTTTAGACCTGAGGTTGGTTAAATCTGGGGATAGGAAGGGCCGAGTGTACTTAGGTGCTGAAAGACATCTGGTTTAAGTGGACCTCCGCAGTTCAAACCTGCATTGTCCAGAGGTCAACTGTACACATACCCCCTCCAACCCCTTTCCCATCTACATCTGGTTTAACTTACCTAGACTAGGTTTGGGAGTCTCTATTACTAACAGCCTCCTTGCTGTACTCTAACAAACTCTGTATTTTACTAGAGAAATATGTACAAACTTGTCCAATGCTAATAAGAGAGCTGGTTGCCTCTTCATTCAAAAATAAGCAGCAGCCCTGGCCAGTGTGGCTCAGTTGGTAGGGTGTCATTCCCTTGCTCGGAAAGGTTGTTGGTTCCATCCCGGATCAGGGCACATTCGGGGGTTGTGAGCTCCAACTGTGGTAGGGTGCCTGCGGGAGGCAGCAGATGGACGTTTCACTATCAATGTTACTCTCCCCCCCCCCCCCCCCCCCCCAAATCAATATAAAAATCTCTGAAAGTCTGTAGTGTCAGTGAATGTGAAAATACTGTTTTAGATCTCGGGTTGGTTGAATTTGTGAACAAGCTCAGTGAAAGTCTGTAGTGTCAGTGGTTGAGCTAGTCAGTGGGGAACAAGACGATTAAGTTAAGGCCGCTGTTCTTAAAAGAGGAGGCAACTTTACAGTTAGAAATTTCATTATGGTAAATGCCATGCTAGAGTTAGGAACAAAGGCTGGGGAGTACAGAGGAGAGATTAAAACAGTATTGGGGGGAGGGAGGGCTCCAGGGAGTGTCTTATGTAAGACACCTAAACTATTTAAAAGATTTAAAAGATTAGTCAGGTGTTATCAGACAAAGAAGTTGGAGGAAAAAATATCCAAGCAGAGGGGACAAATGCAAAGGAAGAGAATTCATATTAGGGATAAGAGTCCAGCAGATAACTGGCTGCAGTTGGAGCTGAGAAAGGAAAAGTAACAGCTCTTGACTCAACTTGGAGTGGCCTGACAGCCCGGCCAAGGTTCCACAAAACTCCAACATCACTCTGACTGTTGTAGTGAGACAAAAACAAGACTCTTCAAACCACAGAATGACCACACGTCCCCCTCTTCTGCTAACATCATAGACTGTTATTACCAAATAAAACATTAGTCTTGCTCCGTTAATCCTGACTCGTATGTAAAAACTTAAGATACTCAATCAAAAATGCTTTGGCTTTCCGACAGTGCCAATCCAGAGCACAATCACGCTTCCTCGAATTTCCCCCCCAGCCGCTGATACAACCCTGATCCTATACCTGCCCCCTAACACTCTCACTGAAATGCCTACAGCTCCCTATGGTTTGCTTTCTCTTTCAGGGCAACACACACAACTTTGTTTGATTTCAGGTGTTTCCTTGGTGTCTTCACCTGGAGGGTATTGTCAGCGTCAAGAATAAATAAGGGATGGTAGTTGAGAGGAATCTCTCTCTTTGCCCCAAAAGTTAATCTAAGAAAGACTTAAACACACTTAAGTATTTATTTGGATGGTCTGTGTAAAAAACATCTGGTTGGAAATTGGGAGATGTGGCTTCCTGGACTTACTGCCACCAGCCTGTGACCTAAGAAACATCAAACTTAATTTTTCCTTAAGATGGTATACTCATTTATTCTATGCAGTTAAATTTGTTTTAAAACAGACTCTTCACAGAGTAATCCACCTGGAAAACTTCTTTCATTTGCCATAATGTAAACTGTTAAAATATTTAAAAAGGAGGGGGGACTTGGAAAGGATTAGAGATATTAAGGTGGGGCTTTTTCCTTGAGTTAATCAAGAGGAAAAGAGACTGGAAAGTAGAACGTCATTCTCATCATGTGTTTAACATCATTCCATGCCATCTGAAGTCTTTAGTGCCCCTGTAGTAGTCCTTCCCGTTTGTGAAACCTCGTCCCATCCAACCCTAAGGGACCTGCTCAAAGGGACTGCACAGCTAAACAGAGGTAAAGCTGACATGAACCTGCAGGCCTCTGGAGCAGCAAATCCGTGCAGCCCAACACTTTTTTTTTTTTGACTCGATACAAATGCAGACCTAGTTAGGCAGTTCCCTTGCTTAAAATCCTTTGTTGGCTCTCTGTTGGTTTAAGGTAAAATGGGGTCCCCTTGGTAATGTGTCTTACCTGACCCTTGAAGAAGACAAGATCTATTTGGATTGATTTTCATGCTTCAGCTATAAACTTTCGTTACATTGTAGAATGAAGCCCGTAAATTAAATCACCAGGAAGTTGTGGAAGAAGATAAAAGACTGAAGTTACCTGCAAATTGGGAAGCCAGAAAAGCTCGTTTGGAGTGGGAACTACAGGAGGAAGAAAAGAAAAAGGTTAGGAACGCCTCTGCTGTTTCATAAGTGGTTTTTTTTTGTTTTTGTTTTATTGCTTAAAATACAAAGATTATTACATATAATCCCCCCGCCCTTGACAATCCCCTGGCCTCCCCTACCCCCCAGTGTCTTATGTCCATTGGTTATGCTCATATGCATGCATACAAGTCCTTCGGTTGATCTCTTACCGCCCCCCGCTTCCTGCCCCCATCCCTTCCCGGCCTTCCCGCTGTAGTTTGACAATCTGTTCGAGGTTGCTCTGCCTCTGTATCTATTTTTGTTCATAAGTTTATAATGGTCTTTATTATCCATAAATGAGTGAGATCATGTGGTATTTTTCCTTTATTGACTGGCTTATTTCACTTAGCATAATGCTCTCCAGTTCCATCCATGCTGTTGCAAATGGTAAGAATTCCTTCTTTTTTACAGCAGCATAGTATTCCATTGTGTAGATGTACCACAGTTTTCTAATCCATTCATCTACTGATGGGCACTTAGTCCTAAGTGGTTTACTCGGTCTTTCTGTTGTATTGACACAGTAAAACAAGGTGGTTTTGTACACTGGTTCTAGAGCTAGGCTGCCAGAGTTCAGATCTTGGCTCTGCTTTTTACTAGCTGCAACACTTGGGGTGAGTTATCTAACCTGTCTGTGCCCCTGTTTTCTCACCTGTAAAATGGAGACTATGATAATAATTGAGTTAATTATGAGTTAAATGAGCCAGTGCCTGTAAAACAGGGTCTGACACCTGATAAATGCTGAATAAATATTATTTTAAATCTATGTGCTTATTTCTGATATACTATAGCAGATTCCCAAATTTTCTTTGATTAATCATTATTTTAAAAGTATTGCTAGATAGTTTTATTCAACCTTTCTTGTTTTAAAATAGATAAAGTAATTGCTTGTATCATAATTGCTGGTTTCAGCTTTTTCCTTTCTTTTTAGGAATGTGCAGCCAGAGGGGAAGACTATGAGAAAGTGAAGTTACTGGAGATCAGTGCGGAAGATGCAGAGAGATGGGAGAGGAAAAAGAAGAGGAAAAACCCCGATCTGGGATTTTCAGGTAAAATTGGCTTTTACTTTATTGAATGGGCCTGTTAGGTAAGCATCGCCTTCAATGTTTCTGATTTATGAAAGGATGCGCCCCTTCAGGGATATTCTCTAAGAGGAATAAACCCAAGAAAATACAAATATATCTCCTGGGGCAACTTCAGTCAGCTGGATTCTTCTATTCTTCGTGGTAAAATTAATCGAGGCTTGTATTGTCAGCATCTTCAGGATAAGGGGCTCTGCTTAGATTGGTGTCTTGTGCATATATTGCTACTAGTAATTTAGTTTTTTTCCCCCTAAATTGTAATGACCAAACAAGAAAGTATATTATGCCTGATTCTCATTTTCTTTTTAGATTATGCTGCTGCCCAGTTACGCCAGTATCATCGGTTGACCAAACAGATCAAACCTGACATGGAAACATATGAGAGACTGAGAGAAAAGCAGTAAGTTGACAGTATTGCAAGTTTTGGTGTTTTTTTTTGCATCCTGAGGTAGACATATTTGTGTGTGAGTATATATACAACCATACACAATCATAAATAATGCTTAGGTAATGTTTAGGTATGGGTTATCAGACAGCTGTCTTAAGAATGATTTCTGATCTCAGCAACACTATTGCTCACTCCACAGTAGTTAAACTCATCATCTGGCTATCTTTCTAGCTGGGTGTTCCAAGACTGAGTGTGGAGTGGTTAAAACCAGATTATCCTATTCACTCTGATATTCTTTTAAGATGCTGTAGTGCCAGCATGTGTGAACTTTATTTTTTGTAAAGGACCAGATAGTAAACATTTTAGACTTTGTAGGCGATATGGTCTCTGTACAACTACTACTCAGCTCTGCTGCTGACAAATGGGTGTGGCTCTGTCCCAGTAAAACTATTTATAAAAACATGGTGGAGCTTGCCAACCTCTGCTTTAGTGGAGAGAGAAATACGTGAACTTGGAGGCAAGTCCTGACTCTGGCCCTTGGCTCTTTCATCTATAGAACGAAAGTGTCAGAATAAGTGATATATTAGATCCCTTCCGATTCTATATTTTTGTTTTTTAAGATTTTTTATTGATTTTCAGAGAGAGCGGAAAAGAGAGAGAGAGAGAAACATTGATGTGAAAGCGAAGCATCAGTCAGCTCTGCCTCTTACATGCCCCTACTGAGGATCAAGCCTGCAATCTTGGCATGTGCCCTGATCAGGAATTGAACCAGCAATCTTTTTTATTTCTTTTAAAAAAAATATTTTTATTTATTGATTTCAGAGAGGAAGGGAGTGGGTGAAAGAGATAGAAACATCAATGATGAGAATCATTGATTGGCTGCCTCCTGCACACCCCCAACTGGGGATCAAGCCGACAACTTGGGCAGATGCCCTGACCAGGAATTGAACCGTGACCTCCTGGTTCACAGGTTGATGCTCAACCACTGAGCCACACTGGCGGGGTGAACCAGCAATCTTCTGGTGCACGGAATGATACCCAACCAACTGAGCCATACGGGCCAGGCCTCTGTATTTTTTTTTTTTAGGTTAAGGTGGGACCCACCCCACAGTAAATATGTGTCTCTTTTTTATCTCTCATCCTGAATGGTGGTTTACTTTGAAATTAGAGAATGTGGTGCACTTGTATTGTTACTATACGGTCATTTTGTTGTCTTTTCAGTGGAGAAGAGTTTTTCCCAACATCCAACAGTCTTCTTCATGGAACACATGTGCCTTCCGCACAGGAAATTGATAGGATGGTCACAGATCTGGAAAAACAGTAAGTACTCAGTAGAGCAGCGTGAAATTTTTAAGTGCTTAATGGCAAAATGGACATAATAAGCTTAGAATGAATTGAATAGACAGATATTATACTTGGTAATTTCTCACTTAGCATCTACAGTGGTTTTGGGGACAGCAAGTATGGGTTGAGTCCATCTGATTTGGAATGGAGAAGCAAACAAAATATTGATAAAATTGAATTGTTATCATTGAAGCAGGGAAGGATCTAAAGAAAATTCTTCTTTAAGAACTTTTATTTAATAATCACTCTGCTATTTGATTTGAAGAAGCAAGAATGTTCTAGTAAATGTACCTCCACTACGTTTGCGTTTCTTATACTGATAGGGGTGAATATTAGGCATAGTGGAATGAATCTGTATTTTAGAAGTTAATACATGTGAAGTATTAAGGATACTGTGCACTCCATATTAGCTGTGGTTATTATTAATATAATTATTATTGTAGTCATCTTCTTTTAATATTTTATGTATCCAATCCAGTTTCTAACAAGGTTATCATTGCTTTCTTAGAGGCATTCTGAAGGTGAATTTGTATATACCGGATTTCATGGTTCTTACTAGGGTTGTGCTATTAATTAGCAGCTTCAACTTAATCTTGATGAAAACTGCTTCTCCCACCCACCAAAGTGTACTATTCTAAGTATAACGATGCTTTTCTCAACTACTCAGCCATTTCTATTAAGACAAAAAAAGAAAACAAACCCTGGCCAGCCAGCTCAGTTGGTTAGAGTGCTGTTCTGATATGCCAAGGTTGCGGGCTTGATTTCCGGTCAGGGCACAAGCAAGAATCAATGAATGAATGCATAAATAAGTGGAACAACAGATAGATGTTTCTCTCTCTCTCTCTCTCTCTCTCTCTCTCTCTCTCTCGTTAATAAATTAAAAAATTTTAAAAAGACATTTAAAATTTTAAAATTACTTTCTCTTTCCCTCAGAATTGAAAAACGAGACAAATATAGCCGGAGACGACCTTATAATGATGATGCAGATATCGACTATATTAATGAAAGGAATGCCAAATTCAACAAAAAGGCAGAAAGATTCTATGGGAAATATACAGCTGAAATTAAACAGAATTTGGAGAGAGGAACAGCTGTCTAATCTCCTTCAGGAAATGTTTTTAGAAGCTTGGGATGGAGTGAAAATTTCTGCTAGCAGAACTGTCTGTGCCTGCCCACTCAGCATTTAAAAATAAATGTTTTTTCTTAATCATATATTTCCAAATTTTTGTGTTTGGATATAAGATGTATTTCTTGTAGTGTACTTGTTTTGTAATAATCTACTTTGTATAAATTCTAATTATATTATTTTTCTATGTATTTTAAATGTGTGATTGTTTAATCTTTGAAGCATTTTGGGCTTAAGATTGCTGGTACCAAACATAAATTCAGTCACTGTCACTTTGAATCATGTTAGGAATTTGACAGACTCTAGAGTTGGACTCAGGAACCATGTGGGATTGAAGCTCAGGACAGTGATGAAGGTGTGGCAGTGGCTCCTGGAGGACTGGTGCAGGCTGGACCCAGGACTGCCTATGACCAAGTTCAGGAAGTAACAACTGTCCTCCTGTGAATATGGACCATGTACTGTTCCCTTTTTTACAAAGCAATTATCCTGTGGAATAAAATCCCTACTAAACCCTCTGCTTATCATTCAAAAATATATTTGTATATATACACACACCAACATACATGCTTCCAATTCCATAAACTTAAAATTTCTTTTGTATGGGAAATTCCAAACATATTCAAAAGAAGACAATTTAGTACAATGACCCCCACATACCCAATCCCCATCTCATGGCCAATACAGTTTCATCTTTATTTCTACTTTCCCCTCCATGACTCCCATGTTCTTTTGAAGCAAATACTAGATGTATAACTTTGTCTGTTACACATTTTTTAAGTATGTATCTGAAAGCCCACGAGCGTCAATCCATAGAGGTCGCTGACTGGATTCCCAGTGAGGGCACATGCCCGAGTTGTGGATTTGATCCTCATTGTGGAGTGTGCAGGGGGCAGCCAGTGATGTTTCTATCTCTATCCCTCTCCCTTCCTCTCTAAATAAATGAAAAAAGAAAACATTAAAAAAAGAGGAAGATATAAAAAAGACCCACATCAAACTGGTAGACATGAAAATACATTTCTGAGATGAAAAATACCCTGGGTGGGTTTAACCTGACTGCTGCGAGTTCCCATCAGCCACTGCTTATTCTGCTCATCTCCCACGCAGCCCATGGCTGGGCGATGCTCCTCTGACGGTGCTCTCGCTCCTGCCCCTGCCCCTGCCCATCAGGACAGGGCTGCCTCCCCATTAGCCTTTTTCTTTTCTTTCTAAAGCTGGGACATCTTAGTGGGGACAACTTCCTCTTTGGCTCATTTATTTCAAAGGCCATCTCAGAGAAGTGGGTCTTAATGAGTACTTTCAACTGTGTTCTCTCGCTTGGAAGGCCCCGTTGAGCAGTTTTTGTCCAGGTGGTGGAGCTGAGCATAACAAAATGGTCTCCAGTAGTTACCATTAATTGTCGTGTGACAGGGTTCCAAGCTGGCTCTGGAGTGAGTTTGTCCCCAGCGGAGCCCTCTGAGGCCTTAGTGGAATGGGGACGATAATAGCACTAACCTCACAGGATTGTTGTTGGTATTAAATGGATACCCAGGCAAAGCACTGAGCACACCGGGCTGTGTGGAGTACATGCCCATGCATGTTGGCAGTTCCTGTAACGTCACATTCTCCAATAAGACTCTTGTTATCTCCGTTCTCAGGGCAAGAAGCACTGTGCAAAAGCCAGTAAAAACGCCGACTAAGGTGCCAGACAGCCTGGAATCGAATGCCAGTTCTTCCATCTGCCAGGCAAAAGATCTGGGGCCAGTCACTGCATTCGTCTGCTAGGGCTGCCCTAACAGAATACAGACAGGGGGGCTTAAACACCAGAAATGTGTTTTCTCACAGTTCTGAAGGCTGGGAGTCCAAGAGCAAGGGGCCAGCAGGGTTCATTTATGGTGAAAACTCTCGCGGCTTGCAGGAGGCCACCTTCTTGCTGTGCCCTCACGTGGCCTTTTCTCCCTGTTCGTGCACTGGGGGTGTCCTCCCCCCCCCCCCCGGCCCCATAAGAACATCAGTCCTATTGGATTAGGGTCCCCACCCTCATGCCCTCATTTAACCTAAATGACTTTAACAAAATATATCTTTATTGACTTCAGAGAGGAAGGGAGAGAAAGATAGAAACATCAATGACGAGAGAGAATCATTGAACGGCTGCCTCCTGCACACTCCACACTGGGGATTGAACCCACAACCTGGGCATGTGCCCTGACTGGGAATCAAACCGTGACTTTCTGGTTCATAGGTCAATGCTCAACCACTGAGCTAAGCAGGCTGGGCTTAATGACTTTCTTAAATAGAGTCACATGGGGGATAGAGTTTCAGCACATAAATTTTTTTGAGGAGGAGGACTCAATTTGGCCCATAAAATCACCCACCTCTTTGTGATTCAGTTTCCCCAGCTCTAAAAAGTGTTAATGATACCTACCTTGGGGAGATTAAATGAGTACAATGTGCTTATACCAGTGCCTGTTCATAGGGGTACTAGGTGAGTTATAACAGTAATAAGTCAATAAATATTATCCTCCTGGGCATTTCCTCTACTTGGTCTGCTCTCTTTCCTCACCTCCCAATCAAGATAATGCCACATTATTGATTCAGAAATCTCTGAGGGAGGTAGGATTACCACGTGACTTACACCCTGCCCCCCAAGTCTTGGCTTTTTTTTTTTTTTTTTTTTTTTTAACAAGCAGAGACTTCCTCTTCCTGCCAATCTGGAGCGCTGCAGAGGGAGGCAATCCAGGAGCTTTGAAGCGCCCCGCCAGCCCTCTCTGCACCTCCAGCACCAGCCGCTGCCATCGGAAGCTCATCGCTTACACAGGACTACGTTTGCGCTCTGCCTGTGCTGCTTCTCCACTTAGAGTCACCGTCCAGTTCCTGACAGATGACAACCACCCGCAGAACTCAGGGATCTGAGACCAGAGGTCCCACCTGGCTTTCTGCTTTAATAGAACCAGCACTTGTGGTCAAATCATTAAAAGAAAAAAACAACCCCAAACACCTCTTATCTATAAAAATGTTCACATTTTGGATGAATAGTTTAGTCTTGTCCCCATGGGTGGGGTTGTCATATTTATGTTTGGAAAGTTACAGGCTGATGGGAGCTCTACAGGCTTTAGGGACCACAAGAAACTAGAAGATACAGACAACCTCTCACCTGGCTAAAACCTGTGTGTGTGTGTGTGTGTGTGTGTGTGTGTGTGTGTGTGTTGGGAGGGGACAGGAGTGTGTTTCTGCAGCTGGAAATGGTCCTTGGGGGAGAGATGCAAAAAAACCCCAAGACAACAAAAACACCTAATAGTCTCAGAAACATACCCCAGTATGGAAGATGTTCATCACATATTTGTAAAATAAACATAAAACATTTAAAATATACTACAGTTTTTACAAAATTTTGTATTATCATTTCTCATTCTTATTAATAAAATAGAAGCTCTCAAATAAGAACTGAGCTAGTCCTCTCCTGTTGCTTAGAGGCGGGTGTGGCTAGATAGAGACAGAGCCTGATAGTAGAAAGGGGCTGGGGAAGGAGAGCAGGGCCTCAAAGTGACCACGGCAGCTGTTTAGCGCCCCCTGGTGGGGTTTGAGGAGCATAGCTTCAAAATCAGCCTCATTTAAAAAACATCAAAATACAAGCATTGGGCTTTTTCCTAGATATAACATTAATACGTAGTCATTGTAAATTGTTGATACAGGCATTATAAATCAGTGACATGTGAATCAGTCAGATTTTAGTAATATTTTGCTCATTACTAGGGAAAGAGAATTTTGGTTTCATAATGCAGCTTCGCAAAGTTTTCATCAAAATTAGATTATGTAAACATGATTCAATTGATGTCTGTACATTTTCTAAACAAAGATATAAAAATGGCCAGTAAACACACGATAAGGTGCTCAATGCCATGTGCCCTCAGGCAAACACAAAGTAAAATTACAATGAGGTATCACTTCCCATCCACCAGCATAGCTCTAATCAACCACACAGATACTCACAAGAGTGGATGAGGACGTGGAGGAATCCGGACCTTCTACACACTGCTGGTGAGGAATAACTGCTGTGACAGTTCCTCCCAAGGTTAGGCCTCGAGTTACCGTATGAAGTAACAATTTCATTCCTAGGTATGCGCCCAAGAGAATTGAAGACATATTGCCACAAAAAATCTTGTAAGCAAATGTTCACAGCAGCATTACTTGTAACAGCCAAAGAGTAGAAAGAGCTCAAACGTCCATCAACTGATGAATGGATAAGTGTGGTATAGCCACACAAAGGAATATTATTCATCAATAAAAAGGAATAACGTTCTGATACAGGCCACACCACGGTGAACCTAGAGGACATTTTGCTAACTGACAGAAGTCAGACACAAAAGACCATACATGCCTTGTATGACTCCATTTATACGAAATGTCCAGAACAGGCAAGTCCATGGAGACAGAACGTAGACTAGTGGTTGCCCGGGGCTGGGTGGGATGAAGGAGGGAGTGAGAGGGAATGACTGTTGATGGGGACGGAGTTTCCTTTTGGGATGATGAAAATGTTCTTAAATTATAGTGTGGTGATGGTTACACCCCCCCGTGAATACGCTAAAAACCGCAGAACTGTGCACTTTAAAAGGTGAATTTTATGGCATGAGAATTATATCTCAATAAAGCTGCTACGGTTTCTGTTCCTAATCATATCATGAGAAGACTTCCATCGAGTTTGGAAGGTCTGTTTGACATGCAGGCTTCATAAAATCCATTTGGACTGATTCCCAGGAGGCCCCTCGAGAAATCAAAGCAGCCAAGACAGATTCCCAAGAGACACATGTGATCGCCCATCCAGAGACATCGCAACAGCTCGACCAAATGACTCATTGAACAAGCGGTTTTGAGCACCTACGACATGCTAGCAAATTTTCTAGAAGCTTGGCTATATCAATGAACAGATTCAAGGGTTGATTTTATTATTTATTTGCTCACTTACTTATCTTTTTTTTTAAAAATAATTCTTTATTGTAAGGGTTGATTTTAGTTAAGCTGCTTCTCACGTGGGTGACTCTGGACTGATGGCTCCGGGGTGAGCGCAGCCGGCATTGAATGATGGATGGAATGAAGGATTTGTGGCTTCCCTCCTCCTATTCCGGGGAAACCAGGCGATTTAAAAAAGAGAGGGAGATGGAAAGATACGGCATTTGTGAAAGCGTTTCTGTGCTTGAGAAAGTCAATAGCAGTTAGGAATGACGTTGGCTGGGAACAATAGACATCCCGACGAAGAGGCGTGGACAAAGAGAAGACTAGTTTTCGCACAAAAATGTGGAGGCGGGAGATCACTCTGTGCCGGATAAGGTCACCGAGGGCCCGGATCTGTCCTTTCTGCTCGGGCATCCTCGGTGTTGGCCTCTTGTGTTTGTCACCAGCTGTTGCTCAGCACTAGGCATGATGTCCTCACACCAGCGTCCAAGGAGGATGGCCAAAGGGGGCAAGGCCCTGTGTTCCTCCTCTGGGGGCTCCATTGATTCTGGAAAGCGTTCCTGGTGCATCACTGACTAGAACGGGTCCACGAGCTGCATCAGTGCATGATGCAGTGTGGTAACCAACCAGGGGGCTGGGGCTTGCTGATTAAGGCTTGATTCTCTTGGGCCTGGCTCTGGGCTTCAGTCCAACTTGGGTTGGTTCCATGAATCTCATGATGGGGCCTATGAGGACAAGGGGTACGACAATGGCTCAAGCACACGTCAAGCCCCTGTTTGTATCACGTGGTGAAGCATCCCGTTGGCCAAACCAACGCACATGGCTGAGCCCGAAGTCCGGGGGCGGGAAATCCAGTTCTCCTGCTATGACGTCATGGTAAGGGTGGAAGTATAATTCTACTACAGGGGCGTGAAGGCCACGCGGGCCTTTCCCTAGCCCAGGCACAGGGTTCGGATGGCCATGGGTGGCTTAGACCAACCTCGACTCATGGAGTCTTACGGTGTAGTGGTTAGGAACATGACTTTTGGGAGAAGGACTTTTAGGATCAGACCCCAGCTTCTCCACCCACTAGCGCTTTGACCTGGGCAATCAATTTCATGTCCAGATTCCTCATCTGCGAATGAGGGTAATAATAGCACCTGCCTCGTAGGGTTGTTGTGAAGACTGTGGTGCTTCTAATTCTCACCCGAGGATATTTTTTTCCATTGATTTTCTTTTCCTGCTGCAAAAAGGTTTATTGTTTCATTTGGTCCAATGCACAGGAGAGGGCTTCAGGGCGGTTAAAAGAATGGCTAGTAGTTTGGGGGAGAGGCTCAGGTAAAAGCCAGACACCAGGGGATGCAGAGGGGCCCCCAAAGGCCTCTGGGCTCCAAAGACTCCTAGTCGTGCTGGAGGGTGAGCCTTTCGAAGAGACACTCGCCAGCCCAGCCTGGGGGCCGGCAGCCTGAGGAGGTGAGTCAGGTGTCCCCCATCTTCTTGATGAGTTTCACCTCCTCACCCAGAAGTGGTTCTCCGGGAAGTCCCAGAGCTGAGGGCCTGCGCGGGTGGAACCAGGGCCTGCAGCTCCACCAGGGCCTGGTCAGGTGCCTCTCCAAGGCCAGGGCGGCTGCCATGGGCCCTGAGTTTTGCCCACTCGTCTTGGGAGGCCTCAGCGCGTCCTGGGAGAGAAGGCGGCCGCCTCGCTGGTTTTCAAGTTTGAGATGCTCAGCGCCCTCCTGCTTCTTCTCCGCCAACTCGGGGAAGAAGAAGCCCAGAGAGGTAGGTGCGGGAGGCCCACAGGGCAGGCTGGCCAGGCGGTCGGCCGCAGCCTCCACCTCGGTGGAGTAATTCTGACGGATTTGGGCGCTCACAGTTGTTTGGCAATAAGGAGTTAAGGTAGAAGGAAACCGGTGTGTTGGCTGGTCCCGGAGGGGGTTCTGCAGGTGGTGACTGGATAAGGGGCAGGAGAGTGGCCGGAGGCTGGAAGAAGGCGTCCCTGGGTCTGTTCTCTCCAAACACTGTTGAAGCGAGAGGCAGGTCTGGGACCGCTGAGGGCACTCTCCATTGATTTTTAAAAAATCGATTTTTATTGATTTCAGTGAAGGATGGAGAGGGAGAGAGAGATAGAAACGTCAACGATGAGAGAGAATCATTGATCAGCTGCCTCCTGCAAGCCCCACACTGGGCATGTGCTCTGACCAAGAACTGAACAGCGACCTCCTGGTTCATAGGTAGATGCTCAACCATTGAGCCACACCAGCCAGTCTCCATTGATTTTTTTTTTTTTTTTTTTTTTTTGGAGAGAGAATGGAAGGGAGGGAGAGAGACACAGAGAAAGAAACATCGATCTGAGAGAGATTGGTTGCCTCCTGCATGTGCCCCGACCCGGGGCTGGGGATTGAGCCTGCAACCAAGGTACATGACCTTGACTGGAATCGAACCCATGAACCTTCAGTCCATGGGCCAACACTCTAACCACTGAGCAAAACCAGAAAGGGCAATATGGTGCTTCTAAAAATGCCTAGCACACTGTAGGGCTTCATAAGTGTTAGCTCTGATCCTCTGGGGCCAGAGGAGAGGGGGTCTTGCTGCTCTTTCTCTCCCCAGAAGCTGTAACAGGTGAGTTTGGCCACAAAAGGAGAGGGAGGAGCTCTGTTATCTCATCGTGTTACCTCTCGGGTCAGGGAGGGCTCCCATCTCACTCTGCGTGTCCTTCTCCTTCCTCCCAGACAGCTCAGCAGCTAATGCACCGCAATTGCTTTTTCATTAGTAGCCGCAGAATTCACATGCAGTAGCTCTCGACCACTGAGGTCTGCAGTTAGCGGTGGCTTGCACACTGAACCATGAAGCCAAACAATCTACTATTGTTAGGTTGGAATCAGCCACTTGAATTAAAAAAAAAAACCCAAAAACCCCACAAAAAAACCGACTGTGTCACGTCACCTGCTCCCAGGCCAAGCAAGAGGGAAAAAGCATGTCTCGCCAGATGTTCCACGTGCTGGGGCTCCGGCGTTCTCAGGGGTTCCAAGTGTGTTCATTCCAGGGAATTCTCAATCAAAGCACAACCCCAGGCAGACACATTTTCACACCAGCATGCCCCCAGCATGTGTGGAAAAGAGCGGGGGAAGCTGTGTAGATCTAAGTCGGACTAATTAGCTGTCAGCTGCGTCGCATCTGGAGATCAAATATAAACTGTTGGCATCAAACACTGTTCCGGTCCCTGTCATTTCCGTTCTCCTGGTACCACGCCATCCTTTGTAGCAGGGCCCTGATATGTTTCTCCACGCTGACAAAAAAATCCAGCAGCCTGCCAAGCATGGAGCCCCGTCATCTGCTATTGGCGACTGAGCGCCCTGGTATTTTGGGCCGGGGGGAGTTAGAGACCCCGGCCTTTGCTGGGACGAGTCGATGGAAGTGGGCAATTGCATTTGGCGGTGTTGGAATGCAAATGTTTGCCTGGTTGCCCGTCACCAGGGCCCATGGCCATTGCTCCTGTGTGTGCAAAGGTCACGAAGTCCAGGGTGTGGAACGGGCTTCCTTTGGCCCGTCTCCTCAATTCCATCGGTCGCACCAGCTAGAAGTGGTTCGTCACTGGGCGGGTCGAAGGGCCGAGGTGTGGACTTTGCCTTTTAGGAGAAACACATGCATCTGGCAACGGGAGAGTGGCCAGAGGACAGAGCCAGCCGCGGTTTTATTCTCTGCAGATATTTAAAGTTTTCTCTTTTCGCCTGGTGGAAAAGAATCTGTTTCTGGTTTAAGCTGATTTAAATTTTTGCCAGGCTATTGTAAATAATGTGTCCCTTCATTTCTTGAAAGGAGCTTGGGATATGGTTATAGAATTCCAAGTATACACATGACAGACTGGCTTCATGAATTTGATTCTTCTCCATGACAAAAGATGTGTAATTTTTAGTGCACCTTAAAGACAAAAGGAAGCTGCCCAGCTGGCGTGGCTCAGTGGTTGAGCATTGACCTATGAACCAGGGGGTCATGGTTGGATTCCCCGTCAGGACACATGCCTGGGTTGCAGGCTCCATCCCCAGTGTGGGGTGTGCAGCCCATCAGTGATTCTCTCTCATCATTGATCTTTCTATCTCTCCCTCTCCCTTCCTCTCTGAAATAAAAAAATCTATACTAATAAAAGGGCAATATGCAAATTAAGCATCACTCCATGACAAAGATGGCGGCGCCCATAGCCACAAAGACGGCAGCGCCGGCTGGAGCCCCAGAGCTGGCCGGATGCTTGGCTTCTTTCGGGTGAGATGCTTGGCTTCCTTCATCACCCCAGCGACGAAGAAGGCCAAGCCTCCTGCAAGCCCCTGCCGGCTGCCGAGGGCCAGCCTGCAGAGCGGGTGGGAGGGGCTCCGGCCTGGAGCGAAGGCGGGAGCCGGTGGCCAGAGCGAAGGCCCAGGTCCTGGGTGCCGAAGGGAAGCTGGTGCCGGCAGCCAGGGGAAGGAAGGCCTATTCTTGCACGAATCTTCGTGCATCAGGCCTCTAGTATATATATTAAAACAATAAAAATAAAAGGAAGCCGGCATAGGGTACTACTAAGGACTGCCCACTAGGTGGCAGTATACCTTTAGTTTTTTAACATACAGCGCAGTAGTTTTCAAAGCATGGTCCCCAAACCAGCATCCCTGCCTGGGAGCTTGTTAGAAATGTGAGTCCTCTGGCTCCACCTTGGACCCACTGAGTCAGGGTCTCTGAGCCTGGGGCCCACACTGTGCTTTAAGAAGTCTTCTGGGCAGCTCTGTGGCATGCTCCAGCGTGAGAGCGCTGATGAAGTCAGGCGGGAGGTCTTTCTGCAATCTGAAGGTGCCAGCATTCCAGGCGACAGGGTGCAGTCGGCTTTAGGCACAAGTGCTGTGACTGAGAGACACCAAAAGACACCCATGTCCCAAGTATCTTTTATGCTGGACTTTTCCCAGTGTCTAAAATGGCCCCTATTGGTCCTGTCTTAGGGCCAATGAATGAAAAGGCCCAGCCAGGAAGTGAGGATCTGAGCCTCTAGATCAGCGGTTCTCAACCTGTGGGTTTCGACCCCTTTGGCTGTCGAATGACTCTTTCACAGGGGTCGCCTAAGACCATCCTGCATATCAGATATTTACATTACGATTCATAACAGTAGCAACATTAAAGTTATGAAGTAGCAACGAAAATAATTTTATGGTTGGGTCACAACATGAGGAACTGTATTTAAAGGGCCAGAAGGTTGAGAACCACTGCTCTAGATCCAATAGATTAGCCATTATACCTCACTAACACCTAAGAACTATTTAGATTCTCAGGCCAAATTGGCCCATCACCTGTCTTTGTAAATAAAGTTTTATTGGAACACAGCCACACCCAGTGACATATTACCTATGGCTGCTTTCAGGCTACAAAGACGGAGGTAAAAGAGTGTGTGGCCTGCAAAGCCTAAAAGATTTAGGTTTATTTATTTATTTATTTAAAAAAATTTTTATTTTTTGTAAATATATTTTTTATTGATTTTACAGATAGGAAGGGAGAGAGACAGAGAGTTAGAAATATCGATGAGAGAGAAACATCAATCAGCTGCCTCCTGAACACCTCCTATTGGGGATGTGCCCCGCAACCCAGGTACATGCCCTTGACCGGAATCGAACCTGGGACCTTTCAGTCCGCAGGCCAACACTCTATCCACTGAGCCAAACCGGTTACGGCTATTTTTTTATTTTTAAATTGAATCAGACTTGGAGGCAAAAGATCCAGGTTTGAGTCCTAGTTCTGCCTCTTTTATTTATTTATTTATTTATTTACTCATTAAATTTTTAATTTTTATTTATTTTTTAATCCTCACCCAGGGATATTTTCCACTGATTTTAAAAGAAAGCGAAAGAGCGAGGGAAAGACAGAGAGAAATATTGATGTGAGAGAAATACATCGATTGGTTGCCTCCTGCAAATGAAGTACATGCCCTTGACTGGAATCGAACCTGGGATCCTTCGGTCCACCCTAATCCACTGAGCCAAACCAGGTAGGGCCTAGAAGCTTTAGGTTTAGACAAAGAGTTACCTAGCAAGGCCTCGAGGGACTGGGCCACCAGCCCCAGGACAGTCGAGGGTCCAAGGTGGGAAACCTTGTGTAGGGATCTGACCAAGGGTGTGGGGGTGGGGAGGAGGGGGAAGGAGCAGCCTGGGAGGCGTGAGAGGCCTGGGTGAGGCACGCGGGGGTGCTGAGATGCTTTGGACCTTTAACTGATATGCGAATGCCCACAAACCCAAAGGCCAACCAGCCACTCTACTAACTGGAATCACCTTTACTCATAGGTCATTGACTCATCTGTAGATAAAAACTGTCGATCCATCTGTAATCAACTAAGTTGACTCTTGTTGGGACTTTTTGTTCACTTACTTTCAACGGACTTGAGGTGAGGGTGCAGATTTAAAGTGCAGTGAAAAATTAGACGTTTGCTGACACAACAGAATGGACCACGCTCAACAGACCTCATTCTATTTATTTCTCTCCTTCACCCCAGCTACTGCACTGGAATTTCCTGAGCCATAGTTTCCATGCCTTTTCAGCCCATTTTGTCCTGGGCAGTTTTCATACACTGCATCGATTGGATTTCCAAACAGCTCTGACAAGCCCACCTCACTCCTTCCAACTATCGAGGGAGGAAAAGCTCAGAGAAGGCAGGGAACTCTTAGGTCAAACAGCTGAGCCCTGGATTTGGCCCCTCTACCCTAAGCCTGGCATCGTCAAAGCTGGGTCCACGACTCTATGTCCCCTCCATCTTTAATGTCTTTGTAATTGTGCTATTCTTGGTATCCTTTCTTTTTTTAAAATTTATTCTTGGTATTCTTTTTATAATCTGGCAGCTGGGCCTTGCAGTCTTATTTAAGTTATTATATTATTATCCTTCCTAGGAGGACCCTCATTAATTAATCATATAGAAATGGCTCCCTGTTTAGTCCATTAAGTTAAATCGAGGTCTTGAGCAAGAGGAACCAGCAGCCGTGTCTGAGGCATGGCGGTCCCCAGCTGTGGGACAGACGCAGGGCAGAGGATCAAAGGCGAGCGGCCGATATTCAGAACAGATGTACCTGTGACTTGCCATCGTCTGGCAACGGGAAGGGAATCAGACAAAAACAAGCTCCGCGGGCCAGGCCACCTTGTTAGCCGCCGTTCTCGGTCTTCACTCTCCGCGTTGGCCTGGGCGAGAACCAGCCGCCCAGCCCGGGAGTGGGCTCCTGGGACAGCCCGAGACCTCCTTGGGCGGCGGGAAACCTCCCTTTGTGGTGAGCATAGAATCGCACAAGGGCATCTGGAAATGAATGCGTCAGGGAGCACGTTGCTCTTGGTTCGTCGGTGTTTTGTTTGTTGTCTTGGGAGGTGTTTGCGGGCATGCAGATCAGAAATGATCACAGTGGGTGGGTGCTCCTGGAGAAACGCTTCCCCGAAGGTCTCGGCAGGCACTGCCCCCACGTTCTGCACGAGGTGCTGAGAGCAAAGTAGGGTCATTGCTTATGTGGCACAGGTTTTGATAACTGACTTCCCACGGCCTAAGATCCTCCCCCCTTCCTTTCCAGTCTGGCCACATGGTTGGAGAACAATGGCCTTGAGGATCACATTACCTGGAGGAGAGGCACATTCTGACCATACGTTCCCCGAGGACTTATTTACTTGTGGACTTGACCTCTTGGAAGGCTCTGGAGAACTTGTCTCCGACAGGCGACCTCCAGCCCGGAGGGTAAATGTGACACGGAAGCGGCTGGCGTGAGGGACTGGGGACTGCCGTGGTGGTCTACTGGAGGGGCAGATCCGTGGGACGGCGCCAGGCACAGAGCAGGGATGCCGTTTTAACAGAGGATGAACTCACCGTGGGCCGGAAGCTCACAACACTTAGACAAGGTGGAGAGGGTATGAGAAGGCGCCTGAGGTCCAGCCGCTTACACAGAGGAAACTTCCCACACAGGAGCTCCTTCAAGCCGAGAGCCGAGTGGGTGGTGCAAAGGCAGCAAAGATCCAGAGGTTTGCATGGCTGCCCCCTCACCCCCCGTCCCCCCCAGTCTCTGCTGTGAGCCACGGGCTGGGGCCTGAACCTGGATTTGCTGGCTGTGAAAAGCCCAGGCGCTCAGCCACCACGCCTCTCGTCTCCTCAGCGTGGCCTGTGCACTGAGGCTCCCTCCGAGGCCCAGGCTCCGCCTTCCTGCCCTGCCCTCTGCCCGCTTCTGCCTGCCAGAGCTTGGGTACCACAGGGCACTGGCCTTCCACGGGGCAGGACTTTGCCAGCCCGGTGGGCCCTGCTTGGGAGAACGTGGACTTGCTGCGTCTTGTGTGCCTGACACCCCTCTGGCCCTGTTCTGGATGCTTCTGGAACACGCAGAGAGAACACGTCAGGGTGCTGGGGGGGCTCGGACTGAAGCCGCGGCCCTCACCTCCCTGCCGCCTGCCAGAGCTGTCTCCAAGCGCCTGTCGGCGGGCGTGAGGGCGAGGACTTGCACACACGCTGCGGCATCCGCCGCTCAGAGGAGCTTGGAGGAGAATTGCTTCGGAAGGAACCCGTGATGACCGGCGCCGGGCCCGCCGGCTTCGCCCTGGGTTTGGCCGAACCTGATGGTCCTTTGCCAAATGCTCTCTTTGCCTTAACTTTTGAAGTTGAGGGTCTGTCGAAGGCAGCCTCTTCTGCTGTTTCAGGTTCGTGGACTCTCGACGCACCCCCGGTTGGTCTGGTGAGTGGTTTATAGAGCAGATTTTGGGAATCAGAGGCCAAAGCAAGACACTTTGTCCATCCCATAAGCATGTCCCCTACACAGAGAGAAATGCCTATTCCTCCATAACACAGAGTCCTCCAGAAATACACGTTCCTCCACGTAGAGAGAACGTTCTGGGAACAGTGACTGGGGTTTGGGATTCCTGATGGAGGCGGGAAGTACCCCCTTGGTCACTCCTGGACACCTTAGTGACATGAAAGATCCTCTCTGGTGCCCCAAAGCCTCCCCTTTGCTCTTTTTTTTTTTAAAAAAACATATTTTTATTTATTTTTTACAGAGAGGAAGGGAGCAGAATAGAGAATCACAAACAATGAGAGAAACATTGATCAGCTGCCTCTTGCACGCCCCCTACTGGGGATCGAGCCGGCAATCAAGGTACATGCCCTTGACCGGAATCAAGCCTGGACACTTGAGTCCGAAGGCCAATGCTCTATCCACTGAGAAAACCGGTTAGGGCTCCCTTTGCTCTTCGCTTGGGTTCTAGAATTGCTCCAGAACCCGCCCCACAGATCCCCAGGGCTTCGGGGCCACACGGGGCGGGCTCTCTCTCCCTCCCAGCTCCTCCCACCTCCTTTGGCCCCAGCCTTTGGAGGGTCTTGTGAGTGGCTTCCATGGAGCTGGTCCCAAAGCTCCAAGCTCTGCAATTAGGCCCAGGGATCCAGGTCTGCTGAGGACACAGAAGTAGAATCCTGAAGCCTTTGTTCTCCGCTTCTGCCCCCCGGGGACCCCGCCTCGTTCTCCGCTGGGCTCAGAATCTGCGGCGAAGAGCAGACAGTGCGTGGCTGGGCCGTTCCGCTCACCGCAATGGCTCCGGGTAGAACTTGGATCAATACCGCCGGGTGCGCTCCTTAATAGCAACCCAGGGCTCGTGATGACGAAAAGCTGCGCTTCGAACACACACAGCCTCTTTATTTTGGCCTCGTTCTGGAAAAATCTGCAACAATGCCTTCTGAGTTAACTCCCCTGGGGCCCTGGTGACAAACCGCCCAGCCGTGTCTGGCGGTTCACAGTGTCACCAGAGCCGGGGATGGAATTACAGCGGTTACTCCGTGCTGCTGCTGTCTCCGCCTCCTCCCCGCTCCCCTCCCTCCTCCCCCCTGCCCCCCACGGGAAGAACTGGAACCACACGGGAAGGCACCCTTGGGCAGCCTCTGTCCTGAGTCCCAGTGCTGGCGTGTCTCAGCAGTGGTGGCACAGAGGGGTCCTGGAAGAGCTAAACCGATGAATGGGTAATTAAACTGAGTGTTTCTTTACTGATTCCAAATTTATTACTTAATTAAGGGGTGTTCACAGCCTGCCAAGAGATGCTAGGTCTTTCGTTCCTTGTGCCAATGCATGATTCATAGAGAACTCCCTTCAGCCCTTAATTCTCTCTCTCTCTCTCTCACACACACACACACACACACACACACACACATACACACATTGCCGGCAGCTTTTGGTAATTTGAAGTTACTCCCTGGTTAAGACCCTGACACTTTTTTTGCACCAGCAGAAGAACTGGTCCCAGCTCCTTATTTTATTTTTTTAAGATTTTATTGATTTTTAGAGAGAGAGAGAAACATCGCTGTGAGGCAGAATCATCGATCAGCTGTCTCCTGCATGCCCCCCTGACCAGCAGCACCCAACCCACTGAGCCACACTGTCCAGGCCCAGCTCCTTTCCACGGCCATGGAATGGGCTTGAGGTTGGGGTCCAGGGAGAGAGGAATCACTGGGGTGGCAGCTCAGACCACACTGTGGCTGGTGGGGCCCATGGAGAGACAGACTCCGACGTCCCCTGGTTGTCTCTGGCTTGTCTCTGGCTGGCTCTTGGCGGCCCTGGGATGGCCCCCAGCCCTCTCCTCCCTTGCGCCTTGCCCCTCTGAGAGTGCGGTGGAATGCAGAGACTATTGTTCCAAAGACAATAAGAAAGATTGGGAAATACAGCCTCCGTCACTCCCCTGAGCCCCCCAGTCAGAATTCGATGTGTGTGTTCGGAGCCTCACACGAGAAGGAACAAGGGAGCAAAAGAGAACGGCTGGGGTCAGGCGCCCCCAAAAGCCGGAAGGAGCCTCTCCTGCCTGAGCCCCCGGGCAGATGCAGAGCTCTGGGAGTGGCCCTCGGGGTTCTCACAGGGACCACTCATCCCCGCGGCCATTAAGCAGAGTGCAAACGACCCGCCAGGGCCCTCGGACCGCCGGGCGCTGTCACCAGCGTGGTTTATGGCTTCTGAGCACCGGGTCCCCATGGGCAACACGATCCCTTTCCTCCCTCGGCCGGCCGGCCGTGAATGTGGCTGTTGGAGCTCGTAAATCCAGCAGTTTCCCAGGGCCCGGCTGACATTGCGCGGTGCCCAGGATTTACGACCGAGGCCCTGGGAGCCACAGGTGACTGGCCGAGCCGGGGAGGACACGGAGTCCCCCAAAGCAGCAAGAGGGGCCCCCACCGGTGCTGGCTCAGAAGGAGAGATGCTTTGTGGGCGTGGGTCAGGATGCGTACTGCAGTACTGAGCCAGCGGCAGCTGATGTTTACCGAGGCAAGGCGCTGGGCTTGCTATGCGTTGTCTCTTTTCCTGCCCTGGGCGCTTCCGACCAGGGGCCGGGCCAGGAATCTGTGTCAGCCTCTCCCCAGGCCTGCCTCACCCCCATGGCTGGCTGTACCCCTTTCAAACAACTGCAGACTGGGTCTGTTGACAGAGAGATGGGAATGGAAGGGCAGAGGGCAGGGCATTGCTTCTCCTCCACCCAGATCCCACCTGCTTCAGGCCACAGCCCCATCCTTGCTGGTGTTCTGCTTCCGGAGCCAGGCTGCCGGGTCCCTTACCAGCTGTGTGATCTTGGACACGTCACGTCACCACTCTGGGCCTCGGTGTCTCATCTGTAAAACGGGTTTTTACAGAGTGTCTGTATCCTAGGGTTGTTGGGAAGGTTACATGAGATGACCTGTGTATGTGCCCGGCCCGCGGTAAACGGTGGAGCAATGTTAGCTTTTTATTGATATTATTAGCGTCGCCCTAACTTGTCGACCACACGCCTGCCGGGCCTGGGGGAGACACCCCGCCTGGTGTCACACTTCAAGCGTGTGTCTGACATTCCTGGAATGTCTCCCTCGGACTGGCTCCCCTCGGTATCCCCTAGGCAGGCATCAATGCAGGAGGAGCCGCAGACAACGGTTCACCACAGATCAGGGCGTGGTCCCCCCCCGGCCCCCCCCCCCCCCCCCCCGGGTGTTGTGTCCTGTACAGTTAGGCTCCTTTCAGCGTATGTTGATCTGGATTTCTCAGGGGACATGAGGTCACCTAGGAGATGTTTTTCCTAATATTCTTTCAGGGTTCTTTACAGGTGTGTGTGGGGGGGGGGGCGGGGGGGGTGCCAGCCTGTCCGGGGCACTCGGGGTCCTCCCCGGTGCCCAGACTCCAGGGTTATCATGCTGCCTGCCCCCACCTTCCAGGTTTCACCCTCTGGACCCTGTGTGCACCTGCCCCTCCTCCCTTCCCCGCTCCCTCCCTGGCAGGAGGGTGCCCACAGGGGCTCGGAGGCGTGCCAGGCTCCCCTGCTGGGCAGGGTGGGTCGCCATAGCTTCCTGCCAGCCTCTCGCACACATTGTTCCCGTAGACAAAGGAGAATGGATTTTTGGTTTCAAGGTGTGATCCACCCGGCCCATCCATCAGGCCCTGCTGTCGCCCTCTTTCTTCTTCTCCCCTCTCATTTCCGTTTTGGGCTGTGGAGGGGAAACAGCAATTGTGAAAGGGCCACTTGTCAAGATAAAAATCACTCTGCTCGACAGGGCCTCTGCCCCCCCGGACCGACAGCCTGGGGGATGTGCCAGGGGCACTGCTCTACATCCCAGGCCTGCCTCCTGCTGGCTGTGCTGCCTGGCCACTCCGTGCCTCAGTTTCCTCGTCTCTCTAATGGGGACAATAGCAATTTCTATGCCACAGGGCTGACAGGGAGGAGCGGGGAGTGCCTCCACGTGAAGTGCCCGGATGGTGCCTGCCCAGCGTAAGCTCTCCATACGCAGTGACCAGAGATCAGGAAGGGGCAGAGCTTCTGCGGCAAAGTTCATTGTCCACGGGGAGTTTGGGTGAGAGCATTTGCCATTTGGGATGGACAGTTCCAAACCGAGCTGTTCATCAGAATCGTCCAGGAAACCTAAACAAGCTCCTTCCCGCCGATGTTGGGTGTCCACTGTTTCCTTTGCAGGCGCGATGTGAGACGCTCAGGCTTGGGGGCTGCCTTGCCGGGGTTCCACTCTGGGCCCTGGCACATAAAGGCCGGTCTCTGGACAAGTCATCTGACCTGAGACTCAGTTTCCTCATCTGCAAAATGGGTGTGCTTGGGGCTGCTGCCTGGAGCGAAGGGGGCGGTGGAGCTGAGTTCTGTGGCGACTTCGTTCCTCACTGGGTTCTCCTGCGGTGGCTGGGGTGTGGCGGTGAGGAGCCGGAGGCCCTCCTGGGGCCTGGGAGCAAGTATGGGCGACAGACAGGCTGCTCCTTCCCCAGAACCGAAGCCACGGCGGTGCTGTGATTCTAGAGGCTCCAGAGTCACAAGCTGGCGCCATCTGTGGGTGTCGGCATTGGTTTTGAGTTGCTGTTGCTTTAAGGCCTAAAAAACGGAGGCTTTGCCCCCCCCCCCCCCCCCCCCCCGCCCCCATCGGTGGCCACTGCATCTTGCCATGTGTGAGAAGGAGCCGCCCTTCTCATGACCTCGCAGGTCAGGGACACGTGGATGGCGGAGGTCCTGGCAGGGGGCACAGCCCTGGTCCCCGCTAAGTTTCCTGCCAGAGCAGACGCCGGCGAGCGGTTACAAGGAGCAAACAGCCTTGAGTTTTGTGTTTCCAAGCAGGGCCTGTGTCTGAGCGGCAGGAGGGCCCGTTCCCTAACGCAGGTTAGGTTGGAGCAGGAAGGACGAGGGCTCGGCCAGCCTCGGTGTGTGGGGCTGGACACAGGGCCTGGCCCCTGGGCCCTGGGCGCCGTGCTCCGGGCGGTGCTGTGGTTGAGAGGTTGTGGGGTGGGGCGGGTGAATGTCGTGTGAGGGTGTGTTGTGGGTGTGCGTGAATGTGTGTGAGTGGGCATGAGCGTGTGTGATGTGCATGCAGGAGGGTGTGAGAGGGAGGGAGAGGAACTGGGTGAGAGCCCTGATCGAGGGAGAGGAAAGGCCCCTCTCGGGATTGTGCCCTGATTCCTGCGGTTGCCCAGAGGTGCCCTCACGCCCCCTCGCCTGGCCCGGCCGCCTGGGTTCTGCTGGCTGTGCCCCTGTGCTCCCCTTCTCCGGCCCCTTACCCTGCGCATCGAGCGCTGAGGCTTTCGTGCTAAGCTCTCAGGACCGCCCCCTCCTGTCCTCCTTCCAGGGGGAACATTATTACATTTTAGACCAGCGGTCGCCAACCTTTCGAACCTCACGGACCACCAGTGGTCCTCGGAGCACCGGTTGGCGAGCGCTGTTCAGACCTCATCTCGCAGAGGGGCTGTCTGTCCCAGTCCACAGGTGTGGACACTGAGGCTCAGAGGTGGGGAAGGTCCCACGTTGATGTAGCTAGGATGAGGAAGAGTTGGGAAAAGGCCCGTTGGTCTGACTCCACATTCCCCGGTGTGATTCTGTAACAGTTGAAGCAGATGTCGGGGTCACCGTTGTCCTGTTCAGTGTTGTCAGCACTGAGCACACTGCCCGGCACAGAGGGTCCTCAGGAAACTTTTGGTGAAGGAATGAAGAGAGGTAGTGAGTTCCCCGCTGGCGGAAGTCTTCAAGCAAAAAGCGATCAGAGATGCGATCCATACAGGCATCAGGGGCCCCTTGGGCCTCTGGCCCAGGATTCTGTGAGTCTGTGGGCAGCCACTCAGGGAATGAAAACATTTCTGGAATAGGTGCACAGCCAGAAGCCCCTCACTTAAGACTCATAGATGCTATCTGTTCCTCCCTGGGGCCTCCAGGGAGTAGCAGCCTAGCCCCGTGGTCGGCAAACTGCGGCTCTCGAGCCACCTGCGGCTCTTTGGCCCCTTGAGTGTGGCTCTTCCTAAGCCTTAGGAGTACCCTAATTAAGTTAATAACAATGTACCTACCTATATAGTTTACGTTTAAAAAATTTGGCTCTCTTGCCGAAACCGGTTTGGCTCAGTGGATGGAGCGTCGGCCTGTGGACTGAAAGGTCCCAGGTTCGATTCCGGTCAAGGGCACGTACCTGGGTTGTGGGCACATCCCCAGTGGGAGATGTGCAGGAGGCAGCTGATCGATGTTTCTCTCTCATCGATGTTTCTGGCTCTCTATCTCTCTCCCTTCTTCTCTGCAAAAAATCAATAAAATATATTAAAAAAAATTTGGCTCTCAAAAGAAATTTCAATCGTTGTACTGTTGATATTTGGCTCTGTTGACTAATGAGTTTGCTGATCACTGGCCTAGCCCTTAGTTAGCACAAAGCCAGGGATGTTCCCGCCCCCACCACAGCACCACCTGCATTGCCACCTGTGTCTGACAGGGGCTTCAGTGACCCTCTCCTGCCCCCTAGCTCTGGTCACCACGATCAATGACGGGTCCTTGGGAGTCATGGTCCCGTAGTTATGCCCTCTCGCTTCTGCACAGCGGTGGGCTGGAGCGGGCTAGTCCCGATCATGAGAACCACTTGTTAAATCTCCAGGAGTCTGATGAGCTAACCATCTTTCAGAATTAAATTATATAAGCCTACAATTAAATTATGTTAAAAACAAGGACAATAAGCACTCATAACTCGCCACTTCCTAATTATTCCCCTACTTGGTTTGCTGGTATCTATGCTCTTGAGGTATCTGTGTGGTGGAGACACCATAGGGATGCTACTGTGCTCTCTTCCCAGGCTGTGACCAAGGACTTCACATGATGAGCTTGACATTGGCTGTGGTGGGGGTATTTACACCACAGAAATCAGCAAACACTACAGATCAGGACTGCCCCCCTCCAAGAGCCGGTTGTTCGGCACTTACCAGCTGCTGCCTGCACTGACTGTTAGAAATCCGATCGACGCTCCACAGAAGTCATGAGACCTACAGCCTCATGTGCTCAGAATGGAGAACCTGGGGGCCTTTCCCCAAGCAATGAGTTTATTTCTAGCTTCCTGGACACGATATTTTGTGCTAAAATCATTTCTCCCCCTCGTTGCCGTCACTGCTAGATATAATGCAGAAACAAAACCCAGTCGTGCCTCCCGCAGGCAGCATGGTCTACGGTCTGCACGCTGACTTGGTTTCTACGCCAGATTCCCACTCGCGTTTCCTCTTTGTCTCGAGTTGCCCTTCTCCTTTTTACACGTAAACCTTTTTAGCTTCATTGCGGTATAACTGACATAGTAAACTACGCATTCGAAGCGTACCATTTGCTGAGTTTTAACCGATGAATACATCTGTTAAACCATCATAAGAGTCAAGATACCCGACCCTCTAAAAGCTCCTCATGCCTTGGTAACCCCTCCCTCCCATCCGGGCTACCACTGATTTGCTTTCCATCACGGCGGAATTAGTTTGCGTTTTCTGGATTTTTGTATAAAGTAATTTATTACATGGACTTTTTTTTTTTCCTTTTGAGTCTTGCTTCTTTCACTTAGCATAATGCTTTTGTGACTCACCCACAGGCTTCAGGGAGCAGTAGCTTGTTTCTGTTTGTGCTGAGCGGTATTGCACTGTGGGATACATCACGATCTGTTTATCCACTCGCCTGCTGATGGACGTTTGAGATGTTTCCGGTTTTTAGCTATTACCAACAAAGTTGCTTTAAATATTTGCGTACCAGTCATTATACTTTCATTTTCCTTGACTAGATTGCATGTTAGATGCATGTTTAACTTAAAAAAAATTTTTTTTTATTGATTTCAGAGAGGAAGGGAGAGAGAGAGAGAAACTTCAATGATGAGAGAGAACCATGGGTCAGCTGCCTCCTGCACGCCCCGCACTGGGGATGTGTGGGATCGAACCCGCAATCCGGGCATGTGTCCCGACCAGGAATCGAACCGCGACCTCCTGGTTCATAGGTTGACGCTCAACCACTGAGCTGCGCTGGCCGGGCTGAATGTTTAACTTTCAAGAAACTGTCAATTGTAGTTTATTTGTTTATATGCTGTGTGTTCTTGGACAAATGACCTAACCTCTCTGGGCCTCAGCTTTGTTATAGAACTCAATGATGCACTTCCTGTCAATTTCTACTTTCATAGAATTGTTTTTGACAAAAAGGACAGTCTTTGTGGAAATGCTTAAGGCTCTCAGGGAGGAAAATGACCTGAGAGGGCCGAGATGTTATGACTTCTACCATCCTCAAACCCTTAGCATTCTTTAAACTGTTCTCCCCACTGTACTCCTGTGGGGGATGCTGGCGTGGGGTGGGAGCACTCTAGATTCCCAGCAGATCTGCCCAACCCTTCTCCCAGCCTGTGACCAGGGCCGATGCTGTCCTAGGTCCCGGACCTGGGAGCTGCCGGCTGACCAGGCCCTGGCCAAGGCGATGCGTTCCTCCTGTGAGGTGTGAAATGTCCTAATCAGGTTCCTATCCCCCAAGTCAGTTGGTGACTCTGTCTGCAGGCTCAAAGGCAACATTAAACTACCTACCAAACGCTCCCCCGCACCGACAAACTCCAAATCCAAACCGCTGGCTTAGATGGTGAGCACTTTTTAAAAAAAATATATATATTTTATTGATTTTTTACAGAGAGGAAGGGAGAGGGATAGAGAGTTAGAAAAACCGATGAGAGAGAAACATTGATCAGCTGCCTCCTGCACACTCCCCACTGGGGATGTGCCCGCAACCAAGGTACATGCCCTTGACTGGAATTGAACCTGGGACCCTTGAGTCCACAGGCCGACGCTCTATCCACTGAGCCAAACCGGTCAGGGCGGTGAGCACTTTTGCAGGGGGCTTGGGACAAGAGCTGGCCTTTCTGGCTTTGGGAGGATGCTGGCCCTACAGCTTTCTCTGAGACTTTGTGGTGCACGGATGACCGTGGGATTGTCCTCAGTGAGTCTGCATAGGGGGTCAGGAGGGTTTTCCTGTTTGATGCGGCCAAATACAACTGACTCAGTCACAGGGGGGCTTGGGGAGAATGGGCAGGTGAGGGCCTAGGGAGATGGTGAGGAGTCCATGGCAGGCTGGTTGCAGGAGACCCCATTGTGTGCTGCAGCCCTCAGCGGGGTGTGGAGGCTCTGGGTTCTCCAGTCTGGGAACCTCACAGTGGGCGGTCCCTCTGGGTGCCTCACAGACACAAGCCAGGGGCCCGGGAACGCCTCCTACTGCCCTGGACGCGTGATGACAGATCCGTGCTTCGGAGGAGGTGCAGATCCAGAAGGAAAACGATTTGTGAGATGAGTCAGTTTGTCCAATCTCCCTGCCTCTGCAGCCGGAGCTTTTCATTTACGAACTGGTGACGGGGCGGAGGTGGGAGGTGAGGAAGGGCACGGGGAGGGAGGAGTCATGGGGAGAGAGGGGAGAAAAAGATTTGTGTCAGCAAATGGGAGAGCCAAGTTTTTCATGTGTTTCTGGGGAAAGAAAATAGAATTTGCAGCGTGTATGCTTGACTGTAAGTCAAGGCGGCGGCTTCGGGCGGCTGTTGGCTGTGTTTGCTCTGGAGCCTGGGGTGGAGGTGGGGTCCAGAGCCAGGCAGAGCACATCCTGGTGCTGGGCTGCAGACGTGAAGCCGGTCCCAGGGGTGGCGTCTAAGGGAAAACAGAAGCCGGCTAAAGAAAACCACGCTGGGGGCTGTGGAGGGTGAGGGATGAGGCCTCTGCTACCCCCGGTGGCTCCCTGTTTGTTCTCTCTCAGACCAAGTTCAAACCCAAGTTTAGGTTCTTGCTGTGCGTGGCAAATGTTGGAGCCTTCTTCTTCTTCTTCTTTTTTTAAAAAATGTATTTTTATTGATTTCAGAGAGGAATGGAGAGGGAGAGAGAGAGATAGAAACATCAATGAGGAGAGAGAATCATTGATTGGCTGCCTCCTGCACACCCCCTACTAGGGATCGAGCCTACAAACCAGGCATGTGCCCTTGACTGAAATCGAACCCAGGACCCTTCAGTCCGCAGGCCGATGCTCTATCCACTGAGCCAAACGAGCTAGGGCAATGTTGGAGCCTTCTCTTTGCCAGGAGATGTGGGAAGAGCTTGGGGAGATCCTGGTGAATGGATGGGAGAAAGGGGGAACGATTTGAGAGCATTGGCAGGGAGGAGGAAACCATACCAGCGAAATCAGACTTTTGCGGGCTGAGTTTGGAAAACGCTTTGCAGAATTGCTCCAGCTCCACAGGCTCTCTGGAAGGGGCCGAGATGCGAGCTGGGTGGCATCTTGCTTCATTTTCCAATTTGATGAGTCATTTTTGTAAAGTAGCAGTGGATGGGACTAGCTGCCCCCTCCCACCTGGGGACCCTCCTCTTGCCCAATGGAATCCCTGACATCCCATCTGTCAGCCACCACTGTCCCACGGCTGCCGGGTGTCTGTTAGTACCTGCTCACTTGTGTGTCACTTGGGTGGGACATGCTCTGGGAAGCGCCCCAGCCCCTAACCTGCTCCACAGACTCAGTGGGAATATTTTATCACACATGTACCCGTGTGTACAGGCTATGTACACTTCTACACGTGTGTGCATGCAAGCGGGGGTAACCTGTCTGCCACCCGGGAGCCTCGGCGCACCTCGGCTGGTCACCAGGACGTCTATGGGGCCCCGTGAGACCTCTGGCAGGACGGGCGGAGGGACTGCCTGTGGGATGGCAGGCCAGGCCCTCGGGAAGGTGGGACTGATTTTCAGGCAGCGGGAGTCGGCGGGCGGGAGCACGCAGTGGTCCCGGGTTCCTGGAGGACCATGGTGAGGTGCGAATAAGCCTTCATTTGTCTACCCTTCGGCCCAGCTATTGCACGTCCGTGATCTGACCTTAAGGAAAGAGTCACAGTTACTCACACACTCACATGCACATTCACACACGTTCCCTCACAGACACTCCCGTACACTCACATGTTCACAACACGCCTTCCCTCACACACTCATTCATGCACCTTTAAATACACCCGCACCGCCTCACAGTGCTCTCACACACTCACACATGCTCACGCTTACTCACACGGTCATTCGGTCACACACACTCACTCACACACATGCTCACACACTCGCCCACTCTTCCCCGCTTCCTTCCCAGGCTCCCTGAAACGTCTTTGACAGCGATGCTGAGGGGCTCCCTTCCGGGCCTGCCTGCGTGAGCGAAGCTGACAGGTGAGGGAACGCAGCGCTCCCACGCGGCTGAGAGGCCCAAAGAGGCTGATTGAGAGAGAAAGCTTTTTATTTGCTGGTTGGTTCTGAACATGCTGGCAGCGTGTTTGCTGGGGCAGTGATTAGCAGCTGGGTTATGGGAGAGAAGCAGAGCCTCATCTGTGGGCAGAGACGTGGAGCCAGGCCTGGGCTGGAGCAGGAGGCGGGAGTGGGGAGTGGGGGGCGGGTGCGGGGCTGCAGGGGGGCAGGGGAGCCCTGCCCACACGGAGACCCCTCCAGGAGTGCTCTGGCCTGGAAGCTACAGCCCACAGAGCTGCTTTTGTGTTCTGATCAATGGAACCGGAGAACCAGCGCCCTCTGACAGGAAAGGGGTGGGGGATGGGACGGAGCTGCGGGAAGGCCTGTAGGTGAGGACAGGAGAGCGGGGCACTGAATTGTGCACGCAGGGTGACTCTTAGGGGCCTGCCAGGCTTTGAGGCCGCGTAACCGTGCCAAAGCCACTTCACCTCACTGGCCTCAGTTTCCTCCTCTGTGAAATGGGCGGGTGTGTGTGTGTGGGGGGGGACTACCTCATGCTGTGTTATGAGGGTTTAATGCAATAGTGAAGGCAAGACATAGCACGCCTCCTGGAACATGCGTATGCTGCAAGTACATCCTGTGTGGACCCCGTCCCCTGTGCCAAGCACACCAGCTAAGAACCCCAAGCCTGGGTAATTGCATTCAGTCCTCACAACAGCGTAGGGAGAGGAAACTGAGGCACAGGTGACTTGCCCAGGGTCGTCTGAGGCCTCCTGACCACTGTGCTCTGTCATTGTGACTCTCTGCCTGCCTTGTCGGGGGGGAGGGGGGTTGAAGGCAGTTGTTGTTTTCAGGAGGCCGAGAGACGGAGATCAGCGGGAACGGGCTCCTTGGCTTCAGCACGTGTTCATTTATCTCCCTCATGTCGTGGTCTCATTAGATGGCGTATTCTACCACCTTCCGGAAATGCGGTGAGGGCCCGGGTCCTGCTTCCTTCTGCAAGTGAGCTCGGCTTGTAGGGGTGGACGGGGGGTGAGGAGGGGGGTGGGCAGCCGGCCATATTTTATGTCATGAGATTATGGGTTGATCTCACTTGTGCTTAAAAATTTATCATGTTCCCATCCAGACCTTTCCACGCATGGCACATTCCTTCAGTAGACAGTCCACCGTGGTCCATAAAAATGGCTCATCCTTCAGCCACTTTCGGGCCACCGACTGGGGCAGGGTGGGGGGAGAGGGGGGAATCTTCCCTAGAATTAGTAAGGAAGCTGCCCCGCTGGAAGTGCTGGGTGGGCCCAGATCCGAATGAAGGAGGGTTCATGTCTCTGCCCATAACTCGGCTCCCGGGAACCAGGCTCCCTCTCTGTGCCAAGTTTGTATCCTGCTTTTGGGGGCTCCTGGCCTCGGTAGATATTAGTGATGTCGCCGTCACCCACCTTTTTCCTGCACAAGAGATAGGAGTGACATAGCGAAGTCTTCCTTTTCTAAAATGATTTTTTTTGGGCCCAAATTATTTGGTATTATATTCTAAATATAATTTAGAAAATTATAGTTTCTAAATATTTCTAACATTTATTTCTAATGTTTCTAAATATTTCTAAATGGTATAAATTCCCTTTCTAGGGTCATAAGGATATCCCCAGCTGAACAGGACCAATTCTAAATTCTTTTTTAAAAAAAATATTTTTATTGATTTCAGAGAGGAATGGAGAGGGAGGCAGAGATAGAAACATCAATGATGAGGGAGAATCATGGATCGGCTGCCTCCTGCACCTCCTCTATCGGGGATCGGACTTGCAACCCTGACCAGGAATAATATCAGTGACCTCCTGGTTTATAGGTTGACGCTCAACCACTGAGCCACACCCGCCAGGTAAGAATTACCTCTCAGGTACAGAACATTGCTGACTTTTGACAAATTGCACCCTTGAACCAAACGAAAACCATACTTTTCTTGGCTGTTTGACCACCAACATGAAAACCTTTCGTTTCGGCGTTTTGGTGACTTTTCCAGGCGTCACTATCATCTTGGCACCGCCAGCCCCTGCATCTTCCTCATCAGTCGCAGCCGTGGTGGTGTTGTTTTGAAGGTGGGGGTACAGAGGGACAGAGGGCACCTAATGCTCCCAGGCTCTTCACTGCAGTGTTCACCAGACAGCACCCCCTCGGCACACGCAAAGCCAGACCATAATTTCCCCCAGGTTCTGGACGAAGTTTAGCTCTCGCCTGAATTTAGAGATTAGCAGTCCCACCTTGCAGCTCTCCTGTGAGGACTGGCGGTGATGTGCAGAGAGCACGCCTGGTACCTCATCATGGGACCATCGTTGTAAACTGGATGCCCACACCAGCACTGGTTTCCTTTCAGTTCTATCGATATCCAATTGGCACACGGCGCTGTGTAAGTTTAAGGGTACGGGATAATGACTTGCCTGAACATGTATTGCAAAATAATGACCACAGTAAGTTTAGTTCACATCCGTCATCTTATGTAGATACTCACAATAGCACTTATGTGTGAATATTAGTGGAATTCAAAGTCCTAAGTAGTGCCTGCATGACAGATCAACTTCTCTCCAAAGATCCAAGAGCTTTGTTTTTTTAAAAGTTTTTATTTTGAGATAATGATAGACTCGCATGTAGTTGTAGGAAATCATACAGAGAGATCCCATGTAACCGTCACACAGCTTCTGCCACGGGTAGCATCTCATGTAACTTTAATACAATATCACAACCAGGAAGTTAACACTGGAAACGAACATTAATACAGGTCATTGACCTGCTTCAGATGTCACTAGTTTTCCATGCACTCATGTGTGTGTGTGAGTGTATTTAATTCAAAATAGCATTTTATATGATCAGTAATGACCAGATCTCGCATTTTGGCCAGGGAAGCACTTTCTCACTTTCTAAAGGAGGGCTGGGCTGTGATGTGCGTTTGTCCGTGTCCCCAGTGGCCAGCGGGCGCCTTTGGGGAGGCCTTTGTCTTCTGCACGTTCTGTTCCCACGGTCCCGTCAGGGCCTGCCTCAAACGGACGACAGTACAACAAACACTTATTATTTATTTATTTAAATATGTTCTTATTGATTTCAGAGAGAGGAAGGGAGAGGGAGAGAGAGAGACAGAAATATCAATGATGAGAGAGAATCATTGATCGCCTGCCTCCTGCACGCCCCCTACTGGGGATCGAGCTCGCAACCGGGGCATGTGCCCTGACTAGGAATCGAACTGTGACCTCCTGGTTCATGGGTTGACGCTCAACCACTGAGCCACGCCGACTGGGCTAACAAGTACTTATTGAGCCCTTATTGTGTCCACGGCCATGTTCCAAGTGCCTTATCCTACAAGACATTGTTATTATTATTTTCACTTTACAGATGAGGAAACAGAGGGTTAGGTGCTCCATAAACACTTAGCAAAGGAATGACAGCATCTGTGAGGGCTCTGCCAGCCTTATCACACCCCCATTGGCTGTTCGAGTTTTTCTTATGGTGGGTTCCCAAGCTCCATGGGGTCAGAAACATTAATTCCTTACGCATTTGCTATGAGCATCGTGTATGAGTTAAGGGTACAGGTTCCAGAATCAAACTATGTGGGTCTGCTACATTGCTGTGCAGCCTCAGTCCTCTCATCTGTGAAATAGGAACAGTAGCAGTACCTGCCTCAGAGGGTTGTGAGGATATAATAGTATGTGTAAGGCCTGGCAGTATTCAGAGTAATACATGTCAGCTACTACAGCGTCTGTGCTCTTAGCACCACCAACGTGGCTGAACTCCAGAAAGCTGAAATAGAGTAACATGGTCCCAATTTGTGGGCCATTCCCCCCATTATAATCACAATTCCTATTTTCCCCAATGCTTCCTGGCACTGGACCAGAAGACTCTGGGTTTGGGGTTGGCGTTTTATTTGGCAATAATAACATTTATTTTGGGAGGGCTGTTCCAGCCAATGCTCATGGCCCCTTCCTCTTTCCCTCCCTGCCTCTCTTCATCTTGCTCATTTTCTTCCTCCCATAACTATTTACTGAGAGCTTGTTAGGCCCGGTGTCACACAGTGGTCGGCAGAAACTGGCCTGGTCCCTGCCCGATGAAGCTTGCATTCCAGTGGAAGAGAGAGCCCTGGCTTAAATAATCCCACGAGGGCAGTGACATCACAGTAAGGGCTGCTGCAAAGCACAGGTAGGGGGCGTGCGGGAGAGTCCCCCGCCTTCTTCTCTGCTTACCGAAGGGGCGGGTGCACAGCCTGGAAGTCAGCAGCGACAGCCAGACCGGCAGCCACAGGTTCACTAGGCCACTGTTGAAGTTAAGCTGGGAAGAAGGTCCTGGTTTACAAAGTGATGATCATAGCTGACAACTGCCATGTGCCCAGCCCTGTTCTAAGCCCTTTCCATATATGAACTCAAGTAATCCTCACATTACGCCTCTCAGGTCGCTGATACTATCATCCCATTTTACAGATGAAGAAACTGAGGCCCAGATTCAGTAACTTGTTCACGTGGTAGATGCTCAATAAGCAGTGCACACATAGCTGGATTTCTCATCGGTTCCCACCGACAGTGGATTTTCATGGGTGTTACATGTGTAACATCCAGAGGGCAGTTAATAACAGTAAAAGGTCAGCTTAGGTCTTTCTCTTCTGGGAGACCATTGCAATTAAAGAGAGCTAACACATCATCGACGCTGCCTGCTGTCATTCCCCGACATTATGCTGGGCCCCTCACTGGTGAATTTATACCAGTATCTCATATGTTGACACGTGTTTCAGTCCCAACAAAAGCCTGTTCCCCTACGTTGGCAAACAAATGAACAAACCCAAATCCAGCTAAGGCTGCAGATTTCTTTATAAGTGGCAGGTTTCAGCATCTCTCTCATTCTCTCTTCTTAAACAAATTTATTGAGGCATAATTTACATTCTACAAAATTTACCCATTTTATGTGTGCAATTCAGTGCTTTTTAGTAAATTTACTGAATTGTGCAACCACCACCACAATCGAGTTTCAGAACGTTTTTGCCACCTCGGTAAGATCCCTGATGCCCGTTTATAGTGAATCCTCGTTCCCATTCTGAGCCTCTCAGCAACCACTAATGTTTCTGTCTCTGTACATTGGCCTTTTCTGGACATTTCGTATGTATGGAATCATACACTATGTGGTCTTGTGTGTCTAGCTCCTCTCATTTAGCATAATGGTTTTGTGGGTTACGCATGTCATAGCAGGTAGTTGGGTCTTCATTCCTTTTTTAAATATATTTTTTATTGATAGTATTACAGATATCTCCCATTTCCTCCCTCCTCCCAGCTGCTAACTCCCCCCAACCCCGGATTTTCACTAACCTATTGCCAGTGTCCATTTGGCCATGCATATCCATACTAATAAAAGGGTAATATGCTAATTAGATTGGGAGCTCTTCCAGGAAACCTTCCAGACAAAGCCATGGTGGTGGGGTCGAGGCAGAGGCGGTTAGGGGAGATCAGGCCAGGAGGGGAGGGCAGTTGGGGGCAAGCAGGCCTGCAGGCAGAGTGGTTAGGGGTGATCAGGCAGGCAGGCAGGTGAGCGGTTAGGAGCCAGCAGTCCCGGATTGTGAGAGGGATGTCCGACTGCTGGTTTAGGCCCGATCCCTGATCAGGCCTAAACAGGCAGTCGGACATCCCCTGAGGATTCCCAGATTGGAGAGGGTGCAGGCTGGGCTGAGGGACACCCTGCCCCCCGTGCATGAATTTCGTGCACCAGGCCACTAGTCCTATATAATAAAAGCCTAGTATGCAAATTGACTGAACAGTGGAACGACCGGTAGCTATGATGCACACTGACCACCAGGGGGCCGATGCTTAACGCAGGAGCTGCCCCCTGGTGGTCAGTGTGCTCCCACAGGGGGAGTGCTGCTCAGCCAGAAGCTGGGGTCATGGCTGGCAAGCATAGTGGTGGTGGTGGGAGCTTCTCCTGCCTCTGCAGCAGTGCTAAGGAGCAGCGAGCCGAGTGGTAAGGAGCAGCGGGAGGTAAGGAGCAAGGGGTCCCAGACTGCGAGAGGGATGTCCAACTGCCGGCTTAGGCCTGCTTCCCATGAGGGCCTAAGCTGGCAGGCAGACATCCCCCAAGGGGTCCCGGACTGTGAGAGGGCGCAGGCTGGGCTAAGGGACGAATTTCGTGCACCGGGCCTCTAGTAAGTATATAAGTTCTTTGGTTTATCTCTTCTCATCCCCCCAACCCCAAGGTATGTCAGTCTGTTCCATGCCTCCATGTTTCAGGTCTTATTTTGTTGGTCAGTTCATTTTGTTCATTAGATTCCACAGAAAAGTGAGATCATGTGATATTTGTCTTTCTCAGATTGGCTTATTTCATTCGTTTTTATTGCTAAGTAATATTTCATTGTATGGATAGAGCACACTTTGTTTATCCATTCATCTACTGATGGACTGCCGGATTGTTTCCAGTTTTGTGATATTATAAACAGAGCTGCTACGAGCATTTGTGTACAGGTCTTTGTATGCACCTATGCTTTCCTTTCTCTTGGGTAAATTCCCACCAATGAAAATTGCTGGGTCATCTTATATAATAAAAGGGTAATATGCAAATTGACCCTAATGGGAGAATGACCAGAATGACCGCTGGACCAGTCACTATGAGGCGCACTGACCATCTCTTTGTTCCTTCCCCTGGCCGTCAGGCACCAATCAGCCGATGGCGAACAGGGAACTGGGGGTGGGGTAGGGCGGGGCGGGGTCTGGCTGCAGGCAGCTGGGGTAGATGGCCCTGATCGCAGGCCAGGCCTAGGGACTTTACCCGTGCACGAATTTCATGCGCCGGGCTTCTAGTATGATATATGCATGTTTAACTCTTTAAGAAATTGGTTTCCAAGGTGGCTGTACCATTTTACATTCCCACCAGCAATGGGTGAGGGGTCCAATTCCTCTCCATCCTTGCCAGCACTCTTAAGCTGTTCTTTCCAGCTTCTCTTAAGAAAAATGACGACGGTTGACATCCATAGAAGGCCCCCCATGTGCCAGGCCCTGGGCCGGCTGCTCCCCGGGCTTTGTCTTCACAGCCCTGTGAGTGGGAGTCCTGTCCCACTCAGCCAGCAGATGAGTGGGGTGTGGAGAGGCCAGACGAGTAGCTCAGGCCACAAGTGAGGCTACCACTGGGTGTGGGGGAGTCAGGGTCGGACCCAAAGAGATGAGAGGGGAGAGCTGGCCCGGAAATGAGGCTGGGGCCTGAGGGGCAGAGGACCCTGGAAAGCCAGGCCAGAATGTTCCCTGCACAGCAGTCAGGAGGGAACGGGCGTGACTCGAAGGACCAGCAGCGCCCGAGCTGGTTCCTGGAAGTCCCGCCCTCTGAGTCTCTTCTGGGGAACAAAGAGGCCCTCGCTCCCCCGACCCTCAGGTTTGGGGGGGACCACAGAGTCGGTGTCCAAAGGCAGCAGCATCCTGTTCTCCCCAGGGACAGCCTAGGCCTCGCGCCGGGTGTTTTGTTCTGGACGCTGGGACTGTCAATCATGACCAGATTCAAGGAGGAAAGTTCCCGTTGGGCGGCTGGCAGGTAGGAGGCGGCCTGCTCCGGGGCCCCAGTAAATCACCCCGTTCACTTGGCGTCTCGCTGGATTGCAATTACAATCCTTCAGGCCCGACACAAAATCATTGGGCTGGTAAGAGGAGAGTACCTGGGTAATGTGTTTAACAGAAATTAACCTGGTTAAGCCCCGACTCTATTGAAAATGAGAAAGTGTGGATGGGCCCAATCGATTGGTCCACAGCCCAATTTACTCCAGAGCTGGCTTTGGGTTTCAGTTAAGTGGGCCGCCCCGAAACCAGGGGTACTCGTCTTATTAAATTACCCTTTGACTCTAGAGTTCAGATGATGGTGGAGTTGGGCTTGTGTCAGCCTTGGGGGCTGGTGGACAAGGGGACGGGGCCTCGGTGCACACGTGTGCTTGCGGGCACTTGCACCCACGCACGCCCCCCTTGCTCACACAAGTGCGCACACAAACTTTCCAGAGTGAGAAGGGTTAGTAAGTATCCCCCCGCTGGGCACGTTGAAAGTATGGATTTGATCAAATACTCATTTGCGCTCCCTCCGCCCACCATCACTCCCCACCCCCTTGGCCTCTTGGCAGATAAATGATGTTATTTGAAGGTATTCTTGAAATTTCTGACAGACTGTTTCTTAAGTGCTTTTAGAGCAGGCCTATACTTTGTAATACTTGTCATATTCTGGCTAGTAAACTCCTGGCCTTTAAAAGCCGGAACCTTACTCTGTTTCCTGAATCCGAGGGAATAGGTCATTAACTGTGAATTTCAAATGAAGCAGATTTACAGTATATATCACAGAAATATGTTTATGAGAGACAGCGAATACCAAGGAATCCATGGAGCAGAAAACACCCAGAACCCAGAGAAAGGTCGGCTGGTGTGAGGAGCAGGGTTTTGCTTTTCTTGTTCAGGTTTTTGTGGCTGATTTGGCCAAGTCTGGGTCTCTTCTTCCAGGTTCCAATAGAAACATCTTTCTGGTTCCGTTCCACCCCCCCCCCAATGTGGAACCCTCCTGGGTGCGACCCCTGGAGAGCTTGAGCATGGAGATGCCACTGTCGGGAGGTGAATTCTGAAGCCATGTGAGCTCAGACGAGGATGGGGTGTGGGGCAGGCCGGATCGGGGAGATGGGAGAGGGCCAAGGGAAGCAGAGTTGAGGTGGACGGTCAGTGTTAGGTGTCAGCTCGGCTAGGCCATAGAACCCAGTTATTTAATCAAACGCTAATTTAGGTGTTGCTGTGAAGGGATTTTGTAGATGTGGTCAACAGATGTGGTCAGTCAGTTGCCTTTAAGTGAAGGAGATCACCCCTGATAATGTGGGTAGGCCTCATCCAATCAATTGAAAGCCTTAATAGCAAAACGGGAAGACATTCCGCCCCAGGACTGTAGCAGTTTCCAGTCTGCTGGAAGGTTCCAGCTGCTGCCGTATTGATTTGGGACTTGCTCACCCCCACAATTGTGTGAGCTAATTCCTTAGGATAAATTCATCCCCCCATCCATCCATCACCCATTCATCCACCCACTCATCCATCTACCATGCAGCCATCCAACCATCTATCTATCCATCAATCACCCATCCATCTATCCATACAGCTGTTTATCCTATAACCCGGGATAAACTGGTTTCTGGCAACAATTCCTAGACCGTTCCCCCTCATCATGTCTTGTGCGTCCTTCTTCACTTGCCACCATCTAGAAGAGGCAGGAGCCCCCACAAGTGCTTAGCCCAGCACATGCACATGGGCGTGCCCAGGGAGCAATCGCGAGTTTCACATTTCTGATCCCTGCCGGGGTCGGCTCTCACTTCTTGGGCTGTCTGCAGTTGTGGCAGACACGACTGGCTGCCCGCCCAACAGCCCTCGCCCATCTTATTTTGCCACTGAACCCCAGTTTTGTTCCAGCAATGGGGTGCCCAGCTCCAGGGACCAGTCATGGCACTTCCAACCTCCTTGGCTGGTGATGGGAATTGGGGAGTGCATGTGACCCACGTCTGGCCCGGGAGACATTTGGGGAAAGCTGCTGGAGCCTTTGGGAAAATTACCCCCTGATCGGACAGGCCCATGGGGTGGATGCCCCACGGTCCCTTTTCCTTTCAATGACTTGATTTTTATAAAACGGAGACATAAACATACACACGGTGACATGCACACATCTCGATGAATTTTTGCGTGTGTGCCCATGTAACGACCACTCAGATCGACACCTAAAACACACACACACACACACACACACACACACACACTCATTTTCAATAGAGTCAGGGCTTAACCAGAAGGCCCCCGCATGCCCCCTCCCAGGCAATAGCTCCTGTCGGAGATAACTGCCATTCTGACTTGTATCATTGTAGTTTAGTTTTTCTGCCCATATAAGTGGAATCACACGGTATATCTTTGTTTGTGTTTGGCTTCTTTAAAAAAAAATTTTTTTTAATTGATTTTAGAGAGGAAGGGGGAGGGAGAGAGAGATAGAAACACCAATGATGAGAGAGAATCATTGATTGGCTGCCTCCTGCACGCCCCCTCCTGGGGATCAAGCCCACAACTCAAGATGTGCCCTTGGCCGGAATTGAACCTGGGACCCTTCAGTCCGCAGGCCAGCGCTCTATCCATTGAGCCAACCCAGCTAGGGCTGTTTGGCTTCTTTTTTTTTTTTTTTTTAATATTTTTTAAAGAGCAGTTTTAGGTTCACAGCAAAATTGAGAGGAAGGTACAGAGATTTCCCATATATCCCCTCCTCTCCCCCAGCCCCTCACCACACACACATAAATGGCTTCCCCGTTATAATATCCCCTATGCCTGGCTTCTTTTGTAGAACAATATTATCCATGCTGTTACTTCTAGCAACTCTTCAACCTTTTATTTTTTTAATCGCTGTGGGATTTCCACGGTATAAGTGTATCACCATTTATGTATCCATGATGGGCATTTGGGCCTCCTTTCCTGCCTTGGACAGTGTCGTGGGAGGAGGAGTTGCCCGGAGCTGTGGCAGCCACATTGTGCTGTGAAGCAACGCGAATTTGTTTAAAAGCTGATCCCCTGAGGATGACAGACAGGACGGGAAAAAGGAGCAAAGGTCCTTTTGGAGCCATTAAACCGACCCCGAGACTGCCTTTAGTGGGCCTTAACTCGTTAAGCCAACATAAATGTCCTCATGGCTTATGCCAGTTTCACTCAGGTTTTCTATTGTTTGCAGCCAAAAGATTCTGACACAGAATTCAGAATATCCTTCCCGACCTGGTCATGTGGCACCTTTTCCATGGAGCCTTCCTTCAGCGCTCAGTCCAGCTGGGCCTCTCGCTCACTGTGGCCTCCGATAGTCCTAGATGCCTCATTACTAATCACGTGTTCTCTTATTCCACCACGCCCCACCTTCTGCCTCATTTTTCTGATTTACCGCTACTGGAGGATATTGGAATTGCTCACAGCGTTCAGAGCAAGAGAGCGAGGCTTTGCAGATGTAACATTATGGTTTTGACTATTCATGGTATCCGAGGAGAGCTGCTACCACATGTGGTCATTTGTAATGTGGCTGAAGGACAAACTGGGACCCGTTCTGCAGGGCTGACCTGCTGGAGTTTACCAGTCAGCCAGGGAGAGCAACTCGGGGACCCCTGGCCTTTGCTACCCACCTGGACTTGACCCCTCTTTGTGGTGCTGCAGGCATTTTGTGCAGCTGTGCTCAAATCTCTCCGCAAAGCCAGCTGGCCCAGCTTCTCCGGGAAGCTTCCCAGACTTCTCCTCCAACAGCACGATGCTCCCTCCCCAGCCATGACTAATGCCACCTCTGACCTCCCAGGGGACTGCAGGGGCTTCACATAGTCCGGGGTTCATTATTGATTCAACATATATTTATTCAGCACCTACTGTGAGGGCCTATTCGGAGCCCAGGGGACGTGGCAGTAAGCAAAGAAGCCCGGGCCTGCCTTCAGACCTCAGTTCCATCAGGCCATCGTTACTTACCCTCGCTGTGCCTGAGTGTCCTCATCTGTGAAACGGGGATAAGAGAACCTGCTTCACAGAGTCGTTGTGAAGATTAAATGCCTTATGATGGCAAGTGTTTAGAACAGTGCCTGGCACACAGCACGTCTGATATGTGTTACCTATTGTGCGAAGGTGAAACCAGCCGGACTCGCTGTATCAGAGTTCTTCAGAGAAGCAGAATAGGACACACACACACACACACACACACACACACACACACACATACACGTAGGTTTATTAAGAGGAAATGGCTCACGAGATTACGGAGGCCGAGTATTCCCACGGTCTGCCGTCTGCAAGCTGGAGACAGAGGGAAGCGGTGTTGTGATTTAGTCCGAGTTTCAAAGCCTGAGACCCAGGGAGCCCAGGGTGTGAATGCCGGTCTGAGGGCAGGTTCTATCCCTGCCCAGGTCGGTGCATGTGCGGGAGGCAACCAGTCGATGTATCTCTCTCACATCAAGGTATTTCATTTTTCCTCTTTTGCCTTCTCACCCTAAAGATCAATGGAGCCCACCCAGCATGGCTCAGTGGTTGAGCATTGACTTATGAACCAGGAATCGAACCGTGACCTCCTGATTCAGGGGTAAACACTCAACCACTGAGCCACATCGGCCGAGCTCTGACTGCATTTAATCACAGCAAAACTGGTGAGCCTGGGGCTGGGGCTGGAGGTCTATTCCAGGGGGTTCTCTTGGAGGCCCAAGGCAGCTCGCCACACTGGGCCAGCCCAGGGGGTGCTCTGCCCCTCTGCTGCCCTCAGCCCTCCTCTTAAGGTGGGTTGTTTCTCGGGTGTTGTGGTAAGAAGAGCTACCGTTGAACATGCTTATCATTGCACTTGGCACCCTTGGGAGGTCAAGGTCGGGAGGGCATCGTTGGCCCAAAGATCCTAGCTACTAAATGGGTGTATTTGGGAGGCTTGGCCCTGGTGTCTGCCTTCGTCAGACTGCCACGGGTGCTTCTGGGAGGGGCCTGGCCAGCTGTGTGACCTTGGGCCCCCGGTGAGTCCTTTTCTTGCCTATGGCAGGCATATCAGTGCTGTCCCTGCCTTCCTCGTGGTGTGCTGTGCACACGGGAGATGCGGCTGCCCCCTGGCTTGGCGCTTCTCCTGATGGCCATCCAGCCACTACCCGTGTCCCGCCTCCACCTCCCTCCTCACCTCCGAGGGGAGAACTGTGCCATGAGACCAGGGCTGGGTTGTGTGCTGTGGGCAGCTGGGGGGAGCTTTGATCTCTCCTCTTTGATGTGGAGGCTGTCTGTTGGGCCAGGACGGTGCCCCAGACAGTGGTGTCTTTGTGAACCCTGTCCTGGGACATCTGCCCACAGAAACCTGTGGGCTCAGAACTGTCTCTTGGGGGGAAGCAGCCGCCGGGAGAAAGGGAACAATGAGCTTGTCATGTTCAGGATGAAGCAGGGCCTGGGCGGGAGCTGGCACTGGTGGGTGGGGAAGGCCAACTCAGGTGCCCTGTTAGCGCCTGAGGAAGGAATGGCTTGCAGGCTGGCAGGGGCGGGAGCCTCTGGAATGTGTGGGAAGGGTGTTGTCGTCTGCGGTCCTACGATCAAGTCCCCACCCAGTTCTCTCATCCTGTGCCACCTTGTCCTTTTCTTCCTGCTTTCCAACCCATACTGGCTGTACTCGCCCCTGCCCCAGGGCCTTTGCACATGCAAAATCCTTTGCCTAAGATTTTAATTTTTCAAATATGCAGAAAATTAACAGAACATAATTATTCAGGTCATCTGGGTACCCATCTCTGAACAGATATTAACATTTTGTTACTTTTGCTTCAGAACACTTTTTTATTGTGGTAAAAAAACATAACAGGGCGGGGAGAGATCAATGGGGGAAAAAGGAGACATATGTAATACTTTCAACAATAAAGAATTTAAATTAAAAAAACAGAACATTAAGTTTGTCACCTGAGCATTTCAATTAAGTATTTAGTTATTTACATCGGTGTGCAATAGATCTCTGGAACATTTTTATCTTGTAAAACTGAAACTTTATACCCATTAAACACTAAAAATATGGACCGCTTCACAAATTTGCACGTTGTCCTTTCACAGGCGCCGGGCTAATCTTCGCTGTGCTGTTCCAATTTTAGTCTCTGTGCTGCCGAAGCAGGCACAGAACGCTTGCTTTTTAACCATTTGTACTCAGAATTCAAAAGGTAGAACAGAGTATGCAGCGTCCTCCCCTCCCTGTCCTCTCAGGGGAGCCCAGCTGGTCCTCCTACAGACTGGCAAGGTCATTGAAAACTAGGAACGGCCCTGGCCTGTTTGGCTCAGTGAATGGAGCGTTGGCCTGTAGACTCAAGGGTCCCAGGTTCGATTCCCAGTGAGGGCACATGCCTGGGCTTTGGGCTTAATCCCCAGTGGGGGCTGTGCGGGAGGCAGCCTGTCGGTGATTCTCTCTCATCATTGATGTTTCTATCTCTCCCTCTCCCTTCCTCTGTGATATCAATTAAAAAAAAACACAATTAAAAAAAACCCAAAAACAAAAAACGAGGAACGTCTGAGAAGCTGTCACAGACTCGAGGAGGCCAAGGTGACATGACAGCTCTACATAACGAGGTGTCCTGGTTGGCATGAAAATGGACATCCCGGGAAAAGGGGTGAAATTAGAGTAAACTGTGGAGTCTAGTTAATAGTAGTGTAAAGTGCTGATTCCTTAGTAGCGAAAAACGGACCACACTGATGGAAGATGTGAGCAATAGGGAAACGGGTGAGGGATGTACAGGAACCCTTTGTATTATCCTCTCAACTTCACTGTAAACGTAAAACTACTCCAAAATGAAGATTTTTTAACTTTAAATTTTATTTTAAAAATATTTTTATTGATATCAGAGAGGAAGGGAGAGGAAGAGAGACAGAAACATCAATGATGAGACTCATTGATCGGCTGCCTCTTGCACATCCCACACTGGGGATCGAGCCTGCAACCCGGGCATGTGCCCTGACCGGGAATCGAACTGTGACCTCCAGGTTCACAGGTCGATGCTCAACCATTGAGCCACACTGGCTGGGCAAAAGGTGTTTTTTTTTTTTTAAAGGCAAGAGGCAGACAAGTAAATATTACTGCTATCATATGCATATACATATGCAAATACACTTACACTTGCATATGCACAGAATAGTTCAGAAAGCTTATTCTAGAAACCAGTTCCACCAGAAGCCTCTGAGAGGAATAAGGTGCTTGAAGGTCAGGAGGGGAGGACATGGCATGGCTTGATAGGTTATTAATTAATTAATTAATTATTTTTAATCCTCACCCCAGGATATTTTTTCCATTGATTTTAGAGAGAATCAATGGAAAAACAGAGAGAAATATCGATGTGAGAGAAACAGATTGATTGGTTGCCTCCTGCATGAGCCCCGACCATGGCCCCAGCCGAGGAGGAACCTGCAACCAATGCCTTTGACTAGAATTGAACCTGGGACCCTTCGGTCTGTAGGCCGATGCTCTATCCACTGAGCCAAATGGGCTAGGGCTCATAGGTCATTGATTTTAGTGCTGAATAACATCCCCATGGCTGGATGTACCACCGTTTATCCATTCACCTTCTGAAGGATAGATACCTCGTTTGCTTCCACGTTTCGGCAGTTATGAATAAAGCTACTGTTTCAGAAGATTTTGCTGTTGATTCATTTGGATTTTCTATAACGACACTCATGACACTTGTGAATAAAAACAGTTTTGTTTCTTCCTTCCCAATCTTCATGCTTCTCATTTCCTCTTCTTGTCTTATTGCATTAACTAGTACTTCCAGTATGAGGTTGAAAACTGTTGTGAGGGGAACATCCTTGCCTTACACCTGACCTTAGTGGGAAAGTTTCTCACCTGTAGTGTGATGTTAGCTGTGTTTTTGTTTGTTTGTTTGTTTGGTAGATGTTCTTTATCAAGTCGAGGAAGTACCTTTCTATCCCTAGTTTGTTGAGAGTTTTAAGCGTGGTTGGATGTTGGATTTTGTCAAATGCTTTCTCTGCATCTATGGATAAGATCATGGGATTTGTTATTATTTTTTTAGCTTGTTGATGTGATATTAATGTGACTGTTTATGTTGATCCCCAGGTTGTCCCTAATTTCACCAGTGGGAGCCTTTCAGGCTGCTTGCTGTCCCTATGACGTGGCCTCGTCTATCTTGGAATCTTCCTTACTTTCTGGCATAACACCATGTTCCACGCTCGTCTTGTATGTTTCCTGCCCCACCCCTGAACAGGCCACTTTCCCAAGGATCTCTGGTTCCGTGTGGTGGGGGAATATATTTAGAAACCAAGATTTGGGCCCTAGATGTGCTCACTGCTATTTCAGGTGGGGGTGGGGGCAGGTGCTCCCAGGCATCTCATTACACTCCTTTATTTCACTCTAGTCAGACCTGCTGTGCTGTCCAGGTGTCCTCCTCACTAGGCTACTCTGTCCCTGGCCACACTCCTTACCCAATTGTTTCGAACACCCTGGTGCTGGGCCACCCCTGCCCCTGGGTGACAGACTCCCTACCTTTGCTGGGGCTTCAACACCTGTTCAGGGCCACCTCCTCACATGGACATCCTCTCACCCACTCCAGGCCACTCTTCACCAGTTGCTGTCCACGTCCACCCTTGCTTGGCCCCGCCTCTCCTAATTGCTCGGGAAGGGAAGAGAAGGGGAGGGAAGAAAAGGAGGAGGCAATGAATGTGAACTTTTTACTAACGCCTAAAATCCATAAACAACAGTGCACAGATGATAGGCCTGAAGGTCACTGACGCTTCACAAAGGGAACACATCCTGTAACCACCACTCAGATGCACTATATTCTAGGGGGTCATTCCAGTTGCTGGGTGGAGAACAGGTGGACAGGGGGTAAAGGGTGGATGCAGGAAGGATTGTTGTGTGCCGATGTCCAGGTCCGAGGCCATGGGACCTTCGAGTGGGGAGGATGTGGTGAAGGATGAGAGGTGGCTGGGTTCAAGAATTATCGGAAGGAAGAGCTCACAGAATTTGCTCCTAGATAAAACGTGAAGCATGAAGGAAGAGAAGTCAAGGATGGCCCAAGAATTTTGACCTGTGACCTGGGTAATGGATGCTGCCTTTGCTAAGATGGGAAAGACTCAGAGACGCCCTCCCTTGTCTTGAGAAAAACCAAGTGCTCTCACTCATACATGTTAGATTCCAGTTGCCCATTAGTCATCCAAGTGTGGAGGTCAAACAGGCTGCTGGGGTTACGAGACAGTCGTGTCCAGAGAGGCCTGGTTGGAGCTATCAGTGTGAAGGACATTTAGAGCTGTGGATTGGGTGAAATGCCCAGAAGTGAGAATAGATCTGAGCGATCTCTTAGCCTTGGGGCATTTGAGACGTGGAAGAGGAGTCAACAAAGTAGCCTGAGATATTCGTTGCCTCATCTATAAAATGGGTATAACATCTCTGGTGGGATCATGAAGGATTGAGTTGATAAAGGCCCTAGTGGGTAATTAACGTTGACCTTTCCATCTCCCACTCCCTTGCAAACTTGCCTTCCACACTTTCCATTGTCCCAGACGCTCCTGTCTCTCTTTGCGTGTTTCTCCCAATTTTTAAGTTTATCTCACAATACACTCAGTGGCCCTTCTTCCCTCCTTTCAATGAGGATTTGCTTGCAGAATTTTCTTCAATGAACTACCGTCACCTCCTCTCTCCCTCCCCATCACCTACCACCCAGTTTAAGAACAATGACTTGCCCTGACAGGTTTGGCTCAGTGGATGGAGCATCGGCCTGCGGACTGAAGGGTTCCAGGTTCGATTCCGGTCAAGGGCATGTACCTTGGTTGCGGGCACATCCCCGGTAGGGAGTGTGCAGGAGGCAGCTGATCGATGTTTCTAACTCTCTATCCCTCTCCCTCTCCGTTTCTCTCTGTAAAAAAAATCAATAAAATATATTTTTAAAAAAAGAACAATAACTTTACCACTATTTTTGAAATCTTTTGTGTGCCACTCTCCCCATCTTTCTCCCTAACCTCACTCCTCAGAGGTAGTTTAACCAGATGAATAGGTTTCTAAAAATAAGTATTGTCTGCTTTTTGCATCTTTGAGCTTTGTAAAAACGGAATCTTGTATTCTTCTGTGACTTGCTTGTAGTATTCAGCATTTTGTTCCTGAGATACAGCTGCATCGCTGCATGCAGTTGTAATTCATTTATTTTCTCTGCCATATGGGTAACGCCCCAGTTTATTTATGCATTCTACAGTTGACCGACTTTCTGGTTGTTTCCAGATTTTGCTATTACAGAGTGCTGCCATGAGCATTTTGTCTGTCTTCTGTGGTGCAGAGTCTCTTAGGATAGGCACCTAGAATGGGATGTCTGCTTCATAGAGAATGCACATTGCCAACTATTCTATATGTTGCAACATTATTTTCAAAGTGCTACCAATTTATACTCCCAACAGTATGTGTGTTTTCTTTAAGATCAGGAATCAGTTTTAATTTGCATTTCCTGAATACCAATGAGGTTGGATGTCTTGTTTTAAAATATATTTTCATTGATTTCAGAGAGGGAGAGAGAGATAGAAGCATCAATGATGAGAGAGAATCATTGATTGGCTGCCTTCTGCACGCCCCCTATTGAGGATCGTGCCCACAACCCGGGCATATGCCCTTGACCAGAATGGAACCCGGAACCCTTCAGTCTGCAGGACAATGCTCTATCCACTGAGCCAAACCGGCTAGGGCAAAATTGGATGTCTTTACATGTTTATTAGTCATTTGATTTTCTCTGCTGTGAAGGGCTTGCTTTAAATCTTTTGATAATTAAGTCAGTTTGTCTTTTACTTCTTGGTTTTTAGGAGTTCTTTATGTTATCCTGACTATGTGTAGCAAATGACTTTTCCTAGTTCATGGCTTGTTTGCTTACTCTCTTTATGATATACATTGATGAAAAGGTCTTATTTCAAAGTAAGTAAATTTATCTTTCTTTTCCTTTATGGTAAGTTCTTTTATGTCTTATTTAAGAAGCCCTTATCCTATCCCAAAGTCATAAAAATTACTTTCTTTTGTCCACTAAAAACCTTATGTCTTTACCTAGGACTGATTTCAGTGTGTGGTGTGAGGTAAGGATTCAATTTCATTCCCCGCTCCCATAAGTATAACCAAGTGTTCCAGCAGCAATTATTGAAGAGTCCATCCTTTTCTCATTGATTTACAATTGGTCATAACTCTTATTGATATATGTGTGGGTCTATTTCTAGGCTCTTGTTCTTTTCATTGATCAGTTTGTCTATCCTCATATCACTACTTTATTATCTTAGTACAGAAAGCTTTAAAATGATTTTTGATATCTTTAAAGACACACCCCTATTTGTTCTTCTTTTGAGGTGTCTTTGTGTTTTGGACTTTCACATGTATTTTAGAATCAGCCTGTATGGTCCACAAAAAGAATTCTACTGTGGGTTTGATCAATTGAGGGAAACTGATATATATTTCTTATTATGTTTTGCTACCCATGGTAACACTCCATTTATTTGATAGTCTTAATTTTCTCTACAAAGGCCTTGCACAATTTTTGTTCAGTTTAGTCCTGGGTACTTTATATGTTTTGATGCTAACTTTGGCATCAAAAAAGAGAACATTTTAAATTATTTTTTAATTAAAATTTTTGATGCAAAATTTTAATTGTAAATTTTGATTGTATTATATTTTTAAACGTAAATTCCCAAATTTTATTGCTGGTGTTTAGAAATGCAAATGAATCCTATAGCTTAATTATGTATTCAGCCATCACTCTTAAGACTCTTTTATTAGTTCTAATAATTTGCATATAAATTTTTTATTTCTATATATATGATAATGGCATACTTTTTATCCTTTCTAGTTTGGATACTTTTGTTCCTCTTTATCGAATAAATATATTGGCCAGGAACTGTCATATATATAGAGGAGTTATAAAGAGACCATATCCAGTTCATGATCTTAAAGAAAATGCTTTCAGTGTTTCACCATTGAGTATGATGTTGGATGTAAGGTGGATTTATTTATTCTCTTTCTCATTTTCTCTCCCTCCCAGATACTCTTTAACAAACTGAGAGATTTCTTTTACTTATAGTTTGCTAATTTTTGAAAAAAAATCATGAATGAATGTTGAATTATATCAAATGATTTTTCTGAATTACTGAAATAACCAGATTATTTTTCTTTTTAAAATCTGTTAATATGGTGAAGTATATGAAGTGATTTTTAAAATGTTAAACCAATCTTGGATTCTTAAAATAAATATAACTTGGTTCTGATGTACTTATTACTCCTTTTTATTACCAATTGCTGGGTTTGTTTTGCTGGTATTGTTTAATTTTATTGCTTGAGTGATTGATTTCAGAGAGGAAGGGAGAGGGAGAGAGAGACAGAAACATCAATAACGAGAGAGAATCATTGATAAGCTGCCTCATGCATGCCCCCCATTGAGGATCTAGCCCACAAAGCAATCTAAACATATGTCCTGACCAGGAATCAACTGTGACCTCCCTGTTCATAGGTCGACACTCAACCACTGAGCTATGCTGTGCATGCACTAGTATTTTATTTAGGAGTTTTCATCTATATTTATGGGTGTAATTTTTCTTTCTTTTATGGTCCTTAGTAGATTTTAGAATTGATGTTATGCAAAACAAAATGAGTTGGGTAGTGTTCCTTCTCTTTCATTCCTTTGGAGTGGTTTGCTTAAATTTGAAAGGTTTTATTCCAAACATTTTGCTGATCAAACCATTTGTGTTGATATTTTCCATGTGGTAAGGTTTTTATTGAAGCAAAATTCTTTAATTATTTTAAGATTATATTCAGAGTTTCTATTTCTTCCTATGTCAGCTTTGGTAATCTACATTTTTTTCTTAGAATTTGTCCAATTCATCGAAGCTGTCAAGTTTCTTGGTATATAAGTTTATACTATCTGCTTATTGTCTTTTTCAATCTCCACAGCATCCTCTTTTTCATTATTATTTGTTATTGTTTATTTAAAAAAATCAATTTTGCCAGAAGTTTTTCATTTTATTAATCTTATTCCTCTCTCAGCTTTAATTTTATCACAGCTTTTTATTTTGAAAAATTTCAAACCTACCAAAAGTTGCAGGAATAATACAACAAATGCTTATTTATCCTTTACCTAGATTCAACAAATATTAATATTTTACCACATCTATTTCTCTCATTGTTGCTTATTTTTCAGGAAAATGTTAGTGTAAATTAGAGACATCATGACACTTTATCTTGAACCCATTAAGCATGTATTTCTTAAGAACAAGGACATTCTCCTACATAACCACAGTACAATGATGACACCTGGGAAATTGATAAAATACTACTATCTAATATATAGGCCATATTCAAATTTCCCCATTGTCACAATAATGAGTTTTATAGCTGTTTTTATCCCTTTTAATCCAGGATTCAATCAAGCAAAGCACACATTGCCCTACTAAAACACATTTAGTTGTCCTGTCTCCTTACTATTCTCTACTCCACAACAGTTCACCAGCCTTTAAAAAACTGTATGACATTGACATGTTTGAAGGGTTCAGAGCAATGATGGGATGTTCCTCTCTAGGCTGAATGACAGTCTCCTGAAGATGCCTAGACTCCAATTTGGGGACCTGTGAATATATCACCTTATATGGCAAAGAGGCTTTGGAGTTATGATTAAGGGATCTTGAGACAATGAGAGAATTCTGGATTATCCAGGTTGAAACCTAATCACACAAATCCTGAGTGGAGAACCTTTCCTGGCCAAGTCAGAGAAAGAAGAGATGGTCATTATTTAGTGACCTTTTTATTTTTAATAATAACAACTTTTGCATTATAGTCTATTTTTCTGATGTTAATATAATGATGCTATCTTTCTCATTTAGTATTTGCCTAGAATATCTTTTTTTATTCTTTTACTTTAAACCCTCCTGGGTACTTATGTCATGTGACTTTCATAAACAGCACTTACTTGTACTTAAAAGTATCCTCCCTGAATAGTTTTAGATAATCAGTGATTTATTTGATTTTTTTTTTTTTTGGGTCTTTTCTAACCATTTTGGAGGGATTGGTTATTTTTTATTTTTTATTTTGTTCCTAATCATCTGTTTGAAAGTTATAGACTTTATTAGTGACCTGGTGCATGGATTCATGCACATTGTAAGGAAATTAATTAGAAGGTGCCCGGCAGGGCAGGACTGGGCGAGATGGGCTGGACACGCCCTGGAGCCAACCTCTCGAGGTCCCTCCCCAGACCCCGCACCTGGGGAGGTGCTGCTGCAGCTCGAAGAGCATCTGTGGAGTAAGCAGGGTCCCTCTGGTAGGTGGGGTCCTGCGGCCTGGTGGAATCGCGCAGCCTCGCGAAGAATCAGGCTCCCTCCTCTCTGGTTCCAGGGTGCATCACCTGAGAACTGCTGCTGCCAAGTCACCGCAGATCAGCATCTCCTGTGTTGAGCGTCTGCCCCCTGGTGGTCAGTGTGTGTCATACCTACTGACTGGTCAGATGGTTGGACGGTCGCTTAGCCTTTTATATATAGACTAGAGGCCTGATGCACAAAGATATGTGCAAGAATGGGCCTTCCTTCCCCTGGCTGCCGGCACTGCCTTCACTCTGGCGGGAGCTGCCTTTCCGCCTTCCCACGCTGTCCAGAGGCCCGGAGCGGCTCCGTGCCTGCGTAGGCAAATTAACCCACCATCTTTGTTGGGTTAATTTGAATACTCACTCTTGATTGGCTGATGGGTGTCGCAAAGATATGGTCAACGTGCATCTTTCTCTTTTATTAGTGTAGATTGCTATCATTTTAGTCATTAATTAGAAATGTGAACATGCCCACTTAGTCAAATTTTAAAATTAATTGCCATTATCCTTTTCCCCCAAGTAAAAGCTAAAACTCCATCATCTCTCTCCCATTGTATTTGTTGTCATGTATTTTAATCCTACTCTGATTATTTAATCCCATATGGTATTGTTTGTGTGTGTGTTTTTTTATTAATCCTCACCTGAGAACATTTTTCCATTGATTTTTTCCCCAAATATATTTTTATTGATTTCAGAGAGGAAGGGAGAGGGAGAGAGAGATAGAACATCAATGATGAGAGAGAATCATTGATTGGCTGCCTCCTGCCACTGGGGATCGAGCCTGCAACCCAGCATGTGCCCTTGACCAGAATCGAACCCAGGATCCTTCAGTCCACAGGCCAATGCTCTATCCACTGAGCCAAACTGGCCAGGGCTTCATTGATTTTTAGAGAGTGGAAGGGAGGCAGAGAGAGAGAGAAAGAAACATCAATGTGAGAGAGAGACATATCGATTGATTGCTTCCTGGCACACACTGACCAGGGCCAGGGATTGAGCCTGCAACTGAGGTATGTGCCCTTATTGGGAATTGAACCTTAAACCCTTCAGTCTATGGGCTGATGCTCTATCCACTTAGCCAAACCGGCTAGGGCTAATCCCATATGGGATTAATGGTTTAGTCACATATTCACCATCTTTCTCGCTTGCCATTCATTCTTGCTTCTGACCTTCCATCTGGGATTACTTTTCTGCTGCCTGAGGAGTCCTTAAGCATTTATTAAAAAAACGAGGATCTGTTTATGGCAAACTTGTTTAGTTTTTGTTTGAAGCTGTCTTTATTTTAGTCTCATTTTAAAGGATATTTTCTCTATATATAGATTCTATATATAGTTATGTTTTTCCAACACATGGAAGATGTTATCCACTCACTTCTGGCATTTCTTGTTGCTGTTGAGAAATCAGCTTCAGTCTAGTGTCATTGACTTAGAAGCCATCTGTCTTTTCTCTTTGGCTGCTTTTATGCATTTCTTTTATTCTTTGGTGTTTTGCAGTTTCATCACAATGTGTCTAAACGTTAGGATTGCCGGAAAAACAACAACAGGATGCCCCCTTAAATTTTAATTTCAGATAAACAACAAATATATTTTCAGTGTAATTATGCTCCAAATATTGCATGGGACATATTTATACTAACATTTTCTTTTCATTACTTATCTGAAATTCAAACTTAAGTAGGAAGAATCTTGTATTTTTATTTACTAAATCTAGTAACGCTATTAGGTGTTAATTTCTTTTTCTTTACCCTGCTTGGGCTTCTTTAAGTTCTTAAATCTGTGGCTATTTATATTCACTTGAACAGAAATTTCTCAGATATAATGGTTGACTCAATGACCACTATCCCTTCAAATAGTCTTTTGCCTTCTCCTTTCTTTCTCCCTTCTCCTTCTGCAACCATGACTGGGTATGTTACAACTTTGCACACAAATGTCCATGTATCTTAAACTCTCTTTGATGTTTTCCACCTCGATGATTTATTTCATTATTTTTCAATGGCATTTAATTTGCTGTTAAACTCAGCTACTGAGTTTTAAATTTTAGTCGTTACATTTTTCATTCCTAGAAGTTCTTTTTTAAACCCATGAAGTCACTTTTATAGGCACTCCCTCTTTACTTATATTTTCAATGACCTTTAAAAATGTCATTTGCATATGCTTAAATGATTTTAAATTCTATGTCGGATAATTCAAGTGTTTGCGGTCTTTGTGGGTCTAAATCTACTACCTGTTGTTTCTGCTGACTCTCATTCATGCTGCCTGGCTTCCGTGTGTGTTTTGTAATTGTGACTGTGAGCTCATATATCAGAATTTTACCTTTGGGCCATCTTTGAGACTGTGTTGAAGGTGCATTCCTACAGAGGAGTTTGCACTGACTTCTGCAAGGAACCAGTAGACATTACCGGCTTGAGACCACTTTACACTAAATTCTTGGCTTGGTACTTTCGGACCACCCAAGTAGAGTGAATTCAGGCTGTAAATCCTCTTATTAGAGTCGGCTTGTAGCTACACATTCTAAGAGAGGGTTTTCCCCCCCTCTCCACTCATTGTCAATGTTGAGTATAAGCAATTTGCCTTGTAGTCTCCAGGGAGTAGAGAGTAGGGTGGTTTTGTTCTAGGTCACCCTGACAACGATGTGTAACTTTTGGGGGGCCTCAGCTTCATGTGGAGGGGATTTCCTTTCCTTTCCTTTCCTTTCCTTTCCTTTCCTTTCCTTTCCTTTCCTTTCCTTTCCTTTCCTTTCCTTTTCTTGTCTTTCTTTCCCTATTTTTAAACATTTACTTATTTAAATATATTTTATTGATTTTTTTTTTTTACAGAGAGGAAGAGGGTTAGAGAGTTAGAAACATCAATGAGAGAGAAACATCAATCAGCTGCCTCCTGCACACCCTCTACTGGGGATGTGCCTGCAACCAAGGTACATGCCCTTGACTGGAATCGAACCTGGGACCCTTGAGTCCACAGGCCTACGCTCTATCCACTGAGTCAAACCGGTTAGGGCTAAATATTTTTTTTTAATGATTTCAGAGAGGAAGGGAGAGGGAGATAGAAACATCAATGAAGAGAGGGAATCACTGATTGGCTGCCTTCTGCACAGCCCCTACTGGGGATTGAGCCTGAAACCCAGGCATGTGCCCTACACTGGAATCAAACCTGGGACCCTTCAGTCCGCAGGCGGACTCTCTATCCGCTGAGACAAACCGGCTAGGGCCGATTAGTTTTTTATTGTAAAAATACCTTACCTTTTGAGAGGTAATCAATGCAATTAAATTATTTTTTTTTTTCCGCCCTAGCCGGTTTGGCTCAGTGGATGAAGCGTCGGCCTGCGGACTGGGGGGTCCCAGGTTCGATTCCGGTCAAGGGCAGGTACCTTGGTTATGGGCACATCCCCAGTGGGGGGTGTGCAGGAGGCAGCTGATCGATGTTTCTCTCTCATCGATGTTTCTGACTCTCTATCCCTCTCCCTTCCTCTCTGTAAAAAATCAATAAAATATATTTTAAAAAAATTATTTTTTTTTCTAGCTGGCATATTTGGTTGCTTTTTGGAAACACAAGACCCTGCTTTTCCCCGCTAGCAATTCTTTAGTGAAATCATCTTCGGAGTTGTTTTCTCTCCTTAATATGTTATTGTTTTGGGGTGTGCAAGTAGAGGACACAGTCAGATATAATGGTTGCAGCATCGAGTCTTTAAGGTGGGCCCTCAGTCACTCTTCACTCATAAATAGTCATTCATTTTATGGAGCCTCTGTATAGACCAGCCTTTTGTTAGGTTCTGGGGATTCGGGGCCAACAGGGCAGACTCAGCCCCTGCCTGCCCTCCTGAGGCTCACAGTCCAGTGATTTAAATGTAAAGTGCTAAGCGGTTTATGTACATTATTTCATTTAAACCTCATAACAGCTCTGTGGATTATGTAACAGTCATTTTTAAAAATATATCTATTTTATTGATTTTTTACAAAGAGGAGGGGAAAGGGATAGTTAGAAACATTGATGAGAGAGAAACATCAATCAGCTGCCTCCTGCACACCCCCCACTGGGGATATACCCGCAACCGAGGTACATGCCCTTGACCGGAATCGAACCTGGAACCCTTCAGTCCGCAGGCCAATGCTCTATCCACTGAGCCAAACTGGTTAGGGCTGTAACGGTCATTTTAAGATTAGGAAAAGAAGACGCAAAAATATATGCAATTCACCCAAGGTTAGATAGCTAGTAAGAAGGAGATTGGGGCTTGAACCCGGTTTGTCTGGCCACAAAGCCTTGTCCTTAGCCATTATGCTCCTGGATACACCCAGAGAGGGCACTGCTGGGCATGCCAGGAAGAGAGGGCTCTCCCTCTGACACGTGCGGAGGGAGATGCAGGCAGATGCCATCGTTACTTTTCTCAGGATGCACTGGGATGATAGTTCAGGCCAACCCATGATCAGAGACTAGAGTTCCCGGTGCAGGACTGCGGCAGGGGAAGGCTCATGTCAGGACTTCCACAGCGACTGTCTCCCAGGGTCACCCTGTGGCCGGATGTGGAAGATGGCCAGGAAGGAGGAGCGGTGGTGTCTAGACAGTGTCATGGGGGTGCGGGGCTGCTGTGGTCACTTCCTCCGGGAAGCGCACCTGCAGAGCAGGGGTGCCGAAGCCAGGTCTTCCCTTGAGGGGGGGCTGCCTGGGTCCCTGGATGGAGAAGCAGGACACCTCGGGGAGAAGACCCTTCCCTCCCTGGGCCTCCGGTTCCTCATCTCTATGGTTTGACTTCGTCATCTCGAAGTGACCTGTCCACCTCCATCACACTGTGGTCCCGTGAAATACCCACCGAGGGACCCTTTTCGGGGCTGCGCCCAGGAAAGAGCAGGTGGTGGGACGGTAGGGAACAGGAGACCTATGTCCCCGCTTTGGGTGCAGTCAGGTGAAATGGTTCCGGGTGTCCCCATCCTACAGCACCGTCCTTCCCAACCCAGCCCGCACAGCCGCTCCGCTAGGCGGTCCCCTGGATCCGCCCAGAACACTTCGCTTGGACGTCTTCCGTGACACCGGCGTCTCCTTCCTCAAGTGTCCGGAGGGCCAGGATGGGTCTCTTGCACCTCTGTGCCTGCCCCCGCCACCCAACAGCCAGAGCAATTCCAGAGAGAGCGCGAGCGACAGGAAATTCTAAACAACTCGACTGAAAGATTTTACAGCGAGGTAGCTTTTTTTGTGGCATACATAATATAAAAATATTTTATATAGCATAGAAACATAAAACAGCATTTTTAAGGGTTTTAAATGTTCATGGTAGAAATTTCATAAATGTTAGCAGTATAATGATGAAAACAACCATCGGTCCTCTCCCCCCGCCCCCCAATCATCCCATCCCCCAGGGAAAGCCACTGCCCCCCCCCCCCGCCCCCCAATCATCCCACCCCCCAGGGAAAGCCACTGCCCCCCCCCCCCCCGCCCCCCAATCATCCCACCCCCCAGGGAAAGCCACTGCTAATGTCCGGTGGATTTTATTCCCGTCTGTTTTCTCCCCCGGCGATCCTGGCTGGCGTCCTGCTGCGTGTGTAGTTGCTGCTCTGTTCTTATCACCCAGGAGTCTTTGGGGGACTTCCTCCATGCTCCTTACATATTCCTGAGAACATGACAGCGAATGGCTGTCGGGTGTTTCGAACCTAGTGAAGTCCAAGGCGTGGAGAGCGGAACTGCACAGAGAGCCCACCAAGAGGCTTGTGTCCGAAGGTTGGACTAGGCCACCTCCGTCTCTCTGTGGCTGCCATTCGTGGAATACCCATTCTGTGCCCGGGCACAGGCAGCCCCTCCTCTAACCCCCAAGAACTCCGTGAGGAGAGGGGAATTCTGGAAGGCTCAGAGAGGGGCGGTGACCTGCGGAGAGTCACACAGCGGGCCAATGGCAGGGGAAGCTGATCAATTCCAGGCCCCCCGCGGGGATCTGTAGATCTGTAGCAGCGATCGCTGCTGGCAGGTGAGGGGCTGCTGGCCCAGCGGGAAGAAGGCCATGGCAGCATCTGAAGCAGTAGCCTGCGGTCGGGCTGAGCAGGCCACCCGAGGCGGGAGAACTGGAACCCGGGCAGCCTCAGCGCTCAGCGTGGTGCTGCAGTTTCCTGTCCAGAGCTGCGAGCCTCCCCTCCCTGCTCGGCAGTGAGCTGTGAAGTTAGCTGTGAAGTTAACTGGCTCCTGATCACAGCGCACGGCTCCGTGCCCTGGTGGCAGTGAGGGCGGGAGGGAGAGGGAGGCTGTGGGGCCTGAGCCGTGAACCGTCTCTGATGACTCCTCTCCCTAGTCCTCAGTGGTTCATTAGCATTTGACAAAAAATCATTAGCTGGCTAATTATAAGGGGGGAGGACCCCAGATCTCCAGTTACTCCCAGGGACACAGAACCGCTGTCCTCCCCGGGACCTTTCCTGCTATTCTTCTCCAGAGACGTGGGTTTCTTGCCTGTGCGATACAGGCTCCCATCTGTGCTGGTAGGGACACCATTTGTCACCCTCAGAACTGGGCCAGGAACACTTGGTGGCGGTGGAGGGGTGGGGGGGTTATTGTGTGCAGTAACAGCTATTACATGAATTGGCATTCCTTTCCACCCACAGGCTTAAAAACTTCCTGGTTATAATTAGAACCATTTGCAACTGTTCTGACAGGGACAGGGGGGCTGCCCAGAGCGCAGCAAGCGGCCGAGGGCAGAGCCAGAGAGCCGGGTTCTCGTCCCGCCCCAGCCGGCCACCGGGCTGTTAGCCATGCCTCACTGAGCGTCTGGGGCGGGGAGTCCTTGGACCATGAAAGAGGTCCCCCCTCTCCCGTCACCCCCTCAGGTCCCGATTCTGCCTTTCAGGGCTCAAGTTTCCTTTTTGCCGGGGAGGCTGGGGGTGGGGTGGGGACGGGATGTATGTTGGAGGGAGCAGTTCCAGCCGGAATCCATAAGATGTTTGGATTATATTTTCACATGAAAATATTGAAGTTTTAGGTGAAGGGACATGAGAAATCATTTAATTGTGTGGCTTTCAACTTCGTGAGACTTCCAAACCCCCCCCCCACCCCCCCCCCACCCCCCCGTTACCACAGACACACCTGGACCCCACCCTAAACCCTTTGAATCAGGCTTTTAACTCCAGTGGGTGCTTTGAAAAGGGCTCACAGGTGTGTGTTTTAAATTAAACTTTTCATTTTGAGTTGTAGATTTACGTAACAACACAGAGAGACCCCCTGTATCTTTCACAGTTTTCCCCAATGGTAACATCTTGTAAAACTGTAGGACAGCCTGGCCAGTGCGGCTTAGTGGTTATGAACCAGGAGGACACTGGTTCGATTTCCCGTCAGGGCACATGCCTGGTTTGAAGGCTTGATCCCCAGTAGGGGGCATGCAGGAGGCAGCCATTAGATATTTCTCTCTCATGGATGTTGCTCTTTCTCTAACCCTCCCCTTCCTCTCTCTGTGAAATCAATAAAAACATTAAAAAAAAAAAAACCCACACCCAAGACAAAACTATAGTACAGTGTCACAACCAGGATATTGACATTGAAACAGGCAAGACACATAACATTTCCATGGCCACAAAGATGCCTCATGCTGTCCTTTTCTAGCCACATGCACTTCCCTCCTGTCCCTACTCCCACCTTAACCCCTGTCATTTCAAGAATATCTACACTAATAAAAGAGAAACATGGTAATTAGTGTACGACTGCTACCCTTCCCATTGGCTAATCAGCATATCCTTATGCAAATTAACTGTCAGCCAAGATGACGGCCGGCAGCCATGCACTGAAGCGAACAGGGAGGCTTGCTTGCTCCAGTGATGGCGAACTCCAACGTTTCCCGCCTGACTTGCCGGCCTCTCAGCTGCAACTCTAAGCAACTATGTACTATGTTGCAAATATAGAAGCTAAACAAAACCCCAGAAACCAGCTTTCAGTCAGCCGGGCTTCAGCCAGACGGACCGCAACATTGTATCAAATACAGAAGGTAAAGGCCAGAGCTGAGGCCTCAGAGCTAAAGCTGGCCCAGAATAGAAAAAAAAAAAAGAAAAAAAGGAGCAGTTGGGAGCTTCAGTCACCCGCCAACCTGAAAACGGCCCTCAGCCCCTTAGCCAGACTGGCCAGGCACCCCAGTGGGGACACCCACCCTGATCCAGGACACCCTTCAGGGCAAACCAGCCGGCCCCCACCCATGCACCAGGCCTCTATCCTATATAGTAAAAGGGTAATATGCCTCCCGGCACCGGGATCAGCGGAGCAGCGAGGCTCCTGGCACCAGGATCAGCGTGACAGGGGGCAGCGCCCAAACCCCCTGATCGCCCTGCGGCTCTGTGAGTGACAGGGGGCGGGGCCACAACCCCCTGATCAGCCCTGCTCTGTGCGTGATGGGGGGGAGCTCCCCAATGCCCTGATCGCCCTGCGGCTCTGTGTTTGACAGGGTAGAGCCATAACCTCTCCATCGGCCCTGCCTTGAGTGTGACAATGGCGGCGGCCCAACCCCCTGATCGGCCCTGCTCTGTGGGTGATAGAGGGTGGCGCCCCAACTCCCCTCTACGGGCCTTGCTCTGTGTGTGACAGGGGAGAGCCATAACCTCCCCATTGGCCCTGCCCTGAGTGTGACAGGGTGCAGCGCCCCAACCCCCTGATCCGCCCTGCTCTGTGTGTGACAGGGGGCGGTGCCCCAGCTCCCCTATCGGCCCTACTCTGTGAGTGACAGGGGGGAGCTCCCCAACCCCCTGATGGACGCTGCTCTGTGTGTGACAGAGTATGGAGCCCCAACCCCCCTGATGGGCCTTGCTCTGTGAGTGACAGGGGGCAGTGCCCCAACCCCCTGATCGGCCCTGCTCTGTGAGTGACAGGGGGCAGCACCCCAACCCCCTGATCGGCCCTGCTCTGTGCGTGACAGGGGGTGCCGCCGCAACCTCCCCATCGACCCTGCCTTGAGTGTGACAGGGGGCGGTGCCCCAACCCCCCAATCAGCCCTACCCTGAGCGTGACTGAGGGTGGCATCACAACCTCCTGATCCGCCCTGCTCTGTGCATGACAGGGCGGCGCCCCAACTCCCCAATCAGCCCTGCTCTGAGCCTGACCAGGGGCTGCACCTAGGGATTGGGCGTGCCCTCTGCCACCCGGAAGCAGCCTAAGCCAGCAGGTCGTTATCTCCCGAGGGGTCCCAGACTGCGAGAGGACACAGGCCGGGCTGGGGGACCCCCCCCCACCCAAGTGCACAAATTTTTGTGCACCGGGCCTCTAGTCTATATAATAAAAGCCTAAGCAACCGTTAAGGCAGAATGACCGGAATGACCAGAATGATCAGTCGCTATAATTCACACTGACCACCAGGGGGAAGACGCTCAACACAGGAGCTGCCCCCTGGTGGTCAGTGCGCTCACTCCCACAGGGGGTGTGCCACTCAGCCAGAAGCCAGGCTCACAGCTAGCAAGCGCAGCAGCCGTGGCGGGAGCCTCTCTCACCTCCACGGCAGCGCTAAGGAGCAGCAAGCTGAGCGGTAAGGAGTGAGGGAACCTAGACTGCAAGAGGGCGCAGGCCGGGCTGAGGTCATCCCCCGCCACCCCCCGCCAGTGCATGAACTTCGTGCACTGGGCCTCTAATTATATGCATGAAATCATGCAGTGTTTCACCTTTTGAGATTTACTTGTTTTCTTCAGCATAATTCTCTGCAAATTGATCCAGGTTGTTGTGTGTATCAGTAGTTCCTTTTCAATTGCTGTGTAGTGTTCCATGGTATGTTTAACCCTTCACCCGTTAAAGAACACCCATGGGTGTGGATGTAAGTTTTCATTTCTCTGGGGTAAATTCCCAGGAGTGCAATTGCTGGGTCACATGATAATCGCATGGGCAGTTTTTAGAGGAACTGCCAAACTGTCTTCCCCAGCGGTGACACTATTTTACAGCCCCAGCAGCAGTGGGGAGTGACCCTGCTTCTCTGCGCGCTCCTCGCCCTTCACTGTCACTGTTTTGATTTTAGCCGTGCTGACAGGAGTGTAGGGGTATCTTGCTGTGGTTGGCAAGTTGCATTTCCCTAATGGTTAATGATGCTGATTTGCCATCGGTATGTCCTCTTTCGGGAAATCCCAGGCAGTTTTGGTGGACAGTGCTGGTCACATACCAGTCTGGCCACCGCGCTGGCCTTAGTTCTGGCTCAGCTTTTTCAGCCGTAGAGGGAGAGGTTAGAGGCTGCAGGGCATCTTGCTGGCAGATCAGACATGGCCCCTGCAATCCAGTGTACACCGTCTGTAGCAAACCTGTATTTGCACAAGGGGTGGGAAAGGAACTGCTCAAGGATGTTTAGTGGGTGGGAAATGAGACTGGTGCACTCAGGGTGCCCATGGGCAGGAGAAGGTTGGCCGTGAGTTCTTCTGGAGAAACTGCTACCGAGAAAAAGTTCAAAATGCTGATGAACAAAAGGAAGTGAGGGAGGGAGGGAAGAGTGGAGGAGGCAGGGAGAAACCTCTTCCACTTTGGAATCACAGCTGGGCCCATTCCTTCATTTGCCCGAGAAACGGCTGGTCTAGCCCAGTGGGCCCCCAGCCTGGATGGCCATTGCCACCGTCTGGACAGGTGGTAAGAATATCCATTCCTGGGCTCCATCTCAGGGACCCCGGGTCAGCAGGACCAGGAGTGAGACCTGGGGATTGGTCTCTAACAGGTTCTTGGGAACCTCATCTGGATTTTGCCAAAGGCATTATCCCCTGTCACTGCAGGCGATGTCCCTCCCTGGCAGATGGCTGTCATCATATTGACATTAACAGGAGCAGGTGACGTTTATGAAGCATTTACTATACGCCAAGTATTGTTCTAAGCATTTACGCACTCACACAGACATGATCTCTACTCATCTCTGCGGGTAGACACACATGCGCTCCCTCCGGCAGCCTGAGGTGTGTGAGCACTTGAGAGCTTAGGTATGGGACAGAGCTGCTGGTAGCTGGGCCGCAAGGCACACACCAGGGCAGGGCAGGGCGGGGACACAGGTACTAGCAGAAGGCTGCGGGGAGTGGGGGTCGGGGGGGCAGCAACACTCAGTGACAAGTGTGGACTCGGGAAAGAACGCAAGGAGGAGGCAGCCTCGGCTGGTTCTTACTGTCCTCAGACAAGAGGCGCCCTGACCTGTGATGATGGCCTGCTTGTCATGCTTCCCTCCCCGTCTCCGAGACTTCCGCTTTACCGACAGGAGGTGTGCGGCAGCCGGGGCCAGATGGCACCTTCGGACCCAGGGGACCAAGACCCCTTGGGGCCAGCGGTCACCTCCTCCTGCTCTTTGTCCACAGGGAGGGAAGGGTAGGAGCTGCTGAGCCAGGATCAGCAGTTTGCAGGGCTCGCTGGCCTCCAGCTCTGAGACTGGGGTGAGATAAGTGTCACTCAGACCCCATCTGGGCTTGAGATGCGAGAAGAGGAAATGGGCTGACTTGGCTGCAGGCATGGCTTCAGGTTACACATAAGGGGTTTTTTGAGGTGGGTTTCAGGGGCACAGGCTGGCGCCATAGCAACTGCTTGGGCTTCAGGACCAGCCAGGCCCACAGTCAAGGCAAGGCTCTGTGATCTCAGGCAAGTTGCTCAACCCCTCTGATCTTCATTTCTCCACCCTGGAGGTGGGGTAATGACAGGAAGCCCTGGCTCTAGGGCAGGGGTCCTCAAACTTTTTAAACAGGGGGCCAGTTCACTGTCCCTCAGACAGTTGGAGGGCCGGACTATAGTTTAAAAAAAAACTATGAACAAATTCCTATGCACACTGCACATATCTTATTTTGAAGTAAAAAACCAAAACAGGAACAAATACAATATTTGTATTTGCATGTGGCCCTCGGGCCGTAGTTTGAGGACCCCTGCTCTAGGGGTTGTGTGCACTTCACCGAGGCGGCGGGTGCCAACACCTAGCACAGGGCCTAGCACATGGAAGCATTTAATACGTGTGTGTTTTGTTATTATTTAGAAACTTTTAAGATGCCCACTTCTCATGATTTTCAGCTTCATAAATCGAAGCAATGTTTCAGACTACGGGAAATTAGCGTCCATTTCTTCTTTCATCCACTAAATATTTGTGAAGTGTCAACTGCTAGGGGCTCAGTCGGGGGGATATAATGATGACAATGTGGCCACCGTCCTGCCCGCCCGGAGCCTCTAGCCTCGTGGGGGGCAGCAGTGGCATGCCCCGGGCTGGGGTGGCAGGGCACAGGGAGCTGCCAGGCACCCAGCAGCAGGAGCCCATCCTTTTTGGGGGATGAGGGTGGTAAATGGCTTCCCAGGACCAAGCCCAGACCTCCAGGAAAGGTAGGAGCTGCTGAGCCAGGGTCAGCGGTGGGAAGTGCAGAGAGGGAATGGGATTCCAGACCGAGGGAGTGAGGGAGCGGCAGTGGCAAAGCCGAGAAGGGAGAGGGACAGTGCAGTGATTTGCAAGAAGCAAAGGTGGGAGAGGAGGGGGATGAGGCTGGAGAGACCACAGAAGGAGGACTGGGAGGCGTCAGGGGGCTGTCTCCTTTATGAACCCACGGGGGAGGGAGAGGCCAGCCGTCCGGCCTGCAGGCCAAAGCTGTCGCGGGCTCTGTGGGGCTGCGTCTTGGCCCCCAGCCCCCGGGGTGGGAACAAGCTGCTACCTGTGTCCGGGCTTCCTCTGTGTGCGCCGAAGTCATTCCTGGTCGTCACCACTGTTTTCTCTGGATGGTGTTTCTGTTCCAAACATCCTTGGCCCGCTTCTCCCCGCCCATCCCCCACTATTTAATTCCAAGCTATTCATCTAATTAGCGTCTGTCAGGCTGGTTTTGGTGTGGTTTTGCCTGCAAGGCCTGGGCTACATTGGGCGACATCTTGGATTTTTTTCCAGCTCCCAGACTCCACCGTAGGGTTCCCACATTTATTTTGGCCTCAGCATGTGTCGAGGCAGAGATCAGAGGCCAGGAATGTGGGGGCCTCTGTTGTCTCTGGGGTGGACTGTTGGCAGGAGGGTTGAGTCCTCTGCCTCGGTTGTCAGCCACGTCTCATCCAGAAAGGGTCCAGACCTGGGTGCCCAGCTGACTCAGAGTGTCGAGGGGGCAGTGAATCTGCAACGTGTTGGCATTTAATCTTCTTGCTCCCTTCCTCAGACTCTTAGGTCCTCTCCATCTCTGCCCCCAACCCCATATTTTCTTCCAAATACTCTTTTGCATTTTTTAAAATATACTTTTATTGATTTCAGAGAGGAAGGGAGATGGGGAGAGAGATAGAAACATCAATGATAAGAGAGAATCATTGATCAGCTGCCTCCTGCACGCCCCATACTGGGGATCAAGCCCGCAACCTGGGCATGTGCCCTTGACCGGAATCGAACCCGGGACCCTTCGGTCTGCAGGCCGACGCTCTATCCACTGAGCCAAACCGGCCGGGGCGCTTTTGCATTTCTTGAAATCCACAAGGAGGGGTGGCAGGAATCAGCTGGGATCTCCCTCTTCCTCTGGCTCCCTTGGTGCAAACGGCTGGCTCTGCATCCTCTTCTTTCTGTGACTTGATCCTGTTTGATCTTCTCGGAGATTCGTTAGGCGCTCTTGTCCCCCAATTCAGTTAGAGGCGGAACTCTTTAGGACTGATGAATAACAAGGGCCCAGAATGTAGACTCAAGAGAGATGTGTTTGCCTCCTGGACCCTTCATGTCTCTGTGTCTCTCGGGAAACCATTTCCCCTCTCTGAGCCGCAGTTTCCTCATCTGTGAAATGGACAATAATATTGAGGCCTGGTATCCGTTGTGCTCACTCTGCTAGGCACGGTGATGTCTTTCCGGGTCGGTCTCAGTAAATCCTCACAGTGAACCTGCTGGCATTATCATCCCCATTTTACAGACACAGAACCGAGGCTTAGCGATTATGTGACTTGCTCAAGGTCATCGAGTGGCAGAGCCAGAACTGGAACCCAGGTCTCTGTGGGGCCAGAGCCCAGGTGATGTTCTGCACTAGGGTTGTTGTGAGGAGGGAGAGTTCACAGGTGACCAAACCACCGATCTAGTTACAGATCAGTGGACAGGACGTGGAAGCCTGGAAGAAACAGTTCCGAGTCCGGAGCCCTGGCACTGCAGTGCTTGTGTCCTCCATGTGGATGGACCCTGATTAGGAGTATGAATGAGAGCCCAGAAGAAGGAAGCAGGGAAGTCTGTCTGAAAGGTTGTACCCTGTGGTTGTTTTGCTGTAAGCCGTTGGGTTCTGCCAGCCTTGGAATCACCGGCAATGTCACAGCAGGGGTGTTCTTTGCAAGCTAATGCAAGGACTGGATTTATTCCATTTCAGGGTTAGACTGATGGCCGCTGGTGCAAACATTTTCTGGGAATCAGATACTTGGATTTGTTCTTCTTCTTAGGGTCTCGGGAAGGGGGAGGAAGATGACAAATAGTCCCTGGAAAAGCATTGTTGCTGGTAGTTCATGACGTCCCCGGCGTGGAGACCTTGCCCTTGGGTCGGGAAGACGAGCGGATGTGACTTGGAGACAGTGTTGAGTAAATGGGACCATTGAGACCGAGTCGCTTTTCTGACCACAATTCTCTTCAGGAACATTGTGGCTCGGCTCTTTCTTAAGACCGGCCGATGCATGGAGCCTCACCCGGTCACTCTCTCTGGGGCGAACGAGAGGAGAGGAGCCGTGTGGCATCTCCTTGAATGTGTTTGTTGGACAGGAAGTAGTTGTTCAGGAGGAAAGAAGGCCCCGCCCTCGCGTTACATGCTTCCTCAGAGGGAGGAAGAGGCCAACCTTCTGGGTGGGTGAAGGGTGGGGACGGGGTGGGGACTGCGCTGTGTGACCTTGGTTGGGGCTCAGGCTCCTCATCTCTAAAGAGGGATGATGATGATGGTCCCTGGTCCCTGAGGTTCCATTGTCCCAAGGGGATCGCCACAGGGTGACCACTCTGAGAGCTGATTGCACACTTGGCCGGGGCTTGCTTTTGAGAAGATCCATTCTTGGGGTTCCATTCACCATTTCCAGGGCCATTTACAAAGCCAATGGCTGGCTCTGGATCCTCACAGCACCAGTGGTGGGTCAAGATCGGGGAGAGTGAGAAGCAGCCAGGAGCCGGGCACCTGACCGCGTGGTGACCTGGAGGCCCCTTCAGAGAACGTGGCGGCGGGGGGCCAGGAAAGGGACCGCACGGTGTGGCTGGGGCACTGGGCAAAGACTTTTTAAGGTGAGAGTTGAACTCGGTCAGGAGAGATAGGCAGATATCAGTATCCCCAAAAGCACATGCCTTTAAAAACATTTTAAAAATGTTCAAAACCAATATTTCCTCTTGTTGGTGCCCTCAATAAAGGGCACAAAACTAGCCTCGGTGAGATGGAGGTGTCTGGAAGCAGCTCGCTGTGTCACAGCAGTTCTGCGAGGACTCGGGGACTGGCGGCCACGAGTCCTGTTCTTCAAACTCCCAGGAAAGGAAGGGAATGGGCACCGGCGCTGACCCTCCTAGCATTTTGCTGGCGCAGAGGTACTGGAACCCGCTTCTGTAGCAGGATGGACTTAGGGGTGGCAGGCGGGCGTCAGACCCCACGTGTCACAAAGACGCCCAGTGGTGCCAGGTCAGCGCAGCCCAAGCCTGGTCACAGCTCGGAGCACTCTGGGAGCCTTAGATGAGATTACAGGACCCTCCTGCAGACCCCGAGAATCAGAGCCTTGGGGGTGGAGTCGGCCAGGTGAGTCTGCTGCAGCCCGGGGGTGGGCTGGGGGTGGGGTATGTGTGTGTGTGTATTTGGGGCTTCCTTTCTGGGCCGCTCACCATGTGAAACATTTGGCCTGGACTTTCTAGATTCCCCACAGCCTCTCGGTTCCAGTGTGACCCGGCTGGGGCCTATGGCTGTGATGCCGTAAGGAAACTGGGTGGCCCCTTTCCTCACATTTGTGTGGGGTCCCCGACACTGCATCTCCACAGCCCCCACCCTCCCTAAGCTCGTCTCTGCAGCAGGAATCACTCAGCACCCACAGCCTTCCTTTGTCCCGATGGGGAGAGACCAGGACACGGACAAGTGCAATTGTGAAAGCAGTTTTCCTCAGATCAGGATCATATAAGACAAGTCCTCGGCGTTCAAATTATTATAACGAGCCAGTTCCACTTCAGAGGGGCTAATTTAATCATAGCAAGAGCTGGGGCTCCAAGGGATTCTAATTAGATTTCTCTCCACACACCCCTCATGTTTTTTTTTCTTTTCTGAAGAGCAGCCAGGGCTGCGAGATGGTGTTATGTTTGGGTCCAGAGTGAAGAAACTTGGAAGCCAGGCCTGGCTGGGGAAGGCCATCCATCTGACTCCAGCTTGACAGCCCGAATCCTGCTTCCAGGCCACTATGAAAGGCAACAGGATTTAGGGTGGCAGGGGTGGCGAGGGGGGAGGGAGAAGAGTAGCGGGGGGGGGGGGGGGGGGGGGAGGGGCGGGGGGGCGGGTAAGGGAGAGGGCTCTCTGTGCCAGCGGTGAGATGAGGGGATTGGGTAGGTTAGGCAAGTGAGATCTAGAGCCAAACTCTGTGCATTTGAATCCTAGCCCTTCCCTTTCCCAGCTATGTGACCCTGAGTGTGTGGCGTTACCTCTCTGCATCTCAGTTTCCTCGTCCGTGAAATGGGGCTGATGCTAGAACCCACCCCATAAGGCAGTTAGGAACGCTGAGTGGGCGAGGACACATAGAGCGGCTAGGACAGCACCTGGCACGCAGTGCTATTATGATTACTCTCTAAAGTGAGGAAATCAAAAGATGGGAAAAGCTTCCCAAGGTCAGGGCTGAGTTAATTTTGCATGAAGCCACTGGGCTCAGAAGCCAGCTTGGAGGAAATACCCAGGAGAGGGTCTATCTCTGCTATTGTGACAAGAGACCCCAGTTCAAGTCCTGCCTTTGCCACTTATTAGCTGTGTGACCTTGAGAAAATTGCTTTACCTCTCTGAACTTCAGTGTCTTCATCTGTAAAGAAATCTATACTAATAATAGCCTAGGTGGTCGTCATGCCCTCACGCATCATGCCCTAATGTCATCACAAGATGGACGTCACAAGATGGCCACCACAAGATGGCTGCGTGCACAGCAGAGGCGGGGCTTGGTGGAGGAGGTGGGTCGTGGCAGGGGAGGGCAGTTGGGGGCGATCGGGCCGGCAGGGGAGGGCAGTTGGGAGCAATTGGGCTGACAGAGGAGGGCAGTTGTGGGGGGTCAGTTGTGGATGATTGGGCTGGCAGGGGAGGGCAGTTGGGGGTGATCAGACCAGCAGGGGAGCAGTTAGGCATCAATCAGGCTGGCAGGGGAGTGGTTAGGGGGTGATCAGGCTGGCAGGCAGAAGCAGTTAGGGGCAATCAGGCAGGCAGGCAGGCGAGCTGTTAGGAGCCAGTGGTCGCGGATTGTGAGAGGGATGTCTGACTGCCGGTTTAGGCCCGATCCCACAGGACATCCCCTGAGGGGTCCCAGATTGGAGAGGGTGCAGGCTGGGCTGAGGGACACACCCCCCCATGCATGAATTTCATGCACCAGGCCTCTAGTGATAACAATGATAAACTCAAAGGAAAGAGATGTGACACTGAGGGAAGATGCGTATTGGAGCGCCTAGCATGAGGTCAAGCTCATCGTGGTGCCTTAAGAAATGTTATTACCAACACCATCCATTCTGTAAAGCAGCCGTTTTCACATATTACATGTCTGGAATTTAAATCCATCTTGTGAATGATGGCGCTTTAGAGTTGCTGTTGTCTGGGCAAACACCGAAAGCTTCAGGGTCAGGACTTGTGGAATGGGAGCAAGTAGCTTGGTGGACAATCCAAGGGAAATTAGGACCAAAATCATGTGGGAAGGGATTGGAGGGGTAGCAAGTCCTAGGTATTTAGCAACAGCACCCACAAGGGGTCAAAAGTGAGCTAGTGCTGCATAAGGGCGAGGCCAACCTAGGTGCCCAGGACCCATGACTTCTACATCTTTCATGGATCCTTCTGGAAAATGCCACATCACCAGTGCTTCTGCAAGCCAGAGGACAGTGTTACGGGAGAAAACAGGAACTCCCAGACTCCCGGTTGAGAGGCATTTAGAAGCGGTGTCTCTGAATAGGAGACGTCCTAGGGACACAGTCACCATTTTTGTTCTTTATGTCTTCACTTTAACTCTGTTCAGAGTGATATGTGATTAAGGTCTAGTCTAAGCTGAAAAAGCCTCTCCAAGCATGAATTCAAAATTGCATAAGAAAGGAGTGGCTCAGAGTTTACTAAGCAGTGTTTTTCATTATTTTTAAAAAATATATTCTTATTGATTTTGGAGATGAAGGGAAAGGGAGAGAGATAGGAACATGCATGATGAAAGAGAATCATTGATTGGCTGCCTCCTTCATGCCCCACACTGGGGATCAAGCTCACGACCCAAGCATGTGCCCTGACCGGGAGTCAAACCGTGACCTCCTGGTTCCTAAGTCGACGATCAACCACTGAGCCACACCACCCAGGCGCATTTTTCATTCTTAGTGATACAAAAGTTCCTGGTGTGCTTGATGATGGGTGCTGTCTTAACTGGATGGATTTTGGTTCTATTTCCCATCGTCTCACGCAGACCTTCCTATGTTGGGAGCAAGATCTCACCTCCCTGAGCACGGCTGAGCCTGACACTGTGCTCGACGCTACACATTATTTCACTTCATCCGCCCAACAAGCCCACAGAGGAGGGGTTTTCCTCCCCATTTTGCAGATTAACTGAGGCACAGAGAAGGAAAATGACCCGCCCCAGGTCATGGAGCCAGGACTCGCTCTCCCGTTGGAGTGCATTGAGCGTGTCCCTCCCTGTTGCAGGGGGAGGTGAAGGGGCCTGGCTCTCTCAAGAGGCTGCCCATCCGCCTTGTTGGACATCACCTCCTGGAATCCCTCTGGGCCTGGGTAAGACCATGTGGGTCCAGGGTCAAAGCCAACACCACCCAGTCTCTCAGGTCCTTGTCATCACTTATCAGGTGACCAACAGTGAATATTGATCGGGTGCCGAGGAAGCAGGTGGGGAGAGGAAGCGGCACTGCGATAGGTACTAAGAGGTCTGGGTTCTGATTCCAGTGATGCCACTGGCTGGCTGTGGGCTCGTCACACACCCTCTTAGGGCCTCTGTTTCCTTATTGGTCAAAAGAGGGTGATGGTGATGATAAGGAAACATATTAAGAAATATGAAGTGCTCAGCATTGGGCCTCCCTGTGTGTCCAGAGCACAGAGTGGGGCTCCCAGGTGCAACCTCTTGCCTTTGCGATTATTATTTCACCGTGAGGCGGGTGTCCACCTGATGGTGACTCTCAGGTCACCATCAGTGCTAGAGAGCAGCAAGGTCTTCAGGGGTGTGAGGATAGTGGCAAAGCTCTTGTCCGTTTCTCTGGCCAGGGCAGGGGTGCAGGAGGGCTGGCCAGGTTGGAGTTTCATCACTGGGGGAGTTTGGATCCTGGCCCCTGCACACGTGGCAGGAGGAAGCCGGGGTCACGATGCCCAGCTGGGGACCTTGTGTTAGTGGCTTCTCGTGCCTTGGCCCTCCCCAGCCTTCACCATAGCCACAGGACTCTCCTGTGACTCTATTCTCTGGGTAGGAGGAGGTGATGGATTTCCGAGCTGGGACAGAACCCAGAGTGACGGGAACAGACCAGAGCCTGGTACACCCAGAGCCTGAAGACATCGGGCAGCAAATGGAAAGCACTTGGAGGCTCTCTGCCTGATTTCTTCAAGGTTGGGGCACAAGAACATGCCTTCCCCCCTTTAATTCTCTTGCTCTAGACAAAGAAAATTTAGATAAGGCAGGTTAGCAAATAGAGGAAAATAGAAGTCCTCTATAAAGTTACAATTTGGAGATCATGTCTGCTAATATTTTGGTGCATATTCTTTCTGTCTTTTTTTTTCCTATGGGGATATATACATACAGGCTTTAAAAGTGACCTTGAAAATAGAATCATTTTCTGTGTGAAGAGCTTAAAAGTACCCAACACATAGTAAATGCTTAATAAATGTCAGCTGTTATTATGATTTCCTTTTTTTTTTACAGCCTGATTTTCTCTTTTAAGTAGAATTTCAGCTTCCTGAGAAGCAGAAACTTGTATGTTTTATTCACCTCTGTAATCTAGTGCTTAGTACATAGTAAGTGCTCAATAAATATTGTTTTAATAAATAGATGAATAGATATTTCTTCATCTCATTAGATTTTCATCTGTAACTAGAGGCCCGGTGCACAAAATTTGTGCACTCGGGGGGGAGTCCCCCCAGCCTAGCCTGCTCCCTCTCGCAGTCTGGGAGCCGTCAGTCGGACATCCTTAGCACTGCCACCAAGGCAGGAGAGGCTCCTGCCACCACCGCTGTGCTCACAGCTGTCAGCCTGGCTTGTGGCTAAGCGGAGCTCCCCCTGTGGGAGTGCAATGGCCACCAGGGGGCAGCTCCTTCATTGAGCGTCTGCCCCCTGGTGGTCAGTGCACGTCATAGCAACCGGTCGTTCCACTGTTCAGTCAATTTGCATATTAGCCTTTTATTATATAGGATAGTCAATAGCAGCATACTAATGCATTGCTGAATTTGCTTCCACACTTGTGGCTGGTGTTTATTTTAAAAAATTGCTCCCAACCTCCTAACTCTCCACCTCAGTCAACATCCCAACCCAGATCTCGCTCCACTAACCTGAAGAGATGGGGAAGCTGGGTTGCTGGAGCTTGGGGACCCAGCATCACTTCAGAGAAGCCAGAAGCCAGCCTGTGGGCTTCCAGCGCCCTCCCTGGCTCGCAGAAACCACAATCATCGACTTAAACTGTCTAGGTAGCGCATAGACGAGTAAAACCCCAACTCCTGCATTTTTGATGAAGTTGATATTAGACAAATGCTCAGGGCTTACTTGGTCAGACCCAGCAGCGAGGGGCTGAATCAATAATGAAACACTGGGAGGAATAAAGCATTAAACAGGGCCTTCTGCAAGGCAAGCATCTGGGGGGAGAGGGGAGTAAGTCAGGTGACCCAGCATGGCCCTTGGCCAGTGGTCCCCGCTCCTGGCCACCATGGTCGGCACGCAGGTTACCCTCAATTCCTACAAGTCTGGTGGGCAGTGTGACTTCCTGGGACAGTCGCTAGGCCAGAAGCCCAGAAGCACGGACATAGTCTCCACGTTGTGGCCCCAGGCAGGTTATTTTTTACCCATTTGCCTCAGCGGGGGCAACAGATCCTGGACAAGGACACTAAGGCCCTTCCCAGCTGTGGGGTGCGATGCATTCAACACGAGCTAGGGGATGCATGTGGTCCAGTACAAAGGATGTTAAGAGCCACAAGTGAGCAGGACTCAGGAAATCTATCAGTTCGATCAGTCCTAGCTCCCTTTTCAAGCTGAGAGAGCAATCTTCTCTCTGACTAGAGATTCTTGGCCTTGGGTCATCAAAAAAAATCCTTCCTCTGGCTTCTGCTCCATCCGAAGGGTGTTTGAAGACAAATGCTCTGCAGTGAAGGGACTCCAAGTCCCAGATGTCCCTTTCACCCAGGTCACATCTTTGGCCCCTGCCATAAGACCCCTAACTTTGGGGCTAGAATATGCCTCCTCCTCAAAGAGGAAGAGGCTGGGAAAGAGAGGTGGGTGTAGGCAAATGGGGAGGGTGAACTGTGGGTGCAGCTGCCAAGAAGGGGTCTCTGTGTTTACTCCAACACAGCCTACCTTGGCCTGCTCATTGCCTTCTAGAACTTGAGCACATGAAGCCTGGTCTATGGACCTGCGGCATTGGCAATGTGTGAGCTGTTAGAAATGCAGCATCTCAGCATAAGAATGCAGTATAAGACATATAACATACAAGATATATGTTAATTGTCTGTCTATGTTATTGATAAGGCTTCTGGTAAACAGTAGGCTATTAGTAGTTTAGTTTTTGGAGAGTCAAAACTTATACACAGCCCAGCTAGCATGGCTCAGTGGTTGAGCGTCAACCTATGAACCAGGAGGTTGCGGTTTGATTACCAGTGGGGGCACATGCCTGGGTTGCGGGCTCTATCCCTAGTGTGAGGCATGCAGGAGGCAGCTGATCAATGGTTCTCTTTCCTCATTGATGTTTCTCTCTCTCGCTCTCTCTCCCTTTATCTCTGAAATTAATAAAAATACCCTATATAATAAAAAGGCAGTATGTAAATTGACCCTAATGGCAGAACGACCAGGAACCACCAGTTACTATGACATGCACTGACCACCAGGGGGCAGATGCTCAATGCAGGAGCTGCCCCCTGGTGGTCAGTGTGCTCCCACAGGGGAAGCTCCACTTAGCCACAAGCCAGGTTGACAGCTGTGAGCACAGCGGTGGTGGCAGGAGCCTCTCCTGCCTCCTCACAGCACTAAGGATGTCTGACTGTGACTTAGGCCCACACCCTTAGGGGAGCGGGCCTAAGCCATAGTCAGACATCCCCCGAGGGCTCCTGGGCTGTCAGAGAGATGTCTGACTGCCAGCTTAGGCCCAATCCCCCAAGGAGCAGGCCTAAGCTGGCAGGTGGACATCCCCTGAGGGGTCCTGGACTGCAAGAGGGCACAGGCTGGGCTGAGGGACCCCCCTGAGTGCACGAATTTTCATGCACCGGGCCTCTAGTACTAGTATATTTAAAAAAAACAACAACCTACACACAGATCTTTGACTGCATGGGGGGTTGGCACCCTAACCCCTGTATTGTTCAAGGGCAACTGCATAGGAAGGGCTCCTTGTCTCTCTTACTCTAGATCACAGTGGATCTTGATCATAGCAGAATCACCTGGGGAATTTTTCCAAACGTATTTGCCTGGGTTCCCTTTGGGGTCTCTGACTCAGTAAGACTGAGTCCGAAAAAGCTTCCATGGTCCTTCTGATTCTCCACTGACCGCTGAGAGCTGCTTCTTTGTAGTGCAGTCCCATTATTTCTGGTCCTTCAGGGGCTGAGAGGGGCTTGTCTGCAGTGATCGAAGGATCAGGCCATTTCCTGGGGTGGAGCCAGCTTTGCACTGAAATTCATCCTCATCTTCCCGGGCACATAGCTGAACCACAACCCATCGAAGAGGCCTCTCTATCAGCTGTTTTCAGCTGAAGATTCAGTTACGTAGGGCCCAGCCGTTCAGATAATACAGAAAACCACGAGCAGAAGCAAACTAGGCTTTCCCTCTCTCTCTCCTCCTTTATTCACTCCATTCATTCATTCAATCATTCCTTCAGCAAAGATTTGACTGTTACCGCTGTGCTTGATGTAGAGCAGTGGTTCTCAAAGTAGGATCCCAGGGCCTCTGGTGAGGTCTCTGAGACCCTTTCAGGAGGTCTGTGAAGACAAAGATACTATATAATAAAAACCTAATATGCTAAGTGTCCGACCGTTCATTTGACCAGTCACTATGACATGCACTGACCACCAGGGGGCAGATGCTGCAACCGGTAGGTTAGCTTGCTGCTGGGGTCCAGCCAATTGGGACTGGGTGAGACGGGCCAGACATGTCCTGGAGCCTTCCCAAGGTCCCTCCCTGGCTCTGATTGTGCACTGCTGGGGTCTCTTGGCCTGGCCTGTCCCCTCTTGCAATCCGGGACCCCTTGGGGGATGTTGGAGAGCCGGTTTCGGCCTGATCTCCGCAGGCCAGGCCGAAGGATCCCACCGGTGCATTCGTGCACCGGGCCTCTAGTATTTTAATAATAACATGCAGGCATAATTTGCCTATTTCACTGTACTTGGGACATTTGTACTTGTGATACAAAAGCAACAGTGGGCAGACCTACTGTGTTCTAACATGAAGTCAGGGTAGTGGTACCCAATGTGCTAGGGTCATTGTATTCCTCATGGCATGCGCTCATAGTAAAAATAAAACAAAACAAAATTAGTTTTATTAAATCTTTTTTTGTTGTTGTTAATCCTCACCAGAGGACACTTTTCCATTGATTTTTAGGGAGAGTGGAAAAAGGAGAGACAGACAGAAACATTGATGTGATAGAAACATATCGATTGGTTGCCTCCTGCACATACCTCGACCAGGGCCCGGGCTGGGGAGGATCCTGCAACCAAGGTATGTGCCCTTGACCGGAATCCAACCTGGGACCCTTGGTCCGAAGACCGACACTCTATCCACCGAGCCAAACCGGCGAGGGCAGTTTTATTAAATCTTGTTCCTGCAGTACACATCTCTAGTATTCTGCATCATGAGATGGGGAGACACATACAGGAGCGTGCTGGTTGCCTTGAGTACAAACAGTGACCCATGTGAGTACTTGCACGGTGTGCTGAACTAGCTGCTTCTTTCATGGGTCACCGTGTTTACTCGAAAGAAAGACTGACTCCAGGATCTGGTGGATACTTTATTGATGATGAACACGATCAGTCTGTCACGTCAAGGAAGACAACTGACAGGATTGTTTCAATGATAAAATTTGGGCTTTCAAGTGAAAATGGGAACATTGGAAGACTTGTGTCTGCCACTGTGAGCGTGGCAGCTTCTCAGTACTTAAAGGCTTTTCTAGTGAGATCTGTGACGGTCTGAACAAGTGTGGTTTTTGATACCCAATAATGAAAGGCGTCCACATTTGGAAGATCTGCATGATTCAAGGAGCCGCTATTTTCACAATGACCAGTGTGTGATGTCTTAGTTTCCTAGGGCTGCCTTCACAAAGTGCCATAAACTGGTACTTTGGTTTAAACAACAACAGTTTATCCTCTTACAGCATAGAGGCTGGACGTCCAAAATCCAGGTGTCGGCGGGTTGGTTTCTTCCGAGGGCCGTGAGAAAGAATCTGTGTCATGCTTCTCTCCCAGCTTCTGGTGGTTTGCTGACCATCGTTGGCATTCCTTGGCTTGTAGGTACATCACCTTCATCTGTGTCTTCATCTTCTCAGGCAACCTCCCTGTCTGTGTCTGTGTCGAAATTTCCTTTTTTAAAATAAAGGACACCGGTCATCTTGGGTTAGGGTGCATCTTACTCCACTATGACTTCATTTTAATTAATAACGTCTGAATAACCCTATTTCTAAATTAGGCCACATTCTGAAGTACTGATTGTTAAGACTTCAACATATGAATTTTTTTTTGGGCGGGGGGGATACAATTCAATCCACAACACATGATGTCACAAATCATGCCTGGGTAAAAGATTCATTCAAAATCCAAGACAGATCAATGAATTTTAAAATAACTGAATATAAAAAATTTATGGATGTGGTTTCAGATTCCACATTGTAACTAACCTTTACGGACTCACCATTGTTGAGTTTTGGTGTAGTAACCAAGAAGAATATGCATAGTTATGTGAAAAGGCTATTAAAACACGCTCCCGCTTTCCAACAACATATTGTGTGAGGCCAGATTTTCTTCATACACTTCAACAAAAACAACATATTGGAATAGATTGAATGCAGAAACAGATATGGAAATCCAGCTGTCTTCTATTAAGCCAGACATTAAAGACATTTATAAAATAAAGCATAAATTTTTCTAATAGTTTTGTTTTCGAAAAATATATTTTAAAAATGTATTTATGCGAACATGTAATGGATTTATTTTTACTGTTTTGAATGAATTAGTGAACATTTACAATGTTCTCAGTTTTAATTTCTAATACAGTCAATATCTATAGCAAGACTTCTCAACGTTGGCACTATGGACATTTTGGGCTGACAGTTCTTTGTCATGGGGGCTCTCCTGGGCACTGTAGGATGCGAGTAGCATCTCTGGCCTTTACCCATTGGATGCCAGTATCATCTGCTACCCCCACACGTTGTGGCAATCAAAAATGTCTCCAGATATAACCAAATGGCCCCCAGTGGAGAACCTCTGATCTATAGATCTAAGCAGTAGAAACCAAAGCTCTTTGGGGCCCTCAAGAGTTTTTAAGAGTGGAAAGGGATCCCGAGGCTGAAGAATCTGAGCACCACTGATGTACGGGGATACCCTGGTGAGCAGATCATTCAGGGCACCTGCCCTCATGGACTTACAGTCTAAAGGAGGAGACAAACATGAACTAGAGAGCATTAAAACTGCAACCTTGACAAGTGTGTTTGAAGACGGTGTATATGATGCCAGGAGGCCTCCTCTTCCTCTCTACCAGCCCCACGTCCACTCTCTCAACCCTAAGACCTCCTCTGCCCTCGGCGGTGGCCGATCCAGGTCAAAGTCACGTGGTATATTCTTGGTGTGAACCGTCGATTTGGAGAGGGAAGATATCACCTTATAAACTAATTCCCCCAGTTTACAGATGGTAAAGGGAGACACAGGGAGGGTGAGACGTGGAAAGGCAGGGTCACCTGTGCTTAGCAGACACCCTCGTTCCTGTGGCTGTCCTCAAGCCTGGACTGTCACAGACGTGGGGGTGGGGAGCTATACCTTGAACTGAATGCTGACTCAGTTCCGGCCAGGCCACTCCTTGCATGTGGTGCTGTGATCTGAGGATTTAGTCATTATTCCTTCATTTACTCTATAAATACTTATTTGAACACCCGCTATGTACCCCATGAAGGATGATGAACAGGAGTGACAAAGTCCCTGCTTTCATGGAGTTCATGTTAGTGTATGTGTTTGAGAATGTGTGTGTGTGTGCGTGTGTGTGTTTTCAGGGGGGTAGGTAATTGACACAGAAAGAAATAATCATGTTCATTCCAGATGGGAGAAAGTGCTATGAGGTGTACAGACAGGGTCATAGGGTATAAGGAGAGACTTGTGGGTCTGAGACGGTCTCTCTGAGGAGAGCTGGAACTGGAATGATGAGGAGGCAGCCACAAGAAGCACCAAATGAAAGAGTTCTCCAGGCAGAGAGAAAGGCATATGCCAAGGCCCTGGGGCAGGAAAGAGCTTGAAGTGCTGGAGGAATGGAAAAAACAAAAAAGATCAGTGGGCCAGGGTGTAGCAAGGCAGCCCCAAGTGGATGAGCTGAGGTCCTCTTTGATATAAAGCTACTCTCCATCTGAAAGCAGCCCTAGCTGAGACGGAGTGTTTGACCCTGGGCCACGTGACTACAAAGCCAGAGCTGCCTGTCTATCATGAGCTGTGTATAGTCAGAGGCGCTAGTCAAAATGCTAGTGATTTGGGTTGGGCCCCAGCAGGAGGCACACGTCAATCACATAAACACAGAACAGGGCAGAACCCCCTGTAATTACCTCTTCCAAACGGACACCTCTTCCGCAGCCCACGGGCTGTGGCCTCAGGCGGGTTCTTCAGGGCCAGCGACGGAAAGAACTCGGCCTGGTGCACAGCTGAGCTGAAGCGCTGCATGGTACTGGCCAAACAGGAACTGCTGCCACCACACTCAGGGGTGGCCCTGAAAGACAATAGGGCAGGGAAACCCCCCTAGATGGGCAGAGCTGTGGAAAATACACCCTGAGGACCAGGTAACAGAGAGAGAAAAGGGACCTGAGATATGGGAAAATGTGACCTTCTGGGTGTGGTTAAAGGCTTGGCTCTGTTTTCTGGGGAAACTTGAACCAAAACACAGGGTTTACTTGCTTCCAGGTGTGCATTGAATCCTGACACCAATCTTACGAGACGGTATTTTGTTATCCCCATTTTACAGATAAGGAAACTGAGGTGCAGAGGGGTGCAGTACCTTGCTCAAAGTCTTCCAACCAGTAGCTGGGATCTGGACTCAGGCAGTCCAGCTTCAGGCTGATTTCCCCAGCAGGTGAGATGAGTGGTGCCACACTGGACGCTGGACGTCTGATCTGACTCCCAGCGATGGCACTGATACCCTGTGGGCCAGGGAACAAGTCTCATCTGTACCCTAGGTCTCTGCTTCCTCTCCCAAAATGTGGTGCTTGGACTCTATTATTGACAAGGCCTCTTCTTGCTCGAAGTTACTTGATTCTTTTGGGCCTTCCAGGGGTTCAGCCAGGGCTGGGTGCCGGGGGCACGAACATGAATAAGCCATAGTTCCCCAGGAATCCGCCGGCCCCCTCGGTCAGCTACATCCATAAAGGCTGCATTCTTCACCTACCTGAGCAATTATGGGTTTGGAGATTTTTAAATAATGATTTCAGCATGTGCTTTGTATAAACAAAGGTTGGGGCAGGGGAGATGAGGGGAATGTGGTCCTGGCTCGTTGGTGCAGCTAAAAATAGAAACGTGAAAGTCCTATAATGATGAGGCAGAAACTTAAAACAAAGTTCTTGGAAAATTCTCTCCCCTCGCCACACTGCCCAGGTATTTCCCCCGTTTTGCCTCGTGCAGATGGAGCAAGGGAAATTGGGGTGAGGGGCGGGTATCACAACACACACTTCCTTCCTGGCACGGAGGAGGAGGGGCCGAGGAGCCGGAGCCGGGAACAAAACGTCTGTTCAGGAGCCTGATGCAGGCTGACATGGGTCTTTGAGCTCCCTGAGTGGCATTTATGGCCACAGATATGGAAAAGTAAATAAATCTCCCAAGCCCGGCATCTTGCTTTAATTAATAACATAATCAAGTCTCTGGCCTCGTGGAATGGAAGGATTTCAACACTCAAGAGCCCTCTGGCAGCAGGCAGGCAGTGGGCCCCCTGGCCAGGCAGCCCCCAGAGCAACGGGCTGGCCTGGCCGGGCAGGGAGATCAGGGAGGGCGTGCTCAAGGCCTGCAGGGCAGGAGCAGCGGGCTGGCTCCCAGGTGAGAGCCGGGATCCAGAAGCGGAGAATCAGGGCAGCAGGAAGCACTTGGATTGTCATAACGCACTTTGCTTGTTCATCGTGCGTTCATTGCATCCTGGGCTTGCACTTTGATGTCCCATTCATCCCGACAGAACAACCAGGCAGGCTGTTCTCCCCATTTTTCAGACCGGGAAACTGAGACCTGGAGACTTTGGAGTGATTTGCCCAAGGTCACACCGCTAGAAGGAGGTGGAGGGAGACCTGAGTGATCTGAACCCGGGACTGCATGAGGAGAGACATAGAGGGGGTGAGGCTCACTGAAGGAGGGAGGGTCTGTGCCTTTCATTTCTCCCTGAGCCCTCGGGTGACAGGGGAGATGATGTATCTTTTGGTCAGGATTACCCACTCTCTCTGTTTGAGCTGATGGAAGTGTCTAAGGAGGGGTGGGGTAAGGGTGTTGAGAAGCGACGGCCAGATTTGAAAAGTGAATTTAGCCCTAGTTGGTTTGGCTCAGTGGATAGAGCGTCGGCCTGTGGACTGCAGGGTTCCAGGTTCAATTCCAGTCAAGGGCACATGCCCGGGTTGCAGGCTCGATCCCCAGTAAGGGGCATGCAGGAGGCAGCTAGTCCACATGTTTCTCTCTGTCTTTCCCTTTCTCTTCTATGCTCTCTGAAAATCAACAGGGAAAAAAAATATCCTCAGGTGAGGATTTAAAAAATGAATAAATGAAAGTGAATTTAGAAGGAGAGAGGTGGTAGGGGCTGCGGAAGGCGAAGGAACGGGTGTCAGAAGCCCCGCGAGCTGGGTTGGACACCCGGAGGTCCCTCCAGGGCACACTGTCCAGGTTCCATGAACCAGGAACAGAGAGAAGGAGAGGCCCCCGGCCGGCTGGGAACTCTGATCCTCCGGGTGCTGAGCCAGGCCGGGACCAGGGCCTGGCTGCTGCCGTTCCTTCCCCGTGTGAGGGGCCGCTTTGGGCAGCCTCCCTGGCCGGTATGCTTGGCTGTCTTTGTTGGGTCCGACCAGTAAATAAACATAGGAAATCGTCACATGATGATCTGGCCCTGAGCTACCTTTGTCTCCCCTCTCCCCTCAACGCTCCATGCCTGCACCCTCAGTCAATGTGGGTCCCTTGGTCTCCTCGGTTTGCATGGCTGCCCCCTTCACCTGGAGGGGTCACCCCCCATCACTGGTGCCGGAATCCTCTCCACGGGCTTGCTCAGAAGCTTTCTCCTCCAGAAAGTCTTCCTTAAGCATCAGCCAGAGACCACCTTTGAGCACCCACAGCACTGTCTCATTACTGGGGTACTTTTCACCTTGTAACGGAGTCACTCATTCATTCAAAACACTTGTGGGTACTTGCTTTTAAATGTTAATTGGTCCATGTTTTATCTCTTCTCTAGGTTCCTCAAAGGCAGAAGCTGTTTATAGTTATAATAACAGTTATTATAGCATTTTCCAGTTGCTAAGTGCTTACTCTGTGACCAGACACATAACATTTTTACGTGAGTTATTTTGTTTAATCCTCACAAAACCCTGTGAGGTTGGTGTTATTATCCTCTACATTTTATCGGTGAAGGAAGAGAGGTTAAGCTAATTGTCTAAAGTTAACAGCTAGTAAGTGGTAAAGTCAGAATCGGAACCCAGGCAGTGAGAACGCAGAGTCCAAGCTCATAACTGCTAGCTTAAGTCGTGTGAGATGCGTGAACGTGCCTGGCCCGGTGCCGGGCCCACAGGCACAGATTCTCAAATGTTGCGTGAATATGAATTCCCCACAGGGCTCGATACTAGATTTGACTTGTTTCCAAAGTTTGTGGATGGAATCGATGAGAAAAAAAAGGCTGGCAGAATGAAGTCATGGTAACTTTGGGGAGTTTTCCCAGTTATCAGCTACCGTATAACAAATCACCCTCAGACCTAGTGGCTTCAAACAATTGTTTATTATTACCTCTCACAGTTCTGCGGATGCGGAACTATCTAAAGGCCTTCCCCTCCTTCTCTCCGCCCTTCACCCCCACCCCGGGCCTGGATGTTGAAGATGGCTTCTCACTCATCTCAGCTGGATGGCTACAGCAGCCAGAGGCTGGTTGGGCACCTCTCTAGTTGAGCTTCCTCATAGCATGGTGGACTCAAGCTAGTTGGACTTTTTACATGGTGTCTGGCTTCATCCAGGGCAAGCATTCCAAGAGGCTGAGGCTGAGGTCTTGGAAGTCACCTGCCATCATATTGGCACATTGGGTACTGGGCGGTGTGGCTCATTGGTTCAGCGGGAGGGCATCCTTAGAGATAATTACCATGGGAGCAGCATTGAGTCACGAAGGTTCCAAGGGCTCGGTCACTCCGGTGTGGCTGAATCAGGAGCTACTCAGGAGCCTCGGGTTCCGTGTTAACACAGAGGTGAACTTCCGAATGAGGAGAGCTGACACTTTTTTGGTCCATAATGTCTCAGGCTTCCTCACATTCTCCCAAGGAACTGGACTTTGCCTAAATTTGCGCCCTGGAAATGTTGCTGTCTGATTCTTTCAGGGCCCACTTCTATGTAAGTCAAATAGACAAGTCTTTATTGAGCACCTACTGATTGCCCTGCCCTGTGTAATAATCGACTAGAAAAAAATAAGACTTGAAATACTTTGTTTAGGAAGCAATTCTCCTATTTTTTTACTGATCAGTGGAGAGGTATCTAGTTCTCTGTAATAATGGTAGAATGTAAGTTTCACTTCACAAGAATTTCTCCTGAATTGTCCATCAGAACCTAGAGAGCCTTGAAGTGAGATGTCATCATTGAAAAAAACTTTATCTCATTGGACAAAAGTGGGTCACTGGTTGAACTAATTAGCATATGCTCTGTAATACGCCACACCAAAAATGTGGTGGCTTAAACAGACATTTACTAGTATTTGTTCAGGATCCTATTGTTTGGTAATTTGGGCTGGGATCCGTTGGGATGTTCTACTGGTCCTGGCTGAGCTCACTCATGTGCCCACAGTCAGCTGGCTGACAATAGTCTTACTCACTGTTCTGGTAGGTGGTTGGCTGCTGGCTGGGGCGACAGAGGTAAATGACCTGTGTCATCATCCAGCAGGCTACCTCAGGCTTGTTAAGGGCTGGGGCCACAACATTAGTAACAAAGAAACAGAATTTCGGGAGGATGAGGCCCAGAAATCAGGATTTTAAAAAGATTCCCAGGTGATTCTAATGTGCAGCCAAGGTTGAGAACCGCTGTTAAGTGAAAGATGGAGGCAGGTGAGTCACATCAGGGAAGTGATGATGGAAGCAGGGGTTAGGGTGATGCAATTGCTGGCTTGGAAGACGGAAAAGGGCCGTGAGCCAAGGGGTGTGGGCAGCCTCCGGAAGCTAGAAAAGGCGAGAAACGGGTTCTCCCCGGGAGCCCCCTAGAGCCTCCAGTGGGAGCGAAGTTATGCCGACACCTTGCTTGTTAGCCCAGAGAGACCTTTGACTCCCAGGACTGAAAGGTAATACATTTGTACCGTTTAACCCACTAACTCAGTGGCAATTGATTATATTATCAACAGGAAACTAAGACAACAACACCGTGCGGCCAGAGGACCTTTTCTCAAGACCAGTAATATCTGTGCTGTGATTACTCAAAAGCAGGCAGTCACATCCCTTCATTAGAAAGAACGAAGACAAGGGCTTTTTAAATGCCCACTCCCTCAAGTCCTCCAGTACTGGAACATAAATGCTCCCTGGGATCGCTCTCTCCTCTAAGCCCGTTCCCGGGGAAGCGGGAAGAAGTGAGCTGATAATCCGCAGATAACCCCGGGCTAGAATGCGCAGAGCTCAGTGAGTCTCAGAACAAAGGCGCCGCATTGGCTGATGAGCTGCTTTCCTTAAAGATCCTCATCTTTTGGGGCCATTTCACTCTTTATTATTTATTTCATAATTTTAATAACATTTTCCCCCCAAAAGAATAATGGAGTGTAAAAGGCTTAGACCATTACCAAGTTTCCATCGCTCACCTGCTGGCTGCCCATCTTAATTGCCGTCAAAATCCCTAAGAGGAAATAAGAAGCTTCTCTCTCAATAATGCGGAATCAATAGTGACAGCCACGCCACACACGATAAGCGGAGAACAAGCGAGACGGCCCTAACCCTGAGCCAGAGCGTGTTCACCAGCGGGAACACGCTGGCCGCTCATCACCGTGAAAAGCGTCAGTGAGCTATGGAGGTGGCCTCTGTCCCCGGGGCTGCGACTTCTCACTAATGCACCCCCAGTTCTCTGGGTAAGATTTCAGCCAGCAGATCCGACTGTGTAAAACGCATAAGCTTCATTCATGAGTCACCAGGGCACCAGAACGACACAGCCATGTCACCCTCTCTGAGCTGGAAGCAATTTCAAGGAGCAAAGGACCGGCCCCTTCTTCCCAGGAGGAAACGGAAGCCCAGAGGGAAGTGACAGGTCCCAGGTCAGCCCACAAGTTGGTGGCAGGACAGGGACTAGAACTCACATGTCTTAATTCTCGGGCCAGTCTCTGGGCTGCCACGTAAGAAAAAAAAATGGAGCCCTGACTGGTGGGACTCGGTTGGAGCATCATCCTGTGCACCAAAGGGTTGTGGGTTCGATTCCCAGTCAGGGCACATACCCAGGTTTCAGGTTTGATCCAAGGTAGGGGCATGTACGGGAGGCATCCAATTGATGTCTCTCTCTCTCTCTCTCTCTCTCTCTCTCTCATTTCCCCCTCTCTCTCCCTCCTTCTCCAAAAATCAGTGAAAGCATATCCTCAGGTGACAATTAAAAAAATAAAAAGAAAAAATCGGAGAGGGGAAGGGAGAAAAAAACCTAGAAGTGGAGGAGAAAGCAAGGCATAAGGGAGAGAAAGGAAGGAGCAAAGGAGGGAAACAAGGAGAGGAAAGAAGCGAGAGCTCCCTGGCCCCGTGGATCCCAGATGCTGCCTGAGGACCAGACACAGCCATGTCATCTGGAAAGATAAAAGGAAAGATCCCCAAAATAGAGCGTGAGGGGAAAAGAGGGCACGGTTTTAAAAAATGGAAAGTGATGTTATCATAAAAATAAAATAAAATGCCGGGCCCGAAATACCTACCCCATATGTTTGCTGTAAGGACCGAGCGAGACTCGAGATACAAACGTGCCTGTTGATGAGCTATAAATTCCTATTGGAAACACCGGCTGCCTGACCTCAGGCCGGTCACTCCTCGCTGGGCCTCTGTTTCCTCGACGGTAAAACGAAGGTTGAACCAAGGGAGCGACAGCATTCTCTGGGCAGCTACTGTTGTCTAGACTGAAATTGTGGGGACCAACATGGCGTTCCTGTTCAAGAACCTGCCTCAGTCCCTCTACCCCATTGCTTTCATCTCTTTGAACGAACTGCAGTGAGGGATTGATCCAGAACATTTGAGCAGCAAATCCCTTTGTTTTAATTGTCCAGATGCTCGTGAATGTGAAGCAGCTGGGCACATGCCACATCTGCCCGTCTGCCCGGTCCACGTGCCCGCGGCCAGGCCCGGCCAAGGCTCCCAGTCACGAGTCACGAGGGGCCGCCTCCTGCCCGCTGCTCAGCAGCCTCCGGCCAGAAGGGCCAGGCGGGCCGGCAAACTCCATTTCTGGCTCATCAGTGACTCACTTTCAGAAGCCACCCCTTGGGGAGCTTGTTAAAAGGCCGTTGGCCTCCCCAGGAGGGAGGCTCAATTTGCCTTTATGAATGAACCGCTCCAGGGAAATCAATGAACATGTCATTCAGGTCAAGTAAACAAATGCGCTTTCTCCTGGGGGCCTGGTCCTCCCCGGCAGGGGTCCCGAGAAGCCCCCCCTCTCTGAGCCCAGCCCTGGCTTCAGGGCTGCACCCCGGGCAGGGCCCCATCTCCCACTGAGCTCTGTCCAGCTGCCTCCTGTCCCCAACCCCACCCTGAGGGGCCCGTTTCCAAAGACTCGGGGACAGGAGCGCTTCTCAGGAACGTTATGGCTGCGAAAGATTCTACAGAAAAACCTTCCCTCATGGCTGCATCCCAGCTGTCTTTCCTCCTCTCCTTCACTGGGTCAGGGGACATTTTTAAAAATTTTATTTATTTATTTATTTATTTAAAATCCTCACTCCAGGATATTTTTTCCATTGATTTTTAGAGAGTGGAAGAGAGAGGGAAAGACAGAGATATCGATGTGAGGGAAACATATCGATTGGTTGCCTCCTGCAGGCGCCCTGACTAGGGCCCCGGCCAGCAAGGAGGAGCCTGCAACCAAGGAACATGCCCTTGACCAGACTCGAACCTGGGACCCTTTGGTCCACAGGCCAATGCTCTAGCAACTGAGCCAAACTGGCTAGGGCCAGGGGACATTTATTAAGCACCTACTATGTGCAGTCATATATATGTGAGGGTCAGGGACTCAGTGACACATAAGACACGGCCCTGTCCTCAAGGGCTCCCACTCTGTACAGTGGTTCCTTCTGTGCCAGACTCGCAGGAGAAGGTTTGAAACACCAATCCCCAGCCACCCGCCTGGGACAGAGGACATCACACATGACCCGCGTGACCACCCACCTTCTTGCTTACGTTTCGCATCAGATTGTGGTATTCTAACCAAGTTGTTATTTTTCTTTTTTTAAAAAAAATTAAATCTTTATTGTTCAGATTATTACAGTTGTTCCTCTTTTTCCCCCCCATAGCTCCCCTCCACCCGGTTCCCACCCGACCCTCTGCCCTTACCGCCCCCCCCCCCCCCCCACTGTCCTCATCCATAGGTGTACGATTTTTATCCAGTCTCTTCCTGCATCCCCCACACCCCTTTCCCCCTGAGAACTGTCAGTCCACTCCCTTTCTATGCCCCTGATTCTATTATATTCACTAGTTTACTCTGTTCATCAGATTTTTTATTCACTTGATTCTTAGATTCACTTGTTGATAGATATGTAATTGTTGTTCATAATTTTTATCTTTATCTTTTTTCTTCTTCTTCCCCTTCTTAAAGAATACCTTTCAGCATTTCATATAATACTGGTTTGGTGGTGATGAACTCCTTTAGATTTTTCTTATCTGTGAAGCTCTTTATCTGACCTTCAATTCTGAATGATAGCTTTGCTGGGTAAAGTAATCTTGGTTGTAGGTTCTTGCTATTCATCGCTTCGAATATTTCTTGCCATTCCCTTCTGGCCTGCATAGTTTCTATTGAGAAATCAGCTGACAATCTTAATGGGTACTCCGTTGTAGGTAACTAACTGTTTTTATCTTGCTGCTTTTAAGATTCTCTCTTTGTCTTTTGCTCTTGGCATTTTAATTATGATGTGTCTTGGTGTGGTCCTCTTTGGATTCCTTTTGTTTGGGGTTCTCTGCACTTCCTGGACTTGTAAGTCTATTTCTTTCACCAGGCAGGGGAAGTTTTCTGTCATTATTTCTTCAAATACATTTTCAATATCTTGCTCTCTCGCTTCTTCTGGGACCCCTATAATTCGGATGTTGGTACACTTGAAGCTGTCCCAGAGGCTCCTTACACTATCTTGATATTTTTGTATTCTTTTTTCTTTTTGCTTTTCCAGTTGTGTGTTTTTTGCTTCTTCGTATTTCAAATCTTTGACTTGATTCTTGCGATCCTCTAGTCTGCTGTTGGATCTCTGTATAGTATTCTTTGTTTCAGTCAGTGTATGCTTAATTTCTAGTTGGTTCTTTTTCATATCCTCAAGGGTCTCACTAGATTAATCAAGGGTCTCACTAAATTTATCGGCGGTTTCTAGAAAGTTCTTGAAAAATCTTAAAAGTGTGGTTTTGAACTCTAAATCCAGTGGTTTGCTTTCCTCCATTTCTGTCATTTGTGACCTGTTTCTTTGTCTCCCCATTTTGGCTGCTTCCCTGTGTTGATAGAGTGGCTTTGTGTGCTAGGTGTCCTATAGGGCCCAGTGGCTCAGCCTCCCCAATTACCTGAGGTGGACACTCTTGGTGCACCCCTTTGTGGGCTGTGTGCACAGTCTTGTTGTAGTTAAGCCTTGATTGTTGTAGGTATCACTGGGAGGAATTGACCTCCAGGCCAATTGGCTGTGAGAATCAGCTGTGTCTACAGAGAACTTCTGTGCTGGGAGAACACCCTTATGGGGCAAGACTTGCTTCAGTGGGGCTTTAGTGCTCACTGAGTCTGCCCCCTGAGTGTCTCCCTTATGGATCTGAGGAGTTGTAATCTGGATGGTCCCACTCTGACCACTGGGTAGGTACACTGGCTCTTGGATCTCTAAGGAGGTGCTAATTTAGCCTCTGCCTGAGGCTACCCAGCAGGAGCTATGGAGAGATCTGCAGATTCCTTTTCTTTGTTTGGGAATTGGAGGTGCCCAGATGAGGCCCAGCTGTGAAGCAATGCAAGCTGCTGTGGGGCCTTGGGCCTTCTTTTGGATGTTCTGGGTCTCTCTGACCCTGCTTCAGTTTGTTAGGTAATTTTAGATTGCAAAGGGCCAGGCCATTCCTATGCAAAAGCCTCTGCGCACAGCTTGGGTGGAGCGGGGTCTCAGGGTATCAACAGGACAGAGCAAGCAGCTATGGCTGCTCCTCAGTCCTGCCCTAAGAGGCCCCGGGTCTCAGTGTCCCCTGGTAGTCACTGAAAGGACCTCTGAGAGAAAGCTGCCCTCGAGTTCTGCCCGATGCCAGACAGTCCAGTTTCTCCCCGTATGAGTCTGGGTCCCCAGAGACTCGCTCGGATCTGGAGTTCAGAGCAGTCGGGAGCTTGAGACTCCCTCCCGATTGAAAAAGACAACCGTGTCCTCAGTTGCCAGCCCTTTCTGCGAGCGCCTCTGTACCTCCGCACCTCCTCTGAGTCTCAGTGTGCTTTTCTCTTTCCTTCTAGTTGTAGAATTTCCACTCAGCCAGCCTTCCTGTGGTTCTGGGTGATGTCCGTTTTGTCTTTTAGTTGTATTTTTGAAGTGGTTGTGCGAGGCAGCAATTTCCGGTGTTTACCTATGCCGCCATCTTGGTTTTCCTTCCCACTCTATCTCAAGTTGTTATTTTTCAAAAACCCACTTTTGCTTCTAGACAAGTAAAAGGTAGACAAAAAATAAAAAATAAAAACAATAAAAAAAAATAAATCCCCCCACGTTTGCTTCTTATTGACACAACACTCAAAACATTGTGTTTATAGGTTCACAGAGCCCCGCGATGTTGACAGTGACTCCTTCCTTGCTGTCTGACGGAGGATGTGAAACCAAATACTGAACTCATTTTAGGAAAGTGAAGCAGCAGGTTCTCCGTGGAGAGGTTTCCTTTATCAGAAGGCGATGTCCCCGCAGGGGAAGTGAGCCCCTGGCGCCTGAGCGCCAGCTTCCTGGCGCAGAGCTTTCTCCCATGTTGTGGTCAGGAGGTTCCTCACCAGCGGCCTGCTCAGGGCACCCAAAATGTGAGGAGGTGAACATTCCAACAACAACTCCGTTCCCAGATCCCTGAGGCCTCGTGGGCGCACACATAGAACCCTGGAGGGAAATTATTGACAATAGGGAATCTGCCATTTTTAAAAAGTCCTTCTGGAATATAAATAGAACTTTAAAGCTAAGAAATGTGTGTGTGTACTTTTTGTTTTTTTCAAGGCATATCAGAATTAAGTTAAAAAAACAATTAAATCTGGAAAACCAGACTTTTCATGATAAATTATCAAGGATTTCATGATCTCAAAATGGTGAGACACATTGAGAGTTTGAGAGAAAACCCTGAGGATTTCGAGTCCCCGGTTCCAACTGTTCTGAGCCCCGGTCCTATTTCTGCTGCGTTTCACAAGAGACCCACGTATATAAATGTTAAAAATTGCCCCGTTTGGCTGAGCAAGTTTCGGTTGGATTCCTGTGGCTACATGCAACGAACGAGGGCCCTGACTAGCACAGACCTAAAAGGACTGAGACAGCCAGCCGAGGTTGGGCTGCTTTTGGCTGCAAGGGACTGAACAAAACTTAAAGAGGCCTCACACTGTCACACCCCTTATCTCATTTAACCGGAAGTCTGGAGTTGATTATTCAAGGCACAATGCAAGCAGGGGCCCAGGTGCGTCCCATGTTTGCGCTGCCGACCACCTGCGCTGGTTTCTGCCCGCAGACGGTCCTCTTGTAGCCACCCCAGCTGTGGTCCTCACGCATCCTCTGTGAGCGGGAGGGAGGCTTTCTCCTCACCTGTCTTTTTTTCTTTTTTAAACCAGAGAGGAAAGCCTTTCCCAGGGGTCACCTCAGCCAACTTCCTCTCAGGTCCTATTGGCCAGAATTGGGTCACATGACCATCTTTAGCTGCAAGGGAGGCTGGAAAAGTGACCAGCTGGCATTTTCAGCCTCTGAGGTAGCAGTGGGTTGGCTGACAAGGAAAGCAGGAAAATGGTTACAGACCCACAAGCAGTAGTATCTGCCGCATGCTCCCTCTCACGTCTTCCTAACTACTTCAAAGGAAGAGGAAGATAGAAACTGGACAAATGGCAGTCTTCACCAGTAATACTTTAAAAAAAAAAAAATCCCACAAACAGACCGTGTTTTTGGAACGACACATGAGCTCCCTCTGCATGCAGCAGGATCCTGTTTTGAGCTTCACTGAGAGGTTTTGGTTTCTGGTTGTGTCCCTCGACCCCTTGACCCTTCCCATTAGTTGGCTGGACTTTTCTGTTCATCGCCTCGGGGAAGGGGTGACACAGCAGAAATGCAGAGAGAAAAATAATGGATTTTTGGCTTTGAGTTTCAAAAACAGACCAGAAATGACTCCCAGGGCTGCGGGACAGAAGTGAGAGAAACAGAGGAAGAGGCTGGTGGGCCGGGCTTGCAGAGACCAGGTGGCGTGAGCGGGGTCAAGTCCGGCTTCCACACCTGGAGAACCGTCCGCTGCAGACACCAGGGAGCTGATGGAGCTGAGCTCACACCTGCAGATGCCCAGTGTCCGAGCCGACGTGGCTGGCTGGGGGTCCCCTGAGGTCTTCCAGGGACAGCAGCAGGAGCATTGCCCACGGACCAGACCCTGGCAGGGTGCCTGTGTGTGTCCTTGGGGATGGCCCCTTTTGACATCCAGGACACTCAAGTCCCCAAACACAAGATGGAGAAAGGCCTTCGTGCGGGCAGAGTGTGGTGAAAAGCAAGCCCAGCCCCTGTCCCTGTCTCAGACTTGGCTGGGACTGAACAGCCAAGTTCAGTGATCAGCCCCTGCGCTGGGGAATGTGGACAGTCCTCCTGATCTGATGACTGAGAGGAAGGGGTGCTGGGGTCAACCCACCAGTAAGGCTCCCATAAGGGATCACAGTGGCATGGCTCAGCTTAGCATAGATGCAACGAAGGGTGCACCTGCTCCCCACCCTAACCAATTCCCGCCCCCACCCCTGCCCCATCCCCACCCCAGCCCTAGGATAGGATGCCTACCGGTCAGTCCCTCTCGGCATCTCAGCAGACCCCTCCCTGAAGAACCCTGCGTTGAAGGATGAACTCTTGCATGGCTACCGGGTGGCCTTTCTTTTGAGGAGCTGACATTGCTGTTCTGCTACTATGGCATTGGACCCCATTCCAGCTTTGCAGTAGGGAAACTGAGGCCCACTGTGGTCACTAACTGAGTTCTTGTGGCCTCATAGGCAGCACTTGAGGGGTCCTTCGAATGTGACTTGATATATGTGACTGCCCTGAACTCTTCCAACAATCCTATGAGCCAATGCTATTTCTTTTCTTTCTTTTTTTTTTTTTAACATATTTTTATTGATTTCAGAGAGGAAGGGAGAGGGAGAGAGAGATAGAAACATCAATGATGAGAGAGAATCACTGACTGGCTGCCTCCTGCATGCCCCACATTGGGGATCGAGCCCACAACACGGGCATATGTCCTGACTGGGAATCGAACCGTGACCTCCTGGTTCATAGGTCGGTGCTCAACACTGAGCCACACTGGCCGGGCCCAGTGCTATTTTTAATGCCATTTTATAGACTGAGTAGCCTAGACTCAGAGAGGTTCATCACCTTTCCCAGGGCTGCAGAGCAGAGAGGCAGAGTTGGGATTCCCACTAGGACCGCTGATTCCAGATGCTTTGCCAATCTCCCAGTTAAATGACTTACCCAAGGTCACACTGTAATTAGGAGTGAGCTGAGACCTAACCCTGACCCCCTGTGCCTGCTCGCGGGCATTCTGTCTGGCTTCTGCTACCACTTGGAAAGAGAAGAATGAGAATGGAGCAAGGAGGGGAGAGGAGACAGGGCGGCCGCGAACTCTCCCTCCCGCTCTCCTCTCAGATGCCCCTGTAGGTGGCGGGGGCAGCACACAGCTCTCTCCTGCCTCCCCATCCCTGCTCAGCTGACTGGGGACGGCTCCCACCTCAAACACCCCACTGTTTACTTGCCCCCGTGGAGGGTGAGAAGCGTCAGGGGGCCTGGAGGGGAGACACAGCCATAGCAGCCATCACCTGGAATACATTACAGCAGCTGTGACTAATTACACTTTGATTTCCTTAAATTTCGATCTTCTTGGAAATTCCTTCAGAGCCCGATGGTATTCAAGGCTGTGGCAGAAAGTAAATACCAGACGAGCCACAGGGGCCTCCGGGCGGCCCTTTCTCTCCCCTCCTCTCTCCCTGTCTCCCAACCCACCCACCCCCCCCCACCCCCCCGCCCCGTGTTTCTCCGGAGGCCTCACAAGAGAATCCTCCTGTGATCTCCAACCACAGCCCCCAGAAGCTGATTTGGGGTTTCCACCTGGGTGAGAAAAGGCTCCTTCTGTCCTAAAGGGGGGGGGGGGGGTGGTGGTGGCAAGGATGTGGTGGTGGTTGGGGGGGAGGGGTTTGAAGTGCCTGCAGGCATGAAAGCAGCCACGTCTGGGTGGCCTGTGTTTTTGGGTTCCCATCCGTGGCTTGCCCTGAGGTCATCTCAGGCAGCCCATGTCCTCGGCCGGCCAGCCAAGCAGAGCGACCCAGAGAGAGGCGCAGCGGGGCCGGCAGACGGGCACCTGGCTCACAGAAGGCACAGCTGAGTGGCTGGTTGTGGCTGCTTCTGGGTGTGGGCACTGGGGCTCCGTGAGGTGTCCATGTTGCCTCCTGTCTGTCCGTGAGGGGGCGGGGGGCTACGGCTGATGGCTCCATTCACTGAGCATCTATTTTGTGCCAAGCCTGGTGCTGAATCATTTACATCCTTGCTCTCCAGTCTTCATAATAGTCCTGTAAAGACTGCGAGGCAGTAGTGCCTTGGTTGACAGAGGAGGTCAGAGGTCAGGAGGTCGCCTGAGGTCAGAGAGGTTAAGAAACTGGCTCAAAGCCACACAGTAAGAGCCAAGATAGAAGCCCTGGCCCGTTTGAAGCGAGCACCTACATTCTCACAGGCCTCCGCAGCTTGAAATGCTTTGTAGGCGTTGGGTGGAATGGAAGGGAATGGCATACCATTTATGTGGACATTCCTTCTTCTTTTTAAAAGATTAAAGAGATTTTGATGTTTTCTTTCTCAATTGAAAGGCACCAACAAGTACTTGTTTCTGATAGGAAAATTGGAACATTCGAGTAAGCATCCATAATCCCACCAACCAGAAACCACATCTGTTCTCATCCTGGTGTGTGTGTGTGTGTGTGTGTGTGTGTGTTTCTGTTCATTTAAAACGATTCATGGAGCCTGTGCAATGGAGACCCTGACACTGTGAAAAAGGCTGTGGGCTCAGGATTCTAGTACGACAGTGACTTGTTAGAATCCCAGCCCAACCACCTATTAAATGTGACCTTGGCAAGTTTCTTTTTATTTTTTTATTTTTATTGTCTAAAGTTTTACATATCTCCTTTTTCCCCAATTGACCCCTTCCCCCTCACCCTCCTTCCCCCCCGAGCCATTCCCACCCCAGGCAAGCCCCCACCACCCCAGTGTCTGTGTCCATTGGTTATGCTAATATGCATGCATACAAGTCCTTTAGTTGCTCTCTAACCAACCCCCCCCCCCAGCCCCCCGCCATTTGTCTCTGGACCTATTCTTGTTCATCAAATTATGTTGATCATCATATCCCACATATGAGTGAGATCATGTGATATTTATCTTCTCTGACTGGCTTATTTTGCTTAGTATAATGCTCTCCAGTTCCATCCATGCTGTTGTAAACGGTAAAAGTTCCTTCTTTTTTATAGCAGCGTAGTATTCCACTGTGTAGATGTACCACAGTTTTCTAATCCACTCATCTGCTGATGAGCACTTAGGCTGTTTCCAAATCTTAGCTATTGTAAATTGTGCTGCTATGAACATAGGGGTGCATATATCCTTTCTGACTGGTATTTCTGGTTTCTTGGGATATAGTCCTAGAAGTGGGATTACTGGGTCAAATGGGAGTTCCATTTTTAATTTTTTCCACAGTGGCTGCACCAGTCTGCATTCCCACAAACAGTGCATGAGTGTTCCCTTTTTTCCACATCCTTACCAGCACTTGTCGTTTGTTGATTTGTTGATGATAGCCATTCTGACAGGTGTGAGATGGTATCTCATTGTTGTTTTGATTTGTGTCACTTGGATGATTAGTGACTTTAAGCATGTTTTCATATGTATGTCCTCTTTCGGAAAGTGTCTATTTAGATCCTTTGCCCATTTTTTGATCAGATCGTTTATCTTCCTTTTGTTAAGTTGTATGAGTTCTCTGTAAATTTTGGAGATTAAACGCTTATCTGAAATATCATTGGCAAATATGTTCTCCCATGCACTGGGCTTTCTTGTTGTTTTGTTGATGGTTTCTATCTTGGCAAGTTTCTTAAGCCCATGTGCCTCAGTTTCTTCATCTGCAAAATGAACAGAATAGCAGTATCTGTTGTGCCTTGGGGTTGTCAAGAGGTTCAGTGGGATCATGCATGGAAAACAGCACCATGCCTCATATGTGATAAGCACTCAGTGTCAGCTATTAGCACTTGAAGGGGTCTGCATTTACTGAGAGCAATGGGGAGCCATTGAAGGGTTTACCGCAGGGGAGTGTAACATGATCCGATTGATTTCTTTGGATTGATTTTTAAAAGATCCCATTGGCTGCTTAATAGAGAAGGGATTAGGGAGGGTGTCAGCGTAGAGGTGGGCCTCCTTGAACCTCCTCGGTCTGTGCCTCCTCCAAGGGGGAGAAGAGTCTGGGCCAAGGGCACTTGCCCCCTGGGGGCCTCTTCCCACAACCCTCCCCACAAGAGCCTAATATGTGTACCCCAGGGCCTGAGGGTGGCAAAGGAGTGGTCATTTGCAAGGGTGTGGCTGCAGGGATGTGGAGAGCAGGAGGAGGGCGGGGACTGATGGTCTCCATTCATACCTCTGGAGGGATGGGCCTGTGGCAGCCCACCATTGCCACCACTCAGAGAGGAGTGCACAGACTCACGGTGTTTATGTCAAATCTCTGGGAGTTGGAGGAAGATCAGATGGGGAGATGGGGCTGAGGGGTGGGCTTCTGCCCACATCCTGGGGGTGTGAGGGACCCCATGGAGAGGGCCTGGCTTGGTAGAGGGCAGATTCTGAGTTGGGTGTGTACATGCTGAGGCTGAGGATCTCTTGGGACATTTAAAATATGTCAGATAAGTGCCCGGCTGGCTGGCGTGGCTCAGTGTTTGAGTGTTGACCTATGAGCCAGGAGGTCACGGTTTGATTCCCAGTCAGGGAACATGCCTGGGTTGCGGGCTTGATCCCCAATGTGGGGTGTGAAGGAGGCAGCCGATCAATGATTCTCTCTCATCATTGATGTATCTATCTCTCTTCCTCTCCCTTCCTTTCTGAAATAAATAAAAAATATATTTAAAAAATGTCATATAAGCAATTTATTCTCTCTCATTCTTTCAACACACACACACACACACAACTGGTTTTCCTGGGATAATGTGTTGAAAGGCTCTGAACTCAAGAAGTTTTGTTCCCCTCCCCCCGCCATGAAGGCTTGTCCTATTAATCTACCTATAGTCATTGACAACCTAGTATGAATTAGTGACTTTCCAGTTTGGTTCCTGCCTCAAAGCAGTTTCCATCTGGATTAATCTAGGAACAGGGTGCCCCGCCTGCCCTATGTCACTGGGGAGGCCCTCACGAAGGGCCAAGAACCAGCCTGATTTATCTTGCTATTCCATCCTCCATGTGCCGAGAATGTGGCTGGGCTCTGGCTCTCAGGCCTGTCGGTCCAACCCCACCTCAGCTCTCTGGAGTTCCCTCCAGGCTTCTGGCCCTGGCCCTATTCCTGCTCCTCAGTATAGGGTTACATGGTCCCCACATCTGTCAGCAGCTCAGTCCTAGCTCACTCCGCCGAGCAGTAGGTGTCTTTCCCCAATCGAAGCAGGGGAGGGATCTGCCTATCGCAGCCTACAGCCACATGTGGCTCTGAGCTGGGGCCTGGGGCCTCTTTTGCTACCCCGTCCCCAGGCAAGGAGGGAGGCAGCAGTGCCCTGACATTTCACTGTGCCTGGTCCTACCTGGACATCTGTGCCCTCAAGTGAGGCCATGAGGCAGGACTTGTTTCCGCTGGTACCATAGCCCAGCAGTCGAGCTGCTGGCTCCCTCTCCCCACTCCCTGATCCAACAACACATGTGGGCAGCTAGCGGAGTAGATGCAACCCAGCCGCCACAGCTCCGCTGGAGGCTGACTGTGGGCTGCCGGCTCACCTGGCTTCCCCCCTCTTCCCGGAGGGATTTGGACCTGGCACCAGAGGAGAGAACCACAGAGGGGAGAAAGGAGGAGCCCACCTTCCCCCCGCCCCATGAGGTCAAAGGGACAGAGCTGCATCCTGGGTGCTCCCTGAGGTCCTCCTGGTCAGAGAGCCTGGGGCTTTCCAGGGCAGGAAGGGATGTGAGGCTCAGAGAGGTTGCGAGGGGCCTCATGTCACCCGGCAGCTGAGGGTCTCAAACTCAGATCGTTCAACCCTTGACCCCCTGTCCAGGACTCTCTTCCTATCTCCTTCCAAGGCCCTCGTTTATTCATTTTGTCAAGAAATATGAACTGCATGGCTCCTCTGTGCTCATCCTAGTGTGGGGTGCTGTTTCACAGAGCAGGCCCCTGTTCCCAAGGAGGCACCTGGGGAGACAGACAGCAAACAAGGAGCAGAAGCACAGTGAAGGGCAGCGTTAGCCCAGTGCTGGGCGCCCAGTAGCTGCTCAGTGACTGTGTGTTACATGGATAGGTGTGAGGCTCTGAGGAGCACAGAGCCAGGCAGCCGGAGGGAGTGCGGGAGGACTTTGTAGACCAAACGTTTGTTTCTCTGAAAATCCACGTGTTAAAGTCCTCCCCCGCAATGTGGTGATATGAGGAGGTAGGGGTTTGGGAGCTAATTACGTCTGGAAGGTGGAGCCCTCATGGATGGGTTCATGCCCTTACAAAGAGACTCCAGAGAGCTCTCTAGTCTTCTTTCCTCCGTGAGGGGATATGAGTTGACAGACTGACACCTGGGAAATGGCCTTTGCCAAGACCCTGACCAGGCCAGCACCCTGATCGCAGCCCTCCAGGCTCAGACCTGCCAGGAGGAAACCCCTGTTGTTTCTAAGCCACCAGCCCGTGGTGAGGCGTTACAGCAGCCCAGGTTGGCGCCGAGGGCTGCAGGTGGCCGAGGAGGCGCTCTTAGAGGAGGTGACATTGGAGGAACAGCAGGAAGGAACCGAACACGTGAGGATCTGGGGCAAAAGGGTCCCCCGAAAGGTCACAGCGAAGTGCAGCGGCCCCGAGGTTGGAAAAAGGTCACTGTGGCTGGAGCAGAGTGAATGAGAGGCCGGGGTGGGGAGATGAGTTCAGAGGCGAGAGGAGGCCTGATCAGGCAGGTCTTTGTAAAGTGTCGCAGGATGCTCTCCAAGGGGGCCCATAGCTCCTGGCTCCAGGCAGTCCCCCACCCCCCGCCCCGCCGATCAATGAGGCCCTTGGCAGCCTCCACGGCCAGTCAGCTTCTTTCCTGTCTTGTCCTTTGGAGAGGAGGGAGATCGCCTGGTGTGAGTGGTGGTGGCCGCCGGGTGCTGGGAATATGGGGCCTGGAGTTCTGGTCTGACTGGTTATGTGACCTTGAGCCAATCCCCTCTCCTCACTTGACCTCAGTCTCATAGACTGTGAAGTGAGAGAAGTGGACCACTGAGCTCTCAGTGCCGTGGATGGCACATGGGGGAGAGGGGGCGGGAGGGAAGGAGACCCAACAGAGTCGAAAGTGACGAACTGGGTGTTTTGCTCGGCTTGCAGCGATGGCATCTGAAACCACCCAGGAGGTTATCGTGATGAGGAAGTTTGGACCAGTTTGTGAGGGCATCGCTGTCCTCAGATAGTTCCTTAGGGGTGGAAGGCCCTTGCAGTAAGGCTGATGGGCAGCAGAGGGCGCCAGCTGAATGGCCAGGGATCTCGGGGAAAAAGGAAGTAGTTGGTCTGGGGTTGGTACATGGTGGTTGGCGGCTACCAATGATTCCATTCTCATAATAACTGGTGACAACGGGTATGTGTCCATGTGGGCCCACTTCACAAAGACTCACTGTGACCCCTCTGTGACGAGCACTGTTCTAGGTCTCAGGGAAAGAGAGAAAGATGTAGCTCAGGAATGGGAATTAGCTTTCGTCTTAAATGTCCGTTTGCTTTGATGGGAGCACCATGCTTCGTGCTTGGAGAATGGCGTTAAGAAAAGCTCGGAGGCTTCATCCTGACTCAGGGAGAGGGAACGATGTGATTGACTAACAGTGTCTGTCGGGGTGAGGTTGGGGAGGGGCAACATGGGTAGCAGTTTTTCTGCTTCTGCTCTAATGCAGCCTCATGATTGGACAATGGGGTAAATCGAGACTCAGAGATGCCAAGTTTATCCGTCCAAGGTCACGCAGCTGGCAGCTGGCAGAGTGAGGGCAGTGTGCACTGTGCAGCCTCTGGGCCCGAAGAGACTGCATCTCTCGGCCTGCAGGACTCTCAGGACACTGGGGCCAATGACCGTCCTGGTGCCAGAGTGCTCAGTGGTGGGGGTGGGCACCTGGTATATTGCCAATGGGGTGATGCTATGATATTGGGTGTTCAGAGGGCCAAACTGGGGGCCGGTGGGGCAGGATGGGCCACTCCAGGACCCACTGTAGGGGCCAAACAGCAGCCACACAGGGGCAGCTCTCAGGCTTGACCCAGGCCACTGAATGGGCAGAGGGTGCTGTGCTGGCCCTGGGCGGGGGGAGATGAAGCGGCTGAGCCAGAGTCCCTGTGTGAGGCATCTACCCCTATTGTGGGGACAGGCATGGGGGCAGCATAACAAACACAGGGAAGGAACGAGCTGGGCAGAGGCCCCAGCAGCAGTGGGAGAGGGAAGGGGCTTGGTTGTCCCTGGGGGAGACCGGGAGGCCTCAGAGAGGAGCTGCTTGTTAAATGTTAAACGTTAAAATAAGTCGTACTTATTAGCAGACAATTTGGAAGATACAATTAGACATAAAAAATAAAATTGCAAAAAAAACTATAATCAATCCCATTATTCAGGAATAATTACTATCAATATCTTAATCGTGTTTTTATCCATAACCAAAATATGGTGCTGCCTGTAATTTTGCATTTTATTTTTTATGACTTAGTGCCTTAGTTCTCAAAGTGAGAGTCTTGCCAGCATCAGCCATCACCTGGGAGCGTGTTAGAAATGCAATTCCTGTCTCCCCTCCCCCCCAACCCCCCCCCCCCCCCCCCCCCGCCAACCACCCCCATCACCTATTGAACCAGGGACTTGGGGGGTGGGGGTGGGGGTGGGCCCAGTGGTCTGTGTGAACACGCCCAGCCCATCAGGGATGCCAATGCACCCTGAAGTTTGAGAACCACTGACTTCATGTATTATGAACAACTTCCCATTGTCAGTAACTATGTCTGACATTCTGGTGCTTAGCACTGGAGTGATCTTTTATTGAGTTGACTTAATTAATCCTCTAAAGCAATGCTGTGGTGACCATCTGGTGTGCACACACGTCCATGTGCACACCAGGGCCGGTTTGGGGCAGTACCCTTTGAGCGGGGGCCATGACAGGAGGCGGGGGTCCCTCCAGGTGGTGGTGGGGGGTGGGGGGAGGGCGGGGGAGATGCCGTGACTGGAGACTGTCTGGTCTGGGACTGCGTGCAGACTGGAGGGGCCGGGGCTCTTCCTCCCGTCACCCGCCCTCCCCCAGCGGCCCTGGCAGAGCAGGAAACAAGTGGTGAGCGTGTCCGCATCAGTTGGAAGGGACTTGGCAAATAAGGGTCCAGATCGCCTAGGTCTGAACGGCCGTGGTGCAGAGCAGAGGGAAGCCGCGCCCTGCGGGGCGTGGACCGAGGGGTCTCGGCCATCTTTCCCAGGGGAGGCGCCCGCGGCCCAGTCCCAGGTGAGGTTCCCCGTGAGGGCCGGGGTGGGGGGCTCTCCGGTGAGCCTGTGGGGGCTGGAGGCTTCAGGGAGAACTTTCCCAGGCCTGCTCTGGGCTGAGATGTCAGGAGAAACCTTAGAAGAAGAAGGAAGTAGTTTGGCTGCTGGCTACACTCTGTTGGGGCTTAACCCAAACCACACTGGTTTTCTCTACATGGTTTCTTGGCAACTTAGAGACCAAATATGGTTAAACAGAAATGACAGCTCAAGATAGGTGAGGACACCGCAGGGCAGCGCGCGGGAGCTTCACACGAATTCAGCCCTTTCAGCCCCACACAGACCTCCAAGGCGACCCCAGCAGCCATCGCCACTCCACTCCGGGGGAATGGTCCTCAGGGCGGCATCGGTGGGCTGGCAGCAGGGAGGGGGCTTTTATATAATTAAAAAAAGGGGAATAGGCAGATTCTGGGAAATCTCCGACCGACCAGGAGGCCCTGCCTTGCGCCGCTATGATGTTCTAGAACAGACCAGTGGATAGCCACTAAAAGCGCCAACTGCTGAGAACAAAGTCTTAACCGATTTCCCTTTTGATCTGGTGAGCAGGCTTGGTGTTGGCAAGAGCGAGGGGAGCAGGACTGAATAAGCTCCCCACAGATTTTCCCCAGGGGCGCCTCCCTGCGAGCCCTCCCAGCTGGTCTGGACCCCCGGTTTGCATTGGCTTCTTTGAACTCCCTGCTCTACCTCTCCCTTGTGACTCTGGGCCTGCGTCCGTGCTGTTCCTTCCGCTGGGAAGGCTGGTGCCTCACCTGTTTCCCAGCCAACCCCTCCTCCTCCCTCCAGACCAGTTGCAACATGTCCCCAGGAAGGCCTCCCCTCTGCGTGCAGGTGGTCCCTCCCCTGTGCCAAGCCCAGCACCTGGCGGGAGTCGTCCACGCTGGCCCGACGGAGCTCAGTGTCTGTGTCGTATGCGGGGTGTGTGCAGGGCACGCGGCGGGGGCACGTGGAAGGAATAAAAGGGAGGCCCATCGTGGCCCGTGTCCTGAGAACTGGTTGAAGGGCCTGGGACAGTGAACCTGGAAAGGAGAAGGGTCAGAAGGCCGTCATGTAGAAGACAGGCTCCCTAGCCATAGGTGTTGCTACAAAGGCAGAACCAGGACCGGGGGCGGAAGTCAGAGGGGAGCAGGCGTTTGCTTACGCTCGGAGAATCCCACTGTGCCAGAGACAGCGGGTAACAGGTGTTGGGGGCACCCTGCTTCAGGGATTTCATGCCCGTCTCCTGCACTGGTGCCCGCTCCTCTGCCTCTGGGGCAGGTGGGCCAGTCAGGTGCCTGCTGCCTGTTGCCTGGGGCACCAAGGAGGCCCCACCCCCTGGGGACACGGGTCCCCCTGCCCCTCTGTGCTGACACTCAGTCGCAGAGGCTTTCTCTGCTGGATGTGGACACGGGCTGTCTGGCCCTTGGCTTCAGAGTGTGCCCAGCTGTGGGTGGACATGTTTCTGATTATGGGCAGATACATGGGAAGCTGGGTCTGGCTCAGGAAACGCACCCCAGTGGTGGGCCACCTCCGGCCGGAGCAGGCCAGGGTTCTGCCACCCAGGTGTGTGCACCGACGGTCACTCCTGCTGACAGTCTGGGGGCTGACAGTCCACCCTCCACCCCTCACAGGCAGTCGACCTGGAGAGCCAGAGGCCAAAGGGCTGGGGTTCTGTTTGTGTCTCTGCAATGCTGGGCAACCACGTCACCTCTCTGGGCCTCAGTTTCCTCACCCACACAGCCACAGAGCAGAGGACGCTGACAGCTGAGGTCGCTCTCAGGCTGACACTCTGGGGCTCAGTTTGGCTTCTGGTGGCGGCGCTAATAGCGGGAGCCCCAGGGAGATGCGGGAGTGCTCCTGAGCGGATCACGTCCATCCGGGCGGGCGGACCCTGAGGGCAGATGGGGAGGGGCAGGACCCAGCTGCGGCAGCAGTCAAACCTTTTAATCACGGCTCTTTGGGGTGGTGCGGGCGGGGGTGGGGCACGGCTCTGGGATGGATCAGGCAGTTGTGATCCCCAGAGCCCTGGCTCTTCGAATCCAAATGTAAAGAATCCAAGCTGCAGAGCTCAGGCTTGGGCACAGCACACATCCTCCTCACAAGGAGCGACGGTGAGCAAGTCGCTTCCTCTCTGAGCCTCGCCCTCAGCTGTTCAAAGAAGAGCTGAACCTTTTAGGTCTGCCCAGGCTCTGCCCTCCATGGGCCCCCACACGTGACACAGACACTGACCAAACAGCTACAGCAGCTCTCATCTCCCTAGAAGGGGTGACACGCCAGGCACGCAGCACCTCCAGAGGAGACTGAGGCTCAGAGAGGTTAAGTTGCTGGTCAAGGTTGCACAGCTAGCTGGAGGCAGAGCTGCGGCTTGAACCCTGGTCTCCTGTCCCTGGACTCTGCACCTTTACCACAATGCCAGCCCCTGCCCGCCATCACCCTCTCCTCTCCTTCCCCATCCCCTCTGCCTCCTCCATCCTGCCTGACTCTCTTCCCCCACGCTGCACCCCCATCGCCCCCAGCTCTGAGGCCCAGCCATGCGTGAGGCTGCTGTCCTCTTAGCTGGAAACATGCCCTGTCCCGCGCTCGCCCTGCCTGCCCCGCAGCAGCCCTGCCCGCCGCCGGCCTCTCTGGCTTGCGAGAGAAGCCCTGAGCGATTTCTCTGACCGCCGATGGCCACCGTTCCCCCCACTTAATAAATTGCACTGGAGCCATGGGTGGTCGCCGGCAGCGGCCTGCATGGGCCGAGATGGAAATTAAAAGCGGCGGCCGAGAGTGGGTTTGCATGCAGCAACAGGAACCATGAATATTTTACAAGAAACCGGAATTATTAATGTTTCAATAAAAAACAAAACCCCAATGTCCATGTGAAGATGACACGTGACTTGAAGCCTCCAGAAAACCGCCGTGGCCCTCCTTGGCTCTCTTAAACCACTCAGCACGGCTTCGCTTAAACCGTCCCCATCTCGCCCGCCCTCAGCCCGCCCGCCCCAACTGGGGTGGGGACGGCGGCATCCGCCCCGACAATTAGCGCGGCCCCCACCTTCCTTCGGAGCTACGGAGGGCCAGAGAAACATTTCTGGAAGACTATTTACGAACTTCCCCACAGTCATCAATCACAAGGTTAAGAAGGAACGGAGCAAGATTTCTTACCTCAAGGAGCCTCTAATGCAAAAAAGCTATTTACTGGGCACGGGCGGGGGCTGAGATTTCTGATGCCATTACTATAGAATACATAATAGCATCAATAATTAAGTATAAATTGGATTTAATATTTTATGCTGGCGACATGTAATTTACACTCTACTCGAGAAATCAAAGGTCATGTCTGAAATAAGTGAACGTGGGGGTCGAGCCTCCAGTGGAATTAGCACACTTCCCCCCTCCTGGCAGCTGGAGCCCATGGCAAGCGCAGGGGAGGCTGGGCCATGGGGAGTGGGGGCAGAGTTGGGGCCTGGGAGCGTGGGGAGCCACTGGTCTCTGGAGTGGGCTCTTTAAGAGGGGCATTGGGTCTCCCCGGGGGGCGAGGATGCTTCTGGAGGCTCTGGGAGGCCGCAGGGCTGGTGTGGGAGAGGTCAAGCCCAGAGCCCAGCCCGCCCTGAGACAGGGGGTGAGGCAGGGCTGTGGCACCGAAGAGCTAGCAGTGTTCTGAGGGGAAACTGAGGCCCCGAGAAGGGAAATGGCTTCTCCAGGGTCACACGTAAAGATTTGGCTGCCCCGTCAGAATAGGACCAAGAGCTCCTGGCTGCCAGCCTTTGTCAGTGTGTGTGTGTGTGCATGTGTGTGTGTGTGTGTGTGTGTGTGTGTGTGTGTGAGAGAGAGAGAGAGAGAGAGAGAGAGAGAGGGAGAGAGAGTCATCGCCCCAGACTTCTGTGTGTGTCCCAGAAGCACAAGTCTGCTTGCCTGCTGGAGAGACTGACGGGCCTGGGCTGGCGCCTGGCTCTGTCCTGTGTGGCTCCCAGAGCCTTTGGCCATGGCTGGGCGTGGGCTCAGGCTCCTGTGATGAAGCGTAGGGGGCAGATAAGCAAGGATGCCGCCTGCGAGGCTGCTAAAGGTCGGGGTCACTGTTTGGCATTCACAAGCCCAGCGTGCGTGGTCACGAACCCTCCACAGCTCCCACTGCCCCCCGGAGAACACCAGTGTCCTCTTCCTTCCTCTGAGGCCCTTCACCACCAGCACCTGCTTGCCTCTTCCCTCCCACCTCCCACCTCCTCCCTCCCTCCCTCCCACCTCCCTCCCTCCCTCCCTCCCTCCCTCTCTCCCTTGCGTGCCAAGCTCCTCTCACTCCAGGCCTTTGCTGGGCTCCCTCTGCCCCACACCCTTTCCTAGATACCTGCATGGCTCCCCCTCACTTCACTCAGGTCTCTGCACCCCAGCAATCTCGGCCCCGGCCCCCCATCTGCGGCCCAGGGAGTTCATGCATCTGCACCAGGCATGTGGCGTGACGGCAGGCCTCCCGGCATGAGAAGCCGACAGATAGGGGTGATCCAGCTCAGGCCCTGAGCTCTAGGCGGTGGGGTGTCTAGAAGCTGCGGAGGCTGTTGTAGGAGGTGACAGAACCCTCCCTCCTCCCCCCACTCGCCTCAAGGGCACAGGTTGGGAAGGGAGTGGGAGGGGCCAGGAGAGGGGCTCTGTTTGTCCTGTGTTCTGGCAGATTGGCCTGGATGGGCCATGCTACGGAAGCTTGTGTTCTCCCCAAGTTCATGTGTGATCCTGACCCTCAAAGATGATGGTCCTAGGACAGTGGTCGGCAAACTCATTCGTCAACAGAGCCAAATATCAACAGCACAACGATTGAAACTTCTTTTGAGAGCCCAATTTTTTAAACTTAAACTGTATAGGTAGGTACATTGTTATTAACTTAATGAGGGTACTCCTAAGGCTTAGGAAGAGCCACACTCAAGGGGCCAAAGAGCCGCATGTGGCCCGAGAGCCGCAGTTTGCCGACCACGGTCCTAGGAGATGGGGCTGTGGGAGGTGCTGAGGTAGGAGGGAGGAGCCTAATAAATGGGATCGTGCCTTTATAACAGAGGCTCCCTGCCCCCTCCCCCAGGTGAGAGCAAGGAGAGAAGATGCCAGCGATGAACCAGGCAGAGGACTCTCACCAGGCATGGCCCTGTTGGCGCCTTCATCTTGGACTTTGCAGCCTCCGGACCATGAGAAGCACATTTCTGTTGTGTATGAGCCAGCCCGCCCCTGTGTGTTGTTACAGCAGCTCGAATGGACCGAGACCGACCCCAAAGCCTTGCCAGCTTGAAGCGTTGGCTTCTCTGTGCCCTGGGGTGGAGGTGGGCCATGGGGACGATGGATGCTTGTTGTGGGCCAGAGGCTGCTTGGGGATTTTTAAGGTAGTATTTCATTTAACCCCCAGGAGGCAGGCACTGTGAGCGTCCCCCTTTAAGGGCAAGGGCACTGAGGCCCAGAGGGACGAGGGGCTCACCCAGGCTCACCGCACCTACACTGCAGTAGGCTCCAGGCTCCAAACACCTTTCTCCTACCTGATGGCTGAGTTTTGTCCCCGAATGCCAGCCTGGGGGTGGGATGGGGTGGGTGTCTGGTCTGAGTCCTGGCTAAGGAGTATCTCAAATGGAGGGACAGAGGACGGTCCCTTTAAATGCGAGGGAACCACGAGTGAGGGGAGCGATCTGTGTCAGCACACGCCCCTGCCCTGGGGCTCAAGCCCCACAGGGGCCAGTGTGGCCTCGTCCTCACGTCCTCACGGCCCCTGCAGCCTCCCCACCCACAAATGTGGGCACGACTGAGAACTAGCCTCCTCCTCACTGTGTGAGCTTGAGTGGGTCACCTGCCCTCTCTGGGCCCCAGAGGCCTCTCTGGAGGAGGTGGTTCTCGCTCTCAGGCATCCTTCCAGCTTTATGGGCCTGGGATGTGTGAGCCGCCGCTGTGATCTCTTCCCTCTCCTGCCTCCCTCCGGCTCCTGCAGGAGGCTCTCATTGGCTGCACCCAACGGAAGCCACAGGGCTCAGGAGTGTGTTGAGGTCAACCATGCAGGTCAGCCTTGAGGTCCAGGAGGGGTGGAGACGGCAGAAACTGGGTCCACAGGGGCCACCGGAGCAGACAGCTCAGCCTGGTGGTGACGTTTGTTTAAGGCAGTTAACCAGGGGGAAGGGAAGGCGGGTTTTCCTCCACGGTCCTCCAACAGGTGCCTCTGGCTGAGGCAGCTCAGCCCGGCGGGGACTCCTGCCTGGTGGAGGCTTTGGGGACCCAGCTGGGACTCCTGCCTGGTGGAGGTTTTGGGGGCCCGGGAAAGGGCTCCATCCTGAGGGAGTAGGGACCATCTGGCCAGGGGACATGGAGGCCGCGTTTGCCACCCATGGGGCCTGATCTATCCAGAGCCCAGACCACTGGCCAGGGCTTGAGGAAGTTGTCAGATTGGCCTCGGTAACTAAACTTCCTCCTTTTAAAACAGATGCCATCATAGCTTCTCCTTTGTCATCATCAAAGCACAGTCCCTGTATTTTCTCTACTCCCTGTAACAGCCCTGCATCTGTATCCTGTTTCACAGAATAGGAATTGGAGGCTCAGAGAGGGAAAGAAAGCTGCCCAAAGACACACAGCCCATGAGAGGCACGGCCAGGACGGGGCCCTCCCCGGGCACTCTGCTCCCCTCCTCAGCCCGCCCAGGAGAGAGAGGAGGCGGCCTGCGGAGGAATGCCAGTGAGATCTGCCTCAAACCCTGGGCCTCCTGACCCTGGCTGTGCAGCCTTGGGCAAGTCACTCCACCTCTCTGAGCTTCTGAAACCTCATCCGTAAAGTAGGGCTCAAGATATCTAAGAGGCAGCAATGGTTGAGTGTTACAGGAATGTATGTCAAACACTGGCATGTGGTAGATCCGTGGTGGGAGCAGGCTTTGTAAAGTCTGAGCAGGTTGGTACGGTCATTGTCATGTGACAGGGGCCTGGCTTAGCAGAGGACAGAAGAGCGGGGATGTGGCCCTCCTCGCTCACCTCTGCAAATGCGCCACACGCTCTGGTTACCTGTTACTGCACAAACCCGGTGACTTAAGACAATGACATTTTAAAACTCATCTTTCTGTTCCGAGAATTGCCTGGGCTCGGCTAAAGCGTTAGTTTCTCATGCAGTTGTGGTCAGAGTGTGGCTGGGGTGGGAGTCACCCTAAAGGCTTCCCCAGGGTCTGGTCTGATGGCTGGTGCATCCTCAAGGACCTCAGCTGGGCCTGTGGGCCGGAGCACCCCCCTCCCCCCACGTGCTCTCTCCATGTGGCCTGGGCTTCCTCGGAGTGGGATGTCTGGGTTCCAGGAGGGAGCGTTTCAAGGGGACCAGTGGAAGCTGCCTTGCCCTTTATGACCTCACCTCCCGAGTCACGGAGCGTCACTTCCGCTGCCCTCTCAGGCCCACCCAGATCAAGGGAGGGAGCGCAGGGGGCCGTGGCCGCCGCGCTCGGCGAACATGTGGGGTGGAAACTGTGGTGGCCATGTTTGGAAAATACGATCTGTCACACTGCTGAGTCTGTGGCCCCGGAAAGTTCACATAAAAGGGGCTTTGATGTCCCGTTTGCTTTCTTCTCTCACATCTGGGAGATCCATGTTTACCAAATTGCTTTTCTTCACTGAAGACGGCAGCAACTGATGCTCCAGATCGGCCTGCCGTGAGATAATGACTTTGAAGGAGGGGGGAAACTGAGGCCCCGCACCTTGCACAGGACCGACACAGAGACGGTGTCGAGGAAACCTTGGCTGGTGGATTCTCAGAGCACTTCACTCAGACAGACCAACATTCCTGGGAGCGCAGGAGAAAGAGGTGTGTCAGCGCAGAGGGGTCCCTAGGGCTCAGAACTGTGGCCACCAGCTCAGAGAGGTCAAGGGCCTCCCCTGCGTCACACAGCAGGCAGAAGCGCAATCCAGGTGTCCTGCTGTGTGGCTGAGGGCTTCTGCCCGGACATTGGGAGCCCAGGAATCTGTAGAAGAAATCTCCAGGGAGCAGGGGTTTAAGTGGCCGAGCTTCTGAGAAGGAGCTCTGATGAGGGTGTGAGACCTTCCCTCCATGGCTAAGTCCCTTTTCCATAAGAAGTAGGGGTGGGGCGGGCACCCACATGCCCTTCTCACCGGGTGACATTGGCCTTCTTTCCATTAAGAGGCGGGTCTATGTTCCTTCCCTTGATTCTGGTTGGGTCTGAGACTCTGGCCCTTTTAGATGCACCTGTAATTGAAGGCCAGAGTCCCCCTTACTCTCTTCACGGGCTGTGACCAGCCTCCTGATGGGAGCCTCCTTCCCTGCTGCCTGTTGAGTGGCACCAAGAATCTCTGGGGGCCCGGCTGGCGTGGCTCAGTGGTTGAGCGTTGACCTATGAACCAGGGGGTCACAGTTCTATTCCCAGTCAGTGCACATGCCCGGGTTGTGGACTCGATCCCCAGTGTGGGGTGTGCAGGAGGCAGCCGATCAATGATTCTCTCTCATCATTGATGTGTCTATCTCTCTCCCTCTTCCTTTCTCTCTGAAATCAGTAAATAAATATATAAAATACTTGGGGCCCTGGGCCTTGGGGAGAGAAGAGACAGCCCCAGGCCTGGGCTCTGCAGCTCCTCCCCCAGCCCGGCCTGCGGGCTAATGTCGCCTTAATGCTGTGGTCAGGCGGCCACGTGGCTGGGCTCCCTGGTAAGGCAGGGCTACATAATGGACGGCCCAGACCCGCCCGCTGACGGCTCCATTAAATGTGGTCGATTTTTTTTTTTTTTTCTGGTTCCCGGTGTTTTAAGCTGAGTGTCTCTGGGCAGGCATTCAAAGCCTGTTCCAGAGCTAATCTCAGAGGCAGGGACAAAACAGGCCCGGCTGCATTAAATGGCTAAATCTGGCACAGGGTGGGAGGAGCTCATTCGAGGAAAGAATAGCATCTCTGTGGTCTTGGACATCGGTCATCCGGGCTGGCTGCTCTCCCTGTCCTTCAGGCCGTTAGAGCGGATTGCTGGGTTGTAATGTGGGTGCTGGGGAGTGGTCCCAGATGAAGACATCGAATTGGGGGGGCTCTGTGCCTTTGCTGTGTGTCCTCCAGGCAGTGGCTGACCCTCTCTGTGCATTGGTTTTCATGCTAGGACTCATTCTTTTGTAGGGCCCTATATGGGATGGGATTCAAGAGGTTTGGGGAGCTGGACAGTCTCTGTAGTTAAGGATATAGGATGTTGGGGTTGGGAGGAGCTTGAAGGCTTGAGGAGAAAGAACAGGTCAGCCAGCAGGGTACAGGGACCAGAGGCCAGGGGTCTAGCCAGGCAGGGATCTTAGAAGGTCTGAGAGGAGGCCCCGGATGGCCCCGTGATGGGGAGCTGGGGGCAGGAGAGACTCAGGCATTGGGGCTGAATGCCCTTTGGCCTCATGTAGTCCTAGTCCCCTTTCTCTCTGGGGTTAGGCTGGAAGCTCAACTGAGCAGGTAGGTAAGGCGGAGGGGAGGGGCAAAGGTCAGGACAGTGTGGGAAACACCTACCACCACTGCAGTCCCCCTGCCCCAGTGCAGAGCCTGGAGAGGAGGTGGCTTGCTGAGAAGCCGTGGGACCCCAGCTGGGGAGGGGGCACAGGGTCTGAGAGCAAGGCAGGCCTAATGGCAGTTCACCCACTCAAGAGCCAGAAAAGCCCTTGGAGATTAAGTTCAGTCCCCTGATGGGGAAACTGAGGCTCAGAGAGGGAGAGGAGCTTGCTGAAAGTCACACGGTGGCAGAGCTGGGACTAGATCTGTGTCTCTGACCCCCAGTCAAATCTGTTCTCTGCTAGACGGAGAGCTAGCTCCCGGGTAAGGAGCCTGCCCTGGTCATCGCCACACTCCTCCGCCACCCTGCCTGCCCTTGGCCTCTAGCCTCCGGCCTGTCAGGGGTTCTGTCACACCTGGTCCCTGGGTGAGGGACATCTTCATCCACCGAGGTGGGGAGGGCTGGCCAGAGGCCCCGGAATGACCAGGAGGGGGGACCTAATTTCTAATCCCATCTTGGCCACCAGCTTGTTGAGGGGTCTCGGTCATTTGCTCTCTCTGGGTCTTGGCATTTGCATGTGTGAAATGGGAGCGATTGGCCCAGCTTGGGGGTCCCGGTGGGATTGGGGCCCTCCAGCCAGCATCCTGCCTGCCCCATCCTGTCTGGACTCACCTCATGTCCTCTTGGATTCACTGTGAACCCTTACTCCTGACTGCCATTGAACTACACCCTCCGAGTCATTATTGAACGCCTACTGTATGCTCCACTGCTGTTTGCTGGGCAATTGCCATCAGGGAACCCACAGTTCAATTGGGGAGACTGGGGAGGCAGACATGTGCCCAATACAGTGAGGGGTTGTGTGACGTTCCTATTGCTGCTGTAATGAATTGCTACTGTCTTTATTTATTTATTTATTTTTAATACTTTTTAAATTAATTTCAGAGAGGAAGGGAAAGGGAGAGAGAGATAGAAACATCAATGATGAGAGAGAATCATTGATCGGCTGCCTCCTGCATGCTCCCCACTGGAGATTGAACCTGCAACCTGGGCATGTACCCTTGACCAGCATCGAATCAGTGACCCTTCAGTCCGTAGGCTGACACTCTATCCACGGAGCCAAACCAGATAGGGCACTACTGTCTTGAAACAACACAAATCTATTATCTTCTAATTCTTAGGTCAGAAATCTCATTGGGCTAAGATCCAGGTGTCGGCTCAGCTGTATTCTCTCTGGAGGCTATCGGCTCTAGGGGAGAATATGTTTCCTTGCTTTTCCAGCTCCCAGGGCCCACCCATATGCTTTGGCTTGTGACTTCCTGCTCCATATTTAAAGCCATCAGCCTAGCATCTTCCAATCTCTCTCCCTGACTCCGACACCCCTGCCTCCCTCATCCAGATAGGCCCAAGGTAGCCACATGGGACAATCCAGTCTGCTGGCACGTCAAACCCTTAGCTGGAGCACGCTTGCAAAGTTCCTTTTGCACATCACAGATTTGGGGAATAAGACATGAGCATCTTTGGGGACCATTATTCTGCCAACTACAGGTATCAAGACTGTCCTTGCTTCCAAATGAGCTGGTGGCACAGAAATCCTGCCCAGGCCTTCCTTGGACCAGTCTTGGGTTCAAGTCCAAGTTCTTCCAGCTGTGAGCTGCACAGCCATGGTAGGCAAACCTGCTCCCTGGTCCAAGACCTGATCTCCTCGTCGGTCAGTAAAGGTTTATAATAACCAATTCACAGGCTGGCAGTGAGCATTCAAGATACTGTGGGTAGGGGACAGACACAGCAATCAGTCTAGAGCAGTGATGGCGAACCTATGACACGCGTGGCAGAGGTGACACGCGAACTCATTTTTTGGGTTGATTTTTCTTTGTTAAATGGCATTTAAATATATAAAATAAATATCAAAAATATAAGTCTTTGTTTTACTATGGTTGCAAATATCAAAAAATTTCTATATGTGACACGGCACCAGAGTTAAGTTAGGGTTTTTCAAAATGCTGACACGCCGAGCTCAAAAGGTTCGCCATCACTGGCCTAGAGCAGCCCATCAGTAAATGATTGCATCTGTTTTAATTTTCAGATGCCCTGTCACATGCCCTCTGGTTCTGGGTGGACTGAAATGGATGGACAAGGACAGGGAATAGATGAGGCGTGGGTTCCACCCCACCCACCCTGCAATGCCATCCTGGGGATGGGAGCATGGAGTAGGAAGGGTACATGCACTGAGCTGTCTGGGCCAGGCCTAGTGCCTCCTGTCTTGATCTGATTTGTTTATTCATGCAACTCTGACTTGTTGAACTCCTGTTGCAGTGGTTCTCAATCTTCCTAATGCCACGACCCTTTAATACAGTTCCTCATGTTGTGGTGACCCCAATTTCATTGTTACAAATTGAACATAATTAAAGCATAGTGATTAATCACAAAAACAATATGTAATTATATATGTGTTTTCCGATGGTCTTAGGGCGACTCCTGTGAAAGGGTCGTTTGACCCCCAAAGGGGTTGCAACCCACAGGTTGAGAACCACTGTCCTATTGAGATAGAGGTAAAGCGGTGAACAGGAAAGACTTACTAGTTTGCACTCCCAAGAAGCTTATGTTCCAGTGTGTGGGGGGAGGAACACTCAATGCACAATAAAGCTGTTGTGTACACAGAACAATTCCAGCTTGTTAAGTGTTAGGAAGGCTGTAAGTGGGGTGATGTCTGAGAGAATATAGAGTGGTCAAGGAGATCTCTTTGCTACGACATTTAAGCTGAGTCCTAAAAATGGGAAAAGCCAGGCTTGGGAAGAGTTGGGTTAGAGCATTGATCTAGGCCTTGGGAACAGCACTTGCAAAGGTCCTGGGGCAGGACATTATTGAGTCTTCTAATCCATGAACATGGTATACTCTTCTACTGGTTTTAGGTCCTTAATTTCTCGGAATAATGTTTACAGTTTTCTGTGCAGAGATCTTATACATCTCATTTTAGATTTATTATTAGTTATTTGATATTTTCTATTTTATTGTAGATTATGTATTCTTATACTTCATTTTCTAATTACTATTATTGGTATATGAAAATGCAATTCTTGCTAAATTGGCCAATTAATTTTAATTATTTGTAAATTATTTTAGATTTTCAATTGACACAACCACATTGTCTTTTGCTTCTTCTTTTATAATCTTTATATCTTTTATTTCTTTTTTAAAAAAAATCTTATTATTTGGCTGGCATGGCTCAAACCAGGAGGTCACAGTTCGATTCCCAGTCAGGGCACATGCCTGGGTTGTGGGCTCGATCTCCAGTAGGGGCGTGCAGGAGGCAGCCAATCAATGATTAATGTTTCTATCTCTCTCTCCCTCTCCCTTTCTCTCTGAAATCAATCTATAATAATAAAAGTGTAATACACTAATTAGAACAGATAGCCTAACGATCTTTCGGACATCCTTCTGGACGAAGCTGGGGCTGCATCAGGCCTCTAGTAAAGATATATATTTTAAAAACCAACCAACCAACCAACAAAATCTTGTTGTTCTGGCTAGGATCTTCAGTACAATGTTGAATAGAAGTGGGAATAGTAGACACAATTACTTTATTAGCAATCTCAGAGGAAGGTTCTCAATATTTTACTATCAGGTATGATGTTTGCTGTGGTATTAGGTTGATACATTTAATCAGGTTAAGGGAATTTCCTATTTTTTATATTTGTTAACAGTTTTAAATTGTGAATGAGTGTTGAATTTTATCAAATGACTTTTAGCATCTATTGATATAAATGTATGATTTTATCCTTTATTTCTCTTATTCTATTCCAATTACAGTAATTTATTTTTAAATGTTAAACCAAGCCTCTCATTCCTGGAAAGAAAAACCTGAAGTTGGTTGTGACTTTAATAATCTAAGTACACATGTGGACTTGGTCTGCTTGTATTTTGATAAGGATTTTTGCATTTATCTTATGTAATCCTTATAAGAACTTTCCAAGAAAGATAACTATTATTATCTCCACTTTATAAATGAAGAACTGAGCCTTAGACAAGTTAATTAATCACAAGAGAGATGAACTATAAGTTTCCTTTCTTGCAAAGTTTTCATATCAGGATTATGCCAACCTCAAAAATGTGTTAGAAAATGTTATTTCATAATACATTCTTTGGAACAGTTTGTTGAAGGTTGGTATCATTTCTTCTTTATATGTTTGGAAGAATTCATTTGCATCTACATTTTCTTTGTGAGACTTTTTAAAAATGAGGGTGTTTCCTTTAAAATATCTAGAACTATCCAGATTTTATATTTCTTCCTCTGTCAGTTTGTTAGTTGAGTTGTTTGAGGAATTTGTCCAGTTCATCTAAATTAGAGGAATTAAAGTTTTACACTAATAAATTAATCTTCTCATTAATTTTTAAATCTTTTTAATATCTGTAAGCTCTGTAGTTATGTCTCCTTTTCTCATTTCAGATTTTTGTTTATTTATGCCTTCTGTTATACAAAACCAGCTTCAGGAAGCTCCATAAAGCTGTCTAAGGTCCTACTAGCCCACATACCACCCAGCATTTTATTCTGAGGTCTTGCTGCCTCCCTGGGTTATCCCCGGAAGTGAGATTTATAGGTTTTTCAGATCCTAGGGAGCTGTCTGGTGTTCTGTTGTCCTCCTATAATACTTGACCTTGGAGAAGTGTAGTGTGGGGTCGACCTTCCTCACAATTTCTACACCACTCTTCTTTACTTACGAGTCACTACAAATCCCATATGCTACCCCACCACACACAGACAACTTTACACTTATCTCAGCCCCAAAATCTCTCTATAATCTGAGGGATGGGAGAGGTTGCTCTCACTCTTTACATAATCTCCAAACTTCCTCCATGACCTCAGGTATTAACTCCCCTTTCTGAAATTCAAAAGCCAGGAAGAAAGCGCTATTTTCTTTATCTGCTGTCTCATCGCTTCCTTGAACTCAGCCAGTCCAGAGCCTAGTCAGATGGGGGGAGTGGGTAGAGGTGACGCTTGGGAAGTAGGCAGGTGAGCTTGAGGAAGTCATGGAAACCCTTAGAGCCTCAATTTCTCCAGTTATAGCATGAAGGTAATGAATGACCCTATCCTGCCTTGCTCAAAGCATCATGAAAAAAAATCAAGTGATACTCAAAAGCAAGGACACTTCAAGAATGTTTATTTTATTGTGAACTAAACCATGCTCTCAAAAGGGTACAGAAACATGTGCATGCTGTTTAAGTAATCATGATGATAGTTAATATAATACGCATTAATGATAAAACAGATGCCCGTGTCCACACCACCCGGCTCAAGAAATTACTGTACCTTTGAGACTCCTTGTGGGTCTCAAGCCCTTGTTATCGTTTCTTCCAAAGGCAATCAACATACTGAATTTTGAATGAATAATTCTTGTTCTTCTTATAGTTTCACTCTGTAAAAAGACAGTCCTTAACGATGTATTATTTTTTAGCTTTGCCTATTTTTGAGTTTTATGTAAATGAATCCTCCTACGTGTCTTTTGCTGTGCCTTGCTTCCTTCATTCATCACTGTGTTGTGGCGTCCGTCCATGTGTTGGTGTGTAGCTATGTCTTTCGTTTTTCATCGCTGAATATTCCGTTGTAGAAATGTACCACAATGGGTTTATCCATCTCCTGCTGAAGGACGTTTGGATTGTTGGGTCGTTTCAAATAATGTTGCTATGAAATTCTTATAGATGTCTCCACACCCTACCTGTGACCTAATGCAGCTCCAAGATTTTCTTTAGGAGCGAAATTGCTGAGTCTTAGGGTGTGTGCGTATTGAGTTCAAAAAGATTATTTGCTCGATGCGCTAGTTTCCTATTGCTGCCGTAACAAATGACCACAAACTTGGTGGCTTAAAAGACACATTTATTGTCTTACAGTTCTGTAGACAGAAGTCCAGCATGATCTCACTGGGTTAAAATCAAAGTGTGGTCAAGGCTGTGTTCCTTTCGGGCGATCTAGGCAAGAATCTGTTTCCTTGTCTTCCCAAACTTCTGGAGGCTGCCTGCATGCTTGGCTCACGGCCCCCTCCTCCATCTCCAACGAGAGCAGCGTGGCCTCTTCAGATCTCTCTGACAGGCCTCCCTCTTTCACTTATTAGCACACTGGTGATGGCATTGGGCCCCCCGGGAAAACCAGGATAACCTCGCCTCGTGAGGTCAGCGGGTGAACAACCTTAGTTTCCTTTGCCGTGTAACCTAGTGTCACCATAGATTCTGGGGAGTAGGATGTGGACGTCTTTGCAGGGGAGGCGTTGTTCTGCTCACCACACTGGACAATGCAAAACTGCTTCTACAGCTTTTGGCCTTCTTATACTCCCACCACTGGAAGCCCATTCCCTCTGCTCCTGCGAGGACCACTGTTTATTATAATTTCTTATTTTGAAATAGTTTAAAATTCACAGGACATTGTAGAAATAGTACAAAAGTTTACCCTGCACCCAGATTTTACATGCATTTTTTTCTTTCTTCCTTTCTTTTTTCTTTTCTCTTCTCTTTCTTTCTTTCTTTTTTCCTTCCTTCCTTCCTTCCTTCCTTCCTTCCTTCCTTCCTTCCTTCCTTCCTTCCTTCCTTCCTTCCTTTTGGTGTATAGTTCTATGACATTTTCACATCGATTTGAACAGCCGTTACCACGATCAGGATAAAGACCCCTTCATGCCCCCTGTGTGGTGCGAAGCGTAGAGATCATCATGAGGAGGCGGGTCCGGGAGGCCTCAGGTGGGTAAGAAGAATGGCTCGGAGCCAGTGGAGTGTCCTGGGCGCAGCTGTGAGAGAGGGAGGGCGGTCACAGCCTGGGAGGTGCTGGTGCTCTGGGAGGCAGCCCTGCCCCCGGAAGTCCTGGCGAGGCTCACCTTGGCCGAGTCCTTCCCCGTGCACCTGAGCACGCGGGCATCAGGGAGAAGCAAGGACTTTAACTCTTCCAGATTAATCCTGCTAAGTTGCAACAATATTGATATGCTATTATTTTCCATCTTTATTCATCCCCCGGCGAAGAAAGAACAACTCCCCTCAGGCCATTCATAATTGAAAAATGCTTTTAAGGCCTTTACGAGTTGAATACTAGATTTCGAGAGGTGCCTGCTTTATTGGGCCTCCAGTCACCGATGATACATTTGCTCCCTAATGTTCTTTAAGGAAAGGAGCTCGAGCGGCATGATAGATGGGGCCGATCGGAATCGATGCTCATTAGTGACTCCAGTGACCAGGTGGGTCTGGGCTGCTCACGTGGGGAGACAGGCGGGTCAGGGGCCTGGCTCTCAGCAAGGGACAAGGGTGAGGCCTGTTGGCTGACATTAACCTTGAACTGTGGCTTATCATTTATTCATCTGTTCATTCATTTATTCAATAGATTCCACCAGATGCGGGATACAGAAATGGATCAGACCTAAGCCCTGTCCTCAGAAAGCAACCAGGACTTGCACGCAAATAAGGGTACCAGAGTGCATGTGTCTCATGCAGGGGGTACGCTCGGGGCCTGCGGAGCCCGAGGGGAGGTTGGTTTTACATGGGGGGCTGGTGACCCGGAAGAGCTTCCCGTCAGAGGTGACCTTTTAGTGGTCAGCGAGAAAGGCTCGTGGTGTGAACGAAGGAACTTGCCGGGGTGGGAAGGGTGTTCCAGGCAGAGAGAGCAACGGAGGCAAAGGCCATCCCTGGAGCGAGGAGATGGGGCCACCTGGCTTCTTAGAAGATGGCTTCAGAGGTGGCCACAGCGGCGATCCTATGATCCAACTCAGAACCCCGGCACTGGAAGGGCCCTCAGAAAACCTGTGGCTCAACCCCTTGCAATTCTGATAAGGCCCAGAGAGGGGAAGCGACTTCTTCAAGGTCTCACAGCCGGGGAATGGGGTGAGGGCAGGACCCAGAGGGGAGCCCATGGCTGGGATTCTGACCACACAGCTATGGCCTCAGAGAACCCGAAGTTCAGCTTTGCCATCGACCTTGGGCCTTGGTTTGCCATTCCTTGCAAACTTGAGTTCATGACCCCTTTAGCTTCCAAACTCTATGGAGCCCAGCCAGGGTAAAAGTCTCCTGTTGGGTCACACAGAGCTAGTTGTTGACATAGGTGGAGGGGAGGGGAGGATGTGAGAAAATCTTGAAGTGAGAAAAGGTGGGTGTTTGCAGGAGGCCAACCTTTGCTGAGCGCCCAGGACAATGGCTCCTGATTTGCATCTTCTCCTTTCATCTCTAACTGGCCTTGGTGGCACCACCCCCCCTTCACCCCTACTTTGCAAACGAGGAAACCAAAGACTTAGAAGTGAGGTGACTTGCCCAAGGTCACCCAAGGGGAACCCAGGATTTGAACCCAGATTTTTAACATTTTATTTCAAAGCCCACGTGCTTCCCACTGTCCTGGGCTGTCCCCCCAGGGGCCTCGGAGAGAAATTTAGGCAGATACAGACAACTGCCTCTGCGACAGCCCAGGGTCTCAGACGGCCCGGCCCCGGTGGGTGTTCAAGCCTGTGTCAGGTCAGAAGATGAGCAGGTCATCCTGGTCCTTCGTTTTTCCCTGAGAGATCTGGGGGGTGAGGTGGCGGCAGGGAGAGGGCAGCCGAGAGGCAAGAAGGGGAGGGCCCAGGGCCTCAGCTCTGATCTCTGCCTGCTCTCTGCTGGCCTCTCTCTCCAGGGCCTGCTGAGGACCTGAGCAGCCTTGGTCTGGCCCCGGCCTGACACGAGGAGTGGAGGCAGCCCACCCTCTGACCCCTGCAGCTGGGCCCAGGCCTGGTGCTTGAGCTGCCGCCTTCGGATTTGGGTCCCTTCTCCCTGAGGGACACCACCCTAGCAGCCTATGTGGGTGCTGGGGCAATAGAGCGACATGCCTGCAGCCTCTGGCCTCCTCTGTAGGCCTGGGGAGTCAGCCGTACGTGGCATGAGCACCTGGCACAGTCACAGAGCCCCCTGACAGGCTGCCTTCACTCAGCACCCTCCCCTGGAGGGCTCAGCGCACAGCAGCCCGGGGCCCTCTCTTCCTGGCTCCTTGACCCTCCCGCCCCCTGTATCAAGGCCCGTCCAGTGCCCAGCTGGACCTGGGGGGGCTGCCCAGCGGCGGCAGTGGTGTTCTGGCATTCTTCCTCCCCTCCCCACGCTCTGCCCCTCCAAGAGGCTCTTGCTTTTCTTCAAAACGCTCCACTTCTTACTCCGAGGCCTTGCCCCAGACCTTTGCATGGTCAGCTCCTGGGCGCTCAGACACGCCCTCAAGACGTGCCCTCCCTGGCCACTCTCTGGCACGCCACCCTGCTTCCTCCCTCCGCATTCACCTCGTTCCTGCACTTGCTTGCTTGTGTCTTAGCTGCCTCTCCCTCAGGGACGTCATATTTATTATTAATTCATGAGAGAACGGATCGTGACCTGACTCTCGCTCAGAGCTTCGAATGGGCTCCGTGGCTCCATGGCTCCGTGGTTAAAGGCAAAGTGGACCCGGACTTAAATCCCTGCTCTGCCAGCTCCCAGCTGAGTGACCATAAACAAGGGGCCTCCCACCCCTGGGCCCCCATTTTTCTCCTCTGGAAAGTGGGACTAACAACAGCTTCCATTCAGGGCTCAGCGGAGTGCAGGCGAGCTCGCAGGTGAGGATCTCGGGGCGAGGCGACAGGGAGCTCCTGCGAGGGAGCTGATTGTCGCTGGGCCAGAGGGTCCCTCCAAGGGAGTGGGGTCCAGTCTGGGCAGGCTGGGTGTGGCGAGCTCTGGGCCTCAGCTCCTCCATCTGAGAAATGAGCAGACTCGTGTTTTATGAAGATACAGAGAGAGTGTTGGGAAAACACTTCCGAGCAGTTACCTGCGGAGCCCAGGCAAGGAGCACGCGCTGGGAGTCAGGCGGGCCTGGGGTTGTGCCGCAGCTGGGACAGTCGCCAGCGGTGTGATCTCGGCAAAACATGTAGCCTCGCTGAGGCTGGGTCCCCATCCAGATGGGCAGCACTGAGGATCCCAGCTCAGGCTCCTGCCCTTGGGGTGCTCCCAGGAGGTGCCGACTGGAAAGACATGACAGAGGAACCAGTACAGCCCACTGTGGGAACCAGCAGAGGGCTTCCGGAGGAGGTGGCATAGAAGCCAAGATCCAAAGGGCGAGGAGGAGCGGGCCAGTGGTATGCGTGAGGAAAGGGGAGAAAGAGTTTCAGGCAGGAGAAGTAGCATGTGCAAAGGCCCAGGGGTGAGCAAGAACTTGTTCTCCATTCCCCCTCTTACTAGCTTTAAAGACACCCTGCCCTCCAGCGGCCCTCCAGCCCTGCCCAGGAGAATCTTGAGTTTGAAATATCCCATCCTAATGTGGAGCCCGTGGATCTCTGACCTCAGGCGGCGGGCCATCAGCATCTGTATTCGTGAGCTCCGGCTGCCGTAACAAAACACGATCCACCGGCGGGCTTGAGCAACATTTGTTCCTGACGGTTCTGGAGGCTGGGAGTCTAGGATCAAGGGGCCGGCCAATTAGATTCCTAGTGAGGGTGCTCTTCCTGGCTTACGGACGTCCACCTTCTTGCTCTGTCCTCACACGGCAGAGAGACAGAGGGAGACAGAAAGGGGGGTGGTCAAGGGTTCTCTTTCTTCCTCTTCTTATAAAGCCACTAATCTCATCATGAGGGCCCCAAATCCAGGGTCCAATCTAACCCTAATTACCTTCCAAACCCCATCACATTTAGGTACTAGGGCTTCTACAAATGAACTTGCGGAGACACAATTCAGTCCATAGCAGTATCTGCCTGAGGGCCGGGGGAAGGACCCTCGGTGGTTTTATTCTAGAGGCTCAGCCCCATGAGGACAGGAGCTGATTCTCTCTCTGGGGCCCAGAACACTGTGTTCCAACACAGTGGGTGCTTGGGGCTTACTTGTTAAATGGAAGAAGGCGTCCAGCATACTCCATCAGACGGAGAAACTGAGGCTGAACTGGCGCAAAGGACATGTCCAGTATCACACTGAAGGCTAGTGGCCAGTCTGGGCCCAGAACTGACCTCGCAGACCAGGCTGCCCCCAATCTGGGCGCAGGATGATCCCAGGTCCCGCAGGTCCATCCAGGGCCAGATTCCAGAGGCAGGGAGACCAGGTGGGTCAGCAGTGCTCGCTCTCCCTCCAGCTCCGTCTTCATCCTTGCATTTGACAGTCATTTCTCAAGTACCTGCTATGAGCTGGGGTTCAAAACTGACAAAGTGTCCGATTTCACAAAGCCTCCCCTAGTGGGGAGAGGCAGACGGTAAACAAGATTAATAATTAAAATCCATAGGATGTCAGGTGATGGCAAATGCCATGGAGAAAAATAGAGCAGAACCAGAGGACGAGCGAGTGATGAGAGGCCGGGGGTCCTTACAGACAGGTGGTTTTGAAGTATGTCCACAGATTCCTTGCTAGTCTTCCCTTCGAAAGATCGAGTTTAATTTTCCTCCCTTGCAGTGTGGACTGGGCTTGGTGACTCACTTCAAACAAGTGGAATGTGCTAGAAATGATGGCATGGGACTTCTGGGTAGGTTATAAAATACCTTACAGTTTCCAGCATAATCTCTCGTCTAGCTCAGATCGCCTGCTCTAGGGAAAGCAGCAGCCATGTTATGAGGACACTCAAGCAGCTCCGTGGAGGCCCACCTACTGAGGAACTAACTCTTTTTGCAACAGCCGGTGAGGGAGCCGTCTTGGAAGTGGACCCTCCAGCCCCAGTCAAGCCTTCTGATGAATGCAGCCCCTGCCGACTTTCTGACCACCTCAGAGAGCATGAGCCAGCCCCAGCCACTCCTGGGTTTTTGACCCACAGAATCTGGGTGATAATAAAGGTTGGTTGTTTTAAGCAACTACATTTTGGGGTGATTTGTTATGTAGCAACAGATAACAAATACAGAAGGGAGGAGCCAGTCACATGGGCCCCTTGGAGAAGAGGGATCCAAGCAGAGGGACAGCAGGTGCAAAGGCCCTGCGCCTCCATGCATGGTGGGCGGAGACTCCGCTTGGCTCAGCTCTTGTCTGTTTGATCCTCAGTTTCCTCATTTGTCAAAGGGAAGAAGCAGCCGAAACCGGTTTGGCTCAGTGGATAGAGCGTCGGCCTGCGGACTGAAAGGTCCCAGGTTCGATTCCGGTCAAGGGCATGTACCTGGGTTGTGGGCACATCCCCAGTAGGAGATGTGCAGGAGGCAGCTGATCGATGTTTCTCGCTCATTGATGTTTCTAACTCTCTATCTCTCTCCCTTCCTCTCTGTAAAAAATCAATAAAATATATTTAAAAAAAAAAAAAAAAGGGAAGAAGCAATACCTCTCTTGCCCCTCCCAAGGGTGAGGTGAGAAATTCAGTGGCGAACTTAGGAAGGCTCAGTGAGGCAGAGACTTGCTCCATTACTCAGCCAGTTATAAGCAGCTTGCGACGCGGGCTAGCTCCACTGTGCGGGCACCTTCTCTGCTGTGGCTGCTGACCCTGATTTCTGACCCCTTCCCGGACCTCCTAGCGGAGACTCCCCAGAGGACGAACCTGGGAACCCATATTGCAGCGGTTCTCAACCTGTGGGTTGCGACCCCTTTGGGTCGCCTAAGACCATCGGAAAACACATATATAATTACATATTGTTTTTGTGATTAATCACTACGCTTTAATTATGTTCAATTTGTAACAATGAAAATACATCCTGCATATCAGATATTTACATGACGATTCATAACAGTAGCAAAATTACAGTTATGAAGTAGCCACGAAAATAATTTTATGGTTGGGGGTCACCTAATACATGAGGATCTGTATTAAAGAGTCGCGGCATTAGGAAGGTTGAGAACCACTGCCATATTGTATTTACCTGGAGGGGATTGGGATTCATACACACGGTTGTGAGCCCTGCTGTCTGTCCTCAGTTTCCTCGGACTCTCTCTAGTTTCTGACCTCCCTCAGGCCACCTGGCCAAGACAGTCCCACCCTCAAAACCTACCCCAGGCTTCTGTCACCCTCCCCCGGTCCCTAGGCTGCCATGGTGCTGGCTTTTCTGGCAGAAGTGTTCTAACTGTGCACACTGTGGCTCTTGAACATCGCGTTGTAATGATCTGTTTAGAATCGGCGTCCCTGAGGTTGGAGACCATGTATGACACACACCTAACTAAGCCCAGAAGTCAGCATGGGGCCTCAAATAAACTGTCCTGGGTGGGTAGAGAGGAAAGGGCGGAAAGCAAGTTGGCAGAAAGGAGGAGAGAGGATGGGAGGCAGGAGGAGAAGACAGGGGAGGGATGGGATGACGACCTGGAGGACGGACGAGAGAAAGGGTGGGAGAAGGAGGAGGAGCAGGGATAAAAGGAGGGATGGGAGGGATGGGAGGAAGGGGGAGGAGGGAGAGGAGGAAGCTGAAAGGAAAGCTTAGAAGAGGGATGAGGAGGGATGGAGGAGACTGAGGGGGAAGTGGGGGGATGAATGAATGAATGAATGAATGAGGACACGAGTGGCTGAACACAGTCTCTCCGACCAGTGCCTCGGTCCACCTGCATGGGCCTGCCATGCGCTGGAGCTCCAGCAGGCTCGCTCGGTTAACCAGGCCTCTGTTTTACTAACGCCCTCCTCTGCAGCCGAGGCAATTAGAGCCGGCGGCTGACTTCTCCCCAGGCAGCCCCACCTGCCCTGTCCCGTCCCATTAACTTCCAATTCAACAGCCATCCCCGACCTGCAATGTATAATGAAAGACATTCAAAATATATCCAAATGGCATGAGTATTGATTTATTAATGCCGGGGAATGCTGCTCTAATTGAATTGAGATCCAGGAAGTAAGTTAATGTAGCTGACGGTGCTACAGGAATTGAATTACCCCAGGGCCCAGAATTATTACCTTTTCACTCTCTTTGTTGTCAGTGGGATAAATAACAAATCAATTGACAATTCACCCTGGTGGCAAAAAAAAAAAAGAGTCCACAGAGCTCTGGACACAGAGCTGGGGAATGGGTGTGGGTGAGGGGTGGGGAGCTTCCTGGAGGAGGTGGAGTAGGACGGGGTGAGGAGAGGAGAGCAGAGGAGGGTCTGTCTCTAAGCCCAGAGCCCTCCCTCCCCCTCTTCTCCAGCCCAGCAGCCAGAGTTCCCTAAAACACGAGCTGCACGGACTGGGACGGCGTCCCCTGCTCACTGAGAACTATTCCCCAGTGCGCTCCGAGGGCCAGAGACAGGGAGGACTCGCCCCAAGTCACACGGCCCTCCTGGCCTGGTTGTAAGCTCTCGAAGCCTTTCCAGATGTCTGCTCTGCTCTCTCCCGCTGCATCCTGACCCTCCGCCCCCGGGTCCTCTATAGCCAGAGGCTGAGCGTTGATGGCTGAGCGTTGAGGGCTGAATGCTCCCCTCACCTGGCCACTGGCTCATGCTCAGAATCTGGAAAGTTCTCGGCGGAGGAGACGGGGCTGCTCCATTATGAGGAAGCGGCTGGGGGCGGGGGGGGGCGATTTCCACTCGCATCTTCCTCAAACCCCTCCCTCCTGTCCCTCCTGAGCACCCAGGTGTCTTCCAGCCCGAGACCCGCCTCTCCTCCAGTGGGACACCTTTTGGGGGAATAAAATGCCTCTCCAAAATAGAAGGTGATGGAAAGAAAAATGCTTGGCTTGAAAGCCCCGCTCTGCTTGTTGCTGGGTTCGTGGCCTTAGGCCAGTGGTTCTCAACCTTCCTCATGCTGCGACCCTGTAATACAGTTCCCCAACCATAAAATTATTTTCGTTGCTACTTCATAACTGTCATGTTGCTACTGTTATGAATTGTCATGTAAATGTCTGATATGCAGGCTGTATTTAGGCGACCCCTGTGAAAGGGTCGTTCGACCCCCAAAGGGGTCGCGGCCCACAGGTTGAGAACCGCTGCCTTAGGCAATTGGGTCCTCATCTCTGAGCCTCAGTTTCCCCACCTGTCTAATGGGAGCAAAACCGCTTTGCGCCTCATGCGATGGTGGCTCGGAAGCGCTTCAGAAGACGCGGAGCAGTTGATGACAGCCAGCACTGGCAGTGTCTGCCAGGGACCGCACACGTCTCCCGCCAGACGCCTCCAGCCGCTGGCCGTCCACATGGGTGTCTGCGAAGCAGCCCGGCTGGCCTTGTTCTGGTCAAGGAAGAGAAAGGCTGAGTTAATTAAATCAACAGCTAACAGTGCAGGTTACCCACAAAAGTGAACTTTAGTGCCCCTAAAACCACTGACCAAAGGAGGGCTGGGAAAAAAATGAAACCACAGTTGGAGTAAAATGGAAAAAGAAATCATCAGCTCTACATCACTTCAGCTGGCCACAGGTATCAGAATATTAATTGGTCTTTGACTCGATTTGGCTGTGGGAGTCAGGGCAGGCTGTGGCTTCAGGGAGCCCAAGCGAGCGCCATGGGGCTGGCCGCAGAGCATGCTGGGAGCGCGGCTGGCCGCAGGGACAGGGAGGAGCAGGAGGAGGAGGGGCAGGGCTGGGCCTCCGCAGGCCCAGGAGGGCCGGGTGTGCAGCTGTGGGTGTGAGGGGCTGGGCGGGTGTGAGTGAGCGCGGAGAGGGGTGTGGGTGCCCTTGCGGGTGTGGGGAGTTGGGTGCATGTGAGTGTGATGAGCGAGCCCTGTCACTCTAACTGTTCTGGGCACATCAAAACTCTCCTTAGACCAGTGGTTCACAACCGTGGCTGCACATTAGAATCACCTGGGAATCTTTTTAAAATCCTGATATCTGGGCCTCATCCTCCGGAAATTCTGCTTCTTTGTTATGGGGTGGGTGACAAAGAAACAGAATTTCCGGAGGATGAGGCCCAGAAATCAGGATTTTATAAAGATTCCCAGGTGATTCCAATGTGCAGCCAAGGTTGAGAACCACTGCGTTAGACATTGGCTGTGATCTGATTTCCACAACAGCTGTGGCTGGACGGAGGCAATTCCATGACGAAGGTGGGGGGGCTCCCAGGTAGGCTCTCACCAGGTCTCTCGGGAGGCACCGACCACCGTGGCAGCGGTGATGGCAGAGACGATGGTAACGTCACTCACTTAGGGAGTGGCCGACCGGCTGGACTCAGCACAGGGCCGGGCACAGGGGAGCCCTGCAGAATGACACGAGATGAATTTCCTCAGAATCAGCATCCACTCCCCGGACAGCCCCCCCCCCGCCCCCCGCCTGTGCTGGCCTAGGCCCTGCCTGCCTTCCGCTGGCTTCTCGGGAGCTGACCTGCAGGAGCCTGGCTGGGGGACCCCCCTAGGTGCTTGCAGGTCCCAGCCGACTAACCCACGGCCGCAGCGTCACGGCGGTGAGAGGGAGAGCCGAGACTGTGGCAAAGGGCAGTGCTCACACCTTGTGCAGCAGGGCAGCCTCTGTGCAGGGAGGTGGGCCGCATTTGACCAGAGCTTCTGCTTTTTCAAGAGAAGCTGAAAATTTGGGGTTTTATGGTGAAGCTTTGCAACTTGAAATGTGGGCAGAGCTCAAAAAAGGTAAAAGCATGGTGACATGCAAAGCAAAGTGACACTTTTGCTATCTGTGGGCTGCAGGTGGTGGCTGGGGTTCTTGCTCTGGGGCTTGGTGGATAGAAATGTGGGAGGAGGTGAGAGGCTGGGTGCTGCTAAGAGACACTGTTGACTTACTGCATTCATTCATTCATTCATTCATTCACTTCTGCACCCTCTTCGCCTGGGCTTTGCTTTCGGTCTGCGTTGTCCCTGGGGGTCCTGACGTCCCTTTGGCAGAATGAACCAAAGCTCCCCAACATCTCAGCAGTCAGGATGGGGGTGAGGGAGGACTTTGGAGAACAAAGGAGCCTACGGGTCCCTCTCTTGGCATCTTCCTGGAAGAGGGTCAGGGCTTCCGTGGCGTGACAGAGGGTGGAGCAGAGCCCACGACAGACAGATCCAGCCCCTGGTCCTGGTTCCATTCCTCCCCCGGGGAGGAAAATCTGGCATCAGACAGACCTGGGTTCAAATCCTGCCAACGACAAGCCGTGTGGCCCCTGAGCCTTGGTAAAGAAAACACTGCAGATCCCTGGCCGTGTCCCCTTGGCACTCACTTCTACACGTGGGACTGATTATTACCAATGCCATGCCTCTGCCCAGGGCTTTTCCTGACTGCGGGTGAGACAGGTGCTCCCAGGACGGGCTGCAAGCTGTGCTGGAGCCTGAAACCCGGGGCCTCGGAGGGGCCTCGGTGGACAGACAGCCCAGCTCCTTCGCCCTTTGGTTGGATCATTCGAGACATATTCTACACCTTCTCCCAGGTCTCCCAAGGGGCCAAGCTCCGGTTGTCCACAGTGGTGATGTGCTTGCTGGCTCAGCCCTCCCTGGCTCTCCTCCCTTCCCGGCCTCATCCCCACTTCCTCACCTGTGTTTCCTGGTGTCATCTCCTGGCTACGCTGCTCACAGGAAGCCCATCTCAGAGCCCCCATTGACTCGGCTGTCAAGTGGGGGCCGTTACCATCTCTCAGCCTTGCTGTGAGGTGACACAGGTTACTCACGCGTCAGACGCCTGGGAGCCGGGCACCTGGGAAACCTCCCTCAACAAGAGGAGCCCTGACTATTCCTGATAATCTGGGGGCTGACCCCGGTGCCAAGGCCAGGCCCATGAGGGCAGCGTTTGGGGGGGGGGGGGCTGCTGCCCCGGGAGGGCCTGGGGGGTTGACTGAGGGCTCAGGGTGGAAGGGCTCCCCCACGGTGGCAGCAAAGAGGGTTATGTCCCCGTGGAGCCCATCAGCACCACCCCCACCGCCAGACCTGAGAGCTGTTAGTGAAAATGGTGCTAATGGGGCTGGGCGCAGCTGTCACCACTGAGGGGAGGGGCTGCGGGAGGGGCAGGTGTGGGTGGTGGAGAGGGGCCTGCAGCCTGGCTCCACCGTGGCCACCCAGCACAGGCGGGTGCTGGGGTGCTGGTGGGGAGGCTGGGCTACCCCACGCTGTCTCCCGGGAGATCAAATACAAGTCTTCAGCCTGCCCAGATTCTGGTAGGTCCTTGAGCCAGGCCCTTGGGCAAGACACTTTGCCCACTTAGAACCGGTTTCCTCATCTTTAAAATGGAACTAAAATGGAACCAATGACAGGACTGACTTCCGAGGGTTGTTTGGAAGAGTCAGTAAAATAAACTTGGGCCAGAGGAGGGGGAGCAGGAGAAGGCCTCCCCGCTCTCTGCCCACCCTGCTCTCTGCCCACCCCGCTCTCTGCCCACCCTGCTCTCTGCCCACCCTGCTCTCTGTCCACCCTGCTCTCTGCCCACCCCGCTCTCTGCCCACCCTGCTCTCTGCCCACCCCGCTCTCTGCCCACCCTGCTCTCTGCCCACCCCACTCTCTGCCCACCCCGTTCTCTGCCCACCCCGCTCTCTGCCCACCCTGCTCTCTGTCCACCCTGCTCTCTGCCCACCCTGCTCTCTGTCCACCCCACTCTCTGCCCACCCTGCTCTCTGTCCACCCCGCTCTCTGCCCACCCCGCTCTCTGCCCACCCTGCTCTCTGCCCACCCCTCTCTCTGCTCACCCTGCTCTCTGCCCACCCCGCTCTCTGCCCACCCTGCTCTCTGCCCACCCTGCTCTCTGTCCACCCCGCTCTCTGCCCACCCTGCTCTCTGCTAGAATGAAGGCTGGGCTGGGGCTGGGGCACTAACATGGCTGACTCCTTTGTCTTTGGCCTCACACCTCATACTACCTAACCGAGGGACGGTGGTTGCTGCAGGATCTTTATGTTCCTAGAGATAAAGGGCGGAGGGCACGCTCCAAAGGATGGAGTGAGGTTCCAGTGAACTCCTTGCCCTCAGTCAGCATCGTATCCTACACACATCCCGAGGCCCCCTCGCTCTGAATCGCACGCCTGCCTCCTGGGACAGCTGTCGGGATTCGGGGCAGCCAGGATGGCCGTCTCCTGCTTCACTCCCGCCTCGCCTGGCCCTCCTACCTCCAGCGCTTGACGCTTGCAGAGCCCCTTCATCCACTCAGCTTCCCCTCACGGGCCCCTGGGGCTGGCCTGGGAGGTTCCCGGCTGCAGTCAGGACTCCCATTTTGCAGATAAGAAGACCGAGCAGGGCCAGGCCCAGCTTTGGGAGGCCGGCAGGGTGTCCCTGGCGTAGCTTTGGGAGGCAGCCATTGCTTAGCACCAACCTGGCTCCTGCAGGAGCCTGAGAGTGAGTGTCCCTGTGGCCCTGGCCTGGATCACTGGTCCTGGCCCTGAAACCAAGGCTGCAGGGGTACAGGCCCCGCCCAAGTCTCAGCGAGAGGGGCAGAGCTGGCCACCACGGTCACCCTCCCCTGACCACTGGCCGGGGTCTTTCCTTTACACCAAGGCGAGGAGAGAGGGCTTGATAGTGTGGAGATGACCCTGGAAGAGGGGAGGCGGGGTCTGTGGGCCTGCGTGGGTCGGGGCTTGGTGAAATATGAGGCTGGGGTCTGCAGCTCTGCCCAGGGGATGGCTGGGAAGCTGTTTACTTCAACTGCAGCATGAGGCCCACGTGTGTGAGTGTGTGTGTGAGCGCCTGCATGTGCGAGTGCGTGCAATTCCAGTGATTAACCTTCCGAAGGAGGGGGCTGTCCTAAATGGGGGTACTAGTGTCCTGAGGGGGTACTAGTGGTCTCTTTAGCCAGATTTGTAAAAACCGAAAAATGCACAAACCCTGAGAGCCAGCCCTCCGCCTTCTAGAATTAACAAGAACAGCTGCTGGCACTCCCTGCCGGCCAGGCAGTTTTAATTGCTTTTTACATATTAACTCACAGAATGCTGACAAGGGCCCTCTGCTATTGTCCCCATTTTCCAGATGAGGAAGCTGAGCCCCAGAGAGACTGACCTGCCCAAGGCCCCTCAGCCGCCGAGTGGCAGAGCCGGCTCCTGTGACTGTGGCCTTAGCTGCCGCGACATCGGGGAAGTCACGGAGCTTTGCTTGTGAGAGCAACACCCCCGGGAGGGAGGCACGTCGCTGCCCATCTACCGGAGCGGCCACGCCCCGGGACAATCCAGTGATCGCCCCGACAGTGAAGCAAAGAGGTCAGACTGTGTGTTGCTACTGAATGCTTCATACTGGGAGTATATGAACTGAACGACGTGATTTTCCACTGTCTGTCTGGGCTCATTTTTATATGAGAAAAAAAGAACAAAACAACATGCGTCTCACTAAGTATTGAAAGGGCTGGAAGATTCCAGACCAAACCGCTGCCTGTGATTAGGTTGCTTCTCAGAGGAAGGCGGGGGGCGGGGAGAAGGACCAGCTTAGCCAAGAGTAGGAAACTGTTACAACCAGCATGTGTTATTTTTGTAATTACACAGGAAACATACTTTTTAAAGGAAAAACTATGAAAGAACCTTCCAGAGGTATCCTGAGGGCCCCTCCCTGCTTGGCCCCCAGACCCCTGCGGGGAGGTTTCTGCCTCAACCAACTGGCTATTGGTCTTGCTCCACCCACCCTCCAGGCTGCAGCCGCGGAGGGGTTGAGGAGCCAGGGTTGTGACGCCCCATCTTCCGTAGCTGGTGGGGCAGTGGGCCAGGAGCCAGGACTCCACCTGGGAGCCCCTCTGCTCCCCTCTTCCTGCCCAACCCCGACCACCTGTGTGAGTTTTGGGCTATTGCTTTTCTCTGGCCTCACTTTTTCATCTGCAAAATGGGCATAATATCCTTCCCAAGCTGAGGCTAAAGATGAAATGCCCTTGAGAATTGTCAAGAAAGGCTAAGATTTGAGGGATAACTAGGCCTTTTCTTCACTAGTAACCTTCTGGATCGAATAGGGATTTGAATTCTATTCCTCCACTGACCCGCTATGGACATGGGGGTGAACCTCTAGGACAGTGGTTCTCAACCTTCTGGCCCTTTAAATACAGTTCCTCATGTGACCCAACCATAAAATTACTTTCGTTGCTACTTCATAACTGTAATGTTGCTACTGTTATGAATCGTCATGTAAATATCTGATATGCAGGATGGTCTTAGGCGACCCCTGTGAAAGGGTCGTTTGACTGCCAAAGGGGTCGTGACCCACAGGTTGAGAACCGCTGCTCTAGGACCTCAATTTCTTCATCTGTAAAATAGAGCCTGGCTGGAGTGGCTCCGCAGTTGAACATTGACCCATGAACCAGGAGGTCGAGGTTCGATTCTCAGTCAGGGCACATACCTGGGTTTCGGGCACAATCCCCAGTGGGGGGGAGGGGGGCGGTGCAGGAGGCAGCCGATTGATGATTCTCTTTCATCATTGATGTTTCCATCTCTCTTGCCCTCTCCCTTCCTCTTCCTAAAATTCAATAGAAACACTTGAAAAATAGAAATAAAAGTATATCATCCACAGGGTTGCCATAGAAATTCAACGAGCTAATCCAGGAAGCATTCAATGGGTCCCTGGCACATAGGCTCACTACGTGGATGTCATGATGAGGAGAGGGTGCAAGGAGCTGCCCGGAGGCTGGGGCTCAGGGAGGCCTGGGTGGGGGCGACAGGTGCGCTGGGGGAGCAGAGGCTCAGGGAAAGGGACACAGGAAGTCGGGCCTTCTTTCTGCCGTGACTTCGAGAAGGGGAACCTGGGCTGGGGTTTGGCAGGGGGAGTGTGGCCATGATGGTGAGTCCCACAGGCCAGCCGGGGGCTGCTCTCCTGCCACATACTGGGCAGCACGCTGGGGAATGGAGAAGTAAGAGTCGTCTCCCAGGGAGGGCCAGACAGGCCAGCCGGGGATGGAAAAACCCTCTGGTCAGAGGGGCTGGGGGGGGGAGCACTGGCCCCGGCCTGCTCACCTGCACCCCTGCAGCCCTGGGCCCAGGATCTCCCAGCTCGGATCTGCCAGGTCAGCCACAGCCAGGTTAACCTCCCCAGACCCGGCCCCACTCCGCTGTGCTAGCCTTTCGGTGCCTGGCTCGTGTCCGCAGAGTGAAGCCCCGTCCAGCTCCGTCCCTGACCTTCCCAGTCTGACCCCGAGCTCGGCCGGGCCCCAGAGTTCTCCTGGGCTGATGGTGGGGCCACCCTCCCTTCCCCAGCCTTGCCCCCAACTCTCACCGGGGACTCTTCCCTGGGCCAGGTCTACAGTGGCTCCTGTGACAGAATCAGCACTCCCTCGTGTGAAGGCAGCACTTCCCACGGGACAGCGAGGCGGGGCCGGGACCCCACTGCCATGACCCAGGAGATGTGCTGCTCAGCTGCCACCTCTCAGGATCCAGCACCTCTGTTCGCACCCAGGCCACTCCCCCTAGACCCCTCCTACCCAATACCTGGGCAGGGCAGAGGTGTGGGGCCTGAGTCCTGCCTACCCTGCTCCCTCTCCCTGTGATCCTTCCCAATAAGTCCCCTCCTGTCTAACCCGCTTAACAGAAGGCCATTTTACAGACTGGAAAACTGAGGCTCAGAAATGGGAAGTGACCTCCCCCAAATCACATGCCAGTTATAGGCAGAGCCAGCTCCAGAACTAAGACTTCTTCCTCCATCACTTCCTCCCACTCCTTCACACCCTTGATCCAATATACCGAGGTCCAACGCCAGGGCGGCCTTCCCCGCGGGAAGTGAGGCGGACTCCGGAGGTATTTGACCCAGAAGGTATTCTCACCTGAGGCCCACATCCTAAGAGATCAGGCCTGGAGGCTGGGGCAGACTGACAGGCTTCCTGCCCCCAGTGGTGGTGGGGGCTTGGGCCCTGCTGCCCATCCAGGGTCCTTCTGGGATCCGGGCAGGACTCTCTCCAGGGAGCATGAGAGCAGGATTGCAGCCTGGCTTTTAAAGCAACACAACATCATTAAATCTGTGATGGAGCCCAGGCCCTAATGGCTTCGTCACGACTCTCTGTCGCCATTCCCCACTTCTGGGGAGGGCGGGTCAGGGGCTGGGGGACGGCTGGGGGTGGAAGCTCTCTGGGGACCCTGATCTTGGACTTGGCGAAGAGGCCTGTTGTGAGGGGGCTCTGTCTGACCAGCTCCAAGTTTCACTATGGAGGCACAAAGTTTTGACTGGGTGGGGCCCTCATAGAGCCGCTTTGGTCAGCTACAGAGGGAGACTGAGGCCCAGAGGGGTGACGGGACTCGCTCAAGACCATAAGTGGGACCAGCACTAGAATTTTCCCTTTTCATATACGCCTCCCCGGCCCCACCTCCCACCCCCCTCTCAACATCTGGTTTTCACCTAGATCAGTGATGGCGAACCTATGACATGCGTGTCAGAGGTGACACGCGAACTCATTTTTTTGGTTGATTTTTCTTTGTTGAATGGCATTTAAATATATAAAATAAATATCAAAAATATAAGTCTTTGTTTTACTATGGCTGCAAATATCAAAAAATTTCTATATGTGACACGGCACCAGAGTTAAGTTAGGGTTTTTCAAAATGCTGACACGCCGAGCTCAAAAGCTTCGCCATCACTGTCCTAGACCCACCACACCTGGGAGACCATCATTTCCCCTAAAGGAGGCAGCTACCTGCTTCCCCCAGGAAGAAAACAGCCGCGGAGACTCATTGCTATCGGCGTGGCTCTGCCGTCTAAATTTCTCATTTCATCAGGGGGTTTATATTTATCACAAAAGCATGCACCTGATTATACATAACGACAGCATTTTCGCCTCTGCTCTTTGGATAAACTGCAAGCTGGTCAGCGAGCCCTGCGAGGCAGGCCCTGCACACTTCTTCGGCCTCCCCCTGCAGCCACTGTGCCTGATCTCTGAGCTCTGGGCCCCAGGCCCTCCTGGCTCAGTCCCTCCAGGGCAAGCCCCTTCTCACTGCAGGGCTTCAGCTGTTCCCTCGCTGCCACCCTCTGATCCCTGTGCCTGACCAGGGACTTCCACTCACCCCTCAGACCTCAGCTCCAGGGCCGTGCCCTCAGACAGGCTTCCCCGAGCCCTGATGGGGTGAGACCGTGGCTTGTGCACTCCTGCCACAGGATCCTGCTTCTCCTATTATAATGATACTAGAGGCCCGGTGCATAAATCCGTGCACCGGTGGGGTCCCTCATCCTGCCTTGTGCTCTTGCAATCCGGGACCCCTTGGGGGATGTCGGGGGCCCAGTGCATGGATTTGGCCCAATCCCCACAGGCTGTGCACAGGGCCTCTAGTATGCATATAAGATCTTTGGTTAATCCCTTCCCACCCTCCCCACTCTCTGCTTCCCTCTGAGATTCATCAGTCTGTTCCAAGTTTCCCTGCCTGTGTGTTGAGTGTCTGGCCCCTGGTGGACAGTGTGCATCATAGCTATTGGTCGAACGGTCAAACAATCACTTAAGCCAGTGGTTCTCAACCTTCCTAATGCCGCGACTCTTTAATACAGTTCCTCATGTTGTGGGACCCCCAATTTCATTGTTACAAATTGAACATAATTAAAGCATAGTGATTAATCACAAAAACAATATGTAATTATATATGTGTTTTCTGATGGTCTTAGGTGACCCCTGTGAAAGGGTTGTTCGACCCCCAAAGGGGTCGCGACCCACAGGTTGAGAACTGCTGGCTTAGGCTTTTATATATATAGATACATGTTTCAGGTGTCTATCTCCCTGGTCTAGAGCAGGCTCCCAGGGCAGGAACCTAGCCCATGATGAGGAAGGAAGGAAGGAAGGAAGGAAGGAAGGAAGGAAGGAAGGGAGGGAGGAAGGAAAAGAAAAGAAGGAAGGGAAAGGAAAGAAGGAAGGAAGGGTCAAAATGGAGAGTCAGGTAATAGTAACATAAAAATAGAGGCAAGCTCACAGAGAAGAATAACCCCATAAGGGCAAGACAGTTGCTCAAGTTGGGTTCTAAATTTGACTTTGAGCTTCCCAGCAGCCAAGGCGAAAAAGGAAGATATGGTCAGTTACATCACGGTTGGTGTCAGCAAGGAGGAAGCCCCCCAGTTCCTCAGGGGAAACCCAGCTCTCTGTGGGCAGGGGTGTCGGGGACGGGTGGCTGGTGTCCTCAGCATCGCTCCGTGTGCGCACTAGTGAATGTCCCACGGCAGCTTCTCATGCCTCTTGCGGGTGAAGGCTGCGGAGGGCACATCGAAAGGCAGCTGGAGACAGCGCTTCTGCAGAAGCTATGCGAGGGGCCAAGACTCTCAGAAGATTCTAGGCTGAGCTCTGGCCTGGGAGAGAGGTCACCCTGGCGGTGGGGTGGAGTGTGGAGGTGGAGGGTGGGCTCATGGGACTCCTATGCCAGCCCATCATTTTCCACAGTCACCTCACCTCGCTGAGCCCAGGGTTCCTTCTCCCTTCGCCAATGGGGATTGCTGCTGTCCTACCCTCAGCAGGAAGTTGGCAGGACTGCACAAGGCTGTGCACATCCAGGGGTCCATACCGTGTGTCCATCAGCACTTGGCGTCACTGGGATTAGAGGTGACAGGGCCAGGAGGTTCTCACAGAGTAGGCAGACTTAGTGGAGGGGGCATGTGCGTGTGGAATGGACAGCCTGGGGTACGTTTCTTGTGGTGGAATCGGCGGCGTTGTTGCTCTTCAGCACCCCCCGGGCACCTGTCCCTGCACTTGGTTTCCTGGGAAAGGAGTAAACTGAGGCACAGAGCACAGCCTGGGCCTGTGTGTGCTGGGGGAGACAGGATGCACCCATCCGGGGAGAGAAAGTGCCCAGGCTCCCTGTGCACGGGAGGGCCTCGAGCTGTTCTGGGGGACAGGGATGGGCGGGGGGCCAGCGAGGGGTCCCAGTGATGGCCTAGCAGAGCGTAAAGGATCCGGGTCCCGGGGGAAGGGGAGGAGGGCATTCCAGGTGCAGGGTGTGTTTAGGGGACAGCAGAGTGACGATCGCTGCTGGTGTGGACCCCATGCAGGCTGAGTTCTGTCACATGTTCTTACAGCCTCAACACATGGAGTCCCACAGCTGCCCTACGGAGCCAGCATTCACTTTCCACTTTACATATAAGGAAACTGAGGCACGGGGAGGCTAAGAGACCTGCCCAAGCTCACAAAGCTAGTGTCTGAGTCTGCTCGGCTGCTGTAACAAAACACCATAGGGTGTGGCTGAAACAACAGAGACTTACTTCTCACTGTTCTGGAGGCCTTAGTCCAGACCCATGTGCTGGTGAGTCGGATTTTAGTCTAAGGCAGTGGTCCTCAACCTTCTGGCCCTTTAAATACAGTTCCTCATGTTGTGACCCAACCATAAAATTATTTTCGTTGCTACTTCATAACTGTAATGTTGCTACTGTGATGAATCGTAATGTAAATATCTGATATGCAGGATGGTCTTAGGCGACCCCTGTGAAAGGGTCGTTCGACCGCCGAAGGGGTCGTGACCCACAGGTTGCGAACCGCTGTTCTCAGGCCTCTTCTCTTGTCTGGTGGGCAGCCACTATCACATGTGTGCTCACGTGACCTTGTCCCTGCACATGCGTGGACAGAGAGAGAAGTAGCTCCCTGGTGTCTCTTCTCATAAGGGCACGAATCCCATAGAATCAGGGCCCCAGCCTTATGGCCTCATTTAACCTTAATTACTTCCTTAGAGGCCCCATCTCTAAATATAGCCACACGGGGATTCGGGCTTCAACATATGAATTGGGGAAGATGGGCACAAGCATTTGGTCCATTATGGCTAGGGAGGGGCCAAAGTGAGATTTGAACCCAGACCATCTGTCCACAGCCCTGGCCCTGAAACACACACAGCAGAGGGGGGATGGCTGGGGTCCAGGGCTGCAGACGAGACCCAGTCAGAGACATGGAGAGCACAGAGCGGGCAGTGACAGCAGCCGCCTGGCCTCGGAGAGGCAGGGGTGGAGGAGGGAGCTTCCCTGGGGAGGTCAGGGATCAATGGTGGGTGGGAGGAGCTGGTCTGAGCAGGGTGAGGAGCTCATTAGCAGGAGGCCAGCTGGCCCACTGCTCCAGACCGTGAACTTGGCAAAGGGCATCCACCCAGGGGCAGAGGGTGCCCTGTCCACGCAGAAGAGCATCCCCAGGGTGCCCTAGCCAGATGGATGAGGGCAGCCGGGTCGATGAGCGCTCAGCAGGCCCTGGGGGGGAGACCTTGACCCCCTTGGACAGGAGGAAACAGCAGCACTTCCCTGTCACTGGTGCAGATTGAGGAGACGCGTGGCCTAGCCCACCACCGATGTAACCTCCAAGACCACCTTGCGAGGCTGCTCTTGCTACCCCCATTTTTCAGAGGAAGAGCCCGAGGCTCAGAGAAGTTGAAAGAACTTGCCCCTTGTTGGGCAGTGATACAAGTCCAGACAGCCTGACTCCAAATCCCAGACCCTTGCCCATGTATTTTTCCGGAATCGTCTTTTCTTGGTTAGGTCCTGGGCGCCTCCTCACCTGCTGGCGTGGCAGACAGACTGGCAGGGGCTCCGCACCTCTTTCCTTTGTCTCTGGTTTGGTTTCCTGAGTGAATGGCAGGTGGAGGTGGGTGGGGAGGGGCAGGAAAGCAGAACCCAGTTCCACAGAGCAGCTGGGCAAACAGGCGGGACTGAGACTCAGTGAGGAAGCTGGGGCAGAGGAGCCACTGTCCTGCAGGCATTGCATCCGCCGCCTCCCGCCCTCCCCATGACCAAGCCAGCGAGGCCAGCGTGGGACAGTAATGCAATGATTGGGCTACTCAGCGTCAGCTCTCTGCCGGCTGCTCTCTCTGACTTGGGCCCTAAGAGGCACTGAATCCACGTTGGAGGGGACAGGTGACAGGACTTGTAGGGTACCGTGTGCCGGGCAGTGCTAGGCACAAGGGATCCAACAGCAAGTCCCATAAGGCCGTCCCTACGTGCACGGCTCACACTTGGTCAGTAAGTCCAACACCCACCACTTTTTCACACTCAAGGTGAGACTGAAGCTGAGCCCAGCACAGGTGACGTGCCCTGAGACCACGGAATGGTGGTACTTTGGGGGGTGTAACTAGCAGAGGTGGTGCCTGGAAGCTCCCCCTTCCGCCCCCACCCCCCACTTGTCTGATTGGCCTCTGAGACCGGCCAGGGCTATATAGGGTCCTGTGGTAACCACCCCTACCCTGAGTGACCGCACTGCTGCAGGAAGGATGCTGAGGGGCAGGGGGCAAGGGGTTCGGGAGGAACAGCATGGAAATTGCCTCTCAGCTCGCTCCAAACCAGGGCGGTAGTCGCCGTGGACAACGCAATTCTGAATGCAGACAGGGGAGCACCCCTGTTTACCGGTAGTCCCCGGAAGCCTGCTGAGTCCCTGCCCAGAGGAGGCAGGGTCACGGGCCTGCGTGGGGTGGGAGATCAGATTTACATTGTGACCACCCCTCACCAAACTGGCCTCAATCCCTCAGACTTCAGACCCAGAGGCACATGGAGGGCCGGTCATTTCAGCAATAGCAACAGCCTGGAACTAAGTGAAATGTCCATCAGAAGGCGATGGTGGGCGCGTTGGGGTGTAGCCACGCGATGGAGCGCTACTCAGAGGTCGCACAGAATCAAGTGACGTCAGGATGCACGAACCGGGAGGCGTCACCAGGACAGCCGCTCAATGGAAAAGCTAATTGCAGGGCAACTCAAACAGTGTGATTCTGCTTCACAGAAAACACGTGTGCGTGTTGGAATGCACGCACACCTCCTATAGCAGTGGTTCTCAACCTTGGCTGCACATTAGAATCACCTGGGAATCTTTTTAAAATCCTGATTTCTGGGCCCCATCCTCCGGAAATTCTGTTTCTTTGTTACTAATGGTGTGGCCCCAGCCCATAACAGAGAAACAGAATTTCCGGAGGATGAGGCCCAGAAATCAGGATTTAAAAAAGATTCCCAGGTGATTCTAATGTGCAGCCAAGGTTGAGAACCGCTGCTCTATACAGTGTGGTCTCGATCGTCTTGGGAAAAGGATACGAAAGATACCATGTTCAGGGGCTTTACTTCTTAACTCATGTACTTCAGAGACAAGCTATGGCATAGGAATGATTCAGCCTTTCTGTTTTGTTTTCTTTTCAGGGTAAAATCTGCAATGGTTAACAACGGTTAACTCTGTGATAGGTCTGCACACACAGGCATGGAACAACACACTACTAAGAAGAAAGACCAGTCAGAGAAAGGTGTGTACGGCATGTTCCTATTTGTGTGAAGTAGATCCTACAGGGGTAGACCTAAATAATATCTACGTAGGCCCTTTAAATGCACAGAAAGCGTCCGTAGAACAGCCGTGAAGCTGTTAACAGGGCTCCCTCCGAGGGGCTCGGGGTTACAGGGAGGGGATGAAAGGGGCTGTGACTCTTACCTTGTGTACCTTCGGGACACAGGGACCCCAGGAAAGGGTGGCAAGTGGCAAATAGAGATAAATGGGCAGCGAGAAGCGGCTGCTCATGGACCTGGATGATGGTCATGGTGATGGGGGAGGGGTGCTTGGGCTGCCTGTTCATGTTTGTGGGTTTTTCTTTTATTATTATTTTAAAATATATTTTTATTAATTTCAGAGAGGAAGAGAGAGGCTGAGAGATAGAAACATCAATGATGAGAGAGAATCATTGATCGGCAGCCTCCTGCACGCCCCCTACTGGGGATTGAGCCTGCAACCCGGGCATGTGCCCTGACCGGGAATCGAACCCCGACCTCCTGATTCATAGGTCGATGCTCAACCACTGATCCATGCTGGTCGGGCTGCCTGTTCATATTTGAACTTCACATCCTGGGTCCTCCTGCCTCCCCTCCTGCAGCTCCATGACTCAGGGGCAGGGAAGGGAGGGAGGGCAGGGAGACGATGTGTATGTGGTGGTGGGTGGGGGGGCAGTGTGGGGCTTCCACAGAGGGCTCTTCTTGCCTGTCCCTGTGGTTGCTGGGTAACCTGGGGGTCCCTAGGGGGTCACCTGCCCCCAGTTCCTCCTCTTCCAGCCTTTCCTGATGACCAGGGGCTGGTGCCAGGGCAAGCGGTGGCCTTGGACACTGGCTCCTGCCCCAGGACTGACCACAGTGGCCACATGCAGCCCAGGCCTCCCCGATGCTGACCTTCCCGAGCCCTGATAAGGCATTAGTGTTCACACAGAGGCCGGGCCTGGCCCTGCGCCCATCCAGTCACTCCCGAGTCCCCGGGGCCTCCTGACTGCCCCTAAACCCACTGAATAAATGAATAATAGAAACAAGATGAGTAATAGCTCTGCTGGTGGCCTGGGGAATTAGAGGCAAAGAGAATCCTGAGGGGATCTGTGGTCGGAGAGCCCAGCTCTGCATGGCAGGAGGGATGCTGGGGAGGTGAGGGTGTGAGGGGACCCAAATAGCCCTGCTCCAGGAGTGGGGAGTCCTGGTCCCAGTGGGGACGGGACGTGAGGGAGGGCTCTCGGGGCTGGGAGCTCGGTGACAGCACACACTGCCCTCCTGCCTCATGCCCAGCCAGCGCTGCCACTTTGCCGGGGAGGACAGTGTTCCCTGAGGGTAGGATGGCTGTGTCCAGGGCTAAGGAGGGGCTGCGGCGGGGGCTGCTGGGCCATGCCTGGGGGGCTGATATAGCAGTGGGTTCTAATCCTGGCCCCTCTACTTTCTAGTTGGGTGACCCTGGGTAAGTTGCTTAACCTTTCTGAACCTCAGTCTCCATCATCCATAAAGTGGGCTAATCACAGCACCTACCCCATAGGTGTGTTTGGGATGAAAGTGAGCTGATGTATTTAAAGTGCTTAGTGTGGACCTGACCGGTTTGGCTCAGTGGATAGAGCGTCAGCCTGCGGACTCAAGGGTCCCAGGTTCAATTCCGGTCAAGGGCATGTACCTTGGTTGCGGGCACATCCCCAGTGGGGGGTGTGCAGGAGGCAGCTGATCGATGTTTCTCTCTCATGGATGTTTCTGACTCTCTATCCCTCTCCCTTCCTCTCTGTAAAAAATCAATAAAATATATTTTAAGTGCTTAGTGTGGCACCTGATGTTTATTAAGGGTTGAATAAAGAGCAGCCATTCTCCTCGCCTCCCCTGTCCCTTATTCATATTAGTCTTATGGGCTCAGGGTCTCCGAAATGCAGGGGGCTGGGCTGGGCTGACAGGGATTTGTGCCGAGGGGACTGGAGGGGTCTTTGAAAGTGTCCCCTCTAGAGCCAGTGCCCAGGAAATGCTGCCTTCCCAGGAAGCCCCCACTGCTGTGGGCTTGGGTCTGGGCACCACCAGCCTCACCCCGACGGGTCTGCAGAAAGCCATTGGATGAGGGGGTGAGAGCCAGCGGTGCTCTGGGCTGAGACTGCGATGTTCCAAGCTCCTGCAGCCCTGCAGTTGGGTGGGGAGGGGGCTCAACAGCCCCTTCCCCAAAGAACCTGCAGGGGTCCCGGCCATGCGGAGAGGCCACTGCTCTCAGGGACACCTGGCCTGGCCAGGGGGGCGGGAGCCAACACTCTCAGAGCAGGTCCCAGTTGCCCCTTTGGTGACAGTCTTGAAAAACACAAAGTGAGAAAAATAGCCCCACATTGACTTCCAGCGAGCAAAAGGGCCTGGGAGGGGAAGGCAATGTCTTTGCTGAGGTTTAGGTCTGGGAAGAAAACAACTTCCTTTGAAACCTGGGACCTGGACTCCTTCCGGGAGCCTTTAGGCCGGACTGGTCACTTTCCCAAGCTTCCGTGCCCCCATTTGTTAAATGAGCTTCATTTCACAATTAAACTGACCTCCCCAACAAGAAAGCTCTTAGGAACATATAAGCCTCAGTGTCCTCATCTGTAAAATGGGCTGTCATGAGACACCACCTGTAAAGCAGGTAGCACAGGGCCCAGCCCTCAGGACCAGACCACACAGAGCGCCGATACTTTTCCCTTATAATGGTTCTGAGGCAGAGGTGGCGGGGGCTGCCCCATCCCCACTTACAGAAGGAAATGAGGCTCAGAGAGAAGTGGTTTGGCAAAGGTTGCCCAGCAAGGCGGTGGCATGGCTGAGATGGGCGGCAGAACCACTGCCCTCTGCCTCCCCACAGCCCTGCCCTTCCCCCCCCTCACCTCCTGGGACTGGCGGCATCCGACTAAGGCCTGCCGTGCACCCACAGCAGTGGCCTGGGGCTCCTGGGAACCCGCTCATACTCTCCCCACCACTGTCACCTCCACCAGCTCTCAGCCCAGCTGGACCTGTGGTCTGGACCAGCCCAACTCTCATGGCTAGTGGTTGAGACCCCAAAGCCACAGTGAGCTGTATTGATTGAGGGCCATGTGGTGGGACCCCTGTGTGGGCAAGGCTCTGAGATAGTGGGAGGGGCGGGGCCAGACCTCCAGGAAAGGAGTTAATCTCTGCTCAGCCCTTCGGTCCGTGGGCAGGGGCTGGGCCTTTGCAAGAACGAGAGGAAGCAATGGGCCAGCACGCAGTAGGCCCACACTCTGCACTTAGTTAACCCTCACAATTCTTGGAGTAAGCGATACCGTTCTCCATCTTTTTTTTTTTAATATATTTTATTGATTTTTTACAGAGAGGAAGGGAGAGGGATAGAGAGTTAGAAACATCGATGAGAGAGAAACATCGATCAGCTGCCTCCTGCACACCCCCTACTGGGGATGTGCCCGCAACCAAGGTACATGCCCTTGACCGGAATCGAACCTGGGACCCTTGAGTCCTCAGGCTGACGCTCTATCCACTGAGCCAAACCGGTTAGGGCTATCTCCATCTTTACAGGTGAGGAAACTGAGGCACGGATTGAGTACCCTGCCCCAAATCACATTGAGAGGCAAGGGTGGGGCAGGCTGTCGGGCTCCAGAGCTGGAGCTTTTGAGCTACTTTAATGGGCAACAAAGACCCGTTAAAGGCTTGTCCTTGCCCTGCTTGTGTGGCTTAGTTGGTACATCAAAGGGTTGCAGGTTCGATCACCAGTTGGGGAACATATGGGAGGAGACCAATCAATGTTTCTCTCTCATAGCCATGCTTCTCTCTCACACCAATGTTCCTCTCTGTCTCTCTCTCTTTCTCTCTCTCTCTTTCTCTCTCTCTCTCTCTCTCTCTCTCTCTCTCTCTCTCTCTCCCTTGTTCTCTCTCTCTAAAATCAATAAACATGCCTTTGGGTGAAGATTTTTTAAAAAGCCTGTTCTTGGTGGGCAGAGGTGGTTCTTTTTGAGGGAGAGAATCAGAAGCCGCTAACGGCGGGTGTGAATCAGTGCCCACCAGGAGGCCTGTCTCTGCCCATGGAGGCCTGAGCTAGGCCCTGGGCCCCACGTTGCTGGGCATAATGTGCTGGTGAAACAGCTGCGCTCTGGGGCCAAGTGGCACGGGTCAAAGCGAGAATCACACGAACAGTCACGCTCACGGAGACCGTGCTACGCGGCAGGCACTGTCTGCGGAGGGCATCGTAGCGAATGAACAGGCTAACGTCCCTGCCCTCAAAAGGAAACTGAGGCACGGCGAGGAGAGGGGAGCTTGCTAAGGGGGCATGGCTGCTCGATGAGCGATCAGACACACATTCTGAACGTGTGGTCAGGAGCGGCCTCTCCAGTGGTCCAGGGGCCAGACTCCAGTAGGCCTGTCGGGGGAGGGGTGGTCGCACATGCTCTTTCTTCGGCCGGGCGTGCATTTTCCTTCTTCGCCACCTGGATAACCCCTCCGCACCCTTCAGCACCCAGCTCAAGCATCCTGCCCCCAGCGGAGTGCCTTTGGCCTGCTCAGGGACCGTTGCCTGTGTGACGGCAGAGTCACCAGCCCTTACCTCTCCCCACACTCAGTCCTTGCTTCTCCCCCATCATTAAGGAGATCCCCGAGGGGTGGAGAGCATCCTGAGATGCTGGTTCTGGAGACAGACCGTCCTGGGGAGGAATTCCAGATCTGCCCTTTCCCTGCTGAGCCATCCTTGGCCAGGGTCTTACACCTTCTGAGTCCTGGTTTGTGTGGAATGAGGCGGGAAGACCTACCTCTCTCGGTTGTCAAGGCAAATGAGATGATTGATGTATGTGATGTGCTGGTACCGTAGCCTGGGCTGGTCCAGGAGCAGACCCTAAACCAGGATGTGAGTTGCAGGTCGTCCACTTTGGGCTGTGACCTCAGGTGCTCCTGCAACTCTGGCCGTGGCTGAGCACTGACCTTGGACCATCTGGCCTTTGACCTTGCTGATGAGCAGAGTCCTGATCTGAACACAGACTGACTTCTGTTCTTGTCGCAGACTGACCCCTCAATCAAACCATATCCTGGCTCCTGACCTGGCCACAGACTGACTTTTGATCCCAGCCACAGACCGACCCCAGCTATAGTCTGTCTGACCCTGATCCAACCACAAACCTCAGACCCAGGCTGACCTCTGACCCCAACCATAGCCTGACCTCTGGTTTCTGGCAGAGGCTGGTCAGGTTAAGATTAGTCGCTGGTGTCCCTTAGCCCCTCTCCTTGCCAGTGGGTTGAGGTGCAGCCCCCTCTAAGTAGGAGGGCTCCCCTGGGGGACACCGGGTGACGCAGTAGGGCCTTCCTCGGTCTGCAGTCCCACCAAGGCTGACCACAGCCACCAACTCGGGCCCTCAGCACCGCTCCTTGGTGGACTAGCCCTTCTGGAGCCCGCTTCCTGCCCTAGTTCTTTGGGGACACTGATCTCTGAGGGTGCCAGACGGGGTGTATCCCTTTAAAATAGAGAACTTTTAATGAGCCCTGGTATGGGAGGCAGAAGACCAGGGTCTGAGTCCCAGCTCTGCACCGACTCTCTATGTGACCTTGGGCATGACCTTGCTGGGCCTCAGTTTCTCTACCTGCCCTGCCTCTTTCCTACCAGACTCGGGAAGTGCTCCCTAACTCAAGGGAATCTATGAAATGGGAGCAGTGGTTTATAATTCAAGACCTATTCAGATGGACCAAGGAGACCGTTGCCTCAGAGCCTTTGCACTCTCTGTTCCACCTGTCCGGAACACTCTTCCCTCAGGCACCCGCAGAGCTCACTTCTTCCTCTCTTTCAGCTTCCTGTTCCAATGCCATCTCAGGAGAACCTCCTCTGACCACACAGATTAAAATTCCACTCCCTCCCCAAATGTTCTCCCTCCTTCTTCCCTACTGTATTTTCCTCCAGAAGTCATCACCACCTGGCACACGATATATGGGAATTATTTATTTAACTCCTTATCCGTCTCCCTTGCCCAGAATACAAGTTTCCTGAAGGCAGGAATGTCTTTCTGTTTTGTTCACGGCTGTGACGCCCACACCTAAAACGCAGGAGCACAGGAGACGCGTGCTGAATGCCCGTGAAGCGAATGAATGAATAAATGCCCATGAAAAGCTTTGAAACCACCACACCCAGCACTGGAGACTTAGCTGATGGTGTTTGCTGCTGTGGTGACTGTCATCATCAACGGGTGATGCAACCACATAAGGCGCTGGGCTGGCCTTTGAGACGGTGGGGCCCCGCCCCCGCACAGGAGCCTGCGAAGACCACTCAAGTCTGAGCTGGCCACACTCACTTGGCACTGCAGCGGTTACCGCATGGGGCAGTGGGACAAGCCCTAGACGGGGGGATCTGCCGGTTTGGGGTTCGATTCCCAGGTGCTCTGTTTCCTAACGGTGTGACTGTGAGCACAATTATGTCCTGTCCTGGGGCCTTTGCTTCCTAACAGTCAGTGGGGAGAACATGAGTACCTTCCCCATAGGATGACGGGGCACCCACAGTCCTGAGCACGGTGCTGGGCGCACAGCCTGGCCACTGGCTGGCATTTTTGGCACGCAGGCACCCTTGCTCTCTGTGTTGTTCCAGGGGCCGCCCCGCCTCATGCTTTGAACTGTAAGTCCCTGGCGGGACTGGAACCTGACTCTCTTGGTCCCCTCCCTGTCTTCCCAACAGCCTGAGGCCAGGCCTCATCCAGCAAGATGGAGAGGCCTTCTATTGGCTAATGGATTGACAAAGCAGTGACCGTGCTCTGGGTACCTGCTCGTTACAGCCACCAGGGGGCAACCTGGCGATGTGCATAAAGGGCTGCCCCTGGTCGGCAGTTTCACGGCTGCTATTCTGGAGCCCACCTGGTCCTGGCAGGCGAGGGCGGCTTGGTCTGGACGCCAGCCTGACAGCTCTCTACCATTCCGTCGGGGGACAGAGCCCGGGAGATCTGGGTCCTGAGTGTGGTTCTGCCGCTCGCTTGCTATGTGACTTTGGGTCGGAACCTCTCCATCTCGGGACCTCAGTCTCCTCAGCCATCCAAGTAAGAACACCAGCCGTCGTATCCTCTCACGTGGTGAGACCCAGTGTTGGTCTCCATTTGTTTTTGATCAAGAATGGTGTTCTACCTGCCACAAAGTGTTTCTCCCTTTTCCTCCTGACTCCTTCTTCCTGGCCGTGAGCGGAAGGGCTCACCTTGTTCTACATGCTGCCCTCTGTTGGCTGGAAGAATAACGACAGCTTCAGTGAGTGGCCTCCCAAGTGGCTTTGGAGGCCAAAGTGATCCATTCACTCCCTTATTCAACACTTCTGGGCCCCCTGCTGTGTACCAGGCCCAGTGCCAGGCTCTGAGAAGACAGCAGTGAAAATGAGACGGCCCAGGCCTTCAAAGAGATCAGCCATTTGCAGGGGGTTGCGCATGGGGGTTTTATTTTTTGTCCTGCACCAGGCTTCTCCAATCTGACAGGGTAGCGTAATGGTTAGGAGCATGGACTCTGCTGGGAGGGTGCCCGGGTGCACATCTTGACCTTGCCGTTTACTTGGACAAGTTATTTGACTTTTTCTGTGGTTTGTTTCCCCAAATATACAACAAGGATATCACTACTACCTGCCTCATTAAGGCTACTGCAAAGATGGAATTAGTTCGTATATCTAAAGGACTTAGAACAGTGCGCACTCAGTGCTGGATAGGTGTCCACTAAATAATAATAAGCACACGTCTGTGGAAAGATAGAAGGAGCAACACGCACGGTTTTCCCATCCTAACCGGGTAGGAGCTCACCTGTCTCTAAGGAAGTCTTCTGTGAGGGTCAGTCAGCTGGGCCCGCTGCGCAGTGGCATTTCGGTTCAGCACGCGCCCCACCCCCCACCCCCCAACCCCCTCCTTAGAGCGCAGACGCTGGTTTTCACCCCGCCCTCAGGAAGCATCTCCCTCAGGGTTGAGATGACGCCCAAGCCGGGCATCCTGGCTCCCACAGCAGAGCCGGGGAGACCCTAACCACATGGCGAGGGAGAAGCCGAGCGCAGCCTTTAAGGCAGAGCCCAGGCCGGGGGCCGTGCTGGAGTTGATGGTGGTACTGATGGTGGCGCTGCTGTTGGTAGTGATGGTGCTGGTGGAAGTGGTGAAGGTGGTGATGCTGGTGGTGATGATGGTGATGTGGTGCTGCTGCTGCTGCTGCTGGTGGTAGGAGCTCTTGGTGGTGATGGTAGCTTAACCTAACCCTCCTCTGTCCTGAGTGAGCCCAAGCTCCCTCAGGCCCAGCCTCCCTCAGACCCTCAAATCTCAGGACGGGATGGGATGGATATGCCCTCTGAACTTCCCAGGGACTATTTCTGAGCCCCAAAAGGTGGTTATCATAGGAGTACCACGTCCCCTGCCGCATCCTGCCTATCAGGCTGTGAGAGATCCCATCTCTCTGTGCCTTGGTCTCTTCATCTGTAAAATGGGAAAGGGGAGAAAGCACATTGGTCCTGGACTTTTAAAGTTTGCTTTGAGATTTGATGAAACCTGGGCCCTGCCCTCAGGAAGTGCAAACACACACACACACAACCACACACACATGCAAGCACATGCATACACAACCACACACACAACCACAGTCCATGTGTGATCAGGTTTCCAGCTCTTCTGCAGATTCATGGACCCCACTTCAGCCCCCTAGACAGGCTCATCACTAGCTCTCTGCCAGCTCCGTCACTCAGGACCCCCTGGTCTGCGGCCCTCTCTCCCGAAGCCCGAGCTGGGCCTGGGCCACCTGCGCCAGGCGGCACCGGGGAGGCCTGGTGCGTCAGGGCTGCCCTTGTCTGGTCCAGCCGCTCCCCACCCGAGCCCCCCTCGCAAGGCTGCTTGGGCTCTGGTGTCCTGGAGGGCCCTCTCGGCCTGCAGGAAAGGTGGGGTCGGCCGGTAAAAGCCACACACACTAGGGGTGGGTGTCAGTGGCGATAGCATCTCTGGTGACTGACGTGGGTGAGGTGAGTTCTCACACCTGGCCTCCAGGAGCAGTGACTCAGTGGAATCGGAGAACGAGATTTGTCACCTCTGACCCAAGAGGCCTGGAAGGAGGCTTCTCTGGGGCCTGGACGCCACTCCCTAGACATGGAGCCTCGGGTGGGGTCCATCAAAGAGCAGGAAGCATGAGGTCCGGGCTCCGGCCCAGCTCAACCTCAGCTAAGAAGCCCTGCATGGCCCTGGCCGGCTTGGCTCAGTGGGTAGAGTCGGCCTGTGGGCTGACGGGTCCCGGGGTTCGGTTTCAGTCAAGGGCACATGCCTGGGTTGTGGGCTTGATCCCCAGTGGGGGGCGTGCAGGAAGCAGTCGATCAATGATTCTCTCCCATCATTGATGTTGCTATCTCTCTCTCCTTCTCCCTTCCTCTCTGAAATCAATATATATATATTTGAATATATTTAAAACAACAAAAGAGAAGCTGCTCATGGTCACAGCACATTCCAGGTTACAAGGCATCCCCACCTGCATCGTTTAGGGGAGCCCCTGGGTGGTAAGGCTCCGTCTCACGGTGCAGGAAAAGGCTCGGGAAGACTGGGTGCCTTGCCCACGGTCCCACAGCAAGGCAGGAGCTGAGCGAGGCCCTGAACCTAGTTCTGGCTCCGGGTCCAGTGCTCTTTCCAGAACCCGAGGTGCCCCCGCCGCTGAGGCTCCTGTGACTGCTAACGTGGCAAGCCGCCTTCCCGCTTCAGCCTCCATCTCCGGGGACTTTCCAGCTGACCTTTTCCGACTGTCGATTCTCATTGTCCCCCTGAGGGAGCAGGTGGGGGAGCATCACCCCATTGGACAGATGGGGAACAGGTCCAGACAGGGAAGCAAGTTGGCCAAGGTTTCAGCGCAAGGAAGTGGTAGGAGGAGGACCCAGGGCTGCAGACCCCCCGCCACAAGTCAGGGGGCCCCACTGGAGCTGGGTTTCTAAGAATAAAGCGCGGCTCCCAGAACCCACCGGAGGGAGAGCAGGGACTTTCAGGCCCAGCTGTTTCCCAAGTGTGAGCTCAGGCCGGCGGCCGGGCGTGGGGGTGGGAGGCCCACCACTTCCTGCCGGGCTGGCGCGGTCCCCGTGAGGTGGTCATCAGCGGCCGACCACTTCCCGGTCTGGGCCGCCTTCCCCTTTCTGAGCCGGGTGGCTCAGTGGGCCGCCCCTTTCGTGCTGCTGCGGCCTGGACAGCGTCTGGCCTCTTTTCATTTCCCCCGCTCGCCGAGTCCCTCTAGCAGCCACCAACGGTCGGTCGGAAGCTGCTCGGAGCTGCCTTCCCGGTCCCCTGTCCGCAGCCGGGCCCTCCCTGCCAGCGGGCCTCTGTCCAGAGGCTCCAGGGAGCGGCTCCTTCCCGGCCGCCCCGTGGGCTGGGCGCCCGTGGGTGTCCGCCCACCGAGGGCTGGGATGAGGCATCACGTTCCCACCGAGGCTCAGAGAGGTCGTGTTGACCCAGGGTCACACAGCCAGTAAGTGGCCGAGCCACAACCGGAACTCAGATGTGTGTGACTCCGAAATCCGCCTCCTTTGCACATTTGAGGTCCCCGGGGGTCCCCGGAGGAAGTCGGAGCCGGTGGAGGCTCGGGTGTGAGAGACTTGGGAAGGATCCTGCCAGACACCAAGCTCTCGGGGGACAGCGGGGGCGTCTGCACCTCCCAGCACCCAGCCCTGTGCCTGCTCCCATCCGGCTCCACAGACTCTCATAAGCCCTGGGCTTGGTGACAGATGTGAGGGGGACGCGGCCCTTATGAGTAGCCATCATCCTCCTTCTATGGGTGCAGCACTCAAAACTTTTAAATGCCCCTCGAGTCCCACGTGGAAGATCACAAAATCCTTTAGTGCTTCTAGCACGGAAGCCAGAGACTCGCGGGATATCAGCAGGTTAAGGAGGCAGCGGACTGTAGGGGTAAAGAACCCAGAGCCAGACAGGCCCCGGTTCAAATCCTGGCCCTGCTCAGCCAACCGTGGCCTCGGGCAAATGACTTCGTTGCCTCACTGTCCTCACCTGAAAATGGGGACGCAACAGCAGAAACTGCCTAACCAACAGGCCCCCATCTAACCGAGTCTCTGGGTTGACAAACACCTCCCTTCCTTTGAAAGGCAGGCTGGCCTCTCTGTGCTACTGCGTTCTGAATGCCCCGGGCTGGCTGGCCACGGCCGGTGCCGGCACGGTTCTCCTACTGGCTCAGTGAGGGCTGTGTCCAGACCGGTCGCTGCCCGCTGTCATTCCTACACCAGTGGGACTGGAATGAGAGCAGGACCAGAGGGTTGTGTCCCCGAGAACTAAGAAAGGGCTCTGGAAAGTTCTGATGAAAGAAAAAATGCTGTTGAGTTGGGTGTGAGCAAGACAACTACAAAAAGACAACTGGGAGGAGAAACAGTGGTTAAAATCCCACACAAATGCGTATAGGTGGCAACTCGGGGACATGATGACAAATCCAGAAGGATTCTGCGTATAGGTCACTTCCCGGGCATCTGTGAAGTCTCTCCACGCTAAAGAGACCCAGACGGGAACACAAACTGCTGCACAGATTCGTGCAATGCAAGCGGCACAAGGTAATCCTTTGGCCGCAGGCCCGGGTCTCAGAGAGGCTTGGCTCTGCATCAAAAGATCACCTAACCAATGTACACGCACCAGCATTACGTTCAATAAAGTGCTCATTTTATGTATCCGAAGATGTCCTGCTTTAAATATTTCTTCTATTAACAAACCACCTGTCTTGCTCTCATTGGGTAAGAGATTTCTGCTATGAATAGCACTTACCTCACAGGGCAGATGTAAGGGCTGAAGAGGTAACATATGCAAAGCTTTTGGTGCAATGTCTGGTACACAGCAAATATTAGCTCGTCTAATTATCTCCAGAACCGGCCCTCCCACACACACCCCCTCGCAGATGAGACGCCTGAGGCTGAGTGGATGGGCAACTTGCATAGGGTCTCAAAGTAAGGCGGGTTGCGGACCGAGGCCTAGAAGCGGGATCCTTGAATCCAAGTCTGATTCCTGCATTCTCAAGGGTCTCTCCCTGGTCCTGAATTTTAGAGGGACCGTGCTTCCCAGAAGAACAGTGGCAGGCACGTGGCAGGCAGGGAGGCCACTGGAGTGGGTGGCGCTTTCAGCATCCCTCAGGATCACACTCCCCTCCCTGGCCTCCCACCACCCACCCCACTCGGGGGAGATACATGATTTCTTCCTCTAGTTAAAATGTAAGGGAACCGCTGAGTTTATTGTCTCAGTGACCTCTCTGTATTCACAGATCCCGAAGGCCACTGGGGCGTGGAAGAAGAGACCAAAGGCCAAGAGCCTCCATTGTTTGAGCACCTACTATGTGCCAGAGACCGGCAGATAGTCTGTAATTTTATGTCAAAGAGTTTCATTCATGTCATTAATTATTTGGGAATTTTTTGTTTGTTGCCTCCACCAGACCAGGAACCTTTGGGGAGCGGACACCAGGTCTGACTTATTTCATGCCTCCGAGCCTAGCCCAGTGCCTGGCACACAGTAGGCACTTCACAAATGTTTGTTAGATGAGCAAACTGAACAAATGTGAATAACGGGGAACCACGGATTTCTCGCTCTCTCCACACTAGACTTTCTGGCTGGGGCTGTCGTGGAATAGGTCTGGGAGACATGGCCTGGCCTGGTGCCCAGCCCTCTCCTGCTCCCTTCCCCCCTCATCCATCCCTCCATCCCTCTGGCCCCTGACCTCGTCTCCATAGGCTGCCTGAGAGGTATAGGCGGGGCAGGGCGGACCCTGGGAAAGCAGGCGCTGGGTGAAGCCCCCTCTCCAGGGATGGACCGGTGTGGTTTGGAGCTTTGTCTCCTCTGAGTCACCTCGGTGGTGTGGTGGGCTGACTCAGAAGGAGAGAGAGAAGGAGAACTTTGTCGCTCCTCCTGGTTTCCATGGGTCCTGAGCCCAGCCGGGTGGGGCTGGGCGTGGTGGGAGGAGGGGAGAGGCCACCACAAGGAAGGTGTTAAGGCCACAAGCAGGGGGCACTGACGCAGATCTCAGATATCCCAGAGCACCTAAGCCCCACACGTTCCGCACAGGGACACTGAGGCTGGGAGAGGCAGCTGGGTGTGGTGGAGGGAGGAGTCCATCCTGCCTTCACCTCCTCCGCTCCCTGAACCTCAGACTCTGCACCTGAGTCTAAACAAGGGGGTGAGACCCAATTCTCTGCCAGCCAACTCCTCGTTGGAGTGCCAGGGCTTTGCCCAAAGGCCACCGGGGCTGGGAAGAAGAGACCAAAGGCCAAGAGCTACCATTGTTTGAGCACCTACTGTGTGCCAGGGACTGGCAGGTAATCTGTACACATGATCTAAATTAGTCCTCATGACAGCCATCTAAAGCCCCATTTTCCAGATGAGGAGACTGAGGCGCAGGGGGATGATGACTTGCCCCAGGTTGTACCCTGAGGTGAAGGTTGAGCCGGGGCCCCCTAGCTGCCTGACCCCAAAGTCTTCATCCTTGACCACTAGTCCACAAAGCTCCCGTGTCGCCCCTACCTACATGGGCGCCAAGATGCTCAAAGTGTGTCTTCTGACCCTGAATGAGAACTTGGGAGGCCGGCCAGGCCGCTGGGTCTGGACTTCGCTGGGGAGCTTGTCTTGCAGACCACAGTCCTCCCAGACCACCCCTCAGTTGGACAGCTCTGGGGTAGGCATCTGTTTCTCCCTTTATTGTTGCTGGGGCTTTTTCCAACGTCTTGTAGCAAATTTGGAGAATACAGATACACACAGAAAAGAAAAAGAAAACTCATTCCTTATCCTGGTCACTAGAATATTAACATCTGGGTGCATTTTATTCTGGTATCTATTTTATGCCCACCCCTCCCAGTTTGGTTTTTATGAAAACAGGATTATTTGTCAATAGACATTTTCTAAGCCCCCAGTGGGGGTGCGGGCCGTGCTTGGTCCTCCAGAGCCACAGGCTCCTCTTCTTGCCCACCCACCCCCACCTCCTGTTGGGCCATGCCCTGCCCCTGAGGCATCCCATCACGGGCCTTGCGGCTCTGGGCTTGAGCTTTGCAGCTCTGAGTTCTGGCCGTGTGGCCACAGCTGTGTCACTTGACATCTCTGAGCCTCGGCTCCCCCGTCTGTAAAGTGAGAATCACAGCACCTGTCCCAGGACAGTTTTGAGAACCAAATGGGTAAACCCATGGAAAGGCGCACCGAGTGCCCCGCAGATATTCCTCGCGCTCTCCGAGGGCGGCGGGCTTCACGCCTGGGCCGGCGCTGCTCCACTGGCAAAGCCGGACCCGGGTCGTGGAGGACGCCTACTGACAGTTCAGTGATTAGGACAGTGATGGCGAACCTATGACACGCGTGGCAGAGGTGACACGCGAACTCATTTTTTGGGTTGATTTTTCTTTGTTAAATGGCATTTAAATATATAAAATAAATATCAAAAATATAAGTCTTTCTTTTACTATGGTTGCAAATATCAAAAAATTCCTATATGTGACACGGCACCAGAGTTAAGTTAGGGTTTTTCAAAATGCTGACACGCCGAGCTCAAAAGGTTCGCCTTCACTAGATTAGGATCTTGCCTGTTCGAGCTGAGGTCAGAGCCTGGAAAACCTTTCGCCGCCCTGCGGTGTTTCCAGCACACGCAGCATCAGGCCCCCATCGTCTTCCTTCCCACGGTGGCCAATGTGGGTGTGATTCTCAACCGAAAAACCCACGTCGACTTCACAGCTGGCGACCACCAGCCCCGTTCCCTCTCAGTGACAACCACGACCCCTCTGAGTTCCACCCCAGGTCCCCCCCTCCCCGGGCTGATGGGGGGGTTAGCAGCGTAAGCAGAGGACAGAGATGGAGCACGCTCAGAGGGTGACCTGCCAGGATTCAGGTCGGCTCAGGGCAGCTAGTAGATGCTCAGTAAACACTTGCTGCGTGAACAAATGAATGCAAGAGCAGAATCTGGGGAGAAGAAATCTTCATCTTTTCTGTCCGAATTTCAAACCCCAGAGCTGGCCAGGGCCAAACAGGTGACGCGCACACCCACCTGGTGATGGCTGCCTGGAGGAGGGGCCGCCTGTCCTGGTCACCCACCGCCTGCCTTCGCCACTGCCACTCCTCCTAGTGCAGAGCCACCGGCTGGGAGGTTCCTGGGGACAGTGGAGGCCACGTGTCTGGCTGCACAGCTGAGGGCACCGAGGCTGAAAGAGGCCTGCGCAGGGCCAGGCATCTCCATTCCTCACGGCTCTTTCTCTTTGCAGCTTCCCGCTCCCCATACGCCCGTCCTCCCGCCTCTCCCGGGAGCCTCTGAGTGTCGGGGTGGATGTCCCCCGTGTGAAGAGGCCTGAGGCTTGGGCTTCAGGCCCTGGCTCCCCAGCTTTCAAATTCTCGGACTCCTCTGAGCCCCTGCATTCTCATCCGTGGGGCGCTGGTGGGGGGTGGGGAGCAACAGTCCCTGCTCCCAGCTGGGTGAGGCCTGGAGGCAGGAGAGGGCGTGAGAGGCGCTCTGGGACTGGGAAGGACGACGCCTATGCCGCAGATGGCCCCGCTCTCCTCACTCCACCTGGGCGCCCAGGCCACTCTCCTGCCAGCGTTAGCTTCCTGTTCCTCCTGCCAGCGCTCCTCGTGCCCCCGCAGGCCGCTGCTGCCTCTCCAAAGGCCTTCGAGGCCACTGGGAGCGGTGTGCATCCTCAGGGTCCTTAGAGCATTCGATGCCAAAGGGAACACTCGCTTCTGTGGTCCACGGGGTGCCTGCTGGTGCGGCCGCTCCCGTCCTCTCCACGATTCGTACCTGGAGGGTTGCTGGTGCAGCCGCCTGTCCTTTCTCCTCTGCTCTGTGCTGGCACGACTGCCCTGTGGTCAGATAAGCTGACCACCCCCACTGGCCCGGCTGCTGGATCCAGGTCTGAGGCCACGGCTTTCAGCGTCCATGGCAGTACTCGAGGCACCCACCACACGTCACCAGAAGTAACTGCTCTTCTTCAGCCGGCCCGTCACTCAGGGGCCCTGGCTCCCCCAGGCCCTGGAGACCCAAGACTTTGCACTCACCTCTCCCCTGCCACCTCTCTCTGATCCCAGCCCCACCCTGCGACCAACACCACCCACCCTGGCCCTGGTGGTCTCTGGGCCCCCTGGGGCCCCAGCCACTGCCTGGTGGCAGGAAGTGGTGGGGACACAGGCCACACTCCCTCCCTCTTACTCCACCATGCTCCACGGCCATATGCAAATAGCCTGGGATTCCCACGTCCATGGAGGGGTGGCTACCTGCTGTCTGGGAAAATAGGTCCTCTGCATGACCCCTCTGGGACAATCCTGTCACCCCAAACCCTTGTGGAACAGCAGGTCCAAGGGCCTGCTTTTTCCAGAGGTCACCAAGGACCTCAGTATCAGGAGAGAGAAGTTCTTAGAAAACTTTCCCGGTGACTGCTGTGCCACTGGACACCTTGGTGGGACTTAGTCCTACTATGTGCCAAGTACTGTGCTTGCCCGGGGGATGCAGCAGTGCAGGGCCAGACAGGCTCCCGGGGACACTGGTTAGGGACTGAGGCAGAAAATGGCACAAATCTTGATTTAACTGCAGCCATGATGAGCATGCAGAGAGGTGTCATGTGCTATGAGCAGAGCCAGTCCCGGGAGGTTCCAGGGGGATATGACCTTCAAGCTGAGGTTCCAGCTTGAGGAGGACATGGTCAGGCAAGTGGGGGAGGAGTCAGTGCCTCCGGTTGAGGGAACAGCATGTACAAAGGCTCTAAGCAGAAGCTTATGCTCTTTAGGGCCCTGCAAGTCCCAACTTCACCAGCCACCACGTGCCAAGCTCCTGGGACAGGCTGGCACAGTGGTGACAGCTGGGGCTCTGGTGTCACATCGCCTGGGTTTGAGTCTCGCTTTGCACTTACTAGCTATGTGATCACGTGTAAGTTACTTGACTCCTGCGCCTCAGTTTCCTCATCTGTAAAATGGGAACGATACTAGTAAGCACTTCCTAGAGTTCTTGGGAGGATTAAATGGGGTCGTTCATATAAAGTGATAGGCACAAAAGAAGCACTCGACCAACGTCAGCAGCTCTCGTTACTCATAAACCCCATCCACTGAGCACCGACTGTGTGTCAGACAACATGCCACATGCTGTGCAGTTCATCGTCCCACAGATCTGCAAGCTTGGATTCACTGCCCCATTTCACAGATGAGAAGACTGAGGGCAGAGGACCGAGTCACTAAGCTGGAGATTGGTTGAGTTACTGGAGGAATCAGGGGCGACTTCTTGGAAGAGGTGGTGGCTGTGACGAGTTTACAAGGATGGGCATCCTCCCAGCCTGATAGCCGCTGACCCCAGCCCCTTGGGCTTCCTGGATCTGGTGATGAGACAAGGGGACTGCTCCGGGCACTCCCAAGGCCTTCCAGGAGTCCCAGCGAGGGAAGGCCCCATTGGGCCAGGTTCTCAAACCACAGAGCCTCGAGCGAGCGTCAAACAACAAAAAGGCCTTTCTCACTCTGGATGAGTCACCAGACTGAGAGAACAGACGCCCGGTCGGTCCCTGTGCTGAAAAAGACGAAACCGCACATCTGAAGAAGTTTCCCACGCCACCAGTGGCTTTAAATAGCTGCAGAGAAGTGGAGGAGGGAGGGAGGCAGGAGGGGCGGGAGGCAGGGCTCTCCCCACCAGGCCCTGGCTGGGGTCTCCACCATACCCACTGCTGGACCCGGACCTGAAGCCCCCCGGAGGCTGGCTGTTGCGGGGAGCTCAAGCCTCCTGGGCACCAGGGTGGGCCAGCAGAGGTCCCGAGCCCATGGTGGGCCAGGGGGCAGTGGGTGGCCAGCTGGAGAGACATCCAGCTGGGCAGTGGGTGTGTTGGGGTACAAACCGGGGAAGGGGGAAGTTGACCTCACTCTGCACCCTGTGCAGCCTCCAGGCCCCCAGCCTAGCTTCCTTGCAGGTCACCTGACTCCCCCTCAATGCTCAGGCTGCCCCCCCGCCTGCTGCCTGGGTTCGTGACTGAGCCCTGGGCGGTGTTTCCGGAGGCAGGCCAGGAGCCGGGGCTGCTGACGCACTTGCCGCCCCCCAGCAAGGCCGGGTGAGAAGAGCAGTACCCCCACCCCCTTTCCCGTAAATGAGCTCACCCACCCAGGCCTTGAAGGGATTCTAAGAAGTGGGAGCCTGAGCACCTGCTCCTCGCCCACCATCTCAGCTTCTGCACAGGCGGTGGCGGTGGCAGGTGGGGGTGGACGGGAGGGGCTGGGAGAGGCCGGGGGTCCTCGCTTCTCTCCAGCCCAGCCCTCAGGCCCAGGCTAGGGTTCCGAGGCTGGCAAAGGTTCCTCCCCTTCGGCGTGGAAGAATACCCTCTGTCCAGGCGGTGGCTAGTTCAGGGGGTCTTGATGGCGGGGGCCCATTTCAGAGGGCAAACTGGGAGTTCTGTCAGGCTCCCTCCCGGGCTGGAGTCAGGTCGCCTTCCTGGGGTGCAAGCAGCCTTGGGGGCCAGCAGTGGCTGAGTGCCAGCCTTTCGAGGCCATCTGAGCCAAGGTCCAAGGAGGGCAAGGACTTGCCCAAGGTCAGTGGAGATCCAGGTGGAGATCTTTGTAGGCCCACACACCTGGCCAGCCCACCGGTATCAGCACAAGCATTTACTGAGCACCTACTGGATCCTTGGGAGGGACCCAGGATTAAATCAGACGGCACCCCACTAGGGTCAGAAACATAGCGGAGAGTCATCAGGGCCCTGGGCCGGGGTCCTTAGTGCTGGCTTCTCACCTAGACCTCTAGGCTTTGAAAATATACAGATTCTAGGTTCCCAGCCGTGAGACAAACATTCGGCAGGTTGGGAAGGGCCCGGGAATCGGCAGCTTCCTCAAGTGGATCCGATGACGGAGACGCTCTGGGACATGAGGGCTTGAGGGCAGCTGCTGCCTCCTCAGGAGGGTGGTTGCCAATGGGAGGCTCACTCCACAGCTTTCCCTCCTGCTCCCACCTCCCTGCACATGCCCAGCCCGAAGAGGCCCAGAAACGATGCCGCACCAAGGGAGGGGCTGAAGGAATGATGCCCTCTAGCTCCCCACTGCAGGGGAGGTGGGCCAGTCTGCAGCTCCACTTGCTTACTCTCTCTCTTGTCCTGGCACTGAAGGAGCTTGGCTCTCTCAGGCCAGGCAGTGCTGGGTGGCGCCTCTCTGGGTAACTTGGGAAGCAACATGGAGCACACAGGCTGGGCTGCCTGATGGTTAGGGCTGAGCCTGAAATGAAGGGGACTGGCTGGCAGCAGTGGGCTGAGGTCTGTCACTCATTCCACCCCTGTGCCCAGACCTGTGTTCAGCCAGGACCAGGGTCAGGGAGGATTCCATGACTGATGAATTTGGGGAGGGAGGGGGGACCTGGGGCGGCTGGAACCCTGGGGTGAGCAGGAAGTGCTTTCCTCTCTGTGTCTGACCCTGAGGCCCAGGGGACCTTGGTCCTGCCCGCAATACCCAGCTCTGCCACCTTATAAGGGCGCTGTCCTCTTCTGTACAATGGGCAGACTGATCTCCCAGCAGGTGCAGGTGAAGTGGGAAGAGAGTGGCTGGTCCAGAGTCACAGCTGGGCTGACAGCTGCAGCCAGGCCCCTCCGCAGGCCCTGGTGCCCCCCTCCCCGGGGGGCACACCCCCAGAGCCTCTCCGGCCAGTATGGAGGTCACTGCGAGGAAGCAGAGCCCTGTCCCCACCCCTCCGAGTGAGGCTTCGCTTGGCGGCTCTGGGACCTCCTGCAGGCCCAGCCACTCCGCAGGCTCCCACTTCCTCATCTGTCGGCAGATACCCCCAACTCCAGAGGGTCCTTGTGAGGATCAAATGAACTACGTCACGTGACTGTGTGAAGAACAATCACCATTTCGACACCCGTTACTGATTTTTTCTCTCACTAGAATGTGAGTTCCAGGAGTGGGGAGTGGTCTGTTTTGTGCCCAGGGCCTGACACAGTGGCTGACACTTGTAGGTGTTCGGTTTGTGCTTGTGGAGGGAATAAAGGGGAAGAGAGACAGCTGACCTCTGCGAGCCTGCGCTCCTTGGCCCTTGTTCACCGCGACTGTGTGTGCACATGTGTGCACGTGTGTGCATTGTGTGCATGTGTTTGGATGCATGCACACTCCTCAGTGTGGAAATGTGTGCCTGGGCCTGTCTGGGTCTTTGTTTTGCATGTGGGTCTAGCGTGTGTCTATTTGCATGTATGTCTCAGTCTGTGTGCCTGGACATCTCTGTGTATGAATGTGCTCACCCACAGGTGTCCAAGCCTTATGTATACACACACCAGGGGGATGAATTCTTTGTATGGGGGGGAGGGTTCACCCCTGCTCTCCTGACCTCTCCCTACCCCGGGGGCCCACCTGGAAGAGCCAGACTATGCAAAACAGAGGCCAGGCCTGGGGAAACCCCTGGAGAGTGGCCTCTGGGGACTGGCCAGACCTCCCCCCCTGTGTGACCCCACCCAGCACCCCCACTCCCTACAGTAGGACAGTCGGCCCTTTCCAAAGTCCTATGACCCTCCATCCCAAGGCCTTCTGAGGTCAGGTGCCACGCACCTGCTTCCCTGGCCCCACCCCTCCTGCTCTGCCTCCTGGCTCAATACGGTGCCTGGCGTCCCCCCCCCCCCCCCCCCCCTCGCTGAGACGCCCCTTCCGGACCTGCTTCAGCGAGCTGCACCGAGAAGCCTGGTGCTCCACCTGCTTCGCCCTGGCCGTCCGCCGGCACCCCCCTCACCACAGCCCCAAGAGAGAGGTCTGGCAAGAGCCCCATCTTACCAATGAGGGAACTGAAGCTCAAAGAAGTTAAGAAACGGTCCAGGGTCACACAGGAAGTGAGTGAGAGTCAGACACGAACCAGACTCCTAGTCCAGGTGTCTTACCCACTAGACCACACGCTTCAAGTCACCTAAGTGGCCAAGCCCTGCTGGGCTGACCTTGCGAACCCAACCCCCCTCCCCCGATGGGCTTCAGGGGCCGGGCACCATCCCATGTGCCCACGGCTCAGGAGATGGAGACACAGACTAGGGAAAGGGGCCCTTGCCCTCCCAATGGAGGGACCAGTCCCCTCCTCCGCTCCGGGTCTGAGACACAGGTAGACCTGGAACCTTCTGAGCCTACCCCAGGCAGCTGGCGCGCAGCCCCGGATTCTCCCCGTTGCCCGGTGGTCCGCACGGGGAGACAGACCCCTTTCGGCAGGGCCTTTGTTTTTCCCCAGAACGCGCTTCCATTTGGCAGCGGTGCGTGTGCTGGGGGAAGCATGTGGCTTTGATTTGCATCTCACCCTGGAAAAACAATGGTTTGGATTAAGGGAAGAAACAGTTGGTGAAAAGTCATGAAAAGAAAGGAGGGGAGAAGAGGGGGGCTCTTGTAGCAAAAACGGGCCCCAAACTTTCAAACCCACATTCCAGAGGTTTCTCAAGGCCTGCCATCCAGCCGTGACCTCCAACCCTGGCACGCTCCCGTCCGCTGCGGTAGCTGTGAGGGAGAAGCTGTGGGCGCCGGGGGGGACATCCCACTCCCTCCTCTTGCAGGAGAGGAAACTGAGGCTCGTGGCGACACTCCCAGGCTTATGAGGGATTCCGGTGGCTTCCACGGAGCGCAGAGGAAGAGGGGCAGGCGGTGAAACATGGGGTTCTGCTGCTTCCCCGTTGGTAAGGAGCGTGGCCTCTCTAGGCCTCAGTTTCCCCACTGAGAAAGGAAGACAAGGGTGTTACAGCAGCTTGAATCACCGCTGGAATCGAGAGAAGCCCAGGAGCTCTGTGCAAGGTGCAATGCTTGCCTCTGAGCGACTCACCCTTTCCTCATGCCAGGCTGAGCCCAAACCCTCCCAGCCCTGCACGGGTCTTCCCAGCACTCGAACCCCCATTTCACAAGCGAGCAGACTGAGGTGAGCGCTAAGAACCTTGCCCAGGCCCCCCAGCTGGGATGTGGTGATTGGGTCTTGAGGCCAAGGCTGGGTGGCCCAAGGGCTGTTTGTAACCACTGAGTGTGAGGCTGAGGCCTGAGAGGAGTGGGGGAGACTCAGACTAGGGAAGTGAGAGTGAGAGGAAATCGGGAAACACTCCCACAAGAGCGTGTTGTGTCTCCTGAATCACCTACTGTCAGCTGGGAAGGCCCTCAAAGATCATCCATCATCCCCCAAGGGGCACGGGGAAACTGAGGCCAAGGAGGGCGGGGCGTGTCCAGGGCCATGCAGGGCCTGGTGCGGGGCCCAGCTGCAGCTGCGTCTCCTGAGAGCCAGCCGAGGTCTTTGTGGGGTGTGTCTGGGTTGTCCTGGTGTCGTATGGGTGGCCTTCCCATTCGGGGACGATACCCCCGGGGCCCCGCAGGCCGGCCTAGAGCAGCAAGCGGCCTGGGCTCTTCCAGGACCCACAGCTACGCCTCTGACATGGCTGCCTGGGGTCAGGACGCTGTGGCTGTGGTATTGGGTCCATCTGAGACCAGGGTCAGGGCTGGGTGTGTGGCCGGGGCTGTGTGTCAGGAATCAGGGCTTGGTCTGTGGCTGGCGTTCAAGGCCAAGGAGTCGAAGACAATGAAGTGACTGTAGGACATCACATGGACTTCAAACCCCCAAAACCAGAGTTACGAATGGTGAAGCTGTAGGGACTGTGAAGGGCTGGGGCAGAGGGCAAAGCGGGGGCTCTCAGGTCTCAGGAGATGGGGGTTCGCCCCTTCACACCCACCACTGCCTGACTCCAGGTGTGTGCACCTGGCTGTCTCTCTCCTCCCTAGGAGAACCCCACCTCGTTCCTCTGGGGAGAAGCAGCTCCCAGTCAGCCCCCCCCCCTCTCCTACGGAACCGGAAGAGCCATCTGCCCCCAGTTCTGGGGTCCACCTGTGCCCAGAGCCCAGTCTCACCCCACATGAGGGGGAGAGGAACCATCTGGAGGCCACGAGAAGGGCAGTTCTGCAGGGTTGGCTGCGGGGATGCTGAGCGATGGACCGCCGTGGGCATCATTCCCATCCAGGACCCTCGTCTGACCCCTAAGCCCACCCTGCCCCTGATCTATTCCTACGATTGAGCACGCGGCCATGCCAGGCCACAGGAAGTTGAGGCAAACACCCTATTTTATGGGAGAGGGAGTGGAGCTTCAGACAGGTGTCTTCACTTGCTCAAGGTCACCAGCTGGCAGGGATGGGCTGGGTTCATACCCACTCCGTACACAGCCCCCTCCATCCCTCTGCCCGTCCTGGGCCCCTGGGGGGCACACAGGAGCTGACCGAGACACCAAGCCATGGAAAAGCCAGACCCGCCTTCTCGGAATCGCAGGAGAAGCTCCCGGCAGCAGAGAGCCGGCCACGGCCACGTCCCGGCCGGCCAGTGTGGGTGCCGGGGTCCCGCCCTCATGTCATGATAACAATGATGACAAGCATTTCTTGAGTGCTCAGTAGTGAGCTGGTACTATTCAACGTGATATCCACGCACCCACTCATTTTATCCTTATAACTACCCTATGCGGTGCAGGAACTGTTATTAATTCCATTCAAAAAATGAGCTCCAGCCCTAACCGGTTTGGCTCAGTGGATAGAGCGTCGGCCTGCGGACTCAAGGGTCCCAGGTTCGATTCCGGTCAAGAGCATGTACCTTGGTTTCGGGCACATACCCAGTAGGGAGTGTGCAGGAGGCAGCTGACCGATGTTTCTCTCTCATCAATGTTTCTAGCTCTCTATTCTTCTTCCTTCCTCTCTGTAAAAAATCAATAAAATATATTTTTTTAAAAAATGAGCTCCAGTTTTCATAACAGTTTTAGATTTACAGAAAAACTGAGAAGATAGTACGAAGAGTTCCCATTTACCCCGCCCCCCCTCTGCACATTTCCCCTATTACTGACATCTGTCATTAGTGTGGTGTGTGTGTGTGTGTGTGTGTGTGGCACCAATGAATTGATATTACTGACATCCATGCTTTATTCATTTCCTTTTTCTGCTCTAAGATCCCACCCAGAACCCCACTTCACATTTAGCTGCCATGTCTCTTTAGACTCCTCTTGCTCTGATGGATTCTCAGACCTTCCTTTCTTTTAATGACCTTGACGTTCTGAGACATGCTGGTCAGGGATCCTGTAGAACATCCCTCTATTGGAATTTCTCCGTTTTCTCACAATTAGACTGGTGTCAAGGAATCTGACGAGGAGACCACAGAGGAAACGTGTATTTTCATCACATCATACAAAGGCACATACTATCCACATGACCTTTTCCTGTGGACGTTAACCTTGACCCCTGGCCGCGGTAGCGTTTGTCAGGTTTCTCCACTAAAAGTTACTTTCCCCACCATCACACCCCTCCCTATCCATACTGTTCTCCTCGGAAGGAAGTCATTAATCCATGTTACAGGTGCAAAAACTGAGGCACAGAGATGGTAAGTGACTTGCGCCAAGTCACACAGCAAAGGTCAGAGCCAGGATTTAAACCCTGATAGTTTGGCTCCCGAGCCCATGCTCCTAACCGACTGCCACCCACTGCCAGGAGCACAGTGAGGCATTTCTAAAAGGCCTCATTAGCACTATTTTACCAAAGTAGGGCAGTGTGGGGCGAAGTGCAAAGACTCAGGGTCACACTCAGGCTTTAAGCAAGTCACATCGCATCACGGCGCCTGACACATAGTAGATGATCAACAAGCGGGAGCTCGAAAATGTCCAGAAAAATGGTGGACCTGCAGCAGCAGGCTCAGGCCAGGGAGACCCGCCCAGCTGGGGAGGGAGTGAGGCGGCGTTGTGCCCAGCCCCCCTCACCGCAGCATCTTTGCAGAAGTGTGGCCCCTCCTTGTTCCACAAGGAACACTGGTCTCTCCTCTGCAGCCCATCTCACGAGAGGTAAGAGGAAGACAAACCCACAGACACAGGCGCCGCAACCCCACACCTGCCACCGGTTCCCCTGGTGGATTTTCCCTCGGCCTCTGAGTGCAGAGGAGCCCGCCAATCCAGAGAAAACCCGGCTGGGGGCTGGGCAGCTGTGGCCTGTGGCGGGGCTGGGGGTGGCGGGGAGAGCTAGTGGCCAGGCGTGTGAGTGGGCAGCACATTGACCAACCCAATTCAGTTATTCATTGTGCTTCAGTCTTGACAAGCGTCAGAGTCCTGCTGGGTTGAGGGACCCTAAGACCCAGTTCTAGTGCCACTGACTGACTGTGTGACCTTAGACGAGTGGCTTGGCCTCTCTGGGCCTTGGTCACCCACCTATAAAATGAGAGCTTGGGCCCCTCAGCGATTCTCACCCCTGGCTGCTCGAGGGAGTTTTCAGACTTCATACACATACAGTGCCCATTTAACCAGTGGTTCCCAGCCTTTTTTTGGCCACACCCCCCCTAAACATCTCTAAAATCCTGATGCCCCCCCCCCACCCCGTGACATACAATTGTTATTATTAAAAAAGTGAATGCCTATTGACGTGGAGGAAGCCTAAAAGGTCATCCACTTGGTCTAAACAAGCTTCCAAAGAACATGGCATTCATGAAAGAGAAAAATAAAAGAACGAAAGGACAATTGAAGTACTGAGGAAGAAACCACTAAGAAGTTGTTTAAAAAAATAATAATAATATGAAGTGGTATGAAAAAATAGCAAAGAAAGTTTCAAAACATATAATAGAGAACTGAAATGCATAAACATGTCACAATATATATGTCTATATTGTATATGAGGCCCCTAGAACCATAAGAAATGAAAAAAAAATTCACTGTTAGTAACTCATTCTCAAATTGTGCTTTTAAAAATCAAATTGCCCCCCTGTGGGCGTGTGCCCCCCAGTGGGAACCACTGATTTAAACCCACCACAGGTGGGTCAACTGAGCAGCCAGGGTAGAGGGGCCCTTTGGCGATGACATGTCACCGGAGCGTAGGGATCGGGGCCCAGCTCTGCCACCTCCTGCTGGTGTGCGTGGGCAGCCCGCTGCCCTGCTCGGCGCCGCGGTGTCTCCGTCAGTGGCCATCACAGGCCCGCGGCTGTTGGCCCATGGGCCAGTTCTGGCACGTGCAGAGGAAAGGCTGGGTAGGCTGTGTGGGGACGACAGTTCTGGGACATGGGCCTCCATTGCTCGTGGGCCCCTGGTACAAGGGAAGGAGGCAGTGGGCTTCCTGGAGCTGATGCTCTCCCACCAGCTGCCTGAGCCCTGTGCCGTGTTCCTGTGTGGTCCCAGGAGCCGGCGCTGTCCCCTAGTGCAGGGGGCCCCGGGGCACCAAGCCCCCCAGGGACAGGTGTGCAAGCAGAGGCCAGAGGACCCCTGGGCTGGCAGGGACCAGGCTGGTTCGGGCATATTCAGAGGGTCGGACAGAGATGGGGCCCGACCTGTTTAAGGATGTCCACTTCTCCAATACCAAGATCTGGAGAGTCTAGACCAGCCGTGGACAAACTACGGCCCGCGGGCCGGATCCGGCCCGTTTGAAATGAATAAAACTAAAAAAAAAAAAAAAAGACCGTACCCTTTTATGTAATGATGCTTACTTTGAATTTATATTAGTTCACACAAACACTCCATCCATGCTTTTGTTCCGGCCCTCCGGTCCAGTTTAAGAACCCATTGTGGCCCTCGAGTCAAAAAGTTTGCCCACCCCTGGTCTAGACTCTCTGGGCAGCGGCAGCCTCTGGCCCCCACCCCTCCTCACTGCCCCCAGCGTCCCTGTGGGCCAGAGGACTTATAGCCATGGTGAGAGGTGCCTGGTGTGAGGGGTGGGGTGTGTGAAGGAGGCTGCTGGCTACAGCGCAGCTGGGGTGGCCGCCTCAGAGCCCGCAGACCTGGGTTCCTGCTTGAGTTCATCACACGCCAGGAACACGACTTTGAACAAGTCACTGCCTTCAGGAGGTCCCGTTTCCTCACCTGTAAGTGGTGCTGCTAAGTCCTAACTCGTGAAGCTGTGGCGGGAGAAAAGGTCACGTTGCCCTGGCCGCTGTGCTAAGAGGTCAGAGCAGGGGTCCTCAAACTACGGCCCGCGGGCCACATGCAAATACAAATATTGAATTTGTTCCCGTTTTGTTTTGTTACTTCAAAATAAGATATGTGCAGTGTGCATAGGAATTTGTTCATAGTTGTTTTTTTTTTAAACTCTAGTCCGGCCCTCCAATGGTCTGAGGGACAGTGAACTGGCCCCCCGTTTAAAAAGTTTGAGGACCCCTGGGTTAGAGCGTCAGCCCACACACTGAAGGGTCGCAGGTTCCATTCCTGGTCAAGGGCACGAACATAGGTTGCAGGCTAGATTCCCCAGCCCCGGTTGGGATACGTACAAGAGGCAACCAATCTCTCACATTGATGTTTCTCTCTCTCCCTCCCTTCCTTCCACTCTCTCTAAAAATCATAAGGGAAAAAAAATATCCTCAGGTGAGAATTAACCCAAAAATGAGACGAGATCACATTCACAGCTGACATCACCTAGATCAGCGGTTGCCAACCTTCCGGACCTCATGGACCACCAGGGGTCCTCGAACCCAGATCATAAGGTGGGCTTAGGGCCAAGCATCGCGCATCATCTCAGTCCATCTCACTTCTCCAAGGTGTGAGCACCAGTGTGTTCACAGAAGAGAAAGCCAGGCCTGTTTCGCTCACTGCCTGCTTGCCCCATGCTTGTCCCTGAGGCTCAGTGTGGTCGAGCCACTTGTCCAAGGTGTCGCTCAGCAAGCGCCGGCGCCCGGATCTGAGCTCGGGACCATCAGACGCCCAAGCTCTGGACTGTTATAGCCCAAGTTGACAGAAATGATCTGAAAGCACTTTCCATCCCCTAACTCACAACCATCTGAAGGTCGAACTACCGTGATCCCCATTTTACAGATAAAGAAACTGAGGCGCAGGATGTGCCCAAGGTCACAGAGCTAGGAAGGAGCAGAGCCAAGGTTCAAGCCCAAACTCCACACTTGAATAGCTGTGCCTTCAGACCTCAGTGCAGACACCGTATAAACCATGAGGTCTCCACACCCAGCACCCAGCCTCTCCGGCCTGGACTCAGATCGCAGCTCTGCCACTTCCTGGCTGTGTGACCTCAAGCAGCTTACTCGACCTCTCTGTGTGTTTCGTTTTCTCCATCAATGAAATGGGGACGGAAATGAAGTGCCCGTCTTAGGGGGCTCTTCTGACACTGTGTATAAAGGTAGCCTGGCGGAGAGTAAACCCCAAACATGTTATCTGTGATCAGTATGATCCTACGTGTGCAGAGGGTGTACACGTAGCTGGTGGCCGCAGTAACTTCTGGGAGGGAGATGGCAGCAGGGTTGCCACTTTGCACTCACCACACTGCAGTAACAGCTCACAGTTTTTTCAATGAACATTTACCTCCATTGTTATACACATATTTTTTTAAAAAATAAAGAAAACCCTCTGGCTGAGCTGAGGTGTGAGTAGGCGTCAAGAGGTCTCCTGTGGCTCCTAAGTTGAACTCGTTAGAGGAAAATAGAGAGCATCTGATTGTACTTTATACAACCTGAGTCACGGCTCGTGGGCGTGCGCGAGGCCAAGGCATTGCCATCCAGGTTAAGAAACCATTTCACTCCCACTGCGCACTCAGAGCAGCGGGAGGAGCGCTGCCCGCGAGCCCGGCGACGACGTCGGTGTTAGCCTCCCCTCCTGCCATCGCTTGCGAAGAGACCTTCATGTAGTCGCTTAGCAAATTCTCCCTGATGCCTCCTCGGTGCCAGGCCCTCGGCTCCCTGGGCTCAGAGTGTCCCAGGACGAGGCAGAGGTAGCCTGTGACCTGCAGTCCAGCAGGGAGCCCAGCTCTATCCGATCACTCCGTAAGCAAAGGTCAAATTGCCACTTAATGAGGTTGGAGGAGGGACAGGCACAGGGGCTCTGAGCACCTCTAGGCGGGCAGGGGATGGTCAAGGGAAGGAGGAGATGAAGGAGGCACTGCAGGCAGGGAGGGAGGCCTGTTGCACGAGGCCAGCTGGCTCAGGGGGTCATAGCGAGCCCAAGGGAGGGAACGTGTACCTGGGGATGGGTGCGAGGGGTCCCTGGTGTGAGACGAGAGGGCGTGAAGGGGCAAGGCTGGGCCCTACAGGGGATTGTGGTAGGGATTTGGACTTCATCCCCAGAGCCACAAAGCCAGAAAAGGAAACCAGGGTGAAGGTTTAACCTAGCGAGATCCCTCCAAAGCCTGAGGAGGAGAGATTAGATGGAGGGTCAGAGTGGACCCCAGCCAATCTCCAGTTCCTCTAAATGCATAAGCCTGGGCACAGAGCAGCATCGATAAATGGCTCTTCCCCCATGCCCACTCACCATCAACTCACAGAAGTAAAAGTTAGATAGCAATCTTGCTTTAAATTTAATGACTTCTTTTTCTGATTACAAAGTATGTACTTATAGTGCAGATCAATAAGAAATCACCAAATTTAAAGGGCTGCCATGGGAATTCGGGGTTAGGTGCCCTTTCTGAGTTTCTCCTCCAATGGAACCCAGGGCTAGAGGATGTCGTTGTAGGAAGAGAAGGAGCTCCTACGCCTCTTCTAGGAACTGTCTTAAGATTCCCAAGTCCCTTGAGAGGCAGTGAGTTCTCCATTCGTGGCTGACAGGTAGGATTGGGTTGGCTGCCTGCCCACCAGTGTGCCTGATGGAGGGGTGGGCCACAGCCCCCCACGAGTGCCAGCAGGGCCAACGCTGCAGCAGGACCACTCCAGGCCCCTCACTAAACACCCCCGAGGAAGTGGCGCAAGAAGGAAGAGTCCCACTTTGCCCAAGGGGTTGGCAGTGGCCCAAGGTGGAAACTGACCAACCGCGGGGCCATATTCCCAGGAGGCCTCAATGACAGAGGCCCACCCACAGCTTCCAGGCGAGGCAGCTGGGATGAAATGTTTGGGGGTCCAGGGTCCAATCTGGGCTCCGTTCTCTGCTGCATCCACTGAGACCTCAGACAGACTCCTTCCCCTCCTGGTGCTCAGCTCCCACCCCCCTCAGAGGCATCAGAAGGACGTAACATGGGAACAGCCGGCACCATGATGGTGGAGCCAGCTCAGGAGCTCCCACCAGGGGCTTGGCCCTGCCTCAGCCGGGCCTGGGGGACGCCAGAACCCTCCCTCCTCTCCTGCCAGGCTGGTCCTCACTGGAAGGGAGGGCTTTGATCCTCATGAGCCCCATGCCCAGCTGATGCCCAGGATCTGATCTGGGGTGGGCAACTTCAGGGGGTGGCCCGGGCCAATCCAGCTGGGACCTGAGGTCTGTACAACTGTCCTAGAGGCATCTATTCGGGGAGGAAGGCGGGGGAGTCTGCCAGTTTGGGGGGTAATTATTTTGCAAAACTTTACGAAGTTTCGGAAAATCTTGTTTCCCCCTTCATTGAAACCATTGTTTTTCAAGGGAAATTGAATTAGAAGGTGGTGGCGGCTGGAGGGGCCCGAGAGGGAAGAGTAAGCCACATGTTTTTCTAACTAACTGGGCGTCTGTCCTGTGCCAGCAATTCCAGGAGCTGCTCACACTTGGTGACTAGGACCACCAGGGCTGCAGCCGGGGCCCGGAGAGAGCCCCCCGCAGCCTCGGGGACGGTGGCAAGGCTGGGGGTGCCCCTAAATCAGCCCTCCTTCCTCTGGCCTGGGAGGACATGGGCTTTAGCTGAGAAGTGGGGCTGAGGGAGCCCTTGGTGCTGGGCTGGAACCCGGGAAAGGTTTCCACAAAAAGCTCTGGCCTTGTGTAAGCCTCCCCTCTCTGCAGCCAGTAACAGTGGCGAGCCGGTCCGAAGGCGAGCTGGCACGAAAGCTCTTCTGTAAGAGGCAAAGTGCTGCTGCCTTCACTTCAGTTAGCCGCAACCTCATCACCTGGCTGAGAGCCGGCCTATCAGCACCATCCTGCAGGCCAATCCCATGCGATGGTAGAGCTGAAATGGAGCTCCATGGGAGAAAGTGCGGGGATTGACTAGTGATGCCTGCATGGATGCAGGCATGGAAGTAATGCCACACGTGCCAGGTCTCTGCCACCTCTAATCTAGTCCAATTCCCTCAACCTACTGATAAAGAAGCTGAGCCTGGAAGAAGCAAAGAGGCACGAAATTTCCAAAAAAATGACTCTTCTTGCTTCACACGCTATCAATAGGCCTTCACTCAAAAACCTTCAATGGCTCCTGCTGCGTTAAGAAGAAAGTTAATAAAAATATTGAGCTGGTCATTCAAGACCCACTCTGACCTGGTTCCAAGAACATGTTCCAAGTGGTATTTGCCTCCCTGGGACTCTGTTCCAGCCGAGTAGCAGGCCTCTGCCTTGCTGTGCCGTGCGTGGCCACCCTTCCCGTGTCTCACCTGACCTGCTTTCTCTCCCATCACTCCCACCCAATGCCCCACAGCTTCCCTGTCTACTTTCCCTCCCGGTCCTAGTCAAACTTTCTCTTTTAACAGTATTCCCAAGTGTTCTCTCCCCTGCTGATCGGTGAACTCCTGTAACTGACCAGGTCAGCTTTATTTCCCCCTTCCCCTTCTCCAAGCACAGGGCCAAGCATGTAGATCCTCAGCAACTGTTCACAGAGTAAATGAAATGAATGTCTAAGCTCACAGGGGAAGGCAGCGGCCTCCTTGCACTAGACCCTGACCTCTGACCCCTGGCCAGTGCTCCTCCCAGAGCCCCAGGCGTCCCTCTGACCGGCTGACTCTTCTGTGTCAGCTCTCTCATGGCTTTCCCAAGGACAGATCAGCCTTGCTTTCTCCCTTCCTCTCTGCCTCCCATCCCCCTCAGAGGCATCAGGAGGACCCCATTTCAAGGCTGGTCTGCTAGTAATGTGACCCCCACATGGAGAAAGCCTGGAATCCCACGCCTGAAACCTCACCATTCTCTCTCCAACCACCCTTTGGCTCAGGACACTTACTTCTCCTCACAGGTAATCCTTCAGTGGTTGTGGGCGGACATGGGGACACTCTGGAGCTCTTATGATCCTTGATCCTTAAGCATGAACTAGCCCAGTGCCGAGAAAAGAGGTCTGGATTGGGGTCTAAGGCGCATACTCTGACTTGGTGACCTTGGACCAGTGCTCCATCCTCCCTGGGCCTCGTCTGCACAGGAAATCAAAGGACCCCTCCAGCTCCAATAGACGAGGCACATTCATGCCTCCCAGGAGACAGGGAGGCCTGGGACTACCTCACGGGGGTGGAGAGGGCCCCACGGTGCCCTGCCCTGAGGGCCTGACCTCTTAGCCCAGTTCTCGAGGCCCCTACTCCTGGGTGGTGTGTCTCTGGCCTCCAGGGAGGCTGTTCCTCCTAAACCCAACTGTCTCCAAGGCCTTGCTGGGCCAAGTGATCCATAAGCTGGAAACCAGAAAACAACTCTGGCTTCGCTGTACATTTAACAAATTGGGGGTGGCGGGTTAGAGTGGGGGGATGCCAGTTACGATTACAGACATTTACTTAGTTAAATATACATGTACAAACACACACACATACATATATGTATACTAATAAAAGGGTAATATGCTAATTAGACTGGACGTCTTTCCGACGACCTTCCAGGCATCCTTCCGGACAAAGTCATGGTGGTGGGGCCGAGACAGAGGCAGTTAGGGGCGATCAGGCCAGCAGGGGAGAGCAGTTAGGGGGATCAGGCCAGCAGGCAGGTGAGTGGTTAGGAGCCAACGGTCCCGGATTGTGAGAGGGATGTCTGCGAGGGGTCCCGGATTGGAGAGGGTGCAGGCCAGGATGAAAGACCACCCCCCCCGCCCCCCCGCGATGCACGAATTTTGTGCACTGGGCCTCTAATAAATGTGTGTGTGTGTGTGTGTGTGTGTGTGTACTCATTTACATTATATTAAAAAAAATAATCCCTGCAAAGAAAGGCAGGATCCAGGAGAGAGGCAGACAGAAAGAAGAAGAGAGGGAGGGAGGGAGGAAGGAAGGGAGGAGAACTGGGCTTTGGTGGCTTGGGCATGCCCATAAACATCACAACCACATGCCGACGTCCTGATGGGCAGCAAGCCCTGCTCTACCCCCACTCCTCCTCTTCCCCTTCCCCTGCTCCAGGGAGCAGACGCCAGCCTCCAGGCCTTTGCTCCTGCCATCTCCCGCCATCCAGAGCGTCCTCTCTGCCGGCTCAGTCCTGCTGCTCCTCGGGAAGGTGGAACAGGGTGGCAGATAAGGGTTTGGGCTCTGGGCTCAGAAAGGTCTGGCTTCCAGTCCTTCCTCTGCCACCTTCCTGCAAGGTACTTCACCAGTCGGAGCCTCGATTCCCTATCTGAAAACAGAGATAACAGTAACGCCGTCTGCTGGCTTGGGGAGGTTTAGATGAAATGCTCTGAAGTACTTGGAATGGTGTCTGGCATATACTGACCACATAACTTTAAGGAATTAGCTACTAAATAATGATGCGTCCACACATGCTCCACTGACAGCCTTCGCTGACTCCCCAGCCCACAATGCTCCCACCTCTTCCTGGCCTCACTCGCAGTCTGACTCTCCATACGGCATGGGGGTGCAAATGCCAGGATTCAGTGAACACAGGGTCCAGCACGGTGCCCCACGTGGTGTATCAGTGAATGAATGAATGAGTACTCAGCATGGCTGCCTGCAAGCCAGTTCATTGCAAGAACCATTGATGGGCCTGCAGTGCACTCCATGCTGGGATTTCTTAGCTGCATCTATGCGCCCTTCTCTCAAATTAGATCCTGAGCCTCCCTGACCCACCTCCGAGCTGCCTCTGTTAGCAATGCCTCAGCTGCCCACAGGGCAGGGCCTGCAGTAAACACTCGGTGAATGTTTGTCATCGACGAGGCTGTGGGGGGAGTGGCTGCAGCCGCTCATCAAAGGCCCAGCCTCTGAGCAGGCCTCAGCCACAGCTGATCCCAGACAATCGCGTACTTTTTGATTTTTGAACCACGTGCATGTGTCACTAATTGTTCCAGTTGCTCTTGCTGCATAACGAATTCCCCTAACACGTAACAGCTTACAACAGCCAGGCTGTTTTGTTCGTGATGCTGCGGTCAGGAGTTCAGGGAGGGCTTAGCAAGGCCCTTCTCGCTTGGGGGTCTCCTGTGCAGAGGCAGTCAGATGCCGGCAGGGGCTGCGCTCATCCGAAGGGGTGGCCGGGCTGGACGTCCCAGCGGGCCCACTCCCACGGCAGGCAGCTCAGCTGGGCTGGCGACTGGAGCACCAGTGGCCTCTGCAGCGTGGTGTCCTCAGGGTAGTCAGACGGCTTTCACGAAAGTTGGCTTCTCAAACACTATTGTCCCGAGAGAACCAGACGGAAACGATGGCCTTTTAGGACCCAAAATGAAAGCCGCTTCGTGTCACTTTCATTATACTCTATTGGTGGACACAGACACAGGCCCACCCAGATTCCAGGACAGGAGACATAGAGCCACCTCTTGATGACATGAGCGCCAAAGGATTTGGGCCATTTTGAAATCTGCCATGCTATTTTACAATCGAATTAATTTAACTTTTTTAAAATTTAAGGAAACCCGTCTCCACACTAATTAGTCAAGTCCACACCAATGTCAAGAAAGTACAAAAATAAATAGAAGGAAACAAAAACATGGTGTTACTTTCCTCTTGCTGTGCAACACATTGAGCGGCTTAAATCAAAACAGATGTATTATCTCATAGTCGCCGTGGGTCAGGGGTCCAGGCACGAGCTAGCTGGACCCTCTGCTCAGGGTCTCACCCGGCTCAAACCGAGGGATGGGCGGAGCCGAAATCTCAATGGGGCTCAAGTCCCATTTCCACACTCACTGGTGGTGGCAGCATTAAGTTTGTTGTCACCGTGGGGTGGTGCTCTGTTTTCTTGCTAGCTGGCACCCAGGGACTGCCCTCAGCTCCCAGAGGTTGCCCGCATCCTTGCCACATGGCAGCCCTCAAGCGAGTCACCGTGTGACCGTTTGCTGTCCTCCCGGCCAGCACTTCACCCTTGACACTTCACCCTCCTGTAAAGGTTCCTCTGATTAGGTCAGGCCCACCCAGGAAATCTCCCTTTGATGAGCTCCAGGTCACATGCACAGACTCTGCCCATATTCAAGAGAACGGGATTACACAGGCCTGTATATTCTGGGGTGGGACTCTCGGGGGCCACCTTAGCAGGCTGTCTACCACAAACGTTCTGACACTCCAGCTAGATCCTGTGGCCTGGCCCTGAGGCTTCCTGTCTGGATGGGAACCTCTGAGACTTCTGCCCTGGGGGTGATCACAGCGTGAGCAGGAATGGGAAAGGGTGCTCCACCAAAATCGCCTCACAGAGCAGCCGCTGGGGGGACAGGCCAGACGTCGGGGGGCCTTTCCGGTGAGGACAGTCTGTGACTTGGACCATCCATCCCAGCTCCGTCCTTTTGGATCCTGTGGGCTGAGGCTGGTCATGGTGAGCGGGAGATTTGAGCGTGGGCTCTGCAAACTGTCTAGTGCTGTGCTGGTGCACGGGGCGATGCTGATCAGTCCTGCTTCCTGAGCTAAGCCACGCTGGACTTCCCAGCTTCCGCGGGACTCGTCGGCTGTGCAGAATGGAGTTCGGCTCCCCATCCGTGCTTATGATTTTAAGTAGCTTTGGGGGTTCCTGTAGCTGGAAGTGGCTCAGGGGGGCCAGGCTGTGTCTTCTCGGGACAAGAGATGGGCTCGGGGACTCCCCTAGGGATAACCCTCCGGAGGACTGGTGATACCTGGGGCACCGCCCAACATTTGCTATTTCATAGTTATTTACTAGGCTTAGGGGGAAGTCTAGGCCAGCGGTTCTCAACCTGTGGGTCGAGACCCCTTTGGCGGTCGAACGACCCTTTCACAGGGGTCGCCTAAGACCATCCTGCATATCAGATATTTACATGACGATTCATCACAGTAGCAACATTACAGTTATGAAGTAGCAACGAAAATAATTTTATGGTTGGGTCACAACATGAGGAACTGTATTTAAAGGGCCAGAAGGTTGAGAACCACTGGCTAGGGAATCAAACCTCTGACTCCACAGGTAAGATCTGTTAGGATTAGACTAAGTTTATTTAAGTAAAAAGAATGAATATTTTTCAAAACATATGTTAAGAAAATACCTATAAGGGATACCATGTACTGTATGAATTTAGAGTAAGCAAAGTTGTGAAGTTGTTACAGGAATGACTGAAATTTGGAAAACAAGCATCTTTGGGAGGACAGTTCACCACAGAGCAGCCCCGCCGCCCAAGCCTGTGGGGTGTGGCTCTGTTTCTTCCTGAGTCATCAAGCCAGAAGCTAGGACGCTCCAGGCAGCCCCTGCCCCAGCCAAGCTCAGGGCGCGCTCCCCCGACAATGGGCAGAGGCAGAGACACAGAAAGCATCTCTTTGTAGATCAGTGGCCTGGCTGGGCCTGCAGGACAGTGGCCTGCTATGTTCCATGAAGCTGACCAGTGTGTAGTCTGCGGCCACCTCCACCGGGCCAGCTGCGGTGGGTGCCAACTTCGCTAAGGAAGCCTGAGGGGCCCTGAGGCTCCTGAGTCTGATTTCTGGTGCCAGGGGAGGGGACTCGGAAGGGAAGCTGGTGGCAAGGGGGTGGGGGTGGGGGTCCAGGGCAGGGTGGCTGGAAGACATGTCACCCCAGCACCGGCCGGAAACATGGGTAACCAGCAGGCCTTCACCTCAGGTACAGAAAAACCAGCATGGGCAAAGAGTAAATAAGTCCACCGCCCTGCCCGAGCCTGGGCAGAGAGGCTCACCCCGTCTCCAGTGGGCATGGCGGAGCACGGGGAGGGGCAACTCAGGAGAGCCGGGGCAGAGGCTCTGGAGGTCCTGGTGGGCCCCTTCAAGGTGCCCGAGGACAAGCCCGCAGCCCCTGTCCCATGTCAGGTCCCTGCCAGGGACCACACAAGTGCCCAGAGCCAGGGGACTTGCTGGGGAGGCCCTGGGTTGAGGGAGCTGCAGGTGGGCGGAGAGCAGGATGGGAAAGGAAAAGGAGAGGAATTCGCGGCTCCTGGGCACCTCCTGAGAGTTGTAATGATCAGAGCAGCTGACACCATGGAGTCCTGAGCGTGCGCCGGGCCCTCCACAGCAAGATCTCATTGGATCCTCCCGACTCCCCGGGTTGCGGGGCACTATTTACAGACCGGAAACTGAGGCCCAGATAACTTTTAAAAAACTTGCCCAGAGTTACACAGCAGGGAAGCGGCCAGGCCCTGCCAACCTCTAGCAGTCACCTCCACCCTCAAGAGCCAAAGTGCATTTTTAAAAAAATGTTCTTGTTCAAAGTGCATTTTTATATAAAGAAAACATGTCCTATGTGTGAATGCCACCTACCAGGATGCGCTCACACCCATCGGGTGCTGCAAACCTCTTGCCACACCACTGACCTCCATTCTGACATCTCCTAAGGCTGCTAGAACCCAGGCCCGGCTGGGCCTCTGCCGTGTGCCCAGCCCCAGGCCAGGCACGACAGGAGGAGTGGGCAGAAAAGACTGTGTCTCCAGGACTTGCAGAGGGTGGATCCTGGCACCTGGTGAAATCTGGCCAGTGGACATTTGCTCGCCTCATCCGTGCCAGGCCTCAAGCTGGGCTCCAGGCACAGACACCCTCCTGATGCAGAAAGCTCTTGAACTTGGAAGCTCTTGTCTAGTTACAGCACAAGTGGGAGCCAGATAATTGCAGGACAATGACTTAAACCACCCAGGAAGAAGAAAGACCCTTAACCTTCAGTCCCACTACAGCGAACAGGGCCCCCATGGGCCGGTGCTCTGCTGGGTGGGGCAGGCAGTGTGCTTGGAGGCCCCAGTGAGGGGAGGTCTCTCCGCGGACCGTTCTGAGACAGCCTCTTGGAGGAGCGCAGTGCGAGAGCCTCTGGGGATGGCCCCGGCACAGAGGAGGGAGAAGTCGTGTCCACAGGGAAAGTGAGCCAAGACCCTCAGGAGGAAGGAGTCTGGTGGGCAAGGCGCCTTGACAGTGATACCCACTCGGTTTTCCGAGTGCAGACCCGGGCCTGGCCTTGTGCTGAGCCCTCGTCATGCAGAACCTGTGGGGAGGGAATGAGGGTCCCATTTTCCAGAGGAGGAAGCTAGTGTGACCAGCCATCTGGGTGCCCTGGACTGTCTCAGCTTTAGGACAGGAAGTCCCACGTCCCGGGGAACCCCTCAGTCCCAGGACAGCGGCTCATCGTGGAGCAGAGTTGCTCAGCGTTGGTACTACTGCCATTTGGAGCCGCTCACTCCTGGTTGTGGACTGTCCAGGCACTAGAGCAGAGGTCCTCAAACTTTTTAAACAGGGGGCCAGTTCACTGTCCCTCAGACATTCCACACATGAGCACTGCGGGCCTGGGACGAGTCGGCTGCTAAGCAGGACAGGCAGCGGCGGCAAAAACACCCGGCGGGCGGGATAAATGTTTTCGGCGGGCCGCATGTGGCCCGCGGGCCGTAGTTTGAGGACGCCTGCACTAGAGGGTGTTTTGAGTGTCCCCGGCCTCTGCCCACTGGGTGCCAGCCGTATGCCCTGGTTGTGACAACTGAGAATGTCTCCAGTCGTTTCCAAATGCTCCCCTGAGGGGCAAAAGCACCAGGTCTGAGAACCATGGCCCTGGAGGAAACTGAGGCTAAGAGACCAAGACACTTAGTCAAGGCCACAAAGAGGTGAACAGCAAGCCTAGGGCTATTTAGGTAGAAAATACACGGAATTTCCACTGAGCCCCGTGCCTGCTCCTGGCCTCGGGGAATCAAGCTATTTGGACCCAAGTCCTCGTTCTGCCGCCAGTGTGCTGTGTGTCCCAGGCAAAGCACGCCCCGACTCTGGGCCCAATTCCCTCGCCTCTAAAGTGTGGGCTTCAACTTGACAACCTGTGAGGCCCTTTGCTTTTAGATGCTTTGCCTTCCCAGGGACTGGCTGGCCTGGGTGGGAAGGTGCGGTGTGGTGCAAAGCCCGAGGCAGGGGCGGAGGAGGGGAGGGGAGTGTTAGGTGGGGAGTGCCAGGGCCTGCTGTCTGGGTTTGGCCACGCTCACACCTCTGCCCACAGAGTCTATCTTGTCTGGGCACAGGAGGGCTCTGAGCTGCTCACAGTGGGTGCCTTCAAAGGAGAACAGAGGGGGTTGGGCAGAGGCGGAGAGAAGACAGGGGTTGGCAGGGTCACGCAGCCCTTCAGGAAGCCTAAGCCTGTCTTTGTAGCCTTCGCCATCACACCTGCCTTTGACTCTGCCTGCCAGGTCTTTGCACTCAGTGAGGGCTCAAGAAATCGTGTTTTGAGTGAATGAATGAACGAATGAATGCATGATGAACGTATGTCCAGCCCAGCTCTCACCACAGCTGTGCAGAAACCAACGTCCCAGGGCCCCTTGAGCTCTCCCAGGCCCATAGTGTAGCCCTCACCCACCTCTGCTCCTTCCTCCTCAGGTCCTTCCTGGTCTGACCTCCCCCCGCCAGGCCCAGCACAGCAGCTGCCCAGGGCTGCAGAGAGGGAATACACGCCCCTCCCCCCTGTACGGGGTCCATCCCCCTCTCTCAGAGAACACCTCGCGTGTAAGCTGGGGGATGCCTGGCAAGGAGAGGCTTAGAGCCCCCCTGCTCCCCACCTCTCCCGCCCCCCACATTGTGGTTTGTTAACAGAGGAAGCAGCAGCTGGGACCGAACATGAGGCCTAGAGACGTGCTTGCTGGGGCCGTGTGGAAAGTTACAGCCGCCACCACTGAGGTCTTTGAACACCAAACTGTTTGTGTTCCCCACAGCTATTTGTGGCCAAGGCGCCCACCGCCCCACCCACCCATCCCGCTCAGCTCTGGAGGCTGAGCAGAACTCAGAGCACTGCGGCTAATCCCCCACCAGCCGGGAACCCAGGCCAGCCCCGGCCAGCCATAACCCAGCCGCCAAGACAGCCTATCCCAAGCCAGACAAGCCAACAAACCCAATCTATTTACTAGCCCAGTTCTAAAAACCCAAATGATTTATCCCATCCCACTAACTCTCCCCAACTAACCCTGCCCATACCAACACAAACCAATCACCTGACCAACTAACCCAACCCAAGTAATGAGCTCAATCCATCGAACCAAGCCTAATTCAACCAACCAGACCAGCTCAAGTAGCACTGCTCCACCAACCTAATCCAGCGTACGCAACTAGTTAGCCCACTCAACTGACCCATCCCAAGTCAGCAACCCAACTCCCTATGATTGATTGAATGCTTGTGTCCCCTCCTTAAACTCATATGTTGAAGCCTAAATCCCCAACGTGGTGGTGTTCAGAGGCGGGCCTTTGGGAGGTAATGAGGTCATGAAGGTGGAGCCCTCACCGTGAGATTAGTGCCCTCATGAGGGATGAAGAAAGCAGAGCTCTCTCTCCATCTTTCGAAGATACAACAAGAAGACGGTCATCTGCAAGTCAGGAAGAAGGTCCTCCGCTCACCGAGAGCCTAACCCTGCTGGCACCCTGACCTTGGACTTCCAGCCCCCCGGACTGTGAGAAATAAATGTTTGTTGTTTAAGCCACACAGTCCATGGCATTTGGTTATTATCAGCCCAAACTAACTAAGCCTCAGTTCAGCAGCCTAACACAACTAACTTAGCTGAGTCCAACTAACCAGCCAAATCCAACCGAACTAGCCCAAATCAACCCAACTGAACTAACCTAAACAAAGCCAACCTAATAGTCCAGCTCAACTAGTCCAGACCAATCCAATTTACCAACTCAAGCAAACCCAGCTTCCCCCGCCAGCCGGGAACCCAGGCCAAGTAATTCAACACAATCTAACTAAACAGGCCACTACCCCTAACCAGTCCAAACCAACTAAGCCAACCCCACTAACTCAGTTTGACTAATCCAACTGACCCCAGCTTAACCCAGCCCAATTAACTCAACTTAACTCTGTCTGGTGTAGGACAAATCCTCCCAAACCAGTTCATCTCTATTTAACTCAACCCAGTTTCAGACGCTCACGCTCTCTCTTGAGAGGGCACCCCAGCCCAGTGCCACTCAACAAGTTATTATGAAGCAGCTAGTTTTCTTCTGAATTAAACAAGCCTGAAGAGAGTGGTGAAGAAGAGCGCCTAGGCCCTGTCCTCAGGGCCCTCTCCATCTCCCAGAGTTTGGGAGGAGATCCCCAATTATGGGGGCCACCTCGAACCTGACCCAGGCCCACAGGGTGCGAGAGGCTCTAGCCAGGGCTGGCAGAGCTCTGAGGGGGCACAGCAGGTACAATGGTGACATGACCTACGTGGCGATCGTGAAGAAGGGGCAGGATTTTTGGCAGAAAGAAAGGGAGGAAAGGCATTACAGGCAGATGGAGAGGCAAGAGCAAAGACCCAGAGTTGGGAAGCCAGGGCCCTCCTTGACAAGAGGAAGCAGTGTGTTGTGGCAGGAGAGCTGGCGGCACGGCACGGCGGGGAGTGTTGGGGATGGGAATGGAGGAGTGGGCTGGGCAAGAGCATAGAGGGCCTTGAATGTAGCCTGGAGGACTGGATCTCTATGTCTTGGGCACCAGGGAGCCAGGGAGGTTGCTGAGCAGAATAGGATCTGATCAGGCACATGATTTTGAAGGTTCATCTTAAAGTGTAGAGTGGAGCAGGGAAGAGAAGGGCTAGTGTGGGTCAGGAGGCCATGGGGAGTCAGCAGTGGGATGTAAGAGGATATGTCAAGAGGGGATCAGCAGCAGAGAGAGGAGAAAGGAGGGGAGTCAGGACAATGTGAAGAGAACAGAGAGAGAGAACACGTGTGAGAACATCAGCCTGGAAGGGCCCTTAATGCTGTCCCAGCTCAGTAAGCCCCTTTAGCAGGCAGGGACACTGAAGGCTTAGGACCCAGCCCAGACCATCATCCCAGTGGTCTTCATCCAGCACATACTGGAGCCCAGCTCCGAAGACCATCATAAGGACGCTGTCTGCAGACCCAACTCCTAACATCCCCTTCCTAGGGGGCAGCCCCACCCCCTCAATGATAGCTAAGACCCAGGGCTCAGTCCCTGGCCCCACGGAGAGCTACGGCCTCCTTGAGAGACGTGGGCAGGCCTTAGTGATGGGGGTTGGTGGTTAGGGGTTGGCTATCATAAGGCCTTTTGAAGGGAACTTGCCAGGAGGGGATATGAGTGATTAGAAAGGATAGTGATTGACTTTCTGGGATGGCAAGGGCCAGGGTGTGAAATGGGCCAGTTATGCCCCTCAGAAAGGCCATGCTCACTCCATGAACCCTCCCTGGGAAGTGCAATATTCCCAGACAGGAGGGAATACTGTCACCACCACCACCAAGGACAGAGCTGGCCTATCCTGACTACTCATTGGTCTGACCTCCTCCTTTGACGCGTGGGGAAATTGAGTCGCAGAGAGGAACAGAGACTAGCCAAAGCTCACACAGCAGGTCCGTGTCAGAGCTGGGGCTACAACCAGATGGACGACCCCAGCCCAGGGCTGTCAGACTCGCACCACCAGGCTACTCACCAGCTTCAGGGGCAAGGGCTGAAGGAGAATAGCAAAGAGTTGATACACGAAGTTGTCAAAGCGTCTGGGTTGGCCCTGAACTGAGAAGGTGCCCCCTGGCCCAGGCCTCAGGGGCTTCCCAGCATGCTCTGCAGTCCTGCCATGCCAGCTGACCCTTCAAGCAAGCTGTTTCCGAAACTCAAGGGTAACTTTTTCCTGGCTCCACGCCCTCCATCCTCATCTGCTAAGCTGAGTTCCATCGATCTCAGATTTGGTGGAAAACAACTGCGTTCCCCATGCTGACAGTACCGATCAATAGACACAGCCCTGGCCCTCACCAGGCCAGACAGGCTTGTGTGGCTGGTGGGCGGTGGATCTATACCAACCCTGGACCTTTGCATCCCGCCGGCCTCAGCTGTCTTCCTCTCCCCATTAGGGGAGGGCAGCCAGGAGCTATACAGACCACTTACACTACCAGTAAGAGTGGGTCTTCAGAGGAGGGACTAGGGTTTGGGGAGGGGAGGGATGGAGGGTGCAGGGGTGGGTGGCGGAGGGGTGCTAAGAGCCAGCCATTCCAAGGAGGTGGAAAGAACGTCCAGCATTTTCACGGAGAACCCGTCTCACGGATAAAGGGAAACGGAGGCTCAGAGAGGAGGCGAGACCACCAGGGGCCACACAGCTGGATTCACAGATCTGGGGCACAGCTCCTTCTACCTCCTTAGAGCCAGAACTAACCAGGAAAACAGAGAGAGGGCCAAGAGCCACCACCACCCTTGCTCTGTGAGGGCGGGATGCAGGCCCCAGCTCAGCAGAGGGGGCATGGACAACAAATCAGACACCTGGGTTTAAATTGCAGCTCTACCACTATCAGTTGTGTGAACTCTTGGTGCCTCAGTTATTCTACCTGTAAAATGGGAATAGCATTTCCCATAGATGTATATTGTTTAGAGCAGCACTGGGCGCATAATGAGGGCTCAATAATGTTAGCGGTTATTATTCCCTAGTACTTGCCTACTTAAGCAACTGCTGAGAAATAAATGAGAGGGCCTCCCCAAGATCACCGAGGGAGTCAGTGGCACAAATGAGGCTTCTTGACTCCTGTTTCCATCTGTAAAATGGGGAGAATAACGCTGAGAAGGATCAACATCAGGCATAAACTTGCTTGAACAATGCCAGGCACGGAGGGAGGAACGGACACCATCTCCATTCCTCCTCGACAGAGGGTCGAGCTCTCATTGGCCCTGCTTGGGTCACATGCCCAGCCAGAAACCAATCAGGGGAGCCCTGGGTGACCAGGTCTGGATGAGGTGCCGCCCTGGAGGTGGGGGTGTGGCCAGGTCCTTCTGAGCCCCAGGAACTGGACCACCCCCGGTCAGGATGTGGCACAGAGAGGCAACACCCTGGTGCTCACCGCACGAGGAATCTGAGCCACCAGGAAGAGAAAGAATTATCACCGCCATCGCTGCCAAGCACTGCCCACGGCCGCTCAGCCACGCCCTGCGGGTGGGGACTGTTACTACCCCCAAGTCCTACCGAGGGGTGAAGGTTGAATGTATGCAGACGGTCCCCATCACAGGCCTCCTTACATATAACCGAGGCAGGTCACAATGTCCTGGGACAGTGGCTGTGGGGGACGTGTAAATTAATAAGAACAGCTGACCCTGATGAAGCAGGTACTATGCATGAGGCATGGTTTCAAGCACTTTCCATGCATTAACTCATTGGATCCATGCAGTACTCCTATGTGGTAGGTCCAATTATAGCCCCATTTTAAAGGTGAGGAAACCGAGGCACGGGTGGGTTAAGGCACTAAGGCCGTGCAGCCCATTACTGGAAGTTTCTATCACGAGAACTTCAGTTTATCATGGTTTTGCCTTAGGACAGGGTAGACTTCAGTTAGCCTTCATACAGAGCGCCTCCCTTCCGCTTCCTCCCCTCCGGACAGATCACTGATGTTACCTCAGCTCCACCTACTTGCCAGGCATCCTGCTGGTGTGTTACCTACATTTAGTCTCACTAGCAAGACCCCACAGTCCTCCTCCTCATCCCCATTTCACAGGGGAGGAAACCGAGGCTCGGAGAGGCTGAGGGACTGGCCCTGGGTCACACCCACCGCGGGAAGAGGGGGAGCAGGGCCCGGACTGGCAGGGGCTCCCTCCTGCCCTGTGGTGAGAGCCTGAATAAACGGGGCGGAACTGCGGTGTGGGCTGGAATGTTCTGTTGCCTCTCCCCGCTCTGTCCCAGCACATGGCCGGGACACCTGTCCCCAGGGTGCTCGGGGGTGGCCTGGGCACCCCGCGGGCTGCGCCGTGCAAGGCGTGATTCCGGGGGACCTTGACCGGGGCTCCTCCAGGACCACAGCCTGACCCTTGTTTTGCTCAGACACCCCACACATCATTTCACACAGGAAACTCAACCTGGCCTTCTCACGTCCTGTTCTCAAGAGGAGGGGAAAAAAACCTGTAAAGTCAGTCGCTGTGTTGTTTTTTAAACACACTTTGAGATATTTCCTGAGAGGGAGGGAGAGTTCAAGAAAAGGAGAGGTAGAGAAACCTGCAGATAGAAATGGGAGGAGAAACACAGCAGAGGGACAAAGAATCAGAGAGAGAGGCTAGGCAAAGAGGCTTCTGGGAGGGAGACCTGGTCGGTGTGGGAAAGCATCAGAAGGAGCCAACAGAGTGGGCGAAGGGGAGTCAGCACGACCAAGAGAGGCATGGAGGAATGTGAGGCTGGTGGGGGTCCCTACCCCCATCTCCAGGGTCTCTCTCACCCCCATCTCAGCTCTGTTGGCCTGTCCTCCCACCCCCACCCAGTCCAGGGCCTCACCTGGGGTCAGACAGACCTTCAGTGGTTGCTGGTGCTGGCTGCTGCTAGCTTGCAGGGGGCAATTGGGAAATATTTGGGAATGTTGGTCGCTTGAAATTAGTCTTGGTGGGAGTATTTACACCACAGAAATGGGAAAACACTGCAGATCAGGGCTTTGTTTTCTTGGTTGGTTTGAGAGCCAGTTTACCACCAGCATACCACTGCCTGGGGTCCAATTCTAGCCGCGTTTCTTAACAGCTGTGTGACCTGGGTCTTGTCACTCCACCTCCCCGGTCCTCAGTTTCTCTACCTGTTCAATGAGAAGACCGACACCCATCTCACAGGAATGCCGGGGAAGCACACAACAGGCAACCAACGTCTATCCCCTTCTTCCCTTGAGACGGCGGAAGCCTGTCCTTTACCCTCTCCACTTCCCCTTCCTGTCTAAGGTTTCCCCTGCTATATAGAAAGACGGGTTTAAGCCTTCCACTCATTCAGTAGATGATTACTGGCCTTCCTGGTAAGGGAGGACACTATGTTTAGAAGACCTCTAGTCATGTTAATTCAGCAGTTATGAAGCCCTTTGTATGCACCCCATGCCAGGGGGAGGGCATGGAAAGGGAATGGGGAGCAAGAGATAAGACACATTCCCTGGAATCCCAGGAGGAGAGGTGAGGGAGCACATCTGTGAATGATGCGAAGACATCAATGACACGTGGCTTTGAAACAAGGAAACCAGGGGGCTCCCAGGGAAGGGCACATTTGAACTGGGTTGTCCTTCCCTCCCTCCCTCCCTCCTTTCCCCCTTCCTTCTTCCCTCCCTCCATCCTTTGCTCCTCCCTCCCATCATTCAATTGTAATTTATTCATCCATCATTCATTATTCAGTCAATATTTCCTGCCCAGACGAGGTGATGAGGATGCAGAAAAACAGCATGTTCCCTTGCCCTCTAGGGGCTCACGGGCAAGTGGGGGAGACCGGCCCACAGCAGCCAGTGCCAATGTAGTGGGGTCCCCTGGGCAGGCTGGCAGAGTTGTAACACGTGGAGACGGCGAGGAGGACATGCAAGGAGGAGGAAATGGGGCAAGCGAGGGCCCTGAGGTTGGAATGGGCCGAGCATGTGCAGAAGCAATGAGGAGCTGAGTGGCCAGGGAGTGGTCAGGAAGCTGGAAGGAGGTCAGGCCTTGAGTACCTGAGACAGGGCATTGTGATAGCATCTGGCAGGCCTGTCTGCAAGGACTGGCAGGGCACAGGGAGCAAGAGGTGGGAGGAGGGTCACTGGAGACCAGGCTGGCTGACCCCAGAACAGCCCCTCGTCCCACTCACCAGCCTCCTCCGCACAGTGGGGCGGCTGCCGCCCCTCCGCCATGGACACCTGTGGTTCGGGCACCCTCAGCGCCCGTGCTCCCTTCCTGGGAAAACATCCTCAGGATTTTCCTTTGAGGAGCCTCCCCTCCTCCATGCTCCCTCCGTGCGGTGCTGCATCACCTGATCTTGAGCAGATCAGGTCCCGCCTCTGCTCACAACCCTCCAGTGGCTTCCACCGCCCTGGGGAGAGAAGGCGGAACCCTCACCACGGGTGGAACCCTCACCACGGGCTTCAGGCCCTATCCGGTCTGGCCTGCGTCATCCTCCACTCCTTCCCTGCCCCCTCCCCGTCCCCAGCTCCAGTCACACTGGACTGCACCGTTCCTGGAGCACAGCACGTGCTCCCACCTCAGGGCCTTTGCACGTGCTGTTCCTCTGCCTGGAAAGCTCTTCGTTCTGATCACAGTGCCGCTCGTGCTCATTTCATTCAGGTGTCTGCTCCAAGGTCCCCTCATCGCCGGGTAACTTGCAGTCCTCTTACCCTGCATATTGTTTCCTTCTCAGTGCTCTTTGCCACCGGATGCATTTCATTTAGTTTGTGCTTTGTGGTTCATTCTCTCTCTCTGACCTCTCCCCTCCCCCACCCCCCCACTAGTGCTAGGTGTGAGGGCAGGGATCTTGTCCCGTCTACAAACCCTGGGGCTTTGGCTGTACCCCCAGTGTCTAGATCAGTGCCGGTGTGGTTGTCAGATGTGAGTCATCTGGTGGGGGAGACACTGCTGGGGCGGCAGGCCTGGGGGGCCGTGAAGAACCTGGAATCCAACGATCCTGGATTCAAATCCCAGCTCAGCCGCTTACCACTCTGTGACCTTGGGCATGACTCTGGACGTCTCTGAGCTTCCGTTTCCTCATTGGTTAAACGGGAGAGAATAGCATTCACCCTTCGGAGTTGCTGTAAAGAATAAAGAGTGGAGATGATACAGGCCCAGCCCACTCGGTCTGTGTTTGCCACGGTTACCACTGGCAGCCACTGGGGTAGGGGTCCAGCCGGTGCCTCTGTTCGGGTTCATGTCTTAGGCCTGTGTTCCTCTTCTGCCCAAGAAGAAAGTAACAGCTGCCTCACCAGGCTCTGAGGGGCTGAGGACTGAGTGAGACAGTGGACGTGAAGTGGGTGGCATGTGTTCGGCACGTGGTAGTTGCTGGTATTCAGCTGTGATGTGAACCTGACAGCGAGGGACCAAGCCTACAGACCCCCGAAGTAGCCATATTGTCCCATCTGGCTGCAGCCACAAGCTGGTCTCCTTCATTCATCCAGCAAACATTCATTGAGTGTCTAATGCAGGGGTCCTCAAACTACGGCCCGCGGGCCACATGCAAATACAAATATTGTATTTGTTCCCATTTTGTTTTTTTACTTCAAAATAAGATATGTGCAGTGTGCATAGGAATTTGTTCATAGTTTTTTTTAAAAACTATAGTCCAGCCCTCCAACGGTCTGAGGGACAGTAAACTGGACCCCTGTTTAAAAAGTTTGAGGACCCCTGGTCTAATGAGCCAGCACTGGTCTCGGTGCTGGGGACACAAGGGAGAATAAGACAGACAGAGAGCCCAGCCTCGGTGGAGCTTTTATTTGAGTGTGACAGGGCAGATGTCAGAGGGACACGTGTAAGACTGCTGGGCTCAGGTCCCAAATGCAGCAGGAAGAGGCTGCGGTGTGTGAGGCAGGGAGCCCAAGCTCAGAGGTGCGTTGGCTGGGTGACATGGCTGCTAAAACTGATGCGGGAATTTTCGGTTGCATGACTGAAGGTCGGGCCCCCAGAGGAAGGAGGCGAGAGTCACATTGTTTCCTGCAAGGCTCACACATACCCCCAGACCAACAAGAGGGAAGGTTTGGTTCATAAGTGAACCTCTATGTCTGTGCCGACTGCCCAACATTCTCACTTCTTCTGAAAAGAGCACCTTTATTCTTTGGGGAACCCCCTCCCCAACACACACATATACCTTCAGTCCGTGTGGTTTGGATGGGCTGAAACAGCTCCAGAGATGTGCACATGACCCAGGCCTGGCCAGTCAGAGCGCTGGCCCCTGCATCGAACCATTGGCTTAAGGAAGTGCACGTGACCCAAGCCAAGTCAAGGAGAGCCGGTCCTGGGACTTTGCCTAGAGCTCTGAGAAGGGGAAGCTCTTCCTCCTGGGATTGCTAAATGGATAAACTGTAAACCTTTGGTTTCTGAAGGCTGCTCAGGGCAGAGGCCTGTCTGAAAATGAGGCCCAGGTGGAGGACAGCACCATGGAGCGCTGCAGAAGGAGAATAAGCCTGAGTTCTGATAATATTGTTCGAGCTTCTGGATCCAGCCAGACCTGAAGCCATACCCCCCTGGCATTTTAGTTCTACGAGCCAATAATTTAGCCATTTGAGAGTTATTTCCATAGTATGGAGCTATGAGCGCCGTAACCAATACCATTCAGTCCTGGGTATCCAACTTGGAGAAGCTTTCATCCCCTGGACTGTGGCCAGGGGAAGCTCCTAGGAGAGAGGGGCTTTTAGAAACCAGGTCATTTGAGGAACAGCTGAAAGCAGGGTAGCCTGACGGCAAAGAACAGGGGCTTTGGAGCCAAAGACAGCCTCTTACTAAGCCCCGTATTCGTCCGGTGACCCTAAGCAAGCCCCTTCCCACCTCTGAGGCTGTTTCCTTCTCCATAAAAAGAGCACAATAGTGCCCACCTCACAGAGGTGGACGTGAGATGAGTCAGCGTTCAGCTCAGCATTTGGAGAACAGCTGGCAGAAGGGCTGACTTGGGGCCCGGGGGGCCCTGGGTGGATGCAGGGTTAGCACAGTGCTGGTCTGGGGCCGGAAGGGAGGAGCAGGCAGAACAGGGAGCAGGTAGAGAGTTGAATTGGAACTGATGGGTGGAAGTGCAGAGTCAGACTTTCGCTCAGCTTCAGGGAGAACTTTCTTCTGGTCGGAGCTAGCCAAGAATGGCCTGGGCTGCCTTGGTGGGGGATGAGCTCCCTGCCCCTGGCGGTATACAACCGCTTGGGAAAGTTATAAAAGGGATTCAAGCCTTGGGCAGAGGCAGGATCCAAAGGACTCCTGAGCCCCACGAGGGGTGGGGAGGAGCCAGTTCCCTGGAGATTTCCATTTCAGCCCAACTTTCCCCAAAGAAATGGTGAAAGCTCAGCTCCACCCTGACCCCATTCAAAGGAATCCCTGGCTCCCTCACACCAGCTGCTTTTTCTTCAGATCTGCAGTTCTGATTTCAGGCTGATTCCGTTCCTGGACCTGCCTCGAGGCAAGAAGCAGGCAAATATGTAGGCATCACTGTCAGACCACAGAAAAGAGGGCCGCCTCGCCTCCTGGTCAGCCAGAGGCTCAGCTGTTGGCTCCGGGATAGTCACATGCCCTGAGCCACGCCAATGAGTGTCAACCCAGAACTTTTGCTAGAAATTTTTTTATTTTTTTAAAAAGCCCTCCCTTTTTATGGTTTGCTAAGCTTAGACAATGTTAGAACTGTGGGCAGTTTTTTTGTGTGTGTGTGTGTGTGTGGTTTTTTTGCACCTCCTGAGGAGAGCCTGCTCAAGAATGAAGCAAAAAAATAAAAATTAAAAATAAAGCCAACACAGGAGAGAGAGAGAGAGAGAGAGAGAGAGAGAGTTCAGCTCGCTCTATCTGGGGGCTGGCAAGTCCCAAATCTGCAGGGTGGGTCAGCACGCTGGACACCTAGGGGGGAGCTACTGTCGCAGCTCAAGTCCAAAGGCAGTTGGCTGGTAAAATTCTCTCTTCCTTAGGGGAGGTCAGCCTTTTTCCCCTCTTAATGCCTTCAACTGCTTGAGTGAGGCCCACCCACATTATGGAGAGCAATCTGCTTTAAGGCTCAAGTGTTACTCTCATCTAAAAACTACCTTCCCAGCCACAGCTAGACCTGTGTGGGACCAAGTATCTGGGCACTGTCACCGAGCCACGTTGACATATAAATTAACCATCACAGTTGGATTTCTGTCACTTGAAATCATCCAGAGCCCTGACTGAAAGTGACCTTTATGTCCTTCTCTGGCTCAAGGACTCCACCTGCAACAGAGACAGGGCAGTGTCTTGGAAAGAGCACTGGATTGAAAAGTCAGACCGGGACCCACGTTTCTTTTGTTACAAGAAAAAATAATAAAGAACGAATGGGTTGAGACCAAAGTCGGTGTGGAAGCGGCAGACCACTCCTTTCTGCTTCCTCTAAGACCCCATTTGGCGGGAGAGTCACAGAGGTTCGAGCTGGAAGGACAAGGCCGGGAGTCGAAATATCCGGATTCTGAACTCGGACGGTCTCCGAGTAATCCCGGCTCTGATCCTTGCTGGCTGTGTGACTACGGGGTGTTCCTGGGCGTCTCTGAGCCTCCGTTTCCTGACATGGAAAGTGGGGCAGTGGTTCGGACATCACCACCTCCTCATGCAGATTCAGTGAGGCCGCGTGTGTGCATGTGGAAGTGCTGCATGCAGGCGAGCTAAATCTGAGCAGGGTAGCAAATTCAGTGAGTGCCTTTACTGATGCTCATGCCACACAGCGCACTGTGCCAGGGGCGGAGGGGCAGACAGAAGCAGCAACGGGCATCTCGGCTGCAACAAGGACAGAAGAATGAGGTTGGCAGCCAGGAGCCTCTACAGGGGGAGCATTGAAGCTGGATCGTGCAGGACCAGCAGGACTTAGACAATTGACAACAATCAGCAGAAGGAAAGAAGAGAACCCAGAAGGCGAGATCCCTGTGAAGAACGATGTGGAGGTTGGAAAGTGCAGACCATATTCCATCCCGGCCAGAGTGCGACGCGTGATGAGAAGTAGCAAGAGGATTGCCCGGAAGGCCTCAGGCTCCGGGCTGAGGAGCGTGGAGGTGGTGCTGTGGGTCCTAGGGAGCCACGAGAGATTGCAGACCAGGAGAGAACCAGGCATTTTGCACCTCCTGGGGCTGCAGTGGGGCCGGGGATGCCACCCCAGCCCGGGCTCCATGAGTGAGTAGCATGTGCCCATGCCTCCCCTGGCTTCCCTGAGGCCCAGCTGAGCAGCAAGAACCACGGAGGGAAGCAGACAGCTGCCGGCCCGTCTGACACCTCGACCACATACAAGACAAGATGCTTATCTGATGTGCCTTAATGTGCAGAGCTGACAGAGCAGATGAGGGAAGTGTCTTGATTTCGCTCTTGTTTCTGGCTCCTCTGCCTTGGGAACAGGATTGCAGCCTCGGTGAGGGCGGGGATGCACCAGCCTGAAGGATGGGGAGGCGAAGGTGAGTCCAGAAAAATGAGTGGGAATGTAGGGGTTGGTCCAGGGGAGGGTTTGGGAGGAAGGTGTCATCAATGGGGGCGAATTGCTGCAGAGAGAGTCTGAGATGGGACCATTGGATTTGGGTGACCAGGATGTTGTTGGTAATGAATTAGGTGTGATGTCAGGTGAGTGCGGGGAGGGGCAGTAGAAGGCAGACCATACTCATTTATTCACTCATCCATTCACCAGTCTATCCATCCTTTCAGACTTGGGGCAGAGAGGACAACGCCCCTCCCGAGGCCCAGGGCTGGGAGGGCTGAAGGGGTGTGACCAGGAAACGGGAGGGGCTTGGGGAGGAGATGGCCCAGAGGAGCAGAGGGTTCAGTGGGAAGAGAGGGGGCAGCACCTGGAAACAGCCTTGAACGTGGAGAGTGGACAGCGGCAGCCTCTCCAGGAGGGCGGCACCAGGCAGGTGGGAGGTGAAAAAAAAATTCCCTGAAGATCTTGAATCTCCAGACAGCTGGCGAACCTCTTCACCCCAACATTTCCACGGCTGTGTGGGCAGGTGGTGCCCAAGTTCCTGTCTTCTCTCTTGGGCTCCAGAGCTGCACATCTACCTGCCTGCTGGGCACCTCCTCGGGGAAGCCTTCTCAGAGATGGCAGGGCCAACCTGCACCCTTCACAACTCTGAACTTCACAGGCCCCAGAGCTTGTGCCCGCCAGGCAAGAGTGCCAGGGGTGGAGCAGCATGTCTCCATGTGGGAGGAGGCTCGTGAGAACGTGGGCATGATGCTGCCATCTTCCTCGAGGCTCTACCCCATGCCCTCCACCTAGCTGGCTCCACCCCTGTGTCCCTCCCCACCAGCCACCCAGGCTCCAGGCCGCAAACCCAGAGTCATTCTTGGCTCAAATGATTGGCCTTTCGCAGTCATAGCTCCCGTCTCCGATATGGGCCTTGGGTGGAGGAGGGGTTCTTGATCTTTAATTGGGCCCTAGGCTCCTTCGGGAATTTTATAAAAGCTAGAGACCCTCTTCCTGGAAACTACACATCTTGCATGATTTTCCTGGTGGTTTTCAGGGGTCCCCAGGCCCCTCGAAGCTGTGCCCTCCGGGTAGAAATGCCTGTTGTAGAACAGTATCTGTCCATATGGAAGAAGATTCCTGAAGATGTAGACGTGGTGATGCCATCTGGGGAAAGAAAGAGGGAGAGGGGAAAAGACAGGCACTGACTCAAGAGAAAATTACAGCAAAATTTGGCGGTATTTACGTAATTCTGGGTCGTCATAGGACTGGGGTAACTTAGTTTTTCTGTAGCCTTTCCAACTGTGCAGCATTGAAGATGTGTTCCCTCTGTCACTAGGGAGGGAGAGGAACCTAACGACAGGGAGAGGAGGGACGGTTCAGTCAGGGCCCAGGCAGGGTGTCCAGGCTGGAGGGAGCCCCCAGGGCCAGAGCTCAGGCCTGTGAAGCAGCCCCTACTCCCCCAGCCCTCGGGTCACTGACTGGCCTGGCCTGAGCCTTCGGTTTCCCACCTTTTAAATGGGGACGGATGGGGACACCTTGGTCAGCGGGTGGGGGTGAGGACGAGGGAGAAGACGTGTGAAGGTGAAGTGTGCACACCAAGAACAGAGCTCACCCCCCACCTGTCAGCTCTCCCCTCCTGCCCCAGGGCTCAGGGAGGCAACTTCAGCGTCTTCAATCTATCCATCCTGTCTCCTTGAAAGTGGACATCGAACATCTGTGCTCGAGGGACAGGGGTGGGGTGGGAGCTGGCGATGGAGGGCAGCTTCCCCTCAGCCCCTCAAGAAACTTGGAGGGCACTTTCCAAGCCAGGGACAGGACCCTGTTCTGAGAGTCCTTGCACCCATGCTATGCGAGGGGGCACAGTCTAGGGACCCCAGTCCTCACTCCCCCTTCAACTCATTCTCCAGAGAAAACTGAAAATATGTTAATCTGCTCATGTGACACCCCCACTCCAAGACTTACCAACCCTCTCTACCCCTCTGGTTCCCTTCAACACCCCGCCCCCCACCCAGGGCTGGCCACGCCTACCTGCCCTGCCTCTCCTCTCCCGCTCATGCCCCACTCCAGTCCTAGGCCCACGCTGTTCCCGCCACCAGGCCCACTCTGCACAAACCTTGCCCCACACTTGGGTTGCCACCACTCCTGACTCTGTGCAAATGTCACTTCATGACTAAAATTAAATAATTATTTGTGAAATTGGTTGTTGGAAGCTATTTCCCCCATCAAACTCTAAGTCCCACGAGGAGAGAGATCCCATCTGCTGTGCTAACTACTACATCCACAGCACCAGCACGGGGGTGACCCACTGGAACGGCAGGGCACATAGCTGTTGAGTAAATGGCATTGACTGTCAAGCCCAGCTGCCCACACTCCCTTGTTCTTCAGTGTTTCGGAAAAGGAGGGCATACCTTTGATCCCTAATTTGGTCACTCAATCATATATTCATTCAACAAACACTCATGATGCCTTTTCTGGGAGCTGGGGGCCCACTTCCTATTGTTGAAACTCATAGACCAGTGGAGGGGGCCTGACATGGAACGGAAGCAGCTAGAGCTATGAAGGGAGAGGGCAAGGAGCCTGGAGCAGGAGTGGTTTCATGGAGGACAGGGCAGGGAGGAGACAGGAGGGTCAAAGTCATGGGGATGGGAAGCTGATTAGAGCGACGGAGACACCACACGTGGTCTGGAAGGCTGGAGCTGGGAGAAACAGGCTGAGGGAAAGACCAGGGCTTTCCTGTGGGAAATGGGAGGTTGTTGAACCCTTAGGCAGCATACTGACCCCTCCACCTATCAGCCACGATGAGTTGCTCAGACCACCAGACAAGAAGCGGTATAAGGGTTATTTTGAAGGTAAATTAAATAGTAAATGTGGAGTGGAACGTGAGCCAGGATCCAGCTTGGTGACCAGGTGGATGGCAGTGCCATTCATGGAAGGAGAAGGGGGACCTGTTGAAGCCCCTTGGGGAGGGGTGACATTTGGGCTGTCTGTGGGGCCTCTGAGTGGAGTGCCTATAGGTTCTTGGCTATTTCCATGTGTATTGGTTATTCTCCATCCCCTCTCAGATCTGCCCTCTGCGCTGGGCACCCGAAGGCTGGCATCTGTGGCCTGCCTCGCGTGGTCTCCGTGCCCGCCGGCCTCCCATCTGGGCTCAGCCGGGGAGGCACTGCAGGAGGTGCTCCTTCCCACATGGCCAGCCGTGGTTTGGTCAGCACCTCTTCCCCACATCAGCCGGTCTCCTAGAGCTGTGGCGTTCCTGAACCCCGGGGGGATGGTTTCCCGTTGCTGCTAGAACCAGGGTGCATCAGCATCCCTTGCCGGCTCCATTAACCCTGCACACACAGCCCTAAAGAGCTGCTTCACTAAACGCTCCTCGGTTAAACCTCTGAGGGTTCCATCTGTCTCCTGCAGGACCCTGACAGATGCACCCTCTTAGGGGCATCGGTTTCTGGGTTCTTTTTTCTGTGTCACGGACCCAGTTGTATAGTCTCATGCTGGTACCTCTCTGACTTTATGGCTGTAATGTATTCTGGATCCCAATATTTGGCGGAGTAACCCTACCCCTACCCCCACCCTTTCTTGCTTCTCTTTGATACAACTGGCTTTTCTTGGCCTGTTATTCTTCTACATAAGCTTTAGAAAGTTTGTCAGGTCCTATAAAAAATCCTATCGGGGTCCAGCCAGCATGGCTCAGTGGCTGAACGTCAACCTATGAACCAGGAGGTCACGGTTGGATTCCTAGTCAGGACACATGCCCGGGTTTCAGGCTTGATCCCCAGAAGGGGGTGTGCAAGAGGCAGCTAATCGATGATGTTTCTCTCTCTCTCTCTGTCCGTATCCCTTCCTCTCTCTCTAAAAAAAAAAAGTCAATAAAAACATATTTTTTTAAAAATCCTATTGGAGTTTCAATTGGAATTGCTAATGTAATTTATAAATTAATTTGGAGAATTCACCTCTTTTAAAAATTGAGTCTTCTCCAACACAAACAAGATATGTTCTGGAATCCTTATTTCAAACAAACTCTTCCCCACAATCTAGGGAACAGACGGGGGTAGGTTGAAGGTGTGCATTTACCTCTGCCTTCTATCTATAAAGTGTTGTTCTGGTTGGTTGGTTGGTTGGTTGGTTGGTTGTTGGTGGGGTGTGTGTGTGTGTGTGTGTGTGTGTGTTTTGGTTTGGGGTTTTTTTTAAGGCATAAGTCTACAAGGTCAAAGAGAACAGGGGGAAGGTAACAACAACAGAGTGTAGGAACCTGGAAAGTGTCTGTGTGAGAAGCATGGAGTTGGCCGGCCAAAGAGACAGGAACCCACAGACACACAATATAGGGGAAAGCCAGAAAGCAACTCAACTCCTTACACAGCAAAACCGCCAAAGACCCAGGGGTTGGCAACGAGATTTGTCCAGAATGGGGTTGAAGATGTGACTGAGAACGGGAGGGATATTTGAAAGTCTTTAGGATGCAGCTGGACCCCCAGATACTCTTCCCCAGCCCAGAAGAATATTTGAAGTTTATTTATTGGAGAAAGAAAAACAGAGGGACCCTGGACAGGAGGGGGCAAAGGCTACAGCTCTGTAAATAGAGGATCAAGTGAACGTAACACTCATGCAATTGCAACGCCCTTGCCCCAGAATATGGCAGCCAGTGTGACACCTTCCAAGCAGATTAGAAGAGTCTACCCCACGCAATCTGAGCAGACTACAAGGAAAGATTCTGACTAAGTGAATGACCTGGCCAGACCCCTCTATGAACTTCAGAGTTGGGCAGCCCCACACAGTGACACAGAGCTTCCACTCAGAGTTCAGGACCCTGCTATTAAATAGGACAGATGGCCCAGCATCATTAGCCATATGAAGAAAACCCCTGCCAGGAAAGACAAGACAAAATAAAAGGGGGGAAAAGTAAATTAGAGGAAGCATGCTAGGCTGGGAGATGAAATCTTTTTTTTTTTTAATTCTATCCATATCCTCAGAGAGATAAGAGGAAAGTACAGCATCCATATAATAAGAATAGGCAGTTATGAAATATAATAACTACAAAAGCAAAAAGTACAAATTTAAATGATTATAACAGAAATGAGAAACTCAACAGAAACACTAAAAGAAAAAGGTGAAGGTATCTCTTCCCAAAAAACACAGTACAAAGAAATAAACAATAAAAAGGATAAGAATTTTAGAATTTATTAGAATCTTAAATTACTTAGAATTTTACAAGTCTCAGCAGGAAGAGAAAACAGTGAAAAGGGAAGGAAGAAAATGATCAAATAAGTAATCCATGAAAACTACCCAGGATTGATCACCATGACTGTCCAGAACAATGAATAAAAATAGAATTACACAAAGGCATCTCATTGTGTAATTTCAGAACACTTGGAACAACAACAACAAAAATAACTGCAAAACTTTCAGAGAGATAGAAAAATACAAGCTATTCTCAGAGATTAAGAACAGATTGTCGTCAGACCTCTCCATAGCAGCACAAGAAACAAGAAGACAATGGAAAAATACCTTTGAGGAGGGAAAATTAATTTAACCGTGATTTCTATACCCAGCCAAACTACCCATGAAGTATCACTAAAGGTATCATCAAAGGTAACAAACTTGAAAATAAACCTACCTCCTATGCACCCTTTCTTAGGAAGCTTCTAGAAGATGTGCTCCATCAAAACAAGGAAGTAAACTGAGAAAGAATCCAGGAAACAAGGGCTCCAATGTAAGAGGGGCCAAAAGAGTCCCAAGATGACAGTGAAGGGAGTTCATCAGGTTGACAGCTGGGCAGTAGGCTGGAGAGCAACCAGCTCAGACTGGAGCAGGTAAGAGAATTCCAGGAGAAATGACTCAAAAAAGACAACATGAATAGAATACCTTCTACTACTGAATTTCCCAATAGGACATGTGAACAACAACTGGACAGTTTGGGCATGAATTAGTGGTAAGTACACAGAAAATTATGCAAATGAAAAGCTAAACAAATTACAACTCCAGGGAAAAGAAAAGCTGTGCAGTCAAGGAAGTGTAATCAGAGCAGACTATATGACTCAGCTGTGAAAAGTGTTTACCCAGTTGTAAAAAGGTAAACACTAGCAGTTAATCTAACCCAAATAACTACCATCCTGGGAAGATAGAAAGGTTGCATGGTAAGGAGAGGGCTGGGCAAAAAGAACCAAATCCTCCTCCATGAGAGTCACTATATAATGTCCAGAAGTAAAAACTCACAATGAGCTTAGTAAGCATGTTATTTAGGGAAATGGTGTAAATACTCAAAGAAAGAGTTAGAAGTGACTTTCTCTGAGGAGTGGTGAAGGGCCTGATAAAAACATTGGACTATTGAAACTATGAGCATGTATAACTTTGAGGGGGGAAGAAAGCTAACAAAAGCACAGACAAAGTTGAAAGTGGTGGAGAGGACAGAGCCCCATTCCCTCCATTCAGCCTCGTCCTTGGCACATCCCTCCTCAGGGGGCACCCAAAGGCACTGCCTCCCAGGTTTCCAACAACACTATTTAAAAACCATTGGCCAACATCTGAGGCATGGACAGAGGTAGCCCTGGCCCAAGTGGTGAGGAAATGATTTTGCATCCCACCTACTGTGCCAACACATGGCTTCCCTGATGGCGTGGCACCTCGGAAGGGTTGATGAAGATGCTTGTGTCCTCTGGCCCTGAGGGAGCTTTGCCCAGGGGGAGCGGCTAGAATTCTAGTAGAGTCATCATTTCCAGAGCAATCCACAACCAATGAGAGATGGGAGCTAGTGGGTACACACCCACCCCCTGGGCCCCAGGGCAGCAGTTGTGCGTGGTGCCCCACCCAGTTCCTCAGAGGGACCCCAGGAGGGTTGAGCTCCAGCTGCCCAGAGCAGTAAGCTGCTTCCTCCTGGCACCTTGGATGAGCTGCCTTCCCTTTCCTGTGTCACTTCTTTCTCTCCCTCACCCCTGCTTCCTGGGATCACCTCCCCAATAAACTGCTTATACCTTACTAGAGGCCCAATGCACGAAGATTCATGCAAGAATGGGCCTTCCTTTCCCTGGCTGCCAGCTCCGCCTTTGCTCTGGCCTTCCCAAGCTGCCCAGAGGCCCAGAGCGGCTGGGGGCGGGGCGGGATGCCTGCATCTTCGCAAACATCCCACCCTGCCCCCAGCTGCTCTGAGCCTGTGTATGCAAATTAACCCACCATCTTTGTTGGGTTAATTTGCATACTCACTCCTGATTGGCTGGTGGGCGTCGTGAAGGTACGGTCGATTTGCATCTTTCTCTTTTATTAGTGTAGATTCCTTAGATACAGGTCTGTCTTTGGGGAACCCAACTAAGATAATGATCTCACTCCTCCTTTCACAGATGAGGAAAAGTGACCCAGGGAGGAGAAAGAACTTGTTGAAAAGTGACTTGCATAGCCTGGCATCTTGAAAGAGCATTGGGCCACAAGTCATGTGATACTGAGCTTGCCCTTAGCTGTGTGGCCTAGGGCAAGTTCCTGCCCCTCTCTGAGCCTGGTTCTCCCAAGTGTCAGCCTTGGCCTGTGGCCTCATCGGCTGGGTTCTCTCCTTACCCTAGGCAGCTCCTCTTCCTACAGTGCTGCGTCTTATGTGCAGATCTGAAAGCGTTCTAGTTTACAGTGAAGAAAAAAGCAAGCATGCGAGCGCACACACACACACACACACACACACACAGTGACGAGGTAGCCAGGGCCTGCATAGTAGCTAATTCTCTAATTTTCTTGAGGGCTGCTGAAATTCCTGGGATGCTAGATCGGTGGCATACAGAACGCCCCACCATTTCCCAACCACATAATGACACCCCCTTCCTTTTGCCTGGGTCAGCAGATTTGCCGGCCGGCACACCCCTGCAAACAGGGTCATTATGAAAGACAGAAAGGGAGGGGGGCGGAAACATTAAGACCAGATCATTTTTTTAAAAAGTACAGCCCAATTTGTGCCTGTCCTGGAGCCCAGCTCCCCCACCCCCCACCCTCCCCTAAGGAAGCAGCAGGGGCTGGGGCGGTGGGAAATGGGGACTGGGATGGCAGCTTGTAGCAACGGCTTCAGGAACTCCAGAAGATGAGGGTCAAATCCCAACTCCACCACTTCCTAGCTCGGCAACCTCTGGAGAGTCCCTTTTCCTCTTGGAGCCTCAGTTTCCCCGTCAGTAAAATGAAAGGTGGGAGAGTGATAGTACACACACACACACACACACACACACACCATTTGCTGGGAGCATTCGCTGAGGTCATAGGTGCCACACCCTGGAAACCCAGAGGTCAGTAGGGGTGAGTGTTCGGGACAGAGGTCCCGAGTCACACCCCCGTGTCACACCCCCGTGTCAGGGACCTTGGCCTCACCATCTGGGATCTAGGTTATTTTGAGCAACTTCACCCATTCCCCTGAGCCTCTGTTTTCTCATCTGTGAAGTGAGACGCACTCATGATCCAATGGACGGCCTGGATTCAAATCCTGAGCCAGCCCCTCTGGGCCGACCTGGGCCAGTCAGTTCCCTCTGAGTCTCAGTCTCCTCATCTGTTCACAGATCAGATTATTGTAAGGAAGAAGGGAGTTAGTTTATGCAAGGTTCTTGGAAGAGGGCCTGGCACATGGTGAGTGCTCATTTGTGATTCTTGCTATGGTTATTATTATTATTAGGTTTGTGGGGAAATGCACTGAGAGGAAATGGGGTGAAGGTGGGGGGCAGAGGCACAGGCCCAGCCCCCAACCCTGAATGGAAGGGCAGGAGCTCTGGGCCAGTCTGGCCTCTGAGGACCCGCCCCCGCTGGCCCTGTGGGTGGCGGCCCTCCTGCCCCACCCCTGGGGAGTGCCCGCCTCCACCGGGTCTGTGGTCACACAAAGCTGGTCCCTCAGCAGGTCTAAGCCCCTAGCAGAGTTCTTTGATGCTAAAAATAGGTTATTCCACCAGAAGACCCAGAGAAAGATCCATTTTATGAGCCAAAGGAGCTGCTGCTTGGAGTTGCTTTCCTCCTCGGCGGGGCCTGGGCTCTGAGGGAGGGAGTGTTCGATGGGCAAGACTTTCCGGTCTCAAAGGAACAGGGAGGCCTCTGGGCTGACCAGGATCGTAGGGAGGACACGTGGGCCAGGGTGACCTCCCCAGGGCCCTGTCCTATAGCCAGGACCCAGGTTCCCGAGGCCCTGTGCTGGCACCAGCCTCCAGGAGTCCAGAGAGTCAGGCCTCGGTCAGCAGGGCCTTGGTAGGACTGGTTGGGAGGGCAACTTGGGGGGCACCAAGGACCCAGGAAGTTGTGAATCAGCCACATGCCCTCCGCTGCCCAGCTTTGCCCTTCTCCCCTGTGCGTGCGCATGCGCGCGCGCACACACACACACACACACAACCCCTTACACCAGGGCTCTCAGGCTATTAGCAACCAAAAAGGAGCAGGAGAGCTGACCCAGCTGAGGGCCTGCTGCCCTGCCGGAGTTCCCTCCCCACTGCACACCCTGGGGAGAGGGAAGACTTGGACTGTCCCCATCATGCAGGTAAGTGCAGTGAGGTTCTGCTAGGCCCCTTGACCTTGCACAGGTAGGAAATGCCAAAGCTGGGATCTGAGCCCGGCTCACCCAACCCCACGGCTCAGCTCCTCCACCTGGACGAAGAGAGAAGGGAAATGCCCCGGGCATGGGAACGGCTGGGTGTGGCAGCAGCCGACCTGCAGTTGAACTCCTTACTTACCATGTGATTGTGTGAGGCCCTTCGCTCTGCGAGCCTCAGTTTACCTGGCTGTAAAATGGGCAGACCCATCTCAATCTGTCTGCCTGGTTTGCTCTGTGTGTGGTGGTAGTGGTATGGAGGGGCCCGTGGATCATGCTTTTAAGATTTGGGAAAGTCTGCAGAGAGAGAGAGGCAGCATGCCCACTGAGGGGGACCCGGGGGGAGCCCAGCCTGTGCTGTTCTCCCGAGTTGGCTACCCCCCTCCAAGACTCGTTGCTCCCCTGTCTCTTTAACAGAAGACTTATGGCTAAACCCATACTTGGATTGATGCATCCAAACCCAATGTGACTAATGGTGGAATTTCAGGCAGGAGGAGAGGCCATGAATGGAGCCATTGGGGTCCCTGGTGAGGCAGGTACAGTGGTTAAAACTGTCATCAGATTATCCTCAATGCCATGGCGGTGTGTGAGGAGGCAGCTGCCCTGGGCTGGCAGTAAGGCCAGCAGCGGAGGGTCCTGGAGAAGGGGCCAAGGCAGGAAGGTGGAGTGGGAGAAGGGTGGGGTTTGCTTCTGAAGGGGGCACCGTGAGCAGTTCTCAGAGTAAACAACAGGAAAGAGAGGGGCTGGCGGGGGAGGGGCGAGGAGCCAGAAAGCAGGCAGAGGGCAGGCTGGGTTTGAGTCCTGCCTCTGCCACCTGCCAACTGGGTGGCCTTGAGCAGGTCTCTTCTGGAACCCGGCAGGTCCCTCACTGGGACCCGTACCTCCTGCTCCCACCAGCCCCCTGAGCGGTCAACTTGCCAAACATCAGTTGGGTTTGCTTCCAAGCCTGTTTAGGCCCGTTTGGTTTTCATGGTTACAGAACTTCTTTGGATATTATGCCAGGCCGAGGCCAGCTTGCCCTCAGATGCTGTCTATCCCACCCCCATTTAGCGCTATAATTCCGGGGTCTGATTTCACATAGTCAGCTGGTTCCAGCTCCGTTTGACCAACGGGAGGCACTGGGAGGGGCTGACGGGTGGGAGGGAGAGAGATGCCCCTTTACTCTTGGTCTCCGGGGCATCTCTGCAGTGGCTGGGTCTCCCCTGCAGCTCCAGCAAATGCTAGGCTCTCCCACCACATCCTTCCTCCACTGGGGGTCCCTGGCAGCACCGCCTCTCCTTGTGTCCCTCTGCCCAAGGGTGGCAGTGACTCTGCGGTGGCTCATCTTGGGGCTCCTCGCCGTCTTTTGGGGGGAAGAGCTCTTCCATCACCTGGGTTGCCTATAACCCCTGATTTAACTTCCTCGGTTTCCAATACTCAAAGTGGCCTCTCTTTGCCTGACGGGCCCCATTATCGATGATACGACACAAAACCAGAGTGTCTGTTTCTGTGGAAACGAGGCGGAATGGCTTGGAAAGACTCAGTAAAGGCAAGTTACTAAGAAAAAATTAATTGAATGAAGTCTGGGCGGGACAGTGTAAAAGGCTGGGGGAGAACAGCCACTCCAGGTGCCACCGGGTGCGGATGGCTTCACACCATCCTGACGTCCATGCTCCACGTGAAAGAAGCCCACACTGGAAGCTGTACAGTGGTTCTCAACCTTCTGGCCCTTTAAATACAGTTCCTCATGTTGTGAGCCAACCATAAGATTATTTTCGTTGCTACTTCATAACAGTAATGTTGCTACTGTTATGAGTCCTCATGTAAGTATCTGATATGCAGGATGGCCTTAGGCGACCCCTGTGAAAGGGTCGTTCGACCGCCAAAGGGGTCGCGACCCACCGGTTGAGAACCGCTGCTGTAGGAGGTGCTGTCAGGGTTGACTTAAGCCAGATGAACAAGAGGAAGGCCATGTCAGGCACGTTTATACGTTTAAAGTTAAAATTGAAAGTTTAAGGAACACAAGTACTATTTTTTTTATGATTTCTTATTCAACCAGATTTTGGGATTAAGCTAATCTAGTTGGTTCAGATGTTTCTGTGGTGTCAGATAATTTTTTCCAATGGAGAACAAGGGGGAACCCAACTGCCCGCTGCCTGCCAAGAGAACACACAGTCAGAAGGTGAAGGAAAGGGACACCCCAGAAACCGGGCACCTCCGGGGCGCCAGGCACACTCGGGGCATGTTCTCCCTGAGTCCTCTTGGCCATTCTGGAAGGTGGGTACTGCAACTGGCCCCACGTCACAGGTTCTGCCACAAGCAGGTTCAGAAGAAGAAAGCCTTTGCTCACCATGTCCTTCCTAACTCACAGGCACCAAAGTCAGGCTTCCGGAATGTTCTTCCTGCTCCCCGGGCAGGCTGCAGGGGTTTGCTCAAAGTCTGGCACATGCTTTCAAGGGGCCGAGTGGAGATTATGAGCCCTTGGGGGAAGGATGAACCCTGGCAGCCAGTACGTGTTTGCTACCTCGCCCCGGAACGCACTCAGCCACCCCGAGCAGATGCACCCCTGGGCCCCTCCTGTTCCCAGGCCTGGACTCAGTTTCCCAGGGAGGGGGAGTCCCTCAGGGTAACCAAGTTATAGGTGTTATGGGGGGCCCACTCTTACGTGTGGAAAAACCAGCAGAGTGCGTAGGGTGGTATGTTAGAAACTGGAGGTGGTGTTGGTGAAGTGGAAAGAACTCCTGGGCCGGGAAGCAGGGCCCAGGGCGGGGGGTGGGGGGGGGGGGGGTGGTGAAGGGGGCGGGGGGTTCCACTGACTCACTGTGACTAGGGCGAGTCTCTGCCCCTCCCGGGGCCTCAGTTTCTGCTTCTGTTAAAGGGGATCTTCCCAGCCATGTGGTCTCTCATCTAGTCCACAACATGGCGGACTCCACACGCTCCAAATTTAACCAGGAGGCGAGGCCCCTGACAGGTCCCATCAGTCCGACCGTGCGACTGAGCCCACCCCCGGCCTGGGCCGGGCCAGCTGGCGAGCTTGCCTGGGAACAGCCTGTCCTCCTACGGCTGTGATGGTTCCCTACCTACGCTGACTCATAACGGAGCCCGAGTGACGTCACTGAGGCTCAGGCAAGGAAACTGACGTGGATGGTATCCTCAGCCAGTTGCCTGTCTCTCTGAGAAACGTGTTATCCCCATTTTACAGGGAAGGAAACAGGCCGAGAAAGGAAGTGGCCCGCCCGTGGTCTTGCAGCTGGGAGTCAGCAGAGCTGGGACTGGAACCCAGAAATGCGGCTCGCGGGCCCCGAGGTTTTCGCCATAAACCTGCCTCCTCCCTGGACAAGTTAGGACCCCACCACCACCATCTCGCCATTCCGGGTCCGAAGACTGAGCCTTCATGGAGCTCCATATGCGGCTCAGACAGCGAGTGTCCCAGGGTGCCCTGCTCCCAGGGGGCTCTGTGCAGCTATGGGCAGAACCCGGTCTCTGTGGGACCTTGGACAAGCCCCTCCTCCTCCCGGATGCTCCTCCTGCTCCATGAGCCTCTGGAGGCCACCAGGAGCCTGAGGCTGGTGCTGGGGCCTAGCCCCAAGTGTGGGCTTCCTGGAGAGGTCCGGGGGCAGCGCCGGCTGCAGGGGGTTTCTGAAGGCTCAGGACTTAGCTTAGAGGACACTGAAGGGTTCTGTGGTCATGACTGGGGCCGGGGCTGACGGGTCAGAGACTGGTGTTCTGGTCCCACTCAGAGTTCTATGAGTTCTTGGACAAGCTGACTTCAACGTCCTGGGCCTCAGTGTTCTGGCCTGTGAAATGAGAGACTAGAGCTTGCACGGGAAATAGTATAAGCCACCACCCTCCCCCCAGGCCTGACCAAGCTTCTGGGAACATCGAAGTGTAGGGTTGAATCATCTCCCACGTCTTGCCTATTTTTGAGTCCCTCTGGGCCTCAAACCCTCTGGGACATGAAGGACTCAAAAGGGGGCTGACGAAAGGCACGCTGAGGGGGCACAGCATGAGCAAAGGCCCCGAGGCAGGAAAGCCCGGGCACGTTCGATTGGAGCCGGGAACCCAAAGGGGAGGCACAGGAGAGCAAAATGAGCAAAGGGCCTTCACGAACGCGCTCGGGCCTCAGGACCAAGCTCCGCGGAAGGCCGAGGCACCGTGCTGCCCGCTTACACAAGGAAGCCCTCTCGGTGGGCAGGCCCGGGAGGCGTGAGCACTGGAGATGCCGCTCATGTGTTTCCCATTTGTACTTAATCCCAACTCCCATAAACCCCCCTGAAGTGCCACCCAGCCACACATGTGGACGCCTCTCTGGCAATAGTGGTGGTGGACAGTGGTGGTGTCGGCTGCAGCCAGGAGGGGCGGCAGGGAGGGAAGCCCTCCTCCCCCCGCCCCCCCGCCCCCGGCCCCGTCCAGGCTCCCGGTGCCCGGTGAGGGCCCTGCGGGGCTCCTCGCCCGCCCAGGCCATCGCTGGCCTTCATTCAAAAGGAGTCTCCCACAGGATCCAAACCACCGCCCGCCCCCGCACCAACTGCTCTCAGTTCTGTTTCTGGGCCGCGTGCTGAGGCCAGCCCCACAAATAAAAGCCATCACTTTTCTCTTTCTTTTTCCCTTTCTTTCTTTCTTTCTTTTTTTTTTCCCCCAAAGGAGAGAAAGGCAGCCACAAGCTCCTCTAAGAGGCCGTGACATCACAGCCCCGGTGACCACCGCCCAGCCAATGGGCCAAGGCCGCGAGCTGGCTTCTTGCATCCTGTGAGCTGAGGTTGGGTTGACACTGTGAAGGCCTGGTCCCTCAACCACAGAACCACAAGGCCAGGCCCTCGGCTGCCTGCGGGGCCCTGCGCAGGAGCTGGTTGGCTCCCGGTCCTCCCCACCCCCGGGCCACCCTCGCACCCACTGGAGCCTGGGCTCCGTCAGGGGGCCGAGCCTCATTCATTCATTCCCCGAGGCGCTGGTGCTGGTGTGCTTTGCTGTCGCTGCCCTGCGAGCTCTTCCGCCCTGGCTGCCCGAGGCCCCTTCCCGCCATCTAATGATACACTCTGCATACGCTTCTGTTGAAAATTTGTGGCTAGACATTCCTGTGGGACCGAGAATCCAAATTCTTGGGTACAAACAGAAACTTACTTTCCTTGGGGATTTTTTTTTCCTCTCTCGCTCACACACGCTCTCGCGTTCTTTCCTTTTTTCTTTTTTGTAACAGGAGGGGGGTGGTGGTGGGGGGGGACAGACAAAACAAAACAAAACAAAAAAACCTAAAAGCAACACCACCACCACCCCCTTTATTTTCAAAAGTAGCTAGGAAAAAATAAAACAACAGCCAACCAAATCAATCCCAACCCACCCCCCTGAAGGGCCGAGTTCTCGCCTTCCTCAGCGCGGGGCATGGCATCAAACAGCATCTTCGATTCCTTCCCGACCTACACGCCGACCTTCATCCGCGGTGAGTAATATTGCCCAGGGCGCGGGGCCGGTCCTTGCGGGTGGGGAGCCGTGGCCAGGCCCCGGATCACAGCCCTCCGCCGAGGAGCCTGGCTGCCTTCAAGGGCACAGCCTGCCCACCTAAATCCGCCACCTAAACCCGAGGTGGGAAGGGGGGTGGGTGGTCTCCTGGAGCGAAGTAGACTTTTACCCTCAGCCGGTGGGGACAGTTGGCGGTGGGGGCCATGGATACCACAAGACCTCAAGACTTCAAAGGGCAGGTCTTGGAGGGTTCTGGGGTCGAGGATTTGGGGGGTGTCCCTGTGACCCGTGGCTTCCTGCCTCCCTCACGGGGCTCCCGGGCCCTGCAGCCCCAGCCTCTGGCCCTCCGGGGAGCTTGGATCCCCCACCTGGGCTCAGGCAGCCACGGACTCGGGCCAGCTTCTGAGAGCCGTGGGGCAGGGAGGAGCCGTGGGGCAGGCAGGAGCCAGGCTGCCCCTGCGTGAGACCCGCCTGAGGACCTTCTCCCCCGCGTCCTCCGGACGGTCCTGGGGTGAGGGAGCAGCGGGAGGAGAGGGAGGCTGGGGGCTTTCACTGAGAACCGTGTCGCCCTGGATGGCACTGAAACGGCCTCGCGTGGGGGGAGCCGGCCTCGGGAAGGTGTGCAAACCTGGTTACAGAGACGAGAAAGTGTTTCTGGGCAGCTTACACCTCCATTCGTTCCCAAAGAGACCCAGATGTCTGGGTTGTGTCCTTCAGCAAGGATAGGGGGCCGGGACCCCCAATTAGAACCTCTGGTTGAGGCTGGAACTCAGGGGGAGCCTTTCTCTGGCTCGTTCTGGTCTGTGGGGTTGATGTGCTGTGACCTCAGACAGCCCCCGACTGCCTTCCCCCCACCCCTTCCCAAGCAGGCGCCCAGATGGGCTTGAGGCACCTGAGATTGGGGGGTCAAGAGTCCCTGAGCTTGGGTCCCCACTCAGTTGCTGTCTTGCTGAGAGTCCTTAGTCAAGTTACTTAACCTCTCTGTGCCAAAAACAGAGGCCCCTCTGTCTGTGACATGCTGAAGGTCTGAGGCTAGGAATGGACTGTGTCTGAAGGCAGTGCCTCTGGGCTGGACATGGAGACCAGCTCCCCCCGAAACAAAGGGGCTGAGGAGGCTCTAGAAGCCCAGGGTTTGGGGGGCTGTGTTGCTGTTACCCGGCTGAGATGGTGAAGTCAGTCTGACTGTTCGTCTGCCCTTCTGCCCGCTGCTAGCAACCGGACCTGGGTGGCTTGGCTCTGGGCAGGGACCGAGGCACAATCGGGTGCTTATTGTCCAGAGGGCTTGCCTGATGGTAGGCCCTGTCCCTCCTCCCTGGAGAGAAGCTGAGGCAGGCTGTGCGGCTGCGGACGGGGCTGAGTGGGGGGCAGGGGGGCCTGCCGTCCCGGGAGCGGGGGCCCTCCCACCAAACCTGCTGGTGGCTGCTGACAGCAGCAGCCCGTCCAGGAGCCAAGAGCCCTGGGCTCTTTCCTTTAAGCTGCTCCTATTATAACGCTGTTCCCTTTGTAGTCCTCGGAGCTAATTAAAGGCAGTTCTGTGGCAAGAAAATAAGAGTTTATAAAAACCATTTGCTGGGTCTTTGTAATCTGTGTTTATTTCCCCCGCCATGAGCAAGATGAAGAAATGTAGAGTCTAAAACAAAGGAACATTGGGAGACGGGATGAAAGGGCTGACCCACCTAGCATGGGCTCCTGACGCCGTGTAGCCCAGGAGATGGGAGATGGCGACTCACAGGGAGAGGGAGTGGGGAGCTGGCGGATGGTGGCCCAGTGGGTGCCGGAGGCAGGAGGCCCCTGGCAGAGCAGGCTAGTCTCTGGTCACAGGGATCCTGATGTGTTTTCTAGGCCTGGGCCTGGGGTCTCAGGCTTTCCCTGCAATTCATGGAGAGGTTCCGTCCTGCCCACGCCTGCTCTCCAGGTTCCGCTCACAGCTCAGGTCAGGGATCTGTCTCCCGGCTCCCGGCTCCCGAGGCTCCCGGGGCTGCAGCTGCCCATCGGTCCCCGGGGAGCTCTGAGCTCTGGGTCCCTCGGAGCTCGGCTCCACGCCGCCCCACGCGGGTCCTTAACCTCTGCTGGCCCACAGACCTTTCCGGAGCCTCGGGAAGTCTCCGGACTCCTCAGAATGGCATGTTTAGATGCATAAAACAACATCCGCAGGATCACAGAGGAAACCAACCCTTTGGAAAGGGCGCTAGCGGACTGTAAAAAAGCAAGCTTGTGAGATCGTGGCCACGTGACCCCCCGTCAGTAACACGGGGAGCAGATCTCACGGAGCTCCAGCGACTGCCGCGACACAGCGGTGATGAGTGAGGAGCGTGAACAGTAGTTGGAGATCCTGTGACAACCCTAATGAGACGAGAATATCTGTGCTTTCCACGGTGACAAAGACCCTGTGGAAAAAGATGCTACATGTCAGTGAGAGGCCAGTGAAAGGAAAGAACTCTGTGTGTTTCCTGCCCAAGTTCCCAGACCCCCTGAATTCTGACGGAGCAGGAACCCAGGCCCTCAGTAGGCGGTGATGCAGCCACTGCGTCTGGGACGTCACCCAGAGAGCTTTTAGCCTCCTGGACTCCCAACTCCCACCTCTGGCTGCGGAATCAGAATCTCTTGAGTTGGCGCCTGGGCATGGGTGGTTTTGAAAGTAACCCCGTCCCCCAAGCTGATTCTGATGCACAGTCTGGGCAGGTTTGGGTACCACTGACTAGGAGCCCTGTACCTGCCTGCCTCTGCCACCCAGGTGCTGTGTGACTCCGTCTGAGTCACTTGACCTCTCTGGGCTGCCTTTCTTTCGTAGGTAAAAGGGAGCAGTGAGCTGGATTTGATGCCCAGCCCTGTGTGGCCTTCACTGTCTTCAACCCCCGCCCCCAACCCCCACCAGCCTGGTCGCCAGCACCATCACCAAGCTCCTGCTCCCTGTGTCCCCCCAGACCACAGGGAGGTGACTGCTCTTTCGTTTGCACTGTGGGGTGATGCTCTAGCGTCTTACCCTTCCCCCCGCCTTCACACCCAGCTAGTGACAAGGGGTCCCTAGGAAGCAGTGAGGCAGACCCCTGGTCCCCTGACGAGTCTGACTCCTTGTAGTAACATCCAATAACTCCCCCCGCACCCCCCTCCGGTTTGTCTAACTCGGGAGAGTAGGGAGCATTCATTTTGAGTCAAGAGCCAGAGCTCCCCTCAGCTCACTGTGGAGAAGAGGGTGAGGAGGAGAGCAGAGAGCAGTGCTGAACCCCACGAGTGGGCAGACTGATGGCAGCATTCCAGACCCTGAGATGGAAGGCCTGGGAGAGCAGGGTGCTTGGGGAGCCGCTGGGCCTCAACACTTAATCCTCTCCCCATCTCTGCTCCCGGGACTCTCCCAGGCGGGACAAGGGGGACCTATTCTTCTCTTTGACAAATGGGGGAGCTGGGGCCTAATGGCTGTGGCTCGGCCACACTGTGACTACCTACGGGAAAGTCCCCTCATCTCGTCGGGCCTTGGTTTCCCATCTGACAAATGTAGGCAACGGCCTTAGGATGCCTGAGGGCCCGTCCACAGCTGGTGAGGGCCAGCACCTTCATCCTGAAGGCCTGTGAGGCTCTTCTTTGCATCCCCTGAGGTGGCCCCTCACAGCAGGCCCCCCTGACAGCACCCTTAGCTCACCCCCAGAGGCAAAAGTGCTCTCCCCAGGACAGAGAACCAGAGACAATGGCCCTCAACTGCCAGGGGCAGGATTTAGAAGACCCTGGAGAGGCCAAGCTTTTCATTTATTCATTAATGCCGCAAAAGCTTATGAAGGAGTAGAGTGGCGAGATTCAAGCATGGGCTCTAGAATCAGACTCTCCTGGTTCAAATCTTGACTCCGCCTTTCACTCGCTGTGTAGCCTGGGGCAAGTCACTTCACCTCTTTGTGCCTCTGTTTGTCCATCTGTGCAATGGGGGTGATGGTTCTACCAACCTCATGGAGCCCTGGAGAGAACGGAATGAGTAAGCTGCCGGGCACAGAGTAAGCGCTCAGTCAGTGTTTCCATTACTCCGAGCCTGGCCTTGTGTTGGGGGCTCGGGTACTAGGGAGGTGGACTGGGCCAGGCTCTGCCCTCGAAGAGCTCATGGGCTCATGGAAAGAGATGGGTAAACTGGAAAGTGTATTGGGGTGTAATACATGTTGGGGGACGGGGGTGGGGGGTGGGGCTGGAGATCAAAGAGCGGTACGAACCCACCTAGGAGCAAAGAATAATTTTCCTGGAGTAGTGACACTCGGCTGAGCCTTGCAGGGTAGGAGGTGACAGTTGGGGCGGTGGGGGGAGGGGGCTGTCCCAGGCAGGGGAATGGCCTGGGCGGAGGCGTGGAGGCAGTAAAGACTCTGGGTGCCCCCTGGGCTTGCTGAGGGCATGGCAGAGGCTGGGGGACGTCTTTGCTGTCGGGCCAAGTCTCTCTGGGCAGCTGTTGGGTAGTGGCCGGCAGCTCCTCCCCGGAAGGCGCCTGGGAGAAATGGAGAACGGCCTCTGAGGGGTGCGGCAGGCCTGTGTGGAGGCCGGGGTGCACGGCATGGCCCCGCAGGCCCCGCAGGCCTCGCTGGATGGTCTGACTCAGGGGTCACTGGACAGGAAGGAAGCTGTCCAGACCAGAGGGCTCAGTCACTGTGTCCCTTCCTGGACTCCGGGCAGCGACCAACAGCAAGGGACTCTCCCGGTTCTAACGCCGAAAGTCTCGAGTCCCGGGCACCCCAACATGGTGGGTCACCCTGAGGAGCGCATCCGTGGCGGCCTCCCCATCCCCCACCAACCCTGGGAGATGAATGGACCGACCGCCAGCCATCCCGCGACCACCATGGCGCTCGCCTGGCGCCACCTCTGCCCCGACCCTTTGATGGCAGCTCCTGAGGCCGCCCTGCACACATCCGGCTCCCCGGACCACCCTGCCTGTCAAAAGTGCCCCCCAGGCTGGAAGGACATTCCTGGGAGCCCCCCACCAGCCACAGGGTCGGGGCAGGCAGGAGCGGGCCCCACACAGTGGGACTGTGTGTCCAGGCTCACCGCGCCCACGACGGCCAGCGGCCCCACTGGGCACATAGAGGGCCCATTGACGGTGCCGCCTTGAGGTGGCCGCATCAAAGCGGAGGCTTGCTCGGTTACCTGAGGGGGTGGGGCGCTTACAGAGGGGAGGGGGGCCGAGATGGATGCCCCTGAGCAACTGGGCCTGAAACCCTGATCTTCAAGAGGCTCTGAGAGGCAGGAGATAGCACCGGGCCCTGACTCCAGCCCGACCAGACGCCTCCATCACGAGGTAGCTGAGGCTGGGCTCGGGGCTCCGTGGGGCAGCTGCAACACCAGCTCTCACTCCAGACCCTTCCTCAAGTCCACCCTCAGCGTGGGGGAGTCTCACCCAGCCTCCACAACTGAGCTCCACCCGCTTCGACAGGAGTCTCCCCAGGCCCACCTGCGGCCACAGGGAGCCCAGGCTCCGAGCTGCCGGTCCCGGGGCCAGCCTGGGACTCAGCCAGTGGTTCCCACCTTAGTGCTGAGTACACAGGGGAGGGAGGCCGGCTCTAGCCCTCGGTGGATTTGGAAGCCAGGCCTCCATCACGGGCCTTGAAATAGCACCTCCTGGAGGAAGCACCTGCCATGGGGGGAGAGGGGGAAGAGCAGGGCTCAGGAACTGGGACTGGGAGTGGGAGTGAGACTCCGTCAGACCTTGAGAATCACAAGAATCAGGAACCGTGAGCAAATTCAGGAGAGGTTCGGAGTTCCGGCCAGGGGTCGCGTTCAGCAGCAGGAAAGCGGACTTTTCTCAGCTCCCTGGGCTCCACCCTCTGCTTGGCACATGGTTGTGGAGTCGGACCAGACTTAAGCTGTTCATACCTGGGGGACCCGACCTGCTAATTCCCCTATTTGAGTCTGTTTCCTCTGTGAGATGAGGCCGGGGGCACTGACCTCAAAGGGGGTTGCACAGGGTGAATGTGACCGGCCCGGGCGCCCTGGGATGGCCCCTGGTAGGCAGTGAGCGCTCATGCAGCACGGTTAGCCCCTTGGGCCCCTCAGCAAGCCTCCAGTTTGATCGCTTGCACTTGGCAGATGTTCCCTTGGCTCACCCCCCTGCTCCCTCTCCAATACGGACCCCCTCCCCCCAGTGGGCACAGGGGAGACTGTAGAGGGACTGCTAGGCCCCTTGTCAATGGCTTCGGAGATGGGGGTGAGGAAGAGGGTGCTCTTTGGGGAGGAGGCAACATGAAATGCCTGTAGGAGACCCAGGCCCCACTGCTTTCTCACTGCGTGGCCTTAGACGGAGTGCTTCCCTTCTCTGGGCTCAGTTTTCTCATCTGTTAAATGGGGAGAACAAACAGTATCCCCCTCAAGGCTTGTTGGGTGGATTTAACGCAATAATGTACATTATGTGCTTCTACCGGGCCTGGGCCAGAGGCAAGCCCTCCAGAAATGCTATATTCACTACTTAATAATTACTATTTTATGTTCGGCCTCCTCCTGGGCAAAAGAGGCCCTGGGACTCAGAGCAGAATGGGAAAGGTGAGAAACCAGGGCCCTCTCCTCCCAAGGCCCAGCCCCGCTGGGGAGCGTCCCGGGTCCTTCTCCTTCTCCCCTCCAGGCCTCGGAGCTCCCACCCCGCCCTCACACACCCCTCCCCTCCCCTTTGTCAGGGGGGCAGCCCGGGTAGCAGGATGGAGGGAAGGAGGATGAATGGACGAATAAATGAATGAACCAAGGACTGAGCAGCCGCAGAGGCTTCCAGCTTCTCCCTTCACTTCCCCCTTCGCCGTCTGGCCTGTTCTTTGAAACGCTTGCTGGTGAGAGCCTGAGCTCTCACGTCCAATCGTCCAATCGGAGCAGCAGCACGAAGGTTTAGGTTCCTCTTTGGGGTTTTCTCTTGCGTCTGGGAAAAATGTTTTTGGCAAAAGGTTCAGACTTGCGTGTGGGCGGAAAGGGAGGGTGCCATAACGTAGGATTCGCAGAGGTGACCAAAGCCGACCCCCCTCCAAACATCCTTCACTGTGACATGGTGACTAAAACGCCACCGGGAGCACCCGGCCCCTTTGGACTGAAGCGTTGCCCATCTGGGCTTTTTTTCAACACGCAGGGCCTCTCGCATGCGTACTTGACTCTGAGTCCACCTGGTCTGCTCACCTTTGTTAGGGAGGAAAGGTGGCTGGAACCAAGGGGCGCGCGAACAGACACGAGGGTGAGATGAAAAGGGTGGAAGAGGGCCGTGCCCCACACTCAACTTGCCTGGTGCCCGGTGGCTGAGGGCCAGCGCTCCCTGAGAGTTTGCCCTCAGCCTCCCTCAGTGAACCTACGTTCTGCCGCCGCCCCATGGGAAAGCAGTGGGGGAGGCTAGACCTGCTCTCCCCGATGGAGGAAGTGGGACCCGAGGCTAGACCTGCGGACACGCCCCCCACAGCTCTGCGCGCCTCATGTCTTAGGAAGACGTGTCAAGCCCAGAATGGGTGGAGTAGGGAGCCCCGTCCTAGGGGTGGTAGGGGGCCTAGGGGAGAGCCTGGTCCTCCTCTACAAGCAGCCATATCCCTTCCCAAGGGGAAGAGAACAGGCCACCTTAGAAAAAACACGGGAAGGAAAACACTAAAATATCATAGTTAATGCGGCACGGTGCACTAGTGCCTTATTTCTAATTCTTTCGGTGATTGTGTGTTTTCCAGTCCTCTAAACACTGAACGTGTATGACTTGTAGATTTAGGGGGGGAAACTGTTGTATTTTTCAAAGAAAGAAAGAGGAAGAGGCAGCCCCACCCTCCCAGGAGCAGGTGAGCGAGGCCTCCCCTCGGGACTGCAGCTGGGCCTATTCCTGCCCATCCAGGGCCCTGCTGGCCACCCCTCCCCCCCCCCCCTTCCTCTTCCCAAGTCGCTGTGTCTGCCTCTCACTCCCGGCCCTGCCCTATCGGGCTGTGGAGCAAGGGTCTGCCGTGCATACAGCAGGTGCTCAGGAAATGCCTGTGGCTTGCAGTGCACCCCCAGTCTGGAGACAGACTCCCTGGAAAGGACTGGCCTCCCTGGGTTCTCACATTCCTAGTGCTCAGGGCTTAGGATGTGATACGGGCCACACAGTTCTACATAGGGGATCCGGGGGCAAACAAAACCAATAAAGGGCTCTCCTCCGGGAGCTGACATTCTAGTGACAGTGGAGAGTTTGTCTCAGGAAAGCACCCCAGGGAGAGAGGCCAGCACACCTCTGGCTTGTGTCCTTTCTATCGTGGAATCTCAGCTTCTGGAACTTCTACAGATGCCTCCTCTGCAGAGATGAATTAGTAAATAGGCTCAGAGTAATGCGGTGAAATTAACGTTTAAGAGGAGAAAAGGCGATGAGGGAGGGAGAAGGGGACCACATTTGTTGATGACTTACCAGGCACTGTGGTTCCTCTGCAAGCCTATCTCTTTTCACTAAATCTCTACAATAATCCATGGAGTAGGTGTTATTGATAATATCCCCATTTCATAGATGGGTAAACTGAGGCTCGGCAAAGGGAAGTAACTCATGCAACTAATAACAGGCAAAGCCCCGATTCATAACAGGGTCTGTCTGACTTCCAAGCCACCCAACAAAACTCTCCCTTCTACCTGGCAGACATCTCTTCTTTCTTAAGGCCCAGACTCACCACCTCCATGGAGCCCTCCCTGATTGCTCCAGGCAAGGTGATTCATCTCCTCCTGTGTGCCACCAAAGCACCATCAGACCCTTCTCAAATACCTCCAGAAGGCTTCCCAGAAAGGGTGGACTCTGATATAGGTCTAGAATAGGAATCTCTCAGAAGGAAGAAACATTGGTGGCCTAGATAGAGTGAATGGCATGGCAGAGGTATGGAAGAGGTTGGGGAGGAGGTGAGGTGGGCCAGGCCTGGAGGTTGGGCATGGCCTTCAGGGAAGTGGAGGTCCAGGCAGGATCTGAGCCGGGCAGTGACGTGGGGCAGAGAATCCCATAATGCACTGTGCTGCTCTCTGAAATAGGCCAGTGTAGACCTGCACCTCGAATGCATGTGTGTGTGTGTGTGTGTGTGTGTGTGTGTGTGTGAACACAGACCACAGGGGCCCTCCGGCACCAGTCGCAAGCCCTATTTTTATCACTCTCTAGTCTAGACACACATCCGAGCAGCCGAAGTGCACTTGTTCTCAGGCGTGTGGAGTGCGGCACCGATGAGCACCGTCTGTGGTCTGACGGGGACAAGGGCAGCGGTTCGAGCCGTCAGAATGAGACCTCTCCTGAGGACAACCCCAGGACCAGGGCCCACGACACAATCTGCAGGGCACAGTGCAGAAGGCAAATGCAGGGCCCCTTGTTCAAAAATGGAGAATTCCAGGATGGTTTCAGCAGAACACTCAATGGAGCCTGGGGCTCTCCTCAGCCAGGGACCCCGTGTGATTGCACGGCCTGTATGCCCACGAAGGGCCCTGCCTCCGCCAGCCGTGGGCTGGAGGGGCCCTGGGCCTGGAAGCAAATCCCTGCCTGCCTTCCTTGCGTTGGTCTTTATGCATCTGACTTGGGCAGGTTCCCCATTCTTCATGAGTCCACAGTTAAACAGTAATGACTTAAGCCTTGGGCGAAATCATGCCTTGAAGGTTTTAGAAAAGCAAGAACATTGAGGGAAACATGAATCCACAACATCCCCCCACACCTGCGTCTAGGCTGCAGCTCGCCGGAAGGGCCTGGCAATTTAAAATGAAAGTCTGTTATCTCAACACCAGGGAAAACCACTAGCGTTGGGCGTATTTCCTTCCAGACCAGTTTTCCGAGCGCCTGGCCTTTGCCTGCGGAGGTTCTCGTCCCTCCGTGGGTGAGGCCATGCAGCAACTTATGACGCATCCACTAACCTCATCAAGACTATTGATAATCACTGTGCACATGGGCCAGCAGAGCAGCACGGTCCTATCGCACGTTCGGTGAGGACGGAAACGTTTTATGTCCACACCGCCCAATCCCGTAGCTCAGGGGCTCTCAACCTTCCTGATGCCGCGACCCTTTCATACAGTTCCTCATGTTGTGGTGATCTCCAACCGTAAAATTATTGTCATTGCTACTTCATAACTGTCATTTTGCTACTGTTATGAATCGCAATGTAAATATCTGATATGCAGGATGTGTTTTCATTGTTACAAATTGAACATAATTAAAGCATAGTGATTAATCACAAAACCAATAGGTAATTATATATTCAATATGTGCTTTCCGATGGTCTTAGGCGACCCCTGTGAAAGGGTCGTTCGACCCCCAAAGGGGTCGCGACCCACAGGTTGAGAACCGCTGCCGTAGCCCCTTGCAGTATGTGAATACCCAGTACTTGGAATGCGCCGGCCCAGGACTGCATTTTCGGTCGTTTCGTTTTAATTGGTTTAATCGAAATAGCCACGGGTGGCTAGCAGCTACCGTGTGGGAGCTGGGAAGAGTCCCTTATCCAGCTGTTAACCCAGGTTGCCTCTTGGGGTGAGATGGTGGAGTTTCTCATTTGCCAACTCAAAGTGCTTGCAAAGTCTTACATACAACAAGAATGGATGCTTTTAGCAACCAGAAGAAAGCTACTGAACATTTAACACAGTCGATGTTATGGGGGAGAAAATAGCTTTAGTCTTTTTAAAGCATATCGCCGGGGAGGGCTGACCCTGGCAGAACGGGGATCTATTTTTATTTTTCCTATTAATGCACAGCAGAAAGAAGGTGGCGTTTAGAATCAGAAGCTGTGGGTTTGTCTCCCGGATCTGCCACTTACTGGCTGTGTGGCCACTTAACCTCCGTGAACCTCAATTTCCTCATCTGTAAGATGGGGATATCGACGCCGGTGACCGCCCCAGGCTGCTGTGGGGACCGGATCAGGCCGTGCAGGTGGGAGCGAGGGGGCCCCGGCTGAGCCCTGGGAGCGCGGTGTTACCGGAGACGGTTTCTGTGGAAGGGAACCTCTTATCTCTGCGAAGGGAGGGACTCGCAGCTCTCCTCCTCTCTGCCATTTCCTAGAAACAAGGAAGTGAGGGGGGCATCTCCCACCATGTGTTCAGCAGATGTTATCAGGTGTTAAGCAGAAACTCAGGGGCTCTGTGGCCAACAAGATTGGGAATGGCTGTATCGAGCAGTGTTCAACAGGGTGTTTTGCTGCAGAACTTTTCAGAGCCTCTGATATGCTAATGAACGTAAGCTTCTCCCCCTGCGCTGGGGTGCCTCGGGGAGCCCACTTTGGGAAAAGCTGCTCGAAGGCGAGCTATGAAATCCAGCACGGCTACAGGCTCTGTGGCGGCAGAGAATTACCTTTCCAAGGACCTAAGAAATCGTCTGAGACTTGAAAGGGAAATATTCTGGGTCCTAAATACCAAAAGGGAAAGCACAGAATTGGAATTGGTAAATGCATCATTGTCCAGGAAGTAGAAATTGTGACAACTCAACTCTTAAATAGTCAACTCAACAGCCAACACTTGCATAGCTCTTACCAGTGGCAGGCTCAGGCTACGCGCTTCACGCGTCTTTGATCGCTTCCTCTTCGCAGCCCTGTAAGACCGATTGCTACGGTTAAGCCCCTTTTATAGATGAGGAAACTGAAGTCCAGAGAAGCTAAACAACCTGTGTGGCCTGCATCCAGGGCCTGTGTGCCTCACCGAGCACGGGAGCTGATCGAGTTCGTGAGTTCATCCAGGTTTTCCTGGATCAAGGAGCCACCCCTTGGCTCCCGCTGGCCCCCTTCCTGGGAAGAAGGTGGCGCTTCCAGGAGCCTGGCCAATCAGAGTCAGGTTTCTCACGGGGAAGGAGGGCCGGTAATCATGTGAGGAGCAGGAGAGGGGAGATTTGCACACCGCATGCATGGTCCCTCAGCAGGCCCTTGATGGGTGGTGGTCCTTTCCTTCACCAGAGCATAGTTTGGGAAACTGAGGCACTGAGAGGGACATGAGCTTGGACACTGAGCTTGGAGAGCACCCCAAGGAGCCAGGCAAACTCCCGTGGCTGCCCACTCCCACAGCAAAGGGCTTCTTTCTCATTATCCTTCTCACAGCAGTTCCTGGGATACTTGTGGAGTGAGTGCAGTGAGGTGGGGGCTACCCCCTGGGCCCCTCTCCCTGGACCCCAGGTCTCCCGGGGGTCCCTCCCACCTAGTGCAGGTTCTGTCTGGTCCAGTATCATGCCCAGGGCCTACTGCCATGGGCGTTCTGCTGAAGTCCCTCGGAAGTCCCCTCTCAGGTCCCCCGCATGTGCTGAGGGACATGCACACAGACAGGCCTCTGCCCCTGTTCACGGGCGCCCATGCTTGCCTGGGGCAGGGCATTCCTCTGCCCGAAGTCACCTCTGAAACTGACCGAGGGCCAGCATCAAGGCGGGCACTTCATGTGCATCACTGCTGCTTCTCACAACCCGTGGTCGGTATTTTTGTGCCCATTGTGCAGGAGAGGAAAGGGACGCCCAGAGAAGCAAAGCCACGAGCCGGAGTTCACAGGGCTCATAAGTGGAGGAGCTGGGGTTCAAACGCAGGCTCTGCTCACCCTGCCGCAGGGACCCCATGGGCACAGCCCTGCGCAGGAACGCCGCTCCTGAACACGTGCCTGAGCACACACCACACACCCTGCAGGCTGCGAGCCGGTGTCCGGCCCTCCTGTCTGAGCCGGGTCCCTCCCCCAGGCGGACCAGGTCCACAGGCTGCAACCCAGGGGGTGCCACAGGGCTCCACGCTCAGAAGGGGGCCCCACACTTGGGTTCAAAGCTCTGCAGTTGCCGTCTTGAAATTCTTAATCATTTTATCGCTGGATTGGTGTTTTGGAAGTGATGTCTGATGCAGCAGGGACCCCACATGGGCAGGGCGGAATGCGGGTTGGGGAAGACAGGGGCTTGTGCCCCATCTGCCGCATTTTGGGGCGGGGACCCCGTGTCTGTGAGGTCTGCACTCACCCCACAAGATCCCAGGTCCAAGGAAGAGAGGCTACAAAACACAAGGCAGGCCTGGGGACGGCGGGGGACGAAAAAGGCTTGTTTCCTTCTTTCCGATCAGAGGCCCCGTATTTCCATTTTGCACTGGGTGCCGCCAGCTGGGTAGCTGGTCTTGACTGAGGTTTGGGGAGAACATGCAGGGCCCCCAAAGACATGGTGCAGGTGGGGAGTCCAGACCAGACCCGCCATGCTGCTTTTTCCCAAGCGAGTGAAGGAGTCTCCGTTCCCCGGTATCCTGGGGCCTCTGGGCCTTTGTCAGGAAGAGGAGACCCAGTTTGAGGACTTGGGGCCAGGGAAGCCCCCCAGTGGCTGCCCTGAGCGCAGCAATGCTGCCTGGGGCTGCTCGGGGTGTTGCAACAGCTCATGCTCCCCGGGCAGCCCATGCAGAGGCCCATTTGGCCAAATGCGAGAGGGAAGCTGAGCGTCTACGCCCGCCCTGGTCGGGGTGGCCTGGGGCAGACGCAGCTCAGCCCCTACCCCAGGAGTCTTGGCCCAGAGTAATGGGCCTGAGGGGGTGGTGGAGGGTCTCCCTGTCCAGGTGAACCATGGGCCTGGTGAGGGGGATCGCCTGACCTTGGCTTTTAGACACATTGTGGCCTGTGAAAAGCTCATGGAGGTCTCTACTGACTGGGGGAGGTGGGATCGTAGCTCAACCAGCCACAACCTGGATTTGGAATCAAGCTGTGGTCAAGGGTGGGGCTCGGTCTGTGGCCATGTGGGGGCTGAGTGGGGCTGTGTCTGTCTTGTTCACGGCTGAGTGCCCAGGACTGAGCCAGATCTGACTCACAGGAGGGCTTGGTAAATACTGCAGGAGGAAGAATAAGTGGACACAGTTTGCCCAGAGATCCAAGGCCTGGGCCCTGAGAACAGCTAGCTTACCGGACCTGAGTTCAAATCTTGGCTCTGCCACTTACTGCCCGAGGGATATCCTTCCCCTCCCTTTCACTCAGTTTCTTCATCTGTACAATGGGGAGAAGTAGGTAGGGCAACATTTAAAGTGCTCAGCTCCGCCGGCAGCCCATGTGAAATGCTCAGTATGTGAGAATAAGTATGATTCTACTAAGACCCTGAACACCCCCTACCCCTTCAAAGATACTCACTCTGGCTCTAAGATTTCAGGCTTCAACATTTTTTAAGTGTTTTTCTGTATTTTCCAAGTTCTTTTTCATTGTGCTCATATTACTTGTGTTGCACGCGCGCGTGCGCGCGCGCGTGTGCGTGTGTGTGTGTGAATAATGTTATTTATGAAGAGTATTGTTTTAAATAGACAATAAATAGAAGGAAGCAAGTCAGTTCCCCTCAAGCATTCACTGGGGTTCCAGCTTCCTAGAGGCCCTCACAGCATTTGGGCTCTGTGCCCTCCCAACATGCACCCCTCCCCTGCACACACCCCTCTCCCACACAAGCCTCTCCCCTGGATATGCCCCTCCTCCCTATGCATCCCACCTCCAGGCTAGACCAGCACCAGCAGAGAGGTTCTGGGTAGGAACCATGGGTGTGGTGGGGCCTCTGTCACCAGCTTAGCAACCAAAGTCTGGTCCCACCCTCACCTTGTGCCCGCCAACCCCCCATGCTCACCCACCCCACCCCGCATGGGAGCACACACCCCCACACAGGATAACACACATCAGAGGCCGCACCCACGGCGACAGACAACCCACTTTTCAGGAACCCCTGCCTGTGGGGACCAAGGGACACCTGGTGGTGTGGCCTGAGGGAAGCCCAGGCTGAAGCTGCTTTCCCTGCCCAGGCTGGTCTCCGCTTCTCTGCTTACGAAGTCCCTCTCTTCTGGGGGTCCCCAGACACTGTCCACGGGCTCCGTCCACTGGGCTGATGCTGCTGGAGGAGACCCGGGACCGACGGGGAGGTTTCCTGTCTGGGACAGGCCCCAGGTGGGGAAACTGAGGCTGGGAGGGGCAGGGTCACCCCAGGAAGGTGGGGAAGGGTGTGACCTGGCCCTGTGGGAATGCACAGCAGAGACGGCAGTGGGGAAGGCAGCCTGGCCAGCCCTCTCTGGGCTTCTGTGTCCTCACCCATCACACTTGGGCCAACAGGACCTTCCAGCTCCAACAGGCGGATGTTCTGGGAGCTCTGGAAGGCTCCGAGGGGCTCCAGGCGAAGGCCACACCGAGCCCTGGCTGGTCGGGGAAAGAGGATGCAAATAGGAAGGGCCCCCAGGGGCCTGGGTTAACCCCTTGAACTCATTTCGGGCCTCTTCTTCCTGTGGGGCCGGTTAAAAAATAGCTGCCCATCTGGGGAGGCTGGAGGGAGTGGGGGGGAAGGCTCCATCTGGGGTTGTCAGGTCCTCCCAGCCTAGCCTGGGACTGAGACTTGCCCACTCCAACCCCCCAAAGTTCAGGCTTGGCCGCCCGTGGTGAGGTGGCCCGTCTGACAGAGTTCTTCTCCCTTTGACTCAGGATCACCTCGGCTCTGCTCAAGCCGCCGCAAGCCCAAGAGGCGGCCACCTGAGTCCCTGAGCTCCCATTTTACAGATGGAGAAGAGGAGGCACAGTGACCTCCCAGGACACATGTGGAGTCAGGGCAGGGGACAGCTTTGGGGACAAAGCTCGGTCCTTGCTTCCCGGTGAGGCTGGAGCTGTGTCCCCCTCGGGTAGCAGGCAGCAGGTGTAATGGAGCAGGGTCGCTGCACCCCCAGATTACAAGGCCCGCAGCTCAGTAACCTACATGGGCAGAATCAGTGGTCTGAGCAGGTGCAGCCCTGGGAGGGCGGGAGAGGCAGCCGCACCCGCAGTCAGCCCAGCCTGGGGTGGGTGCCGGGCCCTGCTTCTCTGCTCCGGGGCCTCAGCTACGCCCCTTAGTTCTCAGACCCTCGGCGTCCCCACCCGTAAGACGAGGCAGCCGACTTCTGAGGGTGACTGTGAGGACACACCAGGAGGCGCAGGGCCGGGTACGAGGAGCGTTCAATGAATCATGAACAAGTGTGATGACTACACAGGCCTGAGGTCACGAGCGCCCTCAGTCTGTGGTCCTCTCTGAGGCTGGAACCGAGTGTCTGAGACGGAAACCATGAGCCCGAGCCCATAATGTGAACAAATGGCTGAATAAATGGATATTTTCAGCCAAGATGGAACCAGGGAGGCCTTGGGTGTAAATGGGGCTTTTCTTCAAAGGAGGCCAAATAATTTCCGCGGTTTCCTGCCAAGCCCAGGAGGCCGAGGCTGCTGGTGGGAGTGGGGCTGCAGAGCCCGACCAGGCCCACACTGGGCTCCCCTGGAACTTGTCCTACGGGAGGAACCAGGGACGTGGCTGAGACACCCGCGCCAGGGTGCTCCCGGCAGTGTCCCCACGACTGAAGCCCAGAAACACTCTAGAGAGCCCACCACGAGGGGACCCCACAATGGTCCCGCCAGTGTTGGGGGGGGTCTCCCCACTTCTATCCCCATCGCGCCCCATCAGTGCAGGCACGTCCCCTGCCATCAGGAACAGGATTCACGACATGGGGAGATGCACAGTATATGTTGCATTTCGAAAGCAGGTTCAAAACAGCATATCCTATATGATCCCAACATCATAAAAGAAGGAAGGGAGGAAGGAAGGGAGAGAGGGAGAGAGGGAGAGAAGAAATTAAATCTATACGTAGAGTACGAATACCAGAAGTCTCAAAACCAAAATGTTAACAACTGTTCTGGGTGGCAGGACGAGGGGTGGTTTTAATTTTCTTCTTCATAATTTTATTATTTTCCAATGTTTTCTTTAATGAATGTGTATTATTCTTATAATCAGAAAACAATGTGTTTTGTTTTAAGAGATGAGGGGGGGTGGTTGTTAGAGATTGTTCTTCCCCTTTCATAGACTCTAAAACTGAGGCCCAGAGTGGGAAAGATGTCCATTCATTCACTCACTCACTCACTCACTCATTTGTTCAGCCTCGAAGGTTCCTGGAAACCCCCCTACAGCCAGGCTCGGTTCTACGCTCTGTGGCCAAAGACCTGAAAGTGACCCATGTCTGTCCAGAGGGCGGTCACCGTCTGGGGGAGAAAAGGGCGCCACAGCAAGTCCTTAAAATGCATTCCAACCAGGGGCCGTGGGGGTGGTAGGGAGAGGGGGCCAAATCCTCCTGGGAGGGTCAGAGATGGCCTCGCACCAAAGGGACACGAGGACAGGGCTTGGTGTGCGAGCGAGAGTTCTGCAGCCAGAGAACGGGGAGGGCACCCCGTGCAGACGCGCCATGGGCCTTTGAAGAATCTGCCGTGTGGAGGGGAGTGTGTCCGGAGATAAAGCTAGGATGTCCTGTGAGCCAGGTTCTTCAAGGGTCTTGAACTGCCTGGCTCTGTCACTGACTGGCTGTGTGACTGAGCAAGTCACCCGACCTCCTGGGCCTCAGTTTCCTCATCTGGAAAATGGGCTAATGACCTCATTGGGTTCCCGCAAGACCTGAGCGAGTAAGTAATTGTAATGCGCACAGAACAGTGTCTGGCGTGTGCGAAGGGCTATGAGGGTGGTTGCTTTTGTTATTTGCTATCATCTACACGTATACCTGCAGGCATCCTGAGAGCCAAAAGGATTTTTAAGCTAGAAATTAGTGTTCATTCCTTCATTTATTTATTTCAACAGATATATTTATTGAGATCCTAGAGTGAACCCAAGCACTTTTTTAGGCACCGGGGATAGAGTTTCCAGACAAAATACAAGACACTCAGAGTGCTTGCATTTCAGACAAATGATGAATAAATGCAGCATTCGGGACAATGTGATACAAAAAAACAAAAAAGCATTTGCTGGTTACCTGAAATTCAAATTTAACTGGGTGTTCTGTATTTTAATTTAATAAATCTGGCAACTCTAACTGGGAATGAAATGCCAAATGACAAAATAAAAACCCTGCCCTCTCACGGGGGAGAGAGACAACAATTCCTAAGCAAAGGTATGACTATCAGGCGGTGACAAACGTGCTGAAGGAACGGACACCAGGGGAGAGGGCATTTGTTTCCGATTGCTGCCGTAACAAATCTCCATGCTTAATACAGCTCAGTTATTATCTCACGGCTTGGGGGGTCCAGAAGCCCCGAGTGAGTCTCTCTGGGCTGAGATGGAGGTGTTGGCAGGGCTGTCTGTGTTCCGGAGGTTCTGGGGGAATCCGTTTCCTCACCTTGTCCAGCTTCTAAGGCTGCCCACTCTCCTCGGTCTTCACAGCCAGCAACACTGGGTCAAGTCCTCATCTCTCTGCTTCTCCGATCAGTTTTCGTATCACGTCTCCCTCTGTCTGCCTCCTCTTCCACTTGTAAGAACCCTCACGGTATGCTGGGACCACCCAGATAACCCAGAGCCACCTTCCCATCTCAAAGTCCTGAGCCCTCGTCACACCTGCAAAGTCCCCTTTGCCTTGTCAGGTGGCCTATTCGCAGGTCTCAGGGGTTGGGATGTGGATATCTTTGTGGCTGTTATTCTGCCTACCGCAGAAGCTCCCAGAAGGCATCGCACAGGGGGTACAGGGACCTGAATGAGGTGGACAGTGGAGCCATGCAGACAGAATAATAAGGGCAGCCCGGCCAACGTGGCTCAGTGGTTGAGTGTCAACCTATGAACCAGGAGGTCACAGTTCCATTCCCGGTCAGAGCACATGCCCAGGTTGGGGGCTTGATCCCCAGTGTGGGGCGTGCAGGAGGCAGCCGATCGAGGATTCCTTTCCATCATTGATGTTTCTATCTCTCTCTCCCTCTCCTTCCCTCTCTAAAATCAATAAAAATATTTTAAAAAGAAGGACAGGATGTGCAAAGGCCCTGCGGTGGGGGTGGGATTGGTGTGTCGAGACCCAGAGAGGAGGCCAGTGTGGCTACAGCAGGGTGAGGGAAGGGGAGAATGGAAGGAGATGAGGACAGAGAGATGGAAGGGGCTGGTCATGCAGAGCCCCCCAGGGCTGATTGGAAGGAAGAATCAGGGATGCCCCTCCCCACTCCTGGCCTTCAACGGCCCCAACCCCTGCCCTCAGCACCATTCCGTTCTGCTAAGCTGACACCCACTCCAAGAGTGTTCACCTCAAAGGCCAAATTCCTCTGAGTCCGAGAGGATAAGGGAGAGGTTTCCCTGCAACATGAGGGATTAGGATTGGGGGTTTAAGAGAACGTCCAGTGTGCTAGCAGGAAACTGCTGGCTACCAACCAGGAAGGCTGGTGACCGTAGGAGACTAGGTCTTGGCTGAGGGTCAGGGGGGCCAGTGCCCTCAGGGACCAGCCAAGCTCCCGACGTTGGACTCCCCTTGGCTATTGGTCACCTGTGACCTGAGAAGCCATGGCCCCCCTCCCCGCCCACCCCCACCCCGCAACCTGCTTCTCCAGCACGAGCGAGTTGGACTCAGGATCTTCAGTTGGACTCAGTTGGATTCAGGATCTTCACGGTCCTCCCAGCCCTGGCCACTGCACTTCCCACACTCCCAGACCCTCTGAGCTTGGGGTCTCACATTCCAGACAAAACCTCCATCTGGGCGACCCTAGGCAGGTTGCTCAACCCGGCCGAGCCTCAGTTTCCCCGTCCGTAAGTGGGGATAATCCTAGAACCCACCTCCTAGGGTGGAGTGAGGATGAGGAGTTAAGCCCCAGAACATGCGCAGAGCTGTGCCTGGCACACAGCCGGCGCTCGGATAAACCTGAGCTCTGACGACCGAGAGCCGAACATTCTCGGAGCACAGAGTCCGTGACCGTGTCTCCAGGAGCCCGACGCTGGCTGGCTGTGGGACTCCGGGTCTCCAGACCCCCCTCCGGCAGCATGCCCCCCAACGCCCTGGCCTCCCCCACGTGCTGGGTGGCAGACCTACCCCAGAACCACATGAAAAGCCGTTCCCCCAGGGTGTCCCCACACCTGGGAAAGCCGGCAGCCTGCCCGGCACTGGCCCCGCCTGGTGGCTGGAACACCGGGCAAGATCAATGCAGCCCGGCTGGGCTCCCAGGGCCGCCACCTTGTTCCAATCAGCGCTGGGCGCCTTCCGCTCCGGACCCCCGCCCAGCCCCTCCCGGCCCTGCCCAGCAGCCCACGGTGCCAGCCCCGTGACCTCTGGGGAGCGGTGCCCACAGCCTGACTCCGTTCTGGCCGCAGCTTGCCTGGGCTTGTGGGTGAAGAACATGCTAGATGAGGGGGTGGCCAGAGCAGCTACAGGCCATGGTGGGGACCGGGCATCCAGACACTGAGTGATGCTCTGTGAGCCCCACCCACCTCTGCCTCAGTTTCCGCAGCAGCCAGCGGGCTACTTAAATGCACCCCATTTGGCCCTGGCCGGGTGGCTCGGTTGGTTGGAGCGTTGCCCGCGCACTGAAAGGTGGCCGTCAGATTCCCCATCAGAGCACTTACCTAGGTGGCAGGTTCAATCCCCAGTCAGGGCATATACAGGAGGCAACTGATCGATATTTCTCTCTCACATCAATGTTTCTCCCCCCCCCCCCTAAAAATCAATATAACATATCTTTGGCTGAGGATTTTTTAAAAATTCACCCCATCTGGGGCTATTGTGGGAGAAGCAAAAGAGATAAAAGGGAGAAGAACGTTTTAGACATGGTGGGTGTGCCCGGTGGAGAGGAGGGGGCAGAAAGCCTGTGGGAGAAGCCAAGCAGTGGACCACCCCCCCCACCCCCACCCCCGGCAGATCCCTCTCCCTTCCTCTACCCACGTCCTCCTCAACCTTCAGGTCTCAGCTTCGATGTCAGCTCCTCTGAGAGACCTTCCCTGGCCACCTTGTCTAAAGTATTAGTGACCACCCGCTCGCCACACCCGCCCACCCAGCCCCTCACTATCCCTTTGCTCAGTCTGTTTTCTTCACCATCAGAAGACGCTGTTGAGTTTTGGTGTGTTTACTTATCTGCCTCCTTCTCTATCTCCTGCCTTCTCTGCTGGAATCCAGGCTCCACGGAGCGCCCTGGCTGCCTTGTCCACTGCTGTAACTCCAGCACCTGGAAGAACCCCTGGCGCATAGTAGGTGCGCAATGAATGTTTGCTGACTGAATGAATTTGGTGCCTCCTCCTCCATGTGTGTCTTATTTCTCCTTTTCCGGCCCATCCCAGCTCTTCCCCCATCAAGTGCAGGGTTCCCAGGGGACAGGACTGGAACATTTCCCCCTGTGCCCCTGAGGGGGGCCAGGCCTCAGTGAGCTAAAGACCTTGAGACTCTCAAGGTCACCCTGATTTGACTGAGGACCAGAAAAGGGGCAGTCAGAGGGCCCAGCCCCCGCTACCCTGGGTCTGAGCACATCCCATGACCCCCTCCCAGAAGCCAGCTCAGCCAGAGATGCACACATTCCTGCCAGTGACAGAGTCATGCCAACAGCAAATGACAAAGGGTGCCCAGTGTCTGCGCCTGTGGCCTAGACATGCCAGGCGCGATTTATGAGCCTGCTCTGGTGTCTATTCGGCTCTGCCCACATCCTCAGCACCTCCCCACGGGCCACAGGCCTAGTCAGCACGGAGGGGACACAGCTCATGGCATAGGGCTGGCGTCACTCTGGGAGCAGATCTCCCCAGCTGCATGCCTCCACCCCCCCCCCCACCCACCCTTGCTGACCTGTGGTCCCTGGGGGTCATCTGCGGACTCTGGGTAACAGCTGTGCCTTGTTTCCAGGGTGTCTCTGCTCCCCATGGGCCAGGCCAGGCAGCACAGGCTGCCTAGGTTCAAAGCTCAGCTCTGACATTCACCTGCTGTGTAAACTGGGGCAAGATACTAACCTCTCTGTGCCTCAGTTTTCCTAGTGTTATAATGGGAGCGATAATAAGAGTACCTTACACATAAGGCGGCTGCGAGGATTAAATGAATTAATACATGTGAAGTGTAGATAGCATTAGCTATTATAATTGAGGGGCCTGGCCCTGCTACAGATAGCAGGGCACAATTTCAGCATCAATAGACCTTGGTTCAAATCCCAGCTCTGCCCCTTCCTGGCTGGGTTCAGGAGACTTACTGGATGAACTTCAGTTCCTCACCTATAAACTAGTCCAATGATGTACCTGAAAGGCTTTGGTAAGATTTAAGAGGCTCATAGGGAGATTGCTCAGCAGCAGCTGAGTATCCAAAAACGCCCCCCCCCCCCGGGGGGGGGTTGCCATAATGAGGATGGCTTCAGGGGCCACCAGATGATTCAGCGGAGAGTGACCTGGTGGACAGGACCACCTGGTTGAAACAGTGACTTGGCCAAGAATAAACACTCACAGCATTGCTGTACCACGGGCACTGCTGTGACTATGCAAATGTCAGCGTTTTTGTCCATTCTTTTTTCAGAGGTTTGGGGGAAGGGAGCTTTCTCTATGTTTTATCTTTTGCTTTCCTTTTTAAATATTTTATTGTAAAATATGGTAACCATAAATATAAAGATTGTTTAGAAAAAAATAATAAAACAGATGTTCATCTACCCACCACTTAGCTTTACCAAACCCGTCCAGCCCGGCTGGCACGGCCCAGTGGTTGAGCGTCAACTTATGAACCAGGAGGTCATGATTCGATTCCCAGTGTGGGTCGTGCAGGAGGCAGCCGATCAATGATTCTCTCTTATCACCGATGTTTCTATATCTCTCTCTCCCTCTACCTTCCTCTCTGAAGTCAATAAAAAATGTATTTTTTAAAAGCCCCTCTGATAGAACCTTAGGACTCCCACCAGTCTCCCCTCCCAAATCACATTCCCTCTTCACCTTCCCCCTGCTATGGTGGGAGGGGAGAACCACTCTCCTGGCCTTTGTATTACCATTCTCTTGCATGTGTGGATGCTTTTTGCTTTCAGTGTCATTTTCTGCTTATAAGAGCAGACATGGTGGGCTGCACTAAAAGGCAGCGATAGGGATGTGAGCTGTTAAGCTACTGAAGAAGCTTTATGGGGCGGGCTGGGGGTAGAAGAGCATGAAAGATGGTTGATTCTCCCCATTTTACAGATGAAAAAACAAGCAAACTGAGGCTTGAGGAGGCTCAAGGTCACACAGCCAGAAGGTAAAGACTCCAGGGTGGGAACTCAGAGCTGCTATGCACTGAATTGCAGATTATCAGGTTATAAATGGAGCTTTGGTTTCACGGTCTCATTTGATCAATAAATGTTTGCTATGAGCCAACCCTGCGCTGGACGTCAGTATCTGGTCCAGCCTCCTGCCCCCTCCAACACTTTGAACTCCCTCTACAATATCCTGGCCTCAACTTGAATATCTCCCATGACGGGAAGCTCTCTGCCTCTGGAGGGATGTGTCTCATCCTCTCTCTCTGGTTGGCTCTCAATGCTCCTTTTCCTCGTATGTTGCCCAATACCCACGGGCCCTAGTTCCGTCCCCAGCACCCATGTGGTCTCCTGCCACCCAGGAGCTCTTCATGGATCTGAAAGTGGAGCTCTCAGCCTCCAGGCCTGCTCTTCTCCAGGACCAAGTCCCCAGTTGCTTTACCAGTTCATCATGTGACATGGTTTCAATACTATTCCGCATGCTGAGGTCCCTGGAGGTGTCACCTGGGCCCTAACAGGGGGGTTGTTGAACTGTGACGACTATTGTTTCAAAGCACCCACTGCCTGGCAGCAGCCCCTTCACATCCCCTTCTCAGGGAACCCTACGTGCAACCCTCTCGTAACAGCCACCCTCGTAACAGCCACTGTTCTCTGGACCAGGCCGTGGGCAGACTCTCCTTGCCTCCTAGACATCTGGGGGGGAGGAGGGGCGGGAAAGGTTAAAAGGCAGATGCTGGGGGAGTGTCTGCAAACCTGAGGCCGACAAACTGCCTGAAAGCCAATGCCCCTGAATTAAGGAGAAGCAGAAACTTGCATGGCCAGGGTTCCACTCCGCCCAGGGCTGACCTGGATTACAGAGCCATGTTCTCAGCCCTGATTCCGCACGTGCCTCAGAGTCTGTGTGTGGATCCGTCCACAGGCTGGTCTGTCTACATGACCTTGACGTGTGCCTCTGCCCGTGTGTGTGTCTGCCCGTGTGTGTGTCTGCCCGTGTGTGCGTCGATGCAGCCTTAAATGAAGGCCTACCTGTGCCTGTGCCTGCGTCTACCTTACTGGGCCTGTGCATGTCTCCTTATGAGTGTCTTTGTCCACACGTACATTTACACGTGTTTACATGTGTGGCTGCATCGTAACAGTGCTTGCCTCCATGAGGGCTTGTCCACATAGAAGTGTGAGTCGCCGGTGAGTGTGTGTGAGAGGGTATGCCCATGAGCATGTGTGCTGTGGGTGTGCCCACGAGAAGAGGTGTGTGTGTGTGTGTGTGTGTGTGTGAGTGTGTGCACACCCTGTGTGCCAGGGGTCCCATGGAGCCTTCCCACCCTGGCTTCCCAGCACTCTCTCCCTCACCTGCTCCCCAGAGCTTAGAGTCTGATCCTTCCTCCCCATTTTCTAGCCGAATTATAACCAGTGGAAAAGGGCCCTTTATTATGGAAACAGTGATACAGGAAACTGAGGCTTGGAGAGGCCTGAATGTGAATGAGGGGAAAAAAGACATTGCTATCCTCAGGCACATTTTTTTTCTAAAGTGAGTCTTTGGTTCCTACCAAGGACCCTTAGCCATGGATTCCAGGCTTGGGTGCTTAGGGTGGGCTGGGCATGAGGGAGGGGGACTAGACCAAGGCTTTTGCAGAGAAGAGCTGGGCCTGCAGGCAGCCCCTCGGAGTCGGTCCAACCGCCAGTGACCATCTTGTGCGACCCTGAGCAAGTCCCTAACCTTTCCTGGGCCTCCGTCCTCCCAGACCTTCCATGGATGAGCATGGAATTCTAGACCCGGGGGAGCAAGTGTGTCCAATGCACTTATCTCCCTGATGGGCTGTCTGAGGCCCAGAGAGGGAAGGGATTTTCCCAGGGTCACCCAGCAGCTCGGTCCATGAGCCTCAGGCCCAGCGCCGGTTACAGGTCATGATGGTCCTTAGGCTCCATTCAGCCCCAATCAACTGCTTCCCCAACCAAGGAGAGTGGCAGGGGAAACTGAGCATAGGAGAGCAGGGGAAGTCACAGAGAAGGACTTGCAGATGTTTAGAGCAGAGAGCTGCAGGGGCCAGGACTCCTGCTACGTCCCAGGCCTGACGGAGGCACTGAGCCACATAGGGAGAGCGAATAAATGCATAAGTGGAACAAACAACCGTAAAACTGGGACACGCCTCCCCGGCCCTATGGAGCCTGGCCCAGGCCCAGGCCCAGGCCCAGGTTCACTGCCGCACAGCCTGGTGCTGGGTGCCCCATTCGGCAGTGTCCGTGTGTGACCATGAGCACCTTGGCCTCAGCTATCCCTTCTGTCATTTTGGAATTAAAAAAAGCCTGACACATGCATCACCCCCCTCCCCCGGGGAAATGGCGAAGATGGGATATTGCAGAATGTGGAGTGGGTCAGACACTGACTTCAGTCCCTGGCTCCAAATCTGGGCTTTCTTGCCACCTGGAGGCCTCTCTGAGCCTCAGTTTCCACAGCTGCTCAGTGCACAAGGTTGTTTGAAGTTCATCTCAGACCACGTAAGCAAAGCAGGTGCTCAGAAACACTGCCCCCCAGGCCTGGGCAGGTGGCAGGGGCCGGGAGACATGTGGCAATTGGTTGATGGGGTAACCGGTTACATCATTGGGGGGGCCCAGTGCAAAACAAAACCGCAGGCCCCTTGTTCAAAAAGTCTTAAGAAATTCAAGGCAGTGATGGCAGAGCGTTCGGCCAAGCACGGCACCCTTCTGAGAGCAGGGCCCTGTGTGACGGCCTGGGTCCCAGGCCGGGAGCTGGTCCTGCCTGTGGGGCATCTGGGGCGGCTCCAGCCCAGCTCCCGGGAAGGGGCCGAGGCCCTCGCACTGTGACTTCCATCCCTGCGCCGAGGGCACCCTCCCCAGGGCCGCAGCTGGGCCGCGGCTGCCGGGCCCTGCCACTCGCCGTGGCCATGGGAGGCAGCATAAAAGCCCAACTGTTCCCCGCCTCGTTATGCCCGTTTTTATCTCCTGCCATGCATACAGCACAGAGCTGATTTCTTTCCGCAGCGGGCTGCGCTTTTTTTCTTTTCCAAGGGCGACGCTGGAAAGCCATGTGGCTTTTATTGCTGGCAGGAATGTCTGAGGCGTTCCTTCGCCACCACATGAAATGGAGCCGTAATCTTCATCTGCGCAAGGCCCGAGCCCCCGGTCTCCTCCGAGCCACCGGCCTCTGAGATTAATTAAGGCTTCACAAGGACTGACAGTCATTAGGGCCTTTTGGGGAGGTGGAAAACCCCTAATGGGACTGGCTGAGCCCCCCAGCCGCTGGGTGGGCGGTGGGGTGAGGAGGGCCTGCCCTGAAGACGAGGCCGCAGGGAGGTGGCAGGAGGTGGCAGGAGGGGGTTCCAGACGCTGCCCCTGGCCTAGGCTGCGACCTGGAGTGGGAGCCTTCCCCTCCCTGGGCCTCTGCTCCGCCAGTGGATAAACAGGAGATTGGGAGGTGATATCTCAGAGCCCTGTTGAGTCTGACATTATACAATTCTGCATCTTGCCCACAGTTCTCCTGCCAGGATTCTAATTCTGTTCCATGACTGCAACTTCAAGCATCTGATTCTCGTCCATGAGAACAGAGCGTGGTGGTCAGGAACGTGGGCTCTGGGGCCAGGCTGCCTGGTTGGAATCCCAGCTCCGCACTTTCCCAGCTGTGTGTCCTTGAGCAAATGACTCAACCTCTCTGTCTTCAGGGTTTTTTTAATCTTATGCTAAGATTACTCTGAGGCATAAATACGTAGAAAGTGTGGGGTGAGGCCTGGCCTGCCATGAGAGCTTAACTGTTGATAGAAAAACACTGATAGAGTTCAGGATCCTACTCCTGTGGTTCCAGGCCTACTCCAAAAATTGGCTTCTGACTGGCTCCTATTCTTGCCACCTGGCTAAGGTTTGGAGGCATTTTGAACCTGAAGTCCTTCTGTCTTTCCTCCACTAGAGGGGATGTGAGGAGCCCTTTCTCTCCCTGGTGGGCAGGAGTCCCAGCTGGCAAAGGTCAGAAAGCCCTCTTTGGGCCACGCCATGCGGCCCCCTGGCCTTGCCCAACCTCAATCTCCATCTCGCTTCTTCCTCTGTAAAGTGGGCCTGTAACTGGGTCTCCCTCCGCAGGCGGCTCCCAGGCTGAAGGAGAGCAGCCGGCGGGAGGGCCCCCGCAGCACCCTCCCTGCCTCCCACCCCGGTGTGAAGGGTCAGCTCATTTCCAAGTCTGCAGCTGCCCGACCGCTTGCATTGCCGCTAGTCCCCCCACCACGTGTATTGAGCACTTTCAACATCTGTATACCTGGCTCTTCCCACTACTTTCTTGATCAAGGAGTAGGATGTGCATAGCCAGGTGGCGCCGCAGCTCCCCAAACTGCGAGCCAGATGGGGCTTTTAGCCTGTCGGGGTTCTCAGCCCAGAAATCCCTGAGCCATGTTCCTCTTCATTGAAATGGGTCTAATACCTCCCACATCCAATTGCTGTGAGGATGGGACTTAAAGCCCAAACAGTGCCCGGACACGGTGACACCTCAGCAAACCTGGTTGTCACTGTTCTTCCCATTACACCGGCCAGGGCGATGCAAAAGTCACACAGCCCATCAATGGCGGAGCCAGTAGCTGTATCCTAACCACAGTGCTCTCTCCAGCTCCCCCTCCTCCCCTCAGAGTCTGGCCCTTTCCAAAAAAACAAACCAAAAAAAAAAAAAAAAACACTGTGTAATTTGAGAAGCACACTTGTCTGCCTGAACTTTCTGGAACCTTCCAGAGGCTGCCGGGAGGGATGGCTCTGAGCTGGATTCTCTGGGGTGAGGGACCCCAACCCGGAGGAAACAACCCTTCAAGCATAATACGGGTTTTTATGACCCTTTCTAACTTGATATACATTTTATGTATCGTATTACATATAATCCCTATGATAAGTAACATACATGTATACTCATATATGTATGAATATATCTCTGAAACCAGGAGCCGGGGAGTGCTGGTTTAATTAGCAGCATTGCCTTTCTTTATCTTTCACATGGAACAACTGATGGAATTTTAGATCCGGTGAAACTCAATGCCTCTTCCCTCCTAGATGGGGCCTTGAATCCCTCGGATTTGTAACACGGAGCTAGTAGAGCAACCTCCATTCGCAGAGAGGAAACAGGCTCCGAGAGGGATAGCAACGCCCCACCTGGAGTTCTAGGGCGCCAGGCAGGAGGGTGACTCGGTGATACGCATCCCTCCGGAGCTGAGATGTGGAGGCCAGAGTGGGAGAAATCGCTAGCTTCCCGGAGACAGTCCTCTGCACTGGTCACTGGATGGGGCTCCTGTGAGACTCCGGATAAAGGGAATAGATGCCTCCTGGGGAGGGTCGGAGGGGGAGGAGGCTGTCAGTGTCAGCTGAGGCCAGTTCCTACTTAGAAAAATGTCTGCCTGTGGGGGAAGGGGGGGAGGGGTGGGGACCAGTGGGTTTCTAGAGTGAGGGTCTGAGGCCGGGGAAGGTGGATTGTCAATAGCCACAGGCAGCCCTGTGATGGGTGATGGAAGCCCTCCTGCCGCTGCCCCTGTCAGAAGCCAGGCCACAGTCTTCACCTCCCCAGGCAGCCCCTAGGCGAACCCAGGGGGCAGGATGGCCAGGGACTAGGCTCCAGGACCTGGCAGGCTTTGAACATGAGAATTGGACACTTCACACTGGGAAGAGTGGGGCCCAGAGCGGGGAGGGGACTTGCCCAAGGCCCCTGACAAGGAGGGATTCGGTCTTATTTTAACAGTGTAACGACAGACGGTTCGCATGGACGGAGCACCCCCTATGTCCCAGGTCGGTGCTAAGCACCTGACACACGAGGAGGCCAGTATTATTATCCCGACTTTCAGAGAACACAGATGAGGCTCAAGGGGGTTTCAGCAATTTTCTAGATCAGAGTAGATGGTGGAAGAAGTCAAACTCAGGCAGTGAAACTGCAGACCCCAGTTCCCTCCGCAACCATGGGACCTCTTAGAAGGCTTTCCATGTATGTTCATTGTCTGGCACATATGGGGGTTCCTTCACCCTCCCCAAGCATCAGGACTCTCCAGGAACTAGGGAGCACCAGGACAGCATGCAGAGTGCACCCCGAGACACCGCGTCTCTGGGGGCAGGAGGAGGGCTTCCTGACACAGGGTCATTCTCACCCTCGCAGCCTCTCCCAGGGGAGAAGGACACTGGGGGAAGGAGGGCCCCCCAGAACCAGGGCTCTGCAGGCCCCAGGCTGGGTCCCTGTTTACCCAGCTCTCGGCCAAGGTAGGACCAGACTTCCTGTCTTCCTCACCCTGCTGCGGACAACTTAGGGCCTTCTTAGGTGAGAGCCATTTGGGAGAAAGCAGGGTGTTTGCCCATCAGTCTAGAGGGGAAGGGAGAGAAGAGATGGCTGTCCCTACAAGATGGAAAAGGGAGAGGGTATCCACGTGTCCCAGGTAGGGGAGTGGGAACTGTCCAACTATCTTCCCACGGTAAAGAGAGAGGAAGAGAGGAGGGAGAGAGGGAAGGAGATGGGAGAGGGGAGAGGAAGTAGTGGGGGGAGAGAGAACGCTAGGTGTGTTAGTCCAGGATGGGGAAGAAGTAGGTCGAAATTGGTCTGTTCCGTGCGCCCTACTCACCCTCGCCCTCCCCCGGAACAGGACAGGAAAGGGAAGAATGTTCTGCTGATCGGAGGGTGCAGGGACCCCCGGGTTCTGAGATGCGAACGCAGGATGCGCGAGTGCCAAAGTGTTATGCCCATGGGGGCGGGGAGGGCAGCCTCCAGTAAGGTTTGTTCGAGACGTGGCCGCACAGACGATGAGGGGTCGGCGAGACGTCTGTCCAGAAAGGGCAGCTCTTAGAAGAGCCCCCGTGCCCGGACACCCGGACCGCAGCTGGCGCACATGTGTGCGCAGGCCTGCGGGGCAGCTCCGCGGCTGGCAGAGTGCAGGCGCCAACTAGCGGTGGCTCCCGGAACTGCTCCCGCTCCGCCGGCTCCGGCGACCTCCGGCTGGGGACCCGAGCGCCAACAACTGGGGTCCCCCGGTTCCCGCGCGCACCTCAGCGAGCGCCCTCCCGGGGGCTGGTGCTGATCCGGGTCCTGGGCCAGGTGCCGAGGCCCACAGGAGCCCCATTCTCAGGAAACCCATTTGTAAACCACCCGTCGGATGAGAGGGAGAAATCAGGCGGAGGGGCGAGTAAGGGCACGGGTGCAAACCGAAACCATTAGACAAATTGAATTTACAAACTTCACAGGAAGGGGTCCTGGCCCCACGGCCGCTCCAGGGCAGCCCGCGCCGACCGCCTACCTGGCCCGGGCCCTACCTGGCTACGGCGCAGTGGGCCTTTCGTTGGGCGGCACCGAGAGGAGAGGCCGGACGCACCCAGGCCCAGGTCCCCCGCTTTCTTCTGGTCCCGGTGCTAGTGCCAGCGCTCCCGAGAGCGCGCGGGCCTCGGCGAAGGCTCTCTGGAAAGTCCAGACAAGGGCCCTCTCGTCCCTGCTTTCCAAATGGCCCGAGGACCTGACCGGAGGCTCCGAGCGGGGCAGGGACCAGCGCTCCGGAGGGTCGAGGCCGGCCCGGATTCCGTTTGCTCTGCCGTGCACACTGGGCTTGATTTCGTTTGTCTACGACGCAATGGCGACCGCTGGGCCAGGGTCAGACCCAGGGCGGGATCTTGCGGTCACCATCGGAGTTGAGGCTGCTTTGCGCCTGGGGCTTGGAAATTCGTCGTTATGCGCCTGTCGAGGGCCCGGAGCAACGAATACTCGTCCCAGCCTCCAAAACGGCGGGGTCAGCCGGCACCAGTGCGTTCCCCGCACTCCAGGGAGCGCGTCTGGGCCATCCTCCAGAGTGAATGGGTCTTGATCTTTTCCTGCTCCCCCCTCCTCTGTAGCCGGTCCCCAGGCCCGCCGGCCTGGCTCAGGGGTCAGGAGAGGAAGGGATTGTTTGACGTGAAGCCCCGGGAACGGTTGGGCCGCGCCGGGGAGTGGGAGCGACTCGCCAGGGCCGGCGCGCAGACCACGCCTCGGCGGAGCTGCCTGCGCTCCTGCGGCGCGGCGGCCGGAGCGCACCGTCCGGGGAGACGTGGGCTTGGACCCGCGGGAGCCAGTTTGCATCCACGTGGAGGAAGTAAATTCCCTCTGAAACTTTGCAGCCATTCCCGTTCTCCGCACACGTTTTCTTCTGGCTACAAACTAGCGTCCTTTTCCACGATGCAGGACCGTGGTTACAAGCACCGGGGCTGGTGTTGCGGGGGGCGGGGGGGGGGGAGGGTAGGGGAGGGAGATCAGGGAAAAGCACTCGCATTTTCCAGGCCCATCCTGTTTCTCAACAAGCCGCTGACCTCCACCACGAAGAACTCAGCGAGGCCTGCGCGGTCTTCGCAGTTGTGTGGCAGGAGAGCGTTGAGGAACAGGGTTAGTCGCCCCCGAGCCGGATGCGGGCCCGTAGGGGCACCCTTCCCTCTGTCCCCGGGTTCACACCGGTTCACACCGGGGCCTCCGCGGCCGGGATCACAGCCGCACGGGGCTGGGAGCTGCAGAGGCCGCTGGTGTGCACTTACTCTCTTGTGCTGTGGAAGCTCTTGGGTCAAAATAATGTGCGGGCGGGGCGGTGAGAAGCCTTTCGGGGGGGGGGCAGCACCGCGCGCGATGTCACCCGCCTTGGGGTCCCCGCGGCTCCCCACTGGGGTGCAGGCTGCACAGGCCGAAAGCAGCTGGAGTGGGGGAGGCCCGGCCGCAGGCAAGCAGCGGGGAAGGGGGAGAGAAAGGGAGGCGCGCCCTGGAGACAGTGGCAAATGAGCCTTCGGTAGGACTCGGGTGTTTTAAACTCATTTCTAGCCGCGGCCCAGTTCCCCGGAACCCTCGAGGAGCCCCGGGCTATCGCGTGGGGGTAGCCAACCCCGCGCGTCCTCCTCGGGGCGGGGCCTTCCGCCCCTCCGGGTGGGGCGGCCTCCGGCGGTCCCGTCCTCCCCCCGCCAGCGCCGAGGTGCCCGCGATGGGGGCTGCGATTGGCTGCGCGACGCGTCGCTCCGGCCGGCCCCGCCCCACGGGCCCCGGGTACTAACCCCGCGCGCGGGCGGCCGCGGCACCGCCACTTGATTCTCGAGGATTTGTTGTGGGGCTGCGGCCGCGAGCGGGCTGCGGGGGCGGAAGACGGCGGCGGCGGCACAGGGCGCGCGGGCCCCGCCGCGGCCGAAGCTGCCGGGACCGGCGCGCGGGGCGGCCGCACCGGGGCCGCGCGCCCAGGATGCGGGACTAGCGGGCTGGCTGCGCGGCCGTCGGGGCTGCGAGGCTTCGCTGCGGGCGGGCCCGGCGGGGCGTCCCCGGGCGCCGCCCCCTGGGCCCCGAAGCCCGGCTCGGGCGCTTCTGCTTTCCCGCTTCTAGCGGCAGCGGCGGCGGAGGAGGCGCCCGCGCCGGCTGCCCCGGGGGAGCCGCGCCGCCGCCGCCGCCCGGCCGGCGCCCTGACGGCCGCTGTTATGCGTATTCCTGTAGACCCGAGCACCAGCCGCCGCTTCACACCTCCCTCCACGGCCTTCCCCTGCGGCGGCGGCGGCGGCGGCAAGATGGGCGAGAACAGCGGCGCGCTGAGCGTGCAGGCGGCCGTGGGGCCCGGCGGGCGCGCCCGGCCCGAGGTGCGCTCGATGGTGGACGTGCTGGCGGACCACGCGGGCGAACTCGTGCGCACCGACAGCCCCAACTTCCTCTGCTCGGTGCTGCCATCGCACTGGCGCTGCAACAAGACGCTGCCGGTCGCCTTTAAGGTGAGCTCGGGGCCCGGGGAGGGAGGACACGGTCCCTGGGGCGCCGGGCGTCCGCGCTGCCGGAGCCAGGGCCGGGGAACGGAGGGGAGGGGACGTGCTCGCGACCCCGAAGCCAGAGCCAGGGACCTGGGCCACCAGCCCGGTCGGTCTCAGGGCGCGCTCCACCCGGAGACGCAGGCGTTTCCTTTGGGGTGCACCCCGCACTGGTGACTTGTAGGAAGGCATGCCCCCGCCACCTTCGGGGAGCCCTGGGGAGAAACGTTGATATGGAAGCGGGTCGATGGGGCCCCCCTCCAACCCGGATCCTTCGGACACAGCCCTGCGGGGAGGGGAGAAGCGGAGCCCGGGGCCCCGGGCGAGGACACAGAGGTGGGGTGCGGAGGGTGGATAGGCCTGCCCTGCCCTGCCGGCACCCCTCCTCCTGCACAGCTTCAGCAACACTTCCTGCTCACACCCTCAACCTCCCGCTTCAGAAACCTTCACCGCGCGGCTCTGGGCCGGGACCAGAGACACTGTCCCTAACCGGTTGCTGCGGGGATCCCAAATGTTAGGCAGAGATTGGGGGTGCTCCCACCCCTGGCAGCCCCCAGTCATGCAGAGGAGCTTCTCTTTGCCGGGGAGTAGGCGACTGTTTCATTTTCATTTTTTTTTTTTTTAAGGGGGCAGCGAGATGAAACGAAAACGACTTGGTTTTCCCCTAAACCTCTCGCAGCTGCCGTGAGAACGGGCAGGGCAGGGCGGGCCGGCGGCTGGGGGTGGCGGTGCCCGAGGTGGCTGCCGGCCTTGCTCCCATTAAGACGACTCCAAATTGGAAGGAAAAAAAAAAGGATGAGTGGCTCTTTGAGGTCTCCCGGGTGACATCTTAAAACACCAGTGGGGAGAAGCTCCTGGGGACCGGCAGGCGGAGGCCCTGTGACTTTAATCCTCAGATCGGAGGTTTTACTGTCACTTGGAGCTTAAAAGGAATCTTTGAAATTAAAAGAAGACAGGATGTTGACAGGAAATCTGGCCTTTTTAATCAGACCCCAAACATTTTCTCCTTGAAATTTTTACCATCTGGATCCCTCGTCCCTGCACGCGGTGGCCACGTTCAAATGCATGGCTGTGACTGTGTCTGCAGCCTGATTCCTTTTCAAAAGGCATCTGCCTCTCCGAGCTCCGAGGGGTGAGGCTTGGGGGAGACGATATTAGGGGGCACCTCCAGCCCCACCCCGAAATTCCCAGCAGGTGCATCCTCCTGCTATCAGAAGCCCCTTGGCGCTTTAAAGGGGTTTTCTGGACAGACCCTCTCAAAAGGACAGCTTGTTTTGCATTTTCCCTGCATAACGAATTCAGGCTACGCAGAGGCCGACACACTGGGCTGAGGCCACATGTTGGGGCCAAACATCAGACCCCAAACGGCTCTTACATTATTTGGGTCCCCTCATCATTGTTGTTGATACTGTTTTTTTAACGTTAGAGACTGGGTTGCTAGAGGCAGTGTTGATTCCTCTTTTGCTCACAAGCAAAGGGAAGAAGGAAGCTGCGTCCTACGTCGCAGTGACTGCACTGGTGCCCAGCTCTCCCTTAGGTTTAATGGATGGAAGGGATGCTTTCCCGGGGCATGGCTTCACCAATTTATCTAGGATTTTGGTTCGGAAGGTGGAGATCTTTTTGTTTTGGGGGGAGGGGGAGGGAGCGGTCTCTATTGTTCGTAAGCCTCCTCTCCACTCCGCATTTGAGAAATCCGCAGTGCGCCTGGCACCTAGGGGAGCTGCCTGCCCCAGCCCCTCCCCCCCTTTCCCTGGCCTCCCGCTACCTTTCTAAGCTGTCCCCCTGCCCCCTGCCCTCAGGTGGTGGCACTGGGGGATGTGCCAGATGGCACGGTGGTGACGGTGATGGCGGGCAACGATGAGAACTACTCCGCCGAACTGCGCAATGCCTCTGCCGTCATGAAGAACCAGGTGGCCAGGTTCAACGACCTTCGCTTCGTGGGCCGCAGTGGGCGAGGTGAGTGGGAGGGAGACTGCGCCAGCCCAGCACTGGCCACTGCCCGTAGCAAAGGTTGGGGGGAAGGAAGCTGAGAATGAGGGGTCCCGGTGGGAGCCCCAGAAACAGGTCCATGCCCAATTCGGTCTAAAACAGCAGTTTGCAACCCCTTAGGATGTTTTAGACCCCCCTGAAAATGTGAGGGAAAAGCTGTCATCGCCCCCCCCCCCCCACCCCCTAGTCTCTGGTGCTTTTTAACTCCTGGAGCCCGCCATGCCTTCCCTTTCCTGATTGAGTGCACTGATCTCACAAAAGCTGCTGGGGGAGGAGGAACAGGCTCAAAAAAGGGCCTTCTAAGTCTTTTGGCAGGCGGTTTAGAGGACAAATCCTTGGTCTTCGGGGACCCGGCGCCCCAGCCACTCTCCCCACTGGGGCAGAATCTCCCCCACACTTTGGGGCTGCCTCTCCACAGCTGTGGTCTCCCAAAGCCACAATTTCCCCAGCCCTTTGAGCCTTAACGTGGTTTAGAAAAGAAACGAATGCAGTACAGGATGCTGAATACTGGAAAGCGCAGCTCAAAGGCTGCCATCTCCCGCCCCAGAGTCAAGGTCGATGTGCCACCCTACCTGCCTGACCTGCCCCCGGGGCAGTATGAAGGAAGGCAGGATCAGGCACAGCTGTTGAGTAGGAGGACCTGAAACCCATCACCACTTCTGGATGCAGAAGTCCTAGAAACCCTGCCTGGGGGAGGGGAAGGGGGAGGAACGGAGACTTGAGGGCTCCCTGGCCCTTTAAGACCAGCCTGCTGAAAATTGGGGAGTGCCCTTCCCTGAGCACCTGGCCTGCCCCTCCAGCTTTGTTAAGAAAGTAAGCTAGGTTCCCTCTGGCCCCAGCCTCCACAGAGGCCGAGGCAGAACTGTGCTTTTCACCACCAATAAGCAAGACCTTTTCAAGGTTTAGGTCCCTCTGAGCCGCCAGCCCTGCTAGGAAGTGGGCACCTGGGCACCATTTTTTCCTCTTCAGCCATTCAGTGTATACATACAAATGTCAAACATATTTTGACTTTTCAGCATTAATTAAAACCAGGGCATTATTTGCATGTAATAACTGTTTACTTGTTACTTTTTATGAAACTGAAATAGTTTACATTCTTTCAAACATTTCCTGTTCCTGTTGGCTCCCTTCCCCATGCACAGATTTCTTTCAAACAGTTGCCCTTAACTGGTTGCAGGTTGATGGATGGAAAATGTTTGCTTTTATGAATTAAGCTTTCATTGCTGCTCCTAATTAGTCTCCAAGCCCCTTTTGTCATCCCCAATATCTCAAGCCCTTTGCAACTTAATCCCAGCCCCCGCCCAGAGTGGAGAGTCGCTAGCTGCCACTGCCTGGCGGTGGCTTGCTCGGATGCAGCTGGGCGGTGGGGCGGTGGCCCCGTCTGTCAGCCCAGGTGGCGGTGGCAGAGAGGGAGGCCCGCTATAGCTGCATCCCCGAGGGGGCAGGCAGAAGGGAAGCGTAGTCCCTGGGGCCCAGCACGGCATCAGGAACATGGCATCGCACCCCCTCTTCTAGGAGGTGCAATATAGAAAGAGAAGAGATGATGATTCTCTGAGTTACCTGAGACCTTGCCTGGCCATTCTGCTGCTGAAAATGATTTCCTCGCCCTAGCTGGTTTGGCTCAGTGGATAGAGCGTCCGCCTGTGAACTGAAGGGTCCCAGGTTCGATTCCGGCCAGGGGCACATGCCCAGGTTGCAGGCTCGATCCCCAGTGTGGGGCTTGCAGGAGGCAGCCGATCAATGGTTCTCTCTCATCATTGATGTTTCTATCTCTCTCTCCCTCTCCCTTCCTCTCTGAAATCAATTTAAAAAGTATATTTTTAAAAAAAGAAAATTATTTTCTTGTGGCATTTATGCCCACAGACCTGTGCCCACCCATAAGGCCTGCTGGGCAGCCCACTCTTAGAGCAGGCACAGTGGAGGCTGGATTGTGGCTCTGGAAAATAGATGCAGGAGGCTGCACTCCTCTCCCCAGTCTCGGTGGTCCTGGGGAGCAGGAAGAGGCCTCAGTTGAGGTTCTGATGCCTGTGGAAGTCGACAGGACTTCTAGGCCTGGGAGGCTCATGGTATTCAACAGCCTGGGCTCTAAAACATCCGACCTGGGGTTCAGCCCCAGCTCCACCGGTGACTTGCTGGATGACATTGAGCAAATGGCTTAATCTCTCTGTGCCTCAGTTTCCACATCTGTAAAATGGGGATCATACTGGTACCTACCTCATGGGATTTCGTCAGGGCTAAAGAACTTGGTACAAGTGTCTCCGTTGACAACTATTGCGAGCTGGATACATGATAGAGATTTTGTTACTTCAAATGCCTGGGACTAGAAGAGATCTTTGAAGTCCCTTTGAGTGGTGACAGTCACTGATTCTCTGATTCTGGTGCGGTTTGGGCGGGGGTGGGGGAAACCCAGAAGGTGTGAATTGTTGAGTGGGAGAAGTGGAGGCGGGTGGCTGAGGAAGGAGGGCGGCAGGGCTCCTGTGGCGAGCAGCCTCTCGAGTCGGCTCTGCCCATCCTGCCCAGTGGGAAATTCCCTCGGAGAGAACAAGTCAGTGATTGACACGGACGGTTTGGGCCATTTCAGGAGTGGGGACAGGTTTGGGGACCCAGAGCCTTGCCCTGGCTCTCCAACCTCTGCCAGGGCCAAGGAGCCAGATGGAAACTTCTGCTTGTTTCCTTGCCTTTCAATTCCTTGATTCCATCTTAATTCCAGGAAGATAGATACCTTTCCAGGAAAGACATGCACACCCCAGCAGCACAGAGCTCTCGTGATTAGACTGAAGGTGTGAAGCAGGAACAGGAAGGGAAGGAAACCAAGTCATCGGTGTCCCTTGCCGTGATTAAGGCCCAGGCCCACACCCTCCCAGGCGCAGCGCCCCCTTCAGTAATGTGTAACGCCCTTTGCCATCTCACAGTGAAATGTAGATACCGTAGCCCACCTACCTACGCAGTTTCAAAGCCGATATAATTCCATAGCCCTAATAAAAAATGGGGAAAGTGATTTATAATAAAATATCCATTTGAATATGTAAATGTTGGGCGAGACCACAGCGTCTGATGGATGGGCGCTTCCGGCCCTGGTAGGTGGCCTGTGACAGGCTGTGAGGTGTACATGACTCAGTCTGAACCCCCTCTGCCGTCAATGACATGATTTTCTGAACTTGTGAACAATTCTTGGTAAAGTTCTGAACACATTTTTTTTTTTAAGACTATCTTTCCTCCTGGGAAATTCAATAGACGTTAAAAGTGTACAAAAAAATTTACCTTGTTTTATGCAAAACTTAGTTCAGTTCATGGCTCAGATCATCTTTATCAGCAAGTTTTTCATGCACAGAAAGTATGACTATTTCACAGCCCTGTGCACCCGCCCCCCCCCCCCCCCCAAAGCAATCCCACCTCTTGAGAATCACACACCACAATCCCCCAAAGGCCCTCTAGGAGGCGGCCATGGGCCTAGGTCAGTGGTCGGCAAACTGTGGCTCGGCAAACCTCAGCTCACGAGCCACATGTGGCTCTTTTGGCCCCTTCAGTGTGGCTCTTCCACAAAATACCAGCTCTTCCACAAAATACCGACTTCTGCACATGGGCCATGAAGTTTCAATCGCACTGTACGTGCACGCCCGCACGTGGTATTTTGTGGAAGAGCCACACTCAAGGGGCCAAAGAGCCGCATGTGGCTCGCAAGCCGCGGTTTGCCGACCTCGGGAAGTGAAAAGAGCTTCAGTTCCCAAACTGTCGTTAACTGGTTAAAAAGATCCTGCCGTAGTGTGTGGCAAGAGATTTGGGGTGAAAGGTGTGAGCTGCAGGCATAGGGGGACCACTGGTGGGGAGGAGATAGACGGCTTCCTGGCCAATGTTGAGAAACGCAGAGGTTCCCGAGACAGGTCCCCTCCTGCTACCCATGAGCCCTGTGGTAGGGACACCTCCCACAGGAACCCTGGCTGAGAGGGACGGGGAAGGGGACTTGCCCAAGGTCACACTGCCAGACCCAGCCGTGTGTGCTGATTGGTTCAGGGCCCCAGGCGTGTCTGGAATGTCTGGAGCCACTCAGAGCCCCAAGGCACAGCTATTTCCAGACGAGGACTGCTCCCCCTCCTGCTCCCCCTCCAATCGCCAGCCCTTGGAGTGCCTTGATTTACAATTCCTAGACTCCTGGCTGGTTGCAAGTTTGCCCGGGGTTCCTGCACAACGTTGTCCACCTCCTTGGTTTTCTCAGCTTCCTCCTCCAAGAGGAGAAGAGAGATAATGGATGGGTTTGCTGCTAGGCACAGAGAGGGGTGAGGGCCACTCGGGGAGACAGCTTTTCCTCACCCCTGGTTCAAGGGGTCCCTGTCCCTTGTTACCTGCTACCTGCTCCGCCCTCCCACTCCTGCTCCCAGGTCCCAGCCTCTCTGGGAGTGCCTGGGAGGGTTAGGGCCAGGCCTGGAAACTGAGAGGAAGCTGTCCAGGAGGGCTGGTGACCTCCGGTGTCCTGTGGTTTGCTGCCTGATGGGGAGAGGGGCTTCTCACAGCAGGCCCTTAGTATCTGTGTAGAGGGGCTGGCTCCATCATATTCTAACCTTCCTGGCCTCTGCCTGGAGACTGTGTGACCTGGTCTCCTCCTTGCCTTTCTGCCTCAGTTTTCTCATCTATAAAATGGGAGCAGTAATCTCTGCCCTTCATTCCTTTAACAAGCATTTATTGAGCACCTACTACATGCCAGATGCTGTCCTAGGGGCTTGGGAAACAGCCATGAAAAGCACAAAAATTCTGGTCTCCAGGGAGCTTGCAGTCTAATACTGGGAGACCAGACAACTAAGTAGATGAATTATGAGAAGTAATAAGCATTTGGGGGAAATTCGGTCAGGGAGCAAGGGAAGGTTTATGACGCTTCTGGTTGAGCTTCTTCATCTTTTTCCACCCTGTGGACCCCTCTGACAGTCTCAGGATAATGTTTTTCAAGGAACAAAATAAAATATAAAAGATGACACTGGGAACCAATTATGGTAAAACATAGTTCGCGAGCTGTCTTTTAAAATTGTGATAAATGTGCCCGCTTTGTTAGCATATTAAGTAATAAGATCCAGCAATGACGACCATGATTTTGAGGTGGTGACGCGTGTAGGAGCTATTTAGAGGATTCTGCAGCGTCGGTAACGCGATATGTAAATACCTGTGACGTCTGTGTGACAAGGTCGCAGGGACTTCTGTGATGCTTTGTGGCTTGTTGCCTATGTTCAGCCTCGAGAGGGCTGCTAAATTTCATTTCGAGGTTAGGGACAATACAATGGCCTGTCTTTTTCTCTCCCATCCCGGTTCTCGGCCACACTCAGTTCTAGAGGAGGCTGGACAAGTCAAGTTAAAGACTCCTACTTTAGAGAAAACGGCCAGGGCAGGCCTCGCTGGGCATGTGACTTTTCAGTGGAGACCTGAGGGGGGTGAGGTGATAAAAGGAGGGTTTTCAGAGGCTTGGGGCCCACCGCCTGGCAGCCCTCTGGCCGCTGTCCACCCAAACGCCTCATCAGTCGGTGCCCTGTGGACCGAGGACGTGATGGACAGAGAGGCCCAGGGGCCCCCGGAGAGCGCCTGACTGGTTGGGGGCAGGGGGCCCAGGAGGGAAATGACTTCAGAGTGAGGGCGAGCAGTAGGAGGGTCCCCGGAAAGAGTGGGCAGGGAGCCCCAGCCCACCTGCTGCCATTTCCCTAGCCCTTCTGCACGTCCTGTTTTCAGGAATCACGGAAAGTGCCCCTGTGGTCTGAGAGTGAGGGGCCGTGTGTGTCCCCCTGACCGGGGACTCCAGGGGCAGGGACCCTGGGGCATTTGCATCCCTGCCTTTCGCCGGCTGGCTCAGGAACATTCTCCCAGAGGGGCCCGCGCTTTCCAGGTCCAGTCCCTTGTACTTGAGCCCCATCCTCCCAGCCCTGATGTCTCAGAGCCCGTGGGCCCCTGGGTGTGGCCCCAGCAGCCTGGCAGGTGACCTTGGTCTGGAGTCTCCTGTATCTGGGCCTAGAAGCACTCAGAAGCACTGAGAATGGACAATGCAAAGAGGACTGTAGGCTGTCGGTCTCTCCGAGTTTTCATCCCCCACCTGTGAGGTGGGCTATCAAACCCACCCGCCGCCTTGGAGAGTCGTTGGGGGCACAAGGACAGCAGAGGGGTCCGTTCGGGCAGCCCTGGGGGACACAGGTGCCCCGGGCCAATGACCCTGCCCCTGGGAAGTCTCCAAGCCTGTAACCGGGATCCAGAGATGGGGGTGCTCAGACAGAGGCGAAGCTCCCCCACATCCTCCCAATCTCATGTGTGTGGAGGAGGTTTTGATGGTACTGGAGAGCAGGCAGGCAGGGGGTGCTCACATTCCAGGGAGGTGCTGGGAAAACTGGGGTTGCCCTTTGAGAAAAAATCCTTCCCTTCTACTATATGGAGTAGTCTTCCCTCGAAGAATCAAAGAAATAGATGTAGGAAGTAAAGAGAACACAGTTCATCAGAGGCAAACCTTTATCGGCCCCGTTACCCAGGGCAACCTGCCTAAACATAAAAAACATAGGAGCAATCACAAACCAGAGAAAGAAATGAAAAGGCAAGCCAGCTCAGAACCAGAGAGGGAAACGGAAAGGCCAGCGAACGAACGGGGCAGCTGATCGCCACAAACAGGACAGGAAGGTGTTAACGAGCTTATTACGGAGGGATGGCCTTTTGTGTGTTATATCCTCACCGGGGATATTTTTCCATTGATTTTTAGAGAGAGTGGAAGAGAGAGGGAAAGACAAAGAGAAATATCTATGTGAGAGAAACTCATCAAGTGGTTGCCTCCTGCACGAGCCCTAACCAGGTCCAGGGCCTGCAACCGAGGTATGTGCCCTTGTCCAGAATCGAACCCGGGACCCTTCAGTCCCCAAGCCAACACTCTATCCACTGATCCAAACCGGCTAGGCTACAGAATGATGTTTTAAAGGCACCAAAACTTTAATACAAAATTATAAAAGAACACGAAGCCATTATTTGTGTTGGGTTAGGGCAGATAATAAACATAAAAAGCTTCATTCTCACTAGTGTTAGAAAAAAGACTAATTCAGTCAGGAGCATTTAAAAGATCTTCCACCTCAATAGATGGTGCCGATGGCGCCAGGGTGACACTCGGCCTCACACCATCACAGTGGCTCTCTGGAGAGCCATCCCATCTCTCGAGAGATCGTGCCCCTGAGTACGTCCCAGCCCTCTGCTCCGATGGACTCACACGCCACTTCTTGGAATCTATGCTGAGGAAGTCAGCAGAGATGCAGACAAAGACTCTTATAAGCAGAAGGTCATTTTCATTTTATTTCAAATGGTTAAAAAATAAATTATTTTAAAAGTTTTTTCCCCTCTCAGGAATTTTGAATGGAGACTTTGGAGCCAAATGCCTATTTAAAAATAGAACAGAGTCCTGGAAATAACAGTTGTGTCTACAAATGAAATGTCTGCAGCTCCCAAATCAGCCCTTTTCCAGCCCCAGCCGCACACACCGTAAGAAATCAGCGGCAGGGTAATGCCGAAGAGTAAGGAGATGAATGAATAAAAGATGAGGCTCCTATGAGTTCAAATATTTTGCAGCCATTAAAAATGAAGTTTATGAAGAATTTGTAATGACACGGGAAAGTGCTTGTGATGTGATGTTAGATGAAAAACAAAGCAGGGTACAAAATATATGTATATATATTGGAATCACTGCAACTTTTTAAATGTGCTTACCCACACAAAAAGGATCAGAGGAGAAAACACCCAAGCTGTAACAGTGTTTATCTCTGGCTAGTGGGATTATGGGCATTTTCTTCTTTTTTATATCTTTTATGTTCTCATAATTCTCTGTAAAAATCATTAATTACTTTCGGGGGGGACTATATATGTATATACACACACACACATACACACATACATACACACACATACATACACACATACATACATATACACACACACATACATACACATATATAATCTCTCCGTCCTTGCTCCCCACCCCCAAATCACAGGGGTCTCTGCATAGAAGGAACACAAACAGGATAAGAAACAGAGAGGGATATGCCAGGGCAGCCTGGGGAGGTGGAGGCAAAATAAAGTTGGTGCCAGACCTCCTGGAGCCTTGAGTGCCAACCCCAGCAGTTTGAACTTCACCCAGAGCCCCGTCTTCTGCCCAGGTTCAAAGGAGAGTGGCCTGCCCCTTCTGGAAGGTTAGGGGGCTTCTTGGGGAGACCAGCGTGTTGTGAGTGGCTCCAGGTACCAACCTCCTGCCTTTTCCCACTCCCCCCAGGGAAGAGTTTCACACTGACCATCACCGTGTTCACCAACCCCACCCAAGTGGCCACCTACCACCGAGCCATCAAGGTGACTGTGGATGGACCCCGGGAGCCCAGACGTAAGTGCCCGAGCCACTGAGTCCCCTGGGAGAGGGAAGGAGGGTCCAAAGGGAGAAGGGCAGCAGCGAGGTCAGACAGACGGCACTGGGTTCTGGGAGCACTCGGGGGGCGGGGATGTGGTCTCTGCTCTACACCCCCAAACCCTCTGTGCTTGGCCTGGACTTCGGGAGGCCGGTGAGGAGGCTGGGAAGGGAGATAACAGGATCAGCGGACCCGCTGCCATGGGGTGACCGCCGTTGGGAGCCTCTGGGGAGTATGGACTTGCATGGGGCTGGGGGCCGGGCCGGTGTGCTCTGCTCCACCCCAGCTTCCTCCGCCAGTAGCTGAAGGAGGCCGGGTCCCCTCCTTGGAAACTCTTTCTTTGAATCTGAGTCTGTGACTTACTCAGGTCGCCCAGGGGCCGGGCATGCTGACCCCAGGACCCAGTGTCAAGATCAGGAATGCAAATTTGATTCTGCAGATATTTATCAAGCACCTGCTGTGTGTAGGGAGCCCTGGTCCGTGCATTTTAGCATCAAAGAGGGTTTGTGTTTCATTGCTTCTGCTGAAGGGCCTGGGGTTTGCAGATTCAGATTAGGGAACTGGAGGGGCAGCGGCCACGGAGTGGGCAGAGGCCTGTGTTCACTGGGTGAAAGAGTGATTGAGTGAGTGAGTGAATGAATGAATGAACGAATGAAGCAGAGAACCTGCTTGCCATCTCTGGACTGGCTGCTCTTGAGCTCTGAGCAGAGCTCTTGTCTGGATTGCCCCTCACTCGCACACGCTCGCTGGTGCATTGAGAGCTACCCTGTCCTTGTCTTTCTTTGTAATTGTGGCCCCTTGCAGTTTAGACAACCCTCTCGCATTTATTGTCTCATGTGAGATCCTCGTGATATCAGAGCCAAGGGTCACCCAGTCCCAGTGAGGAGAGAATTCAGGCCTGGGGACATGGAGGTCCTGGCTGGGGCCTCACACTGTCTTAGCTTCCGGGAGGCGGGGAGGCGTCCAGGATCCTAGAGACAGCCTTTGATCCCAGCTCAGGAGGGAGAAGCCTGGCAGGAGGACAAGCTCCTGGTCTCTCAGTGCCCAAGGCTCACAACGGGAGTGTGACTACCAGGGCGTGGTCAGGGAGGGCGCCCAGGCCTGGCCCCACGCCTCCGTTCCTGGGAATCGGGCCTGGCCCATCCGGGGAAGGCTCAGAGCTGGCCCTGGAAGAGTTCTCTCCCGCCTCTCAGGACTCCTTCCTGCGGCCTCCCCTGAGCTGTCGTATGTGGTCATCAGGCCCAAAGGCAGGCAGCTCCCAGCAGGCACTGGGTCTGGTCAGATTCCTGCTAGGATTGGACATGGATGTGTCCATGCCCTGGCCTTGGGCTTCATAGCTCCAACAAGTCGTGTCTTGTTTTTGGCCTCAGTTTTGTCAGCGGTGAGCCGGGTCACTGACTCCCCAGCATCTCCAGGTGATAAAGGCTGGCCAGCCCTGTGTGTCACAGGCCTTTGTGCAGACAGCAGAGTCTAAGCCAGTTTGCCTGGCTGGGGGACCTTGGGCAAGTTGCAGACCTCTCTGGGCATCAGCTGCCTCCTTCGGGAAGCGCGAGAATACCCCCCACCCTGCAGGCCTGGGGGTCAGTGCCCACAGGTGGCAGCAGAGGGAGGCTCCTTGTGAGTCACTGGACTGTGCTCTGTTACCTCTGGCACTGGGCCATCTCCCTGGGCTCCCATCACCACCACCACTAGGGTGGCTGCTGGAACCCCAGGCCATGGCAATAGAGGTCTAAGTTTCTGTCGAAGGAGGCGATATTCTACTCTGAGTCTCCAGGGGCAGAATCAGGACGGACGGGAGCCACCATTGGGCTCAGTGTGACTGATGCGGCACAAAGCAGTGAGCACCCAGTGTGGAGAGGCATGTTAGCCGGGGCGTGGAGCCTGGTGGGAAGGTTCCCAGGGGCCGGGCAGCACCTGGAATCCCTCAGAGCCCTCCATGTTCAGCCCGCCCAGCCCAGAGCTGCTCACCGGCCCCCACTGAGGCCCCTGGATGAGGGTGAAGACTTGGCCTCCCCCTGCCTGCTCGTCTCTCCTGGGGTCCCCCACACCTGAGACAGCCCCTTCTTGGCGTGAGCTGGTGGGGGAGTGGGTGGCACAGGAAGAGGCAGCGAGAAGGGGAGCCAGGCCTGGAGATAAGCTGGAGTCAGAGGCCAGGCTTGCTGCGTGACCTGAGGCAGATGGTGCCCCTCTCTGGGCCGTGGCACAGGCCAGATCAGTGGTTTTAAAGTGACTTGTTCCAATAAAACCTTAACAAAAGCTCATTTATAGGAAAGAGCAGCCATGGCCATGGGGGAGGCAGGCACTTCTCCAGGTCTTCCATCCCGAGGACCTGCTGGCCCCTCCCCTGCCCCAGCCCCTGCCCAGCCCTCAGGTCAGGTCTCCCCAGCACCTGGGTTCCAGTCCCAGCCTGGCCTTCCGCCTGTGACCTTCTGGGCCTCAGTTTCCCCACGGCCGGTCACCCAGCCCCGCCGAGTGCCAGGCCCTGGGCAAAGCCTCAGTTAACTGATCCTTAATGGCCCCAGGAAGAGAGGCCAGGAGGCAAAGCCACTTGCTCAAGGGTGAGCTTCGGTGCACCCAGGGCTCCAGCCCGGGGCTCAGGCCAGCAAGTCACTTAGAAGGGCCTTCCCACCTTCATCTGTAAAATGGGGGCGATATTAGCATCTCCTCGGGGGAGTTCTTGTGGGCATTAATCCGGCTTCCAGCTGCCCTCCTGCAGGAAGTGTTCAGGAGCCCTCATGGTTTATGTCGGGATTTTCTTTCTGGGCCTTTCTCCTGCTTTGTGCCCCCCGTGGTGGAGTGGGAGGGGAGTAGGAGCTGGTCCAGGGAGCCAAGGAGTGGAGCCTGCAGATCTCTGAGGCCGCTGTGGGTTCTGTGGCCGGGTCGTTCCCCTCCAGTGCCCTGCAGAGCGTGCCCCAGCTGCAGCCAGGTGGCCGGCTGGGCTGGAAGGCTGGCTTGGTGGCTTCCTGCCTGTGTGGCCTTGGTTTCTGAGGTTCTCGATACTGGTGTCCCTCACAGTCGCTGGGGGCTTGTTATAAGGAAGGTGGCTGAGCGGGATCCAGGATCTGGGCAGGAGGCAGGACAGCGCCTGGCGACTCTTGTGGACCACAGTTTGGGGACTGCGTGCTCCACGTCTTCCAGGCTTAGCAGGTGCTGGTACCTGAAAGGCTAGGACCCAGGTTCTTAATCCTGCCCGAGGCTGAGAGAGGGCAGCCCTGGCATCTTGCCTGTGGGCCCTTCCCAAAAATGTACATGGAAGGATTTCAACCAATATTTTCCTAGGCACCTCCCGTGAGGAGGCACTGTTCTAGAAGCTAGGACACCTCAGTGAACCCAGCAGATGGGTCTCACACACAGGGCTGGGGAGAGATGGTAAACAGCTCTGTTATCACCCTGGCAACAAGGCCCCGCCTGATCTGTGCCCATTACTCCTCTGTCTTCCTCTCGAACGCCTTCCTCCTCACTCTCCCCATGCTGACCTCCTGGCTGGTCTTCGAAGTGGGTAGTCTCACTCCTGCCTCGGGGCCTTTGCACTGCTATTCCCTCTACCGGGAACACCCCCCGGGCACCCCCAGATTCATGGCTCACTCCTTCCCTCCCCGAAGTCTTTCCGCAAACTTTGCAGTGAGCCCTTTGCTGATCGCCCTGTTTCAAATCACAGGCACAGCAATCCCCCCAAACCGCCTTATACCTCCCGGCTTCCATTTGAGCTCGAGCACCTTCTAAGAAGCTGTGTAGCCCACTCATTTCTTTCCTTGCTTTCTCATCTCCCCCACTCGTGCACACGTTCCACAGGGTGAGGGTGCTTCCTCTGCTTTGTCGGGCACTTGGTATAGACCCTGGAATACAGAAATGAACACTTCGTAGGTGCTCGATAAACACTTATGGAATAAGTGAAGTAAACAAGTGATTAGCTGATTTAATTTCAGGTAACATGAAGTCCTGTGAAGAAAAGAAAGTCGGGGGTGAGCGGGCAGCGTGTGGGGATGAGACATGGCAGGGTGGGGGAACGGGGAGACCTCCTGAAGAGGCGATATTTGAGCAGGGCCCGAAGGAGGTGAGCAGTCACTGTGGCGGCGGGAAAAGCTAAAGCTGCCGGTTTTGTCCTCAGCTCCAGGTGTGGGGAGGCGGAGGGATGCCCCAGATGAGAAGAGCCAACGGCTCCTGGCCCCAGCCCCCGGACCCCCTGATTCCCAGGGGAGTGTGCCAGCAGGAGGGAAGGGGTTAACCTTAGACCTCCCTGGCTCCCTAATCAAGCCCAGGCCGCTGGAAACCCCAGTTGCAGGCCTGGGAAGGAGAAGCTTGCCTCCCTGCCCGCTGGCCCCCCGCCAGCCACCGACCGGCTTTCATCTGCTCACAGGGGGCCGATTCACGGCAGACCACCCGGGGCCCAGCACCCGCCTGCGATTCCATGCGGTTGTTAAGAGTCGGGTGTAAATCTCCTGACAGGCCGCAGAGCGGGCCTAGGGCCTGGGTGCCCCACCCCTCGGCTGGGCAGACAGTGGCTGCTGTGTCTGGGTTGTGGCCGCACCAGAGCCTGGCCAGGCGGCCGAGTGGCTTCATCTGGGTGCCCACATTGTTCCCCACAGATGACCCTGTTCCTGTGGCCCTGCCCAGCTCCTCTGCTCCCTGCCCTCTGCCTTTGCTGGCCTCCTGGCCCCCTCCGTGCCACCGAGACAGGACACTGAGCTGGCCATTTGCCAGTCGCACCTCAATGCCAGGCAACCCTGCTCTCCTTCTCTTGGAGGTCTCTGGAGGCCACGACCTTAGCAGCCAAGTTACATGCAATGTGCTGACCTTTCTAGGTTTGACCTTGGCCACGTGCCTCCACTTTCCCATCTGCAAAATGGGGTGACCGTGGCAGTCTCGCACAGCAGCACCACAGGCTTGGTGACGCTGGAGGGCCTGTCAGTGGTTAGAGCCCAGCTTCTGGAGGCTGACAGGCAGCCTGAGCCAGTCCTGGGCGCCGAGTGCTCCCTGTCCTCCCCACAGAGTGCTCTGTCCTCAGCTCCTCCTCACTCTCAGGAGTTGATCAGATGATGACCATTTTATAGGTGTGGAAACTGAGTCCCAGGAGGGAAGAGGGACTGGGAGGGATAGAGCAGGGCGTGATTGGAGCCGGCCTGTCGGCGCTGAGCTCCAGAGCAGGGCAGGGCTCCTGAGAAAGTCCACTGATACTGTCATCTTCTCCCCAGGCCCAGCCTCCCGGGCCTGCGGGAGCCCCTCTGGCCTGAGCCTGGGCTGGGCCCTAGCACCGTGTCTGGAGCCCCTGGTTTCACAGCCCAGGCTCCTTCCCTGCAGGATGGGCTCAGGAAGAGAAGGTGGGCGGTGCTTCCCGTGGGACCTGAAGCGTCACTGACCTTCTCCAGGCTGTTTCTCACCTTAAATAGGGACAGTGGTCAACCTCCAGGTGGGATGATGCCGTGTCACCTGCTCAGACACAGGCGTGGAGGAAGCACCCAGAAGCGCGCTGCTCTTTCCGTCCACTGCTGGCCACTGCTCCCGGCCTGCAGAGGGGCTGGGGCTCCTGCCGGGAGGAGGCCTTCCTGGAGGAGCAGCTCCTGGGCTGAGCCCCAAAGGACAGGAACGCATTCCTGGCCGGGGCTGTGCCTGAGCTGTGGCTCTGAAGTGTGGAGGCAGAGAAAACTCGAGAAACCCTGGCACGGTGGCAGCAGCAGGAAGTGGTGGTAGGTGGGCCCTGGAGCAAGCAACCCTGCCTTCTCATTCTGGGGTCCCAGTCTGGCCAGCGCTGATCCCTGCAATCTTAAGTCAGAGACTTCCCGAGCCAGAGGGGCTCCGTAAGCAGCCTGTGCAGGGGAAACGGAGGCACCGCGAGAATCCCCGCCCGCTCCCACTGTGGGCAGCCACATGAAAGAGGTCCGTTCCGCAGCCCCATCTCCTCCCCTGGGGCACAGGAAGTTCCTTCTGCTCCCAACATGAAGGCCCGGGCCCGTGGCGCTGAGACTCTCCGGCACCCTGGCCATGCGGAGCCGCCTCAGCTTCCCTCTGCCCCTCCCTGCAGCAAGGAAGCAATTCCCCATGTGCTGCTAACATCCCCTCCTCCAGCAAGTCTGTCCGATGTGAAGGCAGAACATGCATGGTGGGAACATGTGCTCAGGGGCCAGAGCACCTGATTTCTATCCCAGACCAAGCACTGAGCATCGGTCTCACCGTGAGGTCTCAGTGGCCCCATCTGTACAATGGGAGCAGAAAGGAAAGTGTCAGGAGAAAGAGCACTTGGAGTTCTTGGGTTCTGGACGACAGTGCTGGCTCTGCTGTCCTGTCATTGCGTCCCAGACACAAAGAGACGCGACTTACCCGGCCTTGGTGTCCTGTTCTAACGTGAGGGCGACCGCCCTGCCTCCCTTGGAACGAGCGGGGGGAGAAGTTCCGGGCGCGGTGGCGGGGACCCGTGTGGGTGGAGAGCGTTCACAGAACTTGCTTGGCCAGCGCCACAGCCTGGGAGGGTGTCATGATGGGGACACTGCGGCTCGGGTGGAGGAAAGGGAGTGTGACTAGTGAGGCCACCAGGTTGCCAGCAGCAGGGCCCAGCCTCGAACCCCGGCCTCTGTGAACCCCGCCCTCCTCCTGCTGGGCCGCAGAGTCACTGTAAACACCTGGGACACAGTGTGACTCAGAAGCGGGGCTTCATTCGCCCGTGAGGATCATAACAAGGCCTGAGGTTTTGCACCAGCTTTTGTGTCACCCCATTGGCTCACATCAAGCGTGTGGCTGAGACACCCGGATCCTTTGCACCCAACTGCTGTCAGGTCAGCCTGCGGCCTCCAGGTCCACCCGCCGCGTCCTGCCTTGAGATGGTTCTGAATCCATTCGTCCCCCAGTTGTCCACTTCGCAGCTGCCATCTTCGGTGTTTCTTCCCCCCAGGGCTGAGGCCGGGCCTTTCGGCACGCCCCTGGAAACCACGTTAACCAGTTCTTGGTGGCTGAGCCTTCTCACCTAACCAGATAATGAAGTTTTGAACTTGGAGGGTACAAACTGGCCGCCCTTGGGCAGGACACATCCTACAAAGTGCTCAGTTTGGCGCTTTTTTTTTTAGTTCAGTATTTGAATTAATTGCCAACATATAAAATATGGGAGATTTCCTATAAAAGCAGGTTTACGGTTTCAGAAGCTCTGGCAACACTGAGCCCATATCCCGCCCCCCCCCACCCCCCCCCCCCCCACACACACACACCATCAGAGCACCAGTCTGCTGTACTTGATGGTGACTACCCCCCTTACAAGGCACATCCTCTCTGGTCTGCCCCGTCCCCACCCATCCCATGTGCCTCGGTTACCTGACTTGCCAGCCCCCATAGGCATCTGCATTTGGGGCCCTGGCTCCAGCTGAGCTCACCCCCAACCCATATTGTCCTGTTGTTACCAAGGGTCCTAGGAGGCAGCAGCGGGGCCCTGCCTGGAGGCCGAGTGGTTTCATTCCGGCTGTCGAGTGTCCCCTGGACTCCAGGCCTGGGGCCTCCCAGGAGGAGGAGGAAGTGGGTTCCCTGGCTCTTGGCGTCTTGCTGAGCCCAGCGTGGCTCCCAGGACTCCTGCTCCATTTCTGCGGGCTCTCAGAGGCCCATGTGAGCGTGCGACAGGGGTGTGTAGAGAGCACAGGGTCTGGGGTCCCGGAACCCATTGCACCCCCATTTTGAAAACCAGCAGTGAGGCCCCTTGCTAGGCCTCTGACTCTCTCCCCTCATTCTCAATGGTGGTCGACACTTTTCCCCAAAGATGCCATTTCCCAGGCCTCAGGAAGGATGGTGAGGATTCAGTTTTAACTCCCACCTACTTCTCTCTTCTCTCCCTGTCAGTCTAGGAAGTTCCCCGCATCACTGCACCCCTAAGACCTCAGGCAGGCCTTGCCCTCTCCCTGGGCTCCTCCCCGCATTCTTTTCCAAGGGATCCAGGGACTCCGTCCCCCTTCCTCACTCTGTGACCTCCGTGAGCCACAGTTTCTCTTGCCTGTGAAAGGAGAAAGGGCCCCTGGCCTGCCTGGCCTCTCCCGCGGTGTCGCTGGTGCAGATGGCCAGCCTCCTGTCGGGCTGAGCAGCAGAGCCCCGGAATGCTCAGCCCTCTGCCTGGACAAACCCCCGACACACGGTGTGAACAGGGTTGTGCCTGGGAGTATCGCACGTGCGGGGATCATGTAGGAAATTTGGAAACTACCTGAGTGTCCATCTGAGAAGATTGGCCGAGTAAACTCAGTGCCCAGTGAATGTGAGCAGCAGGCGCGAGGGACGCCCACTGGCATAGCGGGCAGTCCTCGGGCTCCTGTGGGAACTCTGTTGTAGTCTTGGGGCTGGCTTATCCTCCCCATTTTACAGGTCAGAAAACTGAGGCGGCCCTCCAGGGTACGCTACTGGAAAGGCAAATTACAGAATGGCACGGCCAGGCTGAGCCCATTCAGGAAAGTTCCACAAGAAACTTGCTCTGTGTTTCCAGGCGTGTGAAACGGAGGCTGGAAGGAAAGACCCCACACGGGGACTTCTGGGGAGGGGCTTAGGGGGGCTCCCAGGAGCCACGGACCTGTCTGCAATGCTTTTATTTTTGTAGATGTTCGTGTGCTGCTTGTGAAATGTAAAGCAAGTCATTGAAGAAGGGTGTGTGTGTGTGTGTGTGTGTGTGTGTGTGTGTGGTCGTGTGGTCCCTGTAAGCTCCATGTCTTCCGAGGACCCTGAGAGAGGCTCTGCTGGCTGCACGAGGCAGGGGCATGGCCACCTTGAGCCTGCAGCACCCTCGGGCCTGGGAGCAGCGGCTGGGCTCCTCCTGTGCGGGCCATGGAAGAAGGTGACGGGAAATGCTGGCACTTCCTCCAGGTGCTCTGGTCCCTGTCCCCACCTTCCCGTCAGAAGCACCCACGGCCTTTGCTCCGTGTCCTGGCAATCGTTTCCTTCTGTCTGAGGCCTGACAGGAGAAGGCCTGTGGGTCCCGAGTGACTCGGGGCGGGAGGGAGTGACAGTCTCATCCCAGGGTCGCCTCCCGGGGGTGGGGTGGGGCCTGGGGCGCTGGGAGGCAGAAGGTGGCAGCTCTCCTGGTTCTCTTCCTGATCCCCACGGGAGCCTGCTGGAGTCCCTTGCCCATGCCTGTGGCCTCAGCTTCCCCTCCTGCCAGACAGTGTGCTGTGGAGGGTCAGGTATGAGAGTGGGTAGCCCTGCTCAAGAAGGCAGGTAGGTCCTTGTGGCCGCCCCGGGGCAGTACCTAGGGCCGTTTTCTGCAGAAAGTCTGTGGAGAACCCGAGGAGGAGGTTGCTGTGACTGAGGGTCTCGTGCAGAAGCCCGAGCTTAGACCTCGGGGAGAACATCCCGGCGGAGGAGGCATTTCTGTCTCCCCGAGACTCTCGGGGACCAGCTGCTGACGGGCTCCCCTTGCTCTGCAGGGCACCGGCAGAAGCTGGAGGACCAGACCAAGGCGTTCCCCGACCGCTTCGGCGACCTGGACCGGGTGCGCATGCGGGTGACCCCGAGCATGCCCAGCCCCCGCGGCTCGCTCAGCACCACCAGCCACTTCAACAGCCAGGCCCAGACCCCCATCCAAGGTACGGCACGGGCGGGGGGAGGGGCCAGGACCTGGACGTGGTCCTGGGGCTCCAGGCCAAAAGCCCGTCCGGAGGCCATTCCCTGCCCGGGTGGTGCTCCGGCCCGGGCCTGGCTGAGGTTCTGCGTGCATTTGGACTGCCCACATTCATTGACTCCCACCGCGTGCCATGCTGGTGCCTGGCCCCAGGATCAGCTCGGTGTCCCTGGGGAGATGGGGTTACTCTCCTAGTGCACCCTTTAAAACAGGGGTATGACTTGTCCAAGGAGCCTGTGGCAGACGTGTCCCTGCTGGAGGCACCTCCCTCCAAGCTCAGCTTTCTCATTGGAGAGTGGGGTGCCTCTGCACGTTCAAGTGCTGTTACTGCCCTCAAAGTGTGTAAACGGTAAGGGACGCTGCAGCCCTGGAGAGATACACAGCATCTCCTGGGAAAGGTCCCGTGGCCCAGGGACCCGACCAAACAGAAAGGAGGAGAAAGGCCTCTGGGCCGAGGCCCCTAAAGCGGTCTCTGTCCCCACTGCCTGGTGGATGCAGCAGGCACCCTCAGAGCTAGATCTCAGGCAGGACTTCCGAGCAGACAGATGCACGTAGCAGGTGCTCAGTAAATGCCTGGATGATGCACAGTCGCTCTTCTCCAGGCTGTCAGCCAGTGTGCACAGCCGCACGCAGCGGCGGTACTGAACGGAGGCAGGAGGGCTGGCCGTCACCATGCACCGAGGGTGTCGTTCTTTCTCGGTCCTCCAGGGCCCGGTTAGAACCCATTTGGCCGATCAGTGATGGTGACAGACTTGACGTAGCCCCGTAGCATAGGCCCTCCCGTCTGGCCTGAGAAGCGGGGCCTTGGTGAGGTGGGGAGGGGCCCCAGGTCCAGCTGCTCCGAGCCTCTGGGCTAGCGAGTTTGAGATACAGCAGCTCTGTGGCCAAGAAGGAAGGGCTGGGTGTGGCGCTGTGGGGCGGAGGCCTGACCTCAAGAGGCAGTGGGAGGTGCTCTGCACTCGGGCTCATGCCCACCCCTGCCCGGAAGCTGTCTGTGCTCCTGTCTCCCTCAGCGTCTGTCGGGTGCAGTAGCCTAACACTCCAGTCCTTACCCTGCCAGGGGCAGACCTGGGGCCCATTGGGATGTTGGGGCCCAGCCAGGGAGCCCCGGAATCCAGCAGGTGGGGGTGAACAGAGCCTTCCTGTTCAGCAGCTCCCACAGTTGTGTGGAAGTGGCTGGGGAATCGGTGCCTTAGGCTCCCCACCCTCTGTCCAGCCCCAAAGGGCCGGGTCTAGCCAGGCAGCAGGTAGAGCTCCTGCCTCCACGCTGAGGCTGGGAGGAGAGGTGGGGCCTGTGTGGATGCAGCTGACCCAGTCCTTCCCCTTCTGCTGCACCCTAGGCAGGGCTCCCCCGCCCCTCCCTGACCACCCACAGCACTGGGCTGAGGCCGCCTATGTGGCCCTTCAACCCAGCCGGGCCGCCCCTCCCAGGCCTGGCCCCTTTGGCATGAGCAGAAGGGCTCTTGACAACCAGGACCGGGAAGGAGTATGAACTTTGCAATCAGATGGGCCGGGCTTGGGACTCTGCCTCTGCAGGCACGGGCTGTGTGTTCCTAGGCTAGTCACTTCACCTCTCTGAGCTCAGTTTTCTCACCTGCAAAATGGGAAGAAGGAGGTACCTGCCTCAGAGGCGTGTAGGCAGGGCTGGGTTTCTGGCCCTCTCACCGGCCCTCCCCTTCTGGTGGGGCCAGCCTCTGCCTTCAGACTCCATCCTGGGCACCCCCTCAGGACACCCCACCACCACTTCTCTTGGTGCCTGTTAATAGCTTTGACCCCCGGCTTTGGTCACTGGCAAGCAGTGCCGAGGCCCCATCCCCTCCATACCCCAGCCCCAGGCCCCCCCAGCTGTGGCCGCCCACAATGGGGGCTTCTAACAGCTCAAAGGGCTCATTCAGCCACCACGCAGCAGCTGGGGCAATTTGGAGAAGAAAATAAACATTTCCTTCCAGTGTTGGGATTGGCTGCTCGACAGCCAGCCAGCTCCGGTTTCCTGGGGCTACTGGGCTGGGAGGGGCTGGGGGGGCAGGAGCCTCAGGGGTCCTAAGGGCAGACACTTCCCCACCACCCCGGGGGTGGGGGCGGCAGGAGGGGACAGGCCGTCTGGGCAGGCCCTGCTCAGAGCCTGGAGCCCATGTGAACGCCAAGGGCCGCGCACACCAGACCAGGTCCACCTTGCCCGGCCTGTTTCCTGGGCCGCAGCCCTGCTGTGTCATCCTGGGGTCCCTGTTTGGGGTCTTTCACTTTGAGAGTGGGGTTCCTGTCAGTGGACAGCACTCACTTCCTGGGCTCAGAGCAGAAGGGTCAGCCTCGTGCTTGGCTGTGTTTGGGGCGCCAACGAGACCTCTGGGGTCCTGAGAGTGGGGAGCCAGGCACCTCTGGCCCCTTAGGCTTCAAGGCAGCACTGACCAGCCAAGGAGCCCAGTAGGGAGGGTACCAGACATTCCAGGAGGACCCCTGCCCTCCAAGCCCCCCACCTTGAGCAGGGAGCATCATTCCGTTCTGACCCACAGCGAGGACCAGCGCGAGCCCGCTGCTGAGGAAGCAGAGCCCAGAGCCCAGAGAACCCACAGGTCTCACCTGAGGTCACGGCACCTCAGGCAGATCTGAGAAGCAGGAGACCTGAGGGCCCCTGCAGCTGTCTGTGCTCAGCCACGCCTCAGTCACAGTGGCAGTGCCAACCTGGAGCTGCCCAGGGCCAGAGGCTGGTCTCCCTGAATCCTCTTTGGTGGGGTGGCATAGAGGGGTTGGTGCCAGACAGACTTTTCCTCGGGACCCCTGCTGGGGGCTCACCCACCCCCCTCCCCACTGTTGGGGGCTCACCCACCCCCCTCCCCACTGTTGGGGGCTCACCCACCCACCTCCCCACTGCTGGGGGCTCACCCCCCTCCCCACTGCTGGGGGCTCACCCCCCCACCTCCCCACTGCTGGGGACTCACCCCCCTCCCCACTGCTGGGGGCTCACCCACTCCCCACTGCTGGGGGCTCACCCACCCCCCACTGCTGGGGGCTCACCCACCCCCCACTGCTGCCAGAGTCACCCCTTGGCCAGGACGTAAGGAAGGCTCAGGGTCAGGGGATCCTCTCTGCAGGGCCCTGAATGGGTGTCCTGGGAGCCCAGCGCAAGACTGTCACAGCCGCTGCAGCAGCGCCAACCCTCATCAGGCCTCCCCTCTGTGCCCAGTCTGAGCACTGTACGTGCATTAACTAATTTAATTCCTAGGATCTGTCACTGTCTCCATTTCTTATGCGGGAAGGTTGGCACACAGAGAGGTTAAGTGACTTGCCCAAGGACACACAGCAAGTAAGTGTCAGAAGCCGATTAGATACCCAGCTGCAGAGGCCACACAGTTAACCGTTGTGCTGTGCTGTGCTGCCTCAGAGACGGGACAGCTGCCTCTCAGGCCCATATTGGGGCTCAGGACTGGAACCCTGGGGTTTTGTGCCAGGTCCAGTGCTCTGTGTGACCCTTAGGCAAGTGCCTCACCTTCTCTGGGCCTCAGTTTTCCTGCCAAGGGAGTTAGCCTCCATCCCAGAACCCCTTGGGATGCTGAGGTTTTGGGGGTCTTGAATGCAAACGTAGCAGGCAGAGGCTCAGATGCCCTTGTCTTGGAGTCCAGTGCGGAGCCTGGGCTGGACACTGGTGCGTCTTTGGCAAGGGCAGGGTCTAGGCCACCGAGGCCCTCTGGCTGCCATCTCACTTGGCTGCCAGGGAGATGCAGGCAGCCCTGAGACACAGGCCCAGGGTGAGGTGTATGTGTGTGTGGACCGGCGGGGAGGGGCGGCACACATCCTCTGGGCCTGACCCCACCACACAGGGATAAGCTCACATAACCGCACCAAGCCCCCGGCAGGAGAGGTGTGGGCAGCACAGCAGCCCAGCAAAGCAGAAAGCAGAGGAACCATGAGGAGTTTGAGTCCTTTCTGCAACATCCAGGAAATTAATCTTCCCCTGTGCCTCAGCCTCCCTATCTGAAAAAGCAGGCTCCAAATCCCTCTCACAGGGCCATTCAGACCCTCTCCACACCCACAGGCTTGCCGGCTCTTAACAGGAGAGAGGGAGGCAGAAGCTGCCAGGCCAGACCGGCACTGTCCCTGGTGGGGGCCCACCTTCACGCCCCCTCCCCCCAACAGGCCTCTGCACTGCCAGGCTGTGAAGAGGATTCCAGAAGATAGAGAAGAGCCGCCCCCTTCCCTATCAGCCCGGGAGGCGCCCGTGGCCGCCTTCGGCCCGGGTACCTGCCCACCTGCTTCCCAGGCAGGACCGTTACCAGGTCAGGAGGGCTCCCACCCCCCAGCAGCCAAGGCAGTAAGAGCAGAGCCAGAGCTGCTTTTTGAATTTAATTTATTGGGGTACCATTAGTTAATAAGATCGATACATTCCAGGCATACAGCTTTGTAATATACCCTATGGTGTGCTCACCACCCGAAACCCAGCCTCCTCCTGTCACCCTGCATTTGACCCCCTTAACCAAGGACATTCTGAAAGAATTCCGCTAGGGCCCACCTGTGTGGCTCAGTGGTTGAGCATTAACCTATGAATCAGGAGGTCACGGTTCGATTCCCGGTCGGGGCACATGCCCGGGTTGCAGGCTCCATCCCCAGTGTGGGATGTGCAGGAGGCAGCCCATCAATGGTTCTCTCTCATCATTGATGTTTCTATCTCTCTCTCTCTCTCTCCCTTTCCGTCCTCTCTGAAATCAATTAAAAATATCTATTAAAAAAAAAATAAGTAGTCTGCTGGGGTGGTGTCCAGCTGCAACTGATGGTCCTCTTTGCTGTCCCCCAGGCACCTCAGAACTGAACCCTTTCTCCGACCCCCGCCAGTTCGACCGCTCCTTCCCAGCGCTACAGACCCTCACGGACAGCCGCTTCCCGGACCCCAGGATGCATTACCCGGGAACCATGTCCGCCGCCTTCCCCTACAGCGCCACGCCCTCGGGCACGAGCATCAGCAGCCTCAGCGTGGCCAGCATGCCCGCCACCAGCCGCTTCCACCCCACCTACCTCCCGCCACCGTACCCTGGGGCCCCGCAGAACCAGAGCGGGCCCTTCCAGACCAACCCGTCCCCTTACCACCTCTACTACGGTGCGTCCTCTGGCTCCTACCAGTTCTCCATGGTGGCCGGCAGCAGCGGTGGGGGCGACCGCTCGCCCACCCGCATGCTGGCCTCCTGCACCAGCAGCGCCGCCTCCGTGGCCGCGGGCAACCTCATGAACCCCAGCCTGGGCGGCCAGAGCGACGGCGTGGAGGCCGATGGCAGCCACAGCAACTCGCCCACTGCCTTGAGCACGCCGGGCCGCATGGACGAGGCTGTGTGGAGGCCCTACTGACCTCCCGGGGCAAAGCGGACTTCTCCCGACGGAGGCAGGGACCCCGGAACCTTCCCGGCCAGGGGCTGGCCCAGCTCCGAGGCTCAGGCAGGAATGAGACCCGGGCCCAGAGCTGGTGGGTGGCTCCGAGAGCATCCAGTCCAGCCGTGTCTTTGTACAGAGGGGTAAGGACCAGCCCCTGGGCCCCCACCCCGAGCCCAGATCCTAGTCATCTCATCCCACTGTCCTGTGGGAAAAGCATCCTCCTGCTGCCTCCTGCCCTGGTGACCTGGCTGTGCCCAGTGTCACAGGACCCGGGTCTCCGAGGGCAGAGACCATCTCTGCTCCAGAGAGAGGCAGCGTTTGCCCACACAGTCTGGCCTCTTGTCTGCAGGGCCCTGGACAGGCCTCCCCACCCCCACCTTCCTCAGAGACCCTGCACCTCATGGGCCCAGCCCTTCCTCCGCATTTATACAAATTGAGGCAGAACTGGAAGGTCCCCCACCCTCAGAGGGGTACCCCTCGTTGTACCCTCGCCCAAGGGTGCAGGCTGCATGGACTCCCGTGTCTGAGTTCTCTAGTTCTAGGGAAAGGGCCCGTCCAGAGTTCCAAAACACCACTGGCACAAGTGGGACGAGAGCACCCCCTAGCCAGTCCCCCCACAGTTCCTAACAGCTAAGCAGCCCCGTCCCCTCCAGCTGCCTGTGGGCCCCAGGCCCAGTGTAGACAGCCTCTGGCGGCACCTGCAGCCTCTGGTGGCACCTCCGTGCACTTTCCCAGCCCGAGGTACCCACCCACCGCTCTCTGGGTGGGGCCTGGGTCCTCCTTCACCCCACGCTGGTCTCGGAATTGCAATTTCGGAGAGAGCACAGAGGCCAGAGCGGTTCTAACAGAAAGCACCGGGGTGAGTTCAGAGAGCAAAGTCCCTGTCCCTGTCGCACTCGGTCCAGCCAGCCCAGCTGTGCACACCCGACCCCCCTCCTGGGAAGGCCCAGCCACACTGCTCTCCACTAACCAACCATGGTCCACAGCCGTCTTACAAAGACTAGTTTTTAAAGTAATTTTAGGAGAGCTTCCAACTTTTTCAAACACGGCCTCTTACAGGCAAAGCCGTGGTCGCCAACCTCAGCGCCTCCTCAGGAGGCCACCGCATTCCTTCGGCAGCACCCCACCAACACCCCCAAAGGCGGGCCTGGTGGGGACCCCGGGAAAGGCCGGTGCGATGCTGGGGCCTCACGTCGGTGGCTCTCAGACGGTTGTCCGAGAGGATGCTCTGGGTGTTGCGTCCTGGTGGGGGGGCTGTGAGGGGGCCGAGCCGTGGCCAGGTGAAGGCAGGACAGAGGGGAGAAAGGGCTCCCCACGCCCTCCCGGGGCTGCCCCTTCAGTTTGCAGGTGGGAAGGCTCGCCTTGCCCCAGGGGCGGCTGCAAGGACTCCCGCTCCCGAGTTCTTTGGTTCTAGAAAGGCCACGTGGGAAAGGCCACAAGAACTCGGGAGTCGGCCGCATGTGGTTTTCCGCCATTGTTTCAGCCACATCCTCTGTGGATGGGAAGTCTCCCCTGCGAAAGGCCCCTTAAGTGTCTCCGTCATAGCACCTGGCCTGCCCGTCCTCCGTCCACCCCCCCCACACACACACCGGCAGGTTAGGAAGTCCCGGTGAGCTCACTCCTTACTCAGACCCCTCCTGCTGGTTCCCCTGTCCTGCCCTCACTGGAAAGAGCAGTCGCCATCTCTTCAGATCCGCTGCTGGGGGTTCCTGCTGACTCCCTCCACCCAGGGGCGCTCCCACCCCTTCTCAGGAAGCAGCTACAAATCCGTCGTCTTCGTATCTTCGCTCCCGTGCTCTGTGGTTGGGGTCTGGCCCCCGGTTCCCAGTGCCCAGCACTGTGTAGTCCCACCCGGGGTTACCCCTCCCTGACATCCAGGCCCTGGTAAAGGCAGGGACAGGAAAGAAACGGGCCCACCCCCCACCCCCTGGCTTACAGTGACATGACAGCAGCTGTGCCAGTCCTAAGGCCCACAGCGGGCGCAGACAGCCTGGGCTTGTGGACATGGGTCCTCGCTGACGAGGCTACTTTAAAGGGATGCTCGGCGGACACACTGACAGGAAGCACACGGAGACGGAGGTCGGACCCCATCTCGCTGTCGCCTGGTGGCGGGTATGGTCCGTGTGACACATTGTCATGCTGACGTGTTGGTACCTGCTACCCTCACATCTCCCATCGAACCGCCCAGAGCCGGGGAGGGGTGGGAACTGCTTTGCACTATAATTTGCTTGGTGTATTTGTTTTTAATGCACAAGTTGCTTGTGCAGTAAACTCCTGTATTATTTAACTGTAAACGGAATTGTGACTGATTTGTTATAATAATATAACTCTGAGGTGTGTTGAAGGATCCAATGCCAGGCTCCTAGGGCTGTGTGCTGGGGGTGAGGGCGGATGGAGACACACACACCCCTCCCACCCCCCCCACTGTGGCCAAGGAGGAATGGGGCAGGGCCTCGGCCTGGGCAGGAATAGGACTAAGCCCCCTGCTGAGGAGACCCCCAGCGCCGTGGCCCCCCTGCGTCCGCTCCATCGGGAATGGCCACTGAGCCCACCCCAGGCAGGTGCGGCCACTGAGGCCTCCTGGGGCGGCTGGGGCGCCAGGGGGATGTCCGGTCTTCAGGTGCCACCACCCCTTCTCCCTCTCACGTGGCCCCGGATTTTTCACGAGGGAATGGAAGAAACCACCCCTCGCAGCGTGTTCCCACGCGCAGGGTGGGGGAGGGCAGAGCTGCTGGAGCCTAAAGCAGGCTGGGTGGGAGCCGCTCTCGGGCCCGAGCTGGAAGAGCAGCGACTCAGCAGCCATCAACTGCGGCGTGAACAGCTGGGTCAGCTCCCCCATTTTGCAGATGAAGAGACTGAGGTGCAAAGAGAGGGTGTCATCTGGCTTCACATCTCCCTGGGCCAGGACCGCAGCCTGCTGGTGGGGGCTGTGGGTGTGTGGTGTGGGGGGGCTGCCAAGGAGGCCTGGCCCACCCTGCCTGGCCCGTCAGGACTGGTGGAGGGGAATTTTCATAAAACAGACCTTATTTCCAAGTGAAAGTACCCACTTCAAAAGCGAGTCCCAAGACTTAGCCCTGTGCAGTTAGGTCGGTCTGCCTGAAACCCAACACCCAACAGGAAGTTGCCTTTCCCCAGCTGAACCCCACCCCACCCCCCAGCACCCCTCTGCCCGAGGGACCAGCCATGGCTGCAGAATTCCTCTCTGGGATGTGCTCTGAGTGAGGGGGCTGGTCCTGGAGCCGCGTCTGCAGGCGGACACGCTGCTTCCGTCTGTGAGTTTATCTGCGGGCACTTTGTAGGGATGACGGGGATGATGAGGGGACCACAGTTCGAGCCCCTCCCGCAGCCACACTTCGATGCCACCGCTGATGGGAGGGGAGCTGTGTTCTCCAGAGCCCCTGACGCAAAGCTCCATCACCTTCACCCACCAGGTGCAGACCAGCCCACCCAGCTTCCTGGGGAAACCGGCCCGGAGAAGGCTGGGACTCACCCCGCCCCTCACCCCAGGTCACACAGGTTGAGGTCTCTGGGGGGGAGCACTGCAGTAACCACAGCAGCCTGCAGGTGGCAGCAGGTGGAGAGCGTGGATTCCCCTCCAGACAAGGGTGAGAAGGGGCTGCCTCCATAGCAGCCAGAATTCAGCTGAGATGTTAGAACTTCCCAGCCCCTGGAAGGGCTGGGGAAAGGTCTTAATGTGGAAGGGGGGTTTTCTCTCCTCCTTCAGCTGTGTGGCTGGCGGGGGGGGGGGGGGGGGAGCCCTGTCCCTCTCTGAGCCTCTTTTTTTATTCAGATCTTACATGAGCACCTACTGTGTGCCAGGTATGCAACAGAATTGCCAGCCGGTCCCATGCTCCCTCCAGGTTCTGCTTCCGGGCAGGGGTTTACTCTGCTCAAAGGGAAGGGTGGCATCCCTGGCCCAGCAACCCCAGCCTCCCGGAGCCGCCAGCGGGAGCTTAGACATGAAGCGGCCCGGCCAGGTGAGGAGGCCACCTTGTTCCAGCGTCCAGGGGCCCTTGGATCCAGCTCCATTCCAGAGGCTCTAGGGGTCGCTTCGATTTGGGCAGTGTCTGAAGTTTCTACAACCACCATAGCCCCCACAGCCCCCTGAGCCCCCATAGCCCCCATAACCCCACAGCCCCCATAACCCCCACAGCCCCCATAACCCCCACAGCCCCCCTGAGCCCCCACAGCCCCCATAACCCCCACAGGCCCCATAACCCCCACAGCCCCCATAACCCCACAGCCCCCTGAGCCCCCACAGCCCCCATAACCCCCACAGCCCCCTAACCCCACAGCCCCCATAACCCCCACAGCCCCCATAACCCCCACAGCCCCCTGAGCCCCCACAGCCCCCATAACCCCCACAGGCCCCATAACCCCCACAGCCCCCATAACCCCCACAGCCCCTTACCCCACACCCCCACAACCCACAGCCCCCATAACCCCCACAGCTTCCACAGCCCCCTGAGCCCCCACAGCCCCTCACCCCACACCCCCACAGTCCCACAGCCCCCTGAGCCCCCCACCCCACACCCCCACAGCCCGTGACTGGCTGGAGACAGACTGGGAGAGGTGGTACAGGCCTTTGGGGCTCCCAGGGGGGCCTCCACTCCTGAGGAGTGAAATGGCCCCAGACGGACCTGCCGCGCACCCCCCCACCCCCGGCCTCAGAGAGCAGCCCTGCACTGCGAGGCTTCTCCATGGAGACGGCTTCGGCCTGGACCCTGGACGCTGAGAACAGAGGTCCTGGCAGGGCTCTGCAGGCCTGAGACGATGGAGGGAACCTTGAGGGCCGAGGAGACGGCTGTGGGGCTGTCCCAGTGCGGGGCCAGACCCTGGCCTGCCTCACTCCTCCTTTGCCCCAGATGCACCCCATAAACACAGTCACCCGGATCTCCCCAGCATGGCCCAGGGTGGGGGGGCAGCTGTTTGCCCCACCAGACACCCAGCTTGGCCATGTGAGCAGGGACCGCGCCTCCGTGGTTGGTTCATTTTGGGGTCATTAATGAAAGGAGCTGTCAGACGGACAAGGGTGGGGGGAGCCAGAGAGAACGAATGAACTGTTCCTTATGGAAACCCAGGGTGCTCCCAACCTCCCCCCACGAGGGCTGGGGAGCCGGGAGGAGGTGAGGGGCCATATCCCCCCACATTCGCACCGCACTGTGTGGCCCAGCGGCTAGCGGAGCCGGCCGGATTCCAGGCTTCCTATTTTTAGTCTTGCAGCGAACGCGCACTGTTTGTTTTATATATTTATATTCACCCGCAGAGCGAGCCCGCCCTGAGCCGGGCCAGGAGGAAGCCTGGGCGGAGGGGAGGGGCCAGCCGAGGGCCAGCTCTCTGGAGCCACCCTCCCTCTGTGCCCCTGCCCACTGCTGGGAACAGTGGGCCTCGTGGGTGTCCTAATGGGTGGCAGCTGTCTGGGCCGCACCACCCCCCTCTGCTCTGTGGGCCTGGTGTCTGCGAGGCCTTGGCCAGGGTTCATTCACTCATTCACCCAACGGAGACCCAAGCCACGCCCCACCCCCAGGTGCCAGACAGCAGGAGGAAAGGCGCACAAGTCACAGCCGTGCCCTTGAGGAGCCCACAGGGCAGACAGACAGGAAAACAATGCTAAGCCGTGGGATACGGGGGAGGGGGGTGGGGGGGGGACAAGGTGGAGAAGTGAGTAGACAGTCACCCCACAGAGAGGCAGCAGGAAGGCCTTCTAAGTAGAGGGAACCTCATGGCCTGGAGGGACGGGCTGTGGCTGAGCTAGAGAGGACGGTGGGATAATGGCGATGGGGTAGGGGAGGCGAGCAGGCTCAGCTCATGGGGGCTGAGGCCACGCTGAGGGACTTGGACTTGGTCCGGGGCACTGGGGAGCCCAGCTGAGGAGTGGAGGCACGTTCTGATGGGTGCGTGTCCGAGGGGGTTGCCGTGCAGTGTGGAGCGTGGGCTGAGCCCTGGTCACAGGCTGCCGCAATGGGCCGAGCAAAGGAGGATGAAGCTCGCCCAAGACGATGTGGAGCGGAGCGGAGCGCTCCGAAGGCACCTTTAGCACCGACGTTACAGGAAGGACCCTGTGCCCCCCACCGCGGGTTTACGTGTCTCTCCGCTTCTCAGAGCTCCTGGCATCTGATGGGACCATTGTGGACAAGGTCTTGGTAATATTTTTGCTCTTTCTGACTGTGCAGTGACAACAGCCCTGCCCGCTCCCTGACTCCTTCACCCCACAGGTTTGTAGTGAAGCCTCATGCCCTGCTCATGACAACCCCTGAACACACCTGAGGCCACGTGCAGCCTCTCTGACTGAAAGGTCCGGCTCAGAGTCTGGTCCAGCCTCCCAACTCTCCTCCGTGACCCGGAGATGTAATGACTGTGAGACTCTGAGCCCGAGGTGCCCAGGTGAACATATTAGATTTTAAAACTACACTAATGCATTATTGTGGGATAAGAAGTAGATAATACAGATTGCCAACAAGCGCACAAGAAGAATTACCCATAATCCCACTCCCCTAAAAATAACAATAGTTAATATTTTTACGGATGTTTTATTTCCCATCCAGACCTTTATTTTCTATACATATATAAATGTTTTCATAGGAATAAACATGTTTTTCTAGCTAGGTACACATTGCATATACTATATCTCAATTAATATAAGTTAAAAATAGAAATAAAGGTAATCTAGAATGAAATCACTAGAAAGACAGGTTATAGTTGTTTTGTCCTTTATAGTCTATTTCCTGGTATTTTCCAAGTTGTCTAAAATGAGCACATTTGTTAGAGGTATAGTATATTGAACTACTAGATCTTGATAAATATCTAAGCAGAGTTCAAGAGCATGCTTAGCCAACTCATTAGCTGATATGTCACCTCTTACAGGTAGCCTTCCCGGATAACCCATGTTGAAAATCTTACCATTTTAAACTCAGCCCATTAAGGGCTACCATTATCCCCATTTTATAGATGAGAAAACTGAGGCATAAGAACAGAATCCCCTCTCAATCCTAATAAGGACAGAGTAATACCTGAAAAAGTTGAGTTTAAGTTTCTCATCAGCTAAAGGTATTAGAGGCTTAAAGTAAAAATTAAGTTAACTTTAGGAAAAAGGTAATATTTCTTACACACCTGAGTTTGTTTCCCATGACTTATATCCTATATAATAAAAGGCAAATATGCAAATTGTCCCCTTGACTGGGAGTTCCACCGGGAATTCGACCAGGGGGCGGGCTGGACGGCCAACCACCCTCAGCCCCTCCCCCCGGCTGGCCCTGCCCCCGATTGGCCCCTCCCACCCTGATTGGGGTGGGCCGTTAGACCCCACCCGTGCACGAATTCGTGCACTGGGCCTCTAGCTTGCTATAAAGACAAATCATCGAGGGGAACAAGACAGAAAGGAGAGAGAAATAAGAAAATGTTGTTTTATAAGCAGAAGCAGAAAAGACACAAGTCTTTACGGCTCTTTCTCTGCTTCTGAGAGTGATCTGTTTGCCTTTCTGAGTTGTGATTCTAAGATTTCACACATTTTGAAGTCAAAATACAGAATTCACTGTCTCGGGACCCTCTCATGGGGACGCCCTGTGAATGAGGCCCGGCCTCTGCGGCAGGGCGCCCTCGGCCTGGAAACACACACCGTGGGGCTATCTGCCGAGGTGGCAGGCTTTCCCCGTCTCGCACAAGTTCCAGTTCTTTTTCCATGAAAACAACTCAGTCCTAAATCACCGACGCCTGAAATTAGAAAAATACGAGCCCCATATTATCATAAAACTATTTTAGCACAGTGGGGCCCTCCGGGTGGCGGGAGGGGTGGCCCGGCGCTGCGCGGCAGCCCCTTCCAGTTGCAGCCCCTGGAAAGGCTCCGAGGGACGAGAAATTTGGTTTTCATTAGCAGCGAATGTGAAGAGTTCTGTCGCTCTGAATGGACCTTTGATTCTGGCTGGCGGTGGAATCTTTCCAGGACCCAACGAGTTTTGTTTTGTTTTGTTTTTTTCACATAAAACGGGCCAGGCCCTTCTAGCTTATATCTCCCTGAACTTCACAGGAATTGGGCAACACCCCCACCTCTTGGCTTCTAAAGTCAACAGCTGGGGCGGGCGGGAGGGTCACCCGAGACCATTCGGCTTTGTTGACTCTGAGGTTTTATTAAAAATGTTATGTTTCCTTGAGGTCTGCGCCAGACCCAACCAAAAAAAAAAAAATAGCCAGTGAGGGGCTGGGAGGGGCCAAGGGCATTTTCAGCACCTGGAAGACAGCCCACCTTGACCTGCTTTCTCCCACCCAGTGGCCCTCAGCAATGGCCTCCACTTTAGAATCTCTACAGAAAGCACTCTTTACGCCTGTCTGTCTACTTCCCGTGGAAGAACATTGGCTGCTCCTTTATTCATTTGACACAGGCCGGGGAAGCGCTTTCTACAGTGTTGGAGCGTGGGATGCAGCTGTAATTATGTCAAAGTCCTCAGCCCATGGAGCTTCCGCCCCCATTGGAGAAAGACCATAAACAAACAAATAAATATATGACATGATTTCAGGTAGTAATTAGAGCTATAAAAAATAAAATGGGAGCCCTGGCCAGTTTGGCTGAGTGGATAGAGTGTGGCCTGTGGACTGAAGGGTCCTGATTCAATTCCGGTCAAGGGCACATGTCTGGTTGCAGGCTTGATCCCCAGCAAGGGGCATGCAGGAGGCAGCCAATCAATGATTCTCTCTCATCATTGAGGTTTCTATCTCTCCTTCTCCCTTCCTCTCTGAAATTAATTTAAAAAATATATTAAAAATAATTTAAAATAGTAATCTTATATAATAAAAGGGTAATATGCAAATCGACCGAATGGCAGAACAACCACTCGCTATGGCACGCACTGACCACCAGGGGGCAGACGCTCAACACAGGATAGGGTGATGCAGGCCCTGATCACCCTATCGAGACCTGCTGGTCAACCTCTCAGTCCCTTCCCTGGCTGACAGGCTCTGATCGCCCAATGGTGAACAGGGATCTGGGGGTGGGTGGCAGTAGACCTGGGCAGCACCAGGCCAAGGCCCCCATCCCACCAGTCACCCCACACACAGAGGGTGACCAGCGTCAGGGGACAGGGCACTGGTGAGTGGGTGAGAACAGCCAACCTCTCAGTGTCTTCTCCCCCTCCCCCCCTACCCCTCCCACCCCAACCCCGCTGCAGGCTCTGATCGCCTGATAGCTAACAGGGAACCGGGGTTGGGTGGCAGTGGGGGGCAGGGCCTGGGAAGATGGTTCTGATCACAGGCCAGGCCTAGGCACTGTACCCATGCATGAATTTCATGCACCAGGCCTCTAGTAATAAGAATAAAATGGGAGAATATGATGGAGGAAGCCTGGGAGTTACAAAGTGACACTAGGTGACCAGGGAAGGTCCCTCTGAGAGGGGACTGCAGATTCCAGGAGCTTAGACAGGAGCAGCCTAATCTCAGTTACTGTGCTAAATGTGGTGTCTGTACTGGGGCAAGTCAACAGAGTGTCTGGAATTTGGTATCAGCTCTTGATTTGGCAAAGACTTTCTTCATGATGCCCAACAACAGAGGGGAGCCAATGCAGTTTGCCTTCACGTGGCAGGGGCAGCAGGGCACCTTCACGGCCCTGCCCTGGGAGCCATGTTAACTCTGCTCCCATCATAAGATCATCGTCAGGGACTCTCTTAGGTCAGTTGCCCAGGAGCAGAGCTGGGGGGTTGGTGGGGTGGGCTTTCCAAAGTGAAATGAGGGGAGTGGGGCAGAGCAGGGAAGAAAGCTAATCCCTGATGTCTGGGCTGGAGACTGGGCTCATTCTGGTCTCACAGGGGCCTCTGGAGCATGACTTTCACCACTGAACCCCCCCACCTTCTCAGCCAGCCCGATAGTATGGGTGCTGACCCCCTGGAGGGGTGTAACCTCCCTGGTAAGATCCCTACTATTGGGCAGAAAGCAATTCTCCAGAGAAGGGGTAGCTATGAGCTGTTAGCAGCCAACACGCACGCGATGTCAACATGATGGATCTGGGTGATGCCTGTGGAATGTCAAGCTCCCTCCATGCTGTGAACTTGGGAAGCTAGAAGTGGCAAGAACATGTGTGCCAGAGGGTGGAGGGTAAACCCCATGGAGATTCAGGGGGCCACCATGGGGATGAAGACAGTAATGAGCCAGGGAGCTGAGCTGAGGCAGGCCCCGCCACCGCCTCTAAGATAAAAGGCAAGTTGCTACCAGGTGCCCCTTGCACCTTCTACCACGTGGTAGGCAGAACAGTGCCGCCCCACCCCACCCCACCCCTGCGAAAGACATGTCCATGCCCTAATCCCTGAAACCGGGGACTATTGAATAACTTGGAAAATGGGTCTTCACAGATATAATGAAGTTAAAGATTTCCAGATGAGGATTATCCGGGAGAGTCGGAAACTTAATGACAAAGGCTCTTATAAGAGACACACAGAGAAAGAAGAGGACATAATGTGACCCCAGAGGCAGAGACTGGAGTGAGGAAGCCACAGACGAAGCAATGTCTGGAGCCACCAGAGAGGCGGGTGGAGGCCCAGAGTGGATTGTCCCCCCGAGCCTTCCGAGGGAGCACGGCCCTGCCAACACCTTGGTCAGACTCCTGACCTCCAGAACTCGGGGGGAATCCATCTCTATGGTTTTAAGCCACTCTCTTCGGCCTCTTTACATTTTGGAACAGCGGATGCCACACTTGGGAATACTGTTCTGGCCTATTTATTAGAAGGTCATAAAACTATCAGTTTTTTATTGTGTTTAAATATGTGGCAAAGAAATTTACCATCTTAACCGTTCCAGTGTACAGTTCAGTGGCATTAAGTGCATTCACGTTGTTGCGTCACCGTCACCGCCATTCATCTCCATAACTCTTTTCATCTTGTAAAACTGAAACTCTACGTTCATTAAGCAATAACCTCCCCCCTCGCTTCCCCTTTCCCTTGCCCCTGGCAACCATCATTCTACTTTCTGTCTCTGTGATGTTGATTACTCTAAGCATCTCATGTAGCGGAATCAGACTGTTGTCTTTTTGTGACTAGCTGATTTCACTTAGCATCATGCCCTCAAGGCTCATCCACGTTGTAGCATATGACAGGATTTCCTCTTATTCTAAGGTTGAATAACATATCACTGTATGGTTATGCAACATCTTGCTTATCCATTCATTCATCTATTTTAAATTGCATTGCTATAAACACGGGTATAAACCTATCTCTTTATATATATATATATATATATATATATATATATATATATATATATATATATTATTGATTTTTTACAGAGAGGAAGAGAGAGGGATAGAGAGTTAGAAACATCGATGAGAGAGAAACATCGATCAGCTGCCTCTTGCACTCCTCCTACTGGGGATGTGCCCGCAACCAAGGTACATGCCCTTGGCCGGAATCGAACCTGGGACCTTTCAGTCCACAGGCTGATGCTCTATCCACTGAGCCAAACCAGCTAGGGCTAAACCTATCTCTTTAAAACCTCACTTTCCATTCTTCTGGGGTATCTACCCAGAAGTGGAAGTGCTGGATTATATGCTAATTCTATTTTTAATTTTTTGAGGAGCCACCATACTGTTTTCCATAGTTGGTGATACCATTTGACATTCCCACCAACAGTGCACAAGGGTCCCAATTTCTCCACACCTTCACCAACATTTGTTTACAGAAGGCTATCAGTTTGAGACAAAGAAAGAGACGACTCTGCAGCGATCCAAGCGTCAGTGCCAGCTGCCCTGTTATTGAAGCCACATGACCAAGAAGATTCCAAACTGTAGATAAGACTATGGGGCAGAGTCTTTGGCAAACCCCGATAGGAGAGTGCTAACGAAGACTTCTAGGGTTTTCTACAGCAAAGAACTATTCTCCCTCAGAAAGACAATTTCTGGCATGCCACTGGTCATCATAGAGACTTGAGCACCTGCCCATGCGATATAGCTTCCATAGTGAGCTGGGTATTATCAGATCCAGCAAGTCATCATATTAGGGCACAGCCACAATCCTATCTAATAAAAGAGAAACATGGTAATTAGCCGTACCTCCGCTACCCTTCCCATTGGCTAATCAGGGTGATATGCAAATTAACTGCCAGCCAAGATGGCGGCTGGCAGCCAGGCAGCTTGAAGCGAACATGAGGCTTGCTTGCTTCAGTGACGGAGGAAGCCAACGTTCCCCGCCTGCCGCTGCTGGCCTCTGAACTTGCAGTTTGAAACATTGTTACAAATATAGAAGCTAAACAAACCCCAGAAAACTGCTTTCAGCCAGCCGGGATCTCAGAGCTGGAGTTGAAACAGTGTTTTGATTATAAAACCCAAACAAACCAGATACCTGCTTTCAGCAGCCAAGGCCGCAGAGCTAGAGCCAAGCCTCAGAGCTAAAGCTGGCCCAGAATAAAAAAAGAAAAAGAAAAAAAGGAGCGGTTGGGAGCTTCAGTCACCTGCCAGCCTGAAAACAGCCCTCAGCCCCTCACCCAGACTGGCCAGGCACCCCAGTGGGGACACCCACCCTGAAGGGGGTATGACCAGCTGCATACAGCCATCAGCCCCTCACCCAGGCTGGCCAGGCACCCAAGCGGGACCCCCACCCTGATCCAGGACACCTTCAGGGCAAACCAGCCGGCCCCCACCCGTGCACCAGACCTCTATCCTATATAGTAAAAGGGTAATATGCCTCCCAGCACCGGGATCAGTGGAGCCGTGAGGCCTCCCGGCACCGGGATCAGCGTGACAGGGGGCAGCGCCCAAACCCCCTGATCGCCCTGCGGCTCTGTGTGTGACAGGGGGTGGCGCCACAACCTCCCCATCGACCCTGCCTTGAGTGTGACAGGGGGTGGTGCCCCAACCCCCCAATCGGCCCTACCCTGAGTGTGACTGAGGGTGGCATCGCAACCTCCCAATCCGCCCTGCTCTGTGCATGACAGGGGGCGGTGCCCCAACTCCCCAATTGGCCCTGCTCTGAGCCCGACCAGGGGCTGCACCTAGGGATTGGGCCCGCCCTCTGCCACCCGGGAGCAGGCCTAAGCCAGCAGGTCGTTATCTCCCGAGGGGTCCCAGACTTCGAGAGGGCACAGGCCGGGCTGGGGGACCCCCTAGTCCATTATAGATTGGAGATAATATATTGGGCATTGGGGCGGGGAAAGGCCTGAGAATCCAGGTATATTCCATGAAGAGAAGCCACGTCCCCATGTCACCTCCTTCTGTTCCATCTATACCCGTCCCTCAGCGCACACATGTAGCCCATGGTCACAGTTCCCGATGGTCAACCATCAGAGGAGGAAAGAACTCGGGTCTGGTTTGTGGGCTGGCACACGGGACAATGGGCAGTAGATGGTCCTCCCTCCATATGAAGGAAGAAGAGCTACGCATCAGCACTAACTCCCGGGTTGGTTGGTCAGCAGCGTGAAAGGACAGGTTAGACCTGAGATGACGTGGCTGGGGGAGGCCTGCCTGAGGAAGGGACAATTGGGCAGGCGTGTGGGACACACCTCAATGCACAGAGCTTTGTTCCCAATGGGAGGACAATGAGCTGGGCTTCCATACTCCTGCATGTATGTCTGTTGGTCATTATCGTGCTAAGGCTGCCCCAGGGGACACCAATGCCCAGACACTTCTAGCTGTGTGTGTGTGTGTGTGTGTGTGTGTGTGTACGTGCACGCATGCTAAGCAGTTGTAGTAGCTTGAGGGAGGCCTCCAAAGAGAGTCACAGATCAGGCTGTTAGAAGCAAAGGCACACAGAAGGAGCTCACAGGAATGGGGTGTTAGCTACAGCCTCCTTCCCAGTTATGGCCTCGGCATTTCCTGGTGCCCTGGGGTGCATAGGGTCCCCTCTGAAATTCCTGGCCTTCGGAACACTTCAGAATGTGGTCTTATTTGGAAACTAGAGGCCTGGTGCACAAAATTCATGGACAGGGCAGGGCAAGGGGGGTGTGCCTCAGCCTGGCCTGTGCCCTCTCCAATCCAGGACCTGTTGGGGATGTCCGACTGCTGATTTAGGCCCAATCCCCTGCTGGCCTGATCCCCCTAACTCAGTGGTTCTCAACCTTCTGGCCCTTTAAATACAGTTCCTCATGTTGTGACCCAACCATAAAATTATTTTCATTGCTACTTCATAACTGTAATGTTGCTACTGTTATGAATCGTAATGTAAATATCTGATATGCAGGATGGTCTTAGGCGACCCCTGTGAAAGAGTCGTTTGACCGCCAAAGGGGTCGCGACCCACAGGTTGAGAACCGCTGTGGCCTAACTGCTCTCCCCTGCTGGCCTGATCTCCCTGACTGCTCTCCCCTGCTGACCTGATCCCCCTAACTGTTCTCCCTTGCTGACCTGATCACCCTAACTGCTCTCCTCTGCTGGCTTGAGCTCCCTAACTGCTCTCCCCTTCTGGCCTGATCACCCCTAACTGCCTCTGCCTCAGCCCTGCCACCATGGCTTTGTCCAGAAGGACGTCCAGAAGGTTGCCCGGAAGATGTCTGGTCTAATTAGCATATTACCCTTTTATTAGTATAGACTAGTGGCCCGGTGCATGAAATTCATGCAGGGGGGCGGGGGGAGTGTCCCTCAGTCCAGCCAGCACCCTCTCCAATCTGGGACCCCTTGGGAGATGCCTGACTGCTGGTTTAGGCCCAATCCCACAGGATTGCCCCCAACTGCTGCCCCCCTGCCGGCCTATACCCTCTCGCAATCTGGGACCACTGTCTCCTAACCACTCACCTGCTTGCCTGCCTGATGGCCCCTAACCACTCTGCCTGCCAGCCTGCTCACCCCCAACTGCCCCCCCCCCCACCAGCCTGCTTGCCCCCAACTGCCACCCCTGCCGGCCTACTCACCCCCTACTGCACCCTCTGCCAGCCTGCTCGCCCCCAACTGATGCTCCTGCTGGCCTGCTTACCCGCAACTGCACCCCCTGCCTAATCACCCCCAACTGCCCTGCCCTCCTGGCCTGATCACCCCTAACTGCCTCTGCCTTGGCCCCGCCACCATGGCTTTGTCCAGAAGGTTTCCCAGTCTCATTAGCATATTACCCTTTTATTAGTATAGAGGCCTGGTGCATGGGAGGGGGCCAGCTGGTCTGCCCTGAAGGGGGTCCCAGATGAGAGTAGGGGTCCCCGGTGGGGAGCGTGGCCTGCCTGGGCGAGGAGCTGAGGGCCATTTGCAGGCTGGCCACGCCACCATCAGGGTGAGGGTCCCCGATGGGGGGCGTAGCCAGCCTGGGCTAGGGGTTGAGGGCCGTTTGGGGGCAGTTTGCAGGCTGGCCAAGCCCCGGGCTTTGTCAGGAAGGACATCTGGAACAGGGGTCCTCAAACTTTTTAAACAGGGGGCCAGTTCACTGTCCCTCAGACTATTGGAGGGCCGGACTATAGTTTAAAAAAAAAACTATGAACAAATTCAGCAACAGGCAGCGGCGGCAAAAACACCCGGCGGGCCGGATAAATGTTTTCGGCGGGCCGCATGTGGCCCGCGGGCTATAGTTTGAGGACCCCTGATCTGGAAGGTCTCCTGGTCTGGGCTCACCATTGATCCCCGCCCATATGAAGGCCCTGCCCACCATTCCGGGGCTCTGGGAACAATGTCAGAGTAGAGGCAGGCGTTTCCCACCCGGCCTGCACTCCGCCATTAATCTCCGCCCACAGGGAGGCCCTACCTGCCCTGCCCACCCTGAAAGGGCTCTGTGATCAATACTGCACAGAGGGAGGCCCTGCCCACCCGGCTGGGGCTCTGCAGTGGGCCCTCCCAGCCTTGGTGGCTTGCCTCAGCCCTCCCAGCCATGGCTTTGTCTGGAAGGAGGTCCGGAAGGTCATCTGTAAGGTCTCCCAGTCTAATTAGCCCATTACCCTTTTATTAGTATAGGTAGGATCACTGCAGATGTAATTAGTTAGGTTAAGATGAGGTCATGCTGAAGTAGGGAGGGCTTTTAATCCAATACAGCTGGTGTCCTTAGAAGAGAAGACACAGAGTTAGAGACACAGGAAGAAGGTCATGGGAGGAAAACGGTGGAGATTGGCATGATGTACCTACAGGTCGGGGGACACCAAGGACTGCCAGTGGCCACCAGAACCTAGAAGGGAGGCATGGAACTAACTCTGACAACACCTTGAGTTCAGATTTCTAGTCTTCACAACTGTGAGAGACCAGCTGGGTGACAGGTAAGAGACAGCACATGGAGCTCCTGGGCTCTGATAGGAAGCCAAGAGGCCTGCATGTCTTCATTTGGCCAGTGAGACTCAGGAAGATACTTATGTTCCAAAAGGAGAAAAGGAAAAACCACACACTTCCACTGTCTTCCAGGAGGTAAGGAGCTGCCTCCCACTCCCAGGAACCTGGGTCCAGGCTGTGGACAGGAGTGCCATTAGTTAGGGCTGGAAAACGTATCCAAATGCTCCTGAGGTTGTTTTTGGAACCACATCTGGCCAGATGGTAGAGGTGTTGGGCTTGACAGCTGGACCAAGGCCAAGTTAAGGGAAGAGGAGGGAGTGGCTAGTACCAGTGAGCAAGCGAGGGAGGAGTTCTCTCCCCTTTGCTCCCAGAGACCCCTTGTTCATGAATGAAGGTCTAGGACAGTGATGGCGAACCTATGACACGCGTGTCAGCGGTGACACGCGAACTCATTTTTTTGGTTGATTTTTCTTTTTTAAATGGCATTTAAATATATAAAATAAATATCAAAAATATAAGTCTTTGTTTTACTATGGTTGCAAATATCAAAAAATTTCTCTATGTGACACGGCACCAGAGTTAAGTTAGGGTTTTACAAAATGCTGACATGCCGAGCTCAAAAGGTTCGCCATCACTGGTCTAGGAAGAGCAAAGGACAGGTGCCTGGCTGGGATGTTGCCAAATTGTCCCTCTGGGTAGGACACCAGTAGCCATATCGCCTCAATTCTGTTACTATATATATATATATATATATATATATATATATATATGGCATCTCCCAGACCAGAGGAAATCCTCAAGCAGCAAGAATCCACTAAAAATGGCATCTCTCAAACTTCACTCAGTCAAACACCATCTTTCACTTTTTGCCATTTCTGGCACATATCGGCTAACTAGTATTTTACTCAACATTTTTCTTGAAAACATTGCCTCTTTCTAGTCTCTTCAAATTGGATATCCGTACGCAAAAGGATGAGGTTGGACCCCTATCTCACACCATTTAGAAAAATCAACTCAAAATGGATCAAGGGCCTAAAGCTATAAAACTCTCAGAAGATAACATGGGAGTTAAATCTTCATGACCTTGAATTTGGCAAAAATAAAAATAAATTTAAACATGACACAAGCAACAAAAGAAAAAATAGATAAATTGGACTTCATCAAAATAAAAAATTTTTGTGCATCAAAAGACACTATTGCCCGAGCCAGTTTGGCTCAGTGGATTGAGCGTCAGCCTGCAGACCGAAGGGCCCCAGGTCCAATTCCAGTCAAGGGCACCTACCTGGATTGCAGACTCCTCCCTGGCCAGGGCCCTGGTCAGGGCTCATGCAGGAGGCAACCAATTGATGTGTCTTTCTCACATTGATGTTTCTCTCTGCCTTTCCCTTTCTCTTCCATTCTCTCTAAAAATCAATCGATAAATATCCTCAAGTGAGGATTTTTAAAAAAAATTGACACTATCGACTGAGTAAAAGGGCAATCTATAGACTGAGTGAAAATATTTGCAAAGTACATATCTGATAATGTATTAATATCCAAAATATATAGAGGATTTATTTTTTTAATATATTTTATTGATTTTCTACAGAGAGGAAGGGAGAGGGATAGAGAGTTAGAAACATCGATGAGAGAGAAACATCGATAAGCTGCCTCCTGCACACCCCCTACTGGGGATATGCCCACAAGGAAGGTACATGCCCTTGACCGGAATCGAACCTGGGGCCCTTGAGTCCGCAGGCCGATGCTCTACCCACTGAGCCAAACCAGCCAGGGCAAAATATATAGAGAATTTAAAACTCAACAACAAATAGATAAACAATCTGATTAAAAAATGGGCAAAGGACTTAGATTGACATTTCTCCAAAGAAGTTATGCACGTGGTTGTAGGAGTGTGTTTGTGTGAACAAAGCAGCTCTAGTAGCAAAAGAGGATGCCTCTTCAGACAGTTGCCCATGAAAAGATGCTCAACATTACTGAAATGCAAATCAAAACTACAGTGAGATACCACTTCACATCCACTAGAATGGCTATAATTAAAGAAAAAAAGGAAATGGCAAGTGTTGGCAAAAATGTGAAGAAATTAGAACCCTCGTACATTGCTTGTGAAAATGTAAAACGGTGCAGCGCCTTTGAAAAGGTCTGGCAGTCCCTCAAAAAGTTATACACAAAGTTACCATATGACCCAGCAATTCCGCTCCTAGCTATATGCCCAGAATTGAAAATCAGTATTCAAACAAGTACTTGTTCATGAATATTTATAGCAACACTATTCACAATAGCCAAAAGGTGGAAACAACCCAGATGTCCATCAGTGGATAAGTGGGTAAACAAAATGTAGTATATCCAGACAATAGACTATTATTCAGCAATAAAAATGAATGAAGTGCTGATACGTGCTACAACATGGATGAGCATTTGAAGCATTATGCTAAATGAAACAAACGACTACATATGATACGATTCCATTTATGTGAAATATCCAGAGTAGATAAATCCATAAGGACAGAAAGTAAATTAGTGCTTGTCAAGGGCTCAGGGGAAAGGGGAAAATTGAAATGACTACTAAAAGGTACAATTTGGTGGGGGGCGGGGGGAATGAAAATATTCTGGAACTAGTGGTAATAGTCGTGAATATACTAAAAAACACTGGGTTGTACACTTTGTAAATGGGTTTATTGCATGGTATATAAATCTTCGGAAAAAACTGCCTTCGAGTCTGGAGAAATGGGGACCCACTGGGACCACTGAGGCTCTGACTCTTCATGTTAACAATACCCACCTCGATGCCCAGGCTGACTCTTGAGCTAATGTCTTGTTTCTCAAAGTTTAGGTGCAGCGGAATCTCCTGGAGAGCTTGTTAACATGCTAACGGCTGGCCACATCCCCGGGGTTTCAAATTTAGCAGGAGCCCAAGAATTTGCATTTCCAATAAGTTCACAAGTGATGAGGACTCTGCTGGCCTCTGGACCATTCTTCTGAGAACCACTGAATTAACTCACATAAAGTGCTCTGGGCCTGGCCCCAGGTCAAGGACTCAGTATCGTGTGAGCACATTTTAATTATTCCCACAACCATAGCTGGGAGGTTTTCAGGACCCGCGTTCTCTTGGTTTTTCAGTTGGGGAAACGGAGGCCCAGAGAAAGCAGTCATGCAGTCATGAGGCCTGGAGGTGACAAGGCTGGGACCTGAGCCAGGTGTCCCGGTCCAGCTGGAAGACTCTTCACAGGCGGGCGGGGAGCACGCTTCCCTCCGCGTTCCCACAGCCCTGAGCACCACGAGGACCGGCCCCTCCCTCCCCTGCAAACTCAGTGCAATCTCCCTGCCCGTTCTGAGGTTTTATCGAAACCTGCGCTCTGGATCCACTCCCATGTGGATGCCCTTTCCTGCCACCCCTTCCCAGCCCCGGGAGCAGGTCTCAGCCTGGTCCTCCGTGCCACTGCCTGCCGGCCCCAGGACCCAGGCCTTGACCCCAGCAGGCAGGTGAGGAAAGGCTGCCTAAACCATCACAGAAGGAAGGGGCGTCCTGGGTCCCTAAAGGGGTCACATAACATACTCTCATTGAACCCCTCAGAGTCTGTGGCATTAACCCAGAGGTTCTCAACCTGTGGGTCGCGATCCCTTTGGGAGTCGAATGACCCCCTCACAGGGGTCGCCTAAGACCATCGGAAAACACATATTGAATATATAATTACATATTGTTTTTGTGATTAATCACTATGCTTTAATTATGTTCAATTTGTAACAATGAAAATACATCCTGCATATCAGATATTTACATGACGATTCATAACAGTAGCAAAATTACAGTTATGAAGTAGCAGCGCAAATAATTTTATGGTTGGGGGTCACCACAACATGAGGAACTGTATGAAAGGGTCTCGGCATTAGGAAGGTTGAGAACCACTGCAGTAACCCGTCCGAGCTCATGGGAAGCCATTCTGCATCGTCATCTCAGGGGCTCCTGTCCGTTTTACGGAGAAGTGACTTTTTTAGGGCAGTGAGTCCGGCGGCTGCAGAATGAAGTCTGCATGTGCTCGTGAAGTCTGTCATGGGCTCATTCAATCACGTATTTCCTGGCCACTTGCCCCATGCCAGGGGCTGTGGGGCTCCAAGGGAACACTGTGATTAAAACCCAGTTGCAGGGTCAGAGCCAGGTTGGGAAGACCTTGCTGACCCTGAAACAGTCTTCACAGGGGTGTGTCCGAGGTGCCACCCCATAAAGAACACCTTGAACCATCAGCCCCCCGAGGGCACAAGCCCAGGCTCCATCTGCACCCCAAAAGACTGTCCGGAAGCAGCATGTGGACCAGGGGTTTCCCACAGCGTCCGGCCCTTCTCTCCAGGTCGGGGCCACTGGTGGACCCCAGAAAAAATGGGCAGACACCACTTGTCTGGGAACAAGCTGGCCAGCGAGACTGCTGGCCGTGAGGGAACGGGGCTTGGTCAGCAAGACGAGCTGCGTCTCAGAGAAAACCACTTCAGTCTGGGACGACGTTCGAAGGGCAGCAGTGCACGTTGTTTCAGTGACTCTGAGAGGCACCGTTTTCGCTTGATTCTCTCTGAAACCGGGCTGTGTCTCACGTACGGTTGCTTCTGGCCAGGGGCCTCTGGATGGAGCTGTCATTGCCAGCTCAGGCCAAACAGCGCTCAGGAATGGGTTTCTGTGGCTCGGAAGGACACCCCGGAGACAATAGAGGAGTATTCTCTTAACCTCTGGGACCCAGAGGCAGGTACCGGGTGGGGGAGGTGGGGAAGCAGACGTGTTGGGCAGCATTCCTCACGTGGGTGTCAAAGTGGGGAGGACCGCACAACGGTAAGGGCCCGGCGCCATGGCTCTCTGCGCAGCTCTGCATTCTCTTAAGAAACTCTGCTTCAACCTGGCCAGTGTGGCTCCGTGGTTGGGCGCCAACCTATGAACCAGGAGGTCGCAGTTTGATTCCTGGTCAGGGCACGTGCCTAGTTTGCAGGCTCCATCCCGGCCGGGGGGGGGGGGGGGGGGGGGGAGGAGGGCGTGCAGGAGGAAGTCGATCGATGATTCTCTGTCATCATTGATGTTTCTTTCTCTCCCTCTCCCTTCCTCTCTCTGAAATCAATAAAAATATTTTTTTTAAATAATTTTTTGAAAAAAGAAATGCTGCTTCAGAGTGGCCCCTTTGGTGGAGAGGGGTAGAGGAGGGCCCAAAGGACTGGATACAGCAGTGGTTAGATCAAGCTCAGTGGTGTACCATTGAGGGGGATAAACAGCCCTGTATTGTAGCAGTTGCCAATTGCCATGGTGTAAATATTCCTACTGTAGCGGATTTTAGGTAACTGGTTTAAAACCCAGCTTGCAAAATTCCTGACTATTTAACAATCAGCTCACCACTGATCACGGATATACATGGACATGAAAAACAAAAACACCCTCCTCAGATATGCTTAAGGTTTGTGCACTTTATGATATGTCAGCTTTAGCTCAATGTGGGTTTTTTTGTGTTTTTTATTTGTTTGTTTGTTTGTTTAATCGTCACACGAGGATAGTTTTCCATTGATTGTTAGAGAGAGTGGAAGGGAGAGGGAGAGAGAGAGAAACATCAATGTGAGAGAGAGACACATTGATTGGTTGCCTCCTGCACGCACCCCAACCAGGGCCAGAGAACCTGCAACCGAGGTATGTGACCTTGACCAGAATCGAACCCGGGACCCTCCAGTCCACGGGCCGACACTCTATCCACTGAGCCAAACTGGCCAGGGCTAGCTCAGTGCCTTCAAAACAGAGAGAGAAATATGGGCAACCAACACTTGCTGGCACAGAAGACAATGTTGTGTGAAAAGCATGAGCACCCTCAGTCAAAGCCGGATTTTGAATGTAAAGAAGTTCATGTTCATATAAATTTCATTTAATATACATTTATTTTCATATAAATATTCCTTTTATGAATGCATAAGAGTTATACATATATAGTCAGCATCTATGTCTAATAAAAAGGTATTAATAAAAAATTCTAAATGATAAAGTGTCGTCTCCGTTTATTTGACAGTACTTTTATTTCCTGTGGTGTGTAAAATAGTGGCATGTGTTGTAGATTTCTTGAAATATAGTAAATTTTTTTCAGTTTTATGGCTATGCTCAGGAGTTGGTTAGAACACTAACCTAAGACTCAGGAGGTGGTTTCTAGGCGGGGATTTGCTGCTGTGTGGCCTCGGGCAAGTCACTCCTCCTCTCTGAGCTTCCGTTCCCTGCTCCTGAATAGGGATGGTAATACTACCGACCTCCTGTAGCTGCTGGGAGGATCGCAGGGGACACGGTGCATAGAGTGGCTTAGCCCATTCTAACAGAAGCAGAGCACGCTAAGAGCTCAATAAAGGTAGCTAAATGTCGTCGCTGTCGTCACTGGACTCTCCAAGCTTCCATCTATCAAATGGTCCCAAGTCCCAGGTTTGCTGGGAAGATCCACTGAGCTAATAAACGTGTTATGCAAACTGGAAAGTGCTCTGCTAACAAAACAAAAAAATGTAAAGAGCGGTCTAAAGATCGTGGGCAGTAGCGCTGGCCACTGCGGCTCAGTGGCTTGGGCGTCTCCGGGTGCACGGAAAGGTTGTCATTCAATTCCCAGTCAGGGCACATGCCCAGGTTGTGGGCTCCACCCCCAGTGGGGGGCCTGCAGGAGGCAGCCGATCAATGTTTCCCTCTCACATCGCTGTTTCTCTCTCCCTCTCCCTTCCTCTCTCTCTAAAAATTCAGTAAAAATATATTTTTTAAAAGATTGTGGGCAATAGACGTGAAACATCAGGGCCACGAAAGCAGGACTGGACCCACCACCCAGGGAAAGAGTAAAAAGGGAACCGTGAAAACATGCATCGAGGCTCAACGCCCACTTCCACACGTGGAAACATCTGTCACTCTGTGGTTAGACCTGCCGCCCCAGCCTCGCCTCGCGGTCATTTCAGAATGGAGAAGTGGCCGTGGGCCCACCTCCTCGTCTGTGAACGGCTGACGTCGGGGCTTGGACAGAGGGTCGGGGGAGGCCCCCGAAGCTGAACTGAAAGCATTCCCAATGGGGCACCTCCTGCAGCCCCACCCGGTGCCCAGCTGTTCTGTGGCAGGACCCCGTGGCCCCGGGGCTAAGGACTCAGCCTTCACAGCCAGAAGCAGCTGCGCCCAATCCCAGCCCTGCCCCTGCCCCTGCCCCTCACCAGCCCCGTGGCCCTGGGCTCTCTCCTCCTGGAGCCTCAGTCTCCTGCTGGGGATCACAGTGACCTGCTTTGGGGGTTGTTGGGAGGATTAAATCAGATATAGTCTGTAGAGCACCTGGTAGGCCTCGCACATTGTAGGTGCCTCAGAGAACTTCTCTTTAACGTGGGGCCGTCCACCAAGCTCCACGCCCCTGCAGAGCAGGTGGAACCCACGGGGAGAGGGAAGCACGAGGTGCTGCCACCCCATGGGGGTGCCGGGAGCTTTCCTGGAAGAGCTGAATCTCCTCAGACGGGTAAAGGTTAGCTGAGCAGTGGAGGGTGGGAAGGGCATTCCTGCAGCTACGACCGCAGGAGCAAAGCCAGGAGGCACAGAGGGCTCCTGCTCCGAAGACAAACCCCTCATCTTCAGGCTGGAAGTCCCAGGGAAGCCAATGTTCTTTCTTCTCCTGAGCCAACGCTCATACTCAGCTCCAGCGAAACGGGCTGCTGCTGCTCCCTAGAGCAGCGGTTCTCAACCTCCTGGCCCTTTAAATACAAGTTCCTCATGTTGTGGTGACCCCCAACCATAAAATTATTTTCGTTGCTACTTCATAACAGTAATGTTGCTACTGTGATGAGTCGTCATGTAAATATCTGATATGCAGGATGGTCTTAGGCGACCCCTGTGAAAGGGTCGTTCGACCACCAAAGGGGTCGGGACCCACAGGTTGAGAACCACTGCTCTAGAGTTAGAGAGTGAGCTCTCCGGCACCAGAAGCATTCGAGCACTGACGCCGGGCTGGTCCCAGGTCTGTTGCCTCAAATACATTCCCTCTGTGTTGTAGGGGCTGACGACTATATATATATTTTCAACCCAAAAGTGCAACCTCAGTACAATCTTGTTATAAAAAATTAAAACATTGCAAATAAAGCTAAAGAGCTCCTGGCAACCACTGTGGGTTTGGTGAGTAATTTCCAGCCCTTTTCCTCCTCGTCTGGAGAGATCATGGGGGCATTAAAGTAAGCATCGCTGTCCTGTGATCTTCCCACACAGCCCTGTCCCGGGCCTTCCCTCCTGCCTTCTACTCGGACCTTCACGGTCTGCGATGGGAGCTGGCAGGCAATAGCCCCCTTTTGCAGATGGAAAAACTGAGGTTCCAAAAAGCCCACGATCGAGTCGAGGAAGCAAGATGGCGGCGATATAGGCAGACGCGTCCCAGGTCTTGTCCCGGAGCAAACGGAGTAAGCAGCTGAAACTAATAACACCCACCCCGAATTGGCAAATTTACTCAGCTGGTGAGACGGCTTGCAGCCTGGAAGGGCAGACCTCCCCTGGAAAGGTTAAAAACCAGGGATCTGGGCAGGAAAGTTTGCCAGACCTGAGCCCAGAGGGTCGGAGGGAGACCGCATGGCAGACAGCCGCGTCTCTTGGGACAGACACAGACCCTGACCAGGGTAAGGAGTTCCGCGGGTTTGCTGGCGCCAGGAGATTTGAGATTTGGATTTTGTGATTGCGGAGAACTGAGACTAAAGGGGGCATCCTGAGGAACTGATCAGACCATGCAGTGCCCATAAGAGAGGAGCGTTTCCCAGACCATGCAGTGCTGGTAAGAGGAGCGTTTCCCAGACCGGTAAGAGAGGAGCGTTTCCGCGGCCGGCCGGCGTTTGTCTGTTTCTTTGTTTTCACTGAACCCTGCTCATAGGACAGTTCGGATACAGACACTCACCTGTGCTGAAGAGAGGGTGAAGGTGCAGACGAGGGGAATCTGGGGAGAGGCTGAGGAAAGAGGGGGAGCCGGAGGAGGTGGCAGCGAATTGAGTGCTGAGACACCCCTGGGCCCAGGACTGGGGCAGCCATTCCTCCAGAGGGTGGAATTCCTCCCTCCAGCCCCCCAGGCAAGGAGCACAGCCACACCCAGATTCCACCCTGTATGAGATAAAGGACTAAAACAAGCTGATTAGTCCCTGGGAGTTACCAGGGTCTGGCCTATAGAGGGATTTTCAGTCCCACCAACAACACAGAGCAGGGTAAGGATTAAAAAAGGATAGAGAAGCTGTATAGCCTCAGAGGCCAACCCAAAAACACTGCCACCCAGAGGTTGAGCCACAAACTGACTCTTAGGGGAATACAAATTAAGGCAGACTGGATCACAAATACGGCCTGCTTTAAAATCAGGACTGTGATTTACAACACGGAGGAACAGTGTAATGCAGGCAAACTCAACACTCTCCTAAATACCTGGCAGGACTAAGGCGAACCAGGCTGAAGAGTAGAAGAACCGAAAGACCATCACTACTGCAAATTTTTTCTTTTTCTTTTTCTTTTTAATTTTTTCACCTTTTTACTAAGAAACCAATTTTTTTTTTCTCTTTTTCTTCTTTTTCCATCACCTGATTTTACCCTTTCAATTACCACATTTTTATTTTTAACCAGTATTATTACTCCTACCATTTTACCATTTTTTAAAGTGCCATTTTATTTTCTCTTTATTTTCTTTTGGGATTAGTGTTCTCCATTCTATTTTCATCGTTCCTTTAGCATTAATTTTCCCTATCTCAATTCCACCTCTTTGCTAAAACCCTCTTCCTTACTTTTCCCCTTTTGGTGTCCTGTTTCTCTTACCCTATTCCTGCTCCAGACTTTCCCAATTCCCTCTTTTTACCCCCTGTCTAATTCCACCCTACTTATATATCCTATTTCCAATCTACTGCTCTAAATCCTTATACACCTATTCTTTATCCTTCTTCACTTTCCAACCATTTTTTTTCTCTCTTATCTTTCTATTGTTTTCTTGATTGTTGAATATATTGGGCTTTTTTTTTTTTTTTTTTTAATTTGTTTGTTTGTTTTGTTTTGTGTTTTTTCTTCTTTTTTAGGACTGGTTGTGAGGTTGTTTTTCTTTTTCTTTTTCTTTTTTTTTTCTGCTGGTTTTTCCCTTCCCTCCCCCACCCCACCCCAGTTATTTTTGTGCTTCTGTTTTCCCTTACCCCTCTGGATATTATTGGTGGTTTGTAGTTTGCATTCATCTCCAGGGATCTGTTGCTGGAATTTGTTGAGATTAGTGGCAGTTCTATTGGAGTTTGCTCCTCATACGGGGAGTCTCTTCCCCACTTCTACTTCATTCTCTTTTTTCGCTCTCTTTTTTTCCCCCCTCTTTTTTCCCAATTCTATTTTTGCACTCCTTTTTTGTTTGTTTTTTTCTTATTTTTCTTTTCTGTTCTCTCTTTTATCTTCTTCTCTTCTTTCTCCCTTATCCCCTAATTCTCTTAATTCGGGTGGTCACCTTTATTTGGAGTTATTAATATTGTGAATATACTTGTGTTCAGTGCCTGGTACGTTGTGCCTTGCTCTGTTGTATTTTGTGCCTTTAAATCAACGCAGCAGATCCAAGCAACAGCAGCCCCCTGATCACCGCAGCCTCCTGATCACCACAGCCTCCTGATCACCACACCCTCTGTCTGTGGAACAGCAACTGTACGTGAAGCCTCCCCCCACCAGCCAGAAGAGCCAACACAGCTGTGAACAACACCCACCAGAGGAGCTGCTGCCAACTGGAAAGCAGCTGCTACCGCAACCGTCTGAGCAGCAACCACAACCCAAGGAGCCCCTGCCACCCAGGGAGCAGCCACTGAACACCTCAACATCTACATATGTCAGCGAGATCAAACATGGGTAGGCAAAGAAACCCCCAAAGGAAAGAAAAGGAGGACTCGCCAGAAAAGCAGCTAAGTGAGACAGAGATATGCAACATGACGGAAAAAGAATTCAGAATAAGGTTCCTAGAGTACATGCACCACATGTTCAAGAAGCAAGAAGAAACAGATGAAAAACTCAACTACTTATGCAAGAAGCTAGAAGAAACAGATGAAAAAATCAACAACTTAAGTAAGTCTCAAGAAGAAATGAAGAGTGACATAGCTTCAATAAAAAACTCCATTGAAAGTATCAACAGTAGACTGGGAGAAGCGGAGGACCGAATTAGTGAATTAGAAGACAAGGAAGCAAAACACACTCAAACTGTACGGCAAATGGAGAAAAAAATTAAAAGACAGGAGGAGAGCCTAAGGGAGCTTTGGGACAACATGAAACGAAACAACATACGAATAATAGGGGTGCCAGAACAACAGAAAGATGAACATGGATTAGAAAACCTATTCGAAGAAATAATATCAGAAAACTTCCCTGAGGTGGGGAAGAAAAAAGTCACACAAGCCCAGAGAGTCCCAAACAAGGTGAACCCGAAAAGACCCACACCAAGACACATCATAATTACCATGGCAAATGTTCAGGATAAAGAGAGAATCTTACAGGCTGCAAGAGAGAGACGGAAAGTAACATACAAGGGATCTCCCATTAGATTATCAAATGATTTCTCAACAGAAACACATCAGGCCAGAAAAGAATGGACGGAAATCTACAAAGTGATGCAAAGCAAAGGACTGAATCCAAGAATACTCTATCCAGCAAGGCTATCATTCAAAATTGAAGGGGAAATAAGAAGCTTCACAGACAAAAAAGGGCTAAGGGAGTTTATCACCACCAAGCCAGCCATGCAAGAAATGCTAAAGGGACTGGTGTAAAAAGAAGAAATATCAAGCTCAGAAAGAAAACAGCCACACACACACACACAAAAAGAAATGGCTACAAACAAATACCTTTCAATAATAACTTTAAATGTAAATGGACTAAATGCTCCAACCAAAAGACATCGAGTGGCTGAATGGATAAAAAAACATGACCCATACATCTGCTGTCTACAAGAGACCCACCTCATTAGAAGGGACTCACACAGACTGAAAGTGAAGGGATGGAAAAATATCTTTCACGCAAATGGAAAGGAAAAGAAAGCTGGGGTAGCAATACTTATATCTGACAAAGTACATCTCAAAGTGAAGGCCATAACCAGAGATAAGGAAGGCCACTTCATAATACTAAAGGGATCAATACAACAAGAAGATATAACCCTGGTAAACATATATGCACCCAATGCAGGAGCACCCACATACATAAGAAAACTTCTGGAAGATATCAGGGGAGAGATCGACAACAATACAATCATAGTAGGGGACTTTAATACACCACTGACATCACTGGATAAATCCGCTAGACAAAAACTCAGCAAAGAAACAGCAATCCTAAATGACTCACTAGATCAGATGGACTTAATTGACATCTTCAGAACACTTCACCCCACAGCTGCGGAATATACATTCCTCTCAGGTGCTCATGGGACATATTCAAAAATAGACCACATATTGGGTCACAAGCAAAGTCTCCACAAATTCAAGAAGATTGAAATCATAAAAAGCTTCTTCACAGACCACGATGGCATAATGTTAGAAATAAACTACAATAAAAACAACCCAAAATACTCAAACACTTGGAAGCTGAATAGCATGTTATTAAATATTGATTGGGTTACCGATGACATCAAAGAAGAAATTAAAAACATCCTGGACACTAATGACAATGAAAACACAACAATCCAAAACCTCTGGGACACAATGAAAGCAGTCCTGAGAGGGAAGTTTATAGCTCTACAGGCCTATCTCAAAAAACAAGAAAAAATGGTAGTCAATCATCTAACTCTACAACTCAAAGAATTAGAAAGAGAGCAACAAGAAAACCCCAGAGTGAGCAGAAGGAAGGAGATAATAAAGATTAGAGCAGAAATCAATGAAATAGAGACCAAAAAAACAATACAGAAAATCAATGAAACCAAGAGCTGGTTCTTTGAAAGGATAAACAAGATTGACAAACCCCTAGCCAGGCTCACCAAGAAGCAAAGAGAGAGGTCCCAAATAAACCAAATCAGAAATGATAGAGGCGAAATAACAACAGACCCCACAGAAATACAAATGATTGTTAAACAATACTACGAGCAACTCTACTCCAACAAACTGGACAACCTGGAGGAAATGGACAAATTCCTAGAAAAATACAACATTCCAAAACTCAATCAGGAAGAATCTAAAAACCTCAATAGGCCAATAACTATGGAAGAAATTGAAGCAGTCATCAGAAAGCTTCCAGCAAACAAAAGCCCAGGGCCAGACGGCTTCACAGGGGAGTTCTACCAAACATTCAAGGAAGAACTAAAACCTACCCTCCTCAGACTACTACAAAAAATTCAAGAGGAAGGAACGCTTCCAAGCTCATTCTATGAAGCCAGCATCACCCTAATACCAAAACCAGGTAAAGACATCACAATGAAAGAGAATTACAGGCCAATATCCCTCATGAACATAGATGCCAAAATCCTCAACAAAATCTTAGCAAATCGGATCCAGCAGTACATCAGAAGGATCATACACCATGACCAAGTAGGATTCATCCCAGAGATGCAAGGATGGTACAACATCCGTAAATCAATAAATGTGATACATCACATAAACAAATTGAAAGAAAAAAACCACATGGTCATATCAATTGATGCAGAAAAAGCATTCGACAAAATCCAACACCCATTTTTGATAAAAACTCTCAGAAAGGTGGGAATAGAAGGATCATACCTCAACATAATAAAAGCCATATATGACAGGCCCACAGCCAACATCATACTCAATGGACAAAAACTAACACCATTTCCCCTAAGAACAGGAACAAGACAGGGATGCCCACTCTCACCACTCCTGTTCAACATAGTACTGGAAGTATTAGCCATTGCAATTAGGCAAGAAGAAGGAATAAAAGGCATCCAAATTGGAAAAGAGGAAGTAAAACTGTCCTTATTTGCAGATGACATGATATTATACATACAAAACCCTAGAGACTCCATCAAAAAGCTACTAGACTTAATACATGAATTTGGCAATGTAGCAGGATACAAAATTAACCCCAAGAAATCTGAGGCATTTCTATACACCAACAGTGAACTTTCAGAAAGGGAGATCAGAAAAACAATCCCATTTACCATCGCACCAAAAAAATTAAGATACCTAGGAATAAACTTAACTAAAGAGGTTAAAGACCTCTACTCAGAAAACTACAGGACGTTGAAAAAAGAGATAGAGGAAGACATAAACAGATGGAAGAACATACCATGTTCTTGGATTGGTAGAATCAACATCATTAAAATGTCCATACTACCCAAAGCAATCTATACATTCAACGCACTTCCCATTAAAATACCAATGGCCTTCTTCAAAGATCTAGAACGAACTCTCCAAAAATTCATCTGGAATAAAAAAAGACCCCGAATAGCTGCAACGATCCTGAGAAAGAACAAAGTAGGTGGGATCTCAATGCCAGATATCAAGCTGTATTACAAAGCCACTGTTCTCAAAACTGCCTGGTACTGGCACAAGAACAGACATATAGATCAGTGGAATAGAATAGAGAGTCCAGAAATTAGCCCGAACCAATATGCTCAATTAATTTTTGACAAAGGAGGCATGAACATACAATGGAGCCAAGATAGTCTCTTCAATAAATGGTGTTGGGAAAATTGGACAGACATATGCAAGAAAATGAAACTAGACCACCAACTTACACCATACACAAGAATAAACTCAAAATGGATAAAGGACTTAAATGTACGACAGGAAACCATAAAAATTCTAGAAGAATACAAAGGCAACAAAATCTCAGACATATGCCAAAACAATTTCTTCACTGATACAGCTCCTAGGGCAGTTGAAACTAAAGAGAAACTGAACAAATGGGACTACATCAAAATAAAAAGCTTCTGCACAGCAAAAGAAACCATCAACAAAACAACAAGAAAACCCACCTCGTGGGAAAACATATTTGCCAACGTCATATCGGATAAGGGCTTAATCTCCAAAATTTATAGGGAACTCATACAACTTAACAAAAAGAAGATAAACAATCCAATCAAAAAATGGGCAAAGGATCTAAATAGACACCTTTCAAAAGAGGACATTCAGAAAGCCAAGAGACATATGAAAACATGCTCAAAGTCACTAATCATCCGAGAGATGCAAATCAAAACAACAATGAGGTACCATCTCACACCTGTCAGAATGGCCATCATCAACAAATCAACAAACGACAAGTGCTGGAGAGGATGTGGAGAAAAAGGAACACTTGTGCACTGCTGGTGGGAATGCAGACTGGTGCAGCCACTATGGAAGGCAGTATGGAGGTTCCTCAAAAAATTGGAAATGGAACTCCCATTTGACCCTGTGATCCCACTACTAGGAATATATCCCAAGAAACCAGAAACACCTATCAGAAAGGATATATGCACCCAGATGTTCATAGCAGCACAATTCACCATAGCTAAGATCTGGAAACAGCCTAAGTGCCCATCAGTAGATGAATGGATTAGAAAACTGTGGTACATCTACACGATGGAATACTATGCTGCTGTTAAAAAGAAGGAACTCCTACCATTTGCAACATCATGGATGGAACTGGAGAGCATTATGCTAAGTGAAACAAGCCAGTCAATGAAGGAAAAATACCACATGATCTCACTCATTCATGGATAATAAAGACCATTACAAACTTTTGAACAATAATAGATACAGAGGCAGAGCTGCCTCAAACTGATTGTCAAACTGCAGTGGGAAGGCCAGAGAGAGTTGGGGGGCAGGAGGGAGGGGAGTAAGAGATCAACCGAAGGACTTGTATGCATGCATATAAGCATAACTAATGGACATAAGACACTGGGGGGTAAGGGAGGGTAGTGGTTTGTCAAGGGCGGGGGGGGGGGGGGGGGAAAGGATACTTATGTAATACCCTTTGTAATACTTTAAGAGGAAAATAAAAAAAAATAAATAAAAAAAAAAAAAAAAAAGCCCACGATCACACAGGAGGAAAGGGGGGAGCCCACACCCCCAAACAGACCCTGGTATTGGCTGCAGATGTGCCTTCTGGGATGAACTGCCCACTCCAGACAGATTGCTGGGCACAGCTTCATTATTCATTCATTCATTCATTCATTCATTCAACCTCTGCCAAGGGCCTGCCGCAGGTAGGGCCTCCTGCGGGTAGGGTTCAAAACAGGGGCCTGAAGCAACACACATCCCAGAAGGGGGTTGAGAGCTCTCGCTGCTCCCAGACAGTGCAAGCCACGTCCTTCCTCCCGGGAGAGATTCGAACATGACGAGGGGACCTTCGTGTCTGTACTGTTTACAGTTTTAGAGACAAACATCCATTGCTTTTGTTACTAAAAAGAAATCGCAACACAAAGCCAGCAGAATCCAAATGAGAAACTGGGGACCGAGGGCTTTGCCAGGCGGCCCCCCGACTCTCTGGGATCTAAGACGCCGACTCCCAGGCAAAGAAAGTCTCAGGTCGTGAAATGGTAAAAGGGGAAGCGTGGAACTGTCAGCAGCTCAGGCCCCATTAAAAAGGCCCCCGAAACCCCGAGGTCATTTCCTCCTGCACAGTGGATGTATTTATTTTTATATCTGGCCAAACGGAGGGGAGAAACCCCGGCTACGGAGCGCAGGGGCTGAGAGAGAAAGGGAAAAAGAAAACAACGTGAAGTGGTGTTTTATGAGCGGCACTAAATCCCCTCACACAATGAATCACATGCCGCTAACCAGGAAGACTCCGGAAAGTCTAGGGAACGGAGTCAGGGGAGCTGCAGGAAATCGGATAAAGGTGCATAAAAATGCATGTGTGCCTGACACACACAAACACACACACCTACACTCAACACACACAGTCACACACACTCACATTTACACACTCAAACACACTCACACTCACCACACATTCACAGCTACACGCTCATACTCAAACACACTCACACTCACCACACATTCACAGCTACACGCTCATACTCAAACACACTCACACTCACCACACATTCACACTTACACACTCATACTTAAACACACTTACCACACATTCACACTTATACACTCATACTTAAACTTACAATCACACTTACACACTCATACTTAAACACACTCACACTTGCACACGCACACTCAGCACACTCAAACCATGCTCACTCAACACACAACACACTCTCGCTCACTCAACACACAACACACTCTCACACACTCAACACATACACTTACATACTCACACTTAAACACACTCACACATACACTCAACACACACATACACACTTGCATTCACATACACACACTCACACAAACATATACACACACCACTAGCATCTTGACCAACTATCTAAACCATCAAAAGGGCCAGCCAGTGTGGCTCAGTGGTTGAGCATCCACCTATGAACCAGGAGGTCCAGGCTCGGTTTGATTCCCAGTCAAGGGCACATCCCCGGGTTGCAGGCTCAATCCCCAGTGTGGGGCGTGCAGGAGGCAGCCGATCAATGATTCTCTCTCATCATTGATGTTTCTATCTCTCTCTCCCTCTCCCTTCCTCTCTGAAATCAATAAAAATATATTTTTTTAAAATCAAAAGGTCCTCCTCATTTTCCAGAATTGCCAGCTCCCTCCTGGGCAGCAGGAGGAGACCCTGTTCCCCACACCTGGGCTGGGAGGAGGCCTGATGACACCGTAAGCACTGAGCCCTGTGCCTGCTACAGAGTCTTGGTCGATGGGCCATGAGCTTATCTTTCCTGTCACGTTGTTACCATCAGCAGGGACCTTGGGAGGCCTGTGCCCAGGGGGTGGGAGGGAGCTGGAGCAGGAGCCGCAGGGAGGGAGAGCGAGCAGGTCCTGCACAGGCTGGGGCAGGGTCCGAGGGGCTGGGAGGGAGGGGCTGCCGCAGGTCAGGCCCCAGGCCACTGAGGGAGCAGTTGTGGGGCCTGAAGTCCCAGGGCCCCCAGCCCTGCAGTCAGAAAGGGAAGCGGATGCGGATGAGAGCAGGGACTGCGAGGGAGAGGAGCGCGCAGGGCTGTCCCTGAAGGACCGCAGGAGTGGCCTGGGAAGGCCCGGTGTCCACTGAGTCGTACATGGAAGCTTTGCCTCGAACTGTGTGACTCCGGGCTCGCCGCTGACCCCTCTGAGCGCGGTTTCCTCTCTGGGAGTGAGGATCCCATCTCCCCGCAGAGCAATGGCTCATCTGACGCCACCCACTGTACTACCTTCCCCCAGGGCCGCCCCTCCTCACCTCGGAGCCTCCATAGTTGGGGCAGCAGCCAACAATGCCCACTAACTGCCTTCCCTTCCAACACAAACAAGCGGAGCCACAGTCTAAGTGTCTTTGGGGTCCGCTGCCTGATCTCCTTTCAGCCCCCCTGGTCTCTTTCAGGCCCAGTCACACAAACAGCCACGCTGCCCGCTGAGCGAGGACAGCGCCCGCCCGCCCGGTTCTGTGCGGCCTCAGCCCCTCCAGACAGGTGCTCGGGCTGATCCCAGGCCGGCGAGGGCAGATGGGAGGTATTCAGGGCACACCCAGCCCTGTGCACACTGCGGGCCTCCACAGGGGACCTGTCACCGTGAACAACCGGGTCCCCCAGCGGGAGTGCGGTCAGAGCCAGCATCCGGGCCGGCGGTCTATTGTCTGAAGGTCGGCCAGGCCGTGGGTGACAGCAGGGCCAGCGGCCTCTGGATCTGCCCCTAGTCCACACCCCCTGCTCCTTTAGGGAACCCTCTGTGAGGTCATCCACCAGCCCCCACCGGCCCAGGGGCCCAAGCTGACAGTCCTGGCCAAGGTGGGGGAGCCAGCGACATCAACCGTCCTCTGGGGGAGCCCAGGGCAAGTCCTCGTCCCCAGCCGGTCGGGACTGCTCCCCTGGCCAGGGTAGCCAGGCGGCTGGGTCCCTCGTGGGCCACACCCAACCTCGCTTCCTTCCTGCCAGGCTGCCCTTCATCAGAGGCTGCAGGGAGGGGCCCCAGTCACAGAACCCCCAATACCTTCCTGGCCCCCTCCCCTCCCGGTGACACGACTTCTGCTTGGGGACCCGAAGGGCCGAGAGCGGGCAGGGCCCTGGATTCCCATGCGTGTTTGAAATCAAGTTCAGCTCCACCCAGGACCTGCTCACCGGAGCCCCAGTGCCCGGCCCTGACCTGGGCTCCTGGGCCGGACAGTTGTCACGTGGGGCCAGCTCTTCCGGCACAGTCCTCGGAGCCAGAATCCCAGGATGCAGCCCTCAGTCAGCCCCTAGGAGCGGTGCAGCCTTGAACAGATCATTGACCCTCCCTGAGTCTCTGCTCCTGTCCCTAAAGTGAGGATAACGCTGGCACCAGCCCCGCAGGTGGCATGAGGAGAATCTGAGAGAACTGGGCACAGCTCTCAGCGCAAGCCAGGCTCACAGTGAACGCCCAGTCGGCCAGAGCCATCACTGCTGCGCTGCCTTCCTGGCCACACTGCCCCTCCCAGCCGGGGGCGCTCGTGGCCGCCCTGCACGAAGGGCTGTCGCCGGGATTGGGCTGACACCAGCCTGATGCCCCTGCGAAGCCAGGCGGGTGCTGGCCTGGGAGCTGTGCCCACAGGAGCATGTTTTCTCATCTGCCCAAAAGCACCCGACAGGGAATGACTGGGGTTCGGGAGCCCTGGCCGAGCTGCCCAGCCACTGCCAGTCAAGGGGCCTGGCCCCATGCTCACCCAGTTCTGCCCTCCAGCCCCACGCAGCCACCCCAGGCAGGAGGTGGCCGATGTCTGGCTCCCAGTCCCTCCCTAACAGGGAAATGCTGTCCTCACCCCACCCCCACCTCCACAGGGCCTGCGGGCTGCGCTGTGGAAACTGGGGTCTCCCCGACATGGCCACTGTGGGGATGGGGGCTGCAGGGGCAGGCTCAGGTAGGAAGAGAAGAGAATGGTGATCCACCAGGTTAGTAAAACTACACATATACATATGTATGTACATGTATGTGTATATATGTATATACACTAGTATATATGTATGTATTTGGAGGACAACTTGGGAAATTTGAAAAACAATTTCTTATTAGATGATCATTAGGAAATGACTGTTAATCATGATGTTTACAACTTACTTCGAAATGTTGCAGCCAAAATAGAGAGGAAGAGATAGAGATCTAACATAGAAAAGTAAAACAAATACAGCCAAGTGTCAACAACGATTACATTGAGATGGCCAGCGTGTAGGGATACGTTGGACTGTTCTTGCGTCTTTTCTGTGTGCTTGAAGTTTTTCATGAGAAAAACGTTTAAATAATAATGTTAAATGGTGAACAGGGGGCTCCAGTCATGTGAGTTCTCTCTGTCCTCTCCCAACCTGCACTGCTGCCTGTGCCGCCAGGAGGCACCCTCCTGGGCAGACCCCTGCCTCGGGGCGGGGGGGGGGGGGGGCGGGGGTCCTCCCGGGGTGACACGCCAGAGCCACTCAGAAGCCAGTGTCCCTGGAAGGGTGGCCCATCACCCCCAGAGCAGTGACAACGCAGCTCACGCTTAGGTGGCTCCTTTAGAGTGAGAAACAAGAGAAAGATGCTCCTTGCTGCATTTTCATAAGAAAAAAACGGAACTAGCCTCCCTGTCCATCGGGAGGGACTGGGCCGGGCATTTCACAGCTCTCTCTCTGCATGTCCTGACATCTCCATGTCCGTGCTATTCTGAGGGAGCGAGGATGCTGCAGATAATATGCATAACACGATGCCTTTACAAGAAAACACTAGCTATTTAAGGTCATTGTGCATTTCTAGAGAAGGGTCTGGAAGGTGGCCCACCACCCTGTTCCCAGCGCTTGCTTCTGGAGAGTGAGAGGAGGCAGAGAAGAAACTTTCACTTTTCGTGCCCAACACGTCTGCATTTCTGGAATCTGTTTACAATGCTAAGCGGCACCTACCTGCCAGCACTTCCTACAATTCAGACAGTATAACGGTACTTCCTAATACTCACACAGCACCTACTATGCCAAGAACCATCCTAAAGGCTTCGTGCATATGGACTCATGTGATGGACACAATGTGATTCACATTATTATTATCAGGCACAAGCCCTGGAGCTCGGTTTAGAGATGAGTGAGGCCCAGAACCGTTGAGTGACCTGCCCAGGGGCACAGGGCCGGTGAGTGGCGGAGCTGGGGTTGGACCCTGGCTCCCTCTCTGCCAGCCGTGCCCTCACAGCGCTATTACACCACCGAGGCCCAGAGCAAAGCCTGGATGAGTTTGACCAGGGACTCGCTGGGGGGAGGGGGAGAAGAAAGGCCAGTCCTGTCATCTGCGGGGTTCCTGGGCCTGCTGTTTGCAGGTGCTGAGGACTGAGTGTTGAAATCCGATCTGCTTCACAAGTGCAGTGAAAGGTGGGTCTGACCCCGAGACCCCCCAGTCACAGCGGGGACTCAAGGGCTCCAGGGCTCACCCCATCCCCAGCATCATAGGGCCTGGACAGAGGTGTCACACTGCCCCAGAGCCACACCTTAGAATTCTGAGAATTAGAAGTGGCCCATCACCCTGAAGAGACACACCCAAATGTTAGCAGTGGCAGATCTGGGGCGTGAAATTGAGGGTAATTTTTATTTCCTTCTTTGTACTTTCCCACAGTTTCCAAATTTTTATTCAGTGAACATGCATCACTGTTATAAGTAGAAAAAAAATAATGTAGTTTTTTCTCAAGGACATATCACAAAGTATTTCAGTCGGAGAGTGTAAGATGTGTGACCCTCATTAAACCAAGAAGAGGAAATGGAAGAAGGAGACAGAAGGAAACCAGCATTTGTTGGGTACCTACTTCTGTGGTGAGCGTGGTGTTAGCAATGCTACCTCTGTGATCTCTTTAATCCTGACAGCTACCCTGGCAGTTTGGTGCTGCAATACCCATTTCACAGGCGGGGATGCTGAGGCGCGTAGAAGGAAAGTGACTTGCTTTTTCCACTCACCATGCGAACTTTCCATAAGGAGGCGCAAATGCAACGTCAAAGACAAGTTTGCTTTAAAAACGTCCACAGGACCTATTATCCAGGGCCTCTTAAAGAAGAGCAAATGGTGCCGAAACCGGTTTGGCTCAGTGGATAGAGCGTCGGCCTGCGGACTGAAGGGTCCCAGGTTCGATTCCGGTCAAGGGCATGTGCCTGGGTTGCGGGCACGTCCCCAGTGGGGAGATGTGCAGGAGGCGGCTGGTCGATGTTTCTCTCCCATCGATGTTTCTAACTCTCTATCTCTCTCCCTTCCTCTCTGTAAAAAATCAATAAAATATATTTTTAAAAAAAAAGAAGAAGAAGAAGAAGAGCAAATGGCTCTTTGCGGAACAGTGGCCCCTCCGGTCATCACCGTGTTGTAGCCCAGAACGGTGGCTAAGGACTATGGTTTGACTTTTTTTTTTTTTATGACAGAGGATTATTTTATCTGGTGGCATTAATGGCTAATGTAGATAAAGGTGAAGTGGACTCGGTCTACCATTTGGTTGCCAGTAACACTGAAAATGGGCACAATCCTTTAGAAGCAACAAACAGGTTGAGATCTTTCGACTCAGGAATTCCATTCCCAGGGATATATTTCTAAAAACTACTTCAGCAGAAGCAGAAAGCTAAAGAGGAAGGGAGAGGGAGAGAGAGAGGGAGAGGGAGAGGGAGAGAGGGAGAGGGGGAGGGAGAGGGAGAGGGAGAGGGAGAGGAAGGGGGGGGAGCGAGAGAGCCCCCTAAAGATGTTCCTGTCAGTATTAACTACAAAAGCAAATAACTTGTACTGCATCCATGTGCGGGGAGGTGCTATTCCATGTGCTCTTGGACAGTAGATAGTGTGTCCACAGGGGTAGCCAGCCGCCAAGACGCCCCGTGATCTTGGCCCCCTGACAGCCACGCCCTGGGACCTTCCCTCTCAGCAGTGCGTGGGGCTGACTTGGGGAGCAGCGGGACATTGTCAAAGCGACGTGTGTGACCTCCAAGGAGGGTCATGAAAGCTTTCGTGGCTTCCACCGTGGTCTCCTCATCTCTCATTCTGGGGGGAGGCAGCCACCTCCTCATGAAAAAACTCAGGCCACACTCCGGAGAGGCCCACGTGGGGACCCCCTGAAGCCCCCCCAGAGTGAACCATCTTGGGAACAGACATCCTCACGCCACAGGGCACGTGCCCGGGCTGTGGGCCGGGTCCCCTAGGGGGCGTGCAGGAGCAGCCGATCCATGTTTCTCTCTTCATCCCTTCCTCTCCCTCTCTCAGACCAATAAGAGCATGTTTTAAATAATAAAATAAAATGCACACGCTCAGGAAGGCAGGATGGAAAAACCGGAAATGTTCATACTAGGGAACAGGGATTCCAGGTCATTTAAAAATCTTTAAGTATTTCATTTAGGAATGTATTAGAAAGGGGAAATATGTAAAACTTTCAACAATAAAGAATTTTTTTTTAAAGAATTTATTAGACTGGCCTGTCAAGGAGAATTTTAAAAAGGTGATGCCCGGCTGGTGTGGCCCAAGGACTGAGTGTTGACCCAGAAACCAAGGGATCGCCAGTTCGATTCCCAGTCAGGGCACATGCCTGGGTTGCGGGTTCAATCCCCAGTAGGGGCCGAGCAGGAGGCAGCTGATGGATGATGTTCCTCTCACATTGATGTCTCTCTCTCTCTCTCTCCCTTCCTCTCTCTCTAAAAATAAATAAGAACTTTAAAAAAAAAAAAAAAAAGGCTGAGAGGTATTATATGTTTCTACAAGGTGTCTAACCAGAAACAAAAATACAGGCCTCTAAGGCCGTGGTCGGCAAACCGCGGCTCGCGAGCCACATGCAGCTCTGTGGCCCCTTCAGTGTGGCTCTTCCACAAAACACCACGTGCGGGCGCGCGTACAGTGCGATCTAAACTTCATGGCCCATGCGCAGAAGTCGGTATTTTGTGGAAGAGCCACACTGACAGGGCCAAAGAGCTGCATGTGGCTCGAGAGCCGCGGTTTGCCGACCACTGCTCTAAGGAGTAAGCCTTTTATTCACCGAAACTTTGGCCGCCAGAATAACTCCTTCCCGGAGATCTTACAAATTGTGCAGCGCTGCTCCTCACGTGGAAGAGGTTACTGAAGCTGCCACCGCTTTGCCGAAGCAGAGCGTGGAGGCCCACTGCCAAGGTGCCAGGCCCCACCGGGAGCCGAGCGGAGCAGGGAGAGAGGCGTGGGCGGCACGGTGGGCAAACGGCCACTTGCTGTGACGGGAGAAGGAGGTGCAGGGCCCGGAGTGACAGAGAGTAACAGAGTCGGAGCAGAAGCATCACCCTCAGACCCCAAAACGGCTGCAGGCGCAGAAGGACGTGGAGAGAATCTGTGAGTTTCCCGAGCTCTGAACGCTGGATTCCCATAATATCCCACCAGAACAGATTCATCGTTCTGGGGAGAACGTGAACATCCCAGTATCAGAAATTGTTCCGAAGACACAGAATCTATTTGCAGCCCCTCCCGTAGGCCATCGCTCAGCTCAAAGTCTGTCAGTGGCGCCCTGGCTGGTTCGGCTCAGTGGATAGAGCGTCGGCCTGCGGACTGAAGGGTCCTGGGTTCGATTCTAGTCAAGAGCACATGCCTGGGTTTCAGGCTCGATCCCCAGTAGAGGGCGTGCAGGAGGCAGCCAATCAAAGATTCTCTCTTTTCATTGATGTTTTTCTCTCTCCCTCTCCCTTCCTCTCTGAAATCAATAAAAATATATATTTTTTAAATTCTGTCAGTGGCTCCCAACTGGCACCCCACAGCACAGCCTTAAAAGGTGTCATTGATCTGGCCCCAAGCTACAAGTCCAATCCATGCACCTGAGACTGGGCCACCTCTGGCCTCCAGGCCACAGGCCCAGTGTGTCCCTCACCTGGGAACTCCCCTCACTGGCTGATCTTCACACTGCGAAGGGCTTTCTAAGCCTCAGCGCTGCGGAAGAAACCACAGAGGAAATGTCTGACAGATCTGTGCTGCAGGAAAACAAAAAATCGGGGTGCGATTAAAAAATACAAGCAAAATTAAAAGACAAACAGCTGGGGGGAAAACCTTTGCAGCTCATACCACAGATAGATGGTTAGAACCCTTAATTTATAAAGAACCCACATAAATCAAGAAAAACCCCACAAAGATGCCGGTGGATAAAAGGGCAAAAGGCATAATTAAAAGCAAAGATAGCCCTAACTGGTTTGGCTCAGTGGATAGAGCATCATCGGCCTGCAGACTAAAGGGTCCCAGGTTCGATTCCGGCCAAGGGCATGTACCTTGGTTGCGGGCACATCCCCAGTAGGGGGTGTGCAGGAGGCAGCTGAATCGATGTTTCTCTCTCATCGATGTTTCTAACTATCTCTCTCCCTTCCTCTCTGTAAAAAATCAATAAAATATATTTTTTTTAAAATGAAAGCAAAGATAGCCCAGCCGGTGTTGCCCAGTGGTTGAGTGTTCAACCTATGAACCAGGAGGTCACGGATTGATTCCTAGTCAGGGCACATGCCTGGGCTGCGGGCTCGATCCAGGAGGCAGCCAATCCATGATTCTCTCTCATCATGGATAGTTCTCTCTCTCCCTCTCCCTTCCTCTCTGAAATCAATTACACACACACACACACACACATATATCTATATATACATATATATATACACACACACACACACATACACACACATATATCTATATATACATATATATATATACACACACACACACACACATATATCTATATATACATATATATACACACACACACATATATCTATATATACATATATATACACACACACACACATATATATATAAACTTTCTGGCAAATAATTTGGTGATATTTATCAATCTTCTCCGGATGTCCATACTTTCAGCTCACATTGCTGATTATTCCTCTGAGACCTCGAAGCTGAAGTAGGGCCGAGGATGTCTGGACAGAGGTGCCCACTGCAATGCAAGTGAGTAATAATGAAACGCTGGAAATAACCTAAACGTTCCGTCATCGGGGGAAGGGGTGAGTCAACCATGACGTGTCCGTGTGACTGACAGCGCTGGGTAGACAGCCTATGAGACCCAAGCCTTCCGGAGGAGGAGGGGAAGGCTTACGATATAACAGGTTTGTAACGGAAAGTAAGCTCCGATTCTTAAAGGAAAAATCCTAGCCAATGGGCTGAAAAACATACATCGTTTGCCTCTGGTGGTGAATTTGGGGGGGAATGTGTACGTGTGCATCTTTTACCCTTTTCTGTACTTTCCGCAGTGTCTACAATGAGCAGATGGACTCTGGTAAACAGTTTTTTAAAACTGTAGAAAATCCTCCTCCTTGGTACACTGTCCCCTTTACGGACTGGTGTAGGGCGCGGCTGTAGGGTTAAGCCTCGGACTGACCTGTTGGCAAAGCCACAAACAAGTCCCAGCCTAGAGGGCACAGTCCTCTTAGCATAATTAGGCTTGACCTTATGACGCTCCCTAGATCCTTCCTGGGTAGCTAATGGGCTGAGGGAGGTGCAGCAAGTGCTGCCAAAACAAGTGAAACTCACAAGAACATTGTAACTATGGTGACCACTACCTTGTTTACCTCTGGCTATAAAATAAAGGCTCAGCTTGCCTCTGGATGTCTCTCTGTGGCCTCAGCCAGACCAGTGGTCGTCAAACTCATTAGTCAACAGAGCCGAATATCAACAATACTGCTTCAAAACAGACTCGCCCAGGCCGAAAACCAACTTCTGCGCATGGGCCACGAAGTTTCAATCCGCACTGTACATGCGCACCCTCACGTGGTATTTTGTGGAAGAGCCACACTCATAGGGGCCAAAGAGCCGCATGTGGCTCTTGAGCCGCAGTTTGCCGACCATGGCGACCCAGCTAATCCTCTTTGTCATTTCTTCATCCTTCAAAGCCCCCCGTCAGGCTCACCGAACCCTTGGCTGCGCTGACTCGGCACAGACCGGCACATCCTTGCGTGAATGACTGAACGGTGCTTTTCTGTCTTTCATGAATTGCTTCTAACCTGCTTTTATGCCTGTTATTAGCGTTTATGTTTTCTCTCCCTTGTGACCCTGGAAGCTCCTAGAAGGCAGAATTCACTCCTCTCCATTTCTTCACACCCAGCCAGTGCCTGGCACCCAGGAGGTGAATCCGCAGTGTTATTTTTCAATGAATTAGGCATTTCGTTTGGTTAAGGGTGTTTTAGCATGAGATAAAGATTCTGGATGCCAAGGCCTGTTAAATCCATTTCTTACGAGGCCAGAAAACTCCCTGAAAGCCAAGCAGAGGGAATCAAAATGCGGTCCCAGTGGCCCCTCAGCCCCTCTCTGCTGGTCATCACAGGTTTATGCCAAATCTGCTACGTAATCCTGAGACCACTGTCCTAGCTGCCCCCATTCTGAAACTACCTACCTACGGGGCCTTGGGCAAGTTCCTTCATTGATGAGCAAAAGTGCTGCCACCAGGATTTCTCAAAAGCATCCTATAAGGAAAGTTGGTTTAGAACAGTGGTCGGCAGACTGCAGCTCGCGAGCCACACGCGGCTCTTTGGTCCCTTAAGTGTGGCTCTTCCACAAAATACCGACTTCTCCTCATGGGCCACAAAGTTTCAATCGCACTGTACATGCACGCCCGCACGTGGTATTTTGTGGAAGAGCCACACTCAAGGGGCCAAAGAGCCGCATGTGGCTCGAGAGCCGCAGGTTGCCGACCACTGGTTTAGAATATCAAGTTGAAAGGTATTTTTTGAACACTGCAGAACTTGCCCAGCTGGTGTCAGTGGTTGAGCTTCAGCCCATGAACCAGGAAGTCAGGGTTTGATTCCCGGTCAGGGCACATGCTCGAGTTGCAGGCTCGATCCCCAGTGTGAGGGGTACAGGGAGCAGCTGATCAATGATTCACTCTCATCATTGATGTTTCTCTCTCTCTCCCTCTCCCTTCCTCTCTCTGAAATCAACAAAAACATATATTTTTTTAAAAGAACATTACAGAACTTTTCTTTTTTTTTTTTTTTAAATATATTTTATTGATTTTTTTACAGAGAGGAAGGGAGAGAGATAGAGAGTTAGAAACATCGATGAGAGAGAAACATCGATCAGCTGCCTCCTGCACATCTCCTACTGGGGAAGTGCCCGCAACCCAGGTACATGCCCTTGACCGGAATCGAACCTGGGACCTTTCAGTCCGCAGGCCGACGCTCTATCCACTGAGCCAAACCGGTTTCGGCACAGAACTTTTCTTTAAAAAAAAAAAAACACCCAACTCTACCAACAATCACGGCAATGCTGATTGGGCTTCACTTGACTTTATTTACACTTTTGTCTTTCTCCCCAGTTTTAGAAATAATTAAAACCGGCAGCCTTCGATTCTGGCAAGCGCCATGGAATTCTTGGAGCATCAGGAGAAACTAGGGACAATTCCTCTGCAGTAAACTGTTTAGGAGAATGAGGCGACATCGTTGAAATAACCGTTTCCAGTGGAGACAGGGAATGGAGAGGGCCCTGGGCTTCGGCCTCCTGCCCTTCCTGGAACTGGAAACCTCCCGGTTGCCCACAGCTCCATGGTTTTGCTGGCTTACAGTGACCTCTGCAGACAGCCCGGAGTTGCACGTGGTCTCTGGGTGGTGGAGAAGCCCTTTCTGCTCTCCCTGGTCCCCCAGAACCCCCTCACCAAACAGGACCCCCTATTACACAGAATAGCCCTACTGGCATCGCCCCCACTCGACTGTGTGCCTCGGAGACTGGAGCTGGGCACCGCGCAGCGTGAGGCTCCTGAGCTTCCCACTACCGGCGGTTCTCAACCTGTGGGTCGAGACCCCTTTGGCGGTCGAACGACCCTTTCACAGGGGTCGCCTAAGACCATCCTGCATATCAGATATTTACATTACGATTCATAACAGTAGCAACATTACAGTTATGAAGTAGCAACGAAAATAATTTTATGGTTGGGTCACAACATGAGGAACTGTATTTAAAGGGCCAGAAGGTTGAAAACCACTGGTCTAGACAGACAAGTCTTCCCGGGAAGCTCCCTGCAGCTCCGCTCTGGACCAGGAGAGCAGCCTTCCAGATGCCCAGTGAGCCCCTCCCAGCACGGGGGAGGTGGCCGCATCGAGCCCAGTGTCATCCTGGTAAGCTGGGCAGCCAGGTGGCCTCCCAGTTCGTTGGGCCAATTATTGAACCTCTCTATCTGAGAGAGAGAGAGAGAGAGAGAGAGAGAGGTCGTGGGGAGGGAAGCTATATTTGTATATAACCTTAGTACATTAACTGACATATAGTGTTAAATGAAAATTATTTATTATTTCCCTGGCCGGTTTGGCTCAGTAAATCGAACATCAGCCTGCGGACTGAAGGGTCCCGGATTCCATTCCAGTCAAGGGCACATGCCCGGGTTGTCGGCTCCACCCCCAGCGGTGGGCGTGCAGGAGGCAGCTGATCAATGATTCCCTCTCATCATTGATGTTTCTGTCTCTCTCTCCTTCTCCCTTCCTCTCTGAAATCAATAAAAAAGAATTAAAAAATTTTAAAGAAAATTATTTATTCTTATTTGACTGAGAAGGTCAGAGGAAGAGGGACCATTTGAAGACATGGAAGTTCACCCATTTCTATGCAATGGCATCAGAACTGCGTCACCGGCTTTCCTGGTTTTCACCAAAGGACCCCCCAGGCCAGCGCCGCTCACTTGCTGCCACTCCTCCCTCCAGGGAGGTCTGCAGAGGGACCTTTCTCCCAGACACAGTGTCACCTTCCCCTCTCAGCAGAGGCCCTGGCTCCTGAGTTCCTGGTGGACTATGTATATATTGATTTCAGAGAGGAAGAGAGAGGGGGAGAGATAGAAACATCAGTAATAAGAGAATCGTTGATGGGCTGCCAGCCAGGGCATGTGCCCTTGACTGGACTCGAACCCGGGACCCTTCAGTCCGCAGGCCGGCGCTCTACCCACTGCACCACACCGGCTAGGGCTTCCTGGTGGATCTTGATCCGGCTCTGCGTCTGGTGGTCTATCCGAGGGGCTTTGCGGCCCCGCACCTGGGCGCACGGCCTCAGTCGCAGGGCGATTAGGGGCCTCTGCGATCGCCCGGTGGGGGGAGGGAGGGGGGAGGAGAGGGGGGCGGGAGGAGCCCTGGGACTAGCCGCAGCGCAACCCCTCGCTCTCCTCACCCAACTGCCACCCAGGCCTGTTGTGCTGCCCCAGCTGCCTGGTTGGCGGCGAGAACCGGGGGTGTGAAGTGCTCAGGTCTGCACGACCCAGGCGCGCCCGGCGTGGAAGCCAGAGCCCACGGGCGTGCTGACCTCAAAGCAAAGTCCCGCTCCCCCTCCAAAATAAAGGGGTGCGAGCGCGTTGTGTGTGTGGGGGGGGGGGGAGAGACGGGGAGCAGGGAGGGGAGGTCCTGCCCCTGCCCCTGCCCCTGCCCCTGGCCCGCCGCGGGTGCAGGAGCGAAGGTGTCGCTGAGCGCTGCGCCCCGAGAGCGTCCGTTCGACACAGGAAGGAGGGAAGGAGGCCGGAGGTGCCTTCACAACGCGCGGCGGCCCCGGCCGATCTGATAAAGAGGAAGGAAGCCCGCGATGCCACGGAACCGAGCTGACAGCTCCCCAAACCGACGCGCGGCCTGCAGCTGTCACCGGAGAAGTTTGCAGCCGCTCGGCGAGAGGAGGGGCGCCTGCCCCCTGCTGGTCATGGCGGAGCCGCACCCGCTGGGGAAGCGCAGGCAGCGCGGGCCGTGGGGACCCGGCGGCTGGTGCCTCCTGCAGAGGGTGGTAGGCCGGCCTGGGACACGCGGGGTCTGGAGGGGGCCCGGGCCCTCGCCTTCTGCTCCTCGCAAGGTAACCTGCCCCGGAGGACAAACACGAGGATGTCTTTGCCCCAGCTGGAGCTCTGCTTACCTGGCAACCCAGTTGCCTTCGCTGTCAGGGGTCAGAGAGAGTCCCCGCTAACGAGAAAAGCAGAAGCACTTCTCAAGTTTGCACGTCGCGATCTGCATCTTGCTACGGGGCTCTAGTTTCTCCTCTGTCGCTCGCTGTGTGGCCTTGAGCAAGTTTCTTATCCTCCCAGGCCTCAGTTTCCTGACCCATAAAATGGGAATCATAGTCTCTACCAGGATTGCTAGAGGCTGAGTTATATGTAAAGTGTTTAGAATAGTTTCTGGCTTTTGCACGTTTATTAAATGTTTTAAATTTCAGTTTAGGTGGCGGGCTTGTTGCATTTGCTATAACTGATTCCTTATTCCGGGGATTTTCTCGCTTTCAATCATATATTTCTAGTTTAATTCCCCTGTGATCAGAGAACACACTTCATATGATTTCATTCCTTGGACATGTGTGGATGCTTGCTTTGTGAGCCAGCATATGGCCTGCTTACTAAAACGTCCATGTGCACTTGAAAAGTTTGTGTGTTCTGCAGTCGTTGGACATAGTCGGATATACTGTTCCAATGTCAAGTCGGAGTTTAACTGTGTGACTGAATCTGCTCTTCCTCGCTGGGCGTGTGTGTGCCGGGGGGCGCCCCCTGCTGGGTGGGTCCGTTACTGAGAGCTGTGGTCTCCAGTTTGATGACGTATCCGTCTAATTCTCCTTTTAGCTTAACTTTTGCTGTCTGTATTCAAGGCTGTGTTACTAGATTCATATCGTTTTAGGGCTGTCTTCCTAGTGAATAAAACTTTCGTCATTACAAAAGGACATTATAAATGTCCTATCTGTCCTTCATCTCTGGTAGTACTTTTTGCCTCAATGCCTGCTTTGTGTGATAAATCTGCTTTCTTTTGTTTACTGTCAATGGATAGACTCTGTCATCCTTTAATTTCAACCTTTCTGTGTCCTTACAAAGTTTCTGTCTTGTGAATGTCATATGTTGGGTTTAGCTTTTTTTTAAATCCAGTTTGACACTCTCTGACTTGTCACCAAGTTGTTTAGTCCACTTACATTTATATAATTACTAACGGTGTAGGGTTTATAGCGAACCTTTTGCTACTTTTCCAATTTGTCTTACCCTTTGTTCATCTAGTCCTCTTGCCCTGCTTTCTTTTGGAGTCATTAGATATTTTTTTTAAACACCATTTCCCCTTGAATATTAGATTTATTATTTTTATATTAGATTTTTAAAGTTATTTATTCTTGTAATGATCTTCATTTTTCTAGAATTACAATATTTGTGATTTATTATAGTTTTCTTAAATTGGTACTTTTACTTGCTAAATAATGTAAGGATCACGCAAGTACTTAACTCCACTTACCTTCCTCCCATCCTCCTACCACTGTTATAAATTCCTCATTATATATTCTGTAACAGTGTATGTCCTCAAGACATCATTGTTGTTGTTTAAATAGTCAATATCCTAATCCCTTTATGTTGCCTTCACTTTTGAAAATGTTTTCATTTAAGTATGGAATCCTAGGTTGGCAGATTTTTTTTTTTTTAGCACTTTGGAAATACCCCTGTTCTCTGGCTTTCAAAGTTTTTGCTGAAAATCCAGACATAAGTTTTATTATTTCTCCTTCATAAGTTATGTACCCATGCCCAGCCAGGATGGGTCAGTGGTTGAGCATCAACCCATGAACCAGTAAATTGCAGTTCGATTTCCATCAGGGCACATGCCCTGAATGCAGGTTCGATCCCCAGTAAGGGAAGTGCAGGAGGCAGCCCATCAATAATTCTCTCTCCTCATTGATGTTTCTATCTCTCCCTTCCTCTCTCTGAAATAAAAAAATTAAAATTTTAAAGAAGTTATGTGTCTGTTCTGCCAGAAGCCGGTCCATCCTTGCTGCTTGACACAGTCGCTGCAGGAAAGAAACATCTGCACAGCATATGTTTCAATGGACCTGGCATATATAGCATACTGTTCTTAATATGTTTGCTCCCTTTAGCGCCATGTGTTTTAACCAAGGTCACCTCTCTGAGAAAGGTTGTTTCCCCAGGTGGGGATCTTTCCCTGAGGTTAGGGAGGGGATACAACCTCTTAATTAAGTGCCAGGCGGGTAGTTAAGCTACATAATCTTTACTCCCTGGAATGGAGATAAGAAACGCCCTAACCTTTGTAATAGAAATTGACAGGATTAAAATCGGCTGGTATAAATACGGATGTAACAAGACAATAATCATCAGAACCTCATCAGTTCCTAACCAGAACCTAGCCAGAGAACATGGCAAAAGATCCTGGACAGAACCTGGCTACAGAACTTCACTGGAGAACCTAGACAGAACATGGCAAAAGAACCTGGATAGAACCTTGCTAAAGAACCTGGTGACTGAACCTGGCTGGAGAACCTGGAGAACCTAGCTGGAGAACATGGCACCAGAACTTGGTTGGAGATCCTGACCAGAACTTCGCTGGAGATCCTAGCCAGAACTTCGCTGGAGATCAGCTCCTCATCAGATCCACATCAGCTCCTCATCAGCTCCTCATCAGTTCCTAACCAGAACTCCAACCAGAACTTTGGCTGGAGATCCTTCGCTGGAGATCCTGGAGGGAGAACCTCGCTATGCTGATGAACTGAAACCAGTCTCCGTGTAATTCCTTCATCGCTGACTCCGTCCACACCTTTGGGGACCCCTGGACCTGCTAGGGTTGGACCCCAGCACTGTTCCATATGGAGTTTGCTGAATTTTATGAATTTGTGGGTTGATATCTATCAACAGTTCTGGAAAATTCTCAGCTATTATTTCATCAAATATCAATTCTGCCCCATTACTTTCTGCCTAGGACTCCAATTGCATATCTTAAGATTGAGTTCCACAAGTCTCTTATGCTCTTTTCTTGTAGTATTTGTTGTTGTTTTCTTTTCTGCAATCTTTTTCTATCTTTGCTTCAGTTTGGATTTTTTCAATTGACCTGTCTTCAAGCACCAATCCTGTCTTCTGCTGTGTCCATCCTTTTAAACCTATACAGTGAACTCTTAATTTCAGATTTGTGCTTTTAACATTTTTCTAAAAAGAAAGCTTTATTGAGGTATCCTATATAATAGAGGTAATATGCAAATTGACCGTTACTCATATAAGATGGCCGCCCCCATGTGGTCATAAGATGGCTGGCAGGGGAGGGCAGTTGTGGCGATCAGGCCAGCAGGGGAGGGCAGTTAGGGGTGACCAGGCCTGCAGGAGAGGGAAGTTGGGGGTGACCAGGCCAGCAGGGGAGGGACCAGGCCGGCAGGGGAGAGCAGTTGGGGGCGATCAGGCTGGCAGGGGAGTGGTTAGAGGGTGATCAGGCAGGCAGGCAGGTGAGCAGTTGGGAGCCAGCAGTCCCGGATTGTGAGAGGGATGTCCAAGAGTCAGTTTAGGCCCAATCCCACAGCAGTTGGACATCCCCCGAGGGGTCCCAGATTGGAGAGGGTGCAGGCTGGGCTGAGGGACACCCCCCCCCCCCAGTGCACGAATTTTGTGCACCAGGCCTCTAGTAATTTATAATCTGTAGAGAATTCACCCATTTTAGGTGAAGAAAACTACATGATTTTTTTAAAAAATGTATTTTATTGATTTTTTTACAGAGAGGAAGGGAGAGGGATAGAGAGCTAGAAACATCAATGAGAGAAACATCAATCAGCTGCCTTCTGCACACCTCCTACTGGGGATGTGCTGGCAACCAAGGTACATGCCTTTGACCGGAATCGAACCTGGGACCCTTGAGTCCGCAGGCCAATGCTCTATCCACTGAGCTAAACCAGTTAGGGCGATTTTTAATAAATTTATAGTGGAACAACCTTTAGCATAATTCTTTCTTTGCTTTTTTCCTTTTAAGAATATATTTTGAATGACATTTAGTTTGAACTTTAACTCAGACACATCACTAATTTTGCCAATCAACCTCTCAATACACTGATTATCAAAAACTTTAGCAAGGCAGAATTGCCCCCTTCAATTTTTTTAAGATATAATTTATACACCGTGAGTTTACCCTTCCAACCTATACAAGTCAGTAGTTTTTAGTGTATTCACAAAGTTCTGCAATCACCACCATTATTTAATTCCAGAACATATTCAGCACTCCAAAAACAAACCCCATACTCACCAGCAGTCACTCCTCATTCTTTCCTCCCCCGGTTCCTGGCAAACACCAGTTTACTATCTATCTCTATACACTTGATTCTTCTGGACATTTCACATAAATGGAATCATACAGTATGTGGCCTTTGGTATCTGGCGTCTTTCACTGAGCATTATGCTCTCAGGGTCTTCACGTTGCAGCTTGTATCAATTTCTTAATGGTTCAATAGTATATCATTTTGGAGCATATCATTTTATCCATTCATGAGTTAATGACTATTTGGGTTGTTATGGCTATTATGAATGATGATGTCATGAGCATCCATGTACAAGACATATGGATGTAAGTTTTAAATTCTCCTGGTTATAAACCTAGGAGAGGAACTGAGGGCTGTTTAAGTCTTTGAGGAACTGCCCAAGTGTTTTACAAATCAACTGCACCATTCTACATTGCCATCAGCAATGAGTTTTAATTTCTCCACATCATTGACAATTTATAATTACCTGTCTTCTTGACTGTAGCCATTCTAGAGGGTATCTCTTTGTGTGTGCTTCTGATCTTCATTTCCCTGATTAAGTAATGTTAAGTGTCCTTTATGTGTTTAATAGTCATTTGTATATCTTCCTTGGAGAAACATCTGTTCAAATCCTTGCTAATTTTTAAAGTAGGATGTCTTTATTATTGAGTTGTAGGAATTCTTTGTATAACGGGATACTAAACTGTTTTCTACAATCCGTATTTAGAATAGTTCCATTACCTCCCCAAAAGACCGCTTGTGCCTGTTGGAGGTCAATTCCCACTCTCATCCTCAGTGCCAGGCAACCACAAGGCTTTCTGTGTTTTGGGAAAGCCCCTCCCTTGTGAAATTTTGTCTCCTAAATGTTGTGCAATTGAGATTTCACTCTGCCTTTTGGAAGCCCTTGGCTTAGCTTCTAAAATGTCATGTCCACCTCTGGAGTTCAGCAAATGTCTTCTGAGAAAACCAGCCATGTATTTGGGGTGTCTCTGGTTTCCAGTGTGCCCTATGACCAAGAACCTTGTGGTTTTTTCTCCAGTAGAGTCCCTCTGCATGGCCCAAATCCAAAGCTCAGTTCCAGCTAAAGCCCCCAGAGAAGAAAATGGCCAGACTATCAGCTCACCTCAGAAAGACTTCCTCCTCTGAAATCCTAATTCAGTTAGTCTTTATTGCTTCCAGTTTTCTGGTGTTTTAAATTTTTTATTTTGGTGTTTTAAATCTTTTTTTTTTTTTCTTTCTGGTCGTTGCAGCAGGAGTGTTGTGTTGCTGTGACCTACTATATCCTACGCAATCATTACTGTAAGCTTCCAAATCTTTGTATCTTCAGGCAAGTTTCCCTTCCCTCCCCCTTCCAGAAACATTAGCTATTCGGAGACATAAATTCTCCCATATGAATTTTAAAAATCCATTTATTTAGTCTCCCCACCCCCCCCCCCGCAAAAAACAACTTGAGATTCTGTTGGACAATATATTGAATTTTTCAATTACTTGAGACAGAATTAAAATTCTTATGCTTTCAAGTTGTCCATCCATGAACATGGTACACCTATCCATTGAACAGATTTCTATTAGGTCCGCTAATATTTTGTGCTTTCCTTCATAAAGGAATTGTACGTTCTTTATTAGATTTAATCCTAAATATCTTACTTTATCCTTTAAAGCCCTTTTTTATTTTTTTAGGGTGATGTTCGTTACAAATCCTAAAAGTGCAAAATGGAATGACACTTTCCCACCCATTTTCCTGAGTCACCCAGTTTTCCTCCAGAAGAAACCAATGTTACTAGATTATCTATTAATTTTAATGTGGTAAATATTAGTATACTAGAGGCCTGGTGCATGAATTCATGCATGGGTGGGGTCCAGGGGGGTGGGGGGCGGCGGCACACGGTCGGCTCTCTGGGCAGGCGGTGGGACGCCCTTGCCAACCTGGGATCCGGATCGGTCCCGCTGACATTCATGCTGGTTGTTGGGAGCCACCTGGTGGCTTTTATATTGTTTCTTCCTTGCGGAGCATTTAGAAAAGGGAAGCAGCCATGGTGCCCAACGCTGACTTCCAGGAGGCTGGCAGCGCTATCAGGATCATGCCGGCAGCACTGGTCTGTCAGTGCCTGGTCTGTTCTCTGGAGATTGGACCTGTAGGACTACTGAGGGAGTGAGTGGCTGCCGCTGGCCTGGTGGGCCACTGGGACAGGTTGGTTAGCTGAGTGGAGTTGCCATTGTTGGAAGCACACTGACCACCAGGGGGCAGCTCCTGCATTGAGCATCATAGCAACCTGTTGTTCCAGTCATTCTGATCGGTTGGTCATTTAGGCTTTTATATATATAGTTATATTGATTTTTTTGTTCCTCATTCTTGTATCTAAGTAATCTGGCTGAATTTTCTTATTTCTAATAGTACGTTGGTCTTGGATTTCTTTTATGTATAATGGCATTCACCTGCAAAGAACAATCATTTGGTCAATTCTTCTCAGTGATTTTAATGCACTGGCCAGGATGCTGCTCTAATAAAGTAGCTGGAAATAGCTGTGATAGAGGGCAATCCTGTCTTATTCCTGACTTTAATGAAAGGGCTTCTGTTTCATTTTATATATGAAATTTGTTGGAAGTTCTTGGCAGATGTCTTTATCAGATTTGTTAAAATTTTACTTCTGTTCTATTTTGCTAAGAATGAGTACCATTACAGTTCTTATGAAATTGTTTATGCACCAATTGAGGTCATATGGGTTTTCCTCTTTAATGTATTAATTGTGCTGAATCACCCACTCGTGGGGGGAAGAAGTCTCAAATAAAACACTTTTACCCCAAATTATCATTTATTTTCATGAGGGGGGAGAAAAAAGAACCTTTAATGATAGTGAAAATATACTTTATTTTAATACAATAGCTGCCAGCAATATACTGGGTCCAGAGACAAAAGAAAAATACAAGCATTCTTCAATAGGCTTTCATTTGCCTTTTCAAGTAATTTTTAAGGAAATACTCCAATTCTATTCAACATTATGACCTGGGGAGTTGAAACATTTTTCCATAATAAAAATATAAATTTGACAGCCCCAACATTTGATACTTTTTCAAGAATGGAATAAAAAAGCCCACATAGTATATAGATAATGAATGCTTCCCTCTTTCTGAATCAAATACTATTACAGCCAGTATAAGAAATTGTTTGATCAATCAACTTGATGAAATGTGTATCAAAATGTTCATGAAAAAAATATGTATTTATCATGTTTACCTTGTAGATATTTTCTAAATGGATATTTTAAATGCACAGAAATAAAAGCTATTTACATGCAACTCTGGAGAGACTCAAAACTCAACAGAAGTAAAACTGCCTAAATTCTAGAGTTGATCAATTTAGGGTAAGAGTATGTGTCAGAAATGTCTTAATTGTATACAGATTGCTCAGGGGCTTAAAGGTAAGTTGTCTAAACCAAAGTTACCAAGAAAAAAGTCTTATATTAATTTCATCACAAGTCAACAATCCTAGTAAAAGGTAACAGAGCTGTACAGAAAAACTGCATTTACTCTTTTTAAAGGAAGTCATCAACTGAAATGGAGAACTTCCAACTGTTGAACACGAAAACTTCACAGAATCCCTTGGGAAACAGAGCTTCCACTCAGACTCTAATCTCCTTGTTGGTTTAAGTGAAGGGGGAAATGATTCAGTAGTTGCCGAAATAATAACAGATGATTTCCATTATATAACCCATACACCACATGAATTGTCATGTAAACTTTTATTCCCAAATCTTCTAAGATTTAAGCTATAATCTTTGTACAAATATAAGATGGGGTAAAAGAGCATTTGCTGGGATCACCCTATTTACCGCCTTTTGTCCATTTGCCAATCTCAATTTCATTAACTAATTTCCCTGATAAAAGCAATGAGGTCTTTCTACAGAGAAAAAAATCATTCTGCCTTCATCAATGTTATAACAGTCCTACCTGTTCCTTGGACATGGAGAGGGATGCATCATGGGATACATTTTTTAAAGATAGAGAACAATCATCGGATAAATTTTTCAAAGATAGAGAATAAGTATTCAAGGTAAAAATACTTCACAATTGAGTTTTAGACTGTATTTTTCATCATTCTATTTATTCTAAGGAATGATGCTCTTTCCTCATTAGCTCTCTATTCCACACCACTTAGTCCACCATTCACTGGAGAGAACAACACCCCTTCTTTTGACTCTTTTTCACCTCTAAGCTCTGGAGCAAGGTTCAATATTACTCGGATGCCAAGTTACCATTATTTAAAAATAGGGAAAGTGATGATGGCTGTCTGTGTAGTGGTGGCAGATGTAACATTTCTACCCAATGAAGCTAATGCTATAGAATTTCTCAATAGATAACCTGTAGTAGTTCTTCCTGGAACCAGATAAATCAACATCCAATATTAATTACACAAAAGGTGGGTGCTCAAACTTTTGATCAGCAATAGAGAATTTTAAGAAAAACAAAGCAAAAAAAAAAAAAATCTCCCTGAGCCAAATAGATACAATATGGAGCTTTACTTATCTTTTTGTACTAATTACTGGTACATTAAAAAAAAATGCAGTATGCTTATAAGAATCAGGTTGCTTCCATACAGCCAGTGCTTACTAAATGTTAGCATATCAAAGGGAGGAAATCATTGCCCATTTTAAAGCAATATACTTAAAATTTCCAAAAACAGCCTATGAGAAATAGGCTTCTTAAACAAGTTAGATAAAAAAAATTACTGAACGTTCTGTAGTAACAATCCCATCCAGAAAGTCCAATTGAAAAAAAATGAGTAAATAAACAGTAAACTCGTTCTGTTTCCACTAAGCTCATCCTCCCTTGTTAGAGCACAAATAACTCCTGCTTTAGAACTTCAATTTAAAAAACAAACATGCAGAATGCTATTCCTCAACGTGGCTGCAGAAAAATGTAATGGAAGGAGACGCAATGGCTGACATTAGGCAAAACTGCTGTAAATGTGACTCACCGTAACAACTGTAATTTAGTCCAAAAGGCGTAAGCCCAAAGTCTAACGGTAAATGGGGGTGGATGGAACAGCTGCTAATCTGTGTGTTTTGTCTTATTTTCAATATAGAATGGAGAATGGGTTTTTTGGTTTCCCACATAAGCTTTAGAAACAAAATTCTATTTGATATTTTGACAAACCTTAATTTCTGTGTTAATTTTTACCTTCCTATTCATTGTACTGCTATAGCTAAGTCAACTAAATAGTAGTTTATGTAGTGTTGCTCAAAAGATCTACAAACAGCAAGATCTATGCTGACCTAAAAAGGAGCGTTTTAAAATAAAGAAAGCAGTAACGTTCCAAATGAATGGCACTGGGCAAAGTACGTTAGCAAACACCACACTGAGACAGGTACAAGGTGCCCGTTGGTTTAGTTTATATGGATAAGATGCTCAAAAAAAGGTTGAGAATATTATCCCTCCCTCTGAACTTTTAGCTTCTACATAGTGTCAGATGTTATCATTGGTGTAAAAGAATAAATGCTTTTAGGAAACGTGAAAATCCATGTACAAAACAGAATAGCAAAATCTGTAGTGACTTCCTGTGGAAGGCTCTCTCCTCTGGTGGTGAAACCTTCAGCACTTCTCCAGGATAGACTAAACTGAAACAGAGGGTTTTGATACAGTAGCAATCCTTTCATATACTCTTACTAAATATAAAATTCCAAAAATACATAAATATCCCTTGTACCATGCATTATGCACCAGTTTGGGGCTGACTGATGAGGTCATGCTTACCAGTTTTAACAGTTAAACATTGCACCTCGGAAGTCCTGCCATCTATACACAGTGAAAGGACAAAATGGGGAGGGCTCTAGAGATAGGAAACTACCTCTAAAGTAAAAAAGTTTGTGATGAACTGTCTCCAAATTAGAAGAGAGGAGGATATGGGTTAGGGGAGGTAGGCAGGGTAAAATAATTTTAAAATAATACTGCTTAGGAGTGTATGTTTAAAGATAGCTACTATACCTTATCTATCCTTTATCCTAATCTTGAATAACTGCCATGTTCATGCAAAATAAAATTTCTATTTTATAGGAAGAGGAGCAGTCTGTTAGAAAAAGCATATTCTTAATCAGGAAGTGATGTGAAGACCTCGCTCAGAAGTGCTGTTTTACTTGGTCAGTCTTTTGGCTACATCATTATATGCTATTTCAACCTCCTTATCACTGGGGCAGGTATTGGTGAACTCGTCCCTACTATAGGCATTAGTTAAGTATCTCCAGATGCCAGTCATTCTTTTTGGAATATCAAAGTTGCGATATTTTTTGGCCACCACCTGAAAGACAAAGAGATCAAAAGTTAACATTTATTTTCCATGTTAACCAGAAACATCTCTAGATTTTAAGGAAAACTGATTTTGTGAAACTCTGAGAACTCCTTTTTGAAAGAAAGCTTAATGTCCTCTATACCATTCTATCAATTTCATCAGAGAGGGGGAGAATGAAGTTAGAAGTCACCTTCAATCTAACTAGAATCCTATATAATAAAAGGCCAATATGCAAATCGACCGAACGGTGGAACAAGTCACTATGACATGCACTGACCACCAGGGGGCAGACGCTCAATGCAGACACTTAGCCAGAAGCCGAGCTCAGGGCTGGCGAGTGTGGTGGCGGTGGCGGGAGCCTCTCCTGCCTTGGTGGCAGCGCTAAGGAGCAGCGAGCCAAGTGGTAAGGAGCAAGTAAGCAGATGGTAAGGAGCGAGGGGTCCCAGACTGCGAGAGGGATGTCTGACTGGAGTGGGCCTAAGCCAGCAGGCAGACATCCCCTGAGGGGTCCCAGACTGCAAGAGGGCGCAGGCCGGGATGAGGGAAGCCCCCCCTTCTAGTGCATGAATTTCGTGCACCAGGGCTCTAGTTTTAAATAATGACGAGGACTGCAAACCACACCAGAGATTGAGAAATGTGACACTGACTGCAAACACCTGCTCTGGCCATCCAGAGAGACAGCCCTGGGAAATCCCTGGGCAGAGACTTAAAACACACACACACTATTTTAGATCTGTTTTCCTCTGTCTCTACCTTTACTGCACAACTAGTGTTTATTACTATTCTATTTAGCAGTGTCTCATACAATGCATGCTCAATAAGCATGTTTTCCTTGGATAGAAAAAGCCAGGTGATCACAGAGCAGAATCTGATTACATGTCAGTTAGCAAACTCCAATCCAAAGTTACCTGTTACATCTCTGAATTTTTATGCAGTCAGAGAAAAATGTAATATCCCTCTTTCTCACACACCTCAATTTTCAGACATAATTTCCATTTCATTAACTCTATGATGTGTAAGGCCTAAGCAGCGTTAAAGTACACTATTTGGGGGGTGGGAGGCGGAGGGGGCAGGGAGAACTAGTCATGTCAGAAGATCAGAAAAGTTTACGCACGAAGAAGCGCTGTCTTAGTACATAGTTGACTAGGTCTAGTGGCAATGAGACACCACATCCTACGGGCCTACCTTCACAATGTGCAGTTTGGGCAGCAGGTTGCAATCAGCCAATGTCATTTCATTGCCATCCAGAAATTTACGTGTGGAACACTTAATGTCCTCCATGCTATTCTCATCAATTTCATCAGGGAGGGGAGAATTCAGATATTCGTCCAGTTTCTGCAGTGTCTTCAAGAGACCCCTCTCCAATGCTGAAAGAAAGATGGGAATACGATGAGAAGGGGGCCCACCCAAGCCCAAAGTAGAAGCATCACTTTCAGTCAGTAACTGTTTGTCAAATGCTCGCTCTGACACTAAGCACAAAGACAAAACAGACAAGGTGCCTGCCCTCCTGGGCTTACTTACATGGGGCAGGGGCGTGAGACAGATTTGTTCAGATAAATATCAAAACAAGCATGACAGTTTCAGACAGTGGTGTCTGTAAAATCTTGTTAATAGCTCAACAGCCCACATATGAATACATAGCATAGATGATGTTTAAACTGGAAAGATTAGCCATAGCTGGTTTGGCTCGGTGGATAGAGCGTCGGCCTGTGGACTGAAGGGTCCTGGGTTCGATTCCAGCCAAGGGCACATGCCTGGGTTGCAGGCTCATTCCCCAGTACGGGGTTTGCAGGAGGCAGCCCATCAATGATTCTCATCATTGATGTTTCTCTCTCTCTTTCTCTCTCTCTCACTCTCCCCCCCGCCTCCCCCTCTAAAATCAATAAAAGATAATAAAAATAATAAACTGGAAAGATTGGTGAGAAAGAGCAAACCTTCTAGTTCAATTCTAGGGAAGAAAATCCTGCTGAAACAGATTTTTTACTTTCAATTTTAAATCCTACTCCCCTAAGAATATTTGGATTTTTCACCACAAAATGTGTTGTTAAACCCCAATGCAAACAATCTGAGCAAAAACCCTGGAGTTTTTGCACTAATATTACACAGAAAGCCAAGAATAGCGTATTGCATACTAACATGAAAAACAGAAGTCAGATTAGAGCTGAATTGAGGGTGTCTCTAGACCATGGGTGGGCAAACTTTTTGACTCGAGGGCCACAATGGGTTCTTAAACTGGACCGGAGGGCCGGAACAAAAGCATGGATGGAGTGTTTGTGTGAACTAATATAAATTCAAAGTAAACATCATTACATAAAAGGGTACGGTCTTTTTTTTTTTTTTTTTTTTTAGTTTTATTCATTTCAAACGGGCAGGATCCGGCCCGTGGGCCGTAGTTTGCCCACAGCTGCTCTAGACAAATAGATTAAGGTGCTATAATTGTCATGATTTAGAGAGAAGTGGGACAGAGCCAACCCTTGTGTATCTGGAAAGTCAAGTTAGTGACCTTCGTAGAGAGGAGGTGGGGACACCATTAGAAAGGAATATGGAATAAATATAGACAGATCTTCTCTCATCCTTTCTTAACCTTAACCTTCCCAATCCACCTTCACCCCCCACTCCAAGAATATATAAATTTACACAAATGATTACAGTACTTGGTTGTAAAAGAAAGTTAAATATTATGAGTTGACAACCTTTTTAGCTATAAATTTGAATAAAGTTGGATCTATTATGGGAAAAGGCAAGTTCCACATGCTGCCCATTAGATATTTCACCAGCAACATAAATATATCCTACCCCAACACTTCTTCCAAAATGCTCCCACCTACTCATCCCTTGGTCCCTTCAAGTAGTTCAGACAATAGACAGTGGCCTTAACTAGATAAAAAGGAATGAAGGATTTTATACTGAAATAAGTCGGACAAAGACAAATACAGAGATACCTCATCTGACTGAGTCTGCTTTACTGTGCTTCACAGATATTGTGTTCTTCACAAATTGAAGGCTTGTGGCCCCTTGTGTTGAGCAAAGTTTATCAGTGCCATTTTTCTTTTCTTAAAAAATATTTTTTATTTATTTCAAAGAGAGGAAGGGAGAGGAAGAGAGAGAAAAACATCAATAATGAGAGAGAATCACTGATTGGCTGTTTCCTGCATGACCCCTCCTGGGGATCGAGCCCGAAACCCCAGCATGTGCCCTGACCACGAATCGAACTGTGACCTGGTTAATAGGTCAATGCTCAACCACTGAGCCACACTGGCAGGGCTCAGTGCCATTTTCAACAGTGTTTGTTCACTTCATGTCTCTCTGTCACATTTTTGGTAATTCTTGCGGTATTTCAAACTTCCTCATTATTATTATATTCGTTATGGTGATACCTGACTCGTGATCTTTGATGTTAATATTGTAAGTATTTAGGGGCACCACAAACCACACCCATATCAAACGGAACTTAATCAATCAACGTTGTGTGTGTTCCGACGGCTCCACTGACCGGCCATTCCCCCATCTCTCTCCTCCTCAGGCCTCCCTATTCCCTGAGACACAACAATATTAAAATAGGCCAATTAAAAACCCTACATGGCCTCTAAGTATTTAGTGAAAGGAAGAATCACATTATTTCTCACTTTAAATCAAAAGCTACAAATGATTAAGCTCAGTGAGGAAGGCATGTTAAAAGCCAAGGTAGGCCAAAAGCTAGGCCTCTTGCGCCAAACAATTAGCCACGCTGTGAATTCATGCAAAGGAAAGTTCTTGAAGTTCTGCAGCCCATGGATCAAGGAGTAATTTTGACTGTCAAGTCTTATTTAAGAAATACATTTTGTAAAGCTATCGCTGCCATAAATCATGCTCCGTTTGATGGATCTGGGCAAAGTACATTGAAAACCTCTGGAAAGGAGTCACCATTCCGGATGCCATTAAGAACATTCATGAGTCATGGGAAGAAGTAAAAAATACCAACATTAACAGTGGGAGGAGGTGGATTCCAGCCCTCATGCATGACACTGAGGGGTTTAAGATTCAGTGGAGGAAGTGGCTGCAGATGTGGAGGAAGCAGCAAGAGAACTAGAGTCAGAAGTAAAGCCTGAAGATGTAACTGAATCACTGCAATCTCATGATAGAACGGATGAGGGGTTGCTTCGAATGCATGAGCAGAAGAAGCGGTTTGCTGAGATGAAATCTACTGGTGAAGATGCTGTCAAGATTGCTGAGGTGACAACAAAGGATTAGAATACTGCATGAACTCAGTTCAAACAGCAGCAGCAGGGTTTGAGAGCACTGACTAATTCTGAAAGAAGTTCTGTTGTGGGTAATATGCTATCGAACAGCATCACATACTACAGAGAAACCGTCCAGGAAAGGAAGAATCAGCCAAGGAGGCAAACTTCATTGTTCTTATTTTAAGAAAATGCCATAGCCACCCCAACCTGCAACCACCACCACCTTGATCAGTCAGCTGCCAACATGGAGTCAAGACCCTGCACCGCAAAAAGATTATGATTCATAAAAGACTTGTGCACTCACTAGATTATAGTAGGAACATAACTTTTATATGTACTAGGAAGCCAAAAATTCATGTGACTCGTTTACTGAGATATCGCTTTATTGCAGTGATCTGGAACAGAACCCACAGTATCTCTGAGGTACGCCTGGACCATATTGTTTAACTCATATGTAGAATCTAAAGAGCAAAACAAATGAACAAACAAAACTCATAGAAACAGAATAGATGGATGGTTATTAGAGGGAAAGGAGGTTGGGGAATGGGCAAAATTGGTGAAGGGGGAAACTAGAATTATGGTGGTGATTATAGCATATACAAAGGTCACATTGTTATGTTGTACACCTGGAAACAAATGTAATGTTACAGACCAAGTTCACCACAGAAACAATGGGATAATGATTATAACTGTCTAAATTTCCATGAGAGCTAAAAATAGAAGACTGCACAAAAAAATTTTTAAATGCAAAAAAAGCAGCATCACTGAGTATCTTGTAGTTTTTAATACGCTTTTTAAAAATGTGTTAGTGTGGTAATTGCCAAGCGGAGGGGGCAGAAGGGAGGTGGGGGGTATAGGGGGCACATATGGTGATGGAAGGAGACCTGACTTGGGGTAGTGAACACAATACAGCGTACAGATGATGTGTTGTGCGGATGTGTGCACCAAAACCTATATAATTTTGTTAACCAGTGTCACCCCAATCAATTCAATAGAAAGAAAGAAAAATTTATTAGTTATGTTCAGTCCTTGATACAGGTACTTTCTATTACTATTACATTTTAAAACCTTTATATTTTTCAACTCAGGGCTGGTTTACATTAAACTAACAGTCTACTAAATCATGAACTTCTTCCTTGTATGATTACAATGAACAGAAACATGGCCAGTAAGGAAGATAACATTGCCTAAATTTAAACACGGAAATGATGTCTGAAATGGATTCGAGTGGTATGGCAAGTGAGCAAGCTAGTAATCTTCAACCTATTCTAAATAAATCCTTTTTATGAATTAATTTTCAAATGTATCCAATAGAAAATAAAGTATCTTAAATTTACAAGGTTTATATCATATGATGCTTAGGATCCCAGATGTAAGGCACGAACTAAAATTAAGATAACAAAACATTACAATTATTGTTCTTTCTATAATTTTGGGCTTAGCACAGCACCTGCAATCAAGTTGAATTGTTGTACCTGACTAGAATCTTGGGTAATTTTTCAAAGTTAGAAATGTCAGAATAAAAGGTATATTAGTGAACACAAAGAATGCTGAATTTGCCGAAACCGGTTTGGCTCAGTGGATAGAGCGTCGGCCTGCGGACTGAAAGGTCCCAGGTTCGATTCCGGTCAAGGGCACGTACCTGGGTTGCGGGCACATCCCCAGTGGGAGATGTGCAGGAGGCAGCTGATCGATGTTTCTAACTCTCTATCTCTCTCCCTTCCTCTCTGTAAAAAATCAATAAAAATATATTATAAAAAAAAAAAAAAAAGAATGCTGAATTAGTTTGCTACAATTTTTATGTGTCAATATAAGGGATGGCCAACAAAATAAAGAAAAACAGAAGTATCGAAAGGCACTAAAGAGCATCATTTAATAAACAAGTTTTGAAACCATCACAAAGGAATCTGAAGTTGGTTGAGAATAAGAAAATGTAAAGATTAACCACTAGGAGGCAGCAGCTGGCCACCAGAAAGTAGCTCCTTGTCTTGTAATTAGTAAGTAGCACTATTGTTCTCCAATACCCCTGCTGTAGTAACACTCGCATCTCTAAAAAGGTCTTTCAAAGGCTCTCAAAAAAATGAGTAAGTATAATAGAAGCCATACAGCCAGTTTTAAATTATGGAAATCACAACACCCTTTTTTGCCTAAGAGAACACAGCAAAATTTAAGATTAGCACACATGCACACACCAGGGTCAGAAGTATGGGGAAATGAATACGAAATTTCACGTTAGTAGAAATATTAACTGGTATACACTTTTGGAGAATAAAATGTTTTAACCTATTTGGAATCTAGAACAAAGCAGTATTGTTTGTCATAATGAAAAAAACCGGAGACAATCTCAATGACTATCAACAGGGATATGGTTAAAAACCCACGTTATGAAATATTGAGCAGCATTTCTTAGACAATGAAGTAAGGTTCGATATTCTAAAGAATTTCCACCACATAATATGTGAAAAAGACAAGTGCATAATGTAAATATATAAATACACATTTATGTACACTGCAAAATTACATAGAAAAAAGGATGTGTACTGTTGGGGAAGAGATTACATGTGATTAAGGAGCACTGAAATTTTATTAAATTTATATTTATACTACTTGAACTTTTTAAATAAGCAGGCATAACTCTAGTACCTGCATAATTCAAATGAGTAAACATAAGGCAGAAACCATTAAATGTAACAAGTCCCTAATTGTTGTAGAAAACAATACAATTCACAAAGAAGAAAACAAAAATTAGGAACACTTACATGGATAAAACTATATTTTAAATCTCCTGCTAGTTTTAATAAAGGATAATCTGACATAAACAATGTTTAAAGGCTAGGTAACACATTAGAGGAAAACACGAGAAGTAGTGCGTATTTAAAGATGGTTAAATATATAATGCAGTTTCATAGCTACAATGATTAACAATCATCCTCTGATTCCACTTTTCCAGAAAGAGAGAAAGGGAAGGAGAATGAATCTTGAATGAATAGGAACTCATTAGAACACAAAGATTCAATTCCTCCATTTAAAAATAGGAATTTGGACATTAAGGAATATGCTTCAGAGCATATAATGGCAGGTTTTCATCACTAGTAAATTCAGGGAAATGAAGAATATTATAAATACCAAACAGACTAATAAATTATCTATTAGTTACATTTGGGGGCTTAATAAGTTATATAAATTAACTGGGGAGATAAACAGATTTGGGACAGGTCGTACCTAACCCATCCCCGTAAAAGGAATTACTCATTAATCTCCTTTAATGCTTCAAAAGATTTCACAAACTCTTACTCCCAACCAACTTGGACATGTTACCAAAAGAATTATATATTTTACCTATCAATCTCTCTATCTCTCAATCTATCTATCATCAGTGTTTATTTTATTCTTTAAATCTTATGTTTACTTTGGACCCCAACCTAAAATACTGTAGCATCTAGGCATTTAATCCCTTACTTAGAATGAGGTCTTAAAACTGCCCAAAGCTTTGTAAAATATTAGAGTTTATAAAATATTTCACAGGCTGGTAAAACTAATCAAAGACCTGCCTATAATGACTTACCATATAAAACAACAAATCCATCTCTATGTAAGTTGTTCATTATTTGGAGAAATAAGGAGGTGGATCATTCATTTACTGTGCTTATTTAAGGCATTTAATTGTATGAGACAGGTAAGAGACTTGCAACAAATATACATAAGGGAGACCCATTAAGGTACAAAATTATTTGGAACATTGTTTTCTAAAGTCTCATGGCAGTGACAGGCCCCTGTGGGGAGAAGTTGCTTAGCAACTGGATTTCTTATTTACCAACAGGTAATTTAATATAAGGCCTTCTAAGGTATGCACTGTGTAATCCACTGCTGTTTGTTCTTATTGGTTACAGAATTCTCAGGACAGTAAGCATAGGTGGCTACTTAAGACAGTAACAAATTGATAGGAAAAAATAGAATACAAAGCTATACTTAAATGACTCATTCTCTGCCCCCAAACCTGTCCACCAAAGCAATTTTTTTAAGCGAACACTTTTCCTCTCCTCCCCACCAAGTGTCAAAAGAAATTCAACCACTCTCCAGCTTCCAAAAGCCACAAAGAGAAATGAAAACATCATGGTTTAACTAAGAGCATTCAAAGAACTATGCAGCAAGAGCATCTGGGTATAAAAGACAGTTTTATGAAAAGGAAAGGTAGAAGAGTATAGAAACTGTGGACAGAGCGTGCTCCAGTGTAACTGTTTACTTAGTGTGTAAAAGGCTTAGAAAAAAAATCAATTACGAAGGAGAGCTGCTCCAAACAAGACAGCCTCTCGAACATATTTAATAGCTGTAAGCCAGGCCTGAGCACTAACCTTCTCCCTTTTCTCCCTTCACTGTAGAAAAACATTTCATGCAGTGAATATTAATTATTCCAGGAACCATTGAAATTCAATACTAATTTATAAAATGCAGTAATAATTTTTTAAAAGCCTGATGATAAGGAAATCAGCAACTGTTTCAATTTTTTTAAAAATGTTATTCTTGCTTAAACAGCTCTGACTCCCCACCCCACCCGACCCCGCTTTCATACTCTTGGCCATTTGCTGCCATAAACTCCGACCCAAAAGAACCCGTCTAGGGTCATCCACATGGTTAGGGACAAAAAAACAGCAAGAGGCAAATCACTCACTTCAGATCACCCTACACTCAGAAGTTTCTCCCACATATTACATTTTGTAAGGGTGGCACTGAGCAACAGAGAAATAAGATGTCAGGAATGTGGTAACAAGTGCTCTGTTGTGTTGTTACAAAGTTTTCCTACTTTGAGAAGTCATTAGTAACACAACAGCTTTGTATTCAAAAAGCACACAAATGTATATTTTATATATTTAAATATCACATATTCATATATTTCTTCTTTAAATAGGAAAATATATATGAAAAAAAAATTCAACAGTCTATAGGGGTGGGGAACCTTTATTCTGCCAAGGGCCACTTGGATATTTATAAGATTATCCGAGGGCCATACAAAATTATCAGCTTAAAAAATTAGCCTGTTATATTTGGTCAAACATTTAATTAACTCACCCCTAATGCCTTGGCAGAGCCAGACCAAATGATTTCACGGGCCTTTGCCCACAGACAGGACGTTCCCCACCCCTGTAAAACAATGGTGGAGTCCCTGACCAGGTAGCTCAGTTGGTTAAGGCGTCATCCTGATACCCCAAGGTTGCTGGTTCCATCCACAGCCAGGGCACAAGAATCAATCAATGAATGCATAAATAAGTGGAACAAAATCAAATCAATAAATAAAAACAAAAATAAAAATGATGATTAAAACCTTTAGGAGCTAGCTTTTTGGTTATTGTTGTTAGTCTTAATTAAATACTAATGCTCTCCCTATACAGTTTCTTAACATCCCAAAGGAAAGAAAAAGGGAAATTAGTGGACGGTGTGGTTAAACAGGTTCATTAAATGGGAACTCTTTCAGCCCAGCCGATGTGGCTCAGTTGCTTGGGCATCCTGCCGTGCTCTGAAGGGTTAACGATTTGATTCTGATCAGGACACATGCCTGAGTTGCAGGTATGTTTGGTGAATGAACTAATGAGAGAGTGTGTCCTTTAATAAATAAAAGAAAATCTCATCCCTATTACCTAAACCATTCTCACCATGAAAATGTGACTTGAAATTAAAATCCTACGTTTAGGATGCAGAGAAATTTGGAAGGCTGGTGAGTCTAAAGGCTCTCTTAGAGCAAATCCAAAAATTGCTCTGTAAGGATAATTAGCACAAAAACCCACTGAGGCTGATTTTAGAATGCTGGCACCTAACAATAAACAAGATTTAGTAATGGTTTAAATTAAGCGCCATCGGTCCATTGTTTTTTGTTTGTTTGTTTATGTTTTTTAAATATATTTTATTGATTTTTTTACAGAGAGGAAGGGAGAGGGATAGAGAGTTTGAAACATTGATGAGAGAGAAACATCGATCAGCTGCCTCCTGCACACCCCCACTGGGGATGTGCCCGCAACCAAGGTACATGCCCTTGACCGGAATCGAACCTGGGACCCTTCAGTCCACAGGCTGACGCTCTATCCACTGAGCCAAACCAGTTAGGGCTCAATCCATTGTTTTTGATGCGCCATTAGTTCTTTGCATAGCTCCCTTCACACAATATGAGAACAAATTCTCTCAATAAACATTTTATCACACACCTACTATATTGCTAGGTACTGTCCCATGAGCTAAGGACTTAACCTGGTTTTTCTCAAATCTCTGATCAACTGTGAAAGCCAGTTTTTAACACATATGGGAATGTCTGGACTCCAAAGTATTCATTTATAATCACTCTCATTATAGGGGTGGTGGTTGGTTTTTTTTTGCAGTGATAATCCAAGCATTCTTTTTTACCTTCATTAGCCTCTGGCCTTGAATTCTTAATATATGCAGAGAACTTGGCAAAGATGTCCATTCCAGCAGTATTTGATTCTGGGTGCTTTGGCGAAAGCTTTAAGTACCTAAATGGAAAAGTGATAATGTATTACAGCTCCCCCAAAGATACGTTAGCATAAATCCCCTCAATCAACAAACCATTGTGCTAGCAGTTACTAGACATCTTTTAATAGTTATTATTACTCTAAGAAATACCATCATCTGTTTTCTAGGATATTTTTTAAAAATATATTTTTACTGACTTCAGAGAGGAAGGGAGAGGGAGAGAGAGAGAGAAACATCAACGATGAGAGAGAATCACCAACTGGCTGCCTCTTGCAAGCCCCACAGTGGGGATCGAGTCCACACCCTGGGCATGTGCCCCAAGCGGGAACCAAACCCTGACCTCCTGATTCATACGTCGACACAACCACTGAGCCATGCCAGTCGGGCTGTTTTCTAGGATATTTTTAAGATTTTTTTTTTTCCTTAGGAAACAAAGCTGTGCACAGTGTTTTTGTTCACACATTAATATTCTTGGCAATCAAAAGGGATCCGCACTCCACCTACGTTTTACAAACTAAAATGCTGAGGAGACTGTCTACTTGTTCAGAGACTTGTGCCAAGCCAGTGGGCACTTTACAAAGAGATCCCTCGAGCGGCGCTAAGGAAACTTTCTGTGACGATGGAAATATTCTGTATCTGAACTGTCCAATCGGTATCCCATTAGTGATATGTGGCTATTTGAACATGAATTTAGAGTCACAGCAATTAAATCAAGTTAAGAATTCACATTCTTCCAGCCGCAGAGCTTTCTTAAGTAGGAATGCTAGCCCGATGCTTGGTGTGTGGTGCCCTGAACCAGCCCTGGGCAGCGCCAGAGAACCCTGACAGCAGCAAAGTCTAGGCTGGTCAGCATCTTGTTCATCCAGAGGGTTAGGGGCAAAAGCAGCGAAAGGCAGATCACTCACTTCAGATGACCCTACACTCAGGACTTTCCAAAACCTCTTCTATATTAAATTTTGTAAGGGGCACTGGGCAACAGAAAAATAAGATGGCGGGAATTTTGCTAGCAAGTGCTCAGTTGTGTTGTTACAAAGTTTTCCTATTTGGAGAAGTTATTAGTGACACAACAGCTTCAAAAAAAATGACACAAATGTGTATCTTACGTATTTCAATTTCAAACACACACGCCCACATGTTTTTTCCTCAAATTGGAAAGTACATGTAAAAAAGGTTAACACTTGGCTCTTGCCTCTGCCATCAGCTCCAGGGACTCAGGGCTAAAGGAATTCGGACTCAAAGAACCACTTTAGGAAAAGTTTATCTGCTAAAAGGCCCTCCAAAACTTCACCGGAAAATGGGCTTTTGGGGCAGTAAGACTTTAGAAAAATATCTTATATTGAACTATAATTTAGATTTATTTATATATTTTAAGGTACTGTTTTACCAACTTTAAATTAAAGATGAAGATGAGGTATTTTTAGATAGAAATTTAGTTCAATTGCGAGGTGTGGTTTCAGGTTAGTTCTTATAGTCATTTTTTACACTTGACTATTTTGAATTCAAGAAATAATATATTTTCTAAAAATTGGACACAGTAGCCCTAGCCGGTTTGGCTTAGTGGATAGAGTGTCCGCCTGCGGACTGAAGGGTCCCGGGCTCAATTCTGGTCAAGGGCACATGCCTGGGTTGCGGGCTCAGTCCCCAGTAGGGGGTGTGCAGGAGGCAGCCAATCAATGATTCTCTCTCATCATTGATGTTCCATCTCTTTCTCCCTCTCCCTTCCTCTCTGAAATCAATTTTTAAAATAATAAATAAATAGGACACAGTATACTATATGGGTAAGAAGAATATAAAATATTTATGGAACATTTATATGTTCAAGCTATCTTTCTTTTTTTAATATCTCTCAATTTTTAAGCTTAAAGATTTCTCTTATAAACAAAAGTATTTAAATAACTATTTTTAGTGAAAAATTATAGTAAGTTAATTTCTCCTGAGCTTTTATATATACATATATATATTACGTATGTATGTTTTTTCTTCCCATCTATAGAAAACCTTATCCCCACACACTTTTTTTTGTTTCGCTACCTGAGCTGTAACAGTTAATCCCTTCTTCAACATCCCTGGGTTCCCCTTGACTACAAAAACAACCAACTTCCAACTTAAATGCTTTCACCACTGGTAATACAGTACCTTCATTGACTCATTCCAACAAAAAAAAAAAAATAGTGCAAGGAACATAAATGCCTATCCAAATACATTTATGTCTTTCTCTAGCCAAGTTTCCAAAATTAGTCTTCTTTTCCCCAACCAATATTTAGCTGTACCAACTTTTTCTACTGAAGTAAACTTCATAATTTCCAAAATAACTTACAGGAAGGCAGGCTTACATTACAGATCATGTATATATTCACTCTTCATACATGATATTTCTACAGATCATGTATATATTCACTATTCATACATAATAATAATTCTAATTATTATCTATTATGTGTCAGGCATTGTACTAAGTGTTGGGGATGTAATGATGAGCATTTCTATATGAGCACACTTGGTAGAGATCTATTTTGATGAACAGGTAACAGTGAAGGACTATCAATCAGCATATCCTTATTCATATGGAAATAGACGCTATTAAAATCTTTTTAAAGCACTGTCTCTAAAGCAGGTTAAACATGCCCTGTTTTTCCCTTCCAAGACAAACCACTAAGTGTGTGTTCTTAACTTAATGCATACAATACTATAGCTACAAGAGACCTTCTCAATGTTTCATTTGGCCTAAAAGGAATTATTTTTCAGCCTCAGTCACTGGATTAATTAAAAGTTTCCCCAAACTAAAGCACACGTATTTCCAGTCCTCACGTGCAGTGTTGTTAAAACATAAATCAGCCCAGCTAGTGTGGCTCAGTGGTTGAGTGTTGACCTATGAACCAGGAGGTCATGGTTTAATTCCTATAAGGGCACACGCCCAGATTTCCGGCTCAATGATTCTCTCTCATCACTGATATTTCTATATCTCTCTCCCTTCCTCTCTGAAATCAATAAAAATATATACTTTAAAAAATTATTAAAAAATAAAACATAACACTGGATTTTAATAAGTCATCTATCATTAGTTTTAACAGCTTGATAAAACAATAATTTTCAATTATTGTGAACATTCATTTTAACATTTAACGAAAGGAAGGCAACTAGTTAATAAAAGGCTATGTGTCAATCATAGAATGGACATGAGCATCCAGGGTATTTAGACTTTTAGATTAGTTCTTTACTCTGTATGAATGGTAGACTAGCTAATAATATTTCCATCATTTTAGGAAAGGTTTCATATATTTTCTCCTTTCTCGTACTAATGTAAGAATAAAGTCTGGTTATACAGCTTATTAAATTATCCTTATATATTTAACTTTGTTTTTTTGTCTGAGAAAGTTTATTTAGAAAATCACAGAGGTAGAAGAAATCAGCTCAGGAAACAAGCTACAGAGGCCCAAAAAAAAAATCCCCTGGAACTTAAGCGACAAGGAAGCCCTGACTGGTTTGGCTCAGTGGATGGAGCGTCGGCCTGCGGACTGGAGGGTCCCAGGTTCGATTCCGGTCAAGGGCATGTGCCTTGGTTGCGGGGGCATCCCCAGTGGGGAGTGTGCAGGAAGCAGCTGAATTGATGTTTCTCTCTCATCGATGTTTCTAACTCTCTATCCCTCTCCTTCTCCCTTCCTCTCTGTAAAAATATCAATAAAATATATATATTTTTAAAAGAGACAAGGAAGATGCCCCTAGGGGAAGAGGGAGGGGAAAGGTAGGGGTAAACTCAACAGACAGCAGCACTGGGTCCTCAGTCTTTTTTTTTTTTTTTTTTAATTGATTTCAGAGAGGAAGGGAGAGGGAGAGAGAGATGGAGTCATCAATGATGAGAGAGAATCATTTGTCGGTTGCCTCCTGCATGCCCCGTACTGGAGACCAAGCCCACAACCTGGGCTTGTACTCTGACTGGGAATCAGACCCTGACCTCCTGGTTCATAGGTCAACGCTCAACCACTGAGACATACCAGTCGGGCTGGGTCCTCAGCCTTGAGGGTATTTATCTGGAAGTTGCAGGGGAGGATCCCAAAAGGATATTCATCAGCTTTCCAGGTGAATACATTCAATTTTCATTGCCTGTATTTCTCATTTTTTTAAAAGGCTTCATAATACCTTTGCGAGCTCTTCTCCAAAATTATCTAGCTTTCTCTATCCTTCTATCCTTTTATCAGTAAGTTAGCCAAGTGTACAGTCCTGCTTCAGTTAAAATTCCAAGTTTCAAAGCTTTTTGAAAGCTTTTTTTGGGCGGGGGGTGGGATGGAGGAGGCAAAGTAGTTCCTTCATTCAAGCAAGGGGAACTAAAAACAAAACCATAAACACTTTCCCCATCGAAGAAAAAAGAGAAAGTTTCTTCTTAAAACCTATAGTTACACTGACCAGCAAAAGCTGCTTGATTTAAGCTTTCAGTTAGTCTGTAAATGCAAAACAACTCTAGAATAGACAGTTGCCTGTATTTATATTTGTCATGGCTAAATCAGAAGTGCTCACATAAAAACACTCTGTTCTCATTATCATCAAATGCCAAAAACATTTATTAGAAATGCTGGATTTTAGTCTACCAGCTTGTACAACAATTCTGCCTTTCGCCTCATCCTATTTGGAAACAAGAAGGCTTACAATTTTGTGAGGAGATCAGCCAGAGTTAAGGACCTGAAGGTCTACCTGTTCTAGAGAAATGACAGTGAGCAGGATGGTCCCTGAATGCCACAGAACAACAAAGGAAAGGGAGAGGAATGCATGTCACAGTCCCAGAAACCCGTCTCCTCCTAGTCCTCCGCTCCATACAATTCTGCGTGACAGAGACGACTATGCTGCCCGCTGAGCAGTTCACATCATGGGCTGCAGCGCCCACGGAAGGGAAGGAATTCCCAATCCAAACATGCTGCTGCAATGCATATAAACAAAAGCTCGACGGAAGTTAACCCTCGCCTACTTTTTAAAAAGGACTCATTAAATTCAGTTTGACAACCACCTTCAATCCAGCTGCTCATCAGAGTAAAGTAAATTTTCTAGGATTTCTCGACCCTTCCTTTAAGCGTGAGCTAGCCTTCAATTTGGTACTCTTTAATGCACAATCCCACTTAAAGACACATTTCACCTCTTTTATAAAAGTCAAACTCAACGAAATGAGAATCAGAAAGAAGACAACAGGAGAAACATAGGTTTTTGAAGTTACATAGACCTGGCTTTGGAATAAGTAGGTCAGCTCTGCCACCATTAACCTTGGACAAATTGTTTGGATTACTCATCTTCGGGTTCTTCATGAAGTCTTTGAGGACTGAGATAATCCACAAAATAATCCATTAATGCACTGTACACAAGGCACATAATGGTACTTGAATGTTAGTTAATAACAGCAGAGTTATTAGCAACATCAAAAACACTCCTTTCTAAATTAAGTGAATTATAAAACTATTTAGGAACTCTCTTTAGATTATAACCTACAACATAAAAGCAAAGAAATTACCCTTAAAGAGAATTTAGCACACTGTGAACCCTTTATAACAGAAAGATCTCTAAGTTTTAAATTAAATTATTTAAACTGAAAGGAAAGACCATCTCTGGTTAAAGTATCTGTATGAATACATCCAAACAAAATGAGGCTGAAATTTCTATGTATAAAAAGCAAAGTGAAGGGCTGGGGGAGGCAGCGGCAAAAAAAAAAAAAAAAAAAAAAAGCAAAGTGAAAATGTTTATTTCCATGGTCCGATTCAAAAACTGATGTCTTACAGAGGACTGGAGGTGAAGAAACCAGAATATGCTGATATTAGATCTATTATCTTAATGTCCATTTCCTCTGAGAAAAATAACAAGAAGGTCTAATAAAAAATTATTTTTGGCCCTAACTGGTTTGGCTCAGTGGATAGAGTGTCAGCCTGCGGACTCAAGGGTCCCAGGTTTAATTCCAGTCAAGGGCATGTACCTTGGTTGTGGGCACATCCCCAGTAGGGGGTGTGCAGGAGGCAGCTGATCGATGTGTCTCTCTCATCGATGTTTCTAACTCTCTATCCCTCTCCCTTACTCTCCGTAAAAAAACAATAAAACATATTAAAATAAAAATCAAAACCATCATTCTCCCCTTTAAAAAAAAATTTATTTTTGTTGTTGCTGTTGATGAAGACTATATGAAAATACAAGAAAATGTCCATCTGACTGAAATGGTATATAAAGGTATCAGCACACTGATTTTAAAAACAACTATCTTGGGAGAATTTACACATTAAACACTTCAGACAAAACACAGTTTTCTTCACAGGATGGCAAGTCATTCAGACTGTTCCTCTGTTTATAATGTAATGTTGATACAATGATCTACAGTTACAGGAGAGGAGGATCGCTTTCATTACTGTCTGAGGACAAGCAGACAAATGTGGAACTTCCCTTGGGGCTGACAGACTTTTAAAAATAAAAAGGGATCTAGTAGGTTCTATGATGCAACATTCTTTCATAAGTTATTTCTACTAAGTTGAATATATGGTTGTAACAGCTCCTTACTGGTATGTATAAACCTACAATTTACATTTTGCAAATACAAAGATCCCAGTTTTGACTTATTGGTATTCTGCTTATATACAAGGTCTGGAAGAAAAGGCAAGACACAGTTTTATTAGAGTTGGTCTGACGAAACTTTACTGGGATGGAAGGAAGGTTTGGACTCCTGATAAGTAGAGGTAAAAGAAGTTTGAAGCTCTTGAAAAAACAGGAAGGAAGGCAGAGGATAAGCTTTTATAATACAGGATTAAGAAAATGAAATTTTAAGCTTAGTACAAGATTGCTAAACAGAGGCCAATTCTGTTCATAATGGAAGATGGGTTAGATACCTCCAGGTCTCCAAAAAAACCCACTACTGATACAAAATTATTCTTCTGCCTAGAATGATTGCCACTCCTTCCCTCACCTGGTGAATGCCACTTTTTAAAAATTAAAGTTTAATTCAAGTATCATCTATAAAGCCTTTCCCGATTCTCTCTCTTTCTTTTTTGCCATTTAATCATTTATTTTTCAGTTACAGTTGATCAACTCACTTTCCCAAACCACCACCACCACCACCACCACCATCCATATTTGTGCTGCAGGAACTATGGCATATTCACTATTGTGTCCACAAGGCTCTGTTGCCCAATAACTGTTTGCACAGTGAGTGAATGAATGAATATTGAGTCATTAGTTATTTTGGAAACCTGACTCAATAATACCATTCCTGGGAAATTTATCTGGATATAGAAGATAAATGATGGTAACTAGCAAGAAAGGCATGGGGATGCCAGGACCGGTTTGGCTCAGTGGATGGAGCGTCGGCCTGCGGACTGAAGGGTCCCGGGTTTGATTCTGGTCAGGGGCATGTGCCTGGGTTGCGGGCACATCCCCCGTGGGGGATGTGCAGGAGGCAGCTGGTCGATGTTTCTCTCGCATCGATGTTTCTGACTATCTATCTCTCTCCCTTCCCCTCTGTAAAAAATCAATAAAATATATTTAAAAAAAAAAAAAAAAAAGGCATGGGGGGGGGGGGCGGGGATTTTTTTTTTTTTCCCAGTTTTGAAGATAATGAAATTGGAAAAGCCTAAAAGAATTCAGTAATGCTTTAAACCTATGCCAAGATTACAGTATGATGCAAAACTGCCTATCTGCATCTTAGGTAACTGTCACGAGAGTTCATCTAGTCTACAACTGTACTTTACATTATAGGAAATAGAACTAAAAAACTGTTAACCATGTAGGGCCTGGGGATCTAGAACACCTCAAAGAAATACATAAATAGAAAATTAATCCCAGGGACACAGTCTAAAGAGTCAATTCCCTTGGGTGGTAGCTTCAGAACGTTACCTTTGAAATGACCTGGTAAGAAATCCCCCAGCAACCTGCACCACACACCTGCTTATACATCCTGGCTGGGTTCAGTTTAAATTTGTCTTTCCCCATCTTTTCTACTCCCTAAACTTCTCTTTAAACTTAGAACCAATGTCCCTCTAATAACCAGTCTTTCCTGGCCTATCTTACACCATGTCCTCTACAGCTTCCTACCTAATTAGATTCCTACCTTTCTTAATGTAGCTACTGGCCTCGCCAGAAGCCAATTCTGACATCTGTGTGGAATTAATTATTATAATAAATGAAGGGAAGTCCTAGTTATTCCAACGTAACACTGTGAGAATTTAACTCAAGTACCAGTCAAGACAAAGCTTTAAAGAGATGGAAGAATTTCCATGCATTTTTCTTTGATACTCACTTGGGAGGGCATAAGACTTCTTCAAGAAATTCTTCAATTTTATTTACATCTGTTTTGACTTCATTGTTGAAAGTTATAAATGGTGGATGGGTCCCAGGCGCCAAGTTCTGCAGGTCTACAGGCTTCCTGTTAAACAAAAACAGTGGTCAAATTGGACAGAAGGTGTATCAAGTCATCAAGCAAAGAGAATCTAAGATTCAACTTCTAGTTCTCACCTGGCACTCTGAGGCCTCGGGTGTTTTGTTTGACCCACAAAGGCTCATTTTACAGATGCTTTACAAACACTTAACATTTCAAGAACTGCAGTGTGAGATCAATGAAACTGAACTGATAGGAAATGGCTAAAAATGTATAAATATTTGGTTTATATCATGAAAGACCTTCAATAAATATTCAACAATTCAGTCAAACTCATTCAAATGTTTACCTTGTGTGACATATCCAGAAAAAGCAAAGTACACAGAATTCATGCCTTGAGATAAGAGCAAAAAATATACTTCACGTTTGGGGGACTTTTTTCATTCTTCTGTTGTTTTTATTGATTTTAGAGAGGAAAGGAGAGTGGGGAAGAAAGAAAGAGAAACACAGATGTGAGAGAGAAACATCTATTGGTTGCCTCACGCACACACCCCGACTGGGGATCGAACCCACAACCTGGGTATGTGCCCTGACCGGGAATCAACCAGCAACCTTTTGGTACACTGGACGATACTCAAACAACTGAGCCACACCAGCCAGGGCTGGATTTTTTTTTTACTTTTAATGTTACTTATCAAAGTAGACCTTTTTTTTTTCATAGTAGGAATATTTTAGATAAAAAAAAAAGTATATTCTGTTCTCTCCCATTTTGTTCCCAGGTGAAGAAAATAAAATAAAGAGAAACAGACAAACAATAAACAGAGAGGGAAAGAAAGAAATTCAAAGGAGGAACCTTACCGGAGCTAATACTTTAAGCAACTTAAGTGGCTTAATGTCAATTAAAATTTAATTGGGTACACTTGCAACAACTGGAGGACGTGGGGCTGGTGGCTCAGTTCCAGCTGCCTCGTTTCAGAGGAGTGCAGCATCGCCACAGGACACTGAAGCTGATTCTTAAGATGACCTGTCTGTAATTAGGTGACTCACTAAACGGAGAAAAAATACTAAGTATGTAGAACTTCCCCTTTCCTTTTGAAGGCTCTGAGTTCAAGGCATAATATTAATTCACACAAATTAAGAGAATACTGGACACTACAAAGCAAACAGGCAAACACAAGTTAACATCACAAATCCTGTATTTATTTCAATGTACTCCTATGAATTATTCTTCACTAGCTTTGCTACTTTCCAATAGAAAAATATCCACTAACATATTTCTAATTCAGCTCTTAGTGGCCTCAACAGGGTTTATCATCTTTGAAATTATCTTAAAAAACAGCATAAAGCCACATGGGAGCCAAGTTCTCCCTGTCTGACTATCTCTCTGTCTCTCGCACACAAACACACACATGTGCACACGGAATATACATGATTCAGGATGCATTGGTGAGACACGTATCTTGAATTGTTAGGATTAACAGGGCTTCCTGTAACTCAAACCAAATGCACAAAGGGGAAGAGTGGAGTTTGTACTTTCCTGACGGGCCAGCGGTAGGAAGTGGGCGATCTCTCTAAAAGGCTGGCCTGTTCCATCCACTCAGTCTGTGTGTCAGTCACACGGCTGTTTCTGAGGAACGACCTGGAAATCAAACTGGCCTCTCAACTTGCTGAAAGCTGTTCCAGAAAGTTAGAGCCACAGAGACATGATAATGAAAGCAAGCTATGTAAGGATCTATTTTGAAATCAGATGTTGTTCTAAGTTTATAACGGCCGTTAAGATTTGCAGAACTATTAGTTTTATCATTTCATTGTAACATCTTAAACTATTACTAAATTGTGAAAGGTTAAACTACCATAATCTTCTAAACCATTATGCCATTATTATGGCAACTTACATGTGAGTCTGGCTCACATAATATGTTACCATTTGGTATGTTGACATTTGAAACAAGAGAATCAGTAATGACACTGCAGAGGAAATAGTTTCAGTGTTTAAAGGTGGGGATGAGGAAATGGAAACATGTATTTCTCAGACTTTTAAAAAAGTGGTCTCCAATTTACTTTCTCTTCTCAGAGAATACCATGGAGGAGGATTTTACTCACTAGTAATATAGCAGATATCACTGCTTTTACAATAAAGTTAATTCCTTAAAAGTTATCATTTCTACTCTCATTTCTCAAAACCAGAGTTTCCCCCAGTGAGTATGTGACAAAATATGGCCACACCCAGCTATTGCCAAATCAGTGTCTCAATTTCTTTCTCTTTCTTTTTCTCTCTTTCTCTCCCTCTCCGTTCTCATACTTTCTTCTTTTCTCTTCCTTGCCTACATCTCAGGTTTATCTGGGCTCTAAAGATGCTAACCTCTGATTTAGGAACTGCTGGGCATAATGAACAAGATAGTGTAAGTCTTCAAATAAAGATCTTGGTTGCTGCCAGGAACCTGTCAGCCAGGAAGACCCTATAGTAGCCGTGTTATTTAAAAAAATGAATTACACTCAGTAGCAGGTCTGAAAATGGTTTAGTAAGAGTAGTAAGAAGTACCCTGAACAATGGTTAGCACATAATAAACTGAAGAAATGTTAGTTCCCTTCCTTTTTCCTGAATTTAAAAATGAGACAACTGACCTCTCAGATGCGACACTTGCCCAAGATCCCAGGGCTCTCTCCAAACAGAACCAGGTCTCTACCCCTGATACTTGCTACTATGCACGGTTGTTCCCCTTTGACGACACGTGATAACATCTTTAAACATTCGCCCCAAATTTTAATATTTCCACTTATTTATCTGAACTTTTTGTTCAAATGGTGGTTGATGTAAAACCTCAATTTCTCCTAAAGCTTGGGCACTGTTCGAATCCAAAAGTTCTGTAATGCGATTGTAGCCTGAGCAGGAAATTAGGTCTAAAACGGACTCCCACACTGAAGCATGAAGGCAGCACTGGCAGGCAAGCGGTGGGGGATTGTTCCAAGTTTCACCGGGCACATGAACGCCACCCGCACAGTCATTAACACCGATTGAGATTCAAAGAGAACGCGTCACACTGTGCCAGAACTGGCTTGATTGTAATGGATGGAATGTCATGTAACAGTAATTTTTTCACAGCGTAGAGTGGGTTTTTAAATAGCTCTCCGGAAAGTTCTATTGCTCACCACGTTTCTTCTGGGATCAGTACTTCCCACTGAGGAATTAGGCAATTCATCAGAAAAAAGCAGGAAAGTAAGCACTACGGGCATTTTCTCCCACACAGCTTCCTATCATCAGTCATAGTTAAGACTATATCATGAAAGGTACTTTTCACTACAGGATGCTGTATTCCTCTGTGACAATTTGATTTTACAGGGTTTTTTTTTTGAGCCAATGTTCACTTTCTCTTTGAAATCTAACTAAAGACTATAAGTGAATAAACTCATAGAAAAGGACTGGAAAGATAAAGACCAACTCTAAATATATTTTTTTCTTCTTTTTTTTATTTCACAGAGGAAGGGAAAGGGGATAGCCAGATAGAAACATCAATGATGAGAATCATTGATCGGCTGCCTCCTGCACTCCCCACCACTGGGGATGGAGCCAGCAACCAAGGCATGTACACTTGGCTGGAATCTAACGTGGGACCCTTCAGTCCAGGTCGATGCTCTATCCACTGAGCCAAACGGGCTAGGGCAAGACCAACTCTAAATGCAATGATATCTGTGAAGAGAAGTTGATGACTAGGGGTGGAGGGACACATTATCATGTACTGCTTTTGTATATTTTTTAAATTGCCCTTAAGAACCATTTTAAAATATATATATACTATAGATCTAAGATTTCTAAAGAAAACTAAAAAATATAGGCTCCCATGTTAGTGTACTCTGTTGATTTTACAAAAAGCCCTAGGAAATAAAATACTTTTTTTTGAGTGGTAGTATTTTCTAATAGGAGGCCCTGAATTTTTCATTGTACTCCCTGTGTGTCACTTCTAAACAAATTTTTAAATTTATTTTAGAGGGTGAGGGGAGAGGGAGGAAGGAGAGAGATCGAGAGAGCGAGAGCGAGAGCGAGAGAGAGAGAGAGAGAGAGAGATCTATGTGAGAAACATCAATCAGTTGCCTTCCCATACAAGCCCAGATGGGGATTGAACCCACAAACTGGATATGTGCCCTAACGTATAGGACGATGCTCCCAACAAGTGAGCCACACTGGGGGCCCATGTGTCACTTTTGACATGTTGGGTACACATTACACTTAAACATATGCTCAAATATCAACCAACTTACAGGAATAATGCCTTTTAAGAAGTTTGTAAAGTTTGTAAATGAAAAGTGAAACCAATGACTTTGAAATAGCCATTATGTGTTACTTCCTTTCCTGAACCAGTCAGTCTTCGTTTATGATACCATTACTGGTATGTACCCCAATCGAGCACTGTATTGAGCTGTTGAAAGGATTTTTGGAAGCACGGCAGTCAACTCACTTGCTCCAACCCAAAAATGGAATAGCAGAAATACATGTATTTTAGGACACAGTCAGGGTGTGTGCCTGGCAGCATGGTTTATTTTTAGAAGTTATATTGGGAAACTTCTTTGCGAATGCATGTAGGAAAAAAAACAGTAATCAAAGGATAACTCCATGAATTATTTCATTCTTACAATAGCTCTGTCCGATATGAGCTAGGTCTTCCAAAGAACCTGTAGTTTTAACTCTTACTATCCCCAAAGGCCTTCTCTACATTCATATACATAACTAATGGGGTTCCTGGAAGATTTCAGGCTTATTTTCAATATGTAAATTCTAAGTCTGCATATTTTCAAATAAGTGCACTAGCAGTAAGTAAGGAATAAACTGTAAGGAACTGACAGGTGTCCCAGGGAATGCTAACCTAGAACGGGGAGTAAGTTCACAGCTCTCACGAAACTCTCACTCTGTGATGCCCGGAGGGATAACATAGAGAAATTCTGCCATCCATTAAGTGATAGAAAAAAATATCCATGTTTTTTTCTTGAACACTGTTCATGACTGATATGCTTAAAAATAAGCAGCAAACCATGTTGTGTCAAGAGGAACACATTTCCATTGCTGAGTCCTAGACTGTCTATTGGTACAACTGTTCTTAACCCTTGATTTAAATCTTTTTTCTTTTCTTTTAAGTATGAATGTTCTTCAGCTCAGGAGGAACAGGATTTCCTGAGTGAAAAGACCTTACTACCTATCAGGGCTCTTCTCAGCCTTCTCCCTCTCCACTGTGCTCCATGGCAAAAGTTAGAAACAACTCTTCAACTAGCAAGAATAATCACAGCCACGGATAAGTGCTCTTATCTATCTATATAAAAGGCTAATAAGCAAAGTGTCCCCTCAGGAGTTCGACCGGGAGACCTGGAGTTCGCTCACTTGCTATGACATGCGCTGACCACCAGGGAGCAGCATGGAACATGGCAGGCGACCAGCGGCAGGGCGCTGAGGGAGGAGGGAAGGAGGAGGCAGGGAACCTGATCGGCCCAGATCACCAGCCAGGCCTCGGGACCCTACCCGTGTACAAATTTCGTGCACTGGGCCTCTAGTTTTACAATAATAATTAACCAAATATGGTGGAAATTGTATTATTAAAAAATCCTATTTTAATTCCTAGAAAGGAGGTTAAATAAAATAGACCTAGCTGTATTTATCCTCCTAAAATCCCATTCTTGCCTTTAAGGATCTAGATGATATAGGCCACGTGTTTATCAGCAAACTTGAGCTCAAGAAGCTGTCAGCTTAGAAAGTTCTTCATAGACCCATGTTTACACAGAAATGGCAAAGATTTCACTGATCCACACCAAAACTTCGCTCCTGGTGCTGCTCTTGAAATGTAAGGTAAACATACAACGAGTTCCTAAAAAGACTGAGTGGTGACATGCAATTTACTGATATTGTGAATTACCATAATACTTAATACAAGTTCAATTTGTCCACACATCAGCTGAACTTTAATACAATATACTTTCTTTAGAGAAGATATGGCGAACAAAGTGAGGGACGGGGAGAGGATCAAACTGAAAGTGATCTACATACACTCAGATAACCGCAAACACGTCTTACCTTTTCAGGTCAACAGTTGTGACACTAAATACAACTCCTTTGAGCCAAAGAATCATGAAGAGCCTCTGGGAAAAGGGGCAGTTTCCTATGCTTTCACCATCACTGCCAGCCTAGGAAACAGAAACATGAAAAAACAAGGTCAAAGTGATGGCACTCAAAATAGACCTTTTTCTGAACTTTAATCAAGAGTAGAAGGAGACAGGAAATGTTGCACTATGGAAAGAAGGGTAGAAATTCGGGTCTTTATTATTTTGCTCTTTCATTTGCCTCTTTCTCTTTTTAAAAATGGCCAGTCTAGTATAGACTGTCCAAAAGAACTTTCAGCAACGATAGGAATTATCTCTACTACCACTGTCCAATATGGTAATCATTTGTGACATGTGGCTTCATGAGTACTTGAAATGTGGCTAGTTCAATTGACCTAAATTTTTAAATTTTTATTTACTTTTAATCAATTTAAATGGTCAGGTCACATGTGCGTAATAGGACAGCATAGGTCTAATTAGCCCCTAGGGCCTAGGGGATACATATATCCTTGCACCAGGGCAAAGACAAAGTCTATCATGGGTTTTATAAAATGCAAATCATGTTTTGTTCTATAAGATAATATTCTTTATAGGGCAACATATAAAGGGAAACTTGTAGGTGTGTCCAAAGAGTTAAATTAACTGCCAGCCTCCCCCCATTCTAAAAAATATTCATTATTAAAATTACATATCCTGTTTTACACATTCCTTCAGGGAAAGAAAGAACAAACATAGCTTTATAATAAGCCATTTGTAATCCAATTAATGAATGCGGCAGTTGACTTCAACAATGAAGTAGAATTTTCCTAAAAATCAGAGTGGAACAAATCTTTAATTCCATCACGTGGTCCCCAAGTTTAAAAAGAAGGAAGGAGGGGGAATGGGAAATGGGGGTTGGAGAGAGTCAGCTGCTGGAAGAGAACATTCTGACACTTGCTAGGGCCCAACACAGCTCTCTTCACCAAGAGGTCTAGGGAGAAAGCCAGAAATAACTTTCAACAAGTCATTCAAAGACGCTGGTAAAAGTACTGTTTATTATCCTGAAGTAACTCTCAAACAAACTCAGAAGCCATTTCAGTAAAATGCTATATCCAGTTAAGTCATTAATTCCTAGCTAATGGTGAAATGGGGGGAAGGGGAGCGACAGGAGGGTGTAAAAAGATAAAAGCAGTTAGCTGATTACACATAATATAACCAGCAAAACACACGGGCATATAAGGACCCCAAAACCCTACCCTAACCAGACAGTATGGGATAGTTACAACTGAGCTTGGAGGGAAAAAATTTATCATTCTTTATCAGAAACAAAACATACACAGAATTGTAGCCAGAATAAATCTTATTAATTTCTAATACTGCAACTTATACAAAATTTACTTCCTAAAGAAGTTCTAGTCCTTAAACTTTAGAGTGATTAAGAATAACCTAGAGAAAGCATTTAAGATGAAGATTTCTGTGCCTTACATCCAGAGACTCTGCTGCAGAAGAATTCCCAGGGCGAGGCCCAGCACACCCAAGGAGATCAAAGTGAGGCAACTGCTGGACACAATGAGGAACACTGGTGTGAAAAGGTTAGGACAGTATTCCTTTATTTTTTTTTATATATTTACTATTCTTTTGATTTCAGAGAGGAAGGGAGAGAGAGATAGAAACATTAATGATGAGAGAGAATCATCGATCGGCTGCCTCCCGCATGCCCCGCACTGGGATTCGAGCCCGCAACCCGGGCCTGTGTCCAGACCGGGAATCGAACCATGACCTCTTGGTTCATAGGTCGACGCTCAACCACAGAGGCATGCCGGTTTTTTAGGACTAAGTCAGTTTTTTAGGACTGAGTTTTTTAGAGCACAAGTCAGTTTTTTAGGACTAAGTCCTATTATATAACAAACTGATACTCAAAGTTGCTTTTTGGAAGGTGCTCACCATCCAAACACATATGGAGCACTGACAGCATACAAATGAGTTTATTACAGATCAGAAAAAGTTAACACTACCTTTCTAAATAGCTTGGTGATTAATATTTTCACACAAGCTTGTATCTTTTGATAACCAACTTTTATCATTGCTTTGCTTTTGTTTTTCTCCAAGTTTTAACACGGTTAGCAGCAGAAGCATAAATACAAAAAAAGGATACCAAATTTGAGACGTACTGAAAAAGCAGAAAAGTTTAGTAAACAAAGTATAAGTCTGACTAAGGTCTTCATCCTTTTCCATTTACTTAATCTGTAAAATTAACTACAACTTCCCAAACTACCTACCACAGCGGTGTTAAAATAATTAAATTGGGCCCTGGCGGGTGTGGCTCAGTTGGTTGAGCTTCATCCGTGCATGGAAAGGTGTAGTAACGTAAGTCCTATTATTCACTCAAAATACTCACTGAGTCCTAGCCGGTTTGGCTCAGTGGACAGAGCGTCGGCCCATGGACTTAAGGGTCCCAGGTTCGATTCCAATCAAGGGCACGTACCTTGGTTGCAGGATCAAACCCACAACCTTTTGTTGTATCAGGCAACCCTCCAATCAACTGAGCCACCCAGCCAGGGCTACCTAATTCCATTTATAGGAAATGTCCAAAACAGGCAAATCCATAGAGACAGAAAGTAAATTAGTGGTTGCCTAGGGCTTATGGGAGGGGGAGGGGGAGAGTTAGGGTGTAACTGCTAACAGGTACAAAGTTTCTTTCTGGAATGATAAAAATGTTCTAAAATTAGACTGGTGATGGTTGAACAACTCTGAATAGACTAAAAACAACTGAACTGTATACTTTAAATGGGTTCATTGTATGGTCTATGAATTACACCTCAACAAAGCTGATTCCAAAATATATAGAGACAAATTATAAGTATAAATATACATATACTGGAGAAGAGTTTAATTTAGAATATATAGTTTTAAAATTATAATTTCATCTTATAAAAAATTAATGTCTATAATTTTTCTTAAAAATCAGAAAACCCAAATAATCAAAGCAAAAACTTGAATAATCCCACTGGCCCAGAAATAATCACCAATTTCCAGATAAAAGATGAATTAGCATTCATTTGGGTTTTGTTCTTATAAAGGGGGTCGTTTTGACTAACTTGCTGTCTGGGGTTCCTCTCACACACTCAACTCGTCCTCACCCTCCTCCATCAGGACCTCTGTTGTAATTCTTGAGTTGCCTAATACCACTATTTAATCAGAAACTGCTGGATTAACTCCCACATTGCAGAAAAGGGGTCAGTGGTAGATGCCATAAATATTTTAATGTTTTACTAATTCAAAGTTAAGGAACTGCTCACTTAGAAAACCCAGCGTAAGCAGTTTATAGAAAGTCAGACCTTAAAACACCAAAGATCTTCAACTTCATTCTTCGCTATTTCCTTGTGCTTATGGGACTGGGGTGAGGGGTGAGGATGAGTAGGGAAGAGAGGCTGCCTCTGAAGGTAAGAATGGGCTCCTGACCATTAAATCATTTCCTTTGACACATTTTCTAGGAAATGTATAAAACGTGTTGCCAAAAAAAATGCACTCAAAATTTAAAGGCCTCATTTAACTTTTAGTGCAGATTCTATCTAAATTAGCTATCTAAATACACAAAAGGGCTTGCTTTGATTTAGATTAACTTAAAAGTCACAAAATAACATGATAAATGGGTAGTCACCTGGCTTCTATTATCTATTTCTTTGGTTTTTGCTACACACATGCTGAAACCAAGGTCTAGAGTCTAAAGGTCTGTTTAATAAGCTGTTATCCTTCTACAGGGTCTGCAGAGTATGTGGGAAATAACAAGGTTTAGAATCAGACAAACCTGGAGTTGAACCTGATTTCACTACTTATTAGCTATGTAATCTTCATTTTAACATTACTTAACATCTGTGAAACTCGACTTCATACACCTCTTCTTATGGGGATCCAATTAGTTAGGGTACACACACAGTTCCTGGCACATGATAAGAGTTTGGTAAAGGTTACCTAACTTTAAAGATACTTCTTGCACAGAACTCAGCCTAACAACCTGTTCTTCAGTTGAAGCCCTTACCTATGTGAAATAACCTTTGATGCTTCCTGGGGGAACAATTTATTCATTCACTGAACAAACGTTTACCAGGTATCTACTGTATAGAAAGAAATCACTGGACACAATGATTAACAGCAAGGACTCTGGAAGCAGAGTCCCTGGTTTAATACAGGGGTTCTTCTACTTAACCACTTGTGTGATGTTGGGCATGTACTCAGTTTCCTTACATGTAAAATGGGGAATAATATCTACATCATAGAGTTATTTTTTTAAAAATATATTTTATTGATTTTTTACAGAGAGGAAGGGAGAGGGATAGAAAGTTAGAAACATCGATGAGAGAGAAACATTGATCAGCTGCCTCTTGCACACCTCCTACCGGGGATGTGCCCGCAACCCAGGTACATGCCCTTGACTGAAATCGAACCTGGGACCCTTCAGTCTGCAGGAGGAGGCTCTATCCACTGAGCAAAACCGGTTAGGGCCATAGAGTTATTATTAGCCTAAATGAGTTAATATATGAAAATCTCTTAAAAATATAGCCCAGCATGTGGTTAAGTGCTCAGTAACAAAGTATATGCCAAGTGAAAAACATATTCCTGACTTCATGGAGCTTGGGGGACAGGGGTACTACAGAATGGGGTAATGGGGTACCACTGATGGGTTTTGGTGGGTGGGGACGTGAGCATAAAATCCAATTTCCATTTTCAGACAATAAATAACACTTGCTACCATATGGAAAACAGGTTGGGGGCATGGAGCTGATGAAGAATGGAAGCTGGGAGACTTACTGCAGTAGTCCCAGCAAAATGTGGCCTGGATTAGGTAGAGGCAATGGAGGTGAAAAAAAATGCAGAGATTAAACTGAATTCAGAAGGTACAACCCTAAAGTCTTGTGGATGGTTTGGATGTGGGAAGTGAGGGTAAGAAAGAAATCAAATAACTCTTAGGTTTCTGGTTTGAACAACTCGGTAGAGGAAAGCCTCAAGACAGGGATGAATGTGTCTACACTTTGTTGCAAGTTAAAAAGAAAATCCCGTCAGGAGGTAACAACCATGGAGCGGTACTAGCCTTGGCTTGGAAATATTTTTAGGTGTGAAAGGCTATAATCCAAAATTAACACTGTCTATATCTCAGGACACATTTGGGGAGAGGAAGGGATGTTAACTTTATACACCTCTGCACTGTTTTATCTTCTTTAAGAAAAAAATGTAAAGAAAATATTCCAAATGTTTACACACGATAATCTTCTTGTCCCTAATCACTGCCAAAATAGTCAACTGCTTAAATACAGACCTGCTTTTTCCTTCATATTGCTTTAAAAAATGCTGAATGCAAAATAGTCAAAAACCACTAACTGAACTAACAATGAGTTAAAAAAGATCCTACTGAGTACTTTTGCCTGCTACATATCTGAAGCGTATGCTGAAAATGAAAACAACGGCTCTATCTGTATTAAAATCAAATCTGAGCTCTGACCCGTTTGGCTCAGTGGATAGAGCGTCAGCCTGCGGACTGAAGGGTCCTAGGTTTGATTCCGGTCAAGGGCATGTACCTTGGTTGGGGGCACATCCCCAGTAGGGGGCGTGCAGGAGGCAGCTGATTGATATCTCTCATCGATGTTTCTAACTCTCTATCCCTCTCCCTTCTTCTCTGTAAAAAATCAGTAAAATATATATTTTTTAAAAATCTGAAATGTTTCAGCAGGAATACTTTATTAAAACAAAGTGTCAGATATACAATGACCAGACTTTCCATCTAAGCACAACAGAACCATAATGAAAACAAGTTCTGAGAAGTTTACCTTCACTCCTCAAAAGCCTAAAACAGGAGGAGCGAAAAAGACTCTAGTGGCTCTATTTTTTTTAAAATAAAAAGAAACAGGCAAAATTAATTTAAATAATATTTTATTTTATATTATCTAAAATATCATTTCAACATGTAATCAACAAAAAATGTCATTACATTCTTTTCTTGTAGTAAATATTTGAAATCTGGTGTATATTTTAGACTTATAGTACACTTCAATTCAAACTAGACACATTTCAAGCTCTCAATAGCCACATATGGCTGGTGGCTATCATATTAAACAGAGGAAAAAACCTCTGAAAAACCAATGGTCATGTACCTGACCCACCAACTCAACATTCAAGCTCTCAGAAATTATTTATTCTTATTTCAAACAAATTTTAACAAGTTTGCTTATCTGGCTTAGCCAACCACAACAGATTACAATAGAAAATGAAAGGAAATGGGCTGCATCAATAGAACTAAGTTGGCAAAGGAAAAAATAGAAAACACATATAAACATACACGCACCCATGAACTCACACAAAGGAGGTCTAGATTCAAAAAGCATAACAACGGAGGCCACTTTAGCAGAAAGGCAAAAGTAGTCTTACCCAGGCCACGAGTTCCCGAGGCCACTGCTGCCGGACTGAATTAGTATTCAGAATGCTGACATTAACTGGCAGTTAAATTCAGCATTTTAAGAAGTCACGGAAACAATGTTTTAGAAACATTTTCTTTTAAAATCAATTTGAGAACTCTGTGCTATTTTTGAAATTTTTCTATAAATATAAAACTATTCTAAAATTATAAAGTTAATTTTAAAAAATCAATTTCAGCCCTGGCCGGTTTGGCTCAGTGGATAGAGCATCAGCCTGCAGACTGAAGAGTCCCGGGTTTGATTCTGGTTGAGGGCACATGCCCGGGTTGTGGGTTCAATCCCCAGTTTGGGGTGTGCAGGAGGCAGCTGATCAATGGTTCCTCTCTCATCATTGATGTTTCTATCTCTCCCCCTCTCCCTTCTCTCTGAAAATCAATTTTTAAAAAAAAACAATTTCAGGCTTCGAATATGACTAAGTAGGTCCCATAGGATCAACCCTCTGCCCCAGAGCAGTGACAGCTTCCAGACAAAAATAGCCCACTTGACAGCACTGGAGAATGAACAAAAAGCAGGCAGATGTGGGTGGGGACACTTGGAAAAAGGGAAATAGAGTAGACAAGTTGCCCCAATTTTTTTCTTTTAACCTTGTGCCATGCAGGGCAGCTAAGACTCCAATGGAAAATTCACAATGTTGTTGGCTTGAAGAACAAAGGACAGAGTGAAGAGCCACCATCAGCACTGGAAAAGGTAGAACACCATAGAAAAGAGAGGCAAAGAGAGGGAGTCCCAAAACCCCAAGTTTGAGTTTAGCTGAAAATCAAGTCAAATCAAGACAATTTCAGATAAAACTCAGTAGAATGTAAATGCTTGGCATTTAAAAGAGTTAATTTCAGGAATGTAGAAAACCAATGTGTTCATTATATTAAGGCATGATTCTACTATTAAAAATAAACATGTGCCCTTTAAAATTACTTATTCTCACTTTGGTCACATACAAAAAAATTTTTACCTCAGTTTTTTTCACTCAAAGCCTTATTCTTTAAACATCTTCTAACCAAAGATAAATTCACTGCCAGTCTTCCCTTGTTTATCAGCAGAAGCCACATACATTGTGGGTGGGTAAAATTCTTACTTAAGTCAGAATCCAGCAGCCCACTTTCCCTAAGAGCAGTTTAAAAATACACATGCAGTAGTACAAACTAGTCCCAGAAAGAGTCCTGGGAGTAAAAGAAAACAATTAAGTGTTCAAAAACACTCTTCCCAGACCTGTGCTATGGCTGCTACCTAACTTTAATGGGTAAGGACTATTTCTCTTTATAAGCAAGTTCCCAGACCTAGAAATTCCACAAAGAATTCAGCAGTAGAGTAAAAAATCCAATTTGTCCTTTTGTAAAAAAAAAAAATCTAAATTCTCCAGAAAGTTGTTTGTTTTTAAGAGATTACACTTTTGCCGAAACCGGTTTGGCTCAGTGGATAGAGCGTCGGCCTGCGGACTGAAAGGTCCCGGGTTCGATTCCGGTCAAGGGCATGTACCTGGGTTGCGGGCACATCCCCAGTGGGGGATGTGCAAGAGGCAGCTGATCGATGTTTCTCTCTCATCGATGTTTCTAACTCTCTATCTCTCTCCCTTCCTCTCTGTAAAAAATCAATAAAATATATTTTAAAAAAAAAAAAAAAAAAAGAGAGATTACACTTTTGGTAAATAAAAGAAAATAAACTGGAGAGTATTATGCTAAGTGAAATAAGCCGGTCAGAGAAAGATAAATACCACATGATCTCACTCATTTGTGGAATATAATGAACAACATAAACTGAGGAACAAAAACAGATCCAGAGACAGAGAAGCATCGATCAGTCAAACCTCAGAGGAAGGTAGGGGAGGGTGGGGGCAAAGGGGAGAGAGCAACCAAAGGACTTATATGCAAGCATATAGGCCTAACCAATGGACACAGACAACAGGGGGGTGAGGGCATGAGTGGGAGGGATAGGGGGTAACATGGGGATAAGGACACATACGTAATAACTTAATAAAAATAAATAAATAAATAAAAGAAAACAAAGAATTCAGAGGATAGCCCTGGACAGTATGTGCAATGGTTAGAGTCGTTCCACACACCCAAGGGTCATGGGTTCGAATCCCAGTCAGGGGCATGCACCTGAGTTGAGGGGTTTGCTCCCGCCCCCAGTGGGGGCACACGCAGGAGGCAACCAGTCGGTGTGTCTCTCTCACACAGATGTCTCTCTCTCCTCTCCTCCCTGGACCCTCCTTTCATTTCATTAACAAAACAAAGAATTCAGCCCTGGACGGTTTGGCGGTTTGGCTCAGTGGATGGAGCCTCGGCCTGCGGACTCAAGGGTCCCAGGTTCGATTCCGGCCAAGGGCATGTACCATGGTTGCGGGCACATCCCCAGTAGGAAGTGTGCAGGAGGCAGCTGATCGATGTTTCTCTCTCATCGATGTTTCTGACTCTCTATCCCTCTCCCTTCCTCTCTGTAAGAAATCAATAAAAAATATATTAAAAAAATAAAAATTAAAAAAAAAAATAAAAACAGAATTGCATCATATTATTATGTACAAAAATACTGGCTATAAAGGTACACATCACAGTACTGTTTGCTAAATTTTGGACCTCTAAATGACTACAAACAGTGGATTAATAATGATAACAATGAACAATGAAAAACTGCAGTCATGAAAATGCTACAGAATGTTTTAATATAAAATATTAACACTCAATAAATATGAATCTTTTGCTGGTATTTTATTTTGAATTATCCGTGTTTAAAATTCTCATTAAAATATATTACAGCCCTAACCGGTTTGGCTCAACGGATAGAGCGTCGGCCTGCGGACTCAAGGGTCCCGGGTTCGAATCCTGTCAAGGGCATGTACCTGGGTTGCGGGCACATCCCCAGTGGGGGGTGTGCAGGAGGCAGCGGATCGATGTTTCCCTCTCATCGATGTTTCTAACTCTCTATCCCTCTCCCTTCCTCTCTGTAAAAAATCAATAAAATATATATATTAAAATATATATATATATATATATATATATTACAAAGTTTGTTTTTTTAAATTATATACTCAGCAATACATTGAAACTATGAAAAGTTAACATTCAGAATTCTTGTCTCTCTTTTTAGCTGGCCTAAAATAAATTTAAAATATCTGAATAGTACTAGATACCTTGCTTATTATTAAAATTTTTGCTTACCATTTCAATGCACAGATGCCTTAAATATGATAAAAGCAAATTCTAACTGAGAATAGTTCTGTATCTGTTTTACTTTAGACACAACAAACAAAACCTTCCCTTTACCTTTCAGGTTGTTCATGTGGAAACTGTATTTTCTACTAAAAAAAAGTTATTCTTGAAATAGTTCTCATTTTTCTGGCAAACTGCTCTCATTGTCACTGAGAATTTTTATTGGCTCCATTTATATTTGTTGTCTAATAAACTGCTGCTAATTATGAGAATTTAATTATCTGGATGTGACTCTGAAATCTCAACTTTCTGTCTGAGCCTAAACACCTACTTTAGTACATAAAGAAATCTGGATTAGACTGAACATCACTCCTAAGACACACGCCCACTTTACAGGTGACAACAACTCGAACCTCCTCTTCCATTATGCAATTTGGAGATTCTAGACCTCTAAGCCAATCTATTACGTTAGATCCATGGCTATCAGTCTAGTAAGCATATTATATGTCTTAAGTTCAACAACGGAATATTATTTTTACCTCTGGTATAAGACAACACCAGAAACAGACAATACTCTCTCTACATGCTTCTATCCACAGACTATGCATATCAATTTGCCCAAAAACAAACACTAAGAGATACTTATTGAATTAATGAGTTATTTCCTATATAACAGGATGTATGTTAGGTGGGAGATATAAAAGATAAAGAAAATAGTCCCTGATCCCTGATTTCCTAGAATTCACATTCTAGCCTGGAACACAGATGATGAAAAATTTAGAGGAGTGGCAGAACATGCAAATGTACAAAGTGCTCCAGACAGGTAGTAGGCAGGATTAGCTCTACTGAGGGTCAAGGAAGGGTTTTGAAGATATTTGAACTCAACTTAGGAGGGCAACTTTTTAATTATGTTCCAAAATATTTCTAGTAAAATGTCATAAAAGTTTCTCATTCTCCTCAGAAGCATAGCTCGCTTCTAAGTGCCTGAATGTTTTTGGCACGCTTGCAAAGGGCTCTCTCTGAGAAGGAGCACAAAAGCTGAAAACAGTTATTTTAACAATGTTTTCGCATTGTTTCGCAATGCTTTTAAAAGTCCTTATTTGAGAACAACATGAGTTTTGGCCATAAATAGGAGACTGATTCCTTCACTCTGTTCTACAGTATCTATAACCAATCAAGCAGAAGAATCCTATTACCACTTGAACACACTGAGATCTGACTTAAAACTAATAAACCAAGAAAACACTAAGTAAAACATGTTTCTTACACTCGACAACAAGAGTCTAGCCTCACAGCAAAAATATATGTGAAAAAGACTTAGGAGTAAAAATAACTAAAAGAAAAGAACTGGTGATTCGAAAATAACCATAGGTCAAAAAAAAAAACCTAAAGAAACATCAACAATCTGCTTCAAAAAGAGAAATAAACAAGCAAGTGGTTTTCTTTTTTTACTTGTGTTTGTTTTACAGAAAGATCCCTTGTAAATAAAGGATTTGGGTTTTTTGAGGGACAATGGGAGGCAGACCACAGGGCTAAACAGTTTGGTAACTGTTTAAGTGAGCCAAAAGTTAAATAAAAAAGAAGAAACAACAACAACAAAAAACACCCAGATCCCAAAGCACTGGCTGATCTCATTAGCTCTGCTTAAGAAACTTCATAGATGTGACTTCACTCCTGGATTACACGTCTATATTTAGTTTATACCTAATATGGATAAAGTCCCGAACTAACAGCCATTTCCTCTCTCCACAAAAAGAAACTTCCTTGCTTTTTTTTCTATCAACAATGCAAAGATTAGTAGTGTAGGCTCCTCTGAAGGGAGAGGTTAAACACACACACACACACACACACACACACACATACACACACACACACACACAATTAACAACTTAGTATTTTTTTTTTAACTTGGACTGCTTTGACACTTCTAAATTGGAAAAAAATTCTAAAATCAAGTAAGTGATGGTCAAGTCAAGTTCCTTAACAAGTTTATAAATAACCCTTTTAAAGACTTTATAAAATACTAATTAACCAAGCCCAAAAATGCACAGAGGTGAGGTAATGGAAATTTTACAGTTTCCTTTCCAATGTGACCAAAAACTGAAAGCAACCAAACTCATTTAAAGAACCATCACGACTCATTGGTTGTTAGCATGTTTTAGAAATATCCTTAAACAATCTGATTTATTTATTTTGCAGGATGACTGAAAAGAGCAAAGAGTAACTCTGGTAGGTAACATTCAACTTTCAATAGAGAAAAAGAATATAAACAAGATAAGACGACAACTCTTAGTGGTTAAGAGTTAGGCTCCAAGTCACAAAGACCTTGGTGCGAATTCCAATACTGCTACTTACTAGCCCCACGACCACACACAAGCAAGGACCTCTCCAAGCTTCAATGTAGTACCGATAGCACCTATTTCAGAGTTTATATGAGGATGAAATTGGCTAACATATGTAAAGGGCTTGGCACATATGTTTTGGTTTCTGGACCATAATGTGCACTTACTGCTATCTATTATCTTATGATTATTATTCTAACTTTAACAGAAAAGCAAAAAACCTACTGTTCATTTTTATGTATCAGTGTGCTCTATCTTATGTAGGAATAAATTAAGTACTTTCAAAAAGCTTATAACATTATTATAAAATGAAGGCTTTTAAAGTTACATTATGGTCCTAGACAGTTTGGGTCAGTGGATAGAGCATCAGCCTGAAGGGTCCCAAGTTCGATTCCAGTCAAGGGCACATGCCCGGGTTATGGGCTCGATCCCCAGTAGGGAGTGTGCAGGAGGCAGCTGATCAATGATTCTCCCTCATCATTGATGTTTCTATCTCCCTCTCCCTTCCTCTTTAAAATCAACAAAAATATATTTAAAAAGAGCCCTAGCTGGTTTGGCTCAGTGGATAGAGCATCAGCCTGCAGACAGAAGGGCCCAGGTTCGATTCCAGTCAACAGCACATGCCTGAAGAGAAAAAAAAAGCACATGCCTGGGTTATGGGCTCGATCCCCAGTGGGGGGGCATGCAGGAGGCAGCTAATCAATGATTCTATGACATCATTGATGTTTCTCTCTCTCTCTCTCTCTCTCTCTCTCTCTCTCTCTCTCTCTTTCTCTCTCTTCCTCTCTGAAATCAACAAAAATGTTTTCAAAAAAAAAGAGTAAAATGTAGTAGCCCAGGAAAATAACTGAAATATATATGCCAAAATCCATAATTCAAAATAACTTCTGCAAGACCACTAGATCCTATCTATATGCCATAGATTATTCTTCACTTCTTTTGTGCTCTCACAAAAAGTCAGGGGATGGTGGGGTTGGGGGGAGGAGTTGAAAAGAAAAGAGACAAGGCAAACATTCCTACTGAAATGAACTCTCAGCTTTAGCTACAAGTCCAAAGAGTTGCTGAGGCAGATAGTCTAAGATGGCAGAGTCCAATCTAACTATCCTTTAGTTACCTAGTACATGACGGCTGGATCATGGTTCACTAACATTAATTCAGGGATAAATTCAAGTCTAATCTTGGCAATTTTTTGCACTAAACCTGCTCTTCTGATAAAAAATGGAAACCCCACCTATTTGTAGGGACAGCCTGGCAGATGCTTCTCTTAGTAACATCATGGAGATTGGAACCACATATACTGAATATATAAAGTAAGATGGGCCAATACAATCTTAACTCAGCATTCCAAAGGCCCATGGAAGAATAATAAGGCAATGCTCGCTATGTGTCAAATGCTAAGAACTTTTCTCATGTAGCTACTATTACCCCAGTGGAGACACGAAAGCAGCTAGGGAAAGGTAGAACCAGGACTGAAACACTGTACATGGCTCCAGAAACCATGTTCTTCACCACTACACTATGACATGACACTAATATCCACTCTTCCAAATCACAACTCAATTGCCTACTTGAATATTAATTCTAACCATCGTCAACTCTGAAATAGACCACTTAGTGCCTTTCATGGGGAACACAAATGATATTTCAAGTCAACAACCATTCCCTGGGTGTGACTTTTGAACCTTTTTACAAGCAATACCAAAGCAACCCCATAATGTAGCATTGGGGTCCCTGCTGAGTCTTCAGGACAAAGACTGCAGCTCTTCATCCTAGCGGCAGTCGACATACCTAGAGCCAGATCATAGTTGTGGATTCTTCATTTGATCTTTTTTGCAAGGGGAAAAAAAGTAATTATGTTCATTTCAATCTAAAATAAGAGTCGTTTTGAGGCACTAAATCAAAACAGCAAATATGAACTGAACCCAATGACTTGCATTATACTCTCAGCCTATTTCTCTGGCTTCTTGTATGAATATTTCTATGAATTTAATGAGCATTTGCTTTTCCCCAAATGTTTTGTTTCTTCTTTTCCCACCAGCCTCCTCTGGAACCAGCTCTGTGCAATTTGATTGTTATTAAAGAACAATCAAATGAGTTAATACAAGTAACGCACTTAACACAGTGCCTGGTACATAGCAAGCACTCCATAAATGTTTATGTTATTTTAATTAACTATGAAATACTCTTCTATATATTTCTTCTATCTTCTGCATTTGGGAAATGCAACAAAAATATAAGTCAGTGGGAATAAGCTTCAATTCTAAATATACATACATAAACCAGATCTTCCAGTCAGTGAATTACGACTCGTGGAAAATATTTTCCTTTCTAACATGATGGTGTATAGTGTTTCTTCCAAAATTATAGTTCTTATGGCTCATACTTTAAAAAAAAAAAAAAAATGCCTTCCCTTGACAGGTATCCCCTTCCAGCTACCAACCTGTCTCTTCTAATTAGCCAAGTTTCCTGTTAGAGTTGGTTTTGCACAGTGACTCTGCTCTTACTTCCACACACTCTACTATGGCTTTGCCCACACCACTCCAAAGCTATTACTAGTAAGGTTACCAATGCTTCCAGGCTGATAAATCAAATAGATGCTCATCTTTCTTGACACAACTGGTCACTCCTTCCTTCGTAAAACCCTCTGATAAGAGTGAATGGCACTTCACTCTTACAAGTTTTCATCTTCCCATTCATTACTGCTCTATTGCAATTCCCCCTTGTTCTCCTTGGTCAGCTTCTCCATTACCCAACCCCTAAGTATTGAAAGTCCCTCAGAATTTGGTCCTGGGCCTTCTCCCTACTCTTCACTCATCCACACTTTAAATACTATATTTCAAGTCCCAAATTTCTTTTTGTGCATGAGATCTGTATATCCAACTTTCTAGTAGACATCACCTGACATCTCGGTCATGTCAAACTCAAGTCAAAAACTGAAAATTCTATCCTCCCCTCCATATTAATAAAAAGCATCTTCATCAACCAGTGATTCTAATTAGAAACCTAAGTCATTTCTCACACTTCTCTCTCTCAAACAACTCCTTCAATATATTCCTAGTGACCCCTCCTTCAAAATTTATCTCAAATCCATTCTCTTCTCTCCATCATCACCCTAATCCAAGCCACCATTGTCTTTCTTGATTGCAATGGCCTTCAATTAGTTTTCAATGTTTCTATTCTTGCCTCTCTTTAATTCATTTTCCAGAGTGGTCAGACTAATCTTAAAATGCAAATCAAACCATGACACTCCCTTCCCTAAACCTTGTTGAGAAATGTTCTTTATACTAAGGATAAAATTCACATGACATACAAGGACCTCCATGATGCAACCCATCTATTTACTCACTCTACACCTCACTTTTGTTCTCTATTCCAAGCGCACTCTCAATTTGTTGAATTTATTCCAGCTTTATATATGCCAATTCCTCCAGCCTGGAATGCTCTACCCCTCATTTTTCTATAATACTACTCGTCGTACATGTAATTTCTCAGAAGTCCCCACGGAGCTTCCATCTAGATTGAGATTCCTCTCATTCTTTCTCAAGATGCCTTGTTCTTGCCCTTAATGTAATTATATACTGTCTTTATGTATTTCTTTAACATAAGCCTCTCTTACTAAACAGGTTCCGGGAGCTCTTTTTTCTTCCCCCTGTCCCCGCAAAAAATTTGCACCAAGGTAAAGCAGAGCTCTAGTTGATAGGAGTGTGTTACTTAGGCGTTAGTAGTACTGGCTTCACCACATGCTCACTGGACAGTAGTGCAACCCCAAGAAAAAGATAGTTTCATGCGTTCTTAACACATTCAAATTTAACATGTCAAAAACTAAACTTCTGATCTCCCCCCATTAGAACTAGTTCTTCCCGATCTTCCCATCTCAGTTAATGGCAATTCCATTATTCTCGTTGTTCAGAACAAAAAAATCTCAGAATCACTTTTGACTCCTTTCTCTCACATTCCACATTCAATCCATCAAAATAAATATATCTCCATCTTATAAATACATCCAGAATCAGACTACTTTTCACCTTAGTCCAAGCCACCATCATCTCATGCATGAATTAATAAATAGCCTCCTGCCCTAACCGGTTTGGCTCAGTGGATAGAGCGTCGGCCTGCGGACTGAAGGGTCCCAGGTTCGATTCCAGTCAAGGGCATGTACCTTGGTTGTGGGCACGTCCCCAGTAGGGGGTGTGCAGGAGGCAGCTGATCCATGTTTCTCTCTCATTGATGTTTCTAACTCTCTGTCTCTCTCCTTTCCTCTGTAAAAAATCAATAAGATATATTAAAAAATAAAAATAAAAAATAAATAGCCTCCTAATTAGTCTCCTTGCTTCTGTCCTTACCTTCCTATGTGCTGTTCCCTATAAGGCTACCAGAATGTCGTCAAACAGAAAACAGCACCCCCTATCATTCTCTATACTCCTTATCCTGCTTCATTTTTCTTCAGAGCACTTATCATTAGTAGATATACATTTATTGTTTATCTCCCATAATTCAGTAAGAACACCATAATGTTCATTGATATATCCAAGCCACTAGAACAATGCCTCAATATTGGTTAAATGACTGCATGAAAGAAGTACAAATATTATTCTAGCAAGCAGAAATTGGAGGTGGGGGGAAAGGTTGAAGAAGCCAAAAACATTTCAAATAACGGAAACACCAGCAACAATCTTCCATGAAGGCAGAGAAATACAGGGCATGAAGTAAATTTGTAGCTGCAGTGGGGGGGGACAAACCTGGAAACATAATTTGGGATCATAATCTGAAAGACTCTAAATGCCTGATAAAGGAGTTTGTATCTAATTCAATAAAGAATTAGAGAAAGCAGGATCCATTTAAGATTTGAGACAAGCTGAGACCGGTTTGGCTCAGTGGATAGAGCGTAGGCTTGCGGACTGAAAGGTCCCAGGTTCGATTCCGGTCAAGGGCATGTACCTGGGTTGCAGGCACATCCCCAGTGGGAGATGTGCAGGAGGCAGCTGATAGATGTTTCTCTCTCATCGATGTTTCTAGCTCTCTATCTCTCTCCCTTCCTCTCTGTAAAAAATCAATAAAATATATTAAAAAAAAAAAAAAAAGATTTGAGACAAGAAGTATCCATCTTATTTTTAATAAATTAAAATTTTATTAAAATTACAGACTATGACATAATTATTGCGGGAAAAAATAAAGGTTTTTATAAAGATGGTGCAGAGCCATCCTAACTCTTTTTTAAAATATATGTATTGATTTGAGAGAGGAGGAAAGGAGGGAGGAAGGGGGAGGAAGAGAGAGAGAGAGAAACATTTGTTATTCCACTTATGTATGCATTCATTAGTTACTTCTTATATGTACCCTGACCGGAGAGTGAACCTGCAACCTTGGATGATGCTCTAACCAACTGAGCTACCTGACCAGGGCCTTGAAAGTTTCTTTAAACAGCTGATAATACAGCATACTTATAGATTCGGTAATACAAACTACCCTCCATCTGCTAGCATACAATGTAAACATTTCGCTCATTTCTAAGTCAATTATCTTATTTAGGTTGCCACATAAATAATTTCTTATGGACTTAATTCAACTGGATTTTAAAAAGCACATGAGATGAAGTCACTGTATCATATAGGAAAAAAGCCATCATACATGATGGCTCATTTACTTACTTTCTGGCTACTCATTAGGCTATTGTGAGCTTCTTGAAGACAAGGGACCTGTTCTTGTTCCTTTCTCTTCCCAGCACTCAGTGCGCAGAAAGTATTAAATGTTTGTTTCTATTATGATCCCTATACTGTAATCAACTGTTCCCAGGCAAGGTTGTATCTTATATACACCAACTATAAAATGGTCATCTCTTACCTACTACATAGCTATTAAAGGGGACAATTAATACTAAAAAATAATTTGTATATTCAGAAGAGCTTTCTCCTAGAGAGCACAAAAGAAGGGCATACCTTCAAACCATTTAATAAATATCTATAATATGAACAATTCTACATGTTGGCAGATTTCACAACATAAAAGCTTGCTTTCTTCCAGCAAAGATTAAACAGGGCCCAGTCGGCATGGCTCAGTGAACCGGGGGGTCACAGTTCGATTCCTGATCAGGGCACATGCCTGGGTGGCGGGTTCAATCCCCAGTGTGGGGCATGTAGGAGGCAGCCAATCAATGATTCTCTCTCATCATTGATGTTTCTATCTCTCTCCCTCTACCTTCCTGTCTGAAATCAATAAAAATATTTAAAAAATAATAATTCATGCAAGTTTATAAAGAAGACAAGGATATATAACAAAATGGTAACAGCAGCCACTTCTAGAAGGAAGGTTTTAAGTGATTTTTATTATATTTGTGCTTTTCTGTGTTTCCTAAGCTGTCTACAGTGAACATGTAACTTTTTTAATTGGAAAAAAAACATTTTTAAAAGAGCATAATACATGCAAATGAATATACTAGGAAGCAAAAGGAAACGAAATTGTTTTTCAAATTTAGGGCCAATATTTAAGCTAAGACAGACTTAGGTTAGCTACCACTTATGCTAAGCCATTTTTTTTAAGTATATTTGTAATTAAGACTCCTCCTGACAATTATAAAATGTAAATGAAGGCTGTTATTGAGGATAAACAACAATTTCTACATGATTTAATGAAGAATCAACAACCCCTAATTTTTAAACCGAGATTTTAGATTCCTGTGTTAACTAAAATATGCTGTGACCTAGAACATCAAATAATATAAAACTTCACAGTCTTCAAGTTTATGTCTGAAATTTTTTAAATATATTTTTATTGATTTCAGAGAGGAAGGGAGAGGAAGAGAAAGATAGAAACATCAATGAAGAGAATCACTGATCGGTGCCTTCCGCACGCCCCCCACTGGGGATCGAGCCCGCAACAAGGGCATGTGCCCTTCACCAGAATCAAACCTGGGACCCTTCAGTCCACAGGCCAACGCTCTATCCACTGAGCCAAACCAGCTAGGGCTGTTTGAAATTTTTTTAATTATTTTTTAAATTTATTGATTTCAGGGAGGGAGGGAGGGAAAGGAACATCAATTTTGTTATTCCACTTATTTATGCATTCATTGGTTAATTCTTGCATGTGCCCTGATTGGGGGAGCAAAGGGGATCGAACCTGCAACCTTGGCATATCAGGACAATACTTGAACCAACTGAGCACCCCTCCAAGGCTAACAATTTTTCAATTTAGTTTTGGATATATATATGTTCAAAGCCAAATTTTCATTTAAATAGCAAGCTTCTTTTTTTTTTTATTTGAGGGAGAGAAACATTGACATGAGAGAGATATGTGGATGGGAGGGGATCAAATCCACAACCTCGTCATGTGCCCTACCGGGAATCAAGCTGAGATCTTCTGGTGCACGGGATGATGCTCCAAACAACTGAGCCACACCAGCCAGGGCACCACCTTCTTTTTCTCTCGATTAGTCTATATAGTCTGGTCTCACAGCTACCACCCTTCCACTTTCCCAAGTAACACAGACTGATTTGGCGGTCTTTAGTTTTTAATGAACTTTCACCCTGGTAATCTACCATCTGGTCTCCATGTACAAAATAAAGTAGTTAAAGAAGGAAAACATGCACAGAACTCACATAGTTTTATAAGTTAATTACCTCTGCTTTCAATGAATTGTTTGATATTGTATTCTCCAATGTTTGCTCAGATTCTTTTTTTCTTCTCTCACACATCCAATAAATAGCTATGCTAGATGGTGGTAAATTTCAATACGTAGGTTATTACAGATAACTGACATTTTTACAATTCTATTATAGTGAAAGCTAAATCTTTTTCATGAAAAGGAATTATTTCACATGTAAAGTTAGAAGTAATAAATTTATTATAAAAAAAGGGGGGGAATCTATTGAGACAAAATATATGTTTGATGAACATGGCCTTGCTTCTAATATCGTTACTTCTTCAAAACATTACCATTAAAATTTAAGATCCTTAGTCCATCTTTGGCATAACTATCAGATATAGACTTATTTATCTACACTAAGTTGTTATTTTCATATATTTAGACTAATATAGTCTCCTGGCTTTATATTTTAAATAAAGGAAAGTAACAAACCATATAAGGCAAATGGATATCCTTTGTACCAATACTTGGTACTGAGCACTGAGGGAAAAAAGCCAAGTCTCAAAAAAAGAACAACAGGATTAAAAGTTCCAAGAGAGCCCTGGCCAGTGTGGCTCAGTTGGTTGAGCATCGTCCCACCAAAAGGTGGCCGGTTCAATTCCCGGTCAGGGCACATGCCCAGGTTGTGGGCTCAAGACAGCTGATTGATGTTTCATTCTATCTCTCTCTCTCTCTCAAATCAATAAAAACATATTTTTTAAATAAAAAATAAAGGTTCCAAGAGAATGCACAAACCAATGCCCTAAATTAAATTTAGACTTCTGTTAAGTCATAGTTGGATGATTTGTAATCATGGCCTAAATGTCATTTTCCTCCAGAAACTCCCTTTCCACTCTCTACAACAGCCTCTAAAACAGGCACACCCATCCCAACTTACTCCCTTACTTGATCGAAATCTTAATTCCTGTCTTAATCACACTTGCCATCCTGCCTAACACATTTCCCTTTTATGGACTCACCGATTCCCTATTAGGAGACACCAGTGAGCCTCCACAGCTCTAATGAAACAGGAAGGGGGAAAGTCTTGCTCATCATCCTTTAACTTGCTTCCAAGCAACTCTGCAAGCATCCCTCCAAACCACATGTGGCTTTCAGTGACAGCCAGGCCCTCCGCATCGCCTCTTTTCTAATGTTATTCATATTGTGTTAGGTTTTTCCTGTGTTCAGTCCCCTTGGCTCAGAAGTCTCCTGTTTCTTTTCCATTTTGGGTCCCTTTCTCTCAAATTTTTTACATTTAACCAGAATTATCACCTTTATTAAGAGTAGCATTGTTAGATCGTCAGTAACATCTTAGACAAAACTTAGCAGGAACACTTCACTTTTTTACATTCATTTTTATCTCCTGAATTGTCCCTTCTGAAACCCTCAAATGAACGATAAATCAATTTACATCCAAGGTAGCACTCTATGGATGCTGAGTTAGTTTTTGTTCAATTACTAGAACAAAGTTCTCAGCATCATTTCCTGTAGAAAATTTATTTCATTTGTCCATGCTTTTTAAAAAGGTTTGAAGCCTGCTCTTGAAACAAAACAGAGAACCCCCACTTTATACTGGCAAAACAGCTAAGAGTTTGCCCATCTGTCTGATCCATTCATACCTTCCCAAATCCACTGGGAAGTTGTTGAATATATAGTTGTTGAACAGAAAAGAGTTGGGAGAATAAACGAGGCTAGCAAAATGTATTAGCAAAAATCTAAGTTAGGTTTTAAAAGTCTCATACTCAACTTTTAAATAATTTGTCTCCCTGGCACTATGGACTTAATTTTATTCCTAGTTCCTTCTTCTTTCAAGTTTCAGTCTATTCATTGTTTCCTGTATAAGGAGTTTACAAATGATGTCATAACTGACATTGCTATTCTTGGCTATTCCCAATCCACCTACGTCACCCACTTTTTCAGGAGCAAGTTCAACTTACTTTCATCTTTCTGAACCATCTCCTAGCCCCGTGGTCGGCAAACTGCGGCTCGAGAGCCACATGGGGCTCTTTGGCCCCTTGAGTGTGGCTCTTCCTAAGTCTTAGGAGTACCCTAATTAAGTTAATAACAATGTACCTACCTATATAGTTTCAGTTTAAAAAATTTGGCTCTCAAAAGAAATTTCAGTCATTGTGCTGTTGATATTTGGCTCTGTTGACTAATGAGGTTGCCGACCACTGTGACCTAGCCCAACTTAATGTGAACCATACTTGACTCCAAACCATCTTGTATTGTTTTCTTTCCAATAAAATGTCTATACCTAAAGATAGGAAATATTTAATAGCTTTTATAACTGCCACAGTACTTAACGCAGTATTAGGCACTTAGCTCATGCCAGTAAAAGTCACAGATAATCAGATGGAAGTGACTTTAGTGATCATCTAGCCCAAACCCTTCTATACCTTACTTATATGAATTACGCTTGACAATCAGAATACCACCATGTACTTTTTTTAGAAAAATGGTTCTTAATCCTTAGGTTAGGAATCTGCAGTGGGGAAAAAAATTCAGAGAATCTTCTATGTAATTTCAAGGATTTACAGAATCCCTGAATCCTATTACAGTAATGAAGCCCACATTATTTTGTAATCCTCACCTGAAGATATTTTTTTTTCAGAGAGAGAGAGAGAGAGAGAGAAAGAAGGAAACATCAATTGGTTGCCTCCCATAGCACCCCAACCTGATCAAACCTGCAACCTAGGTATGTGCCCTGACCTGGAATTTAACCCAAAACCTTTTTGGTGTATGGGATGAGGCTCAACCAACTGAGCAACCCGGCCAGGTGAAGGCCACATTTAAGAATAATATACTGTCTGCCCTGGCCAGTTATTTCAGTGGTTAGAGCGTTGACCTTGGGACTGAAGGGTCACGAATTCCATTACCGGTCAAGAGCACGTATCTTGGTTGCAGGCTTGACCCCTGGCCCAGGTCGGGGCGTGTGCGGGAGGCAACCAATCTATGTGTCTCTCTCTCACATCTATGTTTCTCTCTGTCTCTCCCCGTCCCTTCCAGTCTCTCTAAAAATCAATAGAAAAATGTCCTCGGGTGAGGATTAACAGGAAAAAAAATAACAGATTACCAGTTAATCCCTTCAGGAACCTTATAAAATTGTCATTATTATATCCTGATATGAGAGATCAGGAAAATAAGGTACTGAGTACGTGTAAAATTTGCCTGACACTCCTGGAAGCCAGATCCAAGCCAAGCAGTCTTGCCCCAGGGTCCAAGCACATTAGAAACCCTGCCAGATATCTCAAAGAAACAGCTATTCTTATGTGTTAAGCCACTCTGCACAAGATTTCTTTCTTTGTTTTTAACCACCACCCCAATTCCTTACTATCTAATAGGAGGATCTGTAACTAAATATGTACATACAAAATGACACACAAGCCCTAGCCAGTTTGGCTCAGTGGACAGAGCATCAGACCGCGGACTGAAGGGTACCGGGTTCAAAATAACACACAATTAGCATTTGCTTGCTTACAGTGTACCAGTCGCTGTTCTATGCCATATATATTCACTAATTTAATCCCAAGAGTTTAGTCTATTAATAACTCAACTGTGCAGATGAGGCACAGAAAGGCTTAAGCAACATGTCTTGAAACACACAATAAGCCAACAAATTGGATTAGAAACCCAGATAGCAGTCAGATAAGACCTTGCTAAAGAGTTGAACTTCACCCTCTTGGTTGGTGGATCCCAACTGGGGCTGGCCTTATCAAAATATATACACCTACACGTGGTGGAAGTGGGCATCCTCACTGTTGAGGAGGACTGCCTCTGTAAGCTCTTTACTCCTGGGAAGGATCCGGTCCTATCAGTGTTGAGGTAAACACACAAAAATAGACAACTGCTGTTACACAGGGGATGGCGAGTCACTGGGCTCAGGGGTAAATGATTCCAAAAACGCTATTCCCCAGGAAGCGAAATGCAGTCACACTAGTTGGGAAGATCCTAGCCTATTTCTCTTAAATTTAAAGTTATCTAAATTTAGGTAGGCTCAACGCTTTTCACTTGGGCTTTAAGTTTAGATAATAGTTTTTTTCTTTTTATTTATTTTTCATATTGATTTCAGAGAAGAAGGAAGAGGGAGAGAGAGAAATATCAACGATGAGAGAATCATTGACTGGCTGCCTCCTGCATGCCCCTCACTGGGGATGGAGGCTGCAACCAAGTTACGTGCCCTTGACCGGGATTGAACCCTGGACCCTTTAGTCGGCAGGCCGACACTCTATCCTCTGACCCAAACCGGCTAGGGCTAGATAACAGTTTTCTGCTACAGAAACCTTTTGGCAGAATAATTAATACGGTTTAAAATACCACTTTGGACAACCATGGCCTCTGCCCCCTCACTGCTTTCAAAATAACTATATTTACAAAGGTATTTTCCCCCATTTGCATTTTCCGCACATAGGTTTTGAGAAGAAATGAAAAATACTCTTTACCACAATTTATCTGCCCCCTTACCTTTTCTCTCCTTTGAAACAACAATCCTGGTTTACATTAGTACAAAGTTTTGCCTATATTGAATCACCGGGCAACAGAAAACATGTCGCCTCTTACTTCAGAAACGAAAATAAGTCTCTGAGAGGGCAAACAACTTGCCCAGAGTAACCAAGTCAGTGAGTAAAGAAATGTGACTTGAGCCCTCGAGGGTTTGGCTCAGTGGATAAAGCGTTGGCCTGAGGACCAAAGAGTCCCAGGTTCGATCCCGGTCAAGGGCATGTAACTTGCTTGCAATCTCCTCCGGCCCTGGCCGTTCAGAGGCAACCAACCGATGTGTTTCTCTCACACCGATATATCCCTCTGTCTTTCCCTGTCTCTTCCACTCTCCCTAAAAATCAGTGGAAAAATATCCTTGGGTGAAGATTAACGAAAGGAATGTGACTTGAACCCTGATTCTCTGCCACTAAGGCCAGTGAGAAAGGCTTACAACTAATGATAAACAGGATGCTTTTAGCTGGCTCACAAACTTTTCTATCTTTATAATACAATCATCACACCTAACCCATCGTTTCACAGGAATTATTACTTAAGGATAAGCTGTTTTTTAAAAAGTGAGTTGTAGAGCCCTGGCCAAGTGGCTCAGTTGGTTAGAGTGTCATCCTGTACACCAAAAGTTGCAGGTTGGATTCTTGGTCAGAGCACATACCTAGGTTGAGGGTTTGATCCCCAATCAGGGCACCTGTAGAAGGCAACCAATGGATGGTTCTCTCTCCCACCCATGTTTCTCTCTCCCCCACCTTCCTCTCTCTAAAATCAAAAGCCATATCCTCAGGTGAGGATTTTTTTAAAAGTGAATTGTATTTAGTAAACAATAATATCATAATACTGATCTAACACAAATACGGAAAGCTGGGAAGAAGTATGCAAATGACTCAAATTTGGGAAGTCATGTTCCTCTCCTTTGTTTAAAAAATATATTTTTATTGATTTCAGAGAGGAAGAGGGAGAGAGAAATAGAAACATCAATGATGAGAATCACTGACCAGCTGCCTCCTGCACGACCCCTACTGGGGATCAAGCCCGAAATCCCGGCATATGCCCTGACCAGGAATCTAACTGTGACCTACTGGTTCATAAGTCAAGACTCAACCACTGAGCCACACCAGCCGGGCCTCTCCTTCTAATTTAACGGTTACATTAATAGTAAGCAGGGCATTAAGCATTGCTCTCTTCCTCTCTAACTCATACACCTCATTTTTCTTGTCTTATGGTATTGACTAGGACCTCCAGTACAATACTGAAAAGAAACCATTACTGATAGTATCCTTATCAGATTCTAAATTTAATGCTACTTCTAAGGTTTCACCATTAAGGATAACTTTTTTTAGATATTTTAGTAGATATACTGTTTTTGAGCTTATGGAAATTCCTTCCTATTCCTAGCTCAGTAAACAATTTTAACACTAATCTCTGACCCCGGCGCCCCTTCTCAATGCTGCCTTCCACTCTTTCTCTTATTTCAGCTTCCTTCCTACACTCTCTGCCCCTCTGAATACTCTATCTGCCACCCAGAGTAACTGAGACTTTTACGATATTCTGGGGTTTCTATACCTATCTCCTGTTTCAGTTCCCTAGACCAAAATCTTTCTACAACTGGTAACCTAAACACAATCCTAAAACAGACACTGTTCCGATCGCTTGCAGATCAGTTCTCTCTCTCCATGCCTCGAACACACCCTTCCCACGTCTTCCCTTCGTTAAAATAAAAACTCAGGAAAAAAATCGTTCTGCATTTCTGTTAACTCTCCTTCAGAGCCCAGCTTTGAATGAGTCTGCTGAAGAAAGTGACTACAAGAATCTAGAGGATTTTAAAGAAGTTTCTTTCTTTAAATATATTTTTATTGATTTGAGAGAGAGAAACATCAGTGATGAGAGAGTATCATGGATCAGCTGCCTCCTGCACCGGCCTAAAGAAGTTTTGAGGAAGGCAGCTGGATCCAGATGTTTCTAACTTCTACCCTCTCCTTTGCTCAAATGAAAAATATCAAAGAAAACAAAGAAAGGGACAGGGATAGTATTGGTAAGCAAATAAGGTAATTCCAGGACATAACCATCAGAGAGACCGGAGGGGAAAATCAACCCTGTAAAGCCCAAGCAAGTGGTGAATTCTTTCCCTCCTCAGTTTTTCTTTCAAAACAAAAGAGCACACACACTCTTTCCCGGAGGCAGCAACACCGGGGGAGCAGCCAAAGCGTTGCATCATACGAGACATTCCGCGCCCGAGAAACCAGAAAACCAGATGGTGGTAAAATACCTAAAGCAGGAAAACCCACGTTGGGAATCTCGGGCTTCTCCGGAAGCCAGGAATGCCTGCTCTTTTTATAAAAAAAAAAAAATAGGATTGCATAGAAAATTAAAGTTAGTTTTACACCAGCGGGGAGGAAACTGTTCTTTCCGAAAGCGCCCAAGAAGTTCAGCTCCTCTCACCACCGGCTCGAGGCTTCTGCCCGGGGGAGCGGGGGTCGAGGCCCCGCGCGAGACGGGGTCGGTGACGGGACGCACCCCGCCCTGGCCCCGGGGCCTCTGGGGCCCGAGGGCGAGCGGCTGTCCCACCCGGACGCGGGACCACGGCCTCGCGAGGCGGCGACGACCGGCCCCGGGTGCTAGTTTTCGGGGGTCCCGGTCCCACTCTGGCTCCCGGGACCCACCTCGGCGGCGGGAAGGCGCGGGTGAGCCCGACACAATGGGCGGGGGCGCGAGCAGCGCTGCCCCTCAGCCCCGGCCGGGTGCCGGGCGCCACGGGGAGCGCCTCGGGGTGCGGGGGCTAAAGACGCAGCCCAGGGACCCCGCCCCCCGCAGCCCCGAGGGCGCTGGGGACTCTGCGGGGCGGACGGCGGGCCAGCGCTCACCTTGACGAAGAGCTCAATGATGGGCTCTTTGTCCTCCTCCTTCAGCCCGTTCAGCGGCATCGACAACGCCATGGCCGGCTCGACGAGACTGCGCGGACAACGGTAGCGGCGGCTGCCTCTGCTCCGGGGATGCTCGGTGTGGGCTCCCGCCGCGCGGCGCCTTCCTGGACGGTCCGGGCGTAGCGCTCGCCTCCGCTTCGGCTGCTCAGCACCACCCGACGCCTCGCGCGCGACTCCGCGGCGGCCGCTGCCCGAGCGGCTTCTAGCCGCGGGGCGGGGCCGGGGGCGGGGCCTGCGGGGCGGGGCCTGCGGGGGCGGGGCCTCGCTGGGAGCGGGCCCAGGCCGGCGTCTCGGAACTCGCTGGAGGAAATGGGACTGCCAGGCCCCGGGGCGTGGCCTCGGTGGGGGAGGACGGAAGGGGGCGTGGCCCAGGCTCGGGGGCGTGGCCTAGGCGGAGGCTGTAAGCGGGTCTCCGAACCACCCGCCCCGCCCCACCCCCCCACCCCCACCACCCGCCCCCGGGCTGGGGCCTGAGCCTGACACCGCCTCCCGCCGCAGCGCGGGCGCGGCCAGGCAGCTGCTGCTGGCGGAGCGCCAGGTGACCTCATGCCTCCTGTCCGCCTGGGAGGCGAGAAGACGCTTCCTGCCAGCTCCCAAGCTGCAGCACAGGATTCATTGCCCTTCCCCGAAGCGGCACTTCCCCAGCTCCCTCTGTTAGATGGAGCTGCCTTTTCCAGGACAACTTTTTGAAAGTTTTCGTCCCCTTAGAAACACTTTTTTTCCCCCTTCTCTGACGTCTCTGTTTTTCCCTTTGACTCTCTTGTCACTTCCATTTTGGGAGCCAGCCTAGCACCCAGGTGAATCTAATGAACACTCAAGTTTGCCAGGTGAATACATCGCAAATATTTAGGAGGCCCTACTGTGTTCCAGGCCCCCGGTGATGAACAGTAGGGACAGGATTCCTCTCCTCGCAGAACTTAGTCTTGAACTACAACCCCAGTGTCTGCAGGCCACGAAGGACTCCCAAACCATGTCCGTGCTGTTCCTCCTGCCTAGAGGATTTCTGCCCCCCACCCCCACCCCCACTCCCGTCCCCATGCACCTGGCAAACTTGAGTGTGCATCAGCTCCACCTGGGCGCTGCTCCCAGACCTGCATTATCCAACTCTGATTCTCCTCCAGAGAAAGGAGAAATTCACATTTTAACAAGTACCAGGACAATTTTTAATGTAGGGATCCTCAAACCAGAAATACTGCACTGAGGACAGGGCTGTGATACTTTAAGCCAGCCTCCCAGTTTTACCCGGTCCAGCTTGCTGCTGTTGAACACCTGGACAAACGTCACCCCCTCTGGAAACAGTTAACTTGCTCCCTCTTCTGCCTTTCTGTGATGTTTGACTCACAGCTACTCCTCCCTAATTCCCTGGTTAGGTTGAATGATGAGTCCTGGAAAGGCCACACATAGATGTGTCTCCACATCCGTAGTGCACCGCAGTAAGTTTCACAGGTGATTTAATTTTCGATCAAATTAAATGTATGCCTAAAAATACAGCGAAACCTGCAGCTTCTTCCTCTCCCAGACCAAAGCAAGTTGCTCACATATTCTTGTAGGGACTCTGATAAAGAGACAGTGGACTCCAGAGGTTAGGGGCACATGCTCTAGAGTCCCACTATCCTGAAACTTCAAAGTGTCTAAACCCCTAGCCTCGATTTCCTTACCTCTAAGGCAAGGACAACTACTGGTCCTGGTGTCCTGTTCAGTCAGTGATGGCTATTGTCACTGCATTGGGCTTTCTGTGGCCACTGTTCACCCCTGCAGGCCGGCATGGCATCATATTCAACTCCCTCTATGACCAGCTTGACTGTTGAAAAGAAAGAAACACCGAAGGCTGCCCCCTAAACGGGTTCATGAGCCAAAAACAAACCGAGCGCCTGGCTGGACTCTGAACTGAGCCCAGCGCTGGTTTTGCACGGAATCACGAGCTATACCAAAGGTCCCTTCCAGCCTCCCCCTCCTCTGCCAGAAAAGGAACCCAGATGGTGAACCAGGGCAAAGCAGATCCAAGATCTACATCTACAAGATCAAATGGAATCTCAAAGAAGGCCCACCCTGGCCCCGAGAAAGGGACTGTTTCAAGGCTGGTTAAGGAGGTGTGTCTGAGGGTTTATCAAATTCAGTTTGAATCAGAGAATGTTCGCTGTGGTGATGACCTGGAAGACTGAGCAGACTACGGATTTTTAGGCCCCTTTGACTGAACTTGGATCTTGGCTGGGAGGAAGCCAGTGGCATTGTCCTCCACAGAGCCCTGAGGTGGTGATGATCTCCCAGGCTCAGACCCAGAGGCTCTGCTTAAAACCTGGTCACTGTCATTCACACCAACTTTTCCCAATTTCCACCCCTGTGTGGCTCAGTCACGAGGATGGTCAGAGCTGGTCTGGGGAGGTTGACAGAGGAAGAGAATGTTTATGCAGGGGCGGGTCCATAAGCACACGGCCTTCAAGCCTCACCTTTGAACTTTGAGAAGCTTGCATATTTTGCATTCTATACTCATGGTTTTTACAGCACACACACTAATCTGGAAGACGGGTAAAGATGTGCTCTCCGCCAAGACCGGTTTGGCTCAGTGGATAGAGCGTCGGCCTGCGGACTGAAAGGTCCCAGGTTCGATTCCGGTCAAGGGCATGTACCTTGGTTGCAGGCACATCCCCAGTGGGAGGTGTGCAGGAGGCAGCTGGTCGATGTTTCTCTCTCATCGATGTTTCTGACTCTCTATCTCTCTCCCTTTCTCTCTGTAAAAAATCAATAAAAATATATTTAAAAAAAAAAAAAAAAAAAAAAAAAAAAAAGATGTGCTCTCCTCCCTCCTCACCCGCCCTTCTGACCTTATCTCTTATTACTCTCCCCTTTCTCTCCACCCGAGTCAGGTAGCCTCCTTGCTATTTCCTGAACATGTCGAACACGCCCTCACCTCAGGGCCTATGCACTGGCTCTTCTCCCTCCACAAAACATTCTTTCCCCAGAATTCCTTCAATTCCCACTCCCTTGCCTCCTTCGGGTCTTGGCTCAAATGCCACCTTCATGGAGCCTCCCGGAAGCTTCTCCTGGTGACACACTCCCCTCCTCCCACTCCTGAGTCTGTGGTGCGGCTGGCTGACCGTCTCACCCACTTTCCCCAATTAAGGCAGTAGCGTCAAGTACTATGTATGGCGGACCCTGGGGTCAGACTGCCTGGGTTCCGATCCTGCCTCTGTCATTTGCCAGCTCAGATAACTTTTTAACCTCTCTGTGCTTCAGTTTCTCCTCTGTAAAATGGGTCTAAAAATATACCTATTTCGTAGGATCCTTGATAAGTAAATTTATGTTAAGTGCTTGGAATGGTGTAAGTGCTCGGTAGGGACTAGCTGTAGCTATTATATCCAATTGTCCACAGTCTCCACCCCTGAGCTCCCATGCTGCCTGCCAGACACCTAGCTGGGTGCTTTTATATCCGATCACATTTATTCCTCAGGGTGTTTCAGTGGTTTTCACTGTGCCCATTTAACAATTAAGGAAATTGAGGGTCAGAAAAGATAAGTACAAGTTATTCAGCTGGGAAGATGGTGGAGCTGAGATTCAAACTCGCGTCTCTTCACTGCACTATATATTAAGGGGGTGTGGGAAAAGGTAGTCTTCTACCCGTCCTTCCAGGCCCAACTCATGCCCGCCTGCTCCAAGGAGCTTCTTTCTGCCAATGCTTTGGTCTGAACTCTATCTATCAGAGGTGTGTCTGGGGGTTTATCAAATTCAGTTTGAATCAGAGAATGTTCGCTGTGGTGATGACCTGGAAGACTGAGCAGACTACGGATTTTTAGGCCCCTTTGACTGAACTTGGATCTTGGCTGGGAGGAAGCCAGTGGCATTGTCCTCCACAGAGCCCTGAGGTGGTGATGATCTCCCAGGCTCCTTGGTGAGATCACCCATCACAGCAGTCAGGGTGGTGCTGCAGTTGCCAATGCGGGCTTCCCTGGCAATCTGCCTGTTTTTTAAAAGCACGTTTTTATTGATTTGAGAGAGAGGGAAACATTGATGAGAGAGAAACATGATTTGGCTGCCTCCCACAGGCCCCCTACTGGGGATTGAGTCCGCAACCTGGGCATGTGCCCTGACTAGAATATAACCAGTGACCTCTCAGTGCATGGGAAGACGCTCAACCAACTGAGCCACACTGGCCAGGGCAATCTGCCTGATTTTGAATCCCAGTTGGGCAGTTTGAATTCCTAACTCAAGCAAGTTTCCTCATCACTGCAATAGAATATAACAGAACCTGACTCCTAAAGTTGCTATAAGGACTAAAAGAGATAATCCATGTAATGCATTTAATAAATGTTAGCTATTATTACTATTCTTTTGTTTTAAGTATGGAACACTTCATGAATTTGCGTGTCATCCTTGCACAGGGGCCATGCTAATCTCTCTACCATTCCAATTTTAGTATATGTGCTGCCAAAACAAGCACTGTTATTACTATTCTTATCCATGTCTTCTTCCTTGGTATGCTGTGACATTCTCAGAGTGCAAGGAACCTTGTTATATCCACCTTTACTTGAGCAAAATATTTAACTTCCCAGCTGTGTGATTTTGAGCAAGTTACCTTCTCTAGATTCAGTTTCCTCATATAAAGTGATGGTAATTAGCCTGGCCGGTATGGCGTAGTGCTTGAGGGTCGATCTCTGAACCAGAAGGGTCACAGTTTGGTTCCCTCTCCCTTCCTCTCTGAAATCAATTTTTTAAAAAAATGTTTAGCCGAAACCGGTTTGGCTCAGTGGATAGAGCATCGGCTTGTGGACTGAAAGGTCCCAGGTTCGATTCCGGCCAGAGGCATATACCTGGGTTGTGGGCACATCCCCAGTGGGAGATGTGCAGGAGGCAGCTGATCGATGTTTCTAACTCTCTATCTCTCTCCCTTCCTCTCTGTAAAAAATCAATAAAATAAAATAAAAAAATGTTTAATAAATAAAAGTAAAATGGTGGTAATTACAATAGGTACCTCATTGGATTGCTATGGAGATTAAGCAGGTTAATAAATGTAAAGCACTTTGTACACTGCCTGGCATGTGCTAAGTGTTCAATCAACACTAGTTATTTTTTTTAATATATTTTAATGATTTTTTACAGAGAGGAAGGGAGAGGGATAGAGAGTTAGAAACATCAATGAGAGAGAAACATGGATCAGCTGCCTCCTGCACACTCCCCACTGGGGATGTGTCCGCAACCAAGGTACATGCCCTTGACCGGAATTGAACCTGGGACCCTTGAGTCCACAGGCTGATGCTCTATCCACTGAGCCAAACCGGTTAGGGCTCAACACTAGTTATTATTTACATTCTCCTATGCCTAAATCAGTGCCTGTGACATAATAAGATAATAATAATCAGAGTGAAAGAACAAATTTTTAAAATTTCAAACGTTGCCTTTTAATCTCCCACTTTCCAAACTTTCTATTGTTTTTTCCTCTCACTGCGCTTATAGCAGGTGCTCTGTTCATCGTTGGCGATGTCGGTGAACCCAGCTATGGAAGATTCAACTATGTCCCCATGATGTGTATTAGGTCCTGTAAAACCTTGCTAATTGTGACTTACTCATAGTTTTGGCCAAAGTCTAACCTGAATGCTGTGTCCACAGAAGCACCAACCTTTCCTGCCTCTTTGTAGATCCAGGAGCCCCTAGAGCAGGGCTGGGGAACCTGTTTTCTGCCAAGGGCTATTTGAATATTTATAGCATCATTCGCGGGCCATACAAAATTTTCAGCTTGAAAGTTAGCCTGCTATATTTGGCCAAACATTTAATTAACTCACCCCTCATGCCTTGGCAGGACCAGACCAGATGATTTCAAGGCCTTATATGGCCCGCAGGCCGGATGTTCCCCACCCCTGCCCTGGAGGAAGCAAAGTCACCCAACAAACACAGGAGCTGGAGACAATCAGTGCAGCTTTTCCAGGCTCTTGGAACAGAGTTCCAGGACTGAGTTGTTCTTCATGGCCACAAGCCCCAGTAGATGGACCTTCACTGAGAGGAGGACCATCCAAGTACCATTTGTAACAAGGATACAGTGGAGAAAACCGAGGCTCAGAGAAGTTCAGCAGTTTGCCTAGGCCAGTGGTCGGCAAACTGCGGCTCGCGAGCCACATGCGGCTCTTTAGCCCCTTGAGTGTGGCTCTTCCACAAAATATCACGTACAGGTGCACACGTACAATGCGATTGAAACTTCGTGGCCCATGTGCAGAAGTCGGTATTTTGTGGAAGAGCCACACTCAACGGGCCAAAGAGCCACAGTTTGCCGACCACTGGCCTAGGCCCTAGGGTCACACAGCTGATAAGCAGCAGAGCCAATAATTAAACCCAAATCTCTTTGTCCCTGTTGCCCGTGCCCTGCCAGCCACCTGCTCCTAACACTGCCTCAGAGAGTTCTTTTGAGTGTTAAGAAAGATAATATGGCCTGGCCAGCGTGGCTCAGCGGTTGAGCATCCACCTTTGAAGCTGGAGCTCTCCGTTCGATTGCCGGTCAGGGCACATGCCTGGGTAGCAGGCTCGATCCCCAGTATGGGACGTGCAAGAGGCAGCCAATCAATGATTCTCTCTCTCCCTCTCCCTTCTTCTCTAAAATCAATAAAAATGTATTTTTTTTAAAAAAGAAAGATAATACATAAAGTTTTTGACACAGTGTAGGCATTGAAAAAGTCACCTGCTTCTGTATATATATTCACAAAAAGACTTTGAAAATGTTTTGATCAAGGCAAGTGAAGTAAAAACAAAAATAAATGAATGGGACTACATCAAACTAAAAAGCTTCTATGCAACAAAACAAAGAAACAAACAAACAAAACAACCCTCAACAAAATAAAAAGGCAACCAACTAAATGGAATAATATATTTACAAAAGATACCCCCAATAAGGGGCTAATATCGAAAATAGATAAAGAAGTTATACATCTCAACAACAAAAAAGTAAACAATCCAATTAAAAAAATGGACAGAGGACCTGAATAGCCACTTTTTAAGGAAAACATACAGATGGCCAACAGATACATGAAAAGATGCTCAGCTTCACTAACTATAAGGGAAATGCAAATCAAAACCACAATGAGATATCACCTCATTAGAATGGCTATTATCAATAAGACCAGAAATAACAAGTATTGGAGAGGATGTGAAGAGAAGGGAACTCTCATACGTTGGTGGCAGAAATGTAAATTGGTGCAGCCACTATAGAAAACAGAATGGAGGTTTCTCAAAATGTTTTAAGAATAGAACTACCATATGATCCAGCAATCCCTCTTCTGGGTATCTACCAGAAAATTTGAAAGCACTTATTTGTAAAGACATATGCACTCCTATGTTCATTGCAACATTATTCATAGTGGCCAAGACATGGAAACAACCAGAGTGGCCTTCAATGGATGATTGGATAAAGAAGATGTGGTACATAAATATACAATGGAATACTACTACTCAACCATAAAAAAAAGATGAAATCTTGCCATTTGCAAGACATGGATGGATCTTAAGAACTAAGTCAGACAGAAAAGGACAAGAACCACAAGATTTCACTCATCCTATATAATAAAGAGGTAATATGCAAATTGACTGTCACTCTTTCACACAGATGGCCATGGTCAAAGATGGCCACCCCCATGTGGACACAAGATGGCCAGCACGGGAGGGCAGTTGGGGGCAACCAGGCTGGCAGGGGAGGGCAGTTGGGAGCGATTGGACTGGCAAGGGAGCAGTTAGGCGTCAATCAGGCTGGCAGGGGAATGGTTAGGGGTGATCAGGCAGGCAGGCAGGCAGGCAGGCGATTATTTGGGAGCCAGCAGTCCTTGATGGTGAGAGGGATGCCCGATCTCTGTGGGATTGGGCCTAAACTGGCAGTCGGACATCCCCCGAGGGGTCCCTGATTGGAGAGGGTGCAGGCTGGGCTGAGGGAAACACCCCCCCACCCCCCAGGTACTGGGATATAAAACAAAAAGCAACAAATCAACAAACAAAAAAGCAAACAAACTCATAGATACAGACAACAAAATGGTGGTTACCAGAGGGAATAGTGGGTGGGGAAAGGATGAAGATGATAAAGAGTTCAAATACAAGGTGATGGAAGGACACTAGACTCTGAGTGATGAGAATACAATGTAGTATATGGATATCTATATATATAAAAGCCTAAGCAACCATTATGACCAAATGACCAGAATGACTGGAATGACCGGTTGACCAGTCGCTATGATGCACACTGACTACCACGGGGCAGACACTCAACACAGGAGCTGCCCCGTGGTGGTCAGTGCACTCCCACAGCCAACCTCCTGTGATCTCCCCTGCCCCTGCCCCGCCGGCCAGCCTCCACAGCCCCTGCCGGCCGGCCCCCTGGATAGGCCCCGATTGGGGGACCAGCCGGCCAACTCCCGGGGTCCCACCCCGATAGGCCTCAATCTCTGGCCAGGTAGAATTCGTGCACCAGGCCTCTAGTTGTATTATAAAGTTGTACTCCTAAAATTTATAGTTTTAACCAGTGTACTCAAATAAATTAAATTTAAAAAATAATTAATAAATTTAATACAACATTGCCCTACCCAGTTTGGTTCGGATAGAGCATCATCCTGTGGACTGAAGGGTCCCAGGTTAGATTCTGGTCAAGAGCACGTACCTTGGTTGCAGGTTCCCTGGCCCTGGTTGGGGTGTGTGCAGGAGGCAGCCAATCAAGGTGTCTCTCTCACATTGATGTTTCTCTCTGTCTCTTCCTCTTCCTCCCACTCTCTCTAAAAATCAATGGAAAAATATCTTTGGGTGAGGATTAAATAAATAAATAAAATACAATGCAAAATTGAAAAATAAAAAAATCAATAACACAATTTTAAACAAACAAACATAAAACAGATTGAAGGAAGGAAAAAAGAAGTGTGCCCAGCCCTGGCCAGTTTGGCCAGGGAGCTATGTGACCTGGGCAGGGCTCATCCTCCGTGCCATCTCGGCTTCCCGCCTGGTTCCATGGTTGGGTGGGAGCAAAGGAACCCATGTCTCCTTGCTTTTCCTCTCACTCCTTTCCACTGCATCCAGCTGCTCCCCAAGAGGACTGGTCTTGGTCTTGGGGATGGTGGCCAGACTCTGTGACTGGTTCTCTCTCTCTCTCTCTCTCACACACACACACACACACACACACACACTATTAAACAATAATTTGGGTGCAATGCAGATCTGTTCCCCTGGGAGCAGAAACTCTACCCTCAGCCCCTTTCTGCCCTGCTCGCCTGGAGACGGTCTCGTCTTGGGAAAGTTACAGGTTTTGTCATTGGAAGCTGCGGCAGTCAGGAAGGGCACCGTGTTGACTTGGAGCCAGGGCCTTCATTGGATCGGATCCCTGTGGAGGCCGTTAGCCTCTTGCTGCAGCTTGGCAGAGAGGAAATACTTCCTCCCCCATCCCAATCCCACTCTCACACACCCAGCCAAGATCTTCAATGGCCTCCTACCCGGATAAGGTACTGTGTTAAGTTTCCACTTATTAGTATTCTCCCTTCCATTTGAACCGCTTTTTACTTTTTTCCAGACACTAGCAAACACTGTATCGTGAGCAGGCTCATTTGATCTCTTTATTCACCCATGCCGCCAATTTTTACTGAGGATCTACTATGTGCCAGGCACTGTTCCAGACCCGGGACGGGCTGCATCTTGACGTTCACAAAGAATGCATCTATTTGAGAAGTCAGACGACAAGCCAATAGCCAGCCGCACTTGCCTATGTCAGAAGGTAGTGAAAGCTACGAAGAAGAATGAAGCATAGTAAAGGGATGGGGGGCGGGCGCAGAGAGGAGGAACAGTCTCTGGGAAGATGACATTTGAGTAAAGGCCTGACCACCGGACCGTGAAGATGCTATCTCGGGAAATAGCGCTCTAGGCAGAGAGAACAGCAAGTGCAGAAGCACTGAGGCAGGGGTTTCCTCCGTGTGTTGGAGAAAAGTGAAGAGAAAGCAAAGGCCAGAGGTTGGTGAGCTGTTTGCTGAGACATCCTGCTGCCAGCTCAGTGCCTCTTGCCCTTCCCTCTGCCTGGTGAGCACTAGAGAGTAGCAGAGGGTTTAGAAAAATGTCTTGAGCCCTGGCTGGGTCGCTCAGCTGGTTAGAGCATCGTCCCAAGATTTCAGGGTCGGTCCCCCATTAGGGCACATCCCAGAATCAACCAAGAAAGTGTAAGTGGAACAGTCAATTGATCTCTCTCTCTCCCTCTCTCTCTCCCCTAACCCCCCCCCCCAAAAAAAAAACAACAACAACCAATCAATAAATTTTTTTTTAAAAAAAAGAAAGAAAAGAGCCCTTGCCGGTTTGGTTCAGTGGATAGAGCGTCAGCCTGTGGACTGAATGGTCCTGGGTTTGATTACGGATAAGGGCACATGCCCGGGTTGCAGGCTTGATCCCCAGTATGGTGTGTGCAGGAGGCAGCCGATCAATGATTCTCTCTCAGCACTGATGTTTCTCTCTCTCTCTCTCCCTTCCTATCTGAAATCAATAAAAAAAAATGTATTTTTTTAAAAAATATTTTTTATTGATTTTTTTACAGAGAGAAAGGGAGAGGGATAGAGAGTTAGAAACATCAATGAGAGGGAAACATCGATCAGCTGCCTCCTGCACACCCCCTACTGGGGATGTGCCCGCAACCAAGGTACATGCCCTTGACCGGAATCGAACCTGGGACCCTTCAGTCCGCAGGCCGACGCTCCATCCACTGAACCAAACCGGTCAGGGCAATAAAAATATATTTTAAAAAATAAACTAAAAAAAAGAAGAAAGAAAATAAAAACTTCTTTAGCTGGAGAGCAGAAATTGTCCTATGATTATAAATAACCCAAAAGAAAAAGATGACATTTAGGAGGATACCCATAAAGGCAAAAGAATAAAAAATATATCTCTTTAAACGTGCTAATCTTAGAAGAGAGAACTAATGCTTATAACTCTACATAGTGATCCCATATGTGAGGAAACTATAGCTCAGGGAAGACGTGTGGCTTGTTTAAGACCACACAGCCACACAGCCACACAGCCCGGAGTTTAAACTCAGGTCCAGTTATAGGCCTGTCTCCCCTCTAATCATAAGCATTGTGAGGGCAGATCCATGTCCATCTTGACCTTCGTATGACCGGCACTGAGCACAGGGCCTGGCACAGAGTGGATGTTCAAAAAAATGTTGACTAAATGATTGAAGATATCTTCAAAGCCTGTTCTGATTCTGATGCACCACTTTGCTTTCCTGGAAAAATAATCCATCCAATCATTGAAATATTCTGTTAAAAATGATGTTTGCTGAAATAAAACACAGCTCATCTACGTAATGAAATAATACACAGTCGTCAAAAATGGTGAGGCAGGTTGCTGAGCATGGAGCTGCTAATGAGGTAGGAACTGGTGGAGTCAGCAATCAGGATGATGGCACTGTGTCTGGGTGGCCTCGTGCAGTGCCACTCTCTGCCTGCTTGGCCCACATCCCCACTCCCACCTCCACCCCAGCTCCAACTTCCTAGCCAAACCTAATGCAGCAGCCTGGAGGCTCAGAAATAACAATGACCTCCACCACCAGCGGCAGTACTATTATTATTATGACTAGAGCTTACACTATTATTAGAGGTGTGTTGAAGGAACACCTAATATGTACATCGTCTATACAACTTCATTTAATATGTACAACCTAAGTTGAGTAGTAGTATTGCTTCGCATTTTGCAGAGGAGAAAACTGAGGCTTAGAGAGATTAAATCACATGTCCCAATCAAATAGCTGGTGTTAGGTCTGATCAGATAATTGAATCAATATCCCCTCCCCTGGGAACTGACCTTTCGACCACCTCACAACCGACATTCCCTTTTGCTTAGACCACATTTCACTTGCTAAAACCACATTCCACTTGCTAAGACCATTATCTTTCCCTTCAAAACCCGCCCAGAGAATTCTCCTCCTCCCAAAAAAGCCCGCCTAGAGTCCTTTAAAATCCCTGGGTGCTGGCACTCTTCTGGGGCTGAGCCCATCTGGTTTTCCAGATGATCTAATATATATATATAAAAGGCTACTATGCAAAGTGTCCCCTCGGGAGTTCGACCAGGAGACCAGGAGTTCGATCACTCGCTATGACATGCGCTGACCACCAGGGGGTGGCGCGGAACATGGCGGGCGACCAGTGGTGGCGGGGCACTGAGGGAGTGAGGGAAGGAGGAGGCTGGGAGGTGGGAAGTGGGGAGGCGGGGAACCTGATCAGCCCTGATCGCCGGCCAGGCCGAGGGACCCTATCCGTACACGAATTTTGTGCACTGGGCCTCTAGTAAATTCATCATTCTTTACCCCTTTTGGCCTCGTGTGTTCCTCCTTCAGCGACCCTAACATTATGTAAGCAGCAGAGCTGGGATTTTAACCCAAGTCTATTCTGACTCCAGATGGTGCAGTTTACTACACTGTCCTGCCCCCTCCCATCACCTATAGCCACACTGTGGGCAGTGCCCTGCCTTCAACAGTCTCCCCCCAGGTACCTGCTCTGCCCTTTGCCCCTTAACCTAAGACTATGGATATGACTGACCTTCAACATAGAGAAATAGCTTTCATCACAGAGAGTCCTCACCAGAGCTGGGGGCCTTGACTCAGATGAGGTGCCCATTTTCTGCTGCCCAAAGGCGCAGGGACAGCCAGCTGTTGCCCCAGGGGAACCCTGGGGTGGTAGTCCACTTCCCAGCTGCTTCCCTGCAACATCAGAGCAAAAATCAACTAGCGTCTGACCATTAGGAGGGGCTCGGACATGCTCCTCTCCGGCCACAAAGTCTGATTTGAATGCGGACATTCCTTCTTCATCCTTGGGCATTCAGTTCACTTACTTGGTACTTTGGGGCCTGGTTAAACTATTTGAAATTCAAGCAGGCGACTGTATTCTTTCAAAGCTGAGCAGCGTCCTTCATGCTTCAGAAGAACGCGTCCCCCAGCTCTGAGCTGTGCCATCTCAGCAGCCAGAGACCCGAAAGCAGGGGGAGGGGAAAACCAACAGGCCGATGTTTTCCCAGCTGCAGCCCACGCCCTGGCCGTCTGCCTCCCTCACTTGGTGGTGGTTTGGTGATACTTGGAGGCTTCGCTTGTTTGTTTGTTTTTCATATAAAAGAGTTGCTGATCTCCTCACCCAGAGATATGCTTCCTATTGAAATGTCCTATTTGGACCAGGACACTGTACACACAGGGACAGTCCCTGACAGACAGAAGAACAGCCTGCCTGAGCTGATTACAGATGCGGGCAGGGTCCCGAGGGTTCAGTCTAACTCCCCCCATCCCCCCTGACCCCCCCACCCCCCCTGTCTGGTGTGCCTCCTCATCTTCAGGTGAGGCTCTGGAAGGACTCAGTCCTTCCCCTGAACCCTCCCAGCCCCTCCAGCTGCAGGATCCACCCTAGAGTCACCCCACAGGGCTCCCAAGGTGGGTGAGTACGTCCAAGCCCCACCTAATGCTGATACAGTATGAGAAAAGTGGCCTCATCCCAGCCCCACGAGTGGGGGGAGGGGTGGCGGGGGAGGGAGGAGCTGGATGACCAGGACAAAGAAGCTGGAAGGGGGCTGGGCACCTCTTCCTGCCCATCAGAAATAAACACCACAAGAATCAGCAGGAACAGGATATTTACATGACCTTACAGTGTCCCCGCAGATCACTTATTACTTGCAAGGGGGAAAACTGTAACTCATACGGTGGGGGGGGGGACCAGACCCCCTCTTAACCAAGGTGATCAAAATGAAGAGCACCTCCTCCAGGCACACAGACGCCAGGGGCATCTGGGAGTGTCCCCAGAGAAGCACACAATATCAGGTTTGTAATATTCCAGCGGGGAAGACATACCCTGGATCTAATCATGAGGAGACATCAGACACACCCTCACTGAGCAACACTCTGTATAATAACTGGTCTGTATTCTTCAAAATGTCAGTGTCATGAAAGGCAAAGAAAGGCAGGCTGCTGTTCCAGATCAGAGGAAAATGAAAAGACGTGACAACGACAAAAACATAAAAAATAACACATGACAACTAAATGTAGTACACGCTCAAGATATAAAAAAAAAAAAAGAAACAAAAAAATTAAATAAATAAATAAATAAACGTAGTGCACACTCTTGGACTGGATCTTGGACTGGAGGGAGCAGAATTCTATAAAACCTTACTGGGCCCGGCCTGTGTTGCTCAGTGGTTGAGCGTCGACCTATGAACCAGGAGGGCATGGTGTGATTCCTGGTCAGGGCCCATGCCTGGGTTGCAGGCTCAATCTCCAGTGGGGGGTATGCAGGAGGCAGCCAATCCATGATTCGCTCTCATCATTGATGTTTCTATCTCTCTCTCCTTCCCCCTTCCTCCCTAAAATCAATAAAAATATATTCAAAACAAGACAAAACATTTCCGGGGCGATTGACAGAATGGGACTATGGAGAATAGATGAAAGAATTACACCAAGGTTAAACGTCCTGAACTTCTTAGCTGTACGGTGTGGTTATGTAAGAGGACAGTGTTCTTTGGAAATACATACTGAAGTGTTGGGGTTAAAGGGAGTGTGATGTGTGTAATCTACTCTCAAATAATTAAAAAACAATAACATTTATCCCATAATTACATGTGTACCCCTATCTATCTATCTATCTATCTATCTATCTATCATCTCTAAACCTAGATAATATCTATCTAGATGAGAGAGACAGAAAATAAACATGGCAAAATGCAAAAAATTGTGAATCTAGGTAAAGGGTGTTTAAAAGCTCTTGTATTATTCTTGCACCTTCTCTGTTAGTTTGGAATTAGTTTTAATGAAAATAAACATCACAGGGTCCAGAGGAGGCGAAGCTGGATCCCGGGAATTCCCCCCCACACACACACACACCTTTGAGTGAGGGTGGTAGCAGATCCACACTTCTCTCTCTCTCTTTTTTTTTTTAAATTATATTTTATTGATTTTCCACAGAGAGGAAGGGAGAGGGACAGAGAGCCAGAAACATCCATCAGCTGCCTCCTGCACACTCCCTACTGGGGATGCGCTCGCAACCAAGGCACACGCCCTTGACTGAAATCGAACCCGGGACCTCCCAGTCCGCAAGCCGACGCTCCATCCACTGGGCCAAACCGGCCACAGCACGTTTCTCTTTAAAGGACTTTTCTGTGGGTTGGTTGGGCTCCCTTTTGCTAACAGCCAGGAAGACACTCCCGCCCTCTTAAATCATCATCCGGGGGGCCGCCGAGTCTGGCAGTCAGGGTGGAACCTTCCAGCTCACCACTGGGCTTTCCGAAGTGAAAAGGCAAGGGGTTCCGAGCCTGGGGACCCACTGAGGGGAAGTGGGAGGAACGCGCCCGTTATGCCCCTGCACGGACTGGGCCGGCACCGCACCCCCCATTGTCTTGAGTGGAGGGAGGAATCAGTGGCCCGGGAACCACCTTTTCTGCTTCCTGCTTGTCAGGGGCGGTCAGAAGACACTTGTCAAGTGCTCCCTGCTCAGTGGGTTGTATAAGTGTCTTTTCTGAAGAGGCGATGTGTGCAGTTAAGGACCCAGCCTGGAGTTTAGACCACCTGGGTCAGGCCTGGCCAGCGAGTGACTCGCTGCTCACCTCACCTGCAGCAAGCCTCCTCCCCCTCCCCCCCCACAAGCCTCAGTTTCCTCCTCCGGAAAGTGGGGACAACACCCTACCTCATAGGCTCCTTGAAACTACTGAACGGAATTCTTCATGTAAAGAGCTGGCCCCCGCCGAATACCGCATAAATGTCCATTGTTACGATTATTATTAACCACAGACCCTGCCCTCACAGAGTGAGCTGGCTGGCCACGAAAAACCTCCAGTTTAAGAAGCAATATAACGAAGCTTGAGAACTGGTTAGAGCAGTGGTTCTCAACCTTGGCTGCACATTAGAATCACCTGGGAATCTTTTTAAAATCCTGATTTCTGGGCCACTGGGTTAGAGGGTCCACATAATTGCCGTGGGCCTTGAAAGCACAGAGTGGAGTGTTAGATATACTTCACATGGTTTGCAAATGCTCAAAAAACGTTTGTTGCTTTGAATGGATTATTTCACTTATTTAATAATAATTTTTTTTAGAAACTTTTAATATGTACCAGACCCTGCCCAGCCGGGGTGGCTCAGCCGTTGAGCATCGACCTAGGAACCAAGAGGTCGCTGGTTCAATTCCTGGTCAGGGCCCATGCCTGGGTTGTGGGCTCGATCTCCAGTAGGGGGTGTGCAGGAGGCAGCCGATCAGTGATTGTCTCTCATCATTGATGTGTCTATCTCTCTCTCCCTCTCCCTTCCTCTCTGAAATCAATAAAAATATATATTTTTTAAAAATCTACCAGACCCTGCCCTAGCCGGTTTGGCTCAGTGGATAGAGCATCGGCCTGTGGACCAAAGGGTCCTGAGTTTGATTCTGGTTAAGGTCACATACCTTGGATGCAGGCTCCTCCCAGGCCCAGGCTGTGGTCTGGGCATGTGCAGGAGGCAACCAATCGATGTGTTTCTCTCGCATCAATGTTTCTCTCTATCTTTCCCTCTCTTTTCCACTCTCAAGCTCTTAAAAAAAAAAAATCAATGGAAAAATATCCTTGGGTGAGGATTAACAACAACAAAAATACAACCCATAATAATAATAAATAAATAAAATTTACTGGAAAAAAAAAAAAGTACCAGATCCTGAGTGAACACCAGGATGACATGATCCAGCCACAGTCTTCAAGAAGCTCTTAAGGGCTCTGGCTGGTTTGGCTCAGTGGACAGAGCGTTGGTCTGCAGACTGAGGGGTCCCGGGTTCAATTCCGGTCAAGGGCACATGCCCAGGTTTCGGGCTCGATCCCCAGTAGGCAGCTAATCAATGATTCTCTCTCTTCATTGATGTTTCTCTCTCCCATTCCCTTCTTCTCTGAAATCAATAAACATATACACATATATTTAAAAAAAGAAAAAGAAAAGAAAAAAGAAGCTCCTAAGGGTCCAGGTCCAGTGGGGCAGGTCAGGGAGGGCCTGTATCACCCTGAGAAATGTGGCCTCTCCCCTCGGTGCAGAGGTGCCTGGGAGCCAGTGAAGAGCAGCCGCCTGGCCCCTGGGGGAAGAAACCTTATTGATGCAAATGCTTTGGGGGAGGGCGTGCAAAGTGGGGCAGGCGGAGGGGCATCTTTGCAGTTCTGCTCCCTCAGTTGCCAGGCACCCAGTTCTGGGAGATTCTGCCCCCCACCCCCGGAAGTCAGCCTTCCAGTCGGACCCAGGATCTCTCCAAAAGGGGTGTCTCTTAAAGAGCCAGAACAAAGAATGGGAGAGGGGAGCCCAGAGATGGGACCCAGGAGGATATGGGGCTTGGGTCTGGTTGTTCCTCTTGACTTAAAAAAAACACACACAAAAAAGACAGAAAAAATATAAAACCCTTTTTTCAGAGGTTATGCAAGCATAAGGTCAGGTAAATAAATGAAAGTTCAAGCAGTGCCCTGGAGCCTGCAGCACAAAGGCACCCTCCCACCTCCCCAATCTCTCATTTCCCCCCTGCAAGGCCTTGACCAATTTTCCTGGGTTGCCTTCCAAAGACATCCGATGCATATATGCATCGGTCTAGGTCTATGTAGCTATAGCCCATGGGGGGATTTTAAGAATGAACTTTAGGCCTAGCTGGTTTGGCTTGGTGCATAGAGCGTCGGACTGCAGACTGAAGGGTCCCAGGTTCGATTCTGGTCAGGGGCACGTGCCTGGGTTGTGGGCTCGGTCCCCAGTTGGGGGTGTGCAGGAGGCAGCCAATCATCATTGATGTTTCTATCTCTCTCTCCCTCTCCCTTCCTCTCTGAAATCAATAAAAATATATTTTTTTAAAAATGAATGAACTTTAATGTTCTTCTTTGTGGTGGTGGTGGTGGGGACCCATTAAAATATGTTTATTATAGAGAATACTGGGGTGGGGGGGGGCGCAAAAAGTAGGAAAACAGAACAAAGCTATGCTGCCTTGCAAAGGCAATCACCGTTACCGTTTTCAACCTGTGGTTCTGCTTTAGGAAGAAAAACCGGTAACCTTGAGAGGCCTGGGAAAAACAGCTTTGCGTTCTTCACTGTCTTCCAGCTGCCCCGTCCTAATGACATTTGAAATAATGAGAATTATTATTATTTCGAACGAGAAAAATGAGACTCGAAGAAGTCAAGTCCTATGAAGAAAGACCTCCTGGCTCAAGAGCCCCTTTACACAGCCGTTCCCCCACCTCCTCCCTGTCTCTCCGGCTCCAGGAGGGAGTCCCCGGCCTGGCCCTCAGACAAAAGCCCTGGCTTCCCGCCTTTGTCTGCCAGGTGCAGGCCTGCGGGTCCCCTGCTGCGGCCACCGCCTGCGGGGTGTGGGTCTCTCCCCCCACCCCCGCCGCCCTCTCCCTGCCGGGACGGGGCTTGGCCAGGAGGTTCAGGGCATGTGCAAAGCACTGGCATCGGGGTCAGACTCCCTGGATTCACCGCCCAGCTCTGCCCTTGCCAGGCGGTGACTTCAGGCAGACGACTTAATCTCTCCGCACCTCACTTTCTCTCTGTAAAATGGGGAGGAACGCTTCCCCATCGAGCTGTCTTGAGGATGAAAAGCCCTTGAGACCATGCCCACAGTAATCGCTCAGCATGGTTAGTGCTATTATTCTAGTCCTCCCAGCCCGAGGGCCAGGTGGGGAGGATGGAATTCTGAGGGCCTTGTCTCCACCCTCCCCCGCCCACCCCTCTCCCCTGCCCACCAGCCCAGCTTCCCAGCAGCCCACAGGTCTTCGCTGATCCTCTTTCCAAGTTTTCCCGGCTGAGGAAACCTTGCTCATATTTCAGGATTCAGAGGCCAAGCCGCCCGGGATCCTCCCACAAACACGCCTCCACCCTCAGTCCAAACAAACCTCTTCCTCCTCTGGATCCGGCACCGCCGGACGCGAGATGAGCACACTGTGCTGCAGCTATTTGTGTAACCCTGGGCCCCCGCAGGCCCTCCAGCTGGCAAGGATCACTGGTTCTCTAAAGTTGCATCCACAGTGCCTCATGCCTCGCCCCACCAGGCTGAAGGGGAGGCCTTAACTGTCCGGCTGGGGCGCCGCCTCTTTCTCTGGCTGGGGAAGAGGAGAGATGCCTGACACTCCAGGTGGGCCCGGACGCTGTCTTGCCACCAAGAGAATAGCTACCCTGGGACCGCAGCCAAGGTGCAGAGCAGGAGCCAGAAAGTACCTGGGCCCTTATGCCATCACCGAATCACTGAACCCATTGATCCCGAGGCCGGGAAAGCCCTGGGACTTCTGGGTGGTGAAATGACAACTTCCCTTAATGTGTAAGCCATTCGAGTTGGGTGTTCACATCTTCACTGATCAAAGCATAAGGGCGTGCATTCAATTTATTGAGCACCTACTATGTGCCATGCACTGTTCTGAGAGCTTTACGTGCATACATGCATTTAACACTGTTGTAATGTACCCCGCGAATCACAGAAGGACGCCTCAAGAAGTCGAATTAAAGAGTCACATTTATAGCGAAAAATAAAATAAAATAAAATAAAATAAAAATAAAATAAAAATAAAAAAATAAAAATAAAAATAAAAATAAAATAAAAAAATAAAAATAAATAAATAAATAAATAAATAAAAAACAAAGAGTCACATTTATTGCAATTCGGGACTATGAGGGGGCCATTCCCCAAATCTCATAGTAACAAGATGGTTGCAGCTCCAGGGTGATATAGGCAAAAAATCACAAAGGTATTGATTACATCTCAAGGTTTGGAATGAGAAACCTGGTTTGCAAAAAAAGCAGTTTACAGAAGCAGAAGCAGCATGTTAATTATAGTTTGGGGTCTCGGGGTCACTGAATTGACAGAAACACATTATCTAGAGCCCTCGGGTCTGGAATGAGGAACCTGGTCAGACTTTAAGCATGTTCTCTAAATTACAGTTTTTGGGAACACTGAGTCAACAGGGACACGTTAACTGGAGCCCTCTGACCTTGGGATAACTGTGCTGTCCTTCCCAGGTAAAGGAAAATGTGCTTTCTAAGACCAGTATGACCACAACCCTTAGGATATTCACATTACCATCAATAGGGTATTTAAGCGAATGGGATGATTTATATAATTCAGAAAATCAAAATAACTTTTCTATTGTTAAACAAAGCAAATAAGTACAGAAGCCAAACAGCAGGGTTAGAGTTAAACTATAGTTTCTACCTGAGATGATTGCTACCGTACTTCAACACAACTACCTTAATAGGTACATGTGATCTACGGCATAGTTAGTAGCAGATTTTCGGGAGTGAGACCGCCTGGGTTCTCACAGCTCTGCTCCTTGTTGTGTAAACTTAGCCAGCTGTTCTGCTTCAGTTTCCTCATCTGAAAATAGCACCTACATCACAGGGTCGTAGTAAGTAATACAATAGGGTAATTCGTAAGAAGGATTTGTAGGTGCTGGACAGAATTAGTCTTTACACTAGTATTCCCATTTCACAGATGAAACCAAGGCTCAGAGAGTCTCCAAGGGACCTAAGGTTACCCACGTAGTAAGTTTGTCAAACCCAATAATCCAGTTCCAAAGAGTGCTGTCCCCACTGCCCCCCCCCCCCACTGCTGAGACTCCGCCCCATCCTTTCTATTTTCAAATATTTCATGGCCGCAGGGGGGTGTGGCAGAAAGCTGGTGGTGACCGTGGAGGGAGCCCGCACTAAACAGCTGAAATTTGAGTATTAAATATCCTGGTTCTTAAAAGTCCAGCCAACATTTCCACCCCAGGAACGTGTGGACCTTAGGTTGCTCTTTCTTCAGGCTCGGTTTCTCTACTCTCACTCCCTCCACCTGCTTCCAGGTCTCAGGGCTCCCCGAGGCCTTCCCCAGCCCTCCGGCTCTCCAGGCTGTGGCCAGGGGGCGGGCCTGCCCTTCGCACCCAGGGCCACGACCAACATAGTTATCCAGGCAAAGACCCTCCTCCTCCTCCTCCTAAAGGGATTCTGTGGCCAGGCGTTCATCTAACAGGCTTCCCTTCCCCCGGAGTCTGAGCATTTAAGGCTCTGGGTTGGGTGGATTCAGGCCCCTGGAGCGGGGCTCCAGCCTTATTCCAGCGAATATCCCGAGAAGGAGAGATGAAATGAACACACTCCAGGCTCGCCGCACCCCTCCATGAGTCAGCTCTGAAGCGGGCCTCTGGGCCTTTGCTGTTCTCTCCTTGGGCTCCGGGAGAGCGACAGGTTGTGAGCTGCCCAGGCCGCTTCGTGGACTTGGCAGAGTGAGTGGCAAGTGCTGGCAGGCTGCCCCTCAGAGGCTGGGCCATTACTCAGTCCCCTGCATCCCACAGCCGCCCCCGCCCCTCTCCCCAAGGAAGGGAGAATCCCCATCCCAGGAGATGAGTAATGGGTGCCAGGGGATGGGTGGGTCCACGGTGCGCCCCAACTCCTGACAGAGGGGCGGGGGCAGAGAAAGTCAGAGGATTGTCCCTGGGCCTGGGGGGCCTGGGTTTGAATCCCTGGACCCATGATGTTCACTGTTTGCCTCAACTGCCTCATCTGTAAAAAAAAATTTTTTTAGGGTAGTAAGAGTCCCTCCCCCAAGATTACAAGGAGTAAATACCTGTATACGCGTAAAGCACTCAGAAGAGGGCCTGGCACAGGAAGGGCTCTAAGTCGGTGTTTGTTTCATGAAAAACAAGGTGAGGAAACCGCCGTAGGTCAGGTCCTGGAGACAGAGCCCTGAGCAAGAGCAAGAAGGAGCCAGGAGCTGCCCTGGGAGAAAGGGCACCTGGCCTATCCCTAGAGGGACTCAGTCATCGGGGGGGGGGGGGGGGGGGGGGGGAGCCCCAGAATCTGTGAGCAAATGGCACCTACAAGTCTAAGCTTCACTAAACGAATGGGGAAACGGAGGCCTGGGGAGGGGCAGCTTGCTGCCCACTGTCTTTTTTCCCCAAATGAGTTGGTTTAACTCCAGGTGGTACAGAATATCAGGTAGAACAAAGACTGAAGAACACACTGCGATAGGATTCTGGGTTTACTCTGACCACACAGTTAAGGTTGAAATGGCAGAATGAGAACTGGAGAGATGAGCCAATGCATGATTATTATTTTACAAAAGTATATTCTTAAATGTACAGCAGGCTCCAAGACAGCACTCCATTTCAGCTGTAGGTGGCGAGAGATGTTATGACAGGGAGTCCAGATGTTAAAACAGGAATGGAATGAAGGGTCACCATGGCCCCGGGCACAAAGAACAACTCACTTTTTGCCTGATTTCTTTTTCTTCTTTCTTTTTAAATTTTATTTTATTTTATTGATTTCAGAGAGGAAGGGAGAGGGGGAGAGAGATAGAAACATCAAGGATGAGAGGGAATCATTGATCGACTGCCTCCTGCACACCCCCTACGAGGAGGGATCGAGCCCACAACCCAGGCATGTGCCCTTGACCGGAATCGAACCCCGACCTCCTGGCTCATAGGTTGACACTCAACCACTGAGCCATGCCGGCCGGGCTTGCCAGATTTCTTCATTCCGCCTGCGGCCAGGAGGCCCTTCCCCTCGGCCTTCGCTTTCAGCGCCTCAAGTTTCTTCTGCTCCTCTTACTAATTCTGCTTCAGCGCCTTATCAACCCCGTCCATCTCCTTGGCCTGCTTCTTGGGCTGCTTCAGGGCTTCTTCTTGCCCCCTTCGTGGCTGGATGCGGTGCCTGCCGTCCTTTCCCCAGACCCTGCCCGCCCATGGTTTTATAGCTGGAGAATCATAACAACAAGCGCTGACACTTACGGAGCGCTTTTAATGTGCCAGACACGTACTGTTTTGTCATTGTCCCCAGTTTACAAGTGAGGAGCTGAGCGCAGAGAGATTAAGTAACTTGCTCAAGTTCGCACATGGCTAGGAAATGGTAGAGCTGGGGCTGAACCCCAATGAACTGTCCTCTATTGAGTACCCACAATTCATACTGCAAAATGCATGCTCTTCTTTCACCCCCACACCCCCAGAGAAGGTGGGTACCCTTTCTGTCTCCGTTTCACAGATGAAGGAACTAAGGTGCCGGAGGAGATGGTGATTGGCCCAAGTTCTCACAGCTAGGCGGTGGCAGAGCTGGGGTTTCTAGAAACTAGGCCACCCCAGACCTCTTCATTCCCAGCAGCTTTCCCTGGCCTGGCTGGAGTCTGGGTCCTCCCCCTCCATCCCTCTGGGCCCGGGGGAGTGCGTGTGGAGAATGCAAAGCTGTTGGCCCACATCTGGACAAATGGGCATTATGAGCAGAGTCCTTCTGCCAAGCAGAGAGCCCTGCGTGCAGCCCAAGCCAAGTGGACACTGTCCTGGAGCAGCCACAGCCCACTCCCTCCGCCGGACCCCCAGCTCCAGGCTTCTCTGGGAAGACTGGACTCCCCTGGGCTCAGGCCACACACCTAGGGGAAGGTTGCGCTGCACAGCAACCTCATGAAGGGCCTAGTGTTGTCCTCATTTTGCCCTGGACAGTAGAGTATTAAGAGCACTGAGTCCGGCCGAAACCGGTTTGGCTCAGTGGATAGAGCGTCGGCCTGCGGACTGAAGGGTCCCAGGTTCGATTCCGGTCAAGGGCACGTACCTTGGTTGCGGGCACATTCCTGGTGGGAGATGTGCAGGAGGCAGCTGATCGATGTCTCTCTCATCGATGTTTCTAACTCTCTATCCCTCTCCCTTCCTCTCTGTAAAAAATCAATAAAATATATTTAAAAAAAAAAAAAAAAAAAAGAGCACTGAGTCCGGAGCCAGCCTGCCTGAGTTCCACCTCCAGCTCTGCTACTTGCTAGTCGTGGTGTCCAAGCAACACTAACCTCCCTGGGCTTCCGTTTTTTGCATCCCTAGAACCTACATTATAAAAAGCAAGCGGCCCTAATGCCTTAACGACCAAACGGCGGGTGGGCGGGGCCGAGTGATTTCGCGCTGGGCTTCTAGTCAGGATAATAATAGTACCACACCTCAGAGGGCAGGCAAAAGAATTAGAGGTGCTAGGACATGGCAAGAGCTTAGAACAATGCCCCGCACATAGCGGGCACTACGTGTTTGCCATTTTCAGGAAACCGAAGCTCGAAGAAGCTCTGTGAGTTGGCCCAAATCACACAAGCGCCACATGGAAGAGCTCAAGGACTTGAATGCAAGTGTGTCTGGCTCCAAAGCAGCCCTCTCATCACACACCAGAGGTATTGAGCTCCTTCATGGATGAGCAGGGTTTTCAGGTTGAAGGGAGACAGACAAACAGCACTTGCCCAGAGGTGGGCATGGGCCACAGAGCTGCCTCGTGGTCGTGCCAGAGCCCGAGCCCCAGGCCAGGGCCTGCCCAGCTGATGGCAATCCAGATCTTTCCACAAGCATTTCCTGAGCACTCCCTATGTGCCGGGCCAGGTACTGGGCACTGAGAAAAGAAATCACAGTTTTTGCCCTCAAGAAGCTCATAATCTAGTGGAGGAGACAGATGTATAAACAGGTCCCTCTGATCTAGTCAGATAATGGTTCAAGAGTGGACAGGAGCAAAGAGCAAATTCTCCCTGGGAGGAGCTGGGGGAGGCTCATGGAGGAACGCATTCGAACAGAATCTTCAAGTGTCGAGCAAGTGCAAAAGGGAAAACCTGAGTGCCTCCCCGGCAGGGAGCCCAGCAAGAGGCGCAGGCATATGGGGTGTTTGGGGGAATGGCAGTTCCATGTGTCCAGGGCAAGGCAGAAAGGGCTGCAGAGGGGGGTTCGAGGCCAGGGTAGCGGGGCCTCTGCATTGGTCAGAACTCTTGGGTTGCAAGAGACAAAAGACACAATCCCAAGAGGCTTAAATGGGCGGGAAGTCTATTGACCTAAAAAACTGAAAAATGCAGCTATCTGCTTCAGGTAGAGCTGGATCTAGGGGCTCAGCGGTGCCAGTCGGTCTCCCATCTCTCTGCTTCTCCCCGTGCCGGCCTCACCCCGGAACAGACCCTTTCCAAGTGGAGGCAGCTCCAGGCTGATGCCCTCCCAATTCCAAGGCCAGGGAAAGGAAAGACGCATTTCTCCAAACGTTTACTAAACACAAGTTCTGGAACTGAATTCCCTCGACTGGTTTGGGTCTCCTGACTAGTATGCCTGGGGTGGAATTCTCTGATTGGACAGATTTTGGTCACATGTCGATCTCTAGGCATAAGCGTCACCCAAACCACATGGACAGAGTGGAAGGAGGGTGGCCTCCAGGAGCAAAGGGATTTAGAGAAAAGGAGGAAAAGGAATGGTTGCAGAGTGGGCAGAAATGACCGTCTGCACCTTGAGGTCATGGTCCTTGGACAGTGGGAAGGCTGTGAGGACTTTAACTCAGGGACTGAGCAGCTTAGATTAGATTGGGGCTTTGGGAGTAGAGAAGGGGGAGCTGATGGGGGCAGAGATTCTTGTAGGAATATGCAAGTCCCTTTAAGACAGCGGTTCTCAACCTGTGGGTCGCGACCCCTTTAGGGGTCGAACAACCCTTTCACAGGGGTTGTCTAAGACCGTTGGAAAACACATATATAATTACATATTGTTTTTGTGATTAATCACTATGCTTTAATTATGTTCAATTTGTAACAATGAAATTGGGGGTCACCACAACATGAGGAACTGTATTAAAGGGTCGCGGCATTAGGAAGGTTGAGAACCACTGCTTTAAGAGATCCTGGAGGCCTGGGGCAGAAGGCATGGAGAGCAGGGGGAGATGCAGAAGAGGCCTGGCTGGGATGCCCCAACTGTTAACTGCAAGGGCTGTTTCAAGGACCCAGAGCACGTCACCCTCTTGCAATGGGCCTGCAAATGCCAGCAAGAGTGTGGGCTGAGGGCCCAGGCTCCCTTCCTCCCAGAACCCCATGACTAACCCTTTCCCTCCATCTGCTTCCACACTTACTCCCCACCACCCCCTCCAGCCCTGGGGGCCCAGGGAATCTGATCTCCCTGTTGTGCAGTAGTCACCTTGACATGAGACGGTATGGGTGGAGTGTGTGTGTATGTGGCGGGGGTTGATTGCTGAGCACTTCTGACTCTCCCAGTCTTAGCAACCTCTTCCTGAGTTTCTAACTTCCCACTCCTTGTCCCCGGGGCCTGGGACATCACCCTGCGGGCTCCAGATGGGCCAGCTCCTGTCCCTGGTGAAAGGAGCCATTGTGAGACCAGCCCGAGCTGGCAGGCTCTGGGCTGGCCCACGTGGCTCAGAGGGCCCAGCCATTCCTGTCTCTGGCTGCTTGGGCCTGCCCAGAGGAGGGAGGAGGCCTGGGGGGCTGGGGCTGCTATGTGGGGCTCTGGGCCTGCAGTAGCTGGGCCCCGGGGATAGGCTGCATTCTGATTCCCATCTGCCTCAGGTCTGAGGGAGGAGGCTGGAAGGCAGGGCTGGCCACTAGACCCTTTGGAACTGTGGAGCAGGAAAGTCTTGCCCTGGCATAGCTGAGCCTTCGCCAAACTGACAGCTGTGGCATGCTGGACAAGGCCAGAAGCCGTTCCTCGGCAGCCCGGCCAGACCTGCAGGGCCCTGGGGGGAAAGGCAGGGCACTGAGGCCATCCAGGTTTGGGGGCGAGTGGTGAAAAAGGGAGGAGCTTAGGATCTGCCATTTCACCATAGACTGAAGAGACCTGACTGAGCCTGTGGTGATGGTGTCACCACTTGGCTACTATTTTTTAAGCACTTGCTGAGCGCTGGGCATGGTGCCAACAACGTTACATACGTTATCTCGTGTAACCACGTAAGGCCGGTATCATCCATCTGTACAGCTGCTGTGTACAGTTGTCTGGCTTGTTCACAGAGTAAGAGAACCCAGGCAAAGAAGGTGCTCTACTTGCTAGATGTGTTCCTGCACATCTGTGTCCATACCAAGGCCCCATTCTCTTGATGTTACAGCTCATGAAAGCTAAGCTCCAAGAAGGTGAGATGACTTGTCCAAGGCCCATAACTAGTAAGGGGCAGATATTGGATTTTTTTTCTTTTTATATTTTTCTTTTATATTTTTACTAGTGGCCCGGTGCACAAAATTCATGCGGGGGGTGGGGGGGGAGCGGTGTCCCTCAGCCCAGCCTGCACCCTCTCCAATCTGGGGCCCCTCGGGCGATGTCCGACTGCCTTTTAGGCCCGATCCCTGTGGAATTGGGCCTAAACCCACAGTCGGACATCCCTCTCACAATCCGGGACCACTGGCTTCTAACCGCTCACCTGCCTGCCTGCTTGATCGCCCCTAACCATTCTGCCTGCTGGCCTTCTCACCCCCAACTACCTCCCCTTGCCAGCCTGCTTGCCCCCAACTGCTACCCCCCTGCTGGCCTGATCGCCCCCAACTGCCCCCCACTGCCAGCCTACTTGCCCCCAACTGTCCTCCCCACCCCCCGCCAGCCTAATCACCCCCAACTGCCCTCCCCTCCTGGCCTGATCGCCCCTAACTGTCTCGGCCCCGCCACCATGGCTTTGTCCGGAAGGACGTCCAGAAGGTCTCCTGGTCTAATTAGCATATTACCCTTTTATTAGTATAGATTGATTTCAGAGAGGAAGGGAGAGGGAGAGAGATAGAAATACCAATGATAAGAGAGAATCATTGATTGGCTGCCTCCTGCATGCCCCACACTGGGGATTAAGTCCACCACCCCGGCATGTGCCCAGACAAGGAATCAAACCGTGACCTCCTGGTTCATAGGTCACCACTCCACCACTGAGCCACACAGGCCGGGCTAAACCTGGGATTTAAAGTCAGGTCTGCTGCCTGGCTCCAACACCACTCACTGAACGGCTCTGACCTCCATGGTCAGACCTGCTCACCTACATTCCTCCCCTCAGGACCCAGCTGCTCAGAGTCAGCCGCGTGGTGTGAGGCCAGAGCCTGGGCAGGGAGGCGGACTGGGTTGCAGCCCTGGGTCTCCCTCTTATTATTTACATTTCCTCTGCGTACCTTGTCCTCCTCATCTGTAAAGTGGGTCTGTCTTATAAGCAAGCAACAGAAAGCAAGTTAAACAACAAAAAAGGACTGTGTTGGAAGGCTCTGGGGCATGGAAGGAGGGCTCAGTGGATAGCGCGTCAGCCCTTGGACTGAAGGGTCCCCGGTTCAATTCCGGTCAAGGGCTCGTACCGAGGCTACAGGCTTGACCCCTGGCCCTGGTCAGTGTGTGTGCAGGAGGCAAGCAGTGCATGTGCCTCTTCTCACATTGATGTTTCTCTCTGTGTGTGTTTCCCTCTCCCGTCCACTCTCTCTAAAAATTAATGGAAAAATATCCTCAGTTGAGGATTAACAAAAAAAAAATACAAGGGAGAAGCTAACCTAGGCCTTGGAAAGTCCAGAAACCAGGGCCACTCCAGGGATCCAAGGGCAGACCAGTGAGCAGTACCTTCAGGCTATTTATAAGGAAGAATCAAGCTGGCTCTGCTATCAGCAGAAGGAATGTTGAAGCCGCCCAAAGCAACCATGCCCGTATCAGGGAGGAGGCCCGCCTGCTTGGAGGAATGACCTGGAACAAGGCGCTCTGGTGGGGAAGCCCTTTGCAGGCTGCAAAGTAGCACAAGACACATGGGAGCATCGCGTGTCTCTGTCCCTGCGATCCAGGGCGGGAAGCCGTGTGAACAGGGCCCGCTGCTTGTCCTGGCTTTGCCCACCACTGGTTACATGTCCTTGGGCAAGTCATTTTTCCTCCGGACCATTTTCTTTTCTTTTTCTTTTTTTTAAAATATATTTTATTGATTTTTTACAGAGAGGAAGGGAGAAGTAGAGGTTTAGAGAGTTAGAAACATCGATGAGAGAGAAACATCGATCAGCTGCCTCCTGCACACTCCCTACTGGGGACGTGCCCGCAACCCAGGTACATGCCCTTGACCGGAATTGAACCTGGGACCCTTGAGTCCGCAGGCTGACGCTCTATCCACTGAGCCTAACCGGTTAGGGCCAGACCATTTTCTTTATCTACAGAAGAAAGGTGATCATCTTGGAGGTCAGGTCTTATCCTCTTAATATGCTAGTAATCCATCCCAGAGGCATTCTAGAGATGAAAAGGAAGTTTCTAGAGCAACTGCTCAACCTGAAAGAATGAATTCCAAATGGTGGAATTTCAGGCATCCATGAAGATGAGACTGGGTGGGGCTTTACTGGTCACAGGTAGATGCGTGCTCACTTTACCTAGGAGACCAGGGAGCGAGAGGGGCAGCACGTACACAGAGCCCTGACCTCACGCCTCCCGCGCACCCAACACTGTCTCGGGAGTGCTCAGCGGCAAGCGGTTGATCACCTTTGCCATTTCATTTGCTATCGGGGTTGCAGGCAGAGGAAGCACAGCTAGCCAACAGGAGAGTGGGTCACACGTGTCCTAGTGCTTTTGTTGAAGGGACACAGAGATTTGTGACAGACTAAGGCACTGTGCAAAGAAGACATCAGTGGTTCTCTCTGGGCCTCCGTTTCCACCTCTGCCAACTGGGGGTAAGGTCACTGTTGTGCCAACCCCATGGGGCCCTTTTGAGGATCAAATGGACAATATGTCTGAACGAAAACCAAAGAAACATAGGGCTCAGGTGTGGGGAGCCGATATAGGGTTAAGCCTGGGACTGACCTGTTGGCAAAGTCACAAACAAGTCCCAGCTTAGAGGGCACAGTCCTCTTAGCATGATTAGGCTTGACCTTATAACACTCCCTAGATCTTACCTGGGAAGCTAGTGGGATGAGGGAAGTGCAGGAAGTGTAACTATGGTCAAAACAAGTGAAACTCACAAGAACAGTGTAACTATGGTAACCACTACCCTGTTTACCTCTGACTATAAAATGGTTGATGCGGCCTGAGCACCGTGGAAGTCCTTCCTCTTGAGTTGGAGTTACCCGCCTGGCCCCCCAATATTCCCAAATTATCTCTTGTCTTTTCTCTTTCATTTGTGTGTGGCTCCTCTTCCAGATCCTGAACCCTGAACCACGCGGGACGTGAAGGGAAACATTTACAACACTCAGGTGCTAAGGAAGGACCAGAATGTAAGCTTCACAGGGCGGTGAGGCCTGTGTCTATCTTGTATGGCTGTATCTTCAGTGCAGCACGGTGCCCAGCACATAGTACGTACTCAGAAATTGGTTGTTGAGTATTGCTGGCTCACTGTAATATCTACTTATGTTTCAAGCACTGTTCTAAGAGTTTTCTATGCGTGTGCTCTTTGACCTTTGCAACAGCAGGTACTGTTATTTTCTTCCCCATCTAAAGATAAGGAAACTGAGGCACAGAGAGATCGAGTCTCCTGCCTGAGGCCATACAGCTATTCAGAGATAGAGCTGGGCTTTGAACCCAGACCAAGGCATGTGCTCTTAAGCATGACTATACCTGCCTGAATGGCTGACTTACATGAGTGAAAGAATGAATGCGGGTATTTATAAAAAGAGGTTTAGGATTCAGGCTTCTCACATCTTTGTTTTGGAAGCAAAAATGGAAACTTCCAGCAAGAATTTCTCTTTGTAAACGTCGCTGTTTCCAAAGCTGGTCTCATCTTCTCCCTACAAACCTGTTCCTCCTCTTCCTCTCCTCCCAATCCCAGCTCCTGCTGTCACTGAGGACGGTTGCCCAAGATAGAAGCTTCCCAGTCATGGTTGACACCTTTCTCTCTCTCACCTAGACAGCATCTGGGTTAGCACCTCGAGGTCCCGGCAGAAACACGATCTTATGCCAAGTTTATCCAAAAGTCGCCCCTGCTGTCCTGCCAAAGGCCGCCCCCCACATATGCTTTCAGATTTCATGTAACATTGGCTTTCCTACCCCATCTCACTGTGCTGGGATTTGTGGCTTACTTCCTCTTTCACTTATTAAACTATTGGTGTACATTAACCAGCCAAAGCTTAAAACAAGACCATTTGATTATTATTTCTCACAGTCCTGTAGGGTCACTGGGTTCAAGCAGGGCATTCTCTCTCGGGGTTTCTGTGTGGCTGCAGTCACGGCAAGTGGAGCTGGACTGGTCTAGAGGCTTCTCATTCACACGTCTGGCAGTTGACACGGGTTGTCAATGGGGATGTCAGCTGGGAACCCCTACACTTGGCCTCTTAATGTGCCTTAGACACAGCATAGCAGCTGGTTTCCAAGAATAAGTGTCCCGAGAAATAGGAAGCGAAACCTACCAGTCTCTTAAGATTTGGGTCACTTCTACCGTATTCTATTGCTCAGCAGCCACAGAACCCATGTTCAAGGGGCGGGCTTGCAAAGCCTCACATTTCAATGGGACGAGTGTCAACGCATTTGGGGACCATGTTTTAGAACCATCACACCTCCTAATCTCTCGGGGACTCCATTTCTCCTCGTCAACTTCTATTCTTTTTTCCATAGAACCCACTCCTGCCAAATGCTTGATCTCCTTCAGCTCTCAGCTTTCTTGGAGGTACTTTCCACTCCACTGGCCGCCCAAAGGTGGAGCATAGCCTCATTTTCTGGGTTTTCCCCAAGGTTATGTGTCAAAACGTGATAGACTTGTACTGACTCATGGGTGCTGGGTGAGAGGAGTTGCACTGTATGACTTCCAACTGAGCATCAGACCTCTGCTCTCAAGAGTCCTTAGTCCTCGCTGGTTTGGCTCAGTGGATAGAGTGTCCTCCTGCGGACTAAAGGGTCCCTAGTTTGATTGCGGTCAGGGGCACATGCCTGGGTTGCCAGCTTGATCCCCAGCAGGGGACGTGCAGGAGGCAGCCGATCAATGATTCGCTCTCATCATTGATGTTTCTCTCTCTCTCCCTCTCCCTTGCTCTCTGAAACATATATATATATATATATATATATATATATATATATATACATATATTTTTCTTCCCCTTCTCCTTCTCCTTCTCCTTCTCCTTCTCCTTCTCCTTCTCCTTCTCCTTCTCCTTCTCCTTCTCCTTCTCCTTGAGTTCTTCAGCCATCCTGGCTTCTGGGCTCCCTCCTGCCTCCGCTCCATTGTCCCGACAGATTGCCAGAACCACTTCCGCCTTCAACCCACTCTCCTCTCCCGTTCCAATTCCACTTCCTTTATTACCCTCAACAACTAAGTCCTCCACCTCCTCTCCTTCCCAGGGCCTCCCAGCTGCTTTGAGGGCTCTCTTCCCACAATTCCAATGTCTTTTTGCAAAGAGAACTGCTGCGCACAGGAGGTTCCTTCCCCGAAGAGGAATCGGTGGCCAGAATGTTCCCCTTCTCGGCTCTTGGAGTTGGAAGGGCCCTGAGAGAGCCTCTCGCTTCGCGTCGTCCAGACCGCCTGCCTGGAAGCAGGGTAGTTTCTTGCTTCGGTCGAATATGTCCCGTGGAGACAGTGCGGTCAGATGTGTGGAGAGTCTGGATTCGGGTGACACACGCGTCCGCTGACGGCAGCACGGCCAGCACCTCCTGCCATCCGGGGTGCTCTCGTCCCTTCGGTGCTGTGTGGCATCACTAGCCCGAGTGCCTATCCAGCACCTGAAATGCCGCTGGTGAGACCGAATTTTAAATTTTAACTGATTCTAAATTAATTTTAATTATCACATGTGGCCAGTGGCTACCATAATTGGACCGCACAGCCTCTGAGTCTTTAATTTTCTGAGTGGCTTTTCCTAACATGTTTGGCCAAATTTTCAATCCTTTTTTATTTACTTATTTTTTTTTTATGTTGTGCTGTTTTCCCTTGGTGTGCAGTTTGGGAAATGCTCCTCTGGTCCAATTCTCACTTGACAGCTGGGGAGACTGATCCCAGGGAGGGACAGGGACAAGGACTTGTCCCCGGTCACACAGGCTAGATGTCCAGCCAGGCTTGCAGTCTGGCCCTTCCTCTCGCCTAGTGCAGCTCTGTCTCCAGGTCTTCCGTCAGCTACAGGTAAGGGCTGACGCCAAAAGCAAGGACAGACACTGAGTTTGCTCAGTGTTCAGCTCTGTGGCAGGAACTTGTACATACGTGGACTCTTCTCTTCCTCTCAACAGCCCTGTGAGGAGTAGCCCCCTATGCACATGGGGAAACTGAGGCACGAAGAGAGGAAGAGGCTTGCCCAAAGCAATGTACGTGGTCATGTTTGAAATGAGCAGAGCTGTGTCCAAAATGTGCAACCGGCAGGAAAAAGGTGGGGAAACGCCAGGAAAGAGAAGAATAAGCCTCTGCAAACAATGAACAAAGAATTGGGGCGGGGGCAGGAGCACAGGGAACTGGCCCAGGCCCAGAGGAAAAGCAAGAGAAGCAGAGAAGATGTTTGCAAAAACCAAAGCTAAACATGACCTCAACTCTCACTAACCAGGGATGGGCGGGCGGGCCCGCCCTCAGGCAGCCATTCTATAGGCCGGCTGGCAACCAATAGGGGGCTGGGAGGAGGGGCTGGTGTGACCGCTCTGGCCAACAGGGGCAAGCCTTCACAAGTTGGCAAGTGGGCGAACCAATCAGATCCTCTCTTCTATGGCGTTTGGATTTACAAGGTGTAACATTGTTCCTAGCAGCCCAACCCACAGAATGAGGGCACAGTTGGGTTCTCTTGACTTAAACTTGCGTAAATGCGGCAGCCACCAACACGAGCAAATGAGTAATGGCTCGTTCCAAAGAAGGGATGACTTCAGTCCGCAACCAAGAATGAGTCATCGGGGACAATGGGTGATGCTGTGCTGTGTGGGTAGTAAGAGCTCCGTCCCGGGAGATAGTCAAGGCCTCTTGTCTGGGCAGATGGGGGCTGCGAAGGGATTAGGCCGGTGGACTGCACTGGGAGGCGTTACCTCCCCCACCCTGCACGTGCCTCTTAGAGAAGCCACCGCACCCCCTTTCTCAGGGTCTGCCCTCACAGTCCTGGGTGGTGGGCAGTGGTCCCCCCCTCCCCCAAACCCACACACACATTAATTTCTAAGCGAGCTGAGTGGGTTCTGTCCTCATAGCTACAGTGAGGCGTGGGTGTGCTTGTGTGTCTGGGTGCTGGGGAAATGTATTAAAGGTCGTGCGTGTGAGAGCCTGCGTGGATTGTGAGCATACCTCCTCGACTGTGGACAAGCCACTTTGCGGGGACCCGGATCTTCCACCTGGGACCTGAGGGGTTGGAGAGGCCTCGGCTCTGTTTTGAAGCCCGGCTTTCTGTTGCAAAGCTAAGTGCCTCGGGAAAGCAGCTTTCGGTCAATGAGTCAGTCATCCATCCTTCAGATGTTTACCGAATGCCTACTGTGTGTTCTAGGCAACAGGGGAGGAGTCAGCAAATAACACAGACAAAACCAAATCAAACCAAACCCTTTGTAAGAGGTTGGCCTCTATTTTCCTATCTGGAAAATGGGGGCCTGAACCAAAACTCCTTGAAGTTCCTCTGGGCTGTAAGCGTCTGTGTCCATTGAACTGTCCTGTGAGTGCTTCCTGCCCATAAAGCCTGAGGCTGCACTTCAGGCTGCAGGGAGGCTGGGCAGGAGACCTGGAACCCGAGAGGGGAGGAGAGTGGGTGCTGATGGCTCCTGGACTCGTGTTGCAGGCGCGGCTGTGCCTGCCAGCTGGCCTGGCCCCAGCCCCATTCCCAGCCCCTGGGCTTCCCAAGCAGCCGGTCTTCACCCGCTACAGCTCAGCAATCCCTGTTTGGTCTGGGGGCTGCCCCACCGACCACCCTTGACCTTTTGATGTGATAGAATCCAGGAGTAACTGTCAGGTTCAAACACCAGCCACCACTTTCTGGCTGCATGACTTCAGACAAACTACTTTTAAAAATTTATTTTATTTTATTATTTATTGTCTAAAGTTTTATGTCTCCTTTTCCCCGATTGACCCCCTCTCTCCCAGCCATTCCCACCCTGGGCAAGCCCCTACCGCCCCAGTGTCTGTGTCCATGGGTTATGCTAATATGCATGCATACAAGTCCTTTGGTTGCTCTCTAACCCCCCCCCCCCCCCCCGCCACCCCGCCATTTGTCTCTGGATCTATTTTTGTTCATCAGTTTATGTTGATCATCATATCCCACATATGAGTGAGATCATGTGATGTTTATCTTTCTCCGACTGGCTTATTTCGCTTAGCATAATGCTCTCCAGTTCCATCCATGCTGTTGTAAATGGTAAAAGTTCCTTCTTTTTTATAGCAGTGTAGTATTCCATTGTGTAGATAAACATACCACAGTTTTTCTAATCCACTCATCTGCTGATGGGCACTTCCAAATCTTAGCTATGGTAAATTGTGCTGCTATGAACATAGGGGTGCATATATCCTTCCTGATTGGTGTTTCTGGTTTCTTGGGATATAGTCCTAGAAGTGGGATCACTGGGTCAAATGGGAGTTCCATTTTTAACTTTTTGAGGGAACTCCATACTGTCTTCCACAGTGGCTGCACCAGTCCGCATTCCCACCAGCACTGCATGAGGGTTCCTTTGTTTGTTGATTAATTGATGATAGCCATTCTGACAGGTGTGAGGTGGTACCTCATTGTTGTATTGACAAACTTCTTATTCTCTCTGTGCCTTTGTGTTTTTCTCTGTAGAATGGGGATGATAACAGCACCTTACCCCACAGGTGTTGGGACCATACATGGCAGGCACAGAGAGCATTCTTTTGTTACACAGGCTCCTAATGGGGCAAAGGACTGGCCTGGGTTTTACAGTAAGAGCCTCAGTTCGCTCCTCTGTGGAATGAGAAAAGGAAAGACAGAAGGTTAACAGGCAAGGCACAACCCCTCTGCCTGTTTCAGGGCTCAGCTCCACCTCTGACAAGCTGCATGGCCCCGAGCAAGTCTCTTCTCTGAGGCAGACCCCTTCTGCCTCAGGAGCAAAACCCCGATGCACCCCAATGCTGTGTACCCTCCTCTCAGCATCCGGGCCTGCAGGAGAGCCCGGCCCCAGGGATTGGTTCCGGGTGGGTCTGGGCCACGTGGGGTCTCACTCCCTTACCCAGTGAGCGGGTTGGGCAATCCTGGCCAATGATAAGTGAGGGGAAGCCTGGTGGGAGCTACTGGGAGGGTCTCCTCCTTCTTCAAAGGGGTGACAAGGAAGGGAAGAACACCCTGCTTGCCTCTGGGTGCCATTGCTGACCCCTGAAACTGTTGCAGCCATTTGAGGACTGTGAGGAAGAGATGGACCAAGCCACGAAGAAGGGAGCCCCCAAAGAGAAAAACAGCATGGGTCCCTGAAGCCTGTGGAGTCCCTGGACTAAGAAACTGGAAGTTGCCCGGCTGGCGTGGCTCAGTGGTTGAGCGTAGACCTATGAACCAGGAGGTCACGGTTCAATCCCCAGTTAGGGCACATGCCCAGGTTGTGGGCTCAATCCCCAGTGTGGAGTGTGCAGAAGGCATCCGATCAATGATTTTTCTCTCATCATTGATGTTTCTCTCTCTCTCTCCCTCTCCCTTCCTCTCGGAAATCAATACAAATATATTTTTTCAAAAAATAAAGAAACTGGAATTTGCCAAATCTAGAACTTGGGTTTTTTTTGTCAGATAAATGTCTTTATCGTTTCAGCCACTTTGGGTTGGCTTTCTGTTCCTTGAAGCTGACCGAATCCTGATAGACTCTCCTGAGCCTCTTTTTTCTCATCTGTAAGATGGACACGATAATTCCCACCTCACAGTAACCGTGAACATTTCAGGAGAGAACATGTGGGAAAATTCCACACAACGAGGGGCTCCCTCTTGTCTTTCTCTGCCCTGCTGGGACCTGCTGCCCTCGGTAACGTGGCTGACTCGCTTTCTGCTTTGGCCAAGCGTCCCACCACGCCTCCCGGTGGGCCCCGCATGATGAGAGGCAGTGCAAGTATCAACCCCAACCACACGGTGAGTCAAAGGAAGCGGAGGAACCAGAGCTGGCTCTCTTTACAGGCGTGTGGTGGCTGCGAGCCTGGACTCAGAGGCGGCCAGACCTGGGTCTGAGTCACCGCGCGGCCATGGCCTGGATGAGTGTCATCAGACAGCCTCGCCGTCGTCTCAGTGTCTCAGTGTCTCAGCTGCTGGTCTGTGAACTGGGAGGAACAATGGCACCTGCCTCGTGGACATGCTGTGATGAAAGGAGCGGATGCAGTCAGGTGCTTGGCACCAGTCGGCTCCAACTGGCAGTTCCCTTTGTCCTCGACTCCCCAGCTTCCCAGTTCTTCCCAGTCACACCTGTGACTTCAGGGATCATCTTGTCCAGGTGTGTGTTTGTTTTTACTGCAACTTCTTCAGATAAAATCTTGTGCGAAGGAAAATTCGCAGCAGCTTCATTCCTATTAGCTGACACCTGGGAACAACCTAACGCCCGCCCGTCAACAGACCAATGGACAATGGGGATATTACTACCACTCAGCGTTAAAAAGGAATGAACTGCCCGAGCCGGTTTGGCTCAGTGACTAGAGCATGGGCCCACGGACTGAAGGGTCCTGGGTTTGATTCTGGTCAAGGGCACGTAAGTTGGTGGCAGGCTCGATCTCCGGCCCTGGCTGTGTTGTGCAGAAGGCAACCAATCGAGGTGTCTTTCTCACGTCGATGTTTCTCTCTCTCTCTGTCTTTCCCCCTCCTTTCCTCTCTCTCTAAAAATCAATGGAAAGATATCCTCAGGTGTGGGTTAGCAAAAAATCAAATCAAAGGAATGAACCACTGATATAAGTGCCAACACAGGTGAATATCAAAGTAATGATTCCGATTGAAAGAAGCCAGACAAGACAAGAGTACATTCTGTGTGAGTCCCTTCACGTGGAAGCCTAGGAAACGCAAACACGTACAAGAGCAAGCCGCTCAGCGGTTCCCGGGTAGTGGACGCAGCAAAAGGGGAACGAGGAAGCTTTCGGGGTCGCAGACATGCTCACGATCTTGTGTTGATGGTTTCGTGAGTGTGTATATATATATCAAAACTTATCAAATTCTGCCCTGACCGGTTTGGCTCAGTGGATAGAGCATCGGCCTATGGACTCAAGGGTCCCAGGTTCGATTCCAGTCAAGGGCATGTGCCTTGGTTGCCGGCACATCCCCAGTGGGGGGTGTGCAGGAGGCGGCTGATCGATGTTTCTCTCTCATTGATGTTTAACTTTCTATCCCTTTCCCTTCCTCTCCGTAAAAAAAAAATCAATAAAATATATTTTAAAAACTTATCAAATTCTACACTTTAAATATGTCAGCTCATTGCATATCAGTTTCCCCTCAGTAAAACTGTAAAATCAAAATGAAACAAAAATGTCATGTGGGGGCGGGACGTGGCCACGAGAACGGGCTGGAAGAGGTTAATGGGGGGGGAAGGAGGACCCATGTAGTGCTTTCAACAATAAAGATTAAAAAAATAAATGTCCTGTGAGAGCCCAAGGTGTCGAAGTTAAGCGTGAAGTATGGAGCCGCTCTGGGCTGTGGAGAGCTGGTCCTGCCCTTGGCCTCTCCCACCAGAGGAGCAGCCACTGCCCGCTCGGCCCCTCTGAGCACATGCCGAGAAACCACAGATGCTCCTGAGACAGAGAAAGGCTTGGCCTAATGTCACGCAGACTCCAGAGCAGAGGGAGCCAGGCCAGAGGCGGGGTTTCCTTTCTGTGTGGCCAGAGCTCTTCCCTCAGGTGCCGGGGTCCAGTGGGCGTTCATGGAGGGCCTCCAGGATGGCCCAGCAGCTCAATCAGTAACCGGCCGGAGGTCCTCGGTGCTGCATCTTCCATGGACGAGGCTCTGAGGGAGCACTGACGTAGGCAGGCCCCTGCCTCTTGTCCTCGAGGAGCTCTCGGTCTAATTGGGAGCAAGAGAGACCTAGACTTGAGGAAGAATCAGAGACACCACATTTTAAAGATGGCATGAGTGTGAGATCCCAGCGCTGGAATACGGTGACTACCAACCAAGAGGGCGCATGTGTAGGGGATGCTGCTCCCTGGTTCTTGTTTAAACCCAGGACAAGCCGGAAGCAGTGCACCGGTTCCCTCCAGCTAATGTTCCTTATTTTATTTTATTATTATATTTTAAATATATTTTTATTGATTTCAGAAAGGAAGGGAGAGGAAGAGAGAGTTAGGAACATCAATGGTGAGAGGGAATCATTGACTGGCTGCCTCCTGCACACCCCACACTGGGGATGGAGCCCACAACCTGGGCATATGCCCTGACCAGAAATCGAACCATGAGCTCCTGGTTTGTAGGTCGATGCTCAACCATTGAGCCATGCCGGCCGGGCATAATGTTCCTTATTTTACAGTGGAGACACTGAGACCCAGAGAAGGGAAGGGACTAAACTGGAACTAGAGCCCTAACCGGTTTGGCTCAGCGGATAGAGCGTTGGCCTGCGGACTGAAGGGTCCCAGGTTCTATTCCCGTCAAGGGCATGTACCTTGGTTGTGGGCACATCCCCAGTAGGGAGTGTGCAGGAGGCAGCTGATCGATGTTTCTCTCTCATCGATGTTTCTAACTCTCTATCCCTCTCCCTTCCTCTCTGTAAAAAAAATCAATAAAACATATTTTAAAAAAAGCAAAAACGAACCAGAGCTGGGTGGCTTCAATTTCATATTCTAGTCACCCTCCAAAGCTGCCCCTCAGCAGGGTTGGCTGGCTGGTCTTCACGGCTGGCAGCTGGCGGTCCACTTGGTAGGCCCGGCGATGGGGGCTGGGCCTTGGGCTGGGTCCTGGCCAAGGAGACCAGGGCAGGGCAAGGACAGAGGCTGAGAGGGGAGACAGCTAACCCATCCTGACCTCTCTGCCTGATGCTGGGTCAGGTGATGACAGATTTCCTCCTCACTGAGCCCTCTGGAATGCTTGGAACTCAGTGGTGACAGTCCAGAAGGGCCTTGGAGTCGAAGGAATGCTTCTAGATAAGGACCCAGAGCTGTGTCCTTTCCTTCTGACCTTTCCCCTCCTTTCCAAGGGTGGAAACAGCCACTTGGGGACACTTGGCCCACCCTGGTCAGCCTGCCCACTTCCTGCTCCAGTTCCTGTGCGAGGATTAAGAAAAACAATTTCTTACATTGACAACCCTTTACAGTGCATAAGCGATGCTCTCGTACATGCCCTCACTAACGTGTTTCCCAATCCTCACAATTCGGGTGAGAATCGTTATCCCTGTATTGTGGGTAAGGGGACCGAGGCTCAGAGAGATGGGTGATTGGCCTCGGCCATGGAAGTTTTCAGTTTGTTCACGAACCCAGGTCTCTCAGCCTCGTAGCTTCGCCCTCCCCTTTCCCAGCTGTGTGCTTCTGTGAATACCAGGGGGTGTGTGTGATGGGAAACAGACGGGCTTGGAGACAGGCAAGCTGGGGTTGAGTCCCCGCTCCACAGCTCACCGTTGCTGCACTTTCTTTGGACTGGGTACTCTACCCCTCGGGTTTCAGTTTCCTTATCTAGCCAAGGGAGTGACAATAGTCCCACCATCAGGGGTGACGTGAGAATGAACCCAGGTGACCACGCGTAAAACACTCACACAGTGAGCAGAAGACCTCAGTGACAACAGCGCCTGTCTTATCACAGTGAGACCATGTCAGGCTGCAGCTCTGCCTTGTCCCGTCTCCTCATTGGCTGCTGGGAGGATCACATGAGATGGCAGATGGCAAAGGGCAGGCAGTGTATGGCTGTATCGCTGCCAAGGTATGAATGGCCGCACAAGACTCGGATTGTCTGAAGTGAGGCTCCTTAAATGTCACGTCTCTCTGGACAAAAATTAACTAAGGAAAATCCTAACGCTTCCTCAGACTTGTAGTCCAGCCCTCTAGTTTCATAAGGGAGGACACTGAGGCCCAGAGAGGAGCAGGGACTTGCTCAAGGTCACACAGCTAGGCAGGGTGGAGGCTGACCTAGACAGAACTCTTCCCACTTGGGCCATGTGATTCTTTTGTCCCCTTCCACCGAGAGGGGGCTGACCCAGAATGACCTGGAATTGTCCATGTTTAAGGGCAAGTGAAGGATGGAAAAGGCATGTCTGGGCAGGAGCAGCCGGTGGAAAGATGAGTATGATGGGTCATGAGTCAACAGAACAGTGTGACTTTCCCACAGCGACCTTCCCCAGCGATCCTGGAACCGTGACGTAGATGGATAAAGGACCAGGCTGTGAAGGGCCTGTCCTTCCTCTCCCAGAGCCTGAGCCCAGCTCTCCCCAGTGCACTTAAGGGGGGCATGGTCAGACAAAGCAGGCCTGGAGGAGACGAGGAAGATGAAAGTGCTTCCCATGAGGCACTGGGCTCTTTGGTATGCATGGATCAGAAAACCCAGCTCAGACTGGCATAAGCAATAAAGGGAATGACCTAACTCCTGTATCTAAAAGTTCAAAGATAGCCTAGCAGGTGTGACTCAGTTTGAGCATCATCCCATGAAGAACCAGGAGGTCACAGTTTGATTCTGGGTCAGGGTACATGCCTGGGTTACAGGTTCTATCCCCAGTAGGTCGTGCAGGAGGCAGCCAATCAATGTTTCTCTCTCACATTGATGTTTCTATATCTCTATCCTTCTCCCTTCCTCTCTCTAAAATCAATAAAATATCTATATATATAAAACCCTAATATGCTAATAGACTGAACAGCGGAACAACTGAACAACCAAACAACCAGTCACCAGGGGGCAAACACAGAACATGGCGGGCATCGGCCGCAGTGGGATGGTGGAGCAGGTGAGTGGGGGTGCCAGACCAAGGCAGGGCACTAGTCCTGCCATCGGGGCAAGCCTCTGGTGGTTACTGAAAATTCTTTGCTCCTGCACACTGCGGTCCCGCCTGGCGCTCACACCCGCTGCCGGTGCCCAGTGCCAGTCCCAATCACTCGGCGCCGTCAGCAGGTACAAGTGGCAGCTGCCGGACCTGATCACCTCTCTGGGCTTCACCACCTCCCCCTGCTCCTGAGGGGTGATCAGGGCAGCAGCCACCACTCAACCCCAATCACTCCACACTATCAGTGGGGCCAGCGCCGTCTGCACATGGGAGTGGTGGTGGCAGGAGTGGGGCTGCTGGCAGACAAGGGACTAGGGGGCCGCAGCGGAAGGGCCAGGTGGGGGCATGGAGAATGGGCGGAGACCTGCCCCTGTGTTCACTGCAGCCTCGTGGCCCACAGTTTCTTTCAAGGTGCACAAATTCGTGCACTGGGCCCCTAATGTGTGTGTGTGTGTGTGTGTGTGTGTGTGTGTAAATGTATTTTTATTGATTTCAGAGAGGAAGGGAGAGACAGAAACATCAATGATGAGACAGAACCACTGACTGGCTGCCTCCTGCACACACCCCCACTGGGGATCGAGCCCACAACCTGGGCATGTGCCCTTGACCAAAATTGAACCCAGGACTCTTCAGTCTACAGGTTGACACTCTATCCACTGAGCCAAACTGGCTAGTGCAATGAAAACATATTTTTTTAAAAACCACAAAAAAACAAAAAACAGGGATGGAGGCAAAAGAGGAAGAAAAGTGGGGACTCTAAGAAGTAGGATTGACTTCTAGGGCGTCAGCTCCCGCTGCAGGCACCCAGGACCGGGGCGCCACCTAGAGGAAGCCTGTGAGAATAGTGCTGAAACCAGAGAGAGAGACACACAAATGAAGCTAAGCAGCAGAGAGATAGATGGAAAAATTGACAGATCAGAGTGTCACTGGGCTGGGTCAGGGCTGGTTCTTCAATGTTCCAGACCCTCCTGTGGATAATACCACTATATATGATGTAACACATACACATTATAAAACAATGTAAGACTTTTCCCATATTTTAACCTCTCTGAAATCACAATGTGTCTTTAAAATGAACAGAATGCGTTGTTTAATAGATGGCAGTGCATCCTCCAATTGCCAGCATCCAAGAGCTGATGAAACATAGGTGTAACTCGCACTGATGGAGCCCTCATGCTATGCCAGGCACGAGCCGAGCCCTCTACGTGCATTACCTTATTGAATCCATGCCCAACGGAGGCCGAGGCAGGTGCAGTCACTGGCCCAGTCTCACAGAATGCCTGTGGCTAAGACGCTATCTGCAGAAGATGGTTCTTGTCCATTGTTACAGTGCCCGCCTCCTCTACCTTATGTCCCCAACTAGATGGTTCCACCACTACCTGATTGCTCCTCTGCTCCCATCCCCCTTGCCTGCCATATGCCAGGAGCTTGACTGGGGTAGGGACTGCGTTTTGTTCATCTGTTAGGGAAGGTCAAGAAGTCGTGACACTGCTTTGACCTTTGAGCTGGACTCAGGCTCCCCACCCCTCCTCCCCTGTGCTCCACTCGCCTTCCCTGCTCCAAGGAGGTGGAAATGTGTTGATACTATCTCCAAGGGTACATGCCTGACTCCAGTTAAGGCCCCCTGGGTACATGACTGAACCCAGATAAGTCCTCTATATAAAACTTTTAAGATATTGGCAGGCATGTGCAGAAAACTGTCTCCAGGCTGCGCAAAATAAGCCTCCTAAGTTCCGGTACTTAACAATCTGGAGTGCCACCTAACAATCTGGAGTGGCCTGTCTTTTTCTTCAGTGACTCCCTGCCCTCTGCACGTGGGGCCGACTTCAGGTAAGACCTGGGAAGCGCCCCAAAAGGTTGTGACCCAACATCATCTCATTTAATCTTCCCCCAAACCCTATGGGGTGGGTACCATTAATACCATTTTATCTGCAGAGGCAAATAAGGGAGACCTGTAGCTGTGTTTTAATGTTGGCATGGGGTCATTTACCTTCCAAATTTCCTAGTTATAGAAAACATTTTAAAAAATGTTTAAAATATATTATTATTGATTTCAGAGAGGAAGGGAGAGGGATAGAGAGACAGAAACATCAATGAGAAACATCAAAAGGCTACCTCCTGCACATCTCCTGCGGATCAAGCCAGCAACCAGGGCATGTACCCTGATGGGGAATGGAACCAGCAATCTCCTGGTTCATGGGTCGATGCTCAACCACTGAGCCACACCGGCTGAGAGACAATAACTAGACCTGCATCTGTTACCTTAAGTTACAGTCTCACTCCAGCTGGTTTGGCTCAGTGGATAGAACATCAACCTGCAGACTGAAGGGTCCCAGATTCGATTCCAGTCAAGGGCACATGCTGGGGTTGAGAGCTTGATCCCCAGTAAGGGGGTGTGCAGGAGGCAGCCAATCAATAATTCTTTCTTATCATTGATGTTTCTCCCTCTCAGAAATCAATAAAAATATTAAAAGTAAATAAAATATATTTTATCTCTTGTTATGGCCTTCTTTGAGGTCTATTTTGTCAGCTATAAGTATTGCTACCCCAACCCTTTTTCATTTCCATTTGCCTGAAAGATATTTTTCCATCCCTTCACTTTCAGTCTGCGAGTCCCTTGTTCTGAGGTAGGTCTCTTGTAGACAGCATCCTATCTAATAGACAAACATGGTAATTGACCATACCTTCGCTACGCCTCCCATGGGCTAATCAGTGATATGCAAATTAACCACCAACAACGATGGCGGCTAATTTGCATACTGTAGGCAGGGCGGGGCAGCAGGAGCCACCATCCAGGCCCCCCTGTGCGGCCCGGGCGGCTTGGGGCTCAGGGCGATGGCGATAGCGGCAGCCCAGCCCCGTGTGCGGCCCGGGCGGCTTGGGGCTCAGGAGGCGTGATCAGCAAAGTGGGAATTGGCGAATGGGCGCAAGGGAGACCTCCTGGTCCTTCCCCTCAGCCCACAGGTTCCTATCAATATTCAGTTTCTACTGAAAGGAATGTGGCGCCTCCACTGCGCAGCCTCCCAGGACTTGGACTCGCAGGCTCCGGAATGGAGACTTCAACGCCTGCTCAGGGGAATAACCACCACCTCCCTACTCCACAGCTGCTTCTGTCTGCAAGAAACTGCGCATGCTCCTCCCTGTGACATGGGCGGGGCCAGAGCCTGAGTTGAGCAGTTCCACCACAGCGATAGCAGCTGGACCAGTGCAGGGAAGGAGCAAGGGGGAAGCCCTGGTTCCCTGCTCCTCCTCCCACAGGCATGGCCCTGGCTGCTGTTATGATAAAAGGAGTTGTGTTTTTCTAACTCTGTCTGGGTAAAGGAAACAAGTGTCTGTTGACTTCTGATCTTACTCTCCGAGCTGCCAGTTAATCCCTCTGGATGCATCATATCCAACCTCCAAAGGATCCGAGGGGCAGGATCAACCTTCGTTCCAAAGTTGAGGAAACTGACCAATAAACACGTGTCTCATGCCTCAGTGTCAACTCTTGCAGAAATCTCCGGGTAATGACTCAGATTCTATATCTAAGGGTATATTTTCTTGTTTTCATGTTTAATTCAGCCCCAGGAATCAAATAATACAATAAAGAATAAAATGAGTTCAGAGGGCTCAGCATTGTATTCCCAGGGCCTCTGGTCCCACACAAACCGCAGATCTGTTATCCTGAGATGAAAGGAAAGAGAAACGTGAAAGGTTTCCCAGCTCAGTCACAGAGACATCTCATAACCACATATTAAGGACATGACATTAACCTAGGGGTTGAAAGGACACAAATGGAATAGAAAATGGAGCCATTTGGAGTGAGCAGGCCAGCAGGGGGCAGTAAGGGGCAAGCAGGCCAGCAGGGGGGGAGGGGGCAGTTAGTGGCGAGCAGGCCGGCGGGGGGGGTAGTTGGGGTGAGCACACTGGTACAGGGGGCAGTTGGGGGTGATCAGGCTGGCGGGGGGCATTGGGGGCGAGTAGGCTGGCGGCGGGGGAAAGTTAGGGGCAAGCAGGCTGGCAGGCAGAGTGGTTAGGGGCAATCAGGCAGGTGAGTGGTTAGGAGCCAGCAGTCCCAGATTGTGAGAGGGATGTCCGATTGCCAGTTTAGGCTCGATTCCTGTAAACCGGCAGTAGGACATCCTTCCAGCGGTCCCAGATTGGAGAGGGTGCAGGCTGGGCTGAGGGACACTCCCCCCACTGCACAAATTTTTGTGCACCGGGCCACTAGTATACTATATATGATTCATGTTTTTTTTATCCATTCAGCCACTTGATGTCTTTAGATTAGAGCATTTAGTCTGTTTAAAGTTATTATTGATAGGTACTTGTTTGTAGCCATTTTTATTTTTTGTGCCTGTGTTCCTGCTTCCCTTTTTATTTCTTTTTACACTAGTCCCTTTAGCATTTCTTCCGAATAAAAATATATTTTAAATAAAAAGTGACAGTCTCCCCAAGTCTCCACATCTTCTTTATAGACTAGGAACAAATTTTTGTTTGGCCACTGTTCCCCAGCCCCAACCTCCAAAACTATGAGAGACTTGACAAAGGCATGATCAGCTCTACTCTACAGACTCTGAACGCCCTGGATCCAAAACCTACAACCAAAAACAAAACAAAAAACCCAAACAAACAAAACCTACAACCACAATTTCAGAAATATTCTCATGGAGATACAAATCAGCTTAAAATGGCATTGTGGTCTGTCAGCACATGAAGGGGTCCTCGACATTATTAGCCATCAGGGAAATGCAAACCAAACCACAATGAGATACTATGGCACACCCACTAGGATGGTTATAATCAAAGTGACAAGTGTAGGTAAGGATGTGGAGAAATTGGAACTCTCATACACTGCTGGTGGGAATGTAAGGTGGTACAGCTGTTACATGGAAAATAGTCCAACAGTTTTTCTAAAAAGTTAAGAGTGCCGGACAGCATGGCTCAGTGGTTGAGCATCAACCTATAAAGTAGGAGGTCATGGTTCGATTCCCAGTCAGGGGATATGCCTGGGTTGTGGGCTTGATCGCCAGTTTGGGGCATGCAGGAGGCAGCTGATCAATGATTCTCTTTCATCATTGATGTTTCTCTCTCTCTCTTCCTCTCTGAAATGAATAAAAATATATTTAAAAATAAAATAAGAGTTACTGGATAACCCAGCAATTCCATTCCTAGGTATGTGTGTGTATGTATATATATATGTAGACATATATATATATGAAAACATGTCCACACAAACTTGGATGTAAATGTTCACAGCTGTTTTATTCATAATAGCCGGAAAGTGCAAGCTGCCCAAATGTCCAACTGATGAATGAACAGAATGTGGATGTCTATACAAATGAGTATTATTCAGCATTAAAAATAAATGCAGGTAGACACACATGAGCATAGCAAGGGACGATGGGCCAGGTATAGGTCATCAGGGTGGCAAGCCCCAGATGCATAGCAATGGACAACCAATTGTAGGGTGGGACCTCACCCCAAGGTGACTTTTCCTCCCCTAGCATATCGTTGGTCATGAGGTTTGGACCCCCTGACCTTTCTTCCCTAGAGATAACATCTATGCCTCAAGTTGTGTTTCAACTCCAGGCCCAGATAAGCAATAAAACCAGCCAAGGCTGACATCAGGACCAGCTGCATTGAATAATGACTCCCTACCAGGGTGCCGGCTAATTTATCAGCGGAGACTCCGGCCCTGAATGGCCACACCTGGAAAGCTACTGAATATTCTATTAAGATCTGTCCTGGGGACCTCCCCTAAACTCTCTGCCCTTAAAACCCTTAGAATGGAGAGCATACAGTTCCTTTCCCTTTCCCTTCCCCCACCCCTCAGGCTCGTTACCATTAGCTTCCTCACTCCCAAGCTCCAAGGGCCCCCTTCCTTTACCTCCGTAATTCATTTCCTAAACCCATTTCTTCCAGGAATTACTTTTTCTACCTCTGTAATTTACCCAATAAATGTTCTTACAAAAAAAAAAATGTAGCACCATGGCTTAACCTTGAACAAATTATCCTTGAACACTGGAATAGTAATGATGGTTGCATATTGCAAATGTACTCAATACCACTGAGTTGCACACTGTAAAACAGTGAGCTTTATGGTGATGTTATATATTTTAAAAAAGGAGAAAACTGCATCAAATAGGGTTATGATCGATTAAAATGCTTGATATCTAAACTAAAATTTGCATTACCAGAATGAATACCTGTCATGTTAGCTAACAAAGGAACCTCTCTTTGTGCTATCATTGCTTTGTATGTTTTAACTAACACACAAAAACTCTGGGGTAGGTCCCACCATTACTCCCACAGAGGAAATGGCAGCACTTTACATCGGTCGCCAACTGGGGTCTGTGAGGTCCGAAAGGTTGGCGACCGCTGCGTTAGGGGTCAAGTAACTTGACCACGCTTACACATAGAAAACTATGGTAAAAATCCTGTCCTACCCGACTCTGAGGGAGGCAATCATCACATCTTTTCATTTTCTTTACCTCAAATCCTGTTGGCACTGGCAAACAGTGGTAATGATTAAACATTTTTTCACCCATTCATCAAGTATTTGTACTTCTATGTCCCAGGTGCTGGGGACACAGTCAAAAACAAAAGCAAGTTCCTAGGAACCAAAAATATATTTCAGGTAATAATAGTAATTGCTATACATGAAATAAAGGAGTTAAGGAAGCCTGTTTAAGGAAAGACAGGAAAACAAGACAGGAGATTGGCAGGTGGTGCCTTTTAGGATGAGGGAACCATAGAAACAAAGGCCCTGAAAGAGTAATCAGTCTTCATGGATTAAAGGAGGAGCAAGGCAGCAGGCACGGTCTGAGCAGATTGAGGAGTGGAGATGAAGATTCTGCCAAAGCAGTCACTCTAGACCACCTTAGTTCAGCCCCTGCAGAAGCATCTTAAGCTTTTGTTTTGTTATAAATCACTCTAAAATCCAACCTATAAAACAGCCCATTTTCTGTCCATGTCTTTTAGGTAAAAAAACTCTCCTAAGTTTCCCTGAAATTAAGACATGTAGGCACTTTCTCCTTTGTTTCAACTGCCAGAAATTAGGATAAAATGAACTGCCCATGTGTCATGGTGCCCAAAACGCCTTTACTTCTTTCATATGAATGTTGCTGTTTTACCTTATATAATGTTGTCAATTCCAAGTTTCCTCAAATTATTTTGCTCTGCTAAATCTTAAATGCAAAAATGACTTGATTGTTAGTAGGCAAAGCATTCAACACTCCCCTCCTCCCAGTCACCATTAGCCTTTATTCACTTGCTGGAAGGTACTAGGTTCCTTCTGTGTCAGCCTACACCAGTGATGGCGAACCTTTTGAGCTCAGTGTGTCAGCATTTTGTAAAACCCTAACTTAACTCTGGTGCCGCGTCACATATAGAAATTTTTTGATATTTGCAACCATAGTAAAACAAAGACTTATATTTTTGATATTTATTTTATATATTTAAATGCCATTTAACAAAGAAAAATCAACCAAAAAAATGAGTTTGTGTGTCACCTCTGACACGCGTGTCATAGGTTCGCCATCACTGGCCTATACAGATACTACTTGCTCATGTCTGGTCGACTTGCCCTGCCCATTATATATGCTCCAACCACTTTCCCTTCATAGCACTTATCACATTAATTATTAAAATAAAGATGGTACAACAACTTCACCACCTTTTACTTTCCTTTACCCTAACCCCACTCTGCTCAAAGTGCCAAGGGGTAAAATGCAGGCACTATAAGATTTCTAAGGTAGGTTTCTTGCAGTATTGAGATGAGTAAGTAAAAGTAAGTGGCCAACATTTTTAAATTTAGAAATTTATTCTGTTTAATCCACAAGCTTTATATAGCTTTAGTTAAAAAAAAAAAAAAAACCAACAACGAAAAAAACAAAAAACAAAAAAAAAAACCAAAACAAAACAGTGAAAACAAGACACTATTTCAAAGTCTGGGCCCTTCCAGCCTTTCAAATACAAGAGTTCTGAAGTTGTATATACCAATTGGAAGAATAAGACAAAATTATGAATGGAGCCACGACATTTCAAAAAACAAAATTGACGTAACTGAAGGATCCTTCCTGGGACTAGTTAACTGCCTTAACAAAAAAACACAACAGAATAGAATGAAATTCCAGTGTTCCAAATCAACTTGTTACACATCAGTATTAACCCACAGCGTCCTGGCAAACAGCATGCTTTCATTTTCTGTCTCATCCTAGAGCTTGATCCTGATTCATTTCAGCAGAGACTCCACAGGCAACAGGAAAGATGGTGGCATTAAAACGTTCATTTGTACTTTTGTAGTAGTTCAACAGTGGTCTTATTTCTGGGCAACTGCAAACCATACAAGGTTGGAAGCATCATAACTTAAATGGGTGCTAAGACTCAAATGAGAAAATGTAAAGAAAAAAAAAAAAGAAAGAAAACCTCTGGGAATAGCCAGGGGCATTTAAAGAAACCATAAAAATGCCAACAATATTTAAAGCCCCTTTTTTAAAAAGGGAACTTTTTCTTTTTTTGGCTTAAAATATTTCACTCTAAATGAATTTATGTCAGCTGTCAATAAAAGAATGTCACTAATACACTGTGGACACCTTTTGCAATGTAAATCCATGCCCTTTTTTACATGGTGAACTTCAACCTAGCAATTATTACAACAAATGTTATAGTCTAAAGCTCAAACACATTTTAGCATTTTTTGAAATTGAATTGAGTACAAACCAAATAAAATTTACATCATAACAAACATTTCCACCTAAGACTGTGGGGACACTTGAGCCTTCCTCATCGATCGCAGGGCCTTTTCCCGCAGGTGCTTTTCTAAGTCGTCAAGGTTATCTTCAGCTTCACTTTCAGTCTCCTAAAAAAAACACACCGAAAGCTCTTATCCTTAAGTCTTGAGACACTGCTAGGAGATACTAAGTACAGAACAAAATCACACTGTGATGATAGCTGCACAATTCTATAAATATACTAAACCTATCAAACCATATACTTTAAAAGGGCAAATTATGTAGTATATTAATTATATCGAGAAGTTATTTTTAAAATATACATTAAGTTATATGGCAGCTATTCATATTGTTATCCTTAATCTTGGCAAATTCCTGTTCTTGGTAGGTCATTGCGAAAAAGAGCAAGAGAGTTAACAACTAACTAGCCAATTATTAAAAAAAGAAGAAGAAAATTTAGCCACTTGTATAAACCGCGGGACAACGATTCTAATACCTTCCTGGGCTCTGGCTCTGCCTCCGGTTCTTCCTGTGCTGATGTGGTGGTGGGAGCAGCAATGGCTGCAGGGGTTCCAGCAGCTGCAGCCATAGCCTTTTCTTTCTTGTGTTTTTTGTGTTTCTTGTGCTTCTTATCCTTTTTGTGTTTCTTGTCCTTCTTTTTCTTCTTTTTCTTTCCACCCCCTTCTTGGTCTGAATTCTAGAAATCCAGAAAAATAACAGTAATAAATTAATCATTAAAATTCTGTCCAATTCAAACCCCCCCGCCCCCCCCCCCCCATTGCTTTTCAGAGAGAGAGGAAGGGAGGGAGGGAGAGAAACATCGATGTGAGAGAGACATATCATCTGTTGCCTTCCGCACCTGCAACACAGGTCCATGCCCCTGACTGGGAATCGAACCTATGAGCCTTTGGTGTGCAGGCCAACACCCTAACCACTGAGAAACACTGGCCAGGACCAAGTCAACCTTTTATTTTCCCAAGGAAATAACTAAATGGACCAGTCTCAAGGCTTCAAAGATATTTTACACAGATTTTAAGAGCTAGAATGAACTGTGACGGGAAACTTTTTTTTTTTTTTACAATTTTACCCAACTAACTTCACATTAAACCAGGTTTCCCGACCACAAGCTAGCTGTGAGTCAGGGTCAACCTCCAGATGTAAGGAAAAGCGGCATGTCCAATAGAAAGAAAAGTCTCAGAACTCAGACAGGCCTGAGCTGAATTCTGGTTCAGCTACCTGTTAACTATCTGCCTTCAAACAAATCTGCTCGACTTTTAAAATGAACCCTTTTGGATCAGCTTCTGGGCTCCAAAGGCTCCTAGTTGTGCTTGAGGGTAAGCCCTTAAAAAAAAATTTTTTTTTTTTAAATTGATTTCAGAGAGGAAGTGAGAGGGAGAGCTAGAAACATCAGTAATTAAAGAGAATCATTGATGGGCTGCTTCCTGCATACCCCCTTCCTGAGGATCAAGCCCACAACCCGGGCATATGCCCTTGACCAGAACTGAACCTGGGACCCTTCAGTCCATAGGCTGACGCTCTATCCACTGAGCCAAACCAGCTAGGGAAAGAATGCTATCCTTACGTAGCTTGCCAAAGACTAGATCAGTGGTTCTCAACCTTCCTAATGCTGCGACCCTTTAATACAGTTCCTCATGTTGTGGTGACCCCAACCATAAAATTATTTTCGTTGCTACTTCATAACTGTAATTTTGCTACTGTTATAAATCATAATGTAAATATCTGATATGCTATATGTGTTTTCCGATGGTCGCGACCCACAGGTTGAGAACCGCTGGACTAGATAAAGCAATAAAGTACTTTTCATCCCATCGAGTATTTCACAGGTTTCAACGTTTCTTTTTTTATAGAAACAATGTACAGTTGATTCTTGAAAAATGCAGGGATAAAGGATACCAACCCCTCTCGAAGTAAAAAATCCACAAATAATGCTGGCCAGATGGCTCGGTTGGAGCATCATCCTGGACACCAAAAGGTTTTGGGTTCAATCCCCGGTTGGGGCATGTACAGGAGGCAACAGATTGATGTCTCTCACATATTGATTACTCTCTTTCTCTCTCAAAATAATCAATAAACATAACCTTGAGGACTTAAAAAAATATACAAATAATATTTTACTCCCCCTAAATTTAATTATAGCCATGTCTCAGTGCCCGTGAGGGATTGGTTCCAGAACCCCGAGGATACCAAAATTCACGGATTACCAAATCCCTTAGATAAAGTGGCAAAAAACAATGCTTACAGTCAGCCTTCCAACTGTGGATCGAAAATACTGTTTTTGATCCACAGTTAATTGAATTCATTGATGGGAAACTAGGGGGATATGGATGGTCAATCGTGTATTTATTGAGGAAAAAAAATACACTTATAAGTGGACCTGTGCAGTTCAAGAGTCAACTGTATTTCCCCTGTTGAAAAAATAAAAGCATTAAAGTGCAATGAAGAAAAACTCAAATCACTCATCATTTCCCCAACACTGTGGTCAGCAAACTGCGGCTCGCGAGCCACATGCGGCTCTTTGGCCCCTGGAGTGTGGCTCCTAAGCCTTAGGAATACCCTAATTAAGTTAATAACAATGTACCTACCTATATAGTTTAAGTTTAAAAAATTTGGCTCTCAAAAGAAATTTCAATCGTTGTACTGTTGACATTTGGCTCTGTTGACTAATGAGTTTGCCGACCACTGCCCTAACACATAACCCACTGCCAGCAGTCTAGTTTCTTCTTTGTGATATACATTTTTCCTTTATAAAAATATCATATTTATATAGACACAATCTAAAATAAAAAATTGCATTGATTTGCATGATCTTAATTAGGCATCCCCCAAATGTATCAAACTCTAGAGAAAACAGTAAAAATACTAAAGTGTTTTTCACCTAGATCAGTGATGGCGAACCTATGACACGTGTGTCAGAGGTGACACGCAAACTCATTTTTTTGGTTGATTTTTCTTTGTTAAAAGGCATTTAAATATATAAAATAAATATCAAAAATATTAAGTCTTTGTTTTACTACGGTTGCAAATATCAAAAAATTTCTATATGTGACACGGCACCAGAGTTAAGTTAGGGTTTTTCAAAATGCTGACACGCCAAGCTCAAAAGGTTCGCCATCACTGACCTAGATAATAGAACCATGGGCAATTTTTTCTTTCTGTTTTTCTAGATTTTCTAAAGAGTCCTATCTCAACCACCAAGACTCTGGAGTTTAACAGTGTTAGATATATCACAAATTAGTGGGTTGCTAGAGTACTTTAATGGATTGCTGATGCAATCAACAACACTTAACTTGTACCTCCTTGAAGTCTATCTGAACCACAGAAAATAATGCTCCTCTGAGCTACAAAAGACAAAAAATGTTCTCTGCTTCCAAGTGACCACATGTATAATAAAAAAGCGTAATATGCAAACCGACCGAACAGCAGATCAACTGTCCGGATGACCACGCTATGACATGCACTGGCGCCAGGCCAGCCAAGGCAGGTGTGATGCGATTGGTCAGGGGGCCCCGCCATTGCCCCAGGATCACCCCACAGAGGGAGGCCCAGGTCACCGGCCGAAGGGGCAATCAACTGGGGGGGGGGGGGGGGGGGGGGGGTAGGGGGGAAGGAGGAGGGGGGTGGTGACAGACGCAGGCAGCGCCAGGCCAGGGTGCGGGTGGGGAGCAGGGTGGGGAGCAGGGCCGGGTGCCGGCAGCTGGGGGAAGGAAGGCCTACCCTTGCACGAATTTTGTGCATTGGGCCTCTAGTACAATTATAAAAGATGTCCAAAACAGACCAGACACATACCCTCGCCGGTGATGGGCTTGGTGTTGGGCTTTTAGCCTTTTTGACCGGTACTGCTGGTGACCAGTTGGTAGAGGGTGACTGAGACTGGACAGGAGATGGAGGTGCTGGGGGTTTTTTAGCTGCTGGCTCAGGAGATCCTGAGACAGATCGGGAGGATGAGACTCTTCTTACAGATTGAGGGCTTGGTGAGGCAGCTCTAGACAAAGGGAAAAACAAAACAAAACATTTATTATCCAAGAACAGAGATCTTTCCTAAAAGAAAATAACCAACTACCATTATAGAACTAGGTCACAAAATTTAACTCAAAATTATATCATCTAAGTCTCCTAGTATTAAATAGTTCAAGCCTCACAATCCTCTTTCCATTCTGTTAGTGATTCTTTCTGTATGAAATGAGCAATGCCAATTCCTAGTATTTTACTTAATACTGCTTTTAACTTTTATCAGTCTTACATAGACATGCAAGGAATATTCTAGCCCTAGCCAGTTTGGCTCAGTGACTAGAGTGTCGGCCTGTGGACTGAAGAGTCCCGGGTTTGATTCCAGTCAAGGGCACATGCCCAGGCTGCAGGCTCAATCCCCAGTAGGGAGCGTGCAGGAGGCAGCCGATCAATGATTCTCTCTCATCACTGATGTTTCTATCTCTTTCTCCCTCTCCTTTCTTCTCTGAAATCAATAAAAATATATATTTTTTAAAAAAAACACCAAAAATGAAATATTCTATTCATCACTTAAGAGTTTAGAACCAGAAAGAAACCTATGGCATTTAGTTTATGCCATTAGGAACAATTCTGAAAACAGAAAAGGTTCTCTGAATAGTAATCAGAATTTGCTTTATAAGTTTGTATTCACAGCTTATTCTTTCTGTAATTTCATAGTAAAGGGGGGTGAGGAGAGGAGCATTTCAACATAAAGAGAGCTATGCAAGTTAATGTTCCTAATCAAAGAGCATAATATATCTTTACTTTTTTGTCTTTTTGGGTTCTGGCGTCCTGGAGACTCTCCTAATGGGCCTAGTACTTGGAGATGGGGATTGCCTTCTTTGGGGTGATGATGAGGCTCCTCTTCGAACGGGTGGAGGACTTGAGGAGGGCTGAGGAGCTCGAGGCCGTGGCGAGGGCGAATGCCGTTTGTTTGGTTGTGGTGACCGGACCTCCCGCGTAGATCGGCCTGGGGAAGACCCTTTCCTATGCTTTGATGACAATGAAGGTGAACGTCTCTTGTTGGCTGGGGAGCTTCTTTGTTTGGGAGGTGGAGAATGGGAGACACGACGCTTTGGTGGTGGAGATGGTGATGCCCTTCGTTTAGGAGGGGGTGGGGGAGAAGCCGTTCTTCTCTTTGGAGGTGGGGAAGGAGAATATCTCCTCTGTATTGGAGGAGAGTATCTTCTTGGGGAAGGTGAGCGCCGACGAGGGGGAGGAGAAGGAGTCCTATAGGAAAAATACATCATTAAGCTGGAAGGTCCAACAAGAAATAGTATACAAAGAAAACTAACCAGTAATCATGGCAATATAGGCACATCTCAGATACTTCGGATTCTGTTTCCTATCATTGCAATACAGCAAATATTGCAATAAATCATGTAAGCCCTCACTGGTTTGGCTCAGTGGATAGAGCGTCGGCCTGCGGACTGAAGGGTCCCAGGTTCGATTCCGGTCAAGGGCATGTGCCTTGGTTGTGGGCATATCCCCAGTGGGGGGTGTGCAGGAGGCAACTGATCGATGTTTCTCTCTCATCGATGTTTCTAACTCTCTATCCCTCTCCCTTCCTCTCTGTAAAAAAATCAATAAAATATATTAAAAAAAAATAAATCAAGTAAAATAAATTTATTGGTTTCCCAGTGCATATAAGTTATGCTTATACCATACTGTAATCTATTAAGTGTACAATAGCACATTTCTTTAAAAAACAGTGTATATACAGTTATTTAAAAATATTTTATTGCGCCGAAACCGGTTTGGCTCAGTGGATAGAGCGTCGGCCTGCGGACTCAAGGGTCCCAGGTTCGATTCCGGTCAAGGGCATGTACCCGGGTTGCCGGCACATCCCCAGTGGGAGATGTGCAGGAGGCAGTTGATTGATGTTTCTCTCTCATCGATGTTTCTAACTCTCTATCTCTCTCCCTTCCTCTCTGTAAAAATTCAATAAAATATATTTAAAAAAAAAAAAATATTTTATTGCTAAAAAATGCTCACCCATCATCTGAGCCATTTTTTTTGTTGGTGGTAGATCTTGGCTGTGTTGATGAAAATGCAATATTTGCAAAGTGCAATAAAATGAGGTACTTGCGTGTATTGTACTAGCACCAGGCAAAGGGAGTATTTTCTAAATGCTATACCTTTATCTTTATTTAAGTAAAAACATCACAATAAAATTCCTGTTTATCATAAAGTACTACAATAACCAGAATTTTGTATTATTTTCCATACAAACAACTGTAAACCTACTTTTGCCCCACATTAAATAGTGTTCCTACCTTTAAATTGATTTCTCTGTATCGATATGTGACTCAGATACCATAAAAGCGAGCTATTTAAAGTGTATATTTTGCCCACCCCTTGTGGCTCAGTGGTTGAGCGTTGACCTATGAACCAAAAGGTCAAGGTTCAATTCCTGGTCAGGGCACATTCCCAGGGTTCGGACTCAATCCCCAGTAGGGGGTGTGCAAGAGGGAGCTGATCAATGAATCTCTCTAATCTGATGCTTCTCTCTCTTCCTTTCCCTTGCTCTCTAAAATCAAAGGTCCCAGGTTTGATTCCAGTCAAGGGTAGATGCCTGGGTTGTGTACTTGGTCCCCAGTAGGGGGTGTGCAGGAGGCAGGCAATCAATGATTCTCATCACTGATGTTTCTATCCCTCTCTCCCTTCCTGTCTAAAAATATATCTTAAAAAAACATTTTTTAAGAGTATAAAGTGTACATTTCAATGGTTTTTAGTATATTTGTAGTTGTATAACTATTATCACTCCCCATTCCCACCTAGACACCACTAAATCCACTTTGTATCTATAGATTTGTGTTCTGAATTTTTCATATAAATGGAATCATATATGTGTTTTCTGAATGGCTGAGCAATATCACTCTAAGCTATTTCAATCATAAAGGCTCAAACGTGCTCTAATTAAGATTCATCAAGGGTGGCGGGGGGAGATCAACCAAAGGACTTGTATGCATGCATGTTAGTATAACCAATGGACACAGACACTAGGGGGTGAGGGCATGAGCGGGGAGGTGGGGGCAATAGGGGGATAAGGTCACATATGTAATGCCTTAATCAATAAAGAAAAAAAAGAATTCATCAAAGATGGACACACAGTAATGTGGTGAAGGCCTGGGTAGGGCGGGGGCTGGGTGGAAGAGGATAAAAAGGGGGAGATTGGGGGACAGGTGTAATACTGTCAACAAAGGTATTTAATGATCTTAATAACTATATAGATAAATAAGCAAACAAAGTTGCTCTAATGAACTCCAACAAACATTCCGATAAAATACCTTCGTCTTGGTGGCGGTGTGGGAGACCTACGCCGTCGAGGAGGTGGAGCAGGAGAGGGAGAACGTCGCCTTCTGGTGGGCGGTGGGGAGGGACTTCTCCTGCGTCGACCGCTGCACCAAAGAATTATAGTTGATTCTCAGTTAGTAGCATTTATAATTAAGTTATCTAGATGACACCATTTCAATCATTATTAACCCAAAGTGCAGCAACTGTTACTCTATCCCTCAGAGCAGTTTTCAAATTACAGTTCAAGACTATTAGTCAAGACCCTGGGGTTATGAACCACCATTTTTAAAGAATAGAAAATCAGAATGTTGCTTGCAGTAAGGATAAATATTTTTTATGAAAAATTTGTTTCAGTATATAAATATGTAGTCTGGGTCATGATATAAAATATTCTTAACGTGATGAAGGGAAAAAAGTTTGGAAGCAGAGCCTTAAGAGAATTGTTTTGTAATTGGCACACACCAGAATCACCTGGGAAACTTATCTGAGCTTTGCATTCATCAGGTCTGGGCTGTGGTCTAGCCAGTGTATTTTGAAAAGACTCTCAAGGTGATTTTCCAATACCTTACTAGAAACAACTGCACTGAAGCCTAGAAAAAATTAATGTTCAAAACAGATATTTTGAATTTAACACTTATCAGTGGCTTAAGGCCTAAAATCTGGGTGTCATAGCTCCAAATTCTTGAGTTTTAAAATGTACACTGCTCGAGAGTTGCATACTGTTAACTGAAAACACTATCCCCAAAGGCAAAGGATAAAAGTTGTCTGAGCACTAAAACTACCACTGGGATTGATTTGGTTAAAATACAGATAAGGATCATATAAACCCAATGCTGAGCTTAACAATACACTTAACCAACATAAAAGCACATCTGAAATGTACAGATTATATCAATTCATAGCCATCTTCCTAAAGATATATTAAAATATACACTAAACCAGTGTGCCACCTTTTGGGTAAATTTGTAATTACAAGTAGCCAAACAATATAATTAATTTCTTGTCCAGAACAGTATTGGTGCTGTCCTTGAGGTCTGAGGAGCTCGAGGCCATGCTCCTCTTATTTCCTATGAATCTGGAAATATTTTCCAAAGTTTATTGGTCTTGGTTCCCTTTAAAATTAAGAAGAGTTCTGTTACCAGAGAAAATCCTGAAATTATTAAATTAAAATTTGTATTTGTTTATGCCTTGTGTGGACTAAAACTTCACTTTGAATAGATTTAAAATAAATGCTACAAGAGGCAAAGATATCAAGACAGATAAGCTTTAGATGAGTGAAATGTAGGCGTTGAACTATTAATTACAAAAAAAGGGACAGTTTTAAAGGGGAAGCCACTTATCAGCAGGGTTAATCAGAATTATGGGACCAAGAGAAACAGGATGACTACAGTACTGTTTCATCAACAGGTAATGAAGATTTCAAATGGGTTTTTGACTTAAAAAGAAGAAAAGCAGAGGTTTATATTCACAAACTTTGAGGGTGAGATGACTTAAACCAGAACTTCCAATATGTTATCAATAGGCCTAATAGCATAAGAGGCTATTTACTGATTATGTAGCTTCTCTTTTAAAAATTCTCCCAATTTGTTTGCAAAACATTAAACAAAGAGTCTCATTAAAATTGAACTCAGATGAATCTATCTATGAGATATTTATTCTGCGCCTTAGTTTCATTTGTAAAATGAAATAACTAAAGGTCCCTTTCAATAATGACCTTCACCTGGTTTCCTGTGTTTCTATGTGAGAAAATAACTGAAAAGAGAATAAATAAAACCATAACCAAAGTAGCATAACCTAAGGAACTGCCAGAAAAATCTGATAATCACTTATAACTGGAATCTTGATACCACATGATTCTATGACCCGAAAGCTCTAGTTTTTTTTAACTGATCTGATAAGGCACACATTTCAGGGATTAAAAGAAAAAAAGCTAAGCATTTTCTAGTTACCCTGAACACTAATGTCAAACGAAGCCTTCAAATGTGTGTAGAAATTGAATAGAAAGTTTCCCTCCTAAAAACTGTGTGAGAACCAGTTTTCAGTAAGTTTCAATTTGATGTGTAGCCCTTAGCCTCTCAAGCATTTAGGAATAGACAAGTCTCCTAACAAGGGGCCAACTTGCTATCTCTGCAGTGATGTCTTCAGAACAATCTCATTTCACTAGGCACATTGGTGATGGGAGGTAAAAAGTTATAGATGTGACAACTACAGTTAGTATGATCAATATACCGTATCCTTTAATTTAAAGGAGTATTCGATCCCCAAAGATGAGTGTTTAAGAGCATGAAAAATGTTACTGTTTTTTGTTTAAACTTCATATATATATAAATGAAACCAGACTGTGTTTCCCCTCTTAAAACACTATAAATATTGAAGCATGATTCCAATTAATTATTTCTACATCTCTAAATCCCAGACACCTGACTGCAATTTCTAACATCACTAAACTTGAGGCTACTAGTATAATTTAGTACCTTTTATTTTTATATATATATTTTATTGATTTCTGAGAGGAAAGGAGAGGGAGAGAGAGATAGAAACATCAATGATGAGAGAGAATCATGGATCGGCTGCCTCCTGCACAATCCCTACTGGGGATCGAGCCCGCAACCCGGGCACGTGCCCATGACGGGAATTGAACCCGGGATTCTTCAGTCTGCAGGCCGACACTCTATCCACTGAGCCAAACCAGCTAGGGCAGTACCTTTTAAAATGTGGATACACAAAACAAAAACATCCTGGTGTAGGGTGATAAACATTAGCGTTGATTTCACTGTAATGAGAAATCTCTTTTCCAGTAAAGAAAACAGTTCCATAATTTGGGGAGTGGGAGAAATCTTACCACTAAACTGATTTTGTAAAGTATACAAATCTATCAAGTTGATGAGTAAAGAAGCCATGGTTAATTACAGCTGGGTACAGAATACCTTAGCACAGGGGTGGGCAAACTTTTGGACTCGAGGGCCACAATGGGTTCTTAAACTGGACCGGAGGGCCGGAACAAAAGCATGGATGGAGTGTTTGTGTGAACTAACATAAATTCAAAGTAAACATCATTACATAAAAGGGTACGGTCTTTTTTTTTTTTAGTTTTATTCATTTCAAACGGGCCGGATGTGGCCCGCGGGCCGTAGTTTGCCCACGGCTGCCTTAGCATCTAAGGCAGTGGTTCTCAACCTTCTGGCCCATTAAATACAGTTCCTCATGTTGTGACGCAACCATAAAATTATTTTCGTTGCTACTTCATAACTGTAATGTTGCTACTGTTATGAATCATAATGTAAGTATCTGATATGCAGGATGGTCTTAGGCGACCCCTGAAAGGGGTCGCGACCCACAGGTTGAGAATCACTGATCTAAAGTGATCTTGTTTTAGGTTTTCATTTTTTAATTGAGAAGTAATAGTTACTCTCATGGCACAAATATACTGCTTAGGCTCCACTACAAACATTGCTGACTGGTTCTAAAGAACCTTTCCAAGAAAACCCTTTTATTAATGAGACTACCTAAAAGAACATAGCTTCAAAAAACTGAGCCAAAGTAAGACAATGAGAGTTTTAGGAAGAACAAATACTTAGAAATTAAGTGGCAGCTAAACCTCCGCAAACAGAAGACCAGTGAAGATATAGTCTAGGGCTATGTCAATGGCACAGGTAAGACCTAGCTTTGTTACTTTGTAACTCTAAAAACTCACTTTACTACTTCCGGGCCTGTTTATTTCAGCATGAGATAGGCCTACATTAAAGATTTCTAGGTATGATTTGACTTTAAAATGTTAGGTTTCATGGTCACCCAGACACTGATAATCAAAAAGGGTCAATGAAAATATGCAAACCTACCTTCCTACCATAGGAAGCACTGAGCAAAGGCCAAAACCTTGCATTCCTCTTTTACTTTTTGAAGCCTCTCCATAGTTTTTCTTGCCTTCCCTAATGTCACCATCAAGTCCTTCCCCACTAAATCTGAGGTGCTATTACTACCAATACTTTAACTGCACAAAAATATAAGTTCAAATAACTCTCTAAAATGAACAATATATACAATTCTATCTTATATTGATGTGTGAAGAATATAATTAAAAACTAAAACTGAGGACCTTTTCCACAGCCATACATTGTGTACCTAGGAATGGAATAAGGTTACCTAAACAGTAAATTAAGTCACTAAAACTTTGACATGTAATCCTAAGTTACAAAGTAGTGTCTAACCAACCTTTTAGTCATTGGCGATTGCCATCGCTTTCCCATCTGCATCCTGAGAGCAGTGGAGAAAAACAAATGTCAAGAATTCCATTCACCAAATTATTCACTTCAATGGCATTAAGTATCACTAATGGAGATATATTTTTTCAAAAGGACTCAATGCTATCATTTAACTGGTATTCTTTTTGTCATGCACACGTATCACATGGTGGTATAAACCTTACAAAGTTCTCGTTAAATAGCTAATAATCACCAAACAATGCAACCCCCTACCCAACAAAATGTGACCATTTCCTTCTGTCCTGGAAATGGAGTTAGCCAAATTCTAAAATAAGCCCATAGCCCATCCCTTAATTTATGAAGTTTCATCACTACAGAACACAGCAATGAAGCTATTGAAGAAAAGACATTACCGAGGGGAAGCCTCTTTCTGGCGTTTTCGAGGTGATGGAGAGGCACTCCGGGAAGGGGAATGTCTCCGCCGCCTGCCTACCTCACCATTCTTCACATGGGACCTCTTGGGTCGCTCTTCTTCTGAGGAAGATGAGGAGCCAGAATCTATAATTACACAATAAACAAAATATTACAGCAAGTCTGTGCTTAAAAGTCTGTCCACATCAGTGATTCCCAAAGTGGGCGCTGCAGCAATCCAGGGGGGCGGTGATGGCCACAGGTGCATTTGTTTTAACTTTTTTTGTATTACCTTTCTATTCTGAGTTCAATAAATAGTTTCATAATTTCAAACTTCAATGTTTCTAATTTACACCTTTCTTTACTATATTTTACGAAAAAGGTAGAAACATTAATACATGTATCTTTCTGTTTAATTGCTATTAAAATTTTTAAAAAATTAATTTCCAGGGGGCGCTGAGTAATATTTTTTCTGGAAAGGGGGCAGTAGGCCAAATAAGTTTGGGAACCACTGGTCCACATTTTCTGAATCTAAGCGGATGGAGTGTCTAAAGCAGGGGTCCTCAAACTTTTTAAACAGGGGGCCAGTTCACTGTCCCTCAGACTGTTGGAGGGCCGGACTATAGTTTAAAAAAAAACTATGAACAAATTCCTATGCACACTGCACATATCTTATTTTGAAGTAAAAAAACAAAACGGGAACAAATACAATATTTGTATTTGCATGTTGCCCGGGGGCCGTAGTTTGAGGACCCCTGGTAAAGCAGTGATGGCGAACCTATGACACGCATGTCAGAGGTGACACGCAAACTCATTTTTGGGTTGATTTTTCTTTGTTAAATGGTATTTAAATATATAAAGTAAATATCAAAAATATAAGTCTTTGTTTTACTATGGTTGCAAATATCAAAAAATTTCTATATGTGACACAGCACCAGAGTTAAGTTAGGGTTTTTCAAAATGCTGACACGCCGAATTCAAAAGGTTTGCCATCAGTGGTCTAAAGATTAATTACTTTGCCCTAGCTGGTTTGGCTCAATGGATAGAGCATTGGTCCTGCTCAAGGGCACATGCCCGGATTGCAGGCTCGATCCCTACCAATCAATGATTTTCTCTCATCATTGATGCTTCTCTCTCTCTCCCGCTTCCTCTCTGAAATCTATAACAATATAAATAAATTCTGTTTTTTTAAAAAAAGGATCAATTACTTTATTTCTATGTAGGTACAAACATCTTTCTCCTACATATACTCGCTATCCTGAGGGACATGCGTATCTTTTTATATATATAAAGAATATATATAATTCTTTATTGTTGAAAGTATTACATGGGACATGCATATCTTCAGTATTTTTAAATTAGGAAATGCAGGAAGAAAAAACTTAATCAGCATCCATACCAGATGATGACTGCTGGTTCTGTCTTCTGTATTGGCGTCTCTGCTGCACAGAATCTGCTGCAGCCATTTTGCCACCTTTATCTTCTTCTGAAAGATGGATGCATTTAGAAAGTGTTTCTTTAGTTATGCATACAGAAAATGTAACATATTCGAATAGGAAAAAGGTCTCTTAAACCTTTATCTGATTGGGTCAAACAATACAACTATCTCACACACACACACTTTTTTTTTTTTTTTACAAAGAAGGAAAAGCTCAAAACGCCAACTTAAATGCTGATTTAAACCATCACCACCAAATGTAATAAAAATAAACTTCTTTAGTCCTGGCCAATGTGGCTCAGTTGGATGGGCGTCATAACATGCACCGAAAGTTTGCGGGTTCCATTCCTGGTCAGGGCACATACCCAGTAGGAGGTGTGAAGGAGGCAGCCGATTGAGGTTTTGCTCTCACATCAATGTTTCTCTCTCTCTCCCTCTCTAAAAATAAATTTTAAAAAAACCTAAAGGATGATACTGCTATCCACATTGAAGATGTGAAAGAAATGAGGCTAAGATAAATTAAGTAATTAAACAAACAAAAAGCAGTTAAAGAGTGGAGCCTGGGATTCAAACTAGGTTCGTGTTACTTCAGAGTCCTAGCTCTTAACAACTAATATCCTGTAATTAATCTTTAACCAGAAGGGTTTAATCAAATGTGCTACAAACAGAATTCATCTTAAAACAAACATACACACAGAACTTACCTGATTCAGATAACTCTACTTTTCTAGGCTTGGGTGCTGGTGAAGGGGACTCTCTTTTCTCAGTACCTTTATGTTTTGTCACTAGAAAGAGTACAGAAAAAAACCACTTATAAAAAGAAAACAAAACAAGGCTTCACAGGACATGTTAATACAAAAATGGGGTGACTATTCTCATAAAGAATTTACAGAAAATTACAAAATTTCTGTAAGGACTTTGTCATCACCTGGGCAGTACCTGAAGTAGAAGCAAGAATTTTTAGTACTGAATGAAAAGCCCCAATAATGATTTAGAATCTTGAGATTCACCCAAAAGAAAGAATAGTTTAGAGAAATTGGGAGCTGTTTCTGAGTAGAACAAGCTTTATGCTATGTGTAACATCAACTCAGTAAACCTCTGTGTGCTACCTCACAACTTAAAACATTCTAAGGAGGCCTCATCAACACAAAAGCTTTCAAACACCCACTATGAGTAGGTTCAGTAAGTAGGTAATTAAAAAATTTTATCTGCTGAAATTTTCAGAAAAAGATATTTGGTCTGAAGAGGAGGAATAAACTAGCCACCCAAGAGGCTGTAGGTTCTTTATGTACATAGAGCATATATAACCCTCACAATAGCACGAGGGATTTTAAACTACCTATAAAAAAAAGTAGACCTTCACAATAGTGAAAATAATTAAACATGAAGGTTGCAAGGTTCTTTCTAAAGCTCAAAGGGAGGTTTAAAAAAAAAGCAGCTGCAGCTCTGAAATATAACCATAGTAGTAGAAGAGCTGTGGGTACCTTATGAATTATCCAACTTACCTTTTTCCAATTGCAAGGAAAATTATTATAGCAACTACCTTTTGTATGTTTGCTATAAGTACTGTTGCTAATATCACAGTCCCCCTCCTTTTTACGAGAGGTGTGACGTTTAAATACAACTAACCTTGAAGTCATAAGGATAATTTAAGTGAACTAGGATCTGACCCTAACACTCTATTTCTGGATACAGGCTTTAATTTTCAACAACTACTACTTCTGTCTATAATAGCCATCCATTGCTTCAACTTAAAATAAAAAGTATAGAGAGTTATAACTATTAATCTTATAGATTAACCTGAACATCATTTGACAGCATTACTGTAAGAACTAAACTTGAAGACAATATGATCCCCCTCAGGACCTTTACAACTGTTTGTTTGTTTTTTAATTTAAAGCAATTACCATGGGATGTTTGACCTAGGATACAGATACATTTCATTTAACAAACACTCATATTCAGAATTCTATCAAGACTTATTCAAAGGGCAGTAACTTAAGAGAACTAGTGATCGAAATCAACAATTAAGTCCAAGCCGGTTTGGCATCAGCCTGCAGACTGAAGGGTCCCAGGTTCGATTCCAAGCAAGAGCACATGCCTGGGTTTGCGGGCTTGATCCCCAGTAGGGAGTGTGCAGGAGGCAGCCGATCTATGATTCTCTTTCACCATTGATGTTTCTATCTCTCCCTCTCAGAAATCAATAAAAATATATTTAAAATAATAATTAATAATACATAAAAAAGCAATAAAATCTCTGCTAAAGTAGTCAAACTAAAGAATTCACCACTATCCTTTTTTTTTTTTTTAAATATATTTTATTGATTTTTTACAGAGAGGAAGGGAGAGAGATAGATAGTCAGAAACATCGATGGGAGAGAAACATCGACCAGCTGCCTCCTGCACATCTCGCACGGGGGATGTGCCCGCAACCCAGGTACATGCCCTTGACCGGAATCGAACCCGGGACCCCCCAGTCCGCAGTCCGACGCTCCATCCACTGAGCCAAACCGGCTTTGGCACCACTATCCTTTTAAAACCACCAGCACTTGAGCCTTGGCCAAGTAGTTGATTAGAGGGTCATCCCAATATTCCAAGGTTGCAGGTTCAATCTTCTGTCAGGGCACATACAAGATCAACCAATGAACATATAAAGAAGTGGAACAATAAATCAATGTTTCTCTCTCTCCCCCTTCCTATCTTTCTCTAAAATCAATAAATAAATGTTAAAAAAAAGAAATGAAACAACCAACGTTTTATTAATGATTCTACCTAATAAGCCTTTTGGTCAAACTGATGGACTGGGTAAAGAATGATTAACGCCTAATTAGTTATCATGAAATATGATAGCACTATAAGTGCATTTAAAACCTGTATTTTAATAAATTCAAATAAATAAAATAGAAAGGCTTAAAAATGTTTAGGGATATGAGGCTTTTTTTTTCCTGGTTAGTATTGCCCATTTCTAAAATTTGTTTTTATTGATTTTTTTTTGAGAGGGAGGAAGAGGGGGAGGGGGAGAAAAAGTGAGTGAGAGAGAGAGGAAGGGAGAGAGAGTGAGAGAGATATCGGTTGCTTCCCGTATACACCCTGACTAGAAATGGAACCAGCAACCTTTTGGTGCATGGGATGTCACTCTACCAACTGAGTCACACTGGCCAGGGCTTCCCCATTTTTAAGTGTCAGTTTATCTTCAATGCTTGTAAAAGCTTTTATAGACAACCCATTATCTACAAACCCACATGTTTAAGTTACCACCTTGGAAAACTGGGTTCCAAAATGTGGATGTCAGAATGTATTTTCCCCTAGGAAACATTAAAAGCGTGGTTGTATTTGGAAGATGGCTGGCAACTCCCTACTTAGTAAATAATACAAATTTAACCATACATTATTTACATTTTCTCCTGTAAAAAATATGCATTTGGAGTTTTTCCTAACTCAATCTAAATGGCTTAGCTAAAGTAGTCCTTAATTATTGTTAATATAGTCATCATTAGACAAGTATACATTATATACTCCTACTCTGGTTCAATGACTGACTGAATCAGAATATTACTAATATTATAATGTTAATGTCCCATTGAAGTTTGCCCAGATGAGATTTTATTCATCCAAATGTTTTTATTTTTTGTATTCAAGGGGCAAAAATCATTCTAGTATGAAGTCAGAAATCTTCTAAGTCAATTGAAAAACCAGTATTTGGAATTTATTTCAGCAGTCCCTATGAATTCACCACATGCGAATGGGAGGAGGCAGGAGAGGGTAATGGGGGGATAAATGGTGACGGAAAGAGACATGATTTGGGGCAGTGACCACACAATATAATACACAGATGGTGTCTTATAAATTGTACACCTTAAACCTATATAATTGTATTAATCAATGTAACCCCAATAAGTTTAATAATAAAAAAAACTTCCATTACCACAGGTATAGATCCTCTGGTAAACATAATTAACTATCCCACTGATTTCAAAGCACTTCTTTTTGTTCTAAGATGCCACTTTATGACATGCCATTGATTACATTATATTCCAAATAATTTACCTCTTAAATCCCCCAAAATACTTTTCCTGCCTCTCTCCCACTCCATTTGCCCATCATCAATAACAGAACCTTTATTGAAAGCCCTGATTGGTGACTACTATATGAATTACAAAAGTAAAGCCTATTACATTTCGATGTCATTGCTCGTATTAGCCATGAAGACTGCAAAAAAAGGAATTTCTGAAATCATGGTACCAGGTGTACAGAAGCCAAAGAATTTCACCCTGCCCTCCATTCCCCTCCTCCAGAAATCAAAACAGGCATTTTGGAGTAGGAGAGTTTGACCAAGTATACATTTTTTAACTGGAAATGAGAACCCAAATTCCAGTCCAGGTTGGCTGGCCCTCACCAAATCACTTAACCTGAGAACCTATTTCTTGATGACAATCTCTAAAATTATTTCTAGCTCTGAAATTTCATCACAGATGACTAGGATCATGTTACCATAAAGTTATTCCCAAGTAGTAAGAACCAGTATTCAGCTTCAGTGGTCACAAGGCAGCCTCTGACTACAATGATCACAGAACATCTCTTTGGCTAGGTCCCAGAATCCATAGGAATAGAACTAGTCCTTAGTCTCCACCATGACCTATTTCTTGCTTATGTACATATTCACTGCGACTTGTTTCTGAAAAGCAGCAGCCTGCTCCCCGCAATAATATATCAAAACACAAGCAGTTCGTACCTTTGAAGATTTTTCAAAGGTAACTACTAATTCTTAATAATTAACCTATTTTAACAGGGATGCAGTCCTTCTGTTCAGGTACACTTATTACCCTTTGGCTATATGATGCAAACAGAAAAATCATAACTTGATGTGTTTTTACAAAATTGACATGTTGCTCCTTAAAATCCAAATTACTATAGCCTCTTTTTAGATTTCCCCCCTCCACCACTACTCACCTTTCAGGTGTCTTTCTCATTCTGGCCCTAAGCACCAAGGCCCGATTCCATTCAAATAGATCCTATAGTGTGTATTTAATACTAAAGGAACAAACCCCAATAGACCACAACCTTCACTCAAGACTAACACAGTCAATATTCTACTTGCCTGGCAGGATCACAGATCATAAATTCCTCAGAAATCAATCTACAGAATAAAGCAAGAACAAAACGCAAGAACCCTGCCTAGAGCCTAAATTTAAAAAACAAATCAGCTTTTAAGAGGACACCATGTCCTTCCTTAGAGAGCACATGTGGCCAAGAAAATAATTAAAAAGAATATGAAGTCCTCAAACAAAAAAATCTTCAGGGCTTGGGGAGTTAATTGATCTCATAGTAATACAATGATCCCTTATCATGATGACACAACTTTGATGTTACCCAAAATCAAACAGCACCGACTAATAATTTATTTCTCTACCTACACAATGCCAGAGGGCATTGCTAAAAACAAAACACATGTAAAGTCTATTACAACAAATCTCAAGAACTTAAAGCAGGAAAGAGAAGGTGAACGAACCTCTGAGCAATTTACAAACACCACATACAAATACTACCCAGAAACTTCATACTTTGAAAGGTGAAAGGGGTGACCAACAACTGACAAGCACTCCATAAGTAAATGAAGAAAGGATATATGTTTATTTGTTTGATTTTTACCTTTACCTGAAGTTCTCCCAGGAGAGACAGAAACACGACTTTTTCTTGTCCGGTTTGACTGCTGGGGTGTTGGGGAATGACGAGTTTTTGGCGGAGGAGTTGCCGGAGGTGATGGCCTATGCCTTCGCCTTGGAGGACTTGCTGAGGGAGACAACCTACGCATTTTTCGAGGGGGGCTGGATGTCCTCTTAGGAGGCTTCTTTGGCGGTGACCGGGAACGAGACGAAGAAGAGGATGAACTACTTCCAGACAAGGATGCTGATGAACGCCTTCTTCTGTGAAATAAAGTATTCATACTCAGTAACTGCACATTTACAAAGGTTATGTACAGTTTATACAAAAATACAGCTATTTTTATCCAACTTTTGAGTTTATGTAGCTAAGCAGATAATGAGTTTTAAAAATAGGAAACAAAACCATAACCTACCACAGGTAACAGCTAAAGACTAACTATGAAGAAAGAAATTATTCTGATAAATCTATGTTTGAGTTGTCTTTCCAGTTATAAAATATGTTGAGTGCTAATAACGTAACTAGCCAGTCTCATTCTTCCTTAGGAATGATATCAGTGCTTTGGAGTTTGCATACAATGTTTGGGTGGCAAGGTATTTTCCATTTAGTAACAATGTCAAGCAACCTTTAGATGCCTTTTTAAAGAGATGCGAAAGATAAGGAATTCATTTAGCTACATAAACTTAGAAGCAGGGGTCTCTCGAATTCTGCGGCAAAATTTGTGTTAAGTTCTGTTGCAATTATGTGTACCTGCAGAATTCACCTTTGGCAGAAGAATTCCTGAGAACCTGAAAAAAAGAAACCCTACCTTAAGTGTGAGATAAAAACTACCTGAAAGGGAATCTTACACAATCTGCAAAATATTTTGATTGCTAAACGGCTCAATTAATAAAACATGCTGTTTGCAAAACTCCAATATAAAAATTAGCTGTTTCCACTAATCCTGTACTAGAAATAGAAAGCACCAGTATTACTTTTCTCCTGAGAAATCAATTTTAGAAGTGTGATGCTTAAACTGCCTGACCATTTATATCAGTCTCATTTATCAACAGTAACATTAATCCTATAATTTTTAATGGTTATAAAAATGGTTCAATTTACCTTGACAACTCTTCCCCACAGAAAAATATTATCTTTTTAAAAACTATGGGATTCTAAAAACCCTCAGTTTGCAGGAACAGCAAAAATTATGGAGCTTATTGTTCCCTCTCTTTATTTCCAACTAGTTTCGGTCCCCTGAAAACAACCTTAAAAGATTCAAACACAAAAAATTCTGTCCTGAGTATAATCTGAAGCATAACCATCAGAGTTCCCTTCTAAAAACACATGAATGCACTGATTGCCAAGAAGGCACAGAACTTTGCTCTCAGTGCACCAGGCCTCTATTTTGGACAATACAGCAATAATCTTTTTTTTTTTTTAAATATATTTTATTGATTTTTTACAGAGAGCAAGAGTTAGAAACAGAGAAACATCAATCAGCTGCCTCCTGCACATCCCCTACTGGGGATGTGCCCACAACCAAGGTACATGCCCTTGACCGAAATCGAACCTGGGACCCTTTAGATCGCAGGCCGATGCTCTATCCACTGAGGTAAACTGGTTAGGCAGCAACAATCTTTTTGTTAAAAGTGATAGGTCAAACATTTTACTTTGTGCCAACTTTAAGATTTAAAAAAATAGAACATTGTGTATTAACAGGGTTTCTTTAATGTCCAGTCTCTTAAAAAATAACCAGACACCAAACTGCTAAAAGGTTTTATCTATGGAATGGGATTATGGGTAAAGAGAGAGAGAGAGAGAGAAACATAGATTTGTTGTTCCACTTATTAATGCATGTTGTTTAATTACTGTATGTGTCCTAACTGAGGATCAAACCCACAACCCCGGCACATCATGACGAGGCTCTAACCAACTGAGCCACTGGCCAGGGCTGGGTAATTTTTATTTTTATTTCTGTTTTAACTGTTTATACTAAGTACTCATTTCAATAAGGACAAAAAGCAAAACAAAACAAACAAACAAAAAAAACATTTAAAAAATATAAAAGTATATGCCCGGCTGGAGTGGCTCAGTTAGTTAAGTGGGCTCAATTCCCACTGAGAGCACATGCAAAAAAAGAACTGATCTATGCTTCTCTCTCACATTGCTGCTTCTCTCTTTCTCCTGGAATCTTTATAAGGATGTCCTCAGGTGAGGACTTAAAAATAAATAAATAAAAGTATAATTAATGCAAATAGATTATTTTAATACTGGTAAAAGCAGCTTACTGGCTTTATTGTCATCTACTGTTCAGAAGCCAGTGGTAACTAAAATCCAAAAAAAGAGGTTAGGTGACTAATTTCCTTACTTCATAAGACTTCTTGGTGGGGCCTGAAAGGATATCTTAACAAGAGGTATCAATAAGATGGTAGGGGGCGGGGTGGGCTGGAGGGGGTCAATGGGGGAAAGGGGGCGCATATGTAATACCTTCACAATATAGAATTCAACAATTAAAAAATAAAAAGATAAATTTCTTCTTTTTTATTTTCCAACAATAGACTAGCATTATTTTTCATGCAAATAACAGCACACATCAAATGAGATAGGCTCTTTGGAAGACATTACCTATCACACATGAGTTCTTTCTTCCAAGGGGACACTAATATAAAGATTAGCCTAAAATAAATGTATGGTCCACTTCCATACACCTAACAATTTCAAATTAAAAAAAGAAAAGAAAGCTCACCGTCTCACTGGAGATCTACTCCTTCTATGCCTTGGTGGAGGAGGCATTCGTCTTGGTGGAGTTCTTCTTCGAGGAGATGGCCGCCTTCTTGGGCTTGGCCGCCTTCTAGGTGAGTATGATCTGCCATAACAAAAAAATTAGGGCCTGAATAAATCAGGAACACAAAATAATCTGTTTGACATAGTTTTCTCAATAGCTATATTTTCAAAAACATTTCATAGGATATAATTCCATTTATGTAGAGATTTTTATGGTGTAAACTGTCCTCAAATTCTCTCTGTAAACCCAAAGAATAACATTTTACTAAATGTTTTCTATTGCTTTGAAACTAGTTACCTAGCCTGGCTGGCATGGCTCAGTGGTTGAGTGTCAACCTATGAACCAGAAGGTCACAGTTTGATCCCCGGTCAGGGCTTGATTCCCAGTGTGGGGCTTGTAGGAGGCAGCCGATCAATGATTCTCTCTCACCACTGATGTTTCTTTTCTTTTCTTAAATTTTTTTAAAAATTAATTTCAGAGAGGAAGGGAGAGGGAGAGAGATAGAAACATCAATGATAAGTGATTCCCTCCACACTGGGGATCGAGCCCGCAACCCAGGTATGTGCCCTTGACCGGAATCAAACCTGGGACCTGTCAGTCCGCAGGCCGACGCTCTATCCACTGAGCCAAACCAGCTAGGGCATCACTGATGTTTCTATCTCCCTCTCCCTTGCTCTCTGAAATGAGTAAAATTAAAAAAAAAAAGGAAAAAAGAAAGAAATAGTTACCTAACCCTATCTAGGAGAATAGCACATAAAACCTAAGCTCTGTGCAAATCCTAAAGCCACAAATCACCTTGATCTGGATCTATGGCGCCGTCTAGGTCGATTATGAGAAGGAGAGCGAGAACGTGTCCGGGATCTTGATTTGGAACGTGACCGAGATCTTGGTCGGGTCTTCTCCTTTTCCTTTTCTTTTTTGGAATTTTTCTCCGGAGTAGGTTCTTTAGGCTCTGGTACAGGTTCAGGCTTGGGAACTTTCAGGATATCACTATGGAAGAAAAAAAACCCCACAGATTTATTTTCCCCCTCTTCTACTCAGACTCCTAAGTCATATTTTATTTTATATTTTTATTGATTTCAGAGAGGAAGGGAGGGGGGGAAAGAGAGATAGAAACATCAATGATGAGAGAGGATTACTGATCAGCTGCCTCCTACATGCTCCACACTTGGGATCGAGCCCACAACCTGGGCATGTGCCCTGACCAGGAACTGAACCATGACCTCCTAGTTCATAGGCTGATGCTCAACCACTGAGCTACGTCAGCCAGGCTTAAGTCATATTTTAAATGGAAGTTATTTATCTTTGTAAAAAGTTTTTAGCCCTAATACCTGACAAAGGAGGCAAGACAGTCTCTTCAATAAATGGTGCTGGGAAATTTGGTCAGATACATGCAAAAAAAATCAAACTAGATCACCAACTTACATCATACACAAAAACAAACTCAAAATGGCTAAAGGACGTAAATGTAAGACAGGAAACCATAAAAATCTTAGAAGATTTCATAGGCAGCAAAATATCAGACATATGTTGTAGCAGTACCTTTACTGATAAGCTCCTAGGGCAATGGAGACTAAGGAGAAAATAAACAAATGGACTACATCAAAATAAAAAGCTTCTGCACAGCAAAAGAAACCATCAACAAAATAACAGGAAAGCCCACTGCATGGGAGAACATATTTGCCAATGATATTTCAAATAAGTGTTTAACCTCCAAAATTGACAGAGAACTCATACAACTTAACAAAAGAAAGATAAACGATCCAAACAAAAATGGGCAAAGGACCTAAGTAGACACTTTTCGAAAGAGGACATACGGAAGGCCAAGAGACATATGAAAACATGTCAAAGTCACTAATCAACCAACAGATGCAAATCAAAACAACAATGAGGTACCATCTCACGCCTGTCAAAATGGCTATCATCAACAAATCAACCAACAGCAAATGCTGGCGAGGATGCGAAGAAAAAGGAACCCTTGTGCACTTTTGGTGGGAATGCAGACTGGTGCAGCCACTGTGGAAGACAGTATGGAGTTTCCTCAAAAAGTAAAAAATGGAACTCCTATTTGACCCAGTAATCCCACTTCTAGGAATATATCCCAAGAAACCTGAAACACCAATCAGAAAGGATATATGCACCCCTATGTTCATAGCAGCACAATTTACCATAGCTAAGATTTGGAAGTGCCCATCAGCAGATGAGTGGATTAGAAATACACAATGGATGCCGAAACCGGTTTGGCTCAGTGGATAGAGCGTCGGCCTGTGGACTGAAAGGTCCCAGGTTCGATTCCGGTCAAGGGCATGTACCTGGGTTGCGGGCACATCCCCAGTAGGGGGTGTGCAGGAGGCAGCTGATCGATGTTTCTCTCTCATCGATGTTTCTAACTCTCTATCTCTCTCCCTTCCTCTCTGTATAAAAAAGCAATAAAATATTAAAAAAAAAAAAAAAAAAAAAAAAAAAAAAAAAAAGAAATACACAATGGAATACTACACTGCTATAAAAAAAGAAGGAACTTTTACCATTTGCAACAGCATGGATGGACCTGGAGAGCATTATGCTAAGCGAAATAAGCCAGCTGGAGAAAGTATCAAATGATCTCACTCATATGTGGAATATAATGATCAACATAAACTGAGGAACAAAAATAGATCCAGAGACAAATGGGTGGGGGTGTGTGTGTGAGAGAGATCAACCAAATGACTTGTATGCATGCATATTAGCATAACCACTGGACACCGACACTGGGGTGGTGGGGGCATGCCCTTGGGGATGGGAGTGGCAGGGGTGGGGGTGGGGAGTAGGGGGTCAACTGGGGAAAAAGGAGACATATGTAAAACTTTAAACAATAAAAAAGTTTTCAGCCCTACTCAGTTGGTTGGGCATCATCCTGTGCACCGAAAGGCTGCTGGGTTTGATTGTCATTCAGGACACATGTCCAGGTTGCAGGGTCAATCCCCCATAGGGGACATGCAGGAGGCAGCGGATTGATGTTTCTCTCTCTCCCCCTTCCTGTCTAAAAAATCAATAAAAAAATTTTTTAAGAAATTTTCAAAATCTGTGAAGACTTCTCCCGAGCTCCAAAAGATCAGTGAAATCTAGTGAGAGCAACCAATAATTCTAATTGCATACATTTTTTAAAGTGCAGGGTTGCCACAATATTAAGAAGAAAAAAAAGCAAGTTATAGTATATAAAATATTTTTTAAAAATACAACCAAAAGAAAGCAGTGGTCACCTGCCAGGCATTTTACTTATATTCTCTTACACAATTTTGACTTTTTCTACAAGCTGAATAATTGAAAAAATTTTAAAAATAAATCAAGTAGTTTTGTTTCAAACTTAGGTATTGTATTTGGGTTCACTTAATAACAACCTAAAAGTGTGATATTTATAAATGAATTTTTATGTACTTGCCTAGTAGAAGTGGCCTCTTGTACTGAAGGTTCTTTTATTTTTGCTGATGGTTCTGGGAGCTCAGGAGTTTTTTCCTTCTTTTCTGGAGCAGGGGAAGGACTCCGGCTCTTGGTTCTGTGACGGGGAGATCGAGAATGACTGCGCTTTCTCTCTCTCCTGACAGGGGAAGATCGTCTTCTAGGGGAAGGAGATCTGGATTTGCGTCTAGGATGAAAGCAATTTTTTCAGATTTTTGAATAATGTGGACTGGGGGAGAGGGTCAAAGGCAGAAGTGAAGATTAATCTTTTTAATTAAATCATTACTGTTTATATCTGAGAAGTTCCCTATAGAAATAAGATATCCTATCACATTTACTTAATAGGGAAAGGGCCAAGAAAAAACCAGGAAGGCAAGCAAAACAGTAACATTCTCTGGAATACCGGTTATAACAGAGAAAAGCATTGACCTGTGACTCTAGATCAGCCGTGGGCAAATTACGGCCCGTTTGAAATGAATAAAACTAAAAAGACCGTACCCTTTTATGTAATGATATTTACTTTGAATTTATATTAGTTCACACAAACACTCCATCCATGCTTTTGTTCTGGCCCTCTGGTCCAGTTTAAGAACCCATTGTGGCCCTTGAGTCAAAAAGTTTGCCCACCCCTGCTCTAGATATTGGTTCTTAATTTGTTCCAGAGGTCCTCAAGGAGACCAGAGACCAAATTTTCAGAGGGAAATGATGCTTAAAAGTACAGCTGACTCTTGAACAACGAATGAGGGTATTAGAGGCACCAACCTCTAACTTTTGACTCCCTAAAAACCACTAATAGCCTACTGTTGACCAGAGCATTACCAGTAACAGTCAATTAACACATATTTTGTATAGTATATGTACTGTATACTCTACTCTTATCATAAAGCTATAGAAAAAATATTAATAAAATCATAAGGGAACATAAAAATATCATACTGATATTGTACAGAGAAAATGTATTCCAGAAAATGACCAATGCAGTTAAAACAATAGGTTCTTCACAAGAGAAATATATTAAACTTGTATAAGATAGCCTTTCTGAAAGAGAAGCCCCTCTTTCTTTTCAAGTTTCCCTTAACTTGAAGAGTAGACCTGGTTCATCAATAAGTAATTACCTCTATGATTTGTGCTTAACTCTAGAAAGCAGGTTTTCATATCAAATATATAAATGGAAGGGACAAAGAAATTACCTCCTCCCTAAAAATGAAAAGCCTAATGGAATTTTCACCTTTTACCACAAATATAGTAGAAGCTGAATCCTGGACTTAAAAATGGGAACCTAACCATAGTCTCACTGAAGGAAGAAGAAAACAAATAAGCAATCTGTTTTGGGCTTAGTAAAACCATCTAAGAAAAGCAGCATAAGGAATTAGAAAAGTATATAAACACCTAATGGACCCAGATTTTTATAAAGAAGCAAATATAAAGAGAAAAGATTGGACAACATTAAAATAACTCAAATAAATTAAATGCTAATTTAAACTAAAGCAATATGGGAAACAAGTCTAGATTTTGACTCAAGAATTAAGAGTTAAATAATTCACCAAGATTTGAGATAAGTATAGTCAAATCATCTATCTCAAACAACAGATGAAATATTTTAGTCCAGAGGCAAGCAGTAGTTTACTAAGAAAATTGTATGATGGGAGAAATTCTGGGAATAGTGCAGTTAGCTTCCTTAGTAACATGTAACTTTCTACATACAGAATACCTTAACAACTAAAGTACTTATAAAAAGACTAGGCAATGCATCTAATGTACTGTACCTTCGTGGGCTTCGAGACCTTTCCCTTTTTTCCCTGCTGCTTTCTTTTTCTTCCTTATCCCTCTTATCTTTGTCTTCATCTTGCTTTTTCATAGATGCCAACTTTTCTTGTTCTATCTGCAAAGATGATGTTTTCCAAGTAAACATAGCCGAATAGCTGAGATCAACAAGACTTTGCACATCTGACAAACACCAATGCTATAAACTGTCATTTCATCAGCCTCTACTTTTCAACAAGACTCTTCTTTCTTCATTCACTACAGGCACTTATTAAGATTG